>NW_025333977.1:78240000-80740000 GCF_019186645.2 Phyllostomus hastatus | reverse complement strand
TTTCTGTTCATGTTTGCAGCCTTGCTGACTTCTCAGCTTGCTGTTGAGAATGCTATGAAAGATTGTGGCTATGTGCGTTAAGGAAAATTAGCAGTGTGTGCTGATTTCCAAATGGAGATATAAGCTATAAATAGACTTCTTCAGAGAGAAGTCCAACACTTGTCATCCCACCAGGGACATCCAGGCTGTGTAGGCAGGACTCCTCTGTCTGGCTCCATAGAAAGTAGGTGTGGATGGCAGAGTTGGTCCTTAAGAAGAGAAGGTGAATTGATAAAGCTGGATCTGCTCTGTATCAGACTTTTGGCCCAATATTTCTATTGTTCTTGGGTTTCTCCCTACCATCAAGGGCCTCAGCACCCATCCAAGAGTTCATAAGGGTATGTTTTCTCTACCCTATCACGACATCAGTGGTTTCTTTCTCCCTTGAAGATTAATTTCTCCATGGCGGCAGCTCCTTATCTCAGAAATTTTTACCCAACTCCAACCTTTTATTTCTTGGCAACTCTTCTCAAGGACCCTGAAGTGAAATTATGTGTTCACCTAAGGATGCATGATGGGCACAGAGAGCTTCATTTGTACCAAGGGAAACCATTCCAAATTGTGATGCTATCCATATAGACCCATAGTGTGCCTTCAAGTCTCCTGGAAAAGTAAACAAAAACTGCAGTTTCCCAGCATCCACCCCCAGAGATTGGGTTCCATCGACCTAATGTGCAGCCAGGTGGAGACCACTGTTCCCGATTCTCCTTTATAAATATAGACAGATGACCTGGAACCAGCCAGCATTAAAAACAAGCAAACAAACAGACAAACAAACAAAAAACACAACAGTGTGGGTATATAAAAAACAGGAGAACCAAACACTGGGGAACAGATAATTTTAGGAAAAAGTAAGAACTTAAAAAAATATATTCAGAATACTTGGGAATTTTGAGAGGCTATCATATCAGTGAAATAAGCAAGGCTGTTATAAAGAAGAGAAAAATGTATTCATGTAGCATTTGGGACTCTTGTGAATTTTTTCTTTCCTGTGGCAAACACCCCCAATTCCTTTACCACAGGATTTTTCAACCTTATCGCTGATATTTTAGGTCAGATAGTCTTATGCCTTGTAGGATGTTTAGAAGTGTCCTGGCTTCTACCCACCAGATGCTGGTGTCATGGTCCTCTTCCAGTTTTGAAAACTAAAAGAGTCTCTAGATATTGTCAACAATCCTTCCAGGTAGAGGCAAAGTTGCTTCCTGGTTGAGAACCACTGTTCTACTATAAGAGAAGGACAATGCTGTTCAAGAGAAAGTATCCCAAATAGAAAGGCTAATTGATCAGTTCACTAGAAATCCTGCTTTGGATGAGCCTGCCACGGAAAATCTTGGAGAGGCTGGTTTTGTTTTAAGTCATGCTGCTCAATTATATTGCTTTAATATAGATATAAGACACCTTCTAACAGTGATAACAAGAATGAATGTTTAGTGGTTGTCAGGAATTGACCTAGCATTTGTCTGAATTATCTCATTTAATACAACCGAAAGCTGACAATAAATTGAATGTTGTAATTATCATTTTAAATGGAGGGAAACTGAGGCACGAAGCTGCTAAGAAACTTGTCCAAGGCCAGGCAACTAGTAAGTAATAGAATTCCAATGAAAGACCAGGTGGCTTGGCTGCAGGCTTGATGCACACTTCATTACTTTCTGTCCTGATAGAATGATTCTAATGGAAGGAGTCTCTGGTTTTGGAACATGATGGTGGAATAAAAGTTGTTGGTCCTCCTTTTGCCCCTCCAACTACATCTGTAGTCCATTCCATACCCTGTCTGTGCCTTGGACAGCCTTTTATATGAATGGGGAGGAATGTGTGGAAAGCCTAGAGCAGAACCCATCTTCACACCATCCTTGGACCATTGTCCCTTTAAGAAAGGGCAGCCAGACCCATTCTGATCATCAAAAGTCTATTCAGTGTCAGTGAAACCCATGCAAAGAGATGGCCTATAGTCATGCGGACATAGATCCAAAGTGTGGTGTGACTAAGGAACTTTTATTTCTGAGTTTCAACTTCTCATCTGCACATTGGAGATCACAGAGGCTAAACTTCAAAGAGCTATGATGTATATAAAGTACCAAGCAGAGAATCTGGTGCATGGTAGATGGTCATTTTAATAGTAGTTGTTTTAGAGGCTAAAAAGGCCTTCCTTGCTAATTTACCTTGAAATTAAATCCATGATTCTTAGTGCTTCTGCTTTGAACCCTGGCTTCTTTAGACTTCTTTTTTGCTGTTTGCTCTTGGCTTCAGCATCAGCTCTCTGTTTTATGGTTTAACTTAGACACTTGACTTTTCTGCTCAACCACTTATGGAGCATTTGTGTCCTAGGTCTTCCTGTTCCCATGTGACACCAGGATCTAGCTTGACCTATGTTTTTATTTTTGGTGCCTGGCTCCCTGCACCTATGTCTAGCAAGGCTGCTTCTGAGCTGGAACAATTAAGACTCAAAGAAGCAGAACAGAGAAGGTGTAAGTAATGTTTGCTAAAAGCTGAAAAAGGATAGCTACAGAATTAGAGAGCCATGACACAGAAGCAGAAAACCCACTAATGTGACAAAAGCCAAGGGCCTCTTTCTTCTGGCATCTATGTGATTGCCTGCTCTCCACTGTTGATGTCTTAGTGACACCTCCATAGGTCAGAGACCTTTCAATGAACAGAAATCTGCATGGAAGGAATGAAAGAATCCCCTGAAGCACGTTGAGTTGCTGTTGTCAAAGAGTAAACTGCTTACCCATTGTGGGCAGCAGCCTTGGAGATGTTTGTTTGCGAAGCAAATGCTAGCTCCTTGTGGATTTGAGAGCTTTCAGGAATAAATTCTTTTCTCCTTTTGTGCAGGCCTCTTGCTAATACCAACAATTTTAGTTCTTTAAAACAAAACCAAACACCAATTTCAGGTTGGCCTTATAATCTTCAAACACCATCTGAAGAACTAAAAACATATTTCCATGTGATACTTCCTTTTCCTCCTCAAAACTAAAGGCTTTGAAACTCAAGGGTAGGAACATCCCCTTTGATAGAACACCCCTGGTAAGAAGATGCCAGGACACAGTGCGTCAGAAATGTTGACATTAGCTCGGAAAAGTTTAGACCCAGGATTAACAGGTGATGTGTAAACCATCAACATACTGCCTGTCCCCATATACCTAGGTGAAGACTATTTTGTTTACCTGAAACACAAACTTTGTCTGTTTAATTTGAGATAAGTTTTCAGAGAAATGAGGGCAAAACACTTTGGGTTTTACTGATGCTTATAAAGCAGATTGCCCCTTTAAGTCCAAAAATGTAAGGAAACAGAGCTCAGCCCTCTCTGTTCCCACAATGCTTGTGAGGGAAGGAAATCCTGGAGGAAGAGGGAGAAGGGAATTAGGGAAGCAGAGGGTAGAGTGCAATAGATATTTAAGCACAAGCATGTGCTTATTGACCATGATCTTTCACATCCTACCTGAAATGAGTCATGAGATAGTTCCTGGCAAAGCTTGAGAGAAACCTTTGTGTTTCCTCTTTGGTGGGTTCCGTGTGCTAGAATCCCCAGCACAGCCAGCCCTCAGAGAAAGAAACCCACAGAACTCCATGCCCTGGACTTGGCCCCCACCTCAGTCTCACTCCCAGCCTGGTTCCTAGTTGTGATCTTCCCAGAAGTCAGTCTCTGGGCTCCTGCTTTCTAACTGAGCTTGTGCTTTTAGCATTAGTTTGACCAGTGCAGTTAGTGCATCCAACTTCACCTACCTGCAATGTTCTTTCCTACCTGCAATGCTCTCTCCTACCTGCAATGGTTCTAGAAGTTGCAGGTAGGAGAGAGCATTGCAGGTAGGTGAAGTTCTAGAAGTTCCCTTGTGGATGGAAGAGGCAGGGGTCAAGAATAAGGAAATAATGGATAGATGAAGCAGAAAATAACCTATGACTTTATTCATTCAACAAATACTGACTGAGTATCTGCCTTGTGCCAGGAGCTAGGACTTCAGTGGTCCATAAAGACAGTCACCAGCTAAGCTTTAAGGAGCTTTCTCTTACATGCGCCTGGGTTCCACTTAAGACCATACTACCTCCTACTGAGCCCTTAATTCAGGCCAGGCACTGCACAAAGACCTTCATCCTGGGAAATAGCTGCAAGAGCTATATAAGGAGTACATCTGCCAGTTCTATTTTGTAAGGTGAAACTCAAGAGTCTGAGTAATTTGCCCAGGCTCATAGCGCTGGTAGTGGGTGAAACTAGGATTTTACTGAAATTCTAACTGCCATCCCAGTGCCCTTAATTCCTGTGCTGCCTTCTGCTAGCTTGGAATCACAGATGCTTCCTTGCACATTGTCACACTTAAATGTTTGTAGACTTGAACTGTTTGTTCAGGAAAGTACTGTAGGTGTAGCCTCATGAGTGAGGAGAGGGTGGTGACACAGGTGATGATAATATGATGGATTACACATCGGCTGAAGTTCTGCCTTAGGAATTAACTGTGGAGGTGACAAATTACTCTCTTTTTCAGTTCACTTTCAAAGAGTGCATAACTCTGCAGCATGGACAGAGGTTCACATTCAGACCTGAACGTTTTAATGAGAACTGGTTTTTTTAGTGTCCAAACCCCTTCTGGGAGACAATAAGTATCCTAGAAGAAGAGAATTTTTGAAGAGTGTTTAGAATATTTTAAAGGCCAATGAGTCTCCTATTGCCATTTGAACCCTAGAGCTGGTCCTAGGACTATTAAATGGGTGTTTTACTTGAAACTAACATCTCTTGTGGGACCTTACATTTGGTGAGGTCTCCATCTCAGATTATAGCATATCCCCTGGCCCGTTACTCAGTGTTTCTGGGAAAGTTTCCATCCATCTGAGTTTTCAACAATCTCCTTGTTTGGCTGAATTGCCAGTCAAAAAAACATCACCCTCCCTTGTCCAACACATCTTCCTTAGCGTGGTGGAGTCAGTCCCTATTAATGTCACACAGAGATTTGGGGAACTGCAATTATAGTCAACAAGCTATAAGAGAAAGTACTATGGGGAATCTGCTTTCTGCCTATGTTAGGAATTCTCTGCTATCAGAGGAAAGGCACATCCCAATAATGCAAACACCTGAGCAACTGGTTTCAAAAACCCAGCCATTTTATTGTCCAAGTCTGCCCAAATAAACATGCTGTCTTCTGGGAGAGTGCCCCAGTAATCCATCTATTATCTAAATTCCAAAGCCCCAGAAGTTTTGTTTGTTTTGGTGCTCAGCCATGCCACTGTTGCTGTCAATCCCCAGGCAGACACAGCTCTTTCTGGTCGGTCGCACAATGCACATCTTCACTAGGAAACATGGGGTAGTTTCATTGTTTCAGGCAGCAACACTAGTAAGAGAAGGAAAATGCCAATTTCAAACCTACAAGTTGATTTCTTTCCTGAGAAGACAGACCCAAGCATGGTGAAGGAGAGGTACAACCACTTGTTTTGTGTCTGAGAACCATTTTGCTTTTTTTAATCCACAGAGAAGCAGGTGGCAAATAAAGTAGATTATGTTCAGGTGGCAAAAGAATTAAAAGTCCTCCAAAAATAAATTCCCAGTCTGACAATTTTTTAAAGAATCTATCCAAGAAATTTTATGTTTTAACGTAACAACGCAGGTCTGGCTGCCAGCCGCTTCAAAAGCCACTACTAGAAAAGCAGGCATTGATGTGAAGGAAAGTGGTTTTATTCAGGTGCTGGCAACCCGGACAATGATGGGCTCTCCTCTCCAAGCCTGTCTCCACATCTTAGTGCAGGCAGGGGTTTTTACAAGGGGGGAGAGGGACGAGGAGAAGAAAGGGATCAGGGGCAGAGGCTGTGGACGGTAGGCAGTGTCCTTGCTGGCCCCTCATGGATCTTCACTGTCAGTGTCGTGGAGCTGGTCAGTGCCAGCCAAGTCCCTGCAGTTGGGCGATCTGCGTCACCCGAAGTTGTGGTCACAGCTCTTTTTTTGTACAAGCAGAAACCGGAACTGTGGGCATCTGTGATATGCTTACAAAGAAACTGTCAAGTGTGTGAGTTCTTTCTACCAGTATGTTAGTGCATTTTATTCTAATTCCATTTTACATTAAGTCAGAGTAATGTAAAGTGTTTCTTTCCTGTGACGTAAGTAATTCTCCCTTTTGAAGGTTTACACAATAATAAATGATATTTACATAGGGCTTACTCTGTGCCAGACACTGTATAGTGGGTTTTTTTTTTAATTGTACATATATTATCCTTACATCCTCATGACCACTTTATGAAGTAGGTACTACTTTTATTTTCACTTCAAAAATGAGGCAACTAAAGAACAGGAAGGATCAGTAATTTGCCCAATTTCTCACAATAAGCAATGGCAGAGTAAATTGAATTCAGGTAGTCTAGCTCCAGAGGCATAACATACTCCAGAGAGAAAATAAAAAAGAATTTAAAGGCAGAGAAGGTAGCACTGGTAATTTCTTTCCTTTGATTTAGGTGGCCATGCTTCACATTTGAGTGATAAGAACTAATCCACAATATTCCCACCAGCATAAATATTGTATAGCTCTGGAATCCAGCTCTCTGCCCCTTTGTTCTTACCACTCCCTCCTTGACCTGGCAGGCTACTACTCTGTGAGCCACCTGGTAACTATGGACTGATTGTGCTTGAAATCATGCTGTAGCACGTGGCATATGTCTACTTGCAAGAAAAGTCACCACAAAGCAAAGTCCTCAGGCAGGATTTCTGGGGTGTTTGGATCAAGTCACTTTCAGATCTGTTACAGAAACCCACACATGGACTCTGCTCAGACAGTGTTTCATTTTCCAGAACCCCACAGTGATTGCCAAATTTCTACTCAAAGGTAACACTTTGTGAAACACCAGATGTTCTTCTTTAGGGTCTGACTTAAGTTAAAGGTAAAAACAGCCATGGATTCATAAGCATACAGTAATAATCTCCTCAGTAAAGTTTTTATCTCTGAGATCGCTGACTAATAACCTGATAAGTGTGAACATTACATCCATAACTAGATGACAACGTTACAAAGTGGAGATAATAAGCTATAATGGAAAGAGATGCTAGGTAGCTGCGGTCATTCAGGTTACAAAATAAATCTTTGTCATTAATTTGTTCTATTTTGTGTTTCTCTTTATGACTCAGTTTTTCCTATTTTAATAATGCCTGTTTTATAATCATTATGCCACATCATAGATTCATGACTATTGCTTTCAGTTCCAAGATCTTTTAGTCTAAGAGTTAAACAGACATCAGGGCCACCTGGGCCAATCATCTTGTTTTGTGAATGAAAAGGCTTAAACCCAATCCCATTAAGGGGCTTCCCATGGTCTTGTAGTAAGTAAGATAGTGGGAAACAATGCCTCACAGCTCTTGTGGTAGTTAAAGAGTTCAGCTTTCTCCAACCAAAATTGGTGATGGAGCAGAGACAGAAGAGGGCAGAAGCTACTTAACACTGTCTTTAACCCTGTTGCAAACCCGTTATGAACCTCAGGAGTCACACCGATCACTCTGACAGTAGAAGGGTGAGGTAAAGTGGCATGTAGGTCTGTTCATTGTAGAGCGACTGCTTTCAGAAGTTTTCTGCCTCCTTGCATTTTTCAGTTTTTAAATTTAGGTTATTTTTCCCTAATGCTTTCAGCCACTGGGATACCTGCACGATGTTCTCCTCAAAAACAGGAGATAGTTTTGGACTTAAAATGTGATAAAGCCTTCACAGATTTGGTCATGGCAAATAGGCTTTTACTTTTTTCATAATCATTTTTGTTAAGGACAGGTTAATTTTACTCAAAAGCAGTTGAGGGGTCTCAATGGCATCTATATTGCTGATATTCTGCCATTTTCTGTTCTGTGTTGGACACAGTCCCAGTGTGTGTTTCTTTATTTGTATTCATACACATGTTTCTGCATCTAGGATATCTGTTTCTGCATCTAGGAAGGAAGTAGCATGAGTTTTATTTTCATGTCTCAGAGTTTAAAATTGAATTAAATGTTGATTTAAAAACTTGCTTGTCATGATAAACAATAGACTATATGTAGATGTTGAGATTTTTGTTTCTTTGAAATCTTTTCCACTTTAGTTACAAGCTGTGTATAAGAGTTATATAAAATGTTAATTCCCCTAACTCTACATTTTATATGAAGTTAAGCTTTTAAGGAAACATTTCATTAATGTTCATGGTTCATTGAATCAGAGAAATACTATGGGCCAAACACAATCATAATTAAGGCATTGCCCCTCGCTTGGTGGTAGCTGCTAACCAATGAAAGAAAAATAAGGTCTTTTTACTTGTGACAAATATCACAGGGTCCTTAGAAGCTGGGTTTTATTTTCCTGTTTCCAAGTGGTAAAAACGTAACTTTTACCAGTTCCTTTGACCTAACCACAATCGTGTGGCAAGCCTAAGGAGAGGACTATTCGAGGTACCGGTGTGTTCTGTTTACCTACTTTACTTCCCTTGTGTTTGCAGACCTCAGTTTGGTCCCAGCATCACTGGCTCACGTATTTCCTCAGATAAATAACCCCAAAGTGGGCTCTGAATGATACTTGCCTCAGACTATTGGAGTGCACCTTCTGTGAACTCCTTTACCTAAGGTCTTCAGAAAACAAGGGGAAAAATACCCTGAAACATCCTCATGAGTTGGCAGAGGCCTGGAAATAGGGCCCCGTTGTGAGGGAACATTTCATTGAGACTTCTGCAAGAAGAGAATGTTTTATTATTCTAATTTCAACATAGTCAGTGAGGGGGGGTGTTGGCTAGATGCCAGATAAGGAAATGAAACTAATGAAAAATCCCCACATCAGAAATCGAACATCTTTCCTAACACTCCTTTGAATTTTGTAAAACAACTCTTACAAAGTAACCAGATAAGTTTGAACATTATGTTCATATCCACCTAGTGCACCAGTGTGCCTGGGATCAGAATGCCTTTCAGTTCCACCAACACAGAAATAAGGGCATTCAACTTTGTCCCAGCCAAGTGACTTGTGAGCTGAGCCAAGAAGAAAACCAAATTGGAAAGCTGAGCCTGGCCCTCACTGGCTAAATTCTGCCTACAGAAGCCAACTTACAAGGTCTGTCCAGAAAAAGTCCAGCCATCATTACTATAACAAGAATGGTTTGCACAACATCAATGTAACCTGGCAACCAAGGAGAGTGGACTGGAATGCCCATGTGTGAACAATGACAACTTCACTATCTTAGTCAGTGGGGGTGGTAGATGCAGTTGAGGAAGCATGTGTACTGTGTGGCTGTCACATTCAAAATGACTGAGTTTATAGAGCAACAAATCAGCATCAGATTTTGTGTTGAGCTTGAATATTCCTCCACAGAAATTACTCAGATGATTCAGAAGGCCATAGCTATGGGCAACTGGTGACTGGCAGCTTCATCACAACAACGCATCCACTCATGCATCACGTCTCATGCAGAGGTTTTTGGTGAAACATCAAATCACCCAGGTAACTCAGACCCCCTGCAGCCCAGATTTGGTGCACTGTGACTTCTGGCTTTTTCCAAAACTAAAATCACCTTTGAAAGGGAAGAGATTTGAGACTGTCAGTCAGATTCAGGAAAATATGATGAAGCAGCTGATGACAACTGGGAGAACTGTGTGAGGTCCCAAGGTCCTCACTTTGGGTCCTCACAAGGGCCTACTTTGAAGGGGACTGAGGTGTCATTGTCCTATGTACAATGTCCCTTGTATCTTGTATCTCCTTCAATAAATGTCTCTATTTTTCATATTGTGTGGCTGGATACTTTCTGGACAGACCTTGTCTCTTCAAAAGAAACTACAAACAGCCAAGAGTAAAACTTGACAGAAGCCAAAGGGTTATCTCAACAACCTTAACTTAGATCTAGCTTGGAGGGTGTGCCTGGAACAATAAATTTAAAATGACTTGAGTCATACAAAAATGTTTTCTGACTACCATAAAATAAAATAAAAAATCAAGAACAGAAAGAAATTTTGAAAATTCATAAACATGTGGAAGTTAAATAACATATTCTTAGATAATCAGTGGGTCAAAAACTACCAGAAATGACTTAAGAAGAAACAAAAAAAATCTGAACCAATTTGTAATGAGAGATTCAGCCAGTAACTAAAAACCTCCCAACAAAGAAAAGCTTAAAATATTAAAACCATCCCAACAAAAATAGCTTTACTGGTGGAATTCTACTAAATATTTAAAGAAAAATTAACAGCAGTCCTCTCAAACCCTCTAAACAGGGGAGGAGGGAGTACTTCTGAACTCATTTTATGAGGCCAGCATTACCCTGACACCCAAACCTGACAAAGACATTATTTAAGGGAGAAAAAAAAAAAGGAAAACTATAGAACAATTTCCCTCATGAGTATAGATGCAAAAATTCTAAACAAAATTTTATCAAAATGAATGCAATAATAGGTAACATGAGTAATACATTATAACCAAGTTGTGTTTATCCCATGAGTATAGTGCTGGCTTAATACAAACTACGTAGTAACAATTGGAAATATTGATGCAAAACAAAACAAAACAGCAAAAAAAAATTTGATCCATATCTCACATTAACTCAAGAGAGATCATAGGCCTTAATGCAAGACCAAAACTATAAAACTTCTAGATAAAACAGGAAAAAAAGCTGTAGTACCTTGGGTTAGGAAAAAATTTCTCTGATCCAACACCAAAACCACTATCCATAAAAAAAAATATAAATTGAAGTGAATGACAATGAAAAACTTCTGCTCTTTTTAAAATTTATTTCTGCCTTTTTAAAAAAAATTATTTTAATTGTTGTTCAAGTACAATTTTCTATAAAACTTCTGCTCTTTGAAAAACACTATTAAAAGAGTACAAGATCAAGCCATAGACTGGGGTGAAATATTTACAAAGCATATATCTCAAATACATAAAGATCTCTCGAAAGTCAATAATATAAAACCCAACTACCCACTTTAAAAAATGGGCAAAATACTCGAACAGAAATTTTGCTTCATCAAAAAAGAACCATTACAGGTAAGTAAATGACAAGATACTCAATATTATTAGTCATTACAAAAATCCAAATAAAATCATAATAACATAACACTACACACCTATTAGAGTGGCTAAAATTAAAAAAACTAACTATATCAAGTGCTGATGAGGATATGGAGGAACTGCTGGTGAGAATGTAAAAATGACACAACTACTTTGGAAAACAGTTCAGCAGTTTCTTAAAAAGTTAAAGGTGTATCTACAACCTAGTCATTTCTCTCAGGTATTTCTCTCACATGAGATAAACAAAAACCTGTTTCCACACAAAAATTTGTATACACATATTCACAGCAACTCTATTTGTAGTAGCCTAAACCTCAAAGCAACCCAAATATCTATCAACAAGTGAATAGATAAATTGTGGTATATCTATACATTGAAATACTACTTGCTCAGCTACAAAAAGGAATGAATTATCAATAAATGCAACATCATGGATGAATATTAAAATAATCACCAAGTGAAAGGAGACAGACCAAAGAGTACATACTATATGATTTTATTTATAGAAAATTCTAGAAAATGTACATTAATCTGTAGAGACGAACTTTGATAACACAAAGTGGAGGGAGGTATGAAGTACTGAGAAATCATTAAAGGCCACAGGAGACTTTTTGGGGTGATGTATATATTTATTCTCTTGAGTTTGATGATGGTTATATGTGTGTGTGTATGTGTGTGTGTGTGTGTATTTGGGGATTGTATTCTCAAAATTTATCAAAATTGCATACTTTAAATATATGCAGTTTATTGTATGTCAATTATACCTCAAAGTGAAAGTCTTAAAAATAACAGAGAATTATTACTACAGATTGAATTTAAAAAACTAAACCCAGTGATCAAAAAAATGAAAGTTTTGATATTGTGGCTAGAGTCCCTTCTTCCTCCTAGTATTAAGTAATAACAAATAGGAATGCTTAGTGAAAACGTACTATGAGCTAGGCATAATTTTAAATACTTTGCATCTATTAGCTTGTTCAATACTCACAATATACATACCTGTGAGGTAGATGACCTCATTTTACAGTTGGGCAAACCAAGGCACGGATAGACTCAGTCAAGGACACTGGTTAAATTGGCCAAACCAAGATTTAAATCCAGACTATCTGTCTCTAGTATGTTCACTCTTGACCACTGCACTACATAGACACCTTTCAGGAAAATGGTTGTGAACTGAACTTACTGGTTTAAAGTAGAAATATTAGGAAGAGGAGGGAGATCTTCAGGGAACCAGAAAGGAGGCTGAATGAGGTGCAGAAAGAGTCACCGAGTAGCCCAGACCTGGCTATGCACCTGTCATGCAGGGCACCACCTGAGTCTGTGCGTGGTGTGTCACTGTCTGTGTCAACAGTGTTAGTTGAGACCTTAAGTCTTGCCTTCATTTGTGCAGGTTGACTGTTTCTGTACCAGGTCAACCTTGATGCTCAAGGGCCTTCACCAGCTTTCACAAGAAATTCAACCACAGCATGTACAGAATTTCATTTATAGTTTCACCGCCTTTCTCAAGAACTTCAACCACAGCATGTACAGAATTTTGTTTATAGTTTTCATGAAAATTTGGGGATTTGCGGGCAAGAGTCACTCCTCCAGCACGTAGCATTTACTCAGTTCCTCCGCCTCATACCACTAGTGACTTCTCTGTGCCTCTCTTCCCTTTCCCTATCACCTCCAATCACTCATATTTGCCTTAGAACACTTTGTCCCAGTCTGCTTTTTATTTCCTTGTTTTAAGGTTTCCACTTAAAACCTTGACTACAGCTCTTACCCTCCTCACAAACCTTTCAAAGCCATTTCTCCCTTAGGAAATTCTCACATCAGCTGCTAAGATAATAAAGTTGCCTCCATACCCTGACAAATGTTTGCCACCTGACTTTCCAAGGCTGACCTGACTGTGTGTTGCTGTTGTGACTGCATCTAAAAGAAAAGCATGGAGAACAGCAGGGACCTTCCTTCCGGGTAGAACCTCTGCCCTTGGGTATTGAAGCACAGGCCAAGGCTCAATGCAACCCTCAGAAATCCCACCAGATTTTCTCAAACTGGTACCTGGTATCACCTGGGGACTAGTGGCCTCACCTGCATCAGTTTGTGGGGCTGTTAGGGAGGAGGTAGAAAGGCTTGCACTCTTCTCCCCTGCCCCCTGCCCCTGCCACAAGCTTTCTACAGCTGCCTCGCTTGGGCTTTCAAAACATACTTTAAAATGTGAAGGTGGCATCGACAGAGGGGGCATTTATAACTCAGGATCTGGGGTCCCAAGTAAAAACAGAACTTGGATGACCTCAGCCACCGATCCGATTGCCCCTGCCACACCCTCTGTGGCTACAGATGGGAAAGTAAAGGGTGCAAAGGCAGGAAGAAAAAGCCGATGGGCCTCCCTCTGACCCTTTGTGCAGGGAGCAGCGTGGGAGCAGGATACACACTGGGAAAGGAAGTGACATCCCCCGGGGTGGGGGAGGGGGACAGTCTTTCCTAGGCCTCTTCTTGGCTGTGTGGCCCCCTCACTCCTGTGATGACTTAGCTGATTCATTTGTGGCACATCCGTTTTCAAATAGAGATCAACAGTTAGGGTTTGAGAGACAAGGAGGAAAGTCTCTAGGAAAGACTGTGCTGACGAAGGCCACAGTGCCCCTCGTGCAAGAGCAGAGGTGAGTGTGTGGGCAGAGGGATCTGCAGGCATGTCTTTTTTTGTTTTAATCCTCACCCAAGGAAATACATGCCAATTTTAGAGAAAGAGGAAGAAGGGGGTGAGTGAGAGAGAGAGAGAGAGAGAGAGAGAGAGAGAGAGAGAGAGAGAGAGAGGACATCGACTGGCTGCCTTCTGTGTGCACCCGATGGAGACCGAACCTATTGGTGCACAGGTCAAAGCTCCACTGAGCCGCTGGGCCTGGGCCTGTAGACGTGTGTTTCAGGTGGTGATCATAATGTCTTACAAAGGCCTAAATTAGTTGCAAACACATGTTTAAGAACAGATTATTCTACATAAAAAATTAGAGTTCATGAATATCCACTGATTTGGCAACCTCACCTGTGCTACTCACAGGTCACCCTCCGTACAGTCTGATTTGAACCCAGTAGCCAGAGGGATCCTTTTACACAGAAACCAAATCACATCACTTCACTGACCAAAAGTTTTCCATGATGTTTTTCATCTCGTTCAGTATGGAAACCAGAGTTCCAGAAAGACCCTGTGTGGTAGGCAGCCTGCTACCTTTGCTCTCCTCCTCCTCTTCTTTCTTTTCTCCAACCCCTCTTCACACAGGTCACAGATTCAAATCCTGGCTTTATTGTCTGTGTGTCTTTGGGTAAATAACTAGTCTATTCTCACTTCTTCATCTGTAAAATGAAGCCATTAATTATATCTTGCTCATAGGGTGGTTACGAAGACAAAACAGGTTCATAACACACAAGCCCTTAAAACAGGCCTGATGCATAGGAGAACAACCCTCCAGCTCCACTGCTCCAGCCATGCTGGCTTCCTTGCTGTTCCTCAAAGCAGCCAGGTTTGTACCGGCCAGAGTGCCTTTGCAAATGCTGCTCTCTCTGCGCTCCAGCTTCCGTACACACCCACGAGATTGCCCTCTCACCTCCTTCAAGCCTTACTCACCAGCATTTGGGATGAATCAAAAATTAAAAGCAGAAGTGAACAACAACAACAACAAAGGCCAATCAGGAAGACGTGAAATGAGTATTGATTGAATTCAGGAATGAGATAGAAGAGACGAAGCTATCTCAAAATGATGATTCAATTACAAGGTAGTTAGAAGAAAAAAGAACCAAATAGAAATTTAACAAGGAGCACTGAAGAAAGACTGAAAACAAGTAAGAGAATTAAGATGTGTGGTTATTTTTTCTAGAAAACCATGAAGACACCTAAGGTTCTAAACTAGATAGGGATTTACAAAATTATATTTCCAGATTTTCTGTCTGAGCACCCAAGACCAGTTTGTCACTGATCCCTGGCTATCAGAAAACCTTTGCCAATACTTCCACTCTGCTTCTTCCCTGACCTCTCCTGTCTGGCCCTGTGGCCACCCAGGAAGCAGAGCCCCCTCACTCCTTGTCCTTGATTCCAGGAAAGGCTGGGACCACCCATCACCAGGCTCCCTAGACTTTCTAAGCAGCAAATCAGTGCCACATGTCTGGCTCCCTCACTTGCTCACCATCCTTCTTCTTCCCACACAGTCTCCAGGTCTTCCTTTGACCCTTTGCTTCTATTTCTCTGCAGCATGCCAGCAGTTACTACCTTCATTCATTCATCAGTAAGATTTATTTTAAGTAATCCAGTAGCTGGTATTGTCACACTCACCTTCCCCCAGGGAATTCTAAACAATTTTATACTCTTTTGTCCTCATTTCCAGGGAACTCTGAACAATTATAAGTAAAAGTACCTTAAATAAATATCACCTCTTCAGAGATAATGAGAGCATGGAAGAGGGGTACTCTCCACATTCCTGCCTGGGTCCTGGGGGAGCTGAGGCTGTATACAGTAAAAGGGTCTCTTTGGGGCTATTTGGAAGATTGTTTGTAACTCCTGCCCCATCCTGCCCTCCTTGGCCACGCCTGCACTGGGCTCCACAGCACTGGGCATTGTAGGACTATGGAGGGAGGCCCGGTCCAAAATGTAACAAAAAGAGACAATGTCTCTCTTTCCTGGCATGAATTCCTCCCCACCTTATCCTGAAGAAATAAGGCTTAAGTGGGAGAAACTCAAACTCACCTTAGTGGGCTCAGAGACATATATCTAAGGGATACAAATGAATGTCATGTGATCAAAAAGTTGTCAAAATGCTAAGAACTTTAAGGTGAGGAAGGGGAATAAAAATATGAGAAGAAAATATCTAAAGACATTTGTGTAGATTTTGTTTGATGTCACTTAAATGCAAAGAGAAAGAGTGGTGAGGATAGAATTACTGGATTTCCCTTAGCAGAGTTTCTGTTTGCTTGTCTTTCAGGAAGGAGGAGGACTTACGGAATGCAGATAATGGCTAATTTTTTATTTATTTTTATTTTTAGGAAGCTTGTCTGCTGGAGCCCTTCTCAGCCCCCTCAAGTTATATTATTGTTTCCTAACGGGCTTTAGGGTGGAAAAGACTTCTGTGAATTTGTTTCAGAATAGTGTCGATTTAACTGAGGCTCACTCTTGGATTACAGAGTGATCCCTCAACCCGAAACAAAACCAACTTCCCCATTCTGCCACGTCTCTCTCCTGTTCTCTCTTCTCTTTTAACCTGAAGCAGGGTTCCGTGGCCAGAGAGAGGAGGAAGTGAGCTGGCTCAGTGTTCCTGCCCCAGTGGGACCCTAAGGAGCATGGGATGACCCTGTTCAGGATGGTCATTGTCACTGCACAGACTCTGGCTTGTGGTGGAAGGAAGAAGGAGTGAGGAACGTGGTGCCAGGGAGAAGGCTAAATGAATGGAGCCAAGCATAAAGAACCTTCATGAATGTTTTTAAAACTAACAACACACATATGCCATTCTATGAGTTCAGAGAAATTCTAAATTTGTACAGTTTCACATCTGAAGGCCATATTAGCACTTGTAGTTAGGCAATGTACCACTTCCACAGCTTCCTGTTCAACCTTAATGCTACTGCAGCTTGTGGTTATTAGAGATGTTTCTACTTGAGCTTTGACTTTTGAAATTAGACATATTTGTAAATGTAAAATAAACCACTTTTTAACACCCAGAAGTGAATATCTTTTAGCCTGTCATCCACTCTGAGACTATCAGGGTTTTGGGGTCATTTCTGTGTATGTCCCCACTCCCTTCAGATTTCACCCTCTCCCCCTGCACGTGCCTACCCACCTCTGCTCCTGCCTGCTGCCCTGGGTGAAGCCTGGCCGTGTCCACAACTATCACAGGTGCAGTGGAATAGTGGCTAAGACCACATTCTGAAGGAATGGCTGACTGACCACCTGAGTGCACTTTGTGGTTTTGCCATTTCTTAGCTATGTGACTTCAGAAAAGTCACTTAATCTCTCTCTTCTGCATCTGCTCATCTTTAACACGGAGGATAATTTTGTACTTACCTCATAAGGATATTGTAAGGAAAAATAAATGTGTATGTTTCAAGTACCCAGAACAGTGCCTATGAATGTGAACGTGAATGTGAGATGCTGTTACTTTCCAATGCTAGAGTTCATGCCATTCCTCTGTGAGCCCCTGTTGGCTTGCTTCACTTTCTAATTATCTAAACCTGGTCCCCCGCCCCCACTCCCTGTCCCTTTTAATCTCAGATAAATTTCCTCTTTCCTCTGAAACCATTGTCTGTGCCATGCACTTTATACAAGCATGTCCTTCATTAGTGTGCTTTTCCCCTTATGTGTGTTTGATCTGCTTCAGTTAGTTTCAAGGACAGTAATGCTGTTTCATGCATTTTTGTATCTCCTGTGTCCTGTACAGTGGTTTTCCTTTAGGTTTTTAAATTTTTTTTATTGAATTTACTGGGATGACATTGGTTAATAAAATCATACAGGTTTCAAGTGTACAGTTCTATAATATATCATCTGTGTATTGTAGTGTGTGTTTACTACCCCAGGTCAAGTCTCCTTTTGTCACCATTTATCCCCTTTTACCTTCTTCTGTCTCCCCCCGTCTCCCTTCCTTCTGGCACTCACTTTACTGTTGTCTGCATGCATGAATCTTTCTTTTTTTTTCTTTGCCTAATTCCTTCACCCTTCGCACCCAGCCCCCTTTGACAACTATCAGCCTGTCCTCTGTACCCATGAGTCTATCTCCATTTTGTTAGTTTGTTTTGTTCATTAGATTACACATATCAGTGATATCGTATGGTATTTATCTTACTCTGACTGTTTATTTCACTTAGAATAGTGTTCTCCAGATCCATACACACTGTTGCAAAAGGTATGGTTTCCTTATTTTTTATGGCCATGTAATATTCCATTGTGTAACTGTACCATAGTTGTTTTATCCACTCATCTACTGATGGGTGCTGGGCTACTTCCAGATCTTGGCTATTATAAATAACACTGCAGTGAACATAGGGGTGCATATATTCTTTTGAATTAGTGTTCCAGGTTCCTTTGTATAAATTCCCAGAGATTTGTATCACCCAGAAATCTCTGGGTGATAAGGCAGTTTCATTTTTAGGTTTTTGAGGCATCTCCATACTGCTTTCCACAGTGGCTCCAATCTCAATCCCACCAACAGTGCATGAGAGTTCCCTTTTCTCCACATCCTTGCCAGCATTTGTGGTTTGTTGACTTATTGATGATGGCCATTCTGACAGATGCGAGGTGATAACCTCATCGTGGTTTTAATTTGCATCTCTGTGATGATTAGTGATGTTGAGTATCCTTTCATATGTCTATTGGCCATCTGTATGTCATATTTGGAGAAATGTCTATTCAGGTTCTTTGTTCATTTCTTAATTGGATTGTTTGGGAGGGGGTTGGTGTTGAGTTTTATAAGTTCCTTATAAATTTTGGATTAATCCTTTACCAGATGTGTCCGCAAATATATTCCATTCATTGAGTTGTCTTTTCATTTTGCTGATGGCTTCCTTTGCTATGCAAAAACTTTTTAGTTTGATGTAGTCCTATTTTTAAATTTTTTTTGTTTCCTTTACCTGAAGTGATGTATCAGGAAAAAATTGCTACAGGAAATGATTGATATGTTACTACCTATTTTTCTTCTAGGATTTTTATGGTTTTGCGTCTAATATTTAAGTCTTTAATCCATTTTGAGCTTATTCTTGTACATGGTATAAGAAAGTAGTCTATCTGTTCAATTTACCCCACGCCATTTATAGAATAGACTGTCTTTTTCCCATTGTATGTTTTTGCCCCCTTTGTCAAATAGTACAGGGTTTTGTACACATAAGACCTCAAGTAATTTTTATTATTGAAATAAGTGAAAATAGTGACAATGCAGAATTTGGAAAGAAGACCATGGCAGAAATACGGAGAAACTCTATTTTGGGTATGTTGGCTTTAATTCTAACACTGAAGAATCCGAACTGTCTGTGTGAGAAGGCAGGGTATTCATCTTTGTGGGTTGGAGAGCTGATGTGATCACAGTTTCCATCATTGATACCATGCGGTTTTATCTGAAATTGCCTCTGCCAACTAGATGGAGGTTTTCATTTATCCTCCATCTTGTCTGGTAAATTAAAGATGTTGACATGCTTTAGCCAAGGCAGTTCCAAGTCAATGTTTCTCTCACAATAGTCAGTAGGGCCTTCTGCAGAAACTACAGGGCTTTGACCTGAGGGTTCCTTCCTCAGCATTTTGTCACCACACATGATTATGTAGAAGGCAGGGACTCTGCGTGGACCAGTGTAACAGGTGTTCCTGTGGGGTTCTGGTAGCGAGATGGATACACGAAGGTAAGCGCAGAGGGCGTGCAGAGACAGAAGGCATAAAGGTGGCCTCCCACTCTCTCTTGCCCGGGAGGAAGAGTCTGTCTAATCTGGCTCAACTTTTAAAGGATGTGGGTTTGTCATGGGGTGAACTTGATGGGAAGAGTTTACTCTAGTCCTAAGACCAGTTCTTGGAAATTTGTGCCAGATTAATATTTCTCAAATAAAGAATGGATCAGTGAGTGAGTAGCCTTAAAAAACTGGGGTTTAGTTCCAGGCTCTAAACTTGAAAATGTGAAATAGACTACATTGGTTTGTGGTTTGTCCCAGAGACTTAGGCCATGACTGCAGTGTTTCCTGAGATTTAGAATAAAATAGCATCACAAACTTATGAAATCTTTCCACCCTGGGCTTTAACCTCATTCAATCCTCTAATCCAGTTTTAGAGTTATCTAAGACACAAATGTGATCGTGTTACACTGGCTTCTTCAGTGGCTTGTTGCTGCACCCAGAGAAAGTCCGACCTGCCTGTGTACAGACTGACACGGGATCCCTTGGGCTCCCTCCCTGAGCCCAGTTGGGAGATGGTCACATGTCTTAGGCACAGCTGATACAGCCCAGGGGAAGAGTAGAGCCTTGCCCTATGGGGGAATTGACACAGACACCTTCACCGATTTGCTTGCTTTCAGAGAATTGTAATGTACTATGGTTTACATGTGCCTGGCTAAATGTATTTACAGTACTATACAGTGCTTCGTTTAATCTAGACAAACTCCACAAAATAGATAAGTGGCATTAAAAAAGATTCAAAACAAAACAAAACAAAAAACCATTCCACATCTTAAAGAAAATGCTAACAGTACAAATACAAAGAAGCAAGAAAACATGTCAAATTGACATTTTTCTTATTTTTAGATGTTAAAAGATAAACTGGGGCATATTTAAAATTTTTAATTTATTTGAGCAAAAATCAGTTTGAATATGGCAGCATCCAATCTAGGAGAATGAAGCACAGAGAAGCTGTACAGAATAAGGACTTTTATAGGCAGAAGGAAGTGGAAACAAGGAAGTTATATTACGCAAAAAAGTGGGTTGTTGATTACTGTAAGATTATTTTCCTTTAGGAGATAGCAGATGTCTGTCCATCAGATTACCTAACTGGTACTCATAGGGCGATTTCTGATTGTCCCTAAGATTCCATTTTTTAAAAAAAGATTTTATTTATTTTTAGAATGGGGGAAAGGAGGGAGAAAGAGAGAGAGAGAAACATCAATGTGTGGTTGCCTCTCGCATGCTCCTCACTGGGGGTATAACTCAGGCATGTGCCCTGACTGGGAGTTGAACCAGCGGCCCTTTGGTTTGCAAGCCTGCAGTCAGTCTACTGAGCCACACCAGCCAGGGTGCCTAAGATTCTATTTTTGGGAGAGCTGAAAAGGTAATTAAATTAAGTCTAGTTTGGTGATGTGGAACTTAGCCTAGGGGACTCTGTTTTGGGGCTGTTGTCTTGTTTTTAACATAGTATAAACTCTTAGTCAACCCTGAAACGATGTAAAAACATTGATTGCTTAAGTGGATCTGATACTCTGCTACATTGTAGGTACTTTGGAATAGTAAATTCACTATCCCTTTTTAAGGTAAAGAAAGTATGTTGACAATGAAGAAGAAAATAGACCCAGAAATTCCACTGCTGGAAATATACCCTAAGAATCCTGAATCACCAGTTCAAAAGAACTTTTATGCACCCTTACATTGTTTATAATAGTCAAGTGCTGGAAACAACCTACGTGCCTGCCACTGAATGAGTGGATCAAAAAACTGTGGTACATTTACATGATGGGATACTACACAGTAGAAAGTCTACCTTTTGTGACAGCTTGGATGGAACTGGAGAGTATTTTGCTAAGTGAAATAAGCCAGTTGGTGAAAGACAAATACCATATGATCTCACCTATAAGAGGAACCTAGTGAACAAAATAAGCTAACAAACAAAATAGAACCACAGGCATGGAAACATGGAACAGATTGAAAGTGACCAGAGGGGAGTGGGGAGGGAGATAATGGTGGAAAGAGGGGGAAGAGGCTAGACAAAGAGCAAGTATGAATGACCCACAGACATGGACAAGAGTGTGGGCATTGTCTGTGGGAGCGGGCAGTGGGATGGGCACAGGAGAGCAAAGGGGGAATATTGGGACATCTTTAATAGAATGATAATGAAAAAAATTTTTTTTTAAAGATTTTATTTATTTATTTTTAGAGTGGGAAGGGAGGGAGATAGAGAGAGAGAGAGAGAGAGAAACATCAATGTGCGGTTGCTGGGGGCTGTGGCCTGCAACCCAGGCACGTACCCTGGCTGGGAATCGAACCTGCGACACTTTGGTTCACAGCCCGTGCTCAATCCACTGAGCTACGCCAGCCAGGGAAAAAAATTTTTTAAAGAAAAAAGAAAATTGCTTTCCAAAAGAAACCCATATTCTGAAAAAGGCTTTATAAAAATAATGCTTCTATTAATAAGTGATTTTGTTGTTGAAAATGATTTAATTTATCAAGTATTTTTATTTCTCTATACACCTATACAATCTGAAAATAGAACTTTCCAAACTATTTTTTACAACCTTCCAAAAAGATTCAGAGAAGTTTTGACCTATTTGCTTAAATTTATAGAAGTGCAATACCTTGTAATTCACTTGAAAGAATAATGGACAATAGGACAGATGCTAATTTATTAGTTGATTTTATTAAAGCCTTTTATGTAATTTGTGATGATTTGATTATTTATTCAAATTCTAGCAGCAAAGAAGAGTGAACAGCAGTGTCTTTTCACCCACTGTCCTTTCATCATGGGACACGTTTTAGCAAGGCAAGGAAGAGTCCACCTCTTGATTCGAAGATAATTTTGCTTTTACATACAATAATTCTTTTCCTTTTTTCAAAACTGTATGTTTTTCTTCACTGTTCTCCATCAGCAGACAGATATAGGCACATAGGAGGGATGAGCACAACTGATCATATTGTGTGTTCCCAAACAGCAAGTTTTGGCTACACTGTGGGAGTACTTTTCTTTCTGGGACTCCATGTTGCTGGGGAATTTGCCTCCAGAAATAAAGAACTGGCCAGCATTTGGTTAGAACTGAACACAGACCTAGGGACTCAGATTTTAGAATTTCCCATGGGTGAATCACATAAGTGAAAAATATTAAAACTGAAATTTAATTTAATTTCATGAGAAAATAAGAATTGTAACATATTCAAAATTATACACACATATACACACACTTGCAATTAAGAGAAGAAATGAAAAATTACGTTGATGTTTTTATTTTACTATGTCTTTTATTTAATAGGGTAACAGGGTCCAACCTAGCAGGTAATCCAGAAATTGCTTCAGTTTCTAAATAAACTGCTTTTTCTTCATCTTTTCTCTAGGCAGGGATGTCCAACCTTTTGGCATCTCTGGGCCCCACATTAAATACATTGCAGCACGTAATGACAAAAATATCTCATGATGTTTTAAGTAAATTTATGGTTTTGTGTTGGGCTGCATTCACAGCCATCCTGAGCCCGATGTGGCCAGCAGGCGGCAGGTTGGACACCCACGTGAGTCTAGGGAATCATGCTTACAGGTTGTAACTGTAAGGAATGCCAAACCTCCTGACTTATGGGCTGTCCTGATTACTGCCCCACTTTCCTTCCAACCCAATGCTGAAATCCGCAGAGTATGGGAAGAAGAGAACAAAATATATCAGTTAGGATTAGGTTCACCTGAGAATAACATGGGCTTCTCCCATGTTATAGTGGGACTGCTCCCCACTCCCCCGCCCCATACACAAGTGCCTTAAAAAATGGACATGTCATTCACTCCTGTACATCCAGGAATGCTGTCAAGATTACAATGAACAGGGAATGTGTCTTTCTGCAAGGTCCTGTTCCAACCTACTTAGGGGGTTGGTCCTTATTTTCATGGTTCAAGATAGCTGCTGGAGCTCAACCATCACAGAGCAGAATGAAGGGAGGGTAAAGTGGGGCTTTTTAATGTTTAAGAAGAACTCCTAAAATGTCACACAGTACTTCTACTTATGCTGCATGTGCTAGAATTAATAACATGGTTAGCCTTAACTGAAATGGAGATTGAACATATATGTTTTTTGCTATACTCTCAGGTAAAATATGGGTTTCTTATTACTAAGGGAGGGGAGAATGAATATCGAAAGACAGCTATCAATTTCTGTCATACCTCCCATTTCTCCCTTTAATTATATTTTATAAAGATAGCAAAGACCATCTCACTTATGTAAAGGTGACCCTTTTGTACTATGGAATCTAATTCCTTTTATTCCATTTTCCCCCAAATTTTAAGTTATTTGCCCAGAAACCAAGCTGTAGAAGGCTAGGCTTCCATGACTATGGGCTTCCAAAGTAACTCATATCTTTGCTCCAATCCAAAGGTCAATGGTCCCTCCAACCATTTTGTCTATTGATTCCATGCCCCCTTTCATTAATAGTAGCCATAGAAACTGGATATCAAATATAGTCATATTCACAACATGTATTCAGAAGTCTGAAATTCTAATTGGTGCTACTCAAAGTATGAATTATTATTCTTTTAAAAAGAAATGAAGCCCTGGCTGGCATAGCTCAGTGAATTGAGCACGGGCTGCGAATCAAAGTGTCGCAAGTTCGATTCCCAGTCACGATACATGCCTGGGTTGCAGGCCATGACCCCCAGCAACCACACATTGATGTTTCTCTCTCTCTCTCTCTCTCTCTCTCTCTCTTTCTCCCTCCATTCCCTCTCTAAAAATAAATAAATAAAATCTTAAAAGAAAAGAAATGAAATTATAGGGCCTATACCCTATATCTCAGTATTTCCAAATTTCTAGATATTAAGGCTTTGTGAGATCCCAGTTACTTGATAATTGACCAATTACCTCTTTATATGGATATTTTAGGCTCATTTAAAAAAATATTTTCTTCTTGTCAAATCCCAAATTTTGGAAAAATCATCTTCTTGGTATTTCATGACTTTCTATAAAACTTTTGTGAGGTATTTAGAATGCCTGCAGTCTCTCATTTGATACTTATTAAGTTAACTTCTTTATTTTTGCTAACTTTCTCATTTATCTGCTTAGTTTTTTAAGCATTGTCTTAAAATCATTGGCCTTTTCAAACAGTCTCAAAATTTCTAGAAGAATTCTTGATCATAGAGGCTACATACAGATGAATAAACATGTGTTTCCTGTTTTAATCTCTACGCAAAGATCTTTGTGGCAGGATGGGATAGATCTTTGTGATTTCTGGGAAATCTCAAATCTAGGCTGTAGTCAAGCAGTGTCTCTCCCTTAGCGTTTGCACACAGCACTTCTGATGTGGCCTGCTGACCAAAGAAAGGTACAGTGCTCTGCACATGGTCTCTGCAACGTGTTTCTTAGAACCCACATTTCAGTTATTGAAATCTGGAGCTAAAACTATTAATAATGTTTGTATATAATTTTTTCATGCCTTTCAACTGGTCTTCATGGATCTGTGATTTGCTTTACATCAATTGAAGGTATCAGCGTTATTCCTTTGGTGTTGTTCCTGTGGTTTTGTTTTATCTCTTCTCTTTCATTTATTCTGATTCATGTCAGAAAGAGAGCTGGAGGCACACAGAGAATGAGACAAAGTGACAAAGGTTATAGGGAGTGTAGGCTGTCACACAACATTAGTTAGGCAACTAAATCCTTCAAAAACATTGCCCTATTCACTGTATTATGCACTCACTGGGTGTATGTTGCCACAACCTGAAGGGTGAACTTCCTCTAGGTCAGCCAGCTGGGGTTATACCACTTAGAACAGGAAAAAAAAGAAATTAAATAACTACTATTGTGGGAAATTTCATGGGATAATGGGATTAGATAGTTTAAGGGTGGGTAATAATGACTGGAAGTAGGTCAGAGATCTACCATGACCAGAACCAGACAACTGAAGTAGAGTGACATCAAACCTGATGACCAAGAAATGACAGTTAGCACTGAAATGTGTGACAGTAAATTCCAAGGGGTCAAAACTAAGGGTGATGGTAAAGAAGGAAAACTGTGCTTATCACATGCAGGCAGGTGGGGCAGGTGAGGCACTTACAAGGACACCTTTTCTTGACTGGTGGTTCTTCAAGGCCGCTGACGTCTCTAGGTCTGGGAACTCTACAGAACTGACCCAGAGCCCAGGAGTATGTGTGGACACAGAGACCTATCAGAGAAAAGACCACATCCCCATTTTCAGAAAAGAAACTTCTGGTTCTATTTAAACTGATGCAATTATTTAGAAAACTATTTTGAAAGTCCATTTTTATTTTTTTACGGTTCACATTTCAATGTCCCAAACTCCCAGTGCAGATGTCTCTTTCAAGGTGGCCCTTGCTGTAAAAGTGTCTGGTGACAAATGTGAAGTGACATTGTGAAGACAGTAGTAGAAGACATGAGATGGTACCCTTTCAATAGTCTTTTTTTAAAAAAAAATTTGGGGTTCACATAAATATTTTGCTCTGCAAGAATAGCCACAGAAATTTCTACAAAAGATTCTGTGTGATGTCAGTTTTGGATCACATTGTGAGAGCAATGGTTCCATCCAACGATGACGAGATGTTGTTAATCTGACATGTTTTTAAAAGCTTTCTTTAAATACATGTCACAGTGATAGGAACATGCTGTAGCTACCAAGCAGGGCTCATGGGAATGATATTAGAACACAAAGCTTTGGCCTTAAGCTCTTTCATTTTGAAGTAATACACTGTGTAAATGACTAACTGCTTAACAGAAGTTAATAATTGATGTCTGTATAAAAACAAAGACATTGTGAGTAAAGGCACAGTAAATATTAAAGATGCAAATTAGATAATGGGTAGTAAAGGTAGATTAACAGATTTGCAAAATATAAATAAACTGGCTTTCTTTTAGCAATCATGTTGAAACATACTACCTTTCAAAAAAGTGGTTTCAGACTTGGCTTCCCAAATGTTTGTATGTTGAGAAGAAACAAAGGAAATACATTAATCCTGTGACAAAAGGAAACAAACACTTTAAATAATAATATTAGTACTCAGACATTACTTAACTCTCATTTTTGCATACTTGTGTTAATCAAATATAATTTCAAGCCTAAGGACTTGACCACAGTATAAAAAACATTATGAAAGAAGACTCAGAAAGATACAAATTTAGGAGTTCCAGCCAAGATGGAGGCATAGGTAGAAACCCTTCGCTTCCTCACACAACCAAAAGGAGAAAAACAACCAATCTAAAATCAATAAACAACCAGAAGCTCCAGAAAATGAAACTGCATGGAACACCAACAACCACGGAACTAAAGAAAAAATCAACCAGAACAACCAGACCGGTAAGGAGGGAAATGGAGAGAAACCATGGTGAGGTGGCAGATGGAGAAGGTAGGGCTGACTTAAGGGGAAACTGAGACTCAGAAAGGGCTGTGGACTACGGCAGTTGCCATGGTGGGAGAAACTCCCAGTCTCACACAAAAGTATGTTGAAAAGTGTGCTAGAGACGAGCTGCAGTGTTTCCTCTCTGGTCCCTGCCCCACAGGCAGCACAGCAAGGAGGACTGCCCTGCCTGGGTGAAAATCTAAGGCCCCACCCCCTTGCAACTTAACAGGTGCTTCCAGCAAAGAAATAGGGCCAAAATGAAAGGACAGAGCAAAACCTCAGAGAGCTAAGCCAGGAGGATATAGCCAGCTTATCTGATGGAAATTTAAAGCTCTGGTAATCAAAATGTTCACAGAACTGATTGAGCTTGGTCGAAAAATGAAAGAACAAATGAAAGATACCCAAAATGAAGTAAAGCAAAATATTCAGGGAACCAACAATGACAGGAAGGAAACCAGGACTCAAAGCAACGATTTGGAACAAAAGGAAGAAATAAACATCCAACCAGAATAGAATGAAGAAACAAGAATCCAAAAAAATGAAGAGAGGCTGAGGAATCTCTGAGACAACCTGAAACATTCCAATATCCGAATCATAGGGGTGCCAGAGGGAGAAGAAAAGCAGCAAGAAATTGAAAACTTATTTAAACAAATAATAAAGGAAACCTTCCCCAATCTGGCAAAGGAAATAGACTTTCAGGAAGCCCAGGAAGCCCAGAATCCCAAAGAAGTTGGACCCAAAGAGGAGCAGAGCAAGGCACATAGTCATTAAGTTACCCAAGATTAAAGGCAAAGAGACAATCTTAAAAGCAGCAAGAGGAAAGGAGATAGTTACCTACAAAGGAGTTTCCATAAGACTGTCAGCTGATATCTCAAAAGAAATCTTGCAGGCAAGAAGAGGCTGGAAAGAAGTATTCCAAGTCATGAAAGGCAAGGACTTACATCCAAGAATATTCTATCCAGCAAAGCTTTCATTGAAAGGTTTCATTGAAACCTTTCAAAATGAAAGGGCAGATAAAGTGCTTCCCAGGTAAGGTCAAGTTAAAGGAGTTCATCATCACCAAGCCATTATTATGTGAAATGTTAAAGGGACTTATCCAAGAAAAAGAAGATAAAAAATATGATCAGTAAAGTGATAGCAAATCCACAGTTATTAACAACCACAGCTAAAACAAAAACAAAAGCAAACTAAGCAAACAATTAGAACAGGAATAGAGCCACAGAAATGGAGATCACATGGAGGGTTATCAACAGGGGAGTGGGAGGGGGAGAGAGGGGGGAATGGTACAGAGAATAAGTAGCACAGATGATAGTTAGAAAATAGACAGGGGAAAGGCAAGAATAGTATGGGAAATGTAGAAGCTGAAGAACTTTTATGTACGACCCATGGACACGAACTGAAGGGGGGAATGTGGGTAGAGGGGTGTGTTCAGGGTAGAGGGGAGTGAAGGAGGGAAATGGGACAACTGCAACAGCATAATCAATTAAATATATTTTTAAAAAGATCAGATCATAAAGGACTTTGAATGCCAAGTTAAAGAATGTGAGCTGTGTTTCTGACAGCTGAAAGCCGTGTAAGGAATTTGGGCAGGACAAGAACGCAGCTGGGGCTGTGAGTCAGGAGGAGTGCTCATCCTGCAGCAGGGTGTTGAATGGGCTGTCATGGCTATTGATATAATTTTGTTGAAAGGTACAGAGAGAGAGCTTTTGAAATTTTGTGTTTTGGTCATCTTGAAATCCAGGGTCTTGAAGCCTTCAGAGTTGGAGTGGTCTTGGGAGCCTGAGTATTTTTATAGTTGGTGATACTGAGACAGGTAGAAAATAAATTTCCTTCTCTGAATACTATGAAATTCATAATACAGCTGCAAAGAAAACACATTTCTTTGGTAAAAATAAAACATTCTTTGTAAACGCATCTCCCATTTGCCTTTGAAGGGGCCACCTTTTTTTAATAGTCTTAAATCATACAAATAAGGAAGATAGACACCAACAGATAAAAACATTTGTTAGAAACACTAAGTTGCTATGACTCACCCTTCTCAAAGGTACACACCAGACCCCCTGCTGGCTTCACACACACTCAGGGATATAACTAACATTAAATAATAGCTGGTTAGAGCAGCTTAATGAAATATCCCTACTTCTGGAACTCCCGTAGGCTGTGTGCACAGAACAAGCTGACTCTGACCCTCTCCCTCCACACCCATGAGCCTCCCAAAGCCAAAACAGATGTGGGAGGTGAGTGGCACACCCACAAGCCTTTCAGAGCCAGAACAGCTGTGGGTGGGGTGTGGTGGCTGGTCAGCCAATCCATAAGCAGCTGGCAGAAGACAGGCTCCATTTATGACTCTATAGAGGTGGTAGAGGAAGCCAAGCTGCCCTGCCCAGTTGGGTCCAAAAACTCTCCACTGAATGAGAATAACAGATGTTCATTTAAGAGAAAAAAAATCCAAATACAAACCCAAAACATAACTTTACTGCACAAATACATGCCAGTGAATAGTTGAAGAATAAGAACATTTTTTGCCAGCCCTCACAGGGTGTCTGGAAGACAGACACAGAGAAGGGTCTGCATATTTCTCATCTCTGTCACATTTCCATGATGAACTCCAGAGAGTGTGAGACACTGTCTTGGTATGCTCCACAGAGGAGCTCTCAAGGCTTGTGCTGGGTTTGTTTCGAGCCAGCGGCAGATATGGGACTGGGCTTCCTATTCCCAAGGCAAGGAGAACTAATTATGTAGGAGCAAGATAGGTAGCTGAAGATTTTGTTAGAATTACTTCATCACATTAAATAAATACATTTGGCATGAATTTACCAACATAGAGGGAGATGATGCTAAGTCATCCAGATAAGCTTTTAAAGAATTCAAAATCCAGAATTTAAAATTCTTTTCACCCAAATAAGCAACCAGCAACTAGGGCTGGGCTCTCCGTCAGGAACAGATTATGTAAGAAAGGGAGGCAGCCAGAGGTTAAGTCCTTTCTTCTGATGATGAGCAAGTAAGTGAAAAACTCCTGTAGAGGAGAATGTTACCTCAGGTGTGTTCCTCAGGAACCTCACCTTGCAGTCTGGGCCTGAAAGCCAATGTGATTATGGCCAAGGTGTGACATGAGCTCTGGGGGTGGGGGGCGGGGAGGAAGGTGCCAGAAAGGTCTGGAAAGGCTGTTCGGGCTGGTCTTTGGGCTCACGTCTACACCTGTGGGTCTGACTTATCTGAAACTGCCTCTGAAGTCTTCCTAGTTCAATTCTGAGAAGACCAAAACTTCCACCTCTGTACCAGGATTTGCTGACCACCCAAAACTCCCCTGGGGCATTCCTCTGTAATTAGGAAAGGACCAAACTGGGTTTCCAGGGTGACCTGGAGGATATGCCTGTCCAGGGCAGTCGCTCTTGGTAATTCACTGTTAAGGTAGAACCGTAGGTGACACCTGTGAGGATTATAGGAGTAGTAATGGGCTCCAATAAGCACTCAGAGTGCTGCACTGGACCCCAAAACACTAGAGGTAGGTCAAGAGTGCATAACGCAGAGATCACAGGCAGAGCCGGGAAAAAACTAGGTCAGGAATAAATACCCGAGTCTAGGTATATTGAATCACCTGAAAGTGTGATCCATGGTCACCCTTAATTGCTTTCAGTGACTGTCATCCCACCTTGCACTAATTGTTTTCAGTATTATTAATTAATGGAATTATCTTAGATTTCTAAAGATGGTTTTTGATACCATAGGTTTAGACCCTTCCCTTTGAGGTTGACATACATCTACTATTTCTTCCGTAGATTCACGTAAGGTGGAAAAGTCTAAATACTCTTTTAAAAATTATTAATACAATGCATCTCATTCTACATGTTTGTTTTCAGATGTTTTGAGGAGCTCCCCTTAAAGGTCTGTGTTACTTAACACAAATTCAGTTCTGACAAAAGGCCACTAAAATTAATCTATCTCAACAGGTATTAATGTCACAGCAAATAGTTTAACATTTGTTCGCAACCTTGTCTTGGAATCTGAGAGAAAAATGTTAAGTCTGTTTTATTTTAGATTTATCAGATTGAGCTGTAATTGCAAATATGCACTAAATTTTTAGAAGGATTTTTAGAAGAAAGAGAGACTCAGCAATTGATTTGGGGAGAATAAAATTTTTCCAACAAATTGCATAACATGACCTAGTACCTGTCATTTTGCAGTTAGCCTTTTACAGGACAGTCTCAATAAGGACCACATTTTAAACTTATTCAATGGCTTTTCAACGACTTCATTGATTTTCTGAGGGATTTTTAAAATCTGTTTATATCCAAATAATTTTCATTTGAAGTACTAATTATTTTTTCATTCTAGATTTTCTCTTCTGTCAGCTTGATTTAAGATATCTTTGTGTGTAATTTCAGTAGTTCTTCACCATTTCTTGTTAAAGGTACTAAGTGATGGGAAAAGTCGTTATACAGAGAAGACTGTTTAGGAACTAAGTCTGTTGGTGGACAGTGCACTATTTTTGTGTTGCGATGATGTTTCAGATGGGGGAGAGAGAGACCCGAGTCAGGAGGCCTCTTTCCCCAGCCTCGGTTCTTGTCTCACCACAAGAGATGAATTCAAGTGAGAGACAACACATACAGAGGAAATGAGGTAGCAAGTTTATATATGAAACAAATATGAGCACAAAGCTGCAAGTAGGCACCTGGCTAGTCTAAATGCCCCACACATAGAGGAAAGGAAGTTGTTAGGAAGTTTGTTAGTGAGTTTGTTCTATACACTTGAGCTGAGGCTGCAAGCTGGCACTTAGCTAATCTAAGTACACTGACTTTTGGGCTTCAGGGGTTACATACCTCAGCTGGCTTCCAGAGGTACCCCTCCTCCTCCCCCTTCTAAATCTTGGGGACAATGTATAGCTACAAAGGCTTTCTTTCTCAGTTCTTTGTTCTAGTGAAATTGTTACAGAGGCCCCCTTTCCCAGCATAGGCCCCCCTCTTCCTCCTGTGCAGTTCCCAGCCTGTGATGTGCGGAGCACCCGGCAATCCTAGTTAGATCGATACAGAAGCCCTTTTCTCCGCTCAGTATCAAGGGCTCTTCCCTTCTCCTGGGCTATTTTGCTCAAAACCCCTGGCAATCTTACCAAACTGGGCTCAGGACTGTGGAGTTAATTGGTGAGCCATGTCTTTCTTTTACTTCTGGCCTCCCGTATTAAGTTCTTTGTTGGATTGTGATGGCAAAGGCCCTGCCTTCCTTTCCCCTTCGGCCACATTCCTAGCTGCTCCCTCACAATGACATGTGCTTCCCACCTTGTGCCTTTAGATGCCAACGCTGACAACGCTGGTATTTCTGGTAAGTTTTTCTTTGTTCAAAAGGGGAAAAAATATTGCATCAACTCCTACACAGTACTTATAGAAACCACAGACTCCCAGATTTTCCAGGGCTAAACATTCACATGGGTTAGCCACTCACCCAATGCTTAAATTCTCAGCTGAGGAACTCCTATTTTAACATTAAATCCAACAAGGAACTTACTGCCTTCCCAAGCATCTTTCTTCATCTTTGAAGAGATCTGTACTTATTACATTTTCTTTATTAGCAAGCTGAAATGTTATCTAGTATTTGAGCATATGAAAGAATAGCTGTCAGGATACTGAAAAAACACAGTGAGGAGGAGAAGGGAGGAAAAAATCAACTGGGTTGCTCTTCCCATTGAGGTACATTGAGTTTGACTGGTTGGGAGCACATTTAACTACATCTATTACAGTCACAGCACAGAGGAGAAACTGGTTCTTTTAAAGATGCCGATTGTCACACTCTGAATATCTGCGGGATGAACAGTTGCGAATCTCTCTCAGAGCACTTGTGATATTTTGATAATAAATGAATACTATTTATTTACACATGATAAAGTATTTGTTTTTTCAAAACTTTAAAATAACCTGTGGATTTTGGTATTGTTTTATGCTACATTTCTATACATAATTACTCATTCATAAAGAAATCTTCACAATTTAGACATACTAGCTCACTCTGAATAGGTGTGCATGGGTCATGTTTTAATGTTCATCTGTTTTGAGACATTAAATTAAAAATAAAATTAAAGCCACAATCTTTTAAAAAAATAAATAATTTCTAAAAATATAATTAAAACCACAATCTTCTTCCTGCCTTCATTCCTTTCTTTCTTTCTTTCTTTTTTTTAAGTTTTAAGTAGAGCCAGGTTAATTTAGGTCCAACATGGTAAAAACAAATTCTTTCCATGCAATTCCAAATTTATACTCAGGAAAAGGTTTTTAATAACCCAGTTGTTAAAACCCTTAATGGAATCACTGTTTCTCTATTTCTAAATCATGCAATTGTGCTGCTCTTTAATTAGAAGCAGAGGCTCCAAGGCTCTGCTTCCGCTTCATTTATGGGGACGTTCGCTATTCCACACACACTCTGAGATGTGCCTAGGGTGTTTCATGGTTCCAGTGCACTGTGTGCAGCTCAAACGCAAACCATCTAGTGGTTCTATTCTGAGGGCCACGGCCTTGAGCTCCTCTAGGCTGTCTTCTACATCACACTCATCTCTGTTGGTTCAAGTTCAAAACCTTTGCAGGAGAAAATCTCTGGGTGACAAGCTCCATTCAGATATTATATTGCAGGCACACATTTTCATTACTCCTTTCAGCTTGATCTAACTTTATACCATCACAGGTTTCCATGGTTACCACCGGGCTCAGTGTCTATTTCCCAGCTCACTTCTCGGCCCCAGGGAGCCTCGAGTTTTCTCTTGGAAGTTGTCTGCCCACTGGTGAGGCACTGGAAACAGAAATGAAACATTGGTGCTTTCAGGAAATCATAGCAATGGCCACTTGGGGATGAGGTGGAGAGGCAGAGTCTGGTGGTGAGGGCCCACGGGACGCACCACGTGGAAACGCTGTCTGGCTCCAGATTCCACTACAGACTGGCATGCAGTGCTTCATCGGTGAATCTCCTTCAGATGTTTAATCATTTATCTTTGAACTTGGTGCTTAGCCCTTTATCTGACCCTTTAGCACGGGGGTGTCAAACTCATTTTCACCGGGGCCACATCAGTCTCCCAGTAGTCTTCAAAGGACTGAAGGTAACTTTAGGACTGTATAAATGTAACTACTCCTTAACAGTTAAGCAAGACCTCAGCGCTGCCACTGGGTAGAAACAAGGGTCCAGGGCAGATAAAACAAGGTGGAGGGCTGGATTCAGTCCTTGGGCCTTGTGTTTGCCACCTGTGCTATATTTAGCACCTTCCCATGTTGTTTCACTAGCCGTCGGCCAGAAGTCTTGGCTTATGACTGCTCCTGTGTAGGCACCATTCCCCAACACTAGCTGTGTATAGTTTGTGGTTGGCAAACTTCATACATTAAAAATAACCATCCCCACTCCAATCTGTAGAGATACAAAGTAGAATAGTCATTCTAGTCATAGAATAGTCATTTCCAGGAACTGAGAAAAGGGGGTAACAGGGAGTTACTGTTTCATAGGTACAGAGTTTCAGCTTGGGAAGATAAAGAAGTTCTGGAGCTGGACAGAAGTGATGGTCACACAGCACTGTGAATGCACTTACTGCTGCTGAACATAATGCTACATATTTTTTACCACAACAAACAACAACAACAACAAAAAACATTGAGAACTCCTGGACAAAATCAACCAAGAAGTTTGCCCCACTTTGGGACATTTCATTTGTGTGAACTGACAAAATTCCCTGTTGTTTATATCAATAGTAGTTTGCTGTGGACTTTCTGTTATTTGAACCATGAAACACGCTAATAAATAAATTAACCCTATTACTTACATAAAAATTAAGCATTCACATTTTTTATAGATGAAGAAACTGAGGTTCAGGGAAGTTAACAGCTTGCCCAAATCATGAAACTAGTGAGCTAAAAACCTGGGATTTTGATCTGCTTTATTTGTCTGCGAATTCATGCTGTCTTCTTACAGGCAAAACCATTCTTGTTCAGTGAGTGAGTGAAGTCTCCACATAAGGGGCTTTTCTCTCACCAGCAATTTTTTTTTCAATCAAAGCTGTTTCTTTCATTTTTGGTGCAGTTACTTACTAACATTTATTTGTACTGCCTCTAAATTTTCCCAATAGTTAATGTCAAGGTTTTGCCCAAATCCACCATCACAAATTATTTGTAAAGGGACCACATGTCTTTATTTTCCATACTTAACTTTTAAATAAAAATAACATTTAAAACTTTGGAATGTTACCTGTCAACCTATTCAGGCAAATTCTGCTTTGAACTTTTTAACTTCCTTTGAAGTCCACATTGTATTTGATCTTTATTCTGGAATGTTTGTAACAGATTTGGTTTAAAACATATAAGCTATAACAATATCATTTCTAAACAGAGCTTTCTAAGATGTGATTACAAACTAATGTGACTCAAAAAATAGCAGAGTTCAAATTAATATTGACTTCAAAGCACAACTTGGGAAACTAGATAGTGATGGTTCAATTATTCAAACACATAGTAAGTACCTACTTGATGCCAGATACTGAGAGAATTTTTAAAATTCCTTTTTCATATTTCCTCCAAAGCCAGTTAAGGAACCATGCATGAAATACACTTTGTAGTCATCTATCATTTTGGCCTCGACCAGAATTATACAATTGGATCATCTACCTCATTCAAAAGAGTTGGCTTCTAAGGACATCAGATAGAACCAAAGCACAATTCTAACTTCAAAGGTTGAGAAATTGACAAAATTTAAGATATGCCAAAAGTTCCTTAAATGAAGCATATAACTATGAGGCGGGGCACCAGAAAATGGAATTCATGTATACAAAATTGTGTATTTATTCTTACATGTTTAAATTTCAGTCACCTTCAAAGTGCTCTCCATTTGAGGAAACACACCCATTGAGACATTTTGTTTCACTGCTTGAAACAGTTTTGAACTCATGAATTTTGCTGTCTTTTAGTGCTTCTGCCATTTTTTGTTTCACCTCTTCCACTTTGGCAAAACATTCCCCAGAGAATTTTTTTTCATCTGGGGAAACAACAACAAAAAAGTCGATTGGGACTAGAGTGGATGAATAGGGAGGGTGGGGGCAGGGGGGGTCATGCTATTCTTGATCAAAAACTGCTGGACAGTCAGCATGGTGTGGGCAGGTGTGCTCGTAAATTACCCATAGTGAAATGGGCAAATGAGTTGAAAGAGACTTAAAAAAAATTTCATTGAAGCCAAATGCAGCCTCTCACAATAATGCCAGCTGGTACATGATACAGATGGGTCCCTAGAACACTCACCTGGCAGGGGAAGCCTATACTACAAGGGGTCTGCCCTCTGGAAGATAATTCTGACTATTTTAGATTCCCCCTCATACTTTGACAGGACTAGCCCTTGGTAGTATGTTATCACTCCATCTTTATTTTTATTTATTTTTAATTTTTTGTATTATTGCTCAATTACCATTGTCCCCATTTTTCCCCTATTACTCTCTTCTGCCCTACCCACCCCCACCTTTCACATTCAATCCTCAATCACCTCCATTGTCTTTGTCACCCCACCTTTAATAGTGTGTTTTGTTCTTCATTTGTTATTACTTTTTCCTGCATTGATTTTCTTTAGGGCACTCAGCTCTCACTAATAGAATGTGAGTTCTGCCCTGGCTCGTGTGGTTCAGTGGACTGAGTGCTGGCCTGTGAACCAAAGGGTTGTTGCTTTGATTCCCAGTCACGGCACATTCTTGGGTTGCAGGCCAGGTCCCCAGTAGGGGGTGCATGAGAGGCAAACACACATTGATGTTTCTCTCCCTCTCTTTCTCCCTCCCTTCCCCTCTCTCTAAAAATAAATAAATAAAATCTTTAAAAAATAATGACAGACTAGGCTGGGGCATGGCTAGCAAGGGTAAATGGCATCTCCCCTATTTTAAAAAAAAGAAATGAGTTCCATAAGAGCACAGGCTTTTTTCTCTTACTTTATGCCCAACATTGGAATAATATCCAACATCTAAAAGGTATTCCATAAACAGTTTTTGAATAAATAAATAAATAAATAAATAAAATTAAGATTTATAATTCTTTATATAAAATTCTTTGCCTCGAATTTACAATTCCACAATTGAAGGCAAGTGTAAGGTTTAATTTTTATGATTTATAGTGCTATTTCTTCTGCTGCTACTATTATTATTTAATGGACAGAGTTAAGTGGCTTTCTAGTGCCAACAGCAGTGCAGATTTTCTTTTCTTCTGTTTTCCCTTCTTTAAAGTGGTCAGTCATAGGTAGGTTGTCTTCTGGGGTTTTGCCAACTCTCCTTCTAACTGCATTTGATTGGCACAGACTTACAATTTTCACACTTTCACTATACATGCAGGGTGCAAAGGGGAAGGCCAACTAAACATAAGGGTACTCCACATTCTCAGCAGCTTGAAGATCTTGAAGTAACAAGAACCCGTGTTTGAAGCACAAAATGGTCAGAAGAGCGATGGTCTACAGAACATCTCCTCAAAGGAGGGAGAGTGGTTCGTGCTAGAGCTTCTGGGAAATCCCAGTGAAAGAGATAATACAGGGTCCTGGCTTTGAAGAATGAACTCGGTGTGGGTATGTGTGGTAAGGACCTGTGCAGAGAGGGTCAGAGGTGACATGTCGTTCAAGCTGTGGGCGAATGAAAACCGCCATGTGCTCCTTCCTTTCTCCCACCACACCACTGCTCTTCCTGTATACCCTCACCCTCCTCATCTTCTAAATGCATGCCAGGCCTGAGAACCCTTCATCTTCACCTATACCCACTCCTTCAGTGGTTTCTCCCCACCTCATGGTTTTGCTTTATTTTTTAACCTCGCCTGAGGACATTTTTTTTTTCATTGCTTTAAGAGAGAGAGGAAGGAGGGTGGGGGGGGGAGAGAGAGAGAGAGAGAGTGAGAGAGCAAGAGAGAGAGAGAGAGAGAGAGAGAGAGAGAGAGAGAGAGAGAGAGAGAGAGAGAAACAGTGAACAGTGATTGGTTGCTTCTTGTATGCCCCCAACTGGGGATTACACCGGAAACCTGGGCTTATGCCCTGACCGGGAATCAAACCTGTGACATTTCAGTCTATGGGACGATGCTCCAACCAGCTGTGCCACACCAGCCAGGACCAGCCTTGTGTTTTAAATAGCTTCCAAATTTGTAAATCTAGTTGCAGTCTTCCTTGAAGTCCAAACTCATGTACCAACTTCCTGCTCATGCTCTGTGCCAGAATGTCTAACAGGATTGTTAAACAAAACATGATTGTTTCTGCTCCCAAACTACTACTATCAGCTCCAGCTTCAACACAAACTCCAAAGAGGATGACTTTTCTGCACCTACACCTTTCACTTGACTGGTAGTTATCTTCCTAACTGGTCTCCCCATGGCCATGCTTGCCCCATACTCTGTTCTCTATGTAGCCATCCCTTTGACTCGTATGTCAAGGCCGGCCACACCGTTACTTAAAATCCTTCACTGTTACTCCTCTGGGACACATTGTGAAACAATCTCTGCTTCAATGCCTGTGTATCTGCTATTCCCTCCAGAATGTTCTTCCCTCCTCCATTACTTGAGGAACTTGTTTCCCCAGCTTCACTTAGGATCATTGTCCTTGACCTCTCTCTAAAATCATCTTCCTCCTGTTATCACCTTTTACCTCCTTCCCTTTTACAAAAATGTCTTCCAAGTGTGTATCTAGGTATAGGTTTACTTTTTGTTCAGGTGCACTGCCTTTTTTCTACCACTGGAATATAAGCTCTGTGAGGTCAGGAGCTCATTCATTGTTCTATCCCTTGTAACCAGAACAACACTTGAATAAGTGTTTGCTGAATGAACTACTGGCATTCTGTTGTTTAACCCACCCTTATATCAGGTGATGTTCTGAGGGATGCAATTCAAGCCTAGAGTGAAGGGTCAATACAGAGAAACAAGAAGTGAAAGACAGGGCAATCCTAGAAGGACACGTACAAGAAACAGAGCCAAGGTGGGAACTGGGAAATGAGAATGAAAAGACTGTCAGGCAACCTAGCACACATCCTGCCAGACAGAGGGGCTTGGCCTCTTGCAGGCTAGAGGATTCTGCAGCCAGAGGAACATACCAAACAAGATTTCCCAGGTGTTACACAGTGGTTGCCATTGGAAGCCCTTTTCTGGGCAAAACCTACTCCAACAATCAAAGAAGCAACATCTCAGACAGGAACAAACTCTGTGCATATTGGCTGCAGTCAGTCAGCACTGACCTTTAGCAGAAAGAGAAAAGTTGGTAGCGCTGCTGCAGAGAGTGCAATAGTCTAACACTTGTTCATCTTTTGCAGTGAACTGTGAGCTTCCAGAGGGAAGAGACTGCCTGCTTCTCTATCATTCCTGGTACATAGTCTGCACTCTTGGGGAGCTTTTGAGAGAAGGGCTAAAAGAAGGAAGAGAGAAATTGGATCCCAACTCCCTTCTTGGCTATGCCTAAGAGCACGGAGAGCAGCACAGCACAATCAGAATTTTCCTCTTCAAATCTAATTGATATAAATCTTTTGTATACATTTAATGGCCAATGGTTAAGCCTTTGAACCCAGTACTGTCCAGCTCTTCCCAGCCTAGAATTAACCCTTCCAAGCAGCAAATCAATATGCCTACAAGCTTACACTTCTCACACAGAATAGCAACCAATAAAAATATGAACTTTAAATCGCTGATGTCAAAAGATTTAAATGAGCCATTTGGTCATTTACATAGTTCCTTAATCTCTGCTAGGACAAGATCTTTCAAGTTGCTCTAATTAGGAGTTCAACAATTTTTTAATTAAGCAACTTTCCACCTAGAAAAAGTGTCATCATGATTCTTCCAATAAACTCTAAAGCAATTAAAAAATAAATTTAAAAAGAACATTAAAATTTTCTTCCAAATAGTTTTGGCCACTATCCTATCAGGTATTTTTTATTTTTATTTATTTATTTATTTATTATTTTTACAGTATACATATTCTTTAACTTTTGATTATACATATGGCCTTGTTGACATTTCAGAGTAATTCTGAAATTGCTCTGAGGGTTTCTTTTGGGGGTTACCCTTTTTCAGAGCTTCCCCTGACTGCAGCAGCATCCTGAGCTAATAGTCAGTGTGGGTTTTCCCCTTGACCTTGCTGTTTATTTTTCAGTGTGTCCTACTCTGTGGGTACTGACAGAGAAAATTCTTTTCCTTTCTGAAGGGCACAAGTGTGGCTTAAGAAAGTTCTTTTTCTTTCTGAAGGGCATGAGTGTGGCTTAAGACTCGACATTGATTAAAGCCTACAAATGGAAAGAAAAAGCATGTAGCATTATCCTCAATGTGAATATAATTTGTGTCTCTGCCATTTTTCCTGCTGGGAAAACAGGTTATCACAGAGCAGGAGAGGAGGTTTCCCTCCAAGATCACACAGAAGTGTTTGTATTTTGCCTCTTTTCTTTCTCCCCATTTCCTCTTGAGCAAATGATATTTTTTCAGGCAACAGAACAATGTTTTGAATCCAGTTCAATAACACTTACCAAGTGTTACTTTGTGCAAGGGAACAAGCTATGTGTCACATAACCGTGGTTTCTCTAAGCTGCCTGGGACAGCATACTTCCCTGAGACCTGGTCCCAGGCTGCTGAAGACTGAGGTCAGTGTGGGTCTGATCAGTTAGCACGCCCCCTTCTGGAAGCCTCCTTACATTTACTCTGATTTTCATCAAATAACTACCCTCTATCCTAGTGTCTCTAAGACAATTCTCTCATTTCTCTTGCTCTTCTCTGTTTCTTTCTTAGGTTACAGAAAAGATAAAAAGATCTAAGTGGGGGACTTTTTTTTCATACAGGGCTCTCAAAGCATGGACTAGAAGTTGAGAATCATTACAAATCATATATCACCATTGGCTTCTCCAGAAAGGGGTGGATGCTGACTTGCTACTTATTCTTATCAGGCCTGTGCTCCCTGGACTTCCCTGGGGGGAAAAGGGGACCCTGAGGTCCCAGGGCAGACTTTAGGCATGAAGTCGTAAAGTCCTCAGGAGGCAGTAGAAGTCCCACTTTGCCAGTGTAACCGGGTTGGGGTGGGGGGAGGTTGGGGGGTGGGGGCGTGGGTAAAGAAGAGTTAGGGAGACACCAAGGTGGCTGTATCTTCCACATGTGTGTTGAGTGCGCCATCTAGTGGCTGCAGCTCACAGGAAGGGGGAAAAAAAAAAAAGACCTGAGGCCACCGGGAAGACAGACAGGGCTCAGGGTTGGGCTAGCTTCCCCTGGGAGTTAAATCCTCGTCTCTAAAGTGGCCTCACCTTTCTTTACTAGTGCACAGGTGACAAATCGTGTTCACATCGTTGGAAGGTTGGTGGAGGTCATATGATATTAAAGAAAAAGGGTAAAGACTTTAAGGACCTATTAAGAAAGGTAAAAATTACTACTGCAGAATTGCTCTGGAAAGTAGGGTTCTGAAAATATCCTAAGTACTCTGGTTACATAAATAAATGAGACTCTTCTACGAATATAGGAAACACAAAAAGGTATCACAGGAAGAGAAAAAGAGGCGTTGTGGGAATAAAATTAAAGGGGGAGGCAGTAGAACATATGTTTTGTAGACAGTTCTTGATCTGGGTTCAATTTCAACACTACTGTTTACCATTTGTGTAACAGTAGGCAATTTATTTAAACTTGCTAAGCCTCAGTTTGTCCATCCATAAAATGGGAATAATTCTACCTATCTCTTAGGGATGCTGTGAGGGCTAGATAAAAGAATATATGAAAGTGCCACGCCCAGAGCTCCTCATTAAAATGTTCAATAAATGGTAGTTGTTATCGGCAGGGAGAAGACAAAAGAGAAAGGAAAGGAAGAAGAAGAAAGATTTTGGAAGAGAAAGACTGGAACACATTGTGCTTTAAGAAAGGAAGTAACAGCTAGGACTGTCCAACTTAGCACAGGCATTTGACCAGCTTAAGAGGTGAAGCCCATGGAAGGGAAAATCTTCTCTGACTCTGGAGGACAGAGGGTCTCTGTCTGAAGCCCAGTGTTGTTACTGTAGTCACGAGTGTCTGTGAGGACTCCAGACAAGGGCCTTCCCTCTTGGCACCGCTGGGTCTCCAAGCTCTGGGCTGAGAGCCTTCCACTCAGTCCCCTACAGGTCTTCAATTCAGTGCCAGGAGCTTATGTGAAGGAAAGGCATATGGCCCATTGGAGATGGGCTGATCAAGGGGTAGTAACTAAGGACCGAGTTTTATTCAATCAGCATCACCATTAGCATGGTCTACTTTGCAAAGGGCCTTCTGAGAACCCTGGCTCCCCACTGTCTGCAGCAATTCATGCCAACCGAATTCTCTTGGAAAAGCTGGAAGAAATATCTGTATAACCTGAGGTACCTTTCCACCCACCTAAAAGCTGAATCCCCATGACAGACCCAGGATGTGGACCCAGAGAGCTGCCTCAGTCTCTTGCGTGGAACCTGATGTGGATGTTTCTAAGGATTGCCTAATGCCCTCAAGTTACCTGAAGCTTTTGAAGAGCAAAATACTGCACTACTCACACACACATGTCTCTAAGGAAGGTCGTAGCCCACCATCTCCGCTAGAACCCAGAACTGGAGATCATAGTGCCCCTCCCCTGATGTCACGGCTGACCACAGTCTCAGGGGAACAACAGCTATTCCCTGCATTTCTAACCTTTTGCCAGCTTCCTTCCATGCTACGGAGAGAACTAGGAACAAGAATACAGTAATTTGATCTTCAATTAGCATAAAATAAAAACAACCCAGTCATGTTTTCCATGGGCTTTTCCAACCTCCAACTAAGTGCATGAAGCAGGGAGAAAAAATAAAAATATATGCACAGAACTATAAATATATATACTGTCTGTGTGTGTACAGCCATGCACCCTGACCCAGATGATTATCAGTCTCTAGGAAAACCAAGCAGCCTGATTCAGAAATCTGAGAATTTTCCCTTTCCAGAGTGCAGTGTGAGTGCTCACAGGAAGGGAAAGGATCCTGATTACTCAGCATGGAAGGGGTTAAGTCCTCAGCCATCCTATTCTAAAGTGATTTATGATGATGGGTAGTGTTTCAAAACTTTCCCCCACCCAAAGAATGGCCCTCCCCACTCTCAACGTGCTGAAATGGGAAGGAGGCGGCGTTTTGCTGATCTGTTAAATCCTTAGTGAAGTTTCCTTGATTTCCAGTGGCTGCTGTTGTTTGAGTTTGGTTTGGATCAAAACTGAGGTTGTCCTGGCATTCCTGGGACTGAATCCAGGCAAGAGGAAGAAGAAAAAGAAGAAGAAGGAAAAGAGAAGAAAAAAACAAGGTGGGGAGAAATAAAGGGAGGAGAGAGGCGTAGGAAAAGAGAAAAAGCCTATTTTCAACATCACATTCCTGTGTTTTCCCTCAGCCTGGAAAACATATTAATCCCAGTGCTTTCACGCTCGGAAACAAAGGGACTAAGCCAGACTGTGGGGGAAAGGGTGATAAGAAGGACCCTGGAGCTCTGAAGAGAGAAAAAAGTGGGATTCAGAGAGAGCTGGGGCTCTGCTTCAGGGGGCGCCCTGTGTGCCGGCACAGGGATTGGCACACACAGACACAGGGCTGAGCAGAAACTACAGAAAAATGGAGATGCAAAGACTTAAAAGGACAGCTCCTGTCACCTCATCCTACTTGTCACGAAGGTAAAAAGACAGCCAAAGGAAAAAGAAGAAAGCAGCTGAGCCCTCAGGTCAGGACAGGCAACTTTGGTCGCTGAGCTGCAGCACACCCCAGCCTCGCAAAGGAGACAGAGGGTTGGGAGGAAAAGTGTTTCATCTAGGAAACTGCCCTGGGATCACACTTCAGGTCGCTTTTTAAGCCTTCTGCATTCCATCTCCATGAGCCACAATGTAAGTGTGTAATCCTTTCTGTCTTTGGTGTGTGTGTTTCTTTGTTGCTTGTTTGAAGAAATGAAATGGTAATGTCATAATTAATATGCTCAGTGTGCATTTTCTGTGGAGCATCAGAGATTCAGTTGAAAGGGTGCAAGCATGCTGAATAGGGCACTGAATTGGATTTCCTGCTTAATGTAACTGTCTCTGCTAAGCACTGACAAATTACAGGGGTTTGAAAGTAACAGGATCTCATCCTATTTTCCATTCCCTGACCTCCCTCCTTCTTCTTCTCTAACCACCCCTGCCCCCAGCCCTTGGCCAAAACGGAGAAAGAGAAAATGCCCAGCTCTGTTTGCAATTAAATAATTCTTTTTTTCTTTTCTCCCCTTCTCCTCCCCTTTCGTCTATTGACCTTGCTGCCTCCAAAAGTGGATTGCACAATGACATGGAGAATGGGACCCAGTTTCACCATGCTGTTAGCAATGTGGCTGGTGTGTGGATCAGAACCCCACCCCCAGGCCACGCATGGAGGGAGCCATGGAAGGCAGAAAGGGCCTCTGGTCTCCCCAGTCCACAGAAGGCCAGCTCGGTTGCTGAGGCATACGGGGAGGTCTCAGGGAATTGAGAGACCTGCTCTGGAAGAACGAAACCTTCAGCCTCTCCCAAGAAGGAGCAGTGTGCCTGTGTTGAGAATAGCTCCAGAAAAGGCCCCTCGGGTCCAACTGGGCATCAATGCGGCCCTGGTGAAACCTGAGCGGAGACCAGCAGCTCGGAGTTCTCCCCGTGAGATGGTCCGAGATGAGGGGTCCTCAGCTCGGTCAAGAATGCTGCGCTTCCCCTCTGGGTCCAGCTCTCCCAACATCCTTGCCAGCTTTGCAGGGAAGAACCGCGTGTGGGTCATCTCGGCGCCTCACGCCTCGGAAGGCTACTACCGCCTGATGATGAGCCTGCTGAAGGACGATGTGTACTGTGAGCTGGCGGAAAGGCACATCCAGCAGATAGTGCTGTTCCACCAGGCCGGCGAGGAAGGGGGCAAGGTGCGCAGGATCACCAGCGAGGGCCAGGTCCTGGAGCAGTCCCTGGACCCCAGCCTCATCCCAAAGCTGATGAGCTTCTTGAAGCTGGAGAAGGGGAAGTTCGGCATGGTGCTATTGAAGAAGACGCTGCAGGTGGAAGAGCGCTACCCTTACCCGGTCAGGCTGGAGGCCATGTACGACATCATCGACCAGGGTCCCATCCGCAGGATAGAGAAGATCAGGCAGAAGGGCTTTGTTCAAAAGTGTAAGGCCTCTGGGGTGGAGGGCCAGGTGGTGGAGGAGGGGAGCAATGGCGGAGGCGCAGCGAGGCCAGGCCTGAGCAGTGAGAAGAGGAACGAAGACCTCAGGAGAGCACAAGTCCCACCCACCAGAGAGAGTCGCGCGAAGGTGTTGAGAAAACCGGCCACCACGACAGCGGCACCTCCACCACCTCCTCCCACCCCGAGGGTCACCACCCTGGCCCCGGCTCCAGCCACAACAGTGACTCGGGCCACCTCGCGTGTGCCAACTGCAGCTGCCAGACCTACAACCACCACGGCCTTTCCGACCACCCAGAGGCCCTGGACCCTCCGGGTGCACCCCTCCTCAGATGCCCACAGGCCCCCAGCAACCGCCGAGGTGACTACTGCGAGGAGTGCCGCAGCCCCAGAGAATCTCTACCCTGCACCCAGGAAGGAGCAGCCGAGGGAGAGGCCACAGACCACCAAGAGGCCCAGCAAGGCCACCAGCTTCGAGAGCTTCACGGTGGCCGCTCCCACCCCCGCCCTAGAGCACAGCAGCAGGGCTGTGCCCGGCCGTCTCCGGGACAACCGCACAGACCGGCGGGAGCACGGCCACCGGGACCCCAACGTGGTGCCGGGTCCTCACAAGGCAGCCAAGGGGAAGCTGCCCAAAAAGAAAGCCCAAGACAAAATCCTCAGCAATGAGTATGAGGATAAGTATGACCCCAGCCGACCTACCGCCTCTCAGCTGGAGGAGGAGTTGCAGGTGGGGAACCTTCCTCCCCAAAAGGCGAAGGAGTCTAAAAAGCATGAAAAGCTTGAGAAACCTGAGAAGGAGAAGAAAAAAAAGGTGAAGAATGAGAAAGCAGAGAAGTTACTCAAAAGTGAAAAGCAAGCGAAGAAGGACAAGGCCGAGAAAAAGAACAGGCCAGAGAAGGAGAAGAGCAAGAAGAAAAAGGCAGGGAAAGCCGAGCAGGATGGCTACCTGAAACCCACCGCAAAGTACTTCACTCAGAGCCCCAAGAAGCTGGTGACTGACCTGCTGGGCTCCTTTGAAGGCAAACGAAGGCTCCTTGTAAGTAATCTTCTCCTTGGCATTGCTCTGTGGACCGAGGCAGGGAGAGTTCACGTTTAGTTTGTGGGTTTTCTAAAATCACAGTGCTGGGTGGCAGACTGCAGCTGAACCTGCGCCAGGTCGAGAAGACCAGGAGGTGTGTCAGGGAAGGGCGGCCCGGCCAGCAGCCCCTGTCGGGTTAGGTGCTCTCTGCATCTTTTCTCGCACAAACTCAGAGTCCTTGGCCAGCGGACCTTAGATGTGAACCCTGGGAAGCACCTGTAGTCAGTCAGCTTCCTCCACACCCAGCAGCACCCACCCCCCACCTTTACTTCTCTCTTCCAAGGGATAGTTCTGGACACAGCTCCTTTTTACTAAGTTCAAAGAATAAAAAAAGAACAAAGTTCCTAAAATGCTATGCGTTGACTCTGGTCACAACTTAAAAAAAGGGTCTCTCTCTTCATCAGCTTAGAAAGTAGAAGTGTATGTATGGGGAAGTAACAAGGTTTCTCCTCTTTCCCCTGATTAAGTCTATACCAACAACTGGAAAATGCAAAGGCGAAAGTGAGGCAGCCTGGGTGGAGAGCAGGTGTAAGGGCGAGTGGGGAGAGGCCCTTTGCGGTGTGACCCTCATGAGTGTTTCTACACCAGCGGGCTGAAATCTTTATCCCTTGAATTCTGCCTCTTCTATCCCTGCCCAACTAGTAAAAAGCCAAAAGGATGGAGTGTGGGGAACTGGATGAATTGTTCTAATTTCCAGCACTCTAGAGACACATCTGAACTTGGAATCCAGATGTCAGTTTCCCCGAGATTCTATAAAATAAGTGTGAGTGTGTGTGTGTGAGTGAGTGTGATAAAGGAGACAAGCAGTCCTTACTTATGCTTCGCCTCAGTTTCTGAGTGCCCCTAGAATTGAGCGAGTCACTGGTACATCTCAGTAGCCATCTCTTTGGCCATTACTTACCAGCATCCAATGAATAATAACAGTTCTAGGCAAACCCCAGGGAAAAGGCTTTGGACAGGAACAGGCCCCGTCCTAAACATAAGGGCAGTTTTCATAAGCAATGTCTCCTCTCCAAGTCTCTTCACCCACTCTTTTCGTGCCCTTCTGAAAGCTTTGCCCCTAGCTTCTTAATGCTATCATTTTATCCCAGGCTGTCAAAGAGGAAACAAGTATGATACAATTACTTCAGAGAGAAAACTCAGTAAATTAATGTTGGGTAACATGAGTCAGGATTGATTCTCTCAGACAGCCAGCTGGGAGGGAGCCCTCTCCTGGCACTGAAGGTCATCTGTCCTCCTGAAGACACAGGTGACTCCATGCCCTGCATTTTCCTCACCAAAAGTGGTAGACACTCTTCTCTCAGGGCATGTCTCAGAGGGTGTTTTAGCTTTTTTCCAGTCTGGCCTAAGTTTGGGTTAATAATCTGATCCAGAGAGACTCTGGTGTCCATTTATCTGTAGTGGTGTCAAAAAGTTTAGATGTGCATTTGAAATGTTACTCAGAACAGAGTCCCGTGTGGTATTTATCATGGGTGGGGCACGTCCCCATATTCTCTTAGCTGTGCCATCAATAGTGTATTTACGTGTTAGAACAAAACCTAAGTTTGATTGATTCTACAGGTTGTTTGTGTGTGTGTGTTTGTTTTATTTTTGTGTGTGTTGTTATTTGTTTTCATCAGAGCCCAAAAGTAACTATACAAACTCAAGTTAGTAGAAGATAGGCTGTCACAATAGTTTAACAGTTACTCAGTTATTCCCAGAGTACATAAGTTTAAGTGGTAATGTTCCACTAAGAACCAAAAAAAATTTAGAGTAGAACTCTACCTGGTACTTGAATGTTTGCTAGAGAACCCATGGGGGAAAATTGCTCTCTGGGCTGTGGAAAAGCATCAGCAGGGTGCTGTGTTGCCTGCCTCCTAAGCACCTGGGACTTTATCCAGCCTGCTAAGACACATCACCCAACCCTGGCCATTTAGCCAACAGGGCAGGTGAAGTGTTCTTCATGGTCAGGTTTTAACCAGGGAAAATAATCATGGGTGAACTGTCAGGATTGTAATGGTGCACCTATTGGCAAATGCTTCCATTACTGCTAGTCTGTGAGTCAAAAGAAAGGGGTTTTCATACATAGCCCTGACATTAGTCATGCCTTTTATTTCTCTCCCTTTCTCTCCACTCCCTTAGTCAGAGGTTTGAAAGCCCAGCTGGGTCTTTCCTGCTTTTAACAGTATCCCTGATCATAAATTTCTGGCAAATGAAACTCAAATGACAGCTTCTGCTGATGTCATGTGAGGCAAAACAGAAACCAGCTGGGACTGCTCATGGCAATGTTGCTCTTGGTGGCTGGCGAGAGAGCCGGGCTTTTTACTACAAAGAAAGCCCCAACAAGAGGCATTTCAGTCTTTTGATCCCACGGGTGCCCTGGGTTGCACACGTGGCATGGCCGCGGATCATGTCAGAAACGTGTTTTCTGAAGAACTGATGACATCTAAAATAAGAATGGATTACAAAAGACAAGATAAAATAAACATGGTACAATATCAAAAGATGGAGAGAAAAAAACTGTTTGACCAGACAGAGGGGAGGGAGGCTTGTGTTTCTGGGTGAAAGAACTAGCTGGTTCCACTTATCATCTTTTCCACTCATTTTTCCCATTGAACATGGCCAATGTTATTCAGGAAGCTCGGTGATTCGATTAATATTCATTAAGGCTTAGCACTCTGCAAGCTGCTCAAGTAAGGCTGACACTGCACACTTCTCCCTGGCCTCAGCCTAAGCTAGTATGCTCAGACTCGAAGGAGGTTCACATTCCAAGAAACTGTGCAGGCCTCTGAGCTTATCTTTCCAGCTTTCCAGTAACCTGGTGCCCTGTTACAATTTATAGTAAACCTCCAGTACTTGGCATTTATTAATATCATCCTTCAGATGTGAAAACATCTATCACATAACCTCTACTTAGCCAATGACTTAGAGAAACCTGGGCAGCAGTGATATAGACTGTGGCTGAGTGGGCAGAACCCTAGAAGCCTTCAGAGGAGCTGCAGGGGGAGCCAGGCGCCCTGTTCTTAGGCCCAAGGTCACTCCTTCACACCCCCTGCCCCTCAGTCTGTCAAAGCAAAGGAGCAGATCCTGCCAGGGGCTTTTTGAGACCTTGTGGTTTCATTTTCATGACAATGTCATGAAGATCTCCATTTTACAGGCAGAAGTTTCCCAAGGTGTGTAGTTAATATATGGCAAGGTCAGAATTAGAACTCAGGTCATTTGATTTAAAGTGCATGCTCAAGCCGCTCCCCCATTCTGCATTCCTGAATATGAGGCATATGCCACGAAGTGGAGGGGAAACTGAGAAGTTTTCCTGTTCGTTAATCAACACAGACATTTAAGCATTCGTTTTGAACCTTGAATTGCTCTGATCAATGGTAAGACATATCCGTTGTCAACATTTGGTGCTGAGCACTGATGCAGAGTTTCTGCCTTGAATACCAGGCTGGTTCTCTGCACCTCTACTCTTTCCTGGCAGTTGCTCAAGAACAATAGACTGAATCCTAGTTACCCCAATCCCTCAGGCTGCCTGCTGTCGGTTTAGGGGTGACAGAGGTGGGAATACAGATAAGCTGTTCATCACTTAAACATTGGACTATGTGGAGTACAGCTGACAAGCCATCATTTTGTGCCCTGAGAATCTACCTATTTGTTGATTTACAAGTGCTGAATTGTGGAGATTCAAGTTCAAGTTTAAGCTTTCTTTGGAGACTGAATCTCCTATAATTCAAGTGGGTTAATATTTTAAACCTTACTTTAGTAATCTGGTTGTTAGGGCAACAATCTACTTATTTGATTTAATTTTAGAAAAGGATATAAAGCTCTGATTTACTAAGGCAAACCTCTAGCTTAAATGTTATTTTTCAGAATCCTATAAAAACCTAGTGTTTTGAACCTCACACAGTTTGTAGAATAATCTGAGGTTTAAAACGCTTTCCCCACAGTATCACCCAGTCCTGTTTGCTCCCTTTATCAATGCCAACTGGCTTAATTATACTCCGAGGCTTCTTGTGCCAACACACTGTTGGGACAGAAACATAAAAAAAAAGCACAACACAGCTCTGAGTTCATGAGAGTGCCCTGCTTTATCGCCACCAAACTGGAAAGAGGCCAAGGACTGGACCATAATGTTTACTGAGAAGTTCTAGGTGCTCTCTTTAGGAAGAAAGGATTGGAAATGGGACAGAGATGTCAACACACAGGGAAAGAATCCTTGAAATATATTCAGATGATCAGGCTCCTCCACCTTTTTACTTTCCCTGATATGAACTTGAGGAACAGATTGAACCAGCCAGTCTGTGGGCTGCAGCTGGACAGTCATAGGCAGAGGTGACCATTGTGTTTCTGAGTGGCTCCCCTCTCCTGGCTGGAGCGGTCCATGTAACCTGAGGAATGGGGGCCAGAGTTTGCTCTCCAGCCATGGATATAGCAGGGACTGGGGCTTCCATGCCTTGAAAAACTTACACTTTAGTAGGGGAATATAAAATATAATAGTAAATCAAGGAAACATATTCCAAGTGAACAGTGCAGACTGTAAGTAATTATAAGGAAGAAGCAATCACTGAGGGCTAGAAAAGACTTTAGGGAGGACCCTGCATTTGAAGAATGACCAAGCATCAGATAAGTTGGAGGGGACAGGAGGGCTTTCTGGGTGGGAGGGTCACACAGGCCAAGGCAGAGGAAGGAATGTGGGTGAACTACACAGTGGCGACATACATGCATTATACTCAAGGGCACAGCCTTACACACGTATCTTATTTATTTTTGCTCAGTTCTCACTACTTTTGAGGTTGGTGGGGAAGTTGTTCCATTGTGAAGATGAGAAAACTAAGGTTCATACGATTAAAGGGCCCTGTTAAGGCTACAAGGAAGCCAGGGGTTGAATAAGGATTAAAATGCAGGCCCTTCAACTTTAACTATAATCACCCCTTCTCTGTGCCACTCTGCCAAGATTTCTTTTATTTCATAATTTAGGATGGTCTAGCTGTTGGGTAAAGAGGGCACAGAAGGGGGAATAGGAGGAAAGGTTAGCAAGAGAGAGCCTGGGGCCAGATCACTGAGTGACAGAGCTGGGAAAGGAGTCTGCCAGATGAGTGTCACCTCATGGGGGGTAAGGCACCCTTGGGCAAAAGTCCTGAGGTGCACATAAACACTAGAACTCTTTATTTATTTTAGTGTGATTTCTACTGGGTATCCAGTGGCCTAAGACCACTGTGTTCAGAGATGCCTGGGAGAAACTTCCAGACAGGGGAGGATGAGGTTCTCTATGATTATATATTATCTGAAATTCTCAATTATGTACATGGGGGAGAAGGAGACCAGAGGGAGTTTTGAGGACTCTTGAAATCTTGTCATATCATGGTCTGTCCGTGGACTTTATAGGTCTATGGCAAAGTAGGAGGTGAATAAGATGGAGCCTGTGTGTTGACCTGAAGTTACAGATGCAGGTATTATCAGTCAGTCGCTTCCGGAGGGCTGTGCCCTAGAGACTCCTCTCAGTATGGGCTTATCCTCCACTTAGAAGAGGGTGTCCAAATCATTACCAGTAAATCTTACCTTAGTTTTTGACTATTTTGCATCCTCACTGAAGCATTCATTTTATTTATTTCAAAATATTATGTTTGTTAGCAAATAGCCAGAGAGAAAAACATAAAACATACCAACTGAAAAGAAAACTCCAAGATTTGGGCTACGATAAACTCCTAAAGAAATATTTTCAGATGTAATACAGCTAATTAAAAACTAATAAACAAGTGAAAAAATACCATTTTTATTTCTTTTTGTAGCCACCTTGAATCTTTTTTATTTATTTATTTTTAATTGTATTTTTTTGCATTACCATCTTAATTTTTTAAGGCTAAATATGAGTCAATGAACAAATTAGAGAAAATTTTATTATTTTTCCTTTTGGGAAATTACATTTCTAAAACAAGCAGTTTCTACCCATCATGCCCATCTGAACAGGCATTTAAACATGAAACTAAAAGTAAGCGAAATCATGTCTACTTAAGAAATAACAATCTGAAAAACATATATAACTTTATCCCAGAAAGCATTTGCTAATGTTCCACTCAAAAGTTGCTGAACACATCTTGATTTCCATGAGGGGTAGCATTTTTGTCAACTATAGAGAATTATCAGAAGGAAAAACTTTCAGGAAGCAATAAACACATCTCTGACAGAGAAAAATAAAAAGCAGGGCCAGGCTGGGATCAGATATTAACCGTTTTGAGAAAGAATTTGAAAGAGGTTACAACACGGCAACTTCTTTTCTGAGAAACGCCACATGACAAACTTCAGAATTATTTCATAAGCTTAGATTTATTTTATAAAGTAGAGCAGTGGTTGATAAATTTGAATGTAGTCCAATGGGAGAACATGGATAGAAGCTGGCCTCTGAACCCAATGATGAGTCAGCAAAGGATGAACAGTGTTCACTGCAGACATCAGCCATGGAATATTCCAGAGTGCCCAAGACCGGGCTACGAAACTCTCTCAACCCTGTGAGACATGAAATGATAGTAGTAACCACCCAATTTACGAACGTCAGGGCAGCCAATTAGGATGATGAAGATTAAACTGAGGGAAGGGAGGGAGCACTGCCTGAACAGTTTTTACCTGCCAAGTATTTGTGCAGCACACAACGGCCTTGCAAAGTAGGTGCTGCCATGCAGAGGTCACAGCTGAGGAAACCTAGACACATGGAGGAGACTAGTCAGAAAGGTAAATAGTGGAAATGACTAGAAAACTCTAAGCTGTCTGCAGCCATTTAAAAATAAGTCTCTTCCAAACAGTCTTTGGCCTTAATTATGATAACCGTCCAACAAACTAGTCTAGTTTAGTTTAGCTCAGCTTAACTTAGTTTAGTTAATGTTGGTGTCAGTCACTTCCAGCCCTCTATTCCAAATCACCCCTTTGGGTTTTACCTCAGTGTAAAGCTGTCACTGTGAATTAATATGTGCTTGCCTTCACCCACCTCCAGCTGATCACCGCCCCTAAGGTCGAGAACAACATGTATGTGCAGCAGCGAGACGAATATCTGGAGAGTTTCTGCAAGATGGCCACGAGGAAAATCTCCGTGATCACCATCTTTGGCCCTGTCAACAACAGCACCATGAAAATCGACCACTTCCAGCTAGGTTCTCTTAACCATTTTAATTACATTGTTGTTCTTCTCATAGCTAAGGTGGGACATATCTTATGGGGAAGGCCAGTGGGGAATCATGGGGAAAGTTCTGATGTCCAGAGGTCTCTTTCCTTGTGGCGCTCAAGGTCAGTTTGCCTAACATTATATTTCCATAACCATTCCAGATGGTTCTGGTTTAAGCTTTTGGCACTTTAAAATGAAAAATATGTAAGCACTCTGTGGTCTGAAAATCAGTAAAGTGGAGAAAAAAGAGAGAAGTAGTATGGTGGGGAGAAAACCAGATAGGTATTCAGACACTTTCTTCTGGATTTCGAGTCTTCTTGCCTCTGAGCGACATCATCTGACCTTCTTGCAGCCTTTAGGCTACAGGTGACTCACTGACAGATGGGGACTTGCCAGACCCTTGGAAGTACTTGACTCTGGTAAAGCTGGGGAGGGAATTAACCAGGGCTGAAAGAAGCTGTTAAGATAAATGAAAAGTCACTGAAAATATGGACTGAACTATGCCCAAGTCCTTTTGGAGAGCAGAAGAATTTGGCTGAATGTAGAGGTTTCACAATTTTTCATATTAATGATGCGTGTGAGACTCTTGAGACGTGCAGCTCAGCGCTGGGCCGCTGAGATTGAGCTCATTGCAGTTCTCCTGGGAACATTGCAGAACTGAGTGTAAGTAGTTAAGCTTCATATTCAGGAGCCCCAAATCTGCGCTGCCCATTTCTTTTATAATTATTACATCTCTAGGGCTTTAATTTTTATTGAAGAAAACCCTTTTTTCTTACATGCATTCTCTACTTTTTTATTCTCATTTAACTGTAGTGAAAATCCTTCACATTTTACCATTTGCATATTCTGTACACTTTTCATTAAATATATCTGAAAACATCTGAAAGCATACACCATTAAAACATATTTTCCCCATTAGTTAACATTTAACTTCAATATATATAATGCATTATCTCACAGATTTTTCTGTCATGTGATCTTGGTATAATTGAACACATAGTTGTAGTTATGTCATGATAATGACATAATTTGATTTTTAATATGGTCTTACTTTCTAAATTATACTTTTTGTTGTGATAAAAACACAATATGAGACCTACTTCCTAATTTTTAAGTACATAGTATAGTATTGCTGATCTTAGGCACATACTGTAGGTCTCTAGAATTTATTCAGGTATGACGTTTCAGTTATGTATGCATTCTCTTCTATTAGCCCAACTTCCCAAAGGATAATAAGTAGCATCTTTTCCAAAGTCCTACTTTAAATCACGGCAGATCTGTGACTTATCTGTGGATGTGCTGTGTGTGTGTTTGGAAGGGGAAACAACAACAACAAAATGTCCATTCCTTAACCAAACAGCAATAATGGTACGAACAGGACACAAAAGAAGTTCTGAAGTCAAACCACTTCAAAAACACAGTCACAACTTCTTTGTTGAGTGACCTCAGCCAAGCAACTTCCTAAGTTTCAGCTTAGAACATAGTTATATGTGTTTCCGGGTTATGGAGAGGATATAGTAAGATAACATATGTAAATGCCTGGTACATAGTGAGCACCATTACTGTGGTCATCATCACCACCACTTGTTCTGGTAGGTTTCTGCAGATCGGTGAGCTGTCACAGGGATTGGAGCACCTATAATTGAAAAATACCTGTAACTCTTTCTGCTAATTACAGAATGTTGATAGTGAACCCTCAAACTGCTCTTCAAACATTATTAGTCCTGGTGATAATACGAGAAAGCCACATGTTCTGTGGTTACTGGGATTCAACCATTTGCTTCCTGGATTTTCACATAGTAGCAGGAGCCAGTGAGCTCAGTTATAATCCAGATGTCTAGAGAGGAAGTAGGTGTTCAGTCCAGTGCAGAAATGGGTTCTGGCTGGCAGTGAAAACTCTCCATCGCCAGGTGTTCCCAGTGTCAAATGTATTAACTACCAATTCTCACACACAAGAAATTCTCATTCCTATGTCAGGGATGTTTGGAAACATCATTATATCCCCCACCTCAACCTCTATGTGGTTCTGTTATAAGCATTTGGAGCTACCTTGGCAAAGTTTTAGCATTAATTCTGCTGTTTTCTAGACATCTGGATTGAATATGAATTGTAGAGGAGCTGGTGTTTTCTTTTTTGCCCTATTAGAAATTGGGTATTGTGATTTGGGTGTTTGCCTCTCACTGAATGGCGGCTTGGACGTGGTTTGCGGTGCCTTTTATCTCGTTCCTCATCTAATTTTTGGAAGGCCTTTCTGTCCTTGTGTCATGTCCCAGGTTACCCTTATGGGAAAGGCTGTGCAGTATTTTCGACCAAGACTGGGAGTCAGCCATGGGAAAATGGGAACTGGCGTGCTCCATGGTCTCAGTAAACCAAACTCCAGCCTTGACCGATTTGCAGCTGGAAATCTATCAGACGGCCTTGCTTTCCTTGAAAATAAATCAAGCACTCTGTACTCTTCCAGATTTCTACTGGGCCTTAAAAGTAGAGGCCCACATACAATTACAATTACAATTACAATTACAATTACAATTACAATTACAATTACAATTACAATTACAATTACAGTGTGAGCTATGCTCCTACATGCTCCATCTTGTTAAATGTGTGTGAACTATAGAAAATAAACCTATAAATACCAGGAAACTTACCTGAAGATTTGAGGCATTAGCTTAATAAAAGTTATTCAGGCTTGAGCAAATTCTAGTGCAAAATAAGCCCATCTGTTTTTGCCAGCCCAGAGTGTATCGTATGGGAAGGGTTAGAGTGACTAACACATAGAAGCATTCTTAATTGCGAGTAGTATTTAAAATGACGATCTAGGATAGGGATATTGGTGTATATGTCAAGGAGATGGATTATAGACAAAGTCTGTCAGATAGGAGGAAGTTACTGGTTAAAGGTACTTTATTGCAGAATAAAGAGAATGAGGGGGAAATGCAGCAAAGATGTTTCTTAGCAAAATAGAAGAGTTTGAAGATAATTGATAAAAAGGGAGGAAGAAAAGTTGATGGAGGTAGAATGTGGCCAGCAGGAGGGAAAGTGTTAATTCCTTATTCATGAGTATGGAATTCATAGGTGAATTTCTAAAAAAAACTTTTTGTAAGTGAGTATGATAGAATATATTTTAGCATAAAATACTCTGTCTTTGATCCTGTTATGAAGAAAATTATTTTGAAGAAAAGACAAGCTTCACACCCATTAGGATTGATGAAAATGCAGAAATGCTGCTTTCCCTCCGGAGCACCTGAAAAATTAACCTTTGCCCCACTCCTTTGTTCATCACCAGTGACGCTGTCTGGCAGCTGCCTTCCCTAGACCCTGCCACTCTGTGCTGGGAGGCCAGGCTGGGTGAGTGATCCGATTTCCAGCACTGGCTGCAGCATCCTTCTGTTTGGCTGCAGCATCCTGCAGCAAAGACTGTTTATTCAGTCTCTGATTATCAATCACTCTGCCCTAGAGGCTAGAGAGGCTATCCCCTAACTTGCTCAGCCATCCCATTCCACTGCCCTCAGCGGCCTCGGACATCAAGTGCATCAGTGTCAACAGCAGTCTCTGGCAACCAAGGAGTCTAAAGTGCCTAATAAGTCAAACGTTTGGAGTATTTGAGGAATGTGGTGGAGGAATAAGCTCTTCCAGTTGCAGTCATCAAAAAAGATATTATATATGTCAGAATTTTGAAAGGTTGGTGAATTTAATGGAGGTGCCTTGAAACTGAGTAGATTTTTTTGGTACGTGATGACTCATCAAGGTGCTTTTTGTTTTTACTTATTTTCTTTTAAATACATTTTTTGGATTCCAAAGTCAGAGCTGCATAAAAAGGTTTACACAGACAAGTCTTACACCCATTTCTGGCCCCTTTGCCCTATTTCTCTCTGCCCCCATGTGTATCTTTATGATTTCTTGTTTGTTCATTTAGTGCTTTTTTGTGCAGATACAAATAAATATGAATATTTATATTCCCCTTCTTTTTATATAAATACAGTATATTATATATGCTGTTTTGCACTTTGCTCTTTTCAATTAAATATATTTTGGATATCTTTTCATATGAGCTTATAGACATATTTCACGTTCTTTATTAAATCATTGTGAGACTGATTCTACCATCATTTATTTAACTAGCCCTCTTATTGATAAACACTTGGATTGTTTTCAGTACTTTGTTATAAACAACTTAACAGTTAATTACCTTATACGTTTGTCATTCTATGTGTAATGGTACATATTTACAGTAGATTTTGAGAAGTAGGATTGTTAGACCAAGTGGAAAGTCTATTTAGTTTTGGTAGATATCAATAGATTTCTCTTTATACAAGTTGTATCATTTTACACTCCCACCAGCAATGTACAAATTCTGTTTCTCCAAAGTTCTATGTAGAAAGTTTGATCAAAATTGTGAATGATTTTAGACAACGTGGTATGTGAAAAATGGTGTTGTAGTACAGTGTTGGGTCGTATTTCTCTTTTTATGAGTATTATTGAGTATCTTTTTATATGGTTAGGGAGCATTTATATTTTGTTTTCAGTGTCCTTTGCCCATTCTTCTGTTGGGCTGGTACTGTTTATAAATTAGAATAAAAACCCAGACTCCCAAGACTCCTCCTTACCCCAAGACACTGGCTCCGTTTGGGAATGAGGTCCAAGAATCTCTTTTCAAAAGTGTTGCTGAAGTGACTCTGATTTGTAGCTGGGTTTAGTCTAGAGCAAAAGGTTCAGGGTAGGACAGAAGGGAAGAGAGGACCAGATGTGTAGGTTGACTGTCATCTGATCAGTCTGGATTCAAGGATTATAATTTTAACCTGAACTCAAAGTGATTGTGATGAAGGCAGACAGTGGGCCATACTTTGAAAGAGTGCTAGAAGAGATAAGGAACTTGCAAAGCAATGGGAGAAACTCTGTAGTAGACCATTCTGTGTGGTGTGGGCCCAGCTCCCACTCGGAGATGCACAGGACCCATGCCCACAGATAGGTTCTCCTGTGGGGAATCGGGCCTGCAATGTGCCTAGGCCACTATGAATCTTGCTTTTTGCTAAAAACTCCCTCACCCTGAACTGAGGACATTTACTGCAAAGTAACTTCCTAAAATCCATGCTAAACCTTCCAAGGATGAGTGTAACCAGTTCAAACACTTTTGCCTTTTCATTTGCAAATATCCCTCTTCTGTGATGTGATTAGCTGCACCACCTCCTTTGTTTTCTGTAAAAGGTAACCACCTAAAGTGAGCCTGTGCATAGTAAATGAGGACCATCATGTAGTGGGCGGAGAAACCCAAAAAAAGGCCTGTTATGGCAGAGGTGGCAGCTTTTGTTCCCCTTGAGAGAAAAGCCATGCTGTCCCTTTTCCTCCACCTGACTCTGTAATTAGTGTGAATGTCTCATTTCATCCATATGGCATGGACACTGCGGGCCTGCGTCTGCATCAAAACTCAAGTGGTCCAGGGACATGGACCACAAAACTCAAGTGGTCCTTGGTAGCATGGCCTGGACTTAGGAATGAGGGGGTGGGATGAAGAAAAACCATAGATATGACAGAGAAGAAGCAATCACAGATGAAAGCTTCAAACATAATGCCTGAAACAATTGATGTTTACCAAGTTGTAACTGAAGCAGAATTTTAGTGTCACTGCTGTTTATGGTCAGACTTAGAAGAGCAAATCTGTGACGAAATTTACTACTGTCTGAATTTGACCACTGACTTTGGGAGTAGGAATTCTTAAAAGATGGAGAACCAGACAAACATCTCACAAGTAGGGCCAGTCCTTACTAACACTTGGCAGAGGTCACCCTGCCTGCTCTCCCTCCTCAGTAATCTTAGGTCTTGGGCAGGCTGTGTGGAATGACCTCAATCTACCAAGTAGACTTGAATCTGTGAATCATTTTAGCTGGGTCAGAACCAGATGGACAGTTTATAGGATGCTTCCAAAGAATGTTTGCTTCTAAGCCGTACAACCCTTGACAAAGACTATAGAGCTTGGAAAGACAAGAAGCTGCCCAACTTATGTTGCTTTCCTAGAGAACCTCGTGTTCACCCACCCCTGATTTAGACAGTGCAGAGGGTAACAGAGACCTGTGGCAGGAGCAGGCAGCTGGGGACAGGAGCTGGCCTTACAGGTACCTTCCTCAGCACTCAGCCAGAGGTGGACTTCATCTTGCCATGGAGTGGCCACTGTTCTCGTTGGATTCAGTGTCTATCAGTGCTTTTACTGTTTTTCTTTCTACTCAGCACTAGCATTCTTTTGGGATGTAGTTATTTCTGTAGGCTGGGAGTGCAAAATATGTTGTTTCCAATGTTCAGTCAAAACATTTCAGAAAAAAATTTAGTTGAAAGGAAAATCCAGAGCATGAAATTGATTTCTTGCCATATCCTTGTAGAACAAAGTTTGCCTTAAATCTTGGTTCTGGGTCCACTCTATTCTCGAGTGTGACATATGTTGGTAAAGTAGACAGAGTACTGGAAAGGAATAAGGTCATTTTATTTGAATCCCAACCCTTACTCTGTTATTAACTAACAATGTGAACTTGAGTAAGTGCTCCCTTCCTGGGGTTGGTGATGGGTTGGTTCCCTGGGAAACAGACTCTGAGACTTCAAGATTCCTCATTAACTGCAGAAAGTTAATGAGGAATGTCCCCAGGAACAATACCCATGAGGGATGAGGGGTACTAGGGGAAAGAAGGAGAATTTGAATTGCAGTGCAGTTGACCCCTCAGAGTTGTTCACTTTGAGGTAAGGAGAAGAGCATTTATGTCCACACCCCCACCCCAAACACACACACACTGCATCAACCATTGAATATGGGCTGTCTCCTAGTATGGGTATAAATTGGGGCAAGGCAGCTCTTCTTTAAGGAGCACAGGTTTCAGAGGGATTCAGCTATTCATATTCATAGCAGCCTTTATCTGACAGTAGGATCTGGACTGCACACCTCAGTAATGTGACAGAGTTGGGCCTGACAATGTCTGTATCAGTTGTCTAGTGCCACAATAAGGCTGTGTAATAAAGATCCACACCCATCAGTGGAATATAACATTAAATATTCACTTAGTTGCAAGTCTGTAGGGTTCAGCTGATCTGGGTTGGGCTTGGCTAGGCTTGCTCATGTATTTTCAGTCAGCTACAGTTTGGTTAGGTGGTTCTTCCAATCTTGGCTGGGCTTTCACACAGGTTAAGTGTCAGCTGGGTATCAGCTGATCTGAGATAGCCCTGGTTGGGATGAGACCAGAGTAACTTGAATTAATCTCCAGAAGTCTAGTGTGGGTATGTAATCATGGCAATAGTAGAAGCAAGAGCAAACCTAAGTGTGCAAGCTCATTTCTAGCCTGTATTTGTGTTACTTGTGCTAATAAAACAAGTCAAATGGATGAGCTCAGAACAAGTCAGGGCAGCTCAACCCATTCACCGTACCAGGTAGCTGCTGTTACTGGGCAGAGTATAGGTACAGGTGTGGACAATCGGGACCACTTTTTAAATCTACTATAATCTTCAACTTCCTTCTGTCTCAGCCATTCAATAGTTTTTGTGATTTTATCTGTTAGATAGATTCTAATAGTCTAATTTTAATTCTATTTAAGAACTTGAACTCTGTCCAAGCATACTTATCTTTGAATCCAGCACCCACAACAGAATCGGTGTAGAACATTGGAGATAAATATTTTGTTTAATGAAAAAAATCAATAATGAATGTATATTGGGAATTAAAAGTATTAATTCCTAGGTTCAAGATAAAATCTGGTTTTTAAAGTCTTAGAATCAGAACATTAACCATTAAGGACATTTTAATCAGTTTTTAAATGGTCTTATTCTTCTTCTCATTATTATTACTAATCACAAAGTAAAATATGTTAAAATTTAAATAATCTAGACATGCATAGAGTACACAACAAATGTTTCCACTGAACCTTTCACCACTCTCCAGAAGCAACTGCAAAAGCAGAAAGATCATTTTCTTTCCATCCTTCTAAGTTTTTCTGGCTGGGCTGATAGTCAAAGTGACTTAAGGTTGATTAACAGAAGAAAACCAACCATTAAATATGGGCTGTCCACACTTATTACTTATGCACATACAAGGGTTACATAAGAATATGGGACCCAGGGACAAAATGAGCAGGTGTGGTTTGAGATTTCAAAGTGCAGGAACGCAATTCACGTGAAGATGGTAAAGTAAAAATTTGATAAACAAACTTGTGTTGAGCCAACTTTAACAATGGGACACAGAGAACACTGACCAAACAGGCCTAACTAAGTTCCTCTTTTCTGTCATACCTAATCTATATTAAACTATAGTTATCTATGATGATAGCTCCCTTCCTGGAGCAGGTACAATGTCTAAATTTTTAAAATATTTTATTGTTTATGCTATTACAGTGGTCCCAATTCTCCCCCTTTGTCCCCCTCCACCCAGCCCACCCCCCTCTTCCATTAACAGTCCCCTTACCATTGTCCATGTCCATGGGTTGTTCATATATGTACTTTGAATAATTACTTCACTTTCTATCAATCAGTTCCCACCTCCCCCATCCCCTCTTAACACTTGTCAGTCTATGTCTCTGGTTCTATTTTGCTCATTAGTTTATTTTATTCATTAGATTCCCCTTATCAGTGAGATCATATGGTATTTGTCTTTTACCAACTGGCTTATTTCACTTGGCATCATAGACTCTAGTTCCACTCATGCTGTCACAAAATCTTGGCTATTGTAAATGGTGCTGCTATCAACACAGGGGTGCATAAATTCTTTTGAATTGGTATTTTGGGGTTCTTAGGGTATATTCCCAGCAGTGGAATCACTGGGTCAAAAGGCAGTTTCATTTTTAATTTTTTGAAGAAATCTATACTGTTTTCCACAGTGGCTGCACCAGTCTGCATTCCCATGAACAGTGCAGTAGAATTCCCTTTTCTCCACATCCTTGCCAGCACTTGTTGTTTGTTGATTTATTAATGATAGCTATTTTGGCAGGTGTAAAGCGGTATCTCATTGTGGTTTTAATTTGTATCTCTCTGATGGCTAGTGAGTTGAGCATTTTTTTATATGTCTCTGGGCCATCTGTATGTCGTCTTTGGAGAAGTGTCTATTCAGGTCCTTTGTCCATTTTTTAAATGGATGTTTGCCTTTCTGGTGTTGAGTCTTATAAGCTTTTTATATATTTTGGAGATTAAATCTTTCTAATGAATCATTGGAAAATATGTTCTTCCATGCAGTCCATGCCCTTTTCATTTTGATGATGGTCTCTTTGGCTGTGCAAAGCTTTTAATTATGATGTACTCCCATTTGTTTATTTTTTCCTTTATTTCCGTGACCTAGAGGATATATTGGCAAATATATTGCTATTTGAGATATCTGAAATTTTACTGCCTATATTTTCCTCTAGGACTTTTATGATACCGCAACTTATATTTAAGACTTTTATCCATTTTGAGTTTATTCTGGTATATGGTGTAAGATAGTGGTCTAGTTTCATTTTTTTGCATGTACCATTCCAGACACCTGGCACCATCTGTTGAAGGGGCTGTTTTTACTCCATTTTATGCTTCTGCCATTTTTGTCAAATATTAATTGACCATAAAGATGTGGGTTTATTTCTGGGCTCTCTATTCTGTTCCATTGATCTATGTGTCTGTTCTTATGCCAATAACAGACTGTTTTGATTACAGTGGCCTTGTAGGATAGTTTGATATTGAGTATTGTGATCCCTCTGACTTTGTTCTTCTTTCTCAAGATTGCTGAGGTTATTTGGGGTCTTTTTTCATCTTTTATATATTTTTTATATAAAACATATATAAATTTTTGGAATATTTGTTCTATATCTGTGAAATATGCCATTGATATTTTAATGGGAATTGCATTGAATCTGTAGATTGCTTTGGGTGGTATGGATATTTTAATAATGTTAATTCTTCCAATTCATGAACATAATATATGCTTCCATTTATTTGTATCTTCCTCAATTTCTTTCTTCAGTGTTCTATAGTTTTCTGAGTACAGGTCTTTTACCTCCTTGGTTAAATTTATTCCTAGGTACTTTATTTTCTTTGTTGCTATAGTAAATGGAAATTTTTTCTTAGTTTCTCTTTCTGATAGTTCATTGTTACTGTACAAAAATGTCATTGATTTTTAAATATTGACTTTGTATCCCACTATTTTGCTGAATTCATTTATTAGGTTGAATAGTTTTTTGGTGGAGTCTATCAGGTTTTCTATGTACAAGATCATATCATCCGCAAAAATGATGATTTTACTTCCTCCTTTCCAATTTGGATGCCTTTTAGCTCTTTTTTCTGTCTGATAGCTGTGGCTAAAACTTCCAATACTATGTTGAATAGAAGTGGTGAAAGTGGACCCCTTCACTTATTCCTGATTTTAGGGGGAAAACTTTCACTTTTTGCCCACTGAATATGATGTTGGTTGTAGTTTTTTCATATATGGCCTTTAGCATGATGAGGTATATTTTCTCTTTTCCCACTTTGTTGAGTGTTTTTATCATAAACTGGTGCTGAATTTTATCAAGTGCTTTTTCCACATCTGTTGATATGATCATGTGATTTTTGTCTTTTATTTTGTTAATTTGATGTATCACATTTATTGATTTGCAAATATTGTACCATCCTTGTATCTCTGGAATAAACCCCCACTTGATCATGATGTATGATCTTTTTGATGCATTGCTGGGTGTGGTTTGCTAATATTTTGTTGAGGATTTTAGCATCTAGTTCATCAGAGATATTGGCCTGTAATTTTTTTCTTTGTTGTGTCTTTATCTTGTTTCAGAACTAGGATAATGATGGCCTCATATAAAGAGTTTGGAAGTCTTTCCTCTTCTTGAACTTTTTGAAATAGTTTGAGAAAGCTAGGTGTTAGTTTTTCTTTGAATGATTGATAAAATTTGCCTGTAAAGCCATCTAGTCCAGGGCTTTTTTGTGCTAGTTTTCTGATTACTGCTTCAGTTTCACTAGTTGTTGTCAATCTACTCAGGTTTTCTGCTTCTTCCTGATTCAGTTTTGGAAGATTGTATGTTTCTAGAAATTTATCCATTTCACTCAGGTTGTCCAGTTTCTTGACATGTATTTGTTCGTAGTAATTTTTTACAATCTTCTGTATTTCTGTGGCATCATAGAAGGAGATTTTAACACCCCACTATCAATAATGCACAGATCGTCTAGACAAAAAATCAACAAGGATATAGTGGCATTAAACAGCACTCTAGATCAAATGGGTTTATCTGATATCTACAGAACATTTCACCCCAAAGTAGCAAAATATATTTTTCTCAAATGCACATGTATCATACTCAAAGATAGACCACATGGTAAGACACAAAATAAGCTTTAACAAATTCAAGAATATTGAAATCATATCAAGGATACCCTTGGATCACAATGGCCTGAAACTGAAATCAACCTCAAGAAAAAAAACCAAATCATTCTAATACATGGAGGCTAAATAACATGTTATTATATAATGCATGAGTTAACAATGAGATTAAGTAAGAAATCAAAAAGTACCTAGAAACACAACAACCCCAAACCTATGGGACACAGTAAAGGTATTCCTGAGAGGGAAGTTCATAGCATTACAGGATTATTTAAAAAAGATAGAAAAATCTCAAATAAACAACCTAACATCACACCAAGAGAACTAGAAAAAGAACAACAAACAAACCCAGAGCAAACAGAATGAAAGAAGTAATCAAGATCAGAGCAGAAATAAATGACATAGAGAGTAAAAAAAACAGCTCAAAAGATCAATGAATCCATGAGCTTGTTCTTTGAAAAGATAAACAAAATTGACAAAACTTTAACTAGACTCATCAAGAAAAAGAGAAGATCCAAGTAAGTAAAATCAGAAATGAAAGAGGAGAAGTAACAATTGATACCACAGAAATATGTAAATTCTTTAGGCAGTTAGGAAGAAGGTAACACATTTTTCTTGAGTCTTGTTTCTTAAAAGTAACCAGCTTAAAATAATTAATATACTAAAAAGTCATATTTGGGGGTGACAAATTCTGTTTCTCCTCCAACATTTGTTAACAGCTGTATGTCCTGCTTGACCTTTCCTACGCATATTCACATGTGGATGGTCTGTCTTTTGTCTTGTTTCTAACAAAGACTAAAGTCATAATATGCATTTTATTCTGCAACAATACAATAATGGTCAATGGTATTCAAGCCATATGACCTCATTATCTGCAAAACTGTGGTGGTTTCTTCTGCCCTACAATTCACTGGGTAACAATGTTAATAATAACTGACAGGTTCTTATCACTAATATATCTATTAATCACATATTTGCTAACTTTAACTTTTCACATTTTTAAAAAATAGGGGGGATTATTTTGCAGGTAAACATTCTAGTAGAGTTGAGGGTAACACTGTGACTTGTAAGGGAGAGAAGAAGTAGATGAAGGTGTCCTATCACATCCAAAATGCTTTCCAGGCAGAGGTGCTGCCATATACACACTTCCCATTTTCAGTAACACTGCTTAAAATTCACTTACAAAATTTGTATTATTAATAGCTTAATTTTTTTCTGGAGCCAAAATGAACCTGATAGCAGGTTTGAACATAGTTTCCATTTTTCTCTGTGGCAGTGACATGATTCACTGAGGCCCAAAGTGATTCTGTGATAAAAGGGAGGAACAGATACAGATTTTAGACTTGACTAAGTGAATAACTAAAACTAAAATAAAGTTTAGAATTAAATAAAGCATAAAAATATCTGGTCTAGCTCCCTTGTGAGTTAGGGTGATGACTCACTCCTGGGTGAGGTGGCAGTTTTCTTGCAGGGATGACTCAGCAGTCCTCACTCTCATTTTGCTCTTAAGGATTTACTGTAACCAGAATGGGCAGAATTTAGGAGCTTGGTCATCGTTAGAAAAGTGACTTTCTAAATGAGTTTATTTATTCATTCATTTCTATATTTATTCACCTTATAGACTTTTGTTTAAACAAAATACTAGTTAAATATACACAACTAATGAAAGCTGTTCTAATGAATGCCAGATGGAGGGCCAGTGTCTCTACCCATTGGTTCCCACTGATACATGTCTTGTCACACCCATACTTATTCACATTTCATTTGCCTTAAGATAATGAGAAACCCATGCAAGTGGTGGATGATGAGGACTTGGTAGACCAGCATCTCATCAGCGAACTGAGGAAAGAGTATGGAATGACCTATGATGACTTCTTCATGGTACTCACAGACGTGGACCTAAAAGTCAAGGTATGGGTTGCTGTTTTGGATAATGTGGTGCCAATCCTTAGAATGGCAACTCTGAATTTTTGTCAGTGAGTCTATTAGACATATGAGTAAACACAAATTATTTTATAAACAGGAAGGTTTTAAAACGTTCCAAATATTCCCTGCTGGTTTATAGAATTTGTGTCCAGAAATGTGGTCTCTGGAAAAGCCTGGGTTGGATGACCTCCCATGACCCAGCTGTTTGATTCAGACTAATCAATGTCTTGCATTCATTGGACTCTTGTTGAATGGCCACAATGTGCCAGGCCCTGGGGATAAAAGGTAGAGTATTTGGCCTCTGCCTTCAGGAAAACCAGATTTAACATAGGCCTACTTTGGAAGGGCCTACAAGTTTAACTCCTAATCAAACATGCACAAGACAGTAAGGTTTTAGACCTACTTTCTTTGTATGCTTGGGGACAAAGGTTCTGAACTAAGAAAAATGATTTCAAAAATTAATAAAACAAAAATAGCTAACGTTATTAATAGACTACTTTCCATATGACAGGCACTCACCTTAACTCTTTATAAGCCTTATCTCAAACACCTAAAACAAGTAACAGGAATTATTTTTGTTTCTAAGAGGAAAAAATAGAGCTCTAGAGTAGTTAAGTACCTTGCCCATTGGCTAGTTAACATTGGACTTCATATCTACACAGACTGGCCCCAGAGTCCGCTGTCTTAACCATCTGAATGTCCTGAGAGTATGCCGTGCTGATGCGAAAGTCATCAGGAAAAAGGCTGCCTGCCCAAATAGCAGATTCAACTTGTAGTGTTTCCCTGGATCTGGAAAGAGGTCCCTTCATTAATTCATACTGTACTTGTGCTGCCCATCCTCTCATCTTGTATAACCCCTAAGGTTTCTACCAGCTTTCGTATCCTGTGGATTACTGAATGTCCCACTGGGGGCTTGTAGCCACGTCCAGGCTCCTCCTCAGCTTATGCTCGTTATGCTCAGCCAGCCTCCAAATCCATCACAGGTTGCCGTTGTAAGTTCAGATAGGTGGGATGCAGGAAACTGAATTTCATTATCCTTTATTGGAACCCAGCTCTGTTCTGAGAACACATAAGGAAACACAACCTAATTTTAAGTGATGCTTACTCAGTAAAATAATCTCTGTGAATCACTAAGTTTATATGGCCATTTCTAATGGCCAAAGAAGAGGCCTCCTGCTGGAGGTGAAAAATTACTCTTATTGCTCAGGTAAGATATTTTAACATGCTATTCCATCCCTGTGTTAGATGTGGCATTTCTCACTGTCTCTCCAGCTGTGTAGTGAACAGGACTCAGCTTAGACCCAGAGGTAGGGAAGTGAATCCAGGACATGTGTGGTGAGGAAGGTGTGGACTCTTTCCAATAAAATGAGTGCAGTTAAGAAGCAATCCTCATAAAAGGTAAGTGGCTGTTGTTTCATGGATTCTGAAGTTCAAAACATAAGCAGAGATACTATTACAGGAGAGAGTTTAAAAATCACTGAGTCCTCTAGGTTCTGATTTTCTCAGAGTTCCCTGGAATTCTCCTGGCATCTCTGTCCCTTGAGAAGAGGGGAGTAATATCTTTATACATTATATACTTTCTATTCTTTCTTAAACAGCAATACTATGAGGTGCCCATAGCAATGAAGTCTGTGTTTGATTTGATCGATACTTTCCAGTCCCGAATCAAAGACATGGAAAAACAGAAAAAGGAGGGCATTGTGTGCAAGGAAGACAAGAAGCAGTCACTGGAGAACTTCCTATCCAGGTACATCATGTTCGGAGTCTCTGAGAGGGCAGGCAGAAATGTGTCCTGGGTGAGCTGGTGAAAACACCCAGGAAACACACAGCAGACGTGTGCAGACAGTGACCTTCCCTGGTGAAAGGTCTGTCTGCTTCCCAGTCATCTGCCACTGGACTCAGTCTTTGCCACGTCAGAAGTGGCTCTGGTCACAGGCTGGCTGGGGTCAGCTCCAAGCTTGAATGTTAGTTTGGTGGCTTCAGATAAATCTTTTCTGCTCCTTTTTTTTCTTTTTTTGGCACAGAATACAGAATTCTAGCCTGTGAAGGTTAATTTATTCAGTCAGTGAATTTGGAGGGATCTGTGTACAACATTTTTATTTTACGTATTTACGAGGCTTCTAGTTTCCAGCAGGATCTGGAACACTGTGCTTGATATTCTGCTTCTTTCCAACTCTGCAGAGAACAACAAAAGCCCCACCAGGACCTCAAAGGGAGAAACCCTCTTGACCCTGCTCCCTGGTTCCCTAGGGAGTGTGGTTTATTGCAAACCATTGTAGGGAAACTCTTTTCTGTACATATACAGAAAAGAGTGTTAAAAAAATCTCTCCGTGTCTTCCCTTCTTTGTCCCTCCCCCCATGTTGGATAAAAAGTCTACATGGCCTTTGGGAACCCTAGGAGGTACAAAGCTACAACAATTCCACCCACAGCAGATAAACTCAAAGGCCTCAGGGTACCACCCACCGCCCAACCTGTATTTGTGTGGCTGAGGGGCTCCTGAAATGGAGCTTTGCTAGGAGACTCAGTGTTTACTGTGTATCAGTCTAGGCAGAACTTCCTCACTTGTGTCTATAAAGCACATTCCTCAATAACGAGTCATAGAATCAAGAATTCTATGAGATGTGGGTAATCTGAATTCCTCTAGATTCAGGAGGCTTGAGCCTCTTAGGACATAACCTCATGATGTGTAAAGAGCATAGGGCTAACTGTTCACCTAAGTTTAGGGTCTGCAATTTACTTTCTGCCCCTACATTTCTTAATTAAACTGTGTTAAAAATCTCTCACCGACAAATGAGACTAAAAATAGTAAGTAACCCTACCTGCATCCCAGGGTTGCTGTGATCACTTTCTGTACGCTCACCTCTGTGCCAAGCACTTCATCTGCTTTTCTGGATTTCATCTGCATAACAATCCCGTGATCTAAATACTGTAACTATTGTCATGTTATGGATGAGACAACCCAGAGTAAGGGAGATTAAGTGAATAACTTTCATCATTCAGCTAGTGTCAGCTCTAGGACTCAGTGACCCCAGGATAATCTGGCTCCTAAAGTCCACGTTCTTATCTAATACTCCTGTTGAAAATATAAAGTGAATTATTTTTAGTCTTGGACCCAGAGGCCCAGAGTTTGAAGCGAAAGAAGATAATCGTAAAACCACAGGATTTCAGAGCTCAAAGGAATCTGAGGTTCTCCTTTCATCCATGTATTCAGTGCAATGCCAGTTTCTGGAATGGAGATGGAGGGTGCGTGCCTCCCCAGGGCCTAACTCTCAGCTCAGTCTTCATGCCTCTCTCGCAGCTGAGAAAGGGCTCTAGGACTCCATTGGGCAGTTGGCTTCTTGATCAGTCCCGGGACCATTGAAACATCAACTTCAGATCCAAGGTCATCCCTCTAGATGACATCGACTTAGAAGATGAATAATAAGAGCTCATTGTTGTCCTCGAAGATTTTTAAAAATTATTTTCCTTTCCTTTTCTTTCCATTTCCCTTTTCTGTCCATTCTACTTTCCTTCCTTGTACAACATATTCTTTGAAAGTATATTTTTTATCTTAGTGTTCTCTTAAACATTTAAGTTAGACTTTTAAATCTTCTATTTATTACTTAGGAAATTGTAGCTATCAATTTTAAGGGGCATTGATAATCTTTGATGTAGGTTACAAACTCAGTAATTAAACAACTTTATTATTTCAAACAGACATTTTACATTATATGTATGTATATATATATGTTTTAATTGCTTGAAAGAATTTCTGAGTACTTAAATGACTGATAAATTTAATAAGTTAATCTTGTAAACACAGTGAATCTAAAGTTCTCTCATATGTTCCAATAACTGTATACACTTAGGGAGATTTCAACTTAAAACCATACATTTACACCTAATACTCAATTACACATTCTTACTTGGAGTTTTAAAGATGTCATTTTATTATGCCAAAGTTTCACCAGAACATAAATTATATAAAGAAAACCAGGATCTTCTTGGTAATATCCATATATTATTTCTATGATTTTGACTCTTTGAAAACATTCTCTTTTCCATTCTAAGTCTTTCAGGACTGAAAGATGCGTACCTTCTGAACCATCCCAGTGAACTCAGGTTGCCCCGCCTCTAAACAGACAGTTACCACCCAGTTCATTGATACTATTTGTAAGCAAGGATCTGGGCCAGCCACAGCAGCCTCCGCCACAGACAGCAGGAGGGGTTCTTCTCACCACCGCCAGGCAGCATGTGCTTTATAATCACTGTGTCATGGGTTTTAAACCTGAATGTAAGATCTGACATTCTCTTAGTTTTATTCCCTTACAGTCCTGCTGTGCTCATGGATATTGATCACTGATTTGAATTCATCACTTCTTTGATTCTTAAAACTTTTCCGCACATTTTGAATCTAAAGTTTTTTTTGAACTGGAGAGGGTCCTACACTATGTAACTGTATTTTCCTTAGAATTTAAGACCCCATATGGGCTCTTACATTTATTACTATTTCAGAAACATTCATCTCATGGATATTCAGAATGGTGTGTGGTTATAATGTGGATGGTCTGTGGCTACACATGACTGTGGTCACAACTCATAAGATCGCTGTGCTGATGATTATCACTGGTCATAACATTTAAAGTTCAATAGCACATTACTTAAAGGCCTGAGTTAAAACAGCCCAGAGTTTAATTCCTGGCTTTTCCACTCATTAGCTGTGGGATCTCGGGCTTTAGTTTCCTTCTTTGCAAAATTAGGGTAATAAGTGCATCTATTCTTAAGATTGTTGTAAAAGGTAAATTTAATACTGAAGGTAACGATGGCCCAGAATCTAGCACAAGGTGAGCAATCCATAAACGTGGGCTGTTAGTAAGAGTCTCAGGGTCAGTTAGTCAGCTCCCAGTGAGAGGATCAAGGGAGAGGTGAGTAAACACCTCAGGATTGAGAACCAGGCAAAGAGAACTGAAAAAGCAACCTTTTAAAATAAAAGTTGTATAAATAAACCAGTATCCAAATGGGAATTTTCCTTTAAATTTGCTGAGTTGCCAGTAGGTATATTAAGCCTGGTTTCAGCTGACCAGACTCTGAAGCCAGTCTAACCTTTAGCGACACTCATCTGTTTCAGGCTATAATTACCTTTCTGTGACACAGAAGCCCCAAAAGGTGGGCAAACACACTAATTTTGGAATGCTGGTCAAGAGAAGCAAACATATCCATAGCTCATAGAACTTTTATTTACTAAGAAACTAAAATGACAGAAAAACAAGTTGTCCAAAATAAGGATCTGTGTCTCATGCACATCTCTTGTTACATCCTATGGATGTTATTTCCTTCAATGTTGCAATCTGGGGGCTTTTAGCTTAATGTGAAGGGACTGTGGAAAAAATGACCTTCTCTTGGTGTGTCTGTGATGGAGTCTCAGACCCCATTCCTCTGCAATCAGGACAGTGTTCGGTGGTGCACACAGGTAAACAAGCCAAAATATACCTCACCCAAAATAGCTCCCTCCAGGACACCCTACAGCTCTGTGTGAGGCCGGGAAGGCTGGCCTGCTTTGGAGGCTGGTGGGGCGGGGGGCAGGGGGCAGTGCTGGTCTGGCATGTCTCCTAAGGAAGCAGGGAGAGAGTAGGAGACCATGTTTGTGATCCGACAGCAGTCACTGTTCCTTTTCCCAGGAAACCTTGGACAGTCTCAGACGCGTCCCTTTCCTCCTCTGTGCCAAACACATTCATCTCCCTATCCTCAGTGGAGATTTTAGTTTTTCTTTCCCTTTGAAGAAAAACAAGCAGAGGAAGCGAATGTAATGTCACAGCAAGCAATTCTTGGCGAGCCTTGCTACAGGCATCTATTTAGAGGTTGTATTTCATCAGACTATCATTTTCTCTCATTCACCCAAACCACTATTCCCCCAAGAGGCCATTTTCTTTGGGTTGAAAACTCTCATGTTCACTCTGAGGCTGGAAGGGGCACAGGGAGAGAAGCCATGAGTAAAATCAGCTGGCTAACAGCTCAGTGAGCGCTCTAACAGCCCATAGTTGCCCACACTGAAGGCAGAAAGCAAAACCTAGTGAAGGCAGAATTTGAGACAACTCCACACAGTTGTCCTTGGCTGCATACCCTCTCTCCTCCCTCCCCTCTCAGGGACCCTGGCATCAGGATCGCTGAGGGTGGTCGATGAGGGAAACCATGGCCAGGGAGACAGAGAAGACTGTATTTTGGTACCACCTCTTCAATTTGCTAGTTAGGCAAGTTACTTCACTTCTCTAAGCTTCATTTTGTCACCTGTAAAATGAAGGCAATATACCATGTGCTCACTGAGCTGTCATGAGGAAGCCATATTGTGCAATTTCTGCATATTGTGCAGAAATTGAACTATAAGGCAATACAAACATAAGGGTTGGATCAATTATTATATGGCAGTGAGACAGACAACGTTCAAGGTCTGTTAGTGGACAAACTTCTATACCTAGGAACCTGCACGATCTACATGCATGTCATCACATGGATACCTTACATTTGTGAGCCTTGGTTTAAGTCTTATAACACCTCTTTGACATAGATGCTATTTTTGATTCTAGAGATAAGGGAAAATTGAGAATTACATGAATTGAGGGACATGCTTAAGGAACCCAAAAAGGAGCAGTGACAAAATGTTTCCTGGCTACAAGACAAAAACTCTTTCCAATACTGTGCCATGTTGAAGCTGTAATTGCAGAAGCAAGTTTACTATGTATTCTAAAATCCTGTGGCTATAGGTTTAGCCCCATTCTATTTCATAGGGATACTTTATAAGTGTTGGTTTTTACTCATACAATCAGGCACATGTCAGAACTTGTGCTTGCCTCTGGAAAAACTAGTAGCTACTGAGGAAGGTGAATAGAGCTTTGTGTTTCCAGGAGCCTTCCTTGACCCTTTGAGCCACTTTCCTGTTTTCCTTCTTCCTGTTACCTACTTAAAATTCAGTTCTCTTTTCTTACTCTAGTTCTTATCCATATAATTATTTCTTAAACCCCCTTGAAACCCTAGGGATCTCTACTAGAACTTGAATTCTCCTCAGTTCCCTTCTGGTTCCTTATTTCTGCTGCTACAATATGACATACAATTTTGGCCAGTCCGCGTGGCATCTGAGAGCTGTGTCTCTTCCAGAGTGACCTGATCAGGCATGGGGGCCAAACTCATGCCTGACATAGCATGCAAATACCACAGTAGGCAGATTGTGCAGTTACAACAGAAAAAGTACAAGAAGTGTGGAAATGCAGTTTAATGGCTTGAGGAGCTATGAGACATTTCTAAGAGTCAGTTTTTTCATTCTAGCCATAGGAAAATGCCAACAGCTGAAGTTACTCTGCTCTCTCACACTGCCCTATATTGTTTGAAGTAGTCATTGTGGCCTCCTGCTTCTTTCCCAGGTTCCGATGGAGGAGGCGGTTGCTGGTGATCTCGGCTCCTAATGACGAAGACTGGGCCTATTCACAGCAGCTCTCGGCCCTCAGTGGTCAGGCATGCAATTTTGGTGAGTGGGAAGCCTCATCATCGCTGCTTTCCCATACCACTCTCTTCTTGGTCAGCTCTAAAATGAAACATAGAAGCTTAGATCATTTAAATACTGTGCAGTCCAGACTGCAGATTCCCAGACACTTACTCAGTTGTATTGAGTATAAAGTTGCTTTCAGGCTGGCACCTTAGTCAACTGGTGTCTATTTTCTTTCTCAATATTCTCCTCTCTCGGGTTCTTTATTGCAGTGTTTGAAAATACCTGCTGCTTTACTTGCAGTGATCTGTGTTATGTGAGATACACACACACACACACACACACACACACACACACACACACACATACACACATGTATGTATATTTTCAAGATTATAATACCTGGATATCATCATTCACTTAGGTAATTCTTTGGTACCAACACTGGTGCTTCCCCACAAATTAAATGTCTTTAGTAAAACAGGAATGGCTTTGTAAATTAATATATTAATTGAAACACATTTTACTATATTGTCATTCCTTTAAAAAGGCACCAAGAAGACTGCAAGATCTGTTAAGCAACATTATTTTTAAGACAAGCAGGTCAAAAGGAAACAGTTTTTTTTCTGTGGCGAATTGCCCAGTGCTTTGAAAACTAACATGTGCTTTTTGTTTTTTATCAAATATTATTATTCTAGTAGCCTGACAGAGCTAATATCATTTTGAATATAGATATATAGAAAGTAAAATGCATAGTACATAAATCTTACTACCAAGTTCAATGATGAACCACAGAGATAACGGCAATTTCCGAAGGGGAAATCACAACTGAAATCTCGTTTAAGATACACTGTGTGAAGGAAGGATTTTTGAGAGTCATGGGTGTGGGGAGGTAGCAGAGGGCACAGTTTGAAAAAATTCACTTTGCAACATAAATGAATCAACACTATTTTGATGCTTCCACTAGGAAGAAGAATCATGTGTTAGTTATAAAACTGTACTTGATTTTTCAAAGGGGAAGAGTTGAGTTCTATAAACATTAACAGAGCCTGTGTTCTCGCTGTGGACCAGTACATGTAAATTATCAATACATTTCAGTTTTTATTTATACTCCTATTATCAAGGTTAATAATGTAAGACTTTATATCAACATATATAAGATTTGATTGTACCACTATTCTTAAGCATATTTTAAATTATTTATAACCACAATGATGCTAGAAAAACAGAATTTCTTAAGCAGTTAATAACCCTTCACCATAAGAATATAAATAAAATTATGACTTAATTTTCTTTTTTAAAATATTTTTTTAAGATTTATTTATTTATTTTTGGAGAGGGAAGGGAGGGAGAAAGAGAGAGAGAGAAACATCAATGTGCGGTTGCTGGGGGCCATGGCCTGCAACCCAGGCACGTGCCCTGACTGGGAATCGAACCTGCGATGCTTTGGTTCACAGCCCACGCTCAATCCACTGAGCTATACCAGTCAGGGCCTTAATTTTCTAAAGACACCTTTGCAGCAGCTATTAGGTGGTGGTTTTAATTTCTGTTTATAGAACCTAAAGTCACATTACTGTAGGCAAACTCTTTTGTTTACAAGATACAGAAAATGGGAACAAATCATGTTTTTCAGGAATAATTAAATTCATAATCTTCCCTTGTGGAAACACAATTCAACAACATGCAGCACAGAATGTTTCACTTCTCTGGGATAAAATAAAGACCACAATTTTTTTTAAAATACCATTTTGCCTTAAGCTCCTCTTTAAAGGAGAAAAGTGGCTTTCAGTTTTCTCCCCAGGACAGCACACACGATCAGTGCTCAGATTATTAGTTCCAAGTTATGACCCTGACTAGGCTGGGATCTTGCCTAAACCATGAAGTCATGACAGGATGAATGGACAGCTCCCATACCCTCCTGTTTTTTTCTCCTCAACCCTTCATGGGTGCTTCATCTTCAGGAGAATCCCAATGAGCTGCCATGGCCTGACCTCTCTCCTTTCCTGAAATTTTAGCTGAGGGTGGGAAGCAAGCTGTGCTTGCCTAAGAGCTACTTGCCCTCTCTGCATCCTCTTAATAGTGATAAGTACCTGCCCATTGAGCGACAAACTTTGTTTGAAGAAGCCAGAATTATTTCTTTAACAATCCCAATGAATGGGATCTTAATTTTTTTCCTCTGAAAGTGATCCATGTAAGTTTGTGGCTTTTTTCAGAACACTAATCAGGTTAGACCATCTCGGGTATATTAATGTTCTGATGACTTTATTTTTGTTTTGTCACAGTTTAAAACCAAATTCTTCTATTTTAATCTACCAAAAACACCCCCAAAACAAACATCTGACCTTTCTGTTCATTTTAAAGAATGAACAGAAATGATAATTGCAGAATTATCATTCTGCAATTGGTCTTCTTCAAGGTTTTAGAAGTATTTACCATATTTTTTGGACCATAAGATACACCTCGGTTTTAAAGGAAGAAAATAGGAAAAAAAATTTTGAAGAAAAAATTTGGTGAAATATTTAATAACATGAATAAGATAATATTTCATCAATGTAAATGTAAACAGAACTCAACAACATCATTAATAACCATTATTCCTCCCAAATTTGGGTGGGGGGAAAGTACCTCTTATAGTCCGAAAAATATGGTAAGGGTTTTCTTATGGAATAATAAAAAAATAGATTATTCTCTCTAATCAGGTTATATTCTAAGAGCTTTTAATTGTAAAACATTGGTCTTTGGAAGTAAAAGATGACTTAGAGTCCTTTCCCATAATTCTATGGCTTTCTTTGTTCTCTCAGGTCTGCGCCACATAACGATTCTGAAGCTTTTAGGCGTTGGAGAAGAAATTGGAGGAGTCTTAGAACTGTTCCCCATTAATGGTATGGTGTTGTTATTTATAACAGTGTAAACTACTGTTAAGCTCAGTTAAATTATATTGAATTATATGCAAGTGGTGGTTATACCTCTAAGGCACAGGTGGCAAACACAAGGCCCCTGGGCTAAATCTGGCCCTCTACCTTGTTTTATCCAGCCTAGCACCTTGTTTCTACCCAGCGGCAGCACTGAGGTCTTGCTTCACTGTTGAGGAATAGTTACATTTACACAGTCCTAAAATTACATTTGGCCCTTTGAAGGCAACTGCAAGGCTGATGTGGCCCCCAGTGAAAATGAGTTTGACACCCCTGTTCTAAGGTGCCCATCTCCTCTGCATACACAGATGTGCATGTGTGGGTGCATGCACGCCCACACAGGGTGTGTGGAGAGGAAGGAGAAGTGGGGTGAAAAAACTAGCATTGTCTTTATTAAAAATCATTCATAAGTAATAAAAATATTTACTTTCTTAACTAGCAATGTTTGTCTACATAGGACTCTATGGTTTACAAAACAATTTCATCTGTTATCTCATTTAATTCTCACAATTGTACTATGAGGCCCATAGGTTATATCTTATTGATTCCCGTTCAACAGATGGACATATAGAAAAAGGCTCTGAGAAGCTGAAAGAATGTGACTAGCTACTAAAGGTTTTAAAAGGCATATCTAGCTCTTCCTTCCAGTAGCAAGCTCTTACATAAGGAAATGTGCATAAAATCCTGGCACAATGCTGGGCAGTGTCACTAATCATAATAGTTTAAATATATTTATCCAGCTCTTACATAATTGGTATTTTTCACCTTTGACGATAAAATAAGCTTTTTTTTAATACAGACAATAGAATAAGCTTTTTTTTTATACAGACAACAGCATCAAAAGGAAAATTGTAATTGCAAAAAACTAAGCTAATTGGCATATAAACAATATAATCTTTGTTAGTGACAAATTTTAAATAAATTGATCCTGCCAGGATTAAATTAAGGGACTGGTTTTATATCTTGTAATGTTCTCATGAAAGAGATACCACGTGCCCCAAAGTTTGACACTAATAATGTTGCAGAACAGCAAGGACATTTACTTTCTAGTAGGAAAAAACAGCAAACTTTTTGAGCCAAAGAGAATAGATTCATGAGTCCTGTGGTTACTCTCTCAGTGATCTCTTCTCATTTTGTTTTCCTGAGTGCTGACACTTTAATCCCCTAATATTTTCCTAACCCTATTCTAGGAAGCTCTGTTGTTGAGCGAGAAGACGTGCCAGCCCATTTGGTGAAAGACATCCGGAACTACTTCCAAGTGAGCCCTGAGTACTTCTCCATGCTTCTAGTTGGAAAAGATGGAAATGTAAAATCCTGGTATCCTTCCCCAATGTGGTCCATGGTCATTGTGTATGATTTAATTGATTCGATGCAACTCCGGAGACAGGAAATGGCCATTCAGCAGTCACTAGGGATGCGCTGCCCCGAAGATGAGTATGCAGGCTATGGTTACCATAGTTACCACCAAGGATACCAGGATGGTTACCAGGATGACTACCGTCATCATGAGAGTTACCATCATGGATACCCTTACTGAACAGGAATATGTAACCATAGCCCCAGCCAGTTTCCCCTTCAGCTGTTGAAGCCACATGTGGCCAGCTATGTAAAGGAGTTCCGCCTACATTCCACACATCCTCTTCCTTTTTCTTTCAGTGTTCTTCCCAGATTAAATAATAGCAAACCTTTGCCTACTCATGAGTTGTTATTGAAGCCTTACAACATAAAGATGTGTAAAAGAATTGTTGGTTTCTCTAACTGGAGGGGATGTGGTGCTGAATAATGGTCCTGAAAATGGATATTTTTCTTCTTTTACATGATGGACATGATTTGAAATACAAGAGTCTATAGAATAAGTATTTGTGTCTCGCTTTTACTTTTTCAGTATTAATTGGTAAGTGAAAACTATGATAAAGAAAATTAAAGATCACAGCACATGTTTTCAGGAAACATCTGAACAGCTAGAAGAGATGGTTTCTTAACCTTTTTTGAAATACCAGTCTAAAATGATTAAGATGGCTCTACTTTCTTTATATTGTTATTTTTTTTCATGAAGCTCGATACCACAGGAGTCCAGTGAAAGTACCTAAACCAGCTTTTCTATCATAGCCACTTCCTGCTCTGTTTCTGTTAACTTTTGTGCCTTTTCAGAGATAGAGCAGGAAAAAGGAATTCCCGAATCACCAGCAGAATCTGACACTGTTGCTAGAGGTGATACTGACAGGGTTCCAGGGGGTACCATGGAGCTCCTGGCATGGAAAACCTTGGGCTCTCACAGTTGAACCCCTGTACTTACTTGCTAATGGGCTTGTTGCCATACTGGACCTTGTAAAATAAAATTACAAAGAAGGAGATTATATCTAGGAGTTCTTTTGTGTTTTCAACACATAAGATATAATCCAAATATAATCATTTTCTTTGAAAAAGAACATTTATTTTTTTACATATGACTAAATGTCTTCCCTTCCTCCCTCCCCTCTTTATTTCCATTCCTTCTTTCTTACTTTTATCAGTAAACAAATAACAAATAATATTATCAACTAATACCTATGAGCTTCCCTGAGGCTGTCATTCAGATTCTCAGGCATTAGCATCTGATGGTGCCAGCCTCTATCAATAATGGGATGCTTATTTTTGCCACTGTTATTAATAATAACTAATCCTTCAAATAATCTTTGTATTGGTTATTAACTCTAATGATCACGACATCAATAACTAACTGCATTCAAACCACGTGTGAGTGTTAGCTGGTAACTTATCTGTACCTATATGCACAAATCTGTCCTCACATCATCTGAACTTGGTTATAATTATGGTATAAGTGGAAATTGTGACTCAGTTGAACTTGAGAAATCCCTTGCTTTGCTCCTCAGTCTCATGAAGGCCCTTCATTTTTTCCTGTTATACAAAAAACTGAGGTCAGGAAGGTTATGGCTGGTGAGGCCTTGTCCTTCTTATACATGTATTTGCAAGATGCACTTTAGCAACAATCCCCAGGGAACTTTGAAAAAACAAGGTGTGTACTCCCAGATTCCAGAGGGTACACACAGGGTCTCAGGTAGGGAGAGCATGAACCAGGGGTTTTGACTTTACTGGTATCGAGGATGGGCTGCCTAGGATTTCATGGGTTCCCTCTTTATTGGTGAATTTAAAACAGAACAGTAGGAATTAAAGTGTGGGAAGGAAAAAGCAGGATGACTCAAGTGGTCAGTTATTCAGGTCATTCGGGGCTTTCTGAAAGGGGAACTTCATGGGTGGGCAGCTGACTCTTTATTTACATAGTTGTCAATGTGTTTATTCAAGATGGATGTCTTGTAATGGATGCCTTGGCAGGCCGAAGTTATTGTCAAGCATGTGTGTTACAAATCACAAAAGCTAATTGTCAGGCCCTTATACTACACCAGTTTTCAGTGGGTGTCCCAGAAAGGCCATCGGACTTGGGGAAACTGCTGGTCCTTGCCCTGCCATGTACTTACTCACCTATATGACCTGGGCTGAGTCATTTGCCCCTGGGACTCAGCTTCTCATCTCCAAATAAGAAAGTAGGACTACGCATCTAAGTTTCTGTCTAACTCTGTGACATTTATGAATCTTTCTTCACCTTTAGGGAGTGGAATGCTAGGCTCAGAGGTTTCCTGTGATTGAATTGACATTGAATTCTCAGAGAATCCAGAATTCATGGTGCAGAATTCGGTTCCAGATTTTTATGGGTTTAGGGAAAGTTATTAAATGACCTCATTGAACTCTTCCCAGCATAGCACACTGCTGCAGCTGAATCGGTGACATCATGTTATCACCCCTCATGCACAGAAACCCTCATTATCCCCTGACAGCCAGACTGGCACTTCCAAGGACGTTCAGGTGAATGTCCTTGTGAACATCTTTGACTGTGAACATCCTGAAATTTCAGGAGTCACTCCAATTGGGTGTATGCTTGTTCTTCAACACAATTTTCTACTTTGGTGACCACATGTATCATCTGATATCCTGAAGCTTGGACAAACAGGGCAATCCCTGGCAGACTGCAGAGGCCTTGGGTATTAGTACTTTCTTTTATAGAAAGGAAAAAGAAAAGGATATCTACAGTGCAAAAGGAGATGCTTGAAGGAGGGAGGGAGAGAACAGCTTGGCAAACCATTTCTGGAATATTGCTGATCCTTGGAAACAAGCCTCACCTACTTTCCGAAAGTGTTATAGAAAGAGTAAATTTCTCCTGCAGATGTCACATCACTCTGCTTGTCTCCTTCAGTCCTCTTCCCGGACGGTGGCTTGTCATGAACACTTATTAAAGAGCCAAACTAGGATAGGGTGGGCAGAGGCAGGTATAGACCTGAATTTGTCACGTCCTGTTCAAAAATACCTTAAAGCCTTGATGTGTGACAAGAACCATCTGGTCACTTCATTTCTTATCCAAGTTACTAACTTATAGATTAGACTCAAAGTATATGATGGTTCAAACACTTACTATATTTATACTATTTTCTATGTATTCAGCTAGAAACCAGGAATCAGAACTGAGAAAGACATTTCCTTGTGCAGACTAGCAGAGAACAGTTATGTACACAGTTAATTGTAAGATAGTGTATATAATCTATGATGGGTCCTTATTGGGAGTGGCTGGAAGGGACAGGGAGAGGTGGATGATGCTAATTCTTCAATCTTTTGGAGGCTGGAATTATTACAATGTTCTTCCTGTCAGGCTCCACATGATTTGGGCTAGTCCCTCATGTTGACTCCATCGTCACCAAGGTCAGAGGCCTTTGGATACTCACAGTGCAAGCACTGCTTCCCCTGGGAACTTCTTACCTTTCCCAGACTTAAGATGTCCACGGAAAGATGGTAGCACTAGTATTAATTCATTCATAAACACCACCCTTCCCTGAAATAAACCAAAATGAACAATAAATAATGAGTTTATAGAATAAAACTTCATTAAGATTGAAACCAGGAAATAGCCTTATTCTTATAGCATAAACTTTAAGTACTGTGTGCCTATTCACCATTCCCAACTTGGGAAAACTGTACTAGAAGAGGTAATACACTTGCAATCTACTGCCCATGCAAAGATGAGCTGTGGCTGAGAGGCCAAAGTGAGGTGACAAAGCTGCAGTCTGTCTTTTTGTCCCTCTTTTTAACCCACCTAGGTTACTAATTGAAAGAAGGAGGTTTGGAAGCAAGGGTATATATATATGGAGGACAGAGTTGGTTTGCAGCTAAACTGAAAAAACTTTATCTTTATCTCTATGGACATGATGATGTCTGGTTTTTGACTCCTGGCCAAGATAAGGGCAGTGGGATTTATGATGTGCTATTTAAAGTCTGAAATGACCCTGATAATCCCCAGGGTCAGTTTCTTTAAACATGGTTCCCAGCTGGCCTGATAAATTAACCTGACTGATTACATGGCCAGAGAGTCGTAACTATGCTGGGAATTCCACTTGGAGCTCTCCCAAAGTCAGGATTCTTCATACACAACTGGTAGTGTGAGTTGGAGGCAATGCGACAGCGTGGTCTGTGGACAAATGGAGACCCTGGGTGGCTTAGGCATGAGCTCTCCTTTGGACCCGCAGTGTCTGAGTGTCTGCACTCTCCTTTCCTTCCTGCACTATATCCTTCATCTTGAAATAAAAGTCTTCTGTGAGGTGCTCTGTGGAATCTGGTGAGCCTTTTTGAACATATGAACTTGGGAAATCTTTGTAGGGTGGTGTGAGTAAATTTTACATACAAGGTTTATAAAATAAGAAAAATTAAAATACTTTATGTAATAGATTAAATGTGTATAACATTAACACAAGGATATATAAATATCATGTAAGTACAGATAGTATGCAATATAAAAATTCCAGTAGCAAATTTCACAGCTGTAGAGAAAACTTGCATGCTGCTTTCAAGGCACTTCACCTGACCTGACTTCTTACCAAAGCAGGGGGCTCAATCTGAAACAGAGAAGCGATAACTCTTGCCTCACACAGAGGAGACAGTATTACCCCTATTTTTATGGATCTGGCCCTCAAAGCAGGAGTTTAAACCAATATAGAGGAAAAGGACACATTTAGAAAGTTTCCTCCTTATGATGTTTTATGGTTCCTGCTTCCCTTCCACCCCCTTGAAGCGGCTTCCAGCTGTTTAGCAGAACTTCAAAGATGGCACTCGGGCTCCAGGTAGAGAGTGATTAGGTAAGGGGGATTCTATTTACACCATTCTGTGGCAAACATTGGGCCTAACTGGAATATTTAATTTGTTTAAAAATAAGTACAGAGAAATCTTAAAAGAAAGGACCTATACAAAAGGCAATCACACACCTAGGCTTAAAAAACAGCTCACCTGCAAAGGGGGAAAATCTGTACCTATATGTAGACATGCACGTATATTCATACACGTGCACACATACGTACACATATAATATAGCAGGAAAACATCTAATTTCTTGGCAACACTAAATGATAAAACAGAGATTTCAGCTAGGAAAAAGAAGGGTGTGATGAGAATTTTCCAGACAAGCTGTCATTTACATTAAATGGCTGTTGTAAGCAATAAAAAAGTACAAAACCTCTTTGAGCAATGTGACTAGCAAAAATTGGCAGTTAGTAAATAGTTGTTAGACATTAAAAAAATATGCAAAACCTCAGAAAGTGTATCAGCCAAAAACCTTTTTAAAAGAAAAAAATCTATTTTAAGACAGCTCCCAGCTGAGAGGTAAATTAGCATTAAAAACTATGAATGAGGAATTTATGCCATGAACAAATTAAGTTTAAGTAGCTGTGATCACTGGGATCACAAACTAAAAGGGCAAGCTATAAATTTTTAAAAGAAACAGTGCATAATATACAAATTTTTAAAAATGAACTTCCAAATTTTACTATATCTATGTCTATGACAGCATTGAATTGAAGAGATACCACTATTTTATGTCCCACTAAAAGAAAACAATCTTGTTGGTTTTTATTACTTAGAATTTTATTTTTATGTTCTTTTAAAGACTTTTATGTATCATAGCATTCTCTGATTACATAAAAGGGTTACCTATAAGTTAAATAGATTAATTAAGTTATTTCAAAAACGCCCTCCACTTTCAGAATCTTTTGAATCACTTCTTTTATTATTATGGATTTTAGAGAAAGAGAAAGGAAGAGAAAGACAGAGAGAGAAACATCCATCTGTTGTTCCATTCATTGGTTGACTCTTATATGTGCCTAGACTAAAGACTGAACCCACAATCTTAGCATATCGGGATGATGCTCTAACAACTGAGTATCCAGCCAGGGCTTCTTGAGTCACTTTTTGATCCAGAGTGGTAGATGTCTGAGGTTTTTTGCAAAGAATAGTTCCGTGCACCATTGAGAGAACTGATGATGATGTGGCATTTCTTAAATGGATTTCTCTGTGTTCTACAGGGCCTTTTTTCCTAAGCAATTGACACTCTGTAAAATTTGATGCTGGCATGTTCTCCATCTTTACCAGGACGTATCAGTGAAAGATTTTCAGACAACAACCAAGACTCTTATCCCCTCCTCAAATGGTCCTGAAGTGGTTTGTTGAGTGAAATATTAAGAAGTCGTTCTTATCCACTCAAACTGATGCCGGTGTGTGCAAAGAAAGACAAGGTCATCATTATTGCCATGAGGGAGCAGCTATTTTATCACGCCATTGCTTAAAACATACCAATTTCACAGATGGTAATGTAAAAACAGGTGAGTGTGAGAGCAGACCTGGATAAAATTCTCAGAGCTTATTAAGAAAAACTGAGGGTTGGAAGGACCCATAATATCCTAAGTTCCTCATCTTTCAGTGAAAGGAGTCAATGACTAAATTTTAATTTTTGAGGTTGATACTTTTGTAAATAAGGTCTTAAATTTACTTTTAAAAATGTAAAAGTAACAACTAGTATGAAACAAATTGGAAATGCAAGAGAAATAAATCCTAAATATAACAAGGAACTTTCAGACAGCATCAAAATATCAAAACAATATCAATTTTTTCATAAAAGTTACTGCATACTAAACAATGATCCAAATTATACCTAATAATTTAGTGAACATATGCAAATAATAATAGAAAAAGTACAGACCTCTTTTCCAACCAAGTGTTTAAAAACTAGAAATTAACAAAAGTATAAATAAAAATCTCAATCACACTACCCTTTACTCAAAACAGAATAGTTGGAAAATAATAATTCTATATTTTAAAGTTTTGGGGGATTGGCCTAAGATGTACCTACTGCAAGGAATTATTTTACTAGTTATAAGCATGTTCATTAACAAATGAAATAGGTAAGATGAAAAAGAACAAAACAAACTTTAATAATTAGAAACTGCTCATTAACCTATTTTTAAAAACCAAGTAGAGAAACTATTCATACATACAATTCAAAATGAGAAAGAAAATAGTACTATGTTAAAAGAGTGAATAAAAAGAATTATGAATATGATTCACAAGTTTCTATGCAAATAAACTTGAAAATTTGGATGGTTAATTTGTTAGCAAAATATAAATAACCCAAAGGGAACCAAGAAGAGGATGGGGTGGAGCAGGAGTACTCGTTAAGAAACTGCCAAGCCAAGGAAATTTTATTGGTGAGTTCTTTCAAAACTTCAGGGAACACATAAAGCTGACATTTTAAAAATCTTTCAGGGAACCGAGGCCAATGGGAGTTGGCAGCTTGACCTGTACCACACCCGTGAGGGATTGTCAGGGAGTTGGGTTGATAAATCCCAGCAGGATTAAGTGAAGGACTAACAAGGGCAGCAGGTTTCCATTATCTTGGCACAGAGAGGATAGTGCTTGAAGCCCGTGAAATAGGACAGAAGTTCTGCAGGTCTGTTTGGGGGTTTACTGTGATTCTGTCTGAGGAAAATATCACTTCACTAAATTCATATATGAATTGAAAAGTTGTTAGTTTTATGGCTTTGCTTGTATTTTACTTGTAAATTAGTGTTGGTTCTCATATAAAAGCGATAAGCAAAAAGTTTGTATTTCATACTATGTTTGTATGTATTCCAATCTCTGTAGAGTAGATAAAGGTCAACACTGAGATCTGTGAGAATATTTCTTTTCCTTTCAAAGAAGGGAATATATAATTCAATTTCAGAAAGTCTGTTTAGGTTTCTGAGAAAAAACAACTCTTTCTTTAGAGTTTGACTTTCTCTGCCTCTTCTTCTCCATACTTAGAATGGTAAGTTTAGGGGGGAAACCAGGGCATAAGTAAATGGCAGAGCTGCTAAGGGGGACCTGGGTGGCTTTGTCAAGCCTGTTGGGCCTGTGCAAGAGCCAAAGGAGTCCCTGAAGCTCCACATAGTCTAGTCCAGCTCACAAGAAACAAGGCTTCCACATGGGGATTCAGAGGCAAAAAAACCTGAGTTGTAAACAAAGTAATTCTGCCATGTGTCTCCTCTGCACATGGAGCTTGAAAACCTATGGCAGTAGCCCTGGCTGGTGGAGCTCAGTCAGCGGGATTGTTGTCCTGTAACTGAAAGGTAGCAGGTTCACTTCCTGGTGCGGGCACATACCTAGGTTGCAGATTCAATACCCAGGTCTGGGTGCCTATGGGAGGCGACCAATGGATGTTTCTCTCTTGAATCAGTGTTAATCTCCCTTTCTTTCTCCCTCCCTCCTCCTCCTTCTAAAATCAGTAAGCATGTCCTTGGGTGAAGCTTAAAAAACAAACAAACAAACAAACAAACAAGTCCTTGGCAAGAGGCAGCTGACCAAGGATTTGGGATTCTGGGTCTGAGTCATCTTTCCCTCTGTAAGCAGTGGCCACATCCTCTTTTTCCTCAGGAATAGGCACCATGCTGGATAAAGGTGTGGTGCCAGGACCAATGACAGAACTGGAACCAGGTTACTGCAGGCCATATTTGTGGTCCAGTCAAAGGCTATTCAGAAACTATGAAGGGAATAGATTTAGTACATTAGTTGTAGGTCTTTTAAAATTATTATTTTTATTGTATTTTTTCCATTTCCATTAGTCCCCTTATACCCATCTCCCCCTGCAGTCACCAAACTGTTGTCCATGAGTACTTTTCCCTTTTTGCTCAATCCCTTCAATCCCTTAAGCCCCACTCCTTGCGCCAGCTGTCATCCTGCTCTCTAGGAGTCTGTCTCTATTTTGCCTGTTTAGTTTGTTCATTTGATTCCACATATTAGTGAAATCATACATTATTTGTCTTTTTGTGACTGGCTTACTTCACTTAGCATAATGTTTTCCAGAGCCATCTATGTTGTTGCAAAGGGTAAAATTTTCTTCTTTTTTACAGACGAGTGGTATTACATTATGTAAATGTTCCAATAGTTGTTTTATCCACTCATCTACTGATGGACACTTGGGCTGCTTCCATATCTTGGTGATTGTAAATAACACTGCAGTGAACATAAGGGTGCTTATGTTCTTGTAAATTAATGTTTTGGGTTTCTTTGGATATATTCCCAGGAGCAGGATCACTGGGCAAAAAGTCAGATCAGTTTTTAATTTTTTGAGATCCCCATATTGCTTTCCACAGTGGCTGCACCAATCTGCATTCTTACCACAAGTGTTCCCTTCTCCACATCCTTGCCAGCACTTGTTGTTTGTTGATTTATTGATGATGGCCATTCTGACAGGTGTGAGGTGATATCTCATTGTGGTTTTAATTTGCATTTCTCTCATGATTACTTATGTTGAACATCTTTCCATATGTCTCCTGGCCATCTGTACGTCTTCTTTGGAGAAGTGTCTATTCAAGTCCTTTGCCCATTTTTAATTGTGTCTTCCTTTTTTTTTTTTGGTGTTGAGTTTTGTAAGTTCTTTATACATTTTGGGTATTAACCACTTATCAGATGTGTCGGTGAATGTTCTCTCATTCTGTGGGTTGTCTTTTTATTTTGCAGATGATTTCCTTTGCTGTGCAAACAGTTTAGTTTGATGTAGCCCCATTTGTTTTTCTTGTTTCCCTTGCAAGGGGAAATATATCCAATACAATATTGTTACAAGCAATGCCCAAGATTTTGCTGCATGTTTTCTTCTAGGATTTTTATGGTTTGAGGTCTAGTATTTAAGTCTTTAATCCATTTTGAACTTATTCTTGTGTGTGGTATAAGAAGGTGGTCTAATTTCATTTTTTCTGCATGTGTCTGTCCAATTTCCCAAACACCATTTATTGAATAGACTATCTTTAGCCCACTGTATGTGCTTGCTTCCTCTGTTGAATACTAATTGACTACAAAGGGGTGGGTTTATTTCTGGGCTCTCTATTGTGTTCCATTGATCAATGTGTCCGTTTTAATGCCAGTATCATGCTGTTTTGATTACTATGGCCTTATGGCCTGGGCTCAGATTCAATCTAGGAAAGAATAGCCATCACCTTGTAACTTCCACTGTAGTTTCAGCCTTTAGAATAGGGAAGAAACCTACTTTTTCCATGTGACAATTTTTCTCCTCTCTATATTATACCCTTGACCCCACAAGCAACTGAGAGGGCAGGATAGGGTTTCTAAACCAATCACCTTTCAGTTATTCTCTTTTTAAAACAATAGTGACCACAAGTACTCCAGTGCACCCACATCAGAACTTCGTATTTTAGCTCCAGTTCTTTCTCTGTCTCTGATTAATTGGTAAGTTAATACAAGTAAACATTACTTCGGGCAACAAATGCTTTATGAAAAGGAGAGTGAAAAAAAGTAAGAAAATCAAGCTCCATGAACTAGTGGAATCTGTCATTTAATATATTCTGTAGGTAGTACCTTTGCAAAAATAGTATTCTAATTTTATCTGTAGTGCCAGATAAATGTTTTGGATGCATAATTTCCTAAAAGTGAGGTCTTCTTATATATGATTTCCCTTGCATTTTAAGTTGTTACAATGATGTAATCTTCTCATTTCACATGGGAATGCCTATGAAAAGGTGAACAGTTTTGCTATTCCCTGAAGTCAAGATCTACTGAAAGAGAAGTTTTAAAAGCTATTTGGGTTTCTGCCTCACTCAAATTTTTGAAATTAAAAGTACTTCACATTCCACCTCACAAGACAGAGTGGCAGCACAAGACATAGGTTTAGTAATTATTTTATTTATAAATTTCCACCAACTCTTGCCAGTTATATTATTCTGCATGTCATAGATGATTATTTAATAATACTTTTAATGTTCAATCTGTATGAAAATTAGGGAAATGAAAATTAGGGAAAAGGACTGCATGAAAACGACACTTTAAGGCTCACATTCACAGCGTACTGCTGTTTGCAACCACACAGGCCTATTGGCTACAGCTAACAACTCTTGTCCTGCCACCACCCAGTGGCATGACTGTGGCAAGTTACTTGTGTTCCCACTTCAAAATTATCCATCACTTGACTTCTCTACCTCGGAGTCAGCTAGCTGCATGCAAAACACATGTTGAAAAATACCATGCACTTGGAGTGTAAAATATTATTACTACAAAGTGCTTTATTATTGGCCTTCCTGTTTTTTAGAATATTCATACTTCACTGAAAGTCATTGTTTGCAAAGTGACCCTTTTAAAAGGAACTCAAAGGCATTAGTCTTACTGACAATCTGGTATGATCCTGAAGCCAGTGTCTCAAATCTTAGGAACCAGATATGATATGTAATTATCATAAGTTCTAATTAATATCTGAGACAATGAAATGGCTCCTTCTTAGTTCTCCAAAATATAATAACCCAAGAATAGTAAGGTCAACCTGAGGAGGAAAAGACTCACCATGGCTTAAGTGATTTAAAATACAAGTGATAACTGGTGACTGGGAAGCAATTTCCACCTAACTTGAAGCCTATGTGTACAGAAAACCACCCAAAGATAATCAGTAAAAATTAAGTTCCCTTTGAAATCCTACAGATTAAAATTCTGAGATTTTGATTCTGAAAAACTGCTTGCTCAGCAAAACATTTAGCATGGACTACGTTAACCTCAAGTCGATGTTGCAGCCAAGTGGCCTTCAAGTTCTCTAGAGTCACGTAGCATTTTAACTGCCAAATGTGTATCTCCAGGGCCTCAAAATTCAAGAGACAACCCAGGTGGTGTTTGTAATGATAAAAAAGTGAAGACTTTGGCACAGAGTAGAACTACATAATTATCAGTATCTGGCAAACTGATCTGTATTTGTGTATTTATGGGGCACAGCTAACCTGGTTATTAAAAGGGTTTTGGAACCTTGGATGACAAGAAAAATAATCTGTGAATATATCTTATTTTCTCCAGCACTGGTCACTAATGCAGTCTCTGTACTATTACTTTTATGTCAGCTCCTTAGCCCTTTTTAGCCTCTATGTACTCTAAGTCTTGGATAGAACTGTTTAGAAGTAGTTACATATGCAAAGAGCATTCTTCTTTGGACATGTTCTTGGTTTATCAAAGTGAAAAGATGAATATTAACACAGGCTGAAAATTATGAAAACAAGGTTGTAAGATCAGCCAATTATTTGGCTACCAATTAGAAAGTATCTTCATCTGACTCAGTGGCATTCTTGGGTTGGGTGAGTCTTTCCAGTTCCTCTCCATCCTAAAAGGAAACATGAAATCAGTAATTAATTAAAACCAAACTAGAAATGTAGTGTTTTTAATGATTACCAAGGTGGAAACTCACAATTAATGGTATTCCATTATATTATAGATGTAATCTGGTCAAATGAAACTGAACATATACTGAAGTTCCTGGAAGTTAATTTCATTATGTATGAGATTACGAAAAACTGAAATACAGGAGTCTAGTACTTGAATTTTGAAGTTAACATGAGCAAAGTAAGGAGCACCCTCTGCTGGTCTTAAGGGGAAATGACTAAAGATTGGAGAAAGATACAAAGTAGGTCTTGTTACCTAAATTGATATTCTTATACCTAAATTGATATTCTTATACAAAAAGTAGAGCAAGCAGTGTAATCAGACCACTGGGAAAGAACACAGGACTTCTGAATCTATACTCTGGCTGAGGTCATGGCATGTGGTACCCAAGACTCTAATTTTTCCATCTGAAGAATCTGTTGTGTAACCATTTCAGAGGCATTGTTCAGCGAAGCTCTGCCATGAACTTGAGTAAAAATAGATTACTTTTTCCCAAAAAATGAAATGTTTACTGCATAAAATATTTCATATTTAGTGTTCATGGAAATTGTAAATTTAAATCTTTTATTTATAACAAATATTTTAACTCCTTACTTGAATCTCCAAAAGATCATTATTAATTTACTAATAACATGACTGCAGACCCTTCTAAAACAATAAGCAACTGGGAGAATAATGTTATTCAGAAAAACTGCGTAAGTATTTTTTTTAGAAAACGTTTTTCTCTTGTAAGATCCTATTGAGAACCACCACCTCAGTGGGTGAGATAAGCAACGCCTGCCTACCTGGCACTGTGGTTTATGAACAACTACAACGGAAGTTTATCAGCTAGGTCAACTTTTTTATTAATGAGGCTTGTTTCTCCAACAATGATGGAGTGGGAAGAGTAATGAAGTACGAGTCAGACTTCACGGGTTTAGTGCCAGTTCTTTCACTTACTGTCACATGTAGCCTCTCTGAGTCTGTTTCTTCTCTTGTAAACTGGGGTTACTGGACAAGATAAAGCTGTGAGGCACTTTCCAGTTCCTACTCTGTAATGTTCGTTTACAACCAATGCTTAAGGTTCTTCAGACTGTGATTTGTATTTTTTCTAGAACCCTGAAAGCAGTAACATGAGCCCAACAAATGTCTGCTGAATAATTTTTAAAATCACAGAGATCTAATACACCCTTTGATAATCAGTACTAACCTATTTCTTTTCTTGTGTAACCATGCTTTGAACTGGGGAAGAACAGGCAAAAAGCAGTATCCTCACAAACTTACCCCACTGGAGCGCTCCCAAAGACGGCCACTTAGATCTCGGATCCTTTCTTGCCTAGGTCCATATTCCAGAGCTTGGGACTTGCTGGCGTTATAAATAAATATGGCGAGAAGAACTGATGGGGCTTCTAAGAAAAACTCCAGGGAGGGCCTGAAGTCAAAGACCAGGACAGACACTGTTGTGATGATGACAGTGGTCACCTGGGCCATTAAGACATGGAACATGTTATCCAAAAACTTCAGAATAAAAGCCACCGAGAGGCCCTGGAATGCAGTTACAAAAATGAGGGCTACTGAAAATGCATTGTGGCCATAAAAAAACCCGCAGCTCTTAATCTGATCACGGTTACTGCTCTGAAGGCCCAGGGTCAGCCCATTGAAAAGAATGCCAAAGAAATAGAGTTTGCTGTTCTGTACGAAGATATTTTCAGTGAGCTGGTTCCCCTCCTTCAATATCTTTTCATTATAGATATTGGCCATTGAAGAAGTAAAACACTGGACTATGATCAGAATGTGTCCCAAGCCAAGACGGATGTGACTGAAAAATCGGAATGTGGTGTTCCACTTAGAGTCAGAAAAAGTCCACTCCTCTGCTGTGCAATTGTCTTTTCTGGGACACTCACTTGTGAAAAGGCGGCAGGAATTGGATGGGCTGAAGAAGGCATCGTGATGAAATCCATGTCCTGCTAGGTTGTGCTGTGAAGTGTCAGTCCCAGCAGTTAGGGCCACAATAGACAGAAACAGAATCAGGAGGGAAGCCCACTGTATCCAGTTTAGGTGCCTCCTGTTCAAAAGTGAAAAACAGGATTTCACTACGGGTTTTCCTCCCCTCCGTATCAACTGTTTATCCCAAAAACTCAGTTGAGGACTTGGTTGAACAAACTATAGCCAGTTTTTGCTAGGATTTCCCACAATTTAAGTGTGTGTCTCTGCTTCTTAAACTTGATATTTTCATTCACTTTTATAATAAATGTCCCTTAAGACCATTTAGTCATTTCACCTCATTGTAAGTTTCCTTTGAGCTTGCAAGTTTAACTAAGCCTCCTTTCTATCTTCAGAGCTGATCTTGAACCTTTGGAACAAAAATTTTTTATCCTACTATAAAGTAAATTAGAGCAGAGACATTCAACCTGGTTTTCACAAACCAGAATGTGATGAATTTATGAATCCTTGCAGTGTGTGCCAAATCATCTATGTAGGTGAATTCTCAACCCGCTCCCCAACTCCAGGAGACCCTTCAAAGCCCTGTTAAATTTCAAAGGTATTCACAACCCAAAAAAGATTTAAGAAAGCTGTCTCCCAGATCTGTGACCTAATCATCAAGCATTTTTATAGCAAACTACTATTTGATAAGGCAAGGAAAAATGTTTTTAGTATTGAGTTATACAAAGTCCTAACAGTGCTTTACTTATTTTGCTTAGCAACAAACTTGTGAGATATAGAAGACATGCATGATTATGCTCCTGTTTTGTGGATTCATTCAGTTCAACAGACATTTAATAAGCAGCTTCTATGTGCCAGGCATCCTGGGAAGACAAGGGCTTGATGTCCATCCTTGAGGAGTTTACACTTTAATAGGGAAAGAGCCATGACACTAAGTGACGGCACTATGATGTGTGACAAGTGATACACGGACCAACTGGAGTACACTGAGGAAGGAACACGTGAGTCTGTAATGGAGCCAGGTATTGCTTGCTTCAAAGAAAGGGCATTTGAGCAGGAAAGTGAACAATACACTGGAGTTTGCTGTGTGAAAAGGGAACTGGTGATGTATTGAGGCAGAAGGAAGAGACTAAGCAAAGCCAACAAGAACATACAGTGTTGACTAAGAGGAGTAGCTGCCTCAGGTTGGGGTAGACAGGGAGGCCTCTAGGGGAACAGTATCTTCTAGTTTAAAGATGGATTAGTAGATGACACCAGAGTGGGGAAAAAGAGAATAACATAGCAAAGGCAGAAGTGTAAAATAACAGATAAGAACTAGAAGTTACAAGAATTATGGAGCACTTGAACACCAACTGTGGTTCGAGCAATTCCTGCTCTAGAGGAAACAACGTTCTGAGGGTAACTGACTTCCTTAAAGTAATGTATTTATGAAAAGGAAGGGTCTAAGCCTTGGTTTCGCATGTCTTCCTTCTGGACTAACACGCCTCTTAAGTACAGTAATTCTGAGTTCTCAAGATGCATACGTAAATAGGAACAACTGTGTGGTTTCAATGATGCTTCCACAGAGCTTTATGCCATACAATTGTTAAATGCACAGACCAGCCTAAACAGCAGCACAGCTGTGTGCACAAACATGTCTTTTCGTACATATATTCTCAAATAACCAGATCTAGTACTTAGTGACGGGCTAGTGCAGAAACTGTGAACTAGCCACATACATTTCTGAAGGTGTAGCTGGTATGCATTAAGTGGTAGAAAGCAAATCACATGGAAACAGAAAATACAGGTTGGAAAATGAGGGCCCAGTTTATAAAAATCATTATAACCAATTACTGTATATCAAGACAAATGAGGCAATGATCTACAGTTCCTTTAGAAGTTTTCAATTCTGACAGCCATAGATTTTCCACTACTACTGACATTGAATCTAAGGAAACAGACCCTTAAACAGGCTAAACAGTACTTAACTGCAAGTACTCATTCAAAGTTGTTCTTGGGAAGATAAAAATGATGAACAATCAGGCTAAAAATAGATTTTCAGCAAAGGAAATAAAGCTTAGTAAGTAGCCATCTGCGCTCTTATAAATGATGACTGTGCAGGGAAGTTTGTTCCTCAGGTTAGTGGAGGCAACAGCAGAGACCCAACTGACCTCCCCACTGCCCGGGACAACATCCAGACTGGGGCTCAGAGGGGAACACTTGCAGCCAGAAGGCTCCTCTACCTGAGGGACTCTGCTCACAGTCTGTTACTAAACGTGCTTTTGCCAGGTGGCCTCATTATTAAAATGATGTATTTTGATGGTTACATAAATGATAAATTATAAATGATAGAAGAGAATTGCTGTTTTAATGAAAACTAAAAATGCTTTAGGAAAATTAAAGGGAAATCACTCACAATAAAAAAAACTGCCTTGATTTAGGTATAGTTGATCTTATGATTAATGAAATGAATAAATGGAAAATAAAAATGTAGAAGAAACTACTTTAAAAGTACTTTTAAGAACTTGCTCTACTTTAAAGAAAATACCAGAAATCATGAATGATGTGTAATAAATGTAGGTTCAAGAAAAAAGCCAAAGAACTCCAATTACCAAACCCTACACCTACTCAAAGATCTTAGTTTTTCATTAAAAGAATGGGTAATACACTGGATGCATTTTAGCTATCTTAAGTTAAACTGTTTCAAGTATGTATTTAAAAAAAATAATTCCTCACTTTGCGGTGCCCCTTAATCAACTGAGGTCCAAAACTCAACAATTAGGTCCAAATTATGTCAGATGGGGCATCTCTACCCTATTTGGTGGCAGTGAACCAAGGCAGAGCATGAAAATAATTAAGTGGAAATCATTCATTCACTTATAACTGTTTTTATAAGAAACTGAACATATTTTTAGTAGCACAAAGAGAGTGACCAAGAACAGATTTATGAGAAATTGTAAAAAGATTTACTAAGTGAATGAATGATTTTGGAGATGTGCTGACTACTGAGCTCCACTTTTATTTTTCTGCTGGTTCAGAGAGTAACCAAACTTGACCATAACTTCTAAGATACACATCATGTTTCAAAATGTGTTTAATAATTTTTCCCATAGCTTCTCTTTGAAGAAATCAGAGAAACATATGTACTTTTTAGGTAAAAATAAGTGCTGGTCTTAGTTATCTTTTGCCCCCAAATCTCAAAGCTCATATTGAAATTATTTACTAAAGCCTAAGCAAACAAGATTATACAATTTTGCTAAGCCTGGGGAGCGAACCACTGAGACTTTGAGGCCTGTCACCAGTTTCCACTTCGAAGCAATGTCTACACTTCAAAGAAATGAGTATATATTCCCATAGGGTTTTCTAGAAAAGACAATAAAATACTTCAACAGTAACATTTTCTCTTTTCCCAGTTTGAATTCTTTCAATTAACTCTTGCATTAGTCACTGGACTTATTTTTTCCTGCCAGTGTAGCCTTATATTCTTTATTTATGTGTGGGGTATTTGATGGCTCTACTAGAGTGAAGTATGAGAGAACTATAGTATTCTAAGTGAAATGAGTTATTTATGGCAAACAATTTTAGAATATGTAATAGAACTCAAGCTGTTACTCTTAGGTCAAAATTTTATTGCCAAGGGCAGAAGACCATCAAATGATTCACAGAATAAATAGGGAAAAATAGACAAACAACATAAACTACCACCAACAAAATAATCAAAATACAACAAAAATGAGTTGATATTAAAATGTAATAGAAAATATTTAAAACGCATTCTCATAAGAGTATTAGATTACTATTATATATTAGTTGTACTATTCAGAGTAACTTCAGTGATGACTCACAAATCAGAAACTATGAACCACTCTGGGAACTCAGTGCTTGTGGAAATAAAAAAATGGAGTAATTTTATTGTTTCTTTAATATAAATAACTTCCAAGAAATCAAGAGAGATATTAACCACAAAGCAAATGCATGTCTAAGAATGAGAATTACTGCTCTGGATAGCAAGAGGTAAAATATGTGAAAAAAAATTTTAAATTTGAGTTATAACAAAGTTAATTTTATTAAAACTAGCAATACAATATAATTAATAGTATTAAGAGCAAACATTTAAAGTTTATAGTATAAATAGATTTGGATTTGGTTACAGTAAGAATTAACCTTGTTAATATGAATTGTTAAATGCTTCAAAATTTAACATGCCCATCTTTGCCCATGGTAGTGACATTCTCTGCCAGAAGGCAAGCAGCTTATTTCAAGTTGGTCCCTTTTTCCCCAGCTTCGTCCACCCACTCTCCTCTAAGTCAAAGGAAGCCACGCAACACAGCAAAATGCTCAGTGACTCTGAGCTCTAAGAACAGACTCAGCTTGAGATGAAATCTACTGATGATTGGGGATGGTAACAGTACCTGCCCCATGGGATCAAGGTAAGATGCAAAATAGGGTAGAAAGACCTTCAGTGCAGTGCTTGGCCCCGAGTCCTTGTTTTCTCATCACTGTCTAGCCAAGAAGCTCCCTGGCCACACTGCCTATAGAGCAGTTGAATCTGCTCTGGGTAGGCAGGGTCTTTCTAAGTGGCCCCTCACCTTGGCTTCAGAGCCAAGGCTCATGCCCTGGAGTCAAACCACTGGCCAATTTTAACTCAGGCAATATACACTTTGTTTCTTTTCGTTGGTAAGTTTAGTTTTAAATTGATGTAATTTTGACATAAGACAGTGAAATAACACATTATATATTTATTATACAATAAATATAATACCATATGCGCTAATTAACTATCATTCAGAGGAAAAAAAATTTCACTTAAAAAAAAAACATGTTTTTGAGACCTTTACTTCCTCACTAAATAGTGAACCTTTTATTAAGTGTCAGAGTCAACTTTACTTCCTTTATGGAAGTGCATCTCTAATTTTATTATAGGAACCAAAATAAAAATATTATTGCTTACATATATTTTCTCAGAAGCCAACTTTTAATCCTACACAGTGATTTTCATGTTGATTTTAAAGACTTCAAAACATTTCGGGAATAGCATTCCTTAATATGCTAGTTGAACTCTTGTCACAATTAATAATGAAAAAACTTCATAAAAAATAAGATGCAAAAGAAACTTCAGTGTACTGCAACATTAAACTGGAAGACGTAAAATGCTCTTTTTCTATCTCTTACATCAATTATTAAATAGGATGTTTCCTCAGGATAAAAAAAAAATCTTTTAAGAATTCCATATAATTTATGTATTGAAGGTATTATGGCTTCAACACTTATTTCTGAGTGTCTATGTACTGAGCCATGCATTGTTCTGTACACATAAATGAAAGCATGTTGTGACACAGCACATTGAGAAACAAGAAATTAAAAACGGAAAGTGAATGTGAAATTAAAGAAAAACAATCACAACAAATATAACAAGAAGTTAACTTTATTTTTATCATCATCATCACTAAATAACAGATCAAACTGGAGTTGAGTGTCCAGATCCCGCTCTACCTTAGAACATTCTGGCCTTTGCTTTTGCAGCAAAGTCTGTTTAGTTGAAAATATGTATTTTATTCAAAGGTCTTCCTGGAGATAGGAAAGACTGGTGATAGAATTTTGACATTTAAAAATCTACCATTTTTATTAATATTAATGTGACTTGATTCCTCATGCAAATCCTCAGCCAGTTAGAACTTAAATCACGTACTCATCTCAAGTAGTTTTACAAAGAATTTGCCACTCTTTATCATCTCTAAACTCCAAATAACAAATGTGTATTAATCATAGGAACTTCTTGGTTCCCTACTACTGTAATAGAGATTCTGGAAAAAAAGCAACCCACTTCGTGAATTCTTTGTTAAAAATCTGACACTGAAAATTAAACTCATAACACAGTCAACTATCTTTTCTGGGGGGGGCAGAGGGAGATGCTAAGAAAAAACATTTGGAACATGGAATCCCAGAGGATTTAGGCAGGCTAGCCATGGAGCTGCTTTCCAGATTCGTTAAGCACCTTGCCAACACACAAAGCCAATTAGGAATAAAATCCTGGCCTTGGGATTCGGAGGGTTCAGTGCTCTGGGTATATCATCTGAAAAAGGCTGCACCGTTTCAAAGTACCATATGTGCTTTCCCAACAAGTTACTTACTTCAGCACTATCCTGAATAGAAGAGCTGTTGTTATAATGCTAAAATTTGAGAAGATAACAGCCATGGCCTAGAAAGAAAGAGAAGATAGAGTTACAAACCAAATAAAGTACTGACCTCAGAAATCTCCCAGCTTCGTGGTTCACCTGACAAGAAAAGCTTTTTTGGTCAAAAACCAGAGGGGTTATTAGGGCAGCTATTTCACTAGAAGATTAAATTCCATTTTTATTGCTTGTTAAATTTATGTAGATATGATCAAATTATTGTACAGGCTTTCAAAATGTGTTGAAATTCAGCAAATGCCTGGGTAAATAATCTGTATGTGCAGATCTGGAAATACAAACGTTAAAGGTTTATGTCTGAAGTAACAGTTACCATGCTTCCAAAGAATACTGTTCTGAGCTCTCAAAGTACTTTACAGTCTTTTAATACTGTTTCTATGGCTAGAGAGAAGGTAGGTTCTGTTAGGCCCATTTATACATTAAGGTAATAGAGATACAGGTTTTTAAGCATCCTTACTATTGTAGGAACTGAATCAATTTTCCTGGCTGAACTATCAGTGATTCACTAACAAACTCATATTTGACAGTCCTTGGGATTTATTCACATTGTTCTAAAAACTCAGAAATGCGTTAGTCAAATTTTATAAAGGTCTTTTGTAAATTCAGTCATATTTTACATATGAGACTATTAATGTGAAAACACACACATACCTTTTGGCCTAGAAAGTATAAAACTTTATCATTGTTCCTCATAATTGGATCTAACAATATAAATACTTTTAAAAAATAAACTGGATTTAGTTTACCCTGCCTTCCTCCTTGCTGTCACTTTAAGATGACCAAACTCCAAAGAGTATCAACAATCTTATATAACCAGCACATATGGCCAATATGCAGCTGAATTAAAGAAGCAACAGTAAATCCAATAACAATGAACAAAAATTCCAAGACTACAACATTGTTGTTTTTCTATTGAATTTTTATGGGTACCGCTATTTTAAGATTTCCTCAGTGTCCGTCCCTGTACATGAATGTCTGTGAGCTGCTAGTTAGAAGAGTGAAGAAGATATAAGAAAGTGGGGAAGTGGTGGCCCTGATTGTCACAACCATGGCAGTGCAAGTGTACTCACGAAGCATCCTGGCTGGCCTGGTGACTTCTGAAAACTCTTTCCATGCAATAGTACAGAATAAACAAAACACTAGAGCTCTTTGCCCTAAAACTTCCATGTATGTCTATTAATTCCTTCCAGCAGTACATAGCCATGTGATTTATTTTGTAATATTTGTGGTTATATACAATCAGGAAGGAAGCACAAAGCAACAGGTTGAAAGAAAAACAGGAAACTGTAATCTTGCTTTGGTATTGGGCAATGTAGGAAAGACATATAAATGCAGAGCTATCGGTAATCTGCTGGATATAAATAAAATATAACAAATATATACTTAGTGAATATGAATAATTGTGTCACCAGGTACAGGAATTCTCAGATCTGAAAAATACAGCAGAAGCAAGAATTTAGGAGAGGACACATTTTAGGTGAATGGACACTTATTAACAATAACATGGATCACAGAGCTGAAAGGAATGTCAGGTGATCACCTGGCCCAGGTCCCTGCCTTTGAGCTGGTATGGTAACATTATTTCCTTTTACAAACAGGCAACTGACTCTTAGAGCACTTGGGGCTTGCCTAGTTACATGGCTTCTAAATTGTGCAAAAGAATCAAACTCCTGTTTTCAACTATAGTTCTCTATGAATCCCTCCTTTTCATCCCACTCACAAAATAATTTGGCTATATTTAAGAGGTTTCACATGGAGGACTAGAATGAATAAAAATCTTATTTGTAATAGATGCCTGAATTTATGCTTAAAAGGAACTTGTAACACATTTTGGCAACAATGGGAACAAGAATGCTCATTTTTTAAAACATTAAGAAAAAATAAACACAAGACCCATACTGAGTAAGAGGTAAGAACAGAAGACCGATTTTAATTCTGATTACTAATGGTTCTCTAAATCAGCATGAATAATACAAAAAGAGACTAAAATATTCCAGTAGTATCAGTTATATAAAAAGCATTTACAGTTGGAAGGATACAATCTCTACCCTTGGAGTACTTGTTAGTTAAATGACAGGATTAACAAAAAGAAAATTGTACAAAAAGAATACATATAAACTATATCAAGCAGGTGTAAGAAAGAGCAGTGCATTGAGTGTATAATTTTCTGAGTTAAGTCTCCTTGGAGCACCTAAATATTGAGATTAGTATTAGAGGCTGGTAATCATAGATAGGATGGCTCAGAAATAGGCAGATTGATTAGGGTTACACAAAGAGACACGGGTCCGGATTCACTGGCCAGGGAGCAACTCCCACAAAACAGAAAGTTTTATACAGCAAACTTTACCAGTGAGAGAATCTGGCAAGCATATTGGTAAATCAGTACTCAGATGATTCTGGTCAAACCTCAGAAAGGCCAGGGAAGGAAACTAACAATGCCCAGAAAAATTATTAAAAAAAAAAAAAGGATTAGCCCTGAAATTCATTTATCTGTGTTTTCCCAGTTATTCTGTCATATTTACTTACAGGTTGAAGATAGGAAAGGACATAGAAGACAATCAAATTATCCAGGAAATAAAGAAAGGCTGGAATGGACCACTTCATGAAATTGAAGAATTCCCTCCAGGAAGCACATCTCAAGTTTCTACTTTTATGATCTAAAGAAAGAAACACAGAAATAAATAAATGATCTTGATGAGAATGCCCATATTTTTATAGGCAATAAATTGTATTTGATTTTTGGCATAATTCCTTAAAAGAGACTTTATGAACTTGCTTCCATAAGTGACTATTAGCCTTAAGAAATCAGACAATAGAGAATTTCCTTATTACATTATTATCCTTCTGCACCCTACCACTGTGTATCATCACTGACAATCTGTAACACTTCAGGATTACTGATTCTCATTATTCCTGTTAACCTGAGATAGAAGTATCACTTAAGGCAACTCCAGATACACTGGTTTCTCTTAGTGTTCCGAGGGTATAAGATCAAGAAAAAAATCAACGAATTAAAATAAGTAGAAAAAAACTCAAAGAGTTCCTGCTGGTATTCCACATCCCCCTCTCTGTGGTGCGTGTGGGTGGGGAAAGGGGTGGGGGATCAGGAAAGGGAGATGCTAAGTGAAAATTTCTATCTGGAGAAGTAGAGAAAATTACATTTTACTAATCCTAGTATTGAGTTATTTTACCATTTCCAGATTTTCAAAAACTCAGGAAGGTACTATAAGAGAGAATGTAAAATAAAATGAAAAGACAGAAAATTTAAATTTAATCCCTGAAAATAGTGCATGCATTTCATGAGATCAAGAAATGTATTTCACTAACTGGAAACCTTGCATAGATTGAAACTCTTGGGTATGACAAGACATCTTCCTTGGACAAGCCCTTTAATAAATTCTGTTTACCTCATATGGAAGACAGATCATAGTAAAGAGAGCAAAGGCTCAATAATAATTGGGAAACATGCATGAAGAATTAATATGTTTTAAGTGCCACAAAAGACCAGATACTTTACATATGAGAAAGGATTAATATCCTTGATAGTTGATGAAACTAGAGCTCAGAAAAGTTAAAATAATCTGCCCCAAAATACAGTCTCCCTGACCCCAATGCACTATGCTGCCTCTCTTGCAGGAAATGAGGCTGCTTTGTTATGTGCTTCCTAGTAAGCCAGACAGCAGTAACTTAAAAAATCCTGAATTTGAACATGAACTCACTCACGGTGTGACCCATTACAGAAACAAGCTACAAACTACAGCAATGGGCAGGACACTAGAAAACGTGGCTTGGTGTTCAGACTTTGCCCCCTGATACCTAGAACTGCAGAAGGCTTTCTCTTTGAGCCCATTTCTCCACTTGCAAAATATGGATAATCATACTTATGTTTGTGTTTTAATGTCCTCATGTGTAAAATTAATGGGCTAAATGACATAAAATGTTCCTGTAACTTCTAAGACTTTTCGATTCTGTATTTTGATTTTTAACATGTACGTAAGTATTGTTTAAAGACTCACCTTTCTTTATAACCCAGATTGACACAAGCACACAGAAAACCAGCTTCACTAGTTCTGAGCACACATTCACAGTAGTTGGAAGATAATCATATTTGTTCTCTGAAATGTAACAAAAATGTTTAACTATAAATTTTGTTCCATACAACGTTTATATACACTTAATAGAGTTGTTTTTAAACTTAAAAGCTGGATTTTAATACTAGTTATATTAACATTCATCCAGTTGGCTTCGCTCTTTTGGATTTTTAAATTAATTCACCTAATATTTGATCTATCTCTACCCCATTCAGCATTTTATTATCCTTGAATTTGATAAATATGCCTCTCATGTTTTCACCTAAGTTGTGGCTAAATATGTTGAGGAGGACAGGGCTACAGGCACTAACAGCTTTATGGCATGGCATTAGAGACTACCTTCTAAATTCACCATTAATACAAACTCAGGGCCTGACTCTTCTAGCAGCTAGGAACTGACCTGGCTGAATTACTGCTCAACTCATGGCAGCTGTTGCGTGACTCTGTGAGCCTTGTACCCAGCTCAAGGTACACTCTGTGATATTCCCTCAACTAAGAGCTTTCCTCTCTGTTTCATATCATGGCACACATAGATAACATTTGTTTGGCATTCTGGGAGAAATGATACATTGGGAGAAAAGGAAGCTATCTGGCAAGAGGCAACTGGTCCAGAACTCTGGCTACTCTAGGGCTGAGAGAAAATACTCTGACACCCCCAAAAGCCCATGATGGGAAGCCATCCTAATGTACAAGTCAATCTAATTAGGAAATGAGGTTTGGTTAATATGCTTTGGTCTTCGCTGTTAACTCTGTCATTTCCAAATGCTTACAAACAACTTACTGTATAATTTTGCCAAAAACAAACACAAGCATTATTAGGTACTATTTTTAAAAATGCACTTTTCCCCTTTTTGAAAACATTTGCTTGTTTCCCTTGGTCATCATATTAAAAACCTAAACTGGCCAAGTATAGAAGAAAAACACCAATTCAACACTCTTTCTTCCCAGAACATGCTTTCTTCCTCTTTTCTGAGGTTTCCCTTGACCTTCACAACCTAAGCACAATTCTTTATTCATCTCTGATCTTGTAGCTCCTCCTACAAGCCTCTGTCATCACATTGTATTATAGTTATTATTTTTTTTATGTGTGTGTCTTACCTTTAGAATGCAAGCCCCTTATCAGAAAGGGACTACGTTAGCCATCTTCACATACCTGGGAGTTAATGTTGCTTTGCACTTAGTAGGCACTTAATAAATGTTAACTTGAATTTAGTTATTTGCCTGTTCAAATTTTTTTCACATCATTCAAAGCTTAGTTAAAAGACCTCCTCCTTCCTCTTCTGAGCTCAAAGCTAGACTGAAATCACACTCTATTTTCCTCCAGTAATATTTTCATGGATCTCTATTATGATACACATGAGCAAACATGCACACACAAGAATAGGGTGGGGGTGGAGGCTTCAGAATACAACTCAAAATCTTGTCACTGCTCTTTAACTTACTCTTGTTTTTATTTTTTTCCCCCTTGTATTTCTTGCATGGTTAATTCCAAACTATGTCTCAGCATCATGTGGCAACTCCCTCCACTTACCTTCTGCCACACTCACACACCTTATCTACATTACATCCATCCTTACTGGTTTCCCTTTAGTCCCTCCAAAAGGGGCCACGGTCCCACTATGCATCCATTCTCCCCTTTAAAATCTTCCCTATCAGGGACTGTGCTCCAATAAGTAATTCCTCTGGCTTCAGTATCCCCTTTACCTTTCTATTAATTGATTTACTCCCCTTGGCCTATAAATATGCTTAAAATCCACTCATCCAAAAACAAAACACTATATAATATCCTACTCCTCCAACTACTGTACTTTCTCCTTCTCTCCCTAAAACACTGTCAACATTCATTATCTCCATTTTGCCCACTTTCCATTTAGGTCTTGTCCCCAAGCAATCTTGTTTCTCATCCCACCACTATATTCAACCTACCTTCTCCTGAGATTACTGAGTATCTTCTAATCACTAATTCCAAAGGGCATGTTTTAATCCTTATCTTATGATGTTGCAATTCCCTCTGTCTTCAAACTTTTTCTTTTCCTTCTGAGTCATGTGCATTTAGTTCTCGCTAACAATTCCTTCTTAACATCCTTCTGAGTGTCAGCATGCCTGTTAAATGTTGGCATTCTTCGGAGTTCTGTCTTTGGCTGTTTTCCCGTTTTGCATGCTTACTCTGAATGAGCCCTCTGCCTCTAGAATTTTAAATGTCAGTTTAACATTAATGTCTCCAAATCCGTATTCTGGAACATTTAATGCTTACTAACACATGCATATGAATAACTACCTTGTATTTATTCATTATTGCAACGAACAAGTACACAGCTACTGGCCTCATGAAAGGTAGAGCTAAAACTCTGTATTCTCTCTGAACTCTGTCCAATCTCTTCTTTCTCTTAATAGTCTTCATCTCAGCTGAGAACAACAATGACCCACTTACCACTCCCAACAAAACTCTGAACTATCCAGTATTCTATCTCCTTTAACCTCCATGTTCAATATATTCTCCAGGCTCTGTCTTTTCTATGTTTAGAATATTTCTTTACCCTATCTTCTCTTTTCTGTTCCTACTTCCAAAGCCTTGGTTAGTCTCCATCATTTGAGGCTTGAATTTGCAACAATCCCCTAACTGGCTACTCACTTCTAGTCCCTTCCCTTTTGTCCATCCTGAATCCACCTGCCATTATAGTCTTTTTCATTTTTCCCTTCTGTTTACAATCCTTCAGGTACTCCTTACTTCCCAGGCTGTAAAGTCTAGAGAACAAAGTCCCAGGACCTTAGCATAGTAAATGAAGTCCTTAACTATCTGATCATCACTTCTCTCTCTGGCTGAGCCTGCCTTTCCCCTCTCATCTGAATTCTTAAACTTTTTGCTCCGTAATTCTAAACTACACATTCTCACAATCCATCCTGCTTTTATGCATCTGTTCATTTTTATAGTCTGTTGCCTGTTTTGAATGCCCCTGATCACTTTGTATTCTTGTAGATCAACTGTCACCTTATCAAGGAAGTGTTCCCTTATCCCTCTGCACTCCACATCATCCTCTCCCAGACAGAATGTATCACTTTCTACTCTAAACTATTTCATCTTTGATATAGAACTGCATTTATTATGTTAAATATTCACACTATATTTACATGATGTCTTGCCTAATAAACAGAGTTCTTGAGAACTAGGTCTATGTCATATGCACTTTGAACCTGCTTATACTTATCCTAGGGCCTGGCAGATAAATTGAAGTAGAGAAATATACACATCTGACTTTCCAAGCAGACCATTAAATGTTACAGTGTCATAATTTTATGTGTCCTCAATAACTCATAAAAGGTTCTCAATACAGTTTTATGGAATTAAACTGTTTAAATACAAATTCTTACATAAAAGATTCCTAGAGATGTGTTTACCAAAGCTAATAATCTGCATTGTCCCACTGATACAGTAATTAAGATAGTACATCAAAAATGCCAAGTGACCAAAAATATATCCTCTTGTCTATCTTAAAATTAGTTATAATTATACATATTGCTACAGGCTCAGAAAGACCGGTTGATTCAAGCAATAATCAGATGTTATGATCTGTCCTATAAGGGTTGGATCCTGTTCTTGACTGATCCAAATTTCACAAAACATCAAAAATTTCTCTTGCTGAGGAATGAAAGGTTAAAAAATCAAATTTATACATTCTTCATCATTCACATGATGCAGAGTACTTGAAAAGGTATTATCTCCATTTTATACACAAGAAAACCCAAGTCAGGAGAAAGAATGTGTGATTAGAAAGAAGTGCTCCATACATATTCCAAGTCCTAACTTACCTTCGTTGGCTGAATATTTTACCAACAGGATGCGACTTGAGCTTAAAGCAATGAATATGGCCCCTAGCAAGAATGTATACATTGTTGACAAGGAGCATAACATGGGATGACCGCAGCACTTGCTTTCCATTCCACTGCTTTCTAATTGCCTTAAAGAGAAGAATAAGTTCATAAGCAACCCTGTTGGCAGATTAAGGGTAATGCAAATGCCATTGATTTGTGCTATGGCTATTAAAACTGAGAAGAAAATTGAGAAGCGTAAGAGAAAACTGGAGAAGTAAATGAGCAGTGTCAATATTTGATAGGTGGAGGAACTCTAGAGACAGAATAGGCAAGAACCAGATTAGACGTGCTGCCAGAGGTAGCAAGTGGATAACTAACATTTTGGGACTGCAGAATTCTTCACAAAAGCAATTCTTTAGTTTCACTCTTATTAACAACTTTGCTTTAACAGACGAGAATTTCACATGTGTTATTTCTCTCCTCTGTTGCTCCTCTTCCCTAGGAAGAGGAAAAAGCTTGTTTGGAAAAACTCTATTGCACTGTTGTTAACTAATAGTGAACTAGTGTTGAGTAGAAAAGAACTTTGAAATCAGTGACTCTAAGGCCCTCTTCTGATATGCTGAGAACACTAATTTCTAGGCAGTGTAAGGTATTTGCACAAAGCCTCCCAGTGTGAGGATGTGCACAGGGCCTGGGGGATTGGTGAACAGATGTGTTTGAAATGCCAACAGCGACAACTCTACTGGGCGCAACGTAGAGGCCAAAGAGGCACTTCTCCTGTAAGAGAGATTTCCCTCCAACGCCAGGGAAAGCCATCTTGCCACACTTGCGCAATCCGGCTCTTGTCCGGCGCGCCCACCCCTCACACGCAAGCGCATTCCTTGGGCCGAGGGGCGCGGTTACCTCCGTTCCTCTGAAGAGCGTCTAGTGGAAGAATTCACATCTTAAAGCTGAAGCAGTATCTGACTAGCTCAGTAGCAGCAGCAGCTTTTAGCATCCATACGTAGGGAAGCTATGGGAGGGAAGGAAAGGCGAGAAATCCTCTGCTACCGAGCCTCCTGTTCCGAAACAAATAGCACACTAAGGTCCCAGTAGCAGAGTAGACACGGCACCCATTGCGCAGGCGCGCTCGGTGTTGCGCTTCCGGAGGGCGGGGAGAAGCGGCCCGATCCCGCCCCAAAGCGGCCTTTCTTGGGTCACGTGTCCAGAGTCTTAAGTCACGTGAAGCCCGAGTGGCGGTGGAGCTACGGCGAGAGAGTGAGAGAAGGAAGGGGAAGCCGGAAGGGGCACGAGTGAAGCGAAGGGGTGAATACAGTTCCCGAAGGCCAGGGGTGCGCGTGCGCCCGCTCCCCCCCGCCCCCAACTTATCCCTTGTCCCTGCCACTCTCCCTCGCGGCCAGTTGACAGCTGGGCCCGGTCCTCCGCTCGCTGCCAGGGGCTCGAGGAGCGCGCGCCCTATCCTCGCGCGCGGCGCTGGCCGCCCCTCCCCCTCGTCCCGTCCGTCCCGTCGGGTGCCGTCGCCTGGGTGCCGATGCACGTCGGCGGTAGCGGAGACATTTTCTGACTCCTGGTCGCGTGTCCCAGCTGTCCTTCCCACCCCGTCGCGGGGCCGGCCGCTGTTCCGGCCCCAGGATGCAGAATGTGATAAACACAGTGAAGGGAAAAGCACTGGAAGTGGCTGAGTACCTGACCCCGATCCTCAAGGTAAGCCGGCCTGGGCTTGCCAAGGGCTGTCAGACGCACGCTCAACTCTGCAGGGACCGACCGGGCTCTGGGGGAGTCACCGTGTTCTCCGGCCTGGAAAGGTATAGGAAGGTGGGAAACAGTAAAAGGTGAAGCCCCCAGACGTGATCTTGCCCAGCTGTTTTCAGGGTCTTTCCGTGTTCTTCGGGTAAACTTGGAGCGATGCTCTTTGCGTTCTCCTGTCGCCCTTCATCCCCCTTCATCCGTCAGAACTCAGCGTGTCTGGGTACCTCGGGTTGGAAGGTGGTCCCCAGCTAAGTAGATATGAGAACGTTAAATCCTAACATCAGTAGTCTTTTGAACTTTTCAAACAAAGATTTTGCTTATCTTTAAAAAAATGAAATCAATGTTTGATACTAAAATGACATGCCATTTTTTTCTTTAAAATTTCGTAAGCCTTTTATAGTTAGGAGTTTGAAACAGTAAGTTTAATTGAGTTCCTAACTTGTTAGATTTCAGTTGAAATTTACAACATTATCAGTACCAATGAACCCAGCTAACAGGCAAAATCTCCCTTTCCCCTTTTTAAAATAGCTGAAATTAGTTGTTAGTGTGCCTTAACCCTCTTAGATATGTAACTTTTTACACATTTGGCAATACAGCATTTTTAAAGTAAAAATTGTGGTACATTAGTTATTACAGGAGTGACTGATGGTTTTCTTAGTTTCAAAGATAAATTTCTAGAAGCATATTTAAGTTTTTAAGTAATTCTTTTAGAGTAAGGTTTTTTTGTTGTTGCAACTTTATTTTTCCTTTCTGAAGAGCAAGCAATGATGGTAAATGAATAACTAGTTCTTTTTTAGTGTTTGCTTTAAGCTTTCAACTACAATTTTAGAAATCTTAGTGTGAGGATGAATATCCTTGGAAATGGTTGGTTCTCTTCGTTCAAGAAGCTATCCTGGTATGTTAAGAAGAATAGTGGACAATTTTACTTTTCCATGGCAAAGGGAAGTGTTCATTCTGTACTGATTTTATATGAGACTGATTTTAAAATGATACCTTTTTAGACCACGTTTTTAAAAAAAGTCAGGAAAGTTTATAAATGAGAATTTCAACTCTTGCTATGCTTCTGTTTGTTTACTGTGAAACCTAAATTAATTAAGATTATTCATTCAACTTGAAATTGAAAATCATTTTGACAGTTGAATCAAATGATTCTTTTGCATATTATGTTATCTTTTCAGAAAACTGTCTACATAGGTATTTGGCATAAAAATAATACGTGATTGTTACAACTTTTTAGTTTCAGGGAAGAGGAGCTAGAGAAAAAGACCTCCCAAATATAAAACTGCTATTTTGGCCAGTTGTACTTTATTGAACTTATAACATAAAATTATGTTTTAGGAAACCATTTTACTTGTTCACTAACTGACGAAGTGTTAGCTTGTAAGTATGTACTTGTCAGTATGTATTTTTAGTAATAAGGAAAGCAGAATTAATGGTCATCTCCTTGCCCCTCCCTGTGCAAACTGTTGGTTTACAGAGAGAACACTTATAGTTTCTTTCCAGACATGGAAAGGCAAGGAAGAAAAAACTTAATCCCTGGGAAAGAAAGAATGACTTCTCCCAGCAGGCACAAATTAAGAAAAATCATGGTTTGGGAGATGTAGGTACAGTAAAAGCCAATGTCTTTACAGTGATCTTGGAGTCTCTAGTCTATTGGTGGAGGCCCCCATCTACTATCATATACTACTCTATCCCTTGCTCACTTTTGCTTAAGCCAGCCTGACCTGTTTGTTACAGCATCAACCACTCTCTTGCCTCTGGTTCTTGCATTTGCCCATTCCCCTGCCTGAAATGCTCTTCGCCCAGACAGACTTGGGGCTGGTTCCTTTCCTAAGCTCTGCTTAGTAGTCGTCTGTCAGTGAAGTCTTTGTTTGCTCATGATCCTATTTTATGTAGCCATCTCTCTCCCTCTTCCCCTAACCAGACCAGTTTCCTCTTTGTCTCATTTTTCTTCATGGTATTCATTACCATTTGGCTTTTCTCCCTTCACTAGAGTTTAAAGTTCTTATGAGGACAAAGATGAGTTCACTCTATTTTGTTTACTCCTTTATCCCCATTAACTCAAATAGTGCCTGGCACACAGTTATGTGGTCAATATTTGTTGAATGAATAATGTTGATAAATGAATCTTTGCATTTCTTCAGACTGTACCACAAAATCTTACATGTAACTGAAAAACTTAGAAAAATTTGGTAAATAACATTATTGCTTTAGAGAAGAGAATATTGCGTTAGTATCTTGGTCAAGATGAGAATAGTGGGAGAGTAATAAATGACTTAGGACTTCTAGATTTGGTTTCAAATATTATTCCATTTAAAGGAGTTGTCTGAATTGTGAGATGTCTACAAATCTTTAAGATGTTTTTACTGTTCTGTAAAATAAAGATATTTGTCATTTTACAAAATCATTGTATTGTAATTATTTTCATGTCAATTTTCTCCATTAGATATGTATGTCTCTTGGTTAGATACTAGTGATATATTCTTTTTTTTTTTGGTATGGTTTCCAATGCCTAGGAGGGTGTCAAGCAAATAGTTGCCTAGAAAAATTTTTAAATTGAAAGTGAAAGTAGTATAATAATGTTATTTTTTATCTCTTTAGGAATCAAAATTTAAGGAAACAGGTGTTATCACCCCAGAAGAGGTGAGTGTTGAAGATATTGTGAAGCTATTATATTTTACAATTGTATTAAACTGGGTGGCTTTTTTGCTATGTAAAAAAAATTTTAACTGTAGAGCTGGGTAAAAGTAGATTCTGTTAACCATATTAACAACTTTATAGGGATTTCTACTTCCCATAGAATAGAGCATGTAACTTCCCTCTTGATTTGCCACTTCTCATATTTTTCTGTAGTTCCTCTTTATGTAGAAGAGAGGGTGGGAGAAGGAACGGAAAAGATTCCTATGGTCACTTATCCTTCAATCATATTTGTGTTATATTGAGCAGTGGACTCTGCGGTCTTTGTTGTCTTACCAAACATAAGTTTTCTTGGCTTTCCATTTGGAAACTTTGGTTCACTGCTTGGATATTAAGATTTTTCTAAGTATTTAGCTTAAATATTTTATTTCTACATATTTAACATGGATTTTTTTCTCATGAGTTTTTCATTTTTTCCTCCCAACAAAGCAGTGTTGCATGTGCTTAATCCTGAAACTAATGGCTGTTTATAGGCCTGTTGAGTTTTATTGAACTTTTCATGTAGAATAATGTTTTAAGGAGTCATTTTACTTGCCCACTAAATCTATATAATAAAAGCATTCTCTTTCCTTTAGGTAGTTATTTTGTCATGAATACTGGTCTAAAAGTTACTTTAGACTCCAGTTTTATGAACAGTTATGGTTGCATCAGACTTACTTTTTAGTATTAATAAATGGCAAAGAATTTAAGCCTTACTTTTAAATCTTTTTTAGAAGTGCCACCCATTGGCAATAGAACTTTACTCATGGTTTTGACAGAAACTTTTTGAAATGAACCTTGTATGATCCGGCTATTGCTGTAAATTCCAAGACCTCATGCCAGAGAATTAACTGACCTTTCAGTTTTCAATTGTGATGGAATCACTTCAATGCTAAATCCTTGTGAATTCTAATAATGATGTGCTGAACTGATCTTTTATGTAAAATTGTTTTTATGCCCTGACTAGTGTGGTTCTGTTGGTTGGGCATCATCCTGCAATGTGAAAAGTCACCATTTCTATTCCCAGGCAGGGCACATGCCTGGGTTGCGGGTTCGGTCCCTGGTCGGGGTGCATGTGAGAGGCAGCCAATCGATGTTTATTTTATACATTAATGTTTCTCTTCCTCTTTTTCTACCTCCCTTCCCCCTTTTCTAAAAATACATAAATAAAGCTTTAAAAAAATAAAATTGTCTTTATTTTTAGCAAAGACACATTGTTATATGGAAAGAATGTAGGAAATCTGCCTGCTAGACCCATTTCTCTAATTTCTCCTATTCTGACTCAGGCAAATTAATTAAGCTAACTAGGCACAGGCGTCATGCTTCCTCATTTGTAAAATGAGGAGTGTTGACTGGACATTCTCTGAAGGACCCATTCTACCTTAGGCATTGTAGTTTAATACCTTGAATGCCAAATAAAACTAAGTTTTGATCTTGAGAATCTTAATGTTCTTGTTGAACAAGGTATAATGTAGACATGGCTCTTGAAACTTAAGTATCTGAAGTCGAGAGCAGAGATGAAAGTATGCTGTTCTCTTTGGGCTCTTTGGTTTTTATCTCCTCTGCTTGAAGATGACTAGTAAATAGATGGAGTTAAAGATCCATGTCTGTAGTCATTGGATAGAACTAAGCTGTGTTAAAAGTAACTGATTCTAAATTGAATATTGTTAATTGCATCATGAAGTAGGTAATAAACTTTCCCCCCTTAAAAAAATGCAAGACATAACTAGCCTAGCTGGATACCAACCACATAATGCTGGACTGGTAGAGAGAAGGGGTTAGGAACCAGGCAGGACAGCAGGAGCTGAGCAACCAGAGAGCAGGGAAAGTTTCATCTGTATTTTCAGGTGCTTCCCATCACTCCCATTACCACCTGAGCTCTGCCTCCTGTCATCAGTTGTGGCATTAGACTCTCATAGGAGCACGAGCTCTACCAAGAACTGTGCACGCGAGGGATCGAGGTTGCACGCTCCTTATGATGGGTGTCAAACTCATTTTCTCTGGGGGCCACATCAGCTTCGTGGTTGCCTGTCAAGGGCCAAATGTAATTTTAGGACTTTGTAAATATAACTATCCTTAACAGTTAATCAAGAGCTCGGGTACTGCTCCTGGGTAGAAACAAGGTGTCGGGCCAGATAAAACAAGGTGTAGGGCTGGATTCAGCCCAAGGGCCTTGTGTTTGCCATGTGTGCCTTATGAGAATCTAGTGCCTGATGATCTGAGGTGGAGCTGAGGCAGTGATGCTAGTGCTGGGGAGTGGCTGCAACTACAGATTATCATTAGCAGAGAGGTGTGACTGCACAGAAACCATAATAAGTCAATTGCTTACAGATTTTTATCAAAACCCTATCAATGAGTGACAAGTGATAATTAAGCTGCATCTGTTAGCAGTCTATAAAGACTCACTCACTCCCCCACCCCTCATCCATGGAAAGTTTGTCTTTCACAAAATCAGTCCCTGGCACCAAAAAGTTTGGGTACAGCCGGTATAGAGTGCAGTGGCAGGATTACGTTAGATTAGAATCAGTCTAGAGGAGGAAAATGAGAAGACATAATTTGCTTTAGATAAATGCTGTACTGAATTTTTTTGTTTTACTGTTTCTAGGCTTCTGGCTATCAGCCTTCAGATATCTTTTTTGTGTTCATTGAGTGGTGTGAAAGTCTTGGGTTTAAAAAGGGTGTCAGGCATTATCCAATATGGTATTACCTGACTGAGATTGCTGACTAAATGTACAATATGTGTATGGCTTGATTGAATACTGGAAATAGAAGGTAGCTTCAGAAATAAAGTTGCTTACCAAAATGTTAATATTGAGTCTATCTTATTGAAGTTATTCATTATTATATAATATTTAATTGCTAAGAGGAAGCTACTGCAAAAACTAAAAATTTAGAATTTTAAGTTTTTGTTTTACATTTTATTTTACTTGGACATTATGAAGCATGTTATAATGGCCATTGCTAGTGAGAGCAAATGTACATATGTATTAACTATCAGTACAATTTTATGTTCTTTTATAGTTTTCTTTACCTTCTAGTGTTTTTTTTTTTTAATAGATGCCACAAGAGGTACCATGGACTAAAATATTAGTGTCTTGTGACATCAAGGCACTATCGTTAAAATAGTTTCTTAAATTTTTAATTGTTTTGCTTTCATTTTGTTAAATGAATACTCTTTGGTGGTGATAAATTAGCTCCTGGTAACCACAGTTAATGGCAGCATCTGGTCACAATGAGCCAAAATGCTTAAGACCTAGGGGTGAGAATATTGTTTTAATTTGGATTTTTGTCTTTACGTGACCACTTTGAATAGTAAAAAAAGATTCTTGAAATAAGAGAACAGAAACACTTGCTGTTGGGAATACAATGCTAAATCTTGTTTAATGTTTTTTTGGAAAGTTACTCTCAGAATCTTATATAGCATTACTCTCTCAAAGTAAAATAGGATCTTACATGTAGGTGGGCTTTTCACAGAAAGACATTAGAAAATGAAACATATTGTAACTTTTTGCTGTGTAATAAACCCATGAACAACACATGATTTTAAGTTAGAGCTGTTGTGGAATAGTAATTGGGAAAGTATGTGTGCATATTGCTTGAGTTGGGACAGTGCAGTTATGCCTAACAGACTTTCATTTTTCTGCTCTCAAGAATAAGCAGGATTTCTGTCTTGCAGTTAAATCAGTTCATGTTCATGTATAATGGAAATTCTCAAAAAGTTAGACTATTTCTTCCTGAGTCTGTTATTTATTTTGGGGGAAAAATCCCAATAAACAAAAATTTATATAATGTTCAATCTGTTTACAAAGTTCAAGGTTTGTTAGAAGGTGCAGTTTTTAAAAAAAAAAAACCTCATTGGAGAATATGTTAATTGATACTAGAGAGAGAGGAAGGGAGAGGGGGGGTGGGGGCGGGAGAGAGAGAAATATTGATTGGTTGCCTCTAATAGATGCCCTGACTGGGAATCAAACCCACAGCCTTTTGGCGTGCATGAAGATGCTCCAACCCCCTCAGCCACCCAGCGAGGGGGTTGGAGCATTCAGTTTCTTTTTTGTCCTGCTGTCATCCAAGTCAATCCCAAAACTTCTAACCTTTTTTCCATTGTTTGGCCCTACATTTCTCACTCTTGTTAATATTTCTTTAAGAGTGTGAAAAAACTTTCAAATTGGCTGTTACCAATTTTTAAAAATTTTTTTTTAAAAAGGAAGAAATGTAATGTGATGAACTATTCTTACATCAGCCATGTATCTATTTAGTAATTTTTTCCGAAGTTCTTGAGTTTTCAGCCACTAGCAAGAATCGCTCTACATTTATCTATAAAATGATTTTTGACATCTTAAATCCTGTAATGTCAACTTTATACATTTCATGATGTGTATGTATGCTTTTGACATTTAATCCAATGATAAAAATTGAATTAAAAATAGTACTTAATGTTTTTTCTTCTAAAATTAATTTAAACTTCTATGGATGTTAAAGATTTTGTAGTTTTATTAGTAATCAACAATCTTCAGGCTGATAGAGAAGATTTGGTGCCATTTGCGTTTAAACTGGTTGTTGAATATCGGTACACAAGATGATCACTTTTGGTATTTTGCCACCTTACATTCAGTAATGTTCAATTTTTCTTTCTACCTTTTCATATTCCTTCTACATCCTTAATAGTTTGTGGCAGCTGGAGATCACTTAGTTCACCACTGTCCAACATGGCAATGGTAAGTAATCTTGGGTGAAGAATAGAAAATTAATAAAAGGTATGACTTCATAATTATGGTAGTTTGAAAAATAGGTTAGGGCATATAAATGAGAATGATCAATCTAATCCTCTTCAGTTCCCCAGGGATATTTCTATTAAGCAGCTCCCCAGTGATATTCAAAGTATAAAAATAAAGGAAGAAAAATTGGGTATTACACCTGTTTTGTTTTTTGCTCTGTTGATACAAAAGATGGGCATATTTGAGATAAATGCCTTCACTTTCTTTACTAGTATTCTTTTTCTTTATATTGTCTTTTAAAAATAGCATTCAAGAAATTATAAATTTGATCAGTTCATTCTTTCAAATTAACAAGTATTTAGTGAATATTTTTATAATGTTAATTAATGTGGAGATTTTGTAGAGTCTTATGTTCTTTGTAAAACCTTTTATTAAAATTCAAAAGTGTGCTCTCTTTTTAGGAATATACTCAAAAGTTTAAAGTTGAAAAGTTTCATGATAACTTTTTTCTCTTAAGGTCTTCGTGGGAAATCTGCCAGTAATAGATTTAAAAGAATGTTTTATTTTCTTTATTTTTCTTTTAATTATAAAAGTAATTTAAGCAACTTAGCTGATCTCATTATATATTTTAAATATTCTGAATAATAATAGAATGTTATGAAAAAGTGCAGTTTCATTACTTCTAAGTACTTATGGTAAAACCACCAGACATATGCTGAAAAAGTGATCTCAATACTGGCAGAACTATTTTAATTGTTCTAGAATATTTTGGAATTATCATCTTGTTTGGATATAAGTTCAACTTATTATGTCCCTTGTGTCCCTCAAGAACAGTTTTTTAATTATAGTTGAAAGGCACGATTTTGATTTGGGAGGAGGGTTTCTAGAATTAACCCAGGCTCTAATTGATGTTTTCCTTAATATCTAAAGAGCTTAAAGAATCAAAATATTTTAAACCAGAGTTGGAACTCTCTTTCATCTGTGGCCTTTTCTCCTTAATATTTACATTTAACAAATATCTAAAACAGTTGTTACTGCTATTTATCGATTGTTCTTTATCTTTCAGAGCATTATTTCTTATGTATCAAGGCCAAAATGTCAGATTTATTTTTATGTCCTTGTCTTTCCTACATGTGTTTTTGTTCCATATTTTAAAACTTAGTTAATGTTATAGAAACTATCTGATTTAGTAAGAGTGGTTGACTTTTTTTTTCCATCCTGCATTAAGTTAAAACTGTATTTAGGTAGGTCTGCTCTATATTTCACACATATTTTAAGTCAAATATGTATATAAAATTTAACATAATATTTTGAAAACAACTAATTTAGGTTTTTCTTCAATATGATACATATTCTCTTTCAGATTTATTTTTCATAATCTTTAATTGTCTAATTTATGTATACAATATATAGTATTGTTATAGGGATTATACATATGGACTGGATCTTTTAGCAGGTGGTAGTTTATGGTTCTACTTTATGAATTGTGATGGTTGAAATAATTTCATTGTAACTGAGAACTCAATTATACCTCACTCCAGTGTCCACACTTCTGGCTGAATCCCTGAGACCGAAGGAACAATTCATTTTAAATCAATGCTTGACACAGAATATTTCCATGCTATGCTTTCATATCTGTATATGCCACCAGGACCTTATTATATCTTCTCCCCTCAGAACTTCAGGCATTGCCATAACATTGTTGAATTTGACATTTGGGAAAGGTCCAAGGACATCTAGAAGGCTACCTGGCTTTATTTTGTGCTCAAATAGAGGATTTGAACTTTATACTGAACCTTGAAAAGGCCATAGGATTCCAAATGTTCATGTGTTTGAGACAGACATCATATTCTACACCAGCTCTGGCCAGTTCCAGTAGGTGACCCACAGAAGATTCTTCAAACAAATTATTAATAAGTTGTTCCAGAGTAGCACTGAAAAATCAGAGAGAGTTGTGTTTAAAAGCAGGAGCCCTGGACTCACTTGGCATAATTCTGGGTCTTCCACCTTCTGGCTTTCTGACTGTGGGCAATCTTCTTTAATCTCATTTATTTACCTATAAAAAGGGGGATATTAATGTAATCCACCTCTTAGGGTTCTGAAGATTAAATAAAAATAATACATGTTAGAGATCTAAATCCTATACTTAAAAAGCACTATTTTTTTGTTTGCTTTCATTTATTCTCAACATTACCATCTTGTGTTTCAAAGCATCTTTTTTTATATTTTAGTTCCAATTTAAGAGTGGTAGGAACAGAGATCTTGCTAACACCTACTTTGTTATGTAATGTCATGTGGCTATTTTTCAGCCTCCTCTTGGTCTCAAGATGAAGGGATAGGATTAAAAATCTAAATGAGATTATACTCACTAGAGAACAGCATGCCCTTTTTGTTTAGAGCCAAATATAGTAATCACTCTTTATTATTCTATATTTTTTGTCTAATATTAACCCAAATTCTCTTAGGTCTGTCTGCATCTCTTAGTACATCTCACTTACAATATTGCTTTGCTTTGTTTTTTGATTCCCTGAAATACATCACTTAATGGTATCCTTCCCAAACCAGTCCCAAAACAGTTTACTCAGGGTTGTAGATTGTGCAGTTTTGAGATTTAAATGTGTTTTGTCTTTGCCTTAAACAAAAAAATTTTTTTGTATTTTTGTGCTTTTCACTCTTTTAAAGGGCTACAGGGGAAGAATTGAAAGTGAAGGCATACCTTCCAACAGGCAAACAGTTTTTGGTCACCAAAAATGGTAAGAATTATGTTGCATATATTATTCAGTTTTGCACGAAGAATTACATATTTTCTTAAAAAAAAAAAACCTTAGCACTTGCTGATATTTTTTTTTTAAAGATTTTATTTATTTATTTTTAGAGAGGGAAGGGAGGGAGATAGAGAGAGAGAGAGAGAAACATCAGTGTGCGGTTGCTGGGGGTCATGGCCTGCAACCCAGGCATGTACCCTGACTGGGAATTGAACCTGTGACACTTTGGTTTGCAGCCCGGGCTCAATCCACTGAGCTATGCCAGCCAGGGCTGCACTTACTGATCTTAATTAGTGCTTAAAGCTGTGCTAATAGCTGCTTTCAGACAAATTTGAAAATTTAATAAAGCTCTGGGTTTTCTATTGCTAAAGGTGTTTTATTTTCTTACTTGATATTCACCTCCTTTCTTTTTGTTATTTCTTTTTGCCAGAAATGTCTAGTTTTAAGATATTTTGGAAAAGGGCCCCTAAGCAGAGTTGGACTTCTAATAGGATTATTTTTAAGTTGACTTAATAATCTTTTTAGCTATTTGATTTTCATCTCCTTGAGATTTAAATTTTTCATGGCAAATGAAATTGACACTTTGACGTCTAAAAGCTCAAAGCTAAAGATTTTATTATCTATATGTCATTGAAAAATTGTCTATAGGTTTAAAAAATGTTTCTGAAACATTTTATTTATGAAGTTAATTTGAAAACACAAAAAAGTTATAGTCCCTATCTAATCATGTAACAGTATGCTGATTTCTGTTCTAATTTACCTATTATAGGGAAAGGAACATATATACAAAATAACATGTGTGTTTTTTTGTTAATATAAATCATTAATATCTTGCTTGTTTTAAAAAATTAGGGTATTCTTAGCAATTTGTTGACCATATATCATAATGTTTTTTCACTATAATTGTTCAATTTTAGGCTCATGTGAATAATAATACCTGTTAATTGACACATCTGCTATATGAAAAACCCAATACCAATATCATGTAATAGAATAAAATTTAGCAGTGGAATTTACACTGGTTTGTCCATTATGAATAGCTTGAGGTCACCTCTACCACCTCTGAGAATAACAGGTGGTGCCTCCATGTTCTGAGAGTAATGCTGGTAGAATAAGGTATTATTCATTAGCCTGAAGTTGAACAATGTCATCTCTTGCTTCAGCTTGCAGTTTTCACAGACCATCAGGGTAAAGAATTTATAGAACACTCCCAATAGAGCCTTTCTGCTTATCTTCTAAAAATAAACTATTTACCCCTGGCTGGTGTGGCTTAGTGGATTGAGCTCTGGCCTGCAAACCAAAGGGTTGCTAGTTCTATTCCCAGTCAGGGCACATGCCTGGGTAGCAGGCCAGGTCAGGTCCCCAGTAGGGGACGCACTTAAAGCGACCACACACTGATGTTTCTCTCCCTCTCTTTCTCCCTTCTCCTCTGTCTAAAATAAATAAATAAAATCTTATTAAAAATACAATTTAAATAAATAAATAAAAATAAGCTATTTAGGGAAAGATAAATGTGGTCAAATAATTGTGTCTGTGGGCTGCATGTAGCTCTTTAATCACTTTTATTAGAAGTGAACTGTAATAATCACTAATATTTTGGTGGTAAAATATATTTTATGATATAAACTTTCTGTTCTTAAAAATGGATTTATAGGAAGCAGATTATTTGTTGTTAACTGTATTTGCTATTTTTTATAGTTCCGTGCTACAAGCGGTGCAAGCAGATGGAATATTCAGATGAGTTGGAAGCTATCATTGAAGAAGATGATGGCGATGGAGGATGGGTAGATACTTATCATAACACTGGTAAGAGGAGAATAGAATGGCATATATTTGGTTTAAATTGTTTTAAACTATTTTATAATCTTTTATAATAGCTTTGATTTAAAACAAAACAAAAAGAGCGTACATAAGGCACAGTGGACTTACCAGAAAAGAAGCAGGAGGACAAATTGGAAAGAAACACTCTTGGAGTATACCATATTTCTACAGTACTGCTACTTCAGTAGCAGTTTGAAAATATGCATGTCGTTTTCTTTATGTCTAAGGAAAGGAAGAAAGTCAATTAGAAATAACTGAACGTGCATACTACTTTGCTTTGAATCCCATATTCTTACGACATTCAATTGTTGGATGATGAGCTTTAGGACAGAAACCATACTCTACTTTCATTCTCTTTACTCAAAGACGTGGCATTTAAAATTACGTAATAACTATTTCTTGAATGACTACTAAGAGGTTTGTAAGGATTATAAAAGTATAGGTTCATTGTTGAATCCTCAGTATCTATATAGTATCTGATACAGAAGTTGTTAAACAAATTTTTGTTAAAGGATTTACCTAAACTTAAGCCATTCATAAGGGTATATTTACATAAGTTAGTTGGATCTCTGAAAATGATTTTTTAAAATTCCAAGTTCTGAAAACCTATTTTCCTACTATCTTTTATATTAACTATGTAAATGCATATTACTATGTGCTGCTATAGTTAACTATAATTTATGACTTAATTTTAATGAATAAGTATGTTTGAGTTTAAATGTAAGATACTGAAAATAAGTTTTCTCCCTCTAAGCCCTAGAAAGTAGGAGGTATATCAAAAGTAGTGGTAGAAACAGGTTTCTCAACTTTAGCACTATTAACATTTTGGGCTGGTTAGTTCTTTGTTACAGTATTTTCTGTACAATACAGAATATTTAGCAGTGTCTCTGAACTCTACCCACTGGATGTCAGTACATTCTGCCAGTTGTGACAACCAAAAATACCTTCAGGCATTGCCAAATATTCCAAGAGGGGCAAAAATCTCTGCCCTTAATTGAGACCTACTACAATACACACAGGTTAAGTAATTGGCTCAGGAAGAAGTACCTTGTTATGTCAGTTTCCCTTCTACTCTGGGTAAGGGACACTGGCTGCCATCTGTTTGTTTATAGTGATAAAAGGTGCAGGTTTAGAGCTTGGTCTCCTTGATGGGAAACTCACTTGTTATTCTTAATGAGGTCAATGTTATGTCAAGGCCTAAAGAATATAGCAGATTGAATAACTTTTTAAACTAATTTAAAAAATCATCCTCTTTTCCCTGACTTTTTTTATTTTCCATCATTTCTAAAAGTATTTAACTATTCTGCTTTAGTTTTCCCATGACTAGAAGTTTGGCCACCACATCTGTAGGAAATTATTGAATGACTAGAGCCATTGATTATGCTAGGTTTCTGATGTAAAGTTAATGAGTTACTCTGTTGTCTAGTTGTATTTTATTCTATAATTACGTACTATCCCAGAATTCAGGTGCATATTTATAAAAGCATTCATTACACAGATAAGTAGGTGTCAGTATGATAGTATTGACAAAGGTCTATTACAGAACATTGACAACTAAAACAAATGGTTGCCCTGCTAATGGGGACAAGTAACATTTTCATATGTGGAAAACAACTTAGTATTCTACTGCAGTTAATTTGATACACATAATAAATTATAACTAATGTTTATGTGAGATAACCTTAGAATTTCAGGTTTAAATTATATCCTGATTTGATTAAAACAATGCTTCTACTGACTCACAAGGTCACATACCTGGTTCCTTGTCACCTCAGGTTTTTGGGGGTTTTTTGCTTCGTCTCTGCTTTACTCCTTTCAGATTCCTTTGATTTCTTTTAGCCCTTATATTAGTCATGGTTCTCCAGAGAAATATAATTAACAGAATGAGGATATAGTGATAATAGATTGCAGATATAGATACAGGTATAGATTTATTTTGAGGAATTGGCTTGTGTGATTGCGGGATCTTGGGAAGTCTGGTTTATAGGGCCGGCTTGCCAGCAGGCTGAAGACCCAGGTAAGGGTTGATTGCTGCAGCTGTCTTCTAAAGGCAGAATTCCTTCTTTCTGAGGACCTCAAGTCTTTTTCTCTTAAGGCCTTCATTGACGCGTGCTCACCCACCTGCAGTGAGAGTGGAACGCGCTCATTCGATGATGGCTCGTTGAAACACGAGAAAAACACACAGAGACAACCAGGTCCTGTGGGGAAGTAGGGACGGAACGGCCACTCTCTCTAGTGGAGAGTGCCCCGTTTCCATTCCCAAGCAGGTTTTTATTAAGAATACAGACTTAGTTTGTGGATTCACAGTCTGGCAGAAAAGATCAAAAGAAGTAGGTGACTTTCAAAGATGTAGACAGAACCCCCGCTGTGATTCTGGGCAGGGATTGGAGTTTTAACATTTGAAAGGACTAACAGGGCTCAAAGGGATAGTTTTGGTTTCCTGTCTCTGCCTTCAAATTCTAAATTAATAACATCTTCTAGCAAACAGATCTCACAGGATCTTGCATATTCTATGTCCCTGGCCTGATTACCCCTGGGATCTGCTGTCTCTGGTCTGGGCTGCACCGCCCCTGTTATTTCCGCAGGCCTGAGTCAACAGAGGAGACAAAGGCAGCCAGGAGACTTGGATTTCTCACCTCTAAGAACAAGGACTCAGGCTTTGACAAAGCTGAGGGGGCAGGGGTTGATGTCCATCTCCCCTTCATTTCCACAGCCCCGAGTCTCTTTCCTGAGGCATCCTCATGATCATGCGTGTCTTAGGCGATTCCCTCCATGGGAAATCTTACCCGTCATTGGCTAACTGATCAAGCTTAGGAGGCCAGGCACAGAACAGACAGCATTTGTGCCAGGGAAATAAGTTTTGTCTCCTTAGTGGCTCCTGGTCCAGAGGTCTCTCACTCAGCCTAAATCACGGGGGTTTACAGCTTCCTGAGACCAGGCAGAGCGGTCCCCAACACTTCATTGGGTGAGACCCACCCACATGATGGACAGTAGTCTGTTTTATTCAAAGTATACTGATGTAAATATTAATAACATCTAAAAAATACCTGCACAGCTACATCTAGACTAGTGTTTGACCAAATATCTGGAAACAGTAACCTACCCAAGTTGATGTAAAATGAACCATCATAGCCCTTGAAAGTATTATCCTCATTAGAGTCATTTAAACTTCTCCCCTCCCCTCCCCCCCTCCCTCCCTCCCTCCCTCCCTCCCTCCCTCCCTCCCTCCCTCCTTCTTTCCTTTTTTGCCAGTGTGTACTGCTTTTAGAAGAGTCTGGTTTAATGCATATTTAGACAAATCGAAGAGGTTTATTTTCTTTGTTTCTATATAGTGGATTCAGATAATTGTTTTATAATACCAATACAGTATGTTAAGATTTGGCCTTTAGTGTTATGAAGTAATCATACCTATCACAGAGTAATTTTTAGAAAAATTACTGTGAAGTAAAAGCTTTATGCTAGAGTTGTGAATTGTGGCATTTTCATTTTAAAATCTATCAAGATTTTAGAAGATTAACAAGGGAGCAAAGCATATTTTGTGTGTAGGGTTGTTTTCTGTGGTATTTTCATCCCATCACTGACATATATTTTGGATGAGAAATACTGTCTAGCTGATTTGTTGTGCTGCTGTATGCATAATGTCACCTTCATCGAGGAAAGTAAGTCCTCAGGTAGTTGCTTAGGTAGTGGTTAGAACATTGAACCAACAATAGTCAGAACATGTGGATTTGAATCCCAGTATCTCACTAGACTGGCTGTGACTCTCAAGTTATTTTACTTCTCAGGAGATTTTCTTTTTCTGTAGGGAGAAATTATTACCTAACCACCTCACAGATACTGTTTGTAAGGATTAAATAAGATGTGGAAACAGTAAAGTAGCTCCACATAAATTGATATGATATTAGTACCTCTGGGTGTCCTAGATTTCTGAAGCAAGTGGCATATTAATATAACTAATACCTTGTTGAGAATATTTTGATGAAAATTTAAATAGAATGTAAATATGACTCCTATAGTCTCTTAATTTGTTTATTTATGAGAATAAATATGTATTTTGATAGAGGCTTTTACAAGGAAAGTAAATGATGAATGATAGAATAGTATAATTCATGGTAAAATATTGAATTGGTATTTTTTTAATTTGAGCAATACCTTTGGGATTATTTATCCTATTAGAGTTCATTTGTGAAAATGCTGCTAGCATTGCCTCCTCATTTCTGAGCAGTTGTGAGAATTTAGATAAATTTAAGTGTTTTTATATTGCTTGAATCAGAAGAATGTTTACAACTTCAGGTTACTCTGTTTTGCACAATTTTAAACAGGTGTTACAGGAATAACCGAAGCAGCTAAGGAGATCACACTGGAAAGCAAGGTACTGGTTTATTGGATATGTTTCCAAAGTTATTTCCATATATATATATTTTAAGATTACTCATTATTTTTACTCAAACTGATTATCTGTTATCAAGCATTTTTATATTCTAGCTTTTTTCCCCTCTCATTTTTGTATATCAACATATCAAAACACTTCTGTTTCCCACTGCTTCTCTTCTTTTCCTTCATCTGTCATAGGTTAAGAAAAACATTTTTTGAGATTGTAACTGATAAAATCTTCTAATTTTTACTAATTGAGAGGGCTTCTAGTCTGACGTAACAGAAATAGCTTTTTATTTTTAAGTACCAAATGTTCTGTAAGTGGAGACTTTTGAAGTAGTTCTGCCTACTTGCTGAGTAGTAGATGGTAATGATATAGTTAAAATTTTGTAGTTTAAACATTTTCTTAAGCAATTTACTCATTATGCCTTATTTCTTAATTTACTGCTATTATGAAGTTTTGTTTTTTTGTGTTTTTTTTTGAAAACTTAAGGTAAATTTCAGCATCATTCAGAATCATGACATTTTGAATCATGAGTGAAAGCTAAATAAGTTAGGTTGTATTGTATGATTTGGGGGGAAGGTAAAATATATAATTGGGTGGAATTTTCCTACTTGAAAGTTTTCAGTTAATTCAGACTATATCAGCTTTTCATTTCTAAAGAGAATGATTGTACTTGTCTTTATATTTTTACATATTTTTTTGAAATTATGTGAAAAAATAATATAAAATATCTTTACACATTTTTTCTTAATTATTTTGTTAACAGTCAAGTCTCTTAGGGAACAGAGTATTTAGACAGAATAATTGTGTTTCTTTTTTCCTTATGAAACATTCAGCCACAACAATTACTAGTTTAAGATATTCTTTGTTTTTGTTTTTTGGATCTTTTGGGATTTGTAACTGGGCTTAACAGACAATGTTAGAAATTAAAACAAGTTTATTTTTCCAGTGTACAATTTTATGCTTGTTAGAAATTTACTTTATGTTTGCCTAAATGCAGTTCATCAGTCTGACTATCCTTTTGAAATTATACTTTTTGGAGAATTTGAATGACTAAGAAGAAATTAAATGGCCTTGCTGCTTCAAAAGATTTGTTTACTCTAGCCTTTAGTATATATGCTTCAGGTTTTGGGGATGATAAATGGTAGAGTAGTTTAGATAACATTATTTTGATAGGTTTAGGGGAATTCTTTCAAGAATTTTTAATAAATGCAATAGTGGTTAATATGGTGCTTGGTCTCCCACTTAACATCGTTATGTTCTGCCAAAGGATGAATACTTAGAATAATTTGCAACTGGAATGTATCTTTCCTGTCATTTCCTAGTTAATATAAAATTTACATTATTTTTTATCACTTAGTACTTAGAATACTTGTCATCCAGACCTCAAGTATTAATCTTTGTTGTTGATTTCCACTGTATCTTATTATATCAAGTATGAATATCCAGTGTGATTAGAATTTCCCTTAATGATTAGTTTGTCAGATATTGGCTCATTGAACAATTACCCAGATACTTTTTTCTATTGCTTTATATTTTGGGTGTAATAGTGGCACATATGATTTAAGTTTCTAGTGATAAGTAAAATTATCCCTAATTAAAATTGTCAGTTGCAAATTAGATGAAACTAGGTATCCAATTTTTGACTTATTACATTGACCTCAAATTTTTAGAATATTTTGTGAAAATGATAAATATATTAATATATTAGGCTTATCTTTGGTTAGCATTATTCTTTCATTCTAGTGCTAATATAGTTAAGAAATTGAACTGAAATCTCATGTGTTGTAAGAATTGTAATTCCTTAATTCAGCCAGTATTTTCATAAATTTGTATATGTTGTTTGGTTTATAATGATACATTTAACATGTAAGTATATTGTGATTTATAAATACATGCCTTTTTGTCTTAAATTATGTGTTCAAGTTAATATAACTTTTAACTAATTTAATACCAATGAATTGGTTAACTAAAAATATTGTTTTATTGGTTACTATTTTTAAATGGTTAGCTTAGATGACTATTGGTGTTTCTATACTGCTTTTTATATTTTTCTTTTTTTTATTGATTAATTTTAGAGAGGCAAGAAGGGTGAGGGAGGGAAGGAGGTGGAGAGGGAGGGAGGAAAGGGAAGGGGGAGGAGAGAGAGAGAAAGAAAAAGAACAACATGGATTTGATTTGTTGTCCCACTTATTTATGCATTCATTGATTGCTTATTATATGTGCCCGATGGGATTGAACCTGCAACCTTGACATTTTTGGGCCATGCTCTAACCAACTGAGCTACCTCACCAGGGCAACTTTTTATATTTTTCAGTCACAGCATTTTTAATGATTGTTTCTGGGGTTTGTCATTTCACTGGAGTAGGGGTTTCTTGAGCATAAGGGTTGTCTTAGCACTCTTTTTTTAACTAGTTAGAACTTTGCTGGCATGTGGATGTTCAGTATTTGAAATAACGAACATATTTAAGTTACTTTAAATATTGATTTCAAAGGACAGTATAAAACTCCAAGATCGTTCAGCATTAGGTGAGGAGGCGGAAGAGGAAGAGGAAGGAGAAGCTGCAGATATGGAAGGTATCTGTGTTCCAGATTTGCTTTAATCACACTAGAATATTGATTTGGGAATATTTGTAATTCATGTTAAATTTTAACATTTAATAGCCCAGAGAAGATTTTGTTTAGTTTAACTTTAATCAGTGCAGAACTTACTTTGATCTTGGACTCTTCTACTTTACGTGGAGCATAGCCTTGACAGCATTATTTCTACTGGGATAAATATTAGTCATAAGTCTTTAATACTGGGTATTGCTGTAAGGTACAGATTCTTAAAGCTAACTTTTAAAACTCTTTCAGAGCCAAACAACATTTGGTTATGCCTTTGTATTTTCTTCTTCTTTTTTGATAACATTGTACTGTGAAAACCTTACAATAGTGACTTTTAAGGGGGCCTTTTGAACTACACCGAATTCCCTCAATATTCCCTGATATTCTGAAATGCCTTCCAAGGGTTTCCAATTGAGAATCACTGCATTCATTAATCATCGTTACAAGAGATCAAAACCCTCTGTACTAATAGAATAGAGTAATAGAGGTCTAAAAATACATAGCTATTCTAAGTTTCATATTCCGTTAGCATGATAATCTTTAATACATGTGAAACCTCAGATATTTAAAAATAGATGAAAAATTGCTGTCACCAGAGCAACCTCTCTGTTAAATTCAATCTGTCTTTGTTATACATTTTCCCCTGTATTATTTTATTTTATTTAGCCATTTTCTCCCTTGTTTTTTTTCCATAGGAAAATGGTTTTTATTTTTTTCTTGTAAATATATTTTATTGATTATACTATTACAGTTGTCCTATTTTTTGCCACTTTTCCCCTCCACCCTGCACCACCCCCACCAGCATTCCCTCACCTTAGTTCATGTCCATGGGTCCTACATAAGTTCTTTGACTTCCACATTTCTTATACTATTCTTAACCCCCCTGTCTATTTTGTACCCACCATTTATGCTTCTTATTTCCTGTACCTTTTCCCCCATTCTTTCCCCTCCCACTCCCCCTCCCCACTGATAATCCTCCACATGATCTCCATTTCTGTGATTCTGTTTCTGTTCTAGTTTGCTTAGTGTTTTTTTTTTTTTGTTTTTTTTTAGGTTTGGATAATTGTGAGTTTGTGGTCATTTCACTGTTCATATTTTGATCATCTTTTTTAACTCTCTTTAACATTTCATATAAGGGTTTGGTGATGATGAACTCCTTTAACTTGACCTTATCTGGGAAGCACTTTATCTGCCCTTCCATTCTAAATGAAAGCTTTGCTGGATAGAGTAATCTTGGATGCAGGTCCTTGCCTTTCTTGACTTCAAATACTTCTTTCCAGCCCCTTCTTGTCTGCAAGGTTTCTTTTGAGAAATCAGCTGATATTCTTATGGGAACTCCTTTGTAGGTAACAGTTTCCTTTTCTCTTGCTGCTTTTAAGATTCTCTCCTTCTCTTTAATTTTCACTAATTTAATTATGATATGCCTTGGTGTGTGTTTCTTTGGGTCCAATTTATTTGAGATTCTCAGGGCTTCCTGGAAGTCTGTTTCCTTTGGCAGATTGGGGAAGTTCTTCATTATTTGTTCAAATAAGTCTTCAGTTTCTTGGTCTTCCTCTTCTCCTTCTGTCACCCCTATGATTTGGACGTTGGAACAATTAAAGTTGTCTCAGAGGTTCCTAATCCTCTCATTGTTTTGAATTCTTGTTTCTTCATTGTGCTCTGGTTAAATGTTTCTTTCTTCCTTCTGGTCGAAACTGTTGACTTGTATCCGGTTTCCTTCTGGTCACTTTTGGTTCCCTGTGCATTTTCCTTTATTTCACTTTTTCCTCTATTTTGCAACCATAGTGAACCATCTCTGTGAGCATCCTGATTACCAGTGCTTTGAACTCTGCATCTGATAGATTGGCTATCTCTTTATCGCTTAGTTGTATTTTTTTCTGGAGCTTTGATCTGTTCTTTCATTTGGGCCATTTTTTGTCTCAGTGTACCTTTTACATGTAGTAATGGGCAGAGCCTTAGGTATTGCCAGGGTGGGGCAACATGTGGCCTTGTGTGTAGGGGAGGAGTCAGAGAGGGAACAGTGCTGCTTGCTTAGCTCTCAGCCAGCTTTCAGTCACTTCTCCCACTACCCACAAGCAAATTGGGCCCTTCTGGTGCTGATTCTCAGGTTAGTGGGTTTGTGGCAGTTTCTACCACTGCCACCTCAACCCCCACAGGTTTTTTTCAGTCAGAGTCTTTGAGGCTTTGTTTCCCTGCATGGGAACCCTTGGTTGCGTGGTCTGTCTCGCTTCCCAGTTGTTCCTCCCTGTTTTTCTGCTCAGAAATGTGGGACACCTGCTCTGCCAGCTGCCACCCACCCTGAACCTCCAGCTGCCACCTTGCCTCGAGTCCTCTCCGCCCCTGCTGCCCATCTCTGCCCCTCCTACTCATATGAATGAATGTTTATTGTTTAACTCTTTGGTTGGAGTTATGTATAGTTTGACTTTCTGTCAGTTGTGGTTGTTTTTTGTTTTTAAAATTTATTGTCCTTCTTTTGATTGTGGGAGGAAACACAGTGTATATCTCTGCCTACATCTCCATCTTGTCTGGAAGTCCTCCTTGTTTTTTATGATACTAGGTTTTCCTCCTCCTTCTTTGACTGTTGACTATTTCTTCTAGGTGTTCTGGGGTTCTTTGACTTCTACCTAGCTATTAAATGTTATTTTTTCATGGGGTTTCTTTTTTTTTTCTTTTTCCTACACTCACAGATCAATTTTTATCTACTTTTTAGGCTTTTGTAATAGCATAACAAGGTCTGGCATGGAAATTTGTGCAACAGGGAAAGTGGTATATAAATGACATTAGATTTTCTGTGAGAGTTTAAATGTTAATCTATGTATATATATAGAGAGAGTTAGCAGTTAGAGAAAGGAAGAGAATGTGAAAAAATACAGAGGGTAGGCATCTTGGAGACTGTAAGGTGGCTGGATCCAAAAATACATAGAATTTATTGTGAGGAAGAGATGTTTTGGAGCATGCAGAAGTCGAAGATGGTGCCAAGTAGAGTTGAAGCACAGGCATGGCAAGTGGTGTTTGATGATGAGGTGACAGCATAGCCTAAGCCACAGAGCAGCCTTTCAGTGTTATTTTCTAAATTACTTTGGGTCACATGAAACCTAGCCATAATCTTTTCCTAAATTCTAGTCAGTCTTGTTCTTGTTTCCATGGTTAACTCCCATTCTTTGAAGAAATATAAATGAATTACTTGTAACCAGAATTGCTCGCAGCAACCTCAGATACCATCTCTGTGATCATGACTTTCATATCTGAACCTCTAGCCCAGATCTCCTGAACTTTGTATCCTCTTATTTAGTTCCATTTCCACCTGGATGACTCATGATTGTCAGAACCACCTTCTTGCACAAATATTCTTCAGGATTCCATCTGTCTCTGATTGGCATGCAGTTGTCCAAGCTGTGGTGGGGTGTAGGAAGGACCCTATGAGTAAAGCACTGTTTTTAGAGTGTAAGCTGTGGGACTGCCTCAAATATCTTACAGCCTTTTAGTATGTTTGTTACACTTACCATGAAGTAAAGGTAAAGAAATAATTTCCATGTATGGAATTTTGCTTAAAAGTGCTGATGGTATCTCATATGTTAATTTCATTCGTTATTCAACAAATATTTATTGAGCAGTGCTGTATCTCTGTATCAGATCCTTAGGAGCAGTGGTAAACAAAAAATACAGACAAAACACTGTACTACATGGTCATAAATTTTAGGGAGAAAAGGAAGGATAAAGGGAGCTTTCGGGTGGGATGAGTGTTGTAGTTTTTAAATAGATTTGTCAAGAAAAACCTCATTGAGGAAATGCCATTTCAGTAAAGCCTGGTAGGAAGTGAGTAGACAAGCTATTTGGATATCTGAGGAGTGCAGAGGCTCTGAAGCAGGAGCGTGTGTGGCTTATAAAATACTGTGAGGAGAATCCTGTGTTCAGAGAGGAGTGAGGGGAGAGTAGTAAGCCATACAGTCAGAGAGGTAACCTTGGGGCAGATCATGTAGGGCCCTACTCATGGCTTTAAGTCATAAGTAAGATGAGAAGCCATTGGAGGGCTTTTCTAAGCAGAGGAGTGACTTAGCATGAGATTTAACATTTTAACAGAACCACAGTGACTGCAGTGTTAAGAAGAGACTGAAGAGGAATAGGGTAGCAGTTAGTTAGGAGGCTGTTTTGATAACTAGGCAAAACATGATGGTAGCTTGGACTCAAGTGGTAACATTGGAAATGATGAGAAACAGAATTTTGGACATATTTGAGGGTAGCGACAAAAGAATTTGCTGCTGGAATGGATGTGGTGTGAGAGAGAGAATAATCAAGTGTGACTCAAGGGTTTTGACCTACCTGGAACAATGTCATTCACTAAAATAAGGAAACTTTTAGGTCCTGAGTAGCTGTGGAGGGAAGTTGGGAGCTTGGTTTTGGACATAAGATATTTGTGATGCCCTTAGTCAGTCATTGGAGCCATGAATTAAACAACTGGAGCCATGAATTAAACAATTAGGATCTTAAAAGCTGAGGGAGGTCAATTAGGAGGAAAACTGGGACTTTAGCACTAGATTCATCAGAGTAGAAGTGACTGATGACTTTAATGAGCATGTTTTATACAAATATATAAATCACCTTGCTGTGCTATGGAGTCTTGGAGGACTTCATTGTTTTATTATGCCAGTGGTATTAATAATAGACTGTAGCACTGACCAAGCCTATATATGCTAACTTTCTCTGATCTGGCTCTCTGTCATGTAAAATATCTGCTGCTTTAGAAATGTGTATAGAATTAGCTCACTTATATTTATTCATTATCTTTGGTTAGAAACAAAAACAAAAACCCAGTTTTTCATTGCTGCTCTGAAGTAATATATAATTTAGTTTAGGAAATTATTTTGAATTTGATTAACCTTTTGTTGCTTTTTATAACAGAATATGAAGAGAGTGGATTGTTGGAAACAGATGAGGTTTGTAAATTGTGTTTTCTTTAGTTAATTTTTAGTGAATAAACTTGAGGATTAATGTTTTCGTTAATATCTTGATCTATCAAATAGGTTTTTATATGTATACATTGGTTATAGCATATAACATTTTGAGTTTTAAGTTATATCTGCTTTTGAGAAAGAAATACATAGGGTAGGAAAAGTAAATTTTCTAAAATGTCACATTCATACTGATTCTAATGATTGTAAATTTTTCTCCCTTATTGCAAGGCTACCTTAGACACAAGGAAAATAGTGGAAGCCTGTAAAACTAAAACTGATGCTGGAGGTGAAGATGTTATTTTGCAAACCAGAACTTACGACCTTTACATCACTTATGATAAATACTACCAGACTCCACGGCTATGGTTGTTTGGCTATGATGAGGTAAAAAATAAAGAAAAACTTATTTTAATGTACACATTTTAAATTGTGAAGTTTAGTTTCTATATTAGGTCTATAGATATATATTGTGGCCTCTTAAATTTTGGAAATCTTTCATTTTGCAATTTTATGGTTCATATTGCATTTGATTCTTATTTTGAAGAAACTATGAATTATTAAATACGACAACATCACTACTAAGAATTAAACCTAAATAATCTGTTACATATTTATTGCTTGGTCTCTGAGCTTATTCTTCAAAATGTCAGGGATATTGAACCTGGTTTGTTGATTAAATTTGTTTGGGATTACACATATTGGACAGCCAGGCTTTTACAGAATGATCATGTCACATGTGTGTGTGTGTGTTTTTTTTCTTAAGACAGAAAAGTTTTTTTGAGAAGGCCATCCACTTAATTGAATTGAAAGATAACTAAAATAAAATTAACTTGTTTAATCTGTCATTACAATGACTATAAATGGGAAACAAGAAAATCAAAATAGGCCTAAAAGATGAGTTATAGTCATAAAATATTTGGATGACTATGAACTGCCTTTATGTAGGATCTTTACTACATTGGGTGGTGGTTGATGTCACATAGCCTGATGGACAGACATATTCCCCCTCCTTCCTTGGTATAAGCTTTCCCCCAGATAATCTGGTAATTCTCAATAGTCTAGAATTCTGAATTGCATGTGATGTGTGAGGTAGGGACAAATATAAACATTGAAGTTTAGGCCTAGAAGTTTTTAAACAGTAATTTCAAAGCATTTTTTATGGTTTCAGCAACGGCAGCCTTTAACAGTTGAGCACATGTATGAAGATATCAGTCAAGATCATGTGAAGAAAACAGTGACCATTGAAAATCACCCTCATCTCCCACCACCTCCTATGTGTTCAGTTCACCCATGCAGGTCTGTGTATATATATATCCATATATATATCCATATATATATGTGTGTATGTTTGTGTGTGTACTTCATGGATTTATTACTTGGGGAGTTTATAAATGTAGTACCCTAACAAAAATTTTACTAAAGAAGCAAATAAATTTCTTTAGTTTTCCTTAGAAATGTTCTTATGCTTAGTTTAATATATAAGAAAAAAGGAAAAACTTCACAAATTTATTTTAAATTTAATTCATTAAGAATATTTTTTGGCCCTGGCCAGTGTGGCTCAGTTGGTTGGAGTGTCATCCCATACACAGAAAGGTTTTGGGTTCAATTCCCGATCAGGGCACAGACCTAGGTTGTAGGTTCCATCCCCAGTTGGGGCACATATGGGAGGCAACCCATCGATGCCTTTCCTTTACATCAATGTTTTTCTCTCCCCCTTCCCGTCTCTCTAAAAGCAAAGAAAAAATGTCCTCAGGTGAGGATCAAAAAAATTTTTTTCTTTGTTCTTCATATATGTTTAGTTATGGTTTAGATCTTTGTGATTTTACTCCTGTTTTTAGTGCCAAGAATAGTTGGATGATCGTTTTTATATTAAAAAATACTCATTTAGACATGGTTTGCTGAACTGTGGTGTATCTTTCTGTTAATATGGAGTAAACAGTTAAACTTGTGCTTTTTTTAGGTGACCTATTTACTTCCTGTATAGGTAGAAGGAAACTGTATATGTAGAGTTTCTATTCTTCTTTACTCTTTTTTAAAATTAATTTTTTTCTTTTTTTATTGTATGTTTTCCATTACCATTTATCCTTCCCCCATACTCTTCCACCTTCACCCACCCCTGTCCCCCACCCACACCCACAGTCACCACACTGTTCTTCAGTTAAGAAGTTTTCAGCCCTACCAAATTAAGTACATTTTATAATTTGTATGAGTGTGTTTTTACAGGGCCAAATAAGTGAAGCTGAACCTATGCATGTGATTGGTTCAAAAGTTTCTTTAAAAAGAAAAAAAGTGTTACATGCTAATTTTCTTTGTTAGTTGTTTCAAATTGGTAACTTTCACAAAATCATTGAGAAATTCTTGTAACAATATTTTTTCAGATGAAAACTCTGGTATTCATTCCATCGACTAATTTGATGCAACATTCTAGATTTCAAAAATTGTTTAATATTTTCTTCTTATTTTTTACAAACTCTTTATTCTCAAACTTTATCCCATAGAAAGTCTAGTTCATTTTTCTAATGGATGTCAAGAAGTGTTTTAATTTTGAATTATCTAAAAGGTTTTCATTTTTGAGTTTTATTTAGTTGATTCCTCTTTTGGTTTGAGGCTTTAGGATGGTGCTTATTAAACTGAGATGTGTATTTTTCTGAGGTGTAAATTTTACTCAGTTGGTAAAAGAAGTAAGCAATTAAACTGGAAATTAATGTTAAACATTTTAATAAATGACTATATTATGGATTATAATGCAAGTGTGGCAAAAACAAAAAAAGCTGGGGGCCTGTAAAATGAGGCTTTATGAACAGTTTAGGCCTTGCTATTGGTCACCTCAGATTATGCCTTCATAGCCCCAGGGTTAATAAATACATTTATACTCTTGTCTTCTAAGTTGAGTGCCTCTGTCATGAAGGTTATAATCATAAAAATTGAAGCAGCATTTTTTTATGCCAGGGTGTATATAAAAGATCATTCATTACTTTTGTGCATTGCCCTTTTCTCAGTTTATGTGCCCAGACAATTATTTTGATATCATTCTTTTGTATTGCACAGAAGAAACACCAGTTGACTATGAAAAAATTTGTGGATAGGACAAAAATGTTAGATAAATACCATTCTCTATATAAATCCAGAAATATTTGTAATAGAGTCAGATAAATTTTATAGTGCAAATGAAGACAAATAAAAAATTAAACTTCTTGACTGATCAATCAGCTTTTCATTAATTCAGTTTGGCTGGCTTATTCTCACCTAAATATTTAAGTAGTCAAAACGACAGCATTATAAATATCTTCCTTTTCTTTTTTTTCTTAACTGTTACCATATAGCTTTTTTGAATTTGCTTGGTCTGATTCTTTTTTGTTTTTCAGCAGACAGCCCCTTGTTTTGCAATTCTGCCCTGGCATCATTTCCCTTTCTCTGGGTTTCTTACCCCTGCCCTCCCCAAGGCCCCACTTTCCACCCCCAACTTTTCCACTTCCATTAGAGTAAAGCTAATTGGTGCCATTGTGTGTGTTTGTAACCACCAGAGCCTTTTAAAATTATCCCCTCCTCCAAGAAATCTGTCTGCATGACTCAATAGTCTGACTTGTTTGGAGGTAGAGAAAATATCTTACAACGCAACTATTATATATTAAAACTAATTCACTGACAATAAGGTAGATTTCTTTATAAAAATGTCTCTTATTTGGTGTTCTGATTAATCTGTATTAATAAGATTTATACTTTCGCTTTTAGGCATGCTGAGGTGATGAAGAAAATCATTGAGACTGTTGCAGAAGGAGGGGGAGAACTTGGTGTTCATATGTATCCTTACCTGTTATGTGATTAGCAGCAAATTGGCTGCTACTTTGGGGGGTGGAGGGGCGGTTAGTGTAACCTTAATGGCACAGTACCTATAATTTGTTATAGCCTCTCATATCAGGAAGTTTTAATAGGACTCTTTAATTATTTGGAATACGTTGTGTTCGTTCTGCTTTGTTCAGTTGATTAGCACAGTCCCTGTGTGTATTAGTGAGCTCTGCCTTGTTACAGGAACTGAAACAAGTTTGCCAAATGCTTTTGTTCATTAAAGAGACAATGGCCAAGCGTATGTGAATGTAAAACCATTGCTCTTGATGAAAAAGAAATCCAGTGGACTTAATTTATTGATGAAAGATGAGTAATCTTAATTTAGAGAATAACAAAGTGTCTTTTTCTCTAAGTATATTTCCAATTTAACATATTACCAAAAATGTGCTTTCCCTTCAGGTAAAAGAGTTGTGGCAATCTGAGGTCTCCCTGAAGCAAAGAATTCAACTTAAATAGGTTAAAAAGTAAAGCACATATTTGTTTGATACTAGATATTCTTAACATATTTTAGATATTCTTAAAATACAGTATTTTCATTTCCCCCCATTTTCATTTTTCTATAGGAAGAGCAACCTTCCTGTATCTTATTATGTTTGTCTTTTGGGGTTAACTCAGTTCTCTGGAGTTATCAAGATGAATCATTTAAACTGCTGAGTCCTGAAATGTGTGTATCCATAGCCTGGATTCATCAAAATTAGCCAAAGTCAATGATCTTGATGCAAAATAGCTTGAATTAGTTTGGTGCTAGATTGATATTAGATGTGCTGGTTCATGCCCCTCAGCGTTAGATGTCGACTAAGTGTTCCTTCCTGTCTTGGAATTACAGATTACCTAAACATTGCAAATACAGTGCGTCCCTCAGGTACATTGAACTGATTTGATATTGAAACAAACCAAGAGTTTTTTGTCCCAACCAGATTTATTTCTGAAATATTAGTGTGCGTAATGTGAGCATTCATCTCTATGTTAGAGGCTAGGTAGCAACTTTGAAGACTCTCTATATAATTTAAACTTGAGCCATGAGTTCCCCCAGTAAAAATTAAGCTCTAAATGTTTCCAAGTAATAATGGAACATAGGAAAAATTTCAGGATTTTATTAAACATAGTCTCATTTAGCAGATTCTATGTAAGTACAAATACACTAATCTAGAATCAGTTCTTAGGGAGAGTTTCCACTTAATTGTTTTTTTCTTTTCTGCGTCAGTGCTTTTATATTCTTTACCCTGTCTCATTTTCTTACATACTCAAGCAAATTTATAGGCAGTAAAAGAGCCATTATCTAGTCATTTAAACATGGACACCTTGTCTTTATTTTTATATCAAAATAATTGGGCTTGTGTGAACTCTTACTTGTCAGGAATTTTTACATTCAAGTATTAAATGGGAATGGGAAATCAGAGAGAACCTCATGTGGAATAGACACAAACTTGCATGAGTGAAATTTTAAAACATACTTGATTTAAGATTTTACCTTAAGTGTTTCTTCTGATAAATTATTGCTTAATAAAATAAATAATTACAATGTTAGCTTAAACCATAGAGCTATTTACCAACCTATTTTCCTTAGCCAAAGCCCTTTAGGTATCTTCTAATTTTCTTGAAATTTGTACAAGCTGTCATTCCAACAATAGAATATGACTACACAAGACACTTCACGATGTAACGAGGAGAGCAATCTATCCTAATTACTGGTTCTGATTCGTAAAGAATTAATCCATAGATGTGACCATTGACCATATTCACCAATATGTACAATTTCTCTAATAAAAGGACTTATATGTTTATGCATTAAATAAAAAAAGTTCCACTACCAGCCTTATTTGTTTAATAAAAATGAGTATAAAGAAATCATTTTTCTGGCTTCTTAACAAAAAGTGATACAGTATTTCTCTTAACTATCAACTCTTTAAGTGAAGAAATCTCATACAGAAGGATGATAAAAATATTTTTGGTTCACATTTATGAAGAAGGTATTTAAATGTGTGATAATGCAGGAACAAGGCCTAGAAAATACTGCATGCTAGCCTTATCGTCCCTTCTTTCTCTTCCTCTTTGTTCCTCCTGTCTTACGCTCTCCCCAAGACTCCTATCTGCTAGTAGTTAGTATTTATTTTTTCAGTTGATGATATGTTCTATTTATTTTCTTTTTTTATTGTTGTTCAAGTACAGCTGTCTCCATTTTCACCCTATCATGTCCCCCCCCGCCTGACTCATCCCCGCCTCCCACCCTCAAACCCACTCCCTTTGGCTTTGTCCATGTGTCCTTCATACATGGTCCTTGATGGCACCCCTTATTATCCCTCTCCCTGCTCCTTTCTGCTTACTGTCAGATTGTTCTTTATTGCAATGTCTCTGGTTGTATTTTGCTTGCTTGTTTTGTTGATTAGGTTCCACTTAGAGGTGAGATCATATGGTATTTCTCTTTGATTCCCTGGCTTGTTTCATTTAGCGTAATGCTTTCCAGTTCCATCCATGCTGTCGCAGAGGGTAGGAGCTCCTTCTTTCTTTCTGCTGCATACTATTCCATTGTGTAAATGTGCCACAGTTTTTTGATCCACTCATTCACTGGTGGGCACTTAGGTTGCTCCCAGCACTTCGCTATTGCGCTGCTATGAACATGGGAGTGCATAGGTTCTTTTGGATTGGTGTTTCAGGGTTCTTAGGGTACAATCCCAACAGTGGGATTGCTGGCTGAAAAGGCAGATCCATTTTTAGTTTCTTGAGGAAATCCCGTACTGTTTTCCACAGTGGCTGCATCAGTCTGCATTTCTACCAACAGAGCACTAGGGTTCCCTTTTCTCCACAACCTCACCAGCACTTGTTGTTTGTTGATTTGTTTATGATGGCCATTCTGACCAGTGTGAGGTGGTATCTCATTGAGAATCTATTCAATAGATTCTCCTAAAAATGTTAGGTAAGAGTAGCAGGCTAGTAGAAGGAATTCTGTAAAAAGCACATGAGCTCTCATAAGCTAATTCATAGGTAAAGTTTATTACTTGTTAAGCTACAGAATGGAGACTACTTTGTATGTATACCTTTTACTTTTTCTACTTCCACATCTTTAAAGGAGCGCATATTCTTGTAATGAAAAATGATACATGCCTGCAATGAGGTAAATCTGCTTTGATTAGCATATAGAAGTAAACGAAAAACTCTTGCAAAGGATACAATTATAAACTTTCTAGGAGAAAATGTAGGAAAATATTTTGTCATGTAGGATATAGAAGGGCTTTTTAAATACAATCTCCACCCAGCATGGATCATAATGCAGAAAAAATTTAATTTTGTTACACCAAAATTATGAATTTATTTTCAAAAATACCCTATAATCAAATTTAATAGAGAAATAGTAGTTCAGAAGTGGATACTTGTAAAGTCTAAAACCGACAGGACTCATCTTTTTTGACTATACAAGAGGTTCTACAAATCAGCAACAAAGAACATCAGGGTATTAGTTGATCTGTTGCTGCATAACAAATCACCTCAAAATGTAGTGGCTTAAAACAATAATAAGCACTCCTTATCTCTCTCAGTTTCTATAGGTGAGGAATTTGGGGTGGCTTAGCTGTGTGCTCCTGTGTCATGGCATCATGATGTCGCATTCGGCATACTGGCTGTGATTGCAGAATATTGGAAGGCTTTACTGGAGCTGGAGGATCCAAGTCTGCTCTTGCCAGATGGCTAGTTGGTGCTACTGGTGGCTGTTTCTCCTTGTGGATCTCTTGATAAGGCTCCTTGAGTGTCTTCGAGACATGCCCTTCTCCAAGAGCAGGTCATGTAAGAGTAAGGCAGAAGCCAAGGTATCTTATGACATCATCTCAGAATTTGTACACTAATTTTTTCACAGATCAGTCCTGCCCCATGCGGGAGGGAACTACAGAAAAGTGTGAATGCCAGGAGGCAAGGATCAGTGTGGGCCATCTCGTAGGCTCACTACCACAGCCCAGAATCCTGATTTTTTAAAGAAGATGACATGAATGAGCAATTTTTAGAAGAAACGCAAAAGGCTACCACGGACGTGTTACTTAAAACAACAAGATGCTTCTTTACACCCATTTAGCTGGCAAACTTTTAGTTGGATGATAAGTATTCAAAGAGATGTGAAAACAGAGGAACTCTGTGCACTGCTGATGGGGTACAGATTCGCACAGCCATTACCACTCCCACCCTACTTCAGATACTAATCACCAGCAGGGAGCCGGTCCCCATGTTATGTTCCCATGTTACCCACAACTTCTGTCCAATTTGGCTGGAGATAAGAGGTTCCCATGACCTGCCTCCTCAAATTTGGAGGTCACAGAACTCAGGAACATGCGTTCACCAGTTTATTAAAGAATAAAATGAAGTATGTGGACAAACAGCCAGAAGAAGAGATACATACAGGTCTGGGGCTGGGGGCAGGGGGCATCTGGAGCACAGGAGCTTCTGTCTGCGTTGGAGTTGGGGTGCGTCGCCTTCCTGATGTGGATGCAGTCACCAGCCCAGAAGTTGTTTGAGCCCCTACTGTTTGGATTTTGCGGAGATTTCCTCACATAGTCATGATCAATTAACTTTGTTTCTAGCCCCTCTTCCCTCTTCTGAGGATGAGTGGTGGGGCACAATTTAAAGCTTCTAGTCATGGCTTGATTTTTCTAATCACCAGCCTCCATCCAAGAGCCTGCTGAGTTGCCTCAGGAGTACAAGAGATACTCCTACTGCTCTTATCACTTAGTAATTTACAAAGGGTTTTAGGAGCCTTGTGTCAGGAACCAGGGGCACGGACCAGTACATGTATTTATCACAATTTCACTGGGGACATGCTGGAGGATGCATTTATCATTGGTTACAAGGTACTATACAGTAGTTAGAAACAAGACACACACGAAACATGGATAGATCTGTAACATAGTTCTGAATCAAAAAGTCTCAGCCCTGGCTGATGTGGCTCAGTGGACTGAGTGCTGGCCTGTGAACCAGAGGGTCACCACCGGTTTGATTCCCAGTCAGGGCACATACCTGGGTGGCCAGGTCCTCCACGGAGGGTGCATGAGAGGCAACCACACTGATGTTTCTCTCTTCCTCCCTTCCCCTCTCTAAATATAAAAAAATAAAATCTTTAAAAAGAAGCTATTTCTTTTTTTGTTTCCTTCATTTTCTGTTTTTATTTGGTTATCTGTTTGACATCAGAAAAATAACATGTCTAAACCAAAACTCCCAACTTATGATTACAGCCACCTAGCAACTACCATAACCAAACTGCTAACAATAAAAACACATTCTTCCGATCTTCCCCATCTCATTTAACGTCACTACTGCACACCCAGTTGAGCCCCAGACCCTAGGAGCCATCTTTAATTCCTCATTCTCTCCACCCTAACCCCCTAATACATTCTCTTTCTCAGTAACAAGTCCTGTCCTCCACGATACATCCTGATGCCTGGGATTCTGTGTACTGAACCAGTGACTCACATGATTCTGATACAGGAGATTTCATCTATCATATTTTGAGAAACACTGAGAAACTCTCCTGCTCTTGGTTGAGGAGTAAACTTATCTTTCTGAAAACTTTTGGGACTTTTCAAGGGGGAAAAATTAGAGGGAGATATTTATTTTGGGCTTTTCAGGATAAAAATCATTTTTGTGATACCATTGTTAATAGGGCATTGGTGGGTCTCAAGTCATAATAACTTTCCAGATTTGTCTCCAGTACAGCTTATAGCATGAAATCAAACGGGATAGCTAAAGAGCAGGCCCTAGAGCCAATATTTAATTCCCAGGTCCCTTACGTAGGTTGTGTGATCTTGGTGGGTTTACTTGCCTCTGAACCTCCAGGTTCCTCACCTACAAAGTGAGGATGGCATTTCCTAGCCCTAGAATTGATAGGAGGCTTGCACAAAGAGCACTCAGCACAGAGTCTGACTTTTATGCTGCTGCTAAAACGGGGAAGACAGTGGCTATACTGTGCTACCACTTTGAACTAGCTTTGAGGTCGCAATTATCACATACATCCAGCAGAGGGCAGTGGAATGGCATGAGATTTGAGTACTTCAGCAGGCTGGAGATACCAGTTACCAAAAATTACATCTCCTTTCTCCTGCTAACTTTTATTTCAATGGAGAAAGAAGACAGATGATCCTGGGAAACCTCCTTTGTATAATATTTGAGATTCTCATTCCTCCACTTATTGAAGGACAGTGATGCATCCCGTTTACCCAGTCAGTGTTTGCTTGTAATTATTTGCAGTTTAAGTCTTCTAACATCGTATCTGTCCTTCATACTGACTTTTCTAAAACGAGAGGATGGACTAATTTCTTTCATTGCTTTATTAATCAAATTATAATGCATTTATAGTGTACCACATGATGATTTAATAGGCGAACACGTTGTGAAAGTTCTTACACTCAAGTTCACATATTCTCACTTCGCATTTTTAAAGTGCCCCCTTTTTTGGTGAGAAAATTTAAGATCTCTTATTTAAACTTTTATTACTGCTTTTTCTGCATCTTGTCAGTTTTGTTATGTTGTGTTTTCATTTCTGTTTGTCTCAAGGTAATTTTTAAATTTTATTCTGATTTCTTCTGTGCCCTAAAAGCTGTTAAAGACTGTGTTGTTCAATTCCCATGTATCTGTGAATTTTCCACTTTTCTGGCTGTTACTGATCTAGTTTCCTTCCATGTGGTTGTAAAAGATACTTGGAATGGTTTTGACCTAATTACATTTGTTGACTTGTTTTGTGACCTAACATGAGATCTCACCTGGGGGAATGTGTTTCATGTGCAACTGAGAGGAATGTATTCTTCTGTTGTGAGGAGAGTCCTACCCTCTAAGTATATTCCCAAAATACATAAAGACTTCATGTCAGTAGGATGGCAGAGAAGGAGGAGCCAATGCTTGTCTTCCCCACAAAAAACAACAAAAACTGAACAATTGCATACTGATGCAAACAGCTCTGGGGAGCTCCAGAGCACTGTCGTGTAGCTGCAGAAGCCTTGTGGAGCCCAGCAGCCAGGCACAGGTGTGCAGAGAAGCCTAGGAAACATTCCGTGTCAGTCACCTTGCCCCCCAGTCTGCACAGCTTATTGCTAAGAGGGGTGGGTTTGACTTTTCTCTTTTTACTTTCTCTTTTCTCTGTTTCATAATATTTTTGTCCAGTTTTGATATTTTTGCCACACAGAGAAACTCATGAAACTAGTTGGAAAAGTTCTTTTCTCTGCTGTGTTCTGAAATTTTTTTATGTTAAGATTGGCCTTATTTTTGTTTCCTTAAATGTATGATAGATAGTATCTACTAGTGCAAGCATTGGTGTCTGTAGCCTTCTTTCTAGAAAGATTTTGATAACATATAATTTCTTTAACATATAGGCCCATTCAAATTTTTTGTTGCATTTTGTGTTATAAGGAATTCGTTTATCTAAGATGTCAAATTGGTTTGTATAAAGTTATTCATTATATTTTCTTTATTATCTTTTGAATGTATATGAGATCTGTGGGGATAACTTCCATTTCTTACAATGGAAATTTATGTTTTTTCTAGCTAGAATGTAATCAGTTTTGTTCATCTTTTTAAAGAACTAACTTTTGTGTTTGCTAACTTTCCCTGGTGTTTGCTTGTTTTATTTCATGTAGTTCTGCTTTTTTCTTTCTTCTACTTTGGGTTTACTTTGCTCTTCTTTTGTTAGTTTTTGAGCTGTAAACTTGGGCCATTAATTTTAACCTCTTCTTTTCTCAAGCGTTTAAAACTATAAATTTCCCTCTGTGCACTGGTGTAGCTGCATCCACAAATTTTGATGTTATATTTCATTATCATTCTATTCAAAATAGTTTTTAATTTCTTTCATTTTTTTTTCTTTTTTGACCTATAAGCTATTGAGAAGTCTGTTTAATTTCCAACTTAGGGAGTATTCTAAATATTTTATTGACTTCTAATTCAATTGTAGTCCAAGTACTGTGTATGATTTCAGTCATCTTAAATTGATTGAGACTTGTTATGAAAGGAAGATATATTCTGCAGTTGCCAATATACTCTTCTATAAAATCACTGTGGTTGAAGTGGTTGATAGTGTTCTTCTGATCTGTTGTTAGTAACAATTGCAAGTACCTAAATATGTCATTCACTTCAGACTATGTATTATGTACAGAAAGGAGGGAAAAGAGGGAAAATAGTACCTTTTGTCAGTGAGTTTGATATTTAGATCTCTGATTTTATTATAATTTTACATAAACATTTATATAGTCACTAATTATTAGAGCTAATGGTTGGGATACTTAGAGTTAATTATCCATACCTGCTAATAGAAATAACACCATTTTGAGTGTAAGGGTATTTGGCATAAAGGTAAGGGGTTGCTGGTGACCTAATTAGTGGGAGGGAAAATAGTTCAAAGCAGGAGGAATTTTTATCATGTCTATGGGAGTTCGAGACATGGTTTGACCTGCTGCTGTTCAGTGAGTCTGCTGCATTATGGCCAGTTTGCTGGGCATCCCTTTTCTAGGGAAGAAAAAAAATCCACCTTCACTGAGCTTCATTATGTGCAAAGCATTGAGTAATGAACTTTGCACATGAAGGTTCATTTTCATTCCTTAAGAATTTCATCCCTATTAGGTGGATAAAATTACCTCCATTTTTAAATTAAAATTGTTTTAATTTTTAAATTACAGTTGACATTTAATATTACATGAGTTTTAGATTTCAGCATAGTGGTTAGACAATTATACCACTTTGAAATGATCCCCCTGATAAATCTAGACCCCTCCAAACACCGTCATGGTTATTACAATATTATCAACCACATTCCCTGTGCTGTACTTTACACGCTGTAATTATTTGCAACTGCCATTTTGTATTTCTCAATCTCTTCACCTTAGCACCCAGTCCCGCAGCCCCCTCCCATTTTTCCAAATGAGGAAACTAAGAAATGGTAATTGTCAGATGCGCAAAATTAGAGAGCATGGCAGGGATGATGCTTTGTGTTCATTGACATTTCGTTTGGTGATTTTTCTTCCTGGATGTGAAAAGCTTACTTCCCATCTCCCTGACAGTTGAGTGAAGCCATGAGATAGTTCTAGTCAATGAGGTATGAGATGAAGCAGTGAACAGACCCTGCACCAGCCTCAGGTGCTCTCTCCCCTCCTGCCGAGATGCTGGGACTGCCTGCAGGTAAGGCCCGAGGTTGGGTCACTGCTGAGAGACTGTCACCCTGTAGTTTCCCGGACTTCAAGCTGACACTGGAAAAGGAAGGAATAAACTCTTGTTAAACCATTGAGATTTGGAAGTTATTTGTTATTGTATGAAAGCCTGAACAATTCTGATTAAAACAGGAGGAACTGGAATTTGAATTCAGATCTGTTAAACACTGAAAGCCGGGGATTTTGTATTCCCACTTCTGTCTCCTCCACCACACAGGAGTCGGGGTGGATAGGAAAAGAGTGTAGAGCCATCTTTCGTTAGCCAAAGTGGTTGGGCTGGATATTTATATTAAAAACCCAGTGAGTGTTGGCTATTTTTGAGATTACACAAAATTAGGCTCTTTTTCTGCACTGTGTACTTTTAATTACCAACCACACATCAACTGTGCACTGAAAAAAAAATCCATTCTTGCATAGGTATTTGTTCTTAATGTAGGTCACCTGATCCCAAGTACATATTTCTGTTAATTGCTGTTACCTGACTGCCTCTCCTACCCCTGGTTTGCAAAATTTTGAGTGTAAGGGCATTATGCAGTTTTAGTAGCCCAGAAACCATAGAGCTATGGTTACCATATGGTAGCCACTAGCCACACATGACTATTTAAATTTAAATGAATTAAAGTTAAGAAATTAAAATTCAGTTCCTCAGTAAATTTCAAAGGTTAATAGTCTAGGCTAGCAGCTACCATATGGGATAATGCATATTGTGGGCATTTCCATCATCTCAGGAAGTTCCGTTGGCTGGTGCTGCTATGGAGCTCTCACCAGTTTTTTTTCTTTTTTTTTTGTTTCGGCTTAAGTTCATTTTATTTTTTTAATATATTTTATTGATTATGCTATTACAATTGTCCCATTCCCCCCCTTCACTCCCCTCTACCCTGCACACCCTCTCCCACCCATATCCCCCCACCTCCAGTTCATGTCCATGTGTCGTAAGTTCTTTAGCTTCTACATTTCCCATACTATTCTTGCCCTCCCCCTGTCTATTTTCTACCTACCATCTATGCTACTTATTCTCTGTACCTTTCCCCCCTCTCTCCTCCTCCTACTCCCCTGTTGCCAACCCTCCATGTGATCTCCATTTCTGTGGTTCTGTTCCTGTTCTAGTTGTCCACCCAGTTCCTTTTTGCTTTTGTTTTAGGTGTGGTTGTTACTAACTATGAGTTTGCTGTCATTTTACTATACATGTTTTTTATATTCTTTTTCTTAGATAAGTCCCTTTGACATTTCATAAAATAAGGACTTGGTGATGATGAACTCCTTTAATTTGACCTTAGCTGAGAAGAACTTTATCTGCCCTTCCATTCTAAATGAAAGCTTTGCTGGATAGAGTAATCTTGGATGTAGGTCCTTGCCTTTCATGACTTGGAATACTTCTTTCCAGCCCCTTCTTGCCTGCAAGGTCTCTTGAGAAATCAGCTGACAGTCTGATGGGAACTCCTTTGTAGGTAATGTCTCCTTATCTCTTGCTGCTTCTAGGATTCTCTCCTTCATTTTTATCTTGGGTAATGTAATTATGTTGTGCCTTGGGGTGTTCCTCCTTGAGTCCAACTTCTTTGGGACTCTCTGAGCTTCCTGGACTTCCTGGAAGTCTATTTGTTTTGCCAGATTAGGGAAGTTGTCCTTTATTATTTTTTCAAATAACTTTTCCACTTGTTGCTCTTCCTCTTCTCCTCTGGTACTCCTATAATTTGGATGTTGGAATGTTTAAAGATGTCCTGGAGGTTCCTAAGCCTCTCCTCATTTTTTTTAATTCTTATTTTTTCATTTTTTTCTGTTTGGTTGTTCCTTTCTTCCTTCTGGTCCACTCCATTGACTTGAGTCCCAGTTTCCTTCCCATCACTGTTGGTTCCCTGTGCATTTTCCTTTATTTCACTTATTATAGCCTTCATTTTTTCATCTAATTTGTGACCAAATTCAACCAATTCTGTGAGCATCCTGATCACCAGTGCTTTGAACTGTGCATCTGATAGGTTGGCTATCTGTTGGTCGCTTAGTTGTATTTGCTGTGGAGCTTTGATCTGTTCTTTTGTTTGGGCCATTTTTTTTCTTGTCATGCCTGTTACATATGAGGGGTGGAGCCTTAGGTGTTCACCAGAGCGGGGCAACCCAGTCACTGGGTTGTGATGTTGTATGTGGGGGCGGGGTCTGAGAGGGAACAATGGCACTTGTTCCTCTCTCTGTCAGACTTCAGTCCCTTTCCCCGCTTCCCCCAAGCAACCTGGGCCTTTCTGGTGCTAATTCCCAGGTGGGTGGGCTTATGCATATTCTAGGACCCCAATGCACTCTCCTGTGAGGCTGGGAATCTGTCCTGGCACCTCAACTCCCACAGGTGTTTTCAATCAGTGCCCTAAGGCTCTATTTCCCAGAGCTGAGACACTGGGTTGCATGGTCTGTCTCGCTCCCCAATTTTTCCTGGTTTATCTGCATGTTAATGTGGGACCACCAGGTCAGCCAGCCACCTTGTGTGCAGTGCCTCGCTTCACAATCGCCACCTCACTGGGTCTGCCCGTTGTCACCCCATGCCCAGGGTCCACCCACTGCAATCTTGAGTGCCCAGGATGCCTTATGCACCTGGTGCCACCACTTTTTGTGCCACAACCCCTCTCCACCCAGCTGCCAGACTCTGCCCTTCCTACTGGTCTGGATGAATGTGTTTATTTTAACTCCTTGGTTGTCTGACTTCCATACAGTTCAATTTTCTGTCAGTTCTGTTTATTCTTTTGTTTCTAAATTGTGGTCCTTTGGTTGTACAAGGAGGTGCAGTGTGTCTATCTACACCTCCATCTTGGCTGGAAGTTCTCACCAGTTTTCTGAGAGTCTGTGACTACAGCACTGTTCAAAACCGTTGAAATAGTATGGGTGGTTGCTTCACACGGTATGAAGAGCTTTGTCCCTAAGAGGTGGGCTATGGCTGTTAAAGATGATCATGGTGGGGCTGAGGTATGAAATACAAGGACCTGAAGTATAATCCACTGATCCCTTAGCAGTTAGAGACCTTCTACTTGTGGGACCCTCAGTCACTTTTTTCAGAGGTATGCGTGAGAGAAATGAGGTGAGAGCATTGTATTCATCTGCTTGTGTTGCCCTAACAACATAGACTGGGTGACTTAAATAAGAGAAATTTAGTTTCTCAGAGTCCATGATCCAGATACTGGCAAATTCTGTTTCTGGTGACAACTTTCTCCTTGGCTTGCAGACAGCTGCCCTCTCATTTTATCCTCAAATGGCCTTTCCTCTGTGGTGTACAAGGAGAGCAAAAAATAGAGAAACCTCCTCCTTTTCCTATAAGGAGAGAGGCCCTGTTGGATTGAAACCTCACCCTGATGACTTCACTTAACCTTTATTGGCTCCTAATGGGTCCTATCTCCAAATACAATCACATTTGGGATAGGACTTTAACAAATGAATTTGTGGTGGGGTGGGGAGTTGGTGGGGGTTGTGTACAATTCAGTGCAAACAGGTATTTTCTAGAGATGTACATCACAGTTCCTGTAGCAAATGACAGGAAACAGGTAATTTCTTCACAGAATAAGTACTAGGAGGACGATGACTAAAGAAAAACTTTGTGTCAGATTGGGGTGCAGAAGGCTTTGAAGAAATGTCCTTTTCATTCATTTGTTTATTTGAGAAAGGGATCTTGGGCATTTATTGTATGGCTAGCATTATGTTCGGCACTAGGGCATATGAAATGAACAGGATATGACAAATGCCATTGGTCACCTAAAACCAGGCACACACTCAACTCTGTGTAAGGTGTGGGTAGTCTGGAATTGTGAGCTGGTGAGTCATGGATCCTGTTATGTAAGCTGGGTCTGTGGCGCAGAGGTAATGTTTTGTTGTAGATTTCCTGTGGTTTTTATGTGCTGTGATTAGAGATAATTAGAGACTAACTCAGAATAGTTTTGTAGAAAGTCTGGCTTCCTGAAGGCCTGCTTTTTTCCCTTACTAGCCTTAGAACATAGCAACACACCTCAAAATATTAGAAATGGCAAAAAGAAAAAAACTATTAGGAGAAGAAAACAGTTTTCACTTAGGTAAGCCAGTGAGTACTGGCAGAATGGTAATTTAGCCAAGGCCCTTTCAGTGGCAGCTGATATTTAAGCATCACATAATCTAAAGTTCTAGGGCCCATTTAATTCCCTTACTTTACAGACAAGAGAATATGAGCCCAGAGAAGGTAAAAGGCTGTGAGTGATCCCACAGAACACTGATGACAGAACCAGGCATAGTATCTGTTTTGGTATCTGTTCCTCTTAGTGCTGCTCAGGGGTGTTGGTGTTTATTTTGCATTTATCACAATGTAGGTACAGAAATTGAAAGTAAATTTTCAGAAAATTTTACAGCAGTTTGACATTACCACAACATCCAAGCAATTGATCATATTTCCAGTAATTCACTTTCACGGACTTTACAAAGGTATTGCTCCAAACAAATTGGAAAAGAAAAATAAACTGGTGTTTTTACCATAATTAGGCTGCTATATAATGAGCCTCTCAAATAGTACCTGGCAGAACTGGTTTTGTTGATTTGGTCTATAAGGATGAGGCAGCCTGAGCACTGGGACCTGTCGTATGTACATATTTTAGGATAAAATAACTCCTCCAGTTAAAATTTGAGAAGACTACAGAGTCTATATTAGTCTACATAGACCTCTACATTACATCCATATCTCCTTTATTCAGAGAGACCCATGGTGTTCAGAGACATAGGGATTAGTACAATTACATTACCGTATAATTACTTATTTATGTTATCCCACATTTCACACATAATAGCCTTAGAATGACAATATGTTTGGTTTCAGGAAAAATTTTTAACTAGATGTTTTAGTATATTTTTTTGCTTTGATTTTCTTAATCAGGAACTTATAGTAACCATATATTTGATCTTCTGTGCCTTCTTTTCTTAAATACTTTCTGCCTATTTATTTCTTTTGAATTTAAAAACTTGTTTCATTTTCACCTTCCATTTTATTTATTTATTTTCAATTTTTGTTTATTTATTTTTAGAGAGGAAGGAAGGTAAGGAGAAAGAGAGGGAAACATTGCTATGAGGTTGCCTCTCATGCGCCCCCTACTGGGGACCTGGCCCAAGACCCAGGCATGTGCTTTGACTAGGAATCGACCAGTGACTGTTTGGTTTGCAGCCTGGCGCTCAGTCCACTGAGCCATACCAACCAGGGCTCACTTTCCATTTTATTAAGGCGCTCATTATCTGTTGTGTTAACCCACCTTTGTGTTCTTTCTTGTTTAGTCTTTGCATCTGAAATGAGTTTCTGTATTTTATTTCTAATTTTTTCCAATTGTCACTTCATTTTGTTTTTCTGATCTAAATTATGCTGTTCTTTCATGTCTCGTGTTATTTAATCTTTTACCTCTTCTTATATCTGCTCTGTGAACATGTCTTTCTGGCATGCTTTCATTGTTTGTAGGGAAGTTATTCTGTTCATTGTTCTCTTATTATAGCTTTGTATGGAATCTGACCTTAGCACCTTCCTGTTTCTTAAGTAGTGTTTCCTAATTTTTAGAAGGAGGAATGATTCAGGGTAGATTTTCTAACTTTAAAGAGTTCTATTTTCTGTTTTTTAATAGAGTTCAAAACTATTATGGTTTGTTTCTTGAACTTTGTTTCTCTCCTTTACCTTCATATAAAATGTTCGTCTCTCCATCTAGATCATCCCTGTCCTATACTACTACTCATGCAGGTCCCTGGCTCTGGGCATGGCCACAGTGGCTCATATTTGAAAGTTCATGGGGACTAGATTTCTCCAGCACTCTTACAGTAGTCTTCTGGGCACAACCTGCTAAGGAGTGGATGCAACCCTCCCAGTTTCTGCTGCTATTTTCCACTAGGCCCTCTGTGCACTCCAGTGAGCTAGCTCCCTTGGGTATTTGGGGGTTCTGCTATTCTAAGGTCTGTCAGATGCCCTGTTGCACCCCTCTGCTTCCTCCTGCACTGAGCTGATACTGTGCAGGCTTTTGGCTGTTGTAGTTTGTCCTCATCTCTAGTCTGTGGGGCAGTTTGTTACCAGGGTTTTTTTATTTGTTTGGATTTTTGTTCTTCTGTAAATATTTGGCTATATAGTTGCTCTGTTTTGATGTGGAGAGCTAGAAAGATTCAAAAATTGTGCTGCTGCTAACCCAGTCACCCCAAACAAACAATGACCTCTTGAATCATGTTAAGAACATAAAATTTTCTAAAATTCATTCTGTTTCTCTTAATAAATCTCTTTCAAAGAGAGGAGGTTCCTTTGACTCTTCAGAGTTGTTTTCTCTTTTTAAATAGTGTTCTGTGGGGTAAACAGAGTCAGTCAGGCTCCCTCACCCAGATGTCTGGGCAACTAAGATAAGCAGTGTCCCCCTAGCCTTGAGACTGGGCCTGATAAACAGCATTCCTATAGCCTTGAGTCGGCCTGCATGAAAAGAGTCTCGCTGTGTTATAGAGTATTTTGGCACCATGCCGTGCATTTAGTATATAGGGGAGTTGGGACTCCCTGCCTGCACAACGGCCAGTGTGACATGGCGCTTGCAGCAAGCGTGGAGCGCCCACCATGAATAAAGGCATGTCTGGCATTCCTACGGCTCCACGCATTTTCTTCTGTTGTCCTGAATCCCGAGTGAACCTGCCCAGCCTTGACAGGCTGCAATGCATGTTCAAAATAAGGTGACTTGTTTTTTCAACTCTGTGTCCCTCCTCCACCTTCCTATGAAAGCTTCCTTTCATGTATGCCATATGTTTACACAGACATCTTATCATTTTTATCCTCCCTCACTCCCTCCTTTTGTCCTTCCTCTCTTAAGCCAAAACAAAGATGAATAAATGCGTTATCTGTGCTTTCAGTTATTGACTTGTAGTCACGAGGAATTACAGCAGATGGTGTTCAGGCCCCAGCTGTATCTGTCACCTTCACACTTCAGTGCACACTGCCCTCCTTCCAGTTTCTGGCCCTTCCCTGCTTTGTTTACAAGCTTGCTTTAGCCACCAGTGCCTACTTGGTCTACCTGAGCAGCAGGCAGGAGGTGCTATTGCCCCTCTTGGAAGTAATGCTTAACTAATGACTGATGACTTATATGATAGACGGAAAATCAGCACACTGAAAGATGCCCACATCCTAATCCCCCAAATGTACGAACATGTTACCTGATGTGGCAAAAGTAATTCTGCAGATGTGACTAAGTTAATGATCTTGAAATGGAAGAGTGTCCTGGATTATACAGGTGGGTCCAATCTATCACATGAGTCCTTATGAATGGAAGAAGGAAGTCACAGTCAGAGAGAAATTTGAATGTGCTGTGCTGCTGGATTTGGAGATACAGGAAGGGGACACCAGCCAAGCCATACAGGTGGCTCCCAGCAACTGAGAAAGGAAGAAAATGAATTCTCCCCTAGAGTGTCCAGATGCAGCCATGCTACCTCCTTGATCACCTTGATTTTAGCTTCGTCTGACACAGTTTGCATTTTTGACCTCCAGAACGGTAAGATAACTATTATTTTAAGGCACCATTTTTTTTGAAATTTGTTATACGAGCAATAGAAAACTAATAAAATGGCTAAGTGCCCCAGCCCCCTCAGTTCTTCAGTGGAATGCCTCTCGGAGTTCCCAGAAGTGGTGGTTAAGTGTCTTAAACACAGTGGTAACTTGCTAGAAAACAAACCATGTATTAGCTTCCTTCCCTTTCCTTTCTAACTTTTTTATTCCCCTACTGTGTTGGGAACACTTGCAAATAAATTGCTTGCACTTAAGTCTTTGAATCAGGATTTGCTTCAAGGGGAAGCCAATCTAAAACAGAACTTGAGATGGCTTTGGAAAGAGATTGATGTAAGTGCTTGTTCTAATTCTTCAAGTTTGTATTGGAGGAGAAGAGAGAATTATAATTTTTATAATTTTTTTTTCAGTTCAAAGATGCAGTGGTACAGGGGCCTTGAGAAGCAAGTGGAAACCTGAAACTCAGATTGGTCGCAAAACGTTCTCCCTATCTTGGTTACAGAGCCCTTTGGGGGAAAGAAGGGTATGTTTATTGTGTGATTCTTCAATACTTAGAATAAGACCGCAATTCATAGGGCCTCCATGGCCACCAGGGACTATGAATTTTAGGATGAAATTTGAGCAGATACTGCAGATTAGCAGACTTTATACCAGGTTTCTTGATGTTGGCACCATTGACATTTGAGGCCGAATATTTTTGTTGTTGTTGTGAGATCTGTTCTGTACATTGTAGGATATTTAGTAGCATCCCAGGACACTACCCACTAGATACTGTTATCACCCCCACCCCAGTTGTGACAACCAAAAATGTCCCCAGACATTGTCAAATATCTCTAAGGGACAAACACCCTTCAATAAGAGCCACTCCTCTATAGAGCTCCAACTCCTTTTTTATCCTGTCTTCTGGTGCATTGGAGGCAGGCAAGCTAAAGACCACGTTCTCCAGACTCCCTTACACTTAAGATTCTGCGTTTGAGGTGTGGAACACGGAAGTAAATAAACGTCATGCGGCACCCGCCGAATACCTACTCCGACAAGCGCTGCCATGGAGGTGTTTGCTGTGTTTTGGTTCTGCAACGGTCCTGGTGGAAGTGTATTCTCTGCCTTCATCGGTACTGAGTGCAGCAGCAGCAATTTGATTTTGTTATAAAAACCCTACTGAATAACAAGATAGTTCTCTTTGCTGTGTTTTCCCTCAGTATGTAGCACCTAAATTGGTTTCCTGGTATATTGGGAAATTTGAAATTAATTCTTTTCTGATCAAACTAGCTATAGACAATTCTGTTGTCTGAAATAGAGTCATTTTTACCAGGACTGTGTACAGAGAGCATCACAATCTAAATTATGGCTTTGTCTTCATGAAAAAGACAGGAAAAAAGATACTAAGGATTTAGATTTTGTAGACTGGAAAGGTCATAAATCCAGTTGTATAAAGTCAGACTATCCTTGTACGGTAGAACCCCATGCTGGCTAAGTCTGTAACATTAACCAAAATGCTAGGAATAATTCCTAATATTAGTGTGAGTGTGTGTGTGCTGATTCTTACTGCTTTCAGTAAAGTCCTGCAAGAGATAGATCAACTCAAACTAGAGGCAGAAGAAAACAGCACTTGGCTGAGAGTGGCCAGGGGCCTGTGATCTGCAATCTGAGTAGATGGAGCCCACAGTAATTTGGAACCTCGAAGAGTATTTTAAAAGTCAACTTTGGTATTTACTCAAATGAGTTAAAAACTTATGTCCTCACAAAAGCCTGCACATAGGTGTTTAATAGCAGCTTTATTCGCAATTGCCAAAACCTGGCAAGTAGCCAAGATGTCCTTAAGTAGGTGAGTGGATAAATAAATCTTAAATGCATATCCTACTAAGTGAAAAAAGCTGATCTGAAAAGGCAATATATTGTATGGCTCCAGCTACATGACATTTTGGCCACAGTGCTTGCCAGGGGTCCTAGGAGAGCGAGGGAAGGGTGGGAAAGCAGAGTACAGCGATGTTTAGGGCAGTAAAACTGCTCTGTATGATACTGTAATGGTGAATAAATGTCATCATACCTTTTTCAAAACCCAGAGAAGGTACAGACACTAATAATGAAGCCCAGTGCAGACTATGGACTTTGTGTGATGATGATGTGTCAGTGCTGGTTCATCTATTTTAACAAAAGTACTGCTCCAGCGCAGGATTTTGATGATGGGAGGGGCTTGTGTAGGGAAAGGGAATACCTGGGAACTGTGTATTTCCTGCTCAATTTTGTTGTGAAGCCTAAAACTACTCTAAAAAATAAAGTCTATTTTAAAAACCCGGCTGCTTCTTATCTCAATAGTGATGACTGTAAAACTGTCACCTTAGAAGAAGTTTTTAAAAAATTTATATTGAATTTATGGGAGTGAAATTGGTTAATAAAATTATATAGGTTTTAGGTATACAATTCTATAATATATCATCTGTATATTGTACTGTGTATTCACCACTCAAAATCAAGCCTCCTTTGGTCTCCATTTATCCCTCCTTTACCCTTTTCTACTTATCTTCATCTCCCCATTCCTTCTGGTAATCACCATGAATATAGGCACCCCTATGTTCATAGCAGTGTTATTTACAATAGCCAAGATTTGGTAGCAGCCTAAGTGCCCATTAGTAAGGGAGTGGATAAAAAAGCTGTGATACATTTTTACACAATGGAACACTACTCAGCAGTAATAAAGAAGGAAATCTTACTTTTTGCAATAGAATTGATGAAACTGGAGGGTATTATGCTAAGCAAAATAAGCCAGTCAAAGAGAGACAAATACCATATGATTTCACTTATATATGGAATCTAATGAACAAAATAAACAAACAAAATAGAAACACTCATAGATACAGAGAACAGACTGATAGCTGTTGGGAGGGGGATTGGGGTGAAAAATGTGAAGGGATTAAACAAAAAACAAACAAACACAACAACAACAAAAAAACTCCTGATAGACACAGACAACAGTGTGGTGATGACCAGAAGGAGATGTTTCTGATCTCAAGATTTATTTCAAAAGAGTTCCTTAAGAGTTCTTTGCCTGATGATCAGAGCTAGCTCATTGATAAAGATCAAATTAAGAATTATCTTCCTATCCAATCCTCTTTCAACTAGTCTCAGGATAGCTGGAGGATAGGCAGAGCATAGTGGCCAGTGAGAAAGTCTTCTGGCTTAAAAATCCACAACTATACAAGTTCCTTAACTATGGTTATTTGTGTATGAAACTTACTAAAAATAATAGAAATACATCTTACTAGATTGTTGAGGGAACCTCAGGACTAGGTTAAAATAACCTGTGACTATTAAACACCAAATGCTGAACCTGGTCTCCAACTTGCACAAGCAGAAAGTAGAATAACAAAGCTGTATATCCCCAAAGTCATCCTCTCTGATTCCCTCGTCAGCTCTGGCCATAAAGAAAAAATGACCAGTGTAGTGGAGGCTATCATGCACCACCCAGTTTCCCTTAAGGACTGAAGAACTTATTTCTGCAGCTTCTGGGAGTGTTACTGTCTGTCAGTATTGCCTAGGAATTTGCTAAAGGAAAGTACTTCACCTTTCTTTGAGAGAGCCTGCATTTGGTGACTGGTCAATGTGAGCACGTAAAGTTCCAGGCTTCTTAATCAAACCAGAAACCACTGTATGAGGCCAAATAGTTTTAGACCTTCCTGTGGTAGGTTGAAGCTTTGGCTGAGATTTCATCACAGTCTAATGACTCCCTCTGTTTTATCCTGCTCTCTTCTCTGCTCCTACACTTGATGTCTATCTGGATCACTCTAATAAATTCCATGCATGTTATTTTCTATCTCAGTGTCTGCTTCCCAGGGAACTTAACCTTCATAAATGAGGGAAAAAGTACAGAGGACAAAGGCTAGGGCAGTTGGATGCACTAAGGAACTTGTCCACTGTTGTAGTAGACTCTTGCTGTTGATCAGTCGTCCCCTACGTTTTCGTTATACACGCTTCTGAATAGAAGTGTGTGTGTGTGTGTGTGTGTGTGTGTGTGTGTGTGTGTCTTTTTCCTGAAAACTGCAATCATACCAACATCTTTGCTCTTGGCTTAAGGTGAGTCTTGTGTAATAGGGAACATTGATGATCCACAACCTAGAAAGAATATGCATAAATTTATGTTATCTTGGTCAATATAGACAAAAAATTATCCAGTTAGAATTGAGTACTGTTATATAATAATTTGAACTATGAATATATATTATTTCCTCATTTGGGGGGCAAGTATTTCTAAAAGTGGGACTTATTTAAGTTCTGCTTTGATATAGCAAGTGACACTTTATTCAATAATCAAAACTTGCTTATGAAATTTTTAAAAGCACTATCACGGAAATTTCAGGAGCATGTAACTTGCTTTTTAGTTTATAGGCCATGGAACCATGAGAAGATACATACAAATCTGATGGAAAAGATATGTGTGTCCTTCAGATATTTTGACTTTGGATAAGCTAGCAAGGTGAGATATTGCCATTATCCCTTTTGGAGAGCAGAGCATGTTCCTCATGAATATTTAGGTGGCCAAAGTGTTGGATGTGCTAGAGATGGCTTTGGCCCTTCTCTCTTAACAATAGAACCTAGAAATTTAGATGGGCATTTTTCTGCCTGGATAGAAGATTTTATTTCCAAGCCTTCCTTGTAGGAAGGTATGGTCATATGATTAAGTCATGGTCAATATGCTGTAAGTGCATGTTTGGTACTGGATTTCCATAGTCTCCCTAAAGGGTCTCACTCATGCCCCAGGCCTATCCCTTTTGCCCTCTGCCTCTCTGAGAGCCTGCAACTCGGGTATTGTGACTGGGGCTGAGGTCATCCACCTTACACTTCAGATCCGGAGGAGGGATGTCAGTTAAGATAGTGAAGCAAAAACACAGAAGGAGACAAGGTTGCTTGTGAATGAGGAGTCACAATATTCTCCCTGTCCTGTGTACTTCTAAAGCTCTTTTGAATGTGAAGGAAACAATGCTAAATTTTATTTAATCCATCACTATTTGGGATTTTTCCAGTATACACAGTTGAACTTAATCCAAACTGACACAGAATTCAAGTGATGTAATCCTAAAACACTCCCTTGACCTGCTGTCACTGCCCCAAAGGCAGGATGGGCATGGCTGCTGGTGTGCTCCATAGTTTTTAGGCACACCAAGCTTCACAGGAGATTAACGAGGCCTGAGAACTTTATAGCAACTTATGGTCCAGCCTTATCTGCACTATTTCTAAATGAAATTCCATGAAAGTTCTATAGCAATGCAACTTTTCTCTTGTATTAGTATAGCATATTTACTGGACATTAAACATTTTGACATTTATTGGGAATTTGCGTGACAGAGAGCAAAATAACACCACTCACTAGTTTTCTACTGCCACTGCAATAAATCACCAGTCTCAGTGGCTTTAAACAACACAAATTTATCCTCATACAGTTCTAAAGATAGGACATCCAAAATGAATTTTACAAGGCTGAGGTCAAGATGTTGGCAGAGCTGGTCCCCTCTAGTGGTTCCCTGGGGACAGTCTGTTCCTCCTCTCTCTCAGCTTCTATAGGTTCGTGGCATTCTGGACTTGTGGCCACATCACTTCAATGGCTGCTTCTGTTGTCACAGTGCTTTCTGTAACTCCTTCTATGTCCCTCTCACAAGGATCATTGCATTACATCAATCCCCCCTGCCCGCAGCCCCACTCCCTCCCCCCTGCCCCCGCCCCAACTAATCCAGGATAATCTCTCCGTTTCAAGATCTTTACTTTAACCAAATTGTCAAAGTATCTCTTGCCATATAAGGTACCAGGGCTGGCAGGATTTGGAATGTAAACAATTTTGGGAGACTTCACTCACCTAGACATCCTGATTAGAAATTATCCGGGAGAGTTTTTTTTTAATTTAAAAGTAACAGAATTGGTTAATATGGTTACTTTAAACAAGACAACTTCTATAAATTAAAAACTACTATCAGAATGTTGAAAGGTAACCCCTCCCACTATTTCCTGAAAATATAACAGGCATGGTGACAAGAATTTAATATATATTCAAATATACAATATTTAATTTTTTAAATAGAAAGAAAACCACTAAGGCTTTAATTTCTTGATAGGGAATTAGTTGTGCATCAATAACAATTCATGAATGGTAAACATCCTAAAATCTATTCAACTTTATTAAGCATAAAAATCCAGAACAAATTGAATGTTTTACTTTTAAATTATGAAGATCATGAAAAGATGTCACCAGTGCTGAGGGTGCAGTTAGCCATGTCTGGACACTCCTGTAACTCACCTCTAGCAATACAGATTGGCTTTGCTTAGAAGTTATTTAGCACTGATTATCAAGAATTCAAAAAAATGTTCATATTTTCAACCCAGTGCAGAAGAGCAGAAATTTTCATCTTTATGTGAAAAACTGGAAAAACCTAGAAGTCCTACAATAGGAAAATGGCTAAATAAATAGTGCTATAATTATAAGCTGGAATATATTATTCAGCTATTTAAATATATGTCACTGGAGAGTATTCTTTCTAAATGACTTGGAGAAATGCCTAGAAGGGCAGGTTGAGCAATTCAATAAGGCGGCTGAGCAGACAGCTAAAAATCTGTGCAAAGGTCAGAAGAACATGCCTTCCCCAGGCCTGGGCTTTCTGAGTTTTCTTTCAATCCATCAGGTTTGGCAATTTAGATATATAATTATTTGGGTTATTAACACTAACTCCAGTCAGCATTAAGGGATAAATAGGGTGAAAGATCAGCCAGTTACATTGGCATGGCTCTGTCAGATACTGAAATGTGAAATACTGAATTTCTGAACTAATTGGTGAATGGCAGCTGGTTGCTGCCCTGAGCCCTCAGGTACTCCCTGCTTCCCTGGCCTCCTGGGCCGCTTCCTTGGTACCCCTCATTTTGGATCTTCTCATTGTTGATCAACTGAAATGGCGCATCTGGGGCCTCCAGGAAGCTGCACCAGCTCTGTGGCAAGTGTGTGACCTGACAGGTCCTACCCTGATGTCTACACCCACCTATCTGTCTTCTTTCCATTTCAGGACATGCTTCTCCCAAATTCTTTCTTTGGCCTTCCTCCAAAATAAAGCCGACTCCATTTAGTTTCAATTGGAATGTATTATTTACTTCATTTTATTGATTTTTTTCTCTCATACAGCCGTACAAATAAGGAGAGGCTTTTACTGCTGAGAGAAATGTAAGTGGGGTATGCGGTGTGCAGCTCTGAAAACACCTTTCACTTTATTTGATCTGATTTCTCCTATATTCTTGGCTACTTTCACTTTTACAGTTAAAAATATGAATTTTGCATGTTCCTGCCAGTTTTATAATGCCATTTTTAAACCATTTTTCCCATTGATTTGGCTGGTTTTCATATTTTTCTCCCACATTGACTGATGTATCCCTGCTATTTCTACCAATGTGCTTTTATGCCTTCCTACTTTCCAAAAATAGATTCTCCAATGAGACACTATTATCCACTGAACAAGGATAAAGGGAAAGCAAAATAAAAGTTGTATATTTAATTAGTCATAACTATGCAAAATTAATGTGTTAGACTAGGTTCTCCAAAAAACAGACTCCAAAATAGGATAAAATATACAAGGATTAGATTAGAGAAAATGCCTGTGAGAAAAAAAATGGCATATTTCTTGTACATTAGCTTAAAATATGCAGGAGAGCTGGAAGAGCTACCAAACCACAAAACAAGCTTGGCGCTGAGTGAGGAGAGCAGGAAGTGATTTGGCTTGAAGCATCCCAGACTCCTGCTGTACTCCAAGGAAGGCTTAGCAAGACTGCAGGGAGTCCTGAAGCTGAAGTGGCCACTGGAAGAATCCTGGGTCTCCTAGAAACTGACCTGCCTGGTCTTTCTGTTGTGCTCAGGCACTGGGTGGGAAGTGTGGCCTCATGGGATGATGAATTTTGGAATGCAGGACTTAGGGATCTTGGTCAATTACACCCTTTATAGTAAGAAATCTCTAAGGTATGTCACCCTTTGTTTTTCATGTAACCCCCTCCCCTGGTCCCTCCTGGAAGAATAAACTGATGGTTTTAAACTCTAACATTTTGCTGAAGTCTGAAGCTGCAAGCACATCAAAGCATGTATACATCCACAAAAGTAAAAGATAAAACAATTTGCAAAGCAATGATGCATCTATAAGTTGACTTCATAAGAAAAACATTGAGATAAACATATACAATGACACAAAAATATAAGCACACAAAAAATAGTACACACAGGTATATAAGATGTAAAAGAAGCCAATTATCTTTTTGTTCATGCTTCAAAGATACAAATAAACAAGACATAGGAAGTCTATACTTTTCTGAGTGGGAGGAGAGAAAGGAAAATGCATTTATCAGGAAATTAGTTTTGTGCCAGGCACTGTGGTAGGTGGTTTCATGTATGTTAACTTAAAATGTATTGTACTACTTCTGTCCTTTATTGAATACTTGTAACAGCCTTCCGGTAGGTATTTTATTTCTGCTTTACAAATGAAGTAATGGGATTCAAAGAGGTCATATATGAAAAGTTATGAATAAGACAATAAAATATTTGTCTTGGGCTGGTGTGGCTCAGTGGATTGAGTGCTGGCCTCTGAACCAAAAGGTTGCTGGTTGGATTCCCAGCCAGGGGCACATGCCTAGGTTGCAGGCCAAGTCCCCCAGTAGGGGGCGCATGAGAGGCAACCGCACACTGATGTTTCTCTCCCTCTCTCCCTCCTTTCCCCTCTCTAAAAATAAATAAATAAAATCTTAAAAAATAAAATAAAATATTTGGAACTTGAAAGTATTCACAGTGGTATTTGGTGGGCTTTTACATCCATTACATAATCCTTTTCATTCTTTTGGATTAAAAAAAAAACTCTGATAAATTAGTGTCTGATTTTGGCCTGAAATCCATAGGTAAAAAAAAATCTGCTTTATCACTGGGGAAAAAATTTAAGGAACTTGTCTAAGTTTGCACATCTAGTAAACCATAGAACCAGAATACATCTCAAATCTGCCAACAGGGAAATAAGGGGAGAAGGGCATTCCTGAGTGTTCTCTGTACATACACTTTTTATTGCAAGTGATTTTTTTCTCCAAAGCATCTTCATTCTTCTAACCTTTGGAATGAAGGGTATTTTATACCATCTTTTTTGGATCAACTCTATCAGTCTATAGTATGAGACCAATCCTCTCACCAAAGGGACAATTTAGGAGTCAAGGGGAGAGGAGTCAAGAGGGATCTCAATATCAAATCAGCACCCTTGCCTAACTAAGGTGTGGTGCCAATGACTGTGGTCCTTTTCTGTATTCCAGATTCAGTAAATGGTCCCTGCCTTGCCTAGTTGTTAATTCCTCTAGTCTTGCTCTGACGGCATGACTATTTTGACCCCTTCCAGTCTTTCAGAGGGTTAGATAAAGCTCTTTCCCTGGGGGACAGAACCAATGGCTGGGTGCTTTTTAAGACCTCTTGTCTTTGGGCCTCTTATTCTTTCTGCCCTTTACTTCTCAGGCCTTCCTGCCTGGCTGATTCATCCTTCTGAGACTTTGTGAAATTCAGATCATCTATAATCTGCTACATTTCTCTGCTTTGATTTCTCTGCAGATCAAAGCTTTGTTGTGACACTTACTTCCGAGCTTCTATGCAACAATGCCTCTCATTAGCAAATAAACACTTCAACTTCAACTTGTTCCACTATCATCCTTTTTGGGGCTATTAATATAGGGCTTCCTGGTATCCATCTTGCCCAAATGGAAGCCCATCTTTTATTCAGGAATAATTATAGATGCAATTTACTAATCACTGTGCATACCCCAGTTAACCAGCGTAACAGATGGATATTATTACCATCTGTATCCAGGAAAATTGAGATGGGGAGAATAGGACATTGAGATATGGAGCAGATTTGGTGCTCTGAGAGCAGACACTGAGATAGATTAGGGATCAACACCTGTGAAAGTAAGGTGGTAGAAATGAGATTGGACAGAGAAAGAAATCAAAGTCTAATGTAGGCCTACCATAACCTTGGTTCACTCAACCGGGGAGCTCTGGGTCAAGTATTACCCATCAGCAAGCCATGTGAGACTGAGATGGCCAGCTCTTTACACACTCTCTTTGCTCCATTAGTGGAGGCAGGCTCTCATGGGAAAGCATGACCTCGGACAAGGTGAGTCTCAATTGAGTAGACACTGAAGAAGTTTACACCTGGAAGCTGTCTGCTGACTACATTTCCCACAGTTAAGAGCAAATCTGTCCTTGAAGAGGGATCTGAGTGGTACATTTCTGTATTTACTGAGACTCCAAGAATCTAGGAAATCTATAAGATTCTATAGCTAATAAGCAACAAAGATATGATACCGAGTCTTTTATGACTCAGAAGTCTATGCACCTCATCAATTCATAATTAGTTTCCAAATATCCATTTTGACCAACTGAATCAGAATCACCTTAGGAGATTTACTTTAAAATAGGGATATTTGGCCTCAATCCTATAAGATTCACATCCAATGTATGTGGATGAGATACAGGAATCATACCCAGTTTATGAAAGTGTCCAAGCTCATTCTGAAATACAGAAACCATTGACACCAAACAATGGGAAAGGTTTTAAATGCTGGATTCCACTTATGGTAAAAGCTATACAGTGTTTTGGGGGTGTTAAAAATTCAGAACCAGGATTCGTCTCTATGGGCTGATGTCTAATGTCAGTGTCAAGACCTCTCCTGGACTCAGTTTCTTATTTTGTGATTGCTGTTTCTCTGATCACCCTGGGGTAAAAATACTAAAGAAAGTGCAGCTGTTACTATTCATGAAAGCAAGTGACTCTGTAAGTGAATTGAAGAATTTGCCCTCCAATTAGTTCCTACAATGTCTGCAAAATGAATTTGAAGATGCCAAATTATACTTTGCCTTTTGTCTTTCACCACAAAATTAGAGATAAATTCATGTTTTAAATTGTTTATAATATACAATGCAATCACTTTTAAGGATGTAGTAAATTCTTTAAATTTGCACTTTTAAATAAATATACACTTTTCTGATCAAATAGTACTTGATTATAATAAGACAAGAGTTAAAATAGAAGCTTTATTACTAGGCAAGATGTAAATATAGAACAAAATTGACTTGTTTCCAAGCTAACGAACTTCTCAGACAGATTTCTTTCAGTTCTCCTTTACTAACAATGAAGACAAGAAGTCAGATCCTGAGGGAGGGTCTATCTACAGTGGGGCTTTCAAGCCCTCAGCTGTGGAAGGATAAAGGACCGGTCACGCTGATAAATGTAACAAAACAGATATCTTTAAAAAATGCATTAGTTGTTGCATAAAGTTTTTTTTTCCAAATTTTACCTAATTAACAGAGACTTTTTTTAATATGAGAAAATCTTTAAAATAGTGAATCATAAAGGTTGTGTGCTGAGATAAATAAAGTTTATATAACTTCTCTCTGGTTTATGACAGTATCCTGAGATTTTTGGCTTATGGCTTATGGCTTTTGACCTCTGAGACCATTTAAAAGGGACCATGAGCCTTGCCCCAGTTGCCATAGGCAGTTTGCACTTCACCTTGAGCACAGAAGGAGGGCTGTGTAAATGCTTTATGAGTATTTTGCAGGATGTTAACTGGGTCATGGAAGTTCTAAGAAGCTGTGTATAGTTGCTTTATGTTACACTGTGGTGGTCGCAATGCATGAATACTTGAGTTTCAACACTAAAAAGGTTTAAATGAGAAAATTACAGGACTGGCTGAGCTCTTTAAAATCAGGAACAGTGACTCATTCATATTTGTGCTTCCAACTTGTGCACAGTGTCTGTTTGAACTAGTGAGTACACAAAAACTGTTTTTTAACCTCATGCACTTAAAACCATTGAAGTTTGGACTTGAAAGAAAATCACTAGCCTATGAGAAAAAGACTGACAAAACCAGCTACTGTCAATGACCACAGATGTCACGAATCTAGATTTCTCACTTGGAATCTCAAGTGGGTGAATTTAATTAGCTGCTACAATTAGAAGCTAATTATTAGAAGTGGCCTTGGAGAAAACAATCCCACATTGCCCCTGCGCTATCTGATCTTGAACTTTTCCATTTCTTCCTTTATTGTTTCTGTTCTATCCAGGCATAACCACATGAAGAATGTTGAAAATGGAAGTTTCCTTTCATTGATATTCAAGATGCCATTTAGCTCAGAACTTTATTATTTAGAGAGAACATGTAGCTAATACTCACAATGATCTTGTTCCATTGATATTTATCTACAGATTAAAGACAGTTGCTTTTCCCTCACCTGTTGAGGAAGTGCTTCCTGCCACTCATTTTCTCCATAACCTCAAGTAAATCTTCACTGGTTCAATGACAATAAGCATTCTGATTTTACCATGACATGATGTTTGGGAAGAAAAATCTAAAATCTTTCATAATGATCATAAAAGAAGTTTCATAATCATAAGATATGAAAAGGGGGAAAATGTATACTTAACCGTAGGTACTTTTTACCATGAATTTCCTGACCTTGATTTGATTAAATTCTCAGGCTAAAGATTGCAGCAATATAGATTTTTTTACAGTTTAATTGTTCATTTCATTGAACTTTGAATGAGAAAAACCTCAATGTGGGGCACAAAGGGTGGTAAGCGGAAGGAGAAGTTAAGGACTGAGCTACTCTGCAGATCAGAGCATTTGAAAGTGAGCACTCAATGTGACAAGAGCAAAACCACAGGATACCACGTACTCTTGCAGTTCACTTTGTTTCTCAAACTATTCAGAATCTTCCTATTGTGTGCTCCTACATCCTCTCTCTTTATTTCACAGATGTCGCTGGGGTAGTTAACCTGATCCAGCCCTGAAGAACTCAGGGGAGGAAGGGGAGCCTTTTGCCTGAGAAGCGTTCCCATCCTGACATGCACAAGAAATGAAGACATCGCCTGCCATGCTTGGAATTGGGAAGTCATTTTGGGTCCTCTTCTTAATCCCACATCTGGGCATCTGGAGTATTGACGGTAAAGCAACTACTTAGATTGGGCTTTGTTTCATTTTCCAGGAGGTGTTGGAGGTAATGTTTCTCCTTTCTGATCTTGTAGGATGTGGCATTTATGTGAAGGACAATGGTAGACAAAACCAAGTGGTTAGATTTGCTCACTGAAGACATTGTAGGACACAAACCAAATTAGAACATGGTGTTCCTCGCTTTGGCCAGTTTTCTTAAAAGATGTTCTGACAGTAAGAAAAAGGAACTGGGCAGATGTTCTAAGTAGTTAGGTACAAATTTATCACCACAACTAGCCAAACTGCTCTGGATGTCACACTGATGGCAAGTAGTGTGTTCTTTGCAAACTGAAGCTTGACAGAGTGAGTGTTATTTTGTTCACTGGGGTAGGATAAGTATTGATTACCTGACTTCATGGTTACTCTTGAATAATGTCGTTAATTAAAATCACATGACTTGCTTCAGTGACATGTGTGCCTGGAGAACACTGATTGAGAAAATGCTGGGAAATACAGGATTGGAGTTTTCTGTCATTGCGGCTACGAAAATGGTTCTGAGCTGGGTGTCGGTTCACATAGAAAACAGCTAGGGTTCTGCGTAGATGATGTTTGGCCACTTCTTCAAAGCTTTGTGCAAGCAAACAACCAATTTCTTCCATCTGGTGAGTTCACTTGCTCCCTTCCATGGATGGACACAGGAGCCTGCATGTTGTGAAGGGGGAAGGGCTATAAATAGCTAGTAGATGTTTTGGATTTTCTCAGGTCTGGTTTCCAATATCTTACTGCATGGTCCCCTCAAGCACACACACTCTCACCAGTTTGTGTGCTGTGGTTTTAAGTTGGAAAATGTGGCCCCTGAAACCTGAGCGAATGTCGTCTTCAGTTCTGGAGCTGGGTGCTTCGACGTTTGTACCCACAGTGCCAGGACAGCACATCACCAGGGGCAAAATATGTCTTCCCTTCAGTCATCTAAGTATTTTTGTGTTTGTATGTTTTTACGTGTGTCTATCTTTTATTATGTTGACGAGGGGTTTAGATGGTTGATTGGATTTTTCACTTCTCATAGATGCCTACAATCACAGAGCAAAAACTGGAGTCAAGTTTTATCAAACAAAATTTATACCAACTTGAAGAATGTATAAACTATTCCCTGTAAAATGAAATAAATGAATTTTTTAGTGCTGTATCACACTGAGATTGGGGTATAACTTCTATTCCCCCTGCCAACGTGCTTACAAAAAAGAACTGGAGTGTTAGAATTGGGTTAATTTACTGGTTCTGCCACTTACTGTGTGACTTTGGTTAAGTTTCTTTTCCTCATTTACCTTAGTTTCTTTCTTTGTAAACTAGAGATAATTGTATCCAAATTACGGGCCTATTGTGGACACTGTAAATGCAGGAATATGGATAAAGTACCTGGCACAATAAATGCACACAATAAAATATTAGTGGTATTTTTGCTAATATTCTTATCACCAAGCAACCCCCCCCAATTCAATTAAATGGACATAAGTTTTAACATTATTATTTAAAATAGTTGAGTTTTTAAAGCTAAAGTAAAATGAATGAATGAAAGATATTACACAATGTATTTAGTCCAAAACATAGTGAATCAAATTACTTGGAAACTGAAATGAAAAGCCTTGGGCAAAGTTCTAGCCAGCTGTCTCACAGAGCAGATGACGAATTACAGCATTATTTGCATTGAATTTAGGACACGGGTTGAGATAAGGAATGTTTGGTGAGATTTGTTCTCCCAGACAGAGCTGATGACTATTTCTTAAAAAGCATATTACTTTGACCCTTTATGTCCTGAGGAGTTCCTGTAGTTCAGTTAATTTTTAATCACTGAATTCTTTATACTGGCACAGTTTCAAAGTTTCTAAAAATAATCTTAATTTTTTTTTCCTTCACTTAGAAGCAATGTGAGATCTGTGTGCCTCTTCCCAGGAATCAGGCTACATTGAGAATAAGTTTGGAAACAATGGAATGTTCTGTACAGATCTCCTTCTTTATAATGAAATTATGCTTACTTACTTTTTGTGTTTCTCAACAAAAATTCAGGGGAGCACTGTGCCCCTCAGTATCTGGCATAGAAATTCTGTCCTGAGGAAAGTATGTAAGTGTCAAAGTGTCAGCACCTTCCCTTCCAGGACAGGTGGGCAGATCATGCTGGCAAGAACTAGGCTGCAGGTGGGGAAGCCCCTGTCAGTCACCTGTCTCGTTGTACTAATACAGTCGGTGAGCAAATACAGTCGGTGAGCAGCTCCAGCTGTGAAGCCCTGGGCCACTTGTTCAGCCCAGGGTCAGCCTGAGATTCTACCTTCAAGCAGGAAGGAGCACTTCAGTTAATGTCTGAAACCACTTGGCACTGTATATGATCCTGAATTGAGGCTGCTGAAAATCTTTTATTAATCACTGCTTATTGTGAGGGAAAAAAATCTGAATCTGGTATGGTACCAGTGGACACCCATAGTTTGGCTCTTTTGAGGACACAGCGGCTGTGGCCAAGTCTCCACCTGAGCCTCTCCATGTTCTTTTTAGTCTCTACTGTGGTAGTTCAGTATGGACCACAGATCCCTACTCCACACCTCACACAGACTGCCTTGCTTTGCCGTCAGCTGCCCATATTGTGGGGCCGGGTCAGAGCACAAACATTAGCTCGGAAGGTGCTCTGCATCTGTCTCTCATTCTTTTGAAGTTTCAGGGTCGTTATCAGGCTTATTTCTTCAGCGATTGCTATTTGTTCCTATTGAAATGGGCACAGAAGATGGAGCTGTGCCTTCTGCCAAATGCCTGGGTATTATCACTCTAAGAATGCCTGCCACAAAACATGACTGCCTTTGTTTGATATGAACGTCTAGGAATACATTCTGCATTACAGGATTTCCTGGATTGTGGTATGAAAATGTTAATCTCTGTGCTGAAAACGGCCTTGAAGAGACTTTCCAAGTACCGAAAAGCCTTTTAATTAACTGTTGCTTCCTCTGTCCCACTATTAGAATTTCCTCTATTGTAATTTTGAAGGCAAACGTAATTTTGAACTTAAATGCTATCTCACTTCACTGGGACTGTCCTAAATGATTTCTAGTACTTGTTTCACCTTTGCCTAGAGTTCAGAATTGTTGAAAGAAAATGTTCACAGGCATTTGTGATCAGGTCCAAAAAATGAAATCAACCTTTTGCTTTGTTCTGTGGAGAGGCAGTGACAGGACTCTAGAGCTAGATTGCCTGGATTACTATCCCATCTCTGCCATTTACTGGTTCTGTGACTCTCTGGTACTCTTTCCTCATGTAAACAATAGGGACAATAAGGACACTGACCTTATCGGGTTGTTCTGAGTATTAAGTGAATGAATTCTGTAAAACACTTAGAACAGTGCCTGATGAATCGTAAGAACTGTGCAACTTTCATTAATAATATTTTTTTCTTTTAGTCCAAAATTGAATTATCTTGAGAGTTCACTAAAGTAGTATTAGAAAACCATCTCTTATTTGGGTTAACAAAAGTCATCTGTAAATAACTCTTGACATCGTTAGCTACTATCATCTCCAGTCACCAAGAAATGATAATAGAGTTTGGGAGTCATGAGACTTGACTTACATTGTGTTATTGAATCGTATCACAGCAATTGGCTTCACGTTTCTAACATTCTCCATTCTCTCACCTCAAAATAAGCTCGGTTATTACACCTTTTTGGTGTCCTCTCATGGACTCTGATTTCTGTGCTTATCCTGTAGAAGAAATTACTTATGTGTATGTATCTGTGTGTACACAAGCAGTGGTATCATTTTAATATGCTCAGAATATAAACATGTACATTTGGAGGTTCACTTTGAACACAGTCCAGGAGAGTGTTGATGGGGCCATCTAGGCCAGTCGCAGGCAACTTCAAGCTTAGCTGGTAGGGCTCTCTAACTCCTCTCCTCCTTCCTGACAGCCACATTTATCTTATGAGCACAACCTGGAACTTGAATACATTGCAAAAAGTCCATTGTCCAGAAGTGGCTGTAAGAAAGGTGGGGGTGTTTATATTCTAGTAGGGTGGCCATGGTCCCATTTCATTTTCTTCTATGGTATTAGAAGAGGAGAATTGACATGGGGAAGGGGGTGATTGGCAGTTTCTGCCCACATAGATATTGTTAAGTATCTTCCAGGGCTTTGAAAATGCCAGTGAATCTCACTGTGGTCTTTGTAGCAGAATGTAAATATTAGGAAGGCCAGGAACTGTCTGGGAAAGAAGTGAAGTTGAACTTACCCCTTGTCTTTCCACCAACACGTAATCACACTTACTCTGAGCATCACGACTGACCTTGCTATCACAAAGCAATATTTAGAAATACTCACATTGGTTTCTGAAGTCTCTCTTGGATGCTGTTTCCTACAGCTGCTGTGACATGCTCTCAGCTCTTGCTGCTCTGCTTTTCTTCCTTATGTCACTGTGACCAAGGTGGAGGGCCAATCATCTCTGAAAGACAGGCCCCCTGTTTCAAGTAGTCAGTGTCTTCCCCAGCCAGAACTACTCTCTAAAATGTCAACATGAACCATTGTTTTTTAGAGCTCATTAAATTGGCTAAAACTTGTTGCTATGCTAGAGAGATAATTACACATCAGCTAACAAAGGTGACTCATCCTTGTCACATAGGGTGGGCAGGACTCTGAATTTCTGTCATGCAGAGACAAAGAGAGTGACCAATAGGGTAGAATCACAAGGGGACATTTGTCACTAGGTAGAGATGTATGTGGAAAAATACCCAAAGACAATTTTTTAAAAATTCTTATCTAAGGACATGTTTTCATTGATTAGAGAGAGAGAAACATTAATTGGTTGTCTCCCATATGCACCCCAACTGGATTCCCCAACTGGGAATCAAACCCAGAGCCTAGGAATGTGCCCTGACCAAGAACTGAACTGGCAACCTTTCGGTGCATGGAACAGTGCTCCCAACGGCTGAGCAGCACAGCCAAGGTGACAAAGAGTTTTTACTCAACCAACACTGGCTTTGCTGGTTAGTATATTTCTGTACAATTTTATCTCTCAGATAAAAGGACACTTTTCTCTGGGGTATACTGCCTTTCTATACTACATTTGTTTGCCTGGTGAGCATACCAGTGTTTACACTTCACCGCTGATGCCGGTAAAAGCAGTTTAGAATCATTGTTCTGAGCAGTGGCACTTGATCCAGATCTTCTGAGTTTCCTTCTTGTCTCTGCCACCTATACACCTTGTGACCCTCAACAATAATTCAACTTCTGTGTCACCTCTCTAAATTCATTTTATTCAAAAATATAATACCTGGCATTCATTGTTTATTATGAGCAAGCAGAGTCCTAGGAACTCTTCCTATGTGCTCTTATGTACATGTACAACTATCCCCTGCAAGAGAAGAGCGTGTGCTTTGGGGTCAGCAGGCCTGGGTTCCGGTCTGTGTCCTGGCTCTGTCTCTCACCTGGTAGTTAACCTGACCAAGTGACTTAGTTTCTCTAACAATTGGTTTTCTCACACCTAAAGGTAATAATAGTAACTATCTCATAAACAATTGTTGGGAGGATCAAATGAAACCATACACACACACACACACACACACACACACACACACATGACCTAAAAGTGAGTAGGACATAATGAGAACTCAAAAATATTAATGACATCTCTGTGTTTCTCCTGTCTGGAGGCTCTGGGGTGGGTCTACAGTGCTTGGATAATGCGGGTGCAGTGTGCTTGTGGTCAGGGGGCAATTAATGTAAAGCAGTGACTCTGGAGGCGAGTTTCCAAATGTGACTCAGACTACCCACGTGCTATCTAACCTAATGATTGCTAAAGTCCTCTACTTGTCGTATTCTTTAACATCTCAAGAGGAAACATGGCACTTGATACTTTGTAAACTTTGCTAACTTTTAGACAAAGCTATGGCAAATACTAGAATGACTGTTTCAAAACAGAACTACTTCGGAATAATTCCAAACTAGATAAAACCAATAGATATATGGCTTAGTCTTAAATTGTACAATGCAACTAAATTGAAAAGATGGTCTTTAAATTCCCCCCAAGTAGTCATATCACAAGATGAGAAATTTAGCCCTAGAAGAAATTGCTTGAAAGTATGTTAAATAAATATCTTATAAAGCAAACTTAAAGGAAGGTTTCACATATCATTATAAGGAGATTTTAAAGAGGAAATAATAATAGAAGATGATTTTAATAGTTCTCTCAATTTTCCTGTTTCATGGTCTTTTTAAAAAGTAAGTGGAATAAATATGGATTATAACATGTATATTCTTGGTGTGAAGTTATTTTCAGTTCCATTTTTGCCAAAGGAACTTTATATTATGTAAGCGCCTGCCTCTCTCTCTCTCTCTCTCTCTCTCTCTCTCTCTCTCTCTCTCTCTCTCTCTCTCTCTCTCTCTCCCTTTCCCCCCTCCCACTTATTGTGTGTGTTTAGACTGGAAAGAGATGCCTATTTCTCTCAAAAGACCCATATCAGACAGTATGCTCAGAGAAGAAAACTTAAACTATTATTGCACACTAGTTCCATATCTGTTGTCTATGTTACATTGTGTGTTGTTTCTCAGGTAGGGGCAGGTGAATATCTTCCACTGACAGTAGGAACTGAGACTCAGTAGGTTTTGATTATACCCCTTAAGATAAATTTATATGGTTTTCTTAAAGTAACAGTGATCACCCTTTATAATAGAAGCTCTGATTTTAACATATGTTTGTATGCCTCATTCTTTTTTCAAATTTCAGTTATTTTTAGTTAAAGAAAAACAGCCTGTCCAAGGACAGCAAAGTGAACTGAAAGTCAGAAGGAAGTAGGGTGTGGGCCACTTACAAACTCTTACTTCAAAGCCTGGACTTGAGGAAAGAGGGCTCTTCTGGGAACTCAGGAGTGATTGGCCAGCAGGGGGATCATTTTGGTGGGTTGGATGGAGCTGCAGCTCACCTTGGTCACTTGATTTGTTTGCATGGTCTCTAAGGTGATTTTCACCTGTCAGTAAGTGGACATAATTAACACCATTATTCTTGGGGCACATTAAATGAAGGAATGACATGTGCAGCCAAGAGAGTGGCTTATTCAGTTAGATTCTGAATCACAATCAGGAAATAGCCTTTATCTGATGCAACCATAATTTCATTTTTCTTGGAGTGAATTTGAAGGAAGGTGAGGTCATTCTGGGGGTCAGTTTCATGCACGGTGCTTGGGACCTTCAAGATGAAGTCTAGCATGAGGCTGGTGTACTGTGTGGGGTAGAATTGTCTACGGTGCTCTTAATGGGAATGACTTCTGGGTTCACCCCGATGATTCCCCACACTCTCTTCTGTCTTTGAAGCCACTTCAGTGTCTCCCCCACCTCTGCCATTGCAGACCCACAATTCTGATTTTGTGAGTTGATGGCAGCTAGCTTATGATGAGAACATTGTGAGGGCTTTCTGTTGCTGTACATGTAATTCTCTGAGACCATCCAGGTGGATGCTCTTCCAACATCATTGTTGTATGATTACATGGCTGCTGTTGCTGTACATGATTTGGCCTTGACTATGCTCAAGCCACTGCCTCAAGGGATCACTAAACCTGCATCATTTTGTAAGGTAAAAGGCACTGGCTTCTCTTCCTTGGTGGTCATCATATCTCCTCTCCTCTCCACTACTCCAGCTCTCTACAGTTAGGCAGATCAGACCACCTCCATCCTCTGAAGGTCTGTTTTCCTTCTGAGTCTGAAGAATTCTCTCTTCCCATAGCCTCCCCACCATGTGTCTGAAGTTCTTATCTGTTAGTTGGTCGGTTGTCTATCATAGTATCTTCTGATAGAAGATAAAATCCTAGTTGATGTCACAGAAAATTATTAGCATATTATACCTTTTATAATCATTTCAGTCTTTCAAAAAATATTTGGTTACATTTTTATGTTTAACTCTAATGCTGACTTAGCTCTGGTAAGACATTCTGTATTTATTACAAGTAATCATTTCTTTCAGTGAAGATAATAATTTTGAACTTTTCACAAATATGTCAGAATTTTCAATGGGAAGAATTTTTCAATGGAAAGTTTGGCTGGAATTTTCCTCATAATAATTGTTGTAATCCAGGCATATGGTTTTTTGAAATAAAAATTATATTTCACATCAGATTCAAATTACAAACCTTTCCTTTTTAAGAGCTAATACGTTTCACATGTGATCTACCCTCATTGACTCTTGATGACATATGTACTCGCAGCTGCACTTGTTCAGCTGGAGGGTACCAGACCAGGCAGTTGTTTGTGGCTGGCATGCCTTTCCGACTGGTTGATCTGGGTGTCTGGACAACCACAGAGTTTCACTTGTTAAATATTTTTAATATCACCCCTGAGTGAACATAAATCAGGGCTTTTCATGCTGCATATTTATGAGGTCTACTTTCTTCTTAATGGTTATACATAACCACTGCAGATGTTGAGATGCCACTGTATGTTGAGATGCCTTTGGCTGACCTCTCTAAGGGCTCAGCTGTGTCTGCTCTGTGACCTCAGCACACAGAGAGCATGAGTCAGAGCTGTGGACAGAAGATGTTTCTCTCTGTGAAACTGCCTCTGTTTCATCTCAGGGCACCTCATACCATCTCACGTTCATACCTTTTCTAAGGCTGCCTCCTCCTGCAGAGACAGGTACCCTTGCACCAAAAAAGGCTGTAGAGCAGATAGGAAGACAGATGCATGAACACATATTTAATTATAAAAGAGTGATGCATGTCACACAAAATAATATGGGACATTCACTGGGACATTCTACTGGGACAGCAAGTAGACTTGGGTTGCTGGAGAATGGGGGTGGGGTGGGAGACAGGGGGTAAAATGCCATTTGGTGAAATCTGAACATGTTCCTGCAAGCATCAGAGATTCTCTGGAGGGTTTTAGACAAAAAGTCTTGTGACTGAATTTTCATTTTTAGAATACGAACTGTGACAGTAATGTGGAGAATGGGTTGAAGTAGAGAGAGGGAACAAAGGCCAAGTTTGGAATGTAGAAGACTTGTTGGTAGGCTGTGACAATAATCCACATGAAACAGAATAAGACTGAAATGAAAGCAGTGGCATGAAAACAAATTTGGATGCTGAATCAAGTTAACTTGGTGACTGATAAAGTGGAACAGTAAAGGAAAAAGGGACATGCATGCTACATGCATGCTCCCATGCTGCCTAGTGGATCATGGGAGGAGGACCAGGTTGTCCCAGGGCAGGGTATGGGGCCGGGGGTTCAACCTCCTCCTTGATGTGGCACAGGTTCTCTCCCTCATGGAGATTTGAAAGCTCTGAAAGACTATATAATCAAGATAATTTTAAAAAATTAATGGGAAAATTAAGAAGTCATGCAAATCTTTTTCTGCATGCTCTTTTCACTAGAAATTGTCACAAGGTCTTTACAGTATTAATTAATTAATTTATAGTTTAAGATGGTTTTTTATTGTTGTTCTATTACAGTTGTCTCCATTTCCCCCATTACTCTCCCTTGCCCTACCCACCCACACCTCCCACATTCAATCCTCACCCCCACTTGTGTTTGTCCATGGGTCCTTTATACATGTCCTTTGATGACCCCTCCCCTTCTTTGCCTCGTTATCCTCCTCTCCCTTCTCTCCTCACCTCTGATCACTGTCAGTTTGTTCTTTATTTCAGTGTGTCTGGTTCTATTTTGCTTGCTAGTTTGTTCTGTTGATTAGGTTCCACTAGAGGTGAGATCCTATGGTATTTGTCTTTCACCACCTGGCCTATTTTACTTAGCATAGAATTGAAAAACAAATAAAAGTTGGTCTACTTTTAATTGTCACCATGTACAAGCAATTCTAAATAATATTGTAATAATTCTAAATAATAATAATTCTAAATAATAATAATAATAATCAGTGATAAAATATTCCTCTCCTTAAGAGGTTTCATTTCTTTTATTCTATGCAGCCATTTTGAATATTTATTTGTTTAAATTTGAAACAGTAAAATTGTACATACTGTGAGGTATAACTTTGTGTGTGAATTAAAAAGTTCATTCATACATGAAATGTTTTGATGATTAATATTTTTACAATTGAAATGTATTCTCTTTAAAGTGTTAACTGTTTTATTTTTATTTTTTAGATATATTTTGTTGATTATGCTATTACAGTTGTCCCATTTTTTTCTCTTTATTCCCCTCTGCTCTGTACCCCTCTTCCCACCAGCATTCCTCACCTTAGTTCATATCCATGGGTCATACACATAAGTTCTTTGGCTTCTCCGTTTCCCATCCTATTCTTAACCTTTACCTGTCTATTTTGTACCCACTATTTATGCTTCTTATTCCCTGTAAATTTTTCCTCATTCTCCCCCGACCCACTCCCCACTGATAACCCTCCACGTGATCTCCATTTCTGTTGTTCTATTCCTGTTCTAGTTTGCTTTTGTTTTTTTTTGTTTTTTTTTTTTTAGGGTCCATTGTTGATACTCATGAGTTTGTTGTCATTTTATTGTTCATATTTTTGATCATCTTCTTTTTCTTAGATAAGTCCCTTTACCATTTCATATAATAAGGGCTTGGTGATGATGAACTCCTTTGACTTGACCTTATCTGGGAAGCACTTTATCTGCCTGCCCCTCCATTCTAAATGATAGTTTTGCTGGATAGAGTAATCTTGGATGTAGGTTCTTGCCTTTCAGGACTTGGAATACTTCTTTCCAGCTATTTTGTGCCTGCAAGTTTTCTTTTGAGAAATCACCTTACAGTCTTATGGGAACTCCTTTGTAGATAACTGCCTTCTTTTCTCATGCTTCTTTTAAGGTTCTCTCTTTATCTTTAATCTTGGGTAATGTATTTATGTTGTGCCTTGGTGTTTGTATCCTTGGGTCCAACTTCTTTGGGATTCTCTCTGAGCTTCCTGGACTTCCTGGAAGTCTATTTTCTTTGCTAGATTGGGGAACAATCTTCATTATTTTTTCAAATATGTTTTCAATTTCTTGATCTCCATCTTCTCCTTCTGGCACTCCTATGATTTGGATGTTGAAACATTTAAATTTCTCCCAGAGGTTGCTAAGCCTTTCCTCATTTTTTGGAATTCTTTAGTCTTCATTCTGTTCTGCTTGAATGTTTATTTCTACCTTCTGGTCCAAACCATTGATTTGAGTCCTGGTTTCCTTTCTGTTACTGTTGGTTCCCTGTACATTTTCCTTTATTTCACTTTGTATAACCTTCACTTCTTCCTCTGTTTTGCAACCATACTCAACCATTTCTGTGAACATCCTGATTACCAGTGTTTTGAACTGTGCGTCTGAATTCTATTCAGATCTCTTCATTGCTTAGTTTTATTTTTGGAGCTTTGATCTGTTCTTTCATTTGGGCTATATATTTTTTGTCTCGGTGTGCCTGTTATGTAGTGAGAGGTGGAACCTTAGGTATTCACCAGGATGGGGCAACCCAAGTCACTGCATTGTGGCACTGTATGTCGGGGAGAAGTCTGAGAGAGAAAAATGCCACTTGCTCAGCTCTTGACTGGCTTTCAGTCACTTCCCCTGCTACCCACAAGTGAATGGGGCCCTTCTGGTGCTAGTTCCTGGGTATATTGCTAGGACCCTGTGGGTCTCTCCAGTGTACTTTCCTGTGAGGCTGGGACTTTCTCCCATTGCTGCAACCCCCACAAATTTTTACAGCCAGAGGTTTGAGGCTTTATTTCCCTGTGTTGGAACCCTGGGTTGCACAGTCTGTCTCGCTCCTGAGTTGTTCCTCCTGGTTTATCTACATGCAAATATTGGACCACCAGCAGCCACCTTGCCTGCCCCGATACTCCAGCTGCCACCTTGGTGCTCATCCTCTCCACCCTGGCTGCCCATCTCCACCCCTCCTACTGGTCTGGATGAATGTTCCTTCCTTGGTTGTTGGACTTCCATACAGTTTGATTTTCTGGAAGTTCTGCTTATTTTTTGTTTTTAAATTTGTTGTTGACCTTCTTTTGGTTGTGCAAGGAGGCAAAGTGTATCTACCTATGCCTCCATCTTGACAAGAAGTCTAAAGTGTTGACTGTTTTAAAATTAAAAATGAATCAAGATAAAAAATATTACATTAGTGCTATAATTAATTGCCTAAATTCTATCTTTTGTGAAATTTCATTTTTAATAAAATTCACTTATTAGTTACTGGAAACTTATTTATATAAATTAATAAATCAGGCTATAACTAAGAGATCAAAGTTCACACTGTTTCTCTCTCTCTCTCTCTCCCCCTTCCTCTCTCTCTAAAAATAAACATATCCTTGCATAAAGATTAAAAGAAAAAGTTTACACTATTTAGGGAGATATAAAAACTATTAAGTAAATAGTTGTGCACTTTTACTTCTTTGAATTCTAATATTATTTTCAATATCTTTTAACTTACATGATTTTCTATACAAAGTTCAGTGAAAAATATTCACTGGCTATTTGTCCATTGTGTCTTTTTGTCCATTTTATTATTTGTTTCATTTCATGATTATTTCTGAAACTATGTTTCTATGTAGAAGAGGAGGTTGTTAAAAATGTACTCTGGGCATCAGATATGCCAGGTATAGCCTACTAATGGGATATATTGATACATATTAATTGTATCATAGTGTGTTCATGAGAATTTTTAAAATGAGAAGCTTCCTAAATCTATAGTGATTTGAAAAAGGATATTGCATCATTTGATGGCCTGGAGATGATAAGGGTTTCATCTTTTTACTGCATGCACTTAAATTATTTTTAGCATTTGGGGATTTCCTGCCATTAAATATAAATGTTTTTTAAAAAGCAGGAGCAATAATAGCAAAAACAGCCACAACTAACACTGGTCCATAAACCCCAGCCAAAAGCAAATGTGATCTTCACCTCTCTTTAGAAAGTGTTTTGTTTTGACAATATAAACCCCTTAGGGACAGCTTTGGATGTCCTGGGTATCATGAGATATGCACAATTCAGGACAAGCAGCAAAGAAGTGTCAACAATCTTATCAGGTGGAAAATTAGAATTGAGTTTAGTTGAGTCCAGGAGTCAAGGTATAGACAAAAAGTTATGGTAACATAAAAAATAGTATGCAATAAACCATTTAGCATTTTAAAAAGGTAGAATCATGCCATTTAGCTCAGTGTATCTATCATTCCTCCACTATAAACATTAGTGTTTGTTTCAGACATAGGGAATATAATATCTTCTTTGCACAAATAGGGAGTATTCTTGATGACTGTTAGTGCCTATTGACAAACTTGCATTTATCTATTCATTCCTCCATTCAAGAAAAATTTCTATGCCTGGTAATGTGATAGTCAGTGATCCCCATCCTGCTGATAAGAATATGCAGGAGCTGCAGGGATGTTTCCATAATCTCATTGCAAATCAGTGATGTGGTTAGGCTGAACAGCTAACTTTCTTCTACTTTGTGTACTCCTCCCTAGCATATAGTCCAAGAATGCTGAAACTACAAGAGGTGTTCAACTGTGCTACTAGCATTGGGTGACAGCTTGATGTCACCCAGTGGGAAGTTAACATATTATAACCGAAAGTAAGACTTAGAAGTAATTTTGTAGTATGGGCCACACACGGAAGGAGGTGAAGTTGTATATGTATTTCTGTGTAGGATAAGGTGGTGCATAATAGTTTTCTTCTATTTGCTGTCTAATCCTTTTATTTTATTTTAAAGAAATGGAGTGCCAGTGAGTCTGGGTGGCTATCTCAATATTACACAATGAGTTAGCATTTGACCAATCACGTTCAAATGAATATTCTAAATTTTAGCAACCTCCATGACCTTTATAAATATCCCAAAAGAATCATGCTCTGTATTTTCTCGTTGTTGATAAACAAAATTTAATCTTCCCCCACCTAATGCTTATTCCATTTATTCTGAAACAACTAGTGGTGTCCATGTCACTGTTTCAGTAAACCACAATCCAAGTGTGTTTTAATTCATGAAACTGCCATGACATTCCTGGCCTTGCTGTCTTTGCCCTTCCATTTTCTCAGTTTTAAAATATCTCTTGTGTTCAGTCACTGCTCTAATTATCGAAGATCTACTCATTCATTAAGGTTTAGCTCAAGTACAGCCTTTCTTTTAAGCCTTGCCCCAATAGTCCTAGCTGAAGTGAATCTTCTGCACAGTCATGCAAAGTTTGCACCTCTTTACCATGTTGTTTTGTTCTCCCATTGGTCTAGTGCTTTTCTTTTCCACTGGAAGGCAAGTCCCATGTTGACAGGAACCGTATCTTGTTTATTCCTGCAGTATCCCTCTGAGCCTTGCTTTTAGCCTAGGTAAGGATGAAGTAAAAAGAGTGGTAGGCAAAATTTATTTCAGAAGAGAGACCTTGTTAATTTTGTCTCACCAATTAAATGGTTAATTTTGTCTCACCAATTAAATGGTAAGTTCCTTGAGAGAAGAAGGTCTTTGTAACTATAGTGCCATTTTCACAGGGCTATAGGGTGCATAAGCTATCATTAACTTATCCAAGTAAATAAAATGGGAAGTTAGGAGGCTGAGATAGCCTTTTAACCATAGGGAGAGCATTGGACTTCTGGAAACAAGGTTTCACTTGGTCTTTCTGCCTCTGCTTCCTTGCTTTTTTGTCATAAGTCTAACCACATCCAGGTGTTATATTGTTTGGCACTTCCTTTTGGTAAATTATCTTACCCTTTCTCTTCAATTTTTTGAAAACCTCATTCTCATGACTTGACTTTCAATTTGCTTTCATTTTTATTCTGAATTTTTGGAAGCAACTGAATTAGGAAGCTTTTAAGTGAACTTATTTAAGATCTCAGAGTAGTGATAAATATATAAATATTCAGAGGTCCTGAAAGTTCTTTGTAGGTCTCTTGTCTCAGTCTTATTCCTGAAAACTCAATCAGATGATACTTATTATAAGCAAGGATTATTGATATGTGAGCAGAAATTATGAGAGGTTTATTGGGTGTTAGAAAATAGCTAAAAATGAGCATATTCATGCCAGCAAGGAGATAGAAAGGAGGTGGAACATTATGCTAGGTGAAGCAGTATGGAGAGTGCAGGGCCATAATAACATATATTACTGGGGACTTCCAGTCAAGATGGAGGTGTGGGTAAACATGGTGCACCTCCTCACACAACTATACAAAATTACAACTATAATAAAGAACAATCATTACTCAGAGCCATCAGAAATCGAGTTGAATGGAAGTCCAACAACTACAGAATTAAAGAAACCACATCCATCTAGACTGGTAAGAGGGCAGAGACATGGAACAGGCTGGCTCCATATCCATGTGTGTTGGATAAAAATTTGGGAGGGATATCTTGGGAGCAATGAGTCTCAGACCCACCCAGACCCCCCAGCCCAGGGTTCCAGTGCCAGGAAGATAAATCCCCATAATATCTGGCTGCAAAATACCAACGAGGATTGAGTCAGTGGGAGAAAGTTCTTGAGTTCCTCTTAAATAACTCTTACACAGACTTATTCAGACTCACTACCTCTGACCTCCAGCACTGGGGTAGCAGCTTACGAGGCACCAGTGGTATATAGGGAGGAACTGAAGTGTCTGGTATCAGGTCAAGAGCTCAGGACAGCTTTCTTCCAGGCAGAAAGGTGGACAGAAGCCATTGTCCCTCTTCTAGCCCCACCCCACCCCTGCAGAGAACCACAGAGCCCACAGGCAGATGCCATACCTGAGACTCCATCAACCTGGCTAACATTGTTTAACCTGTCCTGGAGATTCCCTGAGAGTCAGTCCCACCCAACTTATAGGCCCACACTTTTAACCATGACTTTTCCATATGAGTGGCTGGTCTGGGCCCATGCTTCAAAACTTCCTAAATCCTCTCAAACAAGCAACAGCTGGCCTCAGTGAACCCTCAGACTTGTAGCTCTTGCTAAGTGGCCCCATACCTGGCACTAGCAGCAGCCAGCTTTGGATCACATTGGCTTTGCCTGGGAACCTCCAAGCCCAGCACAAGTAGCAGCCATCTCAGATTACTTTATAGCTCATGCAGGGTGGCTCCAGGCAGAACACAGGTTGGGGCTGGCCTTGGCCTGCACCACTAGGTAAACCCCAGAGCATGCACATCTGGTGGTGGGCAGCTACAGACCACATCATAATACTACCACCCTGTCCCTGAACAGCTGATCCTCCGTGAATGGCAGAGGTTGGTGGTCAGTGTTCACAGCCAGTCCTTGAAGCTGACTGGCCTGTGTAAATCTTTCCCATTGATCTGCCAAGAGCAATCAAGGCTCAACTACAAGAGGATGGTATACTCATCCCACATGAGGGTGCACCACAACTACCCAGCTTGGATGAAAGGGGAAGCTGTGCCACTGGACCCTACAGGACACTGACCACACTAGGCCACACTACCAAGATATGGAGTCAAAGCAGCTGTATATAAGACTTAGAAACAAACACAAAGAGGCTGACAAAATGAAGAGACAAAGAATCATGACCCAAATGAAAGAACACAACAAAACTCCAGAAAAAGAACAAAACAAAATGGAGATAAGAAATCTATCAGATACAGAGTTCAAAACACTGCCTATAAGGATGGTTAAGGAACTTAGGGTCTCAGCAGCATAAAAGAGATACAGTTAGAAATGAAGGATACACTAATTGCAATAAAGAACAATTTTCAGGGAAATAACAGTAGAGTGGATGAAGCTGAGATTCAAATCAGTGATTTGGGACATGAGGAAGCAAAAACAAAAAACAAAAACAAAAAACAACTATGCAGAACAACAAGAAGGAAAAAGAATCCAAAAAAATTAGGATAGGGTAAGCAGCCTCTGGGACAACTTCAAGCATCCCATCATCGGCATCATAGGGGTTCTAGAAGGAGAAAAGAAAGAGAAGAATTTGGAAACTTATTTGAAAAAAATAATAAAATAAAACTTTCTTAATTTAGTGAAGGAAATAGATGTACAAGTCCAAGTAGCACAGAGAGTCCCAAACTAGATGGATGCAAAGAGGCCCTCTCCCACACATATTATAATTAAAATGCCAAAGGATAAAGATAAAGAGAGAGTCTTAAAAGCAGCAAGACAAAAGCAGTTAGTTACTTCCAGGGGAGTTCCCATAAGACTGACTTCTTTCAGCTGACTTCTGAAAAGAAACTGCAGGTGAGAAGGGTTTGGCAAGAAATATTCAAAGTCATGAAAAGCAGGGACCTACAGCCAAGATTGCTCTACCCAGCAAAGCTATCATTTAGAATCAAAGGGCAGATAAAGAGCCTCCAAGACAAGAAAACCCTAAAGGAGTTCATCATCGCCAAACCATTATTACAGGAAATGTTAAAGGGACTTATTTAAAAAAAAAACAAGATGAAAACTATGAACAATAAATTGGCAATAAATACATATCTATCAACAATTGAATCTAAAAACAAACTGAGCAAGCCATAAGAAAAGAGACAGAATCGTGGATATGGAGAGTATTTTGATGGTTGCCCATTGGGAGAGGAATCGGAAGGAATGGGTGAAGAGGTGAGGGGATTAAGAATTATAAGTTGGTAGTTACAGAACAGCCATGGGGATTTTAAGTACAGTGTAGGAAATAGAGTAGCCAAAAAACTAATTAATGTATCACCCATGGACCTGAATAAAGGTGTGCGGATTGTCTGAGGGAGTGGGGGATGCAAGGTGGAAGGGCACTAAGGGGGAAAATCAGGACAACTATAATAGCGTAATGAATAAAATAAATAAAAAACATATATCAGCAATTTCAACCTGTTTCACCTCATGGCACACATAAACTAATTACTGAAATTCCACAGCACACCACAATATATATTTTTTTGCTGATCTGACAAAAAGTAGGTATAATTTTGATTCATTCACATCAATAGCTATTGAATATTGGATGTTTTCATTTTTTAAATTTGACAACCTAAGGTAGAAGAAGTCAGTGCCCCTGATTAAACAGTCAGGTATTATGTGTTTAAAATTATTGCTGAACACCAGTATGCCTCTTATGGCACACCAGTTGAAAATCATGCTCATATATTATTTCTGTTATGAGGATTAAATGAATGAAAGTACTTGTGCATTTCAAACAGCCCTTGGAATTTAATAAGTAACTGACAAAAGATGCTGTTATTATTTACCTGTTAAAGTAGCTATAAAATCATAAAATAAGTAAAAATAAACTAAAATATAATTACATAACAAAAATTTATTTTGGAATTCTATAATAGTTTGGAAATTTATGATATTATTGAACAAAGGAAATGATTTATTTGTTTTTTTCAACAAATTGTTATTATGTGCTTACCATGTGTCATATACTCTGATAGTGAGGCTTAAGTACTAGAAAATATTATCTCAAAAAATTATAGAATCATGTTGGAGAAATCTTTGGCAAAAACCGTTTAAATGGTAAATATCTGGTCCTTCCAGAACAGATTTTATTTTAATTTTGTTTTCATCTTTCAGGAGAAAAATCATGTGATCCACAAATTTATATTGAGAGAGATTCCGTGCATAAAGCCCTTACAGGGAAATCATTTCACCTGGAATGTCCTGTGGATATTTGTGCTAACATACAAAATGCAACCTGGTGCAAGATTGAAGGAGAAAACTGTCCACCTCTTGGGCAAACACCTCATATAAAAATGAAGTGGGATGAAAGGGAAAATACTAGGGTTTATCTTCTGTATTTTGATCAAGCACAGGCTAGTGACAATGGATCATACCGCTGTTCTGCAAATGTTTCGTCTGGACTCCTTGAAAGCTACTCAATAACTCTTTATGTGACAGGTGAGTTCTTATACACTGACTACCTAATGTTTTTCTCATTGTGTTTCAAGGAAAAGGAGAACCCAGGTTCTCAAAGAATACAAGCCATTAGAACACTGCCACCCCTCACAGACTGTAAAGTGCACATATGTATGTGTATGTTTACATGTATGTGTGTTTTGGGGTGAGTGAATTAGAGAAGAGTAGAAAACATAATAAAATGTATTGTTTTTGCCCTGGACAATGTAGCTCAGTTGGTTGTAGCCTCATCCCACAAACCAAAAGTTTAAGGATTCAACTCTATTTGGGGGATGCATATGGGAGACAACTAAGATGCTTCTCTCTCACATAGATTTTTTTTCTCTCTCTCTGTCTTTCTCTCTCCCCCTTTCTCTCTCTCTAAAATCAATACACAGATTTAAAAAATATTGTTTTGCTTTGAGACAATACAATTTATTTGATAAGTCCAAAAATAGATCACTGAAAAATTTCAAACTGAATACCAATAGCAGTAGACAACTTTTTCTCCTCTGTCCTTGTTTTATTTTTCTTTTATTTTTTCTTCCATTTTTGTGTCCTTGACTTTTACTAATAATAATTCCTTGATGTTATGTTTGTAGTAAAACTCCATTTAGAATAACATCAAAATGATAGAGGATTTAGGAATGAATTTAACCTAGAAGGTGCAAGGCTTATACACAATAAAATGTAACAGAAAGAAATTAAAGATGTAAATAAATAGAAAGATGCCCTATGCTCATGGGCTGGAATGTTCAATACTGTTAAAATGGCAATAGTTCCCAAAGTGATCTATAGATTCAACGTGATCCCCATCAAAATCCTAACAATCTTTATTTGCAGAAATGGAAAAGCTAATTTTGAAAGTTGTAGAGAATTACAATGAGCCCAGAATGGCCAAAAAAAATTGAGAAAGAGGAACCATGTTGGAGCACTCAATACTTCCTTATTTCAAAACTTATTACAAAATGACAGTAATTAAAATTCTGGTTTTAGCATAAGGATAAATATGTAGATCATGGGATAGAATTGAGAATCCAGAATAATCCATATGTTCTTGGTCACTTGATTTTTGACAAGAGTGCCAAGGTCATTCAATGGGAAAAGAATACTTTTTAAAATATTCAGATGCAAAAGATAATTTGGACCTCTACCTCACACAATATGAAAAAAAAAGTAAGAATTAAGTAAGAATTGATCTGATATTTAAATATAAGATCTAAAACTATAAAACCTATATTTACATAAAACTATGAAACTCTGTTTTTTTTAGAAAACCACATAGAAACTAATTTTCATAATCTTGAATTTGTCAATAGTTTCTTGGATAAGATATCAAAAACATAAGCAACAAAAGGAAAAATAGATAACTTGTACTTCATCAAAATTAAAAACTTTTCTGCTTCAAATGACACTATCAAGAGAGAAAAGACAACATACAGAATATGATTAAATATTTGCATGCAAATCATACACCCAATAAGGGACTTGTGCCCAGAATATATACAGAATTCTTAAAACTTCACAAATAAAAAAGCAGTCAATGAAAAAAGATGGGCAAAGAATTTGAATAAATTTTATTCACAGAAGATTTGTAAATGGCTAATAAGCACATGAAAAAATGCTCAACATCAATAGTCATCAGGGAATTGCAAATAAAAAATATAATGATATCACTCTATAGCTACCAGGGTGACTAGAATTTAAAAAAAGAAAGAAAAGCAGGGGCTGGCAAGGATGTGGACAAATCAAAACCCTATACATTGGCAGTGGGAATGAAAAATGGTGCAGCTGCTTTAACAGTAGTTCAGCAGCTCTTTAAAAGAGGACACATGGTTGCCACAGACCTAACAATTCCATTCTTAGGTAAATATGCAAGAGAAAGGGAAATGTGTGTCCACAGAAAACTTATACATGAATGTTTATAGCAGCACTATTTGCAACAACCAAAAAATGGAAACAACCTACATGTCTGTCAACTGATAAACAGATAAAGGAAATGTGGTAAATCATAAAATGAAATATTATTCAACCATAAAAGAATGAGGTACTAACACATTCTACAACATAGATGAGCCTCAAAAACATTACACTAAGTAAAAGAAATCAGACACAAAAGATTACATACTGTATGATTCTGTTCACATAAACTATCCAGAATGGGTAAATCATGATGAAGTTTCCAGGGACTGCGAGAAAGGGAGAATGGGCAGTGATAATTTAATGGGGTTGGGGCTTCTCTTTGGGTTGATGAAAATGTTCTAAAGGCTTGATAGTGGTGGTGATTGCACAACCCTGACTATTTCAAATGCCACTGAATTGTACACTTTAAATGATTAAAATGGTAATTTTTATATTACTGCATAAAGTATATTAGGATCAAAGAAGATCACCCTTTCATTATAAGAAATGAGATGGAGTTTCTTTTGTGAGCAGAAAATGATGCTGAAGGTTATTGCAAAAGAGAAATTTTATAAAGGTATGGTACAGTGGTAGCGTGTCTGAAATCTACATATAGTCTCATACAGTTACTTGTATGGATGCTATTCACTTAACTGTTTACATTTTGTGTGTGTGTTTTTAATTAATTTCTTACTTTAGATGAACACTTTGGAGATAGTCTTTAAACTCCCTTAAAGCAGCCCAATGAAGGAATCCACGTAAATGACATTAAAAATTTCAAATCACTTTTAAATTTTTTAAAGGCCAGTGAGGGAATGCACAGTATTCGCATGCAAGCTGCAACTCTCTGCTATGAAGCACAGAATTGTAGAATATATTTATGGCAGAATTAGATTTTGGGTGAAGGGCAAGTGCTAGTTACCTGTGACCATCCATGCACTGGTTTACAAACCTCTTTGAACGAATCCTGTATCTCAAATATCTTTGCTTCTCCACAAAAAGAGAGCATAGTGTCTGATACATAATGGGTGCTCAATAAAGATTTATTTGTAAATGAATTAAATAGCTTAATATATGCTAAGAGAAAAAATAGCCTTTAAGTACTTGGAGAAGCCTATTTTGAGGATGTTTGGAAAGAATCCTTCCAGGAAAAATTGTGCTATTAATTCACTTAATGAGATATAAAATACTGAAATTTTAAAGCAGTAATGCATTTTTAACCAGCAAAATAAATGTTAAAAATAAGCAAAATTTGCAAAAATGTTACTTCCAGGCCAATATGAATTATACTATTAAATATAGAATAATTAACTACTACCAGGTAATTTATATAACGTATATTAATATAATGTATTACAAAATTAAATGTAGTGACACTGAGTCCACCTTCCTTGGAAGAAAGCCTTCTTGTGTCATTTAGCCTTACACTGTGGGGACCAAGTCAGTTCTATAGAAGAGAGGAATTTAGCCAAGTGTCTATCCCACATTTGAGTGATCCTTTGACCACTCCAGATGTTTGTACAGTTGGGAAAGTGTCTGTTCTACTGAGTCAAGTTGAGGCTAAAATTAGGGTTAATAATATGTCTCCCTTGTGGAGATGGGGGGTGCCAGTCCCTCTAAAACCCTGTGCCCTGAGAGGATGTGCTTATTAGGCTTACACTGGGACAAAGAGTATAAAAGATGAAGAGGTCTGAAGGAAAGTCTAAGAGCTAAGTTAAAAACATTGAGGTCCTTTTTAATTTTCTCTTAGATTTCTACTTTCCTAATTTCCTTTTCTCCTTCCTTTCTTATCATTCTGTCAGTTAATGCTCCTGACTCCCACTGGGATTCCCCAGGACGTGTCTTTGGCTTTCTACTTTTGTCTGTCAACAATCTCCCGCCCTGCTGTGCATCCCTCCTACAGCTTCTTTGATCATCTCAGACCTTCATTATCTTCCTTCTCAATGATTTCAGTTCATTGTATGGGCTCCTTGTCTTTAGCATTTCCCCATTTTTGTCCGGTTAAGCCAAAAATCTTCCTGATACACTTAGTTTTTCTAGTAAACTTCTTTCATAATGACATTCTTTCACTGAGTCCCCTGCAGAGCATCCCTAGCACTCACAATACTGGGCTCATTTGTTAACCAGCATTCAAGGCCTTCCACAGTCCATCCCCACCTCCCTTTCTGGATTGTTTCTAAGCTCCACATAAAAGCTCTCAACTCCGTTGCCACGTCTTCATCGTGATCCTTCCTGTGCTGGTGTCACCACACGTGGAACACCCGTCCATCTGTCCTGTGCTGCCTTTCCTGTCAAGCCCAGCTCATTTCCCAAGCTCTTGAGGAAGACTTTCATGCTCACCCTTGGAGAAGTGATTTCTCTTTTCTAGCCATTTTTATGCTATTAAACATCTGTGCCCTGGCTGGTGTGGCTCATTGGATTGAGTGCCAGCCTTTGAACTAGCCTGTTGCTGGTTCAATTCCCAGTCAGGGCACATGCCTGGGTTGCAGACCAGGTCTCCAGTAGGGAGCTTGCAAGAGGCAAAGACATATTGATGTTTCACTCCCTCTCTTTCTCCCTCCCTCCTCTCTCTAAAAATAAACTTAAAATATTAAGAAAATTCTAAAACATAGAACTTAAGAAAAAAGGCCTGTGCTTCTCAATTATCACACATTTCCTTGTACTGAAATAAAGGGGGGATATGTCTTTCATCCCCTCGAGGACTATACTGTCCTGAGAAGCAGGAATTGTGTCATAGTTCTCTGGGTCACCTCTGCTTCTTTGAAAAGTCAAATAAATTATTTAATAATTGGCTTTAGCTGGGTAGACTTTTCCTTCCATGAAGTGATAAAAACAAACAACAGAGAAAGGGTACAAGAAAAATTCCTTTTCTTCTCTACCTGGAAGAATTCAGTGAACTAAGTATAAGGTGAAGAGAAAAATGTATTCTGAAATTATGTTTAAGAATCATGCTGTTTGTAAATACATTTCAGAGGTATGATAAAAATATTTCATTATCTCCCCTTGAAATATCTTTCTCAGGGAGTATTTGGTAATTTTCCTGTTTTTCTATTTGACTTACATTTGTTTTTTTTTTTTTTAACTTACATTTATTGGAGTGACACTGGCTAATAAAGTTATATAGGTTTCAGTGTACAATTCTATAATCCATCTTCTGTATATGGTATTGTGAGTTCACCACCCCAAGCCAAGCCTCCTTCCATTGCCATTTATCCCCCTTTACCCTCCCGTACCTCCCCCACACCCTTTTCCCTCTGGTAATCTCCATACTGTTGTCTGTGTCTACCAGTGTTGCTGTTTTTGCCTAATCCCTTCATCTTGTCCATCCAGTAAGCTCCCCTCCTCTGACAGCTGTCAGACTGTTCTTTGTATCTATGAGTCTGTTCATATTTTCTTTATTTTGTTCATTAGATTCCACATATAAGTGAAGTCACATGGTGTTTGTCTTTCTCTGACTGGCTTATCTCACTTAGCATAATACTCTCCAGTTTTGTCCATACAGTTGTAAAATGTAATATTTCTTTCTTTTTTTTACAGTAAGGTAGTGTTCTCTTTTGTAAATTTGCCACAGCTTTGTATCCACTCATCTATGGATGAACACTCGGTTCCAAATCTTGGCTATCATAAATAATGCTGGAGTGAACATAGGGGTGCATGTATTCTTTTGAATTGGTGTTTCAGGTGTTTTCAGATATAGCTCCAGAAGTGGAGTCACCAATTCATAAGGCAGATCCATTTTAACTTTTTGAAGTAACCCCATACTGCTTTCCACAGTGGCTGCCCCAGTCTGACTTTCAACTAACAGTGCACAAGGGTTCCCTTTTCTCCGCAATCTTGCCAACACTTGTTGTTTGTTGATTTATTGATTCTCATTGGCAAAAGCTTAAATTAAGAACTGGTTTATGTAAGAACAGGGATGTGATAAAGTAAGGGCTTGCACACTTTCGGAAAAGCAATGCTCTTCCAGAATGAACAAATGCACTTTGAAGAGCAAAGTCTCAGAGGAAAAGCTGACAAAGCTGGGGAACAGTCACTGGAACATACAATAGCCTGCAACTCCACCCTCCCCAATCTGCCCTTGGTCAGCTCATGATTAGGAATTTTGCAAAGACAAGTGGTCATTGTCTTAGCAGGAATGAGAGGGTGATATGAGTAAGCAGGAAGTGAAACACAATCTTTGTCTCAGGATGAGTGTCCAGCATGTCATCAAAAGCATTCTTTCCTTGTGGCCTTTCACACTCACCTGGAATACCTACAGAATGTGTGTATCATTATTTTTGGTACCAGAAGATGCCCTAAACCTTCATGGTTGTATGGTGTCATTATGCTTAAGGAAAGGGGAAGAGAGAATCAAAGCAGACAGAGGAAGCTTGTGTTGTATTTATTCAGTCTGTCTTTGAGCCTCAAAATAAACCCAGAAATTAATTTGTGTCCACGATCTTAAAGTGATCTAAAAGTTATGTAAACTGCCTTTTGCTGGATTACTGGATTTGCAGTGTGCACACACAGGTGTCATCTCACATATTAGCTCTGACTTTGGGCATCCCTGACATACACCTGCATTGTTTTCACAACCAAATTCAATACTTACCTTGTTTTGTCTTGTTTTTTCTTTCAGAACAAACTCAAAATAATTCAGAATATCTTCTAATCAGTAAGTATCAATCTAGTTAAATAAAATTAAGGACACTAGATTGTTTAATGGTTGGAGAAGTAATAAAATTTGGATCTTCTTAATTGAATGGATATGTTTGTGAGAACCTTAGTTTTATTCCTACCCACACTCCTCCCCCAGACAACTGTGTCTGTCACACTTGGCAGTGACTTAGCTGCTTGCCCAACCTAAACAGCAGCTGCTGCATGAATAATGTAACATTTGTTATTACTCTGAATTTCCAAATCACATGTACCCAGTTCCAGTAGCTCCCAACAACCTATACCCCAAAACCAAGCATGTGGGGAAGTTAATGTATAATTACATTAATAGATTTAGAAAGAAAGCTTTCTTGCATAAAAAAATAACACAAGTAAAAAATTAAAGATGTGTGATGCATTCTGATATTTTCTATTCATTGTGTTTTTTTAATATTTTATATTTTTAAAAGATTTTGTTTACTTTTTAGAGAGGAGAAGGGAGAAAGAAAGAGAGGGAGAGAAACATTCATATATGGTTGCCTCTTGCGTGTCCCCCACTGGCGACCTAGCTTGCAACTCAGGCATGTGCCCTAGACTGGGAATCAGACCAGCGACCCTTTGATTCAGGGTACCCAACCACTGAGCCACACCAGCTAGCGGTGTTTTATTTTTTAATGTAATTTGTAATCTATTGTAATCTCTTAAGTTATTTCATGACCCACAAATAAGTTGCAGTCTATCATGGACAAACAGGGCCTTAATGCATGTTAACATTGATCAAAAGTAACGAGCACCAACTGTGTGCCCAGCAAACCATGTTCAAAAATATCCAAGATAATGAAGACACCAAAGGTGTTTGGTATTTGGAGATACCTAACAGTTATGAGACAATGACAAGACACTACGTTAAAGGAACTTGAATTTAGTTTAGAAACATGTTGGTTTGAGTCCCAACTGGCACTCAGTAGCTGGCTGACCTTCAGCAAGTCTTAAAGCAATAATGCTCTTCTCAAGTCATGGGACTTGATAAAAATAATGGCTTCCTTGCTTCTCTGGAGTGACAAATGAAAATTAAATAAGACACTGTAAATGACAGGCCGTGGTGAAGTGTTTTCTGAGAACTTTATAGATATTGTTTTACAGGTGATTAACCCTAGCAGAAAAAACAATTGTTGCAATAAAGCAAGAAGTGGGTGAGAGTGCTGAGGCTTGGGGTTCTTGGGGAAGGCTTACTAGAAGGCAAAGGGAGGCATCTTTTTCATTCAAGTTCTGTCAGTGCAGAGGGTGTTGCCAATGTTAACATATTTCAGATTTCCTGACTGTCTTTAGCATTGACTAATATTTCAGATACAACCAGTGCTTTAGGACCACCCTCCAAAAACAAGACAGAGGACAGACAATTGATCCTTTATAGTTTGGCTCCTTTGGGAGGATTGCCTCTGCTCATTACCGGTTTCTGCCTGTTCTGCTGCCTGAGAAGGCACCGAGGTGGGTTCCATCTTCCCACGAATGTGCGCTGTTACCAAGATTCATATGTTTTTAGTTGGTTACTGTTGGTTTCTGTTTTCTCTCTCTTCTTTTATTGTTGTTCAAGTACAGTTTTCTCCATTTTACCCCCACTACTCCCCACCACCCCAGCCATTCCCACTTCCCACCCTTGATCCTACCCCTTTTTGGTTTTGTCCATGTGTCCTTTATAGATGTTTCTGAAAATCCTTCCCCCTTTACCCCTGTTATCCCCTCCCACCTCCCCTCTGGTTACTGTCCATTTGTTCTTAATTTCAATGCCTCTGGTTATGTTTTGCTTGCTTGGTCATTTTGTTGTTTTCTTTTCTAATATTTTGTAATAAACCATGGATAATGATTTCCTGGGGGACAACTTCCACCAAAAAACCAAAAGGGATTAGTTCAGGTTCTCTCTAGTCTCGGTGAAGCATACTCTCCACAGCACAGTGCTCTAGCCAAGGGTGGTGGTAAGGAGGGAACATTGCTGGAATTTACTCATTCTACTTGCATTAGTCTTCGGCTTGTGTGAGAAGCTCTTCTAAATTTTCAGGAGGTTGAAAGGGAGGTTGAAATAATCTCTCAATGGGTCTGATTTGAGTTGGTCTGTCTCGCTCTCTTTTCATGGCCACACCACAGCATTCCAGTCACAAGTGTGCTTGTCCGAATGAAGACCCACTGTCCTCAGTGGAAATTCACACGTTTGCACTTTTTGTTGCCATTACAAACACATGCTTGAACCGCACCCTCACCCAACAATAACAATAAAAACTGTGGGTTTTGCATGAAAAAGGAGATGATATTTTAAAAAACAGTTCCGTTGTGCTTTGTAAAGAATTCCCTTACTGGCATGAGGGAACACACAAACACTTAAGAGATGCATGTATGGGGAATTCTGATCTAGCCCTGGTCTGAGCCACTTCCGTTCCCACTCTCCTTCTTTTTTCCTCTCTGCCATCTCCTCCCATCCGTTCTCCCACAACAACCACAGTGTAGCTATAGAAACTAAGCTAGGCAAAGAAACCCTTATTTCTGCTATGAGAAATCTTTGTCTGGTCATAAGTGCCTCCGGTGCTTTGTGGTGAGGACTTCTGCGGCCCAGAAGCTCCTCAGAACCTGAGGGAATCTTCTGTAACCCCACCTCTGCATCTGCAACTCCAAGGATCTTTCTGGGGTCCTTCTTGAAGTTTTATCACCTACTCTGGGGCTGCTGGAACTTCTCTCAGAACTCCAGGGAGAAAGTCAAGGATAAATCCTTTTACTGACCACATCCAAAAGGAACTAGGCAGTAGGAGGTCCTGGCCATGCCGATGACAGGAGAGCAGTGCATCTGGCACTGAGTACAGAATGTCCCAAAACAAAGATTTCCAGCCTTTTAAAAGTGATGTATGAGACCCCCCCACCCCCCACCGGCCCAAATATGCTGGAGGGATCACTGGGGTAAGAAGTGAAGAACCAGTGAAGAAAATGGGGCAGCGCGAATGCACAAAATCTGAGTTGTATGTACCATGCTAGTCACAACAACTGAACAAGCCAAACTAATAATAACATTCTCCTTGGTATGCGAGTGTGTGGGCATTGGTGTGGTGGTGGGGAGGCATTCCACCTTTGCTCTAGGGACTGAGTTTCAATTTAGCAACGTGGTTCCAACCCATATTCTTACCACAACCCTAATTTACAGGGACTTGGGGAAGAATTGTGTTGTCCTTTATTCCTTTTGGTTTCTTATTTTTTGTTTTGAATTCCAGGGGAACAAAAGAAGGCTTCTGAAACAGCAGAAAGGGGAATGAATGTGGTATGTTCACTGTATCTGTTAAAACAAATGCAATCTATGTTATATCATGTTACTATATATGTATATTTTTACATTTGAGGCTCTGTAATACTTACCATGTGCCAGTCACTGTTCTGAGTGCTATATATGTTGACTTACTTTAAAAATGTGTTTGTTTTTAACCCAATCTGTAAAAGGTAACCACCTAAAGTGAACATGTTCATAGTAAATGAGGACCATCATATAATGGGCAGAGAAACCCAAACTGTAAAAATGTGTTTGTTTTACATTCACCATCATTTGCAGCAGAGATTCTTCAGGATTAACGAGTCTCAAAATGAGCAGGTTTTTGGGAGAGCATGGGTGGCAGTGTTGACTCAGAGCAGAAAAGTCTGAGACTGAGCTGTAAACGCTGGCCCTGCTCTTGGCCTGTTACATGACCTCAGGCTATTCACTTATTCCCACAAAGTTAACTCATAAGTTAATGAAAGAATAAACCATTAACGGCCACATTAAATGAGTTATGATTTCTTCGTAAATCACACCAGCAGATAAAGAAGTGTGACCACAGACCGAGCTACCACACAAAAGTCTCTCATAATGTGTGTGGGCTCATCAAAGAAGAAACCTTCCAGACAAAGGAAAGGATGTGTTGGAGGCAGTGCCAAATTTTTCTACAAGTTCTTGGAATATAAGCTTAGGCCTTTCTTTTGGGTTCAGCATTGTGTAAATATTGAAACTCAAAAAAGAATGCAAGATGAGGTAATATATTCCTGAAAAAACTTATGGAGTTCCTTAGTTACAAACAAATACCACAGTCATGAGTGAAGTACTGCAGAAGAGCTTGATGTGTGTGTGTGTGTGCATTTCAGTAAGCCAGAGTAGAGAGAACAATGCAGCGGCCTTCTTGGAAGTTCCAGAAATGCCAGAGGCAGATGTAGCCAAAAATTCTACATACAGTATTAAATAGCACTCAGCATCCCCCATGAGTTACCTAATTTTAAATCAAACCAAATACAGTTAACTTTAAAAACTCGTATAAAGTTTTTAGTAAGCATCAGTGGACATCATTGTCGTGGGTGCTAAGGTTTTGTTTCCTCAAGTAGGGAAATTTTCTGAAATATTATCTCCTTTCTTCCGATAGTGGACAACAGCAGCAACAAACCACATTCTGTTATAGTCAGTCTTGAGAACTATGAAACTTTTAAAAAAATCATCTAAATAATTTATCCTAGAGGTAAAGCCCAGGTTGGTCAAAATGTAGTCATATTTCTTTCTGCATAAGCTGGACAAATTATTTATGCTGTGAACTTGAATTTAAAAGGGTTTTTTCTGTGTGTGTAATTATTGGGAATTTTGCTTTAAGGTGTTCATGTCTGTCCCAGGAATTCACAGTTTTGTCCCATTTGAGTTGTCAAACAGTTCAAAAAATATAGATCTTTGAGAGTGAGTGAAAATTTAGTCTGAAGGAACTTGTATGGGAACCAAGAACTGGAAACCCAAAGTAGAAAAGAGAACTGGTAAAAACATGGCAGCTACATGTAAAAGCCAAAGTCCTCATTTTATTCCACAATGTCCTTTGAAGGTTTAAACGTGCTTGTATACTAAAAACCACTGAACTGTACACTGTACACGAATGACATCTCAACACGCTTTTAAAAGTGCTCTGTAAACTGAAAGGTGCCAGCCAAGGGCAGAGGAGGAGAGCTGCTTCGGTGTTTGCCACCTTCACCTGCCACAGGCGGCGCACCCGCGTCGCCCACCTACCCACTTTGATGAGGGGCCCACAGGACAAGTGCAGCCACAGAGCACCATGTTAGTTTCACCCCATTCATTGTAACAGTTTTCCGTGGAAGTGAGCCATCTTTTGGGAAGAAGCCAGGCTAAGTGGGTTGACAGACACAGATTAAAAAATACAACAGAGACTTCGTCAACATGTCAGGGATTTATGACTATTTATTAGGTCACACGATAGTCTTCTTTATTGCTCCTCCTGAGGCTTTATTCAGGCTCATCTGAGTGACAGCTGGAACACTTTCCATCTGAGCCAAGAGGGGGACGTTTAAAGCAATCTCCAGCTCCCTCAGTCATCTAGCCTTGGCGTTATTTCCAGGGAAGACACCTCCTCAGAAGGAAGAAGTGCACTCTGCAGTTAATACCTAGCTTCTCGGGATAGGCCCAGGTATGCCTGTGTGGTAGAACCTGCTCAGGAGGTGTGGACGCCCCGCTGCTCACACCATAGTGAGAACAGCCAGGAGCCTGATGAGGCAGGTGGGCTACCCAAGGCTGTGCACCTGGTACCTAAAAGTAGTTAGGCCAAACTTCAAGAGCGTAATTTGGCAAAATTGCAATTTAAAAACTTGAAGTAACACCACATCTTCGTTTTTACCAGTTGAGTTCCCTGAATAACTAGGAATGACAAATAACTGAAAAGAGCGAAAAACTTCAGGACCGTTTTACTTTCAGTTTCCATTATCTCATCTCCTTTACAGAAGCTTGACAATGCTTGACAATATTTGACTCTATTTGGAAGTGTAACAATTTTTTTCTGATGGAAATAACTGTTGAAATATTTTTAAACTTTTTCTAAGTTTTGCTCCCCCCCCAAACACAACAGCAATTTTCTAATTCCAGGTCTCAAATCAAAATAATATATCTTTAATAACTAATAATATTTATTCTTTCTGTCCCCTTAGAGGGTATCTGTTCTGCTTTATCTTTAATGGTTTCACTCTAAACTATGTTAACACTATTCACTATGTTGCAGGCTGCCTGGAGTTCTTGTGGAATATTTGTGCATTCCTCATAAATTTGGGCTGTGCTTTTCATCTTGAAAAGGGATTTAAAAGTGTTCTATGACCTCAAAAGTGATTAATAATAAAGCACCAAATAACTATTTTTGGAGGAACATAGTGGTCCTTATCCTTTATCCTTTAATAAGTGAAAATCTGCTATGAAAAAAATAGATATCAACAGCATATGTGAGGAAAAGTCGATCAATTCTCTCCATGTATAGGACTCAATTTAGCCTGTACTCATAGTTTGCTAATAAGTATGCACCATCACATCTTTAAATGATAACTAAAGCAATTTTTTTCTCTTATAGGCTGATGTTCCTCAGCCCTCTAGGAGTGAGCAAACTGAAGTGTGCACCAGGCAAAATTCCCAAAACCTGACATTAGAGACTCAAGTTTATGATAATGATCCCTGGTTTGGGGTCCAGGAGGAGCCCAAGGTTTATTCTAACATATGTCAGGAGGAAAACAAACAGAGCATCGTGTATGCTTCACTGAACCACTCCATCATTAAAATGAACCCAAGGCAGGCAAAAAATATGAAAGAAGCACCTACAGAATATGCAGCCATATGTGTGAGGAGTTAAACCTAGTCCTGACCTCCCACCAGCGATCTCTGGACAATTGATGTGTCGGTACCATGCTCTGAGACCCACAGAATGTCAGATCATATTCCTGGACCTGAGAAGTTTTACTTCAAGGACATTCATGTTGGTGCTTGGGTCTTAAGGATCCTTAGGACAAATGACTAAAATTTCTCCCAGAAGATTCTTTTGGAGCATTTTATGTTATTGCCATGAACAACAAAATCTCCTCTCCAAAGCTGAATGGTATCATGAATAGCAATGTGGTAGAACATTTAAACTTAGCTCCATTTTACCCAACATATGAAATCAATACATTCTTTGGAACTATCAGAAAGGCATGTAGAAAGAGAGATGTGTGCTATCTGGATGATTCACTATATTCTTGAAAAAGAATGGACTAATTTAACCAACTAACCATAAATATGGTAATAATAATATGTTTATTTCCAGTTAGTCTTTGGTAATAAAAAATTCCCTCTAACAATCTAATGTTGGGGTTTCTTAAATGTAAAGAGGAATAATTTTAGACTTGAGAACAAAGGAAAAGAATGGAAAGAATAAATTGTGCAATAAAGATGTGGAATGTACCAACTAGATGGGGGTGGATGTTCCCCATACTTGAGAAACAAATATTTATATCTACCGGTTAGATCACGAAGCAAGTATCTGTGGTAATGGAGTAATTAATGTACGATGTGTTTATAAACAACGTGGTGACTCAGTGTTTGGGTTACATAGACTAATGTAAATGGATTGACATAATGCTGCTGAAGTAATATACTTGTGGGTGTCTGAATAAACGCAAAAGTCAGTGAGAATAGTCATCATCAGGTGTGTGCATGTTGGTGGCTCAAACTGCTTCTTGGTTGACCTGATGTCAAATTAAAAGCACAACTGATGGAATGGAGAAAAGTCCAGAATATGTAGTTGGCCAGTCAATGTATTTTCATTCACAGCATCTATATCTTGCTATGCTCTTTACTAAGGAATCGGGGAAAATCATACATAGTGAAGTAGTACAATTTGATAACCATTTGTTTTAAAATATTGAGGTTGCAACCACTTAAAAGTATAGCAAGAATATGGTTTCAGTTTTCCAGAGTACTTGAGTCTAGTTATTTCAAAAATAGCCTGCAACTTTATTCAACAGTTTGAGGCTATTAGGGTTGTCAGGTGCTGCTACTAAGTAATGCAATAGATCTTATATGACGTGGATAGCAGAGGTTAGAATCCATTTTAACAAGTACATGAGCTGCTGTACAAATGAATGTGAAGGGGTGTGTGTGTGAATGCATGTGTGTGTGTGTCAGCATCTGGGAGGAAGGGTGGGGACTTACAGAAATGGTAAAAGAAACTGACAAAATGAACATACCATTTCAGTTTGCTGCAGAAGTTCAAAATACGAGAGCAAGTGAGTCATTAAAGAAAATTTATTAAAATAATGTATGAAATTATGGGAGTAGGAGTATGATATCCCATAAAAGTTTTTGTCCCAAAAAGACAAAACAGATTTTGTGGCTGAACATTTCTTATGTAACATTGACAATAAGATTTTGACCCCTGGATAGGGGTGGTGGGTATTGTTTCAGAGTCATTGTTATCTACCCAGTATGAAATCCCTACTCCTAGAGTTTCAGGTAACCAGTTTTAGGTAGGTATTTTCAGCTACGCTGAATTTACGGAAAACTTACATACAAGAGATAAATGAACTGCCCGTGGTATTCTTAAAAATAGAAACAGGAAGTATGGGAGGATATATGTAGCTGTCCTTATCAGATAAATATACAAAGTTGAACAGTTCCTTTAAAGTAAATTAAAAAAAATATATATATATTTTGTTTACTCTTGACAATATTCTTAGCATGTATTGCTGTAATGTTGATAATGATTTTATCTCTGTTAATGATTCATACTTCTATTTGTGTGATGCTTCCAAAATCACAAATCATTTATGTTTTTATTTCCTCTGAAAAGTTATCACACTTATATATGTATTTCACAAATAAATCTATTTCTGTATTATTTACATGGCTTATTTTATTAATAAAATATGAGAAAAAGATTTCATAATTTAACAGTTTTCCATGAATTTTCAGCTTGTTGGTTCCAGTAAGAAGGTAAAGTTATTAAAACTTATTTGGAATCAATTTGATGTTGACTTTTGCACCAAAAAAGTACAAGGGAATGAAATAGAAGAATGATTTTCAAACCTTATGGCACATAAAAATAACTTGAAAAACTTGATAAATTGCAGGTTACCAACTCCAGCACTCTGAAACTGTGAGTCAGGAGATTCAGCATATGGCTCTATAATCCTCACCATTAAAAGTTACCCCAGATAATTTGAGTATAGGTTTCTCAGTGTAGAGGCTCATTTAGTATGGACATGAGACAAGAGCAAGATGCTGCTGATGCAGAACCCTACTGAGAGAGTGGCTCCAATAAAAGACTTTTTGGAGGAAAGAGTATGGAGAGCCTCAGAAGGGGGCTCCTGTTGCTCACTACTGCTCATTGTCTCCCACTAGCACTTACTAATTGTGGGGGAGGGTCCTGACCTCTAGAGGAGGGGGGTGTCACCAGTGTATTTTCTTCCAGAGTTGGACTGGCCATCCAGACAACTGCTTGTCCTTACACCCAAACACTTTTTTTTAAAGCATATATTGTGTGTGTGTATAAAATCTGTTTTGTCCAACAATGAACACTTTCTAGGTCCCAGAATTGATCCTCTGGCCTGATCATATCAATCCATCTGTATATACATACTTTTTTAAAAAGCAGTTTTAGGTTCAGCAAAGCTAAACAGAAAATGCATGGAATTTCCATATACCCCCTGACCCCACACATGCACAGCTTCCCCCATTATCAACATTCTGGGTCACTGTGGTGCCTTTGTCACAATCAGTGAACTGTGTTGACACATCATTATGATCCCCAGTCCATGGTTTACATTAAAATGTCCTCTTGCAGTATTCTATGGGTTTTGACAAGTGTATAGTGACATGTACCCTTTATTATAATAACGTACAGAAAGTTTCACTGTTGGGAAAATATTCTGTGCTCCACCTATTCATCCTTTCCTCCCTCCAAACACTTGGCAACCACTGATCCTTTTACTGTCTCCATAGTTTTGCTATAGACATAGGTTTTTCTATAGACATAGGTTTCAACTCATTTGAGCAAATATGAAGAAAGCTGATTGTTGGATTGTCTGATAAAAGTATGTTTAACTTTGTAAGAAACTGCTAAACTGCCTTCCAAAGTGACTGTATCCTTCTACTTTCCCATTAGCAATACACGAAGGTTTCCCGTTACTCCACATCCTCACCAGCATTTGATGTCAGTGTTTCAGGTTTTGTCCATTCTAACAGGTGTAGTGGTTTCTCGTTGCCTTAATTTGAAATTTCCTAGTGATATATGATGTTGACATCTTTTCATATTTATTAGACATCTGTATATATACTTGGCGAGGTATCTGTTAAGGTCTTTGGCCTAATTTTTAATATGGTTGTTTGCTTTTGAATAGTTGAGTTTCAAGAGTTCTTTGTATAGTTTGAATACCAATCCTTTATCAAATAAGTCTTTTGCGTATATTTTCTCTCAGTCTATGGCTTGTCTTCTCATTGTGTTACTGCCCATATTAGTTATAGTATTTATTTCTTGTTGCATTTGCTGACACATTAGAATGTGATTAGACTGTGGGCTTCTTGTGGGCAACGGTTATGTCACATTCCTCTTTAGTTTCTTAGCCCAGTGCTTTGAACATAGTAAAATTAAATAGTGTTTAAAGAATGAATGAGTTTGTGAAGTGAATCATCTACTCCTGTGCTACTCAAAGGATGGCCCTCAAATCAGTAGCACTGGCATCCCCTGGCAGTTTTTAGAAAGGTAGAATCTCAGGCATTATCTACTGAATAAAGATCTGCATTTTCACAAAATCTCCTATATGATTTGTGAGCTATGATCCACTTACTCTGTATGAACCTACCCCTCCCCAGGGGGAGTTAGGAGTGGCAGGAAGCCAAATCACTCATTTGGCAAGTTCTATTTTAAGCAGTAACAGGAAGGGTTTCACAACCCAGCACAGAAAGTAAAAATAGTAAGAAAGAAAACATAACTAGTTCACAAAATGTTTTTACTGAACCTGAGAAAACAGGACTGAAAATTCTATGCTAGAAATCAAGATACAGGCTCAAAAGCAAGTTCTGGGCATTGATCTTTAAACTGGGTTTGAAGTTAGTCAGGGGAAACTTTCCATGGGAATCACTTCGTCTGCAAACAATCTAAGACCACACACTAGGCACCTACCACTTTGCTAAGGTATGAGGTAATGCGGTTGGTTAAGATTCCGCCCCTGTACATCACTGCTTACAGAATAGTTGAAGAGGTAGAAACTAAGCAAAAATCACAATCTGATAGTTTGTTTTATCACAGAGATGGGTGTGAAGTGCTATGGAAACACCATAACTGTATGTCTTTGCCTGTAGGGACCATGTTACATTTAATTTATTAGAATTTGTGGTCCTAACCCTGGCTGGTGTAGCTCAGTGGATTGAGCGCGGGCTGCGAACCAAAGTGTCGCAGGTTTGATTCCCAGTCAGGGCACACGCCTGGGTTGCAGGCCAGGTCCCCAGCAACTGCACATTGATGTTTCTCTCTCTCACTCCCTTCTTCTCTAAAAATAAATAAAAATAAAATCTTGAAAAAAAAAGAAAAAAAAAGAATTTGTGGTCCTGAGACACCTTAAAAATGGTATTACTAGTAGATATATATACACACATACATATACACAGACCTGTAAATATAAATTTATATATACATGTCATCTTAGTTAAAAATAAAATCTAAAGTTAATTTATTTAACTTTATTATTCATTAATTTAACTCAAATGGCTAGCTGCTTCTTTTCTCTCTTTTCTGAGAGAAAAGAACAGTGTGGAAAAGTCAAGATGGAAGTGAAACTTTAGTGAATGTATCTTGGTATAGAGTTTTAACTGGAATCGTGAAAATTATTCACATAATTAAATAATTATTTATAAAAAAGGAATTCTCTCAAATTGAAAACAAGCTAAAACAAGTTTAACTGTCCATCAGGTTAATAACCACACATATAGAATAATTATATTAAGTGACTCTAATCTGTGTTTTAATGATACATCCATGTAGTGATACAAGAACAAAAAGAACTATAAAGATATTTTAACCTGTACTTGGTATTTTCCATAGTTACATTACTACCATTTATTTTAAAATAATATGTGTATGGTATAGGATAAACCAAATGTGTAATTATTAGTACATTTAGAAATAAAACTTTCTTGCATAACAAAACTTAAGTCAGCTATAAAATTAAAAATGTTAAGAATGCTACAATCCAAGTTTCACATTGGAAGTATAAACATAAACTCATGATTTTTTCCTTTTAAAAACTATTTTTAATTCTGACTACCAAATCAAAACAAATTAAAAGAAGCAAAATTATAAATATTCATAGATTATATCATTGTTAGCCTGATAAACCCCAGTAATCAACTGGAGATTTACCAGAAAAAAATTAAGGTAACGTTATACAAAGTATAATGTTATATGCTTTATACAAAAATAACTTTATTTATACATTGCAGGAACCATGAATATTAAATAGTAGCTTCTCAAACACCAAGGGGTCCAATAGATTACACAAGTAAGTAGAGCAGACCAGATGGACAACTGTGGCAAGCTTAATTAATACCTGCTTTGTCTAAGTTATTGTGATGCAAAAATAGGCATTTTATATTGTCTATCTTTCCAAGTTTTCAAGAGAGGAAATAAATGCAGTTCCCATGTAGAATCACCTAATTTTTAAATCTTAGAAAAATATTTTTTGAAATTGCGAAAGCCCTCCAGTTCCATCCATGCTGTCTGGAAGGGTAGGAGCTCCTTTCTTTCTGCTGCATAGCATTCCTTTGTGTAAAGGTACTGTATTTTTTTGAGCCACTTATTAACTGGTGGGCACTTGGGTTGCTTCCAAAGTCAACTAGAACATAGCAACAAACTAAATTTGCCCTATGGCTTGCCAATTTCTATCTGTTATAAACAAATAACAAAATTTAATACAGATTTACTTTTTAGTAGTAAATATATACAAGGGGGGACCCCCCAAAGTAAACCCGAAATTATCTTCTGGAGGGTGGGCTTCTCCCACTAGGTGAGTGTTCTAAGAATCCAGCTGTATCAGTGAGCCAGCTGGCTGTTGTGAGAGGCTGCATTCAGCTTCAGTTACTTTTTTTTGAAGGCTCTTTTTTTGTTGTTGTTGTTATTCTACTATAGTTGTCCTCACTTTTTCCCCTTTGCCCTCCTTCACTCATCCCATGACCCCCACGCCCACAGTCAATTCCCACACTGTTGTCCATGTCCATGGATCATTCCTACATGCTTTTTAACTAGTCCCTTCCCCTTCTTTCCACCATTATTCCACTTCCCTCACCCCCTTTGGTCACTGTCAGTCTGTTCCATGTCTCCATGCCTGTGGTTCTATTTTGTTCTTTAGATTCCACCTATAGGTGAGATCATATGGTATTTGTCTTTCAACATGTTTGCCCATTTCATGATGAGTGAATTACAAGTATACCTGCCCACTGCCCATACCCCACTGAGTGGTCAGCAGTTTTTAACCAAAATGGCATGACCCCTGGTGCCCCACTCTCTCTGACCCCACCTTGCCCCAAGAGACTTTTGTTTGTTTCCCTGGATGAAAAATATCCTCAAAGGGAAATGTTTTGCCAATGTGAAAGAGGTGAAACAAAAAATGGCACAAACACTAAAAGGCATGAAAATCAATGAGTTCAAAAACTGTCCTGATCAGTGGAAAAACTTCTCAATAGGTGTATTGCATCAAATGGATAGTACTTTGAAGGTAACTGAAGTTTAGACACATAAGAATAAATACACAATTTTAATAAGTAAATTCCAATTTTGGGGTCCCCCCATAAGTAAAATATCTAGGTACATATGTATTAAGAAATGTATAGAAAAACAAACAAACAAAAAAACCACATTAAAAACACTGTTGAGGGACTTCTGCCTCAAGCCATGATGAAAAAACTTATATCATACTAGATCAGGTCAGGTCAAAGACAAATACTGGAAAACTATGAGCTAAATTAGCAATTTTCAATCAGTGTGCTGCAAGAATTTTTAAAACATGCAATACCTGATTATTTACTCAGGCTCACTGACCTCTTTTTCCTTAAATTATTAAATTAAAAAATGACAACAGTCAACATGACAATAGCCATCTGGTGTGAATGAAACAAAATTATACTTATGTTTATTGTCAAATCTACAAAATATATATTTTTGGTATGCTGAAGAATTTTAGTAATTAGTTTATGTGTGGTATGCGATGAAAAAGATTGAAAATCACTGAGCTGAATGTACAGAAAGTGCACAGATAGAAAAGTTGAACATGAAGATGAGCTTCAGGGACTTCTAGGACAATACCAGGTGGTCAGACATGAGTAATTGCAGTCTCAGAAGACAGTGAGACTGGGGCAGAAAAGACATATTTGAAAAAATGATCATCAATCTTTTTCTAAATTTGATGATAAATAACAACTCATAAGTTTAATAACCTTTCAGACCCCAAGCAGGATAAACAAAAAGAAAACTACACTTATGCATATCATGGTCAAATTGCTAAAAACCAAATTTAAGAAGAAAAATTTGGAAGCAGCCAGAGTAAAAAGTCCATGTTACAGGCAAGGGGTCAACAAAAATGGCTTGATACTACTCACTGAAACAATCAGAATGTAATTTTTGAAATGCTGGAAAAAAAAAAAGAATTTGACTCAGAATTCTGTATCCAGAGAACATACTTTTCCAAAATAAAAATTCAGATAAACAAAAGTGGAAAGAATTTGCTACCAAAGACTTTTCTTTGACCAGCAAAATGCTGAAGAACAGTCTTTGGGCTAAAGGAAAATGATACTAGATGGAAACCTGATTACACAAAACAATGAAAACTGTCAGAAATAGGAAATATGTGTATAAATATAGAACACATTTGAAATCCAATTTTTATTTAAAAAATAATTGACTGATTAAAAAATAATGAAATATAGATTTTATAGAATTAGTAGAAGTAAAATATATGGCAGTAATAGCCCAAAGAATGAAAGGGTGCTAAATGAAAATACAATAATACTGTTACAGGGTGCAGCCAAGAGGGGGGACCCCAAATTAGGCATTTGAAATGGGGTCCAGAACTTAAGGTGTCCAGGAGATTTTAAGATGTCTTCACCCCCATTCCCCAGGTGTGGGCTGGGGGAAGGGACACGTGGAACAGGGCCTTTGAAAGCTGTTTCTCATAGCAACAGCCTTGCAGCTAACCTCTGGTGTGGTCATTTAACATATCTATAGCCTTTGGGGGGTCACGTAGATACGTTAAATAACTGTGGCCACACTCAGAGCCAAGGGAATGGAAGTAACTTCCCCACCAAGACGTAACTGGGGGGCAGGTCCCTGGAGTTACAGCGCCTGCGTAGGAGCTTAGAGATGATTGGCTCTATGACACAGGGCCACGCCTGCCCAGACTCATGATGGCAGCCCAGCAAAGCTGGAAGGGTATGAGTTCTGGCATGTGAAGCCGAGTGTGGGAGGAGTTGGAAATGGGGCTGCAGAGGATTGGCTGCAGAAAATTGGCGCGGGGATTTAAACCAAGATGTAGCAGCCATTGAGAGAGAACCATGCGCAGCCCTGAGAGAGAGAACCATGTGGCTGTGGACGTGCAGAGAAGATCACAGCTATTGAGGGAAGAGAACCACACAGCTTTAGCAGAGTGAAGACTCCCGAGGCCCTGAGGGAGAGAACCACGTGGCCTTGACACAGTGGAGACCCCTACAGCTTTAGAAGGGGGAACCACCACCTGGTTTTAGCAGAGATCCCGGCGACTCAGCTGAGGGTGCTGGGAACCCAGGGAGGTCTCCCAGTCGAGATGGAGTACTAACTGGGAATAACCAGAGGACTGCCTGAGCCATGGACTTCTATTTCCTTTCCTGAGATGCAGTACTCTGGACTGGGCAAAGGGGGAAGGAAGGAAGGACTGTGTCTGTTTGTGGGTGTTTTAAGGGACTTTGGGATTTTGGTGAAGACATTAGGTCACTACTTTAGGTTAGTATAGCATTAAATAAACATTTCCCTTCCTTTTCACGAATCTCTGGCATTGAGAGACATCTTTCCTCTGGCGGCAGACATAACAGACCTGGGGGCTTCTTTCAGTAATAGTATATGGTCCCAGGCCCCCCTTGTTTGTTCTGTAACAATACAACATGTTAGATTGCAGTAAATTAAGGATACAAACTGAAATCCCTAGAGCAATCACTAATTTAAAAAAAAATTATAGCTAAATGTTGGGAACTGCCCTGCCTGGTGTCAGAAGCTGTAACCCCCGCCCATGGCTAAGGCTGAGTGAGCAACCTTGGGACCATAAGCCACTATAGAGACAAAGCTTATCTCCCTGACAGGGGTGCCACCTCTGCTCCTTTTACCTCACCCTGCTTGGCCCTCAATGCTTGATCTGTTAGCCAATGATGGGTAAGATTACCCAAGGGGGAAAGATCTAAGACAGGCATGATCATGGGGATGCCCCAGGGAAGGACTTGGGGGGCTAGAGCAAAAGGGGGTGATGGACTCTCACCCTTTGGCTTTGACATAGCCTGAGTCCTCATTCTGTCTGCAAGAAGCCTCCTAATCTCTTGTCTGCCTTACTTCCCTTGCCTGACTTAAGCCTGAAACAATGACTCAAGCCTGAAACAATGCTGGAGGTGGGTGCAGCCCTGTGCTGGAAAGGGTGGGTTCCCTAGGGCAATCAGGCCTAAGAAAGAATATGTAAAATCCTGTGAAATCTGCTTTGTTTAGAATGTTCTCAATTAAATGATAAGGGTCCAAGCAAGAAGTGAGTTTGTCCCTCAAAGTTCTATGGCTCTTTAGCTATCTGACTCTGACTCAAAATAGGCCCTCAGAGTTCTTTGTATGTTATCTATTGTTTGATCCTTACTGCCTGATAATGACTAATGAGCTTCACCTGTATTCTTGTGCAAAATGAACCCAATAAAAGCCCATTGAGGACAAGGCTCTTGGCCCTTCTCCTTTGAGAGATCGACCACCTTTCCTCCCCAAGCAGATCATGTCTTGGTAGACTTATTCTCATCTGTGGTAGCTGGGCGGGGCGGGGGGGGGGACCCTGTGGGCAGAGCCCTCCCACAGCTAAAGAGTAAAAAATGAGATAAAAATAGAATATTACTCAATGGAAGCCAGTAGAGAAGGAAAATGAACACAAGACATATAGAGAAAATAAACCAAATCTTAAATAAGTAAAGTAAACTCCAGCCATATAAATAATTTCATTAAATGTAAATAAACTATAGATTCTAATTAATAGAAATTGTCAGATTGAAAAAAGGAAGGACTGTACTATATGCAGTACTATATGCATGTACTTTAAATAAATATAGAGAGGTTAAAAGTAAAAAGGCAGAAAAATATATTACACAGACATCAATCACAAAAAAGCTGAAAAGGCTATATTATATCATTGAATGTAGAACTCAAGACAAGTTTGTCCATCATAAGGGCTAAAGGACATTTCACAGTAATGCAAGAATCAATCTTTCAAGAAAAGTGTTCTTTCTAAATACATATCGATTTAATAACAGAGCTTCAAAATAAATGAAACAAAAATGGAGACATGAAGGGGAGAAATAGACAAGGCCACAGTTCGAACCCCTAGAACAGACAATAGATGAATGGAACAAAAAGGGACAGCACATGAATAGACTCACGTATTAATGAAAAAAAATTTCATAAAGATGCCAAAGCTATTGAATGGAGTAAGGTTTTTAATAAATGATGCCAGAAAATGGGATATGCAAATACAAAAAATAAACTGAAATCCCTACCCCACACCACACATAAAAAGGAATTCATGATGGAGTAAGACCTAGAAGTAAAAGCTAAAACTATAAAGCTCCTAAAAATATAACTTCTTTATGACCAAGAATCCTTAGATATCACCAAAAGCACTAGTCATAGAAGAAAGATAAATTAGACTTCATCAAAATTTAAAATTTCTGACCATTGAAATATATTGTTAAGTAAATGCTTGGGCAAAACAAAGATTGAAAAAAAACATTTTTGTTATAAATATCTGATAAATATTCTGTACCTAGACCATTTAAAGAACAAGCCAATTAAAAAAGTGGTAAAATACTAACCTGGCTGATGTAGCTCAGTGGATTGAGCATGGGCTGCGAACCAAAGTGTCGCAGGTTCGATTTTCACTCAGGGCACATGCCTGGGTTGCAGGCCCCGTCCCCCAGCAACCGCACATTGATGTCTCTCTCTCTCTCTCTCTCTCTTTCTCCCTCCCTTCCCTTTCTAAAAATAAATAAATAAATAAAATCTTTTAAAAAATGGTAGAATACTTGAACAAACACTTCACAAAAAAGATATATAAATCAATAAGTATGTGAAAAAAGTACAGAAAAGCATGAATCACTAAGGAAATAAAAGTTAAAATCACAATGAAATATCACTATATATTCAGTATAATGCATAAACAGATAAAACTAAATATACTGATAACACTTAATGTTGGCAAGGGTGAAGAGCAATTGGAACTCATATATTGCTGATAAGATTGTGCAATGAACAATGAAGAGAGTTTGGCATTTCCTTATAAATTTAAACATATACCTGCCCCATATTTAATGATTCCACTTCTAGACAGTATTTACCTAAGAGATGTAAAAACTTGTACAAGGACTTGTATGAGAAAGTTTTTAGCTGCATTATTCATAATATACAGTGTCCACCAACAAGAGCATGAACAAGAACACTGTGGTATATTTTATACAACAGAATATTGCTCAGCAAGAAAAAAGAATGGACTGTTATTATACACAACAATATGGAAGCAACTTAAGAACATTGTATTGGGTGAAATGTCAGATTCAAAAGATTGGACTTTCATTTATATGAGGTTCTAGAACAGGAAAAATGAATCCTGGAAGAAAAATAATCTGTTGCCTGTGGTATGTGTATGAAGGTATTGGCTAGGAAGGGTTGCAAGGGGATATTCCAAATGATGGAAATATTCTGTATCTTGTAAGGGTGGTCGCCTATGTAGCCTTGAACATTCAGTGACTTTTGTTCACCTCATGCTTTCTAGAAACATCAATTTGTTCTACTTATTTACAAATTCATTGGTTGATTCCCGAATGTGCCCTGACCGGGGATCGAACTTGCAAACTTGGTGTATCAGATCAATGTTCTAACAAGCTGAGCTACTTGGCTAGGTCACTTTCCATCATTCTGAACCTGAATAATTCCCATTCTCACTTTCTTCATAAGTCCTTCCATAGGCACTCCAGAAGAATTATTTATACCCCATTCTGCATTTCCTCAGAATTTTAGATTATTATATCTTTGTGTTCTGAGAGTATCTTGACCACATTCTTCCAACCACATTTTAAGGGCGTGGGTTATATACCTCATCTATATGTGCTCATTCCCAAAACAGTGTCTGGCATGTGCTAGAAATACAATGAACATTTGTTTTAAATAAACGTTATACATAGGAATGTATTTAATCAATAATTTTCATTAAATGGATATTTTAAAAATATAGGTGTAATCTGGTTTAACTCATTTCTCAATACAATTTACCTTTATTTATTAGTACCGAGAATATGAAATTCTTACTCTTACTCAATGGTAGTCCATGCCTGTGTTTCTATTTCTACTTTATATACCCACTATCTCAATGTTCAAAGCTTGACTATAAAATTACTTCTGATTGTTTATTTAGTCTTATCAAATAGATATTCCAGACTATATTCTGCCTTAATCCTGACTAAGGATCCTTTCCCCCTAAGTTTTGTCTCCTCCTAAGTTAATATCCTGTTTCACTCTCCAGACTTATGTCCCCACAAATCTATCCCAAAGTTAACCCATCCACCTATGTCTGTGTTGGGAAGAAGCTGATTCAAGATATTAAGTGTGGGATATGCCTCTAGCTGGCAGAAAAATAAGATGTCTAGGATGACCTCTGCAGAAAATTGAGAGAATAAGTAAAGTCCTTATACTCTGAAATAATTAAAGACTAAGGTATTTTTAGACCTCTTATATCTCTAACCCTTTGAAAACTGTGGTCTTAACTCCAAGGTTCTCAGAATTGGAATATATTTCATAGACTGTGGGAGCCAGTGAATGGTTTGTCAACCAACCCTTTCATGTACCAATTTTTCAGATGAAAAATTAAGATCAAGGTGTAAAAATTGTCTATAGATCTATTCTTCTTATTGTGGTCATGACAGTCATTTACACAGCAATCTACATGACATCCTGAGAAGCCACTTTTGTTGATAAGAATTTGTCTTCCTCCACTTCCCTTATCTTTTGGCTAATATTTTCTTTTTCCTTTTTCTTTGAGTTATGAATAATTAGTTCCACATAATTTTTTAAATTTATTGATTTGGCAATCTAAAGCATTACCTCTGACATCTGCTGATTTTTTTTAATTTAAGTAGAAATTTTATAGAAGGAAAACATTTATAGAGAAAAAAGCACAAATGATAAGTGCAAAAATTCCTGAAATTGAATTGAATAATTTTATGCAATCAGCACCCTTTCAGACCAAGAGACAGACATAACTATCATAGCAAGAGCTTCCCTAATTTAACGTCAAGAACTATAAACAGATTTAGTTTAATGTTGAGAACTGTAAAAGATCTGAGATATTACTTTACTTGCAAGTTGACAAGTTAGCTGCCATGGTTTCATGGATGCTGGGAGAAGACATGAGATTCCTGGATCAGAGGCAAAGGATTTTCTTAATTATGGCACAGTGAACAGCATGAACATCAGCATAGTTGTGTCACTTTCCCTTGGCCCTCAACTCCCACAACAGTGATGAAGATGAACCCAGATGGATGCCTTCACAAATGGTGACTTGTATTACAGCAGTGGAACTCCCAGCTTTGGGAACCTGATCTTTTTCACTGTGTATTAAAACAGACCTGCCCTTTGCTATTTTCCAAGGCTTATTGCTATGCCAAGATTCTGGAAAAGATAATGTGGGATAAAAGACATTAAGAACAATTAGAAGAATACATGTCTTTTTATTAAAACCGGACTTCCATTAGGGAAAAAAAAGCTTTAGAGAGTTTTTTGACAGCTCTGTTGACTGAGAAAAATCTCAACGGGCCAAGAAAAGGATCACAACAAGCACAACTGGCTGAAGTCAAGTTTAAATTCCAGCTTTTCTTAAATGACCCTTTTGACTCCGGTGTTTAACACAGAGCCCTGACCACATGCCCTAGAGCATCAGAGGGTCCCCTGGATCATCAGGTCTCACAGGAGCAGATCTCATGTAAGTGGTGAGGTCTCAGGGATCCAGAGCGCAAGCAGGCCTCAGTCAGCTTTCAAAGAAGCCAAACCACAAACATCCAAAACCACAGCGGGACATGGCCTTATTGACAGTCAATTTGATTTATCTCTTTGGAGTTTAAGTGCAGTTACTTAATGGATTCTACAGCTGCTTTTAATTAATTTAGATAGAATTATATTTCCTAAAATAGCACTTTTGATTATAGATTATTTAAATTTAATTCTTATGAGTAACATTTTCTTTTCAATGGATCAGCTAGAACTTCATAGTATACATACTATATTTTGATTGCATTAACAATTCACTGTTACTTAAATCATGATTAAAATCTGACATGGCCAGGTGAAGGTATTTGGAAATAATAAAGACCACTCATCTAAGCTATGAGTTATTATAAGAAATCTGTAAAAGTAACTTAATATGTACTTAAATAAATTTGGCTTTAAAAATAACACGCCAAAAATGAAAATATCATTGCCACCACCTATTAGTATTTTTATTAGTTAACCTATTACTATTTTTATTAGTTTGGCATTACATTCACAAATTAGGTGAGTCGAGATTTTATAACTATTTTGTTTCTAGTTTTATACTTTCTATTTAACCTTTGTATTTTTGTTTCTGATATTCTTTGTTTAAGGTTTCTAAATTCTATGTAGTTAAAATAAATTTTTATTAAAAATATTACATATGATGTAAATCTTTAATTGTATATATCATATACCCTTATAAAGTCTCATCATTTTGTACATTATCTCTAATGTAATTATTTAATAATCAAGCATCACAAAGCCAGCAACCCATTCACATAAGACACTTTTCCTCAATCTATAACAAAAAGTAACCTTTTTTTCAGGAACTTCTCATTTAAAATTTTCCATTTTTTTTCCCCTTAACTATCACATGACTATTGTGTTGCAGCCTGTCAAGTCCTGGCAGGTGCAGTCTAGCTTTGGGGAGATGCGAGAAAATGTGTGGAGCCGTGGGGATGCTTGGCATGCCTTTGTTCACAGGTGGGCGAGCCTCGCATGCTGCAAGCCGCATGTCTCTCTAGTGAGAAGCTCCTAACTACCTTAAGTACAAGAGGCAAGCAATACTGGCTTCCAGCCAGAAAATTATATAACGTAGCATAAATCTGTGCATGTGAGCCCACTTCATGTTATGGGAACAGTTTATTGGACCCAGTCTCAAGGCTATGAGAACACTGGTTATCGGGCCGCTCCAAGGCTATGGGAACACTGCTCCCCTTAGTTACCCAGACAGCTGGGTGAGGAAGCCAGACTGCCTCCACTTACCCTACAACTATGAACTAATAACAATCAGTAGAGGATCACACTTAACTGTAGTGGCTTTCATGTGATATAGCATTTAAAATAATGTGGATAGTATCAGCCATCATTGTCACAGTTAAACATTTATAGCCAGACTTCAATTAAACATTTTTTACCAGCAATATTTACTGTAAGGTGTTATTTATTTAATGTCTGATCGACACAAGATTTTTATATGTTTCATCTAATGATACACAGGTACACAAACCATTATTTATGTACATATGTAATACACACATATATGTAAACACATAATAACAATTTTGAATATAAGATTTTGCTGAATATATACCTACATATATATGTAACACATATATACTCAAATACCCATAAAATACACACATATACTAATAAATATATATCCACATTTAATAAGAAATAAGTATAAAATTAAAATGGAAATATTTATATATTTTATGATATGTTAATATTTAAAATTTATTTATCTTTACCTGGATATTTTTCATCCTGTCAAATCTTTAAGAGAGTATTCACATTAAAAATAAAAGGCATAATAAGACACACTTTCCTGGCACTCTAATAATAAAATTAACATCCCAAATATGACAACTGCTTGCTAGCACTTAACAATCTCAGGAAGTTATTAGGTTGGTCAAAAAGCCTGTTTAGTTTTTCCACAATGTAAAACACACATTTTTCACTTTCTTCAATAGCTTTACTGACTTGGATATCTTGGGTATGACAGCTGTCTCCCGTGTGGTAGAATGTTGATTGTTCTCAATGTCTCGATCTGATCACTCTCAGTTTCAACTGGTCTGCCCAACTGTGGAGCATCATCCAGCCAGAAATCTCCAGCATGAAACTTCACAAACCACTTTTGACATGTTCAATCAGTCACAGCACCTTCCCCCTACACTGCACACATCTTTTTCTTTGCCTTTCAGTTTTGTTTTTACCTTTGTTAAAGTAATAAAGCAGAATATACTAAAAATGTTGCATGTCTCCTTCCATCTTCAATATTAAAATGGTTGCACAAAACTCATCAATTTTTATAAGTTTTCTTAATGGATGCTGTTATGACAGCTGTCACAATATAATCTAAGAAAATTGTTTTAAATGAAGTTAAAGACAACTAAGCGCTACTAGAGCCATCATATAGAAAAAAAACCAAATGAATGTTTTGGCCAACCCAATATATAAGTACTTAATATAATACTTCTTTTCTATGGCAAGTGTTCAAATTTCATCATTGAATTTTTTTCTAGTTTAATACATTGTATTTTTACCCCCAAACACTTTTAAATATATAGAGACTAAATTTTTATTCTGCCAATGTTGCCATACTGCTTAAAGCCCTAAAAGCCCATGAGAGGGATTTTCCATAATTAAAAAAGTGACTATTTATAGCTTAACATGCAGCTAGGTGCTGAATAGGTTTTTTTATACCTACAAATATAGAAGCATGGTCTGGACTCTTTTATAAGATCTGGAGAATATTATACTAAGTGAAATAAGGTCATTTCAGAAAGACAAGTACCATATAATTTCACTCATATACGGAATCTAAAGGATAGAATAAACTGACAAACAATGCCAGAGGCATGCATCCATGGAACAGATAGACAGATCTCAGAGTGGGGGGTGGAGGGGATTGGAAGAAATTAGACAAAGAACATATATACATATGCCTGCATAGCCCGTGGACACAGACAGCAATGTGCCAAAGGCTGCAGGTGGGATGGCAGGGCTTGCTGGAGCAGGGGAAAAAGGTGGGGGAAATGGGAAATATCTGTAATAATGTCAATAATAAAAAAATTTAAAAGAATGCTGTAACTTTTTAGTGTCCATCTTTTAAAAATATGCTTGGATTTACAAAAGGCCACATAGAGCTGACCTCATGCTCTGTTTGAAGTGGGTCCTCACATTCTGCTCAGCCACATCCCTGGAGTACTGCAGGGATGCATATTAGGAAATAAATGAAAGTTCAACCAAATTTTATCACATAAGAACTTGGTAAATTTTAGGCAACTATAATCATATGATAAATTTTTATTAACTGTTCACATCCACTAATACTAAAGATATCAATCACTATGTTTGCAATATATGGGTAATGAAGAGACATTAATTATTGTCATTGCTCTCGCAGAGCTTTATATAATGTCACTACTGATCTATAAATACTGAAAGCACCATACCACAATTTTCAGTGGTATGTGTGGCTCAACATTTCCTGAGATATTGGGTTTTGTGGTTTGTAAACAATAAGAATAGTATTTCTAAGTATGTCCTTAATTTCTAAGTATGTCCTTAAATATTAAAGATAATTAAATCATAGTTAAAATAATATACTATAATTAAAATTTATATTAATATATGAAATATATATACGTGTGTGTGTGTGTGTGTGTGTGTGTGTGTGTGTATAGCCTGTCCAGAAAAAGTCCATCAATGTAAACTGGCAGCCAAGGAGAGTGGACTGGAATGTGCATGTATGAACAATAATGGCTTCACTGTTGGTGGGAGTGGTAGACTCTGTTGAGTGAGCATGTGTACTGTGTGGCCATCACATTCAAAATGACTGAGCAAGTAGAACAATGAAACTGTATCAAATTTTGCATTAAGCGTGAACATTCTTCTGCAGAAACTCTTCGGATGATTCAGAAGGCCGAAGCAATAGGCAACTAGTGACTGGCACCTTCATCATGACAATGTACCCTCTTGCACATCATGTCTCATACAGAGTTTTTTGGCAAAACATCAGATCACTCAGGTAACTCAGCCCCCATACAGCCCAGATTTGGCACCCTGTGACTTCTGGCTTTCCCGAAAACTAAAATCAACTTCAAAGTGAAAAAATTTCAGACAGTCAATGAGATTCAGGAAAATAAGATGGGGCAACTGAAGATGATTGGGAGAACTGTATGAGGTCCCAAGGTGCCTACTTTGAAGGGGACTGAGGTGTCACTGTCCTGTGTACAGTGTTTCTTTTGTCTTATAACTTCTTCAATAAATGTCTCTATTTTTCATATCACATGGCTGGATATTTCTGGACAAACAGATGTCCTATATATCCTATTTTATATATCCTATTTGGATTGGAAGCTGTTATTTAATATTGATATTTTGTACATTTCATATGTATCATTCTATTATTGAGATTATATTCTTTTAGTTTAATAGAGTTATGATATTGTCACAGTTAATTTTATGTGTCAACCTCACTGGGTCACAGAGCATGTAGCTATTTGGTCAAGTGTTAGTCTGGGTGTTTCTATGAGGGTATTTTTGAATTAGATTAACATTTAAATTGATAGATTGAGTAAAGCAGATTCACCTCTCTCTGGCAGTGTGCCTTATCCGATCAGTGGAAGCCCAGGATACGATTAAAAGCGTGATTTTCTGTTGAATAAGGAGTTCTCCCTGATGGTCTTCAGGCTCAACGTTGGCTTTCTTCCTACTTTCAGACTCAAACTGGTAAACTGGCTTTTTCTGAGTCTCGAGCCTGCCAGTCTTTGTACTACAACTACACCATTGGCGCATCTGTCTAGCAGGTCTCAGACTCAGACTGGAACTGAACATCTTTTATTTTCTGTATATTATATCTTTAAAAAAGGCTCGCGGATACCTAACTCAATGCAACACATTCAAATCAAACTCTTGAGTTAGGGAAAACAATGAAATTATATACAAAAGAAATTTCTGAATAGTTCCCTTGATTAGTAGTGTTTGGTAACCTGTGGTGTAAGTTTTATCCTGTGAATCATTTACTTGCAATGTCAGATAAAAAAAATGAGTGCTCATTCATAATCATTTTTTTCTTTACTATCATCTTAACTTCTGCATTCTTGATACAAAATTCTCCACATAGCTATGCTTCAACTATAGGAGAGGGGAAACATATAGAAATGTTACTTTTTAACTAATTCAGGGGCAAGATGTAATTAATATGTGAAATACTCTGGAAAAACAGGAAGATTTAAGAATAGGAATAAAAAGGTGAATAAATGCACAAAATAGGAGAAATTATACAAATATTAGAGAAAATAGGAGTAAAATACTCTTACTGGTTGTAAAGGATTAGAACACTATGATGATTAATTTCATATGTCAATTTTTTAATCTTTTTTTTTTTTTTTGCTTTGGGATGAGATTTATTTTTTGGTTTATTTGTTGATGTCAGGTCATGTTACAAGTCCTGGTAGGGAGAGGAAGGTCCTGGTGTTTGCAGCCCCAGGCTTTCCAGCCTGCCTCTGCTCCAACCAGACACATGTGCTGGCTCAGTCACATGACTTTCTGACGGTCAGGTTCCTCATCCGAACAGCAGGATAACATATCTACATATCTATCCTACATTGTTGATGTCAGCATCCAGCACGTACTGGGCAACAGGAATTTTAAAATCTCAACTTAGTTTTCTTTCTCTGCATTCATATTTGTAGAAAGAAAAATGGGGTTGAGTCATAAAAGCAGAGTTTTTGTCCTGCTGCTACTCAGTTTGTTTGTTTGTTTATTTATTTATTTTTTAATGTCATTCAATTACAGTTGTCCTCATTTTTCCCCAATAGCTTTCCCCTGACCTGTCTACCACCCCTCTTCACATTCAATCCCATCATCCCAGTTGTCCTTGTCCACGGGTTCCTTTTGCATGTTCCTTTACTTGACCCCCTTATTTCCACCATTATTCTCCTCTCCTGTACCCTCTGGTCACTGTCAGTTTGTTCTTTATTTCAATGTCTCTGGTTCTATTTTGCTCACTTGTTTGTTTGTTGATTAGGTTCCACTTATAAGTGACATCATATGGTATTTGTCTTTCACTACCTGGCTTATTTCCCTTAGCATAATGCTCTCCAGATCCATCCATGCCATGGCAAAGGGTAGGAGTTCCTTCTTTCTTTCTGCTGCGTAGTATTCCATGGTGTAAATGTACCACAGTTTTTTTGATCCACTCATTTAATGATGGGCACTTAGGTTGCTTCCCACACTTGCTTATTGTAAATTGTGCTGCTATGAACATTGGGGTGCATAAGTTCTTTTCAACTGGTGTTTCAGGATTCTTAGGGTACAAACCCAGCAGTGGAATTGTTGTGTCAAAAGGCAGTTCCATTTTTAGTTTTCTGAGGAAATTCCATACTTTTTTCCGCAATGGCTGTACCAGTCTGCATTCCCACCAACAGTGTATTAGGTAGGGCTCCCTTTTCTCCACAACATTGTCAGCACTTGTTTGTTGATTTGTTTATGATGGCCATTCTGACTGGTGTGAAGTGGTATCTCATTGTGGTTTTAATTTGCATCTATCTGATGGCTAGTGATGCAGAGCATCCTTTCTTATGTCTTTGGGCCCTCTGTATGTCCTTTTTGGAGAAGTATCTTCTTGGGTCCTTTGCCCATTTTTTAATTGGATTGTTTGTCTACCTGGTGTGGAGTCATGTGAGCTCTTTATATATTTTGGGGATCAAATCCTTGTCCGGGGTATCATTGGCAAATATGTTTTCCCACATGATTGATTCTCTTTCCATTTTGCTAATGTTTTCTTTAGCTGTGCAGAGCTTTTTAATTTGATTTTGTCCCATTTGTTTATTCTTTCTTTTATATGCCTTATTGTAGGGGACATATTGGTGAAAATATTGCTGTGTGGAATACCTGAATTTTTCCTGCCTATGTTCTCTAGGATTTTTATGGTGTTGAGACTTATATTTAAGTCTTCTATCCACCTTGAGTTTATTTTTGTGTATAGTGTAAGTTGGTGGTCTAGTATTATTATTTTTCATGTACCTGTCCAGATTTACCAACACCATTGCTGAAGAAACCATTTTTACTCCATTTTATGTTTCTGCCCCCTTTGTCAAATGTTAGTTGACTATAGATACATGGGTTTATTTCTATTCTCTCTACTCTATTCCATTGATCTAGGTGTCTGTTCTTATGTCAGTGCCAGACTGTTTTGATTACAGTGGCTTTGTAATATAGTTTGATATCAAGTATCATGATTCTTCCCACTTTGTTCTTCTTTCTCAAAATTATTGAGACCATTCAGGGTCATTTATGATTCCATATAAATTTTTGAAATGTTCTATATCTATGAAATATGTCATTGGTATTTTTATAAGGATTGTGTTGAGTCTATAAATTGTTTTGGGTACTATGGACATTTTGATGATGTTGATTCTTCTAATCCATCAAAACAGCATATGCTTCCATTTTTTTGTGTCTTCCCTAATTTCTTTCTTCAGTGTTGTGCAATTTTCTGAGTACAGGTCTTTTACCTCCTTGATTAGGTTTATTCCTACATACTTTATTTTTCTTGTTGCTATAGTGAATGGGATTTTTCCTACTTTCTGTTTCTGATATTTTATTGTGTACAAAAATGCTTTCAATTTCTGGATATTGACTTTGTATCCTGCTGTTTTGCCAAATTCACTTATTACATCAAGTAGTTCCTTTGGTGAAGACAATAGGATTTTCTATGCACACTATCATGTCATCTGCAAACAATGACAGTTTTACGTCCTCCTTTCCAGTTTGAATGCCTTTATTTTCTTTTCTTGTCTGATCACTGTGACTAGAACTTCTAATACTATATTGAATAAAAGTGGTGAAAGCAGATACCCTTGTCTTGTTCCTGATTTTAGGGGAAAAGCTTTTAGTTATTGTCCATTGAGTATGATGTTGGCTATAGATTTCTTGCATATGGCCTTTATTATGTTGAGGTATGCTCTGTCTACTCCCACTTTGCTGAGTGTTTTATCATAAATTGGTGCTATACCTTATGAAATGCTTTTTCCACATATATGGATATGATCATGTGATATTTGTCTTTCTTTTTGTTTATGTGATATACTACATTTACTCATTAATGAATATTGTACCATGCTTGCATCCCTGGGATGAGTTCCACTTGATCATGGTGTATGATCTTTTTAAAGTATTGCATGATTTGGTTTGCCAACATTTTGCTGAGGATTTTAGTGTATATATATGTTCATCAGCAATATTAGCCTGTAGTTTTCTTTCTTTGTTGTGTCATTATCTGGTTTAAGGATTAGGATGATGGTGGCCTCTTAAAAATAGTTTGGGAGTATCCCCTTTTCCTGTATTTTTTGGAGTAGTTTGAGAAGAATAGGAGTTAGCCCTTCCTTAAATGTTTTGTAAAATATTCCTGTGAAACCATGTTGTCCAAGGCGTTTTGTATGCTGGGAATTTTTTTTGATTACTGCTTTGATTTCACCTGTTATAAGTCTGTTCAGGCTTTCTGCTTATTTTTTATTCAGTTTTGGAAGATTATGTTTCTAGTTATTTGTCTGTTTCACCCAAGTTGTAAAATTTCTTGGCATATAGTTGTTTGTAGTAATTTCTTACAATCCTTTCAATTTCTGTGGTATCAGTAGCAATTTCTCCTCTTCCTGGTTTTATTTACTGGGGTCCTTTCACTTTTTTTCTTGATGAGTCTGGTTAAAGACTTGTCAATTTTGTTTATCTTTTCCAAGAACCAGCTCCTGGATTTAGTGATCCTTTGAATTGTTCTTTTAGTCTCTATGTCATTTAATTCTGTTCTGATCTTGATTATTTCCTTCCTTCTACTAGCTCTAGGCTTTGTTTGCTGTTGTCCCCCTAGTTTTTGTAGATATAGGGTTAGGTTGCTTATTTGAAATGTTTCTATCTTTTATAGGCAGAGCTATATTGCCATGAACTTCTCTCTCAGAACTGCCTTCACTGTGTCCCCTAGGTTTTGGGATCTTATGTGTTCATTTTCATTTGTTTCCAGAAACTTTTTGATTTCTTCCTTGATATGATTGTTAATCCATTCATTATTTAATAAGATGTTATTCAATCTCCATGAATTTGACTGTTTTTCAGTTTTTTCCTTGAGGTTGGTTTCTATATGATTTCAGTTTTCTTGAATTTGTTGAGGCTTTTTTTGTAATCTATCATGTGGTCTACTTTGAAAATTTCTCATGTGCATTTGAAAAGAGTTTGTATTTTGCTTCTTTGGGGTGAAAAGTTCTGTATATATCAATTATGGTCATTTGATCTAGTATATCACTCAGCGCCACAATATCCTTGTTTTTTTCTTTTTTTAGAAGATGTATTCATTATTGACAATGAGGTGTTAAAATCTCCTAGTATAAGTGTGTTGCTGTGTATATCTTTCTTGAAGTCCTCCAAGATTTTCCTTATATATTTGGGTATCCTATGTTGGGTGCATATATGTTTACAATGTTTATATCTTCTTGATAGACTCTACCTTGAGTATTATAAAGTGTCCTTCTCTGTCTCTTTTTATGGCCTTTGTTTTAAAATCTATTTTGTCTGATATAGTATTGCTATCCTGGCTTTTTTTTTCTGTCCATTTGCTTGGAATATTTTTTTCAAACCCTTCACTTTCAGACTGTGGATGTCTTTCATTATGAGGTAGGTCTCTTGTAGGCAGCATATATGAGGGTCATGTTTCCTCATCCACTCAGCTACCTTATCTCTTTTGATTGGTGCATTTATCCATTTACATTTAATGTTATTATTGATAGGTACTTATTCATTGCCATTTTCATTCCCCACTTTTTTTTTTACCTGTGTTCCTCTGTCTCTCACTCTCTTCATCGTAAAGCAGTCCTTTTAGCATCTCTTGCTGTGCTGGTTTGGAGGAGGTATATTCCTTCAGCCTTGTTTCGTCTGGGAAACTCCTTATTTGGATTTCCATTTTAGTTGAGAGCCTTGCTGGATAGAGTTGTCTTGGTTGCAGGCCCTGGTTTTCCCTACTTGGAATATTTCTTGCCATTCCCTTCTGGCTTGGAGTGTTTCCATTGAGAAATCAACTGCTAGTCTTATGGGGGTCCCTTGTATATTACTTCTTATCTCACCTTTGATGCATTTAAGATTCTCTTTGTCTTTCCATTTTTTCACTTTAATTATTATATGTCTTAGAATACGCCTCTTTGTGTTCATCTTGATTGGGACCCTCTGTGCTTCCTGGACTTCTGTGACTTTTTTTCTCATCAAATTAAGGAAGTTTTCCATCATTACTTTTTCAAGCAGATTTTCTACCCCTTGCTTTTCTTCTCCTCCTTCTGGTATTCCTATTATATGAATATTATTACATTTCATGTTGTCCTGCAGTTCCCTTAACCCCCCTTTGTTCTTTCTGAGTCTTTTTTCCTTTTCTTGCTCTTTCTGGGAGTTTTTTTCTACATTGTCTTCCAGCTTGCTGATTCAGTCCTCTGCTTCATCTAACCTGCTTTTGGTTCCTTCACCTATGTCCTTCAATTCAGAAATTGTATTCTTCATTTCCTCCTGGCTCTTATTGATAGTTTCTATGTCCTTGTTTATGCTGATGTAGTTCACAGTAAGTTTCTTATAGTTTCCCTGTAGTTCTTTGTAATTTTCAGTGAGCTCATTGAGCTTCTTTATAATCATTGTTTTGAACTCAGTGTCTGATAGTTGACTTGCCTTTATTTATTTCAGCATTCTTTCTGGAGAATCCTCCTTTCCTTTTGATTGGGCGTTGTTTCTTTGTCTCCCCATTTTAGAGGAGACTCTTCTTGTTTTTTTCTGCTTCTGAAATTGATCTGCATTCACTCCTGTCTTTGTGCTGTGAATTTCTATGGTAGGAGAATGTGGTGCAGTCTCCTTGATCTCCTGAACTTGATGCTCTTGAGATGCCTATTATGTCATTGATGTTGTCTCTCTGGATGTTTTGGGGTTTTGATTATTGTTGGGTCATTTTTTGGTGGGCCCTTCCCTACAGCTAGCTGACTGATGACCACTCCAGCTGCCATGTCTTGTATGCTGTTGTGCAGGTGCTGCCAGAACAAAGCCACATAGCCCAGGAGACAAACCCGCACCCACAACAATAACTTCCACCCACAACCCCACTATCAACAGCAAATGAACCAGTCTTAACAAGGGTGTAAAGAGGTTAAGACTATTATAAGGAAGGAGAAGTGAATGAGATGACTAAGTAAAAGAAAAATGATATTTAGAGGTTAGAGGGAGGAGCATTAATAAGAGTAGGGAATCATAGCAATGCAAAGAGAGAAAGTGTAATTTACATCATAAATAAAAAAGGGAATGAAGATGGCAGAATGGCATAAGAGAAGGGAAGTGTATAGTATTAGATTTAAACAGAAATTTTTTAAAAATAGAGTGAGACCGAGAAAGAAAAAGGAAAAAAATTAAATACATAATAAAAATAAATAGGAACCAAGTTGGAGAAAAAGATACACCACAGCACTATCAACAACAAATGAGCTAAGATTAATATAAGTGGGATGGGAAATAGAGGGAAAAGAAAAAAAAGACTAGCTTAAGGGATGTCTAGAGGAAAGGAAAATGATTTTGAGATGATAGACAAGGAGGGAACACTAAGAGTGAGGAACAAAAACCAGGCTAATACAGGGAAAAGTTAAAATTTGAGATGAGAAAAAGAATGAGCAAGATGAAGGCAGAATGGAGTAAGAGAGGGGAATGGTAACATTTGACATTTGAAATGAAAGAATAGTGAAGATCTAGAGATAAAAATTGAAAAAAATGTAGCAACAACTGCGCTATCCACAACCAATGAACAAAGATTGCTAAAGGTGGAGAGAGAACTCAGGTATTATAAGAGCAGAAAAAATAATGTGAGACGACCATTGACAAGAAAATTGGTTTCGAGAGGCTGGATGGGGGAGAAATAGTGTGGAATGGAAACAATTGTAGCAACAGAGAAAACAAAATTTAAAACAAAAATAATAAGAAGAAAGAAGAAGGTAAATGGGGTAAGAGAAGGGAGAAACAAAATATGAGAATTGAAATAAACTATAATATAAAATCTAGTGACTTGATATGCGCAAACTTGAAGAACAAGAAATGAATGTTAAAAAATCTATGCAGGAGAGAAAATATTGTGAATCACGGAGAAGACCACAGCAGATTTTGTCTCAGTAGCATTTAGTATTTACCATTCTTTTTTCTTTCTGGATCCACCTCTGGTGATGTCGGATGGTGTCAGATGTTAGAAAAGGCCTTAGTCAGTCTGTTCAAGACTACCAGAGATCTACTGTCTGTGGCTGACTTCTTTAGTAGTTGTTAATTTAGTCACTCAGTAATCAGCAGTCAGGCTTAAGTACCACAGGGTGGGGCAGTCTAACTCCTGGGGGTGGGGCTATTCCTTCCCCTGAGGCTGATGCCACTTTGTGCGGGGTGGTCTGTCTGAGCAGAATGGCTGCAGCAATATGGGGGATGACTCAGAACTTGGATCCTGGCGGTTGTTCTCTCAGTTCTTTCCACAAAGCCACCATCCCCAGTCTCTGCTCAAGCATCTCTAGTCCACTCCACTCTGCTTCCCTCCCCTTTGCCAGAGCCCAGGGTATGTGGCTACATATGAAAAATTTATGCATTTGCTCTTTAAACACCTCTCTGTGTCTCTAGTTATCCATCTCTGGCAGAGAAAAACCCTTTGCTTTTCACAGCTGGGTGATGTTTGTGAAGTTCTCAGGCTCTGGTGCTATAGGCTGGTGAGCCCAGCTTGGGGTTGAGACCCCACTCAGTGGGATTCTGCCAGCCGCTGAAATATCCCTCTGGCACTGCAGCTGCCGCCTGTGGGAGCCCAGCCAGCCTTCTCATGTCTCCTCTGCATTTGGTAACAGTCACGTTTTGGTGAAGCTGTTTCTTCTCTCTGTGGTTATAAGGTTTCTCTCCTGCTAGTGTTCAGTTGTTTATCCCAGATGATTTCTCCACAATTTAGTTGTAATTCCAGATTGGTCCTGGCAGGAGGTTAGTGTAACTTCCACTCACTCCTCCACCATCTTGGATGTCTTATGTGCCAATTTTTCTAGACCATGGCACCCATATATTTGGGTAAATGTTATTCTAAAAATACTTCAAAAGTATTTTGTAGGTGAATTTAACATCTACATCAGTAGACTTTGACTTAAGTAGATTGCCCTCCATTAATTGAGGGTGGGCCTCATCTGATCTGTTGAAGGCATTGAGAGGAAAAGACTGACCTCCACAGAATAAGAAGAAGTCCACTATCAGATGACCTTTGGATTAGAACTGCAACATCAACTCTTCCCTGAATCTCCAGCCTTTCAGCTCACCCTGAAGATTTTAGACTTGCCAGCCTCCACAATCAAGTAAGCCAGTTACTTAAGATCTCTCTCTCTCCCCTCGCACTCTCTTTCTCTCTCCCCTGCAACATATATAGAGAAATGTATATATCTTATTGCATCTGTTTCTATGGAGAACCCTGATTACTACAGGCAAATTTCCAAAAACAAATCACTTACACATTTTAACATAATTTATTTTTTAAAGAAACACTCAATATTGCTACTTTATTTCTGAAGCTGAAACATTAAAAGCCCTGTTACAACCATAATACAGTGTCAATAACCTTAAAAACTATTCTGTCAATTATATACATAGGTTTCTCATTCTTTCAGTCAAAGAAGAGAATAAGTATTGTTTATTTTTTCCAAAGAATTTAATTTTGCCAGTTAGAAAGTCTCATTGATTGTTTATTTCCTGGCTTTCCCCTATCCCCTTTGTGTTTGAGAATCAAACCATAATGAGGACTCAATCTGCCCTAATAATCCTAAGGGGTGAAAATGGGGTGAGCCAAACAAACCTGAAAACTGAAACTGCTCCCATGAATTATGATGGGTATTTACTGGAAGAGAAGTGACCACTTCCTGAGAAATCTAGGATCCTACACACGATCTCCATAGTAATGATGATTCTTTTGTCAACGGAACTGTGAATTCTTAGAATATTTCCTCAGTAGTCCATTTGTTTCTTCATTTATGCAATTAAAGTATACAGACTTTCAAGTTCGAATAACATAGAAAGATGTGTAAGACATGTCCCTATCTTCAAGAAGGTTGCTGTCCAAGAGAGGAGAGATGTGTCAACAAATTGGTACAGGAATATTAGAGGTGTAATGATGGAAGTATGAATAGTACATATGTTATACTGGAGATCAAGTTTCCCATATTTATATAATAACAAAGAAATGCTGGCTCCAGTTTTATTCCAAGAGTACCTCTCATTGGGCCCTGGTAATAATTATTTAAATGGAATAACTACTAAAAAGTTAAAATTCAACACATTCCTTGATACTTTTTCTGCCACCAGAATTTTTTAAAATTCTGCTCTAAATGGAGGTTCCCCTATTTATCGGTATGCCTGCCCCGCCTCGATCTGTGTGCATCCCTTTGTCTGAGGGCTGCACAGAATGTAGTCTATTTCAATTTACAAAGCACACCATTAACTTCCTTCATATTATACACCTGTTGCTTCACCAATGACAGTTCTAAACTGTTTCACTTCCTCTTTAGTACATATTTAGAATTTTCAAGACAAAGATGTGTTTGAGAAGTAGGCAGGAGAGAGTGTGTGTATTAAGTGGTGTTACTACCCCACCCAAATTGCCTTTACCAGCAGCTACACACATCCTCCACCTGTTTTAACTGTGGACTGCTAATAGCTCACAGCAGCCTACTTGCCCACTTCCTGGGAAAATTGCCCTGAGATGATGTCAGTCACTTTTCAGGGATATTATCAACTCCCCCACCATAGCCTACTGCCAATAACTGATGCTAGATATGATAGATTAACCCTGAACCTAGGGGGGAAATTGTGTAGTGTAATTTGTGCTCCAGTGCAACGCCCCCCCCCACTCCTCCCCAGGGTCCAACCAAGGGTATTCTGCACCTGAAGTAACATCCTGTCCACCTCTTCCCACTTCCTTCTTCTGCTTCACATTCTACAGGTTCCTCTGAACAGCACTCCATAAATAAATCTTGTGCATACAAAACCCTTTCTTAGGCTCTATTTCCAGGAAATCTAACCTAACCCAGGTAAATCTCATAGGTTGTGTTTTTGTCTGTTTTATAGAGAAGCAGGCTGAGGACAAGGAGCAGCACATGATTGTTTGCTGCTTGGGTAGGAAATAATTAATCAGTGGACCTATAACCCATATTCTTCATTTACTGGAGGATGGACAACTCCTCTGATAAACATGGGAGACAGAGAAGGGGCACTAGAAGGCCTAAAGAGAAAACTGGGAGGGTATGAAGACGCCGTGAATGGACTGGACCAAGGCAGGGGGAAACTGGCACATTGAGAAGTGTGACTTGAGAGATAGTTGTCACCTTAATCTGAGTATATAGCTGGGATGATATTATGCATGAATGCAGCTTTGTGTACTCATTATTTGCCTAATTTGAATTGGCCATGCCTCATGGGAAACCTTTGGAATTATCTTACCCTTCCTCAAACATTAAGCAACCCAGAGTTCCAGGAAGCATCAAGAGATAACTGTTCCGATAAGGCAAATAATTGAGGTAGATGTGTTGATTCCTGCTGAGACAGGGTAGTGAAAAGCTAGGAAATTTCCCTGGCAAATGGAATAGGGAAACTGACGGAGACAGCTCAGTATACACAGTGGCCGAGAAATGTACAGCCAGGTGCAGATAGATGGTCACCAGGCCTGAAGGTCCCAGTGCCTGGCAGCGGCAAAACGGGGAAAACAAGCACCTTTTCCTCAGGGTAACCTCTCTTCCCCTGGCCTTTCCTCCCTGGAGATAACATCTAGGGCCTGAGATGTATTTCATCTCAGGGCCCAGGAAAGCAGCAAAACCAGGACCAATTGCAATGACTAAAGAGCCTTTGTCCTGCCACTGACCAATCAGTGGAGACCATGACCCTGAAAGGACACACCTGGAGAACTGATGAATATGCTGCTGAAAGCCTCCCTTGAGACCTCCCCTAAGGTTCCCACCTGCAAGAAAAAGAAAAGCCTTAAGACAAGGGACCCAGCACAAGCTCTCCCTCTAGGGAGCAGCTCTTTCCCCTCTTTTTCCTCCACTTCTTTCCCCACAGGCACGTGTCTCCTAAACTCTAAGGCTGCCGGCAGCTTGTCCCAGGCTAATCCCCTGAACCTGTCCCCAAAGCCCCCGTTTCTCTGATTTCATGGGGAGCTAATGCAGCCTAGCCTAGGATCTCCTGTTGCTTCTTCTATGATAAGCTTTTCCTTGTTTCACTGTCCCCAGCTTTAATAAATGCTCATAGTCACCTGGACTCTTGTTGTGAAATCTTTCCTACAGGAAGTCAAGAACCCATGCGTTACAGCTGGCTAGGCTCCTATCCAGTAACACTACAGGCTCCCTTAGCAGTCCTGTCTGGCTCCAACTCATAAGGATGATTGGGGTCCTGGAGGTGGATAGCAAACTGTGGAGGATTAAAAACACTGGTTTCTCTGATAGCTTTGGTAACATTTGATATGGTAAAGACCACACAGAAAGGCTAAAGGAGATTGGTATGCCATTTTATACCTTATTAATAATTTCTTGTCAATCTCAATTTTTGAGTTTAGGTGAGCATAGTGGCATTCTCATGGAATAAAACTGGTATGTTTTGGCATAGAAATATTTGAATTTACTAACATATTGTCATAATTTAATGAGATTAGATTTGACTTGATAACCAGTGAGAGTAGGTTAGAGAACCACACTCCTGATGTCCTGAGGATGCTCAGAAGGCCCTCTGGGCTTGTGGCCACCCTTGTAATAAGTAACTGGTGACAGTGAACTGCAGTTGATAATTGACCCAGTTCCAATTTGGAAACTATATGGGTGGGAGCAACCAGCAATATTCCTCAAACTGTGTTAAGTAAATTTTCTCTCAGAGGTGCTGCCAATAAATAAGAATATCAGAGCAGGCAGGACTAGCTGGTCAGATTTGAGCAAACATGATATTCTCCATCTGGAAATCTTGTTGGAACTAATTCACAAACCACCAAAAGGAGTCTGCATTTTAGTGAGTTTCTGAGCAGAAGCAAGTGTTGGAAAATGTACGAAGGGCAGTGGCAGAGGGAGTTAGATTCTTTTCTAATGAACCAACTGCTCAGGCGGAAGAGCAGTGTTTACAAGATAAGCACGTTTCAGCTTTTGACAGAAATCAAATACATTACTCAGTAGATACCCTTCAAGTTTTTAAAATGAAAAAACTGCCTGTTTGAGAAACAATTGCTAGCTTGTTACTTGGCCTTGGTCAAAAACTGCCCTCATCATGGAAAAGCACCATCTAATCTGAGGCTGGAAATACAGATCAAGTCTTGAGTGATGCCAGGGAGGCTGCCCCGTAGGGAAGAGCTAGCCCAGCAGACTGTGTCCTTAAATAGATGTGGCACGCCCTTGAGTATGCCAAGGGGGAGTGTCTGGGGGCACATATGGGAGCAAGTTGATTTACTGCCTACACAGACAGTGATCAGGCCTCTCAGGATCTTCCGAGCTCTGTCACAGTCTGAACATTGTGATTTTTCTCCCAGCTGAGGCAAGGCCTGGTTTCCTGGCTTTCTTTACTGATTGAGGCTCCTAGATGGAAGGCCACGATGCTGTGTGGTGATCCACAGCACCCAGAAGAGAATAAACCTTAAAAGAAGTCAACACAAATTTGTACAATGGGCAGAGCCAGGGCTTGTTTATTTAGCTGAGGAAGAGATGTACATGCCCTACCTTCAGGTGGTCATTTGGATAATACTTACAAATGCTGTGGCTGCAGCCAGGGGCCATACTGTATAGTCAGGCAAATAAGACCTAGATGACTGACTGCAAAGTACATCTGTGTATAAGGAAATCAGTTTTGTAACTCCCTGTAGAAATTTAGAGGGGAAATTAAAGAGACTCATGTGTGTCAACAAAACCTCAGTTGCTGGCTCAGAAAGGGATTAAATGGCTGAGGTGTTTGTCTTAGTCATATCTTTATTGAGAAGCTACCTGGATTCCTAAAATCAAATAAGCACAGAGAAACTTAAGTCATGAACTGATGGGCCTACAGAAGATACACCCTCTTTGTGTCTACTAACTAGTGTGAAAAGAAGCTACATTGTCTAAACGAAAGAAATGCCTTGAAATGGCTCACATAAGAGTGCTTGAGGGCAAAGGCCTGTGCATAGCTGGAAAATGATGGTATTCTACCATCAGTAGTCCCAGGAGGATATAAGTGGGCTTTAATTGGGATTGAGCCTACACTCTAATGGGTTCACTCATCCTGTAACAGAAGCAACCTTGGAGAATACAAGTAAAGGTCAGGGAGAGCTAATTATCCATCAATTTGGCTCCTTTGGATATATTTCTTCTGAATAAGATATGTTTTCCTTCTACCACTGTACAGAAATAAACAAAGAAATAATATTGCATGGCTATTTCACATTCTTTTTCACTCTTATAACAGTGGCTTCTCTAAAACATTGAAATGGAATTTGAAATTCTTGTTTTTCAAAAGCTGTTGAAAGAAAAAATAATGGTTGAATTTAGTTATTCAAATGATTGGCTATGAAGTGAAGTGAGGGCTACACTGAAACTATTTCTAAGGTCTGGAGATGGGAATGATGGGTGGGGAGAATGTAATTACAGTGCTTTATAAATTTCTCATCTCACACGATTTTTCTATATTGCTGACCTGGTGACACCAGGCTTGGGTTTAAAATTACTAATGCCCAAGAAAGGTGATATAACACAAGACACAATGGTCTTGCTGTTAATTTTGACAATGTATATGTCCAAAAGTACTTTTAGCTAAATCATAACTTTCCCCTATGTAACCACACTTGGTTTAACTATAAATATGATTGCATTTCTAAGCAGCAGTAATAGTCTTATATTCCTTTACCTTCCAAATACTGTGAAATCTGGAACAGACATTGTGAAGTTGGTGACATAGTTTATGCCCAACTGCAGTTTCTCTCACAAGAAGACCAACCAGCAACTATCCATAGATAATACACCATTGAGAAAATTCCAGAATCCCAGGGGTGAGGTGATGCGGACTCTGGCTCATGGGGTCTGAGACATTGTGGATGAGACACTAGACAAATCCACATGGACTACCGAGTCCTGTGGAGGAAAAGGGACAGCACTGCTTCCTTCTCAGGAGGAGAAAAAGCCTCAGAGCGCCTTGGCCACACTCTCAAGAAGAGAGCACCCCCACCCTTGCCTTGACAAGCCTTTATTGGGTTCAATTTGCACAGAAATAAAGCCCATCAATCATTGTCAGGCAGAAATGATTAAACAATAGATAATACTCAAAGAACTCTGAGGGCTTATTTTGAATCAGGGTCAGATAATCAAAAGGCCATAAAACTTTGAGAAACAAACTCACTCCCTGCTTGGTCCCTTATTATTTAAGTTGAGGGTATTAGCAAAGTAGGTTTCATAGAATTTTATGCTTTCTTTCTTAGGCCTGGTACCCTAGGGAACCTGCCCTTTCCAGAACAGGGTGGCACCCACCTCCAGCATTGTTTCAGGCTTACAGCATTGTTTCAGGCTAAGTCAGGCAGGGGAAGTAAGGCAGCCAAGAGATTACGAGACTTCCTGGAGAAAGAATGATGACTCAGGCTAAGTCAAAGCTGAGGGGCGAGGGCCCATCACCCCTTTTTGCTATAGCCCCCCAAGTCCTTCCCTGGGGACTCTCCATGATCTTACCCATCACTGGCTAACCAATAAAGCATTGGGGGCTAGGCAGGGTGAAATAAAAGAAGCAGAGGTAGTACCCCTGCCAGGGAGATAAGCTTTGTTTTCTTAGTGGCTTATGGTCCCAAGGTGGCTCACTCAGCCTTAGCCATGGGGCATTACAGCTCCTGAAACCAGGCAGGGCAGTTCCTGACAGTGAGGCTGAAGCACAACCCTGGACCACAGAGCTTCCCCAGAAGTCCTGCAGAATAAAAGAATAATAACATTAGCCATCTCAGAGCTGGCACTGGCTTGTGTTGGGAGAGGTGGTGATCAGATTTATATTTTTGAGAGGTCATTGTATCTGTAAAGTAAAAGATGGACCAGGAAAGGCTAATTCTGGAGCTAGGGAAATCAGTTAGCAGGCTGTTGTGAGAGGAGAGGGGATGAGGCTGAAACTCAAGCTGTGGTGGTAGGCACTGAGGAGGAGGTCATGTATGAGTGATAAAATGGAGGTGTACTTGTCAGAACTTGATCACTAGACAGGAGGGGTTTGGAAGAAGGAGGAACGACACGGGTTATAACCAGGCGAGCCGAATGTGGAGGATGAAGATGACTCATTTGGCTTTTGTACCTATCTGATTCCACTTATTTTTCATCTTCGCAGTATTACAAGGCTCATAGTTACTTACAGAATTACTGTTTTCAAGCCTCCAACTTGCTATATTCCAGAAGAACCTTATTAGGGCCTAATGAGATCATTATGAGAAAATCCTTTGTAAACTGCCAAATGCTGTGCACACGCAGACTATTATAAGAAATCATTTTGAACAGGCTGATAACTAATGGGGAGAAACACAACCTCTGATTCTTGTATTTATGAAGATGAAAATAAATTTTTGCTCCATTAAACAGGGAACATTATGTACAAAACACTTGTAATTCTCTACTCCTCCCTCGCAATTTCCTATGAGAAGAGGAATGGTGTACGTATACGTGGTGAATTGGTGAGACCAAATAGAACTCTGGGTTTGCTCTCACATTAGATCAGCCTGGCTGCAGACAGGCTCATCTCACACTTAACTCCTGGTGGTGGTGGAGCAGCTTGGACTCTGTGAGGGAGGTTGGTACATGGGAGGGTCAGCTCACATCTTCAGTGAAGTATTAAGAAACTCATTGTTGTTACATATTTAAGCTGCATGCCCCACTCCAGCTTTTTGTTCTAATATGTTGATATCTTGATCTTCATCAGTCTAGCTATGAGTCTAATTACATATTAATATGGAAAGAGAGAGGATTATCTATAGGTAGCACCAGATCCCAACTCTGTCCATTAAAATCACCTCCAGTGAAGACTCTCAAAACCCAATAACTTGCTTCACGTACAAGTATGTTTCTTTCTAATGTTTTCCTCTTTTCTCTTCCCCGGGAGCTTCTAATAAGAGTTTTCATTCAATACTAAATATAGAGAATGCTGTGTCATTGATGGGACTGAAAACTGACTGAGGAAATAGTTCATATTCCACTTCTGGGTATTGTTAGCTTCATGATGTTAGTAGTGTCCTTGTAGGGTCTCAGTAAGTATATCATGTCTAAACAAAACACATAAATTTTATATTAATGTACCTTAACCATGTCAAGTCATCTGTGTCCACTCAGAGGCTCACATCATGGTGGAGACTCACAGGATACTGCTGCTGCAGTAAGTTTTTGTTTCATAAAGGAACAAAATTGATGGGCACAAGGCATTCCTTCTCTCTCTGCTCTCACTTTCCAATTACAGAGTCTCACTTTTCTCCAGGTGCTAGGCCAATCACACTTGGCAAATAAGGTGTATTTCTGTAAGAACAATGTTAAAATCCTAGAGTGAGGCCAAGGTTTGGCTCAGTATCAAAGTTCTTAGGGTTGATGGGTCCTGAGCTACTTTCATCCCTCCTTGCTTTTTGCCACCCTCTGGTTCAGATTGCCATGCTTGATGGGGTTTCCATTTCCTGTGGTCTTGAATTTTGGGCTGTGGAAGGTGCTTGGTATTTTTTAAGAGCAGTTTTTATGCCATATTTATCTCTCCATCGCATGCCTGCCTGAATGCTTCAGAAAGTGAGTTATGAGAGTCATGGTGCTGTCAAACTCAAACCTCTGCTCTGCAAAAAGGTCCGTCAAAATCCAGGCCATGAAAGAGAAGGGATTAATGTCAAGAAATTCTGGCACCTAATTTTTAACAACATTTTTAGATTTTTAGTTATATGTAAGAATGAACAAGATTTTAACATTAGCAGTCATATACCCAATACCTAGATTCTATTATTAACACCTTAAGATTGACTTTTTTGGTCATTTTTCCAAGATATAATTCACATAACCTAAAATTCACCAGTAAGTGACTTTTAATGCAGTCACAAAGCTGTGCATCCATCACTATTATCTAATCCTAGAACATTTTTATTGCTCTAAAATGGAAAGTCCATGCCCATCAGCAGTCAATCTCCAGCTCCTTGCAATCACTAATTTATTTTTCTGTGTTTATTTGCCTGTTTTGTACATTTTATATAAATGAAATCATACAGTATGTGGCCTTTTATATTCGGATTCTTTCACTTAGCATAATGTTGTTTTCAAGGTTTAATCATGTTGTAACATGTATTAGTACTTTATTCCTTTTTACAGCTGAATAATATTACATTGTATGGTGGGGCATTGTGATTTATAATAAATATTTATTTGATCTTCATCTCTGTTTCTGGTACAGAGCTCCCCAAATCCTCAGGATTTTCCAAGTGTTGAGAGTGATCAAGATGTCTTTTGTTATATTAATTGACTTTTGGAAAGCACCTAGAGATGGGGGCTTTCAGTCTCACCCCGTGATTTCCAGGGAGGGGAGAGAGGTTTGAGGTTGAACCAATCACCAATGGTTAATGACTAAGTCCAGCGTGATTAAGCCTCCATAAAACCCCAGAAGGATAGCTGGTCCACCCCAGTTTTGAAAAGTTTTCTCATTAGCAATCAAAATGCTCCACGTGCCTCCGCACCAGCTCCAAAGCTCCCGGAGGATAGAAGCTCTTTTGTTCCAGACCTCATCCTGTATATCTTTTCATCTGGCTGTTGATTCATACTCTTTAATATCCTTTGTAACCAGTTGATAATCTAGTAAGTAAATGGGTTTTCCTAAGTTCTGTGAGTTGTTCTAGCAAATCAAACCAAAGCAGAGGTACATGAGAACTTCTGATGTACAGCCAGTCCGTCAGAAGTATGGAGAACAGCCTGAGCTTTTGACGGGTATCTGTAATGGAGGGCAGTCTGGTGGAACTGAGTCCTTCACCTGTGGAGTCTGATGCTGTCTCCAGGTAGACAGTGTCAGAATTGAGTTGAGTTTTCAGACACCCTGCTGATGTCCAGGAATTTCATGTTTATGTTGGAAGCTTATACACACAGACACACAACACATTTTGTTTGTCCATTCATCAGCTGATGGACATTAGGGTTGTGTCTTAGCTCCTGCTGCTATAACAAAAATACCAGAGACTGGGTGACTTAAACAACAAACATTTATTTCTCACAGTTCTGGAGTCTGGTAAGTTCAAGACCAAAGCACAGCAGAACTGGTTTCTGCTTCCTGGTCTTCACATCCAGGAAGGAGAGAGGACTCTCTGGGGTGTCTTTCATGTGCATTAATCCCATTTATAAGGGCTACACTTTCATGACCTAATCACTTCCCACAGGCTCTACCTCCTAATACCATTACCTCAGGAGGTAAGAATTCAACATACAAATTTGGGGGAAGACACAGACATTGTCTATGGCAATTTGTTTCCACTTTTTGGCTATATGAATAAGTCAGCTCTGGGTGTTTTGGTCCTGAGCATCTCTGCCATAAACATCTTTGCAATAAGTATTTTTCCTGCAAACATTTTCACAGTATACCTTATTGGCATAAGGAGATTTTGCTATAAAAGACAAAGTACAAAAAAATAAAAGAGACATTAAAAAAGACATAATAAAGCATGAAAATTAATGAAATTAAAAGACTTTATTGCAAATAATCAAGATATATTGACTTTGAAGTCTTTTGTTCATAGTATTACACTTCTTTTACTTGATTCATTTTCATGATCAACATTACACTTTTTCTTTTTTGCTACAATTTCTTCATGAAGAGCAACTAATGCTCTTGAGGACTGTTGTGAATTAGTAGGCTCCTCTTTCATGTTTGCCATAGCTTGGTAAGCTTTTGGTTTTGATGGGTGAGAGGAATGACTGCTCCCTGAAGGATTTGCAAACTGATATGTATCATTTTCTAGCATAGTATGCAGTCTGGCTTTACCTACAGCTTTGTAATCAGGCTTAGATGTAGTTGCTATCATCCACTATTTTCAGACCACCACATCTACTTGTCACCATGTTGATGATTATGAAGGCTAAGATTCATATCATATAGAACTTTATCATATCATGAGAACTTTGTCAATGTAGAAATGAAACCAAACTGAGAACTAGCTTAAATACATTAAGTCTGCTAAGTGTAAACCAGATTGTCATCCAGTTATTTTATTTTTTATGGGAAATTGTGTTATGGCCAATTAGTTGTGCAGCAAAAATGTCTGTGGTAAAAATGCTTATGGCAGAGATGATTATGGCAAAGATGCTTACTGTGAAAATAGCTGCTATCGACATTTGTTACCCATACTCTTTTTACTATCCTTATTATCACATATCTATCCATCCAATAATCTATTTATTTTATTGATATATTTCAAGATAAATTTCAGATATCAGTGCATTTCCAACTAAATGCTGATATTTGTGTATCATTAACAAGATGTCAATACTTGTTTAGTTTTTTCTTTATGTAAAATTTGCATGCAATAAAGTACACAAATCTCATATGTACATTTGCTGAATTTTGAAAAATGCATGCACTTGGGTAACTCAAACTCCTATCAAACTATGGAGCATTATTATCACCTCAGACAGTTTCTTCATGCGAGCCCCCCAGTCAATACGCCCAAACTCCCAGAGATACCATAGACATTATTAGAAAACATTTAGTGAAATTTTTTCACCATAAATATTATAAAATAATGTATACCTGGATTTTTAAAAATGAGATTATGTTTAAATGGAGTAATATAACATTTGCTTTTGATGTGTTCATTGATTCGATTGAACTTATTCTTTACTTCTTCTTTCATATTTGACATTTAGCTTACTTTGCTTGTTTGTCACATTTCCTGTCCTTTTTCCCATTCCCCCTCAACTTATTTAAATACTTTATATTCTCATTCTATTTTCTAAAGGTTAATTTTGTGACCCATGTAATTAAATGTATATCTTTTCTAACAATCAATGTCTAAGTCTAATTAGTAACTATATCCTTCAATTGAACAAGACAAGAAAATTGGTATATTTAAAAATCTCTGCTCCCTTTCTAAGCCTTTCTATATCCTTTATATCCACTTGTTATCAAGAGACAATTTTGCTCTCACACATATACATAAACTGGGTGTGTGTGTACGAGTGTTTATTTCCCATTGCTGCTGTAACAAATGGCCATAAACTTGGTGACTTAAAACACCAAAAATTTATTTACTCACAGTTCTGAAGGTCAGAAGTCTGAAATTAACTTCACTAACCAACACCAAGTTTTCAGAAAGGTTCTGCTCCCTCTGGAGGCTCTAGGGGCAATCTGATCCTCGCCTCTCCCAGCTTCTGTTGGGTCCTGGCAATCCTTGGTTTGCTACTGAATCACTCCAGTCTCTGCTTCCATTGTTGCATTGCCTCCTTTTCTGTCTGTGCTAAATCTCATTTTTGCCTGTGTTTTATAAGAATACATATCATTGCATTTGCAGTCCACCTGGATAATCCAGGATAATCTCCCCATCTCAAAATCCTTTACTTATCACAGGTACAAAGATCATTTTTCCAAATTAGGTAATATTCATAGATTCGAGGGATTTGTAACTGATATCTTTGGGGCCATTTTTAGACTTCCACTATACACACATGTGCCTCCTCCATGAAGATAATCAACTTCTTCATATTAAATGATAAGCCATTGAACATGTTAACCTTAATGCTACTTGAAAGTCATAATAAAATTAATAAATCCAGACCATATTTTTTTTCAGTTAGCTTAGCAAGAATTCACATTGTGGAGGTTCCAAACTCTTAAAAATCCCAGCAGCAGCTTAGGCTAATTAGTACACAATAGATCATGCTAGAGAGTGAGAAGAGTAGCTTATTCTTCTGGCAAGCAGAAAGGAAAGAAGAGGAAATAAATTATCTTGAAACAGGCAGGAGTCCAAACCATACATGAAAGTGCTGCTAACATCAATCTTTGGCAAAGTCTTGAAATAATTTTTTTAACAGACAGTTTGTTTTGTATTTATAAACAATGTGGTGTTCAACAAGACTAAATGTAGTATATTCATATAAGTGTAAAAAAAGCACACACACACTTTTTAATAGCATTTTTAGAAAAGTATACATCAAATTGAAAGCAACTGAAAAACAAAAGGCTGGTGAAGATTAGGCCATCAATATTTTATGTTTTGTTTTTCATAAAAGAGAAAGCATCTTTGAAAGTGCTTTGTTTTGTTTTGGTATACACAAGATTGTCAAGGAAGAATGTCCTGTTCTTTGTTGGAGTCACAGTACTTAACACGGGCTCTGTTTACTCAACACACTCAACAAACAGTTATTGGAGGAATAAAGCAAGTGAATATTTGCAAAGCTCCAAGGAGAATGATGGGGGATTCTTTGGGGAAAGAACCACATCTCTTTTTTCTCATTATTTCTACTTTCTACCATAGTAGGTACTCAAACGATGGTTATAGGTTTGGATAAAATGTAATTGAGTAGGTTAGTTATTCTTTGTCATGACACATTAGGCCATTTATAAGGCAAATGGTCTCATGGTAGTTACCAAGTTAAATACAAGTAATTTTCTCTTTACTGTCTACATGTCTATCTTTGGTCTTCCCACATGGGGACCACATTGATAATGCATAGAAACCAATATATTGTCAAATTTAGTAGTTGTGTTTTTACGTACATGTTCTCATTGGATTGTTACTACAACCATGTGAGATGGGAATCCTGCTATCTTACAGATAAGCAGACAGGCTCAGAGAGGACTAGTCCAAGAGCATGTTCTGTAAAGCAGAAGATGAACATAAATCTTGGTGACAAACTGAGTGTGTCATCTTCTATAAGAAGCTGTAAACATATTTTCCTAGTCCTTAAAACAGCCGTCTAGAGCAGATAGTAGGTAGATGTTTATTAAAATGTTAAAACCATATTTCCTCACCTTAAAATGAGGGTCATAAAAAAGAATAGAAATAAGAAAATAAAAATGAACAAAACCAAGTATGACACATAGAGGCAATTTTAGATTTATTTCATTTTAGTTTTGTGTATATAACTGATTACATGAACTTCATGGTCAAATCTCTCCAAAATTTTCCATTTTTACTGAATGGAAATCTTCTTGTAATTTCAAGTTTCCAGTGGAAATATGTTTTGTTTTTTTAATATATTAACACGAGTATGTCCTTGACTAGCACAATCCATGGCGTCAAGGGAAAATATTACTAAAGGGAGTGAAAATTCTCAGTTCAATTGAGTTTCCATGATGGTCCTACTTATGGCAGTCAGTATTTTTAATCTTTCAGAAATAGTATGTTGGAGCCACTTTTAACCTTAATGCTTTATCAGAAGTTTAAGGGCTCATAAACAGTTTAACTAGACATCCGAGTAATTCCTTTCACATACACTCAACATGTGTGTGGTCATCCTATGACCAAGGTTGCTCTAACTATAGACTGACTTTAGCTCAGTTGAATGTCTCATTTTTACCTATGAACTACAAACTTAAAAACACTACCTGTCTTATATTTATTTAGTTTGTATTTTCATTAACTAATTCAGTAAAAATTGACTATCTACATATGAAGATACTGCACTAGAACTGTAGGCATAGAAGTGAATAAGATACGGGCCCTTCCCTTAAGGATTTTGTTGTCTGTGTGGGAAGAGTAAGGGTGCCAGATTTAGCAAATAAAAATGCAGGGTACTCAGTTAAATTTGAATATCAGATAAATATATTTTTAGTAACTGTAAGTATATTCATGTAGACTTTGGAATATGTTAAAAACTTTTCTTCTGTTATTGATCTAAAGTTCAAATTTAACTGACAGTCCTGTATTTTATCTGGCAACCCTAGAAAAGAGACCAAGGAAAAGATAATTTATGATATACAATATAAGTGTACATAGAAGTGTGCATAAACACATGCAAACACATTTTTTTAAAGATTTTATTTACTCATTTTTAGAGAGGGAAGGGAGGGAGAAAGAGAGAGAGAAACATCAATGTGCGGTTGCTGGGGGCCATGGCCTGCAACCCAGGCATATGCCCTGACTGGAAATCGAACCTGCAACACTTTGGTTCGCAGCCTGAGCTCAATCTACTGAGCTACACCAGCCAGGGCAACAAACACATTTTTAAGAGTGTTTTTAAATACAATAGTAAGTGCTAGAATTTGGTTCAAGTCCAGAAAGCGGTAGTAATATGTAGCACTCTGCTTATGAAGGACTTTATTTGTAGGTTTCCATTTATCCTGGGAGAGAATATCACCCTTTTCTGTAATTTGACCAGGTCAGTTGATGAATATCCTGGCAGGAGAGCAGACTCTTAGGGAAAAATAATGCATTTATTAGAAAAATGTGCAGGGTAACTAAATGCTTCAACCATATTTAGAATGATTGCAGCTGACTGGCCTGGGTAAATCCTTCCCATTAACTTGTCAATAGCAACTAGGCTCAATTACAAAAGGAAGGTGTACCATCTCACACTAAGGACCCAGCTTGGGTGATAGGGGAGGCTGTACCACTGGATCCTACAGGACACCTACTGCATTAGTCTACACTACCAAGACAGGGAGTCATAGCAGCTCTACTTAATACATAGAAAAAACACAGGGAGGCTGCCAAAAATGGGGAGACAATGAAACATGGTCCAAATGAAAGAACAGATCAAAATGCCAGAAAAAGAGCTAACCAAAATGGAAATAAGCAATCTATCACTTGCAGAGTTCAAAACACCAGTTATAAGAATGCTTAAGGAACTTAGAGAGGACCTCAACAGCATAAAAAAGATCCAATAAAAAACAATGGATACACTAATTTAAATAAAGAACAATTTACAGGGAAACAACAGCAGAGTGAATAAAGCAGAGAATCAAATCAATGTTTTGGAACATAAGGAAGCAAAACAACCAATCAGAATAACAAGAAGAAAAAAGAATCCAAAATAATGAGGTTAGTATAAGCAGCCTCTGGGACAACTTCAAGCCTTCCAACTTTCACATCATGGGGTGACAGAAGGAAAAGAGAAAGAGCAAGAAATTGGAAATCTATTTGAAAATTAATGATACTTCCCTAATTTGGTGAAGGCAATAGACATGCAAGTCCAGTAAGCACAGAAAGTCCCAAGCAAGATGGATGCAAAGAGGACCACTCCAAGACACATCATAATTAAAATGTCAAGGGTTAAAGATAAAGAAAAATCTTAAAAACAGCGAGAGAAGAGCAGATTTCCCACAAAGGAATTTTCATGAGACTGTCAGCTGGTTTCTCAAAAGAAACTTTGCAGTCTAGAAGGGATTGGCAAGAAATATTCAAAGTCATGAAAAACAGGGACCTATAGCCAAGATTGTTCTATCCAGCAAAGACATCATTTAGAATCAAAGGGCAGATAAAGAGCTTCCCAGACAAGAAAGCACTAAAGGAGTTCATCATCACCAAATCACCATTACATGAAATGTTAAAGGGACTTATGTAAGAAAAAGAAATATAAAAACTATGAACAATAAAATAGCAATAAATGCACATCTATGAACAATTCAATCTGAAAAACAAACTAAGCAAATAAGAAGAACAGAGAAAGCATTATGGATATGGAAAACATTTTGATGTTTGCCAGATGAAAGGGTGTGTCAGGGAAGGGATGAAGAAGTGAGGGGATTAAGAAGTATAAACAGGTAGTTACAGAATAGCCATGGGGATGTAAAGTACAGTATAGGAAATGGAGTAGCCAAAGAACTTGACCCATGAATATGACCCATGGACATGAATGATGGTGTGGGGATTGCCTGAGGGAGTGGAGAGTGCTGGATACAGAAGGGCAAAGTGGGAAAAATTGGGACAACTGTAATAGCATAATGAATGAAATAAGAAAAAATACAACAAAACCCCACCAAACAAAACAAAAAAAGAGTCTCTTTTTTCTCTAACCTTTGACAGTTTAATTTTGATGTATCTTATTGTGGGTGTCTTTTGGTTCATTTCGCTTGGTACTCTGTACTTCTTGGACTTGTATATTTATTTCCTTCATGAGTTAGGAAAGTTTTTCATCATTCTTTCTCCAATAAGTACTCAGTCCCTTGCTCAATCTTGCCTCCTTGTGGTACACCTATGTTGCAATTGTTGGTATACTTGGTGTCCCAGAGACTGCATCTTGACTTTTTAGAAATTGCATATAGAGTAGGAATATTAAAGCTGGAATATCAACTGGACTTATTTAGTACACGCTTCTCATGCTACAGACAAGAACACCAGGGGCAGCCATGGTTAAGAGGCACAGTGACCACTAAAGAAAAGGGTATATCTCGTTCATATAGTATACCTTTTTTACAGTAGACAACTTATTAATGTGGGTAAAAACCACAAAGGGACTCTAAATGACTTTTGTAAGGAATAGTAGAGAAAATACAGAGAATGGGAAGGAGAAAAAACTAATAGGATAAAAATAAATTTATTCTGTTTAATGTACATTTAAAAAGATAAAAATGATGTAGTAGTTTCTCCTATACTCTTTTCTTCATTAGTTTTTACAATCTCAGTTATGAGAGTTTAGTGAAAAGGGGAAATTTAACCGTCTTTCCATGCTAAGAGTTTGTCAGGACACATAGGAGTTCAACTTAGAAGCATCTGAAAATATATATAAAAGATATGTTAAATGTGCTACATATAATATATTTTAGCTTAATGTAAAAAATTTAGGAATTGCTGTCATTGATTCCATGATGTTTTATATGGCTTATTTCTGTATTGTGTTTTTTAAAATTTATTAATGTATTTATCTTCTTTCCCTTCAGTTATAACTCCATTGTGTCCTGAACTCCAGCATTATCTTAACTTTGAAGTGCTTCAAAAATCCTGCAGATTCATAACAAATATGATGTCCTCTGATTCTTGTATGTTGATTTTATTTTTTCCCCCCTCCGTCTCTCGTATTCTGAATTTCCAAGGGAATATGCATAGGTTTTTAATTCATTGATCGTTCTTGGTTTCAGTGGTACCTTTCATTACCATTCTTCACGCGTGGAAAATTATCTTCTGGTTTTTTTAGATGATTTTCTTCTGTGATAATTTCTTTCTGTCATTTCATTATGTTTAAAATCGATTTTAGTCTATTTTTGGACATCCTGTGTTCATACTCTATTTCTCTCATGTTTCTCTCAGATTTTATTTTATTTTATTTTTTAAATTTTATTTATTTTTATTTTTATAGAGAGGGGAAGGGAAGGAAGGAGGGAAACATCAATGTGTGGTTGCCTCTCTCATGCCCCCTACTGGGGACCTGGCCCATAACCTGGGTTTGTGCCCTGACTGGGCATCAAACCAGCAACCCTTTGGTTTGCAGGCCCATGCTCAATCCACGGAGCTACACCAGCCAGGGCAAAGACTTTGCATCTCTTTTTTTTCCTTTTCTTTCCAGAGACTTCATAGGTTTTACCTTCCAATCCCTTCATCAATTCTTGGTTTTGACTTGTTGGTCAATCATATTTTTCACTTATTAAAGGTCTTTCAGGATATCTGCTTTTTTTCTTTTTTTTTAAAGCTCCTATGCTTATTTTATGTAAATCTCAATCTCTCAAATCTCTGCACAGATACTAAAATTTTGTCTTTTTTAGTTTTGTTTCCTAAATTATTTCTTTTTTAAAGTTCAATGATTAGAGTTATTTTTGTTTTTAACTTGATCTTTCACTCATATTCCAAACTTTCTTAAGTAGTTGGCAGTGATTCGTGACTTGCTGCTGTGGGAACTACAGGTGGGGCTTATTAACTGATAGTGTTGCTTTACAGGAAGAAGAAGAGAGCAGGCCAATTATGTTTCAGGATCCCTTGATGCCACATGTGGAGCGGGAGAAACTGAGGTCCAAATACTCTGCTTTGGGTGATCTCAGACAATTTGTTTAATTTCTTTGTGGAAGAACCCTTTGATTCTTTTTTTTAGGTGGGATGTAAATAACAAGCTTGCCTATGTGTCTGCATGTGGCTAGGGAGATCAGAGAACATAGTATAAGGTCAATTGACCTGAGTTTAGAGTCTCAGTGAGATAACTGTTGCATCTGAATTATAAGCCTCTTCAGAGCTCTGCCTCAGGATTCATTGCATTCCTCTCTCCTAAAGCCATCCCTCTTCTAGGCCCCTTTTTCTCCATGCTGCTTCATCATCTGCTCTATATTCAGTTTTCATCTTCGATTATTTTATTAAAATCCCCTGTTTTTACACATGTGATCACCTTTGCTCCTTTTCTTTGATTGCAATATTTAGCATGTTTTAAGCAATTTTATTATCACTTCAATGGGACTTTTAAGGGGTAGAAGAGACAAGTATGTGTGGTAAATCTTTCATCATGATATAGAAGTCTGTCATTAAATTTCCCTGAGTCCACAACATTTGGAAAATACTTGTATTAATATTTAAGGATGCATGAAAACTGTAGAAATCTATCAGTGGCTTTCAAGGGATGGGTAAAGTATTAGGCTTTAAGACACTTGCTTAATGTAAAATTTTTTTAATGCATTAATTTATCATCAAGATATAAATATTTCACTGAATATGTGATATATCAATATAAGAAACTCTTTTTTTTTCTATGCTGTTCAGCATTACAAATCTGCAAGTTGGTTTCTCTACCCAACCATGTCATTTCCTATAAATCTCAATCAAATACCAGCAGTTTTCTGTTTATTTTTGCAGAAATTGATAAGTTGAATCTAAAATTTGTATGGACATGCATAAGGTTAGGAATGGTCAAGGAAATCCTGAAAAAGATGAAACAATATGGAAATGGTACTAGATAACAAGATCTGTTAAAAACTGTAATTACATAATTTTATCTTAATCTTTATAATTAATTATATACTTAACATATGATATAGTACAATTATATCATATAATTAACTATAGTAACTGAGACATTGTGCTCTTGGCCCAAACGTAGATAACTAGAAACCGACTCACCTGATTTAGGAAAAATGGAACATTGCAGTACAGTGAGAAATGGTGGGTCGGTTTGATATTCACATGGAAAAAAGTGTTTACCAACTTGCATTTACCTCAGAAGAAACATTTGGAATTATTAAGTATTTTCATGTAAGAGGTAAAACAATATGAGTTTTAGAGGTAAATATAAGAGAACCTTGCTATGGCTTGAAATGTTTCAAATATTCTGTAGGAAGACACATAAAAATCTAACCACAAACACCTTAATATAGTTGGTTATATTAAGATTAAGTTTCAAAAGAAACCACTAAAAGAGTGAAAAAAAGAATATGAAGACTGACAGATTAACAATTCAATCTGTTATTAATCATTAATGCTATACATGTGAGTGTGATTTTTTAAAAACATATTTTATTGATTATGCTATTACAGTTGTCCCGTTTCCCCCCTCCACTACCCTCCACCCTGCACACCCTCTCCACCCACATTCCCCCCCTTTAGTTCATGTTCATGTGTCGTAAGTTCTTTAGCTTCTACATTTCCCATACTATTTTTGCCCTCCCGCTATTTTCCCCCTACCATCTATGCTACTTATTCTCTGTACCTTTTCCCCCCTCTCCTCCTCCCACTCCCTTGTTGCTAGCCCTCCATGTGATCTACATTTCTGTGGTTCTGTTCCTGTTCTAGTTGTTTGCTTAGTTTCTTGTTTTTGTTTTAGGTGTGGTTGTTAATAATTATGAGTTTGCTGTCATTTTACTATACATGTTTTTTATATTCTTTTTCTTAGATAAGTCCCTTTAACATTTCATGAAATAAGGGCTTGGTGATGATGAACTCCTTCAACTTGATCTTATCTGAGAAGCACTTTGTCTTCCCTTCCATTCTAAATGAAAGCTTTGCTGGGTAGAGCAATCTTGGATGTAGGTCCTTGCCTTTCATGACTTGGAAGACTTCTCTCCAGCCCCTTCTTGCCTGCAAGGTCTCTTTTGAGAAATCATCTGACAGTCTGATGGGAACTCCTTTGTAGGTTACTATCCCCTTATCTCTTGCTGCTTCTAGAATTTTCTCCTTCATGTTAATCCTGGGTAATATAATTATGATATGCCTTGGTGTGTTCCTCCTTGGGTCCAGCTTCTTGGGACTCTCTGAGCTTCCTGGACTTCCTGGAAATCTATTTCCTTTGCCAGATTGGGGAAGTTCTCATTTATTATTTGTTCAAGTAACTTTTCCACTTGTTACTCTTCCTCTTCTCCTTCTGGTACCCCTATAATTTGGATGTTGGAACGTTTAAAGATGTCCTGGAGGTTCCTAAGCTTCTCCTCATTTTTTTTAATTCTCATTTCTCCATTCTTTTCTGTTTGGTTGTTTCTTTCTTCCTTCTGGTCCACTCTATTGATTTGAGTCCCAGTTTCCTTCCCATTACTATTGGTTCCCTATGCATTTTCCTTCATTTCACTTATTGCAGCCTTCATTTTTTCATCTAATTTGTGACCAAATTCAACCAATTCTGTGAGCATCCTGATCACCAGTGCTTTGAACTGTGCATCTGATAGGTTGGCTATCTCTTCGTTGCTTAGTTGTATTTTTTCTGGAGCTTTGATCTGTTCTTTCATTTCAGCCATTTTTTTTTTTTTTTGGTCTTGATGTGCCTGTTAGGTAGTAAGGAGCGAAGCCTTAGATGTTCACCAGGGTGGGGTAGCCCAGTTGCTGGGTTGTGATGTGGTATGTAGAGGTGGGGTCCAAGAGAGAACAATGGTGCTTGCTCCTTTCTCCGACAAACTTCTGCCCCTTCTGCTGCTGCTTCCCCCAAGCAAACTGTGTCTTTCTGGTGCTGATTCCCATGTGGGTGGGCCTGTGCATGTTCTAGGACCCTGTGGGTCTCTCCAACGTACTCTCCTATGAGGCTGGGAGTCTGTCCCTGGGCCTCAGCCCCCACACAGGTGTTTTCAATTAGTGTCTGGAGGCTCTATTTCCCAGCGCTGGGACCCGGGGTTGCGTGGTCTGTCTCACTGCCCAATTTCACCTGGTTTATCTGTGCGTGAATGTGGGACTGCCCAGTCAGCCAAGTGCCTTGCTTCACAGTCACCGCCTCGCTATGTCTGCCATATTTGTATCTGCCTGCATGCCCAGGGTCTGCCCTCTGCCGTCTTGCACCTGGGATGCCTTATGCACCCGGTGCCGCTGATCTTTGTGCTTCGAACCCTCTCTGCCCAGCTGCCCAACTCCACCCTTCCTACTGGTCGGGATGAATGTGTATATTTTAACTCCTTGGTTGTTTGACTTCCAAAAAGTTCAATTTTCTGTCAGATCTGGTTGTTACCTTGTTTCTAAATTGTTGCTGACCTTATTTTGGTTGTGCAAGGAGGCACAGTGTGTGTCTACCTACACCTCTGTCTTGGCCGGAAGTCTATGATTTTTTTTTTTGAGAGTAGGATTTGATAGGTTAAGAGTAAAATGACTGAATGATCCCAGGCGAGTGTTCTGCAGACACACTGAGAGGTAAAATGTCCTCAGAGATGGGAAACCTAAATGATCTTGGGAAATAAGGATGTGAGAAGAATGAATGTGATTCCTACCTATTAAAATGATGTGAGAGGATTATCCATTGTTTCATTCACTTACTTATATAACAAATATTTACTGAGTGCTGACTATGTTCCAGGCATTGTTCTAGGCACTGAGGACATAGTATGAAACAAGACAATCAAAATTTTTTTTCATTGTTCATTTGTGAGAGCAGGCAAGGAGGTGTCAGGAGAGGCATAAATTATAAAATAAATTAATAAATTAAAAAATAAAAAAAAGTCCTGAAACTGAAACAATATGTTGGGCAATGGGACAGAGAGTGACCAGGGAGCTTCTCTGGGGAATAGGAATTTCAGCTGTCCGATGAATAAGCCAGTTCTCAGAGCTCTGGAGGAAGAATATTCTGGCAAAAGAGATCAGCCTATGCAAAGGCCCAGAGGTAGAAAGGAGCCTAGCAGTTCAGGAACCAGATTGAAGACCAGTGTGTCTGAAGCATCATGTCTAGGAGATGAGCAGTATTAGGTGATGTAGAGGTAACCAGGAGCCCGCACATGTAGGTTCTTGCAGAACAGAGTAAAACAGTTGTATTTTATTGTAAGAAGAATGGGTTAGAGTAGGACACTGCATAACATTCTTCACTTTTCCATAGAAAAGAAAGAATTTCCACTGCATTTCCCTAGACAGAAGGGGATTAGAGTAACAGTTCCAGATGGTCTGACTGTGACTTATTTCAGTAATTCTGAAGAAGAAATTTGGATCACAATATTGGTTTTCAATATCCTGGGAGACTGTGGTATATTTAGATAACAAGATTTTTTTGGTGTAAGATTATTTAGATTTTAGAAAATCATACATCATTAACTCTTTATATGTACTCATATTCATATACTGCACTGACACATTTAATCAGACATTTTATTGATTAAAAAATATCTATACTTCAAAATTTTCATAAACAAAATAAAAAATCAATAGATAATACAAACTTTATTATGGACACAATTCTTACTCTAGTTCACTTTCCAAACAAGAGGAATATTAACATGATAATATTAAAATTAATACAGATAGTAATCATTTTCTATGAAAATTTAAAAAAGGACCAAACCATTTTCTCTGAAAATAACGAAAAACACTATACCTTACTCCAAATACAATCACTAAAATAAATAAATAAACAAACAAATAAATAAATGATAGCTTTTGAAAAGATCTCAAACTTTCAAGCAAGAGGTAGAATAACTTAAAATATGAATAAGCCACAGAAAAATATTTAAGGATAACTTATAAATATCTCTTCATAATTTCCCTCAAATAGTATAGAATAAAAAAAGTTTTAAACAGTTGGAAAATTTTTTACCAAGGACCCATTATATGTGGTTGACATAAAATCCACTGACATGATGATCAAATAATATTTAAATGTTTTTTCATAAATAAATTTATTTTATGTAGCAGTTAGTGTTTCAAATTATTGCTTTATTAAATTTTATTTGGAATTTGTTTATATAGAATTAAATATATTTAACACATAGTTTTAGTTGAGATATAATTTACAGATAGCATTGTGTAAGTTTAAGGCATACATGCTGATGTGACACATTTATATATTGCAATATGATCACCACATTAGCTTTAGATAATAACTCTATCAGGTCACATACTTATCATTTTCTGTAATAGAAATTTTTAAGATCTAGCCTTTTAGCAATTTTAGGTATATAATACAATATTGTTCACTATAGTCACTATTCTATATATTAAATCTGATCCTTAGATCCTCAGAACTGATTCATCTTGTCACTGTAAATGTGTACCCTTCAACAACATCTCCCCAATTCCCCATCTCTAAGCAGTTGGTAACCACTATTCCTTTCTGCTTCTATGAGTTCAGCTTTTAAATTCTACCTACAAATGATATCATACAATATTTGTCCTTGTCTGGCTTATCTCACTAAGCATAATGCTCTCACAGTCCATCTGTGTTGTCATAAATGGCAGGATCTCCTTGTTTGTCATGGCTGAATAATATTATATAGATATCATATTATGAATATTATGCAGATATAATATATATTCTATATTATGACATTATATATAGATATGATATGAATATTATGAAGATGTGAGATGCATATATATCATTCCATTTTTAAATAATGTCACAATAAACATGGGAGTGCAGATATCTTTTTAATATTCAGTTTTTACTTCTTTTGGATATACCGGTATAACCAGAAGTGGAATTGCTAGGTCATATGGTAGTTCTATTTAGGTTGATAAATATTTGCACAGAAATATTAATTTTTTGAGTAACCTCTATAATATTGTCTATAGTGGCTCCAATAATTTACATTCCTACCAACATTGTATAAGGGTTCCCTTTTCTCAATATCTTTGTCAACACATTTAATCTCTTCTCTTTTTTATGATAACCATTTTAACAGGTGTGAGGTGATATCTCATGTGATTTTGGTTTGCATTTCCCTGATGATTAATGATGTTGATATTTTTATATACCTGTTGGCCATTTGTATGTCTTCCTTAGAAAAATGTCTGTTCAGCTTCTCTGCACACTTTTAATAGATTTTTTTTTTTGTTATTAAGATGTGTGACTTCTTTATGTATTTGGATATTAACCCTTTATCCAACATATGGTTTGCAAATGTTTTCTCACATTCTATAGGTTGCCTTATTATCTTTTTTATTTTACTGTACAGAAGCTTTTTAGTTTGATATAGTCTCACTTGTTGATTTTTGCTTTTATTGCTTGTGCTTTTGGTGCTATATCCAGAAAAAAATCATTGCCCAGAACAATTTCAAGGAAAGTCTTTCCTGTTTTCTTTAAGGAGTTTTATGTTGTAGGTTTTGTCTTCAAGTTTTTAATCTAATTCAAGTTATTTTTTGTTAGTGGTGTGAGATAGGGGTCCAGTTTCATTTTTCTGCATGAGATTACCTAGTTTTTCCTGCACCATTTGTTGAAGAGACTACCCTTTCCACTTGAGTGTTCTTGGCTTCCTTGTCAAATATAAGTTGACCATATATACAGGGGTTTACTTCTGGGCTTTTTGTTCTATTCCATTGGTCTAATATGTCTATTGTTATGCCGGTACCATATTGTTTTAACTATTATCGCTTTGTAGTATAGTTTAAAATCAGGACATGTTTCCAGCTTTGTTGTTTTTCTCAGTACTGCTTTGGCTATTTGAGGACTTTTTATAGGTCCATAAATATTTTTCAATTTTTTTCTATTTCTGTGCAAAATTCCAATGAGGTTTTGATAGGTATTGCATTAAATTTACAGATTTGAGTAGTATGGACATTTTAACAATATTAATTCTGATCCATGAACATGGAATGTCTTTCAATTTATTTTTGTTTTCAACTTCTTTCATCAAAGTCTTATAGTTTTCATTGCATAGACCTTTTACTTCCTTGGTTAAATTTATTCCTAAGTATTTTATTGTTTTGGGGGCTATTTAAAATGAAATAGTTTTCTTTATTTTTTTTAGATTTTTTTTGTTAATGTATACAAACTAATTTCTGTATGTTGATTTTATATCCTGCAACTTTACTGAATTTGCTGGTTGATTCTTGTAGAGTTTTGGTTGAGTCTTTAGGATTTTGTACATATAATATCATCAGCAAATAATCACAATTTTATTTTTTTTCTTTTCAATATGGATGCCTTTAATTTTTTTGTGTTGCCTAATTTCTCTAGCTAAAACTTCCATTGTTATGTTGAATAAGAGTTAATGAGAGTGAGCACCCTTGTCTTATTTCTAATCTTGGAGGAAAAGTTTTCAGTGTTTCACTCTTAAATATGATGGTAGATGTAGTTTTGTGGTATATGGCCTTTATTTTGAGGGGGTACATTTCTTCTATAACCAATTTGTTGAGGGTTTTTATCATGAAAGATGTTATATTTTGTTAAATGCTTTTTCTATATTTATTGAGATGACCATATGAATTTTATCTTTCATTCTATTAATGTGTTGTATCACATTCACTGTTTTGCATACACTGAATCACCCTTGCATCCACAGATACCACTTGGCTATGGTGTATGATCTTTTTAATATGTTGTTAAATGCAGTCATCACTGGCTAGTTTAGTCCCATGCTATGTAGCCTTCAGGAGGGTGGTGTTGGTAAAGTTTCTCTTGCACTCTCCAGAGCACCCAAATTTGTATTTTTTTTTTCTGGTTCCAATGGCATGCTATAATCTTCCCTTGGGAAAACTGAACTTCTAAAAACTTTTTCTTATCCATGGAATCTGCTCAAATCAGCACTCTTCATGTTTTCCCTGGCTGTAGCTGAAAGGGGTTGGGACAGGTTGCTGGCTCCTGCTGGTTTCGCAGCCTTTACTGAAGTGTATCTTCTTATTGCCAAATGCACAGGTGAGCTACTCCTCCCAGGACCTTTGGCACATGATGCTGGATCTCACAACTCCCAGTTTTGTTTGTGGACAGGTGTCTAATTCTTCTTTAAAGGGGGCGGGGCAAAAAGAATGAATGTTTTACACCACCATAAAGCTGACATCACTGAGGATTATAGTTTTAGAAGCAGACAAACATGTCTGGAAGCTAAGGAAAAGACGCCAGTAGGGAAATTGATGTAAAACTCAGGAGAAGAAACAATAACGGGTGTGAAATTCTGGGTAATGGAGAATAAATGTGAGTCACAGAAAGAGAGGTAACATCCTTCACTTAAGAGGGAAAGAGAAGAGAATAGAAGAGAAAGAAGAGAAAAAATGGGAGTTTGGACCTATGCTGAAATGTTTCTATTGTGGTGTCCCTCCTGTATCACAGACATAAATGCCCTGCTCTGCTCTCCTCTGTGAGAATGAGCGTCAGAAGGAAATGCCACTGTGTTGCAGGACATAGCCATAAGGTCATTACATCCTTGGAAGTTCCAGACAGAGATGATTAGAATACATACCTGTTTCTGATGAGGCATTGCAGAGAAACTGAAGGTGTATGGGTTGGTTTAATACCCAAAAGCTTTTTAGCTTGGGGAGCAGCAGGAGACGCTGGCTAAGTGAGGGCAGCAGTGTTCTCACACTGAGTGTTGGCAAAAGTGATCATGGACCTGTTTCTAATGTCACTTCAATAAATTCAGTTTTTAAAAATGTAAAAAAAAAAGAAAAAGAAAAAGAAAGTTGTCATGGGAAGTGCCCCTCACAAGTGAGTCTTGGCCATCAGATATCAGAATACTATGCTCTTGAGCACATCTGAAAAACTTCCTAGAAACACTTCAAAAGTAACTGAGAAAGATTTTGACTGGGGAGACAAGGAGGCAGGACCTGACTGACATCACACAAAGAGATGAACAGTGGTCAAACTGGATTATGAATGTTAATGTTACCGTATTTGTACCCACAGGGTCATGATATTAGAGGACCTATTGACAGCATGCATTTCAGCATGTCATTTTTATGTTTATTTTTTAAATAAAAATAATTCTTAATAGCTTCAGCATTTAGTTATAGAGGTTCAAATACTAAATCAAAAACTAAAGGCCAGCACAGCTCATGTGACTTTCATGTGTAAGATTTGAAGATGTTTCGTTTTCATGAAGAGATGCTATCTCAGGTGGGGGCCATGCATGCTCTCTGCTCGAGGAAGAGATGAGTATCACTGAACGTACGACGGAGCCCACGTGCACACCACGTACACAGGCATATATGTGTTTACTCCTGTCAAAATGATCAGTATACTCATGCCCCTCAGGTCATCCAAACTGCAGTGCTCAACTACTCCTCATGGTGTCATTATATTGTCAAAAAATGCCCTTAATAGCAAATTTAAAGAGAGAGATTTCTAGCTTTTCTTAAAACATCCTTTTATCATTGTTGCTTTACATCAAATGACTTCAAATATGGAATGTATACATTATTGCTACATTTTCAGAATTACATTCACTGTTTATGAGTTGTCTCTCTAAAGGCATACCTGTTGTATGCCAGTGATGCCCCAGCTTATATCTCTGGCCCTTATCTGAACTCCAGACTCATAGATTTAACTTTATACTTGATATTTTCACTTAGATGTCTGATAAATCTCATACTTGATGTGTCTATGGCAAAACTCTTAATTTTCTTTTACTTCCAAGCCTTCTTCTGCTATCTTTCTATCCAAGTAAATAACACCCCATCCATCTAGTTATATCAAAAACCTAGGAATCATTTGTCACCTTTCTGTTTCTTCCTTCTACCAGCTGGTGCTTCCTCAAAAAATGTATCCTTATTCTACCTACTCCTCACTATACCCTTTAATAGCAACCTATTCAAAATCACTGTAATTTCTCTTGTTATGGCAGCACTTTGCCAGCCTTTCTACCTTCCCCCTTGACCACCTAAGACACAATTTGCACCCAGTAGCCAAAACAATCGTTTAAAAAACATAACTTACCTTAAGTCAATTTCCTATTTAAAACACTCCTATTGGAATTTTAGAGAGATAATAAATAATACTTTTTTTTAAAGCTCTCAATTCTGGATCCAATTGAGAGATAGAAAGCTTTGGACAGATAAGTAAAAATGATAGTTTTATTACTAATAAATGCTTGGATTAGCAGATGTTGCCTGGTAGTGAGCATGGCCATAAAAACCTCACTAATATTTAACTTAACTACCTATTTATTTTTCCTTGTTTTAAAGTGTGGCTAGTATTTGAGGGAAGCATCCTCATGAAGGTAGGAACAAGATTGTCCTTATAAATTTCTGATCTTCCCAGGGAGGAATTCCATACCCCAGGTTGCCCATAGCCTTAATCATTAAGTTTAAAGTTTAAAGAGAACAACAACAACAAAACAACCCATTACCTTTGCCTTAAGTTTTTGGCCTCTGACACTCCTCAAGTCTGATCTGACTAGTAAGTTTCAAAAAAAAGAAATGGAACTTAGGGACTTGGTGGAGATGACACCTTTCAGAGTTTCTTATTGCTTTCTCTCCCCCAGAGAGTTCTTGTTTCTGCTTTGATGGAAACCATCTGTCCCGCATGGGGACCCACTTGCACATCTGTGCTGGTGACTGAGCTGGCACTTTCTCTGCTTCAGAAACTTCTACTCAATAGTTAACACCCAGTTTGAATGATACCTACTCTATGGAGTTGTTTCTAGTCAGGTTTAGTTTCTTAGGCTTCTCAGTTCTTAAAATAGCTGCTACATCTGAGTTTTACTAACTGAACCTACCATGTATACAGATGTTTTCTGTTTTTTTATCCTTATTGGACATGCTCATTGATTTTAGAGACAGGAAGTGAGAGAGAGAGAGAGAGAAACATCAGTGTGTTTCTCCCCTCCCCTCCCCTTCCTTTCCTTTCCCTCCCCTTCCTTTCCTTTCCCTCCCCTTCCTTTCCTTTCCCTCCCCTTCCTTTCCTTTCCCTTCCCTTCCCTTCCCTCCCCTTCCCTTCCCTTCCCCTTTCCTTTCCCCCTTTCCCTTTCCCTTTCCTTTCCCTTTCCCTTTCCCTTTCCTTTCCTTTCCTTTCCTTTCCCTTCCCTTTCCCTTTCCCTTTCCCTTTCCTTTCCTTTCCTTTCCTTTCCTTTCCTTTCCTTTCCTTTCCTTTCCTTTCCTTTCCTTTCCTTTCCTTTCCTTTCCTTTCCTTTCCTTTCCTTTCCTTTCCTTTCCTTTCCTTTCCTCTCTCTATTCCTATTTCCCTCTATCTCTTTCAGTCTTCTATTTTTTAAATCACCTAAATAATACTTTGTATGTACTAGGCATCTCCTTGACAAATACATACCCGTATTGCTATAAATCAAATGATTTTGCCCTCTGCCCATTCATATGTTGAAACCTAATCTCCAGTGTGATGATATTAAGAGGTGGGACCATGCTGTGGCCAGGTGGTTCAGTTGACTGAGTATCATTCCATGCACTGAAAGGTTGTGGGTCCCATTCCAGGCCAGGGAATATACCCAGGTTTCAGATGTGATACCCAGTTGGAACATACAAGAGGCAATTGATTGATATCTCTTTCTCACATTGATGTTTCTCTCTCATTGTCCTGTGTTCTCTCTCTAAAATCAAATATCCTCTGGTGAGGATTTAAAAAAAGAGAGAGAAATGGGAACCTTTGGATGGTGATTAAATCAGAGTGTGGAACACTCCTGAAATGGGTTTGATACCCTTAAAAAAGACAGATCCCTCACTTTTTTCAGCATGGGAAGACATAGTTAGAAGAGAGCCATGTCTGAACTAGGAAGCGACACCAAATCTGCAGGTGTTTTGAACTCTAGACTTCCCCACCTCCAGAAATGTGAGAAATAAATGTTTGCTGTTTAAGCTGCCTAGTCTATTGTATTTTTGTTATAACAGCCTGAAAAGACCAAGAATCGTTTTATTCAACATTGTATATGTTAATTAGTCTTATGACCTCCAACTAAACTTAAGAAGTGTTTGGGTTTTATAAAAGTGTCCATAATCTGTGGAAAAGTATTTTACTCTATTGTTATATAATCTTAACAAACTATTATATTACCCTGGTTGCAGACTTTATGAGCACCCTATATTTTGATATCTTTACTAAATCAAATGTTGCAAAACCTATTTTAAGTACAAAACAAGTAACTAATGAAAGGATGAAGCCAGCCCTATTTGCTACTGTGGCATCACTTGTCTAGCAGGCTTATGACCTTGTTGAACATGACTGCCGTTTTACTCTTCCGAGCTTGTTCCCAGAACTGGAAATTACTGGAAGCAAGAACAGAACTAACAACCATAGGCAGAAGGTAACTTTGGAACAAACTGCAGCCTCCTGTTACAACAAGCCCAACAGCTCAGGGCTACATGACAGCCGCCCCCGCCCCTGCCCTTTTTAATCCAATTATAATTCAATAAAAGCTCAAAGCCCTCAATGCTGGTGTATATCTTCACGTCGTGCCCCTTTCCTTTCTTGGAGAGTCAATAAAAATTTTATTCTCTACACTTTCTTCTCTGAATTCTTTCACAGCCTGCGTCACAGACCACCCTAACAACTAACATAAGTGAAACCAGAAAAGTTGGTGTTCATGCTGCCTGTCACCACCAGAACCCATAAGTAGAGACAGGGATTGTATCTTTATGGGTGCTTTATTCAGATGGCTGGAGATCTGAGAAGATAGTGGGTTATGTAACATCTTACATTTCATTTCAAGCCAGCCTTTTTTTATAAAGAGAATAAAGTGTAGGTAAGGAGATCAGAATTCAGGGAAAAAAGTGTGGGAAAGGGATTTGGAACTCTGGAAAAAGGTTAATCAGATAAAAGCTAAAGTCTGGCCCTTCCTTAGCATTCTTTCATCTGTTCAGGTGATTCTTTACCTGTGCCCTGGGCTTTGCTGACGTCTGTCCCTGGAGCACAATGGCTTAGATACTATCTTGAATGCGTGCAGCCCCTTTGGGACACAAAGGTCAAATTGCTTGCGGTCTCCTGGAGTCACAGTGGGTCATATCTTCAGTTCCTGAAGCAATAACTTTTTACATGCATTCATTACTAAACTTAACTATTACCTAAAACTAAAATTTTCTAACTCTTAAGTTTCCCATTAATAAGCACATGTCTCAGTACCTGGCCACTTATCATCCCTTCCAATCTATATAAACAAAATTTATTTTCTGTCTCTCATCTGTTTATGTTCCTCACTCTCATCATTTTATACCTGAAAACAGCTGGACACATTTTCACCAAGGTTGAAGGGTATGTTTAATATGGTAAATTGACTCATTAATTAGTATATTTATGAGCCTGTATAACTGAAAAATCTAGCACATCTCATTCCTGGAACAGCTTGATGAGAACCTTATATCAGCATTTAGGATCTTGTTTATTTTTGTCTGTCTTCTGGTCCTGCTTGCCTGTGTTTCCAAACCATTCTCAGTCTCTATCCTTACAGCAGTTCCAGAACACATGACTTTGAAATTCCCAGTCCATCAGTAAAGGGGAAGTCTCCTTTTCTTGTCTCAGGAAACTCAAAGAGAAGCCTCAGAGGTGAAGTCCATATATTCTTATTTTGTAGACCTAGATCCTGTGTCCATCCTTGAATCAAATTGTGACCGAACCAAATTGTGATGCAAAAAATGTGTTGTCTGAATTAAGATGTGGCCACAAATGCACCCCTGGATCCAAGTGTAAAATCAGTTTTCCTCTATACAAATGAACAGAAGGGCAGGGAAAAGGTGACTCCCCAAAACAAAATCAGGGTTCCAAGGGGTCTGAGTGAGCAGGAGGCATTGGTTATAATGTCCAGGGTTTGAATGCCTAGGAAGGAGTGATAATTTCTTCTATTGAAGATTCTGAAGGAGAGGAAGTATTTGAGGGACAATTATCACTTCAGTTTTAAACACATTAAATAAGTGAGCACAATACTGGAGAAAAATTACAATGCCAATTGTTAACCTAAAAATAGAAAGACAAATAGAGGCAATAAGTATTTATTTGAGATTCAAAAGAGTAACTATTCAGGAAGCACTGATTTAGGCAGAAACACAAATAAAATTCTGATTAGGAGATGAAGGGGGATAATTACAAATAGAAGAAATTTCTTAGTGTTAAGCTAAGGAAGAAATTTCTATAGGTGCAAAAAAGTTATAACATAGTGATGCTAATTGTAAAGAATGTCTTTAATTTTCAGTCCAGGAAGTCATAATGTCTGCTTTCTTGTTGTCTTCGCAAACAATTAGTTAGAATACAATGCTGCTTTAGGTTCAATCTGAAGGTTGTTTTGTCCAGTGTTTCTCTTGCTGTTTGTTTGTTTGCCCAGCTTTAACATTCCAAGGTTCAAAGAATAAGACCTGTAATGTAGTTCCTCTGGGATTGTAGTTCCAACTCTGTTTTGAGGTGGGTCCACTTATATTATTTTTCACACAAAATAGTTAGGAATTTGTTCTAATATTGCCACATTTCACAGTTTATTTAAAAATTTCATCAAAACTTATAAAAATTAAAAAACCCACATAACTAAATATGTGTTTCAAATGTAAAAAATTATATAACAAAATATCAAATAAAATGTAAACTTGTGTTAATTATAAGTTTATCTTACCATTCTAATACTATTATATTCTACCTTACCCTTCTAATGTAAATTATTAGACTTGCTGTCATGCTGCTTTTGGTACCATCAAATCCTAGAGTTGTTTCTGAGCTTTATTTCTGATGGAGCTGGTCCTGCTGAGCACAGCATTATCATCCTGTGCTCAGCTCCCAGGCTCTTTTCTGCCCTGTACTGTGAGAATTGTTGTCTCCTCTTGTAACCAGAAAAGACACCGGCGTTCTGGCTGCCTGTCACTACCAAATCCAATAAGCAATGACAGTGATTGAATCTTTTATAGGCGCTTTATTCAGATGGCTGGCGATCCGAGAAGATGGCGGGTTCATACCCTAACAAACCATCTTGCTCTTTCTTTCCCAGCCAGATCTTTTATAAGGGGGTTGGGGGAGGGCAAACAAGGTGTCAGCAAAAGCCTTTGAAATTCAACAGTTGCCTCCAAGGGGGAAGGGTAGTGGCTTGCTTCTTCCTGGTACAGAAGTCTCCGGATGAGGTAATCCCCAGTCAGTGCCCCAGGAAGTCAACTGCTTAAAATTTAGGCGCCAGGATGGGCCTTATCTGTAATTGCTGAAACAAAAACTTAACATACACATTACTTGCTAGATTTATGACTATTTACCTTAAGTTAAATTTTCCCAAGTCTTAAACCCCTATCACTCTCAGTCTTGTTCTGCCCAGAGTCTGAAACCTCCCCTTCTGAGGAGAGACATCCTCCCACTTCAGATGGGTTCCTAGTCCTCACCCAGTCTTTTTCCTTGGTGAGAATGGGGTGGGGAGAGCAAAAGTAAGACAGAGGAGGGTGCCAGGGGAGGCTGGAACTGTGTTGACGAAAGGGCTTATAGTGTTAAAGAACAGAAAGTGCTCATTCCCCCAGTGCTAGCAGAGCCAAATACTACATACTGAGAATTGCTGTGGAGAAATATTACCCATTTTATTATGAATGGCACCATAGAGGAGAACAGGAAGTAACGCTCAAGAAAACAAACCCCCAATGGTGTGTAGGTTACACATTGATTATGTAGGGCAAAATTATAAGATGCCATGGGTTCAGGCCCATGCTGGGAGCTGACTGGTTGAAGGTGAGGTAAAAGTAATGAACTATTTCTTCAGGTCTTGAGGACAGCTCTGAGGTTTCTTCCTGTGTGTATCTGTTGGGAAAATAAATAGCATGGGACTAATCCACCTTAGGGCTCAGAAGCGGAAACATAATTTACATCAAGATGTTATCTTTAGCCTGCCAGTCAATCTTGTGACCATTTGTCAGGTCCAGACTTCTGTCTTCTGCTGCCTTGGGGGTTGCTGATTATCAAGGGAAAGACTAGGTCTCTGAGGTGTATAGACAGAAAGAAAGAAAGGTGATTTCTAGAGCTAGAACTTAAAACTAAATTTAATCCAAGTCATAAGAACCCTCAGCTTCAGTAGTAAAGGTTTTGGGGATGGGGCAAGAGGAAGGGAGAGAAGATTTATCTGAAGAGAATCCACCTTCTTCTTTTCTGCAGCCTTTTATTAATCTTCATTATTTGAGACTTCTAGACTTCATTTTTCGTCTTTGGATCACAGTTTCTAAATTAAAGTTTCTTTTTCTTGATTTAATGGAAATCTAAATCCAAAATCAGTGGATTTCTTTCAGTAAATGAACAAAATATGCTTTGAGAAATTTTTGTTAACAAAATTCTGGGTTAGTGTGAGAGCTCAACTTTAACAGGAAAAAATTACCCTTTATTGATATCAATAACAGTACTATCCACTGGGTTTTCCATGAGTCTTTTGTAACATTTTCTCCAGAAAATTAACTTAATGAATTAAATGAAGGGAATACACAATCCTAATGAAGACACAAAGATTATATAATACCTCTTGGATACAAAAGTAAAATTTTAATGTAAGAGCCAAAGGAAGATTTTATAAATACTGTCTAAACATGGGGAAAGTACAGTTCAGTAAGAGAGAGGCAGAGAGCAAGAAAGAGATGGAGAGACAGAGAGAGAAAGGGGTGGGTATATGTAAGATCACATGTACTTTCTCAACAACACACTTGATATCTATGTATAAGAATGGATCATGTTCCAGATGTCTGTTTGTGTTCTTTTGTGTAGATCCTCATACAATGTTAGTTAAGACTAATGTCCTCAAGCAGTGGTAATAACCTATAAAACTTTCAGTATGCCTGAAGTTCTGCAACAGCAGTAACTTAGCAGTCAGTGTGATTGTGGCATTGAATAAAAATTACACTCAAAGTTTTAATGTCAGATTCTAGGAAAATGTTCTTGCATTCAGAAGAAAGATCAAGCACTCCATGTTCTATTCACTGGTAATAGCAACAATCTCCCTGTGGTGACTACATGGTCTAGACAGTCTTTGGAATAAGAATGGGAAAGAAACTGGAGAAAGATGAATATACATAAAAGCAAAGTGTAGCTGAAGAAAGGTTCTAAAAGACATGTTTGAGGAGGTATGGGGTTTTTGGTCTGTTGTTGGATAATTCCTCAGGAACAGTTTTAGTCTCTGATTGCTTTTTCAATAATCTACATTCTTCTGTTCCTTTGAACCAGGGGTGTCAAACTCATTTTCACCAGGAGCCACGCCTGCCTTGCAGTTGCCTTCAAAGGGCCATTAGGACTGTATAAATGTAACTACTCCTTCACTAGGGGCAAGGAGCTCAGCCCTGCTGCCAGGTAGTAACAAGGGGCTAGGCCAGATTTGGCCCCCGGGCTTTGCGTTTGTCACCCGTGCTCAGCCCAACAGTTGTCAAACAGTTCCTTGATGGAAACTCCTGGGAAATGTGCACAGTGGCCACACAGACCTGCCCTTCCACCAAAGTTGGCACATCCTTCGTCTTCCACTTAACAAAGTATGTTAAAATACAAGTTAATGAGGATGACAACATAGGACAATTGTTATCAGTTGAGGGTGGATTTGTCTTCAGGGAACATGTGTCATAGTCTGGAGACATTTTTGGTTGTCACAGCTTGTTGGGAAAAAATCCCAAAAATCTAAATTCAGTATCCATTCTGAAGAATTTGCATATAGCGTCATTTATTTGTAAGAATTTCAATAGGAGAAACTTGCTCCTGGTGGTGGTGTCCAAGAAAAATCCATACCCCTCTCAGGACAGAGTCCCTTTTTAAAGTAGTTAATAGCAAAACCAGATAGCAGGTAGTTGTGTGTATCTCCCTGAGAGAACAACATATCACTAAACTTAAAAAAAAGTTAAAAGATAACATCAGGCAGTTTCTATACTCTATGTTTATTTCCTGGGAGCATGACATTTGTCTTTGGGTGGCATTCCAGTTTTCTGTTCAGTCAGTCAAGCATGGGGTTGCAAAGAGTTCAACAGTCACAAAGAGTTTACAGTCACAGAGAGTTCAACATCTCCCATATGCCTTTGTTGCTGGAGCCAAATGAGTTCTCATACACAGCTATAGGAAGTGGGGATGCTACTGGCATTTAATGGGAAGAGGCCAGAGATATTGCTAAATACCCTACAATGCACAGCAAAGCCTCCACAACAGAGACTTACTCCTCTTAAAATATCAATGATGCTGAAGTTTGGAAACCATGGCCTAGAGCATAACCTTGAAACTTGTTAGAAATGCATATTACCAAGCCCCCAGATATAATGAGGCAGAAACTGGGTAGTGGGGCCCAAAATTTGTCATTTAAGAAGTCCTCCAGGTGATTTGCAGTGATTCTCAAGTTTGAGAACTACTGAGAGAGATAAGCTTGAATAAATTATAATTCTTAAATAAATTCTTTGCCAGTTTCACTACATGATTGTATTCAGTTTCATTATATGATTATTTCTGAAATACTTCATAACCTAAGGAGACCATAACTAAGACTAATTACTCACTTAGCCTTAGTTTTCAGAGAGGAGTAACTTAACTCACAGTCTTAAGTAATAGCATTAAACTGAAAAACACAAAAATGCTGAACATCTTACTAACAAATCTATGCTTATTACAGCATGATCAGTCATACTCAAGTATGATGTCAGTGACTTTTTAAAGTGATTAATTATAATTCCTCAATAATGAAAAATATTGTAATATTAAGATAGATTAATCAGAATATGTCACATCAACAGCTTTACATTATGATGTAAATATAACCTGGGATACAGGAAGAGTCAAGGATCGATCCAAAGATTTACTGAGAGGATATTGAAGTCCTTTATATTTGACATCAAGTATGTATTAATAGAAAATGATAATGCTTCAAGTGAAGATAAAGAAAAATATGAAATCTCTCCAAAAGTAAATAAAAAACACACTAATCAAAAAGTGACCTATGATCGACATCAATGGCTTTATTTGGGAGCTGTTAGTGACACAGAGTATCAGGCCCCACCTCAGACTAAGTGAATCATAGTCTATAAGCCTTATAAGTTCTCCAGGTAATTCTTACACAAATCAGAGTTTGAGAAGCACTACATAAGGATAACTCAAAAACAATGTTTTGTAGGAGTAGGTCTTTCCCTTGCTGTTTTTTATAGACAATAGAAATGTCTTTTTGAGTTCAGTTATTAATAACCTTTGTTTTTTAACTTATTTTTTACTTACGTATAGTTGGTATACAGTCTTATATTGGTATAAAGTGTACGATATTGATTTGATATTTTTATACTTTACAATGTGATTACCCTACTAATTCTAGTAATCTGTCAAAGAAGAACTAACAGCTATTCTTTTCAAACTTTTCCAAAAAAATTCAAGAAGAGGAAGGACTCCCAAATGAAATAAAGTCACAACTAAGAAGTAAAATTACAGGCCAATATTTTTGATGAGCATAGATGCTAAAATCCTCATCAAAATATTAGCAAACTGGATCTAGAGGTACATTAAAAATATCATGCACCATGATCAAGTAGGGTTTATCCCAGGGATGCAAGGATGGTACAATATTCTCAAATCAATGAATATAATACTTCACATAAACAAAATGGACAAAATTCACATATTCATATCAATAGATGCTGAAAAATCATTTGATAAATTCTAGTATGCATCTACTATAAAAACACTTATCAAAGTGAGAATAGAGAGAGCATACCTCAACATAATAAAGGCCATATATAGAAAACCTACTGCCAACATCATACTAAATGGTCAAAAACTAAAAGTGTTTTTTTTAAAGGTCAAGAACAAGACAGGGTTGTCCGCTTTCACCAGTCTTATTCAACATAGTACTGGAAGTCCTAGTTACAGTGATCAGATAAGAAGAGGAAATAAAAGGCATCCAAATTGAAAAGAAGGAATTAATTGTCATTATTTGCATAAAAAATTCATAGTGTACAGAGAAAATCCTATAGACTCCACAAAAATAACTATTTGATCTAATAAGTGAATTCAGCAAAGTAACATATACAAAGTTAATATTCAGAAATTGATGGAATTTTTGTATACCAACAATAAAGTATCAGAAAGAGAAACTAAGGATAAAATCCCATTTACCATAGCAATGTAAAATAAATAAATAAAGTACCTAGGAATAAGCCTAACCAAAGAGGTAAAAGACCTGTATTCAGAAAACTATAGAACACTAAAGGAAGAAATTGAGGGAGCCACAAATAAATGGAAGCATGTACTATCTTCATGGATTAGAAGAATTAACATCATTAAAATGTCCATACTACCCAAAGCAATCTATAGATTCAACACAATTCCCATTAAAATACCAATGACATATTTCACAGATCTAGAACAAATACTACAAAAATTTATAAGGAACCAAAAAAAGACCCAGAATAGCCTCAGAAATCTTTAGAAAAATGAACAAAATTGGAGGGATCACAAAACCTGATATCAAACTATACTATAAGGCCACTGTAATCAAAACAGTCTGGTATTGGCATAAGAGCAGATACATAGATCACTGGAACAGAATAGAGAGCCCAGAAATAAACTCATGTCTCTATGATCAATTAGTATTTGACAAAAGGGGCATGAGCATACAATGAAGTAAAAATAGTGTCTTCAATAAATAAATGGTGTTGGGAGAACTAGACTGGTACATGCAAAAAAAAAAAACAAACAAAACACAAAAAAAACCTAGACCACCAACTCATACCATACATCTGAATAAACTCAAAATGGATAAAAGACTTAAATATACATTATGACACAATAAAAATCCTAGCAGAAAACATAGGCAGTAAAATTTCAGATATCTCACACAGCAATATTTTTGCCAATATATCTCTAGGGCAAGGTAAATAAAGGAAAAAATAAACAAATGGACTACATCAAATTAAAGAGGTTCTGCATGCCTAAAGAAACCATCATCAAAATGAAAAGGAAACCAACTGTATGGGAGAATATATTCACCAATGATATATTGGATAAGGGTTTAATCTCTAAAATATATAGAGAACTCATGCAATTCAGCACTAGGAAGACAATCCAATTAAAAAATGGACAAGTAACCTGAACAGACACTTCTCCAAAAAGGACATACAGATAGCCAATGAAAAGATGCTCAATATCACTAGCCATCAGAGTGATACAAATTAAAACCATAAGAGATATCACCTCAAACCTGTCAGAATGCTTATCCTTAATAAATCTACAAACAACAAGTGTTGGCAGGGATGTAGAGAAAAGGGAACCCTTAGTGCACTGTTGGTGGGAATGCAGACTGGTGCAGCCACTGTGGAAAACAGTCTGGAATTTCTCAAAAAGTTAAAAATGGGACTATCTTTTGACCCACTGATTCCACTGCTGGGATTATACCCTAAGAATCCTGAAACATCCATTTAAAAGAATTTATGCATTCATTTGTCCATAGCAGCTCTATTTACAACAACCAAGAGTTGGAAACAGCCTAAGTGCCGATCAGTAGATAAGTGGATTATAAAACAGTGGTACTTTACATAATGTAATACTATGCAGCAGAAAGAAAGAAGGAATTCCCACCTTTTGCAACAGAATAGATGGAATTGGAGATTATCACGCTAAATGAAATAAGCCAGTCGGTGAAAGACAAATACCATATGATCTCACTTATAGAGGAATCTAATGAACAAAATAAACTTACGAGCAAAATGAAACCAGAGGCATAGAAACATGGAATAGATTGACAGTGGTAAAAGAGGAGGAGGGAGGAAGGTACTTTTTGAAAGAAAGTGAAGGAATTAGTTAAAGCACATATATAAAGGACCCATGTTAATGGAAACAGGGTGGGGATTGACTATGGAAGTTGGGGGATTGGGTGGAGGGGTGAAGGGTGAAATAATCAGAGTAACTGTAAAAGATAAACATTTTTTTTTAAGTCATAGAAGTAGAAGAAGTGAACCATGGATGAAGTGAGCCCCTGGGTTGTGTGGGCTCAGGAAACAAGTTACAAACACAATAGAAGGGACCTTGGAGCTTAGGAGAAAGAAAGCAAAGAGTCATGCCCAAAGGAAGAAGGTGCAGGGCGGGGGGCGGGGGGAGAGAGAGAGAGAGAGAGAGAGAGAGAGAGAGAGAGAGAGAGAGAGAGAGAGAAACTGAACAATTTCTATCTCCTCAGATTCCTTTTTCTTCATGTCTGGCCAGTCAGAACTTCTCAGTTATTAATTCTCATCTATGCATGGAAAGACTGCCTCCTCTGGTCCTTCAATTTCTTTTTCTCTAAGAAACCTCTAATTTTAATTGTATTTATTCCTTCAAGACAATATAATGAGATGTGTAACAACCACAGACACCTATCTAATTAACAAACTTGATAAAATATATGTATATATTTCTCTGACCAGTCACTGTACCCAGCTGGTATATGTGTATAACTTATTTACACATGCTGGGTTTTCCATTTCTTCATAATAAAACAAAAATAATGTAGTTCAATATTGTATTATTAATTTCATATTTAAAAACATTGAGTTGAGAGATTTGCTAATTTAATCAAGAAAGTCTGTAAGAATGTGGATTAAAACTTATTTCTAATTCTTTATATTTTATCTACTTTTCTACTACAGTTTTTAAGGGAACTCAAGCCTTGTAGATTTGTGTAGCAATTCAAAAGACTAGAACTATTTCTTGTGTAAGATCCATCAAGAAGAAATGGAATGATTAAATCCAAGGTTGAGAATAAGCCAACTCAAAATGAGAAGTTCTAAATTTTTTCTTCCCTTTTAAAGATTCATTTGTTTATTCATTTATTAATTTGTCCCTTCATCTGATAAATATTAATTGAAAACCAAGGAGGAGTTTTACATGCAAGTTACTGGCTCTTGCAGTTCACAATGGAAAGAAAGCTCCAGGGATAAGTGACAAGCCTATATTGTTTGCTGAAATACTCATGGTGCTCCATGATATAAAAGACAACAGAAATTTCGGCCATACAGTTTTTTCCTAAGAAATTTGTGCTTGTTTCTTCTCTCACAATAGTAATTAGAAATAGTTCTCTGGATTAATTCTAGAAACTACTTCCTAGAGTATTGATTTCAGTATCATTAAAGATTCCCATCAAGAAATACAATATTTCCTCTTCTTTCTCAATACAGATACCACATTTAATTTGCAAATTGTCTCCTTTTGTGATTCATTATTTGTGCTGTACAACTTGAGTGACTTGTATTGCTCTATCAAGGGCCTCCTCAACAGTGTTTACTATTAAACTGTTAGAACCCAAGACTTCTCATGAATGAATGTTCTGTATCTTTGCCAAAACATTCCAAGCCTCAGTTTTTTAAGAAATACTAAAACATACGTGAAACTATTCTAACTGCTGAATTGATAACATTAATTTTCCTACTTTGGTTTTCTCTTTGTTGTTGTTGTAACTTTTACAGTATTTATTTTTCTTGTTAAGTTTTTGCAATTTTCCTATCATGTCACCATTAATGAAATCAAACAACATTTCTAATTTCTCAAATAGTAGCCTAATCACTATGATTATTTGCCTCACTTGTATACAACTCTCAATATTGTTACTAAAGGCTAATACTTAGAATGAAAAGAGTAACTGTGTCTTAGCACATGTGTATTTTTTTTGTAGAATTACAATCTTACTTTTTTAGAGTTCAAGAAGATTCAAGTTCAACCTTCAGTCCCAAAGAGGAATTCTTTTTATGTGAGATAAAGTAATTGTTGATTTGGAAGCAGGGGAGAAAAGTGGATAAGTTGATTTTTGAATAAAATAAATGTGATATCTTTTGCAAATCTGAGCTGATAGTTCTTACTGCATTTTAAATTATGCCTATAAAAATAATAATTGAACACACTTCAGGTAAGGAAAAAGGTAAAGTCATGTTATTTTATTATTCAAATCAAAACCAGCCATTCCTGATACTGTTTCCCTTCCCTGATTTAGTCACCTTCTTCATATGACTTCCAAGTACCCAGATGCTTTACACATATTCATCATACTCACAAAAGAAAACACCTCATCTTGAAGATGTACCAAAGAGAAAGAGTTTGTCCACCTGGAGCTAGAAGAGCCAAATACTAAACACTGAGAATTGCAGTAGAGAAACATTGGCTATTTTATTATGAATGGCACCATTCAGGAGAATGGGAAACTAATGTTTAAAAGCCCAAACTCCCAGTGGTGTGTAAGTTAAAGATTGATTATATAGGGCAAGTGCATAAGACACTGTGGTTTGTGTGTTCAGGCTCATGCTGGGACATGATTGGTTGGAGGTATGGGGCCAATACATGGACCTTCCTTTTCCCATGACTGAGGGCTAGTCAGAGAGTCTCTGGACAGAAGGAATGTGTATTGTTTTGGGAATGGATTGCAACTCCCTCCTTATTTCTTTGTGGGAACAATTTCTTGTCCTGTGACTGCTTCTTGCTGCATGTACACACTGAGGTAATGTAGTTTTGGGCCACCCATAGGTTTGTGCAACCTGGACCCATGCTGCCTTTGTCTGGGACTTCTTACAATTGTCACAGATGGGCACAGGTAACCACCTAATACTTAGTGATCATGAACACTGAATTGAATTGAACATACAGAGAGTTTATAGCAGTTAAGAGAGAGCAGATTTATTAAGTGATAGTACACACCACAGAACATGGGAGCAGGCCAATTCTGAGCAGAGACTGACCCTCAGTGGCTGGAGGGATTCTATTCTGATAGGGCAGATTTTTCCTGGCTAGTTTTGGTGAGCTTTTATCATGCATGTACAAGTTGTTATATTACTTTTAAGCTACTGCCCATGTGGTCTCCCATAATTTTCTTTGCCCACCAGGGGAAGGGGTCCCACAATGCTAATTTATACAATGCTATTATAATGAAGTAGGGGTCATGTAGCATCTTCTGTGCAGGTGCCATCATGATTCACCATGATTCGGCACTCTTCCAGAAAGTGGGGACAACCAGTCTTAGAACAGGGTCTCTGCTCTATATCAATGTCCTTTGTCTTAGTTCTGGGACACGTCTGGAGTCTCCTCACTCCAGACAATCTCCTGCCTCATAATGAGCCTCAGCCTGGAGGAGGGGTGCTGTCTCTCATACCCACCCACAACTGTCAGTGCACTCTCCTGTAATGCAGGTAATAAACAGTATGCCCCCTTTGTCAAGTGCACCAAGGGGTTTTTGTTTGGAATATCACAAACACATAAGCAGTTCCCTGGTTTGGGTTTGGGGTTCCTGTGCTACAGGAAGTGAGATAAAGGTAATGAATCATTTCTTCAGGTCTTGAACAGCTCTAGGGTCTCTTCCTATGTCCCTCTGTCTGGTTTTGTGGAAAAGTAGGTGTGGGGTGATTCCACATTAGGGCTCAGGAGCTGAAACATAACTTATATCAAGATGTTATCTTTAGCTTGCCAGTGGTCTGGACAATGTAACCATTAGTCAGGTTCAGGCTGCTGTCAGCGGCTTCAGGGACTGCCAGTTATCTGGGAAGGCTAGATCTCTGATGTGGCTGGGGCTGGGGTGTGGAGAAAAAGAGAGAGATGATTTCTAGAGCTAGGATTTAAAACTGAAGTTAATCAAAATCTTAAGAACTCTTGGTTTCAGTTGGAGTATATCAGACTGTCTATAGAAACTCACTATTCAGGAGCATGCTTCATGGTCTAAAGAGAAAACCATGCCCAACAAATTCTCACCTCACTGATGCTGCCCCAACTGCTATGCAAAGACCCTGGTTATGTACAGGAGATACTTGGGGTTGGTCTCGTTTTTCTCCTAACACTGATACTTATCTGGGAAACCTTGAGAAAAGCTTCTCAGACCCTGAAGAACATGGGGCTGTTGCTATCCTTGCTACCTGTCAGTTTGTATTCATTCATTTCCAAGTGTCAGACCTGATGCCAAAAACTTCCTAAGGGGGAAATGAGGAACCTTAGCTTACTGCTCCCACGGAGTCACACTGTTGCATTCATTGTTTCTTGCTGTAGTGGTTTCTCAAGATATAGGGTAGAAGTAAAATGAAGTAACCCACCCTGCTTTCCTAGGAGAGTTACAGCCAGTAATGAGTTTTACACAACAAAACAGGCTTGGCACTGAGGAACTTGTCTTACTTGAAACGACTGTGTGAACTAAACACATGCTAAGCTCTGCCTTCCCAGTCATCCTCCCACTATGTTGTATGTAAAAAAATTTTCATATATATTGTTATTTGTTAGGTAAATGTGTCATCTTTTTAGTCTCACAGAAGGAAGCTTAATTATTCATACCACAGACTTATAAATAAGGCACTATAATCATAAGCAAAAAAGACAACTAGTTGACTTGATAATAAATTTCTCAAATTACAAGATATTAGTTTAGGAGGTACATCTTCATGAGTGTCAGCTCAGGAAAAAACACATTTATGAGGTCAGAGTGACATCCATGACACATAATTTTCCAATGTAGCCCTTTGTCTCTCTTCATAATGACAACTGTCTGCACTCAGGTCAATCTTGCATCACCCCTAATTTTTTTAACCCAGGTATTAAAGGTTTATGAGAATACAGGTGATACCAGAAAACAGGTGCAAAAGCTAAATAAAGAGTCCATTTAGCATTGTCTGCCATGAAAGAATCATTTATTCTCCACTGGGCTCCAGGATATTCCCAAGCTTATACCCCGTAAAATAAATTTCCTTCCTCAGGTTTCAGTGAGTTTGGGAGACTGAGAAGGATGTCAAGAGACAGAAGGGAGGAAAGAAGAAAACTAACATTATGCCCTGTTATGCTTTCTCACTTAATCCTGAAAACAATGCGAAGAAGATATGTGGGCATGTAAAGCCCACATATCTATATGATCTATAGTAATATAGATCATACATCATAATATTATAGATGATCTATAATAATGTAGTTAGTAGTGGTTAGTATGTTCCAGACCTTCTATTTGCACTGAGGTCTGACTCCAAAATCTTACTTCTTTCTGTCCTGCTGGAGGTCTCTTTTAATGCTTATACTTTCTTGGACTAAAAATTCATATTTTCTCCCTAACCTGTATCATTTAAATCACAAACACTTATTATGAACACCATCAGTGCTAAAACACTAAAAGGTTATAATGCAACTTCAAATTAATAAGAAACTACTTTCTGAAAGTTTTTTTGCATACATCACCTCTTTATATATCTCAACAAAAGTGTAAGATGAGTATTCTTATATCACGTATTTTAAAAATGGAAATACAAGGTTAAGAAAGGTAACTGACTTGTGGGAGACGACACGGTGATGGTTGAGATCAAATGTGAACCAGGGTCTTCTGGCTCAAGCCCAGAATAGCTGCATTATTCTGTTATGTTCAAAGTGCTTTACTGAGGAAACATCTGTAGCTTTTCTTCCTGAGGCAGATCATGAGGAAAAGGACAACCCCCACCAAAAAAACAAAGCACAAATGCTTTTTTACTGATCTTTGATAGTAGTTTTCTTCCACTACCTGCTTTATGAGTTGTTCCTCCCCCATTCCCTTTCTATTCTCTATGAGGGTCCAGAGTAGTTTACATTCATTGTGGCAAGTATTTGAGCTTTTTTGTCATGGAGATATGCAGCTCCTCTTTCCTCCTTATGACCTTATTCAATGAGAAGTTCAAGCATAATCAAATTATCTGCCATGTGGATACAGAAACTTTACTGCTACCTGGAGAGCCTGTGTTGCACAAACCAGTCCTACTGGGTGCTGTCATTGCCAAACAGGAAAAAGCTCTCTGTCAGCTCATCTACTCATGGAGGAACTATTGTTCTGCCTTTTCTCTCAATTTTCTTAGTTTTCTTGCAAAATTATCCATGTCCAAATCCTTTGCTTTGCAAGTATGGATATCAGATCTTTGCTCTTGGCTAGGGTTCTGAAAACTAGAACTGAATTTGATAAAATGAAGCTTCACGAAAGAATAGATTATAGGGCAAAGGGGCAACTGAAGGTAAAATCTTGAGGAGAAGTTAAGTTAGAATCAAGTAGTCCAAATAAAGAATTTATTTAAAGGGTGTAGGGGTAAGTCATGGGAGAAAACCAGCTCCAAGGCCAAGAGGCCAAGACCAAGGTGAGGAAGAATGCTGAAGCTAGCCTAGAAGTACCTACATCAACAGAACATGAGGAGTTTTAACTGAAGCACCCTAGGTAGAGAAAAGACCCTTTTTTAAAAAGTCCAGTGGCACCATCTTTGTTCCAAATATGTTATTCTTCACTTGAGAATCTCAGTTCCAGGTGGGATAGAGGGAATGGAGCTCTCAAGAGTTTCAAGCCAAGGTGAATAGTCCATTGAGAAACTTGGGGAAAATTATCCTGGGCTCAGTCAAAAACCATTTTGAGACATCAGAATAATGCCAACAAGTCATACTACAAAATGTTTATTTTCATCAACCACAAATTGATATCCCAGTGTTACAGGGCAATTCCCAACCTTTCTACTTATTCTATTTTTGTACTACTTAATGCTTGAGTTCAAGTTTGATACAGATACTACCCCATTTTTGTTAAATCATTTATTTTAATTTACTTCCCTTGTCTCTTGTAGGCATCTGAGACTGCAGCTCCCACTCTAGAGACATAGACTTTGTTCCCATTTCTTTCCTTTTCACTAAGGAATCTTAATTCCAGTACCCTGAAATTGCAATCAACCACAAAGTAATTGTTTTCCTTCTTCCAAGATTCCTGGGGAATTTACTTTGTTCAGTGAATTATGAAACAACTCTAAAGACAGTAAATAATACAACATAAATAATCTCATGAAGCAGTACATGATTGATTTCCAAATGTGCATTAAAAACTATAAGTTAGGAGATCAAGGTTAGAAATTATTGTAATTTTTAAAAGAAAAATATACAGAGCTTTTTTCTTTTCCTTTTGTAACTTTGGCAAATCTAAAATCTCTTTGCGTGAGGGTATGAAAGTATATTATGTAACACTTGGCTTGCTTATTTAAACACTTTTGTTTATTATATTTAGAATATAATGTATGCATGCCTTATTGAAAAAATATTATTCCTTATAAGGCCTTTCTTAATAAACTGGTGTAAACAAACACAACTAAATTTTGTGAGTTGAAAAAACTCATTACTTTATCTCTTGACAATCTATAGGGTCAGAGGAGAAATTGAAGCTGAACTTGAATCTGAAGAGTGAGTAGACAAACCTCTGGAAACCCTCCTATGTGGAAGGTATAAGGGAGTTATGGACTCCATTCTGCTGGCCTTTAGGAAAATTTTACAAACCAGTTCATTTCTCTGCCTTTCTATCTATAATGAAGTTTTGTAAAAAGTTTGAACATATGATAAAGTACTTTTTAAAACACCCCTTAGGACCCAAGACACTAATATAACTCTATGGAAAAGTCATAGAGCCATTTTAATCGGGCTTACATCTGATGTTGAATTCAGTACCAGAAAACACAGGGTCTGTATGATGGAAATGACCCTTCCTCTACATTTAAACTGGGTAGCAGTAAACTGAGTCTGAATTCCATGCCAAAGTTTCTAATAGTTTGATCAAAATTTCATTAATCTGCTGACAATTTCTTGGGAGATGGGGTTGTTGAGTAAGCATAGCATTGTCATCCAAGGAAGTAAAAGTTACTCCATACCTAAAATGTTCCTGATCAATTACAAATTTATAAACATTTTAGGGATGCAGAAGTGGGTTCCATTCTACGATGGCCCAGAAGTCACACTGGCAGAAAAATAGAGTGTCTTAACTGTCTACACTTATTTAAAATTAGGCATGCAAATATACTTGAGTGTCATTTTTATTTAAACTTATAACAGCTTAAAATGTATTTTTTAAAATAGAATTCAACTAACATAATACCAAATAGAAACTAGAAGCATCCCAGCTAAGATCAGGAACAAAGTAAGAATGAATGTCTCCTCCAACCACTCACATCAACAATGCTGTAGATAAGAAATGCAATAAGAAGTAGAAATATAAAGTATATAGATTGAAAAGGGAGAAATGAAGCTGTCTTCGTTCACAGATGGCATAATTATCTATGTAGAAAATCCAATAGAATTGACAAAAAACACAACTTTTTATACTAAGGAGTCATAATAGCAAGGTTATAAAATTTAAGATTAATATACAAAAGTCAATCACTTTCCTATATACCATAAATGAACAAGTGGAATTTGAAATAAAAAAATACCATTTAGATTATTACCCCTCAAAATTAAATAGGTACAAGATTGATATGAGAAAAACTATAAAACTGATGAAAGAAATCAAAGAAAATGAAATAAATGAAAAGAAATCTCATGTTCATAGATAAGAAACCTTATTATTATTAAAATATGAGTTCATCTCAACTCAGTCTATAAGTTCAACACAATCCAATCAAAATGTCAGCAAGTTATTCTGTGGATATCAACAAACCAATTCCAAATTTTATATGCATTGGTAAAAGACCCTGAATAGTCAACACAATATTGAAGAACATAGACAGAAGACCAATAGTTGTTGACTTCAAGACTTAACTATAAAGCTACAGTAATCAATACAGTGTGTTATTGGCAAAAGAATAGACAGGAATATCAATGGAACAGGATAGAAAACTCAGAGTCAACTGATTTTTGGCAAAGGAGAAGAGGCAATATAACCAAACAAAGATAGATTTCTCAACAAATAATGCTGGAACAATAGGTTATTCTCACACAAAGAAAAATATTATATCTAGGTAGAGCTGGTCATGATGGTGGCGTAGGAAAACATGGCTTGCCTCCTTGCACAACCACATCAAAATTAAAATTAAAATATAGAACAACTGGCACTCAGAACCATCAGAAATTGAGTTGAATGGAAGCCTGACAGCTATGAAATTAAAGAAACCACATCCACCCAGACTGGTAGGAAGGGTGGAGCTGTGGAAAGGGCTGGTCCCACATACATTTGTGGTGGATAACATTTTAGAAAGGATATCTTGGGAGTAAGGAGTTCTAGCCCCACACCAGCCTCACCAGCCTATAGTTCCAGTTCCAGGAAGATAAGTTGCCCACTACTTCTTACTTTAAAAATTAGTGGGGATTGTCAATGGAAAACTGCTGGAGTCCCAAACAGTTCCCCTTAAAAAACCCACACATGGACTTACTCAGACTCACTCCCTCTGAGCTCCATCACTGGGGTAGCAGCTGGAAAGGCACCAGTGGTACTCAGGGAGGAACCAAAGTGTGTGGCATCAAGGTGGGAGCTAGAGGACGGTATTGCCCCAGACATAAAGGTTAGAAGAGGCCATTGTCCCTTTTCTGAGCTCACCCCCACAAAGAGCAGGACAGTACCATATCTGAGTACCATAGCTATCAACCTAGCTAACACTGTTTGCCCCACCCTGGAGAACTCCTGAGGCTCCATCCCACTCAAATTATGGGCCCACCAAAACTGTTAGCAGTGACTTTTCCATATCAATAGCTGGTCTTGGCCCATGTTGCAAAAATTTCCTAAATCCTATCAAAGAATCAACAGCTGGCCTCAGTGAGCCCTCAGCCCCCATATCACTTGCTAAGTAGTTCCAGGCCCAGCATTAGCAGCAGCCAGACTAGATTCACAGTTTGGCTTCACCTGGGAATCTCCAAGCCCAGCATAAATAGCACCCAGCTTGGAATGCTTTATAGCTCATTAATGGTGTTCCTGGGCAGAACACAGGTGGGGGGAGTACAAATAGGTAGCTACAGAATAGTGATAGGGATGTAAAGTACAGTGTAGAAAATGGAGTAGCCAAAGAACTCATATGTGTGACTCATGGATATGAATAAAGGTGTGAGGATTGCCTGTGGGAATGGTGGGTGCAGGGCTGAGGGGTGGCAAATGGTGAAAGATTGGGACAGCTGTAATAGTATGATTAATAAAATACAATTAAAACATTAAAAAAATTGAACTTCAAAAAATAATGATATCTAGGCAGAGGTATTACACCTTTTATAACAATTAATTCAAAATTGATCATAATTCTAAATATAAAATGCAAAACTATAAAAATCCAAGCAGATAACATAGGAGAAAAATCTAGAGACTTGATTATGGTGATGACTTTTTTCACAACACCAAAAGAATGATTAACTAAATAAAAAATTGAGTTTAAGGAAGCAGCAGGACAAGGTGAAACATAATAATATTCATACCATAGGAATACCAGAAGAAGAGGAGCAAGGCATAGGAAACCTGTTTGAAAAAGTAATGACAGAAAAATTCCTTAACTTAATGAGAGAAAAAGTCACACAAGTCCAGGACCCACAGAGGGTCCCAATCCAGATGAATCTAAAGAAGCTGACTACAAGGCACATCATTTAATAAAAATGGCAACATTTAAAGACAAAGAGAATCTTAAGGCAGCAAGAGAGAAACAGCTAGTAATATACAAGGGAAACCTGATAAACCTACCACCATATTATGCAATAGAAACATTAAAAGCTAAAAGGGAATGGCAAGAAATATTCCAAGTAATGAAAAGCGAAGGCCTGCAACCAAGACTACTTTACCCAGCAAGACTCTCATTTAAAATGGAAGCTGAAATAAGGAGCTTCCCAGACAAAAAAAAAAAAATGTCTAAAAAAAGGTCTCCACCAAATCTGTATCACAAGAGAAGCTAAAGGGATTGCTTAAAGAAGATGAAGAAAGAGAGAGAGAGAGAGGAACACAGGTACAAAGGGACAAATGCAAAAAAAAAATTAGTACCTATCAATAATAACCTTAAATGTAAATGGAGTATATGTTCCAATCAAAAGACATAGGATAGCTGAATGAATAAGAAAACATGACCTGTATATATGGTGCCTACAAGAGACTCACCTCAGAACAAAAGATCTACACAGACTGAAAGTGAAGGGATGGAAAAAAAATCCAAGCAAACAAAATGAAAAAAAAAGCTGGGGTAGCAATACTTATATCAGACAAGTAGATTTCAAAACAAAAGCCATAAAAAGAGACAGAGGAGGACACTATATACTATCAAAGGGACAAAAATCATCAAGAACATATAACTCTAGTAAACATATATGCACCCAACATAGAACCTAAATATATAAGGAAAACCTTGGGAAACTTCAAGAAAGATATCAACAGTAGCACACCCATAGTAGGGGATTTTTAACACCCCATTGTCAACAATAGATAGATCTTCCAAGCAAAACAAACAAACAAACAAACAAACAAAAAACAAGGATGTTGTGCCATTGAACAACATTCTAGATCAGTAGACTTAATTGATATGTACAGAACCTTTCACCCCAAAGAAGCAAAATATACATTCTTTTCAAATGCACATGGAACATTTCCAAAGATAGACTGCATGGTAGGTCACAAAACAAGCCTCAACAAACTCAAGAAAATTGAAATCATATCAAGCATCTTCTCAGATCACAATGGCTTGAAATTAGAAACCAACCTCAAGGAAAAACTCAAAAACATTCAAATTCATGGAGGCTGAGTAACATTTCATTAAATAATGAATGGGTTAAAAATGAGATCAAGGAAGAAATAAAAAAGTTTCTGGAAACAAATGAAAATGAATACACAACAGCCCAAAACCTATGGGAACAGTGAAGGCTGTCCTGAGAGGGAAGTTCATAACAATACAGGCTTATCTAAAAAAGATAGCAACATTTTAAATAAACAACCTAACAAGAGGTACAGGAATCTACAAGAACTAGAGGAACAACAATAAAAATGGGCCAGAGTGAGTAGAAGGGAGGAAATAATCAAGATCAGAGCAGAATTAAATGACATAGAGGCTAAAAGAACAATTCAAAGGATCACTAAATCCAGGAACTGGTTCTTTGAAAAGATTAACAAAATCAGCAAGTGTTCAACAAGACTCATTAAAAAAAAAAAAAGAAAAGAAAGAAAGAGAACCCAAATAAACAAAATCAGAGAGAGGAGAAATTACAACTGTTGCCACAGAAATACTAAGGATTGTAAGAAATGACTACAAACAACTATATGCCAACAAATTTGACAAGCTGGATGAAATGGACAAATTCTAGAAACGTATAATTTTCCCAAACTGAATCAATAAGAAGCAAAAAGCCTGAACAGACCAATAACAGCTGGTGAAATTGAAACAATAATCCAAAAACTCCAGGCATACAAAAACCCTGGATTGGAAGGCTTCACAGGAAAATTTTACCAAACATTTAGGGAAGAACTAACTCCTATTCTCAAATTATTTCATAAAATTCAAGACAGGGGAAGACTCCCAAACTCTTTTCATGAACCAGTATTATCTTAATTCCAAAACCAGGTAAAGACACAATGAAGAAAGAAAACTGCAGGCCAATATCACTGATGAGCATAGAAACTAAAATCCTCACAAAATATTGGCAAACCAGATCCAGCAATACATTAAAAAGATTATGCACCATGATCAAATGGGATTCATCCCAGGGATGCGATGATGGTATAATATTTGCAAAAAAATAAACATAATATACCACATAAACAAAATGAAAGGCAAAAATCACATGATCATATCAATAAACACTGAAAAGTTTTGATGAAGTACAGCACTCATTTACAATAAAAACACTCAGCAAAGTGGAAACAGAGGAAGCGTAACTCAACATAATAAAGGCTATATATAAGAAACCTACAGCCGACATCATACTCAATGGGCAATAATTAAAGCTTTCCCCCTAAGGTCAGGAACAAGACAAGGATGTCCGCTTTCACCACTTTCATTCCATATAGTATTGGATGTTTAGCCACAGTGATCAGAGAAAAGAAAGAAATAAAAGTCATCCAAATTGGAAAGGAGGAAGTAAAACTATCATTATTTGCAGATGACATGATAGTGTGCATAGAAAACCCTACAGACTCCACTAAAAAACTAATCAACCTAATAAGTGAATTTGGCAAAACAGAAGGATACAAAGTTAATATTCAGAAATCAAAGGCATTTTTGTACATCAATAGTGAAAAATAAGAAACAGAAACTAGGAAAAAATCCCATTTGCTATAGCAACAAGAAAAATAATGTACCTGGGAATAAACTTAACTAAGGAAGTAAAAGGCCTATATTCATAAAACTAAAGAACACTGAAGAAATTAAAGAAGATACAAACAAATGGAAACATATACTGTGTTCATGGATTGGAAGAATCAACATCATTAAAATGTCTATACTACCCAAAGCAATCTATAGATTCAACACAATCCCTATTAAAATACCAATGATATATTTCACAGATTTAGAACAAATATTTCAAAAATTTATGTGGAACTGTAAATGACCCTGAATAGCCATAGCAATTTTAAGAAAGAAGGACAAAGTAGAAGGGAATCACAATGCCTAATATCAAACTATCTACAAAGACCATTGTAATCAAAACAGTCTGTTATTGGCATAAAAACAAACACATAGATCAGTGGGACAGAATAGAGAGCTGAGAAATAAACCCATGTCTCCATGGTCAATCAATATTTGACAAAAAGGGAAGAAGCATAAAATGGAGTAAAAATAACCTCTTCAACGGATGGTGCTGGGTGTCTGAATGGTACATGCCAAAAAACAAAAAAAAACAAAAAACAAAAATGAAACTAGACCACCAACATCCACCATACAGCAGAATAAACTCAAAATGGATAAAGGACTTAAATATAAGCCACAACACTATGAAAGTCCTAGAGGAAAACATAGGCAGTAAAATTTCAGATATGCCACACAGCAATATTTTTGCCAATGCATCCTCTAGGGCAAGAGAAATGAAGGAAGAAATAAACAAATTGGATTATATCAAATTAAAAAGCTTTTGCACAGCTAAAGAAAACATTACCAAAATGAAAAGGGAAGCAACTATATGGGAAAACATATTTGCCAATGATACCTTGGACAAGGGTGTGATCTTCAAAATATGTAAAGAAATCATATGACTCAACACCAGGAAAACAAAAAAATCCAGTGAAAAATGGGCAAAGGACCTGAACAGACACTTCTCCAAGGAGGACATACAGAGGATCCACAAGCATATGAAGGATGCCCAACAAATTAACAAACAAGTGCTGATGAGGATGTGGAGAAAAGAGAACCTTAGTACACTGTTGATGGGAATGCAGACTGGTTCAGCCACTGTGGAAAACATATGCAATTTTGTCAAAAACTAAAAATGGGACTGCCTTTTGATCCAGTGATTCCACCCCTGGGACTATACCCTAAGAGCCCTGAAACACCAATTCAAAATAACCTATGCACCTCAATGTTCATAGCAATGCAATTTATAATAGCCAAGCGCTAGAAACAGCTTAAATGCCCATCAGTAAATGAGTGAATCAAAAAACTGTGGAACATTTACACAGTGGAATACTATGTAGCAGAAAGAAAGAACTCCAACCTTTCACGACAGCATGGATGGAACTGGAGAGCATTATGATAAGTGAAGTAAGCCAAGAGGTTAAAGACAAATACAATATATTCTCACCTATAACAGGAACCTAATGAACAAAACAAACAAATGAACAACATAGAACCAGAGGTATGGAAACAAGGAACAAACTGACAGGGACCAAAGGGGAGGGCATTGGGGGATAAGGAAGGAAAGAAGGGGAAAGGTCTAGTTAAAGAATAAGTATAAATGACCCAGGGACATGGACAACAGGGTGGGGATGGATTGTGGGAGAGGTGAGTGGCAGAGGGGAGTGGAAGGGACAGGGGAGAGCTAGGGGGGAAATTGGGACAACTGTAATAGAAAAACTATTAAAAATAAATAATTAATTGATAGGCTATTCTATTTTAATTAAAAACTTCTGTTTTTACAGGACATATTCAGGAGAATGAGAAGACTAAAGAAAATAACTGATATTTGCAAGATGCATATGTGATATAGGACTATTATGTAATGTATATGAAGAACTCTTAGTGATAAGTATATGAAAACACAATTTAAAAAAAGCCAAAGACCCCAAAAGACATTTCACCAAAAAAGAAATACAGGTGGCAAATAAGGATCTGTGTAAACAACAACCTACCACTGTACATCTATTAGAGTGGCCAAAATTCAAAAGACTTACAACACCAAATGTTGGTAAGGATATAGAATAACAGGAACTCTCATTAATTTCTGGTGGGAATCTAAGATATTACAGCCACTTTGAAAGACTGTTTAGCAGTTCCTTATAAACCTAAACATACTTTTTTAACTTTATTTTTATTGTTTACTCCATTACAGCCATCCCAATTTTTCCTCTTTTGCTCAAATTTACCCAGCCCTTTCTTCTGTTCTCTCAGGCCATCACCACACTATTGTCTTTTTCTATGTGTTATACATGTACAAGGTCTGTCCAGAAGGTATCCAGCCATGTAATAGAAACATATAGACATTTATTGAAGAAGATACAATTTAAAAGAAACATTGTACATAGGACAATGACACCTCAGTCTCCTTCAAAGTAGGCACCTTGGGACCTCACACAGTTCTCCTTATTACCACCTGCTGCTGTTGGGAACTGTCCTGCCTGGTTTCAGAAGCTGTAATCTCCCATGGCTAAGGCTGAGTAAAGAACCTTGGGACCATAAGCCACTTAGGAGACAAAGCTTCTCTTCCTTGTAGGGGTACCACCTCTGCCCCCTTTCTCTTCACCCTGCTTGGCCCCAGGCGGATGACTGGTTAGCCAAGGATGGGTAAGATTCCTCAAAAGAGGGATGACCTAAGACAGGCCTGATCTTGAAGGGGCCCTCAGGGAAGGACTTGGGGGGGCTATAGAAAAAGAGGGTGGTGGACTCTTGCCCCTGGGCTTTGACATAGCCTGAGTCCTCATTTTGTCTGCAAGAAATCTCCTAATCTCTTGGTTGTCTTACTTCCCCTGCCTGACTTAAGCCTGAAACAATGCTGGAAGTGGGTGCAGCCCTGTGCTGGAAAGGGCGGGTTCCCTAGGGCAATCAGGCCTAAGAAAGAATGCATAAAATCCTATGAAACATACTATGCTAATATCCTCAATTTAAACAATGAGGGTCCAAGCAGGAAGTGAGTTTGTTCCCCAAAGTTTTATGGCCCTTTAACTATCTGACCCTGACTTAGAATAAGCCCTCAGAGTTCTTTGAATGTTATCTATTGTTCAGTCATTTCTGCCTGACAATGATTGATGAGCTTTATGTATACACCCTGTATTCCTATGCAAATTGAACCCAATAAAAGCTTGTCAAGGCAAGCATTGAGGCACTCTCCTCTCAAGAGAGTGGCTGAGGTGCTCCAAGGTGCTCTCCCCTTGAGAGAGAAGTTGCACCATCCCTTTTCCTCCACAGGACTTTGTAGTCCATGTGAATTTTTCTCATCTCATCCATAATGCCACGGACTCCAGGAGCCGGGATCTGCATCAAGCTGCCCTGTCATATGTTCCTGAATCTCCTAGATGGCCTGAAATCTCTTCCCTTTCAAAGATGATTTTAGTTTTGGGAAAAGTCAGAAGTTGCAGGGCACCCAATCTGGGCTGTGAGGGGCTGAGTTACCTGGGTGATTTGATGTTTCTCCAAAAACCTCTACATAAGACATGATGTGTGAGCAAGCATGTTGTGATGAAGCTGCCAATCACCAGTTGCCCATAGGCATGGCCTTGTCAATGATGTTTCATATTTTATTATTATTATATTTGTTGTAGTGATCTGTACTCCATATTTAATGTTGTTATTGGAATTATTTGGGTTGTTATTATTATTATTAGAGCCTGAAGATGTAACTTTGTGCAATCTCATGATGAAAGTTCAAAGTATGAGGAGATGCTTTGTTATGGATGAACAGAGAATGTGGTCTTTTGAAAAAATCTAATACTGGCGAAAATGCTATGAAGACTGTTGAAATGACAACAAAGCTCTTAGAATATTACATGAACTTACTTGATAAAGCAGTGGCAAGGTTTGAGAAGATTAACTCTGAAACTGAACAAGGATGTTCAGCTGCCTGTGGCAGCAAAATCTAAGTTCACGAGACAGGTGCTGTTGCAAAAGGAAAGAGATTTTTATTCAGGTGCTGAGACATGGAAGATTTGTGGATTCCTGTCTCAAAAACCATCTCTTCTGCCTCCTAAAGACAGCTGTTCTTATATGGATAGGGAGAGAAGGGCCTTCTTTCTCTGTCCAATCATCCTGCTAGCTTTGGCCTGCTCGGGCCCTACCCATTCATTCCTCTGGCTATTGGCACACTCAGTGCAAGCACTTCCCCCTGAACCATCTGATCAATGAGGAGACTCCCCAGAGTTCTCTGTCTACAATAACAACTCCAATTTTGAAAGAAGTTCTACTGTAGGTAAAATGCTATTAAATAGCATCATATGCTATAGAGAAATTTTTCATAAAAGGAAGAGTCAGTCAGTGCAGCAAACTTATGGTTGTCTTAAGAAATTTCCACATCCACCTCAACTTTCAGCAGTCACCACACTATTCAGTCAGCTGTGATCAACATCAAGGCAACACCCTCCCTCAATCAGCAACTCAACATCAAGGCAAGACTTGATAACAATTGGCTGAAAGTTCAGAAGTTGAGAAGAAGATAAATAACAAAGCATTTTTAATTAAGGTATGTACATTTTTAATAGAAATAATGCTATTTCACATTTAATAAACTGTAGGGTAGTATAAACATATTTCTATATATACTAGGAAACCAAAAATGACTTTATTGTGATCTTCTGGAACTGAACCTGCAATATCTCTGAGGTATGCCTATACATATGTTGAGAATTGTAGAATGTACAATAGCAAGAGTAAAGACTTACTCTTAATCCTAATGTACAGTATAGACTTTAGGTAATAATGAAATGTCAATGTAAGTTGATTGATTGTGACAAATATGTTACTCTAGTGAAAGTTGATAGTATGGAAGGTTGTCTAAGGGGGAGTGGACAAGGGGTATGTGAGAAACTTCATACCTTCTCCTCAATTTTTCTGTGAGCTTAAAACTAAAGTCTATTAAAAAAACTAATATCTATTAAAAAATTAAACTGGTACTCACCTCCTCCCACAGCCACATCAAAATTACAACTAAACTACAGAACAACTGACATTCAGAACCACTCAAAATCTGACTGAATGTAAGTCCTATGACTAGAGAATTAAATAAAAAGCCTTATCAAAACTGGTAGAAGAGGTGGAAACAAGGAACATGCTGGTCCCTCACCCACATGTAGCAGATGAAATCAGGAGGGATATCTCAGCTACGGAGGTCCTCTTTCAGAAGCAGCGTTCCAGCTCCACACCAGGCCACCCATCCCAGGGTTCTAGTGCCAGAAATAGAATTCCCCATTAATTCTGGCTGTAAAAACCAGCATGGATTGAGGCTGAGGGAGATGGAGGATTCTGGAATCCAAGGCAGTTCCTCTTAAAGGCCCCACCCATGAACTTACTCAAACCTCTGTGAGTTTCAGTGCTGGAGCAGCAGCTTGACAGTCACTAGAGACCTATGGGAGATACTGAACTGTCTGGAATTAGTGAAAGAGCTAGGAACAGCTTTCTTCCAGAGAGTAGTGTTGGCAGAGACCATTATTCCTTTAATGAGCCTTCCCTCCACAGAGCCAGCAGGTCTCCATCAACCTGGCTTACACTATTTGTCCCACACTGGTGATTCCCTGAGGCCCTACTGCACCCAACTTTCAAGCCCACCCAAGCTGTTTCAAGTGTTTTTTCTATATGGATAGCATTACTTGACTCATGCTTCAGGTTTTCCTAAAATCTCTCAAACAAGCAGCATCCAGCCTCAGCATGCCCCATACCTCTCTCTAAGTGGCTCCAGGCTTGGCACAAACAACAGCCAGCCTCAGTTTGCAGCTGGGCCTCGCCTGGGCACCTCTAAGCCAATCAAAAGTAGAAGCCATCTGCAGGTCAATTTGTAGCTTATGCAAAGTGGCCCTGGGCAGGACACAGGTGGCAGATGACTTTGGCCTATACCTCCTGAGGGGCCCCAGAACCAATGCACCCAGTAAATATCCTCAGACCATATTGAAACATCACCACCCAACTACCTCCACAATTGACACACTCAAGGGGTAGACTCAGCAGGCACCAGAGCCTGCAGAAATAAGTCCTGCTCTATTGGGTGGACCCCTGCACAGCTGACCCTCCAGGTGATTGGAGGTTACAGCCAGTCCTTGAAGCTCATTGGTCTGGGGTTAAACCCCTTCTATTGATGTGCCAGCCCCAATGAAGGTTCAAAGACAAAAGGAGGGTATACACAGCCCACACAGTGAGCACACCTTGAGTGCCCAACTTGAATTATCAAGGAAGCTGTGCCATGGGCCTGATAGGACACCTACTATATTAGGCAACGTTACCAAGCCTGAGAGATGTAGCAGCTCTACATAACACATAGAAAAAAACAGAGGGAGGCTGCCAAAACGAGGAGACAAAGAAACATATCCCAAATAAAAGAACAGAACAAAACTCCTGAAAAAGAACTAAACAATATGGAGACAAGCAATCTACTAGAAGCAGACTTCAAAACACTGGTTATAAGGATGAATATAGTGAGAACCTCAACAGTATGAAAAAGGACCAGTCAGAAATGAAGGATACACTAAATGAAATGAAAAACACTTTACAGGGAATCAATAGTAGAACAGATGAAGCCAAGATTCAAATCAGTGATTTGGAATATAAGGAAGAAAACAAAACAAACAAAAACAATAAGAACAACGAGAAGAAAAAAGAATTTTTTAAAAATGAGGATAGTGTAAGGAGCCTTTGGAACAAGTTCAAGTATACTAACATTCATATCATGAGGATACCAGAAGTAGAGAGAGAGCAAGAAGTTGAAAACATAGGTGAAAAAAAAAAAAACGGAAAAATTTCCTAACCTGATAAAGGAAGTAGACATACAAGTTCAGGAAGCACAGAGTGTCCCAAACAAGTTGTACCCAAACACGTCACACCGAGACACATCATAATCAAAATGCCAAGGGTTAAAGACAAAGAGAGAATCTTAAAAGCAGCAAGAGAAAAGCATTTAGATACCTAAAATGGAGCTCCCATAAGACTGTCAATGAATTCTCAACAGAAACTTTGCAGGCAAGAAGGGTGTGGCAAGAAATATTCAGAGTGGTGAAAAGAAAGGACTTACAACCTAGATTACTCTGTCCAGCAAAGCTATTATTTAGAATTGAAGGACGGATAAAAATCTTCTCTGACAAGTAAAAGTTAAAGGACTTCATCACCACCAAATCAGTATTACATAAAATGTTAAAGGGTCTTCTTTAAGAAGAAGAAAAATAATAAAAAATATAAACAATAAAATGACAATAAATACATATCTACCACAACTGAATCTAAAAAACCAGATAGATGAACAAGCAGAACAGAAACAGAGGAAACAAACAAAAAAACAAAATTAAACATTTGCAGAACTGAATGCTCCCCTATGAAACCTTCAGTCATCTGAAATACAGTTTGAAACCCACCAAGTGAAACATTCTTTAATTTCATAACTAATAATGACATCATCAGGTATCCCAATAGAGTCAACATAGTTTGAGCACATAACTCTTGAGGGCTTTAGTAAATCTTTATAAATATCTTCTTTGTTACTCTCTGCCCCTTATGAGCCCAATATTGTCTTTAAATATTTTTACACTTAAGGAAAGAAATATACAGAGATCAGTGAATTTCTCCAAGTCACAAAGAAAATAGAAAAATTAATAAATAGGAAATAGGAAAGACAGTCTGAATTTAGGGCTATTGTATGCCAAAGTGGCACTCATTTATTCTGGTCTCTTATTCTGCGGGGCTGGGTAGGACATAAGGACACCAAGTATGAGAAAAATAGATTAAATACACAGAACCCATCTGTGCTTTTAAAGGACTTTGCTTTGTGAACTTTCCAAAAAGCTGCCTGGTGGCAAAAACTCTCCTGTGCAGACAGCTGGTGCTGCCCAGTAGGGTCTGTTCTGCCCCTTGGGTAAACTAACACAGTAAATGCTGAAGAGGCCGTTGAAAGAGGTCCTCACACTTCCTGTTCTCCATTCAGGCATCCACACATGTTTTCTGAGTGGCTATTCTGTAAAGATACTGTTCTGGAAGCACTGGAAGTATAGGAGTGGGTAAGACAGAGAAGGTCATGAGGTAAAAGAAATAGCAAATGCAAAGAAAGGCCTGGATGTGTGTGAAGTGCAGAAAATCCTTGTAGTTGAACCCTAGTGAATTTGGGAGAAGGCTGTGTAGGAGAGGTGGCCAGAAGGAAGAGGAATCTGAAGTATCTGGGAGTGCCAGCAGCAGGGCAGAGATCAATCTGGTTTGTGTTTTATACCATCCAAACATGTTTTCTAATGATCTTCCATAAGGTTTCCTCATATTCATGCCTGTGTGTTGACCTCAATGTGAATAGAGACCTTCTGGTTAGAAGGGGAGGAGGCCTCCTGTGGTTTTATGGCCTGTAGGGAAAGTTATTAGATTAGAAAAAGGGGGAAGAAGAGAGAGACAATTGAGCTCTGTTTCCTGAGCCACAGAGCTGGCACCAGGCTCTGCTGAAGGAAGTACAAAACAGAGCCTTGTTTCCTAAGTGGCACTGCCCACGAAGGCCTCTTCTCGGAAAAGAGTTCTCGGGAAAGCAGTCAGGTTCATTTTTACCATGTTCAATATGCACGTGTGCTTTAGAAGTGGGAGGCATTTTGTAGAGCTTTTTTTTTTTCTAGCTGCCTCTTTTATAGTTTTCCAATTAAGGATTTTGGCATCTACTTTCTGAGAGAATTGTGTTCCAACTTTTATGATCCAAAAAAACTGAAGTTCCATGGTCCCCCACACATTGCCATTCCTCACTCCTGCTCAGGCCTTTTCTACTGTAGCTAACTCATATTTCTTCTTTTCAGCCTCAGTCAATTTCATCAGAAAAAATTTTGGGATCCACCTCAAGCTGACACCAGTTGAGGTTTTGTTTTGTTTTATTTTTTTTAACTCTCATAGAGGTTTTTCTGTAAGAAAATAATAATTATCATAGCCAGTGTTATCATAGTTCTAAATTAAATACCTTGCTTTTCTTTAAACTTTTAAATGCAGTTGCAAAACTCTAGTGCTTTAAGAATTTTTAGATTGAAATTAAGCACACTTTTTACTTGTTAACTGTTAAGTTAGCTTATACATTTCACAAACAAAATGTGCATAGTTCTTTAGATACTATACATAAAATTAATTATTTTATATTTTAAATAAATATAATTCAATAAATGAATGCATAAATTCAATAATTCAAATGTTCTTATACACATAAATACATTTTACAGACCTGGTAATTTACATTCCTATCAATATTTCCACCTACAATTCACATTTCATATAATGAATTTCCTCAGGAACCTTAAGTCCCTAAGAAAGCAGACATACAAATGCCACAAGCCAAACCATTTTAAACACACAAACAACTATAATAAAGCTAATAATAAAACTTATAAATTTATATACGGTTCTCTTAAGCATTTTAACAATATGAAATCTAGCCCTGGCTGGTGTAGTTCAGTGGATTGAGCACTGGCCTGCAAACAGGAATGTTGCAGAATTGATTCCTGGTCAGTGCACATGCCTGGGTTGAGGGTCATGTTTTCATTTGGGGATGTGTGAGAGGCAATAATAATAGATCAGTGTTTCTTTCACACTTTTTTCTTTTTCTTTGTCTCTCCCTTCCCTTCTCTCTAAAAATAAATAAATTAAACCTTAAAAAAACACTTTAAACCTGTTAAAGGTGAGATCATATGGTATTTATTTTTCACCACCTGGTTTATTTCACTTAGCATAATGCCTTCCAGTTCCATCCATGCTGTCATAAAGGGTTGGAGCTCCTTTCTTTCTGCTGCGTAGAATTCCATTGTGTAAATGTACCATAGTTTTTTGATCCATTCATTTACTGATGGGCACCTAGGTTGCTTCCAACACTTGGCTATTGTAAATTGTGCTGCTATGAACATTGGGGCACATAGGTTCTTTTGGATTGGTGTTTCAGGGTTCTCATAAATTTAGCAAATCAGATTACCTTAACTATTAAAAATTAACTGCAAACATAGATGGGTAAAACCCCCTTTGTCTACTATGTTAGTCACTTTTAAACATGTTTAATACAAAGCTTATATAAAGCAGTAAAACCATTATATTTACATAAAATAAATATATGCAAAAACAATAATATCATTTATTTTTTTCTTCATTTATATGTCTATTTTTGTGTATGAACTCAGGTTTGCAAAGCCTTTGACTTAACTAGGTAGAACAGAATCATCATTTCAGGCCCACCACAGTAGCTGAGATTGTACAGAGTTCTCACTCGGAGATTTGATACAAGTGCTGTGGACTTGGGGCTACTGGTAACTGGTTAAGGAATTAAAGCCTGGAAGATGTAAACCGATACACAGCACATCTCAAGAAGATTTAACTCAGGTTTATAGGGTAAGTCCCTTTTCAAGGTTTCTACTATGTCAATGGAGAACCCATTGGCATATCAGTTTAGTATATATAAGTCCTCACCCTTTCTCCAGTTTCACCTTACTCAAACTTTATCATATATACTAACAACATTATATCACTTGATTTGGATAGGTGAAACTGTAACACACCCAGATTTTAATCTCTTTGCTTCTGGATTGGAAAAACTAGATGTGCAAGATTACAAATATCATTCCTTTAGCAACCACCATCATTTAAGCTAGATAAATAGGTTATAACTTAAATAAGCAGGAAATAAGACATAAATCAAGTAAGTCTAGTGAAACCATGTGCCTTAGGTTCCTAGAACTGCTGTAACCAAGTACCACAAAATGAGTTGCTTATTGTCTCACAGTTCTCGAGGCTAGAAGTCTGAAATTAAGGTGTCACAGGACCATGTTCTCTCTGACACCTGTAGGGAACATTCCTCCCTTGCCTCTTTTTAGCTTCTGTTGGTTTGCTGGTAATCTTTAGCATTCCATGGCTTGTAGATAAATCACTCCAATGTTCATGCTTCACATGGAGTTTTCTCTGTGTATATCCTTTCACATGGCATTCTTTTAATGAGGATACCAGTCTTACCGGATTAGAGGTCTATCCTACTCCAGCAGGACCCCATCATAGCTTAACTAATTATATCTGCATTGATCTTATCTCTAAATAAGTTCACATTCCAAAGAATCAAAGGTGAGGGCTTCATTGTATCTTTTTGGGAAGGACACAATTCAATCTCTAACACCATGGTAGAATCAATGAACTGTAGATCCTGGTCATATTAAGTAGACTTCCTCAACATGGCACTACTGACAGTTTGGACGGTATAAGTCTTTGCTCTGGGGCTGTCTTGTGCATTATGGGATGTTAGGCAGCATTCCTGGCCTCTACCTTCTAGATTCTACAAGCATTCTCTTAGCATTCAGTCATTACAGCAATAAATGTCTCCAGACATTTCCAAGTATCTCCTGGAAGCAGGGGAGTTGAGGGTTAGGGTATATGTGTTAAAATTGTCCTTAGTTGAGAACAACAGAAAAAGGATAAATAAAACCACAGATAAATGATAACTGGAGTTGGAGTATTTGAGGAAGTAAACAGGAGGTTGTCTTAGGGCACTGGCAAGTGTGAAAATGAAGTCATGAAGGATAAGCAATTTCTATATTAACAAATCTTAGGATTTGAGCATAGAAGTGAGTGCTTAAGGTAAGGTGAGGACTAGGTTACTAGAAGGAAAGAGGTCAGGAAATTGAAACAATCATTGATATACATACTTTTATAACCAATAATTAGAACTGAAGTAATTTAGGAGACAGTGACAGTCAACCAGAAACTAAAATCTTCAAGGAATAAAGGAAAAAGACCTGAGGGAGGTAGATGACTAAAAGAAAGAGCATGGATTCATAAATTGATGTTTTGTGATTCAAAGGAGGGGCTTTTCACGGAGTCATAAAGGAAAGTGGCCTAGAAGTGGCAATGAGAGGAAAAAAAGACACCTCCCAATGTCATAACCTGAGCCAGTGATCCAAAGAAAGAAAAACCACTGCAATGGTCTGCAGGGGAACACTGTTCTCAAGGGGAGCCAGGTTCAGTTGGTATAGAGATGAAAGGGAATCTTCAGAAAAAGTCGTTGAGGACAGAGGGCCATCTGCTGATCATTGGTTATGAGTTCTAAGGAGCAGCGTTGAAGAATTTCAAGAGCTGGGGGTTGGTGGGAGGTAGAGTCAGGAAAGAGGATTCACAGGGCCTCATAAAGATTAGTGTCTGGAGGAATGAGTGCTTGCCTAGGGGTCCACCCTGAGCTTCTTGCAGTGACTGACGTAAAAAGGATTAAGACATGTCGGGTTATGTTGACAAAGATGGTACATTTGAGAGTCATGGGGAGAGAAGTCTTACCAAGAGCATGCAAAATTTTGGGACTCTCTCGTAGTCTCCCATGATGGATTTTTCACGGTCATTTCTCACAAGACCTTGAATGACAGCTCTTCCTTGAGAGAAGCTTCTGCTTCTCAGGGCAATAGTTTCTGCCAGTAAGATGGAGAAAAAAGAACTAGGGCTTTGGAATCTGGCTCACCTGGGCCTGTACCCCAGCTCTGATTCTAAGGAAGAGGTGTGACTTCTTTTTCAATACAGGCTACCTTGTGTTTCTCTCTCAACAGTAGCTCCTCAGAAAGTGATTGTGTCTACATAATCATTTAGCTATAGGAAGATCTCAGCACATTATCTGAAATTTTCCTAGGGGAAAGGATACCTGTGTTGGTCAAAAAATTACATATGTATTTAAACTTTTAACAAAAAATTTAGCAAAATACATGCTTAAATGTCAACTGAATTTTGCAGATATTAATAACTCAGTTTTATGTTCTATTTTACTATTTTTGCACTTTCATAAGACTCATGGGGAGAAATAGATCTTATATTACTTATGACTTAGAGGACATACTCATGAGCAGTTAATGAATTAATAGTTGCCTTTATCCCATGTTATGCACTCTAGTAATGTCCCTTTCCCCCCACTGTTTCAAATAGAAACAATTTTAAGTTTCTTTTATGATCCCAAATTTGAAGTGACTTTAATCTATTCCATAAATATTTATTGAGAACCTTTTATGTGCCTGCTGGGAATACCAGAAAGATTAAGATATAGAGTGTTGTCTGGCCACTGAGTAAAACAAATGAATTGTTATATTAAGCATCACATTACAAATATGTAAAAGTACAATAGGGTCTTAGCCTGGAAAAACTATGAACAATTCTAAAAAGGAGAGAACACTGAAACTGTGCCTTGAAGGAAAAGTAGGATTTATTAAGATAGAGAAAATGTGTCATAAAGATGTGTATGCTGCTCCAAATGATTGCTTCTTTAGTGGAGCCTTGTTACAGAGTTTTGGGTTATATAAGTAGTACTTTACCACTGTTCCAAGTCTTTGAATTTTAGAGAAATGGTTTGTTTATGTAGAATTATCTCCCTATTGGCTGCCTAACAGTAGTCTCAGAAGCAATCCTCCAAAGGAAATCACAGGAGAAAATAGACTTGGATAAAGAAATTACAAACTAGAAAACTTCTGGAAGTACAGTAATTTCTCCTGTATCTGCTGAGGATATGTTCCAAAAACCCCCAGTGGATGCCTGAAATGGTGGGCAGCATATATGTGTGTGTGTGTGTGTGTGTGTGTGTGTGTGTGTGTGTGTGTGTATGAATGTATATATACTCCTTTACATACATGTCTATGGTAAAGTTTAATTTGTAAATCAGGCACAGTAAGAGATAGAAACAATAACTACTAATAATATAGAACAAATCTAAAAATATACTGTAATATAAGTTTTGTTGTAAGAGAAACTAAAAAAAATCCCATATACTGTTGCTACAAAAATAATCAGTTACCTGGGAATAAATTTAACCAAGGAGGTAAAAGTTCTGTACTCAGAAAACTACAGAACACTGATGAAAAAAAGTGAGGAAGATGCAAATAAATGGAAGCATGTACTGTCTTCATGGATTACAATAATTAACATCATTAAAATGTCCATACTACCCAAAGCAATCTATAGATTCAACACAATTCCCATGAAAATACCAATGATATGTTTCACAGAGCTAGAACAAATACTACAAAAATTTATAAGGAACCAAAAAAGACCCCAAATAGCCTCAGCAATCTTAAGAAAGAAGAACTTTCTTTCTCAGGTTTGATATCACAATCCTATTATCAAACTATATATTGTAAAACCACTGTAATCAAAACATCCTGGTACTGACATAAGAATAGGCATATAGATCAGTGGTACAGAACCCAGAACCCAGAAGTAAACCAGTGTTTTTATGGTCAATTGATATTTGGCAAAGGTGGCAAGAGCATACAATGAATAAAGGCAGTCTCTTCAATAAATGGTGTTGGGAGAACTGGATGGGTACATACAAAAAATGAAACTAGACCACCAACTCACTATACAAAAGAATAAATTCAAAATGGATAAAAAACTTAAATGTAAGTCATAAAACCTTAAAAATCCTGGAAGAAAACAGGCAGCATAATCTCAGATATCACACATAATTGCACATAGCAATATTTTTGCAGATATATCTCCTGGACAGAGGTTTCCAAAATTTTGGCACTGGGGACCAGTTTCCTGGAACATGGCGGGGAGGGGCAGGTAGGAAAAGTTCAGGTGAGCTTCACTAGCTCTTCTGCTCTGGATCATTGTGGGGAGACAGGAGGCAGAGTTCAGGCATCAGGCCAAATTTGCTCAGGGCTGGTTCCTAATGGGCCATGGACCAGTACCAGTCCACAGCCCAAGGGTTGGGGACCCTTGTCCTAGGACAATGGAAACAAATGAGAAAATAAACAAATGGTACTACATCAAGTTAAAAAGCTTCTGCACAGCTAAAGAAACCATCATCAAAATGAAAAGGGAACCCATATATGGAAGAACATCTGATTAGGGCTTAATTTCCAAAATATACGAAGAACTAATTACAAGTCAACACCAGGAAGACCAACATTCCAATTAAAAAATATGCAAAGGACTGAATAGACAGTTCTCTAAGGAGGACATGCAGAAGGCCCATAGACACATGAAAAAAAGCTCAATATCATTAATTATCAGGGAGATGCAAATTAATACCACAATGAGATATTACCTCACATCTATCAGAATGGCTACCATCAATAAGTCAACAAAAAGTATTGGGGAGGATTTGGAGTGAAGGGAACCCTAGTGTATTGCTAGTGAGAATGCAAACAGGTGCAGCCACTGTGGAAAAAAGTATGGAGTATCCTCAAAAAATTAGAAATGGAACTCCTTTTTGACCCAGCAATTCCACTTCTGGGAACATGAGGGAGGATTCCCCCCCCCCCCAAAATGAAAATTATCTATAAAAAAATTTTGTATTTATTCTTACATGTTTAAACTTCAGACACCTTCAAAGTATTCTCCATTTGATGCAATACACCTATTGAGACATTTTTCCCACTGTTCAAAACAGTTTTTGAACTCAACAATTTGGATGTCTTTTAGTGCTTTTGCCACTTTTTGTTTCATCTCTTCCACATCAGCAAAGTTTTTCCCTTTGAAGACTTTTTCCATCCAGGAAAACAAACAAAAAAGTTTCTCGAGGTAAGATCAGGTGAATAGGGAGGGTGGGGCATGAGGGTCATGCAGTTTTTGGTCAAAAACTACTGAACACTCAGTGCAGTATGGGTGGATATGTTTGTAAATCACCCATTATGAAATGGGCAAACACATTGAGTCTTCAAAAAAAATTCACTGAAGCAGAATGCAGCCTTTCACAATACTGCCAGCTAGTACACTGATACAGATAGGTTTCCAGAATTCTCATTGAGAGGGGGACCCTGTACTATAATGTTCTGGCCCTGCAGAAGATAATTAAAGTTTTAGGGGTTATGTTTTAAGAATCCTGAAACACTACAAAAAAGATATGCATCTCTATATTCATAGCAACATTATTTATAATAGACAAGATCTGGAAACCGCCTAAGTGCCTATCGATAGATAAGTGAATGAAAAAAGCTGTGGTACATCTACGCAATGGAATCTTACACAGCAACACAACAGGAGGAACTGTTACCTTTAGCAACAGTATGGATGGACCTGGAGAGCCTCATGCTAAGTGAAATAAGCCAATCAGTGAAAGACAAATACCATGTGATCTCATTGATATGCAGAATCTAGTGAACTAAATAAACTAACAAAATAGAAGCAGAAGCATAGATACATGGAACAGACTGACAGCTGTCTGAGGGGAGGCCTGTGGGACTGGATGAAGATGGTGAAAGGATTTGCCAAAGAACATATATGCATGACCCATGGGGACTGGCTGAGGGAGGGGTGGGAGTGGGGCTAAGTAGAGGTGAACAAAGGGAGAAAAAGCAGGGTCAACTGTAATAGCATAAATAATAAAATAAAAAATAAATAAATAAAATTTATGTTGCATTATTAAGTTAAGTAAGGGTCACTTGAACCCAGGCACTGTGATACCACAATAGTCAATCTTATTTAAAAAAAAAAAAACTGAGACAGCTACAAAGAGATTAATGAGCGGCAATGTATACAGCAGAGACACTGGACAAAGGGATGATTCACATCCTGGGCAGAATGAAGCTGGCTGGTGAGAGATTTCATGATGCTATTCAGAACAGCGTGCAATTTAAAACTTGCAAGCTGTTGATTTCTGGAATTTTCCACTTAATATTTTTGGACCATGGTTTGATGGCAAGTAACTGAAACCAGGGAAGAGAAACCACAGATAAAGGGAGACTACTGTGTCTCCATAGGATATGCCAAGAGAATCACATACTGAGCTGGTAAGACCTTATCTCTCTGCCAGGGGACAGTCCTGGGGCCACAGAGAACATTAAAACTCTCCACAACCAAGATTCTTGCAGTTTGCCAGGGAGAAGGATAGAGAAATTATAGAGGAAGATGGGCAGTAGTGAGTGGAGCCAGAAGATGAGGACATTTAGCCTAGGGAAGGGTGGGGTGGAACTCAGGGGAAGCTTTCTGGGGGAGTCAGGCATGTGAGCTCCAGATGTATGTTAATTTTGATCAGAAGTGGGAAATACAAGCTCCATAAGGGGGTCAAGCAGGTAGCCAACATGAGCGAAGCCATCTGAGTATAAGATAAGACGTGGTGGGCTCTGTGGCAAAACAAGAGTCATGGCAAATCTAAAAAAAGCAGTGTATTTGTGCATGAGAAGACCTTTTACATAAGAATATCTAATATTTTTTAACTAAGACTATTTACTTTTTTAGAATGTTTTCTGATTTTGTTAAAATACTTTGTAGGCCAAAGAAAACACATCTGCTGAAAGATGAGGAGATATATGACCAATATTTGATCTCTGCTTAGCTAATACACCTTTTCCAGAATTCTATATGTTTAAAAAGTAAATCTTATTGGAAGTAACTATAACACCTTATTGTGAGTTAATACGTTAGGTCACTTTCTCCTTAACCACAGCAAAGGAATTAGTGTTTTCTAAGTCTCTCTTATGGGCTAAGTACCAGGGAAAAACCTTTCAGCATCTTAGAAAAAAAACAATGGTTTTATAATAGGATAAGGTCTCTGGAGTCTTTGAATAAATGTAGAATGAAACACTCAAAAGGAGGAAGAAGAAACAGAGTCAGAGACTCCAGAAGTACTCTCCTTTTTTTGTGCTTTTACCTCCTTGACAGAGCTGGGGAAAGGGTGATTCTTTAGCAAGGTTCTGCCCTGACTATTATCTTGGGTCAATAATAAATTAATATTCTTTTTCTTTTTCTTTTTTTTTAAATTTAGAAACTATTGTTATCTCACAAACACGGTTTCTGGTCATGAGTCTCCAAGATCCCTATCTCTCTCTAAATGTGGATTATAAAGGGAAGGATGTAATGGGAGCAGGTTAGGTTAAGGGATGAGGAAACAGAAAGGCTGGGAAGGAGGGCACTGCGGAGCATGTGGGCAGGCTTTCCCATTTAGAAGAAGCCCAGTGGAGACCCAAGGGAAGGTCAGGTACAGTACTTTCCTTTCTCTCTCCCTCTTCCCTTTCTTAGCTGCCTTCTCTCCCTCCCTTCTTTAGTTTAGAGTTTTGTTTTGTTTTGTTTTGTTTTGTTTTTATTTCAAGTGAGACGACCAACTGGATGCACCAGGATTTGGAGAGAATAGAGGCAATGAAGTGTTACTACCACTGTGTATTAAGTAATCTTCCAGGAACTTCTGACACATGGGCAAAAATGTGTGCATTTCACCAGAACCAAGGCACCAAGGAAAACCTTGTGAAAAGTTCAGAGAGACAAAGCACATGTGGGTGCTGCCTGTCTTTGTTGACACATCCTTTAAAAACATTCTGCCAGTAGTCTTTGTTAATATTATTCAGACCATAAACTCTGACTTCTAGTTGTAATAAAAGACCTGAAGGGTTTCCTGGGTGCAAAATGAGTATTCAAAAGGTTAAAAAGGAAGGGAATCTTTACTACAAATCCCTTGTAAGGAAGTGCTGTCATTTCCATCCTATGTCCCTTGAGAGAACCAGATGAACCAACTGGAAGAGAGAAGCAGTATATCCTCATGGAAAATGACTGTCTCACTAGTTACACCATAATAACTAGGAGATTTGATTTTCTTCTCCAAATACAATACTATCCTTGGCTTTACTAGCCACCAAGTACCTGCAACCACTGTCAGTGAGGAAGCCCCAAAACATAGATATTAGAAAATATTCCTAGCTCTAGGGGTCTAATACTTAGAAGCAAAAAATGGAACCACTATTAAGGGTGGGTATACAGTATGGGAGGGAAGAAACATTGCTTTAGCACCAATGCCACCACAGGGCTGACCACTGAAATGGGTGTTGCAGAGTATGTAGAGCATCTGCTTCTTCAAAAGGAGTCACATTGTCTTTTCAACATCTCCAGCAATCAAGTGCTTTTTGGTTATGTCTTATGATTTCTTTTGCAATGAAATTTCCTCAGGAACTTACAAGCCTTCTGTGGTACCTTCTTCCAGTGATTTGTGTGTACAGGAAACACCCAATATTCTTTTCTAGATATAGTTTTCCAGCCTGCCTTACTTCTTTCCTTCTCCACCACCATTCCTCACCATTTCTTTCTCAACTTAATAGAAGCTAATTTGAAGGTTATTAGACAAGAGCAAGAAGATATTGATTGCATTCTTTTATTTTTTCTCAAGTAACCCAAGACTGGAAAAAGCTAAGATACATATCTGATGAAGAACTATTATCCAAAATGTACAAACAATGCTTACAACTAAACAACAAAAAACCTCAAACAATTTGATTGAAAAATTGGAAAAATGGACCAAAGACCTTAACAGACATCTCACCAAAAGATATACAGATTACACATAGCATATAAAAAGATGTTCCACATCAAAGAGGTACCACTGTACACCTATCTGAATCACAACGGGAATGCTTATTTATTTTTGGTTGAAACACAAAATGATACAGCCACTTTGGAAGACAGTGTGGTGGATTCCTACCAGATTCACATGCTCTTACCATATGACCCAGCATTCACAGTCCTTGATATTAACCCGAATGAGCTAAAAGTTTACATCAAAACTTACAGAAATGTTTATAGTAGCTTTATTTGTAATTGTCTAAACTCGGAATAGACCACGATGTCCTTGGTGAATGGATAATTAAACTGTGGTCCATCAGATAATAAAATTCCATGCAGTACCACCCCCCCACCACATAACTATGAATACATGGAGAAAACTTAAATGCATTTTACTAAGTGAAAGAAGACAATCGGAAAAGACCACATACTATATGATCCCAATTATATGACATTCTGTAAAAGACAAAACTGTAGAGACTGTAAAGGAAGATCGAGTTGGTGGGGGATGTTAAAGAGAGATGAGATCACACAGAAAAAAGCACAAAATGAGAAAATGAGAGATTTTATATCCAAGCTTTAAGAACTGCAAAATTTATATGTTAGGTACAGGAGGATGGGCCGGAAAGATAAGAGAAAAATTGAGAGCATGTAGGGTCATAGATAATAATGAGAGAGAGTTTCAAGAAAGAGAAGCCCTTGTTAAGTACTCCTACCTGTGGCTTCCTAAAAGCCATCTAATTGGACAGATAAGCTAATTGGACCCAAAGTATTAATTCTTTACCTTCTCAAAGGCAAGGGAAATTATTTAACTGACTTTATGGTCAATTACAATTATGCAAGTTTTGAGTCCCCAGGTAGGCTAATGGCTTGAATAAAGAGGCTACAATAACATTAAGAAGGTCGCTTCTTTATTTGCCCGTAGGAAATTCGTCCCTCTGTAAGAATAGAAGGCATCAGATTAATCAGCTTCAGGGAGATGGCTGCACAGATATGAAGCTCTGCCAGGTATTCCTGACCTATTTTCCAGGCAGGGTCAACATTGGCTTCTTCCTATCCTGGAAACTATTCTTCCTGTTTTGGCCTAACTGTGTTATTCTTAACCCAACCAAAAACAATTAACAATAATGTAAGAAAAATCTAGGGATTCCTGACAAGTAATTCCAGAAAACTATAGTCAAAAATATGTAAATTTTGGGGAGAATAAAAGCATAAAAGACTCTTAAAAGATACCCAGTTCAATGCAATGAACTTTCCCGCCCAACCATTCAACAACTGAACTACTTACTCCAACTGTCAAAGGCCAGTGATTTCATAGCTCAGCCCTTCACACTCTTGAGCATTTCCAATGATTACAAAATTCACTCTTTTACTTTCTCCTTATTGGTTCTCATTCTGTTCTCTAAATTTCTGTATTCCTTTCCTAGGGCTACCATAACAAGCTACCATCAATTTTGTGGCTTAAAGCAACATACATTTATTTTTTTTCACCATTCTAGAGGCTAGAAGCCCACAGGACTACACTCTCTCTCTCTCTGAAGTCTCTATGTCAATCTGTTCTCTGCCTTTTCCAGCTTTTGGTGGCTACAGGCTTTCTTTGGCTTGTTGCCACATCACTCCAAACACTGCTTCCAGGGTCCCACTGACTTCTCCTTTTCTCTAGGTATGTCTTACAAACACACTTTTCACTGGATGTAGGGCATGCTGAGATAATTCAAGATGATCTCTTCTCATGGTCCTTAAATTACATCTTTGCATACCTATTTTCCAAATAAGATCACATTCTCATGTTCTACAAATAAGGATGTGGAGCTTATTACCTTAAAAAAGAATAAAATAATCTGTTTAAGAACACCAAAGGCTGGGTTTTAAGTGTTTCTTCCTGGAGAAATTCTCCAAAAGATTCTGCCAATTTATAACTGAAAATACTACTTAGTCTTCCCTAGTCTCCAGGATTTTTGTTGCACTTGTTATCCTTGTAGGTTTTTTTGTTATGGTTGTAAAATAGAATAATGGTATGCTTTTATAGGGTTGTGGTGAATATCAAATGACATACTGTATGAACAGCCATCAGCATTATGCCCGTAAAAGTGCAAAGCACTCAATAAATATTAGCTTTTTTATTATCATTATTTTATAGTACTTTGAAATTTTCAATGTATAACCTGTAACTTACCTGATTTAATCCTCATAATCTCACAGTTGGCTAGGCATTACATCAGGAGATCCAGACTTGTCAAGAGTTGCCTAATGTTTCCACAGTATTAGTTTAAGCATTAAATTTATTTGCCCTTCCTCTTCCCCATAGTGACTTAAAGCAGTTTTAAGATATGTATATTAAAAATGTAGTAAATTATAAAAATCAGAAACAAGTAAAAGCTGAGTGCTCATATCAACAAAATGGTAAATTCAGTTCCACCAATTGTGTGTCATATTTGGCTCTTACAAAATGTTAACTGTGTTTTCTGGATGCTGGGATATTAGGTTAATTTTCTCTCTTTCCCCCATTTTTGCTTTTCTGTATCCACTTTAAACTAAGAGCAGGGGCACCCTAGTTGTAGAGAATGACAGTGGTACTCCCAGAAGGTGTGAAGTAAATATCACTTCTACTTTGCCATCTGCAACTGTATACTCTTTGATAAAGCATTGGAGGTAGAGAGCGTCATCTCATCTGGTGAGGGAAACTGTTGCAAAGGTCTCTGCTATGTATCCTGATCATGGTGATTTTCTTTGAATCCCAAAGTATATCCTGTCTGACTACTTTACTACTATGACCTTTGTCAAGAGTGGTTGTATAATCATTTTAACACCTGAGTTTTGATGAAAGATTGAGCACAGAGCATTTGCCATTATGTGTTTATTGATGAAGGTCATGAGTAATCGAATTCAAGGTTGTTGACTGAGGAAAATTTTTGTTTGGAAACCAGGTGAAAAAATGTGGCAATGATACTAAATATAAATAGATTGTGAAAATAGAGATTACAGTGTTCTTCCTTAGATGAAAGGCCACCCTCAGGCAGTCAGTCAGTAAGAAAGTTGGAACCTTGTTCTTTTTTTAAGCTTGGAATTATGAGGTTTCTCAAACATATGCAAAAGTGGAAAGAAGAGTATAATGAACCTCAGTTTCAATAGTGATAAATATATAAACAATCTTCTTCCCTATCATCCATATCCAAGACATCATATCATTACATTGTAATTATGTATAATCAAAGTATAAATTGAATGATAATAGATTCATTTCTAAACTTTATTTCCCATTTATGACATTATTTTATGAATGTTCACAAGTTTGTTTTTTTTAATATACACAGGTAAGTTTATTTTGTCTATCATTAAGTCTTAAATTTCTCCAGAAAAAGAATTTGATTAGCGTCTCCCTGTGCAACTATCTCTCAGGACCCAGTACAGTGGAGTGGCTAAAACAGTCCTTGCTAAAAGCTACTCACTGCTGTTCTGACAGCCATTAACACAATAGGCAGAAACACATGTAGAAAACAGTAAAAATAAATTAAATGTTACTAACAACTATATGATCAGAAAATTACATACTTAATTGGTAAAAAATCCAATTATCACAAACTTCATTTAATAGCATCACCACCTTTATTCCATCTCTCTGTTCAATAAGCTGAGCCAAACATGAGTGCCAGGCTTATGAAGTCACTTGCTTTCTTTCTTTTTAACTTTCTGACACTATTGAAATATTTTCTCTAATATGTTTATCTTTTGATGAGAGTGAATAGAAATTCATTCAAGTCTGGCTTCATACATGCTAGCTTCACGAGTAGTTGTTGGTGTTTTTGTTCTTATTGTTAACCTGATGTATCTGGGAAATTTCCCCTCCTTACTCAAGAATATGTTTCTCTCTCACACACCCACATCAAGATACCAGCAAAAAATAGCTTTGCTGAAAACAATAAAAATTATTCTAGTCAAAGAAAAGAATTTAAGCATAAGATCAGAACTATCCATATTGTCTACCAAACCAGATGTTTGCCTGTTCACTGCCAAAGAAGCTGGAGGTATGTCAAAAACCAGTGATGGAAATTGCTTCGAATGTCATACAGAGGAAAGCCGTCCAGGAAAACTTTTGGTTCCAGTAAGTGTTGAGGTCCTGAAACTATATTTAAACGTAGAAAATGTCTTTTCTCTGCTGAGTCAGTACCCCTAACCAGTTTTGTCAGGCCACAAAAGGGTCTGTGTGGCTACATTCGGAATTTCTGTCCTCTGGTCCTCTCATCTATTATAGTAAAGGAGCGAGGGTGGTGTGATATCAGTGAGTCACTTGACATGTCTAGGCCTCAGTTTCCTCATCTTTGAAATCTCTCCTAACTCTGACTTTTTATGATTCTTGCACAGTCTCTTCCATGGAAACTCACGTGATGCCACACTGTTGGAAGTTCCAGCTTGCCCAGGGGCATTAATGCCAGTCAACTCCGGAGACCTAGGTCTCCAACTGTAGCTAACCTTTGTTTATACAAGATAGTGGCTTCTGATGACACTTTGGGGATAAAACCCAGTCAAATCAAATGCAAGTTAACAGGCCTGAAGTTCCCACAAGGAATGCAGCCTCTGTTTCCAAGGGATTTGTAAGTTCAAGTTAGCTGTAGGCAAAGTAGAGAGAAGCATTTCCTTTACCCACGGAATTCTAACCATGTCTGGGCAGCTGCAGAACTGACTTAGATTTGTAGAAATTCACTGGGACAAATGTAAAAGGGAAATAAAATCCTAGGATATTCTTAGGCTGTTTTCACAAACACTGGTCTAGTCCAGTCCTGTCCCTGCAACAGAATCAACGTGCTTTCATCAGGCTGCTCACTGCCACTAAAATTTTAGTGTTTCCTGATATCTCTTATTTAAGAGCCATTGGGCCTATTAATTAATACATGACTTAAGAGCAAGTAAAGCCATCACCAGCCTTATTTTTACATGAGATGTTTAGAATACTGTCTTGGATTTTTAAGAAGGGAAATCAACACATGTATACGCTAAGGAAATTACTACATGCAGACTAAACACAAGATACAGAATCATGAAATATTTGAAGTGCACCATCTGGGCATCTGGGCTTCAGTGCCTTTCTGCTGTTGGACTAGAAAGTACAAGCTGCTTCCAGAAAACATCTCCTTTTCTGAGTTCCAACTCTTGGAGTTGAATTTTCCACGATCCAAACTGATGTGATTTTAGTTACATGTATCAAAGTATCTGCTGAGTTCCCTGGAACCTTTTAAGTTCTGGCAAGATTTTTCTATCACGACATATTATCAGATCTGGTAAAACAAGACAACTCTAAGGAGAGAATTCTAAGGACTGTCAATTTTGGCATCCCCTTAAATGTTTTGGAGGGCTCTCTGCCATCTCCAATGGCAGGTTGTGGCTGTTAATACTCCAGAGCAAGATGGCAAAATTGTATTCAGAAAACTAAATGCTCAATAGCAAGACAGTTAACTTTTGTGTTTTACTCTTTTGCCTTATCCTCAGCACAAGGAAAGGCCAAACCATTCTGGATGGTGTGCTAGGGTATCTGCTTCTGTTGAAGCAGATCCCAGCAATGTTTTTCTCTCTGCTGAGCCACAGGGCAGCTCCCACTGCCAGCACTGTTACCTCTACTTCAACCCCACATCCATTCTGGACAAGGGTGGGGCTGACTTTGGAGGTGAGAAGGAATTGGAAGGCAACTAAGAACTTGAGTTCTATGCAATTTCAGTGGGGGATTTGGTTATATAAACTTGCACTTGAGCTTTACAGCCACTCAGTAAAACAGACCTAATGCACATGAAATTTATAATTGAGGAAATGCAAATTCAGAGAGATTAAGTGACTGATCACACATTACTGAATGTCAGTAATGGAATGTAAGCCCCTTTTTGGGGCTAAATTTACTGTACTTTTCTAGACCTCAGGACCAACAATTTCTAAAAGTCCTTTTCCTCCTTTGCAATACAATCTCACTCTCCCAATGGCAGGGAAGAGGTTCCAAAGCAAAGGTGTTTGAACTACTCCTCCCTCCCATAATGTATTAGCATAAAATTAATCTGTTCAAGAAATATGTATCTACTGCTTGTACTACGTGCTTGGAAAAAGCAAGCAAGCAAGCGAACAGATTAAAAAAAAACCCTCTGCCCTGATGAAGCTTACAATCTAACAGAAGGAGACATAAAATAAACGTGTAAAGTATATTTCATGGTATAATGGTGATGAATGCAGTGGAGGAAAACAAAGCAGGAGAAATAGAAAGTGTTTGCTGGGGATGAGGTTTATGTGCTAACAATAACAAAAAAAAAGCACCCACCCTGCCTCCCTTTGGTGTTCAGCCCTAGGCCCACAAAGTGACAATACAAGACCTGGGAGGAGTTCAGTCCCCCGCTGTGGAGAAACTTTACCTCGCTGACCTTATGAAGGCATGTGAGGTTCTCAAGTATGGGCATTCTGATTGGGGGTTGTGTATTAAAGTAACAAGATTTACTTTGTTTGGTATGTAGAACAGACCAAGTTCAAGATGTAAAGATTGAGAAATTCCATAGTCAACTGATGAAACTAATGGTAGCCAAGGAATCCTGCAATGTTGCCATGGAAACAGAATGAATAGTTTGAAATGAAGACTTTGCCAAGTCCTCAGTAGATATCTTTTGAATTTGAGAAAATGTTGGCACAAAAAATACCTTATGTAACTAAGTGATTTGGTCAGAAGCTGAAAAATAATTTTTTGTACTTTGTTTTTTAATATTTACTTTAGAGAGCTAGGAATGTAAATACTATCAGTTAGAAAGCCTTTATTTATTTTTGTAAATTGAACAAAAAATGTGGCTATTTTAGAAACTTTCTCCAGGTTATTGAATTTTGGGAAAAATATATAATTACTGTATTTGCTGTGTACATTGTGCAGCCATGTTTTTGGCCCAGATTTTCAGGAACAAAATCTTTTGTTTTAGTTTTTTCACTTAATTTTTATTTATTTATATTTAGATACTTATTTTTGCATTATAAAGGAATTTTAGCATTTATTCTTCAACATATTATGGTACCAGAAATTTTATGTAACAAATAATTACAAAGCACAAGAACAGATACAAGGTATTTCAGGTACCACCCACGTATAATACACATCCTTATTTTTTCCTCCAAAATTTGGACACGAAAGTGCAAATTATATATGGTAAAATATGGTATTTCTTCTGGTGAGTTTGTATCAATAATTTGAAAATGAGATATCAAGAAAAGCCTATTCTTTAGTTTATTCACCTTTGAAAGAAGTTAAATGTAACTATTTTTCTGGATTGACAGATTTCTTTTGGGGCATAAACTTTGTGTAGTTGATGCACAGTACAAATACAGAATATGGTAACTGGAATGAGCTGTGCACAGTAGTATACGTGATTGTGTGCAGTGGTGTCATCTCAATTTTATCTAAAAGTAAGTATGAAAGCAAGTATGCTTTACCTTGAACTTTACAAATTTAAACTATATTTTTTTAATATAAGGGATTCATAGCATTATTAGCTTGTTGAGCAGACTTTGAATCTAGTTTTTGTGCTCAAAATGGGTGAACAGAATGAACTCTGATGAACTGAAGCCGCCTATTACGGATATTTGTCACATGTTTCCCATGCATAGTTTCTCAGAAGTGCTAAGGATTACGTGAACTGTTAAATCTTTGCATACATCTTTGATACTTTAGCCCATTCCCTTTTTAGACTTAACCAAATTATTAAGCATGACTGTAACAGCTATTTTGTTTTCCACTAAACCAGAAGTATGATATTATTTAATATTTATCTTATATTTATAACCTGAATTTTACCAACTAAACGTAATGTTCTTTTGTGGATTCTTACATTAAAATATTTTTTTGTGCCCTGGCTGGCGTAGCTCAGTGGATTGAGCACAGGCTGCGAACCAGGCATCTCAGGTTCAATCCCCAGTCAGGGCACATGCCTGGGTTGCAGGCCATGGCCCCCAGCAACCGCACATTGATGTTTCTCTCTCTCTCTCTCTCTCTCCCTCCTTCCCTCTCTAAAAATAAATAAATAAAATCTTTAAAAAATATATTTTTTTGTTAGGAAAACAACAACAAAAACACTCCAGGCAGGGAAAAGAGCTAGTGCCAAGGTCATGTTATGGAAACATGTTCATGTGTTGGCGAAATAGCAAGGAGACTAGTGTGGCTGGCAAAGCAAGATCAGGGTAAGAATAGTAAGAGATGATTTTGGAGCCCAATTGTATAGACAGAGTCACCAACTTTGGCTTCTACTCTACATAAGATGAGAAGTACTTGGAAATTTTGTGCAGAAGAATGACATGACTTTTCTTGATGTATATTTTAAAACAGTTTTAAAAATAGATTTTAAAAAGTAGAAAGCAGAAGCAGAGAGACTAATTAGAAAGCTACAGCAACAAGTTGCCCTGGCTGGTGTGGTTCAGTGGGTTGGGTATTGTCTCACAAAATAAAAGGCTACTGGTTCCATTCCCAGTGGGGGCTCATATCTGGGTTGCTGGTCAGGTCCCTGGCTGGGGCATGTGAGAGGAAACCAACTGATGTTTCTCTCTCTCTCTTCCTCCTTTCCCCTCTCTCTGAAAATAAATAAATAAAATCTCAAAAAAAAAAGAAGAAGGAAGAAGGAGGAGGAGGGGTCAGAGAAGAAGGGGAGGAGGAGGAAGAAGGAGAAGGAGGAGGAGGAGGAGGAGAAGAAGAAGAAGAAGAAGAAGAAGAAGAAGAAGAAGAAGAAGAAGAAGAAGAAGAAGAAGAAGAAGAAGAAGAAGGATGAGGAGGAGGAGAAGGAAGAAGAAGGAGGAGGAGGAGAAGGGGAGGAGGAGGAGAATGGGAGGAGGAGGAAGGAGAAGAAGAAGGTGAAGGTGAAGGTGGTGGCAGCAGCAAGCAAGCAAGCTGTGGCAACAATCTAGGAGAAAAATGATGATGGTTTAGGCCAGGTGGAAAGATTAGAAGTAGGAGTAGGATTCCTAGTACATTAATAGGGCAAATAGGATATACTGACAAATAGGAAGTGGGATGAAACACAGGATGAATAAAGGGGACAGAGAGGGCACTGGGCAGGAAGCCTGAAAACCTCAGCTGGAATTTTAGCCCCACCTCAGTGTTACCTGAGGAAAGTCTCTGAAAAGCCTCATTTTTCATACCTACAAAAGTGGGCCTAAATACCTTCTGAATCTCAGAAGGCTCTAATGAATGTAATGTCTGTACAAAAAGTTAGCTTGCTTAAAATTGACTGATAGCTCTGTGTTTCCTCACGCATGTTCATTGGTCTGAGCAACTACAGTGGTGAGGTTGAAGTCAAATCTGGAATGTTTTAGAAATAACATTACAGTTTTCAGGAATTAGTTGAGGAGGCTTTATTTTCAAAAACCTCTTTCTTGATGATCTAAGAATGACATTACAGGAAAGTTTGTCCAAGAAAAGTATTTTAACCAAAGCCTTATGGATTTTGTTTTCTTTAAACCTGAGTTTACATAATGTTACCTAGTTGGTAATTCATAAATTCATACCTCCTCCTTCTTCTAAATTTTCACTTTTAGTTTTAGTTTTATTTAAGCATAAAGGGATTTTCCCCCCCTTTTCCTGCCTCACAGTAAGTTTACCATCACCCTGGAATTTTTCTAAATTTTTACTAAGAAAAAAATTATGTGATTGAGTTACTCTAAGTGACTCAAATGTTTACAACTTTCTTAATATGGTTTAAATATAGAAAGCTCAGGCTGCTTCTTTCTAATTCACAAATTCAGAAGAAGCACTTCAAGATGAGTATGGAGGGTGAGCCTGCCCCAGGGGTGTGGCAGCAGGAGTCACAGGGCAACACTGGTGCTCTACCCACATCAGGTCTGCCCTCCTGTCCTCCTCTTCTCTCTGTTCTCCATGACCCTCCCTAGTCTTGTCCATCAAAACCTACCCGTTCCAAGTCCAAAGCTCTCAATATCTTGCAAGATAAATGATAATCTATTTAATAAGCCAATTTAAATACAATTGTTAGTGATTAAAAAGGGATTAGTCCTATGGCTCTCAGCACTTTAAGGGGGACTCCTAGAAAGGTAATTACTAGACTGCTTAGGCACTATGAATACAATAGCTGTTTAGTAAGTGCTTCCTTTGAAAAGGACTCATGAAGTCTTCTTTCTCATAAAGTGGTCTCCGTGTTTGTCTATACTGTGAGTGGACTGTCTTCAGTAGTTTTTTTTTTTTTTCTGATAAATGATTGGGTCTTTATTAAGGAGAAGCAGAAACAGGGAGAGAGGGGGGACCTGCCCAGTCTGAAGTGACCTAGGTAGGGGTCTTAGGGGTGCAGTGGGGAGCTAAAGAGTGCCTGGCTGAGGAGGGACCCCAATGGTGGAGGACTCAGAGTCCTAAGAACACTGTGCGGGGACCACTGTCTTCACAGTGCTCCCTTCATGGGTGATGTAGCAGCTGTAGCTGAGGCTTGATTTCCACTTGTCAGACATCAGGCTCAGGTGGCTGCTGCCCATGTAGTTGTTTTTGTTCTGTTTTGAGGCTTGGTGGTGTCCACAGGCTGGGTGACGAGACTGTCATTTGCCTTCCTGGACACCATCACACTGCCAGGGTAGAAGTCACTGATGAGACACAAGAATGTGGCCTTGTTGCTGAGCTCCTTGGGGGAGGGCAGAAATGGAGTAACCAAGGGTGCAAACTTGGTCTGGCCTAGGATGAGGAGCTGGGTCCTGCCCCAGAGGACACACCACAGTGACAGAGGCCCAGACTAAAACCCATCAGGTCAGCACCTGGGACCTGTCCCCAAGAGGCCAATAGGAACCTATAATCCCTCAGGCTCTAAAGGCTGCTCCTGCCAGGTCTCAGGGGTCTGGCATCCTCCTCTGAAATGTTGTCGTCAGGGGCAGCAGGCCATGGGTGGCCACAGCCAGGCCGAGCAGCATCAGGAGCCAGTGCTGCTTGGGGCCAGGACTCTGTCCTCGGGAGTCCTCATGGCCCACTTGGCCTGTCATGGTCCTCATCTTCCTTCAGGGTCAAAGGTAGCTCCAGCCTGACCTTCAGTGTGAACTCCTTGGAGGGGGTAGGTGCTGTTGGCAGGTGCTCCTGGTCATCACTGGCAGTGGCCATCCAAGCATGCCCTAGCCTGAATAGCCCCACCCTCTTCCTGGGCCTTCTCTGGTACCTGCCCTCAGTGCCCAGTCCTCTCCAAGGTTGGAGATCTTCTTTAGTGTGGCATGTGACAACTCCCTTGCTGTGGGTGGGATGCATATTCAACCATCTCCCACCGTAACCCCTGCTGGTTTCACCCCTGGGGTGCTGGGTGGAGGGCACAGTTACTCCTGCCCTTTTAGCCCAGTTCCCCAAGGCCGCCTCTATTCTCTGGAGCATCTTCCTAAGGTCTGGAGGGTCCACAAAGGGTAACCAAGGACCCAGTGGATGAGGAACTGATTTCCTTGGGGTGGGCCTTGGGTTTCTCTTATGACCAGGTTTCACTCTCATTCTGTCACATGAGTGCTGTGGGGTTTTCTAGGAGCTACGTGATCTGTCATGTTGACATCACTATGATGGCTCATAGAGTGTGGGCTTGTACATTTTCATATTTAAAATTTGTCAGTTTTAATTTCAGATATGGTAAATATCAACAGACATAATTCACTTCACAAAAAGTCTCTGGGGTCTTTAATAATGTCTTTAAGTGTGTCAAGTGGTCTCAAGACCTAAATATTTGACAATTGCTGCTTTAAGTTATCCTGCCTGATGTGGTAGTTGAGATACCAGAAATATTGCAAAACCAGAGGCAAGGTGGTAATTCTTACTGAATCCAAAACTGTCTGAGGTAACCAGGAACATCAGGGACATCTGATTTGTGACACTGTGAATGATCAGAAATCTCAAGGGCATCTTTAGAGGGTGAGAGAGAGTGGAGGGGAGGGTTTTACACATGGAGGGAAACTACAAAAACCATCATCAACATCCATGTTTCCCACATGTCCCAAGAGAATATAGAGAAACAAATATTTAGAGTTGAAACTTTTAATTCAATATCTTATACAAATGTAAGAAATAATACATAATTAAATAACACCTGAAAAGGTTACTAAATATATAAATACCCAATTCAACAGTGAAAACAACTTAAGTTTCCATTTCTAGGTCACTGGATAGAGACAAGAAAGCAAAAGATACTGAAAAAAATCACTAATTTGGTTTCAGGATTATTAAGGAGTTCAAAAATTATTCCATTAGTTAAAACAATATAGTTAGGACAAAGGGAATTGCACGCCCATACATGCTTCCTCTACTACTGGGAAGAGTGAACTTGTGAGAGAGAAGACAGGAGAAACAAAACATTCGAACTCGCCAATTGCTACTTAGGAAACATCCTCAATGCTTGTTTTTATAATATATTTTCATTATACTAGTCTGAATGCAGAATGACTAAAATAGGGCCAGGTCATATTATGAGACAAATGGACAAAGAATGCATGCTTTTTTGTTTTTTTTTAAACAAGTGTGAGCTGCTATCTAAGGCTAACAATATTTATTCTGCTATAAAAATAGGTAAGTAAAATTGAAGTCACCAATGTTATTTCACAATAAATTCAATCCCATTTTCATGGTGGTAAATGTCACAGCACTACGTGAAGGACAGCAGTGAAACCAAGGGTTCTAGAGAGAGCAGCTATTAACAAAGCAGGAAGCAGGCAGTGGACTAGATAGCAAGTGACAAGGAAACAGACTCATGAACCTAAGAACAGGGAAGAAGAGATGGAACTGCCACAGAAAAGCAAAAGGTAATCGCAGAAAAAAGTTCTTTGGTCCTTAACCTTCCCAATTTTTTTCTTTTTCATATTTTTTCCCTTTTTCCAGGATTCCTTCATTCTTTAGAGCAGAATGGCAAATGATCTGGCCCGACTCCTTAATTTTCTGGATGCCTCGTGGACATTCCCTGAATAATGTGATTAACAGGGTTGTTGCCAGTCTCAGGCGAAGTCGGCCACCAGCTGTGGCCGCTGATTCTGAGTCCGGCATCCATTCAGTAGCATGACACTGCACTGCTTTACAAAATCAGTTCCTACAACAGACCTGAGAGGTTGAATGACTTCCTCTGGGAACTTACACAGGTACTGGGAGCTTAGATGGCAGTAGAAAGTCTTGAAATTCTTAGGTCTTTAATTTCCATCTCTTTTGCTCTCATAGGTCCCTGGAGATGACCCTTTTTCTCCTGCTTTCTTCCTGCATCAGATTCAAGTAGACCAGCGACTCATGTTCAGGGTTCTGTGACTCTTCTAAGGCTCTGAATAAAAGAAAGACCAAAATTTTAACTTTGCACCTTAATAATTTCTGTCTTAATAGATTTTAAGAAGATAAATAACAGAAAGATTAATAAATGTAGAATTATCCTCATGCAAATTTCTTCAGCAAAGATACGGAATTAGACATGCTTGATGAAATGTGATGTGAAGGGAATGTGACTCTCTTTAAAAGACAAGTAATTCTAGGGAATAAAGGTGTGCAAAATCACTTAAGACTACAAGTAAAAGAACATGTTCAAGAACTCCAAATGATCTATATGTATTTTATTTATAAGATCTTGAGCTTTGTTTCCCATAGATACTGACTTGTTGGGCATAAGCTTAGGAATGGTCACAGAGAAGACAAATGGAGATCCTTTCCAGGGCCATTAGCTTGCTAGCACTGAAAGTGGGAGGACGTGGGCCTCCCTACAGCATGCAAACAGAAACAAAAGACCTGGAATTTTGTCTTGGTGCTATTTCTCACTCTGTAATCTTAATATTTCTTACCAAACCCTGGAGAGTTCTGCATGTTTGAACATTGCCAGTATTTCCAGTGTGAGCTGTCTATGGCAAAAGACACACAACAGCTCAGGCAAGAATGAATGCCCAGGGTCAAAGGTCTGTTAACTAGTAACTTCATGACCAGATTATATCATGAAATTTTTATATAGGTGGCATTTGCACTCATTCAAGGGTAAAATTTTGTAGAAAAATAGGCCTTGGAATGCAAAATTTATCACAGCAATTCTGACCTAGGATTTCAGTAAAGGTTGCTTAACACTTTTCTTACGTAATGCATTACATTTCTTCTTCCTGGAACTGTGAGGAAACTGGGGTAAGGATGAGAATTACCACTCATCCAACTTTGATCTGGAAAGCATAAATATAATTATTTCGCCAAGAAAATATTCTTATATTATTTTTGGAAACACATTTTTTTTTGTATTGTCCTTCCAACTAATCACCAGTTTCCCATTACAAATTGTTTATTGATCATCTCTGCTATCTGGCAGAGTACTAAGTTTAAAATGGGAGAGAGTAACATGACCCTGCCCAGGATGTAGTGTTTCACTCACACTGCCATTGTTATCATTGCAAAGAGCCCACTAGTAAGATAGATTATTGTGAAGTGAAGTGAAAGAAATCAAAGTAATAATACAGATAGTGTGGGTAAAAACCAAAACACTTCTACATGACATAGATATATTCTTGAAGAAAAAGTGAAGTTTGGAACATGATTTTCATATGATTGTCTAAATTTTCTTTTGTTTTCTAGTTCAGCCTTATGTCAATGAAGCAAAAGAAAACTGCTACTCAAAATAAAAATTTCTAAAAATTAAGTGATAGACCATGCTGATCTGCCCTGAAGTGAAGTTCTGTTTCTGAGAAGCATGTAATCATTTTTGGGTTGACTAATGAACAATAAAAGATTATTCTCAAACCCAGATTAACTTGATTGTAGATGTGGAAAGCACAGATTTGTGACATCAATTTGGTTTTAATGGGCACAGACAATGGGGTGGGGGTTGACTGAGGGGGGGCAGGGCAGGGGAGAGCAATGGGGAAAAAGGTGGGACAACTGTAACTGAACAACAATAATAAGAAAAGAAATAACTATTATAGGATGGTGGAAAATTTCCCCGGGAAATTTTAATTTTTTCTCATTTTCTATTTCAGTAATAAAGGAATTGATTCATAAAAGAAAAAAGTTCTTTGAAAACCTATTAACATATTATCTTACTGTTGCAGTCTCATGAGAAGTAACTACAACGATCCCTTCAGGAATGGTGCAAAGAGAAATTGCCTCTAACTCATCATACCTTCCTTCATTAGACAGCTTAACTGTGGAGAAAAATCAAAATCATACTCTCTGGCATTATACAAAATCACAAGAAAAGTAAACAGAGTTGATCTTCATAAAAATAATGTAGTTATTACAGATTATGCCTCTGTCTAAAAACTATCAATTTGCTTATGCTTTTGTGAGCAGCCAATAAGTGATTTTGACCTAAAATGAGCTTTTTTAGGTCACTTAACTAACAAAGAGTTGAAACTTCACAAATTTTCCTTACCTACCAGATGTGTCTCCCTACTGAGCAGCTCATGGAGATTACGCTTTGTCTACTCACATTCAGTGAGTTCAAGAGCTACTTCACCTCTCCTCTCCCCACAGACGGAGTGCATGCATGCTCACCCCCACACACACTCAGTTCCCCTCTGTTTCTAGTTACGTCACCATTTTTCAAGTCAAGTCAAGAATCTTGGAGACATTTTCCCTGCCCATCCAAAAGTTTTAAGTTTTCAACAAATGAAAAAGAAAAAGAGAAAAAAATAACCAAAAGTAAAAGGAAAGATGGAAAGCAAAGGCAGTAGGACTATTCATTTTTTTTTCACAGACTGACAATCAGAATTTGTCACTTGAAGAAATAAAAATGATTTTCTTCCCCTTCTTCCAACGTTGTGCAACTTAAATTTTGGTCTTAAACCAGCATTTCCTTAGCCTTGAACATTTAAGTGTCCATAAACAACTGGTTTTACTAGCTATTTAGATATATGGGATCAAGTGATCTGGCTGTTAAAATTTTTGAAACCAGCCAAAAAATCCAGTCACTCAAAACACAAGTGTAGTTAACTGTGTTGCCCATATGTGAGGAAGACATCATCAGTCAACGGCATTCCCAGCGCTCACAAGATTTGATACAGGTTTGGTTGCTCATGGCAGTTCCCTTTTACTCACAGTTTTGCTTTCCACCATTTCAGTCACCTGAAGTCAACTGCAGTCTAAAATATAATGTAGGAAATTGTAGAAATAAACAATTCCCAAGTTTTTAAATTAAATTATTGGGTTGAAACTGATTAATAAAATAGGTTTCAAGTATACAATTCTATAATTCATCATCTATGTGCTGCATGGTGTTCACCACCCTAAGTCAAAGTTCCTCCCATCATCATATGAGGGGGAACCCCTCCAAAAACCAGAATTATCTTCTGGAAGGCGGACCCCTTGTAGTACAGGCTTCTCCAACTAGGTGAGTGTTCTAAGAGCCTACCTGTATCAGTGTACCAGCTGGAGTTGTTGTGAGAGGCTGCACTGGGCCTCAGTGAATTTTTTTTAAAGACTCTTTCAATGCATTTGCCCATCTTGTAATGGATGATTTATGAGTGCACCTGCCCACACTGCTGAGTGTTCAGTGGTTTTGACCAAAAAATGGCATGACCCCTGTGCCCCACCCTCCCTATTCACCTGATTTTGCCCCTAGTGACTTATTTTTAATTTCCCTGGCTGAAAAAAAGTCCTCAAAGGAAAACTGATGTGGAAGAGGTGAAACACAAAATGGCAGAAGCACTAAAAGGCATCCAAATTGATGAGTTCAAAAACTTTTGAGTGGTGGAAAAAATGTCTCCATAGATGTATTGCACCAAATGGAGAGCACTTTGAAAGTGACTGAAGTTTAAGCACATTAGAATACACAGTTTTTTATAAATTGATTCCTTTTTTGACGCCCCCTTGTATATTTGACCCCTTCTACCTCTTACTACTTAAATTTTTCACTGTTCTGAATGGTGTAATGAAATCTTGTATGGCTGCACGCCATCCCACCGGCGTGTGAATCACCCCTTCGCCCAGCATATCCATGCTGCATATCCTTCTGGCCCATTAGTCACTTAGTAGCCATCTAGGTTATCAGATCAACTGCAGCTGCAGGTATCTGTTGTGCTTGCATTCAAATAACCCTTATTTTATGTAATAATGCCCCATCACATAACTTTATTACAGTATACTATTATCACTGTTCTACTTTATCATTAGATGTTGTTAATCTCTTACTGTGCTTTGTTTATAAAGTAAACTTCATCATAGGTATGAATGTATAGGAGAAAACATAATATCTATAGTATTCAGCACTATGTATGGTTTGCAGCATCCACTGGAAGCCTTGGAACATATTCCCCTGACATAAGGGGGAACTACTATATTCCACAAATGAGAAAAAAACTGGGTACAGAGATAAGCTGACTCTTTGTTTCAGGAACTGGATTAGGCATTGAATAATTAATTATATTTCCCAGGAATCCGTGACTGACTGAATGGCAGAAGATACTGTTTTCCAAATGCCCCTTTCTAGTGGAATTCACCTCAGGCTTAAATAGATTGTATTATGATTCTTGTCCAAAAGGGACTTTTAAAAATGAATTTGAACACTTTGTACTTTTCTGCTTAAACTTTCCAAAAGAACACAGCAGTGACAGCAAGCACAGAATGAAGTAAGTGCAACTGAAAACAACAGCGCCTTTGAAGTCTGGATTCCAGGGCATCTTGACTGGAAGAACATCCTGGCAGCGGTCAGGAGACCAGGGAGGCTGAAAACTGTTGTAAACTACAAGCTGTGTGACCTGAGGGATGAAATGTCAGCTTTCCTCTCCAGGCTTCAGTTCCTAATTGGAAAAGTAAAATGTTCGGATAAAAGCAGAATGCTTTTGACATTCTACAGATTGCTCATGAGGTCTATAGGCTTATATTTATGTGCAATAACATCAGCTGGTCTGCAATGTCCTCTCCCTGACAGAGCAAATGCATTTACCTACTCTGTGAAGGGGTAATTGACACACAAGATTTCTTGCCTTTCTTATAAAACCACAAGAATTAATCTGTTATTTGTAAAAGTCTTATGCAAAATTAAGTGCTCAACAAACCTAGAACCTGAAAGATATTAGTCTATGGGACATAAAATGAAAAGAAAAAAAAAGGTTGCATTTGAGTGAGATTTTTAACGGACATCTAAAATAACACTCAAAGCCAATATTTTTTTTTCTTCCTTAACTTTTTCAGTCATCTGAGATGGAGTAAACTTTTACCCTTTCACCCTAGGAAATTCCCATCACACCCAACATAAACAGCAGTTTTGCACTGGCTTTAATAAATTATGTATGTCTCCAGAAACCAAAGAAACGTAACTCTCTCTCTCTAGCTGATTCTATAGCATCTAGCTGACTCCTCCTGTTTTATAGCATCTCTTGTCTTATAATGTCTCACAATGTTTTAGACTCAGCATTTACAAGGTACTGAATTTATAATAAGAAAAGGGAAATTAAAAAAAATCAGTTTTTAAATCTGCCCTTCTATTCATTAACTCATTCATTTACTATTTTAATGAATATTTATATATGGTATACATAAGACACTGTGATAGATGCTGGGGGGAATGGAGAGGAATTTATGAGGGGAGAATGACATGACACAGTTATATACGTGTGGGTCACCTGTATGTTGCTTAAAATGTTTGAGACATAGTCAGAGTGTAACACAGAAACTACTACTTAATTAATGATCACACTGGACAATTTCACAGTCTCTTAAGTAGAATAGCTGGCCTATGGAATGCTATAAAAAGAGAATAGTTTCCTCCCCTCATTAATGGATAGAAAGAATACAGCATGGGTGGCAAACTCCTTTCTTTGGTTTTGTCATCATATGATTTCATAGTCATCAGAAAACATTTCCTACATTTCTTCTCATCAGCCCTTACTCTCAATTTACAAAACAATTAGCCTTTAAACAATGTCAGCAAATCAAAAGCAGAAACATCCAGTTTAATGTACAATTGCAAGAAAATGATACTGAATTGTTGTTTCAAAATATCATGAACATTTATGTAATATGGAAACAATAAACAAAGCACCCGTTGCCATTCCCTTATTTATATCTTCATATGACTACCAAATTATCATTAAAAAATCATGTTTCCTTCTTTGTACTTCCTGTAACAGCTCACCTCTGTCTTGGGTCCGGCGACGTTTCCAGTATAGTAAGATTGAGATTAAGATCAGAAGAATTACCAGGGAAACAATACTTAACAGTAGTGGAACTGAAAACCAAAAGCCTGCAGATATTGGAGGGAAAAAGAGGTAAAACAAATTCATAAAAGGAAGCTTTTGAGGAAAAAAGAATAAAGCAATAGTTGTGGTGAGTTTTTACTGGAGTTAAGCTCTTAATGAAAATTATTATTAAATGTATACAAATTGATGTCTATATTCATAACATATTATCTTTAAAACATTTGATAATAATAGCTAATATGTTTTATGTAATTACTATGTAATAAGAGTTTTGAATGTATTATCTCATTTAATCCTCAAAATTGCCCAAGAATTAGGTACTATCATTATTATCTAATATTAAAAAAAGTAACCCTGAGGCTCAGAGAAACTAAACCTAAAATCAACAAAGTAAGTGGTAGAACCAAGGCTTGTTTAGGGGTCTTTTTGCCATATCTCTCCATTAAAGTAATATGTTTATTGAGGGAGTTTTAGAAAATACAGAGAACTATAAAGGGAAAAATCATTATAAACATTATAAGTTACTTTTGGCATTCTTTGAAAAGGAAACACATTCTTTTTCATATCGTTTTTCAGGAATATTGCTACACTATAACTTAATTTTTTTTTTGCTTATTGATTTTAGAGAGAGAGGAAGAGGGAGAGAAAGAGAGAGAAACATCAATTTGTTGTTCCACTTATATATGCATTCACTGGTTACTTCTTGTATGCGTCCTGACCAGAGATCAAATCCACATCTTTGGGGTATTGAGACAATCCTCTACCCAACTGAGCTACTTGGCCAGGGCTGCACTATAGCTTTCTTATGAAAGCATTTAACATGCAGCTTTTTCAATTGCTCAGCCACTTCAATATTTTCCAATTACATGCTCTCTGAGTCTTGCTCACTATTACGAAGCCTGGCACACAACAGATACTCAGTAATATATTAGCATAGAAAATAAGTGAGTGAATGGATCTCAGCATTTGGTATGTGGGAGCCATGCCACATTTACTAAAATAACATTGGCTTTATTGGCTTCCTCAACTCTATTTTTTCTTTCCCTAGTTAATCCATTTTCTCCTCATTAGCTTCTTTGCTAAGAGGCTGAGAGGTTCTGCAGAACACTCTCCACTTTCCAGATGTGTGTACATAGGTGTGACCACAGCCATCTTTGCCCATGTTCGTTCTCTTACCATTGTTTAGAGCCTGCCTGAAGTCAGTCAGAGTCCCCAGATGCTGGACCTGGCAGATCACCTCATTCCCCACTTGATTCTTGGGGTCTTTGACCTGGAGGACGCTGATGACAGATGTGGTCCCATTAGGATGTGAGATAGTCTCAGTACTGTTGTCCATTCCTGACCCAGAGACCTTCCAGGAGACCAAAGGGGCTGGGCGGGCATTGGCAGAACAAGTGACATTTAGGCGGCCATCAAAGAATTTAGTGTGAAGGAATACCGTGGGCTGTACTGGGACAAAAAAAAAAAAAAAGATTTACTGCCGTCAGTTAGTTACCTTGCTTGAGTTTTTACTCTCCCAAGAAAAATGACAGAATGGGGACTAGATAGATAAGGTATTTTGTCCATCCCAACTGAGGCCTTCTACGTTCTGCCTGTGTGTAATTCTCTCATCTGCAAGATGGGGACTGGCATAGTAAAACCCTGTGACCAAATAATCCTCTCTGTAGTTTGTAGGTGAATTAGCTGAATGGACAAAGGACGTCTTCCCTCTCAAATAGTCCTGAGCCCAATTATTCTGTTTTCCTTTTTCATGAGCAATGAAGCATCTCTCCCTTTTTCTGGGTATCACTCACAAATAGTTTGACAACGACCACCAATGGGCACCTCCATATACGTAGCCTGCACCCATCAGAAGCACCAGGGCAGTTTCAGAGCACAGGGCCCATTGAGGGACTGCTGCTTAGTGACAGCAGTTTTCTTTTTGGAACTGAACCAAGAAATAAGTTGTACAGAAGAACTTGGAAAATCCCTGGTTGCATATCTATACAAAATGCGAATTGGAAATTCATAGCCAATAACCAGAAAATCACAAAATGACAGTTGAAGGACCTTGGAGATCACCTTATGAAATTAAGAAAACGTAACTAGCTTACAGAAAAAGGACATTATTTTTAGGCCAGCTTTACCCTGTTCCCCTTTTTAAAGTCCCTTTTGACTAATGGATTCATTTTCACTGGAATACATTTTATTTCTGCAGAACAAAATACAGACGTATCTTTCTGTGGTTGGCTTTGTAGCCCACAGGATAACTAGAGGGCAGTGCTAAATTAAAAAGTGGTCTGTAAAGAAGTTCAAGAGGAGGATGAGTGGCAGTGGGCTGGAGAAAATAGGGCTATAAGGCCTGTGGCTCTGTCCAAAGAAGGCCAAGATGACTAACACCAATGAGTACTGGGAAAGAGAGATAAAGGTGATTATGGCTGAGAATGGATGATGGGGGCTCTCTGGTATATCAAAGAATGATAAATAAAAGCTCGGTGTGTCTAGAAAAGGTCAGTGTAGAAAAGAACAGCAATATTACTAGCTGGAAGACTCAGAAGAGTCTGATTTTCAGGCAAAAAGAAATAAAAAAAGATTATGAGTAAAGGAGGGGGAATAGCAGAAAAAGAGAAAGATGAGCAAAGGAAAATGTAAGAGGGACAGAAATGAGAAACATATGACACAAGAAGGAAAAAGAAGAAAAATGAGACAGGAGGAAGGAAGGGAGGAGGGAAAAGATGGAGAGAGGGAGGACGAGAGGAAGAAGTGAAGAGAGGAAAAAAGGAAAGGAATGATAGCAGGAGGGAGGATTGGAAAGAGAGGGAGGCAAGAGAGAGGCTGAGAGAGATAGAAAGAAGTAGATATGAAGAAGGCCCAACGTAAGATCCTGAAGAGAGGATTCATCATAGTCTAATAAGTGAAAGATTTCCTCCCTTGTATTCTTATATACTCATCATCCCTCTGTTGCATTCTTATTCACTTAGCCTTCTCTCGCCCTATGTCCAATATATTTGGTGTGCTCAAACTCCAACGTGAACACTCCTAATAACCCTGTCTAAGCTGGTCTCTTCCCTCCTAAAACCACCACTAAGAGTGCCATGCTCCACAGATACCCCTCATTCCTACTTCTCAATTCTTTATCTCAGCTATGTGTCAGTTAAGAGGAAAGGAATCTTGTCTAACTAGGCCTTAGATTTTTAAAAATATGTTTATTATCCAGTTAATTTTCTAGTTGACATCAGGTATGAAGAGCCTGTACTGCAAGGTCCCCTTATCAACCCTAAGAGCGCTGCACTGAAACAAAAAGAGAGGGCCCACCATAACTGGCCCCAGGCTAGCCCACCCTGGCTCTGATCTTACACCCAGAAGTCTTAAAGCTATTAGAGACACTACAGTTAATCTATGTCACACTTCTTGCAGAGAAATCAACTTTGGTGCAAAGAGTGGACCAGACTCTTCTATGGTCACATGATTGCTAATGTCAAAGCCAGGTCTGCATCCTATCACTGCTTATGGAGAACTTGTCTTTACCCTAGCCCTTAATTTGTTCCTGCTGACAAGAGGACTCCTCAAAGCAAAGATAACTCCAGGCAGAAATTCAGTGTAGCTCCATGGACTCTCCAGTAACATAGTCATATTTACAGTGGACATGAAAGGCTAAGAATCTTCTAACAAGCATTTCTGGGGTTAGGACCCTGAAAAACTAGGTACTACCACCATGTTCCAAACATTCTTGAAAATAACATTTCTAGTCAGAGAAAAAGTATTCTCAGAGATTCTCACCAAAGAGCATGAGGCAGGGTTCTCCCACGATCTTCCCGGCACCGAAGGTATTGAAGAGGCACTTGTAACACCCCTCATCCTCCAGAGTGGTATTCCAGAAGGTGATGGTTGTGTTCTGAAGTCCCAGCTCAGTTATGTTCATCTTATTCTTATAAGCAGGCTGGACCACAACCCCATGTTCGTTGCTGAAGGTGACCATGTTTTCTGGACTTACAGCCTTGACTTTCTGCCATGTCACAATCAAGACTTCCTGGGAAGATTCCAGAAAGCACTGTAAGGACGCAGGTGTGTTCAGCTTCTCTCTTTTGTGTTGGGTCAGCACTTTCATCATGGAATCACACAAAAAAGTATATTTTAAAATTTAATACTTATATAAATACATGTTTTTCTGACTAAAAACAATGTATGATCAAAGTCAAATATAGAAAAGATAAAGAAAATGCAAAGAAAACATTCATCTACATTTATGATGTTGCTAAGTTAATACAATTTCAAATATATTTTTTCCATCTTTAAAAGTCGCAGAATAGACAAACAAGAAGTTAATTCTCAGTGAAAAAATTATGTGAAGAATCTCTATATGTTGGAAAGTAGTGGGAAAAGGCTGAAGGTAGAAACTGTCAGAAAAGAGAGAAGCAGTACCAAGTGAGTTTATGCTCGGAGAGGTAGAAGCCAGGAGCAGGAAAGAGCTGATGGACAATAAGCGGAGTAATTAGTATGAATAAAGATCTAACAGCCATATACATGCCACACACACGCCCTGCAAAGGAAGGTGTCTGCCTCCGGGAAGCTGGAGTGAATATAGCAACATAACTCAGACAAGGTTCCAGGAGGCTGGCCGTAGCAGAAAGCTTTGACAACAAGCAGCAGTCTATACATTGCCCCAGTTTTGCTGAATGCAGTGCAGAATATAAGGTATGGCAGTAATGTCTTCCCCTTCCAATGCTGGCTACTCTTATTGACAAAATAGATTATTCAATGGGAATCTCAATATAATAACAAATAGCTAAACATTTGTGAAAGTTAGCACAATGTAAGAGGTGTGGTAAACGTAATTTACAAGTTCAAAAATTCATACCTAATAAAGAAAGATTTCATAAATAAATAAATACTTGGACAAGAATAAGTGTGATATCTTAAGTATAAAAAGAAGCCAGCATTGTAAATAGTAAAAATTAGAGATGTAGAGAATAAGATATATAAAATCTACAGAGATTGGTTGAACTTAGCAGAATGGATATTACTGAAGAGTAAGTGAGTATGTAGAAAGACCAGGTCATGGAATTCTCCCAGAACGCAGCACAAAGGGATTAAGATATGGAAGGAATTAAAGAAGATCTCTAAGACCTGAACTGTTTCAACATCAGTTCAATAAGACTTTTAAAAGAAGAGAAAAGGGAGACTGGAAGGCAAAAACACTGTAAGATATATATATATATATATATATAAAATATACATATATTTCAAAATAATAAAAGGAACTATCTAAAATAAGATATATTAATCATACATCTTTATGCATCTAAAAAACCTCAAAAATATAAAAAGCTAATAGAACTAAAAAAAATTATAAATCCACCATCATAATGGGAGAATTTCCATATTCTCTCAGAATTTTTACTTTCATATATTAAAAAAGAAAGTAAAGGAAAAAAGTCAAATATAAACACATAGAAGATTTGAAAAACAAATATTTATATTTAAATTACATATGTAAGCATTTATAACCTCTTACCCAAAAGACAATTAACAATCTTTTCCAAGACACATGAAATATTACCCAAAATTGAATTTGAAATAGGACACAAAAATATGTGCTATCTTATGACCTTGAACTAGGCACAGCACAATAAAATCAAAAATTGACATGTTTCTTTTAACTAATTACACTAGAAGTCATAGCAAAAATTATAAATTACTATAAATGACATTGAGAATATAATACCTTAAAGTCTGTTGAAATTGATAAAGCAGATCTGAGAGAGCAATATTTAATCCTTACTTCATTTATTAGGAAAAAAAAGAGAGATTAAAAAATGAATACACACAGAATTCCTGACATCCTCCACCTCCAACCAAAAACAAAAAAAAGAGAAAAAGGAAAAGGAGTTCATTAACAAAGGCAAAATCACCAATTAATGAAATAGCACACAAAAGGGAGACAATAAAAAACCATAATCTTTTGTTTTAAGACTAATAATATAGATAAAATATTGGCTAATGTAATTAGAAAAAAGAAGTCAGTACAAACAAACAATATTCGCTCAACAACCCCTCCTCAACCATATCAGGCATAAAAAGATGGACATAGTAACAAATGCAATTGGAACCCCTGAGTATCATTTGAGTCCAGTTTTTGTGTGATGTGCTCTTGATAGATGTGAGAAGTTCTGAGGACAATATTTGTTGGGACTGGGTTGCCTAAAAGTTTGTTAAGATTCTGCAAATCAGGGATTTGAAGAAATTGCTGCTTTCAGAATGGAGAGTAGAGAGGGATCAAAGCTAGAGTTTTAACTTCTTAGGTGATTTTTCTCTTTAATTATAAAGAAACCATTTAGCAGAATGTTTGTAACTCTTTACTTCTTATATAGAATTTTGCCCGCAGTAAGTCAGTAAATCCTGTTTTGCAGGTGGTATGAAGTCTGTCCTTTCTTTACCTGTGAAGGCTAAGGAGCTCAGTGTCACACAGGTGATAAAAGACCAGCAGTAAAGTGAGGGGTGGGTGACCTCCAATGGAACAGAGAAGCAAAGTCTGGCACAACTAGGAAATGCAGCAGATTAGTGGACAGCACAGGCATGTTTTTTTTATAATAGACTATGTGAACTTATATAACATTTATGTTTCATTATTTTCTATATTTTTCTGTAAAAGAGGGGCACACCCAGTTTTAAGGCTTACTGCCAGATTACCTCCCCAAAGGCTGTATTCATTCATACTCCCCCAAGCATTCCCATATCTTTACAAACATCAGTAATTATTGTCTCAAAAGTTATTTGATTCAATATGTAAAAAATATCTTAATTTAGAATTTTTCATGCCTAGTTTTACCTACAGAAACAGTGTCTAAATAGCAAAGTCTTCTTTCATTTTGAGAACAAAAATGTTTTGGGAAGCAGGAAGAACCACACCCACCCCTCCAATCAAATTATACGTTTAAATAATTCATACAGACAAATGAACCAGCACAGCAGAAACAACAGTGGCCAAAATGTCTCCACTCTAGGAATCAGGTTTCCTGGGCTCCACCCAGGGGATTTGAGTATCTTTACCTTGTGCCCTGCATAGCATCACTGCTGCCAAGAACCAAATCAGTCTGTAGGTAGACAGATGACAGAAGGACCTCCCGAACACCTGAAGACAGAGAGCAAAGTACAAATATGGGCATTTGGATGTGGACAAAGCTAAGGAAGCTTTAGTCTCATCGCTATCCCAGAGAATGTTGCAGCTCAAGTTTTAACTACGAGGGAACTTTGGTGTTGAGGAAGCAGAACCAGAAACTATAAATGAAAGAAATAACAGAGTGTGCTCAGGATATAGAAAGGGAAAGGCAATATTGTGGCTCCTTCATCACGTCAATCCCTAGCAATTTGAGGCCTTGCTCCTAAAGCCACCATGGTGAAGAGCAAAATCCCAAAGGCATAGGGTCTCTGGGAAAAACAAACTGCCATACATACACGGAGACTGTAATGTTAGAGACCACCCACCTCCAAAATAATCCACATCTGTTAATATTACTAATGTAACTTAGTGGAATGACTTGTCAATAACAACTGACTGCAAATTTTATATAAATTGTACTTCTTAAAGACCAGTAAATGCTTTCTTTTTTTCTTCATTGCTTTATTTTCATGTGTCTGGGCGTAAATCCTTGACTTTTCTACATACCATGTTGGTATTTAAGGGAATGTTATTCTGGGTATCATTTTGCTATAAAATGTGGGTAGATTGTAGAGAGATTAATTCCTCTGTGCAGCAGCCCCACGGATCTTTTCACTTGGTCTACATGTATGTGTTCATTATAAGGGATATGGGCGAGAAATATAACTTTTCCTCACATTTTTTGCTACTTCTAGATTTTTCTATAATAAAAGTAAGAAATATGCATTTCTCTTTAACTGAACTTCATGTTACCTTTCCAATTAGAGGTAGAGACTTAGTTTCAGTCAGTGTTGCATTATCTGTCAATTCAGCGTCTGCAAACACAACACTTCACTATTGTCCCAGTCTCTGGCATTGCATCTATATTCCTGGGTGCTTCTCATCCTTGGTAACCAATATCTGTCTATGCTGGCAATCCCTAAGGCTGCTGTGTTCACCTAAAGTTATCAGCATTATCAGTCTGTGCAATTAAATCTTGTGTTTACAAGGTGTTCTCTCTCGTTCTGTCACATGTTCTCCTGTTCTCCTGATTCCGTGCTCCTGGATTCTTCCTGTGCTGGGCAAAGGGAAGTGTGACAAGCCTCTCTGCCTACACTCCTGTGTATCTAGCCACCTCTGTTTTACTGTGTCCTTGCCATGATGGGTAGGCAAATCTCTCCCACTGTTCCCTACCCATGCCCCCTCCCCCCAGGAAAGCAAGGCACAGATGCTTTCTGTTCTTAGATTTCAACCCCTCTCTGTAAATTCTATTTAGCATCTTCCTGAATTCCCCATCCCAGGGGGATGGGCACAGGGCCACCTTTTCAGGACATGAAGTGCTGTCTGAGTCTAGACATTAGTCAGTCCCTCTTTGCTCTCCCAGACTAAAAAAATATTTATTTCCTCTAAGGTCAGAAAAGCTAGTGCTTCTATCAGCCTCCATTCTTCCCATTAACTCTTTCTGGAATAAACATGTGTTCTTGGGCTTTTAAAAACTCAAATGCTTAGGCTCTTGCTATTTAACAAGTTTGGTGCCTGAAACTAAAAGTTCTTTGACATTTTAATTGCTCACCATTAAAAACAAAACAAGACATGACTCTCTTGCATGTGGAAATCCAAATTTTAGCAAAGGCTGTGATGAGAAATACAGAATGGGTTGTCTTTCATAGTGAAAATCTGTGTTTTAGGACAAGAGAGAAAGCAGACACACACCAAAACACAAGATGTGTAAAGTGGGAGCCAGCAATGTTTAAGAAACAAAGACACAGTAATGGAGGCAAAGGAAATTAGAAGGAAAGCCTTGTTATTAAATCTATGCATATTTGCTCTTGCTGATTTGACTTGAGGCTAGCAGAAATACTAGATGTATGAATTAGGAAAAATGCTATTACCTGCATAAGATAAAAAAAATAACAGTAACAGATTAAATGAGGTAGTATATGTAGAACTCCTAGAATAGTAACAGACACAAATAATTACTAAATAAGTGCTGATGTTGAGGATCTGGTGAAGATGGCAGAGTAGGAGGATGCTATACTTGCCTCCTTCCAGGATCACACCAAAATTACAACTAAATTATAGAACAATCAACCTGGAGAACCATCTGGAGACTAGCTGAACAGAAATCATAAAACTAAGGATGTAAAGAAGAAGCCATGCTGAGACTGGTAGGAGAGGCACTGATGAAAAACAGGCTGGATCCCATCCACGTATGGTGGTTAAGACTCTAGAGGGAATATCAGCTGCAGAGGTCCCCCTGAGGTGCAAGGGATCTCAGCCCCAAACAGGGCTCCCCAGCCCAAAACACCAAAGTCAAGAAGAGAAGGCCATATAACGTCTGATTATGAAAATCAGCAGAGATTCCCTTCATCTGGGTGAGAAGGCTGCTAGAAACCCAGGCCATCCTCTTATAGGGCCTGCACACAAAGTCTCATTCACAGGCACTCACCTTGGGCTCCAGCAAAGTGACAGTGGCTAAGGGGTTGGAAGGCTGGATAGTGTGAGAGACATGTCGAGAGAAACTGAGTTGTGAGCTCTGGGGAGACACTAACCACTGTCTCTGTTGAGCACTCCTCCTACAGGGCCAACAGGCTCTATCTTTCTTGTATTGAGTCCTCCCCCACCCCATACAGCCAAACCTCATTCTGCATTGGCCTTGTAAACTCCACTAGCTTCACACTGATGACTACCTCATATCCCACCCCACCCAATTCACACATCACCCATCATTGGAGGCTCTTTTGGTGCAATCAACCTGGGTCTGAATTTCACTCTTTCTTTAAAAACTCTCCATGTCTGGTCAAGCTTGGGAAGTGCCAGAGAACTACAGGAAGAAAGTGAGTTGTGTGCCTTCATGGTGAGGGTTGGAGGGATGACTGCCTCTTTCCCAGTGTGGAGCCCTTCCTTCACATGACCAAACCTGATTCTGTACTGGCCTGGTGAACTCCATTAGCTCCATTCTGACAACTCTCTGAGACCCCACCCCACTGCAAATGTTTGCAGGCCCCAGGCAGGTGTTGACTTTGTTGAGTAACCTCAGGCTCAGCACTGGCACCAAATCGAATCTGTCTTAACCTGATGAACACCCCTCACACCATCCCGGTGACTCCCTGTAACCCTGCCTCATGCAATTTGCATACTGCCTAAGGCTCTTTTAGCAGTTGAGCTTTAGGGCAAATGGTGGGTGGTAGCAGGTCTTAGGCTGCCTTGGACCTTTTGCTCAGTACTGGTGGCAGCCCTCTCCCACACACATTCAGACTTGCCACAGACAGCCACCAAGTGGAGATTGTTTTGTAGCTCCAAACAGGTAACCTGTCTGGTTGTAGCAGAGTCTGACATTGACGTGAAGCAGAGCCCAATCCCTCCAGACACCCCAGAACCAACACACCCTGTGACTGGCTTTAGACCACAACAGAGCACCACTCAATTAGCTTCATAAGTGGCACACCCAAAAGGTAGTTTCGTCAGGCACCAAACACCATGAGGGCAAATCCTGCTCCATTTCATGTGCTGTGCTGGTAGCCAATCCTCATAGACAATCAGCCTGAGGGTCAATTACACACAATGATGTACCAACAGCAATCGAGGCTCAACTACAAAAGGTCATATCCACCCACAGAAGGGATACTTCTGGAGCACCAGTCTCAGGTAATTAAGAAAACTGCATCACTGAACCCCACAGGACACCAGCTACATAAGGTCACCCTGCCAAGAATGGGAGATGTAACAGATCTACCTAACACACAGCAACAAACACAGAAAAGCAACCAAAACAGGGAAACAAAAAACATGTCTCAAATAAAAGAACAGGAGAAATTCTCAGAAAAAGAACTAAATGAGATGGAGGCAAATAAACTACTATCTACAGAATTCAAAACACTTGGTTGTAAGTATGCTCAAGGAGTTTACTGAGAATTTCAACATAAATATAGTAAGCATGAAAGAAGGACATAGAAACTATAAAAAAGAACCACCAAAATGAAGAATACAATAACTGAAATGAAGAATACGTTGGAAAGATCAATTGCAGATTACATGAAGCAGGGAACTTGTTGGGGACCACTCTGTGTGGTTTCCAAGACTGTAGCCCTATGAGAAAAAGCCCTGAAAGGGGCTAGTAAGTCTACCTGGAAAACCAAGTAAAAACACAGGTGGCAAGCATGACCTGACTCTAACCAGGCCTGATAAATACATGGTATCCTTTGCAGATTGCTCTGCTTTGTTTTGTATAACCCTGGTGATATAAACGGGGTATTTAAGGTCAAGGCATAAGGAGTAAAACTCCTTATCTCATGAAACACATCTTAAAGACCCTCTGGCATCAGCATGACTAACAGACCCTGCCTTATGACAAATCCCTGTGTTCCTTCAATTGTTATCTATAGATAATACCTGTTTTTGTGTGACCATAGTCTTTTGACATTGATTGATGAACTATGCATGTATGTTGTATACACCTACACATACCATTCCCAATAAAAGCCATTTGGGAGAAAGGCTCTTGGTGTTCTCCACTAGAGGGAATTGCCACCCGCTTTCCTGCTAGAACAGCAAGATTGTGTCCTGGACGACTTATTTCTCATCTTCGGCAGACAGGAGGATTCTGCTGGATGGAGTTCCTCCCACAAGGACTAAGTTAGTGATTTGGAAGACAAGATAACAGAAAATACTCATTCAGACCAACAAAAAGAAAAAATAATTTAAAAAAGTAAATATAATTTAAGGGACTCCTGGGACAATATCAGGTACAACAATATTTGCACCACATGGATACCAGAATAATAAGAGAACAAGGGGCTGAGAACCTATTTAAAGAAATAATAACTGGAAATTCTCCTAAACTGGTAAAGGAAATAGATATACAAGTCCAGGAAGTACACAAAGTCCCAAACAAGGTAACTCTAAAGAGGCCTACACCAAGATTATTATAATTAAAACGACAAAGGATAAAGACAAAGACAGAATCTTAAAAGCAGCAAGAGAAAAAAAGTTAGTTACCCACAAGTGAGATTCTAAAAGACTGTCAGCTGATTTCTTAACAGAAACTTTTCAGGCCAGAAGAGATTGGCATAAAATATTCAAAGTGATGAAAAGCAAGGATATACAACCAATACTACTCTACCCAACAAGAATATTATTTAAAATTGAAGGAAAAATAGTTTCCAGAGAAGAAAAAGCTAAAGAAGTTCATTACCAACAAACCGGTATTACAAGAAGTGTTAAAGGAACTTGTTGAGAAAGAAGAAATAAAAGAAAAAAAAGAGGAACATACTTTTGAAGAATAAAATGGCAACAAATATGTACCTATTAATAATTACATTTGATGTAAATGGATTAAATTCTCCAATCACAAAGCATAAGGCAGCTGAATGAATAAGAAAATATCACCTATAGCCCTGTACAGTGTGGCTCAGTTGGTTGAGCATTTTCCTGCAAACCACAAGGTCACTGGCTCAATTCCCAGTCAGGGCACATATCTAGGTTGTGGGTTCAGTTCCCAGTTGGGGCATGTGCAAGGGGCAACTGATCAATATTTCTATTTCACATTTATGTTTCTTTTCCTCTGTTTCTCCCTCCCTTCCCCTCTGTCTAAAAATAGATGAATAAAATCTATTAAAAATTAGCAAACCAATTTCAGCAATACATTAAAAAGATCACAGACCATGATCAAGTAGTATTTATTCCTGGGATGCAAGGTAGGTTCAATAGTTGCAAATCAATTAACATGAAACAAAGAAAAGGGTAAAGATCATATGATCATTTCAATAGATGCAGAAAGAGCATTTGACAAAATCTAGCACACATTAATGGTAAAAACTCTCTGCAAAGTGGGAACAGAGGGAACATAATACAGGCCCTATATGGCAACCCACAGTAATATCATAATCAATGAGGAAAAGCAAAAAATGTGTTTTTCTTAATATCAGGATCAAAACAAGGTAGTCCACTTTCACTAGTTTTATTCAACATAACATTGGAAGACCTAGCCGCAACAATCAGACAAGAAAAATGAATAAAAGGCATCCAAATTGGAAAGAAGTAAATCTGTCATTATTTGTTGACAAATACTATTATACAGAGATCTCTAAAGATTCCACCAAAAGACAACTAGAACTGATAAATAAATTCAGTACAGCAACAGAATACAAAATTAATATGAAGAAATCAGTTGTACTTTTTTGACTCAATAATGAACTATTGGAAAGGGAAATTAAGAAAATAATCCCATTTACAATTGCATTGAAAAAATACCTAGGAATAAATTAACCAAGGAAGTTAAAGACCTGTACTCAGAAAATTTTAAGACATTGAAGAAAGAAACTCAAGAAGAAACAAATAAATGAAAGCATGTACCATGTTCATGGATAAGAAGAATCAACATTGTTAAAATGTCCACACTACCCAAAGGAATCTATAGATTCATCACAATTCCTATCAAAATACCAATGGCATTTCACAGAACTGAACAAATAATCCAAAAATTTATGTGGAACCACAAATGACCCCAAATAGTTACAGCAATTATGAGAAAGAACAAAGTTGGAGACATCATGCTACCTGGTATCAGTATACTACAAGGCTAGAGTAATCAAAACATCATGGCACTGGCATAAGAACAGATATAAACCCATATCTTCATGGTCGATTAATATGTTGACACAGAAGGCAAGAATAAACAATGGGGTAAAGACAGTCTGTTCAACAAATGGTGTTGGGAAAGTTAAATAAATGCATGCAAAAACGTAAAACTAGACAACCTTCTTACACCATACACAAGAATAAACTCAAATGGATTAGAGACTTAAATATAAAAGTTAAAACCATAAAACCCCTACAAGAAAACATAGAATTAATCATTAAGAGAATTAAGCATATGAGAACTAGGCATTTAAGGCACATAGGCATGAAACTCTCTGACACTGCTCTCAGTAGTATTTTTTTTCTGATATATCTCTTCAGGCAAGAGAAACAAAATAAAAAATAAATAAATGGCACTACATCAAACTAACAAGTTTCTGCAAAAGAAACCATCAACAAAACCAAAAGACAATGTACTAATTGGGAGAACATATTTGTCAATGATACATCAATAAGAGGTTAATACCCAAAATTTATAAAGAACTCATTCAACACCAAAACCCCCAAATAATCCAATTTAAAAGTGGGTAGAGGACCTGAAAGACACGTCTTCAAAGAGGATATACAGGTACTCAATAGACATGTGAAAAGATGCTCAATGTCACTTACTGTCAGAGAGATGGAAATTAAACCACAATGTTGTATCACCTCACACATGTCAGAAGGGCTACCATTAATAAATCTACAAACACATGTTTGGCACAGATGTGGAAGAAAGGGAAACTTCAGGCACTGTTGGTGGAAATGAAGATTGGTGAAGACACAATGGAAAACAGTTTGGAGTTTCTGTTAAAAAAATAAAAAATGGAACAGCCTTATGACCCAGCAATTCCACTTCTGTATATCCACTTCTGTATATATATACACACATAGATTTTACATATATATATCCCAAAATACTAATTTGAAAGAATACACACACCCCTATGTTCATTGCAACATTATTTACAATAGCCAAAACATGGAAGCAACCTAAGTGACCATCAATAGTCAAGTGGATAAAAACGTGGTGCTACATGTGTACATATTACTCGACCAGGAAAAAAATGAAGTCATCATTTGTGATAGCATGGATGGATCTAGTAGGTATTATGCTGAGTGAAGTAAGTCAGACAAAGAAAGACAAATACCATATAATTTTACTTGTATGTGGAATCTAAAGAACAAAATAGCCCCTGCTGGTGTGGATTGAGTGCCAGCCTGCAAACCAAAGGGTCACTGGTTCAATTCCCAATCAGGAATTCCCATGCCTGGGTTGTGGGTCAGGTCCCAGGTAGGGGGCATGCCAGAGGCAACCACACATTGATGTTTCTCTCCCTCTCTCCTTTCTCTATAAATAAATAAATAGAATAAATAGAATAAGATAAATGAACCAACAAAATAGAAACAGACTCATATACACATAGAACAAGACTGATGGTTGCCAGAGGGGAGAAAGTTAAGGGACTGGGTAAAAAAAGGTGAAGGAATTTGAAGTACAAATCATCAGCTATAAAAGAGTAATGGGGATGTAAAGTACATCATAGTGAATACAGTCAATAATATTGTAATAACTATATATGGTGCCAGATGGGTACTAGACTTATCAAGGGGATCATTTCATAAGGTATACAAATGTCTAACTATACACATGAAACTAATATAAAATAATATTGAATATCAATGATAATTGAAAAACTACAATAGCTAATATTGAGAAGGGTAAAAAATAAATAAATGATGTTATCTCACTGGGTTACCATAAGAATTAAGCATTTAAGGCACTTACCATGGTGCTTAAGACACAATAAATGCTAATATGTGTTAGGTAGCTAAATTTATTATTGAAATCATATATACAACAATGGACATGAAGAAAGTGCACTTCTACCTCCAAGAGGGCCAGGTTTCACAGAAGCCTGGGTTTTACCTGACAGCTGCATACTTGCCAGTTACATCACCTCTGTTCATACCTTTCCTCCTGAAAATTCCTAGGTCCAAATCCTGATCCCACCCCATATAATCACATGGACTTGGAAAAATCAACCCCTCTGCCTGTTTCTTTACTTGTAAAATCAGGTAATAAGTTTTCCTTTGAAGGATAATTGTTAAGATTAAGAGCGTGCCACACGCAGTAAACATGAGCTCAATGGCCACCATTCTCCTTTGTTCAGAAAGACATTTGAAATAACTGGCTGTGTGGTCTTGCCAATGAACTATACATGAAAAAAATTATCTTGAGGCATTACTTGCAATGGGATTTTATTTTTCTTAATTGTTATTTTATGTTTAACCAATTATGCCAATGTAAATGAAAATCTTTCCCTTCATTTCATGTCATAGAAACAGATGCCGAATAAACAAGATGCCTGTCTCTCCTAGATACCTAGATATCAGGGTTTTAACTCGATTTATCTGATCCTTTATTGTTTCGCAAGCAAAGGCCCAGAGGGTGGAGAGAGACGCCAGAGGGTCCTTAGCCCTGAATTCTGCAGCCCCACCCAGCTGTGTCAACAGGGAGCCATTCTCCGACTTGGGACAGTTTAAGAGACTGCTTTCTCCTAGTCTTCACCGAGAGCGAGTCAGGCTCCCAGCCAGGGCGAGTGAGCCTCCTTGCGGCAGCCTGCCCCGAGGACCCGCGCCGCCGGGTCCAGTTCCACTCCCCGGATGACAATGATCTGGATGGAGAGATGGACTTTTGAAGCCCCCGGCTGGCAGCATCCTTTTTAAGGCATTGAAACAGAACCAGAATGTCAGGAGGACGGGAGACCACTTGGGAAAACAAAATTAGCTTTTCAGCAAGGTTCACGTGGAAATCCCAAGTGGAAAACTCAGCTTCAGACCAGAAAGGGGGCCGGCGTCAGCCCCGCGCACTCAGCCAGCTGCCACCCGAGGCCATCGGTACGACAACGCCCACCCTGCGCCCTTCTTCCCTCGCTCAGTCTCTCTTACCCGCCTTTCCATCCTGCTCCTGGCCGAGCAGGGTAGCCAGCTTCAGCTGGAAAGTCCAGAAGATCTAACGCCGCCGGCCCAGGCAGTGCTCCTCGAGTTCTGCCGACAAACGCTGGGAGGCTAGCAGCTGCGCCTGCTGCCCACCTCTGCTTCCTTGCCCCCGCCCCCCTCCGCCCCTCACGCGCTAAGTCCTCCAGCTCCCAGAAAAGCGCAAAAGAGTCAAGGGGCAGGTGAGTTCGGTGTAGCTGTCAAAGCCTCTATTTATCACCCTTTCTTATCTTCGTAACATTTGCAATCTTATGTTTAAAAAACACACTTTGGTCCATTTTAATTTTTAAAAGAGAGAAAAAAATGGAGGAAGGAGAGACATGGATTAACTGCCTTAGCATTTGGAGGAATGGCAGTCTACAGTGTTCAGCAATAGTGTAGGAAATCAAGATTTTTGAAAAGTGTTACTCTATCTCTCCAAATTTGCCTATAAAAATGAAAAATGTTTTGAAGCCGAATTTAACCAATAAACATTTTAAAAAACAAATGTACATTTATTTTTATTTTTATCCTAGATCAAATTACATATTCAAGCAATAAATCCTCTAATAAGCCCTCCTTTCATCATGTGACTTTCTTTTTTCTTTATTGTGAGGAATTTCCTCCCGTTTGCATTGATGATAAGGATTCTTATTTTTAACAAGTTCCAGAGTTCTTGTCTCTTAAAAAAAAGAAAAGGAAGAGAAAAAGAAAAAGAAAACAGGTCAATAAAACGTTCATCTAAAGTTTTTCTGTTTTCCTACCACCAACCCCTGACAAGGTGCTAGGAAAGAGCTTTTACTTAAGGATCCACTGGGCTGTGAATCTGAAGGCTGTAAATAATAAGATCATGACTGAATATTTTCAGGAAATCAGAAACATTAAATATACATATTAAAAGGAGTAAAAGACTCATGGAGTTTCAAACAGATACTTAACAGAAAGCCAACTTATAGACATAATGAAATTTAAAAGATTGAATTAAAGAATCAAAAAGAAAAATCTAAAAGCTTCAAAAATGAAAAAGAGAGACAAAAAACAAAGAGAACCAAAGTGACATTAAAGGTCACAAGGCAGTTCTGTATGCAAGAAGACTGTAAGTTAATTTTCAAAGTGTTGGTGGGGGGGAAAAACATTGAATTCCACTTTGTCTTTTATAAATATGGCTACATGGGTATATTTCCTTTTTTTATTCTTTTTCAATGACAGTTGACGTTGAATGTTATATTAGTTTCAGGTGTACAGCATAGCGGTTATACATTTATACACCTTACGAAATGATCCCCTCTATAAGACTAGTATCCGCCTGGCACCATACATAGTTGTTATGATATTATTGTCTATGTTCCTTATGCTGTATTTTACATCCCTGTGACTCTTTTGTAACTGCCAATTTGTACTTCTTAATCGCTTCACCTTTTTCACCCAGTCCCTCAACCCCCTCCATTCTGGCAACCATCAAACTGTTCTATGGATCTATGATTCTGTTTCTATTTTGTTTGTTCATTTATTTTGTTCTTTAAATTCCAGATATAAATAAAATTATATGGTATTTGTCTTTTGTCGTCTGACTTACTTCACTTAGCATAATACCTACTAGATTCATCCAAGCTATCACAAATGGTAAGATTTCATTCTTTTCCTGGTTGAGCAATACACATACAAGTAGCACCACGTTTTTACCCACTTGACTATTGAGAGTCACTTGGGTTGCTTCCATATTTTGGCTATTGTAAATAATGTTGCAATGAACATAGAGATGCATATTTTCTTTGAATTAGTGTTTTGGGTTTCTATGGATAGATACCCAGACTTTCTACTTTTTCATGATTTAGTCTTAGTAGGTTCTATGTTTCTAGGAATTTATCCATTTTTTCTAGGGTATCCGGTTTGTTGGCATATGATTTTTATAGTAGTCTCTTATGATTGTTTTTTACTTCTGTACTATTAGTCATAATGTCTCTTCTTTCATTTTTTATTTCATTTATCTGGGTCTTCTCTTTTTTTCCTTACTTTTAAAATTTACATTTTAAAGAGTTCCTGGCCAAAATATCCATATACCCAGATGGCTGTTAAGGAATAGAAATCTCTATTTTATACATGTTTCTAAAAGGAGAAAAAGTAAATGAGTAAACTCTTTCTTTGTGGCTAGTGTTAATTTCAAAAACTTTATTGAAAATCTTTATTTCAAAGCCAGGAAAAAATAATTCAAAAAATAATTATATTTCTGTTTTACTTATAAATAAGCTTTCCGGAATGGTTGACATTAGGAAATCTGCCAATCTAAATTATCCTATTAGTAGATTGCTATAGAAAATTCATATGACTATCTCAACAACCACAAAAAAAATTTCTTAAGTTAAACCATCTAAATATGATAAACCAACAGGAAATAGAAATAATAAAACATTTTCTAAACTTGATAATGTGCTTAATGGCCAAATATCATACTGAGAAGAATTTTAGACATAGTCTGTGAGCTCAGAAATAAGACAATATAACAGTTGTTGATATTTTTTATTTTAAAAAGGTGTAAAAATTGGAAAGAGTAAAAAAATGTGCAAGAGAGAGATGTTCATCCACATGGAAAACTATTAGATCAACAGAAGAATTCTGAATTAATAGAGTTTAGCAAAGTTTCCAAATACAGGTTAACTTACAAAATTCAGAACTCTTCCTAAACCACTAGTAACCAGCTAGAAATTTCTATTAACAAAAGAAAAGTCCATATTAAACAAATTAAATTATTAGGGAATTAACTTTGTAAACATTATATAAAACCTACACAAAGAATATTTTAAAACTTTCCTAAATGGCATTCAGAAAGACTTGACTAAATAGAGAACATATATATGGGTGGAGAAAATTACTCTGAAAAGATATCGATACTCTTCAAACTAAATTAATTTATGAATTTAATGAAGACTACTCAACACTTTAGCAGTTTGACGTAGTCCCATTTGTTTATTTTTTCTTGTATTTCCCTTGCTTGAGGAGATACATCAAATAAAATATTGCTAAGAGCAATGTCAGAGATTTTAATGCCTATGTTTTCTTTTAGGATTTTTATGGTTAGACATTTAAGTCTTTAATCCATCTGAATTATCCCTGTGTGTGGTGTAAGAAGGTGGTCTAGTTTCTTTTTATTTTTATTTTTTGGCCTTATCTGTCTTATTTCCCCAACATAATTTATTGAATAAATTATCTTTAGCCCATTGTATGTGCTTGCTCCCTCTGCCAAATATTAATTAACTATAAAGGTGTGGGTTTATTTCTGGGTTCTCTGTTCTGTCCCATTAATCTATGTGTTTGTTTTTATGCCAGTACCATGCTGTTTTGATCACTATGGCCTGATGGTATAGTTTGATATTAGGTAATGTGATTCCACCAACTTCGTTCTTTGTTCTTGGGGTTTCTATTTTTATATGGGGCCTTTTGTGGTTCCATATAAATTTTTGAAGTATTTGTTCTAGTTCTGTGAAATACATCATTGGACTCTTGATAGAGATTGCATTGAACCTATAGATTGCTTTGAGTAGTATGGACATTTCAATGATGTTAATTTTTCCTATCCTTCCTTCTATGAGCATGGTATGTGCTTCCACTCATTGTATCTTCTATTTCTTTTTTTCAATGTCTTATATTTTTCTGAATATGGGTCTTTTACATCCATGGTCAGGTTCATTCCTAGGTATTTCCACTTATTTGTATCTTCTTTTATTTTTTTTCAGTGTCTTATAATTTTCTGAGTACATATCTTTTACATTGTTGGTCAGGTTTATTCCTAGGTATTTTATTCTTTTTGTGAAGCAGTCATGAATGGAGCTGTGTTTTTCTTTAATTTCTCTTTCTCATAGCTAATTATTGGCATATAAAAATGCAACTGATTTCTAGATATTAATTTTGTATCCTGATACTTTACTGTATTCATTTATCAGTTCTAGTAGTTTCTTGGTGGAGTCTTTAGGGTTCTCTAGGTACAGTATCATGTCATCTGCAAATAAAGACAGTTTTACTTCTTAGTTTTTAATTTGGACACCTTTATGTCTTCTTCTTGTGTGTTTGCTATAGCTAGGATTTCTAGTCCTATGGTGAATAAGAGAGGTGGAACCCGGATATCCCCATCTTATTCCTGATCTTAAGGGGAACGCTTATAGTTGTAGCCCATTGAGTATGGTGCTGGTAGTGAATTTGTCATATATGGCCTTTATTCTGTTTAGGTATGTTCTCTCTATTCCCATTTTGCTGAGAGTTTTTATCATAAAAGGTGCTGGATCTTATCAAATGCTTTTTCTGCATCTATTGATATGACCAAAAGTTTTTGTACAACAAAGGAATCCATCAACAAAGTAAAAGTCAACCCACAGAATTGGAGAACATATTTTCTCTGATAAGGGGTTAATATCCAAAATTTATAAAGAACTTATAAGACTCAACATCAAAAAAATAAACAATCCAATTAAAAATGGGCAAAGGATCTGAATAGATAATTCTCCAAAGGGGACATACAGATGGGCAATAGACACATGAAAAGATGCTCAACATCACTAATTATCAGAGAAGTGCAAATTAAAACCATAATGAGATATCTCCTCACACTAGTCAGGATGGCTATCATCAAGAAGTCAACAAACAGTAAGTGTTGGCGAGGTTGTGGAGAAAGGGGAACCCTTCTGCACTGTTGCTGGGAATGCAGATTGGTGCAACCACTGTGGAAAGTAGTTTGGAGATACCTCAAAAACTTAAAAATGGATCTGCCCTTTGACCCAGTGATCCTACTTCTGGGAATACACGTATATCCAAAGAAACCCAAAACACTAATTCCAAAGAACATAAGCACCTCTGTGTTCATGGCAGTGTTATTTGCCATCTCTAAGAAATGGGTGCAACCCAAGTGTCCATGACTGGAGGAGTGGATCTAACAATTATGGGATATTTACACAATGGAATATTACTCAGCCATATAAAAATAGAAAATTTTACGCTGCAACAGTATGGGTGGACCAGAAGAACATTATGCTAAGTGAAACAAACCAGTTGGAGAAAGAAAAATGCCATATGATCTCACTCATATGTGGAATCTAAGGGACAAACTGAAATAATAAGCAAAATAGAGACAGACTCATGGATAGAGAATAGGATGATAGCTATGAGTGAGTTTAGTGGGTAGAGTAATTGAGCAAAAAGGAAAAAGGACTCATGGACATGGACAACAGTGTGGTGACTGGAGTGGGTAAGGGAGAGGGGTATAAAGAGAATAAATGACAACAGAAAAAATACAATAAAATTTTTCAGCTGTAATTTTTAAGAACTTAAATTTATTTAATGTGTGCATTTTTATTTATCCCTGAATTGATGTTGTTACAAAAAATTTTAAAAAAACCCAAACTAGGGGAATCTCTCCCTAGCACATTTTAATGTATAACAAAAAACCATAGTAATAAAAATGATATGCAATTATGAAGAAACAAAAAAAATAATGAAAGAAAAGTTGCACATTTGAGAGCTGAAAATAGAGCTCATCAGTAAGCAAAGAACAAACTTCACAGTAGCTAGTGTTAGGAAATCTAGCACATTATATGATAAAATTTAACAGTACATATCAATTCTTCATTACGTACAAAGGTCTAAAAGACCTAAATATGAAATAGAAAAATATTAAGTTAATAAATATGATTATACTTTTGGGAACGTAGGTGGATGAGGACTTCTTAAATAAGACCTCAAACTATTAGGTGAAAAATTGATGGATTTAACAACACTAAAGCACTAAAGACTTCTGTTATTTTTAATTATGTAATTGAGAAATTTCATAGAGCAATGCCATATAGGAAGAAGTAATCAAGATCTATTAATAATATGCGAAGAAACTAGAGTATAAAGAATTTTCACAAATATATACAACCAACCAAATATCACATGAAGATACACAGAAAAACTTCACAGAAGAGAAAACCCAAAGACTAACAAATATATGAAGACATACTCATACTAATAATCAGGAAAAACCCTACAAACCAAAGCAACCATTGATTTGGTGATGGTGGGAGGGGTCCTGATTCAGGGAATTAATAGAAACATTCAAAGACATTAACATTAATATCACTTCATTTAAAACAACAAGTTCATGAAACTGGATTATATAAACAAATATTTGTTTCCATTTATTTTAAAACTGATAATTGTTGCTGCCAAGTGGATGATTTAATGTGGAAGGTTAAGTCTTAAATGTGAAGTGTACACAATGACAACAACAATCAACACATGCCAATTGCTTGTGAAGCTCATAAAAGGCCTTCATGTCAGGGTGTCTCAGCAGGTTGTGTACGCTAACCTAGAGATACAATGACATTGATGAATACAACCCAAACACTCCCCCTTATGACCAGTGCAGTACACTGCAGCACATTATTACTGCTATGAATAAAGAAGTGGGAGATTCAAATTCTATTGAGAGATTGATCAAAAGATCTTTCAATGCTTAGTTCAGTATAGAAATATACTAATAGAGAACTTACATGTTATTTCTACTGTATAATAGTGAAAGTCCTAACTTATGACTTTTCCTATAGAGAACATACCCTCTGTAACTCTCAAATTTATACTTCCCATCCTTATCTGCTCTGCAACTTTCAGACTCATATACATAGAAAATTGATATATTTCCTTGGATGTTAAATAGTCATTTAAATATTAACAAGTTCAAAACAGAACTCTTGATCGTTCCTCCAAAGTTTGTTCTTCCTCCAACTTTTTTCATATTTGTGAAAGGTTCCTTTATCCATGGCAAAAAGTTTAGAATCATCAGGATAATTTTTCTCTTTCACTCTTTGCACATCTTATTCATCAGCAAATCTTGTCATCACAAACATATCCCTAATCCCTCAGTTCCCACTGCTACCATTCTGGTCCAGACCACTACTGATTCCCATCTTGACCATGGCCATCATCTCTTTAAAAACCTGCTTCTTTTCATTCTTGACATCCAAGAAACTGTCCACATTCCTGCTAGAGAGATCTTATTAATGTATACATTTAATCATTTGTCTTATTCCCTTGTCTTAAATACTTTAGTGGGTTGATACTGCAGCTAGTGTTTCCAAGCCAGTGGGCCTTACCTGCTCTGGCCCTGATCTCTATCTCTAAGTCATTGTTTTAGCCACACTGACATTCTCTTTTTTTGGGGAGTGGGGCAGTGGGGAGGAACGTACTGCACTCATTCCCACCTTGGGCTCTACACTAATACTTCCCTTTTTGTCTGGAATACTTTTCACCAAGAAACTTTCACCAAAAAACTTTTTGTGTTTGTTTTTCAATGATATCGTTTTACCTTATTTTCTAAATAGTCCTTATCACTTACTCAATGTATTCTTGGAGTTTGTTCATTTGTATCTTTTCATTGACTATCTCTCCCTACTGAGATGTACATTTTGGAAGGTGAAGAACCTGTCTGTTTTAACTGTCACTGGCTCCCACACCCTGAACAATGCATAACAATCTATAGGCACTCTAGAAGTATTTGTTGAGTAAATGAGCTGATAATTTATTATGTTAGTCCTGTAAAGTAACATTACTTTCATCTTTCTGTGGCTTTTTTTTTGGCAGCTTTATCTCAAGCGTCCAGTCTCAGCCTTTTTCACAACCCACTACCCCGCTCCCACCAGTTGTCTAAAGTTCATATGCTCTCTCCTGTCAAAAATCTGCCCTCAAGAAAGAATCGTAAACTCAACTTACTGTAAGCATAAATGATTACTAACAGCTGACCTTTTCAACAATCCCAGTTAAGATATCATCTAAACAAGAATAAATCTTTGACTGCAAGAATTACCAAGCACATGGAAAAGAGTGTTCAATGATGATTCTTTCCACGACAAATTTTGCTAAAGCCCTTGGACTGTTTTTTTGGGTTTTTTTTAGCTTTTAAACTAGCCATATTTTACCTACCTCTCTATTACAGGTTTTTTTTATGATCCCAAAATATTTTTCTTTAATAAAGATTTCACATATCAAGGGGTTTAGTGGAAAATAGTTAAAATATTATGTAAACAGTCCAGTTTACATAAAGTACTATTTATATTTTAGTCCAGTTTACATAAAGTACTGTTTATATTTCAGATCATATAACTTCTCTGCAAAATCTGTGCATATTCTCGTGATGTTTTCAAAAGGAGATCTTGACATGAATTTGCCTGATCAGTTGATGCTACAGGACAAGCTCTATAGGTTTCAGCTTCAAATTCAGCAGCATCTTCTCTTAGTTCTCTACTACAGACAAGTAGTGATACAACTTACTTTTTCTCTCTCAGAACAACACAAAGAATAAGTAGAATACTTATAAATACAACAACTGTATACAGCCAAATAGAAGAAGAAACAGAAGTACCTGAGAAACACAAACCAGAAACGTGTTCTTTTTAACCATACTTCTTTCCTATACAATGTGCTGCCGTTTCAGCACCATTGCTCTCCAATGCTATTTTGATACCCATTTACTTTGTTGACATTCAAATGGATGTGTTGAGATTATTTGCCATACTCCATTTTATAAAAGAATATACTAATGCATATTCAAATTGAAGACAGATAATATTTAATATTTTTCCTATCAATCTTAAGAATAAAAAAAGATATAACCACCTGAATAGTCACCTAGATATAACTAAAAATGTTTAAGCAAAATATAATATAGTTACTTGATGAAATACTACCTAATTACTAAAATGAAATTTCCAAAGATGCTTTAATATACTCTGAAAATAAAGGTATAATAATAGTAGTAGTATTTAAGAGTAATGTTCTAGGAAATGTAATAAGAATTTTATAAGGATTATTTGCATCAACTAGCAGAGTTCAGTTATCAGATACAAATGGGAAAATGGAAGCTCTAAGGTGTTTTAAAAAATTGCCCTAAGGTGCAAAGTGTTAGGTGGCAGGTCTGAAAACACATTCAGTTCTATCTCACTCCAGAGCCCGCATTCTTACGAAAAGTTTCACACCATTTTGCTACATCACACTTTGTCCTGCCAGGGATGTAAATCATCCCTTTGCCCAGTATATCCACTCTCTATGTGCTACCCACCCACCCACTAGTCACTTAGCAGTCATCTCAGTTACCAGATCCACTGTCAAGGTATCTTAGTGTTTGTGTTCAGGTAACCCTTATTTTACCTAATAATGGCTCCAAAGCACAAGAGTGGTGGTGTTGGCAATTTGAATATGTCAAAGAAAAACCATAAGGTGCTTCCTTTAAGTAAATAGGTAGCTTCCCAGCTTAATAAGGAAAGAAAAAATCATATGCTGAAGTTGCCAAGATCTACAGTAAGAATAAATCTTCTATTTGTGAAATTGTGAAGAAGAAAAAAGAAATTTGTGCCAGTTTTGTTGTCACAACTCTAACTGCAATAGTTACAGCCATAGTGTGTGCTAAGAACTTAGGTATTTTGAGAAGTAATCACATTCACATAACTTTTATTATAGTACATGTTTAATTGTTCTATAATTGTTCTATTTTAATATGTTATTGTTGTTAGTCTCTTGCTATGCCTAATTTATAAAGTAAACTTTATTGTAGATATGTATGTATAAGAAAAAACATTGTATACATAGGGTTCAATACCATTCATAGTTGTAGGCTTTTCCTGGGGTTCTGAGAATGTATACCCCATGAGTAAGAGGAACTACCATACAAACTCTACTTCTTTCTGTATAGCCTTATGAATACAATTTACATATTTCACTGCCATTTAAGCTTAGCAAAAGGCCATTATTACGAATACCAATCATAGTTCTTCGATGTAAAAACTAACCTATTCACTATGGATTAATCTTAGGAAAATTTGTGCTTACATTAATGGCATGAACTATTTTGCATCCTTAGTTCTGCTCATGATAGTTTTTTCGGTTCTCTTTCTGATTGTCAGACTGATGCCATTTCTTTGTTCATTGCAACCTCTCATCCCTCTTTAACTTGCTGGTTTGAATCTTTAATTACCATTGAAGGAAAAGACAAATGCTTGTTAGCAATTGCTTCTTCCCTGAGATACTCTTAGAAAGTCCAAGTGTTTTAGTTGAGGAATTTTTGCCATTTATTTTTGACTGTTCAGCCATCACTTTATCTCAGTTTCTAGTTTCAACTGTGGTTTTTTTTTTTTTTTCCAACTTGATACCACAGAGCTCATTCAAAATGGGTGGAAGAGGCTGAATGGGAAGACTTTGACATTAAAATGTGAACACAGTCCTAAAGTCAACCACAACAAAACATATTGAAATAAAGCTCTATTCAAGATTTCAGCAAAAACAGGGATTTATGTCACAAAAATCTGTTGTGAAGTCAAGCAAGAAAAAAACCTCTTGTGAATTGAAAATTCATGATGGGAAGCTTTGTTAGTCTGGCTTTGATAATATTCAAATGACATTTCTTTACCTATATTAGGTTTAACCTAGTATATTAATGTTAGATTAAACCTTATAAAATTACTTATTTTATAGATAAAAGTGATTGAATGTTATCAACATCACATGGTTTAATCTAATATTATAGGCATGGCTATTGAAAAAAACTCCTAATGATAGGCTTCAGTGATTATCCACTGAATTAAATGGTGACAGTGCCACATTCAGTGACTTCTACTTTTGTTAGTGTCAAAACAGACAAACCAATGTAACAAAGAGTACTGAGCCTTGAGACTAATTAAACTGGGTAAAAGGCAATAAGCTTGTGAAATAAATAACAGACTAAAAGAACAGATTATTGATACATAACTAATGCCATTGTACAACTTATACCATTATCTGTGATATAATTATAGATTATATTGTATAATTATAGATAATGTATTATCAAAAATTAAGAGATAAGCAGGATTGTCCTCCCACCACCGATATCCAAAGCTTATTCTGTAGTATTTATGCAAATATTGAGGGATCAAGAAAATGTGGGAAAACACTAGAATGGGAATAAAATTTCTACTTTTGTTAGGAGGACTATATCTTCTGGAAGAAGAAATAGAAACTCTAGTTAGTAGATAATCCAGGATCGCATCCCTATTTTTATAGGAAATATTCACGGCTATTCCCACCCTCAGGTGGGAAACTGTGCTTTCCTGTACTTCCAGAAACTGGGGTCAAAGCACATTAATTTCAGGACGTTGGTGACAAGACTCTTATTGACAAAGAAGCTATGGAAATATAGCTGTAAAATGTGAAAAGGTGATAGTATAAAATTGGATAGTAAGAGAAGGGTTCAATTCGAGCAATGATCTAGGTAGTTTCTGAGAAAATTAAAAAAAACTGAACAAGTTATTGTTAAAAAGTTTTGAAGGCATTAAAGAGCTACCAGATTAGAATTTGTAGGCTTAAGATCCAGTGAAAGTCAGAAGCCAAGAGAAGTAATCATGACATTTAGATGCACTTCTGATTTGCTGATAGCTTCATGAACTATGTGAATATACAAAAAACCACTGAATTACACATTTTAAATGTGTGAATTGTACATTATGTGAATTGTATCTCAATAAAGCTACAAAAAACATTCAAAGTTTCAATTATCTCTGCAATATTTCAAATACAAAATCTAGCATTCAGTCAAAAATAACTATAAATAAAAAGCCATCACTGTCTGTAAACTATGATAGAAAAATAGAGAATAGAAAGAGACACAGAAAAGATCCAAGTATTGGAATTCTCAGATATATAATTTAAAATACATCTAATTTATTTATTTTATATATCCAATATATTTGTAATTAGAGTCTCAGAAAAAGAGGAGAAGGAATGAGACGGAAGCAATACAGGAAAAGATAATTGCCAAGAATATTCCAAAAGTTATGAAGAACATTAACCCATGGAGGCTGGGGGAGCCTCTGTGGAAAGCGGGGAGCCCAGAGGCAGTGGGAGGTGGCTGCAACTGTGAAATGGCAGAGATAGTGGCAGACACTGGGCAGCTCATCACCAACCCGCAGAACCTGGAAGACACCTACGGGCTGCCCAGCAACTTCCTTGAGATTGATGTGAGCAACCCTCAGGTGATGGGGGTCAGCCAGGGCCACTTCACCACCTATGAAATCAGAGTCAAGACAAATCTGCCTATTTTCCAGCTGAAGGAAACTACTGTTAGAAAAAATACAGTGGCTTTGAATGGCCATGAAGTGAACTAGAAAAAGAGAGCAAGGTTGTACTTCCCCCACTCCCTGGGAAAGCATTTTTGTGTCAGCTTCCTTTTAGAGGAGATAATGGAATATTTGATGACAGTTTTATGGAAGAAAGGAAGCAAGGGCTGGAGCCATTCATAAACAAGGCCGCTGGTCATCCTCTGGCACAGAATAAATGTTGTCTTCACGTGTTTTTGCAGGATGAAATAATAGATAAAAGCTAGACTTCATCTAAAATAACACAGGCCTGAAATTTAGTGAGGGGGGCAAAACAAGAGAACAGTTTTGTGACCATTAATGACTCAGATGCACCAGTGAAGATGTTCTAACTTTTAGTATGCTGCACAGAAACTAGTGTATCATGCCTTTAGTATACTGACACCCTTATGCTCTGCTTTGTTTTGTTTGGGCAGTTGACAAGAAATTAACTTGCTTTAGTGAAAATCCCTCACTCCAGCCTTTCTGTATAATGACTTTTCCTTGCTGTATTAATGTGGTGTACATGATAGCCTCACGAAGCTGTCATTCCAGCATAATCTCATGTCCTAACTAAGGCTACTGACCTGGTCTTATCTGCAGTTTTTGTGTCACGTTTGCTTCTTGAATCTGATAAACTAGAATATTTCTCTTACCCCCTTTTTAATATGTGATGTCACTTGACCTAATTTATGTGTGGGAGCACTGCACCATTGGTTGCCAGCATCCTACATGAAACAGACACATTTGTATGCAGAAAGGATATCCCTTCAGGCTTGTAATACCTTTCACATGGAATATCAATGAGGGAAATCTTTATATTCTGTGTAAAAACAAAATCAAATTTATATACTAAAATCATTTGTCTAAAAATGCAAGTTGTTTTCAAATAAAAATAAAAATGCATTTCTGATATGCAAATAAAGAGAAGGAAATCTTACCCTTTGAAACAGCATGGGTAGCCCTAGAGAGCATTATGCTAAGTAAAATGAGCCAGTCAGAGAAAGACAAATGCCATGTAGTTTCACTCATATGTAGAATCTAATGAACAAACTGAACAAGGAAAGTATAGGCAGGCTCATAGGCAGAGACAAGGCTGACAGCTCTGGTTCAGCAGGGAGGTTGAGGTGGAGGGATTGAGCAAAACAAAGAAAGTCGTGGACACAGACAACAGTGTGTTGATTGTTGGGGCAGGCAGGTAGGGAGAGCTGGAGGACGGCATAAGGGGGTTAAATGGTGATGGAAGCAGGCTTGACTTGGGGTGATGAACACACAACACAGTGTATAGAAGATGTGTTGTAGAATTGTACACCTGAAACTTGTATAATTTTGTTAACCAGTGTCACCCCAATGAATTGAATTAAAAATCTCAAAAAAAAATTTATACTTGTAGTGTTAAGGCAGATGTCCTTCATGACTGCCAAGTGCGAACATGTTAAATAGACATTTGTAGCAGGCTTCATTTTCAAATGTCACTTCACAGATAGTTATGAATCAGATATTGGGTTCGATGACCTCACAGTTCAGTTGATCTATATATGGTGGAAGATTCTTTTCTCAATATTTACTGCTATACATGCCAATATTTTGTGGCAAAAATCTTGGATCTTTTTTCTCTCTCTTTTATTTATTGTTGTTCAAGTACATTTGTCTCCATTTACGCCCCACCACTCCCCCCAACCTTCCACCCTCGATCCTATGCCCCTTTGGTTTTGTCCATGTGTCCTTTATACACATTCCTGACAACCCTTTTCCCTTTTCCCCCCATTATCCCCTCCAACCTCTCCTCTGGTTACTGTCAGTTTATTCTTAATTTCCAAGAATAAAATTAAGTTTATTCTTAATTTCCATATACTTTGCTCGCTTGTTTGTTTTGTTGATTAGGTCTTTTGCCCATTTTTTAATTGGGTTGTTTGTGTTCCTGGAGTGGAGTCGTGTGAGCTCTTTATATATTTTGGAGATCAAACCCTTGTCCGAGGTATCATTTCCAAATACATATTCCCATATGGTTGGTTCCCTTTTCATTTTGCTGATGTTTTCTTTAGCCAGGCAGAAGCTTTTTAATTTGATAAAGTCCCATGTGTTTATTCTTTTCTTTATGTCCCTTACTCTAGGGGACATATCAGTGAAAATAATACTAGAATCTTGGATCTTCTATCAGGTTATCTGTACAACATCTGCTGGAGCTGTTAAATTGCAGAAAATTGTCACATTTTCTCCTAAAACAGCTGTCTCCTTGTTTTTGTGTTTTATCCTGTGTGGAGAACCTGAAAATAAAACCCAGTTTGAATTAAGAGAAATGTAGTTTTATACTACCTTAGATTTATAACAGCATGTAACTATTTTATAATTATCTTTTTATTTGCCTGTTTTTACCACTTAAAAATGAACTCTCTATCTTCTTCACTACTGATACATAGTTTCTAAAAGTGTCTCTGCCAGATACTACCTAATCAATAAATATTTATTGAGTGTAAATAGAGAGGGCCCAGAGACTAATCAAAGGATGCTCAACACTGCTAGCCATCAGAGAGATACAAATTAAAACCACAATGAGGTACCACTTCACACTGCTCAGAATGGCCATCATAAACAAATCAACAAACAACATGTGCTGATAATGTTGTAGAGAAAAAGGAACCCTAGTACATTGTTGGTGGGAATGCAGACTGGTGCAGCCACTGTGGAAACCAGTATGGCATTTCTTCAAAAAACTAAAAATAGAACTGCTTTTTGCCCAGCAATTCCATTGCTGGGATTACACCCTAATAATCCTGAAACTCCAATTCAAAAGAACCTATGCACTCCAGAGTTCATAGCAGCATTATTTATAATAGCCAAGTACTAGAAACAGCCTAATTGTCCATCAGTAAATGAGTGGATCAAAAACTTTGGTACAGTTATACAATGGAATACTACACAGCAGAAAGAAAGAAGGAACTGCTACCCTTTGCAACAGTGTGGATGGAACTGGAGAGCATTATGCCAGGCAGTGAAAGACAAATACCATATGATTTCACCTGTAAGTGGAACCTAATCAACAAAACAAACAACCAAGGAAAAGATAAACAGATACATGGAATAAAGAACACACTGACATTGACCAGAGGGGCGGAGAGAGGGAAACGGGGAAAACAAGGGGAAGCATCAAGTCAATGAACATGTATAAAGGACCCATAGACAAAGACGACGGGTGGTGGGGGGAGGATTGAAAGTGACAGGTAGGGGGGTGGGTAGGGCAGGGGACAGTAATAGGGGAAAATGGGGACAACTTTAATTGAAACAACAATAAAAAATTTTAAGTTGAAACATAAATTAATAACCATAAGATGAGTAATGTTAAATTTGATTGATTTCTGAGAGCTAAGTGTGAACTAGCTTGAGGGTAACAAACTCTGAGGGCTCCAGTCTTAGGGAGAAGCCAGAATTCCATAGGTTTCATCAACAGGAACCCCACCAGAGTCTCACGGTAAAGAGCCAAGAAAAAAATCACCTCATATCTTTGGTAAAGATAGGGTAAAGTAACTTAGTGTTGGTGATTAGCTAGAGATTGAGAAAGGAGAGCAAAAAAGACCTAGATATTGAGTGTAATAAACTGGGAAGCATAAACCTGTTTGCTTGCTAGCCAGGAAGCTGCATCTTCACGCTCCAAGGGATTGCAGCATTTCTCTGCCAAGAGGATTAACACTCCTATCTCCACCCTCCCACCCCCCGCTGGTACCAGATTACCAGGTGGGATCAGGGAAAGGCAGGCATATGTGCAGTAGAAGTCAAAATGGCACAAAGGGAGTTACTCAACTAAAAGGCCTGTCAGTCTAGCCTGGGGAAAGAAGGTATTGGTTGGGAGGTGAATGCATCTGAAGCCCATAGAAGCTTGGGAAGTTCATTGGTCATTTTGAAAAAGGCACTTGTTCAGACCCAAATCCAAACTCCTGGTTATAACTCCAGGGAAACAAAGAAGCTGTCTCTCTTGCTCATGGTCTGTACTTGCATGGTGCCCTGGAAACACATGCTAAACTAGCTGGGTACTGGACTGACTGTACTTTGATGTGGAGCACAAACTCTGGGCAGTGGCCTTCATCATGGCCCTACTGAAGACAAGAATATGAAAGTGGAAAAGACATCTGTGTTCAGGCTGCCTGTCACTACCAAACCCAATAAGCAGAGACAGAGACTGAATCTTTATGGGCACTTTATTCAGATGGCCGGCGACCTAAGAAGATGGCAGGTTCATACCCTAACAGACCATCTTACATTTTCTTTCCAAGCCAGACTTTTATAACAGAGAACAAAGTGCAGTGCAGTGTTTTGAAATTCAGGGAAAATTATATTAAAAAACTGCAGTATTCTCACCCTGGGCAGTTAGCTGCACCCAGGGGTGGGTGGTCATCTGTCTCTTCCTGGAATACAATGGCCTGGATGTTACAGGGTGCAGCCAAGAGGGGGGACCCCAAATGGGCATTTGAAATAGGGTCCAGAACTCAAGGTGTCCAGGAGATTTTAAGATGTCTTCACCCCTTCCCCCACAGGTGTGAGTTGGGGGAAGGGGCACACGGAGCAAGAACATGCAGGGCTGTTTTGCACAGCAACAGCTTTGCAGCTAATCCATGGCATGGTCATTTAACATACCTATAGCCTTTGGCTGGTTGCTTAGATATGCTAAATAGCTATGGCGATGCTCTGGGCCAGGGGGATGGAAAGGGACCCCACCCCAAGATGTGACTGGGGGGCAGGTCCCCCAAGTTATAGCACCTGCGTGGGAGCTTGGAGAAGATTGGCTCCATGACATGGGGCCACACCTGTCCAGACCCACAATGGCAGCCAGAAAAGCTGGAAAGGACAGGAGACTGAGGGCAAATGTGGCTGAGTGTGGGAGGAGTCAGAAATGGGGCTTCAGAGGAAGATTGGTGTGGGGATTTAAACACAGACATGGCAGCCATTGAGGAGAGAAGCACGCAGTTTTGGCTGAGAGGGGACTCCTGTGGCCCTGGGAGAGAAGACCACGAGGCTGGAGCAGTGGAGAGAGAACCTCGTGCCTTTGCCAGAGTGGGGACCCCTGCAGCATTACTAGGGGGAACCACCACCTGGCTTTAGCAGAGACCCTGGCAACACAGCTGAGGGTACCGGAACCCAGGGAGGTCTCCCAGTCAAGATGGAGTACTAACTGGGAATAACCAGAGGACTGCCTGAGCCATGGACTTCTATTTCCTTTCCTGAGATACGGTACCCCAGACTGGGCAAAGGGGGAAGGAAGAACTGTGTGTGTTTGTGGGTGTTTTAAGGGACTTTAGGATTTTGATGAAGACATTAAGCCACTACTTTAAGTTTGTATAGCATTAAATAAAAATTTTCTTTCCTTTTCACGAATCTCTGGCATTGAGAGACATCTTTCCTACAGACAGCTGACATAACAGTCCTGGGGGGTTCCTCCCTGGAGAGGAGGAGTGCTTAAGTACGATATTGTTATGTTACAGAATTAATGCTTATGATTTTGTAATAAAAAAGGGGCATTGTTTGTGTTGGACCCTGTGCTTTACCAGAGCCTTACTCCATGTATGTGAAAGGACAAGGACCCAATTCCAGTTCTCTTTAGCTTTTCTGCCTGATCTAAGTGGAAAAAAGAGAAAAATAAAGCTAAAACAATTTGTGAAGGTCTCAGCCAAGGGACACGGGCTCACTAAGAGAGTGACATTTAACAATAAAAATTCAAAATATTTCTCTTCCCCCATCCTTTACCACCACATCAATAGGGCTCCACTATAATGCCTGTGGATTACAGCTGAAATGTGGCAAGGCTCACACCCTAATTCAATCTTAAGGAAATTCAGAAATAACAGGGGAGACCCAAAGAAACCACAAGAATGTGAAGCTTTTGACACCTAGATCTATAGTAAACAGTAAATGCAACCCAACTCCCAGCCAGATTAACATAAAACCCATGCTAAAGCTTATTTACCTTAGTTCCTGTTACCTAATGTATTGCATCTGGATTTCAACAAAAAATTACAAGGCCTGCTAAAAGCCAAGAATAAAAAACAATCGAAAGAGACAAATAAGCATTCAAGCCAAACTCAAATGTAGTAGAGATTTTGATTATCAGGCAGGGAATTAAAAATAAATGCCTAGCATAATTAAAACTTTGGTAAAAAAGTTGACACATGCAAGAACACATGGAGAATGTAAGTAAATAAACTGCCAAAAATTATGCAAAATTAACTACTAACTAACTGGCAAAGAGCTCATTTGCTTTAAGAAGGTTTGTGGCCTCTTTTGTAGTTTGAGATTCTTTGGTTCATTGCAGAAGTGCTAATTACCTTTTTTCATTCTCTGTTTATTAAGTCACTCTTTTAATTATGCTCAACTTAAATGGTTTACTAACTAGTTGTCAACAACTTGGATACCTACGTAATTGACATGCAGAGTCAAAAATAATGTTCTGGTCACCTAACTTTACAAAAGTAAAAAGACTACAACCTAGTATTTATCCACCATTGATTCCCAGCCTAATGCACTTGAGAGAAAAAAAATGAATAGTTACCTTATACCCATATGGGAAGCATGAGGACTAGAGAACAGGATGGAGTGGAAAGCCCATGAAATTTGATAACAAAATCTTCACTGACACTTGGAATATTTTATTTTCTAACTGAACTCTAATGCTGAAATGAAAATTTTCAGGTCTGCCAAAATCTGTTACTCAGTAAGCACTTGCTCCGAAAGTTTGTTAAAATTTTTTTGTCCCTTAATTTTGAGCTTTCTTGTCTACCTAATCTTAGGTCTACACATCATATAGATTTCCTAAACATATCTGCTTGCTATTCTGTAGCTGTCAAATCATTCATACACAGGCTCTGAAACCTTACCTCCTAATTTGAAAGAAATTTTAATTAACTTTTCTTTTGGGAGTGTTACTAACCATTCACAGTCTTTTATATCCTGTTATTTGCGTACATAATAGATATAAAACTAGTTTATCCACAATAAGTAAGATTAAGTAAAAAGACTGCTCTACACAGAGTTAGGCTAAGTTTCTAATTTTTTTTTCTCTTGGCATCTGAATCTCTATAATCCGCCTCCTAAACAACTCAAGTAGAAATTTAAAAAGATGCTTAGTAGTATCATTAAAATTACAAATTCAATGCTATTTACACATTAAGGTGAACATTTAAAACAAAAACAGACACAGATTACTTTCACCTTATAAACTTCTCTCTCTGTATACTACTTGAAATAGAAAGAAAGCCCTCCTTGCTTGGTGTTTTTGATTTCTATTTCTCTGCTTTGAATTCCAACCCAGCCATTTACCTATTGGCATCACACCAGCTTCACCAGAATGTCTACCTCCAGCTGAGATCCTGAAAAGCAGTGCCCATTCACTACTAGTTCACAGCATATTTTAACATGAACAATCCATTTGAAAGTGAAATTTTTATTTCTCCTGCACTTCTGTCATTGGTAGTTTAATGAGTATTGTCTTTGGACAGTGTCTTGTGTTCTTTCTTAACAAGTTAGGGCAGTGATCTTTATCCAGGGAATTTATCTGAGTATTACAGTTAGCCTAACAGACCAAGGTGAGGCATTGACTTGGGGTAAATACTTTCCTCAGAGAAGCACAGCTGGGCTTACCTTTCCTGGAGTAAGATCATTCACCAGTCTCCATTTCACACACACTTACAAAAATATCCGCTCCACACATAAACACACACAATGTGTGCACACACAGGACACATTTTGGGCAATAGCCTTCTCTTTTCCCTTTTGTCACTAATAGACCCCTATAAAAATTACCTTCCCCCTCTCATAACTTTTCCTCAGCCTCTGCTTCAAAGGACACGAAATCCTCCATTGGCACAGGTGGTTCCAGCTCCATCCCCCAATCACACCAGGATTCCTATGGTTCTAGATGTTGGCAGCCTTTCCTCTCTGAATTCCCTTAAGACAAACTTTCCCCCTATTTAAATTTCAGCCTCTAAGCCCCCACTGTAAGCTCACTACCCACAAGAGAGCTAACACCCCAGGTAATGAAGCAGAGAAAACTCAGTTCCCAAAGGGAAAGGAAACTGATTCTATAACTCTATCACCTCTAGTGCTGGAAGCCATCCCTGAGACAGAGCAAGGGAGCGTTGTGAATAAAGAGGTATTAGGAGTAGACGTCTAGCTTCTGGATCAATGCGTAGCACTGCTGCTGTGTTGAAAAACAAGAAATTCTTTTTTATAAAGATTCAAAAATCTTTAAAATTATTTAATATATATCTGCCAATCTTGAAACGTACCAAACCTCTCTAAGCTGCATGATTGGCATATCCATGAATATAATGCTATGATATATGAATATAAGAAAACAATGGGTTTAGGTAACAGCACACCACTGGAGGAATATGCATTATTATTAATTTATAAATGGTAAATATTGAAACTTAGAATAAAGTTAAAGCTAGTCTTTCATCATAAAACACACAAATTTTCTTTCTCACCTCAAAACTATAGATTTTTTTGAATTACACTCTATTATTTATGCTATTACAGTTGTCTTCACTTTTCCCCCTTTAATAACTTCCACCCAGCTCTCCATTCCAATCTCCACACCATTGTCTATGCCCATGGATCATGCATATATGTTCTTTGGCTAATTCCTTCACTTTCTCTCATCCAGTCTCTCCCCATTCCCTCCAACAGCTGTAAGTCTCTTCCATATATGGATGTCTTTATTTCTACCCCAATATTTTGCTCATTAGTTTTTGTTCATTAGATTCCACACAAAAGTGAGGTCATACAATATTTGTTTTTCATGGAGTGACTTATTTTACTTAGCATAATATTCTCCAGGTCTATCCATGCTGTCACTAATAGTAAGAGTTCCTTCTTTTTTACTGCTGTGTAGTATTCCATTATGTAAATGTTCCACAGTTTTTATACACTCTTCTACTGGTGTGCACTTTGGCTGTTTCCGGATCTTGGCTATTGTAAATAATACTGCTATGAATATAGGGATGCATATATTCTTTTGAATTGGTGTTTAAGGATTCTTAGGATATATTACCAGAAGTGGAATTGGTGGGTCAAGAGGAAGTTCCATTTTTAATATTTTGAAGAAACTCCATACTATATTCCACAGTGGCTGCACCAGTCTGCATTCCCACCAACATTGTGGTAAGGTTCCCTTTTCTCCACAACCTTGCCAGCACTTGTTGTTTGTTGATTTATTGATGACTATTATGCTGACAAGTGTGAGGTGATATCTGGTTTTAATTTGCATTGTGGTTTTAATTTGCACTCCTCTGATGATTGGTGATGTTGAGCATCTTTTCATATGTCTATTGACCATCTGTATATTCTCTTTGGAGAAATGTCTATTCAGGTCTCTTACCCATTTTTTAATTGGACTCTTTCTTTTCCTGGTGTCAAGTCATGTAAGTTCTTTACATATATTGGAACTTAAATCCTTCATTGACAAACATGTTCTGTCATACAGTTGGTTCCCTTTTCATTTTGATGATGGTTTCTTTAGCTGGGCAGAAGATTTTTAATTTGATGTAGTCCCATTTGTTTATTTTCTCCTTTGTTTCCTTTGTCCTAGGAGATATATCTGCAAAAATATTGCTATGTGAGACATATAAATTTTACTGCCCATGTTTTCTTCTAGGATTTTTTATGGGTTTGCAAATTGCATGTAAGTCATTCACCCATTTTGATTTATTCTTGTGCATAGTGTAAGTTGGTGGTCTAGTTTCATTTATTTTTGCATGTACCAGTCCAGTTCTCCCAAGCCATTTATTCAATAGACTATCTTTACTCCATTGTACGCTAATGCCTCCTTTGTCAAATATTAATTAACCAAAAAGATATGGGTTTATTTCTGGGCTTTCTGTGATTTACCATTGATCTATATACCTGTTCTTATGTCAGTGCCAGGCCATTTTGATTATAGTGGCCTTGTAGTATAGTTTGATATCAGATATTATGATACCTCCAGCTTTGTTTTTCTTTTACAAGGTAGCTGAAGCTAATTTGGGTCTTTCTTGGTTCTATATACATATTTGCAACATCTGTTCTAAATCTGTGACATATGCCATTGGCATTTTAATAAGAAATACATTGAATTTATAGATTGCATTGGATAGTATAGACATTTTAATGATGTTAATTCTAGTCTATGAACATGGTATATGCTCCCACTTATTTGTATATTCCTCAATTTCTTCCTTCAGAGTCCTGTAGTTTTTCTAGTACAGATCTTTTAACTCCTTGGTTAAATTTATTCCTAAGTACCTTATTTTTTTTCTGTTGCAATAGTAAATGGGATTGTTTTCTTAGTTCTCTTTCTGATAGTTCATTATTGGTGTGTAAAAATGCCACTGATTTCTCAGCATTGATTTTTGTATCCTGCTCTTTTGCCAAATTCATTTATTAGGTCTAGTACATTTTTGGTGGAGTCTGTAGTGTTTTCCATGTATAATATCATGCCATCTGCAAATGAAAGTTTTACTTCTTTCTTTCCAATTCAGATGCTTTTTATTTTTTATTGTCTAATCTCTATGTCTAGAACTTCCAATACTATGTTAAATGAGAGTGATGAAAGTAGAAATCCCTGTCTTGTTCCTCATCTTAAGGGGAGAAAATTTGTTTTTTCCGTTGAGTATGATATTGATTATAGGTTTTTTATATATGGCCTTTATTGTGGTGAGGTATGATCTCCCTATCCCCACCTTGCTGAAAGTTTTTCTTATAAATGAGCAAAAAATTTCATCAATGCTTTTTATGATTTTTATCTTTCATTTTGTTTATGTGATGTATCACATTTATTAATCTGTGAATATTGTACCAACTTTGCATCTCCAGGATAAATCCCTCTTGGTCATGTTGTATAATCTTCTTTTGCTCTTTAAAAAAATTATATTTCTACCATTACCATTTATTCCCCTTATACCCCTCCATACTGCAATCACCAAACTGTTGTCCATGTCCATGAGTGCTTTTCCCTTTTTGCTCAATCCTTCCACCCCCTAACATCTATCCCAGAGCTATGAGTCTGTCTCTATTTTGCTTGTTAGTTCAGTTTGTTCATTAGATTCCACATATAAGTGAGATCATAGGGTATTTGTCTTTCTCTGACTGGCTTATTTAACCTAGTATAGTGTTCTCCATGTCCATCCATGCTGTTGCAAAGTCTAAAATTTACTTCTTTTATAGAGCTGAGTAGTATTCCATTCTGTAAATGTCCCATAGTTGTTAGATCCACTCATCTATTCATGGAGATATAGGCTGCTTCCAAATATTGGCCATTGTAAATAATGTTGCAATGAACATAGCGGTGCTTATATTCTTTCAAAGTAATGTTTTGGGTTTCTTCAGATATATTTCCAGAAGTGGGATTGCTGGGTCAAAAGCCATATATACTTTTAATTTTTCAAGGTATCTCCATACTGCTTTCCACAGTAGTTGCTCAAATTCCCACCAACAATGGAAAAGTGTTCCCCCTTCTCCACAACCTTGCCAACACTTATTGTTTGTTGATTTATTGATGATAGCCATTTTGACCAGTGTGAGGTATTATCTCATTGTGGTTTTATTTGCTTTCTTCTGATGATTAGTGATGCTGAGCATCTTTTCATATGTCTATTAGCCATCTTTACATCTTCTTTGGAGAGGTGCCTCTTCAGGTCCTTTGACCATTTTTAAATTTGTTTTTTTGTTATTTTGGTGTTGAATTTTATAAATTCTTTATAAATTTTGAATATTAACCCCTTATCAGATGAATACATTCACCCATCCCCTGAGTTTTCTTTTTATTTGTTGATGGTTTTCTTTGCTGTGAAAAAAAAACTTTTTAGTTTGATATAGTCCCATTTGTTTATTTTTTCTTTTGTTTCCCTTGATTGAATAGATATATCAAATAAAATATAGCTATGAACAATGTTCAAGATTTTACTGCCTATGTTTTCTTTTAGGATTTTTATGGTTTGGGGCCTAACATTTAAGTCTTTGATCTATTTTGAATTCATTCTTGTGTGTGGTGTGAGAAGGTGGTGTAGTTTCATTTTTCTGCATGTATCTGTCCAATTTTCCCAACACCATTTATTAAATAAACTATCTTTAGCCCATTCTATGTGCTTGTTTCCTCTATCACATATTAATTGACCATAAATGCATGTGTTTATTTCTGGGGTCCCCATTCTGTTCCATTGACCTATGTGTCTGTTTTTATGCCAGTACCATGCTGTTTAGATTACTATGGTCTTGTATTATAGTTTGATATTAGGTAATGTGATTCCTTAAACTTTGTTCTTTTTTTCTCAGGATTGCTGTTGGAATGAGGGGCTGTTTGTGGGTCCATATGAATTTTTGAAATATTTGTTATAGTTTTGTGAAATACACAAAATACTTTGTGTCTTGAGAAGAATTGCATTGAATCTATAGATTGTTTTCAGTAATATGGACATTTTAATAATGTTAATTCTCCCTATCCATGAACATGACATATGCTTCCATTTATTTGTTTCTTCTTCAGTTTCTTTCTTCAGTGTCTTATAATTTTCTGAGTATGGGTCTTTCAAATCTTTGGTTGAATTTATTCCGATGAGGTAGAAAGAAATAAAACTGTCTTTATTTGCAGATGACATGATACTGTACCTAGAGAATCCTAAAGATTCCACTAAGAAACTACTAGATCTGTTAAGTAAATTCAGTAAAGTAACAGGATACAAAGTTAATACCTAGAAATCAGTTGCATTTTATATGCCAAAAATGAACAATCAGAAAGGGAAATTAAAAAAATAATCCCATGCACAATTGCTTCAAAAAAAATAAAAAACCTAAAAATAAATTTATACCTATGTCTTTTTTTTTCTTTGTCTCTCTCACTCTCTTTCTTCTTAATGCAATCCCTTAACATTTCTTGCAATGCTGGTCTGTTGGTAATGAACTTCTTTAGCCTTTTTTTGTTGTTGTTGGAAAGCACTTTATTTTTCCTTCAATTTTAAATGATAAGCTTGCTGGATAGAGTAGTCTTGGTTGCAGTTTCTTCCTTTTCATTACTTTGAATACTTCATTTCATTCCCTTCTAGTCTGAAGTGATTCTGTTAAGAAATCAGCTGACAGTTATATGGGAGCTCCCTTGTAGCTAACTATCAGTTTCTCTCCTGATGCCTTTAAAATGGTCTCTTTGTCTTTAAAATATGCCATTTTAATTATGATGTATCTTGTGTAGTTCTCTTTTGAATTCATCTTCACCGGGACTCTCTGTGTTTCCTAAACTTATATGACTGTCCTTCTTGAAATTAAGGAAGGTTTCTACCATCATTTCTTCAAACAGGTTTTCTAAGCCTTGCTCACTTTCTTCTCCTTCTACTACTACTATTATGTGGATATTATGTTTCTTGTTATCCCAAAGTTCCTTTAAACTACCTCATTCTTTTTAAGTCTTTTTTCTTTTTGTTCCTCCAATTGGGTGCTTTTTTACCTTACCACCCAAATCACCAATTCAGTCCTTTGCTTCATCCAGCCTACTTTTCATCCCTTCTAGTGTATTTTTCATTCAGATGTTGTATTCTTCATTTCTTACTGGTTCTTGTTTATGGTTTCTATGTGCGTTTTCATGCTGATGTAGTTCTCACTAAGTTTCTTATAGTTCCCATTAAGGTCCCTGAGCATCCTTATAACCATTACTTTGAACTATATATTTGATAAATTGTTTGCCTCCATTTTATTTAGCTCTTTATCTGGAGATTTTCTCCTTTTCTTTCATTTGGGGGCTATTTGTATTCCCTTTGTAGCTATCTCTTTGTGTTTGTTTCTATGTATTAGATAGAACTGCTATGACTTCCAGAGTTCATGGGATGGATTTATATAGTAGGTGTCCTGTGGGACCTAGTGTTACAGTGTCCTTGACCTCCTGAGCTGGATGCTCTGGTAACGTCCCTTGTGTGTTAAGTTTTGTGGGTTCTCCTTTTTTAATTGGGTCTTGATTGTTGTTAACCCATTTGGGGGTGGAATTTCTCCACAGTTTGGCTGGCTAGGAGGCTCACCTCCAACAGTATCATTTAAGCTGTTGTACACATGCTGACAAAACAAAATAAAACAAACAAAAATCCAACAGAAAGGACAAAAGACAAGAAAAGAGAAACTAAAAAAGAATAATAAAAGGAAAAGAATATGAGAAGAAAAGGGAAAGAAAAAAGAACATGAGAATAGAAGGAAGAGGAAACATAAGAATAAAGAATAGAAAGAGAAAATGGGAAAGAAGAAAAAAGAAAGAATAAAAATAAGAAAATGAAAACAGAAGAAAAAACAGCATGAAAAGGAAGGAGAAAAATGAGATATGAAAGAAAAAATAGAAAAACACAGCAAAAATAGAAAAAATCAATGAAAATATAAAAAATAAAGAAAATAATGAAAAAGAACACAGTGGGATTCATCTTAACAGAATTTAGTACCTGTCTGCTGGGATTTCCCTTTGGATACTGCTCCAATGTTGTCTGAAGCTTGTGCAAACCAATGACACATGTCCATGTCTAGCCCTCAGTGACCAATTCGAAGTTATAAGATATCCACAGTTGGGGCTTTTTCTGCTAGACTTGGCTGCACAGAGGAGAGTCCAAGATATGCCCCAAGACTGGTTTTTACCAGCACAGGCCCTAAGGGTGGGTCAGCAAAGGTCACAACGTACTGCAGGATGTGCATCCACTTGCCCTTGCCTTCTGGCCAGCTATCATCAGTCTTAGTCACTGAAAAGGCTGTTTCTGAAAGAGCTAATGGCAAAATTGAGAGGATGGGTTCCCTGGATCACCTGTGAGGTGAAGGTGCTGTTCACACTTCAGGGAAGATGGTGGGTGAGTTCCCCCACCCCTGAGTCACACATTTAAGTCTGTCCAAGATTGTTTTCCAGACCCCAGCAGGGCGGAGCCCCTATTAGACAGGCAGGTAGGGCCTCCAGTGCCCAGTGTTTGGGTCTGCCAGACACCCAGACAGTGTTTCTGTCGGTCATTTCTATCAGCTCTCCTGTATAGAGAAGCACCAGTCCAGTTCCCAGGAAAGTGGTGGAATGGCCATGCTCCAAAGCCAAAAACTCTGATGCCCCTAAGTCTGCCTGTGTCGCTGTCTCCTCATCAAGGCTTAAGATGCAGAGTGGGGTTATTTCTCTTCCCCAGACTAATTTCTTTGGGAGGGGCTTGCTCCTCTCAAGAAAAAATGGCTGCTGAGATATCGTAGGGGTGATGACCCAGCACAGTGATCCCAGCAGCCACTCCCCTACATCTCTCCCCAGTGCCTCCCACTCCAGTTTCTCCTCAGGTGACTCCAGTCCTTATAGCCCTCCCTTTGCTGAAGCCCAGGGTGAATGGATGCAAATTAAAATCTTATGCTTTGGCCCCTTAAAAAAGTGGCTTTGTTTCCAGCAGGCTCCATCTTTCCCCAGCAGAGAGAAACTGCACCACCTTTTACTGCTGGATGCTATGTGAGTGGTTGATCTCGGCTCTGCTGCTGTGTGCTGAGGAGCCTAGTGTGGGGTCTAGGCTTCACTCCTCTCAGAGGGAACCTCCCCCAGCCACGTTATTCCTCTGCAAAGCTTGCCTGCCACCTGTGGCAGTGAGGCCAGTGCCTTTTGTGACCCTACCTTTCCTACCAGTCTCAAGGTGGTTTTGCTCATCCTTGGTAAAGTCTCCTCTTCAAATAGTTTCTGGTTGTTAATTCAGGATGAGTGTTCCCCAGTTTAGGTTTATTTCCAGTTTGGCTCTGGGAAGAAGTGCAAGAAAGATCCACTTACTTTGCCACCATCTTCACATCCAGGAAACAGGATATTCTATTGAGGTAAAAACTGTTCCCAGTTCTTTTCTTATGAGTAATAAGATGTAAATACAGCATTATAACTTTAAAAATGTCTGTGATTTCAGCACAGTGCTCTAAATGAAATCATGTTTAAAGAATTAAAGGAAAGTATGAGAATGATGTCTCACCAAATATAAAATATCAATAGAGAAATCAAAATCACATACTATACTGATTGATATAAATCAAACTCAATATATATCAAATATCAATAAAGAAAAAAGTGAATAAAAATTCTGAACTAGAAAAGGGCATTAATTGAAAAGAAATATTCACTAAAGGGGCTCAATGACAATTTGAGCAGGCAGGAAATAGAATTAGTAAACTTGAAGATAGAGCAATTAAAATTATACAGTCTGTAGAACAGCAACAAAAAGAGTGAAGAAGAATGAGCAGAATCTCAGAGACCTGTGGGACACTACCAGTGTACCACCATACTCATGATGAGAGTCCCAGAAGAAGAGCAGAGACAAGGGGGTAGAAAGAATATTTAAAGAAATACTGGCTAAAAACTTCCCACATCTAATGAAAAAACATATATCCAAGAAGATCATCAAACTACATAGAATAAACACACAGAAATCCACACATAGACACATCATAGTTCCACTGTAAAATGCAAATAAAGAATCCTGAAAGCAGTGAGAGAGTGACTCATATGCACAAAAGATCTTCAGTAACAGCTGGTTTTTCACCAGAAATCACAGAGGTGAGGAGGCATATTAAAAGTCCTAAAAGGAAAAAATCAACAAAGAATTTCACATTTGGTAAAGCTGTTCAGGAAAAATGGAGGAAAAATTAAACATTTCCAGATTTTAAAAACTGAGATAATTTGTTAATAGCAGATCTGCCTTACAAAAATCCTAAAGGGGCACCTTCAGGCTGAAATGAAATGATACATGTTGTGGACTACATGTTCATGTTCCTCCAAAATTCATATGTTGAAATCTAATTCTCAGTATAATGATATTTAGAAATGGGACCTTTGGGAGATAATGAGCCATGATGGTGAAGCCCTCATCAATAGAATTAGTGTCCTTATAAAAAAAAACACAGAAAGCTAGCTTACATCCTGCTTCCACAATGTGAGGACACAATGAGAAGATGGCTGTCTGCATACCAGGAAGAGGTATTCACCAAAACTCGGCGAAGGTGGCACTCTGATCTCAGACTTCCAGCCTCCACAACTGTGAGAAATAAATTTATATTGTTTATAAGCCACCAAATTTGTGGTAATTAGTTGTGGCAGCCTAAACTAAGACACTATGAGACAGTAACTGAAATCCACATCAAGAAATTAAAAATATGGTAAAGGTCATTGTATAGGTAAATGCTAAACACAGTATAAGTGAGGTACCATTCTTCTTACTGTTCTTGCATGGTCTTCACCGAAACCTTTTTTTATAATTGAGTGGTGATGAATGTCCTGACTTTTCACATATTTTCCTCTGACACTGCCCCAATGAGGAAGGCAAGGGGACATCGCATGATTGGTGGGAGTGTAAGTCTAGGCTCCCACATGGTCTCCATTTATTCACAGGGTCGTGAGGTGCCTCTTCACTGCCTAGTGGATATAAAAGTCTGAACTTCCACTAGGCCTTTTATGATACCATCCTGGTTGGTGGAGGGTGGGAGTAGTAGGGTTCTGGAACCTTGTTGTAGTCTTACATGGATGAAGTCTAGTCTTCCCACTCAGCTTTTGCTGGTGTATATATTTGTTTGCGTGAGGGAGGGGTAAGTGAAAGTTTGACTGAAGTGAAACAGTTATTGGTAAATATTTTCTGTTTTGGTAGGCTGCCTTTTTCCTTTTTTTTTTTTAGAGGACAGGATTTTAAAGTCTGTAACTTATTGGCATTTCCAGGTTCCAGCTTCTACAGTACCCAGTCTGAAACATATGAGGCAAAAAGACAACCTAGGGAACTCATCCCTGTGTAGTTACTCAGGTCTCAAGGTCCCTATCTCATCTTCCTTCCCTTCATCTTTCAAAGTCTTTTTGTGTTGATTTTATATATAATGTTCAGGGCTTTGGTTGTGTTTATTGGGAGGAATAGGGGAAAGTACATAGACTCCATCTTCTCAGAAATGGAAATCCCACATAATTCAATTTTAAAAATTAGACAACAGACTTAGGCTCTTCACAAGCAAGAATGATCAATATACACATGAAAAGATAGGCACTCAACATTATTATTCATCAGTTAAATGGAAATTAAATCTGTCATTATAATAATACCAACACCCAAAAGAAAAACTGAAATTAAAAAAAATATTGTCAATACTAAGTATTGGCAAGATTGGTGGGAGTTTAAAATTGGTAGAATTACTTTGGCAGTATCTACCACAGTTGTATTTTACATGCATTATGACCCACAAAATGATGCCTAGATACATACCTAAGAGAAATAAATATGTCCACCAGAAGACATATACAAAAATGTTAGAGGAGCCTCATTTTTGGTAACTAAACTAAAAAACTTTAATGTCTATTGACTGTAGAATAGATAAATAAATTGTAGTAATATTCATAAAATTAAATACAACACAGCAATAAAATAAGAAAGAAGAAAATTGTGTTGTGGATTAATGGCACAAAATAACAAGTGAGAGAAGTCAGGCACAAAAAGTACATACTCTTTGGTCCCATTTATGTAAAATGCAAGAATAGGCAAAATATTAAAAAGTAATGGAAATCCAAATCATGGTAATTCTGGGGAAGGGATATTAACTGGAAAGAGATATAGGAGATATTCTGGGTTGCACAAAATACCCTGTGTCTTTTTATGGGTTGATACATAGATAAATTAATTGAGTTGGAAACTTAAATTCGTATTTGTGTATGTTCAAAATTTTTTTGGAGTTTTTTCTTGTTTAACTTCTTAACTTTTGAGATCTATTATTCAATCACACCTTCCTCAACTACCCACTGTTTCTAGTTTAATTCCCATTTTACATATTTACTCTTCAGCTTCTTCAGTCTTCTACCTATCTATCAAGACTGATATTATTGCTCCAATGCCTCACTATGGTGAACTATGGATAATATTCCAAATGCATTATAGTATTTCACAAAACCCTGTGTATATGTAAGTTTAGTTTATCTCTCAAAATATGCCAAGACATTACCTCATTTATGCCAACCTGTTATTAATTCTCAGAAAAATTTCATTATTTTGTGTATGAATAATCTGTGGTCCAGAAATATGGGAGCTTCTTGGTGAAATCTGAAACTGACCGCCCCATACAAGGAGAGCCTGAAGAAAGAGGCAGACCACACCAGATTGGTAGGTGGAAGATTTAATAAGCAAAAGAACTTGCAATACTTAATAAAGCTTATCTTAGGTGGCTGCAAGACATGCAGATCTCCTTACACACCTGCCAAAATCTTAAAAGTTTATATAGAGACTGACCTTATCTATGTTCAGCCTCATATACCATTCAGATGGTCTTAACAACACATTGCTCTCTCAAGATTATGCCTTTGAATATGGCTTTCATTGTGGGAATAGTGGGCCAAACATATATTACAAGGACAGAGGAGGGAGTGGGAGTCTCTGATTCTCTGGGTCCAGTTGTTAGGACAACCTGCAGTCACATCCTCTCCATGATCTTCTCCAACAATGATGAACATAACTGCTTTTATTATAATACAAACATTATTGGTACCTGTTTACAGACAAGTAAGCTGCTTTGGGGAAGAAGTTACTTATCACTTATTTCTGTATCCCCCAGGATTTCCATATATATAGAAATAATACACAGAAGGTGATTATTATTTTGCTAGATACCCTCATTTCTTCGCTATCTTAATCAAGTCACCTAGTTCCTTTCTGTCTTAAAAGGCTCAAATCCTGATTCCTTTGAAGAGCCTTCATCAATTTTCTCAGCAAAAAGCAATCATGACTTCATGTCTCCTCAATGATTATACTACATGGACTAAGTCATTCTTGTAGCATTTACTATGCACCAAAATAATTCTGAAGAAATATGACTTAAATAGTTTTTCTAAAAGAACAATTTATTGAAAGTTAGAAGTAAATAGGTTTTAATATACATAAAACTTCTTAACAATAAAGAGTAGAATTCACTTAAATGTAGGAGAACATTCTGCATGGCATGGGCCCAGCTCCCACTCGGACATGCACAAGACCCATGCCCAAGGATAGGTTCTCCCATGGGGACTCAGGCCTACAATGTGCCTAGGCCTATTTGAGTCTTGCTCTTGCTAAAAAACTCCCTCACCCTGAATTGAGGACATTTACTACACAGTAACTTCCTAAAATCCAAGCTAAACCTTCCAAGGATGAGTGTAACCGATTCAACCACTTTTGCTTTTTCATTTGGAAATATCGCTCTTCTGTGATGTGATTAGTGGCATTGGCTCCTTTGTTTTCTGTAAAAGGTAACCACCTAAAGCAAGCCTATGCATAGTAAATAAGGACCATCATGTAATGTGCCAAGAAACCCAATAAAGGCCTGTCATGGTGGAGGCTGTCGCTTTGGCTCCCCTTGAAAGAAAAGCCATGCTGTCCCTTTTCCTCCACCGGACTTGGTAGTCCATGTGAATGTCTCATTTCATCCATAATGATGCAGACACTGCGAGCTGGTGTCTGCATCACTTAAAAATTAAAGAAGAAACCACAGAGTAAAAGCATCAATAGGTTTTTGTCTACTAAAAATTTAAATTTAATAATGGTGGACTTCTAGTCAAGATGGTGGCATAGGTACACATAGCTCATCTCCTCACACAACCACATCAAAATTACAACTAAAATACAGAGCAACCATCACTCATGACCATTAGAAATCGAGTTGAATTGGATGTTTGACAACAACAGAATTAAAGAAACTACATTCATCCAGGCTGGTAGGAGGGGTGGAGATGTGTAATGGGCTGGTCCCACATCCACATTTGGAGGATGAAAATTTGGGAGGGGTCTCTCAAGAGTGAGGAGTCCCAGCCCCACACCAGGCCCCCCTGAGCAGGCTTCCAGTGCGAGGAAGATAAGTCCCCCAAATTTCTGGCTGCAAAAACAGGCAGAGATTAAGTCACTGGAAGAAACCTCTGGAGGCAAGCAATTTCCCTTCAAAAGCCCACACACAGACTTACTCAGACTCATTCCCTCTGACCTCCAGCACCAGGGTAGCAGCTTGAAAGACACCCAATGGTATATGGAGAGGAACTGAAGTATCTGGAATCAAGGTGGGAGCTGTGGGACAACTTTCTATTAGACAGAAAGGCATGCAAGGCCATTGTCCCTCTTCTAGCTCTCCCCTCAGAGAGCCTCAAAGTCCACAGGCAGGAGACATATCTGAGATTCTGTAGGGGGGCTCCGCCCGCAGGGTCCCCTCCCCCTCTAGCCACCATGAATGAGAATAAGTCTACCAAGACATGATCTGCTTGGGGAGAAAAGGTGGCTGAGCTCTCAAAGGAGAAGGGCCAAGACCCTTTTCCTCAATGGGCTTTTATTGGGTTCATTTTGCATAAAAATACAGGTAAAGCTCATTAATCATTGTCAGGCAGTAAGGATCAAACAATAGATAACAAAGAACTCTGAGGGCCTATTCTGAGTCAGGGTCTATTAGCTAAAGGGCTATAAAAAGTTTGGGAGACAAACTCATTTCATGCTCGGACCCTTATCATTTAACTGAAAACATTTTCAGCACAGCAGGTTTCACAGGATTTTACATATTCTTTCTTAGGCCTGATCACCTGGGGAGCCCACCTTTTCCAGCACAGGACTACACTGCCCTCTGTCATTGTTTCAGGCTTAAGTCAGGCAGGGGAAGTAAGGCAGCCAAGAGATTAGGAGACTTCTCACAGTCAGGATGAGGACTGTGTCAAAGCCAAGGGGTGAGGGTCCATCACCCCCTTTTGCTGTAGCCCCCAAGTTCTTCCTTGGGGGCCTCCCATGTGATCGTGCCTGTCTTAGATTGTTCTCCCCTTTGGGGAATCTTACCTGACCAAGCATTGGGGGCCAGTTATGAATGAAGTAAAAGGAGCAGAAGCGGTGCTCCTGCTAGGGAGATAAGCTTTTTCTCCTTAGTGGCTTCTGGTCTGAAGGTCACTCCCTCAGCCTTAGCCATGGGGGGGGGGGGGGCGGGTTACAGCTTCTGAAACCAGGCAGGGCAGTTCCCAAAAAGATTCCATCAATCTAGCTAACTTGTTTACCCCAGCTTGGAGATCCCTTGAAATTCAGTCTGACTCAAATTACAGGCCCAACCTGTTAACCATGACTTTTCCATACAAACAGCTGGCCTTGGCTCATGCTTCAGAACTTCCTATATCTTCTCAAACAATCAACAAACCACCTCAGTGAGCACCTAGCCCCTGTACCTCTTTTTTAGTGTCCCTAGACCTAACACTAGCAGCAGCCAGACAAGATTCACAACTTGGCTTTGCCTGGGAATCTCCAAGCCCAGCACACATTATAGCTCATGCAGGTTGGCCCTGGGCAGAACACAGTTGGGGATACCACCCACTGCACCACCCAGGAAAACCCAGAGGTTGTGTACCCAGTAAACAGCTACAGACCATGTTGGAACACCACAACCCTATCCCTACACAGCTGATACTCCACAGAGAGCAGAGGTTGGTGGTTGGTAGTCACAGCCAGTCCTAGCTTCTAACTGGCCTGGGTAAATTTCTCCCATTGATCTGGCAATAGCAATTAAAGCTCAACTACAAAAAGAAGGTGTACTCAGCCCACATGAAGGATGCATATCAAGTACCCAGCTTGGGTAATAGGGAAGGCAGTGACACTTGAACCTGCAGGATGCCTACTACGTTAGACCATACTACCAAGACTAGGAGTCATAGCAGCTCTACCTAATACATAGAATCAATGACAGGGAGCCTGCCAAAATAAGAAGTCAATGATTCATGGCCCAAATGAAAAAGCAGATCAAAACTCCAGAAAAGGAACTAAACAAATTGGGGATAAGCAATCTATCAGATGCAGAGTTCAAAACACTGGTTATAAGGATGCTCAAGGAACTTAGCGAGGACCTCAACAGTATAAAAAAGATCCAATCAGAAGTGAAAGATTCACTAATTGAAATAAAGAAACAACAGGGAAATAACAGTAGAGTGGGTGAAGCCAAGAATCAAATCAGTGATTTGGAGCATAAGAAAGCAAAAAAACAACCAATCAAAACAAGAAGAAAAAAGAATTCAAAAAAATGAGGAAAGTGTAAGAAGTTTCTGGGACAACTTCAAGCATTCCAACATTCACATTATAGGGGTGCCAGAAGGAGAAGAGAAAGAGCAAGAAATTGGAAATCTGTTTGAAAAAATAACAACAGAAAACTTCCCTAACTTGGTGAAGAAGATAGACCTGCACATCCAGGAAGCACTGAGAGTCCCAGAGAAGATGGATTCAAAGAGGCCCAGTCTAGGACACATCATAATTAAAATACAAGAGGTTAAAAAATAAATCTTAAGGACTTCCAGTCAAGATGGAGGCATAGGTGGGCGCACCGTACCTCCACACACAACCAAGATTTGAACTACAATGATTTAGAGGCAGAATAACACCCAGAACTGATAGAGAACTTATCTGAATGGAAGTTGAACAGCCAAGAAGTTGAAATAGACCTGTTCATCCAGACTGGTATGAGGGGCGGAGAGGAGCAGCTGGGCGTGGGTCGCAGCATGGGTCACGGTGTGGAGAGCAAAGAGAGTTGGGTGCATAAGGCAACCTGGAGCATGTAAGGCATCTGGGGCACGCAAAATCGCAGTGGGTGGACCCTGAGTATGCAAGCGGCAGCTGGCAGACCCAGTGAGGCGGCGATTGTGGACCAGGGCAGAGTGCACAACCCAGGATCCCAGGGAAGGGACTGAGGTCCCAGGAGAATGGAGCTACTGCCATTGTTACCTCCCACCCCCGCCCCCACATACAATGTCACAATCTAGCGACTGGGGTGCCCAGCCCTGGTGAACACCTAAGGCTCCACCCTTCACTGTAACAGGAGTGACCAGACCAAAGAGAGAGAGAGAGAGAGAGAGAGACATGTCTCAAACAGAAGAACAGATCAATGCCCCAGGACTCATCCTTTTGAGCGACTAAGAGATAGCCAATCTATCAGATGCACAGTTCAAAACACTGGTGATCAGGAAGCTCACAGAATTGGTTGACTTTGGGCACAAATTAGATGAAAAAGTGCAGGTTACCATAAAAGAGATGAAGGAAAATGCATGGAGAACCAATAGTGATGGGAAGGAAACTGGGACTCAAAACAGTAGAGTGGACTAGAAGGAAGAAAAAAAACAACCAAACAGGAAAGAATGAAGAAATAAGGCATAGGAGGAGAAAACGAGGAGAAGCTTAGGAACCTCCAGGACATCTTTACACGTTCCAACATCCAAATTATAGGGGTACCAGAAGGGGAAGAGGAAAAGAAACAGATTGAACACATATTTGAACAAATAATAAAGGAGAACTTCCCCATTCTGGCAAAGGAAATAGACTTCCAGGAAGTCCAGGAAGCTCAGAGAGTCCCAAAGAAGTTGGACTCAAGAAGAAACACATCAAGGCACATCATAATTACATTAGCCAAGGTAAAAATGAAGGAGAGAATTCTAGAAGCAGCAAGAGATAAGGGGACAGTAACCTACAAAGGAGTTCCCATCAGACTGTCAGCTGATTTCTCAAAAGAGACCTTGCAGGCAAGAAGGGGCTGAAAAGAAGCATTCCAAGTCATGAAAGATAAGGACCTATATCCCAGATTACTCTATCCAGCAAAGCTTTCATTTAGAATGGAAGGGCAGATCAAGTGCTTCTCAGATAAGGTCAAGTTAAAGGAGTTCATCATCACCAAGCCCTTATTTTATGAAATGTTAAAGGGACTTATCTAAGAAAAGAAGGGAAAAAAAACATGTATAGTAAAAGGACAGCAAACTCACAATTATTAACAACCACACCTAAAGCAAAACCAAAAGAAACTAAGCAAACAACTAGAACAGGAACAGAACCACAGAAATGGAGATCACATGGAGGGTTAGCAACAGGGGAATGGGAGGAGGAGAGAGGGGGAAAAGGTACAGAGAATAAGTAGCATAGATTGTAGGCAGAAAATAGATAGGGGGAGGGTAAGAATAGTATGGGAAATGTAGAAGCTAAAGAACTTATAAGTATGACACATGGACATGACTAAAGGGGAGGGTGTGGGTGGGAGAGGGTGTACAGGGTGGAGCAGGGTGAAGGGGAAACTGGGACAACTGTAATAGCATAATCAATAAAATATATTTTAAGAAAATCTTAAAAGCAGAAAGAGAAAAGCAGTTATTTACCTACAAGGGAGTTCTCATAAGAATGTCAGCTGATTTCTCAAAAGCAACTTTGCAGGCCAGAAAGGATTGGCAAGAAATATTCAAAGTCATGAAAAGCAGGAACCTACAGCCAAGATTGCTCTACCCAGCAAAGATATCATTTAGAATCAAAGGACAAGATAAAGAGTTTCCCAGACAAGAAAAAACTTAAGGGGTTCACCATCACCCAACCCTTATTATATAGAATGTTAAAGGGACTTATTTAAGAAAAAGAAGATCAAAACTATAAACAATAAAATGGCAATACATACATATCTATTAACTAATGAATCTAAAAAACAAACTAAGGAAACAGCAAGAACAGAGACAGAATCATGGATATGGAGATCATTTTGATGGTTGCCAGTTGAAAGGGGTTTGTGGAAGAATGGGTAAAGAGGTGAGGGGATGAAGAAGTACAAATAGTTTCAGAATAACTATGAGGATGTCAAGTACAGTGTACGAAATGGAGTAGCCAAAGAACTTATATGCATGACCCATGGACACGAACAAAGCTGTGGGGATTGGTTGAGGGAATACAGGGATGCTGGGTGTAGGGGGGCAAAGGGGAAAATATTGAGACAACCATAATAGCATAATCATAAAATATAATTAAAAATAAATTTAATAGTGATGAAATTTTTTAAAAGCACAATCAAAATTTTAAAAAGCAAATAATGGATGAGAGAAAATCATAGTATATATTATAGAAATAAACCATGACTATTTTCCACTAAATTCCACCAAGATGAATTGCATAAAAATGTATTTATTGGGGTAGAATTAAGTAGGGTAGAGAAATAAATGAAACACAGAGGAAATAAAATAACTTTAAAATAAACATCAATATTGTTCTCACAAATGTATATAGTGATTGTTTCATTGTTAATCTAAATCTAGATCTAATAAAAGAGATCTTGTATATGATCCTTATATTACCATCTAAATGAGTTACTCATCAGCAATCTCAACTTTTATTTTATTAAAATATTATGTACATATTATGTTTTAAAAGCCTCCCCTAGTTTTCTTGACTGACCATTCCTAAAATGGATTTACATTGTTAACTTTGTGAAGAGAATTTCCTTCAGCAAAGTCTCTTGCTTTGTGGCCGGTCACAAGGAGACCACTTGTGAAGGCTGTGAGTACTTCTTTGGGAGCCAGGAGGATAATTCAGTCAAAGATTCTTTTGCATTTACTTCTGTGTTTGGTGGGTTTGCTTCTCCCTTTCCCCTTCTTTGACCTCTTTCCTCTGCACTTTTTTTTCCCCTTAGGGCTCAGAATAGTTTCACAAAGGCTTTGAGTGAATAAAATTATAAAAAGATATTGCACAAGCCAAAGAAATATCTACATTTCTAAATCATTGCAAAATTTCTCCCAAAATATTTTATGATGAGAGTGGGAATATGAAAACTGACTCAATGATAATATCAGTAAGTAATTTTAATTAAAATATTTACATATATATTATGCCTAGAAAAAAGAAATGCATATATCATTCTTCCTAAAAATTTCACCTTGCCTGTCTGTCTTGATTCTATTCTCCCATATGCTCAAAATAGCTATTCATTTTTCCCCCTAACCCAGCAACCTGCATCATCACATTTCAAAAATCTCTATAATCCTCTTTTTATCTAGGAAACTCACTGCTACTAGAATTTTGGGAAATCAGTGTCCATGGGCTCTTTGTCAGAAATTCACTGTACCGAAACTCTAAATTAACATAACAATAAAATTTCTGAAAGTTCCTTTTCACTGTTGTGTATTTAAAAAAATATGAACACACCTTAAGTCTTTGAAGGCTGCCTTAGATGTGCAAGGGAAATGATGCTGTGTAGCACCTTGGAGGACTGTACTTCATTGATTGGCTAATCAAGTCAGGTGTTATAAACTCAAAGCCAATGAGTGTGGACCAGGGGCGGGGCTTGGAGCAAGTAACTGTCAAGAGTTTGTGCAGTTGGTTTTGACTGATCTGGTGCGAAACAAATAGCCAGCCTTCACTTCTCACTTACATACCGCAGGATATTACTCCTGAGGCTTTGGATGGTGAGCCCTTCCTAGTTTCCCCCTTCTGGAAGTTACACTTCCACTCTGGTACTTTCTCCTTCAGCCTCCCCTCCGAGAGGAACAAATGTATTCCAGCCACAGATTTGGCCAACCTGTTATCTCTTGGAGTTTCCACCTTTCCTGTGCCAGCTGGTAGCTAGCTAATCAAGGACTTGCCCGAAGATCAATCAGCCTCTCAGTTGAAATGTCTGTCCCTTACCCCCTGCCCCTTCTCCAGTAACTTCCTATGTCAACTTTTCTAACTCTTCTTCTGGCTGGTATTTGTTCCCTTTGCTTTAATGAGGTACTGAGAGGAAATCACACTGATGTGCCTGGAGCTGAGCTGCAGCTCAGAGGGAGGAAAAGCTCATTCTCACTGAAGATGCACTAGGAAGGCAACAGGCCACCCACCTTCAGTGTCTGTGAGTAAACTGGCTGTTGTGTTGTGTGGTAGAAAAGTTTACTGAATCAGCCAATCTCAGTTGTTTGTCTGTCATAAAACGTTAAACAACAGTTTGGCAGCCTGTGAAGACTACTGGAATCCCACAGTGCCCTCTTCAGGAAACTTTTGTCACCTGAATCTTGTAAAGTGTACAGATTAAGAGGAAAAAAGACTTACCATTTTCAGGAACAGGGTGAATTAATAGGACTTCTCCATGGGAAAGAGAATTTTGGAAAACTGACTGTTGAGGACAAATCAAAACACCATTTTTGAGAGGGCAGTCATTAATGAAATCCACACACAAAGAGAATTTAGCCATTGTCTAATTTATTAGTAAATTAATGTAGGAAACTTGTGTGGTAATTGCAAGACCAATCAGTATTTTTTTTCTTAATAAGACATAGGCTCATAAACTGTCAAAAGTCAATTTAAGCTAAATAATAGTTTTAATTACATCAAAAGTCGGTTTATTCTCACTGCTTGTTGTTCACCCATACCTTTTAAATTATTAAACTAGAATAATATTAGCATTTATGCTAATTTAAGGCAAGATCATTTCTTAGGTGAAATGTTTGTTAGGAGAATTTGAAGTAGAGGTTGAAGAAGCCAAACTGAGTATTTGCCACATATTCACAGCCAAGATAGTGATATATGTATAATTTAAATTTCAAGGAAAAGACCTGGAGTAATTTTATCCTTTTCTAAAAGGGATCTATTAAGATTGAATATGTAAACTCATTAAAGCTTTCAAATAAGCAATTTTAGAAATGAAAAAAAGTGCTTATGGGAAATGAATCATCACTTTTAGTTTGAAAAACAATACAGTCCTGAAGTGTATTAAATTCTGAAAGCATGTAGGAATGTATAACTATAATACACAAAATAATATTTTTTGGGTCAAGTCCAGGAGGTTTAGTCCTAGAGTAACAGTGAATAAGTTAATGTGTCCTCAGTAGTTATTCTTAACCAAGAACAATTATCACCAATCTATCACAATGGCATGGAGTTCTCCTAGTGCAGTGTTTCTAAATATGGCTCCTCCTTAGAACCACCAGGAAGCTTTTAAAGTTCCTAATACACAGGCCTCAAACCAATTAAATTACCCTCTATGGGTACCACCCAGGCACCTATGTCTTTTAAACCCTCTAAGTGGTTCCAATGTGTATTTAAGAATCTCTCTTTCACAAGGATAGCTGAGCTTGTTCTGCTCTATCACTTGTATTATTATCAAGATCCCTTGGTTTACCTCTAGCTCTTGACATGTTAAAGTGAGGTTTAGGAACTTAAAATTTATTTAAAGTAAAACAACAATCCAACACACAAGAAAAGCAGCTCCTGACATGAGGGAACCAGTCTGACACTCAGAGCTAGGTCTCATTCATTGTTACTAAGAGTCAGTCCGATGCTTACAACTAGTCTATGTTACCCTCCTGTTGGCCATAAATAATCCCACAGAATATCGACATCCAATGAAGTCATTCTGAGACCATAATAAAGTGAAACAAAACAAAGTTACTGTGCAACCCATACAATGTCAAACATTCCCTCTCTGCTAAAATGGGTGATGGCTGCATCTGTACCCATTACAGTTTGTTCTGGTCTGCCCTCCCTATAGAGATTATTGAGATACCCAACCACCAGTGTCACCCTGTGTTCACTCAACATTGTGCACCTGGCCTCCATCCAACGGTCTGGAAAGCTTTTTCATCTAACCTGTAGCTAGTCTCTATCACTTGGGTTGTATTTTTTCCATCTTATTTAAGTTGAAAGCATCATAGGAAAGGGAGGCACCCCTAATTTTGACATACCCTAAGATATTACTAGAAATAATTAAGGAGAAATAGGGCTTTTCTTTTCTTTTCTTTTTTAAATAAAAGCATTAGAAGACCACCAAATAGGCAAATCTTACTTTCTTTTGATCTTAGGTGCATTTTGCAGAATGTCATAAGAGCTGGATTCAGGTGGTCTGTAAGAAACAACAAAATGGATTTTAATTCCAATATTGACAATTTCACTAATATTAACAAAGGATTTACTGGCACGTGGGTGGAATTTATCAGGATTAAGTTCACTCATTATCCTCAGGACCTCCCTGAAATCATTTTAATAATACCTTTGATCTGCACAATTGGAGGTAGGTGTAACTCTTTATTTTAGCTTATTCCATGGATTTACTTTGTAAATGTCACCATACAGATTTTTTTAAGTACTAATAATAGGAAATTAGAATTTTGTTCCTAAATTCATACTTTTATTCCAAGATTTTCAATTAAATGAATCCAACAATAATCTGACCTCTGAGAAGAAACATGTAAAATCTAATTCATATTCTTTACCTCTATTGGGTTCAAAATATTCATACCTTCTAACTTGCTAGGTTATGGAAAAATGTAAATGAAGGGAAGAATTGAAACAGATAAGTAGAAAATTAAGGGTTGGGAGATATTTTTTGTTGTTGTTATCGGCATTACCATAAATTGTAGTTTCATTCTCATTTTAAAGTTAGCTGTCCTACCACTTTCTCCACTTGGATAAAGAATTTTCAAAGTGACAGGCCTTCTGAAAGTTTCAGCCATTTTTTAACCACTTGACAGGATGTCTCATTGGTTTTGTATAAAACATAAATTATTTCCAGCTCTTATGAGAAGAAAAGTACACTGTAGAAACAAAAAGAAGGCACTTTTTTCTTTTTTTGCATTTTTTCACCTGGCTAGTAATTGTATTAAAAAGAAGTAGAAAACATTAAGCTGAAGAAAATGTTGTGATATTGTTTATTGCACTGAACAAAGTTAAATATTCAGGTTTTCTAATGTGTATTAGCTAACTAGTAATAGGTAGCTGGTTTTTCTCATTGGGAAAATTATTGTAGCTAGTTTTTCATTGTTACCTTGGGAATCAGCCAGGAGATTTTATTTAAGTTTATTTATTAACTTTTCACTGCAAGATTGCTACAGAAACTACTTAACTTATAGCATGTGCAAAAACTGCTTTAAACATTTTAGTAGTAACTCAAGAACCAGTGATCATTAGCAATATTTATTAACAACCCTAAAGAAATGAGATACTTCATAGAACAAACAGGTCAAGCAGCAATCTAATGGATTAACAATTACATTGATTCTGTGTGCTTAACTGTGAAGGAGGGTTTCGAATACAGGACTTATAGGAAGTGAGTAGTAGAACAGTATTTCATGTCCTCAGTATTAAGAAATCATATCAAATTAAAGTTCTTAAAATCTAATATTTCACTATTTTTAATAAAGACATTTTTTGCAGCATTTTTGAACCTACACTTGAAAGACTTTCCAATTCCACTCCCTGTGATATTATTTTTAATGGGATGCAGTTTTGAAATATTAAGTTTTACATCAGACAAGGTGTGTATAGTAAATATGAATATTTTCTACTATAGCTACGACTCATGTAAGTACAAATATGGCTTTAAAATTTGTAAAAATACTTGCCTCTTCACTGTTTTGCCATTTGATAGATGTTTAGGATCTGGATAATATCAGATATATGTAGAAAAAGGAATCATGTGTGAAAGAGCTGAAATCCAGCTAAACCCAGTCAAACAGAGCCTGGGTCTGAATCTAGGTAGGCAATTCAGAATAAGTACACATGCAGCTACTGAGAATGTGAGTGGGTAATGAGTGATTGTAGCAGAATTCAAAAGCTTAAACAAGAATTGGTTAACAAGATAGAAGTCCAGAAAGACTTAGAGCTGCTGGCACAAGACTCTAGTAGCAAGAGAAGTCTGAATTAAACCAATCTATTGCTGCAGTTAGGAATGTTTTGTGGGGTTCCCATTAGAATAGAGGCTAGTCTGTAAGTGTGTCTGACTTAGAATATATCAAAAAATATAAACTGAATCTTGTATCTGGCGTTGGAAGTGAGGAGCAAGGCAAACTATAGAGATAATCAAGGCAGTTCTAGAATTGCTAAATAGACAGGAAGACCTGGAGACAGGTAGAGAAGAGGGAATGTATTTACTATAAGGGATAGAGAATGCAGTATTGATACAATAGTCCTCTAACCTAAGGGTTGGTGGCAAACTTTTTCTGTTAAAGTAAATATAGTAAATATTTTAGATTATGTAACCCACATAATCTCAGTCACAACTACTCAATCCTGCTACTGTAGTTTAAAAGCAGCCATAGGTAATATATAAGTGAATTGGCATGACTGTGTTCCAATAAGACTTTATGTACAAAAACAGGCACTGAGCCAGATTTGGCTCAGGGGGGCCATATTCTGCCAACACCTACTCCAGTCAGTCAGAATATGAATAAGAATGTGTGTGAAAATGATTGACTTTTCCAAACTTAACCGGTGATGTAAGTGTGTTTACATATATACATAGGCACACACCATGTATATGTATATGTATATGTATATGTATATGTATATAAGAACAAAAGCAGATTACTACTTTATTTGTCATGAACAGATTTTATAACTACATGATTTTGGTACAAAATCAATTACAAAAATTTTTTTGACAAAGATCTAAGACCTTTAACAGGTGCTTACAGTTTGTTGACTTTTTTGAAAAAATCAAGTTGTAAGCTTTTATTACAAATTAAAAATGAGGTTCTTAAAATCTCAGCTTAACCAGATCTGATATGAAACAATTTAAAAACCTGTAAAAGTGTATTGAGAAAAATCAAGTTCTAGGGGGTGGGGGGGGGATGGAGTGGAGGGATCAAAAAAAAAAAGGAAAAAAAGAGAAAACTCATGGACAACAGTGTGGTGATTGCAGGGGGCAGGATATTGGGTGGCGGTGGAAGAGGGTATGGGGGAATAAATGGTAATGGAAAAAATACAATAAAATTAAAAAGTGGTGAAAAAACATCTTCATCATTACCAAAAAGAGACAGTTTTAGGTAAAAATAATAAAAAACCCATGCTGCAGAGATAATGCAGATAGTTCTAGTTATCTGGTCAACAGGCAAAAAGCAAGCACTTAAGGATTTCATCTCTAATCTTTTGTTCGTTTCTTATTGCTGGATTTTCATATCATTTCTTTGTATTGGATGACTACAACAGATGATGGTAGAGATGATAAGCCAGCCGTTTGTTTACTCAGCCCCACCCTGCTCAGTCTCCAAAGGGAAGAATTCTCAGCGGGTAGATGGGCTGTTTTTGTTTCTTTGTCATCTGTGGTTTGGGGTTTTCTGGGCACCTGTATCAGTTGAAGTTGTAATATGGACTGTTGAGGTGGCTGCTAACCTTGGGTCTCATCTTGATTTTCCTTATTTTTTCATTGCTGTCTCAGGCTGTCTTTGGTGAGGAAGGCCCCTGGGGAATCGTGGTCTATAGCCTTGACACGTGTTCTGTCTCACTGGCTTACCTTGCTCTCCTGCACTCTGGTTGTCAGCACCCTCCATCACTTCTCCTTGCGCAGTAGGGTTAAAATGAAACTGGGAAAATGATCTGTACCCAGATTTGGACTGCCTGTCACCTTGAAAGCCAAATTTGGGAGACAGGTGCCGAGTAAAAGGAAAGAAGTCTATTTCAATTGCTGACAATTTGGGAGACAGGTGACTTTTCTTGTGCTCAAAAACCCATATTCCCTCTCTGGTCAAGCCAGTGATTCTTATAGGGAGCTGGTGAGAATTCAAGAGCGGGGAGACTTCCTAGGGGGAATGTGGGCATGGCTGTTTCTCTTGGGAGTAAGGAGAGGGGGGTGCTGAAAGGGGATTCAAGTAGCTTTTTCTCAAGCCCACTCCCTTCATCTGGTTTTCTCTCTCTATTTGCATTAGCATTCCTCCCTCCAGGGGGCACTTGTGGTTCTTGGCCAGCATTTCTCAAAGCTTGAAAGAGAACTGAAATCTGGGTTGATATAACTTTGATTACTGGCTGGGAGATTTACAATTTAACATCTTAGCACAGACAGAGGTTTTTAAGAGAAGGGAAGAGAGAGGAAGCAGCAGGAGGTGGAGTTGTGGACATGCAAACAGTATCCTTGCTGGTCCCGATATGGATCTTTTTGGTCAGCGTCCTTGAGTTGGAGGGACTCTGAGGTCAGACTGTATCTTAGGTTTACTCAGGAGCTGAACCCGTTGCTTCTAGTAAAGTGTACTTAGAAACTTTTAACATGTAAACTAGCTTTGATAGAAAAATCAGGTTAGAGTAACAAGCTGGGTTTAATATTAACTTAAACTAATATGGGTAGCTGTATATAAGTATAGTGTGTTCATTCCCCATTACAGGAATACTGTGGTCCACACCCATAGGGTGTCTGCATGTGGTAAACTGGGAACCATCACCTGCAGTAGGGACAGTGCTGTTGGGCATGGCCTTTGGGAGCACTCTCTGATCCCTCATTCTTTCCTCCACTCTCACCATTCTGGTAATTCTGCTGGTAAGTGGGTGGAGGACCCCTGAATATGGACAGTGTCTGTAAGAGTTATAGTCAGCTGCATATTTACTGCCTTGCACTGGAACTCCACTGGGACCTGTGACATTTGCTGCCTCCGCACCCTTTTCTCCTTCAACAACATCAAACTCCACAGTCTCTCCATCTCTTACACTGTGAAGGTACTGCCTAGGGTTATTCTTTATGGCAGTCTGGTGTATAAATACATCTTCCTTGGTGTCATTCCTGTTGATGAAGACGTATCTGTTTCTTACATTGAACTACTTTACTATTCCCAAGACCTTCATTGTGATGACCTTGTTTCTGCTGATGTGAGGCTGCCCAGACTAGGCTGCTGCTGCCTGTAGTGCTAGGCTTGGTATCGGCAGTGCTGAGGGTGCTGGAGGGGGTGGAGGGGGCGTCGTGCTGCTGCTGGGTCTCAATCTCACTGCTCATGGTTGCCCTGATGGTGGCTGGGGCTGGCTGCAGGCAGATGTGGCTCCTCTTGAGGTGTGATGGTCACTAGGCTGGCAGTGAGGCTGACCAAGACTCTCTGGGGTCTGCTCTCTGCTTTCCCTATTGGTTGAACTCAATTTTAAATACTTCTATAAACTTTACTATTGTCAATAATTCTTTAAGGGAAGAAATCACATGTCAAAAATTGTGAAGGGTCTATTATTTTACTTTACTTGCAAGCTAATACTTTAGCCTGCCACAGTTTCATGGTCCTGGCAAAACCGACACAACTCCTGGGTTAGTTAAAAAGGACTTTATCATTCATCACAAAAGTAGAAGCCATAGATAGTATCAGCATTTTCTTGTGCCTGTTCAGTGAGTCTCAGTTCCCACAGAGAGAACCTAACAGGGCCAGACAAAACCTGCATGCACAATGGATTGGATTACAAGAGAAGAAACATGAGCTTAGAGAACTTGAATATTTTATGATGCACAGCTAACTCATCTGCCCTCTTGTCCAGGGGGAGATGTTATCTTTACTACAGTGAACTATATGGTAAATATGCCTCTTGCACTAGAGAGAAACACTTGCTCCATCTGCCAAAATTGTTAGTCATTTGACTTCCAGTCAAGATGGCAACTTATGTAAGCACGGCTTACCTCCTTGCACAACCACACCAAAATTACAACTAAACTGTAGAACAACCATCATTCAGAACTGTCAGAAATTGAGCTGAATGGAAGTCCTACAATTACAGAATTAAATAAGAAACAACATCAAGACTGAAAGGAGGGGTGGACACATGGAATGGCCTGGTCCCACACCCATGTGTGGCAGATAAAAATTGGGAAGGATATTTCAGAAGTGAGGGGTCCCAGCCACACACCAGGCCTCTCAGCCCAGGTTTCCAATGGCAGGAGGAGAAGTCTTCATAACCTCTGGCTGTAAAAACCAGCAGGGATTGAGACTGTGGAAGACAGCAACTGCTAGAATCCTAGGCAGTTCCTCTTAAAGAGCCCATGAACAGACTTACTCAGACTCTATTGCTGTGGGCTCCAGTGCCAGGAAACCAGGTTAAAAGGCATCAGATACATATGAGGAAGAACTGAGTTGTCTGGCATCAGTGTAAGAACTGGGGGGCAGCTTTCTCTTAGACATAAGTGCTAGTAGAGGCTAGTGTTCCTTTTCTGAGCCCTTTCCCCACAGAAGTGGCAGGAAGGTACCATATCTGAGACTGCATCAACCAGACTCACACTGTTTGTCCTACTCTAGTGATTCCCTGAGGCCCTGCTGCAACCAACTTTCAGGCCCACTCAAGCTGTTTCCCGTGGCTTTTATGCACAAATGGCTTTTCTTGGCACATGCTTCAGATTTTCCTAAATTCAGACAAGAAGCATCTGGCTTCAGTGAACCCTTAACCTCTTGCTAAGTGGCATGAGGCCTGGCACTAGTAGCAGCTGGCCTTGGTTCACAGTTTGTCCTCACCTGGGCACCTCCAAGCCCAGCACAAGTTGCAGTCATCTGCAAATCATTGTGTAGATTATGTTGTGTGACCCAAGACAGAACACAGGTGGTTGCTGACCTTGGACATGCCAACAGCAATCAAGACTCAACTACAAGAGAGTATACACAGTCCACAGTGGGTACACCTAGAGTATTCAGCTTGGGTAATAGGGGAAGCTATGCCACTGAACCCTACAGGACACCTACTACATTAGGCCACTCTATCAAGCCTGGGAGATGTAGTAGCTCTACCTAATATATAGAATCACAGGGAGCCTGCCAAATGATAAGTCAATGAATTATGGCCTAAATGAAAAAAAAAACAGATCAAAACTCCAGAAAAAGAACTAAACAAAATGGAGATAAGCAATCTACCAGGTTCAAAGTTCAAAACACTGGTTATAAGGATGCTCAAGGAACTAGTGAGGACCTCAACAGTATAAAAAAGATACAGTCAGAAATGAAAGATACATTAGTTGAAATAAAGAACAATTGGCAGGGAAACAACAGTAGAGTAGATGAAGCTGAGAATCAAATCAGTGATTTAGAACATAAGAAATCAAAAAACTATCTTCATAGTGGAAGCAGCCTCTAGGACAACTTCAAACATACCAACATTAGCATCATGGGAGTGCCAGAAGGAGAAGAGAAAGAGTTAGAAATGGAAATGTATTTGAAAAAGAATGACAGAAAACTTCCTTAACTTGGTGAAGAAAATAGATATACATGTTCAGGAAGTACAGAGAGTTTCAAACAAGATGAACCCAAAGAGGTGCACTCCAAGACATATCATAATTAAAAGGCAAAGGATAATACAAAGGGAGAATCTTAAAAGTAGCAAGAGAAAAGCAGTTAGTTACCTACAAGGGAGCTCCCATAAGACCATCAGCTAATTTCTCAAAAGAATCATTGTAGGCTAGAAAGAATTGGCAAGGAATATTCAAAGGGATGAAAAGAAAGGCCCAACAACTAAGATTACTCTACCCAGCAAAACCATTATTTAGAATCAAAGGACAGATAAAGAACTTCCCAGACAACAAAAAGCAAAAGGAGTTTATCACCACCAAGCCAATATTATAGGAAATGTTAAAGGATCTTCTTTAAGAAGAAGAAAAAGAAGATCAAAACTATGTACAATAAAATGGCAATAAATACATATCTATCAACAATTGAATCTAAAAAACAAAATAAACAAGCAGAATTGTAAAAGAATCACAGAGAACATTGTTGAAGGGAAGAGGGATAGTGGAGGATGGGTGAAAAAGGTAAAGGAATTAAGAAGTACAAATTGGTAGTTACAAAATAGTTATGGGGATGTAAAGTATAGCATAAGGAACAGAGTAGCCATAGAACATAAATGCATGACCCATGGATGTAGACAACAGTGTGGGGATTATCTGAGGGTGTGAGGAGTGTTTAAGTGGAGGGGGGCAAAGAGGAAATAATTGGGACAGCCATAGTAGCATAAACAATAAAATATAATTTAAAAAATAAAAAAATCACAAATATAATAAAAAAGAAAGAATATTATTATACTAATTTTGCATTTATAATAGGCAACTTTCTAAATGTATATATATAAACAGAAGAAAATGAAAAACATGATGGTTATTTTTGCTGATGGCATAATTTTTATTTCCTACTTTGTATTTTTCCATATCTTACAAATTTCCTGTGTACACATATAGCTTTTGTAATCAAAATATACATGTCTACACCAGGTAAAATATTCTTTCTTTTTTTAAAAATTATTTTATTGTTGTTCAAATGTAGTTGTCTGCATTTACTCCCCACCAGTTCCCCCCACCTAAGGCATCACCACCTTCCTCCCCTGCTTCCACCCCACCTTGGTTTTGTCCATGTGTCCTTTATAGTTGTTCCTGAAAACCCATCTCCCCTTCCTCCCCATTATCCCCTTCCACATCCCCTCTGGTTACTGTCAGATTGTTCTTAATTTCAATGTCTCTGGTTCTATTTTGCTTGCTTGTTTTTTTTATTAGGTTCCACTTAAAGGTGAGATCATATGGTATTTGTCTCTCACTGCCTGGCTTATTTCACTTAGCATAATGCTCTCCAGTTCCATCCACGCTGTTGCAAAGAATAGGAGCTCCTTCTTTCTTTCTGCTGTGTAGAATTTCATTGTGTAAATGTACCACAGTTTTTTTGATCCATTCACTTACTGATGGGCACTCAGGTTGCTTCCAGCACTTGGCTATTGTAAATTGTGCTGCTATGAACATTGAGGTGCATAGGTTGTTTCGAATTGGTGTTTCAGGGATCTTAGGATATAATCCCAGTAGAGGAATTTCCAGGTGAAAAGGCAGTTCCATTTTTAGTTTTCTGAGGAAATTCCATACTGTTTTCCACAGTGGCTGTACCAGTCTGCAATCCCACCAACAGTGCACTAGGGTTCCCTTTTCTCCACATCCTTTCCAACACTTGTTGTTTGTTGCTTTGTTTATGATGGCCATTCTCACTGGTGTGAAGTGTTATCTCACTGTGGTTTTAATTTGCATATCTTTGATGGCTACCAAAGCAATTTATAGATTCAAAGCAATCCTTATTAAAATACCAATGACATATTTCATAGATATAGAACAGACATTTCAAAAATTTATATGAAACCATAAATGACCCCGAATAGCTGCATTAATTTTGAGAAAGAAGAACAAAGTGGGAGGGATCACAATACCTGATATCAAAGTGTATTACAAGACCACTGTAATCAAAACAGCCTGATGGTGGCATAAGAACAGACACATAGACTAATGGAACAGAATAGAGAGCCCAGAAATAAACCCAAGTCTCTATCATCAATTAATATTTGACAAAGAGGGATGAAGCATGAAATGAAGTAAAAATAGCTCCTTCAACAAATGGTGTTGGGAGATCTGGACAGCTATGTGCAAAAAAATGAAACTCAATCACCAACTTATACCATACACAAAAGGTAAAATATTCTTTCTAAGAAAATAAACAAACAAAAAATTGTTAGTCATTCAAGTATTCTTGGAAAGGTAGTCTGGAAGAAAAGTAATCAGTGCCTACTCATAAGACAGGGAACACAAGAGACCATGGAGGATCAGCTCCCATATGCATAGAATCAGCTCTTCTATGCCTGAAAATCTCCTAGATATTCTCTAGTGCCCATGTGATATACTTCCTATTTATTCTGTATTTTCACTAAAACATAAAGTGAACATAGATATGTACATTATCTTTCCACTGTATTTAGTGATAATCTGATGGGAAATTATGAAAATGAGACAGTTAAAACTTTAGCACCTACTACATTATGATGATACTTTTCTCTTTTGCTATAGGTAAGAGTGTCTAGCATGTATTCTATGCTAATAGAAGTATGAATAAGGAGAAAATGACATATTTTTATATCATTAGGTCCAAAAATATTCAGATGCCATACAATGGATGGATGAAAATCTTTATTTTGATTTATTTACACCAGTAATTGTCTTTAATGTTGCATTTGATATGGATGTTTACATGCTCCACAAGCTATTTTGGCAGGTAAAACGTATTCTGTTTCAATAAGATTATTCACTCATGAACCACTACATTTTGTAGATGTTGACTTTTTTAAAGATTTTGCTCAAATTAGAAAATAAAGAAGATGGGAATAAGTATGAGGTGTGGGAGAAGTAATTCAACTTTATATTTTAGTGAAAAAACCATATCTTAGCATATGTCTAGTATATTGAAGACTCAGGGAAAAATTATGCAGGTAAAAAGTAATTCTGAAAATATGAGTGGTAGAATTTAATTTCAGTTATAATCTTAACTCTGACATGCTATAAGAGAGCTACTATAAAATATATTGTGTCCAGTACAAAAATTATTTATAAAATTCATTTTAAATACTTTCTAAAACTTCCCACACCCACATGTAGAAGAAAAATACAGAGGAGCATATTTACAGAAACAACTATAACTCTCATTTATAAACTAGTATGATTTTTTTCTAATCATGTGAGATTTTGACCTCATCAAAGAAAGACCTTGAGGAAAAAATACTTCAGATCTTAAGCAGAGGTGAATTACTTTCAAAGTAAGCAAAACATTAGAAGCAGAACTGTTAAAAAAAATGTACAATACACTTGAACAGAGTCTAGAAAAATGGAGGTCAGACAAATGACCAAATAATGTAATTGAAAAGAATAGAGATATAAAGGTAGGTTGAGCTGGTTCTGGTGATCTCTGCCAAGCTGTCTCCTGAGTCTGTTCAGCTCTGGAGGGCAGCTAAAGCAGCAGGCTGAGCTAGGTGGCTAGAAGGCCCCGCTCCTGTGTCTGCTGATTGGTACTGTTAGTGTTAGTGTTAGGCAATAGGGTCACTGCAATACATATATCTCATCATCTAACAAGGGTGTCCAACCTTTTGGTGTCTCTCCACCACATTGGAAGAAGAGTTATCTTGGGCCACACATTAAATACACTGCATAACAGAATCACAGAAAAATCTTATAATGTTTTAAGTAAATGTACGATTTTGTGTTGGACCACATTCACAGCCATTCTGGGCTACATGTGGCCTGCTGGTTGGACACCCCGGGTAGAAGGTTATTTCAGGCTTCTTCACTTGGCAATGCAGAGTCTCAAACAACAGCAGGAGAGGGAAAGCTCAGATCTGCCATTGTTTTCTAAGCTTTTCCTTGCATCATGTTTGCTTGCTCTCACTGCTTTTAGTCAAGGTGAACCATATGACTGACTCACAGTCAGAGTGGGAGATAACCCAATGGTGTGACTTCAGGAAGCAGAATTACTACAGTCACTTTTGCAAACAATACACCATGTGATTTACTGAGGTATCAACAACAGCTCACATAGCTGTTGTGAGAAGCTTGTAGGAGAACAAGGATTTGAGCCTCCTGACTTGCTTTTTTCTTGTTGCAGAGCATCATTTTAATTTGTCTCTTCAAGTAGGAGTCAGTAATAAAACAGTCCTGACCACTAAAACCTTCAAAATGAGAACTCATCCACCCTGATCTACAGAAATAGAAGTATCTGATCTACAGAGCCTTGATTTTCTTTCACCATCCTGGTGCTGTCATCAAGCTTTATCCACAGGAGATCCCCTCCCAGTAGCACCACATAAGCACTCTATTATTGTTCCGCTACTTCTAAGACAGAGTTAATGATGTATAATCAAGTGACTTAACCAAAATCACTCAGCACTAGCACCTGCATCCAGGCCTTCTGAATTAGAGTCTAGTGCTCATTCCCCAATTCATTCTGTATGAGTGTGTCTGTACAAGTGAAACAACTAAATAGTCAGAAGGCAATAAGGGCATTCTCCAACATTATTATGAAATCCTTACAATTACTCTTTTTTATTTTATTATTTTTCATTTAGATAATTGACATGTAACATTATATTAGTTTCAGGTATGCAACATAATTATTTGATATTTGTGTATATTTTAAAAAGACCGTCAAAATAAATCTAATTGACATTCAAATATATAATGTGGCACTGTTAACTATAGCCACCATACTGTATATTACATCTCCATGATGTGTTTATTTTAAAACTGGAAGTTTGTACCTTTTGACCACTTCACCCATTTCACCCAACCCCCAGCCTCAGCCTCTGACAATCATCAATCTGTTCTCTGTATCTATGAATTCAGGGTTTTTTTTTCCGTTTAGATTCCACATATTAGTTAGTTCATGTGGTATTTGTCTTCCTTTGTCTGATTTATTTCACTTAGCCTACTGCCCTAAAGGTCTATCCATATTGTTGCAAATGGCAAGATATTTTTTAAGAGTAAATAATATTGCAGTGTGTGTGTGTGTAGACCATTTTCTTTATCCATTCATCCACTGATGGACACTTAAGGTTATCCATGTCTTGGATATTGTAAATGATACTTCAGTGAGCATGTGAGTGCAGTTCTAAATTCTTATACATAATTTTAGGTACAATCACCACATTTTCCTAAGTCTATTTGAGTATAAAAGTGCTAAATAGCCACCACAGGTAGAATCAGAGAATGTAGAAGGCAGTGGTGGGAAGTCAGAAGGTAGAAAGAGTTTTAGTCCTAAAATAATCAAATTTTTCTTCCCATCTTTTCTATAAGCCTCTATTATTTCCCTACATTCTTTCCATTACCATATTTTTTCTTTCTTTTTCTTTGTTGTCACTTCTTTTTATATTTGTGTATTTTTAATGTCATGAGCTGTCTCAGTTTGTATGCATAGTCAAATGTGTATATATATATATATATATATCTGTATGCATATAAATGGTATGTATGTATATAACTGAAAATACATATTTATATTTAATAGCCTTATCAAGAAAATTAAAAATTCATTTTTAATTATAATATGATACTTATCAGGTCCCAGGGATCTCATTGCAATACATGCCCTTTATTTCCAGAGTTGCAAACACATAGCTGCTAAATAAGATAACTTAAAATTTCCCTTGATGGGTTGAATGTGATTGTATATCTCCAGTAATCCTGATTAACTGCTTTTCAAAATGAAATACAAAGTCAATCTAATTTTTCTTACTGTAAAAATCCTTTGCAGATAGTTTTAATTACAATTCCTGGATTTTTCATCAATTATATCTTAATTCTTTGGTATCTGGCATCTGTGGATAAATTAAATTTGAAAACAATCCCATGGTTATTATTTTCTGCTATCCTTGTGAGTTCAGATCCCATGCTGACTGTAGCTGCTATAAGAGACCTTGGTAGGTATATTTTCTTTTTTCCTATATTTAAAATATCATATTCTATATTTAACTTTTCTATTTTTAAGATCTTTTGTTCACTGTAGCTTTTCACAATGTGAAGTGGGGTACTGGGGCACTGGGACTGAGCTTTGGGTGGTGATGCTTTGAACAGAATGAAATGCCAGTGATAGGCTTACTTAGTATATATGTTTTAAAGTCTTACATTCAGTTATGGAATAGAGCAGGGGACTATTTGGAATCCTTGACTTTCAACATGCTTCTACTTCAAACCCACAGAATAGTTCTGGGGGCTTTACAATATGGAACATACATTGTGGTGACATTTTTATTGCCCAATTCCTCTTTTCCTTTGAAAACACTGTCATTAAGATAATGCCATTTGCAAAAAGAAGAAAAAAATGCCTTTGGAGTCAGGTCACCATTCAAACCAAAAGCCTGAAAAGTACAAAACAATAAAATCACTAATCATGAGTCTTTCAGTGTGTACTATTTTAGGAGAAAGAATATACATATTTAAAAATAAAATGCCAAATCAACACAACCAGTTGAAAATCTGAAAGCCCCATTCAAGAACAATAATAACCTAATTTGTTTTCCCCCAGTCACTTTTTAATAATGAGAACTAGAGCACTTGTCTTAAAATAGAATTTTCATATGGCACACACATGTATGTGTGTATGCAGACACACATGCACATGCATATACATGGGTAGAAATAGAGTAGGGGAGAAAAATCAAGTATATCTCTGTGAATAAAGGAAAACCAAGTCTTCAGAATGAGGAGATTAAAATTGTGAGGTAACTTTGGAAGAAGAAAGTACCAGCATCTATTACCTAACCTTGCCTCTATGGGACTCTGTCAGTGCCAGCCTCTTTTCTGCTCAGATTTGGAGGAGTTCTACACTACCTGTGAACATTCCACACTGCCCTTAACTTCATCATCTGGTAATCTAGTTAGTATTCCACTGGTTTCCTGGCCTGCACTTCTTGAATTTAAATAATTTCTTTGGGTTAATTTGCAAGGTTATTCATATAAATTTTGGCCCTCTTGTCATTACTTTTGGATCTTTGTTTTTCTCCTCACTTTGTATTTTTTTAAAAAATAAATATTTTTCTTGTGGAAATATTTTTGCCTGAGTTTTCAAAGCAAGATCTTTATATTTTTTAACTTTGTTCTCAAAAAAAGAAGAAAGAAAATCTGCCGAGACCTATGACTAGAGTACATTTACACTGTCTTGAGCTTTGTATGGTTTATTGAATCCTCTTATGCCCCCAAACCTATTATTTATTTCCAAATACTCACATTTTGTTATAGATCTATTTTCTATAGTGAAATAATTATAAACAGTATCAGGTTTTTCTGAGTAAGAACTCCAAAACACAGTGGTTTTTTTTTAAAGATTTTATTTTATTTGTTTTTAGAAAGAGGGGAAGGGAGAAAAAGAGGGATAGAAAGGTCAGTGTGTGAGAGAAACATTAATCGGATGCTTCTTGCAAGTTCCCAACCTGGGACCTGGCCCTCAACCCAGGGATGCACCCTGACCAGCGATTGAAACATCAACCTTTTGCTTTTTAGGATGATGTCCAACCCACTGAGCCACACCAGTCAGGGCCAACACACAGTGGCTTAAAACAACAATAATATATTATTTCTCATAAATCTGTCAGTTCTTATGATATAGGCTGGGTTCTGCTGATCTTGGGTTGGCTCACTACTAAATCCACAGTTGGCTAGAGGGTCATCTGGATACTAAGTGATCTTAGGGTGTCCTCAACTAGGAAGATCCATGTTTTTTCATTTCTCTAGTAGGGTAGTCAGGAAATGTTGCCATGATGGTGACAGGAGTCTCTGCTTGCATCAAGTTTCATAATAAAGTACATTGATCTCTTCAGTGAAACTGTGAAGTCCTATAGCAAAGGGCATAGGTGCAGGGATAGGTAAAGAAGTGCACTATCAAGCCAGACGAGCTCCCACAAGAATAGACTGCCTTGTTTTTCTTCTCTTCCAATAGTACACTTACTGTACTAGGTTGTGATGACAGCTACAGAGTGGAAGGTTCACAAGAGGATTTTTACCATCCACTAACATTTCCTTCCTATTGGAATTTGGAAAATCACAAAAGATGCTTAAAGTTATAGTTTTGCTTTCACAGGCATATTTAATATCAGAGAAAATGATAATGGCTATCCAAACTTAGAATATTGTCATAAATGAAAGAAAATTAGTATCAAAGTAGGTAATATCCAGGCGCTCTTTATTTATGAAGCTTGATTTCTAAAATCATTAAAAAGAATATATGAGAAAATAAGACAATTTCTATTATAGAGATAGTATCTGGACAATTGCCTTAATCCTTCACTTAGGTACAGAGTTATAAGGTCTTGGTTTATAAATTTACTTTATCCTTTCATTGTTTTTGATCTTGCCATAAATACATGATGTATGTATTTATGTAAGCCAAATTACTGAATTAAAAAAGTAATACATTTTATGTTTTGATATGCTTTGAAACAAAGAATGAGATCTCTAGTTTATTATCTCAGTTATGGAAACCATAATCAAGTGCAGTTAATTTGGTACCTAATTACACTTTTAGACTTAACTTACATTTAATATATAATTAAATTTTCTTGAAGGGTATTTTCAAATATGACTTTATTGAAGTATGTAGGAAAAGTATGTGGACTTCTGCCCAAGATGGAGGCATAGGTGGACGCACTGTGCCTCCATACACACCCAAGATAGGGACAACAACAATTTAGAAACAGAATAACAACCAGAACTGATAGAAAATTGATCTGAATGGAAGTTGGACAACCAAGCTGGCAGACCCTGGCAGAGGGGTGGCAACTGGCAGTGAGGCGGTGATTGTGAAGCAAAGCACTGCGTGCAACCCAGGATCCCAGCGCTGGGAAATAGAGCCTCAGGACACTGATTGAGGACACCTGTGGGAGTTGAGGCGCACGGAGAGACACCCAGCCTCACAGGAGAGGTTCTTGGAGGGTCCCATAGCATGCACAAGCCCGCCCACATGGGATTTGGCACCAGAGGGGACCAGTTTGCTTGGGGGAAGCAGCAGAAGGGACTGAGGTCCCAAGGAGAACAGAGCAAGCACCATTGTTCCCTCTCAACCCCGTCCCCACATACAACGTCACAACCCAGCAACTGGGGTGCCCAGCCCTGGTGAACACCTAAGGCTCTGCCCCTCACCAAATAGGCACGACCAAACCAAAAAAGAAAAAGAGAGAGAGAGAGAGAGAGGGCTCAAACAGAAGACCAAATAAAAGCCCCAGAACCCATCCTTTTAAGCGACCAACAGATAGCCAACCTATCAGATGCACAGTTCAAAACACTGGTGATCAGGAAGCTCACAGAATTGGTTGATTTTGGTCACAAATTAGATGAAAAGCTGAAGCCTACACTAAGTGAAATAAAGGAAAATGCACAGGGAACCAATAGTGATGGAAAGAAAGCTGGGTCTCACATCAAATGTGGAGTGGACCAGAAGGAAGAAAGACACAACCACACAGAAAACAATGAACAAATAAGAATTCAAAAAAATGAGGAGAGGCTTAGGAACCTCCAGGGCATCTTTAAACATTCCAACATCTGAATTATAGGGGTACCAGAAGGGGAAGAGGAAGAGCAACAAGTGGAAAAGTTATTTGAACAAATAATAAATGAGAACTTCCCCAATCTGGCAAAAGAAATAGACTTCCAGGAAGTCCAGGAAGCTCAGAGAGTCCCAAAGAAGTTGGATCCAAGCAGGAACACACCAAGGAACATCATAATTACATTAGCCAAGGTAAAAATGAAGGAGAGAATCCTAGAAGCAGCAAGAGATAAGGGGACAGTAACCCACAAAGGAGTTTCCATCAGACTGTCAGCTGATTTCTCAAAAGAGACCTTGTAGGCAAGAAGGGGCTGGAAAGAAGTATTCCAAGTTATGAAAGGCAAGGACCTACATCCAAGATTACTCTATCCAGCAAAACTTTCATTTAGAATGGAAGGGCAGACAAAGTGCTTCTCAGATAAGGTCAAGTTAAAGGAGTTCATCATCACCAAGCCCTTATTTTATGAAATGTTAAAGGGACTTATCTAAGAAAAAGAAGATAAAAAGCATATATAGTAAAATGACAGCAAACTCACAATTATGAACAACCACACCTAAAACAAAAACAAAAAGAAACTAAGCAATCAACTAGAACAAGAACAGAACCACAGAAATGGAGATCACATCACATGGAGGGTTATCAACAGGGGAGTGGGAGGAGGAGAGGGGGAGGAAGGTACAGAGAATAAGTAGCATAGATGGTAGGCAGAAAATAGACAGGGGGAGGGTAAGAATAGTATGGGTAATGTAGAAGCTAAAGAACTTGTGACACATGGACATGGAATAAAAGGGGGGGGAATATGGGTGGGAGAGGGTGTGCAGGGTGGAGGGGAGTGAAGGGGGAAATCAGACAACTGTAATAGCATAATCAAGTATTTTAAAAAAAGAAAAGTATGTGACATACATCTATAGCTAAGAATATTCTTCTACTTGTTAATAAACTTTTATTCTTTAATATTAATGAAGTTTTTTTCACCTAAAATATTTTCCCTTCTATAGGTTTTTCTAGAGGTCTAATTAATTTAATTAATGGAGAAAGTCTGATGACCTCTACAATGTCTTTTATTATGTTTAAAAGTATTGTGGATATTAACTCAAGCCAGAAGTATATGAACCATTCCTTAGGTAAGGACTTATTTGTTCCTCTTAATTTCTTAAAAGAATCTTCTTTTTTTAAAAAACCGACATTGGTTTTATAATATCTTACCACAAGTTATAGTCATATAAGCACAATTGTATTAGTAGAGTGATTTACTTTTTAAAAAGCACTATCTGTGTTTACAAAACACATCCCTTATTTAATATTAGTTGTGATGTTGTTGTGAGTCTGAGTTAGGACTTTCATGAGGATGCTTATAAAAGCAGCATTGCTCCACAGGCCTAGGCTGAATCATTATATTTGACAATAAGAAGGAGAGATGTTGTTGATACGTTGAAGATGAAATCAGAGGTAATCCAGGCAGAGAATGCATTCACCAACCATGAGAGGAGGCAGCTTCCCTTCCCCTTCCTCTGGGACTATCTCTCTGTAGGTAACCTGGAAAGCTGTTAGCCCAAAGCGGAAGTGTGAGTCATGTGGCCATCTACAAGACCCGAAAGCAGTACTCATAAGCAAAGAAATTGCACGGTGCCCATGAACTCATTTACCACATTCATATAGCCCTGAGCCATAAGTATTTTTTTCCTTTATCCTGTGTATATGTGTATGTATAAAAAATGATACATGTGTAATTGTCACTCAGGGTAAGAAATATAGCATTACCAGCATCTCCAAAAATATCTTATGTGCCTCTCTGATCAAAACCCCTTACTCTTCTCCTGGAGTGGTGGTTTTAAAGTGTAGTGTCTGGGCTGGGCAGAGGGAGTCCATAGGACCCATTAAGGGTGTACATAGAGTCAAATATTTTGATAATACTACTGAGAAGTTATTTACCATGTTTACTGTGTTGCCATTTGCACTGATTTTGGAAAAACAATGATTATATTCTTCTAGAGAAAATTGCTGAGGTATAGCCATTCCAGTCACTGGATGTCTTCTCTGTTCTAAGGCCTTCTGCATCACCTCATTCTACCCTCCTAACCCCTGAAAAAAGAGTGTGGTGCTTCCAGACCACATTCTAGTATACTGGGACATCTGTATGGTGCCAACTAATCTATTACGTTGAAGTAAAATCTTTCTACTACCACCATCCCCAGCAATCAAGTATAAGCCGAATTACTTTTTCAAACACTCCAGAAAAAGTTTTAGCCATCATTGTTTTCCCTGTTCCTGGAAAGTGTTTTATTGTTGGGCAGCAAGGGTCCCTGGTTATCTCTACTTTTGCTTATTATGCCTTACATATTCATAATCAATGGTGTCTCAAAGGATCTGTTCCAGATGGTGGACAATAATCCTATTAGTGCATAAGAAGTATTACTCTTTAGCTTTGCTCTGTATCCAATAAGTTTACCCAGGCCATGGCAACTTGGAACTCTGTGGTGAGCCTAGAACCCCAGTTTATCACAGGGAGGTACACAGTCTTTAAATGCTCCATATATATTATCTATGGTGTGTGAGAAAACCAAACCACCACACACATACAACCTCTTCCAAAATTCAAGTGAAAAGGAAGGTGACAAAATATAATAATCAGAAGGGGTATTCACCACAAAACTTCCTGCAGATAATGCCTTTCTGAATATAACTAAAGTGATCAACAAAGAGATATCTAAATTCAGAGGCATCTTAAAAGCTCAAGGACCACTCTTGGAAAATCCAAAGAAGTATTCACTCTTGCGTAATAGTCAGAAGGATGTATGTCCAACCTATAAACCTGTTTCAGTATTCTACCAGGCCTCATTTAAGATAGTAAATATTGACCACAGAATTTCAGGGAACCATATCACAGATGACATTTACAGTCTAATCAAGAGAAATTTCTTGATATTGTATTCACTGCAAAGGAAAAAATAAAAATGAAAGGAAGGCACTGATGTGAAAGTTCATTCATTCATTAATCTAACAATTACTTATTGATATGGACTATGTGGTAGTTCCTATTCTAAACCTTGGTGATTCAGCCATGAACATAATAGCTTTTGCTTTCATAGAGCTTGCCTCATAGTTTCATAGTAATAAATGGAACATGATTTTGTGTTTGTTTAAGTTCAGAGAAGTAAAAATTGTAAGCAATCTCCCTGTTAAAATATAATAGTAACAACTCTAATAATAAAAACTCTGCTATAGTGACTAGTGAACTTATTTTCTTAGCCTTTATTCAAGCCTTTAGGACTTTCTCTGAACTTTTAATAATTTTGAAAGAAAATTTTTCCCTTAAGAAAGAAAAACACTTGCTAAACTTTACTCAAATTTCATTTCTATTTCATTGTTATCTATTGACACAACAGTGAACTAATGATTTTCATGATAATCATTTTATAACTTATTTGACAGTTGCTTTATTTTTAAAATTAGCATGTTTCATGAAAGGGAAAAATTAAGAAAAGTTATTGCACCTGAAATTCTTATTTTTTGCAACTTGAGTGTTAAAAGTTTAAGGATATTGTAAGAAATAATAAATATGCTTTGTGGCTTTTCCTGACCTAATACAATAAATCCATCCAGTAAACATTTTACTGATTAAAAGCTATTTTCCTTTCTTAAAGGAGAAAATAATTTTCATACTGAGTCTTGTGAAATGAGTTAGCCTTCTGTGTTTCAGTTACAGGAGGTGCCAGATTCCCAAAATTATCAACATGGCTAAATTCGTGCCTAGAATAGATGTGACCTAGAGGGCTATGGGAGGGCCAAACTCTCCTCCCATGGTCACACTATCCCTACAAATGTTAAATCTTTCTGCTTGACAAATGTAGAGACCAGGGCTCCTTTTCAGCCATGGAATGATGTTAAGCAAGAAGGACTCTAAATTGCCTCTATACTCTTACTAGTGCCCATCCAGTAAGTGGATGTTTGTAGATAAGGATTCATAAAAGGGTTCTTTCTCCTTCATTTTGTCCACTCTGAGCACAGTTCTAGGATTTACCTCCAATTTTAGCCTTGTTTTTTTGTCATGGTCGCTGTTGTTTTCTGCTGGCCATTCTTTGTTTTGGTTTTGCTTTTGCTCTCCTCCTGTTCTGTTGCAGTTGACCCTTTAGCCTTTCCTGATCCCAGGACACACACTCTGTGATTCAAACTCTGTCCCTCTGTTCCTCACACTATAAAGGTAGGGAGGACCTTCTCACCCACTGGCACATCTGATTCCAGCAAAAGAGTCTATCAAAGACTTAGGCTTCCTGTTTTCCAGGGAAGAGCATCATAATGACTACAGAAAACAATTTGGCAAAATATAACCATATCAAAGAAACAACTGTCTTCGTGCATAATTCCACTTCTGGAAACTAAGGAAGTAATAAGAGAAGTACAAAAAAGTGATGTACAGAAATATGTACTGCAGCATTATTTATCAGAGGAAAAATGGTGGGCAGGCCAGGAAAATATGGGAGATTCACTCCCTTTTTCTGTATATCCTCTGTCTTATGTGAGATCCAGAATATAAGTGACATGAATTTAGAGACTTTCTCCTTATTGTTCACTACTTTATCTACAAAGTTGATTATACTATTTGGCACTGAATCAATATATGTTCCTTAACGGGGACTGTGTTACAGCTGGTCAAGGTCTGGCAAGTCCACTCTAGATTTGGGGAGATAGAAGAAAACGCTTGGAGCTGTGGGAATGCTTGACATGCCCTTATTCAGGGTTGGGCAAGCCACACACACTGCAAGCTGCACATCTCTCTAGTGAGATGTCCCTACCTGCCTAAGTATTAAAGACAAACAAAGCCAGCAAAAAGCCAAAAAATTTTATAAAATAGCACGAGTCTGCACAAGTGAGCCCACTTCATGCTATGGGAACTGTTTATCAGACCCAGTCTCAAGGCAATGAGAACAGTACTTATAGGGCCCATTCAAGGTTATGGAAAACTGCTTCCCCTTAGTTCCCCAGACACCTGAGTGAGAAAGCCAGGCTGCCTCCATTTACCCTACAGGGACTGTAAGCAGCTCTTATACTAAACAGACTGAATTTTATAAACTCAAGTGTGGCTTTCAGAATTTGAAAAGAAAATTTTATTTTAAGAATATGAATATACCCTACATCTACCCCAAAGGATATGAATTAGATATTTTTTAAAAGATCATGACAAAAAGTTGACTAGAACATCACTTAAAAGTAAGTTCTATTAATTATTTTTTATTTTCTCCCCTTTCTTGCAGCACATAGCATCATGGATCAAATATTGTCATATTGTGGAGCAAGTTTCTTGGTTGGAATTTTTAGTTCAAAACTGATTCAGTTGTGGATGTCTACTGTTTTTGGTGATGATATCAATCATATAAGTCTCAGCTTTTCAATCCTGTACTTCATCTTTTTTATATGTAAGTGAGAGGTTTATTCTTAAAATTAAATGACAGAAAAATTCAAAATAAAGATATTAAAGATAAAAGTTGAAAATAAAACACCCAGCAAAAGGTATGTATGTTGCCACATATAATGTGCACCCATATTTTTGGCCCAAACTTTCAGGAAAAAAATCTTTCACTTTAACTTTTAATTCAATTTTTATTTATTTATATTTAGCTACTTGGTTTTTTTATATTATAAAGGAATTTTAACATTTATTTTTGAACATATTATGGTACAAGAAATTTTAGGTAACAAATAATTATAAAACACAAGAACAGATACAAGGTATTTCAGGTATTACCCATGTATAATGCACACCCTTATTTTTTCCTCAAAAATGGGGGCAAATAAGTGCTCATTTTATGTGGCAAATATGATAGTTTAAAGAAATAACCAATCTGAAAGTAATCTTTTGGTTAGAGTAAACTATCAAAAGAGATAAAATATTTGTATCTATAAAACAGAAAACAATATGCCAAAACATATAAACAAAATACAATTATTAAAGACAAAAGAATTTGATAAAATTGTAACTGTGAGATATTTTGGCATGACTTTCCAAGATAATTTCATAACTAATCATACAAAAATTATTATGCTATGAAAAGATTCAAACCAAAACTTAAATGTGTAGTTTATAAGATATCTAAAGAGTTTCCTTTCTAAAACATAATGCATATCCTTTACATATACCTGTAGACCTTTTACAGAAATAAACTATACTTTAAGAACATTTCAGTAAAATTTTAAACATTGTTCAACCACAATGCAAGTAAATACTGACTACAGAAGGAAGGTCTTAAAAAATAGTCATTCTAACTCCTGAAATTAAATATACTTTTCTTGGTCACTTTAAGATCAAAAAGAAAAGAAAATAGAAGTTACAAATCAAGTAAGGCTACATACTAGAATATCTGTTACTAATCCATTTAGCACCACTTCCTTTTCATGGAAGTGTGGCAGATAATTAGTAAGTAGCCATATCACCATTTCCTGATACAGCCACAGAATCACATTCAGCCTAGCTCTTCAGACAGCTCTACAAATGATTTGAAGTTGGCATATGTGCTAAAACCTCATTAACAATTTATATTATGTATTTTCATTACATTTAAGAATAAGACAATGTTGCTTATTCTCATAGCCAAGATTTAAGGAGTTCTGGAAGTTCTAGCTAATACAATAAGAAAAAAGAAGAAGAACAAAGTTTATACATATTTTGAAAGAGAAATGGTTACATTAGTCACATTTTAGATTACATAGAAATATCAAAAGAATTAATAAACTAAGCCAGCAATGCTTTTTAATGGCTTGATATAAATTTAATATTAAGAATCAGGGGTATTCTTATAAGTCAGCAGTAATTATTTAGAAAATAAAATTTTGATTCTCTTTAAATTGGCAAAAAGTTATAAAATATCATATGTGGAATAAACTTGTCAAGAAGTTTGTACCTAAATAGAGAAAATTTTACTGAGAGGTATAAAATTTGTATAAGTTGTGACAGACTAAAAAGCTTATTTTTGCAAATGCTAACATAACAGAATTCATTACTTTCAAGTCTAAGGAAAAAATGCAGAATGTAGGATCTTGAAGTTTCTTAATTCATCAGCGAGTTAAAGCCAATTGTAATCTACTGAGGTTTCAGGATCAAGGTAATGATTGAATAGACAGAAAATGATCAGTCATTTACAAGTACTTTATCATATACTATCTGACTGTGTATACATAATTCTTACAAAAATATATTCCAACAAATGTAATTTCCTCTAACATCATTCAAGTAAGCAAGCATAACCTCAATATTAGGAGTTATACCCAAGGAAACAATAAACATTGAGTCAAAATAGCTCAAAAAAACATTTTAGAAAGAAAACTTATGGGACAAAAATTTATGAAAACAAGATACAGAGTGAATATAACTCTAATGTAAAAGGACTTCCATTCTGTCCTGAGTTAATATTTATATTTCTAGTATCTTCAAGGTAGGTACCATAAATACTTTGCAAATTTTGCCATTACCTATCAAGTTACAGTGACTAGTTAACTTAATTAGTCATTAACTCAATTAACTTAGAGTATCTATGTCCACAATTACTGCTTCTTTTATGACTGTGTTAGTTTCTGGGTTAGGTACCATTTCTAGTCAGGACTAAAATAAAGAATATAAAACTTACAATTTTCCATCTCTAAAATTAATAATAACACTAATCTAATCAAACTAAAATGCATCAGAATCTGAATCAAGCAATGACAAAAATAGTTTTGGTTTTGAAATTTTACAAAACAACTTTAAAAGTTTACCTAGAAATATTAATTGTGAGAATAGGCAAAACAATGTTTTCAGGTGGAGAACTTTCCCTAATATATAAGAATTAAATATTTAATAAGCTACAGTAATTAAAATCAACTGTTCTAACAAAGGAAAACAAAGTAAACCAAAACAGCAGAAGGCACACACATGGCAATTTGGTAAATGTGACAGTGTGGTAAAAGTGACAGAGCCATAGTATTCTTCAGTATTAAAACAGAAATCAATATTTTTATTAACATTAAGACAATGCTGCTGAACATTAAAAGAAGAAGCCCATTTGAGAACTGTGTTACTATATAATCCCATAGTAATTTTTTATGTTCCTTCATTTAAGTACATGTATGTTGGATATATGCCACCGTAAGTGTTCATTGGGCACTCCACCTCAAAAATCTTGATCCAATTATATTAAATCCCCAATTTTAGCTTATAAAACCCTAAAGATCTCCTTATAATTTCTAAAAATTTCTGGAGTTCCCTTCTTTGTGATCTCTTCAACCTCCTCTTAAGTATACTAGAATTTCTGGTTCTTAGTAAATTCTACTGAAGATGGGGGCAAGGAGAGATCACAGGGTAAATTATATTACGTATATAAATTATATATAAATTATATATATCACCATTCTATGAGATTTTTCTATCTTCCTCTATGGATATATAAGACTATGCCACAGTACTTTAGGTTTTTCAGTCCCCTGTCATACATGCACCAAAACAAAATTAAACTGGGTAAGTAGATTCATATTGGGTTTTTACTGATGCAACTCTCTTAGACCTGTCACAGAGTCAAACTGTTTGTATCTCCTACTGTCTCCCAAGAAGAAAGCTTACAAAGTAGGCTAGTCTATAAAGAACTTATTGGTTCACTTCCTTTTCATTCAGCCAGAGCCCCTCTGGAAAAATTAGACCTGTAGAGGATGCTCTAGCTTTACTGAAGCCCATGAAGAGTTTTGTGAGCTCCATATTGTTGTCAATGATCTGAAGCCAAAACAATGTAAGGATGTCCTGTATAAACTTCACTACACAAGTGGGTGTGTCTGAGGAGGAAGGAGGATGACGGGTGGTGGTAGTAATTTGCAATATTATCGAGTTGAAAGCAAGTCGGGTAGCCTGTCTGTACTATTAAGATATTTTCATCTTTAGTAAAATTAAAACTTTCTTTCTTTTTAAAAATAGGTAAACAAGTTGGAATGTCTGGAATTGTTACACTGGCTACCATGGGACTTTTTTTAAATTCTATAAGTTTTAAACCAGGAGTTGAAGCACTACTTCTTGAGTGAGTTGCTAGCATATTTTCACTTTATTTCATACATTAAAAGCCATAATATTGTAATAGTAACTACATCTACATCTACATGGTAAAAATAAGATACTGATTGGACTACCCAACTAAAAACACTTCCTAAAAACTCTCTTGCTTGTGTCTTCTACTCCTCTAACTTTAGGCAAAATTGTAAGCTCACCTTGAGTTCATGTTGGCTCTATTCCCCCACGAATCCCTTCACCATGTATTCACTAATTTCCAGTCTAATCCACTACACAAAGCAAGGATTGAGCTAAGGCAAGTGAGGCACTCACTTCAGACACACAATTTAGAGGATGCCAAAAAACTTAATAATCAAGATAAATAATGTTTTAATACAATATTTTGGGGGAAAGTAATGCCAAAAAATTCCATGCTGAAAATGTAAAAAAAAAAAACCCCAAAACTTAAGATCAATATTACTGATAGTCCTTTTGCCTCAGGCTCTAATAAGGCTAAGCATGGCACTGATACTAGAGTGGAAGGCCAATATTTTAAGACCATAAAGAGATACCATGCAAAGCAATTAAAAGGTCAAGCTACGGTGTTTGAAGAGGATTAGCAGTGCTGTAAAAGAAAGTATGGCCAAGCTAATTGTAAGTCTTGTTATAAAAGAAAGTATTGCTAAACTAAAAGCAAGACTTACCTTTAGTAGAGGTATCAATGTGCTCTAGGACACCAAACTAAGGGATGTACAGACTCTATGTCATCCTAAAATAAGGGTGTTTTCTGTAATGCTCTAACATGGCTGAAATAACACAATAGCAACATATGTGTTAACAGAGGTCCTGAACATAATCAATTATTTTTTGGAGTTTGGAAGACTGTTATAGAAGATAGAATAAATTCAGAAGTCAGAAGCTTAAAAGGATAGATCTTATAGGATTCTGGAGCACTTCACTAAATTTCACATCAAATACGGTGGAAGCCCATTATACTAGCAATTATGCAGAACTAACTGGGCCATGTTTGTAGAAATAATTAAAATGTTACACTAATATTCAACTGTATCTATGAGAAGGGATTCTGAAAGCTTCCTTCATAACTGAATGCAGGTCCAGCTGTGTTCTTTGAGTGTGCTTTTTCAACTGCTCTGCATGCAGCTGATGAGAACATGAGCTTTGGGAAGATACAGAGTTTTCCTGGGCTCTGGAGCACTTGAATAAACACACACTCACAAATCCCAAATAGAGAGTCTACAAGGGGCATTCATGTGAATAAAAGAGTCATTCATAGCTTCTAAGTGCTTTCTAAGTTTTAGGCAAAGGCTTAATTCTCTCACTATGTAAATCAGACTAGCAGTTCAGTATTCCTTTTCAAGATCAATTATTTTAGTTCTTCCTATTGGTACAAAGATTTCACAGTCAATATTTTTGGGCTGTGTGAATTGTGATGCCTGAAAGAGTCTCATCAAAATAGCATAACTATAACCTAAATCTGTCTTTCAAGGGCAATCCAAAATGAAAGACACTGATTTATAATCAGTGCAAAACTTGCTTTGGAATTGTTTGTTTACTTACCTTAGTGCCCTTTCTCCCTCCTGAAATTTTAAGCCCCTTGAGTGTTGATAAACACTTTATTCATCTTTACTTTCTTGATAGTGCCTAACACAATGCCTCACTCATACATGAGCCTTGCAATAAATATGTTAATTAACCATAATTAACTATATTTATTATTTTTTCTGAAAATGCAGATTCTGGAGTTGTCTATCATTTGTGGCTTTTCTTATGGTGTTTACTTTCATTGGACTTCTAATTCCTGCACATACGTATTTATACATATCATTTTCAGATATATACTATTCATTAAATATCTACTTCACACTTATTGTTTTAAGGTAAGAATGTCATTTAAAGTTTTTTATTTATAAGATACTAAATAAACCTGAAGATATTCTTTTAAATAATAAAAATGTTTCATTCCTTAGAATGAAAATTTGACTCTTAAACTTTCCAAGAAATCATCAGCAAATTAGTGCTAAGGTGTTTGTTTGTTTGTTTTATTTCTTTTTATTTATTAACAATATTTCAAAGCAATGCAAGACCTTTGTAAAATTTTTGAAAATTAGAAAAAAGGAAAAAAATTCTTACAATGCTACTTACCTAGAGGCAACTGCTATTAACCTTTGGTGTATTTCATCCAGTGGCTTTTCTTTATCTATGAAAGCTCATAAAGTTAAACAACGATCATCAATTTTTTTAAAAAAGTTGCTTTGTTTGCTTAATATTGTGTAACATAATTTTCTACTAATCATGGTTGGAAATACCTTTTAAAATCATAAGAAAGTCCTCTTTGTACTTGCCTTTTTTGCTCAAATAATTTTTGTGGTCCCTTTTGCCATGTCCCTTACAGGCAGGAAAGAGCCTGTTCATGTATGTGGAAAGGAGACAACATAGAAAGAAAACACCACCAAACTGGAGTCTCATATTTCTTTCATCCCCATCACTCAAACTGTTAATATTTTACACTTCCCTCTAGGAAAATCAGCTAGGAGTCAACATCAAGTCAGCTAGTGGCATGTACATGAAAATTAGTCCCAAATTATCAGATACAGTTAGTGTAAAATATAGAAATGATATGTAACTGAAAGAAGAAATGGAAATGAGTTGATCAATATTATACAGACTTAGTAAGATTTAAATCTACAAAGAAAAAGAAAGGGAGAACTTTTTTCCTTATTTCTTATTCATTAGATTTTTTAAAATTTCTTTTTGGGATCCAAGAATAAAATGTATATCTATAAAACATCTCTAACATTTTCTTTTTTGCCTAAAAAAATACCACACAAAGGTGATGTGGACTTTTCCTACTACTCACCCAATAGGAAGAAGCAAAGAAGATTTAATGGCTTTCTTGGCATGTCTCTCTAAGGAAGAGACATGCCCACTGCCTTCCTCTGATGCTATGCCAACAGTGGGTGAAAGAAGGCTTATTTCTCTGAGAGTTGGCAATTCCACAAAGAATAGATTAGAAAGAATAGAATAGGATGAAATGGAAAGAAATTTCTATAACAAGAATAACTTTTTAAAATTTGTTTTGTCTTTTAGACTTCTGGTCTTTCTATTCTTGACCCCTCTTTTGTCTCGACTTGCTGATGGATTCAGCTGGCGCTGGGCATTCATAATGGTCTGGAGTGAAATGAAAGGGGTGCCTAATATAAACATGGCCCTTCTATTCGCCTACTCTGACCTTCCTTTTGGAAGTGAGAGGGAAAAATCGCAAGTAAAGAAACATAGTTTTTTTATTCTGAATATTTAATCAAAACTGTTGCTGCATTGAAATATGCTTTTGCAGTGAAGTAGCTCAGCTCCACTTAGACAATGGGAGTGACTTAGCTATGATGGCAAGATGGGGCAAAGGAAGAAAGACTGGCAACTTTCCTCTTCACTGTTCTAGCTTTGGTGTCCCTAAACCCCTTCTTCACACACCTAAATATAGTTTATTATGAAGGTTGAAGGAACTAAAACTTATAAATCATTTAAAATAGTATTTGATATAGGGTATGCACTCTATAAATTTTTTTTTTACTAGTACCCACTCAAGAAAAAACAGAAACCTACTTATGATTGGCTCTATTGCCTTTTGTAACTTTATGAGTCTGCATTCAGTAATGCTAGTAACCCAAACATTTTGATTGTCAAGTAAAGTTATATTCAAGATAGGACCCCTAAACTCTCCTTAACAGAACACAATGGGCATGACTCTCCCTCTCCTTGATCAAGGTGAGATCTGTGTAAGGAATTTCTTTTAATACAGACATAACGCATCTAATACTTCCACTGTGGTTTTTGGCATCAATTCCAAGAATAACAGGAATAACAGCAAGGTAATTATTTTGTGTCTAATTAAATAATAATCGAAACATTCAAAAGCTAAATATTCAAACACCACTTTTAAAACCAAAATTATCTAGTATTACATGGCTTCCCCCTTCTTTTTAAGCTGTCTCAACCAGGCAAAATAATCAAAATCAGTGTCATTACCATATTTACCAGTATAATGGTGGACACTGCATACAAATCTGGATTCTGAAATTTTTAGTTAGCTGCTATTTGCTGTGTGGCCAGCAGCAAGTTATTTAATTCCCACCCCTATCCTTTATGTCAATTTCCTCATTCTAAAATAAACTTACTAATGGTACCAATGGTTTGCTAGTAATTGTTTAACACTAAATTTCTTGGGATGGGAGGAGCCCTAATGTGTAGAATTTACCAATTTCTATTGTGTGATCACTCTCACCAACAGTACATCAATCAGCTCATAAAGTTCCTGAAAATTTAATAATGAGGTCTCACGAACTATGAGTCAGCTCTAGCACACCACTATCTCAAAGGGTTATTATAAGAAATATACATAATTATTATATAATATACATAATTATATATAATATACATTAAAATATACATAAAATGCACAATAGATTGTTTAACATATAGTAAATGTACAGTAAATATAAGCTATGATGGTGATGATGATTATGATGATGATAATGATGCCATGTAGACTTTCTTTGAAATAAAAACTTAGTAGATACAGTGGTATCTCCTACTCATTGTTAGTTCGTTACAATGAATGGCAAGCAACAATTGATGAAGCATTTTCTTTTTTGGGATGGTGTTGTGACTCATACAAGTTCTAGCAAGTGCAATGAGTGGAGAGCAAGCACCAAATGCTAAACATTTTTTTCTCATCAAAATGTGATGAATACCAGGTTTAATGAGTTCTGAAGCCAACAAGCACTGAGGTAGCACTGTAAAATCATTTAATGAAATGTCCTCACTAGTAGTAACTAGTTGAGAAGAAAGTAACACTCCCTCCTTACTTTATTTTGGCTGAACCCTACAGCTAACTTTTAATACCCCTGAAGAGATACAATACAGTACAATAAAAGGTTAAAAATATTAACTTAATCTTGTCTCTGCTATTCACAAGTTAAATGACCTTTGGTAAGTTCTAGTGCTTCAATTTCCCGTCTGTATAATTGGATCATATTGGTGTTTACTTCATGGGGTTGTACTGATAATTAAGCCTGATATTTTATACAATATGTTTACTATATAAACATTAGCTCTTAATACTATTAAATTATATTTAACTAACTCAGTGTCCTCAACCTTAAATGCATTTTAGAATGCTTTGGGAACTTTAAAAGTATACCAATACCTGTGGAATCCTGGCCCTGGCCATGGTGAATAATGGGTATCAGACTTATTTCCCATAGTAAATAACTATAGATTGGTTAAAATATAGGAAGCAACTGATTTTAAGTATTGGACAAAGATATCACATGGTTAGGTCCTTGAGAGAAGGATAAGCATATTCGGTGAATTTGCATTCACTCTGGCTTTCTTCCAAATTATGGCACAAAGAAGTGGAAGCCAGAGAAGAGTCTCACTGAGTATAAAAAATAGAGTTAGGGCTACTGAAGCAGCTTAAATTTGTGAGGTTGAGAGCCAGGGAGGGAAGACGTGTAAAGAGAAAGAGCACAAGAAATCTGCATGAGGATTCCCTGGGGTCATATAGCCTAACAGTAATCTGTACAAGCAGAGTATTAAAGGAGATATTGCAGAAGAGAGCCAGTAGGAAGCTTTGGGCATTCTGAAGGCCACACAGAACTGACAGATACTACAGTTCTGATGAGGAACAGTACAAATGTCATAAACACCACTTGTATTAAGTTGTGATTCCAGAAAGACCATGCCTCAGAAATGAGAATTATGCTCTACGGTAAGGTTTAGTCTACACCCAGTCTAAGAAAGACTAAAGCCATGCCTTGTGAGGATAATGTAATCTTCCAGGCCATGAACTGACTGACACAACAAAACTCCAAAGTCTTTAAGGGAAGACAACAACCAAGACTCTCAAGAATGTATAATCCATAGTGTGCAACCTGAAATCAAATATTACTATACATGTGAGCACATAAGAAAATGCGACTTATAATTAAGAGTGTCTATTCAGGTCCTTCACCCATTTTTTTTTAATTGGCTTGTTTGTCTTCCTGGTGTTGAGTAGTATGAGTTCTTTCCATATTTGGGGGATTAAACCCTTGCCCAGTGTATCTACGGCAAATATGTTCTCCCATACAGTTGTTTCTCTTCATTTTGATGATGGTTTCTTTAGCCATGGAAAAGCTTTTTAATTTGATATAGCCCCATTTGTTTATTTTTCCTTTATTTCCCTTGCCCTAGGAGATATATTGACAAAAATATTGTTATGTGAGATACACGAAATTTTACTGCCTGTTTTCTGCTAAGATTTTTATGTTATCACAACTTATATTTGTGTTTTATCCATTTTGAGTTTATTCTGGTGTATGGTATAAGTTGGTGTTCTAGTTTCCTTTTTTTCTTTTTTGTACATGCCAGCCCAGTTCTCCCAACACCATTTATTGAAGGTACTGTCTTTACTCCATTGTATGTACATGTCTCCCTCTGTGAAATATTAATTGACCATAAAGACATAGATTTGTTTCTAGGCTCTCTATTCTGTTCCATTGATCTATGTGTCTGTTCCTATGTCAGTACCAGATTCTTTTATCTACAATGGTCTTGTAGTATACTTTGATATAAGGAAGAGTGATTCCTCCAACTTTTTTGTTCTTTCACAAGATTGCTGAGGCAAATTGGGGTCTTTTGGTTCTATATAAATTTTTGGAATATTTATTCTAGATCTGTGAAATATGTGATTGGTATTTTAATTGGAACTGTGGTGAATATATGAACTGCTTTTAGCATGGACAATTTAAGGATGTTAATTTTTCCAACCCATGAACATGGTATATGCTTCCATTTATTTGCATCTTCCTCAATTTATCTCTTCAATGTTCTATAGTTTTTCAAGTACAGGTCTTTTAGCTCTTTGGTTAAATTTATTTCTAGGTACTTTATTGTTGTTTTGTTCATTGCTATAGTAAATGTGATCTTTTCTTAGCTTCTCTTTCTAATAGTTCATTGTTGGTTTACAAAAATGCCATCAATTTCTGAATATTGATTTTTTTATAACACTACTTTGCCAAATTCACTTATTAGTTTTAGTAGTGTTTTGGTGGAGCCTACAGAATTTTCTATGTACAATATCATAGTATCTATGAATAATGACACTTTTATTTCCTCCTTTCCAATTTGTATGCCTTTTATTTCTTCTTCTTATCTTATTGCTGTGTCTAACTTCCAGTATATGTTGAATGAGAGTAGAAAAGCAGACACACTTGTCTCGTTCCTGATGTTAAGGGAAATGCTTTTAGTTTTTTGCTCTTTGAGTATGAAGTTGGCAGTAGGTTTTATATATATGGCCTTTATTATGTTAAAATATGCTGCCTCTATTCCCACTCTGCTGCATGTTTTATTATCATAAATGGGTACTGGATTTTATCAATGCTTTTTCTGCATCTATTGATATGATCATGTGATTTTTCCTTTTATGCATTTATTACACTTATTTATTTGCATATATTGTACCATCTTTGCATCTCTGGAATAAATCTGATTTGATCACCAATGTATGACCTCTTTAATGTATTGCTGGATCTGGATCGTGAATATTTTATTGAGGATTTTAGCATCTGTGTTCATCAGAGATATTGGCTTATAATTTTCTTTCTTTCTATGTCTTTACCTGGTTTTGGGATTTGGATAATACTGGCCTTGTGAAAAAGAGTTTGGGAGTCTACCTTTTTCTTGTATTTTTTTGGAATAGTTTGAGAAGGATAGGAGTTAGTTTTTATTGACTGTTTGGCAAAATTTGCTTGGGAAGCCATCTGGTCCAGGGCTTTTGTGCTCTGGGAGTTTTTTGATTATTGGTTCAATTTTGCTAGTTGTTATTGATCCATTCAGGTTTTATGCTTCTTCCTGATTCAGCTTTGGAAGATTACATGTTTCTAGAAGTTTATCCATTTGCCAAGGTTGTAAAATTACTTAGCAAATAATAGTTCGTAGTAATTTCTTACAATCTTGAGTATTTCTGTGGTATCAGTTGTTACTTCTCTTTCATTTTTTTTGAGGTAGAGAATATTTTTATTTTTATTTTATTTTTTAATATATTTTATTGATTTTACTATTACAGTTGTCCCATTTTTCTCCCCTTTATTCCCCAACACCCTATACCTTTCCTCTCACCAAATGCTTCTATAAGAAGCATTTATGCTTCTTATTCCCTGTACCTTTACCCAATTCTCCCCACTCCCCTTCCCTGCTGATAACTCTCCATGTGATGCCCAATTCTGTGAATCTGTTCCTGTTCTAGTTGTTTGCGCAGTTCATTTTTGTTTTTGTTTTTGTTTTTTAGGTTCAGTTGTTGATAGTTATGAGTTTGTTGTCATTTTACTGTTTGTATTTTTTATCTTCTGGAACTCCTCTGTAGGCAACTGTCTCCTTTACTCGTGCTGCTTCTAAGATTCTCTCCTTATCTTTAGTCTTTGCTAATGTAATGATGATGTGCTTTGGTGTGTGCTTCCTTGGGTCCAACTTCTTTGGGACTCTCTGAGCTTCCTGGACTTCCTGGAAGTCCATTTCCTTTGCCAGATTGGGGAACAATCTTCATTATTTTTTCAAATAAATTTTCAATGTCTTGCTCTTCCTCTTCTCCTTCTGGCACCCCTATAACTCAGATATTGGAATGTTTAAAGATGTACTGGAGGTTTCTAAGCCTCTCCTCATTTTTTTGAATTCTTGTTTCTTCATTCTTTTGTGATTGGATGTTTCTTTCTTCCTTCTGGTCCACTCCATTGACCTGAGTCCCAGTTTCCTTCCCATCACTGTTGGTTCCCTGTACATTTTTCTTTATTTCACTTAGCGTAGCCTTCATTTTTTCATCTAATTTGTGACCATACTCAGCTAATTCTGTGAGCATCCTGATTACCAGTGTTTTGAACTGTGCATCTGATAGGTTGGCTATCTCTTCATCACTTAGCTGTATTTTTTCTGGAGCTTCTATCTGTTCTTTCATTTGGGCCATATTTTTTTTGTCTTGGCATGCCTATTATGTAGTTAGGGGCAGAGACTTATGTATTTGCCAGGGCAAGGCAACCCATGTCACTGTGTTGTGGCACTGTATGTGGGGGAGGGGTCCAAAAGGGAACAATGCTGCCTGCTCAGCTCTCTGCCAGCTTTCAGTCACTGCCTCTACTACCCACAAACAAATTGGGCCTTTCCAGTGCTGATTCCCAGGTATGTGGTTTTGTGTTCTTTCTAAGAGCCTGTGGGTCTCTCCAATGAACACTACTTTGAGGCTGGGAGTTCCTTCCACTTTCTCAATCCCCACAGGTTTTTTCAGTCAGATGTTTTGACGCTTTATTTCCCCTCATTGGAACCCTGGGTCATGCAGTCTGTCTTGCTCCCCAGTTGTTCCTCTTGGTTTATTGCACACAAATGTGGGACTGCTCAGTCTGCCAGCCACTGCCTCGCCTGCCCTGGTCCTCTCCACTCCAGCTTCCTGACTCTGTCCCTCCTACTGGTCTGGATAAATGTTTTTTTCTTTAACTTCTTGGTTGTCAGACTTCCATACAGTTCGATTCTCTGGCAGTTCTGGTTGTTTTTTGTTCTTAAATTTGTTGTTGGCCTTCTTTTGGTTGTGTAAGGAGAGCAAAGTGTATCTACCTATGCCTCCATCTTGGCCAGAAGTACTACTTTATTTTTTATTTTATTTATTTGGGTACTCTCTTTTTTTTCTTGATGAGTCTGGTTAAGGGTTTGTCAATTTTGTTTATCTTTCAAAGAACCAGCTTCTCAATTCATTGCTCCTTTGAGTTATCTTTTTAGTCTCTACGTCTTTTAATTTTGTTCTAATCTTGATTATTTCCTTCCTTCTACTCACTCTGTACTTTATTTGCTCTTTTTCTCATTCTCTTAGGTAAAGAATTAGGTTGCTTATTTGAGATCTTTCTTTCTTCTTCACGTAGGCCTGTAATGCTATGAACTTCCTTCTCAGAACTACTTTCACTGTGTCTTATAGATTTGGTGATGTTGTGTTTTCATTTTCACTTGTTTCCTTGTACTCATTGTTAACCCATTTGTTATTTAATATCATGTATTCAGCCTCCATGTATTTAAGTGTTTTGAGTTTTCTTTTCTTATTTAACTTTGTTTTAATGGGTCTCAAAATTCTGTGACAGATTTTTGTCAAGTTGTTTCCATTAAAAAGTACTAATTTTAAAAACTAAAGACTTACAAGCTCACACACACACACACACACACACACACACACACACAAAACAAGTGGTTCACAAAGCATTCTCCTTTCCTTCTGAAGGTTTTACAATGTATTGCAATCATTAACCAGTCCTTTACTATTAAACTTAAGTGGCTAATTGAGACAAACAGTTCTGAGACCATTTTTCTACCACTGATTAAGACTGGGGTGGCAGGTGTTGGGGGTAATATTCATTTAGCCCTCTGAGCTTTCTGGGAAGACTTGGTGACTTTGCCAGCTCCAGCTGCCTTCTTGTCCACTGCTTTGATGACACCAACAGCAACTATCTGTCTCGTGTCATGAACAGCAAAGTGGCCCAGAGGAAGATAGTCTGAGAAGCTCTCAATGTGTATAGGCTGGCCAGGAACCAAATCAACAATGGCAGTGTCACCAGATTTCAAAAACTTTGGGCCATCTTTCAGCTTTTTCCCAGAGAGACAATCAATCTTCTCCTTCAGCTCAGCAAATTTGCAAGCAATATGAGCTGTGTGACAATCCACAACAGGTGCATACCCAGCACTGATTTAACCTGGATGGTTGAGGATAATCACCTGAACTCTGAAGCCAGCAGCTTCCATTGGTGGATCATTTCTGCTATCACCAGCCACATTGCCATGATGAATATCTTTGACAGTCACATTCTTGACATTGAAGCCCACATTGTTCCCAGGAAGAGCTTCACCCAAAGCTTCATGGTGCATTTCAACAGACTAAAGTCTGTTGAACTTCAGTTGCAACATTGGCTGGAGCAAAGGTGACCACCATGCCAGGTTTGAGAACACCAATCTCCACTTGGCCCACAGGAACAATACCAATGCCACCAATTTTGTAGACATCCTGGAGAAGCAGACACAGGGGCTTGTTAGTTGGACAAGTTGGTGACAGGATGCAATCCAGAGCTTCAAGCAGCATGGTTCCACTGGCACTACCATCTTCATGTATGACTCTCCATCTCTTGAACTAAGGCATATTAACACTTGGCTCTAGCATGTTGTCACCATGCCAACCAGAAATTGGCACAAATGCTAGTGTGTCAGGGTTGTAGCTAATTTTCTTAATGTAGGTGCTGACTTCTTTAACAGTTCCCTCATCTCTCTTCTGTCTGTAGAGCAGCTCATTGGAATCCATTTTCTTAACACCAACAATCAGCTGTTTTACACCCAGTGTATAAGCCAGAAGGGCATGTTCACAGGTCTGCCCATTCCTGGAGATATCTGCTTCAAACTCACCAACACCAGCAGAAAAAATCAGGACAGTACAGTCAGCCTGAGATGTCCCTGTAATCATGTTCTTGATAAAGTCTCTGGGTCCTGGGGCATCAGTGATAGTCACATAATACTTGCTGGCTTCGAATTTCCACAGGGAGATATCAATTGTGATAGCACACTAATGTTCATCTTTCAGTTTATCCAAGACCCAGGTATACTTGAAGGAGCCCTTCCCCATCTCATCAGCCTCCTTCTCAAATTTTTCTATGGTTCTTTTGTCGATCCCACCACATTTGTAGATCAGATTGCCAGTAGTGGTAGATTTGCCGGAGTCTTCGTGTCCAATAACCACAGTGTTGATGTGAGTCTTTTCCTTTCCCATTTTGGCTTTGATTTAATGGTGGTTTTCTTGACACCTGTCTTCTGGCAACAAACTCATTGTGAAAAGAAAAACGTGTAAACGTGTTTTGAGGTTTTGTCTTGAGGCTGATTTCTAGTTTCAAGGCCATTGTGAAATGAAAAAAATGCTTGATATGTCTTTAATTTTCTTGAATTTGTTACAGCTTATCTTGGTCTATCTTTTGGTCTGTCTTTGGTCTGTCTTTGAAAATGATCCATGTGCATTTGAGAAGAATGTATATTTTGCTTCTTTAGGTGACATGTTCTGTAAGTAGCAATTAAATCCATTTGATCTAATGTGGTTTTGGTGCCACTATATCCTTGTTGATTTTTTGGTCTGGAAGATCTGTCCACTGTTTACACTGGGGTATTAAAATCCTTTATTATTACTATATTGCTGTTGATCTCTTTCTTAAAGTCCTCCAAGATTTTCTTTATATATTTCAGTGCTCCTATATTGGATACATATGTTTATAAGGGTTATATCCTCTTGTTGGACTACTCCCTTAAATATTATGCAGAGACCTTCTTTGTCTCTTGTTAAGGCCTTAGTTTTCAAGTCTATTTTGTCTGATGTAAGTATTGCTATTCCAGCTTTCTTTTCATGTCCATTTTTATGGAATATTTTCCCCATCCCTTCATTTTCAGCCTGTGTAAATCTTTTTGTTCTGATGTGGGTCTCTTGTAGACAGTACACGTGTGGGTCATATTTTCTTATCTAATCATCTACCCTATATCTTTTGATTGAAGCATTTAATCCATTAATATTTAAAGTTATTATTGATAGGTTCTTATTCATTGACACTTTTCCCCTTTGTACCTGTGTTCTTCTACCTCTCTATTTCTTCTTCATCTTAAAGCAGTTTCTTTAGCATTTCTTACAATGCTGGTTTGGTGGAAAGGTATTTCTTTAGCCCTTTATTATATTTGGGAAACACTTTATTTCACCTTCCATTTTAAATCAGAGCCTTGCTGGATAGAGTAATCTTGGTTGAAGGTCTTTGCTTTTCACTACTTGGAATATTTCATGGCAATCCCTTCTGGCCTATAGTGTTTTTGTTGAGAAATGAGCTGATAGCCTTACTGGGGATCTTTCGTAGGTAACTAGCCATTTCTCTCTTGCTGCCTTTCAGATACTTTGTTTTTAAATTTTGCCATTTTAATGGTCATGTGTCTTGGTGTGGACCTCTTTAGGTTCATCTTGATTTGGACTTTTTGTGCTTCCTGAACCTGCTTGAATTTCTCCATTACCAAGTTGGGAAATTTTTCTGATATGACTTTTTTCAAATAGGTTTTCTATCCCTTGCTCCCTTTCTTCTTTTCCTAGTATCCATATGATACAAATGTTGTTACATTCATATTGTCCTAAAGCTCCCTTAAACTATCCTCATTCTCCTACAGTCATGTTTCATTTTGCTTCTCTGACTGGGCATTATTTTCTATCTTGTCTTCCAACTCATGATTCTATACTCTGTTTGTCTATCCTGTTTTTAATTCCTTCTAGTGTATTCTTCACTTCAGATATTGCATTCTTTATGTCCAACTGGTTCTTATTCAAGATTTCTATATTATTTTTTATGCTGATATAGTGACCACTAAGTCCTTGCATTTCTGACTAAGTCCTTGCATTTCTCACTGGGAACATCCTTATAACCATCACTTTGAACTCCATGCATGATAAATTGCTTGCCTCAGTTTCATTTAGCTCTTTCTGGAGATTCCTCTATTTTCTTTCATTTGGAGGTTGTTTCTTTGTATCCCTATTTTAGTTGTTGCTTTGTGTTTGCTTTTATATGTTAGATTGATCTGCTTTGACTCTCTGTCTTGTGGGGTGGGGTTATGTGTTAGGAGTCCTGAGGGAATGAGTGGTGCAGACTCCTTGATCTCCTGATATGGATGCTCTAGGAATGTCCTTTTGTGGGTTATGTTGACTCTCCTTTTGTATTTGGGTCCTGCTTGTTATTGGTCCATTCATTGGTTGGGAACTCCCCTCCCACTTGCTGACTAATAGGCTAAACAGGTACCACACTTGTATGCTATTATATAGGTGCTGGTAGAATAAAGCAAAACAACACAAAAACAACACCAAAACAAGGTACTCCCTCCCAAACCACAACAGCAATATCAATGGCAGGAGAGCAAAAAACAATAAAAGCAGAAAGAGAAATGGAATAGCAGAAAAGGGGGAAAGGAAAAAGAATATGAGAAGACCAAAGGAAAGAAAACTGATTATGAGAGGAAAAATTGGAAGGGAACTAATACTAATAATGAATGAAAGAAGAAAATGGGGAAAAAGAACATAGAAAAAGTAACAGAAATGATAAAAGGAGAGAAGAAGGGAACGATGGAGTAATCAAAGATAAAAGTAAATTAGGAGACATGAAAGAAAAATTAGAGCACCAAAAAAGAAAAAATACATAAAAATAATAAAAGGACTATGAAAAAGAAAAATAGAGAAAATAATGAAAAAAAAAGCCTAAGTGGATTTGTCTCAGCAGAGTTTAGTTCTTGCCTGCCAGTTTCTCCTTTTGGATATCACTCTGATGTCTGAGTCTTGTGTAAGCCAATATCAGGTGCTGTCCACATCTGGCCCTCAGCAGCTTTTCTGAAGATATATGCAATCCGCCATTTGTGGCTGATTCCTCTAGGCTTGGCTGCTCCAAGGGTTGGCTAAGCTGCTCTGCAAAGCTGGCTTTTGTCAGCATTGGGTACAAGGGTGTGTCAGCAAATTTCCCAAGTCACCACAGGATCTGCCTCTGCTTGTCTCTGCCTGCTGGCCTGATGTCAGTCTTAGACTAGTAACAGATTCAACTATTTCTGAGGGTGCTTCTGGTGGAAGCAAGTGGCTATGAGTCCTGGATCTCCCATGGCAAGTGCCTTTCACACTTCAGGGAAGATGGTGGGTGTGATCCCTGACCCAGAGCCACTAGTCTGAGTACACCTGAGATTACCCTGTACTCAGCAGGGCAGGGCCCCTGGTAGGCCTCCAGAGCTCAGATTTTAGGTCTTCCCAATGCCAGGAGTGTGTTTCTGTGGCTCTCCCATGAGGGGGAAGCACCAGTATGTTTCCCAGGAAAGTGTATGGGTTGGCTGCACCCTAAAGCCAATTTCTGGCAACCCCTGAGTCTATTTATGTGCTATCTTCTCAGCAATGGTTAAGATGTAGGATGGGAGGAAAAAAAGGGGGGAGGGGGTAAAAAACAGAACAAAAGACCAAAACAGAGAAAACTGAAAAAAGAACAAAAAAGGTATAGGGTGGAGTGAACAGGATTTCATATAGTATAGCAAGCAGATTTCCAGAGGCTGAGAGGAGCCGCATCCCACAGGATAAGGTCATTGATTTTGCCCTGGGAGGGACTAGCTCTTCTCAAGGAAGATGTCTGCTGTGGAGCCCAGGTCTATCCTGACTATAAAAAGCCCACAGCTGCTTCCCCAAGACTCTCCCCAGTGCTTCCCACTCTAGCATGCCCTCATGTGACTCCAGTCCTCACTGCCCTCCTCTTCCTGAGGCCTAAGGTAAGTAGCCACAAACAAAAAACCTGTGCTTTGCCCCTTTAAGAGAAAATAAAAGGTGGTGGGTTTGTCTCCAGCAGTTTTCATCTCTCCCCAGCAGAGAGAGCCCCCTCAGCCTTTCACCCCTGGATGCTACATGGTGGGCCATCTGGGCACTGGCTGTCTGTGCTTGGGAACCTGGTCTGTGGTCCTGGCTTCACTCCTCAAGGGGAAGCTTTCAAAGCCATGCTGCAGCCTTGGCCTGCTGCCCATGTGTATGGGGCTGACCCCTTTAAGATGTCCCTGCCCTTCCTACTAGTCTAGGGATGGGGATTTTTGGCCATTTTTGGTTGAAAGGTTCTTTTCCAGGTATCCTTTGATTTAACTGAGGTGATTGTTCTCCTTTTTAATTTTATATCCAGTCTAGTTCTGGGAGGTGGTGAATGATATATTCTCCTACTCTGCCATCATCTTGCCAGCCACTATAGTAACTTTATTTATAATAACTAAAAGCCAGAAAAAGCTCAGATGTCCTTTAACAGGGAATATTTAAATACTTTGTTATGCAACTACACTATGGAATGCTACTCAGCAATAAAAAGGAACAAACTATGAATAAAAGCAACAACCTTAATGAGTCTCCAGAGAACTATGCTAAGTGCAAAAGCTACTCTCAAAAAAAAATCACACTTCCTATATGATTCCAAATATATAACATTTTTAAGTAACAAAATTATAGAATTGGTGAACAGATTAGTGGTTGCATATAGTAATTAATGGTGACTATAGTAATAAAGAGGGGTGGGGACAAGAAGGAAGTGAATTAGCTATAAAAGTCAACATGATTTGTTATTAACATAATGGGACTGTTCTGTGTTTCGACTATGTCAATATTAATTTCCTGGTTGTCATATGCTTCCATAGCTTTGGAAAATGTTACCATTAGAAATAACTGGGTAAGTATTACAGAGGATCTCTCTGTGTTATATCTTCAAGCTGAATGTGAGTCTACAATTACCTCAAAATGTTAAATAAAAAAAAGAGTAAAAGAGTGAGAGAGAGAGATAAAGATGAAGAAACAAGAGATAGGAAACAAATCACCAATATCAGTAACAGAAAAGGAAAACATGACTGCAAATTATATAGTCATTAAAGGAATAGTAAATAGAAAATATGTGTAACTTCATAAAAAATATTTTAACTTCTTATATAAAATGGTTAAATTCTTCATAAAACACAATTTACCCAAGTTGACACAAGAGAATTTGAAAACCTGAATAGCCCTATATGTGTTAAAGAAATTAGATATATAAATTAAAATTTTCTCTCAGAGAAAACTAGGATCCCTAATGGCTTCACTGGCAAATTCTACCAAACATTTAAAGAATAAGTAATACCAATTCTATACAAACTCTTACACAAGTTAGAAAAGAATGTAACACTTCCTTATTTTATTTGGCTAGCCCATGCTGACACCAAACATCAACAAAGACATTACTAAAAAATGATTGATTATATATATGATGCAATTTAAAAAAATATTTAGCCAATAAATTAAAAATTATATAAAAGTATAAAACATGATCAATTAGGTTATGTCCAAAATGTGTCCAAAATATTAATTTAACATTAAAAAACCCCATATGCAGAACCTTAAAAAAACTGAACTCATAGAAACAGAGAACATATCAGTGGTTGCTGAGGTGGGGGGTGAGAAGTGGGGGAAATGGGTGGAGGTGGTCAAAAGTTACAAACTTCCAATTATAAGATAAGTAAGTTCTGAAGATGTAAAGTACAACATGGTGACTATAGATGACAATACGGTATTGTATATTTGAAAGTTGTTAAGAGATGATGTCTTAAAAGACCTCATCACAAGAAAGAAAAATTTGAAACTACGTGAGAGAATGAATGTTAACTAAATTTATTGTGGTAATCATTTTTTTCCCAGAAATCTGGATGCAGATTATCTGTTACCTCTGATTCAGTTTCTCTCACATGCTTTTTTAAAGATTTTATTTTTTATTTATCTTTAAAGAGAGGGGAAGGAAGGGAAAAAGAGGGAGAGAGAAATATGGATGTGTGAGAGAAACTTCAGTCAGCTGGCACTCATACATGCTCCACCCCAGGACTGGATCTGCAACTGAGGCGTGTGCCCTGACCAGGAATCAAACCAGCAGCCTTTGGCTTTGCAGGACAATGCTCAATCATTTGAGCCATGTCGGTCAGGGTTCTAATAAACTTTTATTGAAGCATAAACTGTAGGTATAGCCATCAAAAAGCTCAACTGAAGCATGAGCATCAGCTGCTAAGCTCAGCTGCATAACTGATTGTTGACAGGATTCACTTTCTTGCAGGCAGTTGGCAATTTTTGCTGGCTCTTGGACAGAAACCTCCCTCAGTCCCTTGTCATTTGGGTCTCTCCATTAGTCAGCTCACACTATGGTAACTGACTTCTCTAAGAATGAACAAACAAGTGAGAAAGAACAAACACCCAAGACAGAAGCCACAGTCTTTTTATAAGCTAATTTGGAATTCCCATTACTTCTGACATATTTAATGTTCATTAAAACATTAGAAATGAGTCAGTAAGTTCACTCAACAGGACGTATTACATCTGAGACCTAAATATCAGGAAGTAGATATCTTAAAGGCTTCTTTCCACAATTTGTAGAAGTTTTGCACTGAAAACTACAAAACATTGTTGAAAGAAATTTTAGAAACACAAATAAATGGAGAGCTATAGCATATTCATGGATTGAAAGACTTTAGATTTTTAGGATGTCACTATATTCAACACAATCCAATCCTAGCAGCTTTATTTTAGAAACAAATAGCCAATTCTAAAATTATACAAAAATATAAAAGGTGTAGAATATCCATAACAATTTTGGAAAAGAAAAACAAAGTTGGAGGATTTATATTACCTGACATAAGGACTTATATAAGGATACAATAATTAAGTTGGTGAGATATGGGCATAAAAATAAATAAATGGAACATAATAAAGACTCCAAAAAGGGCTCACATTTATACAGCCAACTGATATTTGACAAAGATGCCAGAGTAGTTCAATGGTTTCAAGGATAGTCTTTTTGTCAAATAGTGCTAAACAACTGGATGTTCATTCAGAAAAAAAGAAAAGAAAATATCTATATTTACCTCACCCGATATGTTACACTGATTTGAGATGGATCATAGACTTGAATATGAAATCAAAATCTCTAAAAGTTCTAAAAAAGAACATAAGAAAATGACTTTGTGACCTTGAAATAGACAAAGAGGTCTTAGTACATAAAAAAAAATAGTAATTGGACATCATGAACATTAAACACATTGGTCCTCAAAAGAAAGTTTTATAGAAATGGACAAGTAAGTCACAAACTGGGAGAAAATATCCATTAATACATACACATAACAATGCATGTCTATCTAAAATATGTTTCTCAAAACCTCCATCTGTGTCCAAAGAACAGAGAACTGGCAAGGGGTTTAACCTAGGTTCTGGAAGTCAGATTGCATAAATCAACTGGTGTGAATAGTTTCAGATTGAAAAGTGTTGCACCACTTGCCTATGAAGACCAACTTGGAATAAAAAAGACAGAAAACAAAGGACACCAAGAACATTCCTCCTTGATGACATTGAAGGGATGCCAGAAAGACACAGTATCAGGTGGAGCACCTCTGAGTTGTTCTCTTTTCATGGGTGAGAAGAATTGTCTGATACAGATGTACTGGTAATGGTGAGCAAAGAACTGTGTGGCTATGCAGCCAGAAGTGTATATAGTGGATAAGAATTGATGAAGTACAGGCATATTCCCAGGGCCCAAGAAATCCAGCAATGGGATTTAAAGACAGGTGTTACTATTTTTTTCCCTGGTCTGTTTATGTTTACTTGTCAAACCATGTCTTGATGTTTGGTTTGGTTCCAAAAGCGTGGATGAAATGTGTGCGGGAAGACAGAGAATCCCCAGAGTACTTTCATCGTGTCTGGCATCCAAATTCTCCCCTCCATGAGCATCTATTGGCATAGTACAACCTAGCTTAATTTACATTGGTAAATATAAAAGATATTACATGAAATTGTCACCAACACTTTGTATTTTTTTCAATTCTAGATATTATTTCATGGAGTGTTAGTATGCATAATTACCCTGATTGTCAATAAAATTGTCTTGCCGATGGTAGTTAGTAAACTAGGTAAGCCTACTAATTACTATTCTGAATGAAGAGAGAAGTATTGTAAATGTGTAAAAAAATTGAAGAAAAAAGTTATATAAATGCAAATCAACAATGTCTACCTGGAGGGGAAATTGGATCTCTATGTAAAGTTATATGAAAGGTTTAGGATAGTAAGCTTCTTTGTTTGTTCATTTTTTTTTAAAGATTTTATTTGAGAGGGGAAGGGAAGGAGAAAGAGGGAGAGAAACATTAATATGTGGTTGCCTCTTGAGCACCCCCTACTGGGGACCTGGCCTGCAACCCAGGCATGTGCCCTGAATGGAAATCAAACTGGTGACCCTTTGGTTCTCAGGCCGGTGCTCAGTCCACTGAGCCACACCAGCCAGGGCTTGTTTGTTCATTTTTATTGAATTTTTCCATTACTACTTTCCCCTCCATACCTTCTTCCTCCTCCCCCTGCCTCCAATAAGCTTATTCATTTTAAAAGATTACTTACATTTCCAGTTTATAAAACATAGTACAATGAGTGTATTCAATTATTTGGCAAACTTTTATTAAAAGCCTCCTATATGCCAGGCACTATTTTAACTGATGGTGATTTATTACGAAGGCAGAGCAGATTTCTGAGTTGATAGAACTTACACTGAAGATAGGTAAACAGTCAGGAAAGAAGTCAAATAAGGGAATATTAGAGAATCATGTGTGCATCAAAATAAACAACCACATATAAATAAATTAGAAAACACAACAGGTGGTAGATTACTGAGGAAGCTATTACTACTATGTAATTAGTACATGATTAAGGTCTCAAAAGACCACTCTAGTTCTGTGGATAACTGATTTTAGGAGTCAGGGGATAAAGAGAGTGGAAGCAGAACAGCAGTTTTAGGAGGATGTTTGTATAATGCAACACATGTGTTTAATCCCACACTTTTCAACAATTTAGAAATTGAGATTTAGAGAGTTAACAGTCATTGCCCAAGGTCACACAACTAAGTAATGGTAGTTAAGAAGTAGAAATATATTGCCTTGATGGTTTTAATCCATTATATTCTTAACTGCTCTACTACCCTTTTAATTACATGCAGAATTTTTACTCTAATGGGCATATTCTATGAATCTGAAATTTCATCTTTATGGAAATATTATACTGCTCAATCTTCATTCTTTTCTCATATTTCCAACAAAATCTTTTTCCTTTTCTTTTTTTCTTCTAAATTCTGTGAGCCTTAGCATAGTAAAATGGGAGGAACAGAGAAAGTTTTGCAAAAAGTATTAGATGTTCTACTTAGTAGCTAAATAAATCTAAATTTTTTTAACCCTCACTCTAGAATATGTTTATTGATTTTAGGGAGAGGGGTAGGGAGGGAAAGAGAGAGAGAGAGAGAAACATCAATGTGAGGGAGAGACATGGACCAGTTGCCTCCCATGCACACCCCAACCAGAGATAGAACCTGCAACCCAGGCAGGTGCCCTGACTGGGGATCGAACCCACCACCTTTTGGTGTATGGAACAACACTCCAACAAACTGAGTCACCTGGTCAGGGCAAACCTAAAATTCTTAGTGTGGAGCATCTGTTTACTTGCACTGAGGACAGTGAACATTTGCTCATGAAACATTATTACTTTCCAAACAATCTTTTTTGGCTCAAAAAAATTTAAAAAAGGAATTTGTGACTGATAGTAAGAGTCTTTCAAACCTTAATGAAGTCTGAACATATATAAATGTGTGTGCATGTGTATAAATGTATTTATCACATACTTATATATATGGTCTTACATGTAAGTAAGATATGTATGTACATATACTCTGTGTGTTTGTATGTGCATACATTATACATATGTATGTATATATGTACCTGTGTCTACACCTATACCTATATGGCACATATATGAATAGAAGATGCACATGCAGTCTGAAGGCCTGAGAAGCAGGAAAGACAATGGTGTAAGTTCCAGCCCAAATCTAAAGGCAGGGGAGAATTAGTACCCCACCTTAGAAGACCATTAGTCAGGGAGAGTGAATTTTATTTTGCTCAACCTTTTGTTCTATTCAGGCCTTCAAAAAATTGAATGAGGCCCACCCACATTGAGAAAGGCAATCTGCTTTACTCAGTCTACCAGTTTAATTCTCTGTCTCCTCATCAATCAAACTGAGAAAAGGGACTCACCTCAAAAGGAGGTTAAGATGATCAAAAACCTTAATATATGCGGAGTGCTGAGCTGTTCCTCTCAGCACATGGGAAGCACTCAGTAAATATCAGCTATTATTACTGTGTACCTCAGCTATTGTGAGGAGTATGAAAATAGAAAATTTTGAAATTGTTAGTGTTCCTATTATTAAACAATTTATGTTGATTGAGTCTTTAACTTAAAAAAATACTTAGTACATATAATAAAACAAAAGGGAACTTTATAATTCAGACAAAAATTGTGATGTTCCCACTATTTATAAAATGTGCTCTTTGTATCAAAGGTCTTCATGATGTCACATCAACAAAATATAAATCACTTTATTATACATTTCAACACTTTCAAGAGATAACTAAATCTGCAGCCTCCGCACTCAAATTTGACAAAGATCTTGCAAATGCAGATTGGAGCATGGTTGAGACAGCAATTATATTTCAAAACCCATATGCAGTAAGCAAGTAATGTCTTTAATTTATCCCTTCAAAGTAGGTATGATTGACCTTAAATACTGTATAAATGTTATAAGTATTCATTCATAATCTTTAAGATGTATAATTGACAGAGACATTGTATTGGTAACTTCTTATCTACTACAATGAGAAGGAGGGAATTTCAGGGAATTTTGTGATCACTGAGGGGCAAAGTAGAAGTGACAACATCTTGGAGTAGACACAAGATATATGTTGCAAATTCAGAAGGAGAAAGAGTGTTCTGCCTGTCCCCCAGAGTTTCTGATTCAGTAGTTCTGTGGAGGGATCTGAGAATGTGCCTTTCTAACAATTCCCAGGTGGTGATGATGCTAACATACTTTCAGAACCACGGGTTTAAAGTGTGATTATATGTGCAAGATTTTTTATAAACTATTAACAATGCCAAGTAAAGATAAAATAAAGATACACTATGACTCCTTCCCCTCAAACTGGCAATCATTTTATGCTCTAAATAGCTGTGCAAGTAAGTAGAGAGGAAACTCATCTGATTTTCTGTATCTAGCAAATTTTCCATAATTTTTCAAAACAAACTGGTATATAAATTGCTTGAGGTTTATGCTAAACAATATATTAATATCCATGTATTTTTTGTTTTAATTTAGCTGAGCCAAGGAGAAACAACAGAACATCAAAAGGTGAACTGTCCAAACTGTAACAAGGAAATAGATGAGACCCTTAACACTGAAGCAATGGAGCTGGCCAACAGGCGTCTCTTGTCTGCACAAATAGTTAGTACCTCATTATCCACTTTAAAATGAATTTTGACCTAAAATTATACTGAAAACTCTCTCCATTGCTTGAAGGCATCTTGATTATGTTAACCTGCATAGCTTAATAGATTGTTTATGAATGCAAAGGGAAGTTTGCCCTTGTTTTAGGGATTTGCTTAACTGCGAAAGATAAAATAAAATAAAGGATCATTACATTAGCTTAAATAAAAGGTGTTTTATTATGAGAAACTGGGAATTCTGCAGGTCCCAGTGGCAGGAAATAGAGCTGAGCTCACTCTTCAGATGCATTGTGTGGTCACTTTGATGACACCGCCTATCTCTGGATCCAGGCCAGTTTTTCAACAAGTTCATAATTAACTGCAAGTATAGGATGGTATGGTTTTACATCATACCTTGGGGAGAAATTAGAGAAATTCTGTAACACAGCAGCATACAAGACTTGGTGGGGAACCGTTAAGAGCCTATTTACCATCTTCTGTACAGGCCAGAATATTGACTAGTTGTCACGACTCATCCTCTTAAAATGTTTGTGTTGGGACTTTCTCAGTATGTATGGAACTGTCATGCATTCCTCAGCTATTGCAACCATACAGGATTCCAAGCATTCTACTTTCTTAGTTTAACTTCGGAAATAAAAGATCTATAGGGTACAGACAAGTTGAGTATCAAAGGCAGCTTTTCTAAGGACCTAAATAATTTTTTTAAGCAATGGAGGTAATGCATGAAGGATGAACTTATGTCCATATGGTGCATTATGTCACCAGCAGATTTTAGGAGATCATGTCTTTGAGGCACTTCAAGATTTTTAATTTATTTCAGGAAAATATAGTAATCGAGAACCCTTAAAACCATGCAGGAGACTCCATTTTGAATCTTGCTTTCATTGTTATTATGATATATGACTCAGGACTTATTTTTTTCAGCCTTTATTCTCCATGTCTGCAAAAGAGGAAACTTGTGCTAACTGAATAACCTCTTATATTCTTTCCTCTTGTGATGTCTTGTGTTTTTTTTTGCAATATACACTCCGGGTACCTTTTTGATTCCTTGCCTTAAATATTTGTTTTCTGTTAATATAGCTTGTTGATTTTGTGCTATTTGGGATTCTTAATCAGAAAACACTACTTTTCCAAAGTAGATCGAATCTCTCTGCTCTAGAATTTTACCTCATTTCATATATTTTTAGTCCTTTTCTTTCTAGACACATTTTCATGTTTATCTCTGTTGATTTGGTTTCTGCAGTCTCAATTCTAATGTTCCTTACTCCTAACCATAATAATTTTTAGTCTATTTTAGTTTTAAAGCTTTGGCAATGTCTATTTAAGTCTCAGCCATCCCTTGTTAAATGAGCAATATCTTCTCTGCCATGTCAAGATATGGTATAGGAGAAGCAGTATACCAAATGGGGAAACAGGAGACAGGTTTATATTCAGAAAGAACTGAGCTGCTAATGTGGGAAAACTACTTAAAACAACTTAGTTAAGACTACTTAGTTAAGTAGTTGGGAAACCTACTTTACTCTCTGAGCCTCAGCTTTCTCATCTATAAAATAAAGTTTAAAATACCTTCCTCACAAGCTCGTTGCAAGAATGAAATAAGTATATAAGGCATGCAGAGATCAGTTAATTCTATAATATAGTAGAGCTCTGGCTGGGTGGCTCAGCTGAGTGGAGCATAGTCCCATACACCAGAAGGTTGCAGTTTTGTTCCTGGTTAGGGCACATTCATAGGTGGCAGGTTTGAAACTCAGTTGGGACACATGCAGGAGGCAACTGATACATGTTTCTCTCTCTCATCAATGTTTCTTTCTCTCTCTCCCCCTCCCTCTCTCTCTAAAATCAATAAATGTATCCTTGGATGAAGAATCTAGAAATTTTTTTTAATATTTTATTTATTTATTTTTAGAGAAGGAAAGGAGGGAGATAGAGAGAGAGAGAAACATCAATGTGCGGTTGCGGGGGGTTATGGCCTGCAACCCAGGAATGTACCCTGGCTGGGAATCGAACCTGGGACACTTTGGTTCCCAGCCCATGCTCAATCCACTGAGCTACGCCAGCCAGGGCAGAATCTAGAAATTTTTTTAAAAAATAATATAGTAGAGAGTTCAATAAATGACAGTTATTTGGGTGAATTAACCATTCTCTAAATTCTTCTTACATTTTGGTGTAAATGATGACTTAAGAATTAACATTTTTCTAGTAACTACCTGCTTTACCATTTGTGTTGTTTTCATGGGTTCCATATTATTTTCAGCTTTTTATTTTTCCATAAGATATAGTGCTTATCTTTGAGAATAGGGAACATATTTAATTCTCACATAATTTTATAAGTATTTTATTTAAGTTTGAGAAGGAAAATTCTGCACTATTCAATTCCTCATCTTTAAATTCAGTTCTATCTCTTTCTAGCATCTATCTACCAGGATCAAAACTATATTTTAATATCCATAAGTGATTGTGCAGTTAGGATGTCTTCTATGGAACCCAGGCTTCTTTAGTTATAGTATACATTCCAATTTTGGAAGTTGGTCTTTAAAATGATTTTCAAGAGTGTTCAGCACACTAAGGCCAGAGGCAGTGTCAGAGAGTGGTTTCCCCAGCATGAGTCTAAAGCGGAGTAGGCTCTCAATATATGGACTGGATGAATGGATGACTGTGTTCTACACAACAGTACTAGTTCATTTCATGCCATTTACTGTAGAATTTCTCAGAGATTTTAATAATTAATATCCATTATGAACTTTTAAGATGGAAATACAGCTTTCCATAGTTCCCATATTTATGTGGCCATAGAACTACACTTATTTTGGAAAATGTAATTAATATCAAGAAGGATCCTAGTTTCCTACAGAACCAGTTGGGTGCCACCCACAGCTCAGACTTATCTTCTACACTGATATCATGGTCTGGACTTCATAGAGAGATTCTTTTTATAAAGATATTTGATTATTTGGGGATTCTGACCTCTTACTCACAGATTGTTTCTCCATTAAAAGAAATAATAAATTGCCATTGTTATTCATGCTATATAATGATTTGACATAACATTCTTTTAGGCAAGTTACCAGAGACAATACAGAAATGAGACTCTGTCCCAGAGTGCAGTCCAGATGCTGGTAGGTGCAGCAGGAAGCTTTGGTGAGAAGGGAGAGTAAGTACATTGTTGAGAGAAAATTTCCATCCTTGTAAGCCACCACATTTAGGATATTATGCAAGTTACTTTTCTTGCTTTTGTCTGGTAATTTGAAATCATCCAGTATCACGTGCCCAAGCCACCGTCTGCTCTACAAGCCACAGTCAGGCCAAGTCACCTACACTCAGTTTTCCTAACTTGCTGTCCTCATTCAGGCCTTTGTGCATATGAATAGTCTACCCTTTCTCCCTTTTCCCTCCAAATCTAAACTGTGGTAAAAACTCTTCTTTTTGGGGGGTGGGCTGGGGGGACTACTCAAATTCCTCAGTAAATCAGACTTCCTTAATCCTTCCAGGCACATCTTTCCACAATACATCTTGTCTGAATATTCAGCATGCACTTGTAATGATTTGTTTCTATGTAAGTCTCCACAGTAAGCAGTGAATTTCTCAATGTCAGAGTTTTAGGGATTATCCCCTCAGATTATCCCCTGTGGAAAGATGAACACTACAAAAGCCTAGACATCCCTTACTGTTCAGGCCCATACTCCTGGTACGAAGGATACCAAAGTTCCCTGTTTAAATGAATCCAGTTACACTTGTGGTTTCTCCTTGGACCGTTTCCCATGGAGCATCATCTCACAAGTAAACTGGGCCTTTAATGTACACATTCCAAAACCTGAGAGGTGTGTCAACCTGGTGTCCACTCACATGCACTGGCTTGTGCTACAGTGAGAGATAAAGCCACGTGTGGGACAAGAACCAGCCAGACACTGTAGTATGTTCTTATTAAAGTTCAAGTATAGATTTTCAGAGTCTATGAGTTTTAATTTTAAACCTAGCCATGCAAATCATTAAGACATTATATTTGTCAAGATAAGAAGATAAAACATCTCACTTGACATTGTGGTTTCTTGGCAAATAATGTTTAAATATTTCATATATAGTACAAGGGTCTCCATTTGCCCTCTTGCTTCAAGTTCTTCAAATGATTAGGGGACCAGAGTGACAATGTAATGTATACTTTTTAAAGAATGAATAAATGACTTGCTGAAAGCATTACCATTGCATTAAGGAGCAGTTAATGTTAAAAAAAAAAAGTACAAAGCAGTTGAACTCGCTGTCTTGATTTTTCCTTATTTATTTATTTATTTGCTTGTTTGTTTGTTTTTTATTTTAATCATTGTTCAAGTACAGTTTTCTGCCCTTTACTCCCATTCCAGCCCACCCACCCAGTTTTTCCTTTTTAAATCTCTGAGAAGGCAGAAACAACATGTGCCTATGAATAATGGACACAAAAAGGAGGTCAACAGTGGAATAAGGGGGTTAAAGGGTTGAAAGGACTCATAGAGGACAATGATGGCAAATTTTGGAATATATTACATTTTATTCATACATGTAAGAGATAAATATGGAATACTAATGTGCACAAAGGTACATGCCAGGCACTGTAAGGAATGTAAAAATAAGTGAAATGGTGTTCCAATCCCCAGGGAACTTTCTATTAATTACACTTCTGTTGAGTGCTTGCCTCTTGCTGGGCTGCCTTGGCATTAATTTTGCCATTTGTTAATGATTCCTATTAGTAGCCCCATGCATCAGGGTGTCCTGTGGCAAGGAAAAACATCTAAGGAAAGAATGTTGTGTTTAAAAAGGAGTACCAATACCTTAGCTAAGTGCCTGTGTGATTACCTAAGAAATAATACTTTGAATAGAGAGCTTTTATTTACTTATTCCTGTGTCAGATACAGTCTTAAACATTTTACATATGTTACCAATTTTATGTCTAAAAATCCTATCAGATAAGTACTACTATTATCTTTGTTTTGCAGATGAGGAAAGTGAGGCACAGAGAGATTAAATAATTTATCCAAGGTCATTTGTCTAATAAATTCCAGAGCTTGGATTTGAAGCTAAGCTGCCTTACTATCCAGTTAAAAAGATCATACTCTTTTCTTAATACAGTTCTAAACAGTGAACACATTGATACAAAGTAAGAATTCAAGAATCTGCATTACTTAGTAATTTGAGCTGTAAAATATCACACACTTATTGATATCACAGAACTTTAGCATTCATAGGAACTCGTGAAATGATCATATCTTAGAAATTAATTCATTCATGGAGGTTTCCTGATTGCCCAAGATGGTGTTCAGAGATCCAAGATGTTAGAGGAGTAAGTGAAAACTACACTAACCTCCTCCCAGGGTTAACCTGGAATTCCAACTAAGTTGTAGAATAACCAAATGAACAATAGCTGGAAAGAAGCCTGATAATCAAGGATAGACCAAAGAACCCCTTCACCCAACAAGACTGGTAGGGAGTGCAGAGGAGGCACAAGAGGGCTTGCTGGGCTCCCACAGGCAGTAGCTGAAGCCCTGGGGGGTTACTTCAGCAGCCGGGGGGATCCCCCCAGTGTGGGGTCTAAACCCCAAGCTGGGCTCCCCATCCTACAGCACCAGAGCCAGAAAATAACCTAGAGAACATCCAGTTGTGAAACACAGCAGGATTCGTGTCTGTCAGGGAGAGAAGGCTGGAGATGCAGAGAGCCTCTTAAAAGGTCAAGATATAAAATTTCATTTACAGCCACTTAACCTGGGCCCCAGTAGAAGGAGAACAGAGTGGAATATAGATGGTTGAGAAGAGTCTAGGGTTGGTGGCTCTGGGTAGAGAACTGAGGGAACAGCCACCAGGATCCCTATGTTGAGTCATCCCCCGCACTGCAGGAGCCATCTCTCTCAGGCAGAGCACTCCCTTCCAAGTGACATCAGCCTGGAATTACTCTGCCCCACTTAATGCCTCACATTAAGCCAGGCTGCTGATTATAGCTAGACTAGTTTAACAACCAATTAGTTTAACAAATAAAGTGGAAAATACAGGAAGCAACCAAAATGGGAAAACAAGGAAACAGACCCCAAAAGAAAGAAGAGAATTCTACAGAAGAAACAGATGAAATGGAGGGAAGAAATTTCTCAGACAGTTTAGAATAATGATTATAAGGATATTCAACAGCATGAAGAATTTCAGACATTGCTCATAGCAATTTTTTATCAGATGTATCTCTCCAGGCAAGATAAACAAAAGAAAAAATAAACAAATGGGACTACATCAAACTAAGAAGCTTTTGCAGAGCAAAGGAAATCATCAACAAAATAAAAACCCACAGAATGGAGGAACATATTCACTGATACATGTGATAAGAGGTTTAAAGTACTTACAAAAATCAACCCCCCCAAAAAGCAACCCAATTAAAAAATAATAAAAAGACCTAAATAGTCACTTCTCCAAAGAGGACCCACAAATATCCAATAGACATATGAAAAGATGCTCAACATCATCAATAATTGGAGAAATGCAAATTAAAACCACAATGAGATACCATCTCACACCTGTCAGAATTGCTATCATCAATAAATCAATAAACAAGTGCTGGTGATGATGTGGAGAAAGGGAAACCTTTTGCACCATTGGTAGGAAAGCAGATTGGTGCAGCCAATGTGGAAAGCAGTATGAAGATACATCACAAAATTAAAAATAGATTTGCTTTTTGATTTAGCAATCCCACTTCTGGGAATATATCTGAAGGAATCCAAAACACTAATTTGAAAGAATATAAGCACCCTTCTGTTCATTGCAGCCTTATTTACAATTGCCAAGATATGGAAGCAGCTCAAGTGTCCATCAATAGATGAGTGGATAAACCAATGCTGGGGCATTTACATGATGGAACACTACTTGGCTGCAAAAAAGATTAAAATTTTACCCTTTGTGTAAGGAGCTGGAGAACATTATGCTAAGCAAAATAAGCCAGTCAGGAAAAGGAAAATACCATATAATTTCATGCACATGGAATCTAATGAACAAAATAAACTAAAAAGAAAAATGGGGGCAGACTCAGAGATGGAGAGCAAGATGACAGCTAGTGGGGGAGGGAAGTTAGGTGTGGAAGGACTGAGCAAAAAGGAAAAAGACCTCATGAACATGGACATGAATATGGTGATTGCTGGGGCCAGGGGGCTATAATGAGACTTAGTGGTAGTGGAAAAAATATAATAAATATTAAATTTTAAAAAGACTATATAATATATATCCCCTCTGTGGGTCTAGTATGTCCTCTTTATTATCTCCATAGCAATAATTATTACACTTTTCTACAATTGCTATTTGTATGTTTTACTCCACCAGTGTGCTAAATCCTTGATGGCAGGAACCAGTTTTTGTATATGCCTTATCCCAAGCACTTAGCAAGCATAATAGGTGACCAACAGCTATTTCAAAAATTAGGAATAAATCAAGTCACATATACATTAGTGATTTTCCATGCAATTATCACATTATTATACTGAATTCCAGAGAATGAAATTATTTTTTTTCAATTACAAGTTTCCCTGTAGCAGAGAAATTTCCCAAGTTTCAAAAAACATTATAATCAATAGAAAGGACAAAGTCCACCTTTGAACTTAAGTCACCAATGACCTTCCAATTAAGCCACTTTTTAAGGTAGAACCTCAGACCCAAGGACAGAACTCTATCCTCCTTCTGTTGAAGACAATGAAACTATCTGGTCAGCAGCAGGTAAGTTCCTCATAAAATCCAAGGGCATTGCCTAAGCAATGCCAAATCATAGCACACAGATGTAAGCTGTCTCAATAGAAAAGTCAGCAGAAAACTACATACAACTTGGGACAAGTGCCACCAAAATGTCTTTGGGGGTTTTGTTACCACTGACTGCTCCAAGAAACCATTTTAACTCTTACTCTACCACTTGTATTTCCCCCATAAATTCCTGACTTCTGGACCAGATGGCAAAAGAAAATAGATGGGAGCATATGTAAGATGGGCTGGATGTTTCATACATACTTTCTCATTTAATTATTCAGGCTGGCTTAGGTATTTTTACCTTCATGTTACAGAGCAAACAAGTTAGTGAGGTAGTTTGTTCATTGTCACACCAGATAATGGAGATCCAACATGAAAATCCATATGTATTTGAATCCCAAATATATGAATCATGGAATGCTTGCTATTGCTGAACCTTGACCTGTCTATAACTTTAAACCATGTATGTCCAGTTTTTTATATTCCCTCTTTAATGAGAAAACCTCACAATATAACTTCATAACCATACATCTACTCTATCTACAACTTTGTGACTTGAACATATGCCCATGAAAATGTTTCATTTCTAATCATCACTGGGAAAAATAGTCTTCTTGCTTTCAGGCAATACTACATTAAACTTATCCCAAAATTTTAAAAGCATATTTAAAGATTTCTTTCTTTTTTTAGATATATGAGTTCTGAAACAATAAAACATTATTCTGAAAGCAAAAAAATGATTACCTTTGTTAGAAAAATATTGATGAATTGGGTGTACAATACTAAAAAGGAAAAAGGACTCCCATCAAGGTAAGTTCTTTTGAACCTTACTAGAAATGTTATTATATTCATTTGAAATTCTTTTTATTATCTGTTAAAATTTTTATTTTGAAACATTCTAAAATATTACTTATATATTGTACATACAAAAAGTTACTTAAAATAAAAAGAGATTATATAACACTATTTTTTAGTAAATTTTATATAACAAGATTAACTATTAACCATTTTTGTGGACTATTTAGTGTTATTTAGTAAATACACAAAGTTGTATTGTGTATTTGTTCTTATCTCTAACAAATTTCACATTTTCATTATCCCAGTACCCATTAAGCTGTCACTTCATTTCCCCTTTTCTCCAGCACCTAGATAGCATTGGTCTTCTTTCTGGCTCTGTGAATTTACCTATTCTGAATGTTTCATATAAATAGAATCATACAGTGTGTAGCCTTTTGTTTCTGGCATTTTTTCCACTCAGCATAATGTTTTCATCCATATTATAACATGTTTAAGTCCTTCATTTCTTTTTACCATGAATAACAGTCCACTGTAGGAATATACCCATTTGTTTATGCATTCATCAATTGATAGACATTTGGGTTATTTCTACCTTTTAGCTGTTGTGGACAGTGCGACTATGAATAGTTGTGTACAAGTATTTGTTTGAATAAGTGCTTTCCCTCTTTGGGGTGTACAGCTAGAAGTAAAATTGCTGAATCATATGATGATTTTATGTTTAATTTCTTGAGCAGACACCAAATTGTTTTTCACAACTTCTAGACTATTTTGAAGTCAGGAAGTATAAGTCCATCAACATTTCCTTTTCCTTTTCAAGATCGTCACAGCTATTTGGGGTTGCTTGCAATTGTATACCAATTTTTTAATTAGTCTACTTCTGGAAAAATTTTAATTGATATTTTCATAGGGATTGCATGAACTCTGTACATACCTTTGAGTAGTATTGCCATCTTAACAATATTAATCTTTCTAATTTGTGAACATAGAATGTCTTTTCATTTATCAAGATCTTTAATTTGTTTCAGGAATGTCTTATCATTTTTAGTGTACAAGTTCTCAATTTAACTTAATCCAAGTATTTTTTCTTTTTCATGTTATCAGAAATTTTTTTTTCTTGATTTAATTTTTGGGTTGTTCATTCCTAGTGTATAGAAATACGACTGATTTTTATATATTCACACTATGACCTGAAGCCTTGCTGAATTCATTTACTAGCACTCAATTTTGGGGGAATTCTCTAGGATTTTCTGTATGTAAGACCATATCATCCATGAATAGAGATAATTTTACTTATTTCTTTCCTATGTGGATGACTTTTATTTCTTATTTTCAATTCAAGGGGAAGAATATAGACCCCTCTTCTAACAGGAGTATCAAAGATTGTCTATCTTTAATCTACTACATTCAATAAGTACCAACCAGACAATTTTATACTATAGTTATTTTAAAGACTTTAACACTAAATTAAGATACAACTTTCTGAGTAATTATTTCTGTTGATGTGACTTATAGAAAGGAAAATGTGAAAAACTAGAATTGATAGTAAATGTATGCTTTAAACTATCTCTAAAATTCCATTCATCTCAAAGTGAGTAATACAGATTCTGGAGTTTCTTGCTTGTCTTAGACTACCTATCTCCATCACTTATTAGCTGAATGAGTTCTTCAGGTCTCAGTTTCCTCATTTGAAAGTGGGTATAATAATATCTAATGCTCTGGAGGCTAACTGATTTACATAAAGCATCTGGGAAAGTAACTGACATATAATAGACACTAAAATATGCAAGTTTGGCTCTCCTTTATCTACTTTATAGGATTATTTTAAAGATTACATAGTGTGTGTAGAAGCCTTTAGTCTAGGGACTAGCCCTGGGTAAGCACTTCATAAATGTTAACATTTATTACTAAGTGCTGGAAAACATTCTGTTCAAAATTGAGTTCTCTAGCCAATGATGAAGTTGTCACTATCAAAGATCAACAAACACACAAGGAAACAAATAACCATGAAAGACAATCAACAGAAAAAATAAGGGTAGATTTATATCCCATAAATTCCAGTTATTACAATTATTCTGCATGGCCATAAGTATTTCTGAAATGTTGAAATGGATAGGTGATAGACTCACAAATATGAACAATCAGTCACCAAAAGAAACTGAGTAGAAAAGTGGAAAAATACCTATAATTCTTAAAATTAAAAATTCAACTTAAATTATTCAGAACTGAATAAAAAAATCAATGTGGTATAACTCATTTTGAGAGATGCAGCTAGAGCTGAGCAAATCAGAGAAATATATATCATTGGCAGAGCTCCTGCATCAATATCATGCCTCTGATAGAAAAATATCAGGACCCTGAGATCTAAAGTGGTAACACTTGGGTGGACACACCTGACGATCTTGAACCTCACATTCTCATGAACACTCTGACCTGGCAGAAACAGGCGCCTCTACCCTGCTGCCTCCTAGCACCTTAAGATGATGCAAAGAAACTTGTCAGTGTTTCAAAGTTAGTCTCTACCATCTTTCATTGCTTCCAAGGTAATTACCCAGGTCAGATCTCAACACAGCTAGAAGGTGAAATATAGTGCCTATTTCAGGATGCTACAAATTACCAACTAAAGTAATTACAGGACCTAATACCAGAGAACACTAGTAGAACATAGAAGGGAATGGGTCTTGAGAAGATTGAAACATAAGGCCTTATGTGATTGTGAAGAATTTACTGGCATGATGTTCTTATCCATGATGATTCAGGGCTCAATATTCTGTCAAGGACACTTGGAGTTGGTACTATTACCCTCCTGGGACGGTTTTGTGAAGTTTGACCAAGCCAAAAGTCTATAGTAAATGAGGTACAAATGCTAAAAATTACAATATTTAACTAGATTAATTATGTGATAATGTAGCACCAACCACACAACCTTATTCTTTGGGAATACCTGAGAGACATTTCCCTCCTCCAAGGCAATAATGATAAACTTGACAATAGATGTCTTCTGCAGGACATGGGTGACAATAATTGAAACTGCAACAAAATTAGCCTCTCATAGCAAAAGGATTTGGGAATGGCAGAAAAGAAATAGTACTTAAATATCAGAGGAAAGGTGGGCATGTTTTATTTTGTGAAAAGCAAACCTGGGAATGGCTAGCAAATATTGTATTATGTCAGAGGGCAATATAGACAAATAGTTAATTCAGTGTTACTTGACTTTTCTAACTAGAGAGAGAGAGGCCTGGTTGGTAAAGGGGTGGTATCACCTACTACAAAGAAAAATCATGATCTCTCAATTTTTCTCTATATCTAAGTCAGGGCTCAGGTCCAGAGCCCTTGAGGAAGGATAGCAACAATTCCACAAGTATACAGGATAAATATTCCCTCAAATTTTTTTCTAATGGAACTTTAGTCACTTTACAAGAGTTACTGTGCTTTGGAAAAACAGTGGACACCCAGACTAGCACTTTTGGGATGTAGCACTTAAAATCATATTGATACCAAAAGCTTGAAATGCTCTCATGGTCCTCAAGTTAAAAATGGGAGCTTTTAGGCTAGATGCTATATAAAGTTTCTGACTCAGTCTGTCTAATAGAAGCCCAGCAGGTTCACTATGGGGTTATTTCTCTGGGTCCTGAGGTATATAACTGGGATGAACATACTTAGTATCTAGCCATGCACTCACATTGTCTAACTGACCTACAGAACAAGACATTATGGCAGGAAGGGCCAAGTGACCAAGTGGAACCCTGGCTAAAATAGTAATAAGATGCAGCATAGCATTCAAAGATTAAGAAATTAACATCAACATTAAAGATTTACAGGAATTGTGAGTTATCCCCATCATATCCTTTTCAATTCATCTACATGGCATAAACAAATCAGATTATAGGTGATTATAAACTTGGGCAAAAGGTAACTTCAAGTGCAATGCTGTACCAGTTATGATTTTATTGCTGGAAGAAAGCAAGAAAAGAAGTCTCACTGCCTGAGGCCGTAGGGAGTCCCACCAATTTAATGACAGAATTATATATGTGTTCATAATTTTATGTTCTTTTCTTAAATAAGACTCCAAATTGTAAAAGTTTCAGGTCCTGTGTAACAAAGATTGACCTCTGGGAATGGGGAAGTAATCTAGTACTTTAACCAATCTTCAATTAGTAAAGTAATCATTTTATTTGAGTTTTAACAATAAAAATACATTATTATACTATTTGAATAATTTAAAATAAAATTTAAAATACATAAAACAAATCCTCATTCACAATTCCATTTTCTAACATACTTGGTATAGAAACTATTTTCCATAGTGTATATATTACTTTAAATTTTTTGATAAAATGTGAAACCATAGTGTTCACCACACACATCCTGGGATTTGTTCTTGATTTTATGCCTTGACAAGGAAAGGTGTTCATAATACTTTGTTAAAAGGGGCAGGGGTGAAGCTTGTTACAATGTGTGTGATAATTCCTTTTGTGTTTATGGATAATGATTATACAAACAAAAGGACTGAAACAATATTCAAACTATTAATAGTAGTTATCTCTGAAAAGTGGAATTATTCAAAGGTGGAAGGGATTTCCTCCATTTTTTAATATTTCTAATTTAAATTATCCTTGTCTTATAAGCAAAAGTATTTCTATTAAAAGTACAGTAGAAATAAGGGAGAAGTGAGGATATGAGAAATAAAGAGGGAAAGCCAGCATCAAGTCATATAGCAGGGGAGGAAATTAAAAGGGCGATATCTGAAGTAGGATGCCAGGAAGTGTTGGGTAGTGATGGCTACTTTCCAGAACTAAGCTATTGATGATTGGAATGGAACTGAATATGTAGTGGAAATAATTCAATGTAATTATTTTATCAAATAAAACTATCTCTCTTTTCTTCACAGACATTATTTTCTTCGTATGACCCATAAAATAGTATTTACTGATGAATTTGAGTATGTTGGATACATTGTGATACTAATGAATATGTTCCTTATTGTAATTTCTTGGGTACCCACATTACAAGAGATCTATGATAATGAAATAAGACAGTGTTCCTACTTTTTTCTTGCATTGTACATCCTGGAGACCCTAGTTAAGGTATCTAAAGTGTGTGTGTGTGTGTGTGTGTGTGTGTGTGTGTGTGTGTATTATATCCAAGAGGGAGATTTCCTAATTTCATTTTTCAACACCAGCTATAGTTTTCTAAAAAGGTGTATGAAATTTTCTTCTACTTCTCAAACAAATAAACTTCAGTTTGTAAAGGTGATATTTAGGGTAACTCAATAGAACATATTCACACTTTAAGAACTGATTTTGTATTTGTAAAAGTAAAGTTTAAAATAGTGTGTTTTAAAGGGACCCAGAGTGAGTTTTACAGGTATTGGCAGTATTCTTAAATTCAGCAGGGTAGTGAGCACTTGGATGTTGGTTTTGTTATGTATTTTTATACCAAATAGATAAATAAATGGGTAAATACATTGATAGATACTCATTTATACTAAAAAGATACTATAATCTGATTTTTAAATCCACTATAAGGGTAGTTATTAAATAGTGGAAATAAGCACCTACAAATTGACAACAGTATTGTGTCATATGGTCAATATAAAGTATTTTAGCCAGAAAATTTTAATAGAAGAATTATACCTGATATTTGGACAAAATAAATGTCTCAAATTTTTAGTGGAAACTTTAAATGCTATTATAGAGTCATGATGTTGGGGCGGGTATGGAGTCACAACTGGTCATATTGAATGTAATAAATTCCAAGTTAGTTAGAATGACCATAGGATATTTCATATGTTTTTCGAGAAAAGAAAGCAATTAATCTTTAATTAGGGTTAGTTATAGGGCGAGGATGGAAGTGAAGAGTTCCCTAGAATATATGACATTTTGCAGTGTACTGTGATTGGTAGAAAGAGCACAGAGCTGTGATTCAGCAAATTTGGTTCTGGCTTTGGTTTTCCTGAACTCTTCACAAGGTCACTGAACTTCTCCCATCTTCAGTTTTTTTCTTCTATAAAAAGTCAAAGTTGGCCAAATTTAATCAATAAAAATCCCTCTAGCTCTATTATTTTTTGTACTCTGCCATGTTTAAGCTACTGCCATAGCCCCACAAAGCCATAACTCCCTTCAATTTGGCCCAGTTATGGCAGCACTGTACTGTACAGACATGGCTGTACTTTGCAGCTGAGAGGATATTGCCCACTGTACAACCCTGTTTTTGTCTCCCTCCTACATACCTCAAGACTCATCTTCAATGCCCAATTTTCCAACTTGCCTTTATTTACCATTTCATCTACCCTCTTTTCTGTTTAGTTCAATTCTGTTCCTTGTATAGTGCCTTTTAAAATATCCATTATATTTTATAACAATAATAAAAAATAATCACCTATGAAGTGCCAGTGATTTTGATTGTAACATTTCAAATCTTTAAATTAACCCTTTAAGATAGCTGTATATCATGCCTTGCATTTTACATATGAGAGACCTGAGTCTCTGATAAATTGTGTAACTTGTCTAAAGTTGCATAGCTAATGAATAATAGAATTGGGATCCAACCCCTCAAAGTTATCGTTCTTTCTAATAAACAATATTGCCTTAAAATTTCCTCCCTGTATTTTCAGCATTTTCCCAAATACTCTTCAACCTATTCGATGAATGGGTCTTTTGAAACTTCCTCAGAGGGAGGGTAGTCACTGTTCTTCATCTGAGAGCCAGAGGTGGCATTACCTAAACCTCTATTCTTTGAAAAACTTATATTCAGCAAACCTCTATTTCTCTGAAGCCTACACTATCCTTTCAAAGCAAGCTTTTCCTCTCTTGTAGCTATATTCTAGTGACAACCTCAAGATAACTCCTTCACATTTCTGAATACTTAGTGTTTGGATAAAGTCTTATTCTTTACACCAGTCCTTTTAAGTTCCTAAGAGAATTACCCAATGTATACCTGTTTCAATAAGAAAGAAATTAGACATCTACAGAGGCTAAATGGTGATGTGAGCAGGAATTCACAAGACCAGGATCTGGTCTTGTGCTTTCTAGATTCAGACAATGAATTTCCTCAGCCTGGCAAAATGTGAGCAGACTCATGGAAAATGACTCTACCACTCAACACATAGGAGTCCGTTTATAAGTATGTATAGCAGTTTCCTAATTTATAATTAGAGCATATGCTTTCCCTGAGACATGAATATGTCTGCCTCCTACACTTTCCTTGAATCATGATGAGTAGAGGGATCAGGCTGTTAAAAGAAGACAAAGTAATCAAAATTACAAATCAGTATCTTAAGTAGTATAATAAGGGACTACACAGGTTCTGTGTGGGGAGAAACAGGAGTTTCTTACACAGAATAATAGGGTCAGGAAAAAAAAGGCTTTCAAGGGTAGTAGATGCTTGAGTTGAATTTTGAATAGTGACTAAAGGTCAAAGTACTCGGAATGTGGACCATGAGTACTTAGCATAATAGACAAGAACAAAGGACAACAGAGTCTACAGTGTGACACACACAAGGAACATAATTCCCAGTGACTCAAGCTTAGGGATGGCTTAGTCGAGGTGGATCTTGGAGATATGTTAAATTTGTGTGGAAGATAAAGAAAATGAGACAGGAGACAGAGCCATGAATTAAATAGTAAAGGGCTTCATAGGCCATGCTGCCTCTTCACCTCCCTGGCATCAACTACCATTCATAGTCGAATGATATCTATACTCAGGTCTCCAGCTCAGATTTTATCAAAAGGCTCAGTGTACATAGATAATAGCTGGTTGGATGTCTCCACCCAAATACTATGCAGACATCTCAAACAGCATATTCAAAATAAATATAATTTCTCCAAACCTACTCTTTCTTTAAAATTCCACAGGAAACCCAATTTCCCAGTCTCATATCCACGCTAATTTTGATGCCTCCCACTTTCTTAGGTAGATTTTTAATAAACATTTTAAAATAAAGAAGAATGAATTAATAAACTAACAAAATGGGTATTTTCAATATTTCTCTCTTTTGGAATAGATACCTCAGTGTTTTAACCATTTAATTTCAATTTTTAATTATATTTAGTTTAAAATATGATCACTTACTACTATTTCAACAAGTAGAGTCTTAAGGTAATCAGAGAAAAACCTAATGGTCATGTTTTAGTTATTGTGGAAAATGGTATAGTAAAAGCACAAACAAATAATATACTATAATTTCTTTTTTAAATCAATAGATAGCAGCAATGAGGAAGGAATATTATTTACAGACCTGGAACCTAACTGAATTGGCAATTACATTAGTTGGAATCCTGGAGCTTATAGTATTTGAGACACAAGCTATTAGTGAAACTTTCAATTTGGATCCATTAGAGGCCATTTTTAGATCTATTCAACTTCTTCGCATACTACGTGTTTTGAAGGTAATGAACTATTAAATTATGTAATTTCAAATTTATTTTGACAGTTTTATTTATTTATTTATTTATAACTTTTTTATTGTTGTTCACATACAGTTTCTGCCTTTTCCCACCTCCCTCCCCTGTTTCTACCCCCTCTCTTGATATTGTCCATGGGTTCTTTATAATTGTTCCTATAAACCTTTTGCCCTTTTCCCCCATTATGCCCTCCATTCTCCCCTCCGGTCACTGTCAGCCTGTTCTCAATTTCAATGTCTTTGGCTATACTTTCCTTCCTTGTTCATTTTGTTGATTAGGTTCTTGTTAAAAGGGAGATCATATGGTATTTGTCTTTCACTGCCTAGCTTATTTCACTTAGCAACAATGCTCTCCAGTTCCATCCATGCTGTTGCAAAGGGTAGGAGCTCCTTTCTTTTTGCTGTATAGGATTCCATTGTGTAAATGTACCATAGTTTTTTTATCCATTCATTTACCAATGGGCGCTTAGGTTGCTTCCAGCACTTCACTATTGGAAATTGTGCTGCAATGAACATTGGGGTGCATAGGTTCTTTTGGATTGGTGTTTCTGGGTTCTTAGGACATAGTCCTAGCAGTGGAATTGCCAGGTCAAAAGGCAGTTCCATCTTTAGTTTTCTGAGGAAATTCCATACTGTTTTCCATAGTAGTTGCACCAGTTTGCAATCCCACCAAAAGTGAACTAGGGTTCCCTATTCTCCACAACCTCTCCAACACTTGTTTGTTGCTTTGTTTATGATGGCCATTCTGACTGGTGTAAAGTGGTATTTCATTATGGTTTTAATTTGTATCTCTCTGATGGCTAGCTATACTGAGCATCTTTTCATATGTCTCTGGACCCTCTGTATGTCCTCCTTGGAGAAGTGTCTGTTCCAGTCCTTTGCCCATTTTTTAATTGGGTTGTTTGTCTTCCTAAAGTGGAGTTGTGTGAGTTCTTTATATATTTTGGAGATCAAAACCTTGTCTGAGGTATCTTGGCCAATATGTTTTCCCACATGGTTAGTTCTCTTTTCATTTTAATGCTGTTTTCTTTAGCCATGCAGAAGCTTTTTATTTTGATGAGATCCCATTTGTTTATTGTTTCCTTTATGTCTCTTGCTCTAGGGTACATATCAGTGAAAATATTGCTTCATGGAATATCTGAGATTCTCCTGCCTATCTTCTCCTCTAGGACTTTAATGGTGTCACAACTTATATTTAAATCTTTTGTCCACCTTGAATTTATTTTTGTATATGGTGTAAGTTGGTGTTCAAGTTTCATTTTTTTGCATGTAGCTGTCCAGCTCTCCCAACACCATTTCTTGAAGAGGTTATTTTTGCTTCATTATATGCTGCTTCCCCCTTTGTTGAATATTAATTGACCTTAGAGACTTTGGTTTATTTCCATGCCCTCTATTTTGTTCCATTTGTCCATGTGTCTGCTCTTATACCATTATCAGGCTGTTTTGATTACAGTGGCCTTGTAATAACAGTTTGATACCAGGTATTGTTGTCCATCCTACTGTGCTCTTCTTTCTCAAAATTGCTGCAGCTATTCAGCATTGTTTATGGTTCCATATAAGTTTTTGAAGTGTTTATTCCATATCTATGAAATATGCCATGAGTAATTTAATAGGGATTGCATTGAATCTATAAATTGCTTTGGGTACTATGGCCATTTTGATGATGTTAATTCTTCTGATCCAGGAACATGGTATATGTTTCTATTTGTTTGTGTCTTCCTTAATTTCTTTCCTCAGTGTTGTATAGTTTTCTGAGTACAGGCCTTTTACCTCCTTGGTTAGTTTATTCCTAGCTATTTTATTTTTCTTGTTGCTATATCAAATGGCATTTTTTCCTGATTTCTGTTTCTGATATTTTGTTGCTGGTATACAAAAATGCGTTTGATTTCTGGATATTGACTTTGTATCCCACTCTTTTGCCAAATTCATTTATTAGGTCCAGCAGTTTTTTTATGGAATCCATAAGATTTTCTATGTACACTATCATGTCATCTGCAACAATGACAGTCTTGTTTCCTCTTTTCCAATTTAGATGCCTTTTATTTTATTTTCTTGTCTGATTGCTGTGGCTAGCACTTCCAATACTATGTTGAATAGAAGTGGTGAAAGTGGACAACCTTGTCTTGTTCCTGATCTTAGTGGGAAGGTTTTTAGTTTTTGCTCATTGAGTATGATGTTGGCTGAAGGTCTCCGATATATAGCCTTTATTATATTGAGGAATGCTCCCTCTATTCCCACTTTGCTGAGTGTTTTTATCATACATGCACGCTGTACTTTATCAAATGCTTTTTCTGCATCTATTGATATAATCATGTGATTTTTGTCTTTGCTTTTGTTTATGTGATGTACTACGTTTATTGACTTCTGAATACTGTACCATCCTTGCATCCCTGGGATGAATCCCACTTGGTCATGGTGTGTGATCTTTTTAATGTATTGCTGGATACAGTTTTTCAATATTTTATTGAGGATTTCAGCATCTATGTTCATCAGCTATATTGGCCGGAAGATTTCTTTTTTTGTTCTGTCTTTCTCTGGTTTTGGGATTAGGATGATGCTGGCTTCATAAAAAGAGTTTGGGAGTCTTTCATCTTCTTGGATTTTTTGGAATAGTCTGTGAAGGATAGGGGTTAGATCTCCCTTAAATGCTTTGTAAAATTCTCCTGTGAAACCATCTAGTCCAGGGCTTTTGTTTGTCAGGAGTTTTTTGATTACTGCTTCAATTTCGTCAGCTGTTTTTGGTCTGTTCAGGCTTTCAGTTTCTTCTTCATTGAGTTTTGGAAGATTATATTTTCTAGATATTTGTCCATTTCACCTAGTTTTTCAAATTTTTTGGCACATAGTTCTTTGTAGTAATTTCTTACAATCCTTTGTATTTCTGTGGTATCTGTTGTAATCTCTCCTCTTTCATTTCTGATTGTGTTTATTTGGGTCTTCTCTCTTTTTTTCTTGATGAGTCTACTTAAAGGCTTGTCGATTTTGTTTATCTTTTCGAAGAACCAGCTCTTGGATTCATTGATCCTTAGAATTGTGCTTTTAGTCTCTATGTCATTTAATTGTGCTCTGATCTTAGTTATTTCCTTCCTTCTACTTTCTCTGGGCTGTCTCTATTGTTGTTCCTTGAGTTCTTGTAGGTGTAGGGTCAGGCTGTTTATTTGAAATTTTCTATCTTTCTTAGGTAGCTGTGTATTGCTAGGAACTTTCCTCTCAGGACTGCCTTCTCTGTGTCCCATAAGTTTTGGACGGTTGTGAATTCATTTTCATTTGTTTCCTGATGCAGACACTGGCCCACAGTGTCTGTGGCATTGTGGATGAAATGAGACATTCACAAGGACTACCGAGTCCTGTGGAGGAATAGGGATGGCACGGCTACCCTCTCAAGGGGAGGGTGCCTCAGAGTGGCCTGGCCACTCTCTCTAGGGGAGAGTTCCCCGATCCTTCCCTTCACAGGTTTTTTTTGGGGGGGGTTTGTATTTCACTTTTTTAAAAAAAGATTTTATTTATTTTTAGAGAGATGGGGAAGGGAGTGAGAAAGAGAGGGAGTGAAACATTAATGTATGGTTGCCTCTAGCACACCCCATACTGGGGATATGACTTGCAACCCAGGCATGTGCCCTGACTGGGAATCAAACCAGCGATGCTTTGGCCCACAGGCCTGCACTCAGTCCACTAGGCTACACCAGCCAGGGCCCTTCACAGGTTTTTATTGGCTTTTAAAATGCACAGGAATACAGGTGCAGCTTATTAATCATTGTCAGGCAGTAAGGATCAAACAATAGGTAGTATACAAAGAACTATGAGGGCTTATTCTGAGTCAGGGTCTACCAGGGTCTATCAAATATTTGGGAAACAAACTCATTTCCTGCTGGGGCCTTTATCATTTAATTAAGAGCATTCTTAGCAAAGCAGGTTTCACAGGAGTTTATGTATTCTTTCTCAAGCCTGATTACCCAGGAAACCTGCCCTTTCCAGCACAGGGCTGCACCACCCTCTGTCATTGTTTCAGGATTAAGTCAGGCAGAGGAGGCAAGATAGCCAAGAAATTAGGAGACTTCTCACAGGTAGAATGAGGACTCAGGCTTTGTCAAAGCTGAGGGGGGCGAGGGTCCATTATCCCCTTGCTCCATAGACCCCCAAGCCCTTCCCTGGGGCCTCCAAGTGATCATGCCTGTCTTAGGTTGTTCCCCCTTTGGGGAATCTTACCTGTCATTGGCTAACTGATCAAGTATTGGGTGCTAGTTATGGGAAAAGAAGCAGAAGCAGTGCTCCTGCCAGGGAGATAAGCTTTGTCTTCTCAGTGGCTTATGGTCCGAAGGTTGCTCACTCAGCCTTAGCTATGAGGGGGTTACAGCTCCTGAAACCAGGCAGGGCGGCTCCCAACAGTTTCCAGAAACTTTGTGATTTCTTCCTTGATCTCATTCTTGATCCATTCATTTTTTGATAGCATGCAATTCAATCTCCATGAGTTTGACTGTTTCTGAGTTTTTTCCCTGAGGTTGGTTTCTAGTTTCAGTCCCTTGTGGTTGGAAAAAATGCTTCATATGGTTTCAATTTTCTTGAATTTGTTGAGTCTTGTTTTATGTCCTATCATGTGGTCTGTTTTTTGAAATGTTCCATGTGCATTTGAAAGGAATGTGTATTTTGCTACTTTGGGATAAAAGGCTTTATATATATACCAGTTAAGTTCATTTGATCTAGGACATTTTTCAATGCCACAATATTTTTGTTGATATTTTGTTTGGAAGATCTATCCATTTTTGACAATGGGGTGTTAAAATCCCCTACTATAATTTTGTTGCTGTCAATGTCTTTCCTGAAGTGCTCCAGGATTTTCTTTAAGGGTGCATATATATTTACAATGTTTTTTGTCTTCTTGATGGATTCTTCCCTTGAGTATTATGAACTGACCTTCTGGGTCTCTTTTTATGGCTCTTTTTTTGAAGTCTATTTTGTCCAATATGAGTATTGCTACCCAAGGTTTTTTTATTTATTTCCAGTCCATTTGCTTGGAATATTTGTTTCCAGCCCTTAACTTTCAGTCTGTGTAGGTCTTTTGTTCTGAGGTGGGTCTCTTGTAGGCAGCATATGTGAGGATCATGTTTTCTTACCCATTCAGCTATTCTGTGTCTTTTGATTGGAGCATTTAATCCATTTACATTTAAGATTATTATTGATAGGTACTTATTCATTGCCATTTCTTCATACCTGTGTTGCTCTCTCTGTCACATTTTTCTTTCCTTAACACTGTCCCTTAAGCATCTCTTGCAGAGCTGGTTTGGTGGAGGTGTATTCTTTTAGACTTCTTTTGTCTGGGAAGCTTCTTATTTGGCCTTCCATTTTAATTGAGAGCCTTTCTGGATAAAGTAGTCTTGGTTGCAGGCCTCTGGTTCTCATTACTTGGAATATTTCTTGCCATTCTCTTCTGGCTTGGGATGTTTCCATTAAGAAGTTAGCTGCTGGCCTTATCAGTGCTCCCTTGTGTATTACTCCCTGTTTCTCCCTTGCCACCTTTAAGATTCTCTCTTTGTCTTAGAATTTTGCCATTTTATTACAATGTGTCTTGAAGTGGGCCTCTTTGGGTTCCTCTTGATAGGGACTCTTTGTGTTTCCTGGATTTGTGTGACTTTTTCTCTCATCCAATTAGGGAAGTTTTTCATCATTACTTTTTCTTTTCTTTTTTTAAAATATGGTTTATGTTTAATATATTTTATTGATTATGCTATTACAGTTGTCCCATTTCCCCCCCTCACTCCCTTCCACCCTGCACACCCTCTCCCACCCACATTCCCCCACTTTAGTTCATGTCCATGTGTCATAAGTTCTTTAGCTTTTACATTTCCCATACTATTCTTGCCCTCCCCTTGTCAATTTTCTGCCTACCATCTATGCTACTTATTCTCTGTACCTTCCTCCCCCTCTCCTCCTCCCACTCCCCTGTTGATAACCCTCCATGTGATGTGATCTCCATTTCTGTGGTTCTGTTCTTGTTCTAGTTGATTGCTTAGTTTCTTTTTGTTTTTGTGTTAGGTGTGGTTGTTCATAATTGTGAGTTTGCTGTCATTTTACTATATATGCTTTTTTATCTTCTTTTTTCTTAGATAAGTCCCTTTAACATTTCATAAAATAAGGGCTTGGTGATGATGAACTCCTTTAACTTGACCTCATCTGAGAAGCACTTTGTCTGCCCTTCCATTCTAAATGAAAGTTTTGCTGGATAGAGTAATCTTGGATGTAGGTCCTTGCCTTTCATGACTTGGAATACTTCTTTCCAGCCCCTTCTTGCCTACAAGGCCTCTTTTGAGAAATCAGCTGACAGTCTGATGGAAACTCCTTTGTGGGTTACTGTCCCCTTATCTCTTGCTGCTTCTAGGATTCTCTCCTTCATTTTTACCTTGGCTAATGTAATTATGATGTTCCTTGGTGTGTTCCTGCTTGGATCCAACTTCTTTGGGACTCTCTGAGCTTCCTGGACTTCCTGGAAGTCTATTTCTTTTGCCAGATTGGGGAAGTTCTCCTTTATTATTTGTTCAAATAACTTTTCCACTTGTTGCTCTTCCTCTTCCCCTTCTGGTACCCCTATAATTCGGATGTTGAAAGGTTTTAAACCTTTCAACAGAACTGGAGGTTCCTAAGTTTCTCCTCATTTTTTGAATTCTTATTTCTCCATTCTTTTCTATTTGGTTGTTTCTTTCTTCCTTCTGATCCACTTTATTGATTTGAGTCCCAGTTTCCTTTCCATCACTATTGGTTCCCTGTGCATTTTCCTTTATTTCACTTAGTGTAGGCTTCAGCTTTTCATCTAATTTGTGACCAAATTCAGCCAGTTCTGTGAGCATCCTGATCATCAGTGCTTTGAACTGTGTATCTGATAGGTTGGCTATCTATTGGTTGCTTAATTGTATTTGCTGTGGAGCTTTGATCTGTTCTTCTGTTTGGACCTTTTTTTTTTTTTTGTCTACTCTCACCTGTTATGTATGAGGGGCGGAGCCTTAGGTGTTCACCAGGGCAGGACAACCCAATTGCTGGGTTGTGACAGTATATGTGGGGGCAGGGTCTGAGAGGGAACAGTGGCACTTGCTCTTCTCTCTGTCAGACTTCAGTCCCTTCTGCCACTTCTCCCAAGCAAACTGGGCCTTTCTGGTTCTAACTGCTGTGTGGGTAGGCTTGTGCACTCTAGGACCCTGTGGGTCTCTTCAACAAACTCTTCTGTGAGGCTGGGATTCTCTCCCCAAGCCTCAACCCCCACAGGTGTTTTCAATCAGTGCCCCAAGGCTCTATTTCCCAGTGCTGGGACCCTGGGTTGCACACAGTGCCTCACATCACAATCACTGCCTTGCTGGGTCTATCAGTTCCTACCCTGTGCCTGGGGTCTGCCAGTCACTGTCTATGGCCTCAGGGTCTACCTGCTGCAGTCTTGTGCACCCAGGATGCCTTATGTGCCTGGTCCCACCACTCTCAGTGCCGCGACCCCTCTCTGCCCGGCCACCCAACTTTACCCCTTCTACTGGTCTGGGTGAATGTGTCTATTTTAACTCCTTGGTTGTCTGACTTCCATACAGTTCAAATTTCTGTTAGTTCTAGTTGTTATTCTGTTTCTAAATTGTTGTCCCTATCTTGGTTGTGCAAGAAGGCATAGTGTGTCTACCTATGCCTCCATCTTGGCTGAAAGTCTCATCATTACTTTTTCAAATCTATCCCTTGCTCTTCTTCTTCTCCTTCTGGTATTCTTATTATAAGGATATTGTTACATTTCATGTTGTCTTGTAGCTCCCTTACCACCTGTTCTTTCTTTCTGAGTCTCTTTTCCTTTTCTTGCTCTAACTGAGTGTTTTTTTCTACCTTGTCCTCCAACTTGCTGATTCAATTCTTTGCTTCATCCAGCCTGCTTGTAATTCCTTCTAATGTGTTTTTATTTCTGAAATTTTATTGTTCATTTCTTCCTAGTTTTTGTTTATAGTTTCTATTTCCTTTCTCATGCTGATGTAGTTCTCACTCAGTTCCTTGTAGTTATCTATGAATTCCTTGAGCATCTTTATAACCATTAATTTGAATTCTATATCTGATAGTTTAGTTACCTCCATTTTGTTTAGCTCTTTTAGTGGGGAGTCTTCCATTTCTTTTGATTGCATGTTCTTTTTTTGTCTCCTCATTTTAACTGACTCTTTTTGTTTGTGTCTGTGCTTCCTGATGTTTTGCTTTGCTAGGTGTCTTTGTAGGGTAAACTTCTATGGTCAGAATTCTATGAGGTTCAGCATGTGTTCTCTTTGACCTCCTTGTCTGGATGCTCTAGATTTTCCCTTCTTTCTGCTTGTGTGGGCTCCCTTGTTGTACTTGGGTTTTTACCTTTTGGTGGTTCCTTTGTTAGTGGTTTTTCTCCTCCAGTAGGTATACTGATGTTCCCAGCTCCCACCTATTCTTGTTGTGATCAGTGGCAGGGGGTAGGAAAAATGGATCAAGACAGCAGGAGAGTATTTTATGAGATTTAAAGTACCAGGAAGTAGAGAATTGATAGGAGATTCTTTGGATAAGTATAGCATTAACTGTAATATTTCACCCAACTGGCCACTTTTTTGTGAAATTTGAGAGATAAGACTCTTTTTAGAGGGGAGGATGATTGTGAGCTGAATCCAGAAAACAGAACACTTGTGCAAGGTTAGATGATGAGATATAGTGAGATTAAAGGATGGAAAGTAGGTGAAGTATGAGAGAGAATAGAGTTAACCACAACAATAATAATGCTCAGGATTAAAGTGAACTGGGTTCAGATCATGGAGGGTTGTTGTATAGTATGTACAATTGTATGGAACTACAATTAATTACAATAGTACTGGAACAGCAATAATATGACATGAAATATATGATTTGGATAAGCAAAATAGAAAGTACCTGATCAAGAGTTGTGTGTAATTCCCCCTGGCTGGTGTAGCTCGGTGGATTGAGTGCGGGCTGGGAACCAAAGTGTCCCAGGTTCGATTCCCAGCCAGGATACATTCCTGGGTTGCAGGCCATAACCCCCAGCAACCGCACATTGTTGTTTCTCTCTCTCTCTCTCTCTATCTCCCTCCCTTCCCTCTCTAAAAATAAATAAATAAAATATTTTAAAAAAAAAGAGTTGTGTGTAATTGGAACAAGGGTGAAGTGAAAGAAGGAAAATTAAAATAAAATAAAGAGAGTAAGGAAAACCAGTCAAACAGTGCAATTAAACAGGGAAATAAAATGAAGAAAACTAAACATAAGGAAGAGAAATAAAAAATACTAATAAAATAAAAGTGGCAAAAATAATGACAAGATAATAATAATACACATACACAATAAAATGCCAACTCTATGGTTTAACAAAGTGACATTTGCCTCAGTTTCTCAGTTTTGGGGGTTAACCTTGTACTCTCCCTTTCAATCTGTCTCTAGACCCTTTGTAACTCCATATCTTACTGTTTCACTTGGAGAAAGAAAAAAGGGGAAAAAAAAGAGAGGATCCAAAAAGAAGGAAAAAAGATAATAATAAGCCTCCTGCTAACTTTAAACATGTTCAGCAAGTTCTGCTGATCTTCCTAGGAAGAGGGGGGCTGGGCTTTGCTTTTCTCCCTTCCTATAGTTTTGAGAGGATGGGGACCAGGTCTGGGTCACAATATTCACAGTTTCCCAGCCTCCAGCCCAGGTCCTCCATGAGCTGCCAGGCTCAAATCAGCCACTCAGCTGCTCACAGCATGAGTCAATCTCAGGTGCAGAGCCCAAGACAAGCAGAACAACAGTTCTGCTCAGCCATTCACTCTGGGTGTGCAGTGAGAGATAAGCGGGGTGCATGGTTCTGCTCAGCTACTGCCTCTGGGTGCATTGTTCTCCTTAGCCACTCTCTCTGGGCACGTGCAGCTGAAATCACCCTTGGGGTGAGCTAGCCACTGCTGGAGAGTTCCTCACAAAGTAGCTCCCCACAGTTCTTAACAAGTGCACAACTTTTCACACAGCCCAACTTTCCAACCAGTCTGGTGAGTATCTGAATTGGGGCCTGACATGAGCCAACTCCTCCCTTCTCCAGTTGTGTCTGACACCCCAATTTCTCTGGTGCTGGCGTCCATGGTGCCAGTAGATATGTACTGCCTCTGTGTATCTCCCACTTCATCTCTATCCCCCCACAGACTTCCAGCCTCCAGGTCCCTCCTGGTGCCGGGCTGCCTCCCTACTCTGGTAGGGAAGTGAGCTGGTGATCTAACTCTCATCCCCATATCCTGCAGCAGGTGCCAGGCTGGGTCACAGCAGCCTTGGTCCCTGTGAAGATCCCAGGGACATTCCCATCCCAGCACAATCTCCTCACCATCTGTTTTTCAATGTTCTCTGCAGTTTTTTTGCCTCCAAACTTCATATAAGCTTGGATTCCACTGGCTGTTCACTCTGTTCCTCAGAAGATCAGCTAGGTGTTCCAGCTAGACACAGGGAAAACTGGGCTCCACTCCCACTTACCTCGCCACCATCTTCCAACCTCCCAGAGAAGTCTATTTTGACAGTTTTAAAAAAATGTAAAGTAAAATAAGTTGACTAGTTTTATGGCTTCCACTTCTGTTGGACTGATATTTATATTTTAAATTTTAGATTCTTTTGACAAATTAAGTTATATGACATATTGTATAAATATTCAAAGTATATTAGAAAATAATTTAGTACATGAAAGTATAGAAATACTGTAATCATAGCTTTTTATTTGAATAGAGAGCACATGAAAAATTCTATATTAATATAATTACAAATTAACCCCAAAGGAATGTTTGTTAATATAGATGCCTGGAATAAAAGTTGTAAATCAATGACAATAACAACAAAAATAACCATGCAAACTACTCATGGTGACAAAACAAATAGTGTACACTTACACAATTCAAGAATCAAAAAAAAAACATTTTATGGAATATGGAATTATAGTGTTATAGAATAACAGCATCAAAAGTTACCTTTAATTGTCTAATACATCTTTCTACAAGTATGATATGTAGTTATTTTCTATATGATTATTTCAATGACATAAAACTCCCTCTATCACAAAGCATATAAAATATATATGTTTATTTATATATAGATACAGACATTCTCCCTTCTCTCCCTCCCTCTCTTCTTTCTCTATGCATGTAAAAACAAGACACATACACATATAAGCACTATGGGAGATGCAAAGCTAAATAATATATAGTTCATTAAGATATAAAGTTAATAGATTAGAATGTTTACATTTAGAGATTTCTTACATATGTTTAAAAATACTTTTGCTGTTGAGAAGCATAAACCAGCCAGGTCTAAAGTATGCAACTAGTAGCCTTTCCTTTTTAGTATTTTATGAGACTGTAAGTGATGCTAGTGTGTACATTGACGTGAGGAAGGTAAGTCTAGTGTATTTCAGTGACTAGTTAATTCTTTCTGATAGGAAGATATAGAGTAAACCAAATATCATAAATGAAGAAACTGATAAGCCAACTAAGAAAAGTTTGTTTACATATTCAGGAACCTCTTAATCCTTATTTCAAATGATTGGCCTTGAAATATGAAAACAAATTAGACATAGTTTCTGCTTCCATGCAGTTTACTGAAAGGGAAACAAGTCATCTGTCTAGACATTCCCTTGTTATGTGGTAGAGAAAGTGCAAAACAGTAATATTCACAGAACACTAGTGGGATATAGACTTCCTTCACTAGTTGATATTTGAAGTGCATCTTGAAGGATGAGTATAAGCTCCTTGAGGATTAATGGCAGGTGATTGAGAGGCAGAGTGTGAAAATTATGAAGCATAAACAGGAAAGCAAGGAACAGCCAACTCTGCTGAAGTGAGAGGGCTGCACTATGGCAACAAGGTAACCTGGAATTAAACCCTCAGCATAGAAACAATGAAAAATTAATTGTAGGGTCAAAGAGAGAGTATAGCTGTCATAGGTCCCAACCTAAATGAACCATCTAGTAAAAAGTTCAGTAGGAGATTTAGCAGATAAAAGTAACAGTACTTCATAGACAGTAGTTTTATAACTAAGTCCAGAAAAGATTGATTGCATTGTTTTCCAATAATTTCAACCAGTTGAAAATATCATCCAATTCCCTATAAAGAAAATAAGTAAAGAGTAAAGCCATTATTGGGGTGTGTGGGTGGTGGAGAATGATAATGAAAAAAAAAGAAAAAAGAAAACTACAATTTAAATTAACTATTAAATAAAATAAAATAATAAATCCATAACATCACATAGGTGTCTGATATTAGTAGTTGTAGGAAAATAGCTCTAACCATGAAGTTATAAAAATACTATGAATACAATAACAAGAAACTTTACAAATTACTATTGTTACTGCTAAGAGCATGTTGTTTTAAATATTATCTATTTTAGTTAATCAATGTATAATCAGCTAAAATTTGTACAATTAATATTAAATAGTAGTCCTCTTTTTTCAGCTCATAACACCAAAGTTGCTGCAATTATTAGATAAAAGGATGAGTCACCAGCTGTCCTATAGGTATGCTATACTAAAAGGATATGTCCAAGGTGAAGCAGACATAATGACTATAATTGATCAGATTGCAAGTTCTAAACAGGTTAAACAGGTGAGATAAACTAAATACTGAGAAAATGGTTGATTTTCCCCATCCCTCAGTTGCAGATTCCCATCATGGTCTCTGTCTATATATGTAGATGTTATCTTTGATCCTAGGTTTGCTAGGTAATTTTTGATAAAACTTAAACTAGTCTACACTTAAATTACTGAAATGCATCCTTACTAAAATGTCTGTGCCATGTTAGCAAGTCACAAGGCTCTTAGAACAGACCTTTTCATCCTTGGAGAGGCAATAATGAGAGCCATGAGCAGTGGTTAGTTCCCTCCCAGCACAAGTTCCAGGGTATATCAGGCTACAGATACATTGAATAATAAATGTTGGAGAATGAGAAGTGCTGGCAGTGTTGAGCCAATAGAGCTTCCTCAGAATCCACAAAGATTCCTTCTATTTCTGTCTGTCCCTGAATTTCCCACAGTAAATAGTGAAAGAAGGAAAGGATGGGGACCTGGCAAATGGAAAAAAGAACAATAACTCATCTAGAGGGAAACCTTCTTTAATTTGCTCAATGTGCAGAGGAGAAAAATGAAGCCAAGAGAGGTTAAATGATTATGCCCCAAAACACTTAACTGGTAAATGGCAAAGAGAATTCTAGGTCCTAAGTTCTAGCTTTTATATTTTATTTCCTCGATTGAGGCAGATTAACACTGATCTGGGCATACAAGTTTGTCAGCTGTGTCAGAAATTAAATATTTATTTTTCAGGGCAATTTAGAACATTTGAATGATATATATTATATGCCCGAGCTTTGTTCTTCAGAAAATTGAACATTTAATACAGGGTGGGGCAAAAGTTGGGTTACAGTTGTGAGTATGCTATAACTTTAAAACTATTTTCCTGAATTTTGTTACTTTTGTTAACCACTCATATTTGGCTCTTCAATTTGAAGATACACAGTAGAAAATACAAACTGCCTTAAATCTCAAAGATGTTGTTCACTTTTAGCCCTCATTTTTGTTCTCACAGAGCTCAGCCACATTTTCTAACTCACCTAAGTTTGAAAGCCACCTGTATGTCCCAAATATGGAGGCTGTCATAAAGTTGAATGGCAAAATATCTTCCATGCCCACATTTTTGAGAATCAATAGTATGGTAAAGCAAGTTACTTTAAGGGAAGACATAACTCGTTTTCAGGCTTCTCAAAATCAGCCTAGATGATGCCACTCCTTATCCTTCCCACCCCTCTTTCTGAAGCAAAATAAAATTCATTGTACAAAACTCAATTCTAATCCCTGAAAAGCTCTTCATATTTTCCTTTAGCTGGCAATTTGGGTTAGTAAATCCACCAGTTGCCAATGTTAACACATAACGGTTTGTTTTCCAACGAGGATAATGTTTCTTTTGTTTTGTAGATGTTATTAAGGAGGATAACAAGGAATACGGTACATGCCATGAAAGAGTTAGGTAGGTACCTCTCATCCTAAAAGATTCATGATCATCTCTTATCACTACCATTTCAGAGGACCAATGGTTTTGAGAACTAAACTGATCTCTGAAGGAACCTTTTTACTACCAATAATAAAGTAGATTACTTCAACAATCAACAGATCACTTTTGGCTGGACTGAATAGTATAATATTACCTCTCTGAATTTGTTCTCTCTGCCTTATGCCACAATGCAGGGCTTTTAATTTCTGTTTAAAGAAAACACATTTGCATGGCATGATGACACGTGTTATTACCACTTTATAAACTCTGTTTCTTCCAAGCAGAAGTGTGCATACCTTCCTGAGCAGCAAAAGGAAAGAAGTTATTTTTTCCTGTCACTTGCCACAGAGCTGCTATCTGAAGATTTAGGCTTTAGAAAGAATTGTTAAGGCTTCTGTGAGGCTCAATGCCCAAACATGGCAAGAATATATGCCATATCTCTGAATCATGCCAGGTCATGCTCCTAGTGCAGAACAAATCCCAGGAGTAGGATGGACACACTCCTAATAGCACAGTGTGTGTGAAGAGAAGGGATTTTGATACTAAATGATAGGCAACAAAGGGACACAGCAAGCCTTGGTGGACAGTTGTCAAGCCATACAAGAAGGCATGACCAAGGTAAACTCAAATGTAGAATTTAAGAGGATGAAATTCACATTTTGCACCTAGGAATCCAGACCAGGCAGGCAGAGAGCCTAGATGGATGAGCCACACAGACGCACAGATAGAATGAGTGGAAAATGATCCAGGCTGATTGAAGACACTTAATCAAAGCCATATCTAAACCCACAGTCTGTAATCAAAAATCCTGGTTCAAACAGAATAGAAAAGCAGGTCATGAACTTCAGACCTAGAGCCGACAATAGTCTCTCAAGTGTCCTGTGCAGGCAGATTGGTAGAATGATTAATCATAAGGCTGAGGATGTCTGTCCTTCTTCATGACACAAGTATGACCTGAAGACAGGAAAGTGACAGGCAGAATGCTGCAACTACTGATTGCAGAGGCCTTGTTAGGGAGAGAGACTTTTCCTGTATTAAGGGTTGTATTCCACGGATTTAGTGCAGAAATATTAGCTTATTGTTTAAATAAAATATTTAGACAATGTCATTATATTATCTGAAAATATCTTGTTACTTTTCAGGCTACTTAGAGTATGATCACCCAGAAATTGCTGTCACTATGAAAACAAAGGAAGAGATTAATGTCATGCTCAGTTTGGCTAGAGAAATTGTTAGGGTTTTCAGGTTAAAAGGAATTCTTCATAAAATTGAAGCTTCTGAAATTAACAAGGTGAGATAAAATATCTTCAAACCAATTATACTTATTTGATATGTAGTCATTTATGATCTTCAAGCCTACTTTTGGCTCTTTCTAGTATAGGCCATCCCTGAGGTATGAATATCTAACAAAATTATTATCTAGAACAAAGCATACACCATAAAGTTTCCTTCTGAAACTCCAGTGGTCAACTTTTCTTTACCATCTTTCCATAATGAAGAATCATTCCTTTCTGTGCTTGGGTCTCTCCTAACACCATACATAAAAACCTCTTATAAATAAATCAATAAGAATAAGACAAAAAAATTTAAACAGGAAAAGATTTGAATAGGCCCTTCACAACAGAGAGTATTTAAAAGCTAATAAATATAAAAATGTGCCAAATATCATGTCATAAGCTTAATACAAATTAAAACTAAAATGAAATACCAATACACAACTACCAGAAATGACATGAATGAATTTTCCTACCTGCAACAGTGTAGATGAATCTCAAAAACATAATTTGAGCAAATCAAATCAAACACAAACAGGTATATACTTTTTGATTTTATGCAGATAAAGCTCAAACCTAGACAAAGCTAGACTCTGGTGATAGACAAATGATTATCTTTCAATAGGCGTAATAACTAAGAGAAAACATAAGGGAGGATTCTAGCAACAGTAAATGTTTTATTTCTTAACCTGAGTGCTGGCTATACAGATGTTTTCACATTGTAAATTTTCTTTGATCATGACTACATGACTGGTACAGAGTGTGGAGGAGACCCAAGAGGGCTGGCTGAGCTCCCATGGGCAGCAGCAGCAGTGCCTGAGAGAAATTTCAGTGGTCAGGGGTTTCCCTTGAGAAGTTTGGGGCCTAAACTCCAAGTTGGGCTCCCCAGCCTACAGCATCAGAGCCAGAAGAGAACCCAGACAATGTCCAGTTGTGAAAAGTGGCAGGGTTTTCATTTGCCAGGGAGAGAACAGACTGGAAACACAGAGACTTCTTAAGGGGCCAACACATACAATTTCATTTGCAGCCACTTACCCTGGGATCTAGCAATGGTGGGACAGAGTGTACTAGAGATGCTTGAGAAGAGACTGGTGATGGTGGCTTTGGGGAGAGAACTGAGGGCACAGCTGTGATGATCCCTGTGCTGAGTCATTCTCCATACCACAGGAGCCATCTTGCTCAGGTAGTGCAGTCCCCTCCAGGTGGCATCAGCCTGAGGGGAAGCAATAGCTACACCCACAAAATTACTCTGCCCAACCTTGTGGTGCTTAAACTTGACTACTGATTACAGATTGACTAGATTAACAACTGAAAGAGAGAGTCACAGGCTGTGGATCACTTGTAGTCTTAAACAGGCTGCCTAGGACCAGACTAGGACACCATATGACATCACCAGTGGCAGATCTAGAAAGAGAAGACAGTGCACCTGCACAACAGCATACAAGACATGGTGGGTGGAGTGACTCTCAGCAAGCCATCCAGAGGAAACAATCCACCAAAGAATGACCTAACAACAACCAAACCTCAACTACACCCAGAGAGCTCACATAAGTGGCATAAAGGGCATTATAAAAGCATCAGATTCAGGGGAACAAGGACTGCACTACTGAATCCCACAAGTGCACTAACACAGAAGGTAACACCATGAAGACAGGGTGTCAAAACAGATCATTCTAAGAGGCATAAACAAAAAGAAGAGTCACCTAAAATGGGGAGACAAAGAAACAACCCCCAATAGAAAGGAAAGGAGAAATCCCCAGAAAGAGTACTAAATGAAATAGAGGCAAGCAAACTATCAGACATTGATTTCAAAATAATGGTTATAATGATGCTCAGTGAGCTCAGTGAGAACTACAAAGAACTCCAGGGCAGATATAAGGAACTTACTGAACCACACCAGCATGAAAACAGAGAAACTATCAGTAAGAGCCAGTAGGAAATGAAGAATACAATATCTGAAATTAAGAACATGGTAGAAGGAATTAAAACCAGGCTAGATGAAACAGAGGATCTAATCACTGAGCCAGAGGACTAGGTAGAAAAAAATTCCCAGACAGAGCAACAAAACAGAAAAAGATTCAAAAAGAAGGAAGTGGGTTTAAGGGAGCTGCAGGACAACATGAAACATAATAATATCTATCAGGGATACCAGAAGGAGAAGAAGAGGAGCAAGGGATAGAAACCTGTTTGAAGAAGTAATGATGGGGAACATCCCTAACTTGATGAGAGAAAAAGTCACGCGAGTCCAGAAAGCACAGAGCGTCCCAATCAAGATGAACCCAAAGATGACCACTCCAAGACACATCATAGTTAAAATGGCAAAATTTAAAGAAAAACAGAGAATCCTAAAGGCATCAAAAGAGAAATGGCTAGTAACATAAAAGGGGGCTGCAATAAGGCTATAAGCTGATTACCCAACAGAAACACTACACACCAGAAAGGAATGGCAAGAAATATTCCAAGTAATGAAAAGCAAAGGCCAGCAACCAAGACTACTCTACCCAGCATGGCTCTCATTTAAAGTGGTAGGCAAAATAGGGAGATTACCAGACAAAAATAAAAAAGGTAAAATGAATACATCTCCACCAAACCAGCATTCAAGAGGTGCTAAAAAAAACTGCCTTAAGAAGATGAAGAGAAAGAAAGAGAGGAACACAGATACAAAGGGAAAATGCCAATTAATAAGTACCTATCAATAGTATCCTTAAAGGTAAACGGATTAAATTCTTCAATCAAAAGACTTAGGGTAGCTGAATGGATAAGAAAACATGACCCACATATATACTGTCTAAAGAGACACACCTCAGAACAAAAGATCTACAGAAATTCAAAGTGAAGGAATAAGAAAAGATAGTCCAAACAAAAAGGCACTTAAAAAAAGCTGGGGTAGCAATGCTTATAGCAGACAAAATAAAATTCAAAACAAAAGCCATAAAAAGAAGTAGAAGAGGACACTATATAAGGCAACAATCCACAAAAATGCTATAAACCTAGTAAATATATATGCACCCAAAATAGGAGCACTGAAATATTATATATTGGAAAATCTTGGAAGGCTTCAAGAAAGATATCGACAGTAACATACTCATGGAAGTGGATTTTAACATCCCACTGTCAAAAATGGACAGATCTTCCAAGCAAAGAATCAACAAGAATATTCTGGCATTGAACAACATTCTAGATCAGATGGATCTAATTGATATATACCGAACCTTTCACCCCAAAGAAGCAAAATAGATATTCCATTCAAATGCACGTGGAACATTTTCAGAGCTAGACCACATGGTAGGTCACAAAACAAGTCTCATAAACTCAAGAAAATTGAAATTATATCGAGCATCTTCTCAGATCACAATGGCTGGAAAAAAAGAGACCAACCTCAGACAAAAAACTCAAAAACATTCAAATTTGTGGGGAATGAATAACTATTAAATAATTAATGAGTTAAAAATGAGATCAGAGAACAAATAAAAAATTTCTGAAAATGAAAATTAACATACAACAGCCCAAAACCTATGGGACACAGTGAAGGCAGTCTTGAGAGGGAAGTTCATAGCAATACAGGTCCACCTAAAAAAGATAGAAAAATATCAAATAAACAACCTAGCCTTACATCTACAAGAACTAGTGGAACAACAACAAGCAAAGCCCAAAGCAAGTAGTAAAAAAGGCGATAATCAAGATCAGAGCAGAATCAAATGACATAGAGACTTAAAAAAAAAAAAAAAAAAAAAGACAGTTCAAAGGATCAATGAATCCAGGAGCTGGTTCTTTGAAAAGATAAACAAAATGGACATGCCTTTAACTATACTCATCAAGGAAACATGAAAGAGGGCCCAAATAAATAAAATCTGAAGTGAAAGAGGCAAAATTACAACCAATACCACAGAAATACAAAGGGTTATAAGAAATTACTACAAATAATTATATGCCAAGAAATTTGACAACTCAGGTGAAGTGGATAAATTTCTAGAAACATATAATCTTCCAAACCTGAATCAAGAAGAAGCAAAAAGCCAGGTTAGACTGACAATTAATAAAATTGAAGCAGAAATAAGAAAACTCCTGGCACACAAAAGCTCAGGACTGGATGGCTTCACAGGCAAATTTTACCAAACATTTAAGGAATAGCTAACTACTAGCCTTCTCTAACTATTCAAAAAAAAAATTCAAGAAGAGGGAAGATTACCAAACTCTTTTTATGAGGCCAGTATTATCATAATTCCAAAACCAGGTAAAGACACAAGAAAAAAAGAAAACTACAGGCCAGCATCTTTGATGAACATAGATGCTAAAATCCTCAACAAAATAGTAGTGAACCAGATCCAAAATACATCAAAAAGGTCATACACCATGATCAAGCAGCATTTGTCCCAGGAATGCAAGGATGGTATAATATTCACAAATCAGTAAACATAATAAACCACATAAACAAAAGGAAAGACAAAATTCACATGATCATATCAGTAGATGTGGAAAAAGCATTTGATAAGGTACAGTACCCATTTATGATAAGAACATTCAGCAAAATGGGAGTAGAGGGAGCATACCTCAACATAATAAAGGCCATATATGAGAAACCAACAGCCAACAGCATACACAACAGGCAAAAACTAAAATCTTTTCCCCTAAGATCAGAAACAAGACAAGGGTGTCTGCTTTCACCACTTTTATTAAACATACTATTGGAAGTTTCTAGCCACAGCAATCAGACAAGAAAAAGAAATAAAAGACATCCAAATTGGAAAGTAGGAAGTAAAATTGTCATTATTTGCAGAGGACATGATAGTGTACATAGAAAATCACATAGGCTTCACTAAAAAGCTACTTGACCTAATAAGTGAATTTGGCAAAATTACAGATACAAAGTCAATTATCAGAAATTGAAGGCATGTTTCTACACCAACAATGAAATGTCAGAAACAGAAACTAGGGGGGAAAATCCCATTTACTATAGCAACAAAAAAAAATAAAGTACCTAGGGATAAACTTAACCAAGGAGGTAAAAGACCTATACTCAGAAAACTACAGAACACTGAAAAAAGATATTAAGGAAGATACAAATTAATGGAAATTATACCATATTCATGAATTGGAAGAATTAACACCATTAAAATGTCCATATTACCCAAATGCAATCCCTATCAAAATACCAATGACATATTTCACAGATTTAGAACAGATATTTCAAAAATTTATATGGAACCATGAATGACCAAATAGTGTCAGCAATTTGAGAAAGATGAACAAAGTAAAAGGGATCACAATACCTGATATCAAACTATATTACAAGCCCACTATAAAAAAAAAACAATCTGGTAGTGGCATAAGAAAAGACACACAGACCAATGGAACAGAATAGAGAGTCTAGAAATAAAACCATGCCTTGATGGTCAATTAATATTGACAAAGGGGGCAAGAGCATAAAATAGAGTAAAAATAGCCTCTTTAACAAATGGTGTTGGGAGAGTTAGAATGGTACATGCAAAAAAATGAAACTAGACTACTAACTTACACCATACACCAGAATAAACTCAAAATGGATAAAAGAATTAAATGTAAGTCAAGATACCATAAAAGACATAGAGGAAAACATAGGCAGTAAAATTTCAGATACGCCACACAGCAATATTTTCACCGATATGTACCCTAGGGCAAGAGGAATAATGGAAAGAATAAACAAATGAAACTACATCAAATTAAAAATCTTCTGCACAGCTAAGGAAAACATCAGTAAAAACCAAAGGGAACCAACCATATGGGAAAACATGTTTGTCAGTGATACCTCAGACAAGGGTTTGATCTCCAAAATATATAAAAAATTCACATGACTCCACACCAGGAAGACAAACAATCCAATTAAAAAACAGGCAAAGGACCTGAACACATTTCACCAAGGAGGACATACAGAGGGCCCATGAAAAGATGCTCAATATCACTAGCCATCAGAGAGATGCAAATTGAAACCACAATGAGATACCACTTCATACCAGTCAGATGGCTATCATAAACAAATCAACAAACAAGTGCTGATGAGGATGTGGAGAGAAGGGAATGCTAGTGCACTGTTGGTAGGAATGCAGAGTTGTGCAGTCACTGTGGAAAACAGCTTGGAATTTTCTTAAAAAACTAAAAATGGAACTGCTTTTTGACCCAGCAATTCCACTGCTGGGATTAGACCCTAAGAATCCTGAAACCAATTCAAAAGAACCCATGCATCTCACTGTTATTTACAACAGCCAATGCTGGAAACAGCCTAAATGCCCATCAGTAAATGAGTGGATCAAAAAACTGTGGTACATTTACACAACGGAATACTACACAGGAGAAAAAAGAAGGAACTCTTACCCTTCGCAACAGCATGGATGGAACTGAAAAGTATTGTGCTAAGTGAAACAAGCCAGGAGGTGAAAGACAAATACCATATGATCTCATCTATAAGTAGAACCTAAACAATGAAACAAACAAGTGATCAAAATAGAACCAGAGACATGGAAATAAAGAACAATTGGACAGTGACCAGAGAGGAGGGGAGAGGAAGATAAGAGGGCACAGAAAGGGCAGGGTCAAGTCAAGGAACATGTATGAAGGACCCACAGACAAGGACAACAGGGTCGGGGGAGGATTGAATGAGGCAGAGGTGTGTGGGTAGGGCAGGGGAGAGCAATAGGAGAAAAACTGTAATTGAACAACAAAACAATGTTTTAAAAATTTCTTTCAGTGAAGTTTTATGATTTGTGTACTTTTTGCCTACCTGTTGTATGTCAGTAAAACTGTTTACTTTTAAAAGTTTGATCTATGATTTTAGAATATGATAGCAGAAAAGTGTTATAAAAGGGGAGAAGCTGGAAAACCAAAGTCTCAGAAAAGAAAAATACAAATTTTACAAAGCTGGGCAGGGGACAGCAATGGGGGAAAATTGGGACAACAGTAATAAACCGATAAAAAAATTCTTTCAGCTAACTTTTATGATTTGTGCACTTTTTGCCTATCTGCTGTATGTCAGTAAAAATTTTTACTTTTAAAAGTTGAATGTATGACTTTGGAATATGATAGCAGAAAAATGCTATAAAATGGGAATGGTTGGAAAAGCCAGTCTCAGAAAAGGAGGGGGGAAAAAGGAGAAAGCTACAATTGTTTTTAAATATTCTGTGAGCACTAGTTTTGTTCATCTTCTTTCTTAAATTTTGTGATTTTAGTTAATAACGGCCAAAAAAAGAGACTTACTTGATTTTCAACCTGCCTTCAAGCCACTTACTATTGGTCAAGCTCTTTACCATATTCCATGGCTAGATAAAAACAAAGACTATATAACATTTATTCAGGTAATATTTTTATTTCCTACTAATACCATCTTTAATGAAATATCATCTTCAGTGTACCAACAAATAATCTTAAACATGATATTTTCCAGGTTAAAATTCTTTAAATGTCTTTTATTGCCTGTAGGATAAAATCAAAATCTCTTTGAATGACATGCAAAGTCTACAGACTGTCTCCTGCCCATTCATCATATACCTTATACTCTATGCTGAGCCACTCATGGTTCCCCAAGCAGTTTATGCTGTTTTCTAATTCCATTTCTCTGTGGCTGTTATTTACTTTTCTTGAAATGCCTTTTTCTTACTTTCTTTTCAAACTTTCCCTGATTATTGCTTCTCTGGATACATCCCCACTGAAGGTACTCAGAAAAGTAGGCTTTGGGGTCCAACACCCTATCAGTAGATCATCCTGTGGTTCATCCTGAGTTTGGAGGATCTCTGTGTCACCATTTTATCCATTATATATCTTTATTACAACATTAAGTACATTATGTTACAGTCATTTTTATATCTCCCTTCTTTTTTAAAAGTATTTTTATTGATTATGCTATTACAGTTTTCCCATTTTTTCCTTTATCCCCCTCCCACCCTGCCCCTGAGCTCATGTCCATGGGTTGTACATATAAGTTCTTTGAGTCCTCCATTTCCTATACCATTTTTATCTCTCCCCATCTGTTTTATGCCTACCAATTATGCTTCTTCTCCCCTGTACCTTTCCCACCCCGCTATTCCTCCCTTCCTCCTTCCCACGGAACTCCCTCTGTGTGATGTCCATTTCTCTGATTATGTTCCTGTTCTGGCTGTTTGCTTAGTTTTTGTTTTCATTATTTTTTTTCTTTTAGGTTCATTTATTAATAGCTGTGAGCTTGTTATCATTTTATTGTTCATATTTTTATCCTCTTTTTCTTAGATAAGTCCCTTTAACATTTCATATAATAAGGGCTTGGTGATAATGACCTTCTTTAACTTGACCTTATCTGGGAAGCATTTTATCTGTCCTTCCATTCTAAATGAAAGCTTTGCTGGAAAGAGTAATCTTGGATGCAGGCCTTTGCCTTTCATGACTTCAAATACTTCTTTCCAGACCCTTCTTGCCTGCAAGGTTTCTTTTGAGAAATCAGCTGATAGCCTTATGGGAACTCCTTTGTAGGTGCCTGTCTCCTTTTCTCTTGCTGCTTTTAGGATTTTCTTTTTGTCTTTAATCTTGGGTAACTTAATGATGATGTGCCTTGGTGTGTTCCTCTTTGGATCCAACTTCTTTGGGTCTCTGGGCTTCCTGGACTTCCTGGAAGTCTGTTTCCTTTGCCAGATTGGGGAACAATATTCATTATTTGTTGAAATAAGTTTTCAATTTCTTGGTCTTCCTATTCTCCTTCTGGTACCCTTATAATTTGACTATTGGAATGTTTCAGGTTGTCCCAGAGAATCCTCAGCCTGTCTTAATTTTTTTGGATTCTTATTTCTTCATTCTGATCCAGTTGGATGTTTATTTCTTCCTTTTGTTCCAAATGGTTGCTTCGAATCCTGGTTTCCTTCTTGTCACTGTTGGTTCCCTAAATATTTTGCTTTATTTCATTTTGGGTATCTTTTATTTGTTCTTTCATTTTTCGACCAAGCTCAATCAGTTCTGTGAGCATTTTGATTACCAGGGCTTTAAATTCTCCATCAGATAGGTTGGCAGTCTCCTCATTGCTTAGTTCTGAGGTTTTGCTGTGTGTTTTCATTTGGGCCATATTTCTTTGTCTTGGCATAGCCAGTAGGTTGTAAGGGGTGAGACCTTAGGTATTCACTGGGTCAGGGCAACTCTCTTTGCTACGCTGGCTGCCTGTGGGGGAGGATCAGAGAGGGAACAATGCAGCTTGCCTGCTGCTGCTTGTCTCTAGCCCACTTTCCAATGGACTCTCATGTCAGAGTGGAAGTATCTCCCACCACAGCAACCCCACCCTTAGCCCACAGTCAGCTCTGAGTCTCAGTTTTCCCCTTAAATCAGTTTCTCCCACACAGCTCCACCCCTCAGCCACCTCGCTGAGATTGAGTTGGCCCATATGGTCCGCCTTACCAGTCTGGTTGTTCTGGTTGATTTTTTCTTTAATTCCTTGATTGTTGGAGTTCCATGCAGTTTGATTTTCTGGGGCTTTTGGTTGTTTATTGATTTTAGATTGGTTGTTATCCTCCTTTTGGTTGTACAAGGAAGTGAAGGATTTCTACTTACACCTCCATCTTGGCCAGAACTCTATATCTCCCTGCTGAACTAAATTTTTTAGCTCATCCATCTTTTGAATACTCAGACCCTGGAACTTTGCACATTGAATAGTGGGTGCTCAGTAAGTATTTGTGGGGTGAACAAATAAATCTCATTATCTTGCTCTAATGAGATTCTTTTTCTATATCTACTTGGTGCCAAAAAAAAAACAATTATAATTGTCTACCTGATTAAAATATTGTGAGTGAATACATTTGTATTTACTTCATCAGATGTTTAAGAGCATGAGTATGACTGAGACAGGTATATGCCATTAGCCTGCATCTGTTCTGATTATTTCTCATCTAGGCAAAATATGTTCATATTTCCATGACATTCTTATTTCTAGATTATTTTTTTCTTCACCCATGTATAAATACCCCATCTGAATTACATATATTTATGAATATTCACCTCCTCTTTTTGCTATTCATAATTTCTACTATTTTCTCTTACAATGTTATTATTAATGCAATGTCACAGATCTTATTGAGTGATATTTACTTTAAAAATATGAAAACATTTTTATTAAAATGTAAATTTCAACATCCCAAACCACTGCTAAAGTAGTGTTTACAACACATATTTGGTGATTATTTTTTAGGAAAGAGCCAAATTTGTAACATTTGATTGTGGAAATGATATATTTGAAGAAGGTGATGAACCCTCAGGAATTTATGTAATTATTTCAGGCATGATAAAGGTAAGGCAGAGATATTTATAAATGCACTTGTGAGCTTAGTTAAAAACTTTATAAAATTGAGAATTGATCATTTTCTATGTTAGGAACTGCATTGTTCCTGTTTTAGATCAGCAACTGCCCTCTGAACAGCAATTTCCATTTTCAAACACTGTGGCTAACACCACCCATCACTTTTAAGCCCTACTTCCCAATAGATGACAAAAAAAGTAAAAGAATCCTCTTTAAGATGTAAAGTTATTATATGAATCGTTATTCATCTCATGTTTGTCTGACTTAGGAATTTGGTCACTTAAGGCAGGTATGTGTTAGCTGAGTTGGAGGAATCAGAAAGATCAAGGTATTCAAGTGCTTTGTTTCTAAGTCATTATTAATTTAATAAACATGCTTAAAATATGAGTAATAAGTATTCTCAAAATAATATGTATATATGTTAAAACCAAAAGAAAAGGAAGCCATAAATTACACAGTTTGGTAAATTAACTAGCATACATATTTCTCTCTCTCTCTTTCTCTCTCTCTCTCTCTCTCCCCCCCGCCTTTCTCCTTTGTTTCCGAACAGCTTCAAAAATCAAAACCAGTCTTGGTAACTGATCCAATACTCTCTGAGTCGGAGGAAAAAGATCATCAGATAACTTTCACAGACTATGTGATCAGTGGAGAAATAATAGGAGAGCTAAACTGTTTAACTAATCAACCCATGAAATATTCTGCCACCTGCAAAACTGTAGTAGAGGTCAGAAAACATCACCTTATGTCTTACTATTGTATCTTGTTAAACATCTAGTATCAAATTTAAGGTTATTTTTGTACTTAGTACATGCTTACAATCTAGTGGAAGTTATTTTAAAAAAATAGGAGTGGTAAGGGAACAGAATTTGTTAACAGAATTCTACTTACCCAGTATAGTGTCCTGACAAAATGCCTGGCAAAAGTTAACCTACCATACTGAAAGAAGGTTTTAATCAGAGAAAGTGGTCATATGCAGTCTCTTGTGGGGAAATTAGGCAGGATGAGTTTACCGTAAATAATCTGGAGGAGGAAAAAGGGGAAAGTCACAGAACTAGGATCTGTTGATAGTAAAGTTGAGCAAAATGAATGGAAGTTTCCCTAGACGAGATTGAGGACAAAATCCTCCAAGCACCATAGGCTTCCACTGGCCTAATAGGAACTCAAAGACCAGTGACAGTGAACAAGTGAATCCCGTAAATACATAAAAATCCATAAGTCAATTTTTAATACCATTTAAAAATTTTTTCCAATAAGGTTTCTGGGGTATCAACTTTTTACCCTGAAAATGGATTGTTTTAAGAGAATTAAACATTTACCCTGACTTTCCTCTATGAATTCTTCCAAGGTAAAAAAAAATATGATGAAGACAAATTTTTTTTGTAAGGAATTCTGGCTCTAACAAGCATAGAATGAGAGAATTATAATATCTTCATTTTGCCATCCCTAATAAAATAATGGATCTAAGCTACAATCATCAATTGATGTGGAGTATTAATGGAAACATCTATAATGAAAGTACCAGGCTGACACCACCTAAAGACAACATTAGCATCAGTAAAATTAGGACAACTTAATATCATATACTTTATGATACAATGCTGCAGAGGTACTCATACCATCCACAGAGCCTTCTTATACAAGAAAAGAGAAAACACCAAGCCTCTAGATCACAGGTGGCAAACACACCAAATTCGGCCCTTCATCTTGTTTTATCCAGCCAGCACCTTGTTTCTACCCAGCAGCAGCACTGAGCTCTCACTTAACTGTTAAGGAGTAGTTACATGTATACAGTCCTAAAGTTACATACGGCCCTTTGAAGGCAACTATGAAGCTGATGTGGCCCCCAGTGAAAATGAGTTTGACACCCCTGTTCTAAATCTAACTAGTTTATAGAAAAGACAGGAAGGAGAGAAACAAGTTAATTGATACCAGGAGAAAATAATTAGATAAATCTACAGTGTGGTAGACATTTCAGGCCAAATGAACTATTTTTTCTCCAACAAATCAATGGAAAGGGGACTAGGGAGGAGGAAGAAGGCAATGGAAAACTTTAAAATGTCTCTATCATCCAGCAGTGCACATTAGAATATTTACAAGTGCACTTATACATCTGGGATTGCATAAAATACACTGCCCTGCTACTTCTGGCCATAATAAAGTTTGTGGTAGCCCACAAACAACATAGAAGTTGACAAAACCTATGAGGAAAATGTTCTCAGCCACTGGAAAACAGGCAGTACTAGTCTGTAAACTTTGAGAGAAGAGAAACTCATAGGTTAAGTTCCACATTTTCCTTGACCCTCTGCCTAGTACAGTTTCCAGCCACAAGCAACAATAATCCAGACCGAAGGTAATGATCTTGCTGAGCTGAGAAGGGAAAGCTCAGAAGTCGTGGGCAAGAATCTGCAGAGCTAGGCCTAAAAAGAGTTGCATCGAGCGAGCCTGAGTAGTCTGTGTGATGGTTCTCCACAAGTCATTGGTTGAGGAGTGAACCACACAGGCACAGATTGAGACAAACTAAATTTGCCAGATTGTTCAGAGTGGAACATAGATATTAGAGGTCAAGAAGTACCAGGGATTAGAGACATTTGAAGTTCCATTTTGTCAATGTGGATGTTAAAAAAATGTCCCCTTTACCCTCAGAGGTCTTCTAGCTGATTGAATGCTTAAAATGACATAAGGCAGATTCACAGGAGAAGATAGCCAGGTTTAATTATATATGCATGTACAAGGTTTCATAAGAATATAGATTCCTAGGACAAGTCAGGCAATGGAGGTTTATGTGACATCTTAAGCTGAGGAGAAGGGGGAATAGTGGTTTGAGAACTGAAATAGGAGGAAGGCAGTTTCCCTGGATGGCAAAGCACATGTTTGGGCAACAAGTGTTTGCTGGGCCATTTTATCCATTTCAGTTCTTTTGGGAAAAAAAACATTAAGAAAGTTTTTTTCCACTTGTTGCTAGTATAAGAAAATACAATTAACTTTTGTAATATGTAGTTGTATCTTGCTATATTATTAAATTTGCTATATATTCTAAGTAGTTTTAGTGGATTCTTTAGGATTTTTTAATGTAGATATTACATAGAGACAGTTTTAGTGTTTTCTCTATAATTTTTATGTCAGTTTATTTTTCTAGCCCTATTGTACTAGATAAGTGGATAGGAATAAAGTTAACAAAAGATGTGCAAGCCCTCTAAGTGAAAACTCTGAAATATATTCTAGAGAACTTATAGAAGCTCTATATAAATGAAGAGGTAGAATATCTTCATGGATTCAACAACCCATAATTTTATTAAGTTGTTCTTCCCAAATTGATCTATAGATTTAATACAATCTCAGTGAAATCTTATAGAAATGTACAAGCTGCTTGTAAAATTTGTATGGAAATGCAAAGGATGGAGAATAGATAAAACAAATTTGATAAAGAAAAACATTAGCTGACATATATTACCTGATTCAAAGACTTATTATAAACTTATGATAATTAAGACTGTGTGGTATTGGCTTAAGGTAGAGACATTATAGATCAATGAAACACAGGAGAGAATTCAAAAGTAAGCCCACATACATGTAGTAAATTGATTTTTGACAATAATGGTATTTCTAACAAATGGGACTAAGAACACTAAATACCTCTGTGGAAGCAATGATACACTAAACTGAATGTCACTAAAATTAAAATCTTCTGTTCTTTAAAAAGACACCATGAAGAATATTAAAAAGGCAGGCCATTGGCTGGGGGTGGAGGGGTAGCGTTTTACAATATCTTTGTCAAAAAAAGAACTTGACAAAAGAACCTTTAAAGCACCTTTACAATTCATAAATAAGAAGAAAAGTTACCAAGTTAAAAATTGGACAAAGCATTTGAACAGACATTTCACAAAGGAATGTACAAATGGCCGATAAACACATGAAGATGCTCAATATCATTAGCTCTCAGAGAAATGCAAATTGAAGGTATGATGAGGTTATCACTACACATCTACAACACTGACTTAAAATAAAAAGCCTGAATACCAAGTACTGGCAAGGATGTGAAGCCACTGAAAGTCTCATACAGGGATAGTAAGAGTGTAAAATGTTATGGCCCCTTCTGAAAACAGTTTTTCAGTTTCTTAGAAAGCTAAACACACACCATCTTACCCAGCAATCCTCTTCATATATACTTACACAAGATAAATAAAAACCAACATGCATAATGTCTTGTCCATTTATAACATCTTTTTAAAAAATGTATTTATTGATTATTACGTTTGTCCCATCTTCCCCCCCTTTATTCCCCTCTGCCCTGCACTCCCCCTCCCACCCACACTCCTCCCCTTGTAGTTCATGTCCCTGGGTCATATGTATAAGTTCTTTGGCTTCTACATTTCCTGTACTATTCTCAATCTCCCCCTGTCTGTTTTCTACCTACCATCTACGTTACTTATTCTCTATCTTTTTCCCCCTCTCTCCCTTCAATTCCCCCAGTGATAACCCTCCATGTGATCTCCATTTCTGTGATTCTGTTCCTGTTCTAGTTGTTTGCTTAGTTTGTTTTTGCTTTTGTTTTTTAGGTTCGGTTGTTAATAGCTGTGAGTTTGTTGTCATTTTACTGTTCATATTTTTATCTTCTTTTTCTTAGATAAGTCCCTTTAACATTTCATATAATAAGGACTTGGTGATGATGAACTCCTTGAACTTGACCTTATCTGGGAAGCACTTTATCTGCCCTTCTATTCTAAATGATAGTTTTTCTAGATAGAGTAATCTTGGATGTAGGTCCTTGCCTTTTGTGACTTTGAATACTTCTTTCCAGCCTCTTCTTGCCTGCAAGGTTTCTTTTGAGAAATCAACTGATAGTCTAATGGGAATTCCTTTGTAGGTAACTGTCTCCTTTTCTCTTGCTGCTTTTAGGATTCTCTCCTTATCTTTAATCTTGGCTAATGTAATTATGATGTGCCTTGGTGTGTTCCTTCTTGGGTCCAACTTCTTTGGGACTCTCTGAGCCTCCTGGACTTCCTGGAAGTCTGTTTCCTTTGCCAGAATGGGGAAGTTCTCCTTCATTATTTTTTCAAATAAGTTTTCAATTTCTTGGTCTTCCTCTTCTTCTGGTGCCCCTAAGATTCGGATGTTGGAACATTTAAAGATGTCCTGGAGGTTCCTGAGCCTCTCCTCATTTTTTTGGATTCTTGTTTCTTCATTCTGTTCTGGTTGAATATTTCTTCCTTCTGCTCCAAACCCTTGACTGGAGTCCTGGTTTCCTTCCCATCACTATTGGTTCCTTGTAGATTTTTCTTTATTTCACATAATACAACTTTTATTGCTACCTGGGTCTTTTTTATGCTGTTGAAGTACCCAGTGAGTTCCTGGAGCATTCTGATAAGCAGTGTTTTTAACTGTGCATCTGATAGGTTGGCTATCTCTTCATCGCATAGTTGTATTTTTTCTGGAGCTTTGATCTGTTCTTTCATTTGAGCCATTTATTTTGTCTTGGTGCACCTGTTACATAGTAAGGGGTGGAGCCTTAGGTGTTCACCAGGGCTGGGCAACCCACGTCGCTGTGTTTTGATGCAATATATGGGGAAGGGGTCTGAGAGGCAACAGTGTCGCTTGCTCTGCTCTCTACTGGTTTTCAGTTGCTTCCCCCACTACCCACAAGCAAATTGGGCTCTTCTGGTGCTGATTCCCCAGTGAGTGGATTTGTGTATGTTGTAGGACCCTGTTGGTCTCTCCAATGAACTCTTCTGTGAGGCTGGGAGTTTCTCCTGCTGCCTCAACCCCCACAAGTTTTTTTCAGTCAGAGGTTTTGAGCCTTTATTTCCCCATGCTGGAACTCTGGGCTGTGTGGTCTGTCTCGTCCCCCAGTTGTTCCTCCCAGTTTATCTGCATGTGAATGTGGGGCTGTCCACTCCACCAGCCACCACCTCAACTGGTCCGCCAGCTGTAGCCTTGCTCACCCTGGTCCTCCAGCCACCGCTGCCTTGCCAGGAATTCCCTTCACACAGCTGCCCTTATCCACTTCTTCTACTGATCTGGATGAATGTTTCTTCTTTAACTCCTCAGTTGTTAGACTTCCATACATTCAGATTTTCTTTCTCCCTCTCCTCCCCTCTCTTTGAAAATAAATAAATAAAATCTTTAAAAAATGATAAAGAACCTCTCATTGGATTATGTAGTCTTTTAATATTTAGTATTTAACAAAATTACACAAATATTTACTTATATAAGCATTTTATTGGGTTTCCAGGCAATTACATGAATCTTACATAATTTAAATTCTTAGCTTCAGTGTTATTTATATATGATGAGTAAATCTTACTTCCTTAAACTACAGGTGCACAAAATAAATATTAAATTTATATCCTCCTTTGTTCAGATATGTTTTATTTCCAAAAATCACTTGTATGAAGCTTTTGAAAAATGCTGTCCTCACATTGAATATAAAATGTGGCTAAAACTTGGACTTTCTATTACTGCCAAAAAAATCAGAGAACATTTATCTTATGAGGTAAGAGGTGTTTATGTAAATATGCCCTTCTCTTTAAGTGGGATTGCATTAAATTATTGTTAGAAATTAACTATTTAGGGATTTAAACTTTATAAACAAACACAGGATTATGAAATTGTGTTGTTCTTACAGGAATGGAACTACAAGATGCAATTAAAGCTCTGTAATGTTTATATAAGAGATATACCAAAGAGCACCAAGAGTGATATCTATGATGAAACTGTAATTTATGTCATTCTCATACATGGAGCTGTAGAAGACTGTCATTTACGAAAAGTTTATACAGCACCTTTCTTAATTCCTATAACATGTCATCAGGTAAAGAAATACTGATCCATGTCTTCAGATCAGCATGCCAAATGTCCAACAAGTATTCATGTTAAAAAATTGTCATTTTTCCAACTTCCTATGCTGTCCCTTTCCCATACCACTCCATAAACACACACACATGTATGCACACACCTGTGCATCCCACGTTCACTGATTGCTTTGGCACTGGGTAGCCCAAATACCAAGCTATTCCTGTCCAGTGTCAATGAGGCAGGTCAAGCTGTACATTTTGGCTGCAATTAAATTTTGTTGCAGTTGTAAATAGCAAAAGGGGGCCTGTTAAGTTCATTTACACATTGCAAAAGGGTCACACTCCCTGAACTGTATCAATAGTACTCTAGAAGAGTTCTATCAGTCCCATGTTTAATAGAGTACCAGTAGTATTTCCCCAACTACTCTGAAAATAAATGTAAAAGTGAAGAACATCTCACATTTAAGCTGTCATGTTTTCTTTCAATCAAAGTGAGAAGCTATCCCATGTGAAGAAGGAGAGAAAAAAGACTCTGTGTTTGTGTGTATATGTGTTGGAGTAGAATAAAGGATACACATGTGATGAGGAATCAACAGACATATCAAATGCAGCTACAGAAAGTAAATGGACAGACTTCATGTCAAGATGGTGGCATAGGTAGCCATGGCTTGCCTCCTCATACAACCATATCAAAATTACGACAACTAAGCTATAGAGCAACCATCCTCAGAACTGTCAGAAATCAAGTTGAATGGAAGTCTGACAACCACAGAATGAAAGAAACCACATCCATTCAGACTGGTGGGAAGGGGGGAGATGTGGAATGGGCTGGTCCCATATCCACATGTAGTGAAAAAAATTTGGGAGGGATATCTTGGGAGCAAGGAGTCCCAGCCTCACACCAGACCTCCCAGCCCAGGGTTTCAGTGTCAGGAAAATAAGGTGTCCATAACTTCTGGCTTCAAAATACCAGCAGAGAATGAGTTGGTAGAAGAAACTTCTAGAGTCCCAAGCAATTCTTCTTAAAGAAACCACACATGGACTTAACTCAGACTCATGCCCTCTGAGCTCCAGTGCCAGGGTAACATCACTGAAAGTCACCAGTGGCATACAGGGAGGGACCGAAGTGTCTAGCATCAGGGCAAGAGCTGTGAGACAGCTTTCTCCCAGACAGAACGGTGGGAAAAGGCCATTGTACTTTTTCTGAATGCTTCCCCCACAGAGCCACAGAGCCACAGACTTGGCATACTGGTGCCATATCTGACACTCCAATGACCTAGCTAACACTGTTTGCCTCACCCTGGAGATCCCCAGAAACTCTGTCCCACCCAACTTATGGGCCTTCCCAAGCTATTAGCAGTAAGTTTTCTATATGAATGGCTGGCCTGGGCTCATGCTTCACAATTCTTAAATCCTCTCAAACAAGACACAGCTGGCCTCAATGAGCTCCCAGCACCTGTACCTCTTCCTATGTTGACCTTAGGTCTGGTAATAGCAGCAGCCAGGCTAGATTCACACCTTGGCTTTGCCTGGGAATCTCCAGCCTAGCTCAGGTAGCAGCCATCTGCAGATTGCTTTATAACTCATGTAGAGTAGCCCCAGGCAAAACACAGGTGGTGTCTGACCTTGGCCTGCACCACTCAGGAAACTTCAGAGCCTTTGCACCCAGTGAACAGCTACAGCCACATCAGTGTACCACCACCTTACCCATCTGCACAGCTGATTATCATGGAGGGCAGAGGCTAGTGGTCATGGCCAGCCCTTGCGGTTGACTGACCTGAGTAAATCCTTTCCATCACCTACCAACAGCAAGAAAGGCTCAACTACAATAAGGGAGGTACTCAGCCCACACAAAGGGCACACCTCGAGTACCCAGTGGGTGATGGGGAGGCTGTGCCACTGGCCTCTACAAGACACCTACTACATTAGGCCACACTATTAAGCCAGAGAGGCATAACAGCTCTACTTAATACATAGAAGCGAACACAGGGAGGCTGCCAAAATGAGGAGACAAAGAACCATGGCCCAAATGAAAGAATAGATCAAAACTCCAGAAAAAGAACTAAATAAAATAGAGATAAGCAATCTATCATATGTAGAGTTTAAAATGCTGGTTATAAAGTTGATCAAAAAAACTTAGTGAGGACCTCAACTACATAAAAAAGATCCAATCAGAAACAAGAGATACTCTAACTGAAGTAAAGAACAATTTACAGGGAATCAACAGAAGAGTGGAGGAAGCCTAAAATCAAATCAGTTATTTAGAACATAAGGAATCTAAAAACAACCAGCAGAATAACAGCAACAACAAAAAAGGCACCTAAAAAAATAAAGATGGTGAAACAGCATCTGAGACAACTTCCAACATTCCAACATTCACATCATAGGGGTGCCAGAAGGAGAAGGAAAAGAGCAAGAATTGGAAATCCATTTGAAAAAATAATGAAAGAAAACTTCCCTAATTTGGTAAAAGAGATAGACATGCAAGTCCAGAAAGCCCAGGGAGTCCAAATTATGATGGATGCAAAAAGGCCCACTCCAAGACACATCACAATTAAAAGGCCAAAGGTTAAAGATAAAGAGAGACCCTTATAAGCAGCAAGGGAAAAGCAGTTAGTTACCAGGAATTCCCATAAAACTGTCAGCTGATTTCTCAAAAGAAACTTTGCAGGCCAGAAAAAATTTGCTAGAAATATTCAAAGTAATATTCAAAGGAAAAGCAGGGACCTACATCCAAGACTGCTCTACCCAGCAAAGATATCACTTAGAATTAAAGGACAGATAAAGAGCTTCCCAGACAAGAAAAAACTAAAGAAATTCATCACCAAACCATGATTATATGAAATATTAAAGAGACTTACTTAAGAAAAAGATCAAAACTATGAACAACAAAATATCAATAAATACATATCTATCAGCAAATGAATCTAAAAAATGAACTAAGCAAACAAGGAGAATAGAGACAGAATTATGGATATGGAGAGTGTTGTGATGGTTGCCAGATGGGAGGGGGTGTGAGAAAATGGTTGAAGAAGTGAGGGAATTAAGAAGTAAAAATAGGTAGTTACAGAACAGCCATGGGGATGTAAAGTACAGTATAGGAAATGGAGTAGCCAAAGAATGTATATTCATGACCCATGAACATGAACAATGGTGTGGGGATTGCCTGAGAGAGTGGGGGGTGCTCAGTGGAGGGCGCAAAGGGGGAAAATTGGGACAACTCTAATAGCATTATCAATAAAAATATTATAGAAAAAGAAAATAAATGGAAAGAGGGAATTCAAGCCAATTAAACTAAGCATATATTTTAAAGCAACTAATATATGAGAAAAACAATGCTAGATGTTAAAATGATCAAGATAAATGAGATTTGCAACTTGCCCTCCAGAGGCTCTCAACCAAGTGGAAAGATACATATATAAATATGTTAAGTAAAACATTTACAGATGTGATAGAAGTACTTCCTGGGCATATTTGGGACACACAAAAAGTATGAGAGGGGAATAAGAGAAATCCTGAACTGAAAAATGGTCACAACAAAATTTTCTATGTGGAACACCACCAGCACCAATTTGATGCCCAGGGAAAGGAAGCAAAGCACTATTCGTAACTATGGTGCATCTGTCCTCTATTCTTGAACACATAACAGAGCTTTGGTGCGAGTACTAGTTGGGAATTAGGTGACCTACTATGAGAATCTCCATGCAGCCCCAAACCTGCCTGACTCTGTCCACTCCCCTAGACACAAAGCCCTGCTCACCGGGGATTTGGGCACCAATATGGTTGAGAGCACACTGAAAACCCAACACGAAGTTGAAGGATTAAACTCCTGTAATTTTTCTATTACAGCTGACATTCAATATTACTTTATATTAGTTTCAGGTGTACAGCATAGTGTTTAGGCAATTACATAATTTTCAAGTGATCCTCTCGATAATCCAAGTGCTTACCTGGCACCATACATACTTAATACAATATTATTTCCTATGCTAAACTTTACATCCCCAGAACACCATTGTTTCTTTTTCTTCTTTTTTAATAGTTCATTTTTATTGTATTTTTTCCACTACCATTTATCCCTCTTACACCCTCTTCCACCTCCACTGATCCCCCTGCTCCCCACAATCACTACACTGTTGTCCATGTCCATGAGTTCTTTTTATTTTTTGCTCAATCCCTCCACCCACCTCAACACCTCCACAGCTGTCATCTGCTCTCTATCTATGAGTCTGTCTCTCTTATGCTTGTTAGTTCAGTTTGTTCATTAGATTCCACATATGAGTGAAATCATACGGCACTTGTCTTTCTCTAACTGGCATATTTCACTTAGCATAATGTTCTCCAGGTCCGTCCATGCTGTTGCAAAGGATAAAATTTTCTTCTTTCTTATGGCTGAGTAGTATGCCATTATGTAAATGTCCCATAGTTCTTTTACCCACTCATCTACCGATGCACACTTGGGCTGCTTTCAAATCTTAGCAATTGTAAATAACACTGCAATGAATTTAGGGGTGCATATATCCTTTCTAATTAGTGTTTCAGATTTCTTTGGATAAATTCCCAGAAGTGGAATCACTAGGTCATAAGGAAAATTCATTTTTAATTTTTTGAGGTAACTCCATACTGCTTTCCACATTGGCTGCACCAGTCTGCATTTCCACCAACAGCGCAGAAAAATTCTCCTTTCTCCGCATCCTCACCAGCACTTGTTTGTTGATTTATTAGTGACAGATATTCTGACAGGTGTGAGGTGATACCTCATTGTGGTTTTAATTTGCATTTCTCTGATGATTACTGACATTGAGCATTTTTTCATATGTCCATGGACCATCTGTATGTCCTCTTTGGAGAAGTGTCTATTCAGGTCCTTTGCCCATTAAGAAAAAAAAAAGCAAACAATCCATTGTTTTTTAAACTGTCTAATACGTTAAAGAAAAAGCCTCTCTGGTAATTAACTCTTGATTATTTTTCTCACTTGTAAGGGAGATGAACAAAATATTTAGAAATCAATGAAAGTGTATGGAATGTTGAATTTCACAAAAACAACACGTCCAAGTATTTTAACATACCTTCTAGTGTCTTAAGATGTTCTCAATTTTCAAGCACAGATATTTAGAAAGGCCCTGGAACAGTAGCTTACCAGAGAAATATTTAATTGTATGATATTTAGACTGAAATTAACATATTCTGTCAACTTTTAGATACAAGGCACTGAAGATTTCACAAAGGTAATGATTGTTCAGACTCCAACTGATGTAAAAAAATTCAGATGGAGCACTAGAAAGTATTTGTCTTCACGCCAAATGTCTAGTCCAGCAACATCATTATGTGAGTATATGTGATTTCTTTGAGCAATTGAAAGCTTACTTTCCATTTATAAAATACCAGGTATATATATGTATATATATTTGGAAGTTGTATGCATCCTTACTAGAGTATTGAGGAATTCTTTTAACTGCCATATTTCATTTTTAGTGAATGAAATCAGACTGATAATATCTAAGTTAAAGTTAGAAATTATTTTATATTTCATTATAAGAATAAACATGTAATTATCAAAAGTAATATGAAAAATGATTAATGAGGGAATTTGTAGTTCTTCCCCATAATTAAAATACATTATATAGCAGTAATAACGAAAATAGTGTTGTACTCTCTGAACAAGAGAGATATAAATCATTGGAACTGAATGAATGTTTATTTATAATTTGTATAACTGTCATATAAATGTCTCATAATAAAAATTAAATCATAACAGGAATGATTATTTAATAACTAACATTAAGCCATTGATTAAATATTGGAAAATAAGTTTCAGGTAGATTAAGAAATTGAATAATAAAGAATTAAATTGTGGAAAAAAGTGATATTAATGCAATTTTATCATTTCACTGAAGGGAAAATAATATTCTAAATTTAGAAATATAGAAATTCATTTTAAGATTCTAAGTCTCAATAAAATATCGCTAATCAAGATATCAGAAAGAGATAATCAGAGAAGAAAGCTTAAATTGAAAACAAAATAGGGAAAAAATGTTCAACACTGCTAGTATTTAAAGAAATAGAAAGTATTTATTTAGTGAGATTTTTTAAAAGAATTATAATGTTTGTTAACAAAAAAAGTAGATAATCTGATATAAATTCTTACTTTGTTGATATCAGTATAAATTAATAAATGTGATTTAGTACAAGCTCCCAAAAACTATAAAAAATGTTTATATCTTTTAAGTAACAAAATTTCTATTTATGTCACTACACCAGTGAAAAGGTAATTTAATAATAGTATAATTTCTAGACATTTATTCTAAAAAATAAAGCAAAACATGTAAAAATGGTAATTAAACATTATTTATAAAAACAAAAATTAGAAGTATTCAGAATGTCCAATGATAAATAAATGGTTACTTAAATTAACATATCAATCAACAATTAATTTCCCACATAGTAACTTGGAAAGGATCAATGACATGTGTCAAGTAAAAATAGCAATGATGTATTAAAAAGAACATTATGTTACTAACTTGAAATAAGTTATATCTTTATTATGTTACAATTATATAACTGAATCCATGCAGGCACACAGTACCATTATCACATGAGTCCCCAGTGACCTTCAGATTAAGCATGAACAGGACGTGGTATTAGGACCTTCACCATCTTCTTATTTGTCAGCCGTTTCTAAACTGAGCCACAACAAAGTGAAAATGGTTCCTCTAATATGGGAGAGCTTGTGGTCTCTCATTCCTGCACCTTTGCACATTCCTTTGGTTCCTTCTGCCAAGAACCCTCTAAATATCCGTCTCCTCACACCTCCCATTCCCTGGAACTAACCTCTTCTCATCCTTTAAATCCCAGCTTCTTCTGAAATAGTCATCACTGATAAGTCCCAAATTCACAAAACTGCATTCTCCTGTATACTCCTGTAGCCCATTATGTGTGCAGTCCTATTTCTTCATATTGTATTGTTTTGTCTATATGTTTGATGGTCTGTCTACTCCATTACAATATAAACTACAAAAAAAAAACAAAACACCATAGATCATGACATTTGCTTTCTTGTGCATCCCCATTGCTTACCAATGGACTAGGTGCTTTTGATACATATTAATAAGGAAATATTTGGGGATGGTAGAACAGTGGATGATTTTGTTTCTCTATTTTCCAAATTTTCTGCATATTTGCATAATCCTTATAATAAAAGACTTCTAATCCTTTTTTTAAAAGTGACTCTTCTTCCCACCAACTGAGTGTACCACTAATTTCAGATCGTAGGCCCTGACTGTGAGAGATTCGAACCTGGTTTAACCTGATAGTTGGACTAATTATAGCAGTCCTTTGTTTCAGTACTTGAACTAACACAGTCTTTCCTGAACCAGCTCTAAACACAATGTATGAAGAAGGCCTTCGATATCAAACACCTACTGAGGTAAATTTAAAGTATTCTTTTTTAAAAGTTTTATTTTGAGAAGAAAAGAATCTTGAATTTATTAAAACTATCAATGTTTCTTTTATTCTGAATTATTTGACCTGCTAATCATTCTGTAGCTTTGGTATGAATGCTTTGTCTTAGCATAAGGCACAATGGAAAATGTGTGTATATTTTTTTCAGTGAAAATTGTATTTAAATATCTCACTTACTTTCATGATTAAATAATCTATTCCATTGTATATTTGTTTGGGGTTTTCGGGGACCTCATAATTATTTAAATACTCTTGTAGTAATACTCTCTGACTCCTTAGAGACTGATGCAGCCACTGTGGAAGGCAGTATGTATATATATTTTAAGTAAGTATTAGAGAAGTGATAAAAACAAAGTTCAGGAGATGACAGAGTATTTTTCTTGAATCGCATTAGCACCCAGGCACTACTGGACAGGCTACGGTTGTAGTGTACATGACCTTCTCCCACTTTTCTACCTTGTGCTGAAGCTGGGTCTGAAGACTTTACTACTGCCGTAGCTATGCACTTGGGGTCTTCCAACCTGGAGGCAGTTTGCCCCTGTTTTCACAATGCCTGTCACAAAGTAGGAGCTCAGTAATAAGTGCCCTAATATAATCTACCCCAGATTAACCCAAATTATCCAGAAAGTCCCACAAATATTAATTAATTTCAGGGTTCACAGTGAAATTGAATAGGTCCTCTGGGGAATCTTGGGATTTTCAAAATCCCAAACCAGCTTCATCAGAACACCTCAAGTTATGAAGCACTACAGGGCTTTGGAAGTAAAACTGGGGCAAAGAGAAACAGAATGAAAGTCCCTCACAATATCTGTACTGGCCTACTTATGTACTGGATCTGAGGGAGTCCCAGATGGGGTAGATAATTTATATTTAATTCTAGTCTTTGCCAAGCTGGTTGTGTTACTCCAGGAGATGCTAAGTGTAACACCCAGAATCTGAGAAATGTCTGCTACAAATACTCAAACCAAAAAATTGTATATTTGATTGGTAAAATATGTTTACATCAAGTCTATTTGTTATACTTTCACTAGGCATACAACTCTGAAAACACATGTTTCTTCTCCCCCAATCCCTCCTCACAAGTGTATGTTGAATGAAAGGAGGTTATAGGTTCTGTGGGGGACGTTGAAGGTGTTTTTCTCAAGTCCATTTTTAACTCAAATGCATCCAAGTTCCCTGGCCTTTAAGGGGCCAACATTCTTCTTTAATACCCAAGTTACCATCCTGCATAAAAGAAGGAAGTTCCCTCCCTCATAAAGTATTTTGGAGTATTCCTGGGAAAACTTTTTCTTGAAACTTCCGAAAGTAGCTTTTCAAGCTACTTTCTGGTTGTAGCTTGTTACCTGGAACTCTTGACTCAGCATAGGGACTAAAGAGTGTGGGTGCTGGCCTGAGAAGTCTGTGTTTGCCTCCTGGTTCCATGACTTATTAACCATGTGACCTTGGAAAAAAAAATTTAACCTGCCTAAGTATCACTTTCCCTGTCTATAAAAAAGGGCTAATAACAATGCCTATCTCATAGAGCTGCTGTGGAAATTAAAGAAATGGAAAGTATGTGGCACATAACAATCCATAATTTCTATTATTTTTTGTTTATCCCTTCTTAACTTTGTAAACTACTTTCCCTAACTTCTTTTGATCTCTCTGTATTAATTTTCTTAAAAATATGGATATAGTCACCCCCTCTAATTCTCTCAACACATTTGCTACTGAAGACTAGGAAGTAACAGAGGGAAATTGCAATAAAAAATAATGTAGAGGAGAGTTAAGAGAAAACATTAGATGGTTTCTAGATCCCACTGATTAGGCCTTTCTTCTTGGTCCTGGCCAGCTGCCAAGCTTGCAGGGTTAGCTTAATAGCATATTTTATGGAATGGAAGGAAGAGTCAGGGATGCTAATGCTCTCCCTGTACATGTGCCCCCAAAGTGCTGCTTTTTCATAATTAAAAAAATGTGATTGCATGATGGTTGTTAATATAGAGGAAGTAGTGTGAAAGTGAGAGACAATCCATCAACTAGTAGAACAGATAAAGAAGATCCTCAAATCGTGTGACTTAGTAGAACTTTTTCTCTCTGATTGGGTCCTAGCTGTGTTTCCAGACCACTTCCTCCCCACTTTCCCCCAAATCCCCTCTGCTACCACCACCACTCCAGAACGTGGCTTTACCTTTCTACAATGAAAAGGCTTGTCACAATGTTAAGCAGCTCCTCACGAAATGTTTTGGTCCCCAAGACAGAGCACACAGTGCTGCCACCACCAGAAGTCCCATTTCTTGGTCTTTTGCTCTACAGACCAGATTTGAGACCAACCCTGCTTCATATATCTGCCTCTTATTAACAGTCTCAAAATATAACTATTATCTCCTATCTTCAGGAACGGCCTGAAGAAATACTTAAGAGCATAAAGGAGGAGATGAACACCGATGAGGACACCTAGAATAAACTAGATGAAAATCTGGTAAGCTGCCACGATTTCCTCAGCATGATTGGGAACATGCTTGTTCCTGGAGATTGATACAGATTGAATCCAGATGTTCATTTTCACTTCATGTGATAGTGTGAATTATATACCACTTTCCACTAGTCAGTATTCGCAATACGATCATGTTCGCTAACTAGTTGCTTCTTTTTAAGACGTTATTTCTAAATTCTAATTTGGAAAATTAACCCTTAAATAAGATTTCTTAATCTAGAGTTCTGAAAACTTTATAGACTCATGGTTTCCTCTCTATACTCTACTAAATCTCACATGCACCATTGGCTGCTCCCAATTCAGCAGGTCATTTCTCAGGTCGTCATGTACTGTGGAAGATGTAAACAGGCAATAATTATGACAAATTTATCAAATTTATGTTCTAGTTAAGGAGGCAAAACATACTAGAAGACAATTACGTAACAATACAAAATGCACTGTGGGTAGTGCTAACATAAATTATAGGAATTCAAAAAAGAAACAGCTGGCTATTGAGCATAAGCAGAGTCTTCGTAGAGAAAGGAAAACGATGTTCACCTGGCTGGCTTGGCTCAGTGGATTGAGCACGGGCTGGGAACCAAAGTGTCCCAGGTTCGATTCCCAGCTAGGGTACATTCCTGGGTTGCAGGCCATAACCCCCAGCAACCGCACATTGATGTTTCTCTCTCTCTCTCTCTCTCTCTCTCCCCCCACTCCCTCCCTTCCCTCCCTAAAAATAAATAAATAAAATCTTAAAAAAGAAAAGAAAATGATGTTCAGAAAGAGGACACAAGAGAGCAAGACTTTAGGGGAACAATGAATAGACCAGTCTTGCTGGTGGTTGCTCAAATGTGGCATCTGCAGGGAAATATTTGTATATATGAGTGCTTTATATGACTCTGTGTTACATAGAGCATACCACTGGGTTTAAAACTGACCTTCAGATAAATTGTTTTATCTTCATTTAAAAAATGTTAACCCTTGAATGCCACTTCCTATGATAAAGACCATATTTTAAAATATATGTAAAGACTAACAATACACTATGAAAATATTTACAAGAATTATTTACAATAAGATTTATATATTTACCTTGGAAAAATATATACAAAATGATAAGGAAAACACTGATTTTGATAGGCAAACTTACGAACAACCAATTCAGGGAAGAGGCAATGCCCAAAATGTGGAGAAAATTAGAAATGCAAAATTAAATAAAAATAATATTAATATTTACTTTTTTTAACTTTTAAAGCATGCAAATATACCTTTCAGGGGCAAATTGGCAGAGGGGTGTTTCTGTGAACATTTGCTTTTTTAAATTAACAATTTTTTATTCAGTAATAATATCTATTTCTTTTGAAATTTTTAAAAAATAGAGTGATGCTTATTTTCTCACCTTTTCTGGGAGATGAGTAAAAGGAATTTGTGTTAAAAATCATAAAAATGAGCCCTGGCTGGCGTAGCTCAGTAGATTGAGCACAGGCTGTGAACCAAACTGTCGCAGGTTCGATTCCCAGTCAGGTGTTCATGCCTGGGTTGCAGGCCATGACCCCCAACAACTGCACATTGATGTCTCTCTCTCTCTCTCTCTTTCTCTCTCTCTCTCTCTCCCCCCATATCTCCCTCCCTTCCCTCTCTAAAAATAAATAAATAAAATCTTTAAAAAAATCATAAAAATGCTCACACACTTGACTCAGTGCTTTTGCATCTAGTAATCAATCCAAAGAGAGTAGTACAAAGTATTACAGTAGGCACATGTAGGATTACAGTAGTGCCAAATGTCCAGTGCACTTCTGTTTCTAATGGCAAGAAATTAAAAAGAGCCCAGTGTCCAACAATAAGAAAGTATACAATTTCATTAAAGAACATCATCCATACAAGGGAATATTATACAACTATTAAAAAGATTGGTTGTGTAGTCCAATGTAAAATATAAAAGACGGCAAAACTGTACATACAATAATTTTAAAGTAAGAAAGATCAGAAAAGATAAATCCAAATGATTCAATGACTCAATTAGGTGTTACAAAGGTAAGAACACAGATAGTTTTGTTCACCTCTGTTATTTATATGGTTTATTACTCATATAATGAAAAACATGGCTTTAAGTATTATTCAAATATAAATTACCTGAAGGTTGAATGTTCCTTCACATTCAGCTATCACAGTGCCAGGAATGGGAATGGGAATAGCCAAAGCAGAAACTCAATGAGTGAGAATGGCTTGAGTCAATGTTTCCCACATGGAAAACCCTCCTTCTGATAATCCATCACTCCCCCTGTCCAGCTCCACAGGCCCCATTGGCTTCTCAGACTCTGACTCTCAGTTTAAATCATGCTGCCTTACTTCTGGTTCATGAACATCATGACTGATTTACACTCACTTACTCAGCTTCCTTCGTTGACCTCAGTGTAATGTTCATGTGGGAATGAAACTGACCTTCTAAACATCCTGTTTGGGGTCATACATAGGTCAATGTTGAAAGATTCCAAGGTCTTTTGCATTTTTTTTTCCTTCCCACTTCTGTTAGGAATGGTTGACAAGACTGATTGGAAGACCAAAGCACATATTCGCTGTCAAGAGATGCCTCCTGTTTTTAAACATATGTCCCTACATCAAGAGGGAGGAACTTCAAGATGGATCTTGTGTGGATGTTCTTGGTGCCACATGGAAAAAAAGTTTGGACCTTGGAACCATTTCTTTTAAAATATTTCTTTGCAAAATTTCCTTCATTTAAAATATCTATTACTTTAAATACATAAACAACTAAAAAAATTTAGAGTAAGTTTTAGTTTTAGAGCCAGAAAATAAATTTATGCCACCAAGATATTTTGCCTGTTGCTCTTAGAGCAAAAACTGGTCTCACTTTATGAAAAATAAAATATTATTTATTGAAATGTAGTTGAAATGTTTGCTCTTGAACCAAGTTTTGAGTTTTGTCATTCATTGTACTTCACCTATCCTGGGTGTGCTTGGTGAGTTGAAATAGTAAAGAATGGAAACTGATTTAGACCAAATCATAGGGCTCAGACCTAAATGAACCTTCCAGTGTTTGACATTATATTTACACAATGAGCACAATGCCTGGCCCATAATTTTTTTTAATAGGCTTAACAGTTAAGAATTATTGTGTGCTTTCTGTATGCTAGATGCTATGCAGTTACTATACAGTTAAATGTTATAGTCACAAGCCCTGGCTGGCGTAGCTCAGTGGATTGAGTGCGGGCTGAGAAACAAAGTATCGCAGGTTCGACTCCCAGTCAGGGCACATGCCTGGGTTGTAGGCCACAGCCCCCAGCAACTGCACATTGATGTTTCTCTCTCTCTCTCTTTCTCCCTCCCTTCCCTCTCTGAAAATAAATGGATAAAATCTTTAAAAAAATGCTATACTTACAAGCTTATGTAATCTTCACAACAAGCACATAATGTAGATACTATTATTCCAATTAACAAAGGAGTAAAGTAAAAAAAAATGAGTATAATTTGCTGAAAACTTCACAGCTACTAAGAAGCAGAGTACAGATTTGATAACAGAGAAGACATTTTATAATAGCTAGTCAGCTATTATATCTTATAGCTTTCCAGCATAGTAACTACTAAATAAGTATCTGAAGAATTCATAAAAATTTAAATATATGTCTTCAGAATCATTCTTTCAAAAGAGGTCAGAAAATCTGAATGCTATTCCCAACTTTGTTCTTGCTGCAACTGATGCTAAGCACATTTTCAGAAGTCAAGTGTAGAGACTCTATTCGTAAAATGTTCTTGTGGAGTAAACAGGTTGGTTTGTTCTTACTGGAAAAGCCAAATCAAACAAGTACAACTTTTCTCTAAAATTAACCTCAACCCATTTTTCCCCCAGGGATAATTACATAGTAGGGAAGACTTTTCTCCCCTTTACACCCCACTGCCCTGCATTGCCCCTCCCACCATCATTCCTCCATCTTAGTTCATGTCCATGGGTCATACATATAAGTTCTTTGGCTTCTCCATTTCCCATACTATTCTTAACTTCCCCCTGTCTATTTTGTACCTACCGTTTATGTTTCTTATTCCCTGTACCTTTTCCCCCATTCTCCCCACTGATAACCCTCCATGTGATCTCTATTTCTGTGAATCTGCTCCTTTTCTAGTTTTTTGTTTAGTTTGTTTTTGTTTTTTAGGTTCGATGTTGATAATTGTGAGCTTGTTGTCATTCTACTGTTTGTATTTTTGATCTCCTTCTTTTTTCTTAGATAAGTCCCTTTATCATTTCACATAATAAGGGGTTGGTGATGATGAACTCCTTTATCTTGACCTTACCTGGGAAACATTTTATCTGGCCTCCCATTCTAAAGGATAGCTTTGCTGGATAGAGTAATCTTGGATGTAGGTCCTTGCCTTTTGTGACTTGTAATGCTTCTTTCCAGCCCCTTCTTGCCTGCAAGTTTTTTTTTTTTTTTTGAGAAATCAGCTGATAGTCTTATGGGAACTCCTTTGTAGGTAACTATCTCATTTTCTCCTGCTGCTTTTAAGATTCTGTCCTTCTCTTTAATCTTGGGTAATGTAATTATGATGTTCCTTGGTGTGTGCTTCCTTGGGTCCACCTTCTTTGGAAATCTCTGAGCTTCCTGGACTTCCTGGAAGTCTGTTTCCTTTGCCAGATTGGGGAACAATATTCATTATTTTTTCAAATAAGTTTTCAATTTCTAGGTCTTCCTCTTCTTCTTCTGGCACTCTTATGATTTGGATGGTGGAACATTTAAAGTTGTCCCAGAGGTTCCTAAGCCTCTCCTCATTTTTTAAAAATTATTTTATCTTCATTCTGTTCTGATTGAATGTTTTTTTCTTCCTTCTGCTCCAAACTGTTGATTTGAGTCCCAGTTTCCCTCCTGTCACTGTTGGCTCCCTGTACATTTTCCTTTATTTCACATTTCATAGATTTCACTTCTTCCCCTATTGCAACCATACTCAACCATTTGTGTTAGCATCCTGATTACCAGTGTTTTGAACTCTGCATCTGATAAAGGTTGACTGTCTCTTCATCATTTAGTTGTATTTTTTCTGGAGCTTTTATCTGTTCTTTCATTTGGGCTTTTTTTTTTTGGTCTTGAATGTCTATTACATAGTAAGGGGTGAAAACTTAGGTATTTGCCAGTGTGGACAACCAAGCCACTGTGTTGTGGTGCTATATGTTGGGGAGGGGTCTGAGAGAGGACAATGTCTTGCTCAGCTCTTGGCCAGCTTTCAGTAACTTCCTGTGCCACCCACCAGCAAATTGGGGTTTTCTGGTGCTGATTCCTAGGTGGGTAGTTTTGTGTACATTCTGGGGCCCTGTGGTTCTCTCCAATGAACTCTCCTGTGATGCTGGGAGTTTCTCTCACTGCCACAACCCACACAGGTTTTTTCAGTCAGAGGTTTTGAGGCTTTATTTCCCCTTGCTGGAACCCTGGGTTGCGTGGTCTATCTTGCTCCCCAGTTGCTCCTCTGGGTTTATCTGCACACAAATGTGGGGCAGTCCACTCCACCAGCTGCCGCCTCACCCACCCCTGTCCTTCAGCCACCACCTTGCCACACATTCTCTCCACCCTGTCTGCCTGTCTCCACCCCTCCTACCAGTCTGGATGAATATTTCTTCTTTAACTCCTTGATTGTCGGAGTTCCATACAACCAAGGTTGTTCGATATTCTGGTAGTTCTTGTTATGTTTTGTTTTTAAATTTGTTGTTGTCTTCCTTTTGGTGTGCGAGGAGGCAAAGTGTATATACCTATGCCTCCATCTTGGCCAGATAAACAATACAAAATTTCTAAGTGCAATTTCTCTTCAAAAATAAATCAGGAAGAAGTGGCTGGAAAAAAAATATCCAGATTCTGCTTCCAAATTCATCAACTTGGTCAGCCGCACCTCAACAGAAAGGAGGAGGTTCTGTCCAGCTCAGCATGATAGGGCGATGGAGAGTAAAACCCTGAAACTGGAACAAGACACCAAGAGGGAGAAGTTCTCTTCACCATAGTAGTTGTCAGTCACAGAGAGCTCAGTAGGGACCAGACACTCTTCTGAGGGTTTTGCCTGCATTAGCTTGGGCAATCACCCGATGGCCTTTAGGAGGTGAGTGCTATCATTGCCCCATTTCAAAGAGAAAGTAATGGAGTTTAAGGAATTCAGATCAATTGCTCAAAGTCAATGTTAAATGTGATGACACTGGGACTCAAATCCCCTCAGCACATTCAATATAATTTGAGATGATTTTTAAGTTCTCTCAAGTTTGTTTTGGATATCTAAGCCATTGGAGAAGCGAAGGATACTCACCACAAATGGTAGTCATTGTCAGTGTCTGACTAGGTTTGTGTCCTGGAGTATAAACATTGCCATGTGGGGAAAGAACCCTAAACAAGACACTGAGATATGAAATAATCAGCAGCATGCATGGCGTATACCAGCCCTCATAAACAGGATACAGTTGCACCCAGGTCTCTTCCTTCATCTGAGAGAATGTCATGCACAGACTTTGGCCTGAGCAGGGCACTCAGCTCACGTCCATTTGACTCTTCTGAGGAATCCCACTTATTTGTTCACAAAGCCCAGAAGATTGTCTGCTTTGAAAAGTTTTAAATAAAGGGATTCCCTTAGTCCTTTGATCTTTGGATTTTTTTTTAATTTAGCTTTTAACTTTTACAGTGATTACACCTAGTTTTCCTTTTCCTCCAGATAGTTAATGTTCTATATTCTATGTTAATCTTACAAAGGAGAAACAGGAAATTTACAAAAAGAGGCATTTTTCCCAAAGTTTGTTCACAGTTCAAACAATGACAGGGAGGTGCTGGAGCATCTTCTGCCAGTTACATCCTGAGAAGCCCCCTCAGTGAGCTAAACAAATTCCTATTGTATTTTCAAACAGCTGCCTTATCATAAAATAACCCTCTGTGTCATTATTGCTTCTGACAAGTCAGTGGAACTATATGATAATGTCCCTCCACCAGGAAAGAAAATCCCAGCCCCACAATTTATTTAGAGAGGTCATGGAACTCTGCTGCTTCCTCCTCTTTAAAACCAAAAGCTCCTTAATAGAGAATATCAGCAATTAATGGTCACAGTTTTCAGACACATTACTCTCTGAAATTAAGCAAGATTCCTATCAGCTCATATTTGGCACCAGGAATAAATAGTTTAAAAGTACTCATATACTGAGGAAGACTTCTCAATGTTATCTGCCACACAGTATTCATTGTCTCTGAATACTTTCTGGAGGGAAGTAAGATAAGTAAGTCCTAGCTAAGCTATTGGATTCCTGACTCTAAAAAAACTCTTAAATAAACCAGTCCTTTTCCTGTCATAAAATGTACCAAAAACATTATCCTTATGCATGAATATCTCTCCCAGCTTCCTTCTCTAATTACAAAAATCTAAAAAGGAGTAGGCTAGAGGTAGATTGATGCCATCCAGTTCTTTGAGACTGAAGGAGCTCAGAGTTCATTAATTGAAAGACCTCTAACCTATTTTGGCAGCTGAGTCCAGCTGCAAGTTTGAAAACCACTCAAAATCTGGGAAGCCATAACATACTCCAAACATGCAAACAACGTTTCAGCCTTTCCAGACACACTGGAGTGATGTAGACCAGAGTTCAAAGCCAAGCTTATTTTTCCACAGATACTTATTAAACAGGACAATGAATAGATAGATAAGGTCCACACCCTGTTTGAACTTATCCTCTAGCTTTCTCACTTACTATTGGGGTGTCCTTGAGTAAGTCACTTTAATTCTATGAGCCTGGGTAGAATTCATTCCAAAGAATTCTTGCATAAGCAAATGAGAAATTGTATCTAAAGCATTTAACACACTGTATGGATTATAGAAATTTCTCAACAAATGATTATTCTGATTATATTTGTTATCCTATGATCTTGGAGGTATAGCAAAATAGTCTTTGCACTGGCCATTAATTCTTTAGAGTAATGTGAAAGGACAGGAGAGTAAATTTAAAAATTCCAGCTCAAATTTTCTCTAATTTCACCATTATCTGCTTACAAACATCCAGGCTTTTATTTCCAATTCAACCAATTTAATTTATGTAATTTTCTCCTAATTATTAGGTACTGGGCAGAATAAAGAGAGAATATAAGAATTAAAGATTTGTTACTTTGGCTTCTTGGTGGGGGGGTTATGTGTTGCTATACTTTTACTTGTGGAGCAGAGATAGATTGTTTAGCCCAGAGTCAGTTTCATAGTGATAAATGTATATAGTATAAATGTCCTGCTCTTTCCCACCACCTTACACAATCACAAGAAATGTTCATGATTAGTGAATGAACTGGATCTCAGAAGGGAAGTAGCCACATTCTTGGGGAGAAAAGAGCCAATGAGAGTGTGGACTTAGGCTGGCAAGATGGCGGAGAGATAGGTGGGAGCAGAGTCCATTTTTCCCTGCACCTGGGTGAAACACCTAGCTGATCTTCTGAGGAACAGAGCAAACAGCCAACAGTATCCCAGCATATATGAAGATTGGAGACCAAAAATTGTAGAATACATTGAAAAATCAGACAGTAAGGAGAATGCTTCAAGACAATAAGGTCCCTGGGTCCAGCGTGGAGACCAGGGTGGCTGCAGTCCGAGGTCTGGCACCCACCAGGTCTGCCACAGGGTTCTTGGGGGAGAGCCAGGTCAACAGCTCCCTCCCCTGACTAACAAGGTTAGAGCAGCACCAAGGGAGACCTGCTTGCTTGAAGTCATAGGGGGGCAATAAGGACAAAGGGGTAAACACATAGGGGCTCTGTGTACCCACTGAGACTGTGGACAGCGGCTGGGGAGAATTGGGCCATAACGGGCCTTGACCTGGTCAGTTCTTGGTCTGGCTGGAGAGATGGACTGTGTGAGAGGCCAGGCCGTTGTATGGAGTGTCAGGCTTGAGCAGGAGGAACTATTAAAAAAGAAAAAAAAATGAAAAAAGAGGCACTCAGTGGCTGTTTGGGGAATTCTCCTGAAGCAGCCATCCCGGCCTCTGCTACCCTAACCCTGTCCAGCTGTGTGGCGCTCCTGAGGTGGCACAGGAGGCCCTGTGCTCACACCCGAAGCCCTGAGGAGAGTATGCACCTGAACCTGCAGGGTGGGTGCCTGCCCATCCCACCAAACCCACAGGTCCGGGATGAGGGCACCTGACCCTGCCACCCAGAGACACAGTGCACCCAACCCCTGCACCCCAGGGAAAGCAGTAGAGAAGGCACACACCTGCATCCACAGTGGCAGCCACAGTGGCACCCCTGCCTTGCAGGGCTGATTGGCTCTCTAAGAGGAAGACAGAGACGCCCCCTACAGAGGAGAACTGCAGGGCTCAGGGAGTCAGTAATACCCAGAAAGACTTAACTCAGTGGGGGGATGAACTAGCCTGAAGGGGTGCTGAGAGTCCCTAGCATCTAGGACAGCAAAGAGTGAGAAGGGTGTGTGTGAATTGCCCCAATTGGTACACCTCAGGGACAGTGCAACTTGTGGACTGATGGCCTAAACTGGGTGTAGAAGGGCACTGGGACCCCGGCAGTGAACTGAGGAACTGGGCTGGGGGCTGGGTGAGTGCTGCTCAGGAAGGGAGAAAAGTGAAACCAATTCCCCCTCAGCCTGCTGCAGCCAGGAAGACCAGCAGAACTGGCTTGACTGCAGGTGTTTTTTTCTAAGTAATATTTTTTTAACTCCTTCTTCCTTTCTTTCCTTCTTTCTTTTTTTATTCCTTCTTCCTTTCTTTCTCTTTACATCTCTTCTTCCTTCCTTCTTCATTTTTTTTAATTCCCACAAGTGAGACAATAAAACCTGGAGCTGTGAAAAGACCAGAGTTGGACCCAAAGAGGGGTCACCCCAATAGCTGAGAGAAATTTCACTTTGCTACTTTAGAGAACTTGTAAGTTATTGTATATTTGTATTTTTTTCATTATTCTTACATCTTTTATTTTATTATTATCTTTGTATTTCTCTTCTTCTTGGTTAGGCTTCTTTGCTTGGCTTGTTAAATTGCACTGTTTGACTGGTTTTCCTTGTTCTCTCTTTCATAGTGTATTTTTAACTTATTGTCTTTTGCTTCACTTGTGTTCCATTAGCACACTACTCTAGGTCCTACACTTCCTATTCTTGTTATCCAGATCACATAGATTCTGTCATATGATTGTTGCTCCATTATTATTATAAATAATTACAGTTCCATACAATTGTAAATACTACACAGCTCCCTGTCCAGATCTTAGCTCACTTCACTGTTTCCTGAACTTTGTTACAGCTGTGGTTAACTCTGTTCTCTCCCACACTACACGTATTTTCTATCCTTCACTCTCACCTACCTCATAATCTGACCTCCCACAAGCTCACTGCTTTCTAGATCCAACTCATAATCCTCCCTCCACCCCCAACAAGAGTCTTATCTTATTTCCACCCTTTCTAAAATGTTGCTAGTTGGGTGAAATATCATGGTTAACACTATATATATCCAAAGGATCTCCTATCTCTTCTCTACTGGTTGGCACTTTAAATACCATAGAATATACTCCCGCTGTCTTAAACCATTTTGCCTTCTCCCTCCAACTGATCATAAAAAAAAACAAAACAGTAGGTAGAAGCTATGAACACCAGAATACCTGCTGGAAGAGGAAACCCACCAACAAAGGAACCACAAACAGATAACAACACAAGAAGGTGAAGGAGGGAGTGGAAGACACACTACCTGAACCCAAGACCTATCTGGAAATACAACTAAATGGTGGAGAAATTACTCAGAACAAACAGCTGAACAAGAACAAGAGAGAATCCTCAAAACCTTGTACACATGGAAAAACCAGCTTCAGCACAACCTTCTCACACCTGCACAACAGAATACAAGATGTGAAAGACAGAGTGACCCTCAGTTAACCAGATGGAGGGAAGGACCCACCAAAGAAAGACCCAACAACAATCAAACACAAAGACATGCACAGAGCCAACATATATGACAGCCCAAGACCATTGAGCTCGGGAGATCAAGGAGATGACATCACTAAATCTCACAGGTGTTCTACCACAGAAGTTCACACCATAAACCCAGGGAGTCAGAAAAGATCAATTTAAGAAGCAGAGTCTAACAAGAAGAGTCTTACAAACAATGAGAAGACAAAGAAGCAATCCCCAAATGAAAGGAAAGAAGGAAACCTCAGAAAGAATGCTAAATGAAATAGAGGCAAGTCAACTATCAGATACCGAGTTCAAAGCACTGGTTATAAGGAAGCTCAATGAGCTCACAGAAAATTACCAAAAACTACAGTGAAACTACAGTGAACTCACTTCAAACTACATTAACATGAAAAAGGAAATGGAAACTATCAACAAGGACCAAAAGGAAATGAAGAATACAATTTCTGAACTGAAGAACACAGTAGAAGGAATCAAAAGCAGGCTAGATGAAGCAGAAAATAGGATCAACAAGCTGCAGGACAGGGTGGAAAAAAACACCCAGAAAGAGCAAAAAAGGGAAAAAAGACTCAGAAAGAATGAAGAGGGATTAAGGGAATAGCAGGACAACATGAAACATAATAATATCCATATAATAAGGATACTAGAAAGAGAAGAAGAACAGCAAGGGATAGAAAGCCTCTTTGAAAAAGTAATGATGGAAAAGTTCCCTAATTTGATCAGAGAAAAAGTCACACAATCCCAGGAAACACAGCGTCCCAATCAAGAGGAACCCAAAGAGGCCTACTTCAAGACACATCATAATGAAAATGGCAAAACTCCAAGTTAAAGAGAGAATCTTAAAGGCAGCAAGGGAAAAACAGGAAGTAGCAAACAAGGGAGCCCCAATAAGGCCAGCAGCTGACTTCTCAATGAAACGCTCCAAGCCAGAAGGAAATGGCAAGAAGTATTTCAAGTAATGAGAACCAGAGACCTGCAACCAAGACTATTTTATCCAGAAAGGCTCTCAATTAAAATGGAGGCCAAATCAGGAGCTTCCTAGAGAAAAAAAGCCTCAAAGAATATACCTCTTCCAAACCAGTTCTGCAGGAGATGCTAAAGGGTTTGCTTTAAGAAAAGGAAGAAAAAATAGTGAAAGAGAGAGGAACATGGGTACAGAAAAATGGCAATGAATAAGTACCTATCAATAATAGCCTTAAATGTAAATGTATTAAGTGCTCCAATCAAAAGACACAGAATAGCTGAATGGATCAGAAAACATGACCCTCACATATGCTGCCTACAAGAGATCCACCTCAGAACAAAAGACCTACACCGACTGAAAGTGAAGGGCTGGAAACAAATATTCCAAGCAAATGGACAGGACAAAAAAGCCAGGATAGCAATACTCATATCGGACAAAATAGACTTCAAAAAAAGAGCCATAAAAAGAGACCCAGAAGGTCACTTCATAATACTCAAGGGAAGAATCCAGCAAGAAGACATAAACATTGTAAATATATACACACCCAACATAGGAGCACCCAAGTACATAAAGAAATCTTGGAGGACTTCAAGAAAGATATTGACAGCAACACAATTATAGTAAGGGATTTTAACACCCCACTGTCAAAAATGGACAGATCTTCCAAACAAATATCAACAAAGATATTGCGGCACTGAACAATGCCCTAGATGAAATGGACTTAACTGATATATACAGAGCCTTTCATCCCAAAGAAGCAAAATACGCATTCTCTTCAAATGCACATGGAACATTTTCAAAGATAGACCACATGATAGGTCACAAAACAAGACACAACAAATTCAAGAAAATTGAAATTATATGAAGTATTTTCTCCTCCCATAAGGGACTGAAACTAGAAACCAACCTTAAAGAAAAAACCTCAAAAGACTCAAGTTCATGGAGATTAAATATCATGCTATTAAACAATGGATGGGTCAAGAATGAGACTAGGGAAGAAATAAAAAATTTCTGGAAACCAATGAAAATGAACTCACAACAATCCAAAACTTATGGGGCACAGAGAAGGCAGTCCTGAGAGGAAAGTTCATAATGATGCAGGCCTACCTAAAAAAGATAGAAATATTTTAAATAAACAACCTAACCCTATGCCTATAAGAACTCAAGGAACAACAACAAAGACATCCCAGAGAAAGTAAAAGGAAATTACCAAGATCAGAGTAGAATTAAATGACATAGAGACTAAAAGCACAATTCTAAGGATCAGTAAATCTAGGAGCTGGTTTTTTGAAAAGATAAACAAAACCAACAAGCCTTTAAGCAAGTTCATCAAGAGAAAAAAAGAGGGGACCCAAATAAACACAATTTGAAATGAAAGAGGAGAGATTACAACTGATACCACAGAAATACAAAGGATTATAAGAAATTACTGCAAACAACTATATGCCAAGAAATTTGAAAACCTAGGTGAAATGGACAAATTTCTAGAAAGATATAATCTTCCAAAACTCAGTGAAGAACCAGAAAGCCTGAACAGACCAATAATAGCTGACGGAATTGAAGAAGCAGTCAAAAAGCTTCCAATACATAAAAGCCCTGGATTAGATGGTTTCACAGGAGAATTTTACAAAGCATTTAAGGGAGAGCTAACCCCTATCCTTCACAGACTATTCCAAAATATTCAAGGAGATGGAAGACTCCCAAACTCTATTTATGAAGCCAGCATCATCCTAATCCCAAAATCAGATAAAGACATAACAGAAAAAAGAAAACTTCAGGCCAATATAGCTGATGAACATAAACACTAAAATCCTCAACAAAATATTGGTAAACCACATCCAGCAATACATTAATAAGATCATAAACCATGATCAAGTGGGATTCATCCCAGGGATGCAAGGATGGTACAGTATTCGTAAATCAATAAACATAATACACCACATCAGTGAACGAAAGAAAAAAATCACATGATCATATCAATAGATGGGGAAAAAGCATTTGATAAGGTACAGCACCCATTTACATAAAAAGCACTTAGTAAAGTGGGAATAGAGGGAGCATTCTTCAACATAATAAAAGGTCATATATGAGAGACCTAGAGCCAACATCATACTCAATGGGCAAAAACTTAGAGCTTCCCCACTAAGATCAGGAACAAGACAAAGATGCTTGCTTTCATCACTCCTGTTCAACATAGTACTGGAAGTCCTAGCCACAGCAATCAGACAAGAAAAAGAAATAAAAGGCATCCAAATTGGAAAAAGGGAAACAAAACTGTCATTGATTGCAGATGACGTGATAGTGTACATAGAAAATCCTATAGACTCCACCAAAAAACTGCTCGACCTAATAAATGAATTTGGCAAAAGAGTGGGATACAAAGTCAATATCCAGAAATCAAAGGCATTTTTGTACACTAACAGTGAAATAGAGACAGAAATCAGGAAAAAAATCCCATTTGATATAGCAACAAGAAAAATAAAGTTCCTAGGAATAAACATAATCAAGGAGGTAAAAGACCTGTACTCAGGAAACTATACAACACTGAAGAAAGAAATTAAGGAAGACACAAACAAATGGAAGCATGTACTATTCTCATGGACTGGAAGAATTAACATCATCAAAATGGCTATACTACCCAAAGCGATTTATAGATTCAATCCCTATTAAAGTACCCATGACATATTTCACAGATATAGAACAAATATTTCAGAAATTTATATGGAATCATAAAGGACCCTGAATAGCTGCAGCAGTTTTGAGCAAGAACAAGCAGGAGGGATCACAATACCTGACATCAAACTGTATTACAAAGCCATTGTAATCAAAACAGCCTGGTACTGGCATAAAAATAGGCACATAGACCAATGGAACAGAACAGAGAGTCCAGAAATAAACCCAAGTCTCTATGGTCAATTAATATTTGACAAAGGGGGAAGAAGCATAAAATGGAGTAAAAATAGCATCTTCAATAAATGGTGTTGGAAGATCTGGACAGCTACATGCAAAAAAATAAAACTTGATCACCAACTTACAACATATACAAAAATAAAGGCAAGGTGGATAAAGGACTTAAATAAAAGTCGTGACACCATAAAAGTCCTAGAGGAGAACATCAGCAAAATAATCTGACATTCCATGGAACATCTTCACTGATATGTCCCCTAAAGCAAGGGACATAAAGGGAATAATAAACAAATGGGACCTCATCAAATTAAAATGCTTCTCTATGGCTAAAGAAAACTGTATTAAAATGAAAAGAGAATCAACTATATGGGAAAACATATTTGCTAATGATACCTCAGACAATGGTTTGATCTCCCAAATATATAAAGAACTCACATGATTCCACTCTAAGAAGCTAAGCAACCCAATTAAAAAATGGGCAAAGGACTGGCAATTCTCTAAGACAATTCTCCAAGAAGGACATACAGAGGGCCCAGAGACACATGAAAAGATGCTCAGCATCACTAGCCATCAGAGAGATGCAAATTAAAACCACAGTGAGATACCACTTCACACCAGTCAGAATGGCCATCATAAACAAAGCAACAAACAAGTGTTGGAGAGGTTGTAGAGAAAAGGGAACCCTAGTTCACTGTTGATGGGATTGCAAACTGGTGCAACTACTATGGAAAACAGTATGGAATTTCCTCAGAAAACTAAAGATGGAACTGCCTTTTGACCCAGCAATTCCATTGCTGGGATTATACCCTAAGAGCCCAGAAACACCAATCCAAAAGAACCTATGCACCCCAATGTTCATAGCGACACAATTTACAATAGTCAAGTGCTGGAAGCAAGTGCACAGCATTTACTGTGTCCATCAGTAAATGAATGGATCAAAAAACTATGGTACATTTACACAATGGAATTCTACACAGTAGAGAGAAAGAAGGAACTCCTACCCTTTGTGACAGCATGTATGGAACTGGAGAGCATTATGCTAAGTGAAATAAGCCAGGCAGTGAGGGACAAATACCATATGATCTTACCTTTAACTGGAACATAACCAACAAAAGAAAAAAGCAAACAAAATATAACCAGAGACATTGAAATTAAAAACAATCTGACAATAACCAGAGGGGGTGGGGGAGGGGACAGTGGGGAGAAGGGTTTTCAAGAACTACTATAAAGGACACGTGGACAAAATCAAGGGGGAGGGTGGAAGCAAGGGAGGGAGGCGGGTTTGGCTGGGGTGGCGGGAGTGGTGGGGAGAAAATGCAGACAACTGTAATTGAACAACAATAAAGTAATAAAAAAATGAAATAAAATTTTAAAAAAAGAAATGTTCATGATTAGTAGCTAACACTTTCATAGCTCAGCTTCTCCATCTAGTGGCCTGAGTATAACAAGTCTGAAAGTTAGGGAGCAATCCCCAGCCTATTCTTAAATTAAAATGGTGATTGATTTCCAACCTTTACCCGTGTGGCTTGACTAGCTGGACCCAAAAAGACCTTTGCTCAACATTGGAACTACTTAAGCCACCCATGAGACAGATTATGGTCTGTTTACTCCAGCTACCCCATCCAGGTCATGTAAGAGTCAACAACAGCCCTTCTCAATCACTAAGCTTACCTGTCTGTTTTGTCTTTCCTCTACAATGCTGAGATGATCTGGTTCCCTGCTGCTGACCTCTAGGTGGTGCAAAAGGTACAGAGGCCATTGAGGAAATTCCCCACAGCAACCAACTCCAGGCTAGAGAGCAGCTACCCGGGTAAGAGTGGTGTGTGATAGGTCTCATATGGTACAAGTGGTACCACAGTCTCTCTAGAACTCTTTCTTCTGAGCCCCCTCCTGATGCTGCTCCTGACTGTTGCAGGTATGACCTCTGTATTACCTCAGGACAAGCAATTAAGTATTTTGCACTATCTCTTATTTTATTTCAAGGACCTCCATGAGGGCAAGCTTATGTCTGCTTTGCTCACCACTGAAACCACATTGCCCTGAACATAGTAGGTGCTCAACACTGACTTGTTGAAGGGATGGGAGAGCAAATGAGTGACCAAACTGGAACCAACTATTAAATATAAAGATAATATAAAAATTCATGATTCTTGTCTTCAAGTTCATTTATTTTTTTTTAAATTAGTTACACCTAGGAACCAAATTTCAGAGTATAATTTTTTTTATTTTAAAGATTTTATTTTTATTAATTTTTTAGAGAGGGAAGGGAGGGAGAGAGAGAGAGAAACATCAATGTGCGGTTGCTGGGGACCTGGCCTGCAACCCAGGCATGTGCCCTGACTGGAAATCGAACCTGTGACACTTTGGTTCGCAGCCCGCACTCAATCCAATGAGCTACGCCAGCCAGGATAAGTTCATTTATTTTTAACCTCATTTTTCTATTGAGATAAGATTCATATACAGTAAAAATGCACCTTTTTTTGGTACACAGCTCTGTGAATTATGAGAAATGCATACGGTCATGTAGCCATCACCACAAGATATCAAAGAACAACAAAACAAATTCCTTCCTGCTTTTGAAAGTTCACCCCCTCTCTCACCCTTCATCCTGGCCAGTATTGATATGTTTTCTGTCCCTACAGTTTTGCCTTGTCCTGGTCCAAATATCACAAAAAGTAGACTTGAAGTCTGGTTTTTTGTACTTATCATCACTTAGTGTATTTCAAGATCCCACTGTGTTGTTGCACACATCAGTAGTCCAGTCCTTTTCACTTCTGGGCAGCAGTCTACTTGTATAGATGCAACCCCTTAGCCATTCATCACTTTTTGTGGGACAATTATAAGTAAAACAGTTATATATTGATTGCCTACAGGTTTCCTGAGGGTCTTCATTTTTTATTTCACTCGGATAAACATCTTGGAGTGGGATTGCTAAATTGTATGGTAAGGCTATGACAAACTGCCACACTGCTTTCCCATCAGCAGTGAATGAGACTTCTAGGTGTTCTGCACCCCTTGCTAACACTTGGTATTATCAGATTTTGTTTTCAATGTTAGCCATTCTGATAGATGTGTAAAGTTTTGATTTACATTTCCTAGCAACTTTTCCAGTGTTTATTTGCCATCTGTATATAGATATTTTTTTATCCTCACCCAAGGTCATGATTATTGATCTTAGAGATGGTAAAGGAAAGGAGAGAGAGACATCGATTGGTTGCTTTTCATATGTGTCCTGACTGGGAATCAAACCTACAACCTAGGCATGGGTTCTGACTGGGAACTGAATCCACGACTTTTCTCACTTTACAGGATGCCACTCCAGTCAAGTGAGCCACACCATTTGGGGGCCATTGTATATTTTTCTTTGGTAAAGTGTCTGTCAAATATTTTGCTTATTTTGTTATTGGGTGTCTGTTTTCTTCTTAGTGAATTTTGAGAGTTCTTTGTATGTTCTGAATAAAAATTTTGTTATCAGATATAAGTTTTGCTAATATTTTCTACTGTTCTGTGGCTTGACTCTTAATTTGTTTAAGACTTCTCTTGTTTTAGAACCAAATTCCCCCCTCTCACTTTTCAAATGCTTTAAAGTGGTTTAATAAATGTAGGTGTCTGAGGGGGAAAACTTAATGGTCTATCTATAATTGCAGATGGGGTTTTCCCAGGGGCTCAAATCTTTCACTGACCAGTGACTCTGGTGAAGACCAATAGCCTGGTTCTTTCAGGCTCTGACATTTTAGGAAGTTGTGCATGTGTGTACCTCTGACTCTCTTCTCCCCAGGCTCCTCCTCCCCTCTGCGGAGAGATATGCTTCTTCTTTTAGCTCTCTCTGCACGGGTGGCCAGAACAGCGCAGCTCCATCTCTGAGTCGGAGCTGCCCAGACGGAGCACAAGGCCTGCAGAGGGGAAGGCACCTAGAGGACCGAGAGGATGGGGAACTCTCTGCTGAGGGAAAACAGGTGAGTCCAGGCTCCCTAAGAGAAACGAGAGGAGATGGGTCAGGGCAACATAGTCAGAAAAAGAAAAAGAGGTCTGCTCTTAGGAAGAAAAGGAATTGAGTAAGAAACTGAAGAGAATGAAGGGCCTTCAACTGTGCCAGACACCAAGTTCAATTCCTTACAAGTGTGGCCTTCTCCCAAGACCACAGTGAGTAGCTGGTGGAGAACAGCTAAAAGGGGAGGACTTTGTCAATGGAGGTTTAGGCCACAGACCACCACCTGGGAAATGGAACAACTTTCTGAGGCCTAGAAGGGATGCTCTCCTGAGCTCTTAATGACCCACAAGGAGCTCAGAGACACCACCACCTTTTTAATCATTGTTTAAATTCAAAATAAATCACAAACTTCCTGCCATTATGAGGTCATATCTGGTGCACAGTTCCTGCAACAGGTAAGCAGAGGTCATTGAAATTGGTAGAGAAATTGGCTTAAATTTTCTGGACCTAAGTTTCCTCATTTCAAATGGAAATAATAATATAATACGTACTTTGGAGGGTTATAGTATGTGTGATGCTGGTACATAGTGCTTGACACATAGTCAGGTTCAATAATTAGAAGATACTTTTTTCTGGGTCCATCATGTTCAGTATCATCAAAGCAGCCATTGTATCACCAAAACAAGGAATCCCTAGGGTACAAAGCAAGGTGACCTAGGAAAAATGAGCTGACAAGGTCAGGGGCAGGGTGTCTTTACAGAATTATGTTGGGTGTCCCAGGTCTCGGTTTATCAGTTCATGCTACTGGGAGCTACAATAAAATTCAAAATGCCACCTGCCAAAAGGAGGCTTGGCGCACCTGTGACTTGTCTCCTGACCTGCTCCTGAGAGTCAGCAAGCGCTGTCTGAGACCTCTGCTCCCAAATCCTCACAGTCCTTGGTCAATCTGCTATTCTAGCGTTCTTTTATCAGATTACAAATTCCTGTTTTTGTGTCTAGATATGAAAGCCTCAAATATAGAGATCGTTTCCTATTCATCTTTGAATCCCTGTTGCCAGGCATTGTTTCTGACGTATCATAGTTGCCCAGTGAGTCTTGGATGAATGATTGGAAATGTAGAGAAATACTGTTGAGAAGAAAAATAAAACAAAATACAGATATGACATGACTGAGAAAGTGATGATTGATGTCACATCTGTAATTTTGTATTTTAGAACTGTGATGTGGGGGTAAAGGTTTATGACATGAATACTGTTGTAAAAAATTAGAAAATATGTAAAGTATAAACAAAAAAATAAACTGGCAAATAACAGTTATAACTGCTGATAATGTTAGATGCATTATCTTTGTCAATATCTATATTTTCTAGCCATTTGTATTCCTTCATCTGAGAGTCCATAATGTCTTTAGCCCATTTTCATTTTGGATTTTGGCCAACTTTGCTTTACTGAGAGTAAATTTTATTTGTATTTTGAAGGAATTAAACATTGCTCATAAATATTACAAAAAATATTTTCCAGTCTGTGTTTCTTGTGCCATCCAGACATTTTTATGTTTTTTTTATTATATTTTAAACACATTTGAATTAAATCTAGAATGCTTTTTGGTTTCTACCAATTTATGCTTAAAATTCTTTCCCCATCCCAATATAAGGCAAATCCACACTATGATTTTTGTGGCCGTATTGTTTTACATTTAACCTCATACATTCAATATATGGTATCCAATATACCTCGTAAATATTTTTTCCCAAAATATTAGTTAATTAGTTGACCCAGCATCTTCATTTCCATGTTGATTCAAAATGTCTCCTTTAATATAGTCAAAAGTCTTATATTTACTTGGATCTGATTTTCAACTTCACTCCTACTACCCAATTATCATGCAATCAGCACACCCGCACCATGTCTCTCCAGATCAAATTTGTTACAAAAGCCAGGAAAATTTCCCCGCCCCCTCACTCCAGTTGGGCAGAATGGCACCTGTTCCTTCATGAGAGGATTTCAGAGCCTTAGAGAAAAACATCCGTCAGAAGCAAACCCACTCTTTCCACTTACTGGTTGGAGGTCCTCAGACACGTTGTCTAATTTTTTTGTCCACAATATGGACAAAATGTGGTCATATTTTTCAACAGTTGCCTCACTGGTAAAAAATATAACAACAGCATCTACATCATGGATTTATTCTAGGATTAAATGTAATATAACAAAATGTAAATGTTATATACATTATATATATATATTTCATTATACATAATAAGTATCTGTAGTATAAGGAGTGTATATGTAGTGTGTGTGTGTATGTATATGTATGAATAAAGAGTATAGCAAGCAGTGCAAGAGACAGGACCCTGGAATTGCTAGCCCATAGCCTGATGTGTCATAGATTCATGTGGCCTCCTTCACAGAGGTTATCTGAACACACTCTAAACCAAAACATCCTAATTGAAATGCAAGAATATATATATTATGCAGAAAAGTTGAGTGGGGAAATAACCAATTTAAAAATAGTTTTAGCTCATATTTAAGTTTATTTGACCTCCCTGAAGTAAGCAGTATAAGTAACTTCATTTTATAGACTAAGAAACGGTGGCTCAAGGAGTCCAGAGATAATGATCCAGTAACTCAAAATCAACTGTCTCCTTTCATCTTACCCCTATCTCTCTTCAGTGAACCTTCTTTCTTAGCATTGGTGTGAGTGGATGGTTTTCTTCTGATGTCCCTTTAGCCACAGAAACAGGAGATATAAACAAGTGGCTTAAAGAATCCTGAATATAGACTGAAGAGGAGGAAGAACTATAGCCATGCTTCTCAGCCCCAAAGGCTCTGATGGTACATTGACCCTAGAGACTGTCAGAGCACCCTGGTGCCCACAGCCAAGGTCATGTGTAGCAGCCTCACCTCCATGCCTTAAGTGGCTTAAAGAATCCTGAGTATAGACTGAAGAGGAGGAAGTTTCTGGGAAAGGTCACAGGGGATGTTATTCAGGGGTGGTGTTTTCCAAACACTTTTATATGGAGTTACTGGAACATATAGTGCTTTTTAAAAGGATTTCACATTCAAACATGTAGGATTTGACTATGCCTCATATTCAGAAAGATGCCCAGGAGGATACTTTAGACTTCAGCCTAGATGTGACTGCAGAGAGATCCTGAGCCTTTTTGCCATAAAGAATATAACAACATCTGTTTGTTTGGTCATACCCTGGGGCCAGGGAGGCAGATTTGATCACCTTCTGAGCCAGTTAGAGTTGCTCTTTTCTAAGCTACTTATTCATTTATCAAATATTTACTAAAAGTATATTTGCTACCTGCCAGACACTGTGCCATATGTTGGTGACATACACCATGATGAACAGGTAAATATGGTCCCCAACCTTGTGAAGCTCACAATCCGGTGTGGGATATACAGAAGTGAGCAGGCAATCATGATATGGTGTGTATAGGAGAAATTCCGAGTGCAGTGGAATCCTGTGTAAATATTGCCTAACCCAGACCTGAAAGAAATTTCTGCAATGTCCACACACTGTACCTTGTTTTCCTAGAGGTCACTCGTGCATCCTTCAACACAAGGAGCCAAGGAAATCACTGGAAGTGAACATGAGAGACCCTTTTCCTTTTCAGAGAATATAGCAGACAGTTTCTTCCCTGACAGTGTCATCTTCATATTCCCAAAGGGCCAGTTAATGTCCAGGAAAGACAAAGGCATTCTAGCAAGATAGATGTGTCCAAGATACATGTGACCTAGAATGAATACTCTCTTGGAGAAAAAGAAAAAGGAAAGATTTTTCACAGAAATGGCAAAGGGAAGAGAGTCACCTCAACAAAGCTGCAGAAGTTAACCATGTGATTTATCACCTCTCAGGTATTTTAGGTGCTGGGACCACCACATCACAGAAGGGTGTTTCTGCCTTCCATGGTGAGTCAAGAATGAAACATGAGCAATGTTTTCTGGAGTTATTTCCTTTAGTGTGGTTTCAGTGTGTCATTTGCTGAAAGTTACCTGTTAACTACCCGCTGTCTGTGGCCGCAGCGGAAGCCTGTCACTAGGCCTAATAATCATCTGAGAGTCAGTCAGGGAAGCGATGCTTTAAGCTTGCTAAGAAACAGGAACAATAGTCTCATGGGTGGTACGTGCTCCTCAAATGGGAAAGCCACAGCAGCAAGGATGACACTGGCTACCAATGCAGAGAAAGACCCCTTAGTCACACTGCAAATCCCAGAGTCTCCATGTACAGAAGTACACATTTCTGTCCCTTGCACAGAGAGTTTATAACCAGGGTAATTATCCATCCTGGGAAACCTTTGAGAGTGAAAGGGGTGGTAAAATAGTTAAGGATCACTAAGTGATTGGTATCAACATTAACTAGACTATCCTAGCAAACAAGGACATATGGTCATTCTCCTGAGAGCAGATGTCGTCTTTGGCTACTGAGATGACAACGGGCTTCTATTACACTTATATAGTGTTTTTTTTTCAGGGAGTCATCTATACAGTGTGGTTATCTCTGTGCTCATATTGGACATATCTGTTTGTGTGTTTGCTTGTTTGTTTGGAGATCATACACTGGGGTTAGGGCTGGCATTGGAAATAACCATGGCTTCTTAACTCACATGATATGAAAGAAATCAATATTTTGTCATAAAATATCTCCAAAAAATGTTACCTATAACATCACCATAATTCCCCATCTGTAAAGCAATTCCATATCAGCCTTAGAAAAGGGAGAAGAGAAAGAGAAACACAAAAAAGTAATTCTACTTGGTCTCCTTCATTCTTCCTCTTTTCTACCCTCTTATTTACCTATGCTGAAGAAGACATTATAAAGGCCTATAACTTTAACAAATAAAAAAGTTAAAAATAAGTTTTACAAGGAGTATAATTTCTGTTGAGAGTTTCTGAATAATGAAATAACCAATCCTCTTTTCTTTTACAGGAAAAAATTACATATTTTTAAAGCCAGACAAGATTTCCCAAAGGAAAGTAAGTTATTGCTTTCACATCACTTTCACTTTTCATAGACTTACATTTCCAAACCACCCCTTCTCTATGTTTCCAAAGTCCCTTGGGCATATTTCTATGAAACTTACACATTTTGCTGCAATTTGTCCAATTGCATGTCTTTGTTTCTCCACTAGACTGTGAGCTCATTGAAGGGGGGATTGGCTTATTGCTGTCCATATTCTTCAGTTAGTCCCTGAGGTTTGGGGACTGAAGGAGTGAACTAGCAACAGTAAATGCTGCAAAAGGTGGAGGCCGGGGGCCCTCAGAAGGAGCTGCATGGAGGCTAGCTTAGACAGAGAACACAAAGGAAGGGCAGGGCCTGGTCGTCAAGTTTCAGAATGGGGCTTTTGTCTTGAGAATTGCAGAAAGTACTGGAAGACTTTGCATTAAAGACATCACCCAGGTTGCTCTGCAGAGAACATATTGCGATAGGGACTGGCCAAAGCAGATGCTGGAAGATCACAGAGGAACTGATGCAACCGTGTCTGGAGACACAACAGGGCTGAAGTTAAGGAGAAAGAAGAATTTGAGAAGGAGAGGGTAGTGAATGAAATCACATGTAAGGAAGAGACTAAAAAAGTTTAGGCCTGAGGAGAGGTCACTACATTTCTAAAGAAGAAAAACAAAGTTTGCCTTTTCCTTCCTGGATTTAAAGAGGAGAGCCTAGTTAATTTACTGTGAGTCTCAGAAACTAATCCTGTCAGGTGTGTGAATGAATAACAGAGGACTGCCACCCCTGGCTGGTTCACAGGGGAACTGTGGTTCCTAGGAAACCCCAATCTGCATCAGAGCAAAACATGGTAAAAATAAGACCTCTTCTGCGGAAACTCACAGGCCCTTGCCCTGTAGCAACGGTCAGGGCAGTCCTAGATGGCTGTGGGACTCCGTGGAGATACGAGCATCTGGATGTCAGTGCTGAGGGAGTATAAATCCAAATGCAGATGATCACGGCACACCCACCTCCTGTGTAGGGTGGCTTTCATTTGAAAGTGTGGATTTCACATGCTTATCGAACTGGTGTGTTTGCAAGGAGCTATCAAGTGTGTCTGTTTGCCTCTTTGTTGAATGACCAGAGCCAGTTGCCTTTAAGTAAACCAGCTTTTGAAAACTTGGGCTGCCAGCAGGTTCAAGAGTCGGAATGCTCAGAGTGTCCTTCTCTGTAGTGCTTTCCTGGAGCTCCTGCCCCCACAATCTCACCCTCCTCTGATACCTACAGTAAAAACTATAACCCTCCCCTACATCATGGGTCTCTCTTAGGCTCTTGTCTGCCTCCTATGGTAGCCTGTAAGCCCCTTAAATGCAGGGTGTTTCTGTCTTTGTCTCCTCAGTGCCTGGCCCATGCAATGAATTTTGTGTAAGGAAGGAGAGAAGGGAGGGAGTGAAAGGGAAGTGTTGTTTCTTAACCAAACACCCACTGAATGGGTCTCCCTCCACTCTGTCTCTCAGCCTGCGCAGAGCTCTGGCTGTGTCCTGTTTAGATGGCCCTGTCATTCCCCGAGGATGTGTCTTAGGTCGGACGGTCTGGTAAGGGCTATCCGAGCTGTTTTGTGGCTCTCTGCTTTCTCATATCCATGCCCCTCCTGAAGTCTCTTCATGACCTGAAATTCATTTCATGTTTTCTTTCTCCAGGTGAAGGAACATCATCTGCCACCAACCAGGTATTATGAACAACTCTAAGCCTTTTCCTAAGTTGACAGTAAAAATGTAGACACTCCAGATGGTAGAAGTTGGCCTGCAAGACCCCTTTGACCTTAACAAAACAGAAAGACTTTAGATGCTCATGTTTGTAAGCCCAGAGGTGGATGCAGGCCCGGTGGCAGGCACAGCAGCCACCTCTGTTACCCTGTTCATTGAATGAAACAAATATTTATTGAGCACTTAGTTTGTGCCAGGCAGTGTGCTGCACTTCACGTGCATCATCTCACAGAACTGTCAACACAGCCCTTCAGGACTGGTACTATTATTTATGCCATTTTACAGGTGAGAAAACAAGAGATTAAGTGAAATTCCCCAAAGCTAAATAGCTTTCGAGATAGCAGGGGCCTGATTCAGAGCCAAGCCTCCCTCCCAAATATGCTTTTTCCTGTGTACTTTGCTGCTTTGCTTTTAATCTTCTGAAAGTTTCATTGAATGAGACCTCCTCTTGCATTATTTCCGTTTATATTAATGCAAACATCTCTAGAATGGGTGGTTAAATATCACAAGCCAATCAATTATATTTAGGTGTCATCAGAGCATTCTTTTTTATAAGAATGGGCTGCTCTCAGGGCCCTGAGACTGGGCATTACACGGAGTGGTCAGGGGTTGCTCTGGAGCATGGGGTAGAGAGAATCCTGGGTAGGCTGAATACTCTAGGCAGCATGAGCACTCTGGCTGCCTGGGGTAGGTACTGGGGTAGGGACAGCCATTTGGGAGAAAAAATCCAAGAGATGGAGGGGACGTGCTTCGTGGAAGACAGACTTTGCCCAGGCTCGAGCCTATGTTGAGACTGAAGTATAAAGAGAGTAACAAGAGGCCACGTCTTGATGATGGCTCTCTTTTGACCAGCAGGACAATGCTGACCAGAGCTCTGCAGAGGAGCTGTGCTATGCCCTCATCAATCACAGAGTCCTCAGGAGAAGGCCGTCGGGGAACTCTGCTGAGGGGTACTATGAAAACGTCTTTCCCCAGGCTGAGAGGCCCAGAGAGTTGTGGAGAGGAACCGAGACTGACTACTCACTTCTCCATGTGCCTTCCACCCCTAGGCATCCTCCTGCCCCAGAAAATGAATATGAATTTCTACCCACTAGAACCTCCTCTCACAGCCTGGAATAGCCACACCCACTTACACCACTTCTGAAGCTCAGTTTTCCCATTTATAATGAAGCAGTTGGACCAAAATTTGTTTCAGCCCAGCAAATAAACCTGGGGATAGTAGGGCTCTGCTTCTCTCTCCCACCCCACCCCCACCCCTGCATATACAGAACAGCCCCTTCTATAGGTGTCTCTGTAGAACATGGTTTATAAACCACAGGGCCTCTTAGATCCTACTCAGTATTCAACATCCAAAAATCAATCAACTACCCTGAACAGTCTTTGAGAAGGGACTGAGCATATTTGGTTCTAAGTGGCTTTGGAAATGGGCTGCTGTACTCAGAGGCAGAGGGAGTGGTCCCTGGTCTCCTACAGCTACTCGTATCACAAAGGGTCCAGCTCTTCTGTCCAGGTTCTTCACATAAAATGTCCCCAGGCTTGTCCCCTGAAGTCACAAGGAATCTGTACCCAAGGAGAAGTCTACTCATTCTACATGTGTTTATAGGCCCAACTGCTCACTCACAGCTTTCTAGGTGGGCACCTGCATGTTCCTCTTATACCATGCCTCTAAGTGATGTCCTTTGCATGGTGTCCTTTGACTTTCTGGCCCTGGTGGCTTGGTTGGTTACATGGGTTGAATCGGTAAGTCCCAGGCCAAAATTTTATATAATTTTTATGTAATTGTAGTCCATATATATTTTTTAACTTTGTATTTAAATCTTAATAAGAAAATCATAGCATTAAAGAATGATAGTGTAGAAAGATGTTTGGAGATCCTCTAATCCCAGTATTTTTTTTTTTTTGGCTCATTGGTCCAGTGTAACATTGTAAGTTAGTGGCAGAACTTTATATGGAGCCTGAGTTCCTGGTTTCCAATTTAGCACTCTTTCAATGTACTACATAAAACAGCCTCTACTCCACAGAATATGTACATGGTAAATAATACATCATATACAAAATAGGAATAAAATATCCACACAAAGAAAATAACACATACACACAATCCTTCTCTAATGGGCACTTCTTCACATGCTCTGATTATTTTCCCTCATCTGTCCTGCAATGTTCCTACAATTACATCTATCCCCTAAAATAGTGGTCATCAAACTGTGGCCCCTGGGAGAAATGTGGCCAACTGCTTGTTTTGTAAATAAAATGTCATTGGAATAATATAGCCATAGTCATATGCTTATGTAATGTCTGGGGATAGTACAGATTTAAGTAGTTGTGATGCACACTGTAGGTTCTACGAGAAAAACCCAAAAATATTTATTTTGGGCCCTTTTCAAAAAACATTTTGGAGACCCTTGTCCTAAATAATCAGAATTAAGATAAACTAAACAGAAATGTGTTGGGGTATTAATTTGACTTCTAAGAGCTGGTACCAATAAAATGCTATGGAAATATTAAACCACAAATTAGATGAATAAGTCAATAACAATTAACAAACTAGACTATTTCTATATTCACACCTGTTTTTTCAACTTCCTGTTTCAACCCCTGGCTGCTGTCTTAATTTTAAGGATTTTAAAATAGTAAGAGATTTGTTAAGACAAACAATAGATGTATGTTTAATTACTGTTTTGTTCCCCAAACTACTTTGGTCTGTTTAACCAAAGTTAAATAATCTTGTTATTTAAAATGTTCTACAGGGACAATAGGGGAGAGGATTGAATGGGGGTGGGGAGTGTCCAAGGTGGGGGAGAGTGATGCGGGGAAAATGGAAACAACTGTCATTGAACAACAATAAAAAGTTAAAATAAATAAATAAATAAAAATGCCCCTCAAAAGAAATAAAATAAAAGTTCTAAGTGCCCATTGGGCATAAATCCAGTGGCTTGAGGTTGGATGTTTCAACACAGGTTTTCTGAGACTTCAGCCAGTTGATGGTCTTCAGCCAAAAAGCCAAACAAATCTTAGTGTCTTATCCTCTACTAACTTTCTCTTTTCAGCACAATTCTTTTACACTGAACTCTAACTTTGACCTTTGGCCAAGATTCACTCAACTTCAAAATGAGGCAGGGGTGGAGGTAGAGAATACTGTATGAAATGTCAGTATGACTTAGGGGACAGAGTGTGAACTCTGGGGTGAGACAATCAGTTATTCGAATCCTGGTTCTCTCTTTTCCTCCCTCCATGAGCCTTGAGCATGTAATTTGGAGGCTCGGCTTTTTCACCCACGAACAGGAGAATTCCATCTAATGTATGTAAATCATTCATCACAGACCCTGAATAAATGACATCAAAGAGCAAAATGAAACAAAAAACTTTATGATGTATATAAAACACCATGTGTTTTTGTGCCTGGTGATCCAGGTCACCCAGCAGTCTTCCAGCAAGGCAGAAACACAAAATTCTGGGGGTTGTGCTGCAATTTTTCACTTGGATATTGAACTATTGTGGAGCTGATGAGCTCCAATATTCTTAGTACAATATGTTATATTTGATTGAGCCTTATCCTGTGAAAACCTTACCTGTCTGAGATAGTATTTGCCTTTTATTGGGAACATATTAAGTATAAATGCTTAGCCAAAAATAGTTGTTCTTAAAATGAAATTTGAGAGATTATGAAAAGAATTACATTTGAGCAGAAAAGTCTTTTGGGAGTGCTTTCAAATATCTACAATGCCTGTATATAATACTAATCCTTTTTTATAGATATCAGGATTTCTGATGAAAATTGTGCACCATCTTCACAGAAAAAGCACACAAGACAAGCCAGTAAGCCAGGATAAGTAGAATAGTGAAACTGAGACAGATAGTTAAACAGGCAATTTGTAGCCATTTAGTAAATTTTATCTTCCCTGATCCAAGTACTGTTAAGAGTAAATGGTATGCCCTTCTCCTCCCCAACCAGAGGGTAAATCAGGGAGCTAAATAACAGAAACCTAATTAGTGTCATTTACCAGCCACACCCAAGGACAGATGAAGTTAATGGAATTCATCTTATTTTAGCACAGCAGCCTAAATTTGATGAATATTCTGTTGAGATAGTCCTCAAGACCACTCCTAAACTCCCAGCCTTTAAAAACCTCAAAAGACAGGTCCCAACATACACTCTTCCTCCCAGGAACATGCCTGTGACTCTCCCTTCTCCTCTTCTTCCCCAACAGGCAAGCATCTCCAACCCTAAAGAACCCCATGATGCTTGCAACCAGGAAACTATGGGCTGAGGCTCCCAGTTTTCCCCCTGACCCTGTCCCCAAGACCCCCTTTTCCCTGACTCTTAGTGAGCCAGAAAAGCCCAGCCTAGACTCATTTCTCCACCTAGTCCCTCTCCTGTTGCTTCCTCTATCCTAGGTCCTTCTTTGTTTCACTATCCCCAGCTTTAATAAACATGCTCTCAAAATTACCTGGACTTGTAATTTGAAATCTTTCCTGCTAGAAATCAAGAACTTACACACCACTGGCCAGCCCTAGGCAGACCTGCTCAAGGTCAGGTCCAGTATCTTTAACACACACACACAATATTTGTATACAATTTCAAAAAATTGGGAATGCAACTACTTAGTTAAAAAATTCTTGTTCTTGGTTTTTTTAAAAATGAGGCTGAAAATTAAATCGTTCCCTCAAGTCACAAAAAAATCAGAAAACCCCCCTCCCCCATGCCGGTCTCAGAACCATACACGGCCAAAGCTCACAGAGGCACGTTTATGCAGCTACTGAGGGCTCTGTGGTTTCCTTTTTGCATTTAACTAGCATCTATAAATAATCCCTAAGTCTGTGAATAGATTTTTGTTTAGAACAGAAAAGAGGCACAAGAAAAGGGCAAAGATAGGTGAGGAAAATCTACCGTTAACAATAAATAAATTCAAATGTTGACATTATAAGGACAATCTCGGGTTCTACAAGTGTTCTCAGGGATGGAAGGGCATAGGCAGAAGTTGGAAGGTGAGCCCCAGGACTCCACAGAAGACTTCAGAGAACAGGATATTCTATTTATATTTCCTGACTCTGTTCTCTTCCCAGCCAGCTTCTTGTCTTCAGAAAGCAACTTGAAAGCCACTGGATCTGAGTATACATCAGGTCTGCCAATTGTTAAATGGGTCAGTATAAGTCCCTCCCCCTTTCCTACAGACGGTTCTTTTGCAAGGCACTTGGGGAAAGATTAAGTGTCATCATAATCCCAGAGAGTCTTCTACCATCCGACAATCACACTTCTCAACTCACCCTTCCCCCTCTCCATTCATGCTACTTGTGGATTCCCAGCTGTCAGCCAAACCCGAACTGAACATGACTTCGGGGTTCCCAGCCAGGTGGGAGGCCATTGATGCTGTGTGGTGGCCCAAGAGGCTGAGCTTTGCTTCCCAAAGCTGGGGAGCTCTGGGCTTATCCTCCTACTTTTCCAGGCCTTGGTTTCTTAACTATGAAAGAAGGGGGCTGCTCTCTAATGCTAATCATAAAGAAAAAATATTAAAAAGATGGGCCTGAATGCAGCTGCCAGAAATGCACTAATGAATAGTGTGAATTAACTTATTCTAAAGCCATGGAAAAGAAATCAGAGCAGAGAAGAAATGTCTCCCATTTTTCTCAACACTGATCAGTCTCTGAGTAGAGAAGAGCAGAAGTTTATGTCTGGAGTCCACACCTAAGTGGGAAAGGAGAGAACATTCATCAGATCCTGATAAGACGCAAACACATGTGAAAAAAGGCAATCCTATTTATTCAAATCCCACCACTACTTCAGGATCAGTTAATGTTCTACATCCCAGGCAAATATTTCTCCATTTAAACTACACTGGCTACTCTTTTTTCTGTCTTTATTTAATTTTAACATCTGTCTTTTTTTTTCCTCGTTTCTTGTGTCAACATAAGAAATGTCCAAACCTGTAGGAATTTTAATGAGTTTATTTGAGCCAAACTGATAACTTGCTGGGAAGCAAAACCTCAACAAATTAGCAAATGCTCTGGAAAATGGCAGTTTTGCTCCTTTATCTTATACATTACAACCAAAAGAGAAGATGTTAGTGCCTTATGTGAAATCCACTGGTAATAGGTTAAGTAGGCAGGAGAAAGAAAAGTAGGGGAGAACCTCTAGGATTGGATAAAAAGTAAAATGATAAGACACAAATGAGGTCTGTTCAGAAAGTATCCAGCCATGTGATATGAAAAACAGAGACGTTTAGTGAAGAAGATACAAGATCCTCACACAGTTCTCCGAGCACAATGTTCCTTCTGCTCTGGTAGCAGAAGCCACAGAACAAATTTTGCCATGTGTTTCATGCCAAGATCCTGAGTCAAAATCTCAGACATAGTAGTTTTTGGAACCCCCAAATCAGCTTCCAGTTCTTGCACTGTCAGTCAGGGATCTTAGTTGCCTGCAGCCTGCACGGTCCAATGGTGTCCAACCCATGGCCTGTCCCACTGTATGTGGCCTAGGATGACTATGAATGTGGCCCAACGCAAAATCATAAAGCTACCTAAAACCTTTTTTTTACTCATCAGTTTTTGTTAGTGTTTATGTGTTTAATGTGTGGACCAAGACAACTTTCTTATTCCAGTGTGGCCCAGAGACGCCACAAGGTTGGACAGCCCTGCATACATGTTCAACATTCTCAGGTGTTCTGCTTGTGGCAGGCCTTCCAGAATGTGGATCACTTTCAATAGATTCTCAACCATCTTTGAGGCCTTTGTGCCACACTTTCATTTGCACTGCACTCATTGCATTGTCCCCAAAAGCCTTCTGAAGCATCCGAATAGTTCCCACAGAGGGATGTTCAAGCTTAATGCAAAATTTGATGTAGATCCATTGCCTTGCTTGCTCAGTCATTTTGAATGCAATGGCCACACAGAACACATGCCCATTCAATCAACAACATCTACTGCCCCCTCTGACTAGCATAGTAAAGTCATCATTGTTCACACACGCACATTCCAGCCCACTTTCCTTGGCTGCCAGGTTACATCGATGTCATGCAAACTGTTCTCATTATATTAACAATGGCTGGACTTTTTTCAGACAGACCTCATACTTTTTTTACATAAGTGGGTACAGCATAGTTAACAACCAACAATTAACACAGCGACAGTAACAATGAGAGGATCTGTGGTGCCCCTCTTTCACAGTTGCCAGTACTTTGAGGGCTCTGGAAAAAGAAAATTTGACATTCCAAGGTATGTTATTGTAGATGCAAAAAGACAATAGACAGGCTCAGTTAAGGTAAAGATTGACTTTTTTCAGGGAAGATTCTAGCCTAGGACATGACTGCCTGCTGTGACCTACTTTTTGAAAGTTTTTGATTTCAAACATTTCCATGTTGTTACTTTAGGTCCCTGAGTTTGTAAGTCCATCACACAGGCCTCACCTGGGCTTGTCAACTTTGGTATGTGGCCCCATTTGTCCATATTTGTTTTATCTGTGTCACATTTGTTTTACCAGAGAGCCCCAAGATGTTCCAGAACTGTCAGTAAGGTCCTATTGCTTGCCACCTAGAGGCATAACTCTAAAGACAGGAGTTTGGTGCAAAAGAAAGTGGTTGTTTATTTAAAGGTTATAGAGTTTTGGAATGGTGGTAAGTTTCTACCTCAGGGCCCCACTCCCTTTAAAACACCCAAAGACAAACAGACCTGTCACCCTCTGCTGGTTCAGGAATGCACCTCAAATCCCTTTTCGCACTCCTAAAAGTACCATCCTTTATGAAATGCAGATAACTGCAGCAGGATTATCCAGGCAGCTGGGCAGCTTCCTGGTTGCAGTTCAGCTAGTGCAGCCAATTTCTGTGCTGGAGGAGTGCAGGGGCTTGGAGTGCAGCCACATGGCCTCAGGGAACCTGCCAGTCACAGGAACTTGGGCTTCCTGCAGCTGACCAGGCTAGCCAGGGGAAAGGAAAAAGCCAGCAACAGACCTTGTGCTCCCTGGCTCCATTTAAAAGCCCTTTCCCAGAATCCCATGTGCCCTGGAAGCCAGTGGGAGTGTCCAGTGTTCCAACCAACGAGGGCCAGTGCTTGGCAGTGTGCCTCTGTCCCCTCCAGCTACCAGGTTTAGCAAGGGGGAAAAATCCTGAACCACTCTTGCTCTGTACAAGGCCCCTCCCTCTGGTGGCCCCTCCCTTCACAGGGAGAGCAACCTAACCTCCAATTCTACCTTGGGGTTTCCTCCCAGGCCCTGCCTTCTTCAGCATGTGGTGTGACCCCTCTGTTATATGTGCAGAGTCTGTGTCCCTGTAAGACCAGAATTTCTTTACTTACTGTCTTCTTCACTGGTGTCTCCTACAACTTTTTGCAAACTCATCATTAAAAAGTCTACAGAACTCATTTAAATTGCAAGGCAAAAAAGAATTGTGCGTGTAGATAGAATTTTTGTTGGGGTTGGAGGGCAGGTTTGTCTGACCTGGCTGTATTCTTTCTATCCATATCTAAAGGACTTCCAAAAAAGACCAGTTTTACTTCTTAGATCTTTCAATTATTTTACAGATATGTGTTAAAACCTTATTATGTACCAGACATTATGCTCATAATTAGAATGTGTGATGACCAACAAATTCACCTCTGATAGAAGAGTGTATAAATACCATATTTTGCCATGTATAATGTGCACTTTTGCCCAAATTTTTGAGGGAGAAATAAGGATGTGCATTATACATGGGTATAATGATTACATATCATGGGTATAATAATGGGTGTAAAAATCCCATGTATAATGCACACAAAAGTTTGGGTGCATATAATACACAGCAAAATATAGTAAGTGCCTTTTTTTCCCAAGCCCTCAAAATGCTTTAGTCACAAAGTTCAGTTCTTTCCAAAAAGAACTGAAAAAGTCCACCCTATGGAAAACCCTATGACTTGCAACTTGTCAAATCTCAAGACAAGATACTTGCATCTTGGTGCTTTCCAAAGGAGAAGAAAGATCAAAACCAACCCTGTCCTGACCCGAAATGAACCAACTCTTCCTTCCAGCCCCAGGCCCTTCAGACACCTGGCCCTGCCTGGAAAGATATGGAGGGGAATCAAAGTACCCACCCCACACTTACTGAAACAGAGAGGAGAGCTCCGCCCACCCCAGTTCAATCTCATTCTCTCCCAAGGGGAAGCTGCCCTCAGGGAAATGAAAAGATCGCTTCCAACACCATTTACTGCACAAAAATACCAACCCAAATCATGGGCCCTGGAGAGTCAGCGCCAATGAAACAAACATAAATGCAACAGAGTAGAGGCAAAAATAATTTATTGTAAATATTTTAAAATCCATTTCCATTAATTTTTTTCATTATTTTCTAAAAAGTACAAATATACTAAAGTTTCTACTTGACATGTAAAAAATAAAGAGGAAGATGGATAATTCACCTGTTTCGCTAGTTTGAGGAACTATCCTCAAAATGAGACACTGTGTTAAAATAAATGTATCTTCCAGTTAAATAAGAAAGTTCACATTATCCAGAGTCCTGGGTCACAGAGAGCTCAAGGCCAATCCACCTGGGAGACAACACTCAGACACACCCTCCCACAGCTGCCCCTCAAACTCTCACTTCCACCTAAGGCCAATCTAACTGAGATGTTAGGGTGAAGGACCTCTCATTACAGCATGACAAAACTCTTTCTCCTGGAAAATTTTCAAACAATTTTCCCAACAAAACAAATATCCTGTTCCTTCATGACAGGCAGTTCTAGATCTGCAAATGACCAATCTAGTCACTAATATTCCCCCCACCCTGCCAGTGAACAGGCATTAAGCTTCCAACAATTTGTTTCAGAGAGTGGTTCTTCCTGTTTCATCATCATCTTCCGTAAGACCCACAATCAGTGCCTGAAGACACTGGGTCATACAGGAAGGCCATTGCCACCGGACGATGGAAAGCCCACGTGCAACAGCTGCAGCAGACGGGAAAGAGTCTTAATGATTCCCTGATGGAAGGCTGTGACAATACACATGGAAGAACTATCCAAAATGACAGCAGTGTGTTCAAAACTCTCAGGGGAGCATGTGGCTAAAAGAGGTGTTCAGAAGCCACAGGAACACTGAGGAGATGCAAAAATAGTTTAAAAACACACATCTTATTTCTGCAGCTATAGCTAACACAGTAACATTGGATGATGTGCCTGCCTACAGCTGGTTACCTAAGGAATGTAGCTACAGGTCATGAGAGTAGACACAGAACGAGGCTGCTTTGATCCTGCAAAGTGCCCTTCTTTTCCTCACAGGCTAGCTTAGAGGTAGATCAAATACAGTGGTGAGTGGGTGGGGGATTTCAGTGAGCCGGCAGCTCAGTTCTCCCTGACCTGCTGCCACCTTTCCCTGGGCTCACTCCACAAGCACAGTTTGGCAGGATCCTGCCTGAAAGACTACTCTACCACTTAAAAGAAAGTGTCCACATGTGGGTGGAAACAGCTAGTGCTTCCAGAATGGCCCTGATCTCACACTGCAAGGTCTGCCCTGCGACCCCATCACCCCTGCCCTGTCTGGCCTCCTGCCTTTATCACAAGTGCAACCAGGACAGCTCTCGGCTGCTGTTTTGCTGAACGTTGTAACTGTGCACAGGCAGGGGAAAAAGAACTGTGCCCAGACCTCTCGTCATTGCACATGCTTCAGTGTTAGTTCACAGTCTTTTTCCTGCAAAATGGAATGAATTCTCCTCATCCCACGGTTCAGGGGATCACTGCTTTCAGACACAGGCCGACCTCGACCACTTCACTCTGAAAAGAAAACACAAACAAAAGGCACTAAGTTTTTTAGAGCCATGCTTATTTTAAACATGTATGTCTCTACTTTTTATCTGTTTTGAATAATACACTAATATAAAATTGGAATATTTGTAAGTTCCTAGCAAATGTACTCTTTAGTCCACATATACACACACACCCCCTCTGAGTCTTTTTCAAAAGGCAACTAGCACACTGTGGGCTCATTCGTTTTGGTGTAATTCACAGGAACATTTGATGAGGCCTGTGGGTACTGTGGACATGTTAACATTCAGTCTTTTTTCACAATCTCACTATAAAAATACCTCTAAATTTTCAGAGTTTTTTGAAAGGTGCACAGTATATCGTCAGAAATTCTGATAAGGGGAATGGTGTGGACCCAGCCTGACCCAGAGGGTGCTGCCCACGCAAGGACCTAGGGATGCTCTATGGAGAGCCCTTCTCCCCCAGGGCCTCACAGTTGGCACTGGGGGTTGGGTGATTCCTCGTAGGAGCGAGCACTGGAAGATGTCTGACAAGAATCCCTGACCTCAACACTAGATAGCAGTACCCAACATACACTCCCAATTGTGACAACTAAAAGTGTCTCCAGCCTTGACTGGTGTGTCTCAGTTGATTGGGCACCATCCCACAAAGTGAAAGGTCACCAGTTCAATTCCTGGTCAGAGCACATGCCTGGGTTGAGGGTTTAGTTCCGATTTGGGGCATGTGCAAGAGGGAGCCAATAGATGCTTCTCTCTCACATGGATGTTTCTCTCCCTCTCTTTCTCCCCACCTTCCCTTCTCTCTAAAATAAATAAATAAAATCTTTAAAAAGAAATGAAAATGCTTCCAGACATTGCCAAATATCCCCGAGAGGGGTAAGGGGGTGCAAAAGTGCCCTTGATGAGAATGACTGCTCTTTGACTAAACTCTGCAAGCCTTCTGGGGGAATCTATAAACAGCCAAAAAGGTTTCCCTTGATACCCCAGGTGGTTCTTTCAAGGACAAAACTCACACTGACTTCTCTGCCAGCAGCCAGCTCATCATTTTACCCAAAATGTGCAAACAAGATTCACTGTTCTCACTTCCTGGACCTTTTCATCTTCTCTCCACAGAAATCCGGTTTTGCCTTTGTTGCCTCTTAGTGTACTGACTGTTTACATGTGAGAAACCTGTACAAAATAACTAACCCAGATCCAAAATATCTCATGACATCCAAAATAAGTGACTGTTTTAGATGTTCACAACAGACTTCTCCTCCTTATTCCCAGGCCCCAACCACGCATAAGGTGAACAAGCTCAAAAACAGGGGCAGTGGAAGGGGTTGATGCATTAAAAAAATTTTCTTTAAACTACATGGTATCATAATAAGTGAAATAAGTCAGGCAGAGAAAGACAAATACTACACGCTCTCACTTATATGTGGAATCTAAAAAAATTAACATAGAAAAAGAGAGCAGATTGGTGGTTGAGCATGGGGGGTGGGTAATTAGGATGAAGGTGGTTAAAAAGTACAAACTTCCAGTTATAAGATATGTAAGTACTGGGCCCCAGCTGGTATGGCTCAATGGATTGAGTGCTGGCCTGTGAACCAAAGGGTCACCAGTTGGATTCCCAGTCAGGGCATATGCCTGGGTTGTGGGCCAGGTCCCCAGTAGGGGGCGTGTGAGAGGCAACCACACACTGATGTTTCTCTCCCTCTTTTTCTCCCTCCCTTTCTTTCTCCCTCTCTTCCCCTCTCTCTAAAACTAGATAAATAAAATCTTTTTAAAAAACGATATATAACTACTGGGGATGTAATGTACTTGTTGACTATAGTTAACACTCCTGCATGGTACATTTGAAAGTTGCCAAGAGGGTAAACCTAGAAAGTTCTTATTACAAGGTAAAAACATTATTCTGTCAAAAAGAAAACAACAGCTCAAAATGAAGTCCCTTTTGCAAAGTCCCACCAAGACTAACTTACTGCCTAAGTCACTTGCAATGTCAGCCTTTCTCAGGAGAAAGACTTAAAACCAAGGAGTCTGGAATTTTGGGGTCAGCACCAGTGAGGTAATCTGCCTGGAAATCCCCCCATCTTCCCTTGAGGGAAGGTAACCTTGCGTGAAGTAATCCATCCTTTCAACTTCCTTGCCCTGCCCTCTTCCTGCTTATAAAAACCTTTCATTTTGCAAAATTCCTCTGAGCAACTCTCTATTTACTGGACAGGATGCTGCCTGATTCCTGAATCATCCAATAAAGCCAATGAGATCTCTAGGTTTACTCAGTTGAATATCCGTTCTTTAGCAGCAACCACGAGGAAGCAGGTAATAACTGCACTCGCTGTGGCAACCACTGTGCAGTGCATGTGCCAAGTCATCGTGACGCACACCTTAAACCCACCGTGTGCACGTCAACTGCACCTCAATAAAACCAAGAGGCAAAGGTCAATATTAAAAAATTCCCCTCTGATTATAATAGTAAGGGAAGTTTTTATTTGTATAAGGCAGCAAAATATGCCTGCAGCTAGGTGGAAGAGTCACTGTAGCTCCACATCAGAACATGAGAAACACAGGCATACTCCCCCAGGGATCCGAATCAGAGCCTAACTTAAGGTTCTGACCCTAAAGGGCACATACATAAGGATCCCCGGGGAACTAGAGGCTGGCCTCAGGGAATCCCTGGAAACCTGGATTTGTAAAATTTTGTGTAGGGGGAGAAGTTATGTGCTTTTTCTCTGGGGAGAAGGTACTTGGCTATCTTTAAATTCTCTAGCAGAAATACAAAACTAACAACTAAAAGAATCTCTGCTCTTTGAAGAATTAGAGCATTAACTTTGTGGGAAACTAGTTGCCCAGCTCATCACAGGTGTGGTGGTAACCCTCCAAGCCCACAGTGCATGTGAACATGGGGAACTGGCCTAAGAACCCCACTGGGTCTCACTCGGTCCCTCACAGGGCCCTGTGCCTACGTCGGCCACAGCATCTCTTCCCTTTCTTTGGAGTTTCCCCCTCAACTTGTCCACTCCCTTGGCCTACCTGCCTTCTCTTGTTTGGTCATGGTCTTACCCTATTTGAGAGTAAACTGATAGTCATATTCCTGAAAATACTGAATGGCTAAAAATACTGTACAGGGATGCCCTGGGAAGTGGATGTGGGGTCACAGGAGTCCCCCCCAAAAGAAATGTCTAAGAGAAGAAGCACAGTCTCCTGAGGCACAGAAACAGTCCACCTTATGCTGACCCCTGGGGCCAGAGGCAGAGTGGGGACCTGGGGAAATGTCTCACGCTGCTTGGCTGAGCTTGCCTCAGGCCTCAAAAGCAATGTGCCCTTTATCACACTCCCAACCTCAAAAGAAAATCCTCTTAAACTTTTTCTCACCCTCCTCTGTCCTCCCACACCTGTGTTTGGAAAGGGCAGGTAACCACAGAATTTACAGAGGCCTGAGGACATTGAGACCAGTCACACCACAGCAGCCATTAGAGTTCCCTTCTCTCACCTCTTTACACAGGATGAGGTCATAGGGTTTTTTCCTTTCTTTTTAAAATTCTTGTAGAAGGTGCGTAATCCTTCACCGCACAGATGTATGCCATCGGCCTGGCCCACAGGCACACTTTATTTATTCAGCTGCTCTATAAGTAGACTATTCGTTTATGAGACTTTCCCAGTGAGCTGAAGTTTGGCCTTCTAAATGTCATTCTTTCTATTCGTTTGCTTACTGTAATTTTCTGTGTTCTTAGGCCAAGATTAATCTACTCTCACCTCCCATCCTCAAGAAATGTGTCATCATAGTGAGCTCCTGCCTCTTCTCGTGCTATGAAGTCACACAAGTGCTTCACAATCTCTCTGTTCGCACTTCTGAGGCCAGGCTGCTGGCACTGTGCCTGGTGCTAACCACATCTTCTGATTTGCCTTTTTCATTCATTCAACTAGTATTTATGACCACAAATGTGCAAAGAGTGTTTCTGATGGATGGTAGATGAGAAAATAAAACACCCAAGACTGTTGGCATGTGGGGCTAACGAGAGCCAGTGCCTCCGCAAGGGAGGACTCAGAAATGGAAAGTGAGAAGGGATCGAGAGTCAAAGGTCAAAGCTTCAGAGCAGACAATGGAAGGACATTTCAAAGTTGTGGCTGTTCCACCTCCCACCTTCCTCTTTTCTAGGTCTTGGGCAAAGTGAGAAAAGTTCTCCTGACAAGCAGGGTGTCTTCTATGCTTATTAGACAATGTATCACTTTCTTGTTCTGCTGTTAGCCTTAACAGCAGTGCATAAGTAAACTTATTATAATCTTCTAAGGAAAGAGGTTAACTTGACTTTTTATGCCCTTCTATTAATTTGTTAATGAACTCATTGGCCTTCAACAGGAAATGAGTGAAGTTTCCATACTGAGATAATCCTTCAATGATTTAACTCTACTGTTTATCTCAAATTCTTTAACACTTTCTTCTCTCGCAAAACCATGGTGTTTCCATGAAGGTTGCACTCATACCTCAGAGAAATTGAGCCTTGGGTTCCAGACCACCACAATAAAGACAGAATCACAATAAGGCGAGTAAAAATCTCTTTGCTGGTGAAGGCTTTTGCCTTTGATTTGTAAAAACTGCAACATCCATGAAGCACAATAAAGTAAAGTACAATAAAATGAGGTAGACCTGAACTAATAATACCAGAAAGTGAAATGTGGGGCTTAGCATGTAAGTGAACTACAACAAGAAAACATTCAGCAATCCTCATCTTTATAGTTCAATTATTTTTTCCATGATTTTCCCCCAACTACTCAGCCTGATCATGGAGGGCAGGGACTGTGTAACCTCCACAGAACAGGAAACATCACCCCCACAGAAATTAACCCGAACCCTCTGTCCCCGGCCTGGCTCACTTGCTCACCAGCACAACTCTGTCTTCTTGTTCGACTTACCGTACAGCAGGAGGGACTCTGGATCAAGCTCCAGAGTCTCACAGCCAGACAGGCTCTGATCATGGAAATCCTGTAGCAAAATGCCCAGCACCAATTCCTCACTCATCATGTATTTCATAAAATTTTTGTCTTCGGATGGAACCCCAAACTGCAGGTGGTAGGTTATGGTGGCATTTTCTCCTCTGAAGGGCAAACTAAACAGAGGCAATCAAACACAACAAGATCACATTGCAACTCCAGACTTGTTTTAGCAACGACACTTTTTATTAGTGCCGCGTGCTCTTCCGGGGACAAAATAGCAAAGGGTGTGCTGGGAGAATCCCATTCCATAGGTCTAACACAAAAAGTTCAGGTGATCCTCACTTACTCCTTCCTCCTCAAATGTATTCCCTATAGGAGTCCACCGAGAGGCCAGTGAGGGGAGAGATGGGACCCAGCTATTGTCAAGGTAGATCTGAGGTAGATCTGTGGCGCATTGTCTGCCCCAACACCAGCTTTTCTTTGACCTGCCCCTGACCCCTGCCAAGGCAGACCAGGGAAGTCCTGTTCTCTTTCGGTATTCCCTTCTCCACGTATTCACTCTACATCCATTCCCCACCCCAACAAGTGTGCGTCAGTCAGAGCTGTTTGCTTTAGCCAGTTAATTATTTGGTTTTTATTTTTTTTAATTTATTGATTTCACAGACAGAGAGGAGAGGAGACAATAGACAGACACACAGGAAAACAGACATTGATTTGTTGTTCCACTTATTGATGCATTCATTGGTTGATTCTTATATGTGCACCGACGGGGAATTGAACACACAACCTTGGTGTATCAGGATGATGCTCTAAACAGCTGAGCTACCTGCCCAGGGCCCATATTATTGTTTAAAGTAGGACCCAAAGCTCTCTGCCATCAGAGGTGCAGAACTCCTGGGCTCCCACCAACCGCCCTCTTGTACCAGCAGCAAATTATACCTCCCCAGTTTGTTCCCAAACTAAGAAACTTATTCTGTCCCGTTTGCACTCCCGAGGCTGCCAGCTTCACAGCTCTCAGGAAGGAGACCTAAGGAAAAGGAGTGTTCATATTCCTAGAAAATATTTTTCCTGTTTCCAAAATAAAAATAATCATAGAGCTATTCTCAGTTGAGTAGCATATATCACTTGTTAAATGCTACATCAACATTTAGATTTTCCAAACTTATCCTATTACTTTCAAAAAAGACCCAGATTAAGAACAGGCAATAAAATTATTAAGAGATGGCCAAATCTGAGACTCTCACCCCAGGGCAAGTTTTATAGACCCTTCAGTCCCAGTAGTGAATGCTGTCCCGGTTAAGAACAGGCACAGGGCTCCCTCTTGTGGCCAGAGGTTACATAGACCAATACCTTTACATGGGGCTGACAACAGTCTATAAACTATAAGAAAGCCAAGAAGTGTGCCAAACCCTATGGTTTAAATGAATAACAGACAGTCGAGACTCTGGAGAAACAGTTTCAAGCATGCCACTACAGGCAGGATGAAAAATGCACTTTCAAACTCTAAGCCAGCGACTGTAGTTTACAGATGTTCCTTATGCTTTACCTTCTAACTGTCACTAATGATGGTCGCATCTGGACAGTCTCTCTGCACTCCCACGAGCAAGGACTGGGGTTGGCGTATGGGAAGGACTAGAGGCTGACTTTCACAATACCAAGGCCAGCAGCTGAGAGCGAGGATTGTTCTGCCTAGCATCATCCCAGCAAATCAGGTCTCAAGGTGAATTTGTGTAAGGCTGAGTTCTCAGGGGAGAAGAGTGATTTCCAGGGAAGCGGAGACCCCTGTGGGCTTTGCCTCATCTGCCCACCACCTGAGTGGGTCCAGTGGCTAATGAACCAATGGGCATGTCCCAGGTTCCTGCTGGGCCAGTGCAGGACTGAAGTCAGGATCCCCCTGTGGACACAAATGTCTCTGGGCGTGTGGCTATCTCCTGCTCCCAGGAGCAACAGTGTTTTTGGAGGCAGTGGCTTTTGTTTCTCAATTCGACATTGTTGAAACTCTGACTAAACTTTTAAAAATGAAACAAAAATGTTTCACAGGCAGAATTTCATTATCCAAAATACTAAAATCCTTGGGTTTTTCTTTCCAATAACTTTAAAAGGCAGATTCTCTTATAGTAAATCTTCAGATTTCTAGCCACGTTTTACTCATTTTTTCTGATGAGTTTTTCCCAGGGTCAACCCCAACCCATTATGCGATCCCACCTCCTCTAAGCCCATCCTGGGAGGCTAGATTCTTGAAAAAGCCCTTCAGGTTCTGAACATCATCCTTCTCTCAAGTCTGTCTCAGTCTTTGAGTTGTAAGTTGGGGCAAGTGCATGGAGGAAAGCACGCTGGTTCTGATTATGCACTTCCTCCCTTTCTATTGGTGCTTTAGTACCAGCGGTTTGTGATTAAAACGAGCAATGTCAAAGAAGTCACCTTACTCGGCCATAAGAAAGAATGAAATCTTATAATTTGCAACAGCACAAATGGACCTAGAGGGTATTATGCTAAGTGAAGTAAGTCAATCAGAGAAACACAAATACTATGTGATTTCACAGAAATGGGGAGTCTAAAGAACAAAATAAAGAAACAAAATTGAAACAGACTGATACAGAGAACAGACAGATGGAAAGGGGGGTTGGGGACGGGATTAAGAAGCACAAATCAGCAGCTACAAAACAGTTATGGGGATCTAAAGTGAAGCATAGGGAATATAGTCAGCAGTATTGTAGTAAAACTTTGTATGGGGTCAGAGTGCTGGAAACTGCAGAGAGAGCACTTCATAAAATATATGACTGCCTAACTACTATGCTGTACAGCTGAAACTAAAGCAAAATAGTACTGAACATAAACTGTAACTGAAAAATAAAGTTTAAAAGACAAAAGATGTCACCGTAAGCTAACATGCACTTAGCAATCCACAAAGGAGGAGGACTGTGTTGCCCAGGCAACCTGCCGTTGCCTGTGTTTTCCACCCCATTGTGCTACCATCTGCTTCACTAGCTTCCCCTCCCGTGACTATTCACCTAACGGTGGCTGGCCTGGCCGGTGGGGGAAGTGTGTGGCAAGGGAGGGGACGTCGATGGGATACAAAGGCCTTTGATGGTTGCTTTCCAGGGATATCTTAGGAACGGTAGATAATAACACTCAGGTAAATTTTGTCCTAACAAACAAAAGGATAATCAAATGACTCTTCTACACACATATGTCCTTTCACATGTGTCTACTGACATACGCAAAAATATTACAGATTAGGAGGAAATTTAAAAAGAAAAAATATGTGTGTGTGCTTGTGCTATACATGTGTAGCACATAAAGTATACATAGTAAGTACATGTATAGAAGAGTCCCACCAAACTGCTGACGTGATTCGTTTTGCAGAAGGGCATGCATTCACTACGTGTATGGCATCGATTGGCATACGCAGTGTCCGGGGATAGGAGGGCAGTGGTGGGGAACAGAAGGCAGACTTTCCCTGTAATATATATCTTTATATTTTTAATATTAGACAGGAAACATGAACTCCTGTAGTACCTGTGTCCCTCAAAACCATAAGGGAATGCATGCCTTCTGTTGCTTACATCACATCACTCTCTGAGCTCCAGTTCCATTTCGACCCTGAGCTCACTGGAGTGCCCTTGTTAGCAGGAATGGTGTGCCTGCGACTGGCTTTTCCTCTCTTCCTGTGACTTTATGGAGTCATCTGATTAATCTGAGCTTCATTTTTCTCCTTTGTGAAATAAGAGAGTTGAGCTAGTTGGTGTCCAAAGGCCCTCCCAGCACCAACACTTTACAAGTCTATCACTGGATCCCTTTGAGCTTTGAGACCTGGGAAGTCCTTCTAGGCAAATAGTGGTGTCCCTTTCCAGATCCTCCAGGGTCTTACCTGAAGTTTGTTTCCACTGAAGTAAAGTAACGGCTCAGAGACGGCGATGAACTGTACACATCTACAAGCTGAAACAAACAGGAACAAGTAAAACAAACATACACATTACTGCCGGGTTTTACTGCATGTCACCTGATAAGGCAAAACCACTCCTGGCCCAAGGGAAGTCCAGCTAGCTGGAAACTGACTTATTCAGAGACTCTGGGTCAAAAAGAAGAAAGAAATGGGTCTAGCTCCAATCAAAAGTCAAGTTCACACTCTCTTAAAAAAATCTCATAAGGATCACATGACTGGGCTGAGATTTCGACTTCTCTTATGTATTGCACTGACACGTCATGGCCTTAACATCAATGAGGGTGGCCCGCAGCCTGAGCCCACACAGAGCCGAGGACACGGGCAGGAGAGAACGCCGCAGTGGCTGGGAAGACAGCAGAAAGGCCACTCAGCTCTTCTCTCCTTTCTCCAGAGCTTCAATGTAAGAAGAAACACCCATTTGAAGCCACAGGTAGGACACTTTCCCCTGGAAAATGGGACCAAGTGGGAATGGTGTATAACCACAAAAACAGTGGAGTTCTTATTTTATGGTAAAATGTGCAGACTGAGCTAGAGCCCAGTGAGCTAATTACCAGAGTCGGGCACAGAAGCTAGTTAGAAAACAGCTTCCAGAATAAGAGAAGTACCTCCCCTAGGTTATCAGAGGCACCATGCTTAACTCTTGCATCAGGCATACACACACAGCTACTGGGATGGCTTTAGCAGAGTAATGGCCCTACTGTAAGAGAACACTGGCAGTGAGGTATGAGAGGGGCTAGGAAACTGTGTTCACGAAAACAAGACAATAAAGCAAAAGAGAGGACACAGTATTCCAACACCCACTCCCATTTACCTTCCATATCCAGAAACTTTAGGAAACTGTCCTAACTGAAAGAAAGGGGGGCTCTCAACTGACAATAAAACAGAGATATCTCCAAGTTCCTTATTTTTGTTGGGAAGCTGGGGACCAGAAGTCTCTTTCACTTCACTGCACCTTACTTTTATCATACGCAAATCATTCTTTAAAAATTTTTACAAGGTTCTTTATATGCATCTCATATGCACCTGTAAGTACACAGGGAGAGCACAGTGATTCCCACTGACCAGGCAGAAAGCAGCTCAAAGGCCCAGGAATCACTGCCAGGCCCTTTACCACTACACAGCGATGATGCACCACCAACACCCATGGGATCCGCTCATGTCTAGCTCTGCGCGAGAGATGCAGGTCTCAGGTAAATAATTAACATCCATGTCACTCTGACATGGAGAGTCTAGAGTGTAACAGGTGACATGCGTGGCTGCTGATTTGCTTCATTTCTGCTCATCAAATACAAAACCCCTCAATGGAAAAGCAACCCAGAGGAAAGCAGCAAGGGGCTCTTTACTCTGCTACTTGCTCTGGAAGCAGCTGGAAGGAAAGGAGGAAAAGGGAACTGCAGAAAAGACATGAACAAGGGAAAGGGAGAAGAGAAATGGAAATAATCTTCCCAGAGTACAAACTCTTGTGATCAAAAAATTGATCACTGTGAGGCACTTGGGTACTCGGAATGGACTCGGCGTGACTGAGATGGAATCGCCTCCTCCGGGAGCTTTGGCAGGAACCAAACAGAAATCAAACAGAGGACTCACTCCATTCAACCTATCACTGCACAGAAAAGTGCAGTGGACATCAGGCTAGCCTTGCTTAGATTTCCTTATCAAAAAGTTTTGGGTCTGGCTGTGAACCACCCTGTCTTTCACAGGATGACCAGGACTTCCCCAGCCAACCTTCATGGTCTGGCTACAGAGCACATGTATTTCACAGAGGGCGTATTCTCCTGAATTTCCCACTCCATTAATCATGCCATATTCACCCATAGAGCCACCCAACCAAGAGCCTGGAATCATGATCCCCCTCGCTCCCGCACCCAACTAGCCATTAATCCTATTGAGTGAGAAGACCTCTTAAATCTCACTTGAATCTTTCTTCTTCCCCCGATATTACCCTAGTTCAAGGTTCCCTCATTTGCCGTCTGAACTACTATAATACCTTCTAATTACACTCTACCTCTAGTGCCTTTTCACCATTGAAATGAAAGTTGACCATATCAACCTGCAGATTAAAATATCTTAGTGCTTTCACAAAGAGTAGGAAAACCTTCAGGATCTGACCCTCCCTGCCGGTTCAGCCTCACCTCTGCAAGTCCCCACCACAGAGCATGTGGAATCCATAGTACACTGCTGAGCAGACTCCCATCCAGAGTATCACTTCCTCCAGGAGGCCTTCCAAGCCTCCATCCCCACCTCAGGGAGTCTAAATGCCTCATCTTTGTGGTTGCAAAACACATACGTTTGCCAAGCAAAACATGTTCTCAACAATAGAATATATCACACCATCTTATACTATCTATTTATTCACTTCCTCTCCTTGGGCTGTGAGCCCCTACTAGCAGCACAGAGTCTGTGGCCCTGGCACTTGGCATGTTGTCTCGCACATTATAGATCCTCAATGAAACTGTAAATTAACTCAAATGTAAGAGCAGAGTGAAGAAACAGAACACTTCCCTCCCTCCAGGACGCATTTAGCTGGAGACCAGGGCTCTGCTCTCTGGCTTTGCACAATAGAAAATCCATTTGTAAGTGTCTATTTCCGCCAAAAACCAAGCTTGAAGCTACTTATTCTGTAGCTCTAGGCCAACTGTTGTAACAGAGTTCATATTCCCAATGGTAAGAACTCAGTGAACGGTGCATAAGGTCCATTACCCTTTTCTGGAGCAGGTGAGGCAATTCCTCTTCAGTGACACACTCCTCTGGAATCTTTAGTGTGACCAAGAATGTCTTATTTGATGATAACTCAAGTATTTCATTTTCATCTTCATCGATGTAAGTTACTAAAGAGAGTGGAAGATGGAAACAAAAGGTAAACATACCTACAAAATAATAAACTTATTTTACTTTAAAAAGGAACAAAACCAAACCAAGCAAACAAACAAACAAAATGACGGCCATTCATCAAAGACAAAGCCTGGTGAGAGAAAGCAAGTATGAACAGAAATGCTCTCTCCTCTTGAAAAAAAAACAAATAAAGACAGGGGCTTCCCTCCATCATGATAAAATTTTATTTGTTTCATGCCCTAAGGGGTCTCAGATTCCACTGAATATAAAGGGGGGAATGGCTAGAGGGATGGAGTGGGAAGAATACACATTTTTGTGTTAAACTGGACCTGCAGCTTAGCTCTGCACACAGATGTCAAGTTGGGTGCTGGGGGACAGTCGGGGCAGGAGTTACAAACAATGGGGGATGGGAGACAGGGAGTGGGCACAATGAACCATCATCCACCAGACAGAGGGGACTTGCATGTGAGCATGTGAGCCTGTGTCTTGAAATCTTCCAGGGAGACTCGGGACGGGCATGAAGTCATCACTCAAGAGCATGTCTCACAGAAGGAACGATGACACACTCTGTCTGCAGAAGGGAAACCAAACTGCACTGAGAGCCCCATGCTGCAGCACCCACATTCCTGGGACAATGAGTTCTGTGTGGCTGCTTGGCTGTAGTGACTGAGCTCATTGATTTGTATGCAGTTAGAGCTAAAGGAAAAACACACAGAGTCAGGAGCCGGCGGGTAGAAGCTGGCACTCCCAGTCCTAATTACACACCAAGTTTCCCTCAGCCTCACCAGCTGAGCCCACGCACAGACCACCTCTCTGGCCTGAGAAAGGTGTGGGTGGGCAGACCCAGGTGTTCGAGTGCTCGTAGACATTTCTGTCCGATTCCAGGCTTCAAACTTGGCAAAGACCATAGTGGAATCAATTCAGTATTTCCGTTAGAAGGGCACGTGAAAAGAAGTAAAAATTCTGGCACTCATTCCCCAATGAAATCTGGAAACGGGAAGGCTGAGGAGCAAGGGAATGCACAGAGGACTTGGCGGAGCAGGCGGAGACTGCCAGCTTGTAAAGGCCCAGCTGCTCCAGGCTGGCTTGGCCAGTCTCTGGGAACTTGAGTCTCAGAAGGGTTCCCACAGTTCCCTGAAAAGTGTGGCTCACTGTGCCGCAACTCTGTACAAACAACATGTTATGCTGACATCTCCTTTCCTTTTGAAAGTCTGGAATGTTAGTATGTGACAGGCATAAGCTGCCTATATGACCCGCCCCTATAAAACCTGGACACTGAGTCTCTCTCTAATGAACTTCCCTAGAGGAAAGATTTCACACATGTTTGGCACAACTAATTGCGAGAGGAATTAAGTGTGTCCTACGGGACAGCACCAGGAGAGGACTCCTGGGAGCCTGTGCCTAATTTCTTCTGGATTTCTCTTAATATCCTTTCACTATGATAAATCGTAGTCATCTCTGCTACTCAGTGCTCAGTCCTGTAAGCCTTCCCATGATCACTGAATCTAGAGGTGATCTTGGAGATCAAAAAACACATGGGATTATCCCTGCATCCTTATTTGTTGTAAGTCATTACATTATTTTGCCTGACAATGGCAGAAAACTTGCAAAGCATAGGAAATTGTAGCAAAGCAAGATATTAACAAGTTTTTAATTAAACCCCCCAACCCCCCGTATTTTGTATTATATAATTGAGGTCTTAATGAAAAGGTTATTTGTATCCTGCTTTGTTGTTTGTCTTCATTCATTTGTTGTTGTTAACATATCAAAAGCCATTCCCCATGTGTTTGAAATTCCTTGAAAAGATTACTTTAATGGCTGCATAATGTTCATAACTGGCTTGCTCACTTTTTGAAATCTTTTAGTGTTTTCAGATTTCACTGCTATAAATAATGCTGCAATGGATATCTTTGAGCTCTACATCCACTACATACATTTCCAAAGTAGATATCATTGCCTGGAAAAGGAAAAGAGGAAGCCAGAGCATGGATACCAAATTTACGTAACTGCTGAACTCAGGGCCCCGAGAAGAGATGACAAGTTTGAAAAGAAATCTCCAATAACAGTTTCAATGACATATGTTTAACTTGTATTATTGAGTAATGAATCTGTCCCAAGACATGGCCAAATAGTTGTGTTTGTTAAAATAAACAACAATAACCATGGGTTTACCTAGTCAGCTAATGTTTTAGTGAGACCTCATCTGGGAAGCATTTTCCATGTAGAGAAAATGTGTTTTTAAAAAAATCTTAAACATGTAAAATACATTGCAGGCATTGCAGGTACACAAAATCAGCTCTTTGGCTAGAATATAAGAAATGAGGTGGAAGAGGGAGGCCTTAAATGCCGGATGTCTAGTGAGGTACTGGAGATTGTGCAATGTCTCACAGGAAGGAGTGGAGGTAAATCTGGTGGTGATGGATGGGATGAAAGGGAACCAGGAGAGAGTGGAGGCAGAGAGGCCCATAGGTGCCAAATTGGGAGAGGTTTTGATTGACAAAGTAGGAAGCACAAGGAAGGAAGAAAGGGAGTAAGGGAAGGAGAGGGGTGGGGGAGGATGGGAAGAAAAAGCCCAGGACAGTGGGACTAGAGCTGACTTCAAAGGTACCCAAACTTAATTTGAATCTCTGCCCAGCTATTTATTAGCCATGTGATCTGAGCAAATCACTTAAATGAACTCTGAGGCTGTTTCTGCAACAGAAACATCAATACCAACATTGTAAGTGATGATGAACTTGAGAACCAACATGTATAAAGTATGTGGCATGGTGCCATGCAGTAACTGGGTAGTCGTGACAAAAGTTGCCAAGAAAACACTACGAAGGAATGATTGATAAAACTTGGTCACTACCTAGATATGGAAGAGGAGAAGAAATAAAAAAATGTTCCAAAGTATCAAGCCTGGGTAACAGGAAGAGTGATGGCTACTACATAAAGCATTATGTGCAGACACTCCTACAACACTTGTAGATATCACCTCGTGTAACTCTCACATCAACCCTGTGAGTTAAATATCAATGTTTTCATTTTAAAATAAAGACATTGAGGCTTAGAGAAAAGGCATAAGTTGTTCAGGTAGATTATGCTACTCAGTAGTAGGGCTGAGTACATTTGTAGATTCGGGTTCAGAATCATTTATATTTTACCAGTGTGGAAACTGAGGTCAAGTGGGTTGAAGAATTCACCTGAATTCACACAACTGGATGGTGGCAGGGCTGGGATAAACCTGGTCTCATGATTCACTGTGAAACTACAAAGGGTCAGCTTACTGGGAAAGAGGATACACGTGAATTGTTGTTTCCCATGCATAACGGTGGAGAAAGTGATAGTTATTTTCAGGTAAAGATGTCCGGCAAAATGTAAGACTAAAACTCAGGAAAAGTGTGTGGATGAGGACCTAGGCGTCCCCTCCAAAAGGAGATGGCTATTAACGGAGGAGCAAATGAGCTCCTAAAGGGGACAGTGAAAAATACAAAAGATAAGACAGCTGCATAGAAGCCTCATGTACCACATGTGAAGGCCAAAGGCAGAAATATCAGGAGACCCAAATAAAGTCTGAGAGTTCTGAGTACATCACAGTTAAGAGAGCCGAAGGCTGCAAATAGGTCAGGGGAAGGGAAAGGGGCCAATCACCAGATTTCAGGATCAAGCAATTGCCCGTGACCTTGGGAAGAACAATTTGGGATCAATGGGCACAAGTGGTTTAAGAATGCACAGGAGGCAAGATCCAAATGCAGATCTCTCTAGAAACTTGCCAGTGAAAGAAGAGAAAGAGAAAAAATACCTAAATGAAGTGGCAAGATTCTGATGAAAGACTGCTTTGAAGGAGAGATGGTGCTAGCACATTTGAAGAGGTCCAAGGTAAGAAGAGTCTGAGGATGCTTAGAGAGCGGGATCTGTCTCAAGGTGCACAGGTCAGAATAAGCTGGCAAGAACTCCGTGAAGAGCACAGGAGAATTGGTCAGTCTTGGGAAGGTGGTGAAACATATGCACCTTGAGGGAAAAAGGAACAGGTGAAAATGGAAAGAAATTTGAAAGTACTGGGCCTACAAAGTTGCTATTATGTTCCTGCCCCCATGGACCTTGGTAACTTAGAGCTTGCTAAGTCTGTCTGCCAAGGATTTTTCCATGAGTCACCCAACACCAGGGAGCCTTGCCCCGTGCAAACTGTCTGTTTGCCAAGACCTGTGATATTATAAAATGGAGCTCTTTTTTCCAACTCACAGGCAAAAAAATCCATTCAATACAGCATTACTTGGAAAGTCCCCGCTTACATCTTGGTACCAGAGTGTCTACTCACGGAGAAGCCTGTGCGTTAGAGAGCAAAGGGCTCAGACAGACATCCTCAATGCTGTGGGATATCACATAGGGATTCCTAGCATTTAAATCATATTTCTAAGCATCCACTTACTTGTTACAGCTTGATCTTTACAACACTTACAATATTTTGCCCAAACGAAGGAAGGTTTCATTAGTAGGGAGTTACTCAGCATCTCTCTCCTCCCTGGTTGGGGCAAATTAGTTAAGAAAACAGAACCCTTGAGGATGCTTAACTGATTCTTCAAATTAACCAGAAAGGAGATGATTTAGAGAGAGGAAGCCTTTTCCCCTTTTAGTTTTCACACGGAGGAATTGATCATTCCTTAGGGAGAAGGCGAGAATCCATTACTAACCTTTTCCCTCAAGACCTGTGAATTCAATAGGATTTCCTGGGCCCTGCTAATGAAATTCTCCATTTAAAATGATTTCATTGTCTACTGGGAGCCTGTGAGTGTGCTAGGTTCTCCTTCACAATGTGTACAGCCTGGCTCAGCACCTTAAACTGAGCTATAACCCTGAATTTGCCATTACTTCAATGGCATGCCACCAGCAGGGTGGCAGGAGGGCCCACCCCATGTGCAGACAATAAGGGGTGCACAATTTACAGAGGAAATAATAATAAAACCAACCACAGGTTTCTCTGCTTGCATTATTAACAATGTCAGTGACAAGACACACCTCCCCACTGGGCACCTCACCCTGGGTACTCCATTGTCTCTTCCCTGGCTAATTATCCGTTGCATTCTGGGATGCATATACTGTCCCCTTCTGGGTCCATTCCAGCTCCAAAGTTACTAACTCCTCTGCAACTGAACCTCAGTCTGAGAACTACAGAGCCCTGAGACATGAGATTGAGAAGTAGAGAGGAAGGGAAGGAAGAGGCGAATGGCAAATGTACTCTTGGGGAAACAAACTTCTCAGTGAACCCAGATGGCCCCAGGTACAGCCCTTGGCACTCCCAGCAATGCCCTTTTCCCACACGGCAGCATTTTCTACACAGTGCCCAGAAGTTCCACAAATATTTGATTCCTATCAGTGGGCTTGGTAACTAGGCAACAGCTGATTATCACAGACTGACATCCCAGAAGTGCCTACAGAGGTGAAGCTGAGTGAAGCTGAGACTGTCACAGAGGGCAGCCCTGCTGCTGCCCCATTTGTACCTGCTGCACCCCCCCCCCACCCATCATGCCTCTCCCACAGGCCCAAACCCCTGAGGGCGGAGGTGCCAAGTAAAATAAAAGTATTTCCCTGATTTAAAAAAAAAGTAAAAGTTTGGGATTTTTCCTTTTCTTTTCCTTCCACTATCTCCTTCAAGCCTAAACTCGAGCTAGTTGTCCACCAGCCTAGCATCATTTTCCCCATTGCCCTTGGCAATACTGACATGCAAAAACAGTTGAAGCATATGATATTCTCATTAAACAAGAAGCCAAAGAAAAAGAAGAAATAGATGCAAAAGCAGAAGAAGATTTCAACTATGAGAAAGGCCATCCTGTGAAAACCCAGAGACTAAAGATTATGGAATACCATGAGTAGAAAGAAAAGCAGACAGAGCAGCAGAAAAAAAATTCCTACACCCAACCTGATGAATTAAGCAAGACTCAAAATCCCCAGAGTGAGAGATGACCTTGTTATATACCCACTAAATGAAGCAAATCAGAGACTTGGCAAGGTGGTAAAAGATACAACCAGGCACCAAGTACTGCTGAATGGACTGGTCCTCCAGGGTATGTGCCAGTTATTGGAGCCCCAGATGATTGTTTGTTGCTGGAGACAGGAGCAATCCTGGAAACAGGATTTCCTGCTGATAAAGGCTGCAGTGCAAAGAGCTATCCTTATGTACAAAACAGCCACCACAAATATGTTGATGTCCAAACTGATCAGGAGGCCTACCTGCCTGAGAAGATAGCTGGTAGAGTTGAGATCTATAATGAGAATTGTAAAATAAAGGTTTCCAACACCCCAGAAAGCCAGCTAGATCTCATAGTTCAGCAGACGATGCCAGAAGTACAAGGAACCTTGTTTGGTATAAATGCCAAGAAGTTGTTGAACTAAGCCTTTAGGAGGTAGAGTTTATGTACTGCTATGATGTGGAAGTTTCTGATATCTGGAGAAACAAAATTATCTATAAAGCTTCCTCTTTGCCGTTCTAATATTCTGCATTTATCAGTGGATATCCTTCTGCACTAATACCTTTAGCCTAATTGTTAACAATGGGAGAAAGTTTCATTCTACATGATCAGGAAATCTACCTCTAGCTAATCTAGAAGTAACACAACTTATAGTTGGTTCTGGATCATGAAGGTGAAGAAATTAGGTGGTGATTGCATGGACTTCTGCTCTTCCTCTGCTTCCAGTTATCTAGTCTAGAGGCTATGCGTATGGTGTTCTCTGCCATTGAGTCTGCTCTTTAGGCTGAACATACATGCAGGGCATGCGTTCCTTCCAGCAGTAGTAGCTCCACTGTTACTTGTTTGGGCCTAGAAAGGTTCCTCATCTATAAATGTGATATAAAATCCAAGCCATAATGCTTTATTTATAAAAACAAAAGGCTTATGTGAAAAATAGTAAAATAAAATAAAAATAAATTTGTTTAAAAAGTAAAAGTTTTAAAATTTCTCTTACAGCATTAACTTTTTAGTAAGACAATTTTCTAACCAACAGAAAATGATGTTTGCACTACAAGTCTTAAAAAGTTCTTTCCTGAGTATCCTTGTGGACTTTGATGTTCCCCGAGAAACTGTTGAGGGAAATGGAATGCCGTCCTCGGCAGATTGCCCTTTGCAAGTTGAAGGGGCAGGATAACCTTTGATAATGGAGGACAGCTCTTGAGTCTAGTGCTTCAGAATCCTGAATATTAAAGCACCTAGATCTGTTGCATCATCTTTTGTCATAGGGCCCAGATGCCAACAGGCGAATTCATCAACTTTTAGGTTGGCACCCACCGGCTGTGATAGAACGAGACTGTGTGACTCAGCTACAGTTTCCACATCCACATGTGGGAGTTGAAGGGAAGAGGGAGTATCAATGCTCACACAAAAACTACAGTCCTCAGCATGATGGGGAGGTTTAGCAACTCTTATTAACTTCTCCCCACCTCAAAACCAGCCCATGGCCTCAAAGAATCACCCATCCCACCTCAACAGCATCCTAAGGAAGTAAACACAGAGCCTGCCAGAGAAACTCATATGCTGCCAGCGTGAGGTTGGCGCATGTTATCAGTGCTTTCCTGTTCCTTCAGGAGCATAACACTTAAAGAGAGCAGCTGAAGGGGTCGGGAGAGGGAGAGGTCATAGGAGGTGCATAGCAAATGCAGTTCCTGAGGAAAATTCCCAGGGCCCCCTCTGGAGAGACTCAGGAGCTCCCCTTCTTGCTCTCATTGTATGCCTGGGTTATCTGTGGAGTCTGACTCAACCCCAATCGTATCAGGACTTACCCTCAAGAGCACCCCAGCTCCAGAAGAGCCCCCCATAATCACTCCCACATACACACAAAATCAGTTTTCTTCCTTCCCATTTTGAAATTGAAATGATTGCCCACTGGAGGGTACTATTTTTATGCATCATAAAAACCTTAATATTGATAATCATAAAAAGTTGATAACAACCTAAAAAGCTTTACAATGATGGGGAAGACTACTGCATGAGGTCATTGAACAATGAAGCTTTTAGACTTATTGAGGTGATCATTTCACTGTATACAAATACTGAATCATATCACACACCTGAAACTAATAGAGTGTTACATCTCACTGATACTTCAATTTTAAAAAATGTTTTTAAGATGCTGACAAATAATTTTTAATAAATTTGCAAAATGATCTTAAAATAACTAAAATCTTATGAAATAAGTAGGTCACGAGACTACAAAATAGTATGACCCCAAATTATTTTTAAAATGCAAGTGACAAAAAGAAAATATAACAAAACATTAATAATATGAATGAGATTTATGAGTAACAACATGAAGTTTTTATATTCATAGTAACTAATTTTAAAATGAGATAATGTTTGTAAAATATATACTTAGCATCATATTAAGTTTTTGTTTTGTATATATATATATATACAACATAAATATAATAAAGTTATTTCCAAAATAAGTTCAAATAATGACAACTTACATGTACACAATTATACAAAGTTTTTAAAACTTTCAAATATATTATTCGTTATTGAATAACAACAATTATTAATTCATTACTGAAAGTACAACAATCACTTTCACCAAATAAACTATAAGGAAAAAGTCAAACAAGAAGGTTTAGAGATATAAAAAATATAAATTAGTGTTTAAATAAGTTTAAAATTTAAGAAATCTTCAGGATCCAATAGGCAGAGTTTAAAGTAAAACAGTGGTGTTCCTACTACTTCAGGGGCTTAAAAAGTGAACAACAAACAAGAATCATATATCTCTCTCACCCACACAACATATTCCAAACCAGTTTTAAACTCAAATTATAAATAATGAAATAGCAATGAGTACATACACCACTTTGGCGTAAGTCATAAGCTTTATACAAGTTGTCTTAAAATTCATCGGCTTAGACCTAAGTTCTCTTACCTTTCATAAGACACAAGCTTATGATGATCATTATAATGAGACCTACGAAAATGGAGAGGATAGCCATCCACAGTTTACACTTTCCGAACAATTTCCTATTGCAGGAGCTCCAAGGGCTTTTCTGCTTAGCCTGAAAAGCAGAGGGAGACTGTGAGGTGATCATCTGGTTTCAATGAGCATGTTTGAGTACTTAGTATGGACAGTGATACAGGAGTGAAGGCAGCAGACCCTGACCTCAAGGGACTACATTCTACTGAATCACATTTACAAATGGGTGGAAAGGAACTTCACGAAAGTTAACATGAAAATGGCCTAGGGGCTCAGAGGTGTGGGTGGGGTGGGGTGGGGGTGGAGAAGCAGGATTTTGAAGGATAGGGAGAGGAAAGTATTCCAAACTCAGGAAAGAGCATCCTTGGTGTTGATTCATGATGTAAATGTCCAAGAGATTCATAGGGTTGATTTTCGGGTTTTTGAGTTTCAGGAGCAAGTCATGAGAGTGAAGATTAGAAAGAGTGGAAGGTTGGTGCACATTTGAGAGGGTTTTGAATGTTGCCAGAACAGTTTGAACTTTACCGGTGTGTACTGGGAACCTGACGAAGGTTCTGAAACACAAAATCTGGATTAAAGATTCAAAGAAAGGTGATGAGTAGTTTAGGGTGACTTAGCTTCAAGAAAAAGCTAAGAAGCTCCTGCGGTGACCCCAACTCTATGAAATAAGGGCCTGGGCAGGGAAGGGAAAGACAGGAGAGACACCAGGAAATAAGCTGTAATGGACCTAGTGATTCACAGTGTGGGTCAAATAAAATAATTACAACCAACACCATTTCACTTCATCCTAACAGCCCTCCAAGGGAGGCTTTAGCCCATTTCAAAGATGCAATTCAGAGACAATGACCAGGACTAACCCCTGCTGTGTGTCACTGCAAAGCTGGGGTGCTTTCTGCCTGGTCCACAACCTCCCTGTGTCACTGTGCAGAGCTCCAGGCTGCAAACAAGCCTGGCTGCCATGGGCTGACCTCACTCCCAGCATGTCCACCTGCTCCTAGAGTTCCCCTGGCCCTTCTCCTATTTCCCACTGGGCCATTAGGTGATTTCCACATGGGCACCATGGGAAATAATGGGAAATGAAGCAGGGAAAGTGTGTTTCTGTATCAGAATTCCAACCCTATTTATACCACTTAAAGTCAAAGTGACCATCAGCAAGCTCCTAAAACTCCCAGCCCCAATGCCCTCAACTAATAAATGCCCCCAATAATAAATGTAGTTCACGGGGATGTTGTAAAAACTAAAGATCACATATATGAGGCACTTGCTAAACAAATATCAGGACCTCAACAAATGGGCACAATCATTACTGAGTGTTCACCTGCCCCACAAAGCAAGTGCAGGCACTGCCAGACGCTCGCTCTCAAATTAACCGACAGCTTTCTCAGTTTCTCTCCCATCATGATTCTGGTGGTTGCCATCAGAAAAGAAAACTGTTTGCCCTGCTGGAACTGTTTGTGCAGTTCAGACATTCTTGATGAGAGGTTCCCAAGCATGGCTGCACTCAGAAGCACCTGAGGAGCAATTTAAACTACAGAGACCAGGGTCCTACCTGGGCCTAGGGGGCTAGATCAGAGGGAGGTGGGGGCAGGCCCCAGTTTATAATTTTAAACTTCCCACAGTAAATCAATTGCTTTTACCAGGGTTGAGACCTCTGGTCTGAGGCCTTCTCACTCTTCAGGGACTAGGTTAAATTTGTCCTTTTGTGGCAACCTCCCCACCACGGCACCCATGGAGAGATGTCCCAGCATGTGCACTGTCCACACAACTCATCTGCCGCTTCCTTGTCTGGTGTCATGTTCAAATACAGATAATGGCCTTGTCTCCTTAGGTAAAGCGAAACCACAGTGAGGGAAGGGTGGTTCTTAAACTTACCCATTCTTACACCCCACTCTTGTGCCCCATACAGATAACAGGCACTTAATAAATTGTTGCTGAGTTACAGAGGGCTCCAACAATTTTAAGAATGTACTCTAAGAAATTCCAGAGTAGAGGTAGGTCACACTTTGGAGCACCTGAGTGCACTCTGTGCCGACTCTTTGGATTGGGTGTGAGGGAGCAATAGATGCCCTGGGACCATCTGGACAGAGGAAAACCCTCATGAGCTGTTTCTAGGGTCCAGAGACAGAGCCATATCTCATCTTCACCCAAAGACAAAGACAGACAACTGGTCCAAAGTCACCAAAGGCAAGGGCTCAACAAGGCACATGGGAAAAAGCCACAGGACAAGGACCCTTGAACTTTTCAGGGGACAGCAATATATCTTCCTATTTACAGAGTTCCCAAGACATGAGTCATAGTTCTGATATAAGAGGCAGCCAGGATCATAAAGACTAGTACAAAATGGTCCCAAGTCTCAAAGGAGTCATAGAACAAGCATCAATACACCTCTTCAGTATCTTGTGCCTTCACTTACGCTGTCCCTTAGAGGTGATAAATCTAGGACCCCAGTGGTTTGAAACCACTTCCTGGAGAAGTCAGCTCAGAATTTCACAGCCCTCATCTGTAGGGAATGCCTCTTCCTGTCCAGCCCTAAGCTTCCACCCTACAGCCTGGCCCCCTGCCCTGTCCGTCACCAACCCTAAGGCAGATAGATACACACCACTGTCCCTTGCATGATTAATCTTTACAGAATTTAAGTTGCTATAAAACAGTCTGTCAGCCATTCCCAACCTGACACTAGAGTCCAGTGTTTCTCAGCTGCCTGAACATTAGAATCATCCCAGGAATTAGTATTTTTTGGAAGTGCCCCCAGGAGAGTCCACTGTGCCTGAGGGTGGAGAGTCTCTGATGCAGTAGGTGTGCACTACCTGTGCTATCCGAGTCTCCCCTCAAAACTGGATCACGAAGACGCACTGCCTCCTTCACTGGCTGCTTCACCCTCTTTTGCCCAAATTTTAGGTCATGATGAGAAGCCACAGGCAGGTAGGTTCTTCTAGAAGGTGCCTTGGAGTTTTTTGCAAACTGCATCTTACTCTCCATGATTGCACTAAGTGACTCGAGAATTTGTGTGGCTTTCCTCTGAATGTCCCCCAGACATTCGCATCCCTCTAGAGATACGAGTGCAAACACAGGACAAAGGTCCTTCAACGACGGCAGGACCGCCTATCTCTTAGACACAAGAAGCTTTTCTTCTCTTTGGCTGAACCAGGGACAGATATTACATGGATCTAGAACAATTTTCTTAGCACATAGGAAAATCTGTACTTTGAAATCTCCCTTGCAGGACTGAACCCACTTGTTGATCCAAGCACAAAAGCCAGTTGATTCTTGTCCTAAATTCTGAACAACTCATTGAATCTGAATCCTGTGCTTGTGCTACCCAGCATTTAAGAACTCTACATTAATTGACTTTTCAATTTAAAATACACTTCAACTTACTCCATAGAACCAAAGAGAAAGATTAACACATTAGATAAAGTTTTTTTTCTCTTTTTTCCCCTTTTAAAAAGTTTTTTCCATTCAAGCATTTCTAGAATGCCCTTCAAGACCTCATGAACCCTTCACCTTCATGCCATTCTGTCACTCAACACAAGTTTCCTATTCAGTGACCTACAAAGCAATTCACAAGGAACTCTAGGATATTTGCATATACCTGAGTCAGGAGGAAGTAATTAGAACATGTAAGAGCAATCTATACTAAGCAGGTACTAAACAATTGTAAAATGCTGATGCCCTACATGTGTTTAGCATTTTCTCCTACCCCACTGTTTTCATCAAGACATAGCCAGGCCTCACGGAGACAGTACATTCCACCGTGGGACAGCTGGGAAAATACAGACCTTAATGCCTTGCCCCAGGACACATCTTTTAGTGGTGAAGCTGTCACCAGGATCTCTGGCTTTGGTCCCAAACCATGAAGTCTTTGGGGTGTCTTGGGTCTATCTAACATGAGGCAGCATTCCCAGTTAGCATTCCTACACACTTCCTTGGAGGACTGATAGAGCAAGCCCACAGTTGTGGCCATTTGCACAAGGATTAGACCATCTTCCTCCAACTTTCATTCTTCTGTAGTGTTCATCTGTCACTCGAATATAAGGAACCAAGTTACTCTCCAGGTTACCTGTAGGTCTACAAAAGCAGACTTCACAATATTTCCAGGAATCAATGTGAAAGCAAAATCAATGCTTTCACTGTTGGAATTTCCTGCTTATTCCCGAAAAGGACAGTTGAGCAGCCAAAGGGTGGTAGAGGAGGAGTGGAGTAGAAGTATCAGGATGGAACCATGTATATGGGGAGTTCCATGTACCCAGTAAAACTCAAGCCAGCCTTAGAGGTTCATCACAAGCTACAAGGCTGCGTATTCAAAGTCTCTGCTGTTTTACAAGCATTTGATGAGAATGAGTAATGCTCCCGTCACTGCTACAGCTTAGAGAAAGGAGTTCAGCCAAAACATTACCAAAGACTTCCTTAGAGATTGAGTTGAGGTTGAAGCAAATGAGGCACAGCTTGGTTCTTTGGGACTAAAACTTTTAAATTATTTCTCTTCAGCTGAGCAGGATATTTTCATAGCGTCCCCCCAACCCTTCTCGTTCTTGCTGCTGTTTCCCCTCTCGCCATCCCTCTTTTGCTGTGAAATCAAGTGGCTACACTGGTTAAAGACAGCAAGTGGGTGTTTAGCAGGTGTGCGCCAGGCTGGCGGTGGTGGACGGTGGGTGAGAGGAGCGCGGTGGGAGGGAGCGGCAAGGTAGTAAAAAGGGAAGCCAACAAATTCTGAAGACAAGGAGAAGATGCCGTCTATCATTCTAGTTCTATTTGACTAAAAAGAAAAAACTGAATTAAAAGATACAGGACTTTTTAAAAATCACCTCTTTCTCTAGGGATTCTCTCTCGGAAGAGAGGAGCCACGCACCTCCTCGGTAGGATTCTTCCAAGTTCCACGGGCGGAGAGCTGAGAGGGGCCTGGGGCAGGCTCAGGCTGGAGGCGTTCCGGTGTCGCTCCGCTGAGAACTTTGGAGCGCGCACCACCCGTGCTTAGTGTCGGTGGCGCTGAGAGAATGGGCTGGAAACCCGACACTGCGGGTGCCAGGCTCGGGTCTTGGCAGGGAGCCCGGATCCGGGTGCGCTCGGGAGACCCAGCCCGCGCCCAGAGACCTTACCTCGGCTGGACTTGGCTCCTCGGCCGGGAAAGGGATGATCTGGACGGCTCCATTGAGAGGCGTCCGCTCGTCTGGCTGCCTCTGGACTTCCGAGAGCTCCAGCTCGTCTCCGGGCGAGGGGACCCTGGCTCCTTCCATGGACTGCAGAGCGCGACGACACAGGCTGCGGGGAAACTGGCAGCACATACCCGAGGGTGCGAAGTCCAAAGCTTGCCTCCCGGGTGGCTCACTCTCCGCCCCGGGCGGGTGGGACACGGGGCAGGACGGGGCTGCGGGCGGGGCCGCGAGCACCTGAGCAGAGGAGAGGAGGGCTGTTTTTCTGGTTTGTTCAGGGCGCAGCCTGCACTGCGGTTCCCTGAGCTTGCTGATAGGAAGCCGAAGCTGAGCCGACGGGCTGGCTGGCTGGCTGCAGGGCTGAGACACGGATGGCCTGGCAGCGCCGTGCCGCCGAAGAAAGTTGGCATTCCACCGCCAGGAGCTGTCTGTTTCTGGGACGTGACCCAGCTTTCGCTGCCTAGCAAAAGTTCGTTCCTTTAATCAACAAATAACTATGAAGCAGCATTTGCTGCCGGCATCGTGCGAGGTCCTGAGCATATGAAGATGAATAGTAATGTACAAGAACACACTCCTGCCTTTTTTAAGTCCAGGGGCAGGCAAAGACCGTGTCCGTGGTGGAGGGGACAGCTGGCCCTGGAGCCAGACTGCCCAAGTGACTTCCCTCTCACAGGGCTCCTCACTGTGAGACCTTGGGCGTCAGTGTCCTGATCTGGAAAGTTGGCATAATATTAGTACCCACCTAATGGAGTTGTTGCCAGAGTTCAAGGAGTAGATGGATGTCAGTGAAACAGTCAGAACAATGACTGACACATAGTGAATATTCATAAATACTGTCTATTATTTTCTACATTTGGAAACAGGAATAACAGACAGCCCCACAACCACATACATGCCCCTACACACCTTGGGGAGAAAGTATACATACCCACACACAATCCATAGTTCACAACTTCTGGTTTCAGGACCCTGGAATTATGTTTGCTAAGCTGGGCATGTACTGATTCTGTCCAGCTGCAGTTGAGAGCAGGTTTGCCTCCCTGCTTCCCACCCCTGCCCCCAACACACACATTGAGAGCAGCTTGAGGTGTGGACAGGATGCATATAAACAAGCTCCACTTCAGAAGATGTTGACCTGTGTCCATAAAGTCTGGCACCCTCACTGTCTGTTCAGACACTGCCTGGATATTAGGTCTCTAGCTGTCTAGTACCTGCTTCCAGGTCATCTGGACTTTAGACTCACTCCATCTGCCTGCTGGATAGGGCCCTGCTGATTGCAGTCACTCAGCTGCTGGCCTGCCCTGACTTCTGCTTTCTCTGCTTTTTTATATTAGAGGCAGATCCTGCAAGAATCGACTACATTCTCAGCCGGGAATTTTTTTTTATGAAGGAGCAGGGTTAAAGAAACCAAGAAGGGGTGTTGAGGCACCTAAGGAGTAGCACCAGCAGAAAGCCATCATCACCCTGAGGCCTTACTGGACCACTGAGGAGACCCTCCTGATAGAATCTGTAGTCACAAAAGTTGCCACCACTGTCAGAACAGCAGCCAAGCAGAGAGGAATGAATATTCTCACCTCTCTCCTGAACTGCCAATCTGCTGCCTGAGACTCCTACTAGAAACTGGTGATTTAGACTGGGTTCTAGCCTCCTGGGATTCAGAGCACAGAATGAATCTGGGGTGCAAAAAGAGAAGACCCTGAAAGTATACCTTTCCCTGCAATGACTGACATATAGTCTCTCCTCTCAGACATTCAGTAGTCAGTAGACCCCTCTGGTCTGACTGGATTCCTCCTCCTGGCAGGCCCTTTCCCAGCCTATTTTATTGCCACCCCCACTTCTTTGTATGTGATGTTCACTCTGCTAGAAATGTTTGTCCTCCCACTCCAACCCACTTTCTGCGTGGACAACACCCATTTACCTTTGAATCCTAGCTGAAACACGGTTTTTCTACTAAACCTTCTCTGACTCCCCTCCTCCACCAAAAGTTATCCATACTCTTCTCTGCTACCAATACCTATTGTACTTGTGCTTAATATGCCACATATTTAGTCCAATTTAATTTAACAAGTGGTACTGCATGCTTGCTATGTGTCAAGCATTCTTCTGGATGCTTAGGTTATATATGAAGAGATAGGTGAATATAAATGAAGCTTATATTTAATGAGGGAATCAAACTTAATAAATAATGTTTCTAGAATGTTGGAAGGCAATGTGTGCTGTGGACAAAAAAGTAAATCAGAGTAACAGAGGCCAGAGTGCTGAGTTGTGAAGGTTGGGGGAAAGGAAAGAGTTGAGACTGTAAATAAGGCAATCGAGGTACACCTCATTAAGAAGGTGAAATAAGTCCTGGGGATGTAATGTACAGTGTGGTGACTATAATTAATAATACTGTATTGCATGTTTGAAAATTGCTAAGAAGCTTGAGAGCAGGATGACAGCTGGGGCTGTGGGTGAGGGACTGAGCAAAAAGGAAAAAGGACTCATGGACATGGACAATCGTGTGGTAATTGCAGTGAGGAGGACCGTGTAAGGGGACTAAATGGTAAGGGGAAAACATACCACAAAGGTTAAAAATAAAATATTTAAAATTTTTTTAAAGTTTTATTGTGAGAAAAAATTTGTACCTATGTATGGCGACAGATGTTAACTTGACTTACTGTGGTAATCATTTTATACAAATATCAATTACTTATCTTGTACACCTGATGCTAATGTAATGTTATGTATTAAATATGCCTTGTTTTTTTTAAAGGTGAAATTTGAACAGAGAGTTGAAGGTGGTAAGGGAGTTAGTCAGCTGCTCAGGTTGCAGAAAGAATAGGGAACTCCAGGACAAAGGGCCTGACACTGGAACCTGTTTGACTTTTACTCCTTGAGAATCAGGAAAGAGGCCAGAATGGCTAACGTAAAATATGACCAGTAAACTTTTTTTGTCTTTCTTCTTTATTGGTTAAACTTTGGAGGTATCTATGTGTACCAACTATTTAGCTCAACATCCAGCACAGTGTCCCCTATAAGTGTTGGTCAACTCAAATAATATTCTCAGCAGTGATGGTTTGCTAGGCCCAGGGCCCAAGACCCCAACTAGCAGCACCAAGACCTCTCAAACGTGACTCCCATCTTTCCCGGGGCCCAGATGACCTTTCTATTGGTTCCCTTGTTGACTGTGGGATCTCACCCTCAGTGGGAGATTCCCTGTCTTGTCCAATGGATTGCAGCTATCTTCCAAGCTATCTTTTCGTGTGGACAGATGCCTAAAATCATCTTCACTCCCCCAGAGGATCAAAAAGCTTTTTTTTCCTGTCACAAACACACTCAAAACTAGACCTCCTCATGCCTTCTAAGTGTGGCAAAACAAAGTTTGTGTGTTTTGTAACCTATACCACATTCCCAGAATTCCATGTGCCTAACTCCTGTACGCAGTTGGCATCCACAGAGTAGTATAGGTTTTGAAGATGGGCAGAGTTAGAACTCTCGCAATCCAGGTGTTCTTGGGCAAGGTGTTTAATGTGAAATTCTTGCCTCATTGCAAAATAAGTCCTACTCAGTAGAGTTAGGAGGATTAAATAAAGCAATTAAAGTAAAGCATTTATTACTGTGCCTGGCTATTAGCAGAGACTCAGTAAATATTCTCTTACTTTCCATGAGCATAAGTATCTTTGCAACTGATACTCACCCATGACCTTTAGCATCCAGCAATAACCCTTGATTCAATATATTTTCTTTCAATATTATTTTGTGTTAATGTCCTGCCATATTTTCTTGATCACAGATACTTGCTGACACCTCCCAATATTACCTGAACCTCTTAAATTCTTACTTGCAACCGGTTCCTGATTTCTTGTAACTGCAGATTTCTTCATCTTCAGACAGCTGACCTAGAATGTAGATGAGCATCCCAGCCTCCACGGGAGGACCTTTTTTTATCCTCCTAGGCTGGCTGCAAAGGAAGGATTCATAACAAACTAGAAAGGAATGTTTCTTCCTGGAGGTAGAACTGAGTTTAGGTTAAACAGTTCTTGATGAAAGTTAAGAATTAGTGAATGAGGAACCAAATTCTACTTGGATTTCTTTGTGCAATTTCTTCAAAATCTATTCCTATGGGGGTAGCTTTTTAAAGGAATTGCTCTTTCATAAATACTTCTTTAAACATCCTTTTTAAAAATGTAGTGTTCTTGCAAAATAATCATTTTTAATGTAATAAAATTATTTCTGACTTAATTTCTTTAGTTTGTTCAAGGAGTTAAATGTAAATAACATTAAAAAATTAAAACCTACTTGTTTCCAAGACTTGCAGACCAATATAAGATTTTCAATTTTGCTTTTCTTGTCATAGTATTTGCCCTTCTTTCTCTGCCCTCTTTAAGAGCAAATAATTTCCCAAATGATTATCTTATAACCCCCCCAAAAACTAACATCATCAAAGTGACATCACCAAAGCACCAAAGCATCTTATTACCTTCAAACAGATCTGTGCTCTTGAAAACACAACAGCTTGTACTTACATGTTGCCAGAACATCAGAAATTGAGTCAGCCTCTCAGGCTAATCAAAAAGCAAACAACTCAAAAATAATTTGTTGGCTTGTGATGTTTCATTTTGCAGCTTTTGAAGCACTTGTGAAGAAGGATATGAATCCCTACAAATTCTTCCTTCTTGGAAACACTGTTGTCTAAGTGTAAGAAAGCCATTCCACTCTGCCAACTAAGCCACTCTTAGGATTTGCCTCTATTCACACCCTTGCAAGAATGAAGTGGACATTTCCATACAGTTCAGGTTCTCAAGGCATCTTGGCATGAAATAGGCAAGTAAGTTAGGTTGGTGTTTCTCAACCTTTTCCCCACCTCCGCACTGCTGAGGAATATGGTACACTCTCACATTTGCACCAGCAAGTGTTTAGAGTGGTAGCATGTATGTGTGGTTTGAAAACTCCCTCTGAGGAACCTAATAAATTTCGCCAGCCCTCCTCCTTCTCCTAATTGAGGTCACAAACTTATGCAAGGTTTTGGTGTGTAGCAAATCTTCTTAGAAATGGCCAAAAGTAAAAAGTAGAAATCACTTAGTATCTAGGTCCCAGGAATACCAAGCAAAATAAAGGTAGACTTTAAAAACTGTTGGACTAATCTGCTCTTTTACACAGCAGATTCAGTGTCTGAGCCCCTTCTTGTGAATTAAGTGATACACTTGGCCCTCTGAATGCATTATGCCATAGCCAATTTACTGAATCCTTAGAGACCTATTTAGGAAGGTATCGTTCTTTCTGAATAGGTCTCTAATGTTTTATCCAAAGTGGTTTATCCTTTATCTGAGGGAAACAGTTTTTCAGCAAATCAAAATATGTTTGGGGTACTGGAAAATATTTACTGTCTTAAGGAAATCATATCACCATCAATCTTTCTGCCTGATCCAGGGCATGATGCCTTTTGCTCTCCCTCCTTTTAATGTTACGTTAAGATTTTCTGAGGTCCTACAAAAACCATTTTTATTATTCTGGACCCTAATTAAAAATAGCGTTATTATTACTCCAACTTTGTCACAGGGAAAATAAAAGGTATCATTTTTCCCCTTTCTGCTGTTTTCACCTGGCTGGTGGTACTGTTAACCTGACTCCTGTTAATAAAAAGGTTACTCTGAGATCAAGTGTGAAACCCTCTAAATGAAGACAAATCAATAACTATGATGTGTTGAGTACATACTATAGGTTTACAACTACGCTAAGTACTAAAAGTCTCTGAAATTCTTGGCAATTGGAATTTAATAAAAGAACCAAAATTCAGATGGTAATATTTCTAGAAAATTTCACGTTCAAAGCAATCATTCAAAAATTCCCTTGCTTTCAACTGCTGACCAGAGTTACTGCATTTCCTTAATGCCATGCAAGTGTTTTCAATCCAACTACCATGAGGCTTCATTCTATTTTTTCAGCGAAAATTACTGTCAGTTCTCTTAGTTGGTTGATTAATTTCTCTGAACATAATATTACCATGTGCCATGGTTAAAAGAAGTTTACTATGATATGATCAGACAAATCTGAATTGGAAAGCAACAATATACTGTAGTTTTTGAACTATAAAATGCACTTTTCCCCAAAATTGGAAGGAAAGGGGGGTGCGTCTTATAGTCTGAATGTAGCTTATCTGGCTTGCTGTGGGGGGAAGGTGGTGGTGGAATGGGGTCACAGGTTATTAAATATTATACATTTTTTGCTTCAACATTTTTTTCATTGGGAGTAAAAGGGAGAAAACTGTGCTTGAACAATGATTAAAATGAAATAAAAAAGAAAAAAATTTTTTTCTATTTTCCTCCTCTAAAACCTAGGTGCGTCTTATGGTCTGGTGCATCCTATAGTCCTAAAAATATGGTAGGTACTTCCTCTGTTGATAACTGAGCTTAGTTTTACTTGGATTTGTGAAGGAGACATTTTTTGTGTATTTAAGTTCATTAGAACATTAAAGATCAGGCATGTTGTTTTCATGAATTTGTTATTTCAATAAATCAGATTTGCCTAAAACCTTATAAGTAGCCATACCTTGAGGAAGAACATAAAGAACGAATATCTTACCATCTCATCCATTTCTGATCTTATTTTAGAGGCTTAGTGCATAACAATACCTGATATCTCTTCCATTTCTAAATCAATGGCCTTTAATGCTTGAGAATGAATACAGTTATATCTTTAAGCCAATGTTTTAGGGAATAAAATACATTGTTCTGCTTTTCAATAAATGTCAAATCTATGTAGTCTGATGTTTGCTGAAGAAAAAAGTACATGTCTCATTTTATTTATAATTACTGCAATCTTTTAAAAATAATTTATCGCATAAATTACAGTCACAAACCCCACTTGTACTGTTACAAAAGAGAAGGGACGTATTTCTGAATCCAGGGAACAAAGTTCGACACCCTCGTGTAAACGCCAGGGAAGTTTGGTCTTCCGCACCCATGTCCCCAGCTGACGATGCCAGTCAGAATCCATTTCCCATCACTTTTTCTTCGACAAGATAAGGGTCCACCCGAATCTCCCTACAGAAAAAGATAAGTATGAAGTACATTTGCCATTAATTTTGTCATCAATATATCTAATGGGTTGTGTTCAAAACTCCCATTCTGACAGGTTTTGCTTGACTATGCAATTACTATGTAATTTGGGCAAATGTGAAAAAATAATGTGCACAAAAAAAGAGAAACAAATAATGTGAAATTTCTAATGTCATTTTAGAATTATTCTTCTTATAATCTAAATGCTGTATTCATCACAAGAAACTTAATTTTTTAGACCAAGAGTAACATGAGAATATTCTTGCAGGGGAAAAGCTCTTATATGTGCCCCCAAAATAATAAACCTCAACAGTAATAATAATAATTAGGTAATATTTAATGTGAGCTATGTGCTAAGCACTGTTTTGGGTCATTTAATCTTCACAGTAACCTTATGAGGCATGGTTACCTTGGAAGGTTGACCTCTACCTGTAGCCCACGCAACTTTAGGATTTGGCACATGGTCCCAAGGAAGACAGTGGAGGTAACCTTGTGCACTTAGCCAGGTCCAGTGAAGCAACCCTAAGGATCACTGTCACAGCTGTCACAGGTGTATCATCCTCACTTGAGAGTCCCTTCTGATATCTCAACTCCATAAAGCAAAAGTGGAAAACATTCAAAGAATAAAGTAATTCCTACAGTATTCATAAATTAAATTATAATATCTAGATTTTTATTTTCTCATTTTGGTGAATAAGAAACGCTGTAATGCACTCAAAGGCAAAGATAAAAAAGCATTTGAAATTTGCACTTGTATCCCACCCACACAATTCTAAACCTGATTTAGGTAAATTCCGACTAGTAGAGAAACTGGACTCTTTTTATTTTAACTGTTGCCACACCAACTCTACTAAGTTTAATTTAACCCATAGCCCCTTGTGGCTAGGTGGAAAAGTACTACAATTGACTAGCTGAATTGACTAGGACATAGTATCTTATCATTAGAAAAACAAGTGTTCAAGTCCTAGGTCAGGCATTTACCAACTAGCTGTGCGGACTTCGGTAATTTACTTATCCTCTTTATGTCCTAGTTTCCTCTTCTGTACAATGAGGGTATAAGACTAATTTGAACTAATCTACATAAAGGACCCAGCACAGTGTGTGACAAAATGGGATTTCAGAAGATAGAAATCTTTATTAAATATAATAAAGGTGAATCTCTATGGCATGGTGGCTAGGGTTGTGAAAAGATGTGAGGGCAGCTCCCACTGTCCTCCTAACTCTATAAATCACCTGTTCACTTTTTGGAAATCATTTAGCTATCTGCATAGATTGGAATCTGAAGCTCAGAGCATTGTCCCCACAAAAGTGACCTCCAACTATACTACTGTCAGGAGATGACAGGGGTGATGAGTGTCCTCTGTCGCCTCTCCCAGTCCTCTTTCCTTTCCCTCAACCTATGTCAAAGGAGTCATTGAATAAAACCTTGTTACTTCACAAAGTAACTGGTTGCTGCTAAGGTAATAGGTAGCAACCCTCATACACTCGTGTGTGTGTGTGTGTGTGTGTGTGTGTGTTGCTTTGTTCTTTTGTTCTTGGTTTTAAGAAAATCATGGCAGAATGATAAATGCTGACTTCATTCTCTAAATGTTGGGGGGGAATACATGGGGACTAGAAAACTGAGTTTTCTAGACCCAATTATGTAATCATCTTTCTGTGATCTTAGACAGTTGGATTACAATGAATGTCTGAATTTAGCAAAGCACAAGTTAAGTTATTTCCCAGTGTTGTGTAGACTAAGTGTGGAAGCATTTATGGCAAGTATAACATGTCAGGCAAGGGAACAGCAGGATGACTTACTCTGCAAGCATCTCTCTTGCCTGACATGACGCCCGCGCAGAGCATCCGTGAAGTGATGATCCCATAGGTGGAAACACAGATGGTTTGGTCAATGAGCTCTACCTCTGCTTGCTGCAAAACAGGGGAGCCCTTATTGTCTGGAAAACATATTGGAAGCAGAAATTATGGAAATGGCTATACTTATTCAGGGTTTTATTAAACAATTTACTCATATTATCTTCTTTCATCCTCAATAATAATTTTTTAGATAAATTCTATTCTGATCCCTACTTTCCTAATGAAGCCATGGAGTCTTGGGAGGTTAAAGGATTTGTCCAACGGCACTCAACTGGCAAGTTACAGAGCAGAATTCAAATCCAAGGCTTGACTCGATCACCTGAGCTTCTGTGCCATTCTCCTTCACCATGTCTTCTGCATTCAGGAGAACCGAGTCAGCAACAGTTATTACCAATACTTACTCGTCAAATGAAGCAGCATAACTGATGTATGGGAATGTCTGGGAAGCTATAAACACACAGCACTTTGGCTGGAGCTTTTTCACTTCTTTTTTAACCTGTGTGGCTAAGGTGGCTCAGAAAAATGCACACATACATTCATGCTTATACAGCAAGCTGGTCGAGTAGACTGTTTCCTCCTGTGACATGTGATCATGTCATTAAAGTCCTGTTAGGTTATGAGTATTCAAGCAGTTAGCTGATTTCTCCCATGAGTCTACTGAGGCCTCAAGAAGCGCAAACTGGTGGTGAAGATCATAGCTTCAATAACTAGGTAAAGGCAGTGAGCATTTGAGAAGCTGCCCGCAATGAGTCTTTAGTTCATTATTCAGGACGGTTTTTCTGCAATGTACTCGTAATTCCAGTTTGGTCCTGGAAGGAGGTTTGTGCAGCTTCCACTTACTCCCCCACCACCTGGGTTCTCTGCCCACTCTGAGATGGCTGGGAGGTAAAGAGTAAGTATTAGCACTAACTCTTGGGGAGACATTCACCAAATTTTGGGTTTTTCTCTTCACTATATATTTAGAAGCAGCCATGAGTCCTAGACCATGGAAGACCTTGGCAGGGCAGATGCAGTCTACCTTATCAGAGACTCAGACTCTTGTGCATAATGAAAAAGATGCCCCTTCTGGCTGGAGGAAATTTAAAAAGCCACCCCCTCTCAGTAGACCAATTCTAGGCTGATGGAGAAGCAAAGGGTAGGCTGGATTTCAGCCCCCACTCTCATCGCCTTGGTTAGTTTTCCTGTGTGAGACATACTTGTATAATCCTCCAGACAGCTGTCTATGAGTTGGTACACTAAGGGGTGTGTGTGTGTATTCTTCCCTCCTTTATGAAAATGAGCCCCTTGTTTGGGTGAAAAGGGAACCTAAAAATAAGAAAGAATTGCTTGCTCTTTTACATTGGAAAACCTAGCAAACACCTTTGAGTTTAAAAGGCTATCTACTCAGTCCTGCCTTTCTCATAGGTGTCACCCTCACCCCTTATGAGGTGGGTTCTGTTTCTTTTGGAGGTAAAGGTAAAGCATCATAAAATAGAAATAATAATAGCATCCTCCATTCTACCTCTCAGAGTTGTTAGGAGGCTCAAATGAGACCATGGATGAAAACCCTGTCTATGAACACCAAAGCACTACCACAGCGAGAGTTATTATTATCTTGAGAGGAAGAGCATGGCCGTTCACCCCACACACACCTGCTTCGTGCCTTCGCCCCCAGCCGGTTACCCAGCACTTTTCCCCACTGCGTACTTTCTGGCCTGCGGGAGGGATGCATATTGGCTGAATGAGCTGCTTCAGAGTCTCAGGCCAGGCGATGCTAAGCTGTAGCAAGGCAATATCATAGTCAAAGGTCTGGCTGTTATAGTACTCATGGACTACAATTCTTCTCACTGGGGAGACGAACTTGGCATTCCCCTGCACATACATCCCGAGGTGAGCGGTCCATGGCGTGGGGTCTGACAGCCTGGTGGAGAAGGAATGAGGCATGAGGTCAGTGGCTTAATGAACCACACATGGTGAAACCAGCACTCAGAGAGATGAGGAAAGGGAGGCCTGATCCTCAGTCCCTCCCTGTCTCAGATCCAGTGACTACACTGGCTCTGTCCATGTACATGGCAAGAACCACTTCTCTGAGCCTCCCTTGTCTCCACAGTAAAGCCAGAGATAAAGTCAGGTATAGTAAGGGTGGTGAATGATAGCTCTGTACCAGGAAATTCTCTCAGCAACATCCTAAGGGAATGTTTTAGATTTTCTAACCACTGGTATTTCACAAACCACACACAGGCCAAGAATGTTAGTGCCTAGAACTAATATTATGTTCTTCCTATTGATGCTGACAGCAGTACTGGTATTTGATGGAGACAGCCAGGCCCAGTAAGACAGTGGTCTGGGAAACCTTTTGCAAATTCAAATGATATGAATACCATGATAGATTAGAAATCAATGTGTTATAAACAGGAATTTAAAGAAATTCTTTTTTGTAAACTATCAGAAGCTTTGAAGATCACTGCCCTAATGCTCAGGCATGACCATTCATGGGGGCCACACTTCCTCTTAGTCCATCCATAACCCTCCCCCTGACCCCCGTGGCCTTGCACAAAGCCACCAAGGGTCTCGTAGTCTCCACTGGAGGTTTCCATCTGCACCAGTGCAGCCACCTTACTCTGATGGGGTGACGAGAGTGTGGAAGCTTTGGAAGAAAAATAAGGACAGAACCCAAAGACTGTGGCCCTTAATTTGCTTAGCTGATGTCTCATAGGTGGTACTGAGGACCTGGAAGGGTATTAAAGTTAACATGTTACTTGAAGCAGTTTCAAAGCATAAAAGGCTACCAGTCAAACAAAAGCCACATTAGCCATTAACAAGAATCCTGTCATTTCCAGCAGAAGCAAACACTCTTATTACATAACTTTGTGGAAATCTTCCATCCACTTAAAACTTTTTTGAATAAGAAATTAATGAAGTTTTCATATCTAAGATCCAGTAGGGTCCAAATAAATTTATATTTTAAGTGAATTATTTTCTGGGATTTCCTTCCCCCTTTAGCTGGAAGAATATCTGCTCCATAATAGTCCCACTGGCAGAGGCAGGCAGACGCCTTCCGATGCCAGTCTCAATGGCCCTTTCCAAAATGCCTCTCTATGATACTGTGATTTATGATAAATATTTGTTTGGACTTCATCTCCTCTGGCATAGAGCTCCTAAAACCCTTAGAATTTCCTAAGTGATGAGAGGTACAAAGGGGTCTTTTGTTATGTTAATGATGTGATTTGGGGGTTCTTGTTGCTGGGTTGCCAGGAGAACCAACCACTTGATTAGAGGATTGAAACTTTCAGTCCTACCCACCTGACCTCTGGAAGGGGAGAGGGGCTGGAGCTTGAATCAATTGCCAGTGGTCGATGATTTAATCAACCACATATATAATGAAATCTCCATAAAACCCCTAAGGACAGGGTTCAGAGAGCTTCCTGGTTGGTGAACACGTGGAGATTTGGGGAGAGTGGCGCTCTCAGAGAGGGCATAAAGTCTCTTTGTCCTTTCCCCATACTTTGCTCCATGAATCTCTTCCATCCGGCTATTCCTGAGTTATATCATTTTATAATAAGCTGGTAATCCAGCAATAAATGTTTCTCTGAGTTTTGTGAGCCACTCTAGCAAATAAATAGAATCCAAGGAGGAGGTAGTTTGAACTCCCGTCAATAGCTGGTGGTTCAGGAGTAAAGATGACAGCCTGGACTTGAATTGGCATCTGAAATGGCGGTGGGGGCAATCTTGCAGGGCTGAGCCTTTAACCTGTGGCAATGGCATTATCTCTAGGTAGGGAGTGTCAGAACTGAGTTGAATTTAGGGCACCCAGATTGTGTGGGAGAATTGCTTGGTGGAAACTCCCATCACCACCTTGGAAATCGGGTGCAGAATTCTTCCCACTCTACAAAGGGATCCCCACACGCAGCTGTCCTCCAAAGCCCACGCTTCTCCACACACTGCCATAGGTTGGCTCCTTCCAACTTGAAAGCCCTATCCTGTTTTCTCAGTCTAGTAAAAGCCTACCCATTCTTGATGTCCCTTTGTGTTGTTTTCCATATATCAATAATTCCTAGAAGAAATGTTTGGCACACAGCTGGTTCAGAAACCCCTCCATAAAATATCAATTGGATTAAGTGAATGCCACCAACAGGAAGCTTCTTCCCACAACGTGAAGGCAGATGTACTGCGTGTGGTCAGAGTGTGCCACTTTCAAGTACCTGTTACCATGGAAACAGTGGGCCGCAGAGAGAAGCCACTCCCTGGAGATGACAGAGGCTCCACAGTAGGCAGATCCAATGAAGTGGAGGCTGACTTGCCACGGCCACCCGCCTTCCTGCGTGTCGGTGCCCCCAATGATGCGGTGGAAGGTGGAAGAACTCCTGCTGCAGCCTTTAGGAGAGGAAGGGTCACATGATTTAAAGGCAGACTGGGAACAAAAATAGAATTAAGTAGGGTTTAGTGCTGAGTTTGTAACTGACTGACTCTGCAGGCAATTTGAAATCTGCTTATCTAGATGGGAGGTGATGTGTGGGTCTTTCGGAAACCAGCACCAGCTCCCTCCATCTGGAAAGCGGGCTGGGGCATGGCGTTTCTGGGTGATAACGTGAGGGCGGAAGGAGACCTGTTAGCAACCTCTGCACTGATAGGAACGGCAGCTGTGGGTTTAGGTTGTTAGGTAAAAGGCAAAGATTAGTTTCAAATGCAACAGCAATGAGAGTGTCTTTGAAGTTGTGCTGACTTGAGAAAAGCATTTGGGAAAGAATTTGTAAGTCCAAAACTAATGAAAACCGATGAAGAAAAACTGGTTATCAGAGCAATTCTTTTCCAGTGTAAATAGTATTGATAAGGATGCAGAGTGACCATGGCGCCACATTAGAGGCCAAACAAGTAACTATGACACATGGCAGGTTACAGTTTTCAAACCACAGCTAAACCAGAAACCAGCACTTACATTTGACCTCACATGAAGCACAGTTCACAGAGTCGCCCACTGTGTGCCAGCATGCATTTCTTTTCTCACAGTTTTTTATTACCTTGATTAGAGTTGGTACAAATTGAAGTTCTCATTATAAACACCTGGTACATTAACGCTTGTTTTCAAGAAAGAAGGTGGAATCTACTCTAGTGTTTCTATTCTAAGGAATGATTTCAGATTCAGTTCACCAATATTCTTTTCCCGGCCGAAGGCAACCTGTGCCAGGGGGATCACATCAAGAAGGGAAGGCAAATGAAAACCTGAAGGGGGAATAGAAATCAGAAGGAACACATCGCTACTCACTGCAGCCTTCTTCATCACTTCCGTCTGGACAATCCACAGTCCCATCACATTTTGCATTTTGTTTCCTAAAGCAAATATCATTGCCACACTTAAAAGTTCTGTTGTTGCATGGAATGCCTAAAAATGAACAAAAGAAGACAGGGTTTTTCCCAGCCAAAACCAGATTTGAGTCAATGACACTGAACTCTGCAAAGGACAGCTTGGGCACAGCTTTAGGTGATGACTGTTATCTTGTTTTCCAAGAAAAATTTTGAGCATAAATCATCACTGTACTCAGTCCTCTTATACCATTAGTGAGAAAAATGGACAGACTGTGGATTATAGCACGTTTGTTCACAACCCTGGCAGCGTGTGTTTCTGCAGGGGCTGGAAAAAATACCATGTCCCATCACAGTTTCTAGCAACTCCCTCTATACCAGGTCCTCAGGGTCCTTTAGCCTTGAGCAGCATTAGAAGCAAGTAAGCAGTGAAAATCTTCCAGTATTCACACACACACACACACACACACACACACACACACACACTCCACCCCAGTTAGTGACCGATTGTCCCATTCTGCACATGACTGACAGGATTCCCAGCTTATGGGATTTTCAGTACTAAAACAGAGAATGTCCTGGAAAACCTGAGACAAGCTGATTATTATAATACAACAGAGGCATTTGGTTGGCATTTAAGACAAGTTTGTAGGAAGAACAGCAGAGGGCAGAGGACCCTTCCTCACTCTGAGTGCAGTTCAGCTCATCCCAGCCATCCTCACAGTCCCTGAAGCCGTCGCAGACCAGAGGGCTGTGCTGCCTGGAGGAGCTGGTGTTGCAGGCGGGCTTGAGAGCTGCTGGAATGAGAACAGACAGACCAAGAGTGAGCCTGAGTCTCTCGGCAGGGCTCTCGGATGATGAGCAGTGCCCCTCTAAGGGTGCACAGGGTGAGGATGTCAAATAAAATGAAGTCTGTTTTCCTCAAAACTGACACATTCATGGAGAAAAGTAAATGTTTGCACTTTGGTGTAATTTCTAGCGCTTTGAGTTTGCTGGAACTGATTTTTTTGCTTTTGCATCAATGTGTTAAACTCTGGGGGGGATGTTTATTCAATTACAATTAAATGCATCATAAGATTTTATTTTAAGAAAAATAAAAACTATAAGCTGTTTAGATTGGACTTATCTACCTTCCTAAACAAAGTGGGAGTGTCCTGAGATTGCAGATTTTGCCTTACTCTTCTCTGTACCTCAAGCCTCTGACCAAGTGGTAGGTGCTCATTAAAGGTTTGTTGTATGAATTTTAAATGTGAAATCTGAGAGGACAACAGGCCTGTAGTCTATATGTAAGGAAAACTCTCTTTAAAATTATTTCACCCTGAGAGAGTCATATTCTGAATTAGAAAATACCAGTGTATCACAATTTTTCCAAAGTATTTTCAAAAATTACCTTTATATCAGTGATAGGCACAGTATATTAGCAGGTACTCTTAGAAGGTATGATTTCTTAGACATTTCTGGTTTTGTGAAAATTATCATTTTTGTTATCTGCTTCCCTTTTTTCAGGGGCATCTCTGTGAGGGGTGGGGAGAGGACACTGCTGCCCTAAAATGGCCCACCCACTGAGCCTCTGGGAGCCCCTGGTGGACTCCTGGGGAGTAGCTCTCAAATGGCACGATGAGAAGCAATGACCACCGGAACACAGCCCTTATTAGAAAGTGGCAATAATTGCTTTTGTTTGGTGCAAGGAATAATAATAATGTTAAAACAAGCAAACAAACAAAAGCAATCTCAATTACAATAATGATCATTATTTCTTCTCTTAATAAATAGAAGACCCCATAGATTCAAAAGGTCAATGAACCATAGGTGAAAAGGGCTTTATTCTGTTGTGTCAATTAAAAAAAAAAGGTATAGAGTCAAAGGTTATTTTTCATGAATATACTTTTTTCACAATTAGTTATTTTAACCACAATATTTCTCCACAAACATAAAAAGGATTAAATAGCTTCACCACCACAATTAGCTGAGTCAAACTCTGATCGTTGAGAGAAGGTGTTACCAACAGTGTCACAGGATCCTGTAAACCATCACCCCCACTTGGCTCCCTGAAACCAGACACAGGCTCAGAAACACAGCGCAAATAGTCATGAAAAACCAACGTAAATTTTCTGCCCAAACTAGGACTAGCCAATACCCCACCCTTTAATCATCACCAGTGTGATGTTGATGCGAACTATACAGATAGAAAATGTAATAATTCTTTCATTCACAACACCTGTGCTCCCTAAATTAGCATGCTGAAAGAGTTTACTTCTCTGCAGACAGAGATTCTCTCTAGATAAAAAACTGTGCTTTAAAATAGGATTGTTGTAAAAAAAATAATATAGGATTGTTGTGTCTGAGCTTCTGGTTGACTAAATCACTAGCCACAGGCCCTCGCTCCCTGTGGCTATGTTAGCACCCCTGTCCTCACCATGACCTCAGATGGTGCAGGATGAATTTCCCCTCCCCTGACTATGGCCTTAGCTGTCTGACTTGCTTTAACTGATGGAATATGACACAAGGGATGGTATGCCAATACCAGACCCACAAATTAAGAGGAACCGTGTGATTTTGTTGAGCCTTCCTTTGCTTCTGGCGTTGCCCTGGCTAGCCCCCTAGGTCAAAGAAGAAAAGAGCCATAAGGAGCAAACTTGTCCCTAACCTGGGAAGAACCAAACACAGGAGGACCCACTGCTCGAAGCAGAGCCACCCAATGAGTCTAGCCTAGACCAGTCACATCTCAGAAGACCCACGGATGCAGGACCCAGAACAGCTGATTGCTGTAAACCAGTGAGCCAGGGGTAGTCTGTATACAGCTGCAAAGGCCCAGGAGATGCACCAGGAGCAACGGTGGCCCTGACAAGTTATTTACTCATAAGGAAGTTGTAGTAAAAGCTTGATTACCTACCACAGAATAGCTCATCACTTTCATCAAAGCAGTCATTTACTCCATCACACCGCTGGGCCTGAGGGACACACAGGCCGGAGGAGCATCTGAAAGATCCAACAGGGCAGGCTACAGAAAAGAAAAAAATAGCAAATCCTGTGTGGGTCCTTAAAAGTCACCAGGCCACATTAATAAAGAAATACCGAGTGTTCAGTGCTTAAGGAGTTGACAGTATAGCAGTAGTAATTACATAACTTGTCCATCGATCTAGGTTATAGGCTGAAAAACAAACAAACTAAAAAAAGCAGGATTTAGGAGAGCAAAGGAAGCAAACGAACTTGCCAGAAACTCTAAGTCAATGTTGCAGCCAAGTCACATGTACAGCCAAACCTCTGCTACGTCCATCCTTGACACAGCTCTATGGCTTTATAATTGACTCAAAGAAAGTGAGAGCCGTGAGGTGCCCTAGAGAGTCTAGCACCCTTAGTGTGCAATCTTTAGACACCCCAGGGAATTATAAATGGGCTCTGGTGTCTGAATCCTACATGATCGGATGCATTATTCTGAGAAGTCTGTGCCTTTCATTATATTTTCAAGTAATCTGTCTCAAAATATATGAGTAACCACAGATCTTAGAAAGTTGGACCTAGAGAGTATTTAGTGACTGGCCTTAAAACTCAGGACTCCTGCCTCCAACCCAGTTCCTTTTTTTTTTTTTTTCACTTCAATCAGGCTACAAGTGAAAGATTCCCTCCCTGATCTTGAATTGTGAAGACTGGCTTACAGCTACATATAATAGAAATGAAAAATCCTTCCTCCCTGCTATGGTCTGAATATCCGTGCCCCTTCCCCAAATTCATGTGCTGAAATCCTAATGGTGGCTGGGATAGTGTTAGGATGTCGGGTCTGAGAGGTGATTAAGTCCTGAGGATGGACCCTCTCCAGAGTGCTATCAGTGCTCTTCTAGAAGAGGCCTCACGGAGCTCCTCGAGTCTTCCACCATGAGAGGGTACAAGAAGACGTCAGCGATGCCAAAGAGGGCCCTCTCCTGACCATGCTAGCACCGTGGTCTTGGACTTCCGTCCTCAAAAACTATGAGAAATAAATTTCTGTTCTTTATGAGCTGCCCATTCTGTGATATTTTCTCATAGCAGCCTGAATAGACTAAGACACTGCATGTGTGCAAAGGAGTTCGGGAGAGTGCGTGATCAGGTCACCACTATCTCAATGGCACTCAGTGGAGAGGATGAGTTCCTGCAAAATAATCATGGCTTAAAGAAAACAAAAACAAACGATTAAAAATAACATGGCTTCCTGTGTACCTGTGTCCTTGCTGGAAATGCCAATATTCTCACATTCAGAAGTGTACTATTTTATGTCCAGAAACAGGTATATTGGGGATTAGCAAAAAAAAAAAATGTGATCTAGAGGAGCTTTCTGTCTGGTTTTATCCTCTTGGAGTTCTATGTGGTTAACCCTGACTTTTCCCCTTTTAAAACACATCAAGAATTTCCTGAGCAAGTCAGTATCGGATCCCTCCAGTGCTAATGACTTGCCTCAAACTTCACTTTTTCCTACTGACTGCTTCCTGGACCCTGTCCCAGCAGTTCTCAGTGTGAAGTTTGACACTCTGAGGACTGGTGGCTGAGCTTCCCTTAACCGACCGGCACTCCCTATATGTTATAGGCCAAAATGAGTCATAACTGTTGTTCTCCAAGCCCTCAAATATTGGTGTACACATATTTACCAACAGTTATGGCTGGCAAGAACAAATGAAGAAATGGGCTTGTTGTATTTCTTAGGAATCATGTGAGATGTTATTTTTAATTTAAAAAAATTTTTAGCCTCACCAGAGGATATTTTTTCATTATTTTTAGGGAGAGAGAGAAACATCGATGCAAGAGAGAAACATCAATCGGTTGCCTCCAGTAAGTGCCCCAACCAGGGATCAAACCCCCAACCTAGGCACATGCCCTAACTGAGAATCAAACCTGCAACCCTTTGGTTACAGGACCACGCTCCGAACAACTGAGCCACACTGGCCAGAGTGTGAGGTCTTATTTTTCAAATATTTTTATAAAGCAATAATACACAATTATATTATTTCTTTATAAACTATAGCAGTAATAAATATGTAATTTGTGCATTATTTATTATATATTTATTTTACATTATATATGTATTCGTGTAGTATATTTAATAAAAATAAAAACATAATAGAAAACAGCAGAAATAAAGCAGCTTTCATTCCTTTAAATTCTCCAAGTTTAGAGTTAAAAAGTATTAGCCTCCTTTTACCGATTTATTAAGATTTTTTAAGGAGCTGGCCCCAGGCTTACGTTGACTGATGTTGTAACTGCCATATTCCACCAAGAGTGGCTTGTCGGAAAGCCTCGAACTGCACTGCAGCTGAATGTGAACTAGGGGGCTGGGCACTCGGAACACAGTCTGGTGATCCATGTATGAGCCACAGTACCTGGGGAGACGAGAGGACACAGGAGACAAAAGACACCTGCAATGAGGACCTTTCAATTGCATTTCTACTGACAATGAACTCACTAATGATTTGGTCATCTGGGTTCTGTAAGCATTTCTTTCTTCCTTTTTAAAAATTCTCACCTGCACCAGAGGACTTTTTTTTTTCATTGCTCTTAGAGAGAGTGGAAGTGAGAGAGGACCGAAGAGAGGAACATCAATAGGTTGCCTCCAGTACACACCCAGACCATGAATTGGATCCATAACCTAGATATGTGCCCTGCCCAGTAATGAAACCTGCAACCCTTTTGTTACAGACCAAAGCTCCTACCAACTGAGCCTCGCCAACCAGGACATAAGCATTTCTTATGGAAGAACTGATGGTTATCATTCTAAGCTAAATGTCTGTGCTTGAGTAATGTCTGCGCCTTATATGTTTTCCTCTGCTAAGTAGAACAAGAGCAGTACTATTGACTGTTACCTCCCCCTTTGCTCTCCTCACCAACACAAATCAGAAGAAATATGGGTTTCATGCTCCAGGTCCCCACTTTTTTTTCTGTGTAAGTCACTGTAATATTGCCTGCTTTTGCCTAGTTTTGCCTACAAACCTCTCTACAGAGCACAGAGGAATAGAGGAGCTCAGGTTGAAAATACACAACGAATCCCAGCAACACTTAAAGCAAAAGTCTGCTTTAAAGTCTGCTTTAAAGCAAACAGTCTGTCTGCAATATTTCTCTATCTCAGTTTTTCTTACTTGTCTTTAACTGACAGAAAATTACTCTTGTTCAAAATTCTTACTATATGAGCACTATGGTTAGTAAAACATGAAGCCTTACTACACAAGGGCTCATGATAAGTTAAGCCTCTGCCTGTGTAGGTAAGGCTCTTCTCAGGGTGAAATCTGCAAGGTCTCGGAAGGAAACAGGAGACCCGAGGCTGAGGGGGACGTCTTCCACTGGAATCTGTGACTGTCAATCCTTCCGGGTCCTCACAGCAGTTGGAAATCAACTGTGTTCCAGGATCAGACATTGGCATTCAGTGGGAGGAGCACACAGGTATCCTATGATGTCAGCATTTGAAGCAGAAAAGCATTCATGTATATTTAAGGAAGCACCTTTTGCAATTGGCTGAAGTTAGGACTTGTGGACAAATAAACCAGCTCCTGGTGAGGCAGGATATAGCATAGGAAGAGCTCTGAGACTACAATACTATTACTGGCCACTGTCTAGAATCCTGGTTGCCAGGAAACACCTTTTACCAATTAGGTACATTAAATGGTAAACCAAGGCAGGGAGGAGGAAAGAGACACGTCTCAAATGCTAACTCAGCAGTCCTGAGCCTGGTCTGATAATATTGCCAGGTGTTCCAATATCACAAGAAATACTATGTTAGCAAGAAAGAAGGGAAGTCCTTGAAACTCTATGTAGCATTTCCACTATCTGGGAAAGAAAGCCTTGAAACTGTGCTTTCGTCCCAGGGCCTAGAAGGAGCAAGAGGGTCCGTGGTGCCCAAAGAAGAAGCCCATAAAACAATTTTGGTTAATTGCCTGCCTTTGGTTAATTGCCTGCACTATCTATTTTATGAGGGAGTCCCTGGTGCTTACAGAAAGAGCCCATAAATAACTCTGTGACAGACCTAAGAAGGCCTGGGAGGAACGGAAAATCACCAGGCGGGAAAACTGCACCATGGGAACTGTAGCCTGGGAAAATGCCTGCCTGGGAAACTGCCTGCCGACCCTACCCAGAACAAACAGGTGCCCAGCTAAGATTGGGGTCTGGGGGTCGGCCTGTCTGGCATAACAGGATGCAGCTTTAACTTGAGCCTGGCAAGATGTACCAAGAACAATGGTCAGCAGAAAGGGCACCCAGCAACCAGCTCTAGCCAGTCAGATGCTGACACCCCAATCAGCTACCCTTTGTGTGTTTTTGCATTTAAAAACCCTGCCCTAAGAACAACCAAGCAAGTCTTAACCCCCCCTGGTTGGCTCCTGAACTTCCCTAGGTTGGCTGCACTTTTCCTCTTATTCCCGCTAAAAAACACTGCTCCTTCGCTTGCTGCATCTGTCTGGTTTCTTGAGCGACTCTGACCTAACATTTTGGAAAATACCCATTTTAATTAACTGCCTCCTGTCACGTATTTGTTTTACAAGATGAACTAATGGAGTCTGGAGTAAAATAAGGATTTGGGCTAACAGACCCCAACACATACCTATGTTTAGGTAGTCACATTCCCCTAGGAAAGCTGGCACCACATTTACCGCTTAGTCAATATGTAACTTTTTTCCTCCTATCCCACAAACTGTGTAAGTCCTCAGAACAAAGGACTCTATCTCTTGGGGGATCAGGGTGCTCTTGACGCTCTTGGTTCCCGGGCCACTGGGCCTCTGGCCCCCGGCTCAGGCTGTGCAGAGGCTTGCCACCCCGGTCTTCTGCTGCTCTCACGTTTGCCGCCCTGCTTTGCCCTGAAACTTTGCCTTTCACCACCCCCCCCCACCCTGTCCCACTCTCTTCCATGGGAACGGGTCACTAATGAACTGATTACACACTAATAGACTTGCTGACCTGAAATTATTTGCATGTGTCAGCAAGAAAAACCAGGTCTCTCCCATCAACACTGGGATAAGAGGAAGAGATAACAGCTGCAGTGGCCACTGACCCAGTGGCAGCCAGTGTCTGAGAGGAACCTTAAAGCCACGTCAAGCTTCTGAGGCCAGAGCCCACTCTGACTGGTCATCTTCGGATCAGACTACAAACTTATATGTGGAATCTAAGGAACAACATAAATGAACAAACAAAATAGAAACAGACTCATAGACACAGAGAACAGACTAAATGGTTGCCAGAGGGGAGGGTGGTTGAGGGGCTGGGTGAAAAAAGCGAAGGGACTGAGAAGTACAGCTTGGTAGTTAGACGTAAAGTACAGTATAGGAAATAAGTCAATAATATTGTCATAACGATTATGGTTCCATTTGGGTACAGGGAACATAGGTGGGAACACTTTGTAAAGTATACGACTATCTAACCAATATGGTGTACATCTGAAACTAATACAATATTGAGTGTCAACTGTAATTGAAAAATTAATTTTTTAAAAAACTATACAAACTGTGCCCTAAAAACACAATGATTGTTATCTGTGTGTTATAGTGACTTTATTCATGTTCTCTATGAACATTTACTAGAGTGTTCTCACAAAGAAGAGCCTCACTTGAGTGTTCAGGAAGAGTCAGAAGGAAAGGGATCTTTGAGTCCATGCTTGGGCTGAAGTTTAGAGAGGCACACTCGGTCATGGGGCATGTCGTTGGCTAATGAAACAAAAGTTTTTAAAAAGTGAAGGATGGGAATAGTTCAGCAAGACTTTGTTTACATGTATAGGCATGTAACAGGTGAGAAAACTGAGATGTGAAGAGGAGAAGTACTTTGTTGATGTTGAAATAGCAAGCAAGTAGAAGCAGGATTTGGACACAACTCTGCCTGATACTAAACCCTAGCACTTTCTAGCACACTAACAGCCTTCCCCTCAGGAGCTTTGTTTCTGGGGGGAACGCCTTCCATTTTTCCAGGGTTCACAGCTGCATTCAAGCTGCCCTGAGCACACACGCCCTATCCCTCTGCTCTTCAACTCAAGATCACTGGGCTTTCTGGTGTCAGCATTCCTCCTGCCCCAAGACAAACTCAGGCTCTTGGGCTAAACTTGTCAGCAAGGTATCAGAAATTAGTCCAATCAGAGTCTTTCCTTTTTAGGTGAAAAGGACTAATAATGAGCAGGGCTAGTATTTTAAATCCCAAGGGTTCAGCTAGTATCAAAAGAATCTGATAGGATCTTAGGCAGCCCATAAGACAAGTGAAGAGCAGGCTCTTCAGGGAAAGTATTTAGAGCAGAAAGCTTCCTGATAGTGTTTGGAAGGAGCCTCTGCTCATACTTTAGCAGCAACATCATCTGGGTTAGGCCAACCTTACCTCTGAGTAAAGCCTTTCATTGCATTCCACAGATATGGAAATCAAGTGTGGTAGGGATTGCCACTTGGTGGGGAGAGGGTGGTATTTCATTGTCAAAATAGCTCTATCTTAGGCATCTGGCTTTACAAAAGAGTTCTAAAAATTTGTTTTATAGACCTCTAATTAGAATACCAAAATGCAATATTCGTAAAGCCTTGGGACACATTCTATATTTTTCCATGCAATGTCATCTCCAAAGCAATCTGCTGGATTACTGTAGGGGAACTCACTGTGATGCAAGATGCAGTTTGACTCCAAGCAGCAGAAAAGCAAAAGTGCCTGGGAAATGCTGGACTCTTAACTCTCTGTAGCTTCAGGCTTGCCTGAGAACACAAGGAAACCAGTGCTGCCCAGAGATTAATGTCCTGCCCCCAGAAAGGAGGTTAATGACTGTAGAGTGTGATACCTGCCTGATGTTATCTGTTAACTTAGGAATGCATTGTTCTTTCTTGTGGTCTAGTGAGGGCCCACCATATGGTTTTACTACTAACCCCCTATTAAAAGGGACAGTCTTGGGAGAGGTGGGGATTCTTCCCGCTGACCACCACTGCGAGCAGCTGCTCTGCCCCTGTGTAAGTTTCTCCTATTAAAACTCTTAGGAATTTGAATAAGCTTATCTGTCATTTCTTCAGAATTCACCCTGAATGTAGACTTTTGGGATTTCTCCCAACAAACATAGTAATAGCTAACGTTTTTGCTGTTATTTCACTGGCATTATTTCATTGAATGTTTACAAAAGAATCCACATTACCAACTAAAAATTATTTTCTAATTTTACAAACTGAAGAGCAAAGAGGTTAACTAATGTGTCCTAGTTAATGTAGCTACTAAATGTCAGAGCTGGAATTTGAACCCAGGTCTTCTGCTTTTGATAACATAGACCTTTGATTCAAAGATACTCCCAAAGGAGTACAAGGCACATCTTAATAATGGATCCAAGAATGCCTTTAAATCAGATAGAATCTATTCCAGTGAAGACTGGACCAATGACTATTTAGCAAGTAATCTAAGAGACTAAAGAAAATGAAAGGTGGTTGTTCAGGTTGTTCAAGAAAATCCTTTGAAAAGGAAAGGTTTTATTCATGGGATAACAATGAACAAAGAGTTAGCAGACAAATCCCTTAGGCTAACCTCACAAGGATTCTTATCTCAAAGTAAACAGAAACACTATTCTGTTGCCAAGACAGGGCATCCTATATATATTTAATATAAAACCTATTATAACTTTAGAAGCAAATAAACAATAAGAACAACTAAAGGACAAACCAGGGTTGAGAATGAGGACCTACTCTGTTGGTTCAGGAAGGCCAGACCACTAGATTTCTCTCAGCCTCTCTCTGATCACCCTCAACCCATTCCCCAGCCTCAGGATACAACCCGGCCCATGGGGCCTGTCCCACTGCACAGAACTGCTTAATGTTTCTGCCTTTTATACCACCAGGGCTCCTACTTGCTACTTTCCTCCATGGTTTGAGACTTTACCTGCAAAACTACTTTTGTGGACTGTAGTGTGCACACCCACAGCCCAGCAACACAGAGCAAAGACTGGGGGGCCATGAAACATGGGTTTGAGTCCTGCCTTAATCACCTACAACCTGAGTTGCCTTGAGCAGGTTATTTAACATCTGTATTTCTCAGTTTCCCCACCTGTAAATAGTAAGTGTAAACTTTTGGGGGACAAGAGACTCAAAGCTTTGAACCCCCGAGCAAGGCCTTTCATCAGATTCCTCAGGTATGGAAACCACTCACATGTGCTCATTGATTTCCCACCACCCATGGTCACAGCCTTTCACACTCTTCTTGGTGATTGAATAGTTATGGAATTTCAGCGCTATGCCAAGCGTTGATAGGGGAGTCTGTGAAAAACAAACATAAGTAGGAAAAATTATTCAACTGAAGGACATGTTGCAGGCTAAGATTTTCCTGCTCAGAACCCATTCCCTCCGCTTGCTGCTCTAAGGACATTTTACTCTTTGTGCCCCGTGGCCTGTGGTGTGGCAGACCACTTCCCTGAGAAAACCCCAGGGGGAAGTGGACAGCCCGCACTCAGGGAGCAGCTATAGGCCCCAGTTCGAGGTAAGTGACATTAGATAATTTCTAGGTTTCATTTTCCTCCTTTTAAATGAGCTTAACTTTGAAAGCACCCACTTATTAATAAGTATACACATTTTCCTCCTTCGATGAGAATGACATAGTTTATTTAAAGCACTATTCAGGTTCTTCAGACAAAGAAAAATGAATCAACATCCTTTTCACATGAAACCTGGTTATTTCTAAGGGCAGTTACTGAGTCACCCCGAGGCCTTCTCAGAGAGATCGCACAGAGGGAGCTGCTGTAGGTACCTGTACAAGTGAGGGCGTGTGCGCACACAGGCACACACAGGATCTTTCTATGAGTGCCATATGACACATGCACACTTTATGTCTGATATGTCACCACTTCAGTTTTAATTTTCATTTGGAACCAAGCATTATTTGAGACTTCTTTTATTTCCAGAGAGTAGAATTTTGGTTCACCCATTTTCAAGTTCTCTAATTCAATTGTAATTAGATAAAAGATTATTTATTGCCTTTACTGCTTTAAACTTTTTAAATTTATTAAGAATTGTTGTGATCAAATTTATGAATGCTCTAACGTCATTTTAAAAAGAAGGTAGTTTGTGTATGTGCAATATCCTCATTATTTGGATGGCTTAATACCCTTCCTAACCTTATTTATTGTCTCCCACTATCTCTGTTATGCACCAAAAGAATTAAAACTATTATTTCAGCATCATTTATTTCTCTTTGTATGCCTTACAGGTTTTGACTTAGAAGTCCTAATGCCATGTCCTTTGCTGCATAATCAGTCGCCGTAATTATGTCTTCACTGTGGACTGCCCTCTTTGCTGTTACAGGTGGCCTTCCTTTTCTCCCTGAAGGTTGTTGCAGCCCTGACACTAGCATCACTTGGCACTAAGGCCGTGTTCCCTGCTTTCCTTTCACTGGCATTTTCCTGTTATGATATTGCTCATTCATTTATTTTCAGCTTTATTAAATATTTTTTTCATTTTGTCTTTTGAAAACAACATACTGTGCAGTTAAGTTTGTACAGTATAAACTTAATACTTTGTAATTCAATCCTAGTCTCTTTTTTGTTGTTATTGAGATATATTGACATGGACATTCTATGAGTTTTAGGTGTATGATGTAATGATTTGATATTTATATATATTGCAAAATGCTGACCACAGTAAGTCTACACCACACAGTTAAAAAATTTTTATTCTGGTGAGAACTTTTAAGATCTTCTATCTTAGCAACTTGTCAATATACAGTATAGTATTATTAACAACAGTTAAAAATATTAACTATATTGTTATTAACTATAATCACCATGCTGCACATTACATTTCTATGAGTTATTTACTTTATAATTTGAAGTTCGTACATTTTGACCACCTCGCTCCATTTTGCCCAATTCCCACCCTTGGCAACCAGCTATCTCTTCTCTGTCTGTTAGTTCAGTTTTCTTCTTTTAGATTCTCCACATAAGGACATCACAAGGCATTTGTCCCTCTCTGTCTTTCCTTCTTCCTTCCCCAAGACCTCCTTTCACCTTCTCTTTCCCTCACTCTCTCCCCAAACTTCAGACTTGATGGTCACCTGAGGCTCTGAGATTATGCTGCCTTGAGCCCTTAAGACTCTGGCAGTGAGCAAGACTCCTATACCTTTATGTTTTAATTATTTTGTAAATGTTTGAGATAGTGGTAAAAAAAATTTAAGGATGCATGCCACCAGGACACTGTCACTACGGACAGATTTAGGTCTAATAAAATTACAAGGTTAATAAATATTATTAAAAACATTTAACTGACTTGTACAAATCATATGCAGCCAGCATGCTTCTGCCTCAGGCCTTTGCTCAGCTGTTCCCTTCGCCTGCAACAGTCTCATTCTGGGTGTGCACAAGGTTAGTTCCCTGTCGCCTTTCAGATTTCTGTACAAAGGTTTCCTGACCATCCTCATTAAGACAACAAATCCTTAACTTCCCATCTTTCATACACCCCACCACTCACTCAGCTACAGAGTCCCTTCCCTACTTCAATGTTCTCCACAGCACTGTACCACCATGTAACATACTACATATATTGCAGTTGCATGTTTGTTGCCTGCCCTACGGTGTGGTGAACTCCATGAGAGCAGAGCTTTTGTACGTGTGTCTGATCTTATAGATCCCAGTGTCTGGAACACTGCCTGACGTGCACTTGGTGTTCAATAATGACATGTTGAAGGTATGCAAGCTGTGCACTGCTTGCTGCTTACATTTAATGACTATGTCACATGACAATCATTTTAGATGTATACACTGAAAGAGCAAAGGTGGCATCTTGCCCTGTCTCCCTACACATGATACTACAGTTGGAGAAAAAAAACTAGTTTGCATGCTAAGATTAAAAAAACAACACAGGAATACTGTGTCTAGCACCAGAAGTAGATGTGTATATTTCATATAAATTTGCATCCTGGTTTGCTTATGCAACTGAAATATATATTGCCTAATCCAATTTATTATTTCTATATTATTCCTATTATAATGTTGATGATGAAGTAATTAAAAACTAATAAATGAGATCTGTGATAATAAAAAATGAATTCTTTAATTTCATAATAATGTTTTTGCATTTTTAATATAAACAAACAAAATAATAAATTGAAAAAACAAGCCCCAGGCTGCAAAAGGCAGTTTATTTGTGAGCAGAAGATTGAAATTGCAAAAATGTTCATGTTTTAGATAATATACTTCAGAAATGTTTAAACATTATGCAATTAGCTAATACTTTTTTGTAATTAAATCTAAAAATAAAAGCAATTTAATTCAAAAATAAATTGCTAAACTAAAAATAAGATAACAATATTTTTTCAAGAAAGTAGTTGAACTAGGCTACCTGAAATCTCCAGGTGCACTTGCATTTCGGAGGATAGTAGCTGGGGTAATACGGACTTGAGATTTTCCCTTCAAAGCCAGTGGTTTCTTTGACCAACACCATGTTTTCACACTCTGAAAAAAATCCAATAACGCACAAAGATTTGCAGTTGCAAGATCATGGGAAATAAACTGCATCTATATCTTTAACTACAAATACACAGTTTCTTAATCAATAAGCTTGTATATTTTTTGGAATTTAAATTATTTTTTTAAAAATAGTACTATACATATATATAGCCACATTATTTGCTCATATTCTGTATTTGTTTTCAAATAATATATTTTGGCTACAGATTACAGGATGCTATTACTTCCTAAAAAGCATGGTTTAAATATACTTTTAAAAGCCTCTGAGCTTATTTTGTTCAAATAAGTGTATACTTGTTGAAATATACCCAGTTTACATGACATGTTGATCTGTCTAAATGAGACAATCTAAATGACTATTCTTACTGATATGGTGATTCTCCTGCTAGAAGGTAAACTCCTTGAGAGTGTTGATTCATGTCCATTTCGTTTAATGCCATTTCCCTAACACCAAGGGTCATTCTTGGCATATAACAGATGCTCAATAAATATTCACTGAGTGAACAGCAAAGTCCATTACAATATTTCTAAGATAATCACAGTTTTAACCTTTGGAATTAGAGACAAATTTCAATCCAACAATATCTCACATATATAGTCTAATTTTGTTCAACAAATCCATTTTACATTTGGTTCTGTAATAATTTGAAGCAGAAAAGCTATCAAATATGTCATTGCCCTAAAATGTAAATGAAACTATAACTATCAGTGTCTACTTAAGCCAAACCCCCTTCCCTCCTCACCCTTATCTCCCATTCTGATCCCTTGGCTTTATTGATGCTCATAATAAGTTACCAAAACATGACTTATAATATCAGATCAGTTGCAACAAATATTACAAAGAGACTAGAGTTTCTTTTTGTTTTGCATTACTTCATTAACCCAAGTCAAAAAGAGAAGAATGGGGTGGGGAGGGATCATTTTTGCTCACCGTTAAATCCTCAAGGTTTTTGACTCACAGGTACTTTCTAGGATAGCATTTGCAGGCATAACTATAAATTAAAAGTCACAAAAGACAGTCTAGTGTACTAGTTACTGAGCTACTTGCCTATCAGCTGAGGCTGAGACCCTGCAAACCACTTCTTTTCTTTACTACCTGGTTTCCTGGTAGGCTCTGCCAACAGGGGGCGCTAACAGGAAAGCGCTGGAGGAGGAAGAGCTGGATTTCCAGCCTCTTATTCCCAGAAGTGTCACCCCAGTGATTTTTCTTCACCCCACCCCAGATACATTTCATTCCTGTGCAGAGTCGAATCCTTTAGCAGTTTTTCCAATGTCCACATTATTGTCCAAAGATAATACCAGCCTCAACTGTCTGGCACCCCCTCCTTAGAGGTCTGGGTCTGAGGACCAAGGACCCCCAGCTCTGAACTCAGAGACACCAGCACCAGCTGAGCAGCGAGCAGCGACGCTTCCTCAGTTTCACTCCACAGACCCCTCCTCCAGGCTCTAAACTGCACTCGTTCTGACCGATTTCCTTCGTTCCCCTAGACCTACAGGTGGGAGTTGCTTCCTACATGTGTTACAGCCATGATAGCTTATGGTTTTTGTCTGTTTGCCTTTTGAGTTATCTGGTCAACACCTTTATACTGAGTTAACAGTTCCTTACATTAGATTTTCCCTGTTAGAGTAACTAATATGACCTCTCTTTTCTGACTGGACCCTGAGTCAGAGTCCCTGACTCATACAACCAGTGTTAGGACACAGCCTGGGACGAGATCACACAGCACTGTCACAGATTTCCAAGGGAGACTTTGTGTTGTTGTTGGGAAAGACTTACTTTGTTCTGGGATGACCTCGAAATATGCCCGGATTCCTGATAGCCTCCGTATCTGAGGAGACTGGAATGTCACCAACATGAGATTATTTGTAGAAACAAATGACATTAATGTTCTTGTGGGCTCACAAATTCTGAAACCAGATAATAAAACAAGAGTGCATGAATAACAGGTTGTTGAGGAGTGGGCCTTTGTCCATTGCTAATTCCACATATTTTTGGGCCATCCACACAGTTCTTGTTCACCGCCACCAGCCAGGTCGTCGTCAGCTAGTGGCTACAGGGCACAGCAGATGGACAGGAGCTGATACAGGCACAGAAAACCACCAGAGAATTCTCTGGGTGGCCATCCCTGGGCCTTCCTTCAGAGCAAACAGGGTGGAAAGGCAGAGTACTTAACGGCTAAGGAAAACTGGGTTCCCAACTCAGCTCCATCACTTAGCTGCCTGAAAAACCCTGGGCAATCAAGGAACTAAGTCTTCATAAATGCCAGTTTCCCTGCTATCCAATGGAAGTGATGATAATGGTATATTCCACACACAGCATTGTGGTGAGGATTGAATGAGATAATAACTAAATGTGTCTGGAAGGGCAAAACGAAATCAGTAACAATGATTGAGCAGTGGGAGCCAGTGACAAACTTACAGCTCACTGTACATCTTTATATGCTGTACAGATTTTTAACATGCATGTTCATCCCCAAAATATAAATAAATACATATATACCAGAAACACTGTTGCATACACATATAAAAACTATTAAGAATAAGATAATTCATGCACATTTTTAGGCCAGTGACTAACAAATAATAAATCCTTACTAAAGCTCAACTGCCATTAGATGAACAAAATACTAGCACTCATAAAAGTAAAGTAAAAAATATTAGCATATGTATATGTACATATAAGTGTATATATATAAGTGAGAAGATTTATGCAAAAATATAAAAAATACATGTTCTGGATTATGGGTTTATAAAAGAGTTGATATTGTTTTCTCAGACTTCACTTTCACAATGAACATTGTGTTACTTTATTTTTTTAATTCTATTATTTAAGCTAACTTTCTTTTTTTTAAGATTTTATTTATTTATTTTTAAAGAGGGAAGGGAGGGAGAAAGAGAGAGAGAGAAAAACATCAATGTGCAGTTGCTGGGGGCCATGGCCTGCAACCCAGGCACGTGCCCTGACTGGGAATCGAACCTGCGATGCTCTGGTTCGCAGCCCGTGCTCAATCCACTGAGCTACACCAGCCAGGTGTGTTACTTTAAAATAAGAAAGAACATTAAATTGTCTTATTAATGTTATGCAATCACCACAGAATATTTATTCTTACCCTTATTGAAACAGTATACTTCATTATGATTGCAATAAAAGCAAAATTAAAGAAAGAATCTGTTAGGTTTCAGAAATATTGGCTGAAGGCCCTGCTACACTGATTTCGATTCTCGTGTGCCACAAAGGGACAGAAAATGTTGTGTCCGATAGGCTAATATAGAGGCCACTATGTGGGCCATGGGTCAGTCACCAACCTCATGCGTACACACAAAAATGGCTCACAAAGAAACCAAGGGAAACCCAGATACTACAAAAGAGACACTGTTAAAAAAAATCTTTTCCTCCACAACCAGAGTGCCTGTGTAATACCTATACAAGATGGTGCTCCGGATTGGCAAGAGGGAGTCATAAATGGTCAGGGAGTCGGTGACACAGTTGTCAGCTTCGATCTGGACGGACTCTATGGACAGACGAATCAGATAGCCCACGATGGCCACCAGCTTGAAGTGGCACATGAGCCTCCCTGAGGTTGCAGAAATCTCCAGAGGGTAGCGAAGTGATAGGTGATCTGCATACAAGTACTGAAAGCAGCCTTTGTCTGTGGAGACAGCACTTTTGTTTTGTTTTAGGAATGACTTTTCTGGACATCATTACAGAAGAGTAAAGAGCAAAAGAAGTCACATGGGGGACCTCTGATGTTTTTGCCAGTCTGGAGTCCACCCTGCTCTCTTCTGATCACAGCACCTAGATTTTACTTTGAGAAACTATCCTTATCACATCTATATGGTTTAGTTGGGGGTTAAACTCACCCCTAGGTACAGAAGAAGGCATATGACTCGGACTGGCCAATCAGAGTCAAAGAAGGTGGTTCAGGAGTGGGCATGTTAGCCAATCCAAGACATTGAAACATAGTCCCAGAGCCTCTACAGGAACTATTGAGAAATATACTCATGTGGTTATTTTTGTCCACCATGTTTACTAAACTGATAAATTATAGCTTGGATCTGCAGGTGGCCATTTATGCCATCACATTGGAAGAATACACTTGATTCAACCTCAACAGGGGAGAGTAGAGATGCAGCATCCTAATGATATTTTGTCTTAGAACCTGGCCCAACCATACCTGAAGCCAGGTCTCCCCACCCCAGGTGTGTCCCAGGTTTACGAGTCAATCAAGTTTCTCTGATGCTTAAACCAGTTTGAGTATATTTCTGTCATTTGCAACTTGAAGAGAGCACTAACAAATATCATCATTGGACAAGGAAAACTATAGCTCCCAAAGACACTGATTTGGAGGCAGTGGGTGGAGAAGGGTGGGGGAGGGTGGGGAGGGGAGAAGCCACAGGACACAGTTTACCAGATCCTATGGTGGCAGAGTAATCTGACCGAAGTCCAGCTGCATTGAAAAAACACACAGAAAAAAGACCGTCGGTCTCAGCGTCTCATTTGTTAGAATTTTGCCTAAAAAACAAATGTTTTCAGTCCTTTAAAAACAACCCAGCATATCTGGGATTTGTTTTAAATTAATCCAGTGAGAATATGGGAGGTTGTTTAGGAATTTAGAGATCAAATAGGATAGGCATAAATTAATAGTTTTTGAAGTTGAGTAAAAGGTATACCAGAGTTCATTATACTATTCTTTTTCTTTTTTTATGCTTAAAGTTAACCATAGTAACAAATTGTAAACGTTTTTAAATTTAAAAAGGAAATGAAACAAATATGATAATAGTCACATTAATTAGTCATATATCTGAAATTGTATATGTGGTACAGAATTTTCATTCATTAAACAACTACATGTCGGCTACCTACTATAAGCTTAGCATATATAAAATTGAAATCAAAAGAGAAAGCCACATAAATTTTGGGTTGTACAACATTAAGCCATTAAATTATATTGTCAAGGAAAATGGTGGAATTTGCATTCGACAAGGCTATGGGGCCAGCCATTTGGAACACTGGGCAATACTACATAACATAGGTTCAGTTCGGTCTGGATGAAGAAAGAGGCAAGATAAACCTCAGAAAAATTATCCTTCTGCAGGACTTGTTCCTTGGAAACCTAGTTTGAATAAGCCAAATTAAATATGGGGGTTATGCTCTCATAAGTTCAAATATATATATCTCCCCCAACTCTACTGTCCAATCAATGTATGTAACATTTAGCAACTTCCTCTATCAACACAGCTCCCACGTCTTCAACCAGTCCTGTTGCACTGGGATTGTGGAAGAGAATGCTTCATTTGAGTAGTGACTACACTAACGACAGTGTCAGGAGAGCTGTCAGAAGGAATGTGTAGAGAATTACCCAACAATCACCATTTAGCACCACAGAGTCCATGTCCACAGCCAGACCCTGCAAACTTCCCACCGAGGTCCGGTTTATGATGCTCGTCTGGATTGAGTCCTTCAGGATGGCGGCCACGCAGTCCTCACAGAAGATATGGCCCTTGGCATGTGGCATGACAAACACGATCCAAAAGTGCACAAGGAGGCCACCTTTGTTGTTACTGCTGCAGTGAAAAGAGAAACGTTCAGGGACACCTCTTAGGAAGTAGACATCTCTAGGCTGCCTGTGGCCCACCTGACACCTCACCGGTTAAGGCCAGTGAGCACATCTCTCAGCTAAACATAACTCCTTCTTTAGGAAGTCATCGACACCTGTCATGGGGACTGGAAAGGGAAAGCACCACGGTACGTGTGTTCTTGTGTTGGGCCCAGATCTAGAACCATCAGTGGATAGTTGCATCTCCATGACTACCAATCAGTATTCACTGCTATTACAAATAGCAAGTTATAATTTTTGATACCTCATGGTGGGTGTCCATACACAGTGCCAAATCTGCCTTATCCCATTTAATTTTATGGGAAAGATCCTATTATTATGCTAGTTACAGATGAGAAGATTAAGGCCAACTGTAACAAAACCACACGGGTAGTACGTGGCCCATGCAGCAATCCACCCCATTTTGGTTTCAGTCTGACCCTGGGGCAGATACTCCTAACTGCACAAGTATTGTCATGATTTATGAAAAAGAAAACATAAGGTAGTGTTCTTTAGTAAATAACTTGGGAAATATTATACAAGTGAGGGAAAGTAAACAAATTACTTTATTCTAAGATTTTCATGCCGAAGTGCATTGTGACTCTCTGCAGACATACTGGGGTGCGGGAAGGTGGGGGTACAACACAGGGCTCATAATTTTTCCTGAAATTACTTGACCATGGGATCCTTTTTTTTTCCTCAAAAGATCTCTAGAGATCAGTTAGGGGGATTTTTAGAATTTTTTTTAATCTTCACCTAAGGACATGCTTATTGATTTTTAGAGAGAGGAGAAGGACGGAAGAGAGAGAGAGAGAACATTGATGTGAAAGAGAAACATCGATGGGCTGCCTCCTGTACCCATAGGTGCCCTGACCAGGGGCCAAACCTGCAACCTAGGCATGTGCCCTGACTGAAGTCAAACCCACAGCCTTTTGATTTATGGGAAGACGCTCCAACCAACTGAGCCACACCAGCCAGGGCTCTAATAATCAGTTTTTTTACTGAATGTATTTTGAGAAATACTGGTCTTTGTTTTCTTTTTCCTTTCATCCAATACAGCAGCCAGGTTAGCAGTCATTTTGCCCAGATATGGGGGAGGGCAGGCTTTTGTAGGTAAAAACTCAACATGACAGCACAGTAAGGAACTGGGTCGCTATTGCACTAAAGGGGTGTTAACCCACAACTGCCCCCAAGAAGTGACTGGAGAATGGCAATATCCTGGCCCTTCTGTGGCTTTGACAGGAATTACCAACAGTGGCATAGAGATCCCAAAGCAAGGGACACACATTACCTGACATCTGCAACAACAGACTGCTTGTAAAATTTGGAGAAGGCGGATGTTGTATAAACCACGTTTACCTAAAATAGAAAAACAGAGGTGTCTGAAATCTTCCAAACTTGACTCTCCTCGTAGTACCTAGCATGACCTAGGTCCAAGCTCTGATTCGCTATCAGGGAGAAAAACAAGGCTCAAACTAAAGGTCTCTAACTCCAAACCCAGACATTATCCCTTGAATTCAAATAAGTTTTTACTTCCTACACTAGTCTTGGTTATTTTACTTTCATTCTGCTTTGCCGGAAGAATAATTTATTACCTTTATTCATGTATTTCTGTCTTTATACAACCTAATCAAGCTTAACTTCTGTATTCTGCCTACTCAAAAGTTCATTTCCTTCACAGTTAATAAATCAAACTGCTTTAAGCGCATTTTCAAAGTCTTTGACCCAATCTCCTTTCTATCAATAAATAAATGGTGCTGAAAAATTATATTCTTAAGGACATATTCCTATAGTAGCCACTAGAGGGCGAATGGTGCTCACCACTGGGACTACCAACCCCTTTCTAAATCACCAGACTTTGGATAAACACCCAGCCTTTTTAAAATTCCGTCATTGGATCTCAAAAGAGAGCTATTTCAATCAATTTACCTTGCTTACCACTTCTAAAAGCAAACTGACTCATCTGTCAGATCTTCCCTTGGATTACCCCTTCTACACAGTAGCAAAAATCACCCCCCCCAAATGGTCCAGGAGGGGAAAATATCACCTTAGACATAATATAGCACAGTGGAAAAAATGGAGTTGTGGAGTTTTAATTCACTATGCAGCACAGAACATGTTACCACTACCTGCTGGGTCTCCATTGTGTTTTGCTCCTCCATCCCCTTTTTCTTTTTTTTTTTAATCTATAAAATGGTGATGAACTAAGGTGGGAGAATGATGGTGGGATTGGGGTATAGGGTAGAGGGGAATACAGGGGGAAAATGGGACAACTGTAATAGCATAATCAATAAAATATATTTTTTAGAAATGCCTACCTTTTGGGGATAATTTGAGGAATAACTGATGTATATTACAGGTAAAGGGTTTAGCAACACACCCAACCCGGTATGTAGAAAGCCCTCGATAACCAAGAGGCGCTGCGCCCACTCCTGTCTCTGCTTGCCCTCTCTCACAGCCTGTGCTCCCTCTGTGCCACAGTGTGCGGGCGCCCCTCCATTGCCCTGCAGACACAACTCGGCAGGAACTTTCTACCTGGTAATATGTACTAAGATCAATGAATCAATATTTTTCTTTTGACCAATAATAATTTTAGAAAGTCAGCTAAGGAAGTAATCAGAGACACACATGATTTATGCACTAGTTTTGCTGTAGTAGTAAATAAATCAATAGTAGTAAGTAAATCAATAGTAGTAAAAATTAGAAACAATTTAAGTACCCAATCAAAAGGAATTTCCTAAATTTGTAGCTTTGAAAATTTATTTTTAAAATAATTTTCACTTGCATAGAAATATGTGAACTAATAGTAAGAGTTAAATGTCAGATTATAGGATGGAATATCTACTAAAATTTCAATATTGAGCTACCCACTATGTCTCCGTGGTCCAGAATAAAATGGGGCTCTATCTTTGGTGATGTTAAAGAAGATTTTAATGTTCTTTTGATACTTTTATGGGTTTTACTCTTCATACATTTTTATTTATGCTTATTAAATTTACACTTTTACTTACTTATTCTATGCCTCTTTTATATTTTTAGATTTTTTTTAATCGTCACCCAAGGATATTTTTTCATTGCTTTCAGAGAGAGAGAGGAAGGAGGAGAGAGAAACATCTATGTGATAAAGAAGCATTGACCAGTTGCCTCTCATATATGCCTGGACCAGGTACCAAACCCAGAGTCCAGGTATGTGCCCTGACCAGGAATTGAACCCACAATATTTCAGTTACATAATGATGCTCCAATTGAGCCACATCACCACTCCAAAGTCACCAGCCAGGGTGACTTTCCTAAATGTTTATAATATACATGTACTAGTTCTTTAATGAGAAAGTTTTTGTTTAAGTGAAGAGATGCCAGTGCATCGAGGTTGAAATGAGTGTATACTGATCACAGAATCAATCAGCACACATGTAAAGTCAATACTAAAAGGCATTTTAAAGATGACCTGATTCAATTCCTTTATTTTACAGATGAGAAAAATTGAAACTGAAGCTCAAAGAACCATTTCTTTTTACTTCCAGCAGAAAGAAAGAAATAAGCAATCCTATCAAGTAAGCAAGTCTATCATATAGCCAACATAAGCCACATCCCGTGATTCTCTGACTGCCTCCTTTGTCCACCCTGCACACTGTGACACTGACCCTCCCCCCTCCACCCTGTCCCCTGGCCCCACCCTGCCCAGTCTCTCCCCACCCGCCATCACCTCACCACTTGTTGTACAGTGCGTGCCACAGACAGGAATTCCCTGGACTCCTTCTCTCGGTATTCAGGAAGAAACTCAATGTTGGTGATGCGAAACATTCCAGCAAAGTAAAAGGCATCTTTACTTTCTGTTTTGCCTGTAAGATGGGAGAAAAGGCAGGTAGGTGGCTTTCCCATGTGTAAGGAAATGAGGCACTGTCTGATCTATGTCAGTCTCAGACTCCTAAAATGGTTTTATTTTAGGCAACTATTATTTTACTGGTTCACAGCATGCAGAGTTCTAAATGTAGTTAATAGCATCTCTTCCATCATCGATAAATCACCATATCCCTTAGCACATTCTATTCTCTCTTTCAGCTTCTGGAAAATACTTAAGAACAAGATTAGAAAAGATGAAAAGGTAAAAGATATATTTCTTAGACTTTATACATGCATAGAGTCACTAGGGGGCCAAAAAGAATGTATACGATTTTTATGGAGCCCAAGTCTGTGGATAGTAAGGAGGTAAGAAATGTCTGCTGTCAGGCTCTGAGGTGAAGTGAGCACAGTACGAGAAGAGGGAAGGTCCCCAGTGGACTTCCATGGAGCCCCCAGCTGCTCATCCTCTCTCTGAGTTGTGTGGCTGATGCACAGGATGCTGGGCCAGTCCTCAGTTCTATGCAGTGCAGAGAGAATTCATCCTTTTGATGATCCACAAAGTGTAGTCCTCAGCCCAGTGTCAGGTCACCTTTGTGCAAATGCTTTGCCTAGTGAAGACCATGGCCACGGCCTTGGGCATCAGGCCAGTGCCAAAACAGGCAAAGACACTATTGCACCTGAGTCACCTTTAGATGCTGCTGATGTTGAGAATAGCTTGGGGAAATGAAGGCTCTCTTTTCTGCCTTTTTTTTTGTTACCAACGGCTTTCTGCAATGTGACTCCATTCCCCCCTGCCCCTATAGCAGGGGTAATTTCCTTCCTGTGGCACCTGCCAGACTGTATCATAACTTCTGTTTGGATGTCTGTCCTTCTAGAGGAATGGAACCTTCTTTTTGTCTCTTAACCCCTAACACCGAGTAGCCAGTGCCTGATTTAGCTTTGAAGCTCAATAAATGTTTGGGAGAAGGAAGTGAGAAAATAAGGGGGATGGAGGAACAGCACATGGAAATGCTAAATAAGTGATGCTAGATTAAAAAGATGGTGCAGAGACTTCTGGCCAAGATGGAGGCATAGGTAGACACACTGTGCCTCCCCACACAACCAAAATAAGGACAACAACAATTTAGAAACAAAAAACAACCAGTACTGACAGAAAATTGAACTGTATGGAAGTCCGACAACCAAGGAGCTAAAGTAGACACATTCATCCAGACCAGTAGAAGGGGCAGAGTCGGGCAGCTGGGTGGAGAGGGGTCGAGACAAGGCAGCAACTGGTGGACCCAGCGAGGCAGCAGATTGTGGAGGGGCACATTGCACAAGGCAGCTAGCAGATCAGGTGGTCCCACATTTGCGCACAGTTAAACCAGGTGAAACTGAAGAGCAAGACAGACTGCGAAACCCAGGGTCCCCACACAGGGAAATAAAGCCTCAAAACACCAATTGAAAATACCTGTGGGGTTGAGGTGCTGGGAGAAACTCCCAGCCTCACAGGAGAGTTTGTTGGAGAGACCCACAGGGTCCTAGAATGTACACAAACCAACCTGCCTGAGAATCAGCACTAGAAGGGTCCAATTTGCTTGGGGGAAATGGGGGAAGTGACGAAAAATCGGCAGTGTGTGGAGCAAGCACCATTGTTCCCTCTCGGACCCCGCCTAAACATACAGCGTCACAACCCAGCGACTGGGTTGCCCCGCCCTGGTGAACACCTAAGGCTCTGCTCCTTACTACATAACAGGTGCATCAAGACAAAAAAATGGCCCAAATAAAAGAGCAGATCAAAACTCCAGAAAAAAATACAACTAAGCAACGAAGAGCTAGCCATCCTATCAGATACATAGTTCAAAACACTGGTAATCAGGATGCTCACAGAATTGGTTGAATTTGGTCACAAATTAGATTAAAAAAATGAAGGCTCTGCTAAGTAAAATAATGGAAAATGTGCAGGGAACCAATAGTGATGGGAGGGAAACTGGGACTCAAATCAATGGAGTAGACCAGAAGGAAGAAAGGGACATCCAATCAGAAAAGAATAAAGAAGCAAGAATTCAAAAAAATGAGGGGAGTCTTAGGAACATCCAGGACATCTTTAAGCATTCCAACATCCAAATTATAGGAGTACCCGAAGGAGAAGAGGAAGAGCAACAAGTGGAAAAGTTATTTGAACAAATAATAAAAGAGAACTTCCCCATTCTGGCAAAGGAAATAGACTTCCAGGAAGTCCAGGAAGCTCAGAGAGTCTCAAAGAAGTTGGACCAAAGGAGGAACACACCAAGGCACATCATAATTACATTGCCCAAGATTAAAATGAAGGAGAGACTCCTAGAAGCAGCAAGAGATAAGGAGGCAGTTACCTACAAAGGAGTTCCCATCAGACTATCAGCTGATTTCTCAAAAGATACCTTACAGGCAAGAAGGGGCTGAAAAGAAGTATTCCAAGTCATGAAAGGCTAAGACCTACATCCAAAATTGCTCTATCCAGCAAAGCTTTCATTTAGAATGGAAGGGCAGATAAAGTGCTTCCCAGAGAAGGTCAAGTTAAAGGAGTTTGTCACCACCAAGCCCTTATTATATGAAATGTTAGAAGGACTTATCTAAGAAAAGGAAGATAAAAAGAATGTACAGTAAAATGACAGCAAACTCACAATTATTAACAACCACGCCTAAAACAAAAACAAACTAAGCAAACAACTAGAAAAGGAACAGAACCACAGAAATGGAGATCACATGGAGGGTTAGCAACAGGGGAGTGGGAGGAGGAGAGAGGGAGAAAAGGTACAGAGAATAAATAGCATAGATTGTAGGTAGAAAATAGACAGAGGAGGGTAAGAATAGTATGGGAAACGTAGAAGCCAAAGAACTTATAAGTATGACACATGGACATGAACTAAAATGGGGGAATATGAGTGGGAGAGTGTGTGCAGGGTGGAGGGGAGTGAATGGGAGGAAATGGGACAACTGTAATAGCATAATCAATAAAATATATTTAAAAAAGATGTTGCAGGAGTATTATGCTAAGTAAAATAACTAGAAGGAAAAAGGACAAGAACCATATGATTCCACTCACATGTGAGATATAAAATAAAAGGCAATGAATGGACAAACAAACTCAAACACAGACAACAAACAGTATGGTGGTACCAGTGGAGAGGGGGATCAGGGAAGGATGCAAAGGGTGAAGGGGCCAAATATATGGTAAGAGAAGGAGACTAGACTTGGGTGGTGCACACAATGGAATATGGAAATGATATATCGTAGAATTTTACATCTGAAATTTATGTAGTATTATTAATAAATTTTACCCCAACAAATTTAATTTTTGAAAAGAAGGAATAAACTGTGTGAGTGATAAGAAGCAGCCTCCCTTGTATGATCCACTCAGGGTCCCATTAGTTGAGGGCAACATAGAGAAGAGGGGAGGGGCACAAAGTAAGGAGAAAGAGGCCTCAACTTCTGTCCTAGATTTGTTCTTTCAAGTGACTTTGGATGGATCACCTTGCCTCATGGGTCATCTCATATAAAATGAAGGTTGCTTTGTTCCTGATTTTACCAGGGAAGTGCTTCTTTGACTTTCTTCCCCTTCAAACTCCTTAAACTTTAAATGAGAGCTATGACTTCTATCTAGAAGTTCACATACCCTTCTGGTGTCAGTAAGTACGCAAGAGGAAGCATATCGACAATGTGAGGGAGATCAGTTTGGCCCTGAACTGATTATGTTTTACCTGAGTCTTTAGCTCAGCCGAACACACAAGATGCTGCTTGGTGTCCCTGATGAGCTGTCCATCTCATTTCTCAAGGCCGCCCCCAAGCTCAAACTTCATGTATCAGAACTGACCTCTGCTATTTGTTGAACACTTTTTTCTCACTTGTCCATACCAGTTTTCCTTTGCTCATCCTCATCTGTCTTCCTGAAATGCTCTTCTCTGACGTTAGCACAGCCAACAAACTACTTCTACACAATGATCTTCCAAAACTGCACACAAAATGCTAGGGCAGCAATGCAATTGGACCTGTTGAGGCCAGAAGAGAACTGATGGGAAGTAAGTTGGTTTGTTCTGGGTTGGGGTTATGTGTCTTTTGTGTTTGTGCCCATTGACTTGACTTTCCCCCCTAGTCTATAAGGACAGAGATTCTTCACGTCTACCACTTGGTCCCCAAGCCCATCACAGGGCCCAGCTCACAGTGGGTACCCCAAGATATGTCAGATGAATTTTCAGAAGCCAGTTCATGAAGCCTTCTCTGGACTCTATCCCTGGGCATTTTGGGTACTTCTTTTCTGCAGTTATAAAGTGATTACTTATGAGAACCAACCACATGGGAAAACATATTTTCCAATGATACGTCAGACAAGGATTTGATCTCCAAAATACATAAAGAACTCACACAACTCCATTCTAGGAAGACAACGCAATTAAAAAATGGGCAAAGGACTTGAACAGACACTTCTCCAAGGAGGACATACAAAGGGCCCAGAGACATATGAAAGGATGCTCAGCATCACTAGCCATCAGAGAGATGCAAATTAAAACCACGATGAGATACCACTTCACACTGATCAGAATGGCCATCATAAACAAAGCAAGAAACAACAAATGTTGGAGAGGTTGCAGACAAAAGGGAACCCTAGTGCACTGTTGGTGGAATTGCAGACTGGGACAGCCACTATGGAAAACAGTATGGAATTTCCTCAGAAAACTAAAAATGAAACTGCTTTTTGACTTGGCAATTCCACTGCTAGGATTATATCCTAAGAACCCTGAAACACCAATCCAAAAGAACCTATGCACCCAAATGTTCATAGCAACACAATTTACAATAGTCAAGTGCTGGAAGCCACCTCAGTGCCCATCAGTAAATGAATGGGTCAAGAAACTATGGTACACTTACACAACGGAATTCTATACAGCAGAAAGAAAGAAGGAGCTCCTTCCCTTTGGGACCACATGGATGGAACTGTAGAGCATTATGCTAAGTAAAATAAGGCAGGAGATGAGGGACAGATACCATATGATCTCACCTTTAATGGGAACCTAATCAACAAAACAAACAAGCAAGCAAAATATAACCAGAGACATTGAAATTAAGAACAAACAGATAGTAACCAGATGGGAGATGAGAGGGGATAATGGGGGGAAAAGGGTGAAGGGTTTTTAGGAACAACTCTAAAGGACACATGGACAAAACCAACTGGGGTTGGGATCAGGGAAGGGCAGGTGGGGATGGCTAGGGTAGGGGGGAAAGGTGAAGGGAAAAGGCAGACAACTGTACGTGAACAACAATAAAATTTAAAAAATAAGTAAAGTGATTGCTTAAACAAAAAATGAAACCAAAAACAAACAAACAAACAAAAATAAACTCACACTCCCTTCCAGCACTGAACTGTGAGTTTTTGAAAGTAGAGAATCTATCTGTGAGCTTTCTGCAGATAGGAGATGCCTGAAGATGCTTTGTGGAGGTCTTGGTATGCCTGATGTCTTGCATTGTGCCATGCAAATTATAGGGGACTGAACTGTTCAAGACAATATTCATTCATTCTTTGCCTATAAATCTTACTTTCCACCAAATTTTAATGCCCTTGATAGACTCGTATCTTGCATGAAACATATTAAAATGTATGCAGTGGGAAGTCTAGCATAAGTCAACAAAGGCTATAGTTGCTGAGCTGCATGGGTGTGTTATGACTTATGTCCAATCAATCAGATCGACAAAAAAAATAAAATAAAACAAAATAATAGAGGAGAGAAAGGTACAAGAGTACAATGAAGCTCAGAGAGTTGGAATATAAGGTTGCCTAGAAACAGGCAGTGGGTGGAATGAGGAAATGAAACAACTTAGCATTCCATTCATTTTTAAAGCTAAAAATGGATTACATTGCTGAACTAGTCAATATTTGTTCCTGAGCACACTCCTTGGCAATTCTCATCCCATCACCCATCTCTGCTCCTCTTGCTCATGTGTGGGAGGAAAGCAGTAGTCAGAAAAGAAGAAATGAGAGAGAGAATTCTGGTTTCTTCCTCCTTAAACACCTCAAGAGTTTCAGAAATGTCTATTACTCTGAGAAATGAGAAAACCCTACCAGAGACACCGAGGGGCAGACTGGGTCTGCCTTTGTCCTGCTGAGCTCGCAGGGTGAGCCCTGACCCCAGGGCAGCGTCAGTTTGTACTCACTGATGTAGAGCCACAGAAGAGTCCAGGCTATGACTGCTAGGATGGACAAAAATACTGTGAAGAGGATGATTTTATTTTGGACATTCCAAAAGCGAGCTTTCTTCACGGGCGGCCTCTTGAGTTTGGCTTTGTTGATGGGTTTTCTCGGTGGTCGTCTCCCAGGTCTCACTGGCCGCCCCGGCCTCCCTGGTCTCCCTGGAAGTTTCCCTGGGGCACTGACCACCTCCACTGAGATGTTGGATATCTTCAAGGAAAAAGAAAGATGTATTAGCAATTAGTAGTCTAGAGGCTAAATGGAATCACTCAGTAAAGGGAATCTTGGTGCTAAAAGGCCTAAATATGTCACGCAAATTATTTCCATAAGTGCAATAAATTGACCACACAATTAAGATCAGAAAAAAAAAAGACATTGTATGGACTCTGGTGAAATGGTTACCAGGCCCTCTCTCAACTCCCCAGTTTGGCTAAATAGGTGCTGTGGAAGATCGGCCTGAGTTTCACAGAGCAGAGACTAGGGGACCTGAGGTCAGGAGGTCAGGATTTTCTGTTGGGCCAGTTCCTGTGTACACAGCTGTGGAGACACGTGTGTGCTTAAAATGTTTGTATCACATAGCTTTCCTCCCACAACCAGTTTCTTCCCAGCTGAAACAGGATCGAAAATAAGCATGTAAGCTTCTCAGAGAAGAGAATTGATTTCTCAGTCACGGCTTCAGGACTGAGCGGGAGGAGGAAAGCATGAAGGAGGATGCCGTGGGGGGTGGGGGGCGGTGTGGGGCTGTGGGGTTGGGGTAGCAGCGCTGGGTTCGCCGGTGCCTCACGTGTTTGTGCTTATAAGCCAGCCACTGCACTGATCAGTTTCTCAGTCACAAATAAAAGAATCATTAAAAAAGAAATAATAAAATAGAGGGTTCAGAGTGAATTATTAGTTTTACAGTATTCGTGTGCAAAGTGTTATATACAAAAGGAAAAAATACATTATTTAACTGTTTCCCTTCCCTTTTTTTTTCTCCTCTGCCCTCTGCCATTTGATCCTGTGAATTCTTTAATAATGTAGGGGAGAATTTAGCTTCTTTGAAGGAGAGATTTATACATGTCAGGTAACTAAACTCCAGTGATGAAATGACTTTTAACCACACATTCTCTTAAAGGCAACAACCTAGAACACCAATTCCAAAGAATAATCTCTCTTTTGAGCTCTTTTAAGAGTTCTCTCTCTCTCTGTGTTGCTCTCCCTTACTCTTCCCTTCAAAGTACATGTCTTTTAGTCTTTAATCCTCCAATTAATGGGATAATATGTGGCCAAGTACATTCTGAATTATTCATGGCTCCCTCATTCTTTTTTGCCAAACACCCTTGTCAACCCCTGGAGTGAAATGCAGATTATATCCCTCCCAGTGAAATTGAACTAGACCAGACCTCATTTAGTGTGATGTCCAGCAGGAGAGAGAAGGACATTCCCAAAGAGAAAAATGTTTCATGGTAGAATGAGTTGATTATGGTGTCAAGCTATTTTCAAATATTACCCCAAAGAAGTAAAAATAAAACACCCCCCACACAAAAATGTTAGCACACATAGAACCGACAAGGCCAAGGTTGGGTTTTTAAGCACAAGAACACATTATAGGCAGTCTCAGTTAGCACTGATTAAATTTTAAAATGGAATTTGTGTAGAGATCAGTACAATTTCCCTGGAGTTTTAGAAAAACAGCTGTGAATCAATTGCCAAGTACAGCACTTCAAAACAAACCCACATTTGTAAACTCCATTAAGTACCGTAGAGGATAAAGTATTTCATTATCAGTTCCTTTATTTTTACAAAGTAACATTGTCTCATTTTACTAACAGGGTCAACAATAAGTGGCACTCAAGTAACAGAGAAAGCTTCCCACACTGCACTTACATGCACATCCGCAGGTTTGGACGAAACATCATCATTTTCTTTGTCCATTGTTAGCTGTTCCACATGTGAACCTCCAGAGTTGTTTCCAAGCCAGTTTTTACCCCCTTACGTTCGCTCTCGAAAAGAATTGGTCGTGGCATTCAAGCTAGCTTTCAGAGGAAAGGAATCAATTTACCTCCACCGGGTCCAGTTCAGAAACTGAAGCTGCCTCCTTGCTGTGTAGTGAATGTTAAAGGGACCTAGCAGGCAGTTTGCACCCAAAACTAGAGGTCTCTTAATGTAACTCTAATAGGGGTCAGGCCTCCCCAGGCTGAGCCTCAGAGCAAGGTTGTCTCACATGGATATAGTCCAACAACCCTCAAGTAGTTACAAGTCATTTAAATTTTCGCAGCCTTTTACAAAGACTATTAAGAGATCTGTAACCCTCAGCTCTGCTTCCCACGGCTCTTGCTCCAGAAGCTTCACTCTCCAATTCAGCTGTCCACTGTCTAGCCACCGTCTCTGGAAATCCCGATCCAAGAAGTTTGGGATTTTGTTTTTTTATTTTTCCTCCCCTGTCCTTTTGCAATTCTCAGTAAACCTGGGCCCTTTCTGGTAAAAATTGTCTGTTCTCATCTCTCCCATTCTTCCCCACGTCAACCTGAATTAGGTTCAAGCTGGGGAGCGGAGGGAAATGGTGAGAGAAATTGTCAGAATTTTCCTTAGGAGACAGGGGAGGAAAAAGGCTAGGAATTGCTCACACGTCACACATCTTGTCCTTGTGACACAAACATGCTTCGCTGTGGGCTCTAGGCATCCAGGGAAAACTAATTGATCGCCCTTTGAAAGGGAAACAATGCTCTGCTAATCCAGACACAAACTTCGTTATCATTCAACGCCAGGTCATAAGAAAGCAAATGGGAAACTGCCTGTTGAAAATGGTGACAAATTAGTGAGTAAAGACAGAATCACAAAAAATTATGTCATGTTGTACAAATTTGCTTCCTGGCTTTTATTATTTACTAATAGCACTGATGAAATCATTAATAATGCTTTAGGCTTCATAATTATAAGATTGAGATATTTAAAAATGAACCCCCTTTACTTGCCCATCTTGTCTGTATTCTTTTCCTTATTTCTAGCAGTACTTGTTTTACCAATGCAAGTGAACTGTGTGCCCTAGGCAGCGGTGTGGAGAGCAGGACCAGTAGAATGGCCTTGGTCTGGTCACGAGAGCACAAAGTGCACAAAACAAAGTGAGGTCCCTCGTATCCACCACGATGGCTGCCAGTAAGCAACGACGCTTTGACGCCTACGTCAAAGCAGACATGTCTGGCAAGGAGACATGCTTAAGGGATCTGCACACGTGGTCAGAGTAGCTGTGTCTGCAGAGCGGGACCACCCATAAACAGTGTCCTGGGGGAATTCCACACTTGCCAGCAGGGGTGTTGAACAGAACAGCCATGTACCACCCGTAGGCTTCTGGGCAAAGTCCACACTTGGCATCAGGGGTGCCAAGACACTGATCAAAAAGACCCGGAAGGGTGGAGTGCACCACTTTCAAGGTATAGCTGAGGCAGGCTCCAGACCACTGCTGAGACAGCCGAGCTCCACACAGCAGAGTGCTGCTCCACGCCATGCTAATCTCCCTTGGCATCGGCTGCCAGTGGCTCTGCCCTGCTGGACTGGGGACTTTGTCTGCCCTGCTGTCCACCTGGCTCCAGAGGTCCTTCCTGGCAAAGTGCTCGCAAGTCCCTTACCCACCATGCTGTCTCCCAGACCTGCAAACTGAGACTCTGGGACTCGGGTTTGTTATCCCCATTGATTACTCTGTGTGTGTGTGTTTTATTCCTCTTAGATTGTTAGAGTGTGAGTAGGACACTAATGTATGCTGATGTTCTCCTTTGAGTGAACCTGCTTTCAATGAAAGCTGAGAGAATAGCATAGTTACCGTGTGTGACTCTCGTCTATTCCTCGGTGCTGGGCTGCTCAGCAGGCAGCCAGCCGAGCAATTGCTCAGCTGACTTATAGGAAAGACTGTATCACAAACAGGTGCTCATGACATTTGTCGAGGTCATCGGCAGAACATGAACCTTTTTAAATTAGTACCATTTTCTAATAATTTGAAATAATGTCAGTGATAAAGTACTCCTCTCTGAAAAAAATTTTGGTATAGGTTTTAAACAATTGCTGTTATTACAGCTGAGTTTTAATTATATATATCTGTTCAGAAGGTATCCAGCCATGTACTATGAAAAATGGACATTTACTGAAGAAGATACAAGGTACAATGTACACAGGACAATGACGCCTCAGTCCCCTTCAGAGTAAGCACCTTGGGACCTCACACAGTTCTCCCAGCACCTCTTTCACTGTTCAAAACACTCTGCAAAATTCTTTGTTGGAATTAACATCAGCTGCCCCATTGTATTTTCCTAAATTTTATTGATAGTCTGAAATCCCTTCTCTTTCAAAAGTGATTTTAGTTTTGGGAAAAGCCAGAAGTTGCAGGGAGCCAAAGCTGGGGTTGAGTCATCTGGGTGATTTGATGTTTCACCAAAGAACTCATGGAAATAAAGAACAAACTGGCAGTAACCAGAGGGGAGGGAGAGGGCGATAATGGGAGAAAGGAGGGAAGGGTTGTCAAGGAACATGTATAAAGGACCCATGGACAAAGACAATGGGGGAGGGAGGATTGAATGTGGTAAGTGGGGATGGGTAGGGAAGGGCAGAGTAATGGGTGATATGGGGACAACTGTCATTGAACAACAATAAAAAGAAAAGAACTCTGCATGAGATGAGATACATGAGCAGGTGCACTGTTGTGATGAGGCTGCCAATCACCAGTTGTCCATAGCTGCAGCCATTTTCATTGTATCGCATCTTTCACCTGTCAAAAAACATTGAGGTAGTACTCCTCATTAATTGTTTGGCTTGGAGGGGCGTACTTGTGATGGGCACCACCTTACCAATCACAAAACACAGTTAACATGGTCTTGATCTTGCTGCTATTTTGCTGTGCATTCTTTGGCAATGGAGAACTAGGCAACTTCCATTGGGGCAACTGGGCCTTCATTTCTAGACCATAGCCTTAGATCCACAATTCATCTCTGGTTATGACCTTCTTGAGGAAATCTGGTTCATTGGTAGCAGTTTGAATCAAGTCGTTAACAACTGCACAATGTTCCTTCTGCTCTGGTAGAAGAAGCCACGGAACGAATTTTGTCATGACACGTTTCATGCCAAGATTCTGTGTCAAAATCTCAGACACAGTAGTTTTTGGAATCCTTAGATCAGCTTCTAGTTCTCTCACTGCCAGCTGCCGATCTTTGTTGACTGCAGCCCATACACATTCAACATTCTCAGGTGTTCTGCTTGTTGCAGGCCTTCCAGAATGTGGATCACTTTCAACAGATTCTCAACCACCTTTGTGGTGTCTGTGCCACACTTTTGTTTGTGCTGCACTGATTTCATTGTCCCCAAAAGGCTTCTGAATCATCCTAATAGTTTCCAAGGAAGAATGTTCAAGCTTAAAGCAAAATTTGATGCAGATTCATTGCTCTCCTTGCTCAGTCATTTTGAATGTAATGGCCACCCAGAACACATGCTCATTCAATCAACAGCATCTACTGCTCCTGCTGACTGACTAGCACAATGAAGTCATCATTGTTCACACATGCACATTCCAGTCCACTCTCCTTGACTGTCACGTTACATCAATGTCAAAAAAAAAATCACATTCTCATTACATTAACAATGGCTAGATTTTTTCTGGACAGACCTCATATAGCTGCTTCAAATGAACACATTTTTATTATTCATCTTTCATTAAGTAATGAATGTCATATAGAAGTCAGTTATACAGAACATGAAATGCAAGGTGTGATATGTTTATATATAATATTCTGCATGAAATATCTGTTTTGTTAATTTATTTTTACTAATGTAGTTATGCCTACAAAGTTGAGTAAATTATTTACTTTTTTCTAGCCATTATTATTTATTTTATTTTATAATTATTACTGAAAATGTTTTCATTGTTTAGTGAGAGACAAGGGTTGTTAAAAAATGATTGACACTGGATGCCAAATATATGTTCAAGCAAGTATAGCAAATGTTAATGGTAGAACTGAGGTGTAGGTATATGCATTTACACCATAGAGCTTTTCTAACAGTGCATTTGAGATTTTTCTTGATAAAATGCTGGGGGGTGTGGAATCATCATCTCCAGGAGTCAAATACTCCAGATAAGCCACTGGCTTTGACAGGCAATAGCAAAGAAAGCTGAGGCACAAGATAAAATCTTGGTAAGTTAGCTTGCACCTGTCCCCTTGTTGCTTTCTCTTGCTTAAAAGTTCTAGTGCACAGCCCCTTCAGTCCCAAAATAAATGACCAAAGACAATCACAATGGTCTGATGTAGTCTGGTGATTCCCATCAAAAACAGCTTAAATGACAGTGAAGAGGTTTTTATTGCTTTTCCAGGATAACAGCCCCCGTGCTGAGGAAAACAGGGCAGGTATCTATCTGCTGGCCACCTAAGCAGTCAGAGTGCAGTGACCTGGATCAAAGGAGAAATACTTCTCCATTGAATTCAAGCAGTGGTCATTGGGAGTACATAACTTATCCAATAGAATCAATTCAACACACAAAAACATTCTAAATATTTCAAATTTCTGTCCCAAAGGCAAGCCCAGTGCACCTGATGGCCTGGAGGTATGACCAAGTCATCTATCTAACCTGAGCAACGCTGTGAGCCCCTGACACAGAAGGCACTCAGCAGTGGATGTGACATGTCCATCCTTGTCTAACCAGAAGAGAGGCCAGCTCTCCCATAACTGATAAAGTTCATTTCTGCTGCTTAGGACCCACTTCTCTCTATTATGATAAATGGCTATATACAAAGGTGCCATATGACCACCGGTCACCACTGTGCTCTTTTCAGAGGGGGCGAGAATCCTGAGGAATCACAAGGTTTCACAGGAGCCTGGGAAGCCAACCAGCCATTGAACACTATCACCCTCAGAGTCCTGTAATAAAACGACAAGACAGTGATCGTGCTGACCTTTCCCTGCTGACTCACAGGACATGTCATTCTAACCCTTAGCATCACATCCAATGGATCTTTCCGAAAAAATGAAATGATGGGAAGACATCTTAGAGAACCCTTACTCAGGTGGGCACTATTGTAATATCCCCTTAACTGGTTTTCCCTGCCTAGGCTCATTCCTCACCTGTGCATATCACCGCTAGCCAAATCTTTGTAAAACAACCCTAGTGTCACCTCCATTGTTGACAATTGCAGCCCAGTCCCCCTCCCTGACACTCAAGGTCTTTCTAGGTGTGACACCAGGCTACCTCCCTATGTCCTACTGCCATGTCACTAAATTTGCTCTTTCCAAGTGTGCCTTTTGTACCTTATTCATCCATTTATTCGCCACTACATCTGTTTGCTCAACATTCATTGCATGCTTACTCTGTGACAGGTGCCAAATATTTTAAAAATGAATTAAACATAAAAGTACCTTTAAAAAACTCTCAGTCAAGGAAGCAGTCATGCAAACTACTGATTACAATGTTACGTAAGAAATGCTATCAAAGAGGTGTCAACAAAATGCCGTAGAGTCACAGAGGAGGCTGACAGTAGCTGCCCTCTGCTCTGAATCTTGGGCCCCATGCCCGTAACATTACTCCAGCCCTCACACTTTCCACACCTCACCTGTAGCTCTCCTGCCAGGTTTTCCACCCAGCCCTCAGTACCCTCTTCTTTTCCTTAGCTTAAAAGTTTTATTGTATATACTGGTACGTGAGAACTAAGTAATGTCATAATAATTAATTAAACACTACTTTGTAGTGTCTCTCATGTAGTGTTGGTTATTTTGCTTTCACATATGTACAGTCTATCTCTAAAGGCCTTGAAGGCAAGGTTCTTGTTTAGCCTCTTGCACATAATAGCCTTGAGGGGCCAGGGCAATAGCCCCTTCAGGAGTTGGTTGCATCTGGGATGGCTTCAGCTTATCTGCAAGCTAGCAACCTAGTCTGGTCTCTAATGGGGATGGTGGTAGAAAACACAAGACTCATGTCTCAGCAAACAGCATGAGTGTGCACATTTGCATTGCTTCCCTTTTTCCCTTAAGTCCCACAGAGGTGACACAATGGAGTTTAGATGAATGCAATTTAGGTCACAGCTGAGAAACGCTGACCATGGGGCATCTACCATTTTTATAGCAAGCTGTAAGTAAGCCTGCCCGCTGACTGACACATTAACTTGTCCTTCAAGTTGCTGCCTAAAAACACACCCTGAGAAATAGCCAAGATAGAGCCGTCCGGTCATTGCATTCTTGGCATACACAGCACATCGCTCCCTGGGGCCGCCATGACAAAGTACCACAGCCTGTGGGGTTTTAAATAACAGAAATGTATTATCTCACAGTTGTGAAGGCTAGCAAGCCAAGTCTGAAACATGTAGGGAAGAATCCTGCCTTGCATCACCCCAGCTTCTGGTGGTAGCTGGTGCTCTTTGGAGCTCCTTGGCTTTCAGCTACAATGCTTCGATCTTGCTGTCTCCAGTTATCACATGGGCTCCTCCAGTGGTGTGTGTCTGTGTCTCTTCTCTTCTCATAAGGACACCAGGCAGATTGGATTAAGGACCCACCTACTCTAGTATGACCTCATCTTAACCAATTAAACCTGCAATGACTCTATTTCCAAATAAGGTCATATTCTGAGGTAGTGGGAGTTAAAACTTGAGCATGTATTTTGGAAGACATCATTAACCTTATAACACCCTGCAAAGTCTGTAAGACTATAGTAGTGGGAGAGGCTATTAGAGAATGTTCTTTTTCAACAGAGTAAACCTGCTTCTGACTGCATCCCCCAGATACTGTAGCCTGGTCACAGTCTGGGGCAGCTGCAGGTGGCACTCTAGCCACCTGTCTAGAGGTTGTTCTGAAACCACACTGTGTCCTTGAATGACTCTTTTTCCCTCTGTGGTGAGGGAAGGGAAGGAGGACGTAGTGGGAGTGAGTTACAGTCCAGGATGACCCTTTAGAACATCTCTGTGGTCAGCCATGTGGATGTCCAGGGCCGGATGGTCAGAGGACGTTCCCCTGCACGAGATCGTACACGGGAGCAAGAGGGTGAAAGCTCATGCCTCTTTTTTTCTCTGGTCCAGTGACTTCATTAAAAAGACCTTTCTCTTTTTAGGCACCTGGTACAAAAGACTTCTCCATTCAATATAAATGTGTAGTCAAGCTAATGGGCACCTGGGTGAACTAGTTCAGAAGTCATGCTACAACATCCCTAATCAGGCAAACCCTGGAGGACCCAGGTCCACCCAGGCTGGTAAACAGCGCTCCCTCAGAACACTGTCAACATTGAGCTTCCAGAGCATCTGGCTCACGGTGGGAGCTGAATCGGCTCTGTGTTTGATGAGGAAATGAATCTTCGGCACTAAAAAGTGTTGACTTTGGAAATTATGCAAAGGTCACTAGATAACAAAAAATACTTTAAAAAAACTTTAAAAATCAGATTAATCAGATTAAAGGGATAGGGTTGAGGAAATAACTGAATGATGAAGAATGAGAACAATAATGATAGAATGAAATAGAAGAGATGAATCAACTGAACTTGGCACAGGGAGGCATGAAGAAAGAGCAGAGCCCTGATGGGTGTGGCCCCACTGGTTGGGTGTCATCCTGTGAAGTGAAAGGTCACCATTTTGATCCCCGGTCAGGGCAGATGCCTGAGTGGTGCATACAAGAGGCAACTGATCGATGTCTCTCTCTTGAGTCGATATTTCCCTCTTTTTCTCTCTCCTTTCCCCCTCTCTAAAAAATAAATTAATGAATATGTATTATGTACAAAAAATTTTAAAAGAAGAAATAAAAGCAAGAGGAGGAGAAAACAAAGGGACAGCAGCAATGATATCATTTCAAACGTGTATCCCATTGCTTAAGTGGTCCCAGACAGCTTCTCACTTCTCAGCGAGTGCAGTCCTGCCCTGCTCTGCAAAGTTAGCTTCTCTGCCAGTCTCATCTCTGCCATGCTGTTCCATGCTCCAAGCTGTTCAGGGACTTGCACCTGGTCATATCAGCTTCCCCACAGGCTATGCATATATTCTGGAATCTGACATAAATACTATTCAACTGTTTGCTCATATCCTAACTCAGTCCCAATTAGAGGTCCCCATGGCCCTGGTATAATTTACAAATAGCAAAGAACTGCTTCAGTATGCATTCTGGTCATTTCTGTCTAAAGTCAGATGCTTGGGAGCACAGCTAAAACCCAAATAAAAGCATCAGTGATGTGGTAAAGCAAAAATCCTACCCTTCCCCAACCCCTCACCGCCCCTACCTCAGAAGAAAAAACTGTTTCAGAATTCAATTAGACCCTTTCTCCTTGGAGTGTTTTGGCTCTCCAACATTTTCTCTCCAACTGAGGATAGTTAGATGGTATTGAAACAGGGTTTTGTTTTGCTTTACCTTTTTTTTTTTCAGTTACAAACTAACTGTAGGTTCAGGTTTTGTTCCAGCCAATGCATACAATGTCTACACGATTTCTGTGGCATCAGCTACCAAATTATTTTTTATTCATTTCCACCAGCATCTCTATTTGATCAAGGCTGCCCTAAAACTGTAGAGCATCTGAGTTGGGTGTTTATTTGCCAGGTGTCCCAGCTGGCACACTGTTACTGATCTCATTTGAGAATTCTAAACTATGGCTGGAAATGCCCTAGGGCCTCACGTCAGGATGCGGGGGCCTCCAGTGGAATGCAGTGGCTTTCCAACAGGCTCAGTGAATCTGACTTGTTGGGGGAGTTTGATGCCCTCCTCTCACATTCTCGTCAAGCATAAAGGGCATACAAGTGGATGTCTCTGCTCAGTTATCATTCAGCACTTAAGTGTGCTCCAATGGGCCAGAAAAGAGTTTTATCTAAAATGGTATTTTTTTTTTTACTTCTTTCACAAGTTGGATGTCATTAGAAGTCCTTGATAGCTCCAGCTAACAGTTACCCACAGCTGCCAATACTTTTTGTCAAGATTTAGCCTCTTCAGCCTAACTGATAAAATGACATAGTGTCTTCTAGCCAGCCAGCACAGGACAGAATCCACCCCCTGGACCGGTATCAGAATGTGAGGGCCATTGTTCTCCACAGTAATCTAGAGCCACGAGGCAGGACTACACGGGTGTGGTGGGGCAGGGGCCAGGGGATGATGGGGTGGGGTCTGATTCCTGACTTTCCTCCTGATAAGTTTGCAGAGGAAGTCTGTTCCTTGCAAAAACCCTGGGGGCAGCATGAGACCTGACATATAGCAGGGGCTCAGTGTATCTTGGCTAATAGCTAATGTCCTAATTAAATACCAATAATAACATCTACTAATTACTATGAATTAATGAATACAACACTGCTAAAGTCCTAGATTCTCCATCCTTATTTCTTTTACCACAAATGGGAGTATTACAGACTGGTTTACTTCTCAAAATCAAATTTTATGCCCAAGGAGAGTGTCTTACTCATTTTATTTTAATCCTGGGCCTAATTAAATAAACAAAAGAAAGATTTTGTTTGTTTTGGAAAAGATCCCAAACAACAAAAAAAAGATTTATACAACATTGACATAATTTTGCAGGAAAAATTCTGATCAAGAATTATAGGTAAAACAAGCTGCCTTAAATATTGGTTACTTATGAACACATAATTACTTAAGGCCTTTGTAGCTCTGAACTCAGGAAGGAATAAGCACATCTTTGGAGCTGGGTCCAGAAATCGTTCTTATCTATGCTGAATTATAGACAGTCTTCCCTGAGAGCTCCTGCTGGGGAAGGATTAGCGCTCATTCAGTGCAGGAAACACATCTTCCCCTGCGTGTCCCCCAGAGCCCATCACTGTGTCTAGGATCTAGAAGGCAGTGTTGTATAACATAATTCATAAAGCTTCAGAATCATAATGTTCGGAGTTCAAATTCTAGATTCCTCTCTCACTAACTGTGCGAGCTTGGGCAATTCTTTTGGCCTCCCTAATCCTCACTTTCCTTATCTGAAAAACTTTGTAAATACTTACTTAGCAGGATTGTTATATACATTAGATGAGATGTATTATATGTAGCCCATGATGCGTAATAAGTACTCAATAAATATCTTGCAAGTGAAATCCTCTTAAGTCATCATTTTTTTCCTTCAATCGTCCTGAAGCAAGATTTCTTTCAGGCAGCCTCTCATTTTGCAGTCTATGTAAGCCAAGCTCACCTCATCTTAAGACTGATGCAATATTCTCCCAAAGAATTAGTCATCCAAGAATGTGGAACCACAATGGATCTTTCACTTTATCCAATAGAAAGAAGGCTATCCAATGTGTTTCATTAAAATAAAGGCCAGTAGGGCAATATTTGCCCTAAACTCACTGGAACCATAGAGAAATATATCCTTGACCTTCAAAATAGCTTTACATTTTTATTTTATTTTTTAAAGATTTTATTTATTTATTTTTAGAGAGGGAAGGGAGGGAGAAAGAGAGAGAGAGAGAAACATCAATGTGCGGTTGCTAGGGCTGTGGCCTGCAACCCAGGCATGTGCCCTGACTGGGAATCAAACCTGTGATGCTTTGGTTCGCAGCCCGTGCTCACAAAATAGCTTTACATTTTTAGCTCAAGACTATAAAAGTCAACATATTTATTTTGAGAATATATAAAAGGCTCTTGGGTGAGGAGGTATAAGGGGACTAAATGGTAATGGAAAAAATACAATAAAGATTAAATTTTTTTAAAAAGAATATATAATAGGCTCATAGCCACATCAGATTTAACTGAGTGGCAAATTAACTAACCACATTTCACTGTAGCTCTCTTGTCTAAGACATTCAAGTTGAATTCTGGAAACAATAGTTTGTATTTTGGTCCCATATTTTTTAGTATCATTTTCACCAGCTGACCCTGTCGCCCACCCTGTGTGCTACAGAGTCATTAACAAGCATGAACAGTTCATGGATTTACTATGCTCTTTGGCAGAGGTGAAAAATTCAGGGATTTGGGGCAAGAACACAGCAACCATAAAATTCTTTTGCAGCTGCCGGGGGAGAACACCAAGTTCCACCAACATCCTAGTGAGCAGATGGTGTCCTTCAAAATATTCACAAACTCACTTTTCAACTGATGAGAGTGTAAAGAAATGGCCATATTTACACTTTGCAGGTGAGACTGGTAAACTCATATTCAGGATGGTAATTTGAGACTGTTAGTCAAAAAATGGATATTTGGTGTCTAGGAAGTTATCCTAAGAAAAGTATTGTAAAGGTATATCTATAAGAATATTTTAGAAAATTCTAAAATTCAGCAGTAAAGGATTAATTAAATGAAATGTGACACAACCATTCAGTGGATTTTTAGTAAAAAAAGAACATTTATTCAATTTTTTCATGTAGAAGAGCTTTCCATGTAGAAAGGACAAGTTCCTCTTTCTACTTTGTTGGGATACCTCTGAGTCACATCCTCCTATGATAAAATATCTGCTCATTTCCTTCCTCCCTTCCTCCCTCCCTGCCTGCCTTCCTTCCTTCCTTCCTTCCTTCCTTTCCTCTCCCCATTTCTATGAAGCTTCACTGGCTTCAGTGGTGGACAGGTTGAAGCAAAGAGAAACTAATTTACTGCCAAACAATAATATAGATGTAGACTTTCTAAAATTATTATGTGGATTATGTGTGCATTTTAATATTCTACAATCATATGCACTAAATTGTGAGCAATGGTTATCCTGGATGATGGGGTTAGAAAGTGCTTTGCATGTTGCCAGAATTTTCTGACTATTTTACAAAGTTTTATCAAGGAAGGGGATCTACTTTGAAATATAAAAAGGAAAAACCATCATGCTGGCCCAATGCACAAATACCTTGAAGCTAGAGTGATAGTCAATAAATTAAGTAAGCTAAACCTAATAAGCCATGCTATTAATAAATCAGTAGCAAGATAATAAAATAGTTACAAACCAACATCTAGACTCACTGTGTGCTTCGAGGAGCATTGCCTCAGACACTCAGCTACTATGAATTATGTCACAGCTCCATCTTGCAATATCAGACAATTTTGACTTAATGTATTATAGAAAGTATAAATGTTAAAAAAATATTCATTTATCTTTCTATTGTTTGTTAGGTGCCCATGACATTGAAGGGCTGTTTTGATGTGAAAATTCCCATTTCTGCAATTTACAGCATGTCAATATCCCATGGAGGAATACTAAGCCCCAGAGGCCTAGAAGAACACAGCTGAGGGCCCCCAGCCAGTAGTGTCTCTGAGGAGACACAGGGTTTGCATAGTGACTATGCAGAGTTTATTCTCCCTGTCACTTCTGCTTATAATTAAAAAGAATACATAGCATGCTAAGTAGATCTATAATTTAAGAGAGGAAAAATTTGCTCTTTTTATTTAGAAAAATGGACTTTACTCGGGATCTAATCAAACCATTAGATTATTTTATGGAGCCGAAGTGGGTAGAGAAATTGTCAAGGACAAGCACTGGCCATTTGAAGTGGTTCTTAAACAACGCTTAGGAGCAGAGAATTTTGTGTTACTCGGGGGTTGTGGTGGCCTTAAGCTTACCCATTATCTGCATAAGTGAGGTCATGACCAAGGCCATGTGAAAGATGGCCTTAAATCTACATCATCCAGGAAGCCGACCATGGCCTATTTAAATGAGGAGATGTAGCCTTCAAAATGTGCAAAGGCACTAAGCACACAAAACAACTAGCAGGAATGAGGTGCACTCTGCCCCCAGCAGTGCTACCATAATTTAAAATTTCATCTTCCTGTTTTACAGTTAGCATCACAGCGAAAGGTGCATAGTCAATGGGATTATTTCAGTTTCAATGACTGGTGAGGTTGGCAGTTTTGTGAATTTGACGTCACGGCAATTACATTTACTATCAACAATAGTGCTGCCATCTGCAATATTACTAGAGCTTTCTGTAAATGATAACAAAAATGGCAGCAATCTGGAAAAAAAAGACATTGTAAAAAAGTGAGCTTTGTGTTTCCACCAAATAAGGCCCAGCTGTAGTCACAGCTTTTGGTGGGAGGACTGGTAGGAAAGTAGAGAGCTCTGGCCTGCTCTGCCTGGAGTCACATTTTCTTAAATTATCTCTTTGGCTTTGACTTATTAGAGAATCAAATAATGGGACATGCATTCACACTGTGGCCCAGGACCACCCTGCCAAGCACATGAGCCATCAGCAAATCTTTTCGCCCCTATGATCTACAGGAGCCTTCGCCTCGGCTCCTGGGTCAAGGCCGCACAAGTGCGAAGCTGAGATCGGGAGTCTTGATCCCATGGTGGACCTACAACCATCCCGTGGAATACTTTGTGTCTTTGATACCAAGGTGAGGTCTAACTAAGCTGACTGAATTTGGCCTTTTAAAAAGTAACTTAAAAACAAACAAATTTCCTGACTTTTTAAAAAATCCTGACTTTTAACCCCGTTCCCTAGAGGTTCAAGCTGGAATAAGACCCCCAGGCATGGGAGCCATGAGTGTTTCTAACATCACTATGGCCTTTGCTCAAGTCCACCCAGGAAGTATCTGTCTTAAAATCCCCTTCTTCACTGTTTTAACTCTGCTGGGTTCAGGCAGGCTGGGACAAGTGGTAGAAGCATGCAGTACACTTCTATGATGGCACAAAGCAGAGGTTTCTAAGTTCAGTCTCCTCTAGCAAACATTCCCTGACCATCTCAGGCCAGAGAACTCTTCCTTCAGAGGGTCCCAGTGAGCACTGCTCTCATTTGGCCCCCTAAACTTAAATAAGCAACTAATGATACAAGGAATGGTAGATTATCAAAATATTAAAACTGAAACTGCTTTATGATCCAGTGATTCCACTTCTGGGAATATATCCAAAGAAATCTGAAATACCAGTTCAAAAGAACTTACTCACCTCTATGTTCATAGCAGTACTATTTACAATAGTCAAGTGCTGGAAATAGCCTAAATGCCTAAATCAGTAGATGAGTGGATTAACAAGCTGTGGTACATTTACACAGTGGAATACTATGCAGCAGAAAGAAAGAAGTCATACCTTTTGCAACATCACAGATGGAACTGGAGACTAGTATGCTAAGTGAAATAAGCCAGTCCATGAAAGACAAATACCACATGATCTCACTTATAAGTGGAATCTAATGAACAAAATAAACTAATGAGCAAAACAGAAGCAGAGACATGGAAACATGGTACAGACTGACAGCTGCCAGAGGGGAGGGGAGAGGGGGGAATGGTGGAAAGAAAGGGAAGGGCTTAATCAAAGAATATATATGAATGACCCATGGACATGGACGTCAGAGTGGGCATTGACTGTGTGTGGGGGGGGCAAAGGAGGGCAGAGGGGGAAAAATTGGGATAACTATAATAGAATAAACAAAAATGAAAAAATGAATTCACTCTTGGGAAGGTTATCCTTTAAAATAAAGAGAATTAATGCAGACTGGTACAACCACTATGGAAAACAGTATGGGATTTTCTCAGAAAAGTAAAAATGGATCTGCCTTTTGACCCAGCAATTCCATTGCTAGGGTTATACCCTAAGAACTCTGAAACACCAATCCAAAAGAACCTATGCACCCAATAGCAGCACAATTTACAATAGCCAAGTGTTGGAAACAACCTAGGTGCCCATCAGTAAATGAATGTATCTAAGAACTATGGTACATTTACCCAATGGAATTCTACACAGCAGAAAGAAAGAAGGAGCTCTTACCCTTTGCAACAGCATGGATGAAACTGGAAAGCATTATGCTAAGTGAAATAAGCCAGGTGGTGAAAGACAAATACCATATGATCTCACCTTTTACAGGAACCTAAACAACAAAACAAAGAAACAAGCAAAATATAACCAAAGACACTGAAATAGAGAACAGGCTGGCAGTGTTCAGAGGAGAAAGGAGAGGGAATTTCAGGGGAAAGGGGGAAGGTTTTACAGAAACAAGTATAAAGGACACATGGGTAAAAAACTAGGGGCAGGTGGAAATGGGAGGGAGGAGGGGAGGGTTGGGTAGGTGAGCTGGGATGGGAGTGAAAGATAGAAAATTGTACTTCAACGACAATTAAAATAAAATTTATAAATAAATAAGTAAATAAATAAACAAATAAAATAAGGGGAATTAGTGCCACTGTCCTTTTCTGTTTGGTCTACATCACCCAGATTATTGCCTTCGTAAGCCACTTGGTTACCTGAAGGAGAGAGAATGCTTCTCAAAATTACCACGTTTGACTCTAACATTGTAGAACATAGTAGCCTACAGGAAACACCTGGGAATCTACGTGCTTGGTTGTCTACGCAATCCGCATAAAAGTTCAGATGTAGGACTTGGCTCAGCCCAACCCAGCATTGTCCAGGACATAGAAAGGTTTGCGAATCCCAGATGTCTTGGTACAGGTGTCCCTAAGTTGAGTTGGGTTCTGGGTTATAGAAAATGCACTTCTGGTGTTCTGTGCCAGTGGCGCAGTCATCTCTGTGGGGGGCATGTGAGTCTCTTGAAGACAAGATTCACAGAATAGGATGTAAGTATGCTCTCTGTGTAGATGTTCCTAGTACTCTCAGACCTCGGGCTGCTGTTCTACATGAAAAATTAATAAGTGGCATTCTGGTTTAAAAAACAAACTAATTTGCTAAATGATGTTGGATGAGTCATATCACCTTTGATCTCCAGTATTATAAATAAAATGCAGGGCTTGGAAAAGGTGGTTATAGAAGAGGAAAAAGCAAGGAATGAAAGAATGGAACATGGGTTCAAGTTTTACTCCAGGCCCACTCTGTAAGGAAGTAGGGCCCCAAAGAGACCATCCAGTTTGCAAAATAAATAAATAAATAAATAAATAAATAAATAAATAAATAAATAAATAATTTTTAAAAGAAAGAAAAAAGAATTCTCTCAAACTGAGAAAATGAATCATTCTAACAGATATTTAAAGTATACTGTTGAAGTTAGATTTTATTTTATAGAATCTTTTATGTCTACATTCCCAAGTGAAATTGCTCTGTCATTTTCTTTTCTTATTCTTTTGGGGTTTTGAATCAATGTAAAATTGGCCTCATGAAGTGAGTTGTCTTTTCCTAACAATTTCTTAAATTTATCACTCTCTCTATATATATTGTATCCAAACAGGACATTTTCCTTAGCACACTCTCACCTGCCCTTTTTCTCTGTCTTCTCCACTCATGCTATACATACAATGTTGATATTGTCCAGAATTTTAGTTTTGAAGTCTTAGAGATGCAATTTTTATCTCTTATTTTTTAGTCCATATTTATTTAAACAAGAATAAAATTCACTTATCCCCATTTCTTATATCAAAATGTACATTTCTAGTAATATATCTTTCTTACTGGAATACTAATTGTTTTTAAAAAGGGTCTTTATTAATATTTTTTCTTTCACTCTTTAAAAATTAGCTATCTATATAGAAAATTATGTGTTCAATTTTTATCTTTAATATCTTGAAAAGATTACTTTATGGACCCAGAGTTAGTGTTGAGAAGTTCAATGTCAATTTAACTCTTTTTTCTTATATGTAATGAGCTTTTATTCTTTAAAAGCCTTGAGAGTTTTTTACTTATTTTCAGTAGTCATACATTTTACTATAATGTTTCCCATTGAAGGCTATTATTAGTAGCAGCAGTAGTAGTAGAAACTTGTCTTTTAAAATTTAGCTCTTAGGTCTTTTTTTTAACTCTGGGAAATACTCAAAGTTATTTCTTCAAAATTTTTTCTCCCATAGATTGATTTTTTTCTTTCCTTCTGAGATTCCAATTATATGATTTTTGGACCATATCACCTAACAGTTACTATGTATTTATCATGTGTCTGTGCCTATTTTTTTTTTTTTGCGGGATGGGGAACAATGTCTTTTAAAAAAGGAAATTTTACTTTTATACATTAAGAACATTTTAGATACAAAATGTAGTATTCTTAAAGAATGCACAGAAATATAAGATATAAATTTTATAAAAGAAAATAGCCTAATCCACAATTCAGTTATAAACAAAACATGTGCTATGCTCCATCTACTAAGTCTGTTGTTTAAATAATAGCATCACTCTAAATGCCACCTAATTGATTTGGAGGGGGTTTCTTCACTTGAACTCAGATTTAAATTAATACTGATTGGTCCTTTCTTGCTTTTCTTTGTGTTGATGACCTTGAAGTCGAGATCAAAAGACAGAACGTGATCTTGGCGGTAGACAGAAAGCTCTGCTTCTTTTTTGTTCTCCATCCACGCTGCATCTCCTACTCAGGGGTCAGTGATTCTCCTCATCCTCTTTCAAAAGCTGTTCATTCTTTCTCCCATCTCTTCTAGTGCATTACTTACTGTCTTTGGAGTCTTTCTCCTCCCTACCACCTGGAACATAAAAATAGATATTTTCTCATGCCCAACGTGGGTACATTTGCACAAGATAGAAATTCCACCAGGCTGGTGAAGAGGAGCTATAAAAGAAAGGAAAGAGCCATTTTACTCCCCGCTAAGCATTGAGTGTGCCTGTCTTTTTCACAGAGTGCCTTGTCTTAACATTCCAATATATTAATTTGTTCTTCTGATCCATTCTTCTATCAATCTTTATTTTTTATGTTCTGTATCTCCAATTGATTTTTTTATTCATAATGGATTATTGCTTTTTGTTTCCAATATTTTCCCTTATTATTTTTAGTATGTTAGACTAAATTTAAATGATTCTTTTTCTGGTCCATGAATTCTGCTCCATCTGGTAAGGGTGGTTCAGTGTGTCTTTTGATGACAGAATTTACTACACATCTCAGGGGTTTCTAGTTGCTGCCTGTGGACTCATTTCCCTGAGGTTACCTGCTACCTTAACTGCAAATGCAAAGTTAGGAAAAGGGAAAAAATCTCAGGCTACAGGTTGGATCACTTCTGATGAGTTTTGGGAGCTGGAAATACAGGGTCCGGCAGACGGAACACCTGCTTGAGTGTGGTTGGTAGGGTAATAAGATGGGTGTAATAATTTACAGTTTTAATTTGAACACTTCACCTAATATGTCAAATAGTGTACTTGAGTGTGATATTGTGCTTATGATTTTGTAATAAAATAGGGGTGTTATTTGTGCTAGACCCTGTATATGGAAGCAGGTAGTCTTTCGAATTACAAACTGAGCTATCTCATTCTCTGCTCCCTCCTACCTCGATTCTGACCATTCCGCCCTAGGATCTCAAATTTTTCAACAGCCTCATCTCAAGGCTATAATCATCTGATGGGGCTGAAGGGGTGGGAGCCTGAGGAGGTGAGTGGAACATGTTGGAAGGAGGAAATGCCCAGGTTCTGGCAAGTTTACCACTGTTCTTATTACCTGCTGCTCACTCCAGCTGGGCCCCAGCACTGCCCTGCATTTAGCAGGCTACTTCCTTCCAGTTCTGTGCTGACTTTGTTGTTTTTCTGCTTCTCACTGTCTCTGGCATAGCAAAAGTGGAGCCTGGGCAATGTGGCAGACAGAACAGGCAGAACCTGAATGCTCTTTCCCTAACCTATCACCCCTCTGATGGAGGCTATTTTCCATGTTCCCCAATCCCCAATCCCCAATCCCTCAAGGGACCTAACCACCTTGCACCTCTCTCCAGGAACTTCCTCCCAGTTTTATCTCACTTTTTGAGACCCATCAAACTCCCTCTTTTGCTTTTGTGGCAACTCCAAGGTAAGGTTTGAGGAAGGCATTCAGCAGCCATGTCCATGCGATGTCTTTCTTGGAACAGTGGTTGCCAGAGGTCATCGGAGCTCTGAGAGGACACATCAGGCCCCTTAGGTGACTCACTGGCTGATTTCTTTTAGCATAATCTTTTTCTTGCTGTTGTTTTTTGTGTTCCTTAAAAATCTTCTGCTGAGTCCTAATGTGTAAAATAGGTGAGATCAGCGATGCCTTGACTGAAGCAGGACTGGGGACTCGGCAGCCTGGCCCTGCCTGCCCTGTGAATCCCACGGAAGTCTCCACGGAAGTTTAGATCTGTGCAGAACAGTCTGAAAAACTACCATTCAAGCAGCCTGTGTGGCAACGTCTGTAGTTTCATTTATTTTACCTTCTCTTGTTTACTAAGAATTCATTTTATGGATAAAAGACCCTCTTTTCTTATTTAAATGCATCACTTTTTTTCCTGCACCTTTTTACTATATATAGAAAGAATGAGATGAACTAGTGGTCCCCAGGCTAATGTGCCTTCATGATTTTTCTGTGGAGGAGAAAATCTTTAAAACGTATCCCATCCTTGCTAGATCTCAGTCTTAGGTAGTAGTTTAGGGGGTAGTAGTTTAGACCTCGTAAACAACTGGAAGCAAGCACTCTACATTGCTTGTCACTCCTGACTGATGATGAAACTGTGTAAATGTCAACATCAGACTGGGGGTCTGGCCTGTAGGGAGAAGATTATTGCTAGAGGAGTGAAAACTGCTCATTCCTTCAACCATTCATCACCCATCCATTCGATAAAACCAACCATCCTTTACACACTTCCTGGGCATCTACAGAGAGTGCCTTAAGGGCTAGGCTTTGGCTTGCTCCTTCCTGTATGCCATGCAAAGTCTAGTAAGCACAAGGTAGGTACCCGCAAAACATGTAGGGGTCAAAGACCTTATTCTTGAACTTATGGCAGCTGTCAGAGCGGGCACAACTATTTCTAAACTTTCTAGGACAATTGCAGAGATAAACATTACAAGCTTGTAAGGACTTCCTCAAAGCTAACCTATATTTTCACAGCTACAGCTAACAGCTTGATTCCATCTTGCTAGCCCCTTGAATGAAATAGAAATCGGCCCTGCCTGCAAAGTCTCTGAGACAAAAAATGAAATTTACACTTTAAGACACAAGACTAATCCATTTATTCGGTGTGTTCTGTAAGTGGAGGAGGGAAATTGTTGGCAAATAAATAAATAAATAATCAGACGAACGGAGACTTGAGGGCCAAGGAGGAGCCGAGGAGGAGGAAGCGGAGTCTTTGCATAGTTCTAAATGAACACAAGGTGGCAGCGGTAGGCAACGTGGATTCTCAGCAGAAATGCAGCACTTGCAAAAATCAGGGATAGGAGGCTCTGAGAAAGGTCAGAAGGTGACTAACTATTTCTTTGTCTCAGAGACTGTGGTCTTACAAGATCTGCCTGGGCATCCCGTACCCGGTCATGCCCGCCTGGGAGGCGCCCTTGTTGCTGCCCATCTGCAAGCCTATCACATTCTGTCCCTGGCGAAGCTGCTCCTCTGAAAATCCTCTTCGATTCTGCTGGGCTTTCCTGGGCAGAGAGAGTAAGATGGAATAATGTCATCTGACAGTGTTCAAACCCTTCCCAAGATATGCAGTTATACAGGCGTTAGTGTGTGTATGTGGGGCTGGGTGGGGGGAAGGGGAGCAGGTCACCAGGCAGAAGAGCAGGCCCTATCCTACGCTCCATGTCTGGGAACGAACTACGGCGCTACTCTTAACTGTGGCCTTACCCTGAGCCCTGTTTCTACGCTGAGCAGGGGCCCTACCCCGAACAATCCCTATGAAGCATGAGCTCCTGCTCCTTAGAAGTCCAGATGGTTTTCTAGACTTTCCAGCAAAGGTCAGTAGCTGCCTCTCTGGGGACTTCATGCTCAGCTTTCCTGTCTCACTCTCTCTCAGATACTTCAAACCCTTTCGAAAATTAAAATCAGCTCTTATTACAAAGCATGTCATCAATCCCATTCCACCCTTCCCTGTAAGGGCCAAGGGTTCATGTTCCATTTTAGAGCTGAAGGACCTAGGAGTTATAAAGGGGAAATTTCTTACTTGAGACAAGAAGTCAGCAAACTTCAGTAAAGAACCAGATAGTAAATAATTTTAGGTGGGGGGAGGGGGGTCATAGAGACCATGGTACGTCATTAATAAAGTTAGGACTAAAACTGGGATTTCAACTGGCAGTATCTAGGAGGTTTTCAAGACCAGGTTCTTCTAAAAGACACAGACTTGCACATTTCTATAACTGCCAAGAAGAAGAAGGGGCTGGGGAAAGGAAGAGTCAATTATCTGGTACAACATGCTCTTTTCTCTCCATGCCCCACTGAGTTACTGGGTTGAGTTTAAGCTCCCTTGCTCACCCCAGCCACTGAAAAAAACAAAAAAACAAATCTTCTTAGGAAAACACCTTTCACTGACATGAACATATGATTTATTAGCCAGACCAGGCCACTTCTGAGAGTGAAAGAAAGTGCTACTAATAAATATTCCATGACAACAAGCTTTAACCACTGTCTCAGGCAACTAGGACATATTTTCCCTCCATTATGTGGATGGGTAGATAGACAGACTGACTGACTCAGGGCTACTTGGGTTATGATAAAACCAAGTTCCAATCAAGCCACCTCTGAGAAAAGTAATTCAGTCTCAGGACAAACAGAACCTGGGCAGAGCTGAAGGATCGGAGTATCTGGCAGCAAAGGCCTGACCGTCTTGCTATGGGTGGGATGTGGGTGTCAGCCTGGGTCTGTCCTTGCTCTGGGGCACTTAGCTGTGGAGCCAGCAGTGCTTGTCCTGAGGGATTTTGTGTGGAAATAGCCTCTGGGAGCTACAAGGCTTCAGATGCTCGCTTTTGCTAAAGTCGTTGTCTGCTCTGGCAGGGCTGAGAAGGCATTTTACCTGTGAAACCAGGACGGCTCTCCCCGGTAGCAGCCATCATCCTTGGTGACCGCAACACTGCCTAGAGCCATCAGGGTCCTCTGCACAGCCGCCATGTCCTTCCCTGGAGATCAACCAAGAGATTAAAGCCAAACATGTGTCAGGGCCAAGGAATCTGGACAGATGGGGCTGGACCATCGGGAAGGAAGTTCTGACAGGAGGCTGCAGGCGATCACACTCAGGGGAGAGGGGTATCAGATACTTCTCAGAGCGGCCTGAAGACAACTGCAGCCAAACCTCTCAGAAAGGAGCAAAACATCACCTGGCTCATCCTTTTCTTTATGATGCAAGCCAAAGAACCAGTTTCTAATCCATTCAGAGTCGCTGCATGAATAAAACATTCCAAACACCCTCAGATCTAGCTCAGATCTAGGTTGGTCCCTGCCCCCAGCAGAGGCCCTGGGCTCGGTGGGTTCTGCAGGTTGTAGTAAGAAGAAGTCCTGTGGCAAGGCTGGCTTGGGGCACTGCAGAAGAGGATTTTGCTCAGGATGGGAAAGAGAAAAGGAGACTGGAAAGAAACTGGTTGGATGGATTAACTGCACCAAACCCCAGGTGGCTTCTCTCTTTCACTTTATCTGGGTTAAAAGGGTCTAAAATCACCCATGTGCATCAAATTGAGTATTCACATGGCTATTTGGGCTGGAGGCCCGGCAAATGAAGAAAACAAATCAACACAGAAAGCACTCAATGTGACACAAATGATAGGCCCTTTATTTTCTGCTGCTTGAAGGAGTTAATGGAGACAATAAATAACTGGCGGGCATGCGTGCATGAGATGGACAGGGAAGAGAGAGAGAGGTGTGCCTATGGGAGGAGAAGCACCGTTAATTTGAGGAGCCCAGTCACCCCTCAACCCATGGAGAAAGCAATTGGACCCTCCGGGCCTGCCTACTTCTCCCATCTTCTCTCCATTCCTCCCTTCCCGTTGACTGACACTTCCTAGACTAAGGAAGCTGCTATTGTGTGGTTAGCCCTGCAGTTAAGATCTAGATCCAAGGTCCATGTGAACCAAGTATGGAGCACGAAAGCTAAAGGTTCGACATAAGAGGGGAAGGCGGCATCAGCCTGGTGGGGAGCTGGGAAAGTTAAAGACAAATATTAAGATGCACTTTTTAGATTGAGTGAACCATTGATGGTCTCTCCAGCCCAGCTGCTGCAGCTCAGTCACTGGGAAATACAGAATTATGGGGGAAAGGCAGATGGAAAGTGAGAATAGAGTATAACTCTAATAAAATAAGCAATTAGGGCTCACAGAGGAAGTTGAGTTCAGGAAGTCCATTTATTCAGAAATGAGAGAGACAGCAGATCCTTCTTCCCCTGCCTCTCTCCTCCACCCCATTAACCACGGGGGAGATTTCCTGGATTCTGAAGCCCTGCGGGACTGGTAAATGGATATGGGGATAAAAGGCTTTCCTTGGAGAGACCCCCAGACTCAAGGGACAGCTGGGGTGGCGGAGAATGGAGACTCGGGCAGCAGATGGGAGGAGGAGGGCACAAGGAATACTGAGAATTGAGACCGAAGAAACAGGGGTGATTATTAGAATGATTTGTCTCTACTGCAGATGAAAAACATTTCTGTAGTTGTCACTGAGTAACAGAATACTTGGATACTTTTCTAAGAAAACATAACCGTAGTGATGATCTTCTGAAGGATCACTCTGGGAAGAGAGAGAGAGGGTTTGCTCTTAAGTCGTGAGTTGTTAAAGAGAGCCCAGCAAAATGATTAAGCACAGGGAGGCTAGGAAGGTTAGGGTATATCACTCATGTCCACCTGGATAAGGAGCACACCAGAGGTTTCTGATGGCCAGAAAGGGTGGGTCTGGTATGTCCAGGTTCTAGGAATTTGTGGAGCCCGACAGCCTAGCAACTCAGCCAGACACTCCCCTGGAGCCGTGGGTGGAGAAGCTAGCTCTGGGAACCATAGACCCAGCCTCCTTCCCAAGTAGCTGGCTGATGTATCTACTGTATGAACCCATAAAGGATGGAGGGAATGAAGTTAGGGGCAAACGGGAGATCCAGGATCCTAGAACTATAAATATCACCCACCTTCATCCCAGAGAAAAGGAAGCAATTACATGATTGGGGCAAAAGGAGCTAGGGAAGGAGGCACTAGACAGGAGCAATATGGAAAGGTTTCCCTTAAGACTGTTCCCAAGGCAAGAGATTTGATATAAAGCATAGTCCAGACACTTCATTATACGTGGCATCGACCCCATAGAACTGATGTTATTCCTCCCAACGTGTGGATAGAAAAACTGATTCAGGGTGATTAATTGTCATGCCCAGAGTAACCCAACAAGTAAACCAGGGCCTGGGTCTAGCTCTGATGTCTGAAAATAAAGCCCACAAAGTCCACCCTACACGGGTCCCCATGGCAGGCTGGCTGAGGTACCTGCCTCGGTGATGTGGGGGAGATCTGATGGGAGGGCAGTGGCTGGTTCAGGGCCTGGCCAGAGGGAACTCACCGGCAGGAGGAGACTGGGCCACAGTCTTGGGCCCCATGAGATCATGGGCACCAACCCCAAATGGCGGTTAAGTCTTTGAGTGTTTTTGTCTGAAATATTTTCTCCAGGTCTCAATTCAAATAAGATTAAAGCAAGAAAAAGCAGTGAGTCCTCCATCTGTGTGTAGCTCAAGTTCATTATTGTCAAGACTCTAAATAATGTAATGAATAGAAACCTGCGACTGTAACTAGTTCACGTCTAACTTTTCTTGCCACGTCTGGTCAGTTTTCTAACAGATGCTCCTGTGCAGAACTCCAGCACTCTTGGGCGGGCAAAATGGCAAGATGGCCTCTGTCCAGCCTCACTTCTGCCAGTTCAGAAGCCCAGGTCAAGTGCGTCGGTGGAAAAGGGCTGTTGGTGGAGGTTGTTTCCTGCAAATGAGGGTCACAAACCTAAGTGACTAGCGGAGCAGGGAGGTGAAACAACATCTGCAAAGTGTGCAGGGTAGAGGCAACAGGAGCTAAACTTCTGTGTCGCCACCAAACGTACCTTCTGCCCAGAGCAAAGCCTGCTTCTGGGCAGGGCTTCCCGACTTCTTAGATCATCTGTGGGTTGGCACAGGGGATCTCTGTAAACATGTGAAATTGAGGCCATTCCCTAGAGAGGCCCATTTGACAGGCTTGAGGTGGGGCCTGAGAGTTTGTATTTTTAATAAGGTGAATCAGGCAAGTTTGAGAAATATGGGTTTCACCTGCTGACTTGCAAACTAGACTGATTATCAGAAATTCAGATTCCGGGACAGTCTCCTGAGATGATTCTGATGCAGCCAGACTGGAGAGAAGAGCGCTGCTCCAGTCCTTTGGTTTTCAATCTCTTAAAAAATCAAAATGTCTGGCATGTGGTAACTGCTAAACAATAAACAACTGCTAATATAAACAATAATATTCGTTAAGCAATAACTCCTTCCTTCAGCGATATCTTCTGCAAAGTCAAGTAATAAAATCAATAATTAGACGGGCCCTTGTCCAAGTGGTGAGCCAGCTCAGAGGCCTGGTAGCATGGAATCTCTTTGCTCCCTGAAAGCTACCCCTAGATTCTTTGGTAAGACAACGTGAAAACCACTGATCAAGGCTATTCTTCCAAGAAAAAAAGAGAATAGTCTTAAAAGAAGCACCAACAAGGTGCTGGGAATTTTCTAGATGCTCAAGAGCAGAAATGAGACCGAGTCCTGGTGTTGATCTAAAAATGAGCCCTGACCAGGTGTGGCTCAGTTGGTTGGAGCATGGTCCTACAAACCAAAAGGACAAGGGTTTGATTCGCAGTCCGGGCACATGCCTGGGTTGAAGGTTTCATCCCTGGCTGGGGCGTGTTCAAGAGGCAAATGATTGATGTTTCTTTTCCTCCCTTCTTCTCCCTCTAAAATCAATAAGCATGTCCTTGGGTGAGGATAAATAAATAAATAAAGAAAATTTAAAAAATATCCTGAAGCATGAATATTCTTTCCAAAATAAAAATAAAGAGACCTCTGGCCATAAGAAGGGTAGTAACACCAGAAAGGGGAGAGGCCAAATGTATACTAACAGCTTGGAGTTTTAATCAGGCCTGGAACCTCCTAGCCCCCTATCACAGGGGAAGCTAACATCAGAACTTGAAGTTTAAAAAAAATATATATATGGCGGCACAGTAGGTTCCCTGTCTCACCAGCAAACCTTTTCAGAGAGTCTCAGGTAGCAGCAGACACTTTTACTTGGCAATAGAGTGTCCCCTGTCCCTGCAGCATCACAAAGCAATGTTTCTCCCAGTGTGGTCTTATACACCAAGTGGTTGAGTGACAACCATGGGGCGTGGGGCCAAGGGCGCTGCACTGCAAGGGCCCCTGGCCCCACCCAGGTGTCCTCAGTGCCCATACAGCTTGAGGTCTATGACCCTAAAGATACTAGAACAAAGATTTTGTTCTCTTAAATTTTAAAAATTACTTTCATGGCAGCGTATGCATGTCTTTGAAAAGAAAAAATAAACAGATCAGTGAAAAAAAAGTGGGGGAAGCACCTAAGAGACATCATATTGGTGGGGAAAGTTAGGCTGGACACTCTGCTTCAATTCTATAAATTAGTCTTACGGTCAAAACTCTGCTCCCGAATGTCCTCCCTATTATATCCGTTTTGACTCATCTTTCCTGCCATTGGATTACTGGCTTTTTCATCTTTCTGGGACTTACAGAGAAAGCAATCGCTGGATGAGGGAACCATTTCTTATTTCCCTGAGTAATAACTTAGACATAACCCCCAGTTCTCTATTCAAAGTGGAGGAAACATTGCTTTAGTCAATGTCAAAGCGTAGGTTCGGCTTGCACTGTGGGTTTTATGAATTTTTGTTGCTTGTCTCCCTGGAGAAACTCTCTAGGACAGTGGTTCTCAAAGTAGGGTTCTCAGACAGCAGAACCAGCATCGCCTATGAATTGGTAAGAAATGCAAATTCCTAGGCCCTGCCACACACATAATACCTCAGTAACTCTGGGGCTTGGGCCCAGCAATCTGTGTTTTAATAAGGTGATCCGATGCATGCTAGAGTTTGAGAACCCATGCTGCAGGGCAAACCAGCCAAACACAGTTGTGAGCAGCACTTGGAATAAATGCTATGAAGGCTTTTTGGCTAGAAAAGGAGGCTTCAAACAGGAGGCATCTGCGATGTCTCAAGTCACCACAGGTACCTCACAAGATCCCAAAATATCTCTCAGACTGGGAGAAATGTCTCTTTGCTTTGCTGTTGAGGAATGACACGTGCAGTGACACCTCCCCGGAGAATATATTTGGACCTTCCAGGCACTCCGCTGGGATGCAAATCCACACCTCCTCCCTGACACCCAGTCATCGGGAGCGGGGGATGGGGAGGCATGATGAAACCACGAGGCCAGGATCGTCGTCAGTAGAATCACCGAAAAGAGTAATGAGATTTGACTGATCTTTGAGTCTTGCCTGCTCTGACATTCTAGAATTCTACATGTGTCATGCTCGCCACAGAGTTGTGTGAAGAAACCCAAAAAGTTAATTGCTGGTGAACTTATAGTAGGGGAAATGAGCCGGAATTTATTAGGTACCTCTTAGGCATTTTACACATTTAAATCTTACAAGGACCCTCTGAAGGAGGCGCTAGACCTCTTTACAGAGAAGGGAGCTGAGGCTCTGAGAGGCTAAGTAGCTTAAACAAGTTCACACAGTAGATGTAGCCAAGGAAGAGTTTCAAGCCGTCTTCCTGGCTCCCAAACTCATGCTCTTCCCACTGTACCAAGATCTTCTGGGTCTGGAATTGGGGAAAGACATCAAGAGGGTGATGACCAGGAAGTGCGAAAAAAGTCAGTAAGGTAACCTGTAAAGCCTGTCCCTCCAGAATGTCACACAAAGTGAAGGCAAAGGTCATCCAGGCAATCCTACCAGCTTCTGTGTAAAAGTGTTAATGAAATCCATTTGTCCTCAGACAGAATGGGGGCCTTTCCAGCCTTGCTCTTGTACTCTTGTTTTGTATTTGTCTTAAAACAAAGGCCAGGCTAATTACAGCAGTAATGTTTTCATTTATTATACTCAATTACTGCCAGGCACTATGCTAAACACTTCTCATGCTTTGTCTCACTCATTGCCCACATCAACCCTGTGAAAGAGATATGATTATTCCCATCTTACAGCTGAGAAAATCTAAGTGTAGAGGAGTTCACTGATGTGTAGTAGGGCAGAGGTTTGAACCATGCAGTCTAATTCCTCACTCAAGTGTCTGCACTCGACTACATTCTAGGCTAAGTGTTCTTTGGGTCTGTCTGACCAGCATACTCACTAGCTCTTACGTGTTCTCTCTCTTTGCACCACACACACACACCCCCCTCCTTTTCTTACTCTTACCTTTCTCTCTTTCCCCCTTGCCTCCAAAGGTACTGGCATCTAACCTCCAGTTCGCTCTCCTCTGAGTCACGGAGAGCTGAGACAGCTCTACCCCAGCCCCAGCCCTGCCCTTTCTGGTGTCCCCAGAGCAAATCTGAAAGTTACCAGCCAGGCATTCACCTTCTCTCGTCCCAGAGAGACTTGCCCCATCCGCTCGAGTTGCTCTAAGTGCCTCAACTTCTTACACATCACCAGCTTCCTCCCAGAGGAACTTCAGTAATCTTGTCTATAACGCCCCTGTGGTTGGGCTGTTTTCTGGACCATTCAGCACTGGGCTCCTTTCTAAAGCCCTGAACTTTTCATGCAGGTTGCCCCGATTCCACTCCAACACTTCACATTGCATCTAAAAGGGTTTTCAGGATAGTGGGTACATCTGGCACCTGTCCCTGTCTGGATAACCAAAGCCTAAAAAAGAAGGCATTTGGCAAGCCTGGGCTCCTGCAGCTTTATGTGTCTGTGACATAGTGGCAGCAGAGTCACTGGGCAGCCTCAGGCAAGCAAAGCCCTTCTTGGAAAGAAGCCAGGCAGGAGGGAAAGCTGCCTGGGGAGGAGGAAGAGAAGTACTCAGGCAAGGAAGGCTGGGCCTGCGGGAGCCGGAGCCACAACCGCACGCACAGAATCAGGAGTGAATATGAGTACACTGAAAATCACCGTCAGGGTGCAGACTGTAGGGAGCATGTGGCACTAAGATAAGCAAATGGCTAGTCCAATAGCTCTGAATACAAACACGTACATGCTCATGCACATAGGCCACACGCTAACCGTGCCTTGCAGCCCCCCTTGGATGCCAGCATACTCATTCCCAAACTCTGGAGGACAACCACCTCTTGCAGAAGGGACCCAGCCTCTGTTGCTCAGTCCATATGGTGTACTGTGGGTCTTACCACTGGGCTTGCTAAGGCCACTGCCCCCAAACCCCCTTTCTCTGCTGAAAGCAACCCATCTTCCCATCTCTCACTCCACTGCATAGCAATCGGCCTGGCCTGTACTTCAGGCAGTGATCCTGGGAGATGTCAATTGTCCCCTCTGACACTTGGAATGATCTTCCTGAACTTCAGTCCTCAGTTGCCCCTCCATGGAGAGAGCATCCAGGCCCTGGGGCCTCTAGAAGACCTCTGGACACTCCTAAGCATCTGCTTTCCTATGGCCAACTATCCTTACCTACTGCATGGCTTACCTGTGGCAGGTCAGCCACAGCACCCTTGGAGCAGTATCCTCCTTTAGTTCCTTTAAAGCCCCATTCTTCTGCCCTGTGGGTGAGACCCCTAGGTATCTGCCTTGTTTATTTTTTCTAGGAACATTAACCCGTCCTGGAGTCCACCTGTCCACTGCCCTATCTCATGCCCTTCAACCTCTCTCTTCCCTTTGGGGCATCTAACACACAGGACTGGCCAGGCGCTGTAGACCTCTACCTGCTCTGTCTATCAGGGACACAGAGCAGGTATCCCTCCACACTCACTGTCAGCACCTCCTGGGTGCAAAGTTCATCTGTATAGTCTTTGGAAAGGGGGCAAAGGTGAGCAAAACATGTCCTCAGTAATTGAAAGAGAGAAAAGCACCCTGGGGATCCACACCTCCCACACACCTCCCAGGCTCTTCATCCTCTTACACTTCTGTGCTAGGGGGCCTCATGAGGCCCCTCCATTTACACAAATCCCTAGTTGGTTCAGGGGCTACAGCCTTTCGTCGCACGCAGCCCCGACTCATCCTCCTCCTCTTCAGCCTCACCAGTCACATCATGACTCAACAGTGTGCTCAGAGTACAGGTGAAGGCAGCAGCCTTCTGGCCAAAGTGTGGCAAGGCAGACTAGTTAAGGCATTGCGTTTTAGCATTGGAGAAGCTGGGTTTGAGTCCTGGCTCTGCTGTTGACTAGCCAGCCATTTGGTGTAACCATGGAATCATGGGCAAGATTCAATTTTGTCTTGAAAATGGGCGAATTAATAACATTTCATGGAACTGTAGGAGAAGTGACTGGCAATGTGTGGTAAAGCACTTGAGCTCTGCCTAGCACACAGAAGACTATCAATAAGCCGTAGCTATCTTTACTAGGACAGCTACTGAGGACAATCATCATAATTTTGATCTAAAATGAAAAGTATCAACTGTGATATTCCGTGGTGATTCAGAGGCAAGTGCCCATGAATTCAGTGGTTGGGCCTAAAGGCCTGGATAAATGAGTTTTTAAGGAATGGCAAACTGATGGGCATCCCTGTGAGGGGACAGGAAATGCCAGCTCTCTGCCTGACACAAGGCAGGGTGTGAAGATTAGGAACGCAATCATTCCTTTATAAGTTGCTTGGTAGAATGGTCCTCTTAGAAATCTATTTCACCCATCATCTGAATGTCCCTTAAAATCTCACTGTCTACCGACCACAGGAAAGTTGACCTCATTCTCACTCTCAGCAGGACCATTTAAGTCACTGCCCTGAGTATCCTATTGGTTGGGCCACTGACGATGGCCAGTGACAATGAGCTTGAGAGAGCAGAGTCAACGTGGAAGCCCTGCTCCGACTAGCCTGCACCTCCCTGGGCTCCCTGACTGCTCCCTGGGTGCGAGCAGTCAGCTGCATGGGCACGCGCCTACTTCTGGGCTCAGGGGCACGGTAAGCACTGTGATCACAGGTCCCAAAGTCTCTGGCAGTGTCCCATTCACGTCATTTCTCCTGATAGTTGCTTGTTAAATATGTGCAGAAATGTGTACTTTGATTTTTATGCCTCTTAAGATTTCCCAATCAAGTGAATTCACAAATGTAAAAGAAGAAATCATCTGTCACACTCTCTGTGAAAATACATATCTGGAAGGTATAGTCATCGAGCTCCCAGATAATAGTTTAATAAATGGCTGAGGTGCTATTTATTGCTCACACTGAGTGACAAAATTGCACCAGGTGGCTTTATCTATGAGCCCCACTGCTAGTGAGTCAGAAACACTGCCCCACCTCCCACTGTCTTTCAGTCCCTATCATTTGTTCAGAAAGAGTGCAGGGTGGGAGGCAGCTGTGTAACCATGTTAGCTTCCTCTCTGTTTATTCTTTGGTTTGCTGAGCTTCCTGCTGTGTCCTGGGGTGGACATTCCCTTGGAGGAGGATACACCTTTCAATAGAATATCATAACCGGGAGGCTAACAGCACCCCTGGGTGCTGTTACAGCTCATAACCACTGCCCCCTCCCCAACACACACACACAAACACACACATATGAACTCACTGGCCCAGAAAAGAACATCATGAACAGGTTTCACAAAGAGATAGGCAAAGGGAGGGGAAGGGGAGAACAATCCCCAAAGGAACAGGGCTGTTTACCTTCCCATAAATCCACTGTCTGAAAAATGTCAGTGGTCCTGACACCATAGGTCTCCGCAGCCTTCAGGAACTGGGAGATTTGCTCCATCTGCTTAAAAGCCATCTTGGACTCTGAGATCTTGGCAATGGGCTCTTGTCCAGGGGGGTATAAACTGTTTATCAGCTTGCACAGGACCTGAAGGGAGAAAAGGAGGAACACCATCAATTTTCCCTTCACATTTACCCGTCACTAATGCGAAGTGAATTCTAACCCCCACAAGACACAGCTGCCAGGTTTGGGCACAAGCAAGTCTTGGGCCCAGGAAGCCACGGGCTCTGGGCTGGGCGACCAGGCTCCCACACCAAAGCCCAAAGACACAGGCAATCTTATTCCTGGGGCCGCTGCTGACAGGGTGTCCAGGAGCCCAGGAATCCCCTTCCACCCTTGCTCCTCCCTTCCTTTTCCTGGGCGAGGGTAAGAATGTTTACAGACAGGGAACGATGTGGGGGGACGGGGCCATGATTCCAGACTTCAGCGCAGGGATGAGCTAGTGGTAGCACCCAGGGTGGTCAGAGGGTACAGTCTCATACTGTTTCCTCTATCAAAAGGCAGATCTGAGTCAGGCTGCAGTAACTCATCCCATATGTGTGAACGATGTGTGTGCACCAACTGCACTGGGCACTGTCCTCCCAGACACCTATAACCCAAGGGCTGGGCACCCCAGCAGAAGCGTGGGAAAGCAGTTATGTAACTAACAACAGTTCATCGCTCCCTGAAGGAAAAAGATGGGCTTGTTTGAATCAGCAGAGCCTGTGCTCCCCGATTCCCAAGCACACAGGAGCTTCTGCCGAGAAAAGCAGTTATCAAACAAGGATTCCCTTCAGTTTCTGGAGAACGCGTCCATTCAACAGACAGACACAGAGCACCCCAGGGAGCATGGCTCTGGGAAGGGAAGTGGTTAGTCCCGGCCCCCCTTGCTTTGTTTTACTGTGTAACCAACCCATTCCCTTGAGAAAAGAATGGCCCCAGATGAGCTGATGCACCAAAAAGCCTGAAGAGATCTCAAGGAAATGCTTATCTCGATTCTCACTGGAAAGAGCAAAAGGGCTTAGGATCTGCCAACGACTCAGAAGGAAGCTGCGGTGCTGGATGGGTGGAGAATCCTCTGAGCTAGCTAGGGAATTGTGCAGGGAGCTCTGATCTTCCAACCCCGGAGAACAGAGGCTTTCCCTTTCCCTCCCCAGGGGACACACAGCGGGCAGCAGCAGCTCCTCTGGCAGCCTCACCTGAAAGGAGAAGGCCCTGGAGGGTTTCCCTGCCCACCGATTTCGCAGTCCTTACCGTCCCGTCCATTAACCATTGCTGAAAATGGGCCCGGCCGGGCGGCGGGTGCTCTATGTCCTCAGCGCACTGCAGGATGATCCAGTCCACCAGCTTGTTCTCCAGGTCAGCGTCATACTTCTGCTCAATCTTCTCCTGCACCTCTCGGCTTAAGCCATAGCTTGGGCCCCGGTTAGCCATCTCTGCAAGAGAAGAGAGGACACGCGCGGCATCCACACAATAGCAGCCAGGGCTCCCTGCGCGCGGGGCTGGGATGTGGCTGGGCCGCCTGGCCCAGCAGCAGCAAAGCGGGCAGAAAGCCGGGCGTGGTTTAAATCAAGGAGCCAATGAAGCCACTGGGGTTTCACCTACAAACAGAAAAGAAAAGCGCAGCCACGCACCAGTGACTCTAGAATAAAGCCCCTGCGGGTTTGGGGGGTGAGGGTGGGGAGTGTTTGGAATCTGCCTCTCGGTCCCGCCTATCAGCCAGATGAGATGATGCACAAGGACTCACAATCACAAAGGAGGATTCACCCCGGGGAAGTAAGGGGGCTGAGTGGTCGTTTCTTACCCCCTCTAGTAGCACTTTGCAAAGGCAGGAACCCTGAGATGCAAAAGAGCCGATAATTAACAGGCAGAGGGGAAGGCTGCCTTGACGTGCAGCCGCTGCTGCTGCATGGCGTTTGAAAGAATGGTGCACTGATTCGATTTTCTCCTAGCTCAGGAGGGTCACACCAGGGTCGTTGCTAAGAGCCCTCCAAAAAGCCAGCCCTCTCAAGTGTCAGTCAAGCCCGCCGCCTCCCTCCCGCTGAGAGCTTCTTTCTCAGCTGCACAATTCTCTCCCCTCCTCTGGGGGAGGCTGCCCGCGGTATCCGAGGCCAGCGCACACTGCACAGGGCTTGGGGCCTGGGAGAGGGTCCATTCAGTCAGCTGTCCATCTGTCAGGAGTTGCCAAGCCACTTCCCCCCTGCCCTGAGGGAACAGCTGTCTGGCAGGACAGGACAGGAGGGACTGAGAGCTGCAACCATTAACTTATTCTGCTGCCAGCCAGATTTCATCTGGAAACTTCCATCCTGGTGGGAAACTCATGCCTCAGTTTGACTTATTCAAGGAATGTAGCTTTTTAATGCTGTTTTTAATAGAGAGGCAGTGAAAGTATGTTTCATAAATTAAAAAGAGCTCAATATGCTAAGAACTCTTGGAATAAAAGATTTGGATACAGTGTAAAGGTTTTGTTTATTTTAATTAAGGAACGGTAAAGGACAACTGATATACTGTCAATGGTAACTGAGTATTTGATATTAGCAAACAAGACCTCAGGAGAAATCAGATTTATGTTGACCTGAAGTTTTTATAACACAGGGTTTGGCTGTTTGTCTTCTGAGACTGAGGGTGAGGACTGAGTCTTACTGGTTTTGTCTGTCTCTGGGTACTTACCGTGAAACACTAAAAACCTGTTTGTTCTCTGGTTCATTCAGCAAACAGTTTTTGAGCACTTAACTGTGTGTCAAGGACTGTGCTCCAAAGGAACAAAGTATGATTCTTGCCTCTGAAACAATTTATCAATTGTTTCAAAAAGGCAATTCTAGAACATGGCATGGTGATCTTTGTTTCTGTGGGAAATTGATTAGGAACTATGCAGGAAATGACTCCTCAAATAATACAAGTATTAAGAAAAATCTACTGCCATCTGGAGCCTGGACTAGTGAAAATATAATTACTTAGTACACATGTGGGCGGTGTGTCTGAGAAAAGACTTAGTGGTCAATAGTGGAAGGCCTAGGAGAGGGGACTCTCAAGAATAAAGGGTTGTGGGAAAATCAGGAGCCTTCAAGAGAACAGCCAGCTTAGAAAACAGCACAAGAAGGGCTGACTCATGCATGTCTGGATGCTGCATGGAACCCTCAGCTGAAGAAGCTCTACAGACAACAGAGCTGTCTCGAGAGACTTGGAGCTTAGAGAAAGGGCAGGAAAATTGTCAGCAGAATCTTAAAAGTCACTGAGTTGCATCATGGGTGGCAGCGACAAGGTCAATTCCAACCTGAGACCAAGGAGAGGGAGGCCCAGACAGAAGGTATGTCACTTTCTCTGTGGCTGGAATTGCTCTAAGGAAGACATTGGCTTCTTAATAAAGATAGGAACAATTTTAAAATATATACATTTGCCCTCTCCTTATATATTTTTTCACACTCTGCTTTGCAGATCTCTTGTACCCAAAAATTTATCCCCACTGTAACAAAATAACTGGGCAATTTAAGTGAGTGCTTGAGCTCAAAGTTCTGGAAGGAGTACAGTGGCAAAGAGCAGGGCAGTCTTTGCCATTAAGGAATAGGTTAGACGTGTTCACAAATCCACAAAAAGTCTTTAAAGAACAAAGCGTAACCCATCCCCTGGAGGAGTGACCATGGAAATTGGCTCAGCCCTGTATTTACTGAGTGCCTACTAGTATTATCACAGTTCAGCAATGTTTTTAAGGGCCTACATAACTGAGTGTTGTTTTTTATTTTTAATGAATAAGACATGGCAACATGGTTTAGTAACAAAGTTAAACTTGTAAACAATAAATGTCAGGCTGGTATCATGCTAAAACCATGCACCAGGTACAAAGGTACAACTATACCTAGAGGAAGGGGGTAGGGGCTAGGAAGAGGTCTACAAATAAGATGACTTTAAGTCTTAAAAGATGAGCACGTTCACCATGTTAGTGGACCAAGGTATTTGCCAGGTGGACGGGTGAGGTAAGGGGGATAGGAAATGTTTGTGGCAAAGGCAGCTTGTTTAGGGTGAAAGTGTTCTAATATCAGCAAGGTGTAGGGTTACAGAGGAGAGACACACAGTAAGAAAAATTAGGCCAGAATGTCAGTCAGCCTCCAAATCACAAAGTGGTGTGGTCGCAAGTGCCCATGGTTAAATTGTCAGCAATTTTGAGAGCCAGTTGTTAAATTCAGCCATTATAAGGAATTAAATTGTGTAAACTTATACTTAAATAAATTATATTACAAACCAAAATCAGAAACTCAAAACAGATCACTTTCTAATGTATTTTGCTACATTTTAATATTACCTATGGTTTTTGAGGATATTTATGTTTATTGTCTGTATATAGTTGTTGAAGAAAGAATGTCCAGCCTAAGAAAAAGTCTTATAAGAGTTAATTAAACCCAACTGACAAAAATTACCAGGAGGCAAAATCTCAGCGGACTGAGAAAGTGGTCTGGAGAACAGCAGTTTTGCAGCTTGTTTGGTACATTATAATCAAAGGAGAAAACAGGGAGGGCTCCACGAAACCCACTGGTGGTAGATTAGGAAGGTGGGAGAAAGCAAAGCAGGGAAATCTGGGTCTGGAAAAGAGTGTAACTCTGATATTTCAAAGGCATGTCATCCTAGATGCACAAAGACAATAGACAATTTCAAAGGTCAAGATTGACTTTCGTCAAGGAAGCTACAGGCGTAGGACATGTCTATCCCCCAAGCCCCACTTTCAGTTAGGAATTTTTATGTTCAGACCACTCTGTCTCTGAGTTTGTGAGGCCCATCACACAGGCTTCCCGAGCTTGTTAGGTTTAGTCCACATAATGTATATCCTGTGTAATGACATGCTACTGGCCACTTCTTCCCAGCCTCCTCATATTCAGTGACGTCCCAGTGGTAGCTTGAAGAGTATTTATGCCTTGGATGTTGGTTGGTAAACTTGGTGAATCAGGGTTTCCTCCCTCCCTGGAAATCTAGACTTATGTATCATGGAAAAGATTATTTTTTTCCATAGGGAAAGAGAACCATGAGTTCTGATTTGGGTGAAGGAAAGGAAGAAGGTCAGATGAGTCATAGTGTGACCTGTATACAGGGGTAATGGTGGTACCATTTATTGTAAAGGGACTCATGGTGAAGGAGGTGCATTAAGGGGGAAGGATAGCAAAGCTTGTCCTGACTGCATTTGGGAGGCCCAGGATTCATCCCATTTGTTAGGCAGTGATTTTATGTACTTGGGACTCCAGAGAAAAGTCTGGGATGCAGGAATGTACTTGAATCATCTGCATGCATGTAGCTCTTAAAACCCAGAACATGGGTGTGTTCACTTGACATGCGTAAGTAAGTACCATGGTCAGAACGGAAAGGAAATATTGACATTACATGGTGGGTAGGGAGGAAAAGCCAGCAAAAGGGGTCGATGTAGCATGGTCAGAGGCACCCGGGGGTAAACGACATCAAAGCCTCTGCAGAAGGAGGCTGGCATATGACCTGAGCATCTTGAAGTAGTAAGTTCTATCAAAAAGTTATGAACAGAATGCTTGCTTTTTATGAGAGAGCACAGAGGACCCACCAATGAACTTTTTTGAAAAGAGAGAGGAGGAGGAAGTCAGGAAAGACTTCACTGAGCAGCTGATATTTGAGCTTCTTTTCAGTAAAAGAAAGTGTATCTGTCAGCAGCACCCTGGAAGCCCAAGAAAAGAAAGAGCCCAATTGAGAGTCATTTCCACTGTGGACACATTTGGTTAAAAAACACTGCCTGCCTTTTTCTAGGTATATTCTCTAAACATAGCCAATGATCACAGGTTTTCATCAAACAGAGTTATAAACACGATTATGTTCTAAACTAAGAAGTTACTGTAGATTTGTATTTCAAGGGGATGTAAAAACTGTTTATCCAAATTCCATCTACCTTCCTCCAGAAAATAAAAATTATTTAGTTTTTTCTTCTGTAAGCAGTCCCAAATTTAATGGGTATTTGACATGTTCCTTTTTGGCACTACCCTGGAAATGGTTATGTGGTGGGTAATGTTCTCTATCTCCACCCTTCACAAAACTCAGCCTTACATCTAAAGCCTTTTTCCTCCTCTCCTCCACACAGGCCTTTCCATTGGCTCCTCGGACAACAGCACACTGTTTAGATTTGTCTGCAAATGCCTCTGAGCCCAGCAGATACAGCAAAAGCAAGTACAGTATATTATGTGGCCTTCCTTAGCCTTTTTCCCACTGGCACTTGCCTGATCCATTTCCACTGCACATGTGGAGACTGTTTAGAGGGGTCACGTCACTTTTAAACAAGTTCCACAGGGTAAGGCACTCAGAGGCTGCTGGCTGTTCCACATTCTCCATGTCACTGAACATAGGGGACTGAGTGGTTTTAGAAAAACAAACAAAAATCTTTGGGGAAAAATGAACACTGCAGTAATTAATAATGTACTAGAACACACTAAATCTCACTGATTCAAATTCATGAGGAATTTGTGATGCTACCTTCTACAAAGCTAAATTTTAAAACAACTTTTTCTATCTTTAGAGTGAAGATTTTCCCCTCCTCCCCTTCTCTCAGAGCATTCGAAAGGATACCACACAACACTCTGATTTGAGGTCATGAGTTAAGAAGGTCCAATCCAGGTCAGCTTTAGAAGCCCAATGTACTTTGCCTTCACTTTTCTTTCTAAACCCCGATGGCCTGTGTTTATCAGTTTCACACTGGACTGTGCTCTGCACATAGTAAAAGTGAAAAGGCAGTAACTCCTATGTGTCATTGTGTTGTGCTTAGTTAATTCTTATGATTTATTAGACGGGTTTATGTTGCTATTTTACAGATGAGGGAACCTCAGGAAGGGTAAGTATATTGCTGTCACAGGGCTAGTAAGTGGTGAGCCAGGCCTTAAGCATAAGCTCTATAGTCTGTCCTTAACCGTTATGCTATACTCCCTCTGCAGATATACTAGGAATGTGAGTTCATATTGATTACACTTTATTACAGCTATATTTAACCCTAGAAAACACTCGTGGGCAAGCACCCTTCCCCTTTAATCATTGTAATCCTCATGCCTAGCAGTGGCTGGGAAGAGAAGACCCTGGAATAGCTTCTCTGTCATCCACCATCAATTCCCTGCAGTACCAAGGACTGTGGCACACACACAGTTCATGTATTTTTATTTGTAAGTAATTTGTTTGGTATAAAGGAGATCATAGAGTATAGTTTTATTGCCTTGTGGGCATTAACCTGTTTTGTATGTGTCAGGCATCCCCAAGACCACCCTCAGGCTTGATCTGTCAGCACTCACAGAATGCACTGTCCTACTCATAGCTGTAATTTACTACAGTGAAAGGATACAAGCCAAGTCCACACAGGGAAAAAGAACTGGGGTGAAATCTGGAAAAAACAGGCAAAAGTTCTGAAGAATTCTCTCCCAGTGGAGTCACACAGGATGAGCTTAATCCCAGCAGTGTTGAGACAGCGCATGGGAAATGCTGTCTGCCCGGGAAACTTGTTCAGACTCGGTGCCAGAGTTTTCCTTGGGAGCTGGTCACTCAGGCAGCCTCTGCCAGGCACCTACCAAAATTCCAGACTCCCAGAAAGCAGGTGTTCAGCATAAACCACATTGTTTGTACAGACAATTTGCACAGTGAGCCGCTTTTATCAATGGTGGGAACCCTCCTAAAATTCAAGTTCCCCAATGCCAGCCAAGGGCCAATCTTGTAAGCAGGTCTCCAAGGATAAGTGGTCAGGCTCGGTTAACTCTTTGGCACAAGAGGTTTTTTCCCAACATTATTTCTCAGTGTTGTCAAGTGAAGTGTTACTTTGACAGACACAACCCAAGCAAGCTAAATAAAGTGCAACCAAACTTAAAAGCTAAAAAACACCAACTCAATAATACCAAGATTGACTATTGCAGTTATTTTAAAAAGAAAAACCTTTATATTTATATTTCCTATTTTCTTACTATATTCGCACTTCTGAAAACTCTAATTTAGATGGCTACCATTTGGCTATTTAAACTTAAGGCACATATTAATAAAAGAGAAATGTTTCTGCAGGTAGGCAAGTAATATATAAAGATTAATTCCCTCTTTAGAACATGAAACTACATCATTAAGATGAAATTCCCCCATTTAAATACATATAAGCCAAAATTTAGAATATATTCCCTTTATAGCACTGTAATTTTGAGCCTTTATAAAAATAACCTTAGATTTAAGCTCAAAGAGAATATGAAGAATATATAAAGTACTATCTTTATTTTTCAAACTTTATTATGCTTCAGACATTTCCTTAATCACTTCAGATTTATTTTCCCATATTTTGTGAACTGCATTTTACAATCAGAATTTTACAAATTTCTACATATAATGATACCAAACAAAATACAAAAATTTTAAGCTTTATTAATAGTTCTAAAAAGAACACAATTAAAAGCTGGCAGTTAACTAAAGCACTAGAAGTTAAACATCTCTTGAATAAAAAAAATAGGAAACATATTAATGAAAAAAAGGAATCAGGGACTGAAGGAAGAGGAGGACGTTCCAATTCTTCAGCAGCTGGTACAGCCGACCTTCTGTAGCTACGAGTTCCCTATTCTTGGATTCAACTAACCACAGGTCACAAATGCTTAAAGGAAAAAAGAAAAAAAGGACTCCAAAATGTTGACCCTTAAACAATACTGCATAACAACTATTTACATAGCATTTACATTATTTTAGGTATTATAAATAATCCAGAGGTGATTTAAAGCATACAGGAGTATGTGTGTAGGTTATATGCACATACTATGCCATTTTCTATAACAGATGTGAGCATCTTCAAATCCTGGTATCCAAGAGCTGGGGGTGTCCTGGAACCAATCCCTGGAACATACAAGATAACTGTATTTTCTTCACAATTTGTATCACTTATGTGCAAAGACATCATTAAATAAAACCTCATGTGATATTTCCAAAATAGTGGTAAGTGGAAAAAACCTTCTAAGTGTCAGGGTCTTTCACGTGCTATCTCTCCCTCAATCTCTGGGTCCACTGGTTACATACAACTAATGATGGGATTCTAGTTAACTACAGTTGAAAGCTTGTCGATTAAGTCATCAATACTGTAAACAAGAAGTTGAATGTCTGCTTTTTCCTTCATGCGGTGATCACTGTGTTTTCGAAGAATGACGTCTACATCTGTGCTGACTACTCGGTCAGCAACCTGAATGGACGTATGCCACGGAACCACGTCGTCCTCCATGCCGTGCAGCAACCTCAGAGGACAGTTCACAGGAATGGGGCTATGTAAAAGGCAGTGGTGTTCAGCTTCTTTAATGAAGCTGTACTGCATATGGTAAACCCCCTCTTTATTGTATTTTGATGGCATGCTCCAGACACCTTTCATCTCTATTTCCTTTTTTACCTATTGGGAAAAAGTAGGAAAATAAAAGTATTTATTAAACATTAATACATGCAATAATATTAAACAATCTAAGAATTTAAAGAGTAAAATAAATACAATAAATATACATATATATTTAGGCATTTTAATGTATTTCTAATTCCAAAAAGATTTGATTCAGTGAAACTGAATGGCTGAAATCAACTGATTTCAGTAAAAAATCCATACATCTGAAAGTATACTTTGAAATATCTGTCTCAAATGATTTGAAATTAATGAAATTTAAAAAACTATAAAATGTATGAATCTATATTTAAAGCAAAAATGATACTAGGGTATCTTCAAAGTACTTGATTACTCCTGAACTCTTAATTTCAGTAATTAGAATTTTGTTTCAGTGGTTATTTGATCAAGTAGAAATTATGCTAAGTATTGAGACACAACAACAGTTGAGTTTTAAGTATCCTTGCCCAAATAGCTATTACCTGCCCCTGAATTAATATTGTTCATATGAAGAACAAACTTTACAGAATCTTTAAAAAAAGGGGGGGCTCAGAAATAGCAAAGACAGGATTAATCAAAGAAAATGTACAATAGGCATAAATTCTACTCCAAGGAGAAACTGTGTCACAGTAATGTGGTTGAGAAGCTTGGATTCCAAACAGCTGTACCGCCGTCTGACGCCCTCTGGTGTCCAATAAAGGAGACAATGATTACAGCCAGTTAAGAGGCACATTGAGCTCCTACACAATGAGAAGTGCTGGTATTAACAAAACATCCCTTCTTCTGCTTCCTGGACACTGTTAGGCTAGCTGTTTGGGTGGAGAAGAAAAGACAGTGGTCCCTGTGTCCCTGCTCTTCCCTTACACATGCTTTTAAGTTAACAAGGCCCCACATGTTTCTGTTAACTGTTTCCTGGTCTAATTTAGGATTGGCCAAGATATGCTCTGATTTTCAGAGTATAAATCTTCTCAATCACTCAGGGAGTATCTACTATATCCCCTCTTTGAGCATGGTGAACACATGCTGGTAAATAGAAATGTACTGCAGATCTCATTTGTCAATAACCAAAGGAGAAAAAAAAAAAAAACCCTGTTAAATCAAATCCTTTACAATCTGCCATATTCTTGAAATAATTTCTTACCATGAGAAGCACTATATTAGTAAGTTACAGCAGGGGTCCCCAACCTCCAGGCTGTGGACCTGTACGTGTCCATGGCCTGTTAGGAACCACGCCACATGGCCGGAGGTGAGCTTGAATGTATGCGCTTGAATCCCCCCACCCAGCCCCCATCCCGTCCCTGGAAAAATTATCTTCCACAAAACCAGTCCCTGGTGCCAAAAACGTTGGGGACCACTGAGTTAAAGGATGGAGTGAAGAGGTCCAAGGTTTATATACAGAAAGGTACAATGGTAGGAAAATTTAGCAGCATCAGGGTACTGAGCAACTATGAGGAACCACCAAGAAAGTGGCGGGGAGGGGGGGAGAAGGTAAGTGCAAGGAAAACCAGCCTCACAATTTCATCCCTGATAGGAAATCTTAACGACCCTGGATATGCAGACAATGGTGCCATTTCTCAAGGAGCTAGGAAGAACAATGTAAGCTAAGAATTAACATACAGCAGATAATATGTGGCACTGGATTTAAAGCAGAACTTGAGACAAAGGTAAATGACATTCTATGACAACACTTTTTTTTCCTTTTTCTTCTTTTTTACTTTTCTCTTCCTGCTCCTTTACTCTCTAGGGGAGTGGTTCTCAAACTTCACCAGAGGGACTTATTAAAGGCCCCTCCCAGTCTCTGATTTAGATCTTGTGTGAAGCTCAAGAATAGGCCTTTTGATTTTTACTGAATTAAATTTAATGTGGTGATACTGATTAATACTCTATATAAGTTTCAAGTATACAATTCTGTAATACATCACCTGTATATTGCACTGTATGCTCACTACTCAAAGTCTAGCCTCCTTCTGTCACCATATATTTGTTGCCCTTTACTCTCTTCATCCTCCCTCCCCCTGTTCTTTTGGTAACCATTACACTGTTGTCTGTGCCTGAGCTTGTTAACTTTGTTGCTTTCTGTTTTCTATGTATACCCCACATATGAGTGAAATCACACGGCACCCCTATATTCACTGTTCATTGCAGCATTATTCACAGCAGCCAAGACATGGAAACAACCTAAGTGTCCTTCAAGGGAAGACTGGATAAAGATGTGGTACATATATGCAATGGAACACTACTCAGCCATAAGAAAAGATAAAATACTGCCATTTGCAACATGAATGAACTTTCAGAATATCATGCTAAGTGAAATATTAATAAATTCAAATGAAAAAGGACAAGAACCATTAACAAGCTGTTGATACTGCTGCTGTAGGCCTGAGCACCATGCTTTGTTAAGTCCCTGCTCTACACTGCTTTCCTTTCCTTACTTTTCTCCACCACAGGCCTGCCAGGATCTTAGTCCCACAGTTAAAACTGAGATCCCTAAGAAAAGATGCCCAAGGAAGACACAATGATTGTAATAAATAAATAAATGCACACAAAAATAAACAACTATTACTCACTACTTCTTCATCCTTGCAGGCAACTGAACTGCTTAAACATATTATCCAATAAGAAAGTATAATAAATTACCTTCCCAGTTATTTCAGAAACCTCATTTCTACCATAATTTGCTGAAGACCATGCTAATAATATAAAGCACTTTTTTAAAGGTGAGAATTTGAAGTAAAAAAAGAATGTCAACTAAGTGTCTAAGCCAGAAATGGCACGTCTCAGCTCCTGTGAGCTGATCCTGATGGACTGACAGTGCACACTTGGAGAGCTCTGCTGAGAGGATCAGAGGCTAAAAACAGTTTCAAAATTGATGAGTCAAGTTTAATACGGTCATAAGAAAAGGTGCTATTTCCCACATGCCATAAAATAAGAAGAGGTATAAGAAGAGATCATGATGTATGATCCAAATAAGTAAATATGATTAATAAAGCAAATGTTGCTTAAAAAAGAAAAGAAAAAGAAACAAAGTGTTATTTCATTAATATGGCTCAAATATTTGCCAGAATGAGTTGAAGGGACTGAAGAAAATGAAATCTTAAACAAGAGAATAGTAAAGAAAGCAAAGAAATCTTATATAAAAAAGCAGCTAAGACAAAAGATGGGTCAATATAAGTCAAAGGAAAGATGGCACATGAGCAAATACTCAAAGAAAGAGGAAGCAAGACAATGTAGGAGGTATACACCGAGGTTGTCTGTGACTTACCTCAACAGGAAGCTGATTAAACTTTGTCACCAGGCCATCCACAGCTGCGGCCACACCAATAAGAGCCACAACCTTTTGTGGCCGTGCGATTGCAGCATGAAGCATAAGCCACCCACCAAGGCTAGATCCAACTAGTATCTAAAAATAAAAAACATGTATAGTTTTAAGGAGGAATTTCTTTTTTTCCCCCATAAGTGGAGTAATTTCATAGAATATATGTACTTTTTTTCTTTTATACCCTTTGGCTCCCAGATTTTAATATTTGGCACAAAGTAGAATTAAAATTATGTTTACTTCTTATTAAAGTATTCAGTCTACAATAAAGAATTATAAAATTAAAATAAAATCTGTAAAATGAGTAAAATGATACTTCCATTTTATGAGAAAGTAAAAATGATAGAAAATTTTAAATCAAATATCAAAATTTGTTAAACATTTAAATCAATTTTCATATCTAAAGAGCAAAAATATCATGAGGTTATCAACAATTACATCATACTTAACAAAAACAGTCACCTGTGGTCCTTCAGCTAATTCATCAATTATAGAAAGAACATCTTTTCTCCATCTTCCCACTGTACATTCTTGTAAGTTACCATCTGAATTCCCAACTCCTGAGTAATCAAACCTGAAAAATGGGAAAATACAAATCTATATCTAGATATCTATGTATTTGCTTCTCTGATTTTTAAGGAATATAGCACATACATCATTATACAATAATATATATTTCGGCAAATCCTATTGGTATAACCGTCAAATACCTCCCAGGGCCACCCAATTTCTGATCTCCACTGAGAGCAGCCTGGTCCATGTCACTATCCTCTCTTGACCAGACTGAGATTCTCCCTTTCCAATTTTCACTCTCACAGGTTATTCCCCACATTGTAGTCAGTGATCCTCTGAAGGCAAAAATCATGTCTTACACAAACCATCCAAAGGCTTTCCATAATCTTTAAATAAATAAAATCTAGAGTTCTTAACACAGTCTGGCCCCTCTCCTTCCTCACTGCTCTCACTCCCTCCCAACCACATTCTCACTTTCCTTCTTGAGTTCATGGAAAACACCACTCATGTTCCTGCACGGGATTTTTACATCAGCCTTTCTCTCCACATGGAATACTCTACCTCCAGATATCTACTCAGACCGTTCCCTCGCTTGATTAAGGTCTTTGTTCCATCCTTAGAGAAGTCTTCTCTGACCATACAATCTAAAATTGTGCTTCTTTCATCATTCTCCATTTCCTTACCCTGCTTTATTTCCTTCACAGAAAATAGTGCTAGTAGACATTATATATGACATTTGTTTGTTTATTTGTGATGTCTCCCACACAAGCATGGAAGCTCCATATGAGCACAGGCTCTGTTTTGCTCACCACTGCTTTCCCAGCGCTTAGATCAGCACCTCGCACTGGTAAATGCTTAGTACGTATCTACTGAATTAGTGGGTGGGAAAGAGATCAGATTCAAATTCATCATCACCAGTCCATCTACTTAGTTTGCTTCTCCTTCCAACTTCCTAGTTCTCCAGGCTCAAAGTGTGCCTGATCTGTGAATTCCATCTCTCCTCAAGGTCTCAAGTCAATACATCATGAAGTATCGATGCCACTCCAGTAGATTCCCATAAACCATAGTCATACTGAACTACTCCCAATTCCTAAATGCACCCATTCATAACTTTGAGCCTTTGCATGATGCCCCACTGCCTAGAAGACCTTCCTTTCCACCCAAATTCCTAGTCATATCACCTCCTTGGAGGAACTTTCTTTGACATAATGCCATATATTCCGTTTAGTACCAGTCACTTCCTTTTGTGTGTACTCAATTAACACTTTTCATATTGGGTGTTGTAATCAAGTTTTAAATATCTGTCTCTCCCTGACTGGAACGTCCGTTTGAGGGGCAGACTGTTTTACTCAAGCTTGTTTTTCCAGCATATAGAACACTGCCGGCCCTGGGCCATTCTCACTCACTCACATTTTCTCCTCACAGTCATTCCTTTCTCTGCCAGTTGGTAAACCAGTATCTTGGTGCAGGTCTCTGTCATCTTATCTTAAACCAGCCTATCACAGCAGCCTCCTAACTGTGCCTCTATGACTCTATTCTCTCTTCAAATAAATCCACTTTGTAACTGTCAGGTTTTTCCTAAAAGATGATTATCGAAATGGCATTAACTTCAATGGTTCCCAGTAACACACAGCATAGAAATTTAGTACTTTAGTATGTTTTTGACCATCAGTTGGTCATCTCTGACTGACCTTTATCATTTCATCAAAGGGAACTACTGCTTTAAACAAATTGATCAACTTTCTGTTCCTAAAACAGGCTCCATGTTTTCTGTCTCTGCTTCATTCGTCATACTACTTCCTTCACCTGAGTTATCTTCTCCTATAACCTTTATTACTAATATCCTCTCAGAGCTTAATACAATGAAACTTCTGTTGCTGGAAAGGCTGCCCAAATTGAAAAACAAATCTCTAACCAATGAAACTTACATAGAATTCATTTTTATCAGCTGCATTAAATTATTACATCCTGCTTTATAAGACAGTTTGTGTGCATATGTGTGTCTCATCATTCCTCTGAAACTATTAAGTTCTTGGGTGAAAAAATAAAAACATTATCTTATTTATCTTTGCATTCTCCACAGTGGTTAGGTATGTAAACGTCACTCGTCAAGTATTGCAATACATTCCAAATGACTAGGAATGAAAGGTAAAAGTAAAAAGAATTAGTTTATTCAAATTTAAAGCTTTCACATTTTTCTTATTCTTAAAATCTGAAGAAAAATAATAAAACCCTTGTATGTTTAGTATACATATAAAAGTATATATGTGATATATAGTGTACACTTATTTGAGTTATTTATAAGTGATGGAGGAAGAAAAAGAGATAAAAATTTTTTAGGTATATAGCGAAATGATTTTAGATCCTTAGGAAATAGTGTAGCAAAGCAACTGCAGAAGTCTAAACCACAGTTGTTATTTCCCCTCAGTCCAGGGTATGCAGGAGACAGACAAGGGAGAAGAGGAGAGAAGGGCACTAACTAGTCCTCTTTTCCCTTCCTTGATAGACATTCAGATACTTCTTGAACCTTTTACAGTTCCCTCTAAACATGCGGTAAAGATGAAAAATGTGCATAAAGGCCCTTGATAAAGGAAAGTATAACCACTGAGTGATACTAGCAGGTTACAAGTAAGAACACTAACCAAAAGACAAAGACAATTCAAACACATTTAACAGTTTTAGGACCTTTAAATACAGTAACCAAAGTCTGTCCTAGCAGCTTCAATACTCTAGGACATATTCCCAAACCTAGAATTAAACAGTCTATTAGAAATAATGATGACAGAATACCAGCCCTAAAACCACATGTTTCAGTCCTTAGCACTGACTCATTTTCTCTTCCATATGGTGACAATCGGATATTAAGAAAACGTTTTCATACAGCCATATGTACTACTTGTTGTATAATACACAAAATTAACCACTTCCTCATTCAAGATAAAAATTTTACGGACAAAAATCACAAAAAAGTAAACTGAGAAACTGGAATGTAAATAGAAGATAAAATCTCTCAAAACAGGTTAAATGCAATCAATAGTGATTAGATTGTAATGGAGTTTTGATAAAAGCAAAAAAAAGGAACTTGATCAAATAAAAATTTGCAGTGAAGGGCTATATTTTATAAAGGTTTATAAAGTTATACATAGGCTATATTTTAATACTGTACCACTTAGTAGTCAATATACATTATAATTTCATCATGAATACACCTTTAAAAGGACAATGTATTTCACATGTATCCAAAGTACAGAAAACCCACACGTCTTACAGAGAGACAGGCACTGGATATAGCTCTCATGGCCTCAATTAAATTCAAGAACTGGTAAAAAGGTGATTTCTTTATTCAAAATCTTTTAGGGACAAAAAGGGAGAATGATGGCAATATTTCTGTTATCACGTTTCACTCAGGCTACTCCCCTTCGTAGACAGCGCTTCCTTCTTGCCCTGATCCTAACTACTCTTCAGTGTTCCTTCATAAAGACTTTTTCATCCACTCCAATCCCGCTTTCTTTCCCTCACCTGATACAATTAAGTGTACTGCTCTTTTGCTGCTACCACATTTTGATGAATATTTTTGTTAAGCTTCTTGTCTATACTTTACCGTGTTTCCCCATCCCAACAAAAAAGTCCTTTGAGGACATGACCATGCTTTGTATTTGAGAGCACTCAGTATAGTGCTAGAAAGTCTACTTGCAGAAGATACCAGTCTTCCGAATCACAGTTAAGTCAGAACAGATGTGTAAGAGTTCTGAGCATGGAAACAATTCAGTTAATCTGATCAAAGGAGTAAGACTAAATCCATACAATTGACATAGTCTCTGCTAAAATATTAAACAGATTAAGTCTGCAAGTTTTTTATATTCATTATTTTATTTCTAAAACCTCTGTTTTCTAGGTCTATTTAGCAAAATGTTAGTGGAACTAACTACGCTTTTAGGCTCTCAGTGTTGGAAAAGAATTCAGAAATTACCTTAATCAACCACCTCTTTTTTCCATGATGAGAACAGGCCCAGTGTTTACAAACTGACTCATCCTGCCGCAGTTATTACTAGAATTGATTCCAGAACCCAAGTTTCTTGAATTCTAGACCAGTGCTCCTTTTATTAAACCATACTATTCTTGCAAATTAGGCACTAAATAAATGATTGTTATAGGTAAACAAACCTAATGACAACAATATGAACACGTTATTTTACTAAAATAATTATTAGCATATTATGAATTGTGAAATCAAGTTTTAGTTAAACAACACATACCCCTATTTATGCTTATACATACTCAGATTACAGGAGCAGGAACAAAGAGAAAACTCAGAAGAAATGTGAATTATACAGTACTAATTTTACAATACAGGACGTCCTCCAATGTTTTGTTCACAGTTGTTTCATTATAACATTGATGATATGTCATAGGAATTTAACTTTTTTATATCAATTAGTCTACAGTGAAATTGGTTTGATTATATATGTCAATTCACTTTAAGTTGCAGAACTTATCGATGATGTAAGGACTTACTATACTTTTAAATACATATTTTTTTTCCAAGGGAGAGTATGAACGCAGTACCCCACTACCACAAATTATGCAGTCAAGTTTCCCACATTTGGGGAAATCACAGGGGTCAGCACATCTGAAGTGCAATGCATAAGCCTTGCCATGGGAAAATCACCTTCGTGATCATGGTATCTCCTCTGCCAGGTCAAGCATAAAATACATATATTATTTAAATATATATTTTAAAAAGTAAGGTAATAAACAGTAGTCAAATAGAAGTCGTTAAGTCCCTAATGGAAAACCTCAATATAATTACAAGAGATTACAAAAAAGCCAACTAGTAGATTGGTTTGTCATCACATTGTTGTATCTAAAGATCTTAGCACTTTCTGCCAGCATCATATGGCACAAAGACATAAAAAAAGGTCTTTTAAAGGTTGTATTTACAAGCACTCTAAATCACAAGAAAGCTTACAGACCATTAAAACCCAATTAGTCTGTGAAAATGCTGGCATTTGCTTCAATTGGTCAGAGCAGAAGTAATTCTCTGCTGCCATGCTAAATGGTAGTAATATTTTCTCTATAATGTGTTATTCCTACCTTATATAGGCGTGACCTAGAGATTTGCAAAACTCCTCAATCGCCAATGCCTTTGTACCATTCATATTAGAAATATAGCCAGGGATGAAGATAATTCCTGGACTTTTGCCTTTTAGTTTCTTATAAGCCAGGTTTGGAAGATCTGGTCGACTAAGGAAAGAGATTGATGCCTTTTGTCTGCAAGCTAAACAAAGTACATAAAACATAAACCATAGTTTGCAAATACAGCTTTTGGAAAACTATATATATATATATATTTTCAATCTTAACTTTCTTGTTGAACTGATGTCAAATACTATTTCAACTTAACAGAAAAAAATAAGTAACAGACTTAGAGTATTAAAGTCACAAGTCTGTGCATATCCTTTAAAATCATTTCAAAATCAGTACCTTCTTTGAGCAAGGTCCATTCTTGATTCTTCCAAAATACACGATGAGGTGGAAATTTCAAGGCAACAAGACAGAGAGTCATCAAAAATGTTTTCCTATTGCTGCTATGGCATCTGTCCGAAATAGTATCAATCAACATTCAGATTTACTTACACTAACTTTAGCACTCTTGTGGAATTTTTGTCTTTTTTAATTTTTTACTGTTTGAGGAGTTTCACATCCTCTACTTTCTGGTGGGGAGAGGGAAAAACAAGCTTGGTATGCCCTTGGGGGAAATACTTCCAAAGGGGGAGAGGCTTTGCCCCCTTTACTATTGACTCCCTCTCCACCCACTAAATCATGGGTCATAGTCAATCATAATTCTCTGTCAGCTGAGGTGCATTCAAAGAACAGTTTCTTTACCAGTAACCTCAAAAAATGTACCATATCATAGTATTAATTCTGGAAAAAGATTTCTCATAAGACTCTGCAGTTACTGTGTTTTATTTGTTGGTCAGGGTTTCTGTGATTGGTACACACAGATATTAATGTAATTTAAGTCCAACAGCACAAATGGTAAACCTTACAAGGTTACACCATTTCATTGTTTTTAAGTTCTTTTCCTACTATAAAATCAGTATTTTATCTTCAAAAAATGTAGAAAGATATTTTTTAAATAACAACAAAAAAGTCACATATAAATATACCTCCTTCTCCAAAGAAATCGAGTTTGTGCATTTCCTTACAGTCTTTTTCCGGATCAACAAAACCTGTTATTTATATTATATGAAGCTCCCCTCCACTTTATTGGGGCAACAAAAACGTCTCAGTCTCTCCTATGTGAGTTGATAAAGTTTACCTCATTCTGGATTTAAGAAGTTGATTTTTAAAAAATTAAGTTTGAGACCTTAAAGCTATTTTATGCATAGTGAAATATTCCAAATTTAAAACTTTTAGCGAAAAACAGGGCTAATAGCCAGTTATGTTGGTTGGCAGATTATAAAAGCAAAAATCTTCATTTCCCATTTCTTTAGCTCAGCACTCAAAAATCCTTCCTACCCTCTTAATACTACTTCAAAACAGAATGTCTCCGTGAGACCATGATAATTTATTTCACCTTGGTAAATTGTAAGTGCACAGGTTAACACTCTATCTACAAATGCTCTTTGCACAATAAGGATGAGCTCAAAGCCTGGTGCCTAAGTGCTCAATGACTAAATAAATGGAAGAGGGTTATAGTCTTGAATTAAATGACATACTATACTCCGTTAGAGAAACATATATCACTTCTTTTGGTTGTCCACAATTAAATGTAAGTTAAACTGATTATATGTATTAAAAACTTTTTTTAACTCAAAACAAAGAGCATCTGCAACAATTCCCATTCTAAACAATCACGCATCTGAGTTGTCAAGTCGTGAACACAACACCGACAACTAAAAAGGCATAATTTACAAAGACAGACCATATGTATATGGGAGGGTGTGACTGGGGATGGGGTAGGAATGGGGAGGAACCAAACACAAGATAAAGAAAATATTCAAGGACTCGGACTCCGATTTTTGGTTTAAGTTCCAGTTTCCTTTGTCAAATAATGATTATGGTTTTCACTGAGCGGGAGCATCGAGAAAAACTAGACAAAACTAGAAATCAGGCTTGATCTTCATAAACTTTTACGAAGAAAATGTTCAAATTGTAAATCGCCTCAAGTCAAAGCCTTCCCCCCTCCACTTAAAACCTGCAAAGAAACAAAAGACAACTAAAAATGAAACGCATTACATGCACATGCTACTTTTTCCTATTTTGCGCAGAGAAAGCAGGCAGAGAGCAGGATCTTTAAACTAAAGAGCGTAAAGCTTTAGCAAGGGCTGGGGCTGTCCAGGGTGCCCCCGGGCCGCCCCAAACCTCTCTTCACAGCCTTCACCAGAATTATCGCAGACGCCTACAGCTAGGGTGCCGAGAATGGGGGAAGAATATTTTTAAATAGGGCGCCAAAAAGGCACAGGACCAGAACTGACGAAAGTGGGGTATTCGAAAGAACGCGTTCTACTCTCGCCTTTCAGACACTAACCTGGGAGCCACCGTGGCACCCCGTCGGACCTCCGTGCAAGTACCGCGCTGAGGCCTCGGTGGAAGCCGAAGGAGACTGCCGTCAAGCCCCACCTCCAACACAGAACCCCAGCACCCGCAGCCACCATTCCCACGCCAGCCATCTTCCCAGCGGCCCCTGCGCCCCACGCTGCCCTACCTTGACTCGCAAGGCTCACAGGAACCGGGGCTGCGCATGCGCCGCCGGCTGGACGACGGGATTTGCTCCAGCGCGCCGTGAAGAGTCGAGGCACCCTAAGGTGTGCGTGAGCAGAGCGTCGTCGCTCTCGTCAATCTTTAGCTTTTGAGCTTTTGGTTCCCCTGCAGTTTTTGCGCGTTACAGTCGTGAATGCATGCGTGCCCTTTCGGTAGACTACTTATTCCAAGGGGAGGTAGTGCAGGGCTGGAAGCGCGGAGAGGAACGTAATCAGGTTTCCTAGATTGGAAGCTTTCTCATCATCCCCAGGATATCGAGCAGTGGAAGCGCAAAATGCCAAGTTTGCTGCATTGGAAGTCACTTTCACTTTTAACCTGCACCAGAAATGCTTCCAGGACATGACTTTAAACCTACTTGTATGAATACCAAGAATAGAATGAAATAGTCATCGCTTCTTTGCCCCTTTTAACTTAGTTTTTCTAGCTCTTAGTCTCCCTGGCTACTGAATTATTCCGACCTCTGCCTCACGGTACACGCAAAAATAAGCCCCCGTAGATTTAAAAAAAAAAAAAATCTCAACGGAAGAATAAAGTCTAGAGAATTAAATACACTTAGGAGGGTATTTTATAGTCTTGGGGTAGAAGGAACTTGAATCTTAAGATTTGACACTCCAAATCATCAAGAATAAAAACGTTAGACTACATACAGATTTAAACATTCTGAATGGAGAAAAGTATCTCTATTCAAATACGTCTAGAAAAAATTCACTTTACATCACAGCAGAACATTATTCCATTTAGTCTGCCTCTAGAACTGATAAAAAAAATGTAATGCCAATAAAATTGGTCAATAGCGAGGAATAGGCAGTTCATATGCATAAACATGGTGTTCAATGTCACTAACTGAAAATTTAAAAATATAACATACCATTCCCCCCACCCATTGGATTGGCAAAATTAAAAACAGCAACTATTGGCAAGAATGCTGGGAAACTGGCACTTATCTATGGTTGGTAGGAATGTAACTTGCTAAACTCTTGTCAACTGACTACATTTTTACAATTTAAAATATGCATCACTTTTAATGCCCTTGATCCAGTGGCCGCACTTTGTGACTATGCTATGGAAAACAATATTAACACATAGGGTGTATATTATTACTACAGCAACATTTTTAGCAGCAAACTGAAGAAAAAAATGGAATGGCCAATAATAGAAAAATGGTTAAATAAATTATTGTACCAGCTCTGATAGCCTTCAATGTAATTCAGGAAAGTCTGAAGCATCAACAAGCAAGGACTTATCTAGTTTTTTACTACTTAGAAGTTACCGTTGTTAGTATACTTGGAGTAAAGCCACTTTTGCTGTGTTGGTCATAAATATTGGATAAGGGGTTGGGGTTAGAGGCAAAGGCAAAGGCTAATATGAATGAGCCTGTCTTTGGATTCCTGAGAACCTGTCCTTTTGGAACATACTGGAAAAGTTAGCTAAATAAAAACTGAATGGGTATCTTTCTTGAGAGGTGTAAGACCAGAAACAGATGGCAAGGACAGCCAATTTCAGGACATACTTTGAAAGTTGCTGAGTTTTGACAGTTCTCCATTAGGCCTGTCCTAGCTGCTGAAGGGACAAGTGAGTATGGTGATGCCCAATGCCTGCCACTTCATCCCTTATATCACAATGGTAAATACTAATCCTCAAGGTTTTTGGATAATTGCAAACATTTTCAATTATTCCTGTACCTACTTTCTTTATCTTTGCATGCCTTCTTGCATTTTATGTGCAGCAAAATGAAAAAAATCTGACTTTTCCTCATCATGGGAAAAGCACTACACACAAAAAGCAGGGAAACCTGCCCTAGCCAGGTAGCTCAGTGGGTTAGGGCACCATCCTAATAAGCCAAGGTTTGTGGTTCACTCCTGGTCAGGGCACACACAAGATTTAACCAATGAATGAATAAATAAGTGGGACAGAAAATCGATGTTTCTATCTCTTTCTCTCTAAAATCAATAAAAAATATTAAAATTAAAAAATTAAAAAGCTGGGAAACCCATTGATTATTTCCTCTACCCACCTGTCAGTCTAACAAATCAGAAAAAAAATGTTGGTACTGTCAAATGAAGATACTTTTACTGACTGATGGGCTTGGAGTAGGCAAACTTGTTTCCACTGACCTGCTGTAAATGTTGTCTTCACTGGGGCAGCTGGGGGAGACATATTGTTGAGGGACAGTTTCCTCTCTCTCTGAAATCTGCTGCTTTAGCTCAGGGAGACAGATGAGGGCCCCGCAGAACAAAGCCCTAGGGCTTCACTTCATACCTGCATGATTTATTCCTTGTCAGAAGAATAAGTAAATGCAGTCCTTGTAATCCTCAGTACTAACTGCATTTGCACAAGAGGACGACAAGATATCAGAGTTTTCTGGGTTTAACTTATTTTGTCAGCAACAGGAATGTGACTAGAGAAACTTCTAAGTACTGTTTTTTAAACTACAAATCATATTGTTAGCACACAACATCCTTTGTATAAATTCTACAATGCATTTTGGTTGATTAATTCACCCTTCTCATGCCCCATCATGTTACCAATCAGTAACGTCCTAATGAGAGATGAGTTTATTTTCAAATGTGAAATCTGATCAACATTTTAATCCAAACTCAACATATGTTAACACACACATTTCAAAGGTTTACTAGATCATGCAAGATATAAAGTTGATTAGAATATCTTTACAATCCTATGGCAAAAGTACATTACAGAAAAGTTATATCTTTACATTAACCAAGAAAATTTTAGCAATGGCGTTTCACTCTTTTAGACCATTACAGGATTTAGGGGTGATGTCTGAAAAAAACAGATAATAAAAATGTATTCTGCAATCATAATTTTGTCCTCCAATGTTCAAGTAGAATCATGTGTCATCCAGTTGCAAAATCTTATGATTGGCAATGTGTATACATGTACATAAAGCACACTGCAAGTGTAAAAAAATTGTACCCGGTCAGGCCTGACAAACATTTTATAGACACTTCCAATGTAATCATTTTACCTTGTGCTAGTAAGTAATGTCATTATTTTCTACCTCTACTCATTTGCCAAGTTTTAGGAAAGTGTACATTCATACTTACAAACACACAACATAACAAACCATGATAAATGGCACTTAAAAAACCATTATGAAAAAGACTTGCCTGAAGTCATTTAATTCAACAAAAATTAATTTAACACTAAAAAACAAAGGCTAACTATAAAGAAATATATAACAAAATAGTACATTACAGAGAACATTCTTGAACTTCATTTGACTTTTTTATAAAACCACAGCACTTCTGTAAATATTTTAATTGGTCTGTTCTTTGGTTAAAAAAAAAACAGCTCTGAATTCATAGTTATGTCATGTGAGGCTGCAATGAACAGGTATGCTCCACAACAAAGAAAAACCAGACAATCTAAGGAAATTGGCTACTGGTTATCTTTATTCTCAGCAGTGGGAATGGAGAACTCTTCAGGAAAATAAGCACCTAACACTAAGTACTCTATTTTAAATTGCCCAATGTGACAGAATGTCTGTCTAAAATGGCTTCTTTCTAAAACATACAGCTTTTTGTTCTTTCTCTTTTTACAAAAAGTGGTTTGCTATACATGTAGCGTAGCTTGCACTGGTGACAACTCTTCAATGTCAACTTCCTGGGCACTTGATGTCATCAAAGTATCATTTTAAAGTGTAGAGTAACACTAGTGCAGTTCATCCCCTGAAACTACTACCATTAAACAGAAGTCACATCACGTCTTTGGTTTTGGTGCAATACTTAAAAAAATAGGGCAAAAGCTCCTCCTATAATATATTCTTCTCCAAGCCCTTGTTTGCTTATATTTATAAAATAATCTTCAGCAGAATGCTCCTAGTTTCAAAAAGCCAGTTGACTACAATAATGTCAATGCCAATGATTTGGGTGCTAAAATAATTTCATATTTCCAAGTATGTACACTTTGTAAACTGTTTAGTTCACCGAAATCAACAATTAATAAAAATATTTTATTAGAAATGCTCTTATAAGTGATGCTATTTACCAAAATAGTGTTTTCTTTTCTCATAGGTGCTTCAATGCTTCAATTCTTTTGCTATTTTTGACCAAGCCTTGCATTAAAACCTCTTATTTCTCATTCACAAATGACTTCCTGTTAACACGAAAGGAGTTCTGAGTATACGCAGTTAAAGGGATGGGTCTGTTGGGTATTTCCCTCTGGGGTAGTTTATGGCTTCATTCTTGTAAGAGATTATTGCAGTATGCCCTGAAGGGGACTGTTGCTTCAGTTCACTACAACAAGAAGTGAGTGTAGCCTTCTGCCCCAGTCACTATAACATCCATCCAGATCCGCATGGCTTCCGGCGATGGGGCAACCATATAGTAGATTCTGTCATGTGTCTTGACACTAAAGGTGAGTAGTGGATTAGGGCTCTAAAATTCAAAACAAGGAAAAAGATGTAACACAAGCATCTTAAAATTGTAACATGAAATAACACAAGTCATATATCAGGGCTTCTTCCTTTTTAAAAGTTCCAACTTATGCAAGTCTACATAGGCATTACTTTTGCTCTAGTATGACCTATACCCAGTCCCAAGACTTTTCTCAAGACTATCTTTCTGGCCTTTCTGCAGAAGAAATTTCATGGAGAGCTCACCAATCCCCTTACCAGCTACTTTGTAAAGCTCTATGAGAGTACCTAGTTGATTGTGGATGCTCGTTAATAAACAGTAACTATTATTCTTAGCCTTACTAAGATCCTTCCTCATACCCAGGTAGTATCTTCTAAGAATCCTAGCAAAGAGTCACTTGGCGGGGTCTCTCCCAAACCAAGATGTCCAAAATATTCCCTCACTTCACCATGACTTTTTTTTCCACAAAAAGATCAGCTACCCTAATCACTTCTATGTTTACTTTTCCAGCGCCATTGTCATAAATGTCTGTTACATCAGAACAACAAACCTAAATTGCTTCAAGTTGAAAGAATTTTCCCAACTTAATTACGCATTCAAATGGTAAGAATCTGAAAACTCTGCTTACCTTATTAGCATTCTTGAGGTGATCATAGTACACTTCTTCAATGGCTTGGAAGTATATTACTCCTTTTAATTTAGTTTCATGCTTGTCTGCAATGATAGATGAGTGTTAAAAACTTTATCACCACCACAGAAAAAATTATAATTCATTATAATCATTATTAAAATATTTATCTAGTATAAAATGATTTAAGTTTAATTGAGATATTTAGGTTAGAGCGTTAGCCTGACTCTGTATTGGGAAAAGGGAAAAAAAAGATAAAGTCATCAACCCAAATCGAAGGGACTAAGTGACTTTGCCCAAGGCTCTCCAGCAAATTATCAGTCAAACGATAACCCAGAACTTCTCACTGTTAGGTTCACACATAAAGTATAAACACCATTATTACTCTGCATGCTCCAAGACATTCAAATGGAAATATTAATAGGCAGGACTGTAATGAAGTGCATGAGAACTGTGTTTTTTAACTTATAATTTAAAACAATATTCTATTTATACACATTTTCTATCAATTTCCGGTCCATCACACTTGATTTATTTCCTGTTCCCAACAGAGCTTCACATCAATCACGTCCTTTCCAGGCAGCATTCTGGAAACTGTTTCAAAGGTTCCATCAGATTTGCCGCAAACACCAAGAAAACATTTTTTAAAACCCCAAAGTAAGTTCCTGAAATACTGTATAATTTAAATTCATCAAGAATCATAATACATGTGAGCATAATGAAAACTGTTTAAAGCATGGATGAGGGTACAGAGAAAGAGACTCCATCATTCCGGTTGGTGGAAGTGCAAATATAAAAGCCTCTTTTGAAAGGCAATTTGATAAAACTAATACAATTAAAAATGAAAAAAAATCCTCTTACTTAGCAACTCTTCTTCTAAAACTTTACTGTATAAAAGCTCCTCATGCACATGCACTTAGATTTGCATTTGTTACAGCAGGAGGCTGCAAAAGATCTGCTTGAACTTTAACAGGGAACTGATTCAATTACAATACAGGCATAAAATGGAACCTACCAGTCACTGTATAGAAAACTGTAAAATATTGTTATGTGAAAAATCTGAAATATTGTTATATGAAGAGTAAATAATTTGGTTCCAACTGTATTAAAGAAAGAACACATGTACATTCTGAAATTTATATATAAACAAATAGTGAAAATCCAAAAGGATATATCAGGTACAACAGTGGGAAAATGTTAGAACTTTTGTGATGGGAAAGAGGCAATTTCTTTATAGAGACATTTGTTGAATTTTTATTTATTTATTTTTACTAATGAAAGTGCCCTTTTTTTCCAACAACAGTAAAAAACTAGTCTGAAAAACAGCAGCCCTAAGAAGTTCAGTAGAAAATAAAGTTGTTTAATTGCATATTTAATTAACCTGTGTATCTCTCACACATTGGTTGCAGAGAATTCTGCAATATTCATGGGAATACAATGAACTTTGTTTTCTGAAAACAGACACAAAACAAAATCCTGAGGTAAAAGTAAATCTTGTCAGTATTTAAAACAAACAGAAAACTGGGGAATGAAACTTGTTTGTAAGGCACTTCATATATGAGAAAGGACTCTGGAAAATATAGGCCTCATAAGGACACTGTGAATTAAGAGAATCAATAATGTTATTGTAAGTTGAAGAAATAATGCTATTCATTCTGTTTCAATAGCATTATCCTATCAATTTACATCCATATTTTCTGTGCCTCAGTGTTTCAGAGACATTTCTAAAGTTACCCAGTCAATATGTAGGAGGCCACGTACAGAGCCCAGGGTCAAGGTCAACAGAGAGACCCAAGACTAGCTTTCAGCACCATTGTTCACAGCTCCTTTACACATACCACAGTCATCTACCTCACTGACAAGCTGAAGGGGCATGGTGAATGTGGGATCAAGTCCAGCCCGAACTGCAATCTGTATGACATCCTGAGGACTGATCTACTCTTGAACTTGGTGTTGTCTCTGGAAAGAGTTGGGGTGGATGTGGCTGGAGCAAACAAAGCTGATGATGGCTGTAAACAGCCTAGTGTTTGCCAAACTAGGTCTCACCAGTTAGCTATATAATATTAAATACATATTAAAAGCTGAATTAAATATTATTGTCTATTTTATGCACTAGGATTCTGAGTAATCTTTCATATACCAAAAAGATTTTGGTATTTATAAAATGTTGAAGACCAGTTACTAAAAAATTTAAATTTGGAAAACTAACTTATATGGGTCTGAAGGAAGGAGTCTTTAATGTGGGTCTAGTAAGAAGAATCCAATAAGGATTCCAGAGAAGAGACTAATAAAGCTATTTTGTCTCAAGTTATTTCAAAATTTTATTTTTGGAAAATTCTGGGTGAAATTACCTGTGGAGACTAGCACACAGCCAAGTTTCATTTATGCATTTTGCAGACACTAAATTGGTATTTCTTATTAAAAAGACATCTTTTCTATTGTACAAACTACAGATAATATCTCTGGATTCTCATAAAACCCAAGATCAGAAAGCCCTCGAGAGGCCGAGCAGGGGGCCTGCAAGGGTTAGGCTTAGGTTACCACTAGCCGTAGTGGTAACTGGAACCCCACCCAATGGCTCCTAACTGGAAGGCATAGGTTGTATTCCCACCCTTTACCTACTCCAGTTCTGTGGCTCCATAGCCAGCATTTCATGTCTCTCACATATTGCTTGGCTTCTCACACTTCTCTTCATAAATATATCCTTACCTCACACTATAGATTAAAGGACTGGACTTTCATTTTTTATTTATCACATAGAGATGCTTTTTAACAATTCCTGACAAGGCTTATAAATGCTGATACAGTCACCCCAAAGCAGAGTCTCCTCATAACCTCTGGGCTGATACCTTCTTTAGCTGCTGAAAAGAGGGCAGAGCTATACTTGTGGTAATAGTGGACATGTTTCATATGTGATCAAGAGTAAGAGGGTTATTGATAAGTATACCAGTTATACCAATATTCCTGTGTTTATGAAAGATTAGGTAAAGGTGTTTCTCACAATCCATCAAGCATCCAAAAATATTTCAGTCACTTAATACTTATTCATTAGTTCACTGACTAGCTGTACTCTCTATGCTTAAAAGACCATTTCAGTTTATAAACTATAGCTGAATGACTGTCAGCTAAGGCTGCCTAATTGTGTGACTTAAAGAGGACATATGACAATAAATAAATAGATACATACATATATACATAAATAAAGAAATACCTTTCCCCCTGGCCTCATGGTTTAAAAAGACAATATTTTGGTTTAAAAAATATATTCCATTTAACATTTACTTGGGCTTGAGTTTATTTCAGAACTAGAATAGACTAATTCACACTTTTCTTTAAAAAAGATTTTATTTATTTATTTCTAGACAGAGTGTAAGGGAGAGAGAAAGAGAGAAGGAGAAGCATCAGTGTGTGGTTGCCTCTTACGAGCCCCCATCTGGGGACCTGGCCTGCAACCCAGGCATGTACTCTGACTGGGAATCAAACTGGTGACCCTTTGGTTCATAGGCCTGTGCTCAATCTACTGAGCTACACCAGCCAGGGCTCACACTTTTTATATAATTTTTATTATTTCTAAGAGAAAATTAATATTATGTGAACCATATAATCTGAACATAAAATAATATCCATTTACAAAATTAAATTTGTCATTATTTCTATTACTTACCAATCTCCCTATTTATACTAAATTATACTATTTCCTTTAACAGAGGGCTCCTAATTTGAATACATCACTTAGATTTCTCTCATCGCTCACCTGCATAATAAGAGAATGTACGCTTGTTCCGATCAAAAACAAACCAGCGTTTTTTCCAAGTTTTAATTTTCCCGCCCATTTTGATGAGGAACCCGCGGCAGGTCTTCTCCGTGATGGACACGTGGTAGCAGGTGTCGATGCTGTGGCCCGCAGTCTCCACGTGGCTCCGCAGATCGAAGTCCTCCTTCCGGACAGGCAGATAGCGTGTCAAAGGTCGAGACTGGAAAAAGGCAAACCCATGGCATCTGTAACTAATTATGCTTTTGTTTTAGGTCACAGATATGTAGAAGCAGGAGAAAAAAAACTGAAAAGCTTAAGTGTTAAAATGTCCATGTGGTTATAAGCTGTTAAGATAAACATTACCATGTGGGGTCTAAACAGTAGATAACGGTTTAAGAAGGATGCTACAGTATGGTAGGGAAGTGCGGGGTAGATACACCCAGGCCAATAGATTCTATGGACGGACGAGAAAATGGAAAAGTGTCATTAGCTTAGCTTTCAAAAGGTACTTAGTAATTAAAAACAAGGAAATGAAGCATGAAGTTAAAGATAAAGACTCCTCCACTTCACAAGTTCCCAGAGGTTCTCCCCACCACAATCTCACCATAGCTCTTAAATAGCCCCAGACATGATTGATGGAACAATCTTTAGTAAGTGCAAACCTGCCAAGATCTCCCAAAGCTGTACACATCAGCTTCCACACGCTCTCTAATACACAGGTGACAAACACAAGGCACACAGGCCAAATCCAGCCCTCCACCTTGTTTTATCCCGCCTGGCACCTTGTTTCTACCTGGCAGCAGCGCCAAACTCTCACTTAACTTTTAAGGAGTAGTTACATGTATACAGTCCTAAAATTACATTTGGCCCTTTGAAGGCAACCTCGAGGCTGATGTGGCCCCTGGTGAAAATGAATTTGACACCATTGCTCGAATAGAAACTGAGGGTAGAGCTGTATGTTTTGCAAAGCAAGGTCAAAATAAGGTAAGAAGTGGAATCAAAACACTGCCCAGGACCAGACATGGAAGAAAGGGACATAGACGTCTTTTTATTTTATCACAGCTAAAATGGAGGTTCATCTAATCTAGGAAACACAGATTACTATGGGTAATACTTCTAAAACAATGTTTCATTTTATCCTGTTAAATTATTCAACTCCTTTACCCTGGGGAAAGTGAGCTCATCATATACTTGGAGGCAAAACTTATAATTAGGATTAAAACAGAATGGTGCTTTTTGGTTTGGCTTCAGATACCTTCACAGTGAGTCAAAATTTGGCAGAGTTTTGGCATAATAAAAGAAAATGAATACATTTTACTTTGGAGTCCCCCTTCAACATTTTGCCTTTGATTCTGGGGCACTCTGACTGTAGACAGATGTCATAGGCTTATGACACACCAAAGCCCAAGAGAAAGCCTCTCACTGCTGCACTGTCAACTGCCAGAAACTGCAAAGAATAAGGGAAATGGTATCTTTTACCTTTGCGTCTAGTAATCCTTGGTAAAACTGATTTGAACTTAAATTACACGGCCTTAAAATTTTATTTGAGTTTCTCAGAAAACACAGATTACATAAGCAGCTCTAGTGACCGGATCAGAAACTCAAACTCTCTGATGACCAAGACAAGAAGTTGAACAGAATGGGTGGTTGTCCCAAGGTTTTCTCAAGTTCAGTAATCTGGTGCACATATATGTGGACTGGTATATCACAGGGGGCACATGTGACAGTACAGTGGCTAGAGGAAAAAAAAACCCAAACACTAACACAACCACCAAGAAACAGGGCTGGTAAAATTGTCTGGTTCTGGAGTGTTTACTTCCAAAAGATGGCTTAATAGAACCTCTTCTCTTCACCAACCAAAGGATGCTGCATTTGGTTTCAGGAGCAAATGCAGCTGCATTTCTCAAACCTGCTAAAAAAAAACATTCTCCTTTCAAATATATTCCAAAAATAGGTAAAAGAAAGAGTGTCTTTCCCATCAAATGTTCCATGCATGAGCATTGAAAAGTGTCACTTGAATTTTTTTTTTTTTTGCCTACTAATGCATATCATTCCCTTAGCCATTACATGTCAAGAACTTACTAGTGGAAAGCATCGGAACAGTCTTTCCATCCTCTACAACAGAATAGCCACTAGGGGGCAACATACTCTCATCTATCCAGATTGACCCACCAACCTGTGCCCTTTGTTTCTCCCTTATTTTCACTTCCTTTTCAATTAACTTCTGCCTCTGGCTAGTTTCCTCCTGCAATCGTTTTTCCAGGAGTTCTCGGCGTCGTTTCTCTTCTTCCAGAGCTCGTTTTTTGGCTTCCATTTCCCGTTCCTAAATATAATTAGGCAGAATAAATTTTAAGACAGAGTGGTTGTACTTGAAGGATTCCAATTATATTATCAAAAAAGAAATTCTCACTAGAAATTTTGGTTTATAACCTAGTCCCTTATAATATGTAACCTTGACTAAAACACCTGCAATCACCTTTCACGTAGCTTTCAAAATCATGCTACGCAGAAAGGCAACCACTAACTTGAGTTAACAATAGAGTGTAAGTGGAAATCCACCTTGTGATTGCATCCAGTCATTTCATGTTGATAACCACAACAGTCCCATTTTAAATAAAAATCCCCACAAATGGTCAGACAACATTAGTCAAGGGGGATTTAGCCTTTCTTTCAATGGCTGTCTTCCACCTGAAGGTCATGTGTGGGTTCTTCCAATTCCTGTTGTTGCTTTGCGGCTTCCTGGCCGCAGGTCACCGTGGAAGCACACGGGAAGTCACAAGAGGAAAGGAGGTGCCCTCAGGGCAGGATGCAAAGGCATTCTGGGGGATTCCTAAGGAAGTCCAGATTCTGGCTTGAAATACAGTCACAATAATAAGGGATTTTCAGTGTCACAATAGTGTAGTTAATGCGAGCTGGCAAGGAACAGAGAATGCACACAGACATGACATTCATCCTCATTCTTTGGCAGACAAACAAAGTGGCCATCAAAGGGAAACATAATACAAAGCATTTATTTCGGTCTATATCATCACTATATATTCTGTTAAATTATGAAAAAATGTAGTGCAGGAAAAAGCTTTAGAAATCATCTAACACCCTTAGTTTTCAGGTAAGAAAATGAGGCCAAGAAAGGCTGAAAGACTACTCCACGGTCACACCGCCTCATGAGGCCCAATGACAGCTTCCTGATATCAAGTGTGGTGCATGTTGGACCACCTCATCACCGACCTCTGGCATGAAGACATTAAACCTACCCGGGATTCAAGCAGCCGTGTCTTCTCTGCATGGGCCTGCTTCAAAAGCCTCTCCATTTCTTCTATTCTGGCAATATTTGAAGTGCTGGCACTGAATAAAACACAAAAACCTTTCAAGAATATTGTTTCAGATTGAGGTCTCTTCAAACACACACACGAGCATCCAGGTTTACGAAAATGTATGACAAAATCCAGTACAATTTAAAGGACTAAGAGAGTCATTGGTCTGAAAAGGCAGGTCAGTTCAATTCTGAAAACCGCGGGTGATATTGACTTACCTCAGCGTAGGAGGCAAAACATAGGCAAGCAAAATAACACCAAAGTAAAGTGCTTTACTTATAAATAAAACCAAACCAAATTTTACAAAGAGTGTTCTCAAAAATGTTTCCTGCAAAGTCTAAAAATGAGGGCCTGTGGGAGGCCTGCCCATTAGCTGAGTTATCCAGAGATGACAAACCAACAAGACTATCGCCCAAGTTTTAGGTAGATGACACCTAGGGTTTGAAGTCACTTTATTTGGTTTGAGAATGTGTCCTTAGCTGCTTTTTGGTTGTGCCTTCACATACGTGGACATTTTATTTCTCAAATGATGATGTCAATTAAAAAATGACTTCTCTTACAGGTGCAATGGGAGAGTAGAGGCCAGTTTTGTCAATAAATGCGCACTCACCAACACTAAAGAGCAAACTGCACAAAGCAATCCAAGAGCTTCCAAAGAAATGCATCTTGGGAAATATATCACACAAACGAATAAAGGAAAAAAAAACAGCAAGTGAACGCTGCAAGAACAGTTAGGGATAATTAAATGAGAAACAGAAAAACTTGGAAATTTTTAACTTAAACAAAAGTTTATATTTTTTACTTGCTTACCTTTTACTTCACTCTTTTGGAAAAGAGAGACCATAACCTAGGTCAGAACATTTACTCTGATGTTCCAGCCATGGAGAACCAAGGTTGTTTTATGCACATTCACTTGTGTAATCATTTACACATCTCTCTTCTTTTCTAGACTCTCTTAAGAACAGAAAGGGCTTCATACCTCCATCCCCCATAGCATACAGCATGGCACACAGTAGGAACTTGTGTTTGTAAGACATTCAAATAAAATAAACTCATATAAAATTAATAAGGTAAGTATTAATATGATCTTTCAAAATCTCATTTTGGGTCATCTCAAACCTAGGTTGTTTTGAAGAGATAAATGACCACAGCAACATAGGACATAAGGCTTATCTTCAGTTCAGTACTGTGCACACAGAAGTTTTTGGCAGCTTTATTCATATTTGCCAAAATGTAGAAGCAACCAAGATGTCCTTCAATAACAAATGAATAAATAAACTGTGGTTCATCCAGACAATGCAATGACAATTCGGTACTACAAAAATTAGCATACAAGCCTTGAAAAGACATGGAAAAACCTTAAATACATATTACTAAGTGAAACAAGCTAATGTGGAAAAGACTAAAGACTGTATGACTCCAGCCATATTACAGCCTGGAAAAGGCAAAACTCTAGAGACAGTGAAAAGATCAATGGTTATCAGGGATTTGAAGTGGGGTCAGGGGACAGAGGACTTTTAAGGGAGTGAAAATACTCTGAATGATATTATAACAATGAATACATGTCCTTATACATTTTCCTAAATCCGTAGAATGTACAACATGAAGAATGAACCTTAGTGCAAACTACGGACTTTGGGTGATAATGGTGTGCCAATCAATGTAGGTTCATTGTTGGCAAAGGTGCCACCCTGGCGAAGGGTGCAGGTAACAGGGGAGCACAATGCACGTGTGGAGCAGAAGGTAAGTGGGAATTCTGCACCTTCCTCTCAGATTTGCTATGAACCTAAAACTGGCCTACAAGTATTCTAAGTCTTTAAAAAACAACCATCAGTACTGCCATCCCTGTTACAAAAGGCATCTATCAAGGAGAGAGGCCTTAGGGATGTTGGAGCCTTAGGAACTTCATAATTAGGCTGTCCATCACAGAGCTGCCTTAGGCCAGTCTTTAGCCAGGTGTTTTCTCCTGAGAAAGAGAAGAGAAGAGCATGGAGATTTTTTCTCCTTATTTCCATGAGTTCTTACAAATAGGTAAGTTCTGTTCTTTGCAGTCAGCAAGAATTAAAAAAAATGTTTAGTGTTTGTGCAGAAATTAATGTTCCCCTTTGTTGTGAATACCCAGCTTCATGAACAGGAAAGGGACAAACTTCATCAATTCCACGGCGAAGGCCGTGTCACAGCACAAACTCACGTCCAGGTCCCACAGCAGTGGGCGTCAACCCTTCTCATCTTGCAGGACATGTGAACTAAGCACCACACTTCTGTGGCACACCAAAATATATATGTTTTACCAATGTGACCAAAAAAAGGTATAATTTTGATTTATTCACACCAGACGGCTATTGTTGTGTTGGCTGTAGTCATTTTTTATTTGACAATCTAAGGGAAGAGATGTCAGTGCCCCTGACTAAATAATCACGAACTGCATGTTTTAAAATGTTTTGTGGCACCCCGGTTCCCAATTGCTGTTTTATTGTGTTGTCTGTGACATCAGATATATGTCTTCTGTGTACAATTAATTTGGAAATGCATAATCTGAGTTTCACTAAGCCTCAGGTTTTAAAAACTCACCAATAGCCTGACCCTTTTTTGTCCCTTAACTCCTTCTACAACATTCCCATTTTTCACACCAGCTTGTGCCCTGAACATTGTTACCGGAAACTCAGTGTGTCCATCCCTTCGCTGTTCATGCAGTGTTGTTAGAATGTTGATTCTGACATTGCGTCAAAATCTATCCTCTTATACTTCCATTCACTGGCCTAAGTGTAACCCCGAAGCCACATGAAACCTATCCAGATGAACTGGTTGCAAATAACTTAGTTGGAAACAAATATTTTCAGCCCATGATTTTTCATATATTTGTAATTTGGGCACATCCTAGGGGTTAAATTTTAAACATTTATCCAACTTTAAATAGTTCTCTTAATTTTTAAAGAATTTTTCAGGGTGTTTTCTATTATTTTATAGTATTTCTAAGTAATTTTCTGCCAATTATATTCAATTTATTTATTTGGCAATGTTTTCACAGATGTCTTTCACACGTGTGACCATGTGTGTACATGTATATGTACATATATACATGTACATACATATATACTGTATATACTTTAAAAGGTACTTAGTTATTTTATTAAAAAATAATTTTTATTCATAGACACTTGTTCTCCGTAGCTACACTCCTGCTATTGTCGAGTTTTAATATTTCCTTCACATTTAAGCCTCTTTCATCCAGCAAAACTTTTGCTGCTTTATATTATGTTGCCACCACTTGACAAGAGAGTCACCTAAAAAAAGAGTCAGGAGGCTAAGGAGGAAGTGGGGCCTGTGCACATCTGCCTTGGTTCTCAAAGCTGCTATTAAGTTGCTAATATGTTGCTCAACTCAGCTCAAGGTTAAGTCATTAAACATCCTGGAACTACTGCTGAATGGACATCTATGGATTTTTCTTCCTCCTCTTAATTTTTGACTCCCTTATTTGCATGTGGGAACTACCCAATCCCTGCACTTAGCCAGATGCCTTCATTTGCACAGAGGACCGAAATGGAAACTACAGTTATAAATTTAAACTCTACAAAACCCTGCCTTTCTTTGTTCTCTTCGGAGCTCATTTAAGTTGCTGCCTGAATCCATGCCCTCCTCAGGTGTACACCTTTTTGTTCAACAAGTACTTTCTCTTCTTTATTGCAGCCTGAATCTCTTCTCTGGTTAACACTATCCAGGGTAGAAAGCAGAAAATAAAGCTGAACCCAAAATTAAGGGATTAGAAACACTTAAAATTCTGGTTAAAATATGTTTTAAAACCAAGTTCAGCCATGGATTGTGTTCAGTCCTATTCCAAGTCTCGCTTCTCCCTCCATACACAGTGCTGGTTGGCGTGCAAGCTCTCACAAGCGATCAGCTTCCTCAACATTTCCTCGAAACATGAGCACAGTGTCAGGATTAGAAACTTAATAATGACAATAGTAATAATAGTGTCATTGTAGGTGCTATTTAAAACACTACATTCTAGAAGTCAACTGAGTAATTTCAGCAGAATAGAGGTTTTATGCAGAACAGACTCTGTTACTGTTTTTTAAGACCCAAGACTTGTTTTCTTAACTCTATGTTTGTTTACAGTGTAGGTAATAATGCTGAAAAAGCAAAAACATTGTCTGACTCAAGTAACTTTGTAGCAGACACAAAAATGATGTCTCAACAAAACTGAAGGGTGAATGCACCCACAATTCTGAGTAATTCTACAATGTAATTCTACAAATGCCTTTTTCTGACATAATAAGCCACAAGACTTAAGTTTATACCCCTAGAATTTCGGCATGGAATTACCTCTTTAAAATATATATAATTTCAGGATATCTTAATACATAATTACTTAAAAATCATAAAAAGAGAAAAAATTTAATCCTTTATTTATTTCTACCTATCTCCACAAAGTTCCCATTAAGAATGTGCTGTCATTAGGATTAAAGATGGCAGGGGAGTAAAGGGAAGCTGCACTAACCTCCTCCCAGGACCCAACTGGAATACAACTAAATTGTAGAGAAATCATCCTGAATAACCAACTGAACACTAGCTGGAGAGAAGCCTTATACCCATGGACAAACAGAAAAAAACACTTCACCACAAAGAGACTGGTAGCGAGGGTGGAGGAGGTGTGAATGGGCTGCTGGGGCTCCCGTTCATTGGTGGTGCTGACATTCCAGAGGGACACTTCAGCAGCTGAGGGTTTCTGCCTGAGAAGTGGGGGTTCTAAACCCCAAGCTGGGCTCCCCAGCATCCAGCACCAGAGCCGGGAAAAGAACCCACATAACATCCAGTTGTGAAAAGCAGAGGGGTTTCTGTCCACCAGGGAGAGATGACAGGAGACACAGAGAGCCTCTCAAAGGGCTAACATCCAAAAATTCCTTTTGCAGCCACTTACCCTGGGATCCAGCAGAGGGAGCATAGACACATGAAGAGAGTCTGGGGCTGGTGGCTCAGGGGAGAGACCTGAAGAAACAGCCACCAGGATCCCCATGCTGAGTCATTCCCCCATACCGCAGAGGCCACCTTTCTCAGGCAGAGCAGTCCCCTCCAAGTGGCATCAGCCTGAGGGGAAGCCATAGCCCCACCAACAGGAATGACTCTGCCCAACTCTGTGGAGTTTAAGCTGGGATGCTGAGGACTACATCTGAAGGTTATTTCAATTATTAAATTTAACAGTTAGGGTGAATCTCTGGGAGCTCTGACACATTAGCTGACCTTCCCCTGGGCCTGGTGCTGGTAAAAGCTGCCTTGGTGTGCAGCCTGATTCTTTCTGCACATATCCAGGCCCAGCAGAGGGAGCCACAAGCTGTGGATTACTGATAGCTCCAAACAAGTTGACCGGGGCCAGTCACAGGCAGTGTCCAACACAGGGCTGCAACAGAGTCTTTGCAGATCTACCTAATACATAGAAACAAACACAAAGAGGCAGCCAAAATGGGAAGACAAAGAAACAGATCCCAAATGAAAAAACAAGAGAATCCTTCAGAAGAAGAACTAAATGAAAGGGAGGCAAGGAATTTATCAGATATAGAGTTTAGAGTAATGATTATAAGGATACTCAACATCATGAAAAAAGGGATAGAAACCATAAAAAATGATGAGTCAGAAATAAAGAATGCAATATCTGAAATAAATAATATACTGAAAGAAATAAGCAGTAGGTTAGAAGAAGCAGAGGACTGAATCAGAAATTTAGAAGACAACATAGAAAAAACCACCCAAGCGGAGTGTCAAGGAAGGAAGGAAGGAAGGGAGGGAGGAAGAAATTAAAAAGAACGAGGAGAAACATTTAAGAAACATGTTAAGAAACATTTTGGACTACATGAAGTGTAACAACATCTGCATTATGGGAATATCAGAAAGAGAAGAGAGTAAGAAAGGGACCAAGAACGTCTTTGAAGAAATAATGACCCAAAAGCCCTTAGTCTGGTAAAAGAAAAAGACACACAAGTCCAAGAAACACAGAGAGTCACTATGTACAAGATGGACCCTAAGAGGTCTATACCAAGACACATCATAATTAAAATGGCAAGGCTTAAAGGAGAGAATCCTAAAAGCCACAAGAGAAAAGCAGGTAGTTACCTTCTATTAGACAGTCATCTGATTTCTCAATAGAAACATTTCAAACCAGAAAGGATTAGCATGAAATATTCAAGGTGATGAATACCAAAGACCTACAACCAAGGCTACTTTACCCAGCAAGGAAATCATTTAAAATTGAAGAAGAGATAAAGAGCTTCCCAGACAAGGAAAAAGCTAAAGGAGTTTATTAACATTCAACCAGTTCTGTAACAAATGTTAAAGAGAGAAGGAGAAGGAGGAGAAGAAGGAGGAGGAAGAGAAAAAAGAAGAAAAAGAAGAATAAGAACAACAAGAAGAAACAAAGAAGAACAAGAAGAGGAAGAAGAATGATAAGAAGAAAGAGGAGAGGAGGAGGAGAAGAAGAAGAAAAAGAAAAACAGAGGACAATATTGTAAAAATAAAATGGCAATAAATACGTATCTATCAATAATCACCTTAAATGTAAATGGCTTAAACTCTCCAATCAAAACACATAGGGTAACTAAATGGATGAGAAAACAAAACCCATATACATATGCTGCCTCCAATAGGGCCATCTCTGGTCAAAAGATACATCCCTTTTAATCTTAAAAGGGATAGAAAATATATTTTATGCAAATGAAAAGGGAAAAAGAGTTGGGGTAGCAGTACTTGTATCCAACAAAATAGACTTGAAAACCAGGGCTATAAGTGCTGGAAAACAGCCTAAGTTCCCATCAGTAAATGAGTAGATCTAAAAACTATGGCACATTTAAACAACGGAATACTACACAGTAAAAAGAAAGAAAAACTCCTGCCCTTCTTGACAGCATGGATGGAACTGGAAAGTATTATGCTAAGTGAAATAAGCCAGGCGGTGAGGGACAAATACCATATGAGCTCACCTATAAGTGGAACCTTATCAACAAAACAAACAAGTGAACAAAATATAACCAGAGACGTGGAAATAAAGAACAAACTGAAGTAACCAGAGCGGGGAGAAGGGATAATGGGAGAAGGAAGGGGAAGGGTCAAGTCAAGGAACATGTATAAAGGACCCATGGATGGGGAGGGTATTGAATGTGCGGTAGGCAGGGCACGGGAAAGTAATGGGAAAAAAACGGGGACAACTGTAATTAAACAACAATAAAAAATCAGAAAAAAAAACCCCAGGGCTATAGTAAGAAACAAAAAAGGGCACTATATAATGATAAAAGGAATGATCCAAAAAGAGGATATAACCCTAGTAAACATTTAAATACCCTCTATAGGAACACCTAAATATGTGAAGCAAATCTTGATGGACATAAAGGGAAGATTCACAGAAATAGTCATAATTGGGGATTTTAATACCCTATTGTCTTGTATGGATAGGTTTTCCAGACAGAAAAATCAACATGGAATCAATGACCCTAAACAATATAGTACATCAAATGGATTTAATTGATATCTTTGTAGCATTTCACCCTAAAGCAGCAGAATACACATACATTTCAAGTGCATTGGAATGTTTTCTAGGACAGATCGCATGTTATGACACAAAAGAAGTCTCAATAAATTTAAGAAATCTGAAATCATATCAAGCATCTTCTCTGACCATAATGCTATTAAACTAGAAATCCATCACAAGGACACTGAAAAACGTGCAATAAAGACATGGAAGCTAAATAACATGTTATTAAACAATGAATGGGCCAACAACGACATCAAGGAAGACATCAAAAGATGCCTTGAAACAAATAAAAATGAGGACACACAATCCAAAATCTGTGGGACACTGGGAAAAAAATCCTAACGGAATATTATAGCATTACAGGCCTATCTCAATAAGCAAGAAAAAGCTCAAATAAACAATCTAACTTCACACTTAAAGGAACTGGAAAAAGAACAACAAAGCTCAAAGTGAGTAAAAGGAATAAAATAATAAAGATCAGAGCAGAAATAAATGACAGAGAGTCTACAAAAATGATACGAAAGATCAATGAATCCAAGAGCTGATTCTTTTAAAAGATAAACAAGATTAACAAATCTTTAATCACATTCATCATGAAAAAAAAAAAGGATGCAAATGAATAAAATCAGAAATAAAGGAGGAGAAATAACAACCGACACCAAAGAAATAAAAAGGATTGTAAGAAAATACTATGAGCAACTACATGCCAAGCAATTGGACAGCCTGGACATAATAGATAAATTCCTAGAAAGATACAATTTTCTAAAACGTAATCAAGAAGAATCAGACAATCTGAATAGACAGATCACAACTACTGAAATTAAAGCAGTAGTCAAAATACTCCCAACAAACAAAAGCCCTGGACTGAATGGCTTCACAGTTAAGTTTTACCAAGCATTCTGGGAAGAACTAACACCTCTCCTTCTAAAACAATTTTTTTTTATTTTGTTAAATTTTATTTTATTTTTAAGTATATTTTATTGATTACGCTATTAAAGTTTCCCAATTTTTTTCTCCCTTTTATTTCCCCTCTATCCTGCACTGCCCCTCCACCCCACCCTCCAGCATTCCCCACTTAAGTTCATGTCCATGGGTTGTACATATAAATTTTTTGGCTTCTCTTTTTCATATACTATTCTTAACCTGCCCCCTGTCTATTTTATGTCTACCAGTTATGCTTCTTATTCTCTGTACCTTCTCCCTCATTCTCCCCCTCCGCCTCCCCATTGATAATCCTCCATGTGATCTCCATTTCTGTGATTCTGTTCCTGTTCTAGTTGTTTGCTTAGTCTTTGCTTTAGTGTTTTAGGTTCAGTTGTTGACAGTTATGAGTTTGTTGTCATTTTATTGTTAATAGTTTTTTATCTATTTCTTAGATAAATCACTTCAACATTTCAAATAATAAGGGCTTGGCACTTCTTTAACTTTACTTTATCTGGGAAGGACTTTATCTGCCCTTCCATTTTAACTGATAGCTTTGCTGTATAGAGTAATCTTGGATGTAGGTCCTGGCCCTTCATAACTTCAAATACTTCTCTCCACTTCTTTCCTGGAAGGTTTCTTTTGAGAAATCAGCTGACAGTCTTATAGGCACTCCTTTGTAGGCAACTGTCTCCTTTCCTCTTGCTGCTTTTAAGCTGCTTGCTGCTTGTTGCTCCCTATCTTTAATCTTGAGTTATGATGTGCTTTGATGTGTGCTTGATTATGATGTGCCTTGGTGTGTGCTTCCTTGGGTTCAATTTCTTTGGGACTCCCTGGGTTTCCTGGATTTCCTGGAAGTCTATTTACTTCACCAGACTGAGGAAGTTTTCCTTCATTATTTGTTCAAATAACTTTTCAATTTCTTGCTGTTGTTCTTCTTCTGGCACCCCTATGATTTGGATGTTGGAGTGCTTAAAGTTGTACCAGAGGTTCCTAAGCCTCTCCTCATTTTTCTGAATTCTTATGTACTCATTCTGTTCTGGTTGGATGTTTATTTCTTCATTTTATTCTAAATGGTTAATTTGAGTCCTGGTTTTCTTCCCTTCATTGTTGGTTTCCTGTATATTTTGCTTTATTTCTCTTTGTGTAGCCTTCATTTCTTTCTTTATTTTGCAACTGAGCTCAATCAATTCTGTGAGCATCCTGCTTACCAGTGTTTTGAACTCTGTATCAGATAGATTGTTTATCTCCTTGTTGCTTAGCTCTTTTTCTGGAGTTTTGATCTGTTCTTTCATTTGGGCTACATTTCTTTGTCTTGGGGCACCAGTCTGGATGAATGTTTCTTTAATTCCTTGGTTGTGGGAGTTCTATGAAGTTTGCTATTCTAGCAGTTCTGGCTGTTTATTGTTTTTAAATTGGTTGTATCCTTCTTTTGGTTGTGCATAGAAGTGAAGTATTTCTGCCTATGCCTCCATCTTGGGTAGAATTCCTCCTAAGACAATTTCTAAACATTCAAGAGGAGGCAAGCTCCCAAGCTCTTTCATGAGACCAGAATTGTCCTAATTCCAAAACCAGATAAAGATAGTACAAAAAAGAAAATTACAGGACAATATCCCTGATGAACATATATGTGAAAATCCTGAAAAAAAATTAGCAAACCAAATACAGCAATGCACTGAAAAGATCATACACCATGATCAAGTGGGATTTATTCTAGGAATGCAAGGTTGGTGTAAGATTCACAAATCAATAAATGTGATTCACTACATTAAAAAAATGAAGGATAAAAATGACATGATCATATTAATAGATGCAGAAAAAGCACTGGGTAAAATCCAGCACCCATTTATGATAAAAACTCTCAGCAAAGTGGGAATAGAAGGAACATACTTAAGCACAATAAAGGCCACATATGACAAACCCACTGCCAGCATCATACTCAATAGGCAAAACCTGCAAACTTTCCCCTTAAAATAGGGAACAAGACAAGGTTTTCTGCTTTAACCTCTCTTATTCAACATAATACTGGAAGCCTTAGCCACAACAATCTGACAAGAAGAAGAAATAAAAGGCATCCAAATTGGAAAGAAAGAAGTAAAGTTGTCTTTATTTGCATGTGACAAGAGATTATACATAGAGAACCCCTAATATTCTACCAAGTAACTACTAGGAGTGATAAATGAATTTGGCAAAGTAGCAGGATACAAAATTAATATCCAAAATCAGTTGCATTTTTATATGCCAATAATGAACTAAATGAAATGGAAATTATGAAAACAATCCCACTCACAAATGCCCCAAAAAGAATAAAATGCTTAGGAATAAACCTAAAAAAGGGTATAAAAGACTGTGCTTGGCAAATTATAAGACACTGAACAAAGAAACTGAGGAAGATACAAATTAGTGGGAGCACACACCATGTTCCTGAATAGGAAGAATTAGCATCATTAAAATGCTCATACTACCCAAAGCAATCTGTAGATTCAATGCAATTTCTCTCAAAATTCGGATGATGTATTTCATAGAACTAGAACAAATACTTCAAAAATTTATATGGAACCAAAAATGGCCCCATTGGCAACAGCAATACTAAGAAACAAGAACAATGTTGGAGGAATCACATTAGCTGATATCAAACTATACTGTATAGCCATAGTAGCCAAAATAGCATGGTACTGGCATAAAAACAGACACACAGATCAATGGAATAGAATAGAGTGTCCAGAAATAAACCCATACTTTATAGTCAATTAACATTTGACAGAGGAAGTAAGCACATACAATGGGCTAAACACAGTTTATTCAATAAATGCTGTTGGGAAAACTGGACAGACACGTGCAGAAAAATGAAACTAGACCACCTTTTTACACCACAGACAAGAATAAATTCAAAATGAATTAAACACTTAAATGTTAGAGCTTAAACCATAAAATCTTAGAAGAAAACATAAGCAGCAAAATTTTGGACATTGCTTGTAGTAATATTTTATCAGATATATCTCCCTAGGCAAGGGAAACAAAAGAAAAAACAAACAAATGGGACTACATCAAACTAAAAAGTTTTTGCACAGCAAAGAAAAACATCAACAAAATAAAAAGACAACCCACAGAATGGGAGACCATATTCACCAGTATGTCTGATAAGGGATTAATACAAAAAAATTTATAAAGTACTTAGAAAACTCAACACCAAAAAAAAGAAACAAGCCTAGTAAAAAATGGACAAAGGACCTGAATAGGCACGTCTCCAAAGAGGACATACAGATGGCCAATGGATATATGAAAAGATGCTCAATGTCACTAATCATTAGAGAAATGCAAATTAAAACCACAATGAGATACTACATCACACTGGTCAGAATGGCTGTCATCAATAAATCAACAAACAGCCAGGATGTGGAGAAAGGGGAATCCTTTTGCACTGTGTGGAAGCAGTGTGGAGATACCTCACTGTGGAAAGTAGTATGGAGATACCTCATTAAATTAAAAATGGATCTGCCTCGTAGCCCAATGATACCACTTTTGGGAATATATCTGAAGAAACCCAAAAAATAAATTCAAAAGAACATAAGCACCTATGTTCACGAGGAGGAGGGTATAAGGGAGCTAAATAGTAATGGAAAAAATACAATAAAATAAAACATAATAATAATGTGCTGTCATAATGAATATTCCAAACAGTAGTTCCTATTAACCCACTTACCTGATGTTTATCATTTATTTTCCATCACAATTATGGATGTAAGTTTATTTTAGGGTAACATGAAATTTTTAAAACATACATGGTGGCACAGAGGAGAAATGCTTGTTTGTCTCTCTCTCTTCCTTTTATACTAAACTGTTAACAGGCATCTTTTACTTTGGCTTCAACTTTTTGACCTTCTTAGGATCTGACAGAAAAATTAAATAAATGCTGTAGTAATTTCTGACTTTGGTGATTGGTTATCCACAACTGCTAGCACCACCAGGTCAGCTCTGAAAGGGTGAAGCCAGCCCCATTCGCTATCCTGGCACCATTTGCTGAGCAGGCATGTGACCTTGTTGAACACAACTGCCATTTTACTCCTCTGAGCTTGTCCCCAGGACTGGAAATTACTGGAAAGCAAGAACTGAAGGTGACTAACCACACCCTACAGCCACAGGCAGAAGATAACATTGGAACAAACTGCAGCCTCCTATTATGATGCCCCCAACAGCCTGGGGCCTCACAACAGCAACCCCCCCCCCCACCCACCCTTTTATAATCCAATCATAATTCAGTAAGAGCTCAAAGACCCCACCCATCAATGTTGGTGTATCCTCCCACACCATGCCCCTCTCCTTTCTTGGAGAGTGAATGAAGTCTTTACTCTCTACAAAATATTCTCTTTGTGAATTCTTTCACAGTCCACATTGCCAACCACCCTAACAAGTTCTGTGTGAAGTAACTGTGAAAAATGACTGTGGCCACATATAATTATCATATCTGCCAGGAATGATCACCCCAATAATGCTGTTTTCTAAATGTAGCATGTTCAGTGGAAACATTCTCATTTTCTACCCTTAGACACCATTCTAAGAAAAAGCAACTGAATGAACAAATAAAAAGAAATTAAATTTTTGTTGGTCACTGTGCTTAAGTGTTCAAATCTCCACTTCTAATGCTTGGTAAATATAATCAAAGTGGTCCCTTTCTAGGTAATTTCTGGTACTCACTGCTGCACCATTTTTGTTTACCACCATTAAACATGAGAGATGGAGTGTAGGGAATATGGATTTGGGGAGATGCACATGAATGTCTAACTTTGGACGGGAAAAAGAAGTGGGGAGCAAGAAACAGAAGAAGAAAAGCCATCAAGATAGGAAAAACCTTAGAGTGTATTTATTTATTAAAGATGGTTCAAAAATAAAAAGGAATTAAAAAGGCCAAGCTATCAAGGGTTCACCATGAGAATATCGTTATAACATATTCACAATTATTAGGAAAGACAGGAGAGTAATTTGATGTTTTCAAAATAACAACTAAGGACAAAGTGCCAAAGAAATGTGGGAGGTCCCTCTGAGATGACTACATTGGAAAACTAAATTGCTGCATTTTGCAGTCTCTCTTTTAACATCCAACTTTTATTCCCCCATCATCATTGTGTAACAGTTGCTGAGTTTCTAACTTTTGCTTGTGTCCTGTTATTCAAAAATACCACACCAAATTGGTCAGTTTACATTGGATACCGATCATTTATGAATAACTACTCAAAGTTCTAGGATTTCTGTCCTGAGAACCTTAGCTCCAGGCCCACTGGAGTGGCCCCAGCAGCCTCGGCTGGACAGCAGGTGCCACCTGGGCACCTGGCAGGTGACAAATGGTTGGGTGCCCAACTGCTCCACACGCTCAAGTGTCTTCCCCAAACAGTCATGTTACACTTTTTATTCACGAGATGCTGCATCTTCTAATATTGAATAAAGTGAAATACTAACTCTTCTAACATTAACTAATAATGGCAGCAAAAATATCATCTTTATTCATTATTATTATTATATAATTCTCTCTTTAAATTTTGGTCATTTCCATGTGACAAGCAAAACTACAGTTGTATGGTTGCTTTTGTGTTTTCCCCAGGAATTCCTGATGGAATATATCCAGTAACATTAATACTTCACCCATTAATGCCAGAATTAAAATATACTGTATTGTACTTACCACAGAATGTAGTATCTATCCTTCTTCCCCTCCTCCCAGATTTCCTGGCTCTAATGTCTGGTTACATTTAGGTTTCTCATATTCCTTTAATTTAAGAAATACTAACTAAAGCTAACCCAAAAGCTAAGTATAATTTGCTAATAATGTTACTTTCCCTCCGCCTCTGTCACTCTTTTTAACTTTATTTTTTTGCAGGGTAGGGGGAGAATTATTGAAACCTTTATAAGACAAGAAATTATATTTAGATAATAGAAATTTTCTATCAAAATATTTAAAAATCTGACATCTCTTTATTTCCAAAAATAATCCCTCCATTTCACAGAGTAACAATCGGGGCCACGAGAGGTCGGAGATCTGCTCTAAGCAGTACAGGTATTCCTGTTTCCAGCTGGAGGCTTCGTTCCACCATGGGAAAGTTTGACGGCAGTTATCCAACCAGACATTTTCTTTTGAGACACACAAGTGACCAGCTGACATTGACTGAATATTGGACATTTCAGGGAGCTTAAAATCAAAATGGTTCTCAGCCAATTAAATAATTCAAACTGAAAAATATCAAAATTAAAAATATGCTCATTTTACTATATCCTGAGGCATTTATTTAGCTGACACTTATTGAATACCTACTCTCTGCCAATATCTCTACTGGGTGTGAAAATTGAAAGATGATTAGACAACTCCCTTGACATTGAGGAATTCACCAATTAATTACTGAAGAAAACAATTTATTCTGAAATGGGATCAGAGATACACTAGAAAAAGGTATCTAGTACAATGGAAACACAGAAGAGAAAACCATGAAGAAAAAATTTTCATGAGTTTCCAACCTAAGTTTGAACTTGAGGAACGAGGAGAGTTTCTCCAGGCTAAGATGGGAGCAGGACAATGGGAATGGAGTAGATATTTTGCAATGCCAGGCAAGATCTGTGCTCAGTAAGTACAGGTTGAGTGAATAAACACATGAAAGCATGAACTGACTATAGGCAGTGGTGTGCTGGTAAACCAGCTCTCTGGAGGAAAATGAAAACCCTGATGTATGGCAATTGCTGATTTATGGGGAATATATACTCTCACCATGGCCAGTCTCACACTACTGACCTGGCATCACTGACCACAGACTTAGGAGAAGATGTGCACATTTCACACGTGCCAGCCAGTGTGAGCCGACTCCAGCCTACCACTGACTGTACAGCAATCCACGTGTGTTTGTGGAATGAAAGAGCCTATACATGAATGAATGAACAAACTACACAATTCCAGGACAAGGACCAATATGGTCAAAGGCACAGAGACCTAAGAAGCCTTCACATTGTCAATTAATAAGAAGTTCTGTGAGAGACACCGGGAGGAGAGAGTGACTGGGGAGTTGGGCTGAATCTAGAGTGCCACGTTCTGGGGTCTGACTTTATTCAAAAGGTAGTAGTGTGTCATCAGAGCTTTTGAAGAGAAGGAGGTACCATGACTAGATCTATGTTTTAGATGTGCATTTAGCCATAATTCCATAAAAACATCTTTGCTTGTTTCAAACTATGAAAACAAATGTCAATGGTTAAATGCTTATAAAAATTTTAATATGCAGAACAGCTAAAGCCTGCCTTTTAATGAAACACAAGAGTAAGAAATCCTTCAAAGTTCTTACTCTGTTGTTGGAAATTAAAAAAAAATTATTTTATTTATTTTTAGAGAAGGGGAGGGGAGGGAGAGAAGCATTGATGTGAGAGGGAAACATTGATCAGTTCTCTCTTGGGGACTGAACCTGCACCCCAGACACGTGCCTTGTGCCCTGAACTGGAATCGAACCCATGACCTTTCACTTTGCAGACGACACCCAGTCAACTGAGCCACACTAGTCAGAGCGGAAATTATTTTTTCATTTAACCAAAAATGGTCCTAATGAACCTGGGAGTCAACTGACAGAAGCAAAACGATTTTGAAGCACAGTATACATGCGCATTCTAATGTAATAAAGAAGAAAGGTGAATTATATGACGCTTGACTGGCTAAGTCACACAGGGTACAAAGAAATTATTTTAAAGGCCACCATCACACCCAACCTTCTTCTGCTTTACAAACTCTTTATGTCACAGAAATTTGGGCTTGTACATATACATATACATTACCCAAATTGATGTCTTTACTTTTTGAAACCAGCAGGTACTTCTCAAAACCAGAAACCTTATCTACAAATAAATCTTACCTAGAAATATTGTCAGGTGAGCAAGCAGAGATGCTGGTCTCCATGCTATCAGAGCTGTCTAGGCTCAGAGTATCAAAAGCCTGGTCCTTGTAGCCATGATCTGGGTAGTGGAAACTGTTCAAGTAGACATTTGATTCAGATGCTGTGCGGTTGTAAAATTCGGAAGATTTCTGCCTTTGTCCTTCACTCATCTGTTGGTGATTATACCCTAAGGAAAGAGCCATAAATATGTTACTATGCCTCATTTTTCAGTCTTAGATCTCATAAGACTCAAACCAGCAACCCAAAACATCTGCCTATGAAACTTGGCCCTTGGTCTAGTTTGTTTTGAAGCCAAGAAGATCAAAGAAACAGCATCATGCTTGGTGCAAGCAAGAATTTCAAAGTGCTCTCAAGACTGATCTTGTTTTGCCAGTAGATCACTTGATACTTTCCTGTGCCAGGCGCACATCTCTGCACAACTCAGAGCGATACACCAGCACACACAGAGACAAAAGAAAACCAAAACAGAAACACAACTGCAGGCCCTGAGTCCTCCCAAAATCTCTGGGTTCAAGTCAAGGCAAAATGACTCTTAGGGATAAGCAACACCAGGGTCCTCGGGCAGCCACCTCCTTAATGATATTCTTATTTAAAGGATCCTGGGTCAGGTCACGAAGGAGCAAGTGGATCACCTTGGGGTAGGAGTTGAGGAACCTGTCACTCACTCATCATCACCAACACTTGTAATCTGGGTAAGAGCCAAACTGGACATTCTTCTCATTCTTTTTTTCGATTTCCCTTGTCTGCCAAATACTTATATAAAACATTCAGAGTCAATAATTCTTTCAATGACTGTACTCCTCATTATTGTATACACAGTAAGTCCTAACATCATCGACAGGTTCTTGGAACTGTGGTGAAACTCGCATAAGAAAACCAGTTTTTACCATAAGCTAATTGATGTAAATGAGTTAAGTTTCTATGGCATCTCACCAATGTTATAACAAAGTGACATTATCCGAGAACCTACTCTTTATAGCTGTCTTCTTTTTCCACTTAACTGTCAGCCCTCTGCTAGTTGATGATATCAACCGCATGACAATGTAGGAACTGTTATAATACAATGGCAGCAGAAGTGCCATTACTAAGAGGTGTTTTTCTTGCCCTAGTACTTAGTCCGCTGCACATTAGGTCATTGGTTATTGCTATGGCTTTCTCTCTGGTAGCTGATTTTGGGCACCGTGAGTCACGCTATGTTTTTCCTTTCAGTTCTCTGTGTTTCATACACTCAGGAAGCATGGGGCATACTGATAAACAAATTCTTCACTTCATTTAAAAGATTTTGCTCTAGCCAGTACTGCAGTTTGCATCATCTCTTTCTCCCTGAGTAAACTGAATGTCAGACCTATTAAAAGTTTACAATTGGGCCATTTGAATTTTGCTGCTTTTCTTGTGCCCTGCCTATCTTTCAATGAGGCTTTTAATAGGTCATGAAATTATCAAAAATCAGGCAAGAGGGAGAGAGAAGGAGAGTGATTCCGGGTAGCTTCCTCTGCTATGGATTAAACATTTCCAGTTAAAACCAAAAGCCACATCCATGATACAAAGCATCATATACCCAAAGTTACTGTCAAGTGATTTCAGTTCTATGAGGAGTTTTCATGCATTAGTATTTGAGGCAGTTTTAGTTAAGTGAAAATACATTAGTTCAGATTAAGGCATCTTTTGGGAAAGTAAGTTTCCTTAATATTAGGTGTAATTATAAATACCAAGACAGACACACATACCTATGTAAAAGCTACATATCCCTTAGCTAAGGGAAGATGTGCACCAGGAGATGTTAAGCAGATTATCATTAATTACAGTGATTAATGCATAAAGCATTAAGTGAAGCCAGTATGGTCATATGCATTGTGCATGTGCCTTTATTAAGAAAAACAAAGGCAAAATAATTCATTACTTAATTATTTACCTTTGATATTTGAACTTTTGGAATTACTAACTGCTCCTTTTAAATTGTTTCCAATTATTCATGATGAAAAGGAGGGCGACAAAAAAAACACCAGAAATTATTCGAAAAGGTCATACATGTTATCTTGCCTTATGCTTTCAAAACAGGTTTATTAGCAAAGAAAACTTCCACGTTGTCACCAACTGCATGGATGACATTTCTTTGTGTTAGTATAAAAACCAAATCCCGAAAAGACAACCATGGCATGTAAAACATACAAAAGTCGTCCCCTTGGCAATGACATGGGCCCTGCCACAACCTCCCCTCTGTCTTCAGTTTTTCATAATGGGGAACAGTCACCTGCTACAAGGCAACTAATGCTTTCTTAGAAAAGCAGGAAAGAAGGTAAGTCTATTTCTTCTTAAAACAGTGCATGCCCTGTTCCTCAGACCTTCCAGGATTTCCTCCCCCTTACCTCCAAGTATCACAGAATAAGAAAATGAACTTACCACCTTCAGGTGAGTAGACAGTAGATTAAAATGACTCAGAATGCTCAGATGCGGGCAGAAGGAAGAGGTATGTGACCGGGTGTGCTGTGCTAAGGAGTGTGCACATAAATTCCCCACATCCCCTCGCTATTTGCTGAGGTTTGGCTCTATGTCTCAGACACTCTTCCATCATTCCGGTGGTAAAATAAACCTTACGTTTTTATAGCAGCTGAAATGAACAAGCCTGCTGCTAATAAGCAAATATTTCACAATACAGGATTTTTGTTTCCTGTGGATCCAATGTGAATGGAAATGTTCTATCTTATGGAGCTTCTCATTTCTCCCAATTGGCGACACTTTACTGGGTACAATGAACTCAACTGTCACCTGGCTTAACCTCCTCCCTCCTGAACAATTCCCCCCAAAACAAGTTGCCCCTGCAGTTACAAATAAGGGCACGGAGCTCTCCTCTGGAATTGTACAAGTGGGATTCCAAGGGGCTGGTCTGGGGATTCAGCCTCTGGCCTGGCCATTCAAAAGTATAGGTACTTTCGATGGAGGACACACCACAGGAGAGCAGGAGGAGGGTACCTAGTAGGAGGCCCAAGGAGCAGCTCTGGAGCAGTGAAGTATCACAGAACAGGTGTGATTTATCAAGGCACACCTATGCTGTTCATCACAGAATCTCCATTTATTTAGCATATGGATGTCATGAAATGAAGAGTAGCTTGATGAATTCATTTCTCATCTACAAATGGCAACCGAATTAGTGGCTAAATAAGGAACTGGAATGCATTTACTGTTGGGGTGGGACAAGTCAGTGGATTGGGAAAAATGAGATTTTCCCAGCCTCAGAGACTGCTTGTGTTGCTTTTAAGCTATGCTGCAAGAATAACATTCAGCTGTGGACAGCAACTGACAAGTACAGTAAAAAGGGGCCTTGTACATGCTTCAATTCCTTCCTATCCAGACAGAAATAGCTAATTGAAAGGGTATCTTACAAGGTTTATACAGGGAGACCTGATAATATCTGAGGCTAGCTCCTAAGCATAATACATACAAGGAACCCAAACAAACTAAGTCTCTTCACTGCCCAAGAAGAGCTAGTATTTTGCATGTGCCAGGTCCATTTACTGTTATGCTCTTCAATGCCAGTCTCTGTGAATTCTGGCTAATGGGGCCTGAGAAGTGCTGTGTGAGGTGACCACTGTGAGATATGCATCTTCCAAATGTGTGGCATACACTTTAAACTACTACCTAGACCTTAGTATAGAAAATAAAATGATGTAAAATTATAAGCTGGGTTTAAGAGGATAAAATCAATCAGTATTTCTCACAATTTAACCTTTCATAGCTCACCTGCTGGGAAATTCATTCTTCCTAACCATGTTCCACAGCCAGAAGGTGAAGGGACAGGACAAGTCAGAAGTGAAGAGAATCACAGAAAAAGGAAAGAAAAGACAAGATCAGAAAGGATGATCAGGGGACGGGAAAAATATACAACCCTTCCAACATGCAGTCATGGGCAGTGTTAGTAATGATAGATACCAGGCTGACAAGGCAAGATGTTCACATTTTTAGATTAAATCAGAGTTTATAGAGAATTCAAGAAGTTAAAAAATAAGCTTATGATACATTCACACAGTCAAAAAAGATTTGTTAAGGGAAAAAAATCTTTTACACACATCAGTCAACCAGAAAACAGGGAGAATAAAAACAAGATTATATCTACAAAACAGTTCTTTTTTTTCATGCAGACATAACAAACTGTTTTTAAGAGCTAAAGTTTGTAAAATACCATTCAATTATTTGAAGCAGCATCCATCAAATTTTAGAACAGTCCTCTAACAACCTACATCCCTACCGGCTAGCCACAGTAATAACATCTTACTTATTTGGACCAGCCATTTAAACTGTTCTTCACTCTCCATTAAGTCTTTCATATATATAGTCTTAAATGGCATGATTAAGTAGGAACCTTTTAATTTCTTCCATCCTCCCATGTAGCCTGCTTTATTGTACCTGGCTTTTTATAAAAGAGTAACTTCCTGTTTTACACTTAGCCTATTTACACCACAAGGCCCACTCTTATCTTTATCTAGATTCTGAGTCTTACAAAACAATGCTTCCAAGCATTCCTGTTTCCTGCATGGTATGACCTCTCATAAAAAAGCAAAACAAAGAGGGTCATGCAGCTGCCTATGAATGAACAGCAGCTGCACCCAGTAAATGTGCGACATTTTTTTCTCCATTGTGTAAAAAGAATATAATTATTAGACTAAAAGTCTGTCATTGTACAGGTTTAAAGCTGATCATTTCTTAAAGATGACTTAACAATGACCTTTCACTACTTGCTGGAAACAAAAACACCACACAAGGAGGTTGTCATACCTTTCTTGGACTTTCCTGCATTAAACAGAAGACAAAAGGACAAAGAGTTCATTCATTCTAAAGCTTACAAAGCAATAGTTCACAAGTTGTACAAAAGCCAATGACCATTACAACTTTAAGAGCTCAGCTCCTGGGCTCTCCCTTTTAAACTCCGCTCTCCGGGATTGTCTGCATGACTCACACTGTCAATTCCATTAAAGCAATGGCAACTGAAGGAAAGCTTATACTTACACCATGGTCCTTGATGTATCCATTACGAATAAGCAGCAAAAAAATAGTTCATTTAAGTTAATTGTGTAAATCAAGGAGAATGGTAAGATTATTAAATTTGAGTTAATGAATGTATGTGCCAGATCCAATTTTTTTGAAACCATGGAGTTTTACTTGTGTTTGCTGTTTTAATGAAGGCAACAAGTGAAACAATTCTAAATGATATTATGATTCAACCCTCCTGGTCATGGTGGACCACCAGTATGGGCCAATTACACGGTCTGCTGTGGCCCTAAGAACTGCAGTCCCAACCCCTTCCCCTCTGGGTCGGGGGGCCAAGGGAGGCAGGCTGGCCTCACAAGACACATCACATCCAGTTGGATTGACATACACACAGTAGTTCTCTATTCCGTCAGAAGCTGTCTCACCAGCACCACAGAAACTGTTTAAGGAACACCAGAACTGCAGAAGGAAAAGCCTGGAGCTGCAGCCTTCTCAGGCATACAGAAGGCCTACCAGGGAAGAACCACAGCAGGATGATCAAAGACAACAGATTTTGCAGAAGGCACATCCCTAATGTGATCTCAAAGGATCAGCTCAGTTTTGCCCATATGAATCTAGCATGCAGATTCCCATTCTTTGAGGGGAAAACAGAGATTAAACTATAAAACTAGAGATCAAACATCCATTCAGTTTCACCATATTCTCACAAGAGTCATCTTACACAATGATATTAACAGCTCTTGATTTTCACAAATCTGTCCAGTTAGTATAAAGGTCTAGCTTTTCTTACTCTCTATTTTAAGAAAATATTTTCAACATAAAGTAAGATATTGGGGCCAGTCCATGCTTTGATGTCTTCAGCCAGTGGGAAAAACACATTTAAAAAGAAGTTTATAAATACTGCAGAAAAACACTTCAATAAAAAATAGACTTGACCCACAAATGAACAGTGATAAATGAGAGCCAAAATATACTCATTTATGTTTATTATCTATAAGTCATAAGATCTATTTTAGCTCATTAAGAAATTATGGTAAAGAAAATAAAAGAGTTCAGCCCTGGCTGGCATAGCTCAATGGATTGAGCGTGGGCTGAGAACCAAAGTGTCGCAGGTTTGATTCCCAGTCAGGGTACATGCCTGGGTTGCAGGCCATGACCCCTAGCAACTGCACATTGATGTTTCTCTCTCTCTCTCTTTCTCCCTCCCTTCCCTCTCTAAAAATAAATAAATAAAATCTTAAAAAAAAAGAAAATAAAAGAGTTCAATCAAATGTATTTGATTTAAATGTTAACACAAGCATACCATACATTACAAACCTCTCTTGTGACCACTATAGCCTCTATTAACTCTTTTTCACCTCTATTAACTCTTAAATTACTTCTAGTAAATATTAAAAACCTCACTCAAGTGATATATATGAATATATAGGAAAGTTATATACATACATATACATATTACATATACATATATATACACACATGAGAATTCATATATATATGTGTGTGTATATATATATATTAGGGTTTTTTTCTGATAGAAAAATCAGTGATTATCCTGATATCATTGGCAGAGAGGCTGACAGTCAGAAATGAATGGCAGCCTTCTTGGAGGGAAGGCTTTCAATCCCACTAGTGCATGAATACATCTAAGGGCTAAATGCCCATCACTCTGTCAGCCTCCACGTTTACATCCTAGCATACCTCCATCACTGCATTTACCACATTGTATTAAAATTATCTGTTATGTGTCTTTCTCCCTCACTAGACTATAAGCATTTCAAGGGAAAGGGTCGTGTCATTCATGTGCATTCCTGGTCTCTAGCACCATACCTGTTCAAAAGTGAGGGCCAATACAAGTTGTTGACCTAAACAACTATGTTAACACAATAAATCTATATTTTCAACAAGAATCTCACAGTGGGAACTGCATTGCCGTACTTTCTTCTAGTCCCACAAAGACTATTTGAGAACCTCATTACAAACGCATGCAATGTGTTTTTACAAAGAAATGAAATACGCTGAGAATCAAAACCTACCTGAAACCTAGTAACCACAGAGAATAAAGGTTCAAACCACATTAAAAGTCCCAAGAGATTTCTGTCCTGGGCCACTAGTGCTCTATTTACTGTGTCAGCTCAATGAATCTTTAGCACATGGGTCAATACAGTGGTTCAGCCACAAACCGGGTGAGTAACTTAGGATCTCAGCGGTCATTCTTTTCTTTTTTTCTATCAAATGCAAAGGTTAGTAATTCTCTAAAGACCTTTCTGGTTTGAGAATACTATTACATTTATGCATACCAGTCATATGCATATATAGGAAAAGTTACCTTTGTACAATTTGAACAATATATGTATATACACAGGGTGGGGGCAACAATAGGTTTACAGTTGTTCCTATGGGAAATAATAATTACTAAATAATAGTACAAGGATAAACTGTGTTTTGCATGCTCACAACCATAAACCTACATTTGTCCCATCCAGTACACCCCTCTCACAAAGGGGACGCGTTAAAATTGAGGACTTTGCTTGATGCCCTTTCCAATGAGCCTCAACCTTGTTCTCCTTCCCTCTGTCTCTGAAAAATTCTAATGCTTAACAAAAGACATCACATTTGCTTTTACAGCTACATACCTCTGAGCATCCTCCGAGACTCTGAGTCTTTGGTCATGGTCGCCAGTGAATGAGGGAGCACACTGCCACAGCTGTTGCTCTGTCCCAGGGGCAAGTGAGCCTGTGAGAATGTGGGGGTGAGCAGAAACACTTAAGCAACTGCAGCTCAAATGGTCCTTCAGGACACGACATCCCTGATTCCACAGCTCCTATCTAAGTGCAGAGGGAAGGGGAGAGAGGTCTTCCATCCCATTTATGGATGCTCCATGGTGAAAGCCAGTCACTGTTCCTCCTAAGGAGCTCCATGGAAGTCTCCACATCACAGCGATTCTGTCAGCAGCAGCAATTCCAAAAGATGAGGAAAACACCTGTTCTCCAAAACCCCCTTCGAAAACAACTCAAAGCTCTTCATGCATAAGGAGCAGAGGGCAGATGCAGGGCAGGCACACATGCACAGCGTGCACCAGAACACAGAAGACCTACCCTGTACCAAGCACACCGATTCCCATCCACCCCCAGCTACCTAGTAGCCTGAAAGCTGGAGAAGAATATGAACTCCCCTAGTGGTTTCAGCCGTCTCTTTGATAGCAAAATCCTTTATGTAAAATATACTTGGAACACCAATTTATAAAATAGATTAAAACGTAACTCTGATAAAGGTCAAAGGAAGGGTCCCAAAGCCTGTCCCCCTCAGAACCTCCTTCTCACTTGCCTTCCTCCTCTTCCTGCAATGACCCCTCAGGCACGTCAGCAGAACATGAATGAGGTTTTAGGCATCGGACCACATGGGTTAATATTCCAGCTTCGTGGCTGACCAGCTGAGGGTACTTGGCTAGTCACTTAGCTTCTTCATACCTCAGTTTATCCATATGTACAATGGGGATAACAATTAGTACTGAATAGTGTTGCTGGTTTTTAAAATGAGACAATCCACATAAAGCGCTTAGCCCAGTGTCAGGTTCAGAACTGGTGCTATTACTCCTGTAATCTAGAGCTTATATCTTCCAATTTCCAGACCTGGGATGCAGCCATGGGAGTCTGCCACATGAATGCCACCTGCCACTTGTGTGGTGATGGTAAAAAAAATACCCTGGACCAGGTTCTTGGTCCCAGAGTGTACAATTCCAAATGTGTTCTGAATGAGAAAGAAAATGCAATTTAGTCATAATGTCTGCCCAACAAGCAAACTTAATGGTTTATTATTTAGCATTTTCTTTAAAGACCTTTGCACATCAATCAACACAATGACAAGAAGACTCCGTGAACGTGGAGCCCATGGTTCTCCCCATGTCCTACCTTTGGGGCGGTGCTTCTCCCCAGAGTAGCATTGCTGAAATGTGGGGACATGGAAGCTGTGGTTTTCTTTCGAGGCAAAGTGTCACTCAGATAGAGGCCTTCTTTATGCTGTTTTTTCCTCTCTTCCAGACTTCTAAAGTGCTTTAAACGCAAATGTAAAGCAGAATAGCAAAACTTGACTAATTGAAACAGGTCACAGAAGAAATTAAGAAGTATGCATTCACAAAGAAGTTTGGGAACTTCAACAGATTTTCTTCTTTAAATTCAACTTATACTTGTGTTCACTAACAGACTAGGGCTAGCTCGCATTTGGTAAGATACACAGGCACTGGGAGAATTTATTACTGAACCTAGAAACAAAAGAAAATAATCTACCTTTCACTCCCATAATGAGTGCCTGCTGCCTTGGGGCCTCAGGACAACTTACAAATTATTATGATGGTTGCCATGTGGATGGCGGAACAGCCAGTGGACAAATCAAGTAAGCAGTGTCTCCCCTTGTCTTGTCTGGACAGTTCTGTGTGGTGGCACAGATCCCAGTGTGAGGAGGACAAGAAAAGGGAGGAGGAAGAAGATGAAGAGAAAGAGCGAGTAAACAGGGGAGTTGTTTCAAAGTTGGAAGACTATTTCAGGCACATAAACACACTCCAAATGGACGTAACATTTGCACATAAGGCATTCTTCTAGATTGTTATTTTATTTTTAAAAAGATCTTGGCCAAGAAGCCCCCATAGTAATTCTGAACATTAAAAAGTCCTCCTGTTGACTATTTCTCTTTTTTTTCAGATTCTAACAGCAAAATTTTTGCCAACTTGAAATTTATCCAAATTTTTCTTGGCCTCTCAAAAAAATGCCTTCAATGGTAAAGTTATTTCCTAACTCAAGTTTCTTTAGGTTTGGTTATTTCCATACTAAACTAGGGCTTTTGAAATATGTAAAAATAATGCAAATTTGAGTTACCAAAGTTTTATTATCCTTCACACATGCCAATCATGGAAAATATTTGCATCTTAACTTTACCATTATCTACTTATATTAGCTAATATTTATTAACCTAAAAGTAGGTTACTTATTAACCTAAAAGTAGGGTACATATAGTCCTTTAACAAAGGTAAGAGTAGTAAAAGTACCTTCAAGAAGTGTAAGGGCTGGGCATAGCACACTAAGAGTTGTCTACTTTGGGGACTACTGTCTCCAACTCCTTAGGATCTCCTAGAGTCAAATTCACATAGGAATTGAATTATAGTTGAAAGGAGGCTCAAAACAGATTTTTTTTAAATACCCAAGCATGAATGTGCACTAAATGTAGTAAAAGGAGAGCAACATCAAGAGTAACAAACCAGTTTTAAAAATCTGGTGAGTATAAACTTCCAGGGGCCGGAAGCACGACTTCCGGGGTGACTGTGGACAAGCTACCTGCATGGGGCCTCAGTTCCCCAGACGGCAACGTGGAGGGAAGTTTACTTCACTGGATTGTCAGAAGACATGAGATTCTGTCTGTAAAATGTTTAGCAAATTTTGACACATGGCAAGGGAATGATGTCTATTATCATGATTTAAATAATGTGTGAAAAATTTTTATACCGTGGATTTTACGGCAGTAATTGTTACTATCCTGAAAAACACCTGAGGTAGGTTGTGGTATTCTGATTGGGTGGAAACCGAAGGATGAGGATATAAAACTAACTCCAACATCAAGTTAGGAGCACACAGCCAAGGTCTCAAACTTTATAGCACTCCCAGCACCCTTAGAATACGCTAAGCGTCCTTTAACAAGAAAATCAGCAAAGGAGGATGCATCTTGTCTTTTTAAAGAATTTCTTTGGGAAAGTTGAAGAAAAGATTCCCAGACCCTGAACACCAGTTGCCAATTACCTGTTGCTCCTGCTGCGGCTGCCTTCTGTGTTTCTTAGCTGGTAGAGGAGGAGGAGTGTCATTTAAAGGGAAAGGATCGACAGATGGAGCCAGGGCTTCAGGCCAAGGGGCTGATGGAGGTTGAGTGACAGGATGAGGAGAAAGGGTAGAAGGAAACATAAATCCGGGACAGAGAGGTGATCTTTGCTTTATAGGAAAAAGAAAAAGTATATATGTGTCCACATAAAATGAAAGAATAATGACAAAGAAATGAAATCAATAATCTGATTGTTCTCTTTTCTTCTATTTTAATCAAGAAATCACAAATGATGCGCTGTATCTTTCCATTTAGCCTCTTCTTAAAACCCCAACTTGCAAGCAACTTAGATCAGGAGAAGGTATTTTCATTTACTATTATTTGCCCTTTTCCATATAGTTTAAAAAGGTCCATACTGCAAAACTTAATAGAAAAAAAAATCAAACTGGAAAGGTGACTCAATCCAACAATTTTAGAAAGACTTGATTTTTAAGAAAACTATCACATTAGAGTACTTAGACACAGAGTTTATTTTTTTTAACTTATTTCAGTAGTCCACTCTGTCCCACATATTTCATGGTTTCTAGGACTAGAATTGGGAGAGCAGTGCCCCAAATTGGTATATTTTTCAAATGCAACATCACTTTGACCCTCTGGTCAACCAGACACATATTTGTCACAAATGCCCTCATTTTCGGTTACCCCGTGTTAATTTCCGACATGAAAAAGCAGTGGATGATGGAATGTCATGCCAACACACCTCTTTATTTTGTGGCTGGCTCACCAGTACAGCTGTGGCAGGCCCAGTGGCAGCAGCGTCAGCATCAGCAGGGAACTGAGTGGAAGGGGATAGATTCGTGGAATTGCCACATGGCTCATTAATTTCATTTACACTGATATAGCCCTAAAAGGAGGAATTTAGAAGTCAAACACAAAGGAAGCAAAAGCTGAGGCATGCGAGAGTATTAATGCTCTAACACAATGGAGTTAGCTTAGAGCGGCACAGCCAGATATCTGTGGTATGATCAAATGTTTCATCAGGTACTCATCAGCAATCAAAATGGGTTTATGGTGCTTAATCATTAAAAATGGTATTCCAAACATTAAAAGTAATTATTTTCTGGTGAAATCAAGAAGACTATATCATAAATAACCCAACACCTTCAATTTTAAAATATCGAGAAGTATCAGCATTCATTCTGTTCACTGAACGAGGTTGTCACTACATAACATTAAAATAATCACACCCACACAAATCTGAGATATAAAATTGACACTGTAATCACTCGCTCTCTAATTCAAGAGCCTTTTCCACAAATCTCTATTTTTAGATTTTTCGTTCTTCTGCTTCCTGACATTTTAATTAAAGTGTGAGCGAAAGGAGCTCAGGACAATTGGTCTTGGCTCTAAGATATTTGTAAAGCAGTAATTTATTTGTCATGGAATCCAGCTTTTAGGCATCTGAATCAAGTGAAAGTAAAAACAACATTGTCCTCCAGTGAGCTCTCTGGAGAAAGACAAATGAAGACACACACACACACACACACACACACACACACACACACACCCCTAAAGTGGAGAGCTACAACTTGAGGGTGTTTCAATTCAAGGCAGCTTCCCCAATGCCCAGCTTTAACCTCAGGACAGTGAATTTCCAGTTACTTTAAATTCAATGGTTCAGTTTTGGGTTCAGCATAGAGAATATATCCATAAATCAAAATGTATTATCTTCAAAACTCCTGAATTTATATTTGAGGAAATGGCACTTGTAAATTTTCATGAAAAGTAATTGTACAAACCAATGATTTTCACCACACCAATAAAACAGTATGAAAAAAGAATAAAGAGTATAAAATAATATCTCCTTCAAAAGTAAAACTGTTAAATTTAATGAGTAGGGTCTTCTATTAGCCCATCTATCTTTTCTAAAAATGGCTTTGAGAAAGGCAAGATGTCATTATGCTGATGAGACAAAAATCCCAGGCTGGAAAGCAAGGTTTTTACTTAGAATAATTTATAATTATGACAAAGTGGAGAAAGCTGGAATGGACTGTTTACAAATTGGAGGTATCAGAATGCAATGGGGAACAAACGGAACCAGGTGTGTTACATGCAGCCACCCCAACCGGCGCTCCTGGCCCACTTCAAGGAACAGGTCAGCTGCAGGGAAGGGTCCACCACGGAGACCAAGGGGGTCCAGCCTCAGCTCCCAGATGAAGATGGTGACCACAGTGACAAAGAAGGTGAACAGCCTCAAGTGGTGATTTTATAAAAGGGAAATCTGTCAGCTGAGGAAGTCATGAAAATTAAAGCAGAAATAAAGACTGCCAAAGCAGATGAAGAACCAGCTTTAGCTGATGGAAGAATCATGTATTGAAAACTAGTCAAGTGTACCCCAGATGAAAAATACTCAGGTTTAACAGCAAGCTCAAAAAAGAAAAAGACAAATGAAGATGAAATAAATAGGCAGGACTCAGTTAAAAAGAACTCACAAAAGCAAATAAAAAACACTAGCCTCCTTTCTTTTGACAGTGAAGATGAAAATTAATAAGTATTAAATATTTTGGACTTAGTCTTTGGGAGCATATAGGTTGTTTTTAAAAATAATATTATTTTCTTATTATAAAGATATTACAAGTGCATTAAGAAAATTTAGAAAATGCAAAAAATATTTAGTAAGATAAAAACTGTCTATCAATACTCCTTTGACTTGAAATACTAATTCTGTAGACATTAACTAGTACAGTATAACACTTTGTTAATTTCCATCTAGGGTGTATATGTATGTAAATTATACTTTTTAACAAAAAATGCAATGGATACTATGTAAAAATTTATAAGATTAAATTGAAGAAAGGGAACAAACAACTGGGTTGTCAAATTTCATTTCATTTTGATAACGAGTCAGAATGAAGAGTAGCAACTCTGAGTGATTCTTTTACTTAGCTGATTGTAGAATGTTCCAAAATCAAGATTTCATTGATTATATGAGTCACAGACCATACAACCCAATTAGTTACTTCAAAAATGTATGCTGTTTATCAAAAGTGGCACCTGTTTAAAAGAGTTAGATAGAAATTCATCACTCCTTAAAAAAACAGAGAGAGAAAAAAATAAAAGAGTCAGAAAGAAAGAAATACAGAAAGGAAGAGAGACAATCACATCTTGTGAGTCAAGTCGGTTTGGCCCATGAAAGAGAACACACTGGGACTCAACAAACATGAGAACCACGGACATGCAAAAATAATCAAAAAGCCAAATGGCCTTTTCACACCAGGAAGTCTGCAGAGTAAAAGAAGAACTCATTAATTGAAAAGGAAAGATTTATTCTTCTACTAAGACTAAAAGAGACCCTAAATCCTATGTAACTCATTTGGATGCCATAAGCCCTTCAAACTCAGTGTGTCCAGAGTCAAATGCTCTTAAACCAATTCCTACCCCAGCCCCTGCATCTCAGGGAAAGGTACTCACTATCGACTTCATTATTCGAACCGGAATAATGGCATCACTCCTGACACCTTCTGTAATTTACTTCATCTCCACCCAGTCTATCAACAAGAACTGTCAATTCTGGTTCCAAGATATATCTGTATCCAGTTAATTTTCTCCATCTCCGTGATACTGCTCAGATGCAAGCCACTGGCAGCTCTAGCCAATACTATTATAATCACTGCCACACTGGTTTCCTGGCATTTTCACCTCCTCTTTCTCCTCATAATCCAAGTAGAGTTGCCCAGAGTGATCTTTAACAACTGGACCACTTTATGCATATGAGTAAACCACATATGCATAAAGTGTCTTTGACATGACTCGAAACCCAGCTCCCTGTCCACCTGACAGACATTATCTTATCCCGCTACACTGCACTCACCACCACCCTTTGTCCACAGAACCCGCCAGTTCCATGTTGTCAGTAAGGAGAGGGAAACCATGAAACTGAATGCTCTAATAAAGCTTTTATAGAAATATTTCACAAAATGCATCCGAGGTACACATAAAGCACAGTTATTACATGATGCACACTTACTCTACATGCCTACAGACACAAAAGATTTCTGTGCAGGAATTTTTAGCTCTGATGTCTTTTTGAAAAGCAATTTATAAATAAAGGGGTTGCCATTATACCAATTTTTATGCAGAACAAGCTTTTTCTTTAGTTTTTGAAAAAAATAAATATAAAGAAAATATTTCCCAGTCAAGGTCATTCTTTTCCAAATTAGTTAAAATAGCCTACCACTGTAGCAGTGTAGCTCTAGAAAAAGATGCTAGGGAGAGAGGGGTAACAGGGGCTGGGGGAAGATGGATGTTTGGGGTAAAGAGTATGTATAGCTTAATGTAAATAGGATTTCCCAGTGTAGACGGAAAATAGCAGAAATGACACTGTGGAAAAAAAGGAGGTAGAGAAAAGAAAGAAACCAGACTACCTCCTCAAATGTAAAGGGACATTTTCATGTTTTAGAAGATGTAGAAGAAACAGAAGTAAAGTAAAACAAAGGAGAAACTGAGAAAAGAAAATGCAGGGAGAAAAGAGAACTGAAGACTAACCTTGGTCTGGATCCTAAATTTCTTGAAACTCCAAATGAACCCACCATATCACTGTATGGCAAAGTACACACCACACACACACACACACACACACACACAGGACATTCACATTAGACACAAAGATAATCCCTTGATCCTCAAAGCCTAATTAATGAAAGGCAGGACAGCCATCCACACAACAAGTGCTTTCCAAAGTCATTTAAGTTAATGTTTTGTTTAATGTTTTGTCTAGTTAGCTAATCACGTAAAACTGAGGCACATCTCTTGATGTCTAAGGTGATGTGAGCAAACATGTAAAATCATAGCTTACCTCTTTTAGCACATTTGAATTGACAGGAAACCCTTTCCCCCCAGAGAGGCTGGAGTATTTCTTTTCCAAATTACAGAGATTTTCCTTTTCCTGAAGGAACACAAAATCCATTAAGTTTAGTCAACCTTGGATTTCCCTGATGATTAATGATGTTGAATACTTTTTCATGTGACTTAATAACTCTTCATATATATTTTGTGAAATGTTTGTATTCAAGTCTTTTGCCTGCTTTTAAAAATATTTATTGAGTGTTCATATAATATTATTGAGTCATAGACATTTTTAATTATTCTGGATAAAAGTCCTTTGTCATTTCCTTTAAAAATGTTCCTTTTTCCTTTAAGAAAAAATGTGGTAAGCCTTTCCTTACCCCAAGGCTCTGAAGGAGGACTTACACTCCTATAATTTCTTCTGGAAACTTCATCACTTCAGTTTTTAGGTCTAGGTCTATGATTTCTCTCAAATTAGCTTACATATATGGTGTGAGAATGGATGGTGTTAAGGTTCCACTCCTTTCTTGTTTTCCCAGTTGATCAAGCACCATTAGTTGGAGGGATTGTCCTCTCTCTACTAGACTATCTTGGAGCCTTTGTCAAAAATTAATAGACAGTATATGTGTGGGCTACTTGTAGACTCCCTGTGTGCTTCCATTGATCTCTATGTCTTTCACCCTTTGCATTTTTGTACACAGATAATTCTCATTTTCTGCATAGTTAACATTCTATTATACTGCCATGAACCCTGAATCAGTGAACACTGACCCTTATTCCTAGGGAAATGACAGTGTTGGGTGTCTGTGAGCTTCTGGTCATTTTCAGCAACTGATTGATCAATACATAACTTTATATGTCTCTGTTTAAAGATACATTATTTAATATATTGTAGATATATTAAATAATATATCTATTATTTAATATATCTATAGATATATATATATATATATATATATATATATATATATAACATGGAACCCACAGCCAGCAGAACAACAACTGATGCCTGAACGAAGCCTACCTAACACACGTATTTTCTCCATAAGGCACATCATAGCCTTTTTGTACTTATGAACGTTAGATAGTTCTTTAGCATTGTGCTTGCAAGCCATTTCCCATGGCAAAATCACCACAAAAAAACCCCCACAAAAGTGTGAAAACATGGCACTAAATAGTTCACCAAAAAGGACACTTGTTTATAGTATGAGAGCTGAGCAAGGAGGCAGAGGGTACCTTGCTCAACCTCAGCAGGGAATGTGTTTGTCCAGTGAGTCAAACTTTTCCCTGCTCTGTGCTTGTCCATGGATGACTGAATGACAGCTCTTACTTTGGGGATTACAAATAAATTTTAGTGAGGCAGCAAATTCACAGATACAGAATCCACAGTTGATGAGGAGCAGCTAGGTGTTATCAACCTGTCAGTCTCTATAGAATGTCTGTTGGGACTTTTATTGGGATTGAGATGTATCTATAGATCAATTAGAGAAAATAAAAATCTTAATACTTATGGACCACAATTTTTACAATAGAATTATATTTTATATATTTTAATAAGAAAATGGTATTTTTATGATGGTGCTTACCCATTTTTAAAAATTTATTCCTAAGGAACATTTTTGGTTTTGCTAAAATTTCAGAAACTGCTTAAATACTACATATTACACTATATAATTCAATTGGTACCTTTGACTATCGTGTGGAAGGGTAAAATGGTGGAGGGGAGGCTAATGGCACTTGAGCAGGGTTCACTCCTGGAGCAAGAGATAGGAGTGAAGAATCGGCTCCATTCACAGGTTTGTGGGTACCATAGAAGCAAGAGGAGAGGAACTGCTGTTGATCGGTGTGGGCTGCAGAAGTGCCCCGATTAAACTCGTAATTCTATATAAAAGATCAATTTTTCTCTCTTTTGAAACCAAAAAATTGATAAAATGGGAAGATTCCTGCTACATTTCTTCTCGGTGGGATCATGGTACAGCCTCATAACTTTAATGCATCATTCTGGATTTGTATTTTTTTCTGCACACCATTCTGAGTCTACCTCATATTTTTATGATCTCAAGGGTCACACTCACAGGACTGGCCTGCATGCAAGGCTCTGTCGGGAGACTAGCCCCATCACCTTTAACTTTCGTACCTTACTCCTGGAAGTAGACTATGGCCACTTCACAAGATCTGACTGTGGTTTGGGCAGAGGAATCCCTTCCCACGTAGTCTCTTTAGGTGCTAGGATGTGAACATAGTCCCTTTGGTGAGAATGACCTTGAGGCCCACATGGGGGTGCCTACCTCACTAATTAAATTAAACCAAATCCAGGTAGCATTTGCTAGGAAGACCCCCCATGGAAGGAATTGGAGTTCAAAACACCAGAGCAGCTGAGTCAAAATGTTTGACAGCCATAAAAAAAAGCATAACATGTTTTACTTATTTGAAGAAAAATATGATTTCTTCAAAAAACAGAAAATCAGAAAACAGATTTCCTACACTTGGGATTTTCATACTTGAAAGAAACAAAGAAAATATCCTTGCTTATTTTCTGAATTATAGTTAGTCATTCTCAGAACATCAGCCTATTAATGTGGATGATTAAATAAACACGCATATTAAAAAGTCATCTTTAAATTACAATCTACTGTGCACTATTAAAAGGCACTTGCTTTGAACAAAATGACTTTTCCCAAATTGAAACCTGTGTTTTATTGCAGCCAGCGCTGAAAAGAAAATACTTACTCTTTGCAGCATCATTATTAAATTATTCTTTTCTTTCACAAAGTGGTCTTGTTCTCTCTGAGCCTGCTGGACAATGTGATTGGCTTGTTTTTTCAATGCAGAAATTTTTTCCTGTACGAAAAAAAGATGATCATAGAAAAGATACATGTAAGATATTCAAAGGTTTGTCAGTCTGTTTTGGAAACGGGAGAAAAGGTGTTCACGGCGGGAATAACAGTGAGCACATCTTCATTGACAGTTGGCAGTGGTTATTACTCAGAGACAGTTTCTTTGACCTGCCAAGATCATGGATTTTCCTCACCTAAGGCCAACACAATTCAAGTGATTTAAAATCTATTTTTAGAACCCAGAAGTCAACAGGAAATCTTGTTTTAGACTTTCAATGAATTTTTGACATCATCTGGGGAGACGCCTCACTGAAAAAACAATAAAATTTCTTATTTAAACAGATCTTAAGAAGATACCTTCTCCATCTTCCCTTCCCTCAATTTTATGGGATTAGTTCCAGAGTGCTGGGATGTGATTCTAAATTCTGAAACAAGAGCTGAATTCTGGGCTGGGCAGAGACAGTAATGTGCACGGCATTCCATGGGGCTATTTCTAAGGGTAACAAGCTGTCAGCCAGCTTTGAGAACTATTGAGCAATGGACAGAGAAAACTTCCAAATAGACTTTGGTTATACAATTATTCTGTATTTAGTTATGATGATTGCAAAAGGAAGTAATTTAGAAAAAATATCTAAATTTCTCACTTTTCACTGCCTTGGTTTTGACATAAAAGAAAAAATTAGATGACTGTAACATGTATATTTATCTAGTTTAAAGCATTTAAAGCATTTGGCATGTAAACGGCAAGCTCCATAATTGTCAAATGTGATATGTAATTAAATATACAAAAATATTCAGATGTAAAGATGGGTACATTGACAAAGATTACTGTCACATAGTGAGGGGTATATTATGATTTTTGCATTGAATGACACTGGTAAAAGTACCTTTCTAGTAACAATGTTACGTTGATATTCAGCTACTTCACGCAAGAGCTGTTGGGTCAGGTTCTCCTTTTCTTCGTCTAGACGGCTCTCACGCTCAAGCTGCTGGAATTCCAGGTCCTCAAAGTGTTTGCTCTCAACATCCAACAGGTCAGCGTCCTTTGGAGAAAAGCAAATGAAAACACGACATACCAGAATGGCTGCAGCCTTTTTAATGTGGACAAAAATTATTAAAAGCAAATAGTCCAAAATATTTTTTTGAATTACAACATTGAACAGGGTAAGAATATGGTAATCCTCTCTTTTGGAATTAATCTCCAGTGCAGAGACTGTTATTGGAATTGAAAGGGGCTGGGGCACAGGTGATGAGGGACACATTTATTTCACCATTGGTCTTAGACTGCTTTGTGGATATGGAAATTCTTGTTTTAAATCTACTAGGTGACTTTAAAATGGATCACAAAGTATAAAAAGAATTTAGTAAATGACCTAAACATTATCTGCAGACCAAAGGTGTGACATAGTCTTTTGGGAAAATTATTATTTTTCCACAAATTTTCAAATAAAATGAGAGTTTAGTGTAAAAGTTGTTGACTGTACGAAAGAAGTTGGCATGCATAACAGATCAGAGGGGCCTTAGGGGGAAAGATGTACCCCAAATGGCACACAACACCATCCCCTAAGATGTGAAAATATTAAAGCTTCTTTATATTTTAGTTTTCTTTTTTCATTATTTATTCTTTATTGATCAGTATATTACAGTTGCCCCAATTTTTCACCCTCTGTCCCCCTTCACCCAGCAGAACACACTTCCTCTGGCAATCCCCCCCGCTTTGTTCATGTCCATGGGTCATGCATACAAGTTCTTTGGCTTCTCCATTTCTTATACTTGCTCTTAACATCCCCTGCCTATCCTGTAACTACTAATTTGTACTGCTTTATCCCTTCACCTTTTCCCCCATTCTCCCAGAGCTCCCTTCCAAGGGGTCACCATCCCAATGTTCTCCTTATCTATGATTCTGTTTCTGTTCCACTTGTTTGCTTAGTTTGTTTTTTAGATTCAGTTGTTGATAATTGTGTATTTATTGCCATTATAATGTTAATAGTTTTGATCTTTTTCTTAAATAAGTTCCTTTAACATTTCATATAATAATGGTTTGGTGATGATGAATTCCTTTAGCTTTACCTTTTCTTGGGAAGCACATTATCTGCACTTAGATTCTAAATGTTAACTTTGCTGGACAGAGCAATCTAGGTCCTTCCTTTTCATCACTTTGAATACTTCTTGCCAGTCCCTTCTAGCCTAAAAAGTTTCTTTTGAGAAATCAACTGACAGCCTTATGGGTACTCCTTTTTAGGTAACTCTGCTTTCTCATGCAGCTTTTTAGATTCTCTCTTTATCTTTAACCTTTGGCATTTTCATTACGATGTGTCTTGGTGTGGGCCTCTTTACGTACATCTTGTGTGAGACTCTCTGTGCTTCCTGGACTTGGATGTTTATTTCCTTCACCAAATTAGGGAAATTTTCTTTAATTTTTTTTTCCAAATAGGTTTCCAATTTCTTGCTCTTTCTCTTCTTCTGCTGGTACCCCTATGATGTAAATGTTGGAATATTTGAAGTTGTACCAGAGGCTCCTTACATTACCCTCAATTTTTTGGATTCTTTTTTCTTCGTGCAGTGCTGATTGGATGTCTTTTTCTTCCTTATGTTTCAAATTATTGATTCAATTCTTGGCTTCATCCACTCCACTGTTGATTCCTGTACATTGTTCTTTATTTCAATTAGTGTAACCTTCATTTCTGCCCACGTCTTTTTTATGCTGTTGAAGTACCCACTGAGTTCCCTGAGCATCCTTATAACCGGTGTTTTGAACTCTGCATTGGATAAGATTGCTTATCTCCATCTTGTTTAGTTCTTTTTCTGGAGCTTTGATCTGTTCTTTTATTTGGTCCATATTTCTTTGTTTCCTTATTTTGATGGCCTCCTGTGGGTTTTTTTCTGTATATTACATAGGGCTTCTTTGACTCCGTGTCTTGGTAGCATAGCCTATTGTAGCAGGTTTCCTGCGGGGTTCAGTGGCTCAGCCTCCTCTACCCCCTAAGCTGGGTATTCCAGGTGTGCCCTCCATATGGGCTGAGTATTGCCTCCTCTTGTAGATGAGTCTTGATTGCTCTCAACAGGTCAATGGGAAGGATTTACCCAGGCCAGAGAGCTGGTAGGACTGGCTGACACCCCTGTATAGTAACCACCTCCCTCCTGTGGAGGTGGTTGGGTGGTGCTTTGCCATGGTTTGTAAATGTCCACGGGGTGTGCAGGCTCTGCGGTTTCCTGGGTGGTGCAGACCAAGGTAAGCCTCCACCTGTGTTCTGTCAGGGATTCCTTGGCATAAGCTATAAAATGATCTGCAGATAGCTTTGCTGCTGATGCTGGGCCTGAGGCCACTCAGCAAGAGGTATGGGGGCTGGGCTCAGCTGTTGCGTGTTTGAGCGGATTAAGGAAAGTCTAAAGCCTGTGCCTAGCCCAGCTCTTCCTATGGAAAAGCCACTGTTACCAGCTCGGGTGTGCCTGTAAATTGGATGGGGCAGATCCTTATGTAACTGTCAGGGCAGGGCTTACCGTGTGAGCCAGGTTGTTGGGGATTCATATATGGTGCTGTTACACTGTAGCTCAGTGGCAGGGAGGGCTCAGAAAAGGTTCAATGGCTGCTGTCTGCAGTTCTGTCTGGCAGGAAGCTGTCCCCCAGCTCTTGCCCTGACGCCAGATGATTCAGTTCCTCCTGGTATGCCAACAGTCCCCTTCAAGATGTTTCCCCAGTGCTGGAGCTCAGAGGGAGTGAGTCTGAGTAAGTCCATGTGTGGTGCGAGGCCCTTTAAGAGGAGCCACCTGAGAGTCCTGCAGTTTCTTCCGCTGACCCAACCCCTACAGATTTTTATAGCCAGAAGTTATGGCGAGTTATCTGCCTGGCACTAGAATCCTGGGCTGGGTGATCCGATGTGGGTCTGGGATTCCTCGCTCCTGAGGTGTCCCTCTGTTTTATGTCCATCACATGTGGGTTTGAGACCAGACTGTCCTGTGTCTCCATGCCTCCGCCCCTTCATCACTTCGGCCCGTCTGGATGAATGTTGTTTGCTTCATTCCTTAGTTGTCGGACTTCCACACAGCTTGATTTTCTGGTGGTTCTGAGTGATATTTGTTCTGTAGTTGAGCTGTAATTTTGCTGTGGTTGTGTGAGGAGGCGAGCTGCGTTTACCTACATCTCCATCTTGCCCAGAAATCTTCTTTTATAATGTCTAAACAAATGTTTTTTAATGGACATCGGTAGAATAGTATATGTACATTATTTAAAATAAATATCTATTTTGAGCATGCATAAATATATATATGCTCTATATAATATATAGAGAGATGCATGCTCACATAATTTTATTGAAGAGAAATGTAATAAAAAATATTTGGAGACTGGGGTTCTTAAACCAGGTTTCTGTAAATCCCTTAAAACTGATTACAAACCTTTTCAGTGGAAAGAACAGAACAACAGCTTTCATCAGGCACAAAGAGTGACTCAAAAGATTACATACCACTACTTTGTGGATAATCCTAGGGCAGTTAAGAAAGATTAAAATCATAAAAATCAGAGGGTCTAGAACAGGCATTCTCCAATGTATGAAATGTCTCAGGATAAGAATGATCTGCATCTATGCAAAATTGGTTCGTGTTGTGTGCATTATTCTCCAATCTACTTTTTAAAAAAACACCTGCCCCCTGACTTTTGGAGACTTTGACAGAGCTCTAAATATAGTATATATAGATTTTTTTAAAATATATAATTTATAAATAAGCTATGGCCAAAAGGAAAAGCCAACTGAACTACATGGCTTGCAATTGTACACAGGTAAAGAAGCTAGGACATATATTTTTTAATCGAAACATCAAAAAGAGTCAGAAAAATAAACATATGATAAATTAGATCTGTATCAGCATCTAGCTCCATTCACCTGGTTTTTAATGTAAGTAATGAAAAATTAAATCTTTTAATCAAATGGAATATATTTGTTGTATGAAATGAGTGTTATTCTGGGAATGATTCATGGAAGAGATATTAGCAACCATGTAACCATGTAATTAAAACCAACACTATAGCAACAAGGTTATTACATCAACCAGACCATGTGTTCTCAAAGCTTAAGAGCAGGAAAAAACAATTTGAAAAATTTATCATTTAAAACTTCTTTACATTTTAATTGGCCAAACAAAATGTGGTTTTGGTTTCAAGTTATTGGCTGACATTTCAAGTTTCTCAGACATTTATTTCATGCTTATAATTTCTAAAGAAACTAAAAAATTCAGACCAAATCTAGTCACTACTAAAGGAATTAAGAGATAATTCAAGTATTATCTCTCAAAACAAAATACCTGTAGTCTTAAAGCAGTGTTAGCTGATTTATTTATTCCTACAGGCATGTACACTTGTTTTGAAGGTCTCTCCATTAAGCTTGGTTTGTGACTAGAAGTTATTGAGATAAATTGAATAACCCCCGTTTTTTAGTTTATAAAACATCTACAAAGTGGACAGATGGCTCACAATATACTCTACGTTAGTTGGTCCCCCTCTTCACATCTGGTTAACATGCAACATGTTATTTTAACCGCATAAAGGTCACAGAGTCACTTATTTGTAGCAAATGTTTAAGCTACTGCATGAAAATAACAGTACACTAGGAAGGAAATTTGAAAACTAAAGCTAAACTCAGCACTCGGATTCCATGGGTGTAGTCATCTGATTCAGTTATCTAAACTGTTAAATTGTGTGTATATAAACTTAAACTGTGAAAGAAAAACAACTTGGGGGAGACTCTTAAAAGATATTAGATAATAAGAATTCAGGATATGGAATTTGGGGGCAGGAGTAGTTTCACTGAACACAGAATAATATATGTAGGTAGCTCAAAGTCAAGTGTATGATAAGTTGAATGAAAATTTGAGCTCCACCTCATTACTAAAGGAACATTACAAACCTCTATCAGCTGGCAAGCTTAAAGACCAGGTGTGAAAAGCTATAAAACGGCTCAGTAAAGAAAATTTAATGCAAATACCTTTTTTTTCCCAATAACTTTTTTGAGAATTTATATAGCAGAGTTTACACGCATATCTTGATGTTTTCTTTGCATAGAGAAATAAGAGAACAGATGTGTAATGCCAGGAGGAATTAGAGTACTAATCTAACAGCTCAAGACCAAGTCTGAAAACACATTTTAATGGGGCTCAGGGTTTGTTAACATTCCTCCATCTTGTGTTATAGTCAAACACTTGAACTGCACACTTTTGGAATTTGGAAAGACAATGGTGCAATGGTACATCCAGTAGAAATTCCTCATTTTATATATGAGGATGTTGAGGCCCATTGAGGCTGAATGAGTTGTGCAAGATTAAATTATAAGCTGATTGTACAGTCAGTGAGAAGAAAAGTTTCCTAATCATAGATATCACTGAATAGTTTTTTTTTTAAAATCAAGAGACTAAAATCAACCAGACAGCTGAGTAAATATCAAAAGCACAAGAAAAATGTTTTCACCAGGTGTTGCCTGTATTTAATAGTAGAACTTATCCCGGCAAATGAAAGACTCATTTAACTTCAGCTTTCCTTTCCATGCTACTCCTACCCAAGAGAACAATTCAGTGGTCGAGCCCGTGTCAACTACTTATAACCTCAGGTCAGGAAACAGCATCAGACATAAACTGTATTGTGACTCTTAAAGTAATGAGTTAGAGGCAGAAGCCCAGTCGTTAACCCACAGTGTTGATACACAAAGTCATTTTGTAAGTCATTTACCTTAAGTGTCTGAGACAAGATATACAGTTTAGGAAAATGATGTTCTCCCTATTCCTTTATTTTGTATAACTTGCCTGATCATTAAGTCTGTTGTAGTAAAACCAACTTTATTGAATCGAGAGTTAAAATAAATGCCTTGGGGAAATTTTGTAGTGAAGTGGTATTCTGAAGTGTCTGAAGTCTGAAGGGAAATGAGTTTTGAAAACATCGGAAGTTCCTAGTATGAATGGACTTCCAATGAAATAAGTGAATTTTTTACTGATTAAGCCAAGCAATTCTGGTCATCATTTCTGAAAAACAGAATTAGTAGACTTCGTGATATCGAGTGAACAGAAGGTACCACAAGCCAGTTTCTGTCTCTAAGAAAAGGGGTTTTATGATAAGACGATTACACTTTACTTGGAGAGGAAGAGGAAGAAGTCTTTGCCTTTAGTCAGTGGAACAGACTGTCTGCATCATTTTCTTTACTCCTTTATTGTCAAATCCTTATACCATATACAAATTTATGAGTTATATCCTATAGAAGCTAGATTAAGCAAACAGCAATTATATCAGCCCGAGTTCAGGTTATTAATAGAATCTACCGATTTTTATTTGAAGTAATGTTTATAAAGAATACAAAAATTAACTACATAACTAGAGAAAGGAAAGAACAAAATATATACCTATTCTGCTGACTCAAAATAAAGTATTACAACTGTGTAAAAACTTTAGTAATCAGGAAAGTGAATGACATTAAACAACTATAAATACCAGTTTCCCAATCTCTTTTGTGAACTGGCATACACAAACAAATGAGAAACTAAAGTAATTTTACAAATACTATTCTTTTCCTAATCATTTTACCACAAGATTTTCAGAGAACAGTGACCTTGAGGAATGAGAAGTTTCATCTTGTCACAGCAAATTTAGCGGTGCGCAATAAAATTAGTGAAGGGGGAGAAACACTGTTGGAACTTTCTTTGATTCAAGTTGTAAGAAAGAACAAATATTAAAACTGATGTGCTGCAGTTTAATCTGCCTGTATTTGGTAATCTTTATTAAGATGCTTTCAACCTCTGTGATATATTGAAAAGTTTTAACTAATTTTTCATAATCTGATACTCAAGGCATCAACTATTTTTGTACTAAAGGTCATCTAACACTTTCAAGGGTGGGCTATCTTAACTTATTTTTCAACTTGCCCATTCCCAAGAAGGCACAGACATAACAACATGAGTGAAACTAGCCTTCTTTCCTACCCATGTGGAATCATAAACTGTTAGTCACTCAGGACCAACCACTATTATGCGCCTCCTTTAAAAGTCCAAGATTGTCTCCCAGGGTCACAATTTATCTGGGCTGCTGTTTAGAGGAAGCAGAGCCGTTGTCTATGAAATCATAGTGGCCTTGCCAGGAACTGTGAAACCACCCATGTAGGAAGTCTTGGTTTCAGAGTGTGTGCATGTTAGACACTGCCAGCATCAGGATCAGCAAACAGCTTGATAAAGTTCAACTAGAAGGTCTATGCTGCTCTAAGTTTTTAAAAATCATGAACATCCTATTACAAGATGTTGAGGACATTGGTACTGCCCTGCATCTTGGATGTTTGACTGTTGTGCTCGTACTAGTAAGTTCAATGTCACTAAGAAGCAGAAAGAAAAAGAAAAACTATACAATAAGCAGTGGTGGGGAACAAATCAGAGAATAGGATAGTTTTTGAACAAGAGTATAACATCAAGCTGAAAAGAAAACATTCAAGGGCAAACAGTACTCACAATGCAGCAGAGAGTAGGGCAAGATGTCAGCTGATTAAATGCTACAATCTCCATGACTGTTACGTGTCAGGAATCACTCTCTTTGATTACAAAGAGTGACTCCAGACATGTTTTTACATTTATCCATTAGGTGAAAGATTCTAACAAGGAATTTTTAACTGATTAGCATGAAATAATATATACTTTCAGCATGCATATTCTATTTAAAAAGTATCTAATGATCAAAACTCAAGCAACTTTATGGTATGTGAAGAAGGAAGTCAGAGGTAAGTGGAATTTAATTAAAAAAAAAGAAAGCAAAAAAACAACTGACACATTCCTGTTTGCTACTGACCCTCTTCAGTTGTTGCTGTAACTGTTCTCTCATGGACTCAGGACAATTGTCCAGCTGCGTCTTCTGCTCGGAGTAAAGCTCCTGAAGCCTCTCTAGTTTTTCCCTTTCAGCATCAAGCTTTACCTTCTCCTGAAGTTCAGAAATCAGAAAATAGAAGAATAGAAATTACCTTCACACCTAAGCAGACGTTAGTGCATATTTCCCAAGGACCACACAAACACGTATACACAGACACTTGATATCCTATGAACATAGAAACATATGTTAGTGACTAGGATAAGGGGTGTCAATGGAAGCAAAGACAAGGGGCCACATTTCTGTATTCTCGAAACACAACCTACTTCCTTGAGTATTGGCATTGACCTCCACCCCTCCTTCCTTCCTTCCCTATTTCCTGCCACCGTGTTACAAAAGCCAGGGAAGCAAAGGTAGTTGATTGATGGTCAACAAAGAACAAAAGAAATGCCAACCAAATTCCTAAGATGGCCCTGCAGAGTCACTGGGCAGAGAACCAGACAGTGAAAAGCAGGCATGTGCCTCAAGTACTGTGGTAGTCCCATTTGCTCAAGGCATTTCTCAGGCAAGCTTTGGAAATTACTGAAATTTTGTTCCCATGTCAGAGGCACATTAGGCACTCGAGCTGATACCTTGGTCATCTGAAACATTTTCAGAGCTTAACTTCAGAGCAATTAGAGAATCTGATTCCAAGGAGAGCATCTAATTCAGAGGCTGAGTGAGATAGTAAAAATGCAGGGCTGACCAAGCAGCAAGAGGAAGGTATATCAGGCAGTTCAGAGACACCAAAGTGCGACTTTTATTGTGGAGATAAGAACTTCCCTACAATGACTGACTTAAAAAGTAAGTGAAACCTGGTCTGTGAATAAAGAGGAAAGGAGAACACCCAGGAGTCAGAGAATAGAAGCAAAAGTAGAAGATAACACTAAATTCCTCCTAAGTCACACACTTCAATGTGACCCTAGACATTTTCTGGAGTATAATAGGCAAATACCACAATACAGTGATTATGAGGCCTTACAATGCCACCTTGCAAATAGAGATACAAAACTTCCACGTGTTTAGTGCCAGTCTTCCCAGTTTGTGTTCCCTTTATGATACTCTGAACCCTTCAAGTAAATTTGAGACCTGATTCTCTGCTTGCATATCACTCTGAGACTAAACAGAAGCACTTTATGAAGTGTTACCACAATTTCACTCTCAGTAAGCAAAACACCACGACCTTGCTTTCCTTAGTTCATTCTATGTGAATTGTCAGAGAAAAAACTGGCTTCGAAGTCTATCACAGAAGGATATATTTTTTTTTGAGGATGAAGCTCTGAAATAGCCATATAAAATTATACTTACTCTAACTTCTTTATCCACATGGCCATGGTTTCCTGTGTAAACATATAGTCAGATTCTTTATAAAAGATGTTATGGTTTAGGTCTGAAACTATATGACAATAATACCTATACCAGTTCATTTGAGTCTCCATTTTTGGCTTAAAATTTTAAATTTCAAGGGCATTTTAGAAATGTATATTTTGATTTAGAAATGTATTCTTTTCTCAAAATGAGTAGATCCAAAAGTCATAAGACTGAGAACCCTACTTCATCTATCAACCTCAAAATGAATCCACAACTTAAACCTTAGCAGACTATAAAGGCAGTACCCTCATCTTCAATGGTAAGTCTGCCCATTGGGCACATCCACTGTGCAGGAATCAGACAAAGCAATGGCATCATTCTCAGAAAAAAGGAGTCTCAAGTGTTAATTCATAGTAAAACTGAACATACTCTAGTACCAGTTAGATTTAGTCTCTACTTTCAGAATTAATAATTTTTTCCCTTAATAAAGCCAGCAGTACAGAACGCCTTTGTCTTTTGGCTAATAGAATGCATTTCCTCTGTGTGTGGATCAAAGATGGCCCTATTTACAAAGCAAGAGAATTTTATCCAAAAATAGTTCTATTTCTAGATACTGTATCACCAGATTTTGCAGCAAATTTAGTTCCAAACAGAAAGTTAAGCAAATAAGAAAAACCATTCATTCCATTAAATACTGTAGGTTCAAAGCCCTAAAATTTAAAGTTTTATTTGATAGAAAACACTGACACAATATTTGATAATATGAAAAGACACTGGCCTAAAACACAGGTCTCAGTTTGAAGAAATAATCAAACCATTGCTCTGATCCTCCCATTTTTAAATATTGTTAATAATCATCACAAATAAACAACTAGGAAAAAAATACCTTATGTTTACATAGTGCCTTCCTCCTGAGGTGTTCAAAACCTTTTGCAATTCTATACAAGGGGGCCGTTAGAAGAATTATGCAAGCAGGCACCATCAGAACTGTCTGCAGCTTCTCTGAGACTTATCAGTAAGACTGTGATCACTACCTATGTCTCAGAGCGAAAGCTCCCTGGGGCCAAAGCTAGGGCAAAGGAAGTCAAGGGGAAGGATGAAAGAAGGACTAGTGGCAGGTGGGCCTGGCCATAAATCACAGAGGCCCACAGAGGTGACATCACTTCTGCAAGAGCTAGGAGCAGACCATTTCTGAGCCAGAAGGAAATTAATATTCCTCTCTTCTATTTACTGCCCAGAAAGTTTTCAAAGGAGAGCTAGCTCTGGACAAGTAGTTAATTAGGGCTGAAAAGTATCACCTTCTACAGTGAAGGTAAAACAGATGGACAAATCAGATGGCATTCCAGGGTTCAGGGATTCATCCTTTCACAGGTAAAATATTAAAACTGGGTGTTATTCTCTTCCCCCAGACTTAAAGTGGTAAACAGACTCACCTATTCCAACTAGTACAGGCACAGTGCTGTTTTCAAACACTAAATTGTGAAAGATAGAATACTTTTTAAAGACTCCTAAATCTATATTCAGGAAATAAATAAAGGTAAATTGTTAATATTTCAACAAATTTAACTTTGTTGAAAAAAATTTAGATGTCAAGGAATTGGAAACTGGAGGAAAACCCAGATGTGCAAGGGGACACTTCTAACACCAAGAACAGAATGAACTTTCCAGAGACATGGCGGCTTCCAGCAGCACTGTGCTCCCATGGGCTTGTCCTCTCCTGATGCACTGGCAGTGCCGGGTTAGGGCACACATTCATTGCCAGTTCTGACTATTTTGTATATTTAAGACTAAAGTATATTTACAGCCAAAGATAAATTATTCATGGGCAAATAAAAGTAGAAATCAGTACATAATATTGGGCTTATATTTGTTTACTCACACACTCAAGAAATATTTATAAGCAACTAGAGGTAGAGAAGAGAGGGAAGCTGATCTGTTTCCTCATGAAGTACAGGCTATTTGGCTTTGTGGTTCTTAGCCCTGACTGCTTGTTAGAATAACTTTTGTGAGCTTTTAAATATACTCTTTCCAGGCCTCTACTTCAGGAGAAAGGCTAAGGAATGAGTATTTTAAAAATCTCTCCACCTTTTCTGATATGCAGCCAGGTTGAGAACCACTGATTTACCCAGTGGTTCTCACCCAGTGGTGATCACCCAGGATGATGTGAGAAGCAAAGCAATCAAGTACAGTTTTACTTTTCTAATGAAGACAACAGATTCTACCACAGGATCCACCAGAAATTGTTCTTAAAACATTTGGCCTTAGCATCTTTGCTTCATAGTATAAAAGGTCTCTCTTACAAATAACATCCCAGTTGCTTTTGTCCAAAATTTTGACATTCAGCTTAAACACCTCAAGTAAACAAAATAAAAAATAAACTGTGAGAGATTCCAGTATCAAATATGCATTCAGAGAGAAATGATGCATTTCAATTTCAGATGCAAAATGATTATCTTCTAATAGACAAATGGTCATGAGTATTTATAAATTTACCATAAATAATCTGAATGTGTACACAAGAGTTCCCTATTATCTTGAAGGAACATAATAATAAAAGGCTCATCTTACTATATCTGTGGTGAGAAGACAGTAACATCAGTTTTCTCCCTTTTAAGTTGTATTGGTGAACTGCAATTTAACTCACTGGCTCTATTTGAATTCCAATACCACACAGAAATTCTTGAATGCCAGTGAAAAAAATCATTTTACCATATCTAAGTGTGCAATGCTTGTTAAGCAGATGGTTCAAGGTTACCCTGAAAAGATGCTACTTTATTAGCTTGTATGACTGCTAGATAAAATAGAGGATACCCAGTGAAATTTTAACTTCAGGTGAACAGCAAATTATCTTTCAATGTAAGTATGTTCCAAATAATTCATGGGGCATAATTATACAAAAAAAATCCTTATTATTATTTTTTAACAGTTCAGAGGTCTTTTATTTTCTTACACTGCTCATGCCATGAATTCACAGGGGATGAGCTCCAGCAGCTCAGGCCCCTTTCCATTGGTTCTCACACTGTGCTTCTCTGGGGGATACAGGTACCTTTCTCTTGGGCTTCCTTCTTTCTCTGATCACTTCCTTCACATGTTTCAGGAAGCTATCTCGGCTCTTAGCATGCTTAGTACATTACAAGGATGCCCACTGCATGCTGGGTGACACTGTAGACCCTTCCAGTTCTGCCACAAGAACTTTGGAGGGACATTCCTTCTTGAACACTGCCCGCTCCCTTGATGTCTACAATATCACCTTTCTTGTAGGTCCGCACGTATGTGGCCAAAGGCACAACTCTGTTTCCCAAAAAAGCCTGGGAAACATACAGGAGGGGTCTCTCCTCTTTCCCTTTGTATTTGTCACTTTGGTGAATTACTGGGAGATGGCTGTTTTGGCCGAAAGGAAAAAAAATTATTTTCTGTTTATCTGAAATTCAAATTTAAATGAGCATGCTATACACACACACACACACACACACACACACATATGTATACACATACACATACATATATGGAAAGGGGAAAATCTGGCAACCTTATTAACTTGAAAAGGTTTTCCTGAAAATTAAGATTCATGTTTTAACTTCCAAATTGTTCAGCACAGAATCCAGCAACGCTGGGTAATCAGACCATGTTTCATAAAACACTGGTTCAGGTTTTGAAATGATACAATGATGGGTTAAAATTCATAGGACCTAAGCCATCCAAAATCCTTTTCATACCAGAGAATCCCTTTCCTTCCAGTTCCTAAATGCTGTGGGCTTGTTTACAAGGCAGGCATCTTCCTAAGTTCATGGGTTAGGCAACTGTTTTACGCTCCAAATTCCTAACGCCACATGTATTCCAGATTTCAGAATATTCTGAATTTTCGAGGGGTAACACAGTTCACATAGCATATATTATATGAGGAAGTACCCTTTACCGAAACACATTATTACTTCTATTGCTACTTAAAAATATTCACACCATGTGTGAACATTAGTCAAAGTCAGGTTTTGCAACCATCTGAATTGTGGTGCCAACCATACAAAAGGATGTTTTCTTTTCCACCAAACTTTTCAGATTTTGGAATGACAGAGGAAATAAACCTGTGTGGACAAACAGTGATTGTTGAGAACCCATTCCCTGACTGACTGTAAGGAGGCATATCCCTATATTTCTCTTTAGAATTTTTCCTCTTTGGCTTTGACATTTTAATTATACAATGAATGGATGTTTAGTGTAGAAAAAGTTGGAAAATCAAAACACTAAGATTTATGTAATCAAACTACCACCAGAAAAAAATACCCTAATTTGGAATCCTGTTGATTTAATCCCCAAATCCTATGATATATTTCCACTTCCTCTAACCAGGGAGCTACCTTTGAAATGTAAGAAAGAGGTACGGGAAGGGCTGGGTCCCTCTGAACATCGACTGTGACTTGGCCAACGCTCTGAACTCAAGAGGCATTAACACTGTGCTGAGGAATTCTGGGCCTGGCTCACTGTCATCCCCTGGCTCTGAAGGAAGGATGGGGAGGAAGTAACAGGTACTTTGGCAAGATAATAATAGGGAATAAAATCTAACCATTTAAAATATGGTAATATATGCTTACTGTAGAACAATTAGTCCAATAATTTAAAATTTCACTCAGGAACATGTTGTATGGCATAGAGTGATTTAAGCTTCAGTTCACACCTGTAAGCATATTTAGCTATAAAAGTGTGCAGGTCAAGAAGGCTGCAAAATATCATAATTTATCTGAGTGAGGGCCATTAAAAAATGCAGATGAGAAGAGTGTAAGGAAGGGAAGTCAGCCCCACACCAGGCCTTCGCCCACACTAAGTTTCATGGCCCTGGTGGCTTCCCCACTCTCCCCCACCCAGCCCAGGAAACTGAAGCCGTCTACTGGAGCGAAAGTGAACCACCCTCTTTCCTCTCACTCACCCCAGGAAACATGGCGGCCTCTCTGCTTACTCCTTCATCAAGTAAACGCCTCCTCTGGGAAGATTTTTGAATCGGATACGTATATCAGTTCAGGGTTTATCCCTACTCATAGAGACTCTATCGGTGATGAGACAGCTGTCTGAGAACACACAGGCAGGGCCTGGGCTCAGAGTGACACAGAAATAGCTTACTGTCCGTGGCAGTGAAGGATCAGTCCAGGGAGCCACCGAGAAAATGTTCAATAAATACATAATACATTTTCTATATTTTATGTTGTATATATAACAAGTATATATAACTATGTCTACAGTTTATATTTTATGTGGTAACATAATAAATAATAATCATCTATAATATATATTAACTTACACTAAATATATCAAGTACAATGATAGTTCCCAACTCAGTTAAAGGAAATAATACTAAAGACTGGTCTTCAGAGCCAAGGAATGACGTCAATGATTTCACATCAGGATTTGAACTCTGAGGTGTTATTAAACCTTCTTCCTATGTCTCCACGCCTTGCCTCCAAAAGAACTAGAGCTGGGCCTACAGGATGTGCTATCGACATCTGAATCAGAGCTTGTCCAACAGGGATATCTTTTCAGGTGTTGGTTTTCTCATTCCACAGTTTATATCTGACAGCAGCAACAGGTGTATGGAAAAGGAAACGAGAATCCAAAAGAGCAAAGGCCACTTCCTCCTTCTGTCTTACGCTCTGGCTCGCCTGGCAGCATGATTACAAGCCCACTGGCATGTGCAGTTGAGCAGACCGGCCCAGCTGTCCTGACACTTGGCTGCTTAGCTCTTGGGCAGGTGTTTGGCTCAGTGTTTGTGGTAAGGCCCAGCCTAGACTTGTTGTTAGCAGGAGATCCATGCTCAATTCTCAAAGAATACTGGGTGGTATGCTGGCACCCACGGCGAGCTCAGAAAACAGCGGATAATGCCACCTTCCTCTATTTCACAGGATGCAGAAGGATATAAATATCTAACAAGCCCAGAACAAATGTAAATTATGATATACGATTCACAAAAGGACTAAAAGGACAATAGGGAGAACATTATGTGAACTAGAAAGACTGGGAAGGACTTTTCAGAAAAACAAACACTGAACCTGAGGCCTGAATGGTGGAAACAACGGGCACGGAGTATGAGGAAGGGCGTTCCAGGCAGAGCAGACCGATGAGCAAGGGACCTGCGATGGCAGTGGGGCAGAGGAACAGATCTTTAAACAAATGGATAGAACAGAATACCACCACCATGAGAGAGCTGTGAAGAAGGGGGGGGGGGTATGTAAAATATATAAACCTTTTATTTATATAAAATATAATTTTATATAAATCTGGAACATGAACCAGAGTGATGTGATCTAATTTCTATTCTTTAAACAAAATTACTCTGGCTGCTGTGAAAAGAATGGCCTGAAGGAATGCAGCTGGATATGGGACTAAAGAAGATACTTTCAAGATCAGAAGAAATTACTGTTAGAGGAGATGCAGAAAAGTTGAAGTGACTGAGGAATGTTTTCATAATCAGTTGGCTGTGGAGTGACAAAGAAAGAAGTGTCAAGGATCTAGGTGGACAGAGGTGCCATTTCCCAAACTGGGAACACTGGAGGAAGAACAGGATTGGAAGGGGGCAGGATGTGGAAGGCAAGGGGAAGGACAGGATCTAGAGTTCAGTGATGGGGCGTTCAGTTGGCACTACCTGTGAAATATCTGAGTGGAGATGTCAGGTAGACCACAGGATATGAGTCAGAGTTCAGGAAGAGCGGTAGGCCAAAGACAAACATGAGACAGTCACCAGCATTGGGAAGCATGGCCATAGAAGAATGTGAGGATACAAGAAAAGAGGGTCCAGATCAGAGACAAACACTCTTAACAACTGGTTAGACAGAGATGGAGGAACAAGCAAAGGGAATGAGATAGAGAACTTAGAAAGACAAGTAAGAGATAAAAAGGGAAAACCAGAAGAGTGTGGTATGTGGAGGCAAAGGGGTGCAGGACAGGGGAAGTGCTCAGGGAAAGCTGTCCCTGTCTCAAATGCTCCTCAGGAATCTAATCATAAGAGGACTGAGAAGCACCCACGGGTTGGGCAGCACCTAGGTCTTTAGCAGTCTTAGCAGGAACAAATCCGATGTGTGGGAGCCCAGGCAACTAGAACGAAGGGAATGGTTAAGTGGGAGCAGAGAAGGGGAACACACAGAGTGCTAAGAAACTGAAAAGTCTGGCTATGATTAAGAGAAGTGAAATAAGGGAGCAGCTGGTAGAAAGTTTGTTTTTCAGTAATAGCTTTTTAAAATAATCATGTCGGCATGCTGACAGTAAAGATTCAGTAAAGAGGAAGAAGGTGGGGGAAGAGGGACAAGGGACTGAAGATGTTGAGATGGTGAATGGCATGAGGCCCAGGGCATGTCCACAGGCCTTGGTCTTTGCGGGGGAAAAAAAAGAAGCTTCCTTAGCTGTGGAAGAGATGGAATGCTTCAAACTTCTTAGTGAAGTGGGTAGTGAGATCATCTCAAAGCCGGTGGGAGGAATGGGGACCAAAGGTTTGAACAAAGAGAACATATAAAATCACCATGCCATAAAATGGTAGAATAAATTTATTTGAGAAACACAGTAATGCCACTAGGCAACACTTGAGTCTCTGAGTTTGGTTGTCAAGAATATGTAGTAACATCAGCTAGCCCAGTCAGTCTTTACTTCTCTCAACCTCCTTTGGCATCTCTCACCCAGAGCCAGTTTCTGCCATTCTTCACATCACATGACGACAGACAACAATCCCCATCATCCAAGACCAACTAATCCCCTCACAGCTGCAGGTGCTGATCCTATTCTTCAGGCCCCCACTGTCCTCTCCTCTATGCATAGCCTCTGTCCAGCCACCAAACAATCACAGGAAGGATGGAGGTGACCTTCTTGCTCGTTCCTGCCCATGTTCCTGGTGTTCCACATTACTTTAGGTCTGGAGAACATAACACAACCCTCCCTGGGAAGTGAGATTCAGCATTGACTCGACCTACTTCACTTTTGTGTAGAATCTGATGCTAATGACAGACAAATAGAATTGGTTGGCCATGCCATCCATGTGTGGGCTATACAAAGATAAATAACTACATAAATGGGGAAGGCAGAAAGGTTCTCTGGGAACATGGTACCCGTTCCTATGTCCCACAAGTTTTCTGGAATAACATAAACCATAAAATACTAGTAAGTCTCAAAACAAAGACATCTGATGCCTCCCACAAAACTTTCTTGCTGTCTCAGTACAGAACCTTTGAAAAGCATAAGCTTCCCATACTGCAGAACTAGACAATCAATGCTTTGACTTGGTTTTGAGCTGTTAAAGAAAAATATACCTATTACCCAAATGGGTTCTTTGTTATTTCAAAGTCTGGGGCTAGACGGAACATACATAAAATTTAATATGAAAAAGCTGTGCAGTTTAATCTTGACAAGCAGGAAGCCAAGATATTGATGTGTAGCTTTTAATCTGACTTCAATTTCTGACAATATCTTTTTGAGCTCATATTCTGGCACCAAGATCAAATGCCCTTATTTATTGGTCTCAAACAAAGAAGGACCTATAAAAAGGAAGCCACATTCAGCAGAAATCCTTCCACATACTACCAGTAGAATTTACTCAAACTGAACATTGTTTTTCTTTTTCTCTCCTTAGTGGAGAACATGGAAAGCAAGAAAGAATGTATTAAAGTTCATTTTGCTTTTTCTTCCCCAAACTGGAATTTTAATTTTTGGTGTAGGCTTAGTTCAGCTGTTACCAATTTAGAATGTGAGAAGAGAGTGAGCAAAATATTTCCCAGAGAAAATAAACAAAAACAGACAAACAGAAAACACAACTACCACCCCAGATTCTAAAAATCTACAAGTAAGTAATTTCCCATACTTTCCCTAGTAGATATCAGCTACCTTTCAGGTCATGGCCTCAAATGCATAAACAAGACCTTTGCCAAGATGAGTGTCAACTGTGTTTCAGAGACAGAGTTTACGGGGCAGTGTGGGAGGATCTCAGGAAAACTGCAATGCGTTTTCCAAAGAGCAGTGCACTTGCATTGAAGACTGTGGCAAGACAAGGCAAGTGAGATGAATGGCTCCTATTCATCTTTTTTAATACACAGAAAAAATGAAAAGAAATGAGGCAACCATATCTGCATGTGCTTAAGCCATTTCTCCAGGGCAGCAGTGGTAAAGAAATTCAGTAAGCTAAAGTCAATTCTTTAAAAAAAAACACAGTAGAATTAGAAGAGCAGAAAGGCTGATGAAAAAAGCAGTTCACTCATCTCAAGTAGAAAAAGCTGCCACGAATATCAGCTTGGCATTACACAGGCTGTACTCTCTCAGCGTCAGCTACTCAGTACCTGACAGTTCTTAGTTGGTGACAACTTACCTCCTCTTAACACTTTTCTCTAGTGCTGACATCTCCAGGAGCAGGACACAGAAATACAAAACCATGGCAATTCATACAACATTTAGATCCAACGAAATGGGACCACCCTTTTGCCCTCAAAAATTGCGTTCAAACAGAATTTTCTTTTACCTTGGTCTTTTCACCAACAATGTTCTTTTCCAGTTCTGCTATCTTCCGGTTTAGATGATCCAAGATCTCCTTCTCTTTCATCAGCTCAGTTGTTTCAGATTTCTGCTCTCCATCCAAAAGAGCACATTCCATATCCAACTGAGGACACAAAACAAAGCCCAGAGGTGTTTCACATTCAGGGCAGTTCTTAGCTACTTACTTTAGAGGTACATTTTTAATAGCTACAGATTTCAGAAAGTAACTACTGTGTCAGCCAGACTGTGGGGCCTACAGAGCATTTCAGAGAGCCCATGTGAGGCTCAGGAGTCCTACAGAAGAGAGCTGAAGAGCCTAGAATATAAGAGAAATAGTTATTCAATTTTTCTATGATGACCCCCTTTCTGCTTATTTCTCAAAAATATTTTGCCTATTTGCTTAGATTGAGGCTCAAGCATGAACCATCTAGGGAACCACCACGTCTTTCTTTCTTTGTCCCTAGAGCATGGGAAGTAAAAATTACACTCAGCCCAGCATGCAAGCACTGCATTCCTTAGCGATGCCAGCAGGAGGGGCTTCCAGGGTTTCTGCACAAGCTGACAGGTGAGCAATCCCCTGCCACATATGGGGCTGTCTGAGTCATCTGTGAGTACAGACACGCAGATCCTGCCTAGGCAGAGTTATCTGCTCTTTGTCACTCCATGGAGGTAATGTAAAAGTTGCCCCTCCCTTCAGTTCTAGTTATTAATTCTGTAACCAGAATTATAGTCTGTCTGTGTCTGTCTCCTCCCTGGTTCTAGAGGACTTTCTAGAGTCCTCTAGAAAGCTAGGTCTATGTTTGATTCACATGTAAATCCACTATAGTACCAACATGATATCCAATTCATAGTGAGCACGCCCAGAAAATATTTGTTGGATTTCTACTTGAACACCTAAATTCATGTTACCTCAGCTCACAGATTTGTAGCAAGTCAGAAAGCATATACAGCAAGTCCTCTCTTAACATCATCAATAGGTTCTTAGAATCATGGTGAAATGATGTTTAATGAAACCCAATTTACCACAGGCTAGTTGATATAAACCAAAGTTCCTACAGTATCTCATTAATGTTAGAATGAAATGAAGTTGAACAAAACGTTATTTGAGAACTTGCTGTACTAGTTACAACAATGTCAGTTTATACATAAAGTACATGAAAATGGCTGAATATGTCTCTCTCTTCTTATTACAAAAAGGAAAAAGAAATGTACAAAGAAGGCAGTTTTATCCTGTGTATGTACCCACTGAACAAATGTTCACTTGTGTTGACTTACGTATTGTTTCCAATGCACAGGCCCTCATGGACAGCAATATTTTTAAGCTAAAAAACAAAACAAAACAGGGAGATAGTAAAAAATGAACTCATGGTTTATACCTCTCGGGAAGATTCATCCATCTGGTCATTTATATCTTTGATTTTTTGTTCCAGTTCCTCGAGGTTGTTCAGGATTCCTATCCGGGCCTCTTCCATGGCAGCTAGCTCCTGGATCCTTTGCTCCTCACTTATACCCTCTGGCGTCTGTAGTTAATCAAGACAGAAAAGAGATACTCATACTTCAGTCCCAGAATTTCCCAATTTATAAACCGGCCCCAGGTCTAATGTTTCCATCTCCATGCTTATTTGGATTCTAAAAGCATCCTTAATGGTTTAATAGAGACTCTGCATTTTCCCACAGAAACACTCAGCAGTTAGGTTCTTAGCTCAGCTCATAGTACACAACTTAAATTCATGAATTTATATCTTTTTAAAGCTGAAATAACTAAGAGGTTATACAGATGAGGGAACTGTGGTCCACAGAGATTACAGTGACTTCTCTAAGGTTACACACACAGTTGGGCACAGCAGAGATGCAGAATCTGGATGAGACTGGGACATATTCCTCAGGTATCTCTTGGGCATGCCTGGACCTTTCACTGCAAACTCCATATCCCTCCCACCTCCAGGTGAGTACACCTACAACAGTCTTTGGAATCTCTATCATACTACTACCGGGTGCCCCTGATAAGGTTATCTGCACATGGGCTTTCATGCTTATTTATTTTCTTTCCAACACGAGGTGGGGAAAAGCAAGGGCAGGTCACACTTGGCCCAGTCTCACGGAAATGTTCCACAAAGTTAGTAATCAGGACAAAACAGGCTTAATTACTTCTGTGACCCCCCTCTCCAAATGATTTAAAACTAGACTCAATATTAAGTCAATTCATGTGTTAGCACACTACTTATATCCTATAGAACTTTTTTCCCACATAATGTTTAAGGCATTAACTGGGCCAGTGGCCTTCAGTGACAGGAAACAGGACATTGGCCATCATTCATAAAACGATTTCATAAAAAATTGAGTTCCTTAGTGAGAAATGAGAAAGTCAAGAAAGAAATTAAGTGAGAGAGGGCATATTTTCAGTCCTGCACAGTTATGACAGATGCCCAGGGAAAAAAGGAATACTGATCACACACACAGCCAAAATACAACAGCTTGTTATTTTAAGAAGAGAATATAGTGAATTGCAAATAGCCTCTTCTTTCAAGAACTTCAGGTTAATATCTTGCATATCACCAGGTAGAGACCAGTCTTTCTGTATGTCAAGGAATGCTGGTACTTTTAAGTTGTATTACTCTTTAAAAAAACTATTTTTTTTGTATCAGTAAGTCAATGGTTCCACAATTTCACAATTAGAAATTAAAAGCAGCAGCTCAGATAAGTAAATTATTGAAGATAATTCACTAATCATTAAAAGGAATATTCAAATTAATCAGAGAAACCATTGAAATGTATTGTACTTCACTATGTTCATTCACTTCAACAATCCTGAAAACAGCTTTAAGAAGACAGGCATCATGTTGTGTCCTTTATTCTTTACCTACTGAAGGAGACTAAGTAACTGAGAAGTCACAAGTATCTCAGGTTAATTAGAACAAGGGAATGCAGACCTTCCAAACTTCGACATTTGGCTTCATATTTGCCACCTAAAATCTGTACCTTATTGACTAATAAAACATCTGTGACCTTTTCATCACAATGAAGCTCATTGTCCTAATGCTAAGGTGCCTGCTTCAGGGCCCGAGGAATGCCCGTGACAGTGACTGGCATTCCGAAATCACCGATGAGTAATCCTAGCAGGAAAGCTTCAAGAAGGCCAGTATCCTGTTGGGTCAACATTTCATATTAGATTTCAACTTCCAACATGTTTTAAAAATATCTCTCCCACAGGTGGAAGGCACGTGGTAAGAGAAAACAAAAACTGAACAACCTGCAAAACTGTAAAGATAGGTAATAGCAGTGATTATAAGTATCTATATAATTCAAAGTTTCAAGAAAATTTATCACAATAGGTATACTTAATAAAAACAACTTGAGAGGTTGTTTATAGCAATAAATAGCATCTAGGAAATGACTGGTTTTAGTGTTATTTATAAAAAACAATACCTCCAAAAAAGTATTCTAAAATTCTGGTTTGTAATAGAATGTGGTGAGGATATTGTTATCTGATTTATGTCTAAATTAAGAAAAATCAACAGAGAGCCATGGTGTGGTGTCCACCGAGTATCTTCAGTATTATGGTGAAAGAAAGCTTTCATTTTAATCTCTCTGGGATTTTTAAAAATTGTACTGGATAGGATCCCACTGAAAGTGACATGTTTTAATAAGCCATTAAACATGTATGTGTACCCCAAATATGCCATTTGGAGGTAACTTGATACACACAGAGAAAGGGGAGAGAGAGAAGGAACAAACAATTTGCACTGGCCTTTTTTGAGGATCTCTTCTTAGAAATCTCTGCAACCAGTGGAGGTTGCAAGCGTGAGGGCTGTCCATGGTCAATAGAATGATGACTCAAAAAGAGAAGAGTGAAAAATTCTTATAACAAAGAAAAAATTTTTTAGTAACTAGATGAGGTGATGAACATTTACAAAATGTATTGTGGTCATCATTTTGCAATATATGTAAGTGAGGTCATATACTGTACACCTTAAACTTAAATGGTGTGGTATATTAATTATATCTCAATAAAAGTGCAAAAAAATGGAGAAGAGTGAGCTACTCTTAACTTTCACCTCAGGTGGTAGTAGATATGTTGACAAAAGCAAATTAAAATTAGCATATTTCGAAGGTCATCTGTATCTTTAAATATTCTGTGAAGTAAGTTCCAGAATGGTAGACCTACAGTTTCCTAAATATCATTGAAATCTTTGTTTTATTAAATCAGATTAGAGTGTTTTTCACATTCCTCTCTTCGTTGATCCTTAGACTGATGAATAACAAATGCTGTCCTTTGTTAATAATTCAGTGAGCAGATTACTCAAAGTGAAAGGGCATCTAAAACTAATGGCCAGGACTTTTTAAAAAGATTCTTCTACCTCCTGGCTTCAGGTAATATATGTCTGTCTTCAAAGAGTAATAGGCAAGCCCTGGCTGGGTGGCTCAGTTGGTTGGGGCACCCTCTCACACACTATGGGGTTGTGGGCTCAATTCCCGACAGGCAACATTAATGTGTGTTTATCCATCTATCTATCAATCATCTATCTATCTCCCACCCCCCTCTAAAAATCAATAAACATATCCTTGGGTGAGGATTTTTTTAAAAAGTAATAAATGAAAATGCATTCCCTGGCACCCAGGACCCTCTTGCTTGCATTCTGTTAAACTGCTGTGTGGTGAGCAGAGGAGCTCCTGATGTTTCCTGTCTCTCAAGGAGGCAGTCTTACTTCTCTCGCACAGGGATGCTGTGCGGAGCATCAGAGGCCTGCTATTCCACAAAAGCACATTCGAGCAATGAAAAACATCTGTCACGATCTGCTCATTTCCATACCAGTAGCTTTCTTGTCATAGCCCTCTTCAGGAGGAAACCTGTCTTCAAAAAGACACTCCTTAGAGAGAGCGCACAGCTTACCACCATGCCAAAACTAGCAGCTGTCCATGAAGGAAGAAATGTAAAAGGATTTAAGATAAAAAGGGGGCAAAGGATTTCTGAGAAAACACAATGTCTGATGACAACAGGTCAAATTATCAAATGATGGATCATTTACTCTGCCTGAACACCAACAACTCTTGATTTTCCTCCCATATCCTAGTTTCTAACATTTGCATCATTCTGGCAGTAGAGACAGCTGTTCTCTTCAGAGTTCCTCTGCACTGAGGTAACTCCACTGAGTCAGGCAAGTGTGGTCATTAGAAGAAAGAAGGGATGAACAGTCCAGAGTCTCAACGGTATTGACATACACAATTGGAGAACTCAAGGTGGGTAAGGACTTCTGACCAGGAACATTCAAAATTTTTTTAACAAGAAAAATCTTGTTGCAGTCAAAGAAACAAAAATAAAAACAAACACCTAAATTCTCCTGAATAGTGCTCCATGTGATAAATTACTTCCAGAATTTAGTGCGCCTTTCTCTTAAACAATCAGTAAGTGTCCTTCTCTTAAAACAAAAATATAACTAATGTATCTGTTTATTTTTGGTTCTTGGGCCATGACTACCAAGAATCTCAGAGATGCACTTAATGGTCAGAGTTAACTTAAGTACATTAATTAATTAGTCTTATTCATCCTTAAATAAATAAATTCTTGTGATTATGGTACTGGCTTTTCCAGGATCTGCTTTTCCTTGTCATTTACCATCTTGGTGTTCTAATTTTATTGTAATAAAATATTTATCTTTTAATATCTTTTATTATAAGCATTCTTAAATCCTTTCTAAAAAAACAGGTAAGTAATTTTTTTAATCTTATAGGAAAAAAATTCTTAACTGTGTGAAAAAAAAACCACCAAAAGATTTTCCTTGAACTCCATTTTAAAAATCCTTAAATTTGGAAGACATTTTTAAGTCAGCAAACAACCAGAAGACTAAATAATAATTATGATAACATATTAAACTTTTATATTTCAAAAAATATCACAAAGAAAGTCAAAAGTCAAAGCTAGCACTCATAATAAAAGACTAATTTCATTACCATAAATAGTTATTACTCAATAAAAACAAGACATTTTCAAAAAATGGGTGAGGAATATGAATAATTGTGTCAAAATACAAATTAACAACTAAAAATATGAAAAGATGCCTACCTTCATGTGTATTAAAACAAGCTAATTAAAACACCTATTAACTTAGCAAATTGAAAGTTTTTGATAATACACAGCCTTAACAAGTGTATGGAAAATAAGATGTTCTCATAAAATAAACTTTAGCGAAAGTGTAACCCTTTTGAGAGTGTAATTTAGAAATATTCATTAAAATAAATAATATACACTGGTTTGACCTAGCAATTCCACTTTTAGTACGTTATCCTACAGATAACATTTGCATATATCCTAGAATATTTGCTGTGTGAAGATTTTATTAACCAAAAACTGGAAACAACTTAGATAGTATTTCCAAACAGTACACTAGTCAGCCATTGAAATGACTGAGGTAAAGCTGTGTATACTAATATGCAAAGATGCGCCAGACATTTAGGGAGGGAAGAATGAAGACCATTATGTGTGCGTATGCGTGTGTGTGTCTATGACTATGATTTGGCTGTATATGCACAGAAATATTAGGAAAGCATGTAAAATACTTTAACTGTGTTTATCTCTTAGGTCACCACTAAGAAAGGACAAAAGGAAGAAAAACCTTTCTTTCTACTTTCCTGAACTCCTACATTTTTTTGCAGTGCAAATTTATTACTTTATAGTAAACACTACACCTTGCCGATTACCTCTTCAGTGGAAGCTTCACTGAAAACATTTTGGAAAGCAAGCACCATAAAGTGTCTATAATCTCTAGGCCAATGCAGATGCATCGTCCTAGGCCCTCAATCCCAGTCTCTGTGCTCTGCCTCCTTTACCTTTGGTAGGATACTTAGGTAAGTGGATTCGTTGGAAGCTTTCAGAAAGGCAGAGGGGGGCGGTGGGGGAGTCCTGGTGAGGTCCCTGAGCAGCTCCTCGTTCATGGCGCTCCTGGGGGAAAGGAAGCTGGCACTGCTCTGACTGAGGCTCCCAAAGGCTGCCAAGTCCGCGTCATGGCCAGAGCCTTTCTGGTGGCACCTGTATCTGACATCGGGGCTCACCAGGGCTTCTTCAAACACAGACTCCTCATCAGAGAGCTGCAGCTTCTCAAGTTCCTTATTGATTTTCTGTACATCCGCCACCGTGGTGCCAGTGGACAAGCAACTGTCAGGCTTTGAGTATTCAGCACAAAGGCTGAGGATCGTCTCCAGACGCTGTCTCTCCTAAAACACAGAGGGGAGGGGAGGTCAGTGAGAACAGAGACAACTCCCAATAGAAAGACTGAAGAGGCTGGGACCACTGGTGATTTCATCCCACACATAAGCCCACAGTCTCTGACAGATACATTTCAGGATCCACATGACACATGAGCTAATAATGTCTGATTTCCCTCCCAAACTCCCTTCTGGGCTGCCCCGTTCATCTGTATATCCCAGTGCTGATCCTAGCATGGAGCAGCACTCAGCAAGACTTTTCTTGCTTTATCAATTCTCTAAACACTTGAAAGGTTTTTTTTTAATCTCCATTTTTAAGCTCTTCACTCCCACTTCTCTACCTGTACCTATCTACCTTCAACAATACCTAACTCTTTCATCACTACAGACTTAATATTTGCCCTTAAAAGCAATTCTCTAACTTCCCATTATCATTCTCCTGTTAGACATACAAAAAGAAAAATGTGACTTTAAAAATTTTTTAATTTAAAAGGCATTAAGTAGGTCTTCATTTATTTTCTTGAAATGCTCCAAAATTTTCAAAACATTTTTGTGTTTTCACCATGTAAAGGCATTTTCCACCAATTTCTCACATAAGTAATTCAAATGATAAGAAGGTGGAAATGTTGCATAAAAATGAAGAAAATTTTACACCATCACAGAAAGACATCAATGTGTTTCATATTCTGTGATCATCAAATCTTTGATTTATTTATCTGGAAAATAAGATGGTAATTCATTTGTTTTTAAAAATAATCAATATATAGGCCACTAATGTCTATAATGGTACCACTACCTGGCACTCACCAAACTTCCCATGCAAAGCAAATAGATAAATATGATTCTTGACTCCAAGTAAATTTACTGTATATTTGTGAACAACAGGATATAATTGACAAAGTGCTTATCAGAAGCCTAGATAGCACTGTTAGGGTTGGGGAATCTCAACATCTTCACGTTAATTCTAATGCCTAAGTGGAAAGAAGAAAACAAACTGACAAAAACCATCTATTATGATTTCTACTACCACACTTATAAGAGAATTCAAAAGCCTTCTAGAGAAAAGCATTTTCCAAACTGGTTATCAGTAACAAAATAGAAAAAATTTTAAACAGCACTGGGCTGCTGTTTTCCATTTCTAATTGCAGCCAACCTGTAAAGGTAAAATTCTGAAGGCAGTTCACTTTTGAATAGTCAAAGGACTATCAAATGGAGACGTCAAATAAGTATAGACCAATATAATTTCTGGTTTCCACTAAATATATTCATTAAATGATGATATAGAAATCACTTAAGTTGTATCCAACTTTTATCTGTCCTCTAAAGCATTCCCCCAACCACCCCACCCCCAAATGCAATACCTTGACAAAAGGACTATTGAACTGGTTGCTATAAGCCCCCACCTCCCTCTCACTGTCTGAACTCCTGGACTCCAGCTGCGGCTCCGTCCTCATGGCCTCTTCCCACCGCAGGCACTCAGAGCCATGCAACCTCATCCCAGGCTCTTCAGCACCTTGTTCACCCAGGAGCCCCGGTGCTTATTTATCTCCACAGCTGCCACCAGTTGCCAAGCCCTACCCACCTTAGCTTTATGGGGAGGGACTGGCCGGAGGGGGTGGACTCAGCATTCATTGTCTTATTTTAAACTTCTCCAACAATCCAGAAGAGTCTACATGGGAATACCCAAAAACAACCTGCAAGGGCATGTATGTGGAAAGGGACAGGAACAAGATGTCATATTTTACCCTCTCTCAACAGCATCTGCATTAAAGGCTAATCTCCAAAGAAGTGTTCTTTCTACCCTGTAGGTAAATTAAGTTGAAGCATCTACACTCAGTCTTTAGTAATCTTTCTAGATCATAGTGTGTATACATTTGTCTGGACATTAATTCCATTTGGGATTTTCTGAAAGTTGTCAGTTTCCATCTACCAGGGCTCTAAGGGAGTGTGGTCTTTAAAAGCATAAAAGGTACTTCTGTCTAGCCTGTAATACATAGCAAAATTCCTCCCACATCTATTTCCCAAAATAGTTTCTTTTGCTGCCAGTGCTATTGCTTAATTCCAGAGGGAATAAATGATCCCAGCCTTAAGATGAATTCTATTTCAGAGACTGAAACGCAGCATTCAAAGGCTTGTGCACAGGAAGTCTGGTATCCTGGTATGTGCTTCTCTCTATTCTTATCACCCCATTCACAAGCCAATCTGTCCAGCGTTGAATCTCTCTGTCTCTCTGTCTCTGTCTCTCTCTCTCACATACACACACACACACACACACACACACACACACACACACAGCCCTGCTGCCCATGAGTCTGTAAAAAATCCAGCCCACACTGAGACACACAGGCCCCATGAAAGCAGCACCGAAGAAAAATGATGAAAAGCGGATCAGAAGAAAGTCAAGACATTTCAGAAAGCACCATAAGAAGCCTTTTAAGGAAAACCCTGAACAGAATTTACCCTCAGACAATAATTCTCCTTTGAGCCCTTTTCATTCCAGAAGTTCTGGAAGGAATTTCTTTGTTCCTTTCCATTCATCACACCAATATTCTCCACTCTGCGTGACCTAAAACCAGGGCAACCACTCCAGACCAGGGCACTGGGAAACAAATAAGGCACTAGTAATAATTACTCTGGATCATCAAGTGCAAACTGGGATTGGAAAACTACCTAAAATTTGATTTTCTTTGGTGTTTTACCTGGCAATGTGCTGAGCTAGGAGGCTACCCTCCTGGAGATCTATAATTCCCACCACCTCTCCAAACCAGCATTCTACTGTGCATCCTCCTGAGGAGCCACTGAGCAGAACCTAGGCATCCAATGGTCCAAGAAAGTAGGTAACTTTGAGTCAAACTATTTCAAATACACTTTAACTTTTTCCCTCTCCATTTTCTTTCCTCCATCTCTGTGCACCACGTATATCAAAGCAAGCTTTGAAAAGGACACAAGATCTTAAGAAATATAGCTTCAGAAAGTGGTGTGCAATTCTTTCCCTTGAGTTTAAAAAAAAGTTGTGGGCTGAGTGTATGTTTTATGAGCTCAGAGCTTTCTTTCCAGTTCAGAGGCACGTGTCTGGCTCTGCTTCTCTGCAGTACACAGCCCTCATCCAACTCCCAAAATCACTGAGTTTCCCTGTAAACAATCCCAGCCAGTCTAGGCCATAGGACTGTAAATATAATGCAGAAATACATTATGCAGAAGACCAATTGTTGATACTTACACACAGGTGAAATCTTTTTTAAAAAATTCTCCCCTTATAATTACATATATTGTGTCATTTATTACATAATACACAGGGTCAATCTTTAATGGTTAGATACAATTTAGCTTAAAGGAAAATTATTTTTTATAATATTAAGAGGACTATTATAACAGACAAGAATGACTTTACTTCTCTCTACTGTTAACCCTTGAGATTCAGTATATCTATACTCTTCAATTTAACAAAGATATTTTAAGTAACTTAATGCCCAATGTGCTGGGGATACAAAGATGAAAAAAGGCAGCATTTCTACCCTCAAAACTTTAACAGAAGGTACAAATGAGTAATCAGTTAAACAAAACAGTGATAACAAAGGTTTTCAGAAAATTTATGGGTTCATGTATGAGGAAATACACAAAAATCACTGAGCAAATTTGGGTTGAGTCCTGAAGAAAAAATGAGTTTTTGTGGCCTATTGAACAGTAGGGAGGACAGGACATTTCTGTGAAGGAACAACATCAGCAAATGCACAGGGTCGTGGAACACCACAGTGTCGCTCAGTGATCAGCAACTGCATACAGTGCTATGTGGCTAGAGAGATGGGGTTCTTCATCAGAAGAGAGATGAGGTACCTGAAGAGAAACAGGCCAACTTCCTTCCTATTTATATCAGGACTCAAGGGATCCCAATAGCCCTACACAAACTTCTGGAATAAATTCATAGGGCATACCACCAAGAGTCAGAGACTGTGGTCTGAAAGTGGATGGCAGCATGAAAAGAGCCGGGCTGACAGCAAGTAAGCAAAATTTCTAGGATTCCATGAACACATTCTCATGTCTTAAATTAAGTGGCTAAAAGTCTTCTATGCGAGTCTGCTTGTTTTAAGAGATAAATCCCTTGGGATAGTTACTGGGGCTCCTAAGAGAACTGGGGCTCAGTTCTCTTCCTGGACACAGTATAACAATTCTTCTCTTCCCTGCACCCAAATTAGATGTGACTGTCACACTTTCACTGGCTAATGAAATGTGAGAAACAATGTGTGTGACTTCTGCCTGAACAGCGGTGCATGACTCATTACATGCCTGTCTTTGCCATGGCAGAGTGACAGAGTGCTGTCTCCATCTACCTGAACCCTGAGTCTGGAAATGTGGGGTGCAGGCTTCATTCAACCCGTGTTGGTCATGGGGGGTGAAGGAGAAATAGGCACATGTTGCTTTAAGCCTCTGAGATGAACGATCTTGTCTTTTTTTTAACCCCACCAAAACCCTTTATACCTGACAAGTCTTACTTAATTTCAGGCAGGTAACTGGCCCAAAACTTAGAGATGAGGGACTTAGGGATTCTCCTAAAGGAAGCAGAGTTATTTATTATGTAATAAAGTACCTGGCTTTGCCCAAAGAGCGGTATGGTCCTTGCTGTTGGCTTCAGGAAGATAAGCTATGTCATACACAATGACATAGATTTTTGTTTAGGGCAAAGCTGGCTGCACCTGATAATCTTAGGGTAGAGGTTGGCCACTCCAGAAAGACCAACCATGTGAGTCAGTGTAGAAGATTTGGGTCACATGGTCTCAGTTATCCTAGAGACAGAGACTAACCTCATGGACAATCCATCCATCATGCCCACATGATGAAGTCCCAATAAAAGCTTTGGACACCAAAGCTCAGGAAAGTTTCCTTGGCTGACAATAATTCAGTGTATGGTCACACACCCATGTGGGTAGAGTAATGTACTGACTCCACAGGGAGAGGCAGGTGGAAGCTTCACACTTGGGACCTCCCGACCTTGCCTTACACGGTTTTATCCTTCGGCTGATCTTTATCTGTAGTCTTCCCCCATAATAAAACAATAATCGTGACTATGACCTCTTTCAGAGGGTTCTGTAAATCTTTCTAGCAAATTGCTAAACCTGAAAGGGTTTTTTTGGCCACTCCCTGAACTTGCAATTGGTGTCATATGAAGGTGGTCATGTGTGGAGACAGTGACCTTTAATTGCCTTTGCACTTGCCTAAACATTGCCTTAGTATTTTTTTTTTACCATTTTTTGAACAAATGACCTAATTAAGAAATTGTATATATAAGTAAAGAGTTTTTATGGTTTGGTTTTACTAAGTATCTTCATGGAAGTCAGCTTAATATCCAAGAAAGCTTTATTTTATAGTCTGTCTGGGAAGTCCATGTTCCAGCTTGTTGTCAGTAAAGTGCTTTATTCTGCCACCTTTTACTTAAATAGATGTGTGTGTGTGCCTCATTAAGAAGACTGAGCTGAAAAGAGGCCTGATGGACAAATGAAAGAGTAATGGTTTTGTATGATTATAACTGTTCTGCAGGTGACTGCAAGTTATTTGGAGAATGACTAAAAATATGTCAGCTACTGATTGATAAACATTTGTTATGTGCAGATTACTACCAGGATGCGGCACCGTATATAGCCATTCTCCACCCACAGTAATGGAAAACTAGGTACTGAAGGAGAGTAGACATGTACAAGTAACTAAGATAGCATTTCCCGTGCAGTGATTTTTCAGTACCTGCTCCCAAAATATACTTGACGCACTCTTGTATGCGACACACTGCCTGAAGAGATCAAGGTCAACCTGCCTAAACTCCCTGAAGTTCCCTCCTGTATCTGTCTGATCCTCCTTCTTCATTGTACTGTAGTGGCTACGAGCATGAACTCTGGAGCCAGACGGCCTGGGTGTGTTTATTGTTTGTTTGTTTGTTTGCTTATTTGATATTTTTATTACATATCAAGTTATACTTTGAGCAAATTATAGAGAATGATGTTAATAATTCTAGAATTAAAAATAGGATTCAATCTGATGGCTGGGATTCTAGACTTGGTGCTTTTGTTTGACCATTTGGAAAATGAGGAAGATGATATGGTATAAACTGATTTTATAATAATCTTTTAGTACAAGATTGTTTTTGTCTTTTCTTAATTTAATTTAATTTTTTCTGGTTCTGTTGTTACTTGTGTAGCCCTGGGCAAGTCATTCAACTTCTACCTGTCTTAGTTCCTCATGTAAAAGGGGGGTGTCTACCTTATACAGTGGCTGAAAGGATTAAAATATGTAATAGAATATAACATATGGCTGACACTTAGAAGGGAGTCTGGGACAAAGTAAACACAATACATTATCTAGGAGAGTCCCTCAGGCTAAACCCTCTGCCTGCAACATTGCACCCATATGCCCTGGCACTGTCCTTGTGGGATGTCCCAATTATCCATTCTCCTACACTTTTATTTCTTCATTATTGACTGCTGCCTCACTGTCTGAAAATGTCCGTGATGCCCCTAAAAATAATGAATGAAGTATCTTTATCAGATTACTCAGCACATCTACTCTTCTACTTCCCTCCTCCTTTCCTTCACACACCTACCACCTCCACACCCCCAATCACAAAGAAGTTGCTAATGCTTAAGCTTCACTCCCCATCACTCCCAGCCGTTTGCAATCTGGAACTGTGTGTCCTGCCTGTGTGCAGATGGGGAACCTATAAGAGGTAGGGCACCTCCTATTTTTTCAGAAAAATTAGGAGTAAAGTGACCAGAAATAGAATAAGTGCTTTGTAATAAAGACATCAGGACTTTTTATGAAGGAAGCTCAGTGCTGCTCTTGGAAATCTCCTCCCTATAGATTGAAAAAAAACACTAGCTATAAAGAAAAGAAATTCATGTGATCACTATAATCATAATTTCCACTTGGTATCTAAGGCAGTTGACTATTTCAGATATTGTTCATCTTAAATGGACAGTGTTTCAGAAGAGAAATCTATAAGGTGCCTGAGCCCCTTCTGTCAAAACTAATGATGCTCTTGTTCCCCACAAGTAAAGAAGCAGGACAGGCTCTCCTGGTCAAGATGGCAGTGTAGGCAGACATAGCTTACCTCCTCATACAACCACATCAGGATTACAACTAAATATAGATGAACCATCACTCAGAACCATCAGAAATTGAGTTGAATGGAAGTCCAACAACTACGGAATTAAAGAAACCACATCCATCCATACTGGGAGGAGGGGTAGAGACGGGGAATGGGTTGGCCCCACATCCACGTGGTAGATGAAAATTCGGGAGGGATATCTCAGGAGTCCCAGCCCCATATGAGGCCCTCAGCCCAGGGATCCAGTGCCAGGAAGGTAAGTCCCTCCCTAAAAACCAGGGGGATTGAGTTGGTAGAAGAAACTTCTAGAGTCCCAAGTAGTTCCTCTTAAAGAACGAACACAAAAATGTATTCAGACTCACTCTTTCTGAGCTCCAGCACTGGGGTAGTAGCTTGAAAGGCACCAGTGGCTGACAGGGAGGAACTGAAGTGTAGGGTATCAAGGAGAGCTCACCATTGTCCCCTCACAAAGCCACAGAGCCAGCAGGCAGTTGCCATGTCTAAGACTCCATCAACTTGGCTAACACTGTGTGCTCCACCCTGGAAATCCCCAGAGACTCCATCCCACCTAATTTACAAGCTCAACCAAGCTGTTTTTCCATATGAATGGCTGGTCTGGGCTCATGCTTCACAACTTACTAAATTTTCCCAAGCAGCAACAGCTAGCCTCAGTGAGCCTCCATCCCCTGCACTCCTTGCTAAGTGGCCCCAGGCCCAGCACAAGTAGCAGCCATCTCAGATTGCTTTATAGCTCAGAAAGGGTGCCCCAAGCAAAACACAGGTGGGGGCTGACCGTGGCCTGTACCACCCAGGAAACCTCAGAGCCTGCACACCTAGTGGATAGCTACAGACCATGTCAGAGCACCACCTCTGTGCCCTTGCACAGCTGATCCTCCACAGAGGACCAAGGTTAGTGTCAGTGGTCAGAGTCAGTCCTTACAGCTGACTGGCCTGGGTAAATCCCTCCAAATAACCTGCCAACAGCAACCAAGACTCAACCACAAGAGGAGGGAGGGTATAGTCAGCCCACACAAAGGGCCCACCTTGAGTACCCAGCTTGGGTGATAGCGGAAGCTGTGCCACTGGACTCTACAGGACACCTACCACATTAGGCCACCATACCAAGACAGGGAGTCATAGCAGCTCTACCTAATACATAGAAAGAAATAAGAAGGCTGCCAAAATGAGGAGACAGAGAAACATGCCCACCCCAAAAGATCAAAACTCCAGAAAAAGAACTAAACAAAATACAGATAAGTAACCTATCAGATGCAGATTCAAAACACGGGTTATAAGGATGCTCAAGAAACTTAGTGAGGACCTCAACAGCATAAGATAGATAATCAGAAACAAAGGATAAACTAATTGAAATAAAGAACAATTTACAGGGAAACAACAGTAGAGTGGATGAAGCCAAAAATCAAATCAATGATTTCAAACATGAGGAACCACAAAACCACCAATCAGAATAAGAAGAAAAGAGAATCCAAAAAATCTAGGATAGTGCAAGCAACCTACAGGACAATTTCAAGTGTTCCAACATTTGCATCACAGGGGTGCCAGAAGGAGAAGAGGAAATTGGAAATCTACGTAAAAAAAAGTAATTAATGAAAACTTCCTGAATTTGGTGAAGGAAATAGACATGCAATTTCAGGAAGCACAGAGAGTCCCAAATGAGATGGGTACAAAGAGACCCACTCCAACACACATCATAATTAAAATGCCAAAAGTTAAAGATAAAGAGAATCTTAAAAGCAGTAAGAGAAAAGCAGGGAGTTACCAGCAGAGGTGCTCCCATAAGACTGTCAGCTGATTTCTCAACAGGAACTTTGCAGGCTGGAAGGGATTGGCAAGAAATTTTCAAAGTCATGAAGAGCAGGGACTTACAGCCAAGATTTATCTTTGCCCAGCAAAGCTATCATTTAGAATCAAAGTGCAGATAATGAGCTTCCCAGACACGAGAAAACTAAAGGAGTTCATAATCACCAAGACATTATTATATGAAATGTTAAAGAGACTTACTGTATTTTGCTGTGTATAATGCACAGTTTTGGGCCCAAATTTTTGAGGTAAAAATAATGATGGGCATTATACATGGGTATAATGACTACATATCATGGGTATAATCATCCCATGTATAATGCACACAAAAATATGGGTGCAAAATACAGTATTCAAGAAAAAGAAGATCAAACCTATGAACAATAAAATGGCAATAAGTACATATCTATCAACAATTGAATCTGAAAAACAAAGAAAACAAGAAGAACCAAGATAGAACTATAGACACAGAGAACATTTTGATGGTTGCCACATGGGAACAGCGTGTGCAGGAATAGGTGGAGAGATGAGGGGATTAAGTACAAACAGGTAGTTACAGAATAGCTGTGGAGATGTAAAGTGCAGCATAGGAAATAGAGCAGCCAAAGAACCTATACGCATTACCCATGAACTTGAACAAAAAGATGTGGGGATTGCCTGAGGAAATAGGGGCTGCTGGGTGGAGAGGGACAAGGGGGAAAACTTAAGACTACTCTAATAGCATAATCAATAAAATGCAATAAATAAATAAAATAAAAATAAAATAAACAGATAAAATAGAGAAATGGGAGAAATGTCCAATAGTACTACCATTTGTTTACATTTTTACCTTGGCTTAAGTTTCAAAGAATCTTTTTGTTTGTTTCCCCTGAACAACCAGTCTTTAAAACACAACTCATTTATATAATTTTAGAATATTATGTAATATTTTACTTTAAGAAAAAACCAATACATGAGAGGTACCAAGACCTTAAGCCAAATCTTCAACATTTAAAAAATAAATCTATCCTAAAAAATATAAGGAACTCTTCATGCATAAAGAGGTTGGTAATATTAAAAAGTAGTAATATTATGTGTTAAAATTTAAAGAGCATGCTACAGCATTTTATGTATAGAAACTCAGAATAAGCAATAACATGTTTTCTTTCTATATTTGAGATATTAAGAAAGTAACATTTTCCTTTCTTCTAGGACAACTTTGTGATATGATAGAAAAGACAGACTTTCAAAGTTCCAGTTCTGTTATTCTGTAATGAAAATGATTAATAATTGTCTGAGAATCTTGTTCCTTTTTTTCTACTTAGCATTTTTTCAAAATTGTCTTTTCTTGAAATCTAAATTAAAATCCCAGATCTGGGACATGGTTTTAGCAATTTTGAGCAAGAAATATCATTTTTTCCAAACCAAAATTCTTCAACAGACCATGTCCTGACAGAAAGGTTGGCCCTGTAGTCACTTAGAAGTCAGCAGAGCAAAATTCTTGAATGTTTTGAACTTTGGAATACTAATCTCACTGACCTCTGCTTCTGGGAAGAAACACTAAGTACAACTAAGAACCCTGGACATTTTATAATGTGTAAGACAAACATAAAAGACTCTGAAACATGGAGAAAAAGCAGCAAATAAGCTAGGAAGTAGGACCCAAGGAAAAAACACAGAACCAAGTTTCTTGGGACTTCCTTTGCAGCATAAATCCCCGACTTGGAGCTCAAGACAGGCAACAACATGCAACACTCTGCCTCAGTCTGCAGAGAATTATGCAGAGAGAATAAAGCCAAACTCAAAAGGTTACATAGCATAACATTGTATTTATGTTCTAGTCTTGAAATGAAGAACAGATGAGCGGTTGCCAGGGGTTAAGGAGATGAGGGTAGGAAGAAAGTGGGAGTGGCTATAAAAGGGCAACAGGATAAACTCCTGTCGTGTTAGAAGTCTTCTGTATCTTGACTCTATGAAGTTCAATATCCTGGTTGTGAAATTGCACTATAATTTGCAATATGTTACCACAGGAGGAAATTGGGTGCAGGGTACACAGATTCTCCATGTTATTTCTTGTAAGTGTCCATGAATCTACAGTTTCCTCAAAATAAAAAGATTAACATTTTTAAGTGTCTTCCAATAGGTCTTAACTGGCAATTTGAGATGGCCGAATCAAAATTCTTCTGCTGAAAAAGTGATGAATGTGTTTGTATTATTGTATAATACTTGTTTTGGACTTTAAAAAAAAGTGCAGACTTTTTAAAAAAAGCTCAAACTTTTAAAAACATTCTTCACAGCAAATATTCCCATAAAGTTTTCTAGAACTGGGGAAAAAATTCTCATTGTCAGAATTAGCCAGCACAGTCATAAACTTATTATTTGATGAGAAAATTTTAAAAGGTAGATCATAAATGGCTTTTAATTTAGAGATACTCAGTAATTTGACAACAAATACAGGAATCACTTTTCCTTGAAAGTGTCAATAGTCCTCCCTCACCACTCCACTTACATGTACCTGTAGGTATAGACATACTACATTTTGAATGTTCATCTAGTTTGTACGTTTTTCTATGAATTTTATTACTGTCCTTTATTTCTTATGTAATGATGACTCTTCAAAAATACTGATTTATCATTGCTAAAGAAGAATGAAACTTTTTCAATAGCGGACATGGTGGCATACAGGGACTCCTTTTAGTCTAAATTACCTTTTGTATTTCAGCATTTAGCCCCAGAATGCTGCAACATGCTAAGTAAAATCCACAGTACAGGTCCCTAGATTCTGAGCAGGAATTTTTAAATGTGTGGCACCATCAAGAGGCAACAGCTTATACTGCTACTGTAACAAGAACCTAGGGTTTGCCTTCAAATACAGAAGCACCTGCTTTTAATAATAACTGTCATAGACCAGTGTAACACAGAAGTACACTAAGACTAGCTCTGTGTTTCCCCAATGTTGAGTTACTAGATTATTGCTAAACACTTTTTCCTTTTTCAGCCCCCTCTTGGCCCTATAATTGAAGAAGAAAAATAATGCAATAACTGTTTTATTCTAGGTTAACTGGGGGCTGTTGACAATCCTAATTTGCTAATGATTGGCTGTTTCAATATTTACTGAGCATCTACATATATGCCAGCAATTTGCTTTTTAAAAGATAAAGTCTTTATTCTCTAGTGACTCAAGGTGATCCAACATCAGAAAACAGTCTTTTTTATATTACCACTAGTTACAGATTTACACGTATTTTATTAGAAGTAAAAGAAGTCAGCTTAGAGAATGGGTAACTTGTTTAGGCAGTAAATAGCATCACAATTTAATTCTGTGCTGTCCACTATATTATAACTAATTTCACTTGTTTTCTCATTTTTCTTAACATAAGATTTTAAGTTACGTGATTCACATTTATGGTTCACATTGTATTTCTGAGCTAGACTCTATAAACCTTACAAACAAGGCATTAAGAGTGAAACTATCCAAACAAGGCATAAAAGTGAAAGCAAGCAGAGATTGGCAAAGAACCAGTCGTCTGCTTTAAACATCAAAGCTAAGTAAACCAAGGCTCCATAGAAACAAGGCTATGCTAAATCTGAAGACTAAATCAATTAATGTAATAATGGACATTCTGACTCAGAACGTAGGAAGAAATTTATAATTTCTTAATATCCCTTTAGAAAGCTGGAGCCACCAAGTTTATTTGGTTAGAAGGACCAACCTCTCACCCCATTTGCAGTTGATCTGGCTCCCTTCCCACTAATGCAATCATTTTTTTAAAATTAAAACTACAGTCAGGATGTAGCAAGAGGAAGAAGGGCCACATCAGGAAGGAGATGCCTTTCAAGTCAGATTAGAGGACCAAACAGTTTTCAATACTGAAGCTTGCCTTCACATTCCAAACACATTCTTCTTAAAAAAGTAATAATAATACTATGGCTAAGCAACAATAGTCATCCTCTTAACATTATCCATTCTGCACCCACCAAGAAATGATGTCAAATTTACAAAACAAAAAGGGGTGAATGCCCTAATTTCTTTTCTGGGGTAGAAGCCACTGAAGTGGATGCAGGGAGAAGCAGGTGGAGGAGCAACGCACAAGCTACAGGTGGCATGTGACTTTCACCTGGCGATCCTCACTCTGCTGGGGTTTCCACGCAATTTTTCCCAGTTATAAACCCCGTTCACTCCCTGGTCTTTAAAATAGTATCTGCATCTTACCACCATGAAATGAGAGACCATATATATTTATGTTATAGAATTCCATAATTCCTTAAATACGCTCAATTATACTTTTAATTACTTTTGGAAACACTAGAGGTCTATGGTCTTACTCAACAGTACACAAGCCTTGGTTTTCGTATGACCTTGCAGAGCACCAATCCTTACAAAGAATGCTATAAAATTTCCAAAATAAAGAAAAATAACTCATTTTCATCTTTTTATTTTTAATTGAAAATTGGGAGTGAATTTCTCCATTTCTAGGAGTAAAAAGAATGCATCTATGTTGAGATATTTGTATTTTGTATACAGCTTCACTGTTACCTGGAAGGAAGTGCATACACTTAAGGCTGAAATGCATGGGAACTAGGGGTACACAGCCTATAGTACAGAGTAAGCAGAGCCTCAATGAATGCCATAAATAGGTATCAAAAAATCCACTTACTGTTCTCACAAACTAACATGTATGCATTTCTTGCCATTACTCTAGTCATCTGGCTAGGGGTGGATACACATCAGTGAGCAAGACAGACACAGTGCTAGCCTCTTACAATTTAAAATCCTTTAGTTATAAACTTTCCACAGGAGCTGTTGCAAAATACCTTCCAAATGGTGGAGAATCTTTGATCCAGGCATTTTACCTATTCAAATAATAACTACCATGGAAACAATATATGCCTCAAAAGAAATCCAACCTTTATCTTCCATATGCACGTAAAAAGTTAGAAAGCCCTCTTCCATGATGCCTGATGAGAGCTGGCATCATATTACATGTTTGAGAAATGAATGCCAAGTTTGGTCCTACATAGTTCTAAATGGCGACAATGTTGTTTATCAGGGCACCACAGATGACCGTTGTCAACTGGAAAGTAAATACTGGATTGCTACAAAGCAATTTGTGGAAGACCATTGGTTCTCCACAGAAGCACAGATGCTTTTGGTAATGGAACCAAATGAATACTCTTAACAGCAGTAGGGTTTGCTTTAACATTGTTTTCCCCTTCCTTGCCTTTCTAAAATGACTTTAACTGCCCTCAACCATAAGAAGAACAAGATGGCCATTGCTACCTCCATATTACTGGGAGGGTATCAAATGAGGTATCAGGTATCAAATGAGATTAATAAAAGAGTATTCTGGCTACTTTGTAAAGATTTCTGTAGCCTCTGGAACATCTGTTTGTCAAACAATCAGCATTACCCCACATGGAAAATCAGCATTCCATTACATGGAAAACAGCTCAGAACCAGGAAGTTTAAAGGATCACGGACCAGCCCTAATGACGTCATGATGTCTATGAACTGAAGCACACACACTTCATGCACACACGACCCTCTCAAGACCTCACTTACACCTAGTAACTGTTAGTTTTGGAACATTTTTAAACAAGGTTTGATATCTGATTTCTAAAATCATAAAAAAAAAAGAGAAAGAAATGGCTGGCACCATGACAAAACCAAGGTTTGACAGCTGAGAGCAAGAAAGAAGGAAGAAAAATTATTCAAAAAAACTAAACAGCTCAACTAGCACAGCTTTTGGAAGCTATTTAATGTAGATTTCAAGAAAATTATGATGCCTCATTAATAGGCCCTTGGAGACTCATAATTAGGGTTCAGACTTTAAGACTCAATATAATTAATTACCTTGAGTTTTCAAATAAAGATTGAACAAGTAAAAAAAAAAGTTGAAACACTGCTATAATTAAAGCTAAGCTAAAAAAATACCCCAGAAATTATGCTTTGTGAACCAGCTTTGTGCCTGCTTGGTGTCCTCATTAATGAATTCAATAAATCTTTGGCATCTCTTCATTCTGTGTTTGTGTAAGAGTTGTGTTTATTTTTTGAAAATCAGGCTGTGACAATGTGGAGGTCCCAGTGAAATGCCCAAGTGGACTGCATCGCACACGAAGCATGTATCTCACGGGCTGGAAGCCCAGGCAGAGCTTTTCTTGGCTCCGTGGGCGAATCCCAAATGACAGCACAACTTCACCTTCACTGACTCGGTATTCTCTGAAGGTTTTGTTTTCCTGCCCTATGCTTTTGTTTTTGTTTCTGATTCTCAGCCAAGTTTGATCTGGGTTTTGGTCTGCACACAGCCAATTCTTATGATCCCGCTCGGTGGTAGCAGTGACTGGGAAGCGGGTTTTATGGTTGGACCACTTGGTGATCTGTCCCATAGACCTGGAATCTATCTACTCTTGCTCAGGTGAGAGGTGACTGGACATTTGTTAGTTGTTGGTTTTAATTTGTTGGCTGTTTTTCCTACTTCTGAATTCAAATTAGGACAATATCTGGCACCCAGCTGATAAGCCACCAGTCTGTTGAGATCTGGAAGAGTGAGACTTCATGTTCCAGTGTTTACTCTTCACCTGCAGCTGAAGCAGAACTCACTCAATAAGTTCTGTATCTGTCTGTGTCTCTGTGCCCGAGGGGGGAGATCACTGTGTGGGAGATTACATTATTGTCCTATGTCCTAAGGACAATAATGCATTAAAATAAAGGACTTCTGCTTCTGATTAATTTATAGAGACTAATAGCATTTAAATAAACCTAACATTTTCCAAGTTCTAGAAAACAAATGACTCTAGTAATTTTAATGTGTTCCTCATTTAGAAAAAGACCTTTCTCATCCTAACTGCTGACTTTATGAGCATTTTTTCCTAGAAAATAAGTTTACGTGATTAAAGCAAATGCTTATATTAAGTCAGATTGATTTAATAAATCTTATTTTTAAAACAGCTCTATATCTTTGCCTTATTTTATCAGTGTGTATGGTATAATACAAGTGTAATTTCATTTTTAAACAGGTTGGATTTGGTTTATCATAAAGAGATTAGTTTATCTGAGTGTCTTAAATGTCATATATTAGATAAGCTAAGATTACTTCCATATGATGCTTCACATTGTGAAAAATATAAAACTTGTACTCAACTAAATAAAATTATAATGGTAATCAATCTTTTTATATCAATAGTAATTATGTTTTATATGTATCAGCTTAAACATAATTTCTAGTATCTTTTAAGTACTTTTGTCTTAAAGTGTCTGGTTGTGCCAGTATGTGAAAGAAAACCATGAAGAACAAAAGTTGATGAAAATTTAAAAAGTGCAGGTTTGCAGAAATGGAGCTTTATTTGACTTGTTTTATAATACCTGCAAAGAGTTATGTCTATAAAGACACAACAAAATGTTAAAATTTTGGCAAAGTTTATAAAACTTTGGTAATTATTTATGAAGTAATTATTTCTTAAAAAATGACATGCACAACAAGGGCCCTATTAATGCAAAACTAAAATGCAGTTATCTCTATCGAAATGACACACTGATCTTGGAGAAATCAGTCCATGCTTACAAAAGGCAGTAAAAGTGTATTTTTCTATGTAATCTGCCCAGAAATGCAAAGTTTCAGAATCTCATAAGAGTAACTTTGTGTGCATTATGCTAACTGGGATGTATTTAAAGTGACAAAAAAGTTTCTCATTTCCAGATGACTTAAGATTTCTTGTTTTTTATAAAATAACTTACTGCCACTTAATTATTAGATAACCAAACCGCAAACACTCGTTCACAGGCACAGACAACTGGTTAATATTTGATTCTCTTTTCCCAAGATCAGATGAAAATTTAGAAAAAAAAATTTTCCCAGATAGCTTTCATATCTGAATTATCTTTAAATTTTCCCAGAGGACCCTTGGGCAGTCACAAAGATTTATTCCTTAATCTTACCCCCTAAAATGCTAGAGATAATTAGGTTTGTTTGCTATGCCCCTTATTTACAAATAGGTCAACATTGTCAAGAATTCCATAGGAAGATTGATCAAGTCAAATGAGAAGCTCAGCCTTTCCCAGGCTAATTTCGTACAGGTAAAATACTGTGATACATGCCCTGGCTGGGTGGCTCGGTTGGTTGGACTGCAGTCCAGGACACCAAAAGGCTGCAGGTTCAATCCTGGGCAGGGCACATGCCTAGGCTGCAGGTTTGATCACAGGTCAGGTGGCATACAGGAGGCAACCGATCAATGTTTCTCTCTATATTGATGTTTTCTTTTTCTCTTTCTCTTTCTCACTCCTCCCTCTCTAAAATCAATATGCATATCCTTGGGTGAGGATTTAAAAAATATAATACAAATAAGCTCAGAGATCACATACTTATAGAAAGATCTTGGATATATGCCAATGTCCTCATCTTCTAGTTTTTACCCTCAGGCGAAACACTGACTAAAAAAGATCAGCATCTTATGCCCTGGTAGAAGATTTTTAACTTTCCTTCTTGCTGATATTTGTTAAATCTGCCAAAGATGAACCATGGCCACTTACTCTTAACCTCACCAGTAGTCTCTGCTTTTCTCTCACGCTTCCCTAAAGACTCTGCTTAAGTTGTAGACTAAAATGTGCCTTTAACAAAGAAAGAGAGTCTCAGAGCCTCATGGATAGAACATTATCAGGTACTCTTTGCTCTTAATAGTTCAAAGAATAGACTTATGGGTAGAGGTTTCTGAACTGACATTACATAGACAAGTAAAGGATGAGACCTTTTCAGTAACAGGCAGCTGAATCAGATTTTCAGGGCTTCTCTTAGTCCAGAAGTAGAGGAATTCACATAATTAAATTAATGCTCCAAGAGGCAGAGGAATAAGAATTAATTACATAGAACTAGTGGAACTGACATAGGAAATCTAATTTCTAAATGTAAATATGTGTTTTGGAAAATTATGGGTATTATTTTCAATGTTCTGTTTTCTGATGGGAAAACCCTTGAACATTCATCTCGATCTATCTCTAACCTTCAATTTAGTTGACTCTGATTTTGCAAACTAAATGAAACATTCTTTTAATGGTAGCTGGTCCTTCTTGTTCCCTCAGGTTTCAGGGAGAACTATTTTTTCTAAAACACTTTACTTTTTAATGGCAGTAACATTACTTGCAGAGGCTCAAGAATAATCTGTCCTCGGTTTTACTGAGATGTAATCAGACAGACCACGCAGCAGAGGCCAAACCTAGAGTGTCATACTTAAAAATAGCCTCATTTCATCAGCTATGACAAGCCCATTATTAAGGAAAATAACTGGAGCCAGTACCCATAATGCTCTTCCAAGAAGCTCCATTAGGATCTATAGGGGGCTGACAAGACACCAGCTTTACAGGCAGTAAGGAAAGTCACTGCCTCAACTGCCAGTAACCTTAGCAGACATGGGGACACTAGAGGGAAGAGGAATTCACCAACACTTATAAATGCTAAAGATGAAACCCAGTAGCAATGAATTTTGAGGTTTGTTTCATATCCTTGGAATAAAAGAATAAATAAGAGCATTTGAGGAAGATTTTTGGAGTGATGGACACCACTGAAATGCTCTCCTAGGTTTTTAAATAAATGATTAGAGAAGTTAATTCTCCGGCTTCATAAATAATAGTTGTTCAGCACAGTACAAAGCTAGGTTTACTATCCATATACAATACTGCTTTCACATGTTAATCAAAACTTCCTTCTGACTGAGCAAAAAGGAAAAGGACTCATGGACATGGACAACAGCGTGGTGACTGCTTGGGGGAGGGGGTATAAGGGAGTTAAATGGTAATGGAAAAAATACAATGAAGATACATTTAAAAAAAAAAAAACTTCTTCTGGACTTATGCCAATGAATTGAGCCTAAATACAATGCCTTTTGTGACCATGAAAAATATCTGGAGATTATGATAACTAAGGAAACTGCCATATTTGAGCATCATCTAACAGACCGACCCAAGGAATGTCTCTCTAAGGATATACACACATTTGTTTTCATTCACTATCACATACTAGGATATTTTGAAACTATAAGAATAGACATTAACGCATCACATCTGAGTAATGCAAATAGTTCTTTTGCTAAAATGTGAAACAAATTTTGTCCTGTATAGATGCCAATAGTTTCTGACCACTATAATTAATCCAAATGTTACAATTGAATTGCCCTATAGGGCATTAGCTAGTCTGATATATAATTCCAAAATCTTATTCTAGCATACTTTCTTCTGGTAACTAAAATATTTTTTATACTTCCACACCTTTGTAAACCAGTTTTACCACCCTGCTTCTTCCCTCATTAAAGAGATACATAATTCATCATTAATGAATCAAAATAATCTGACACCAATTCATCCTATGAGCAAAAACAAAACAAATTTAAAAAACCCTTATGCTTTAAAGAAAAGAGAGCAAAAAATGTAGTAGTTTCTCTCCATTCATTATGAAACTCTCAAGGAATGTTTCTTCCTTTTTCATTATTTTCAATATTTTCCACAACAAGCGTAAATCCATTTTAAACAGAGAAAGACGAGGCAAACAGTTTTGAGTATGTGCAGTAGGGAGTCACTGTGGGTACTGAGAGACACGGCTGCAGGGAGCCTGAGGCACGTGTGGGGCGTGCAGTGCAGAAAAGAGGTTAGACACCATGTAGGCAACCTTTCACTTTTCCAGACACCTTACTACAGAGTCCTGCCTAGATCTCGATGCACTGTAGTTTCACTATTTCTATCGCACCATGTACATGCAAGTTTGATGATATGCATAATACAAGTTGGCGTTTCCTCACAGCCTTTAAAAAAGAAGTTTGTAAGACCTAAGAAATTCAGTAAAATTCACAACTACCTTTGTTAGGCTTCTCAAGAATTTATACCTGTGAGAATTCTGAAGAGCAACTTAACATAACTTTGGGCAAATGTAGCCTACCAAACATCCACAGGTGACTAAAAACAGTGATCTGGGAAGAGGAGAGAGACCAGTAGAAATTCTAGGAAGGTTCAGCAGTGGCTGGTGCCCAAGGAAATTCTACTTGCCCACATGTAGATCCTTGGAGCTTGTCTCCAAGAATCTGTTCAATGAAACAGTGAGGTCAAGTCAGATGATTACCAATCGCTCCATCTCCTGCTCCCTGAGTCTCTCCTCCCTTTGCCGCCGGTGATAATCCATCAGGTCATCGCGGCCTGAAATGGAACTAATGCTGCTTTTCCGTTCCCGAAGGGCAGGCTGGGGAGTTCCTGAGGCCTGTCTGAGGCTCTCCAAATGGGCATCATCCAACTCGACAGATCCACAAGAGAAGTTCCTCCTGGCCGTAAACACTCTGTCTGGCTCTATGGGAGGAAATGAATGGCCTGAGCTGGTCCCGGAGTAGGAAGCCTTATCAAGGTCATCAGAGGTACCGGAGGAGGTGGAGGCCAGAAGCATCTTCCGAGCCATGCGAGGACTGCCGGGGACACTGAGTGTAGAACTTACATAAGGACTGCCCTCAGACACAGAGGTTTTGTAAGGTAAAGCCCCTGAGCTCAAAGAAGAAAAATTCAGGTAATTGTCATTGTCTATTACGCTACGAGGTAGATCTTTTTCCCCCAATTTTGTTCGTTTGGAATTGCCCAGAGAGTTTCTTGGAGGCACACTGAGAGGCTTCAGCTGGTTCTCTGTGGCCCTGTGCAGCCTGGGGAGCGACCGGCTATAGGCTCCCATGTGACTCAGGCTGCTCCCCGAATACTTCCTAGTTCTTAAACTGATGTTTTCAGACGCTGGCTCCCTGTGTCTGGTCAACTTGGGCGGAAGCACCAGGTTGTCCTGGATGCTCATTTTTCTGGCTTGCTTTGGACTTGAAGGCATGCTCGCTGCCCCTGACCTGCTGATTGGGGAGGGGCCAGTGTCTCCGAGGGAGCTTCCATTCCACATGGCCTGAAGGGAGCCAGATGCCTTTCGGCTTTCCAGCCCCCCGAGAAAGTACACATTATCATGGGATTTATTCCTTGAGCTATGTTTAGAATAGGGAGGCTTCTCGGAGAGCCTCAGGGACCTCTCACTGTCCCGGCCAGAATAATTATCGAAGTCCGCTTTCCCACGTGCATAGCCGCTGAGGGAGGGTGAGGCACTGCGTAAAGGAGTGGGAGGCTTCACGGCAATATTTTTGTCAGTTCCATCATAAGAGAATGGCTTGCTCCCCTGGATTTTGGCCAAGGAGGGGTTACTTCTGACACTGGTTCCCAAAGGGGAGGGGCTTCTTTTTGCAGGCACAGGCTGTGACAGGGTTAAATAGGAACCAGAATAGTCTCCGTTGGCTTTAAATCTCAGGCTGGAAGAATATTTCTTTGGGCTCAGGCTCTCCATCGTGTTTTGGGAATCGTTCTCCAGGGAACTGGACGCAAAGCTTGCCTCTAAACTACCGTTCTGTTGTTGCATCTGGCTATGCTCTGTCATAATGTTGCTGGAATCTGTAAAGAAAAAAAAAGAGAGAAAGTTTTACTTAAAGAAGATTTAAAAAGACCAAGCACTTGTCAGCCCACATCTGAACAAACAGACTTGCAGCCTGCCCTAATGTAACCAACAAACACAATCTCTCTTTTAGTAATAAGCCTAACCAAAGTATACTGCAAAATAAAGGACAATGAAGACCACTAATGTGGGATATTTTTGTTCAAAAGAAAAAAATAATTCAAGAGAACATCAGTGATATTTGAGAAGAACAAATCCCTAAACACAGGTGAAGGATTAGGCTGGCACATAAAAAACGAGCATTTCCCCTTAGTGTCCTAGTCCTGGGCGGACCACCTGCTTCCTGAGCACCTAGCAAATGCCCAAAGGGACAGATGATGTAATGGGCCTTCCTTTAGATGTCTCTGCTAGAATCATCAACTGTGCAAAAGTAAAGTCCTGAGGAAACAAAATTCACACTCTGGCAGAGAAAGAACATGCTATGTGAGGTGCTGACCAAAAACATCAAGGTTAGAAGATGGCTCTTTAAGAAAGGTTGCAACAAACCTTCTCAACAAAATAGACTTTCTTACAGCTCCTGCAACCACCAGAAAAAGGTGAGTAATAGAGGAAATAAAGGAAAGAGTGTTCCCTAAATTACTGCCCTATTGGAGATAGGATGGGTGGGTTTTTAAAACCTGAAACTGACATATCCTTTGAGTTCCCGGGTACCCCAAGTGCACCATACTCATCCTTGATCTCAAACTCCCTCCTCTTCCAGAAGTACCTTCTCCATCTTTTGCACCTGTTTGAATCCACCCACTCCTCAAGATTCAGATTAGAATTCTATCTTCCATGATTACAATTTCTCTGAAAATGTATGCATCCATACAAATATTTTTAGGCTCTAGCTTGAACAACATTAACTGAAGAAATAAAGTTTTAGCATAGTCTATGAAACTATATTTGAATTACAAAGTATCACTGCAAATGAGAAGGCTTATACATCTCACTGAGGAAAAGATTTTCTTTAGATCATCATCAAAGTGAAAGCACAGACATTTCCATGGAACTCAGGCATGGCTAAGGTGGTCCTCTGACTCCTCAAGCCCCTCAGACACTAGTTATCACATCTCTGGTGTCTACCTAAACAGTGTCGCTTATGGCTAGTAATCAATTTCAGAATGTGCTTGTTTCTGTAACTAGGCACAAGATGAAGGAAGAGAGTTATGTTTCACATTTCTCTCTTATCTCCACCCTCGTCTGACTCCCACTGTCTCATAGGTGAGACACTCAAAGAAGACAAATTTTAATTTCAATCACAGCCTTCCCCACTCCCTCTCAGCCCCAGATCAAGGAACTTCATCTTGCCTGCTCAGCCTCACAGACTTCGCAGGCAAATTCAGGACAGCCTAATAAGGAACTGCTTTTTGTCCACAGAGTGGGACTCAGAAACAGCCTGGCTGCTTAAATCCTGGCAACGGACTTAGTATTATACATCACCCTATAAAGCTGCAGCTTCCCCCAACAAGCTCCACCATGGGTTTCTTATCTTCCAACCGAAAGCCCTGCCCTGATGAATAAAAGCATAATTATCTTTTGAAATGTCCTAAAAAAAAAAGGAATTCTCCTTTAGAATTGCCTCCCAGCTGGAATCCGGGCCTGCATTTGGTTCTTGCCAGGTCTTTCATTCCTCAGGAACAGCACCATCTCTGCCCCCTGAGACAAACACCCCTCTCAGCAACTACCCACTACTACCATTCAGACCTGGAGAGCAGCAGCAGCCTGGTCTGAGACTTGTCTCACCACACCCTCTTGGAGGACTGAAACCAAAATGACCTCTAGGCTTGGTCCCTTCTATTCCCAACTATCTTCATCTCTGGTGGGTTTGCAGTCCCAGCAAACTTCAGTCAATTCCCTCAAGTTACATACCTTTGAACTGAGGAAACAAGAAAATAGGTGGTGCATAGTGAGGATATTATGGCCTTATTTATTATGAGGGGGTTAAGGAACTCCCTCCTTCAGTAACTCTTCTATCCTCTATCACTTTTCTATCATGTCCTCCCTCATTTTATTTATCAACAAATCCTACCAACACTGTCCTTAAAACATATTCTCATCTGATCATTTCTCACCATTTCCACTGCTACCTCCCTGTACAGGCCAGTATCTTCTACTGCCTTGTCCATATGCCTCTTCCCCTACAACAAGAATAACCATGGACTGGAAGCATGCAGAAAAGTTAGCAGTGGTTTTATCTAGGTGGTGATTTTTAATTCACCTTTCTCATAGTAGTTTTTTACTATTTTCCACAGTTTAAACAATGCATTTGGGTTACTTTCACAATTAGAAAAAAAAAACCTGCTTAGTGTAAAATAGTAAAATACAACCTATAGCAATACTTCATTTTCAGGTTAATCAGACTTATTTTACCTAAACTCCTGACCAATTTTTGAGCCAGGTATTAGCTCTTCCAAAAAAAGTTTATTTGAAAGAACTTTTGATTAGACTAACTTAATATGAAAATATTTGAAGACTTTCACAAATCTTCTGAACTCTTCTAAATGGCTCAGGCAAAACTGTTAATTATGATAATTTACCCAACTTATATTTTATACATCTAAAAAAACCACAAAATCAAATACAACACACTCCCTAATATGAACAGTATAAACAGAGTATTTATTTTTAAGTCTCCAGATGTTTGCTGAACATACCTTAGACAATAATATTGGTATCCTCATTTTTAAAAAATGTACTTACTAGGATATTTTATGATTTCATGTCATTCTGCTTATTATATAGAAAAAAATTTAATCTCAACAGGTAGTTCTAGGTACTTCATCAAGTAGGTATTAAGTGCCTACCACATATCAGACACTGGTATGCAGGCATGAATGTTGCCCACTAATATTCCCGCTCTCCTCCTTCCAGAAGCACAGCAGAGTTGCTCTTCCTCATCCCCATGACATTCGATGTGGTTATGTTCCTTGCTTTGAGCAATCAAATGTGAAAGTGACATGTCAATTCCAGGCTGATCTGTCAAGAACTGGAGCATGGGTCGCCATTTCCACCCTCCTGCACACACCCAAGTCTGCGGAGGCTTCCTGAGGCCACACTCTCCAACGAGGACACCGTGGAACAGGGCCCTTGCCAACCCTAGACTGCTGTAAGCCCCAGAGATTTGGGAGTCTTTCCTAGGAAGGTGTTAATCCTCATGAAGTGCCTGCATACACCAGGCCTTGAGCTAGGCACTGGAAAGGATGTGGTCAAAGATGCCCTGTCCTGCCTTTGGGTCGCTTACAGACCAAAGAGGGAGACACACATATGAACAAATGCTCTAACAGTGTCGCCCACACCTAACCTCAGTGGAGGACTGAATTGACAGACTGGTGAAGGGGCATGAAGGGAGGCTAACCCTGCGAGACTGGTAGTCTGGGGGAAAGAATGACAATGAACTTAAGTCCTACTGAAAGAAAGGGAATTTGATGGCTATTATCCAATAGTAGCATAAAGCCAGGTCCACACCTGAAATGTTGTGATTTTAATGCTACAAACTAAATCCCAAGCCCATTTCAGGCCAAATTACTGGTACATCCAGTGAATATCCTGTCTCTGACGAAATAAAACCTGTGTAGAAAAAAAGCCAGTTATTTTCCATATCATGCTCCTTAAAAATCAAAAATGTAACTTTCTTGGGATAAACTGTATTTAATAATCATGCATTTCCCTCCCGTAGTTAACCCTTTCCCACCTCCGCCACTGCGTAAGACATGCTGTCCGGGCTTCAAGGCAGGTGCCTGCCCTCAGAGTGACTTACATTGGACAGCATCCTCCAACCATTTAGGATATTTTAAACAAGGATACAAAAGGAAATCCGTAAGTAAGGTGTTAGAATAAACAAAAAGGGAACTAAGGCCAGTAGGGAAGACTTTGGTTTTAAGGTAATGTATAAAAAATGAGAAACAGAACTGAGATAGGAAAGTTATTCCCACAATGTGCAGACACAGCAATCCAGAAAGCAAGGCAGAGCAGATGTTACTAAATAGAAGTCAAAGCTAAGCAGAAGCCCAAACTTTGAGTGTTAAATATTTACCCTCGCAGTACAGAGTTGAAGGGTTAACACCTCATGTCCAAATGGATACTTGAAAGTTTAATATTTGACTTAGAAATAGAAGATATTGATGTCATTTTAGGTAAAATGTATTCATATATTTCACCCTGTTTGCAGTTGCTAATGCTACTTAATCAACACAAGTGAAATATTACCAAACTATTCCCTTTCTATTTGGGCCAATAAACTGTAGGGGACCTCACTGCCCTGCAGGGTGGCAACACTTGGTTCACCCTCCACCTCACACACAGTCTTATAAAAAAAACAGAAATTATTTAATTACTAAAGATTTGTTGGCCAGTCAAAATACAATACCAAAATATTCAAAATAATATTGGCTGGAAGAAGATATCTGCTCGGCAGCCTCCAGGGAGAGACTAGCGGGACATTTGCAAACAATAAGCCACATCTGAGACGCAGCCACACAACGCTGCTCCACCACACATGTTTGTAGGAGAAAGTCACAGATGATTGGGATGGAAGGACATTACAGAAAATATTTAAAGGGATATATTCATGTTTGACACCCCAGGTTTTCAGTTCAACCTTACTGGGTCTGTTAAAGATATATAAAAATTTGTACATTTAAAGACTTACCGAGTAAGGAATGAATGTGGCATTCATTCCTTTTCCTAAAGCTTAGTTGACCTGCCACAGCTGAGTGCATACGTATACTCATCTCAGCCTGCCACAAATGAGCGCAACTCTGCAGGTGGACAATCTGCCACACAGGTGGCATTTCCGACCCAAGGAGTGACAAGAATGGCTGTTGACACCTCTCTCTTTCCCCACTTCTGGAGTATTCTTTTTGTTGCCTGTGAGATCACCTGAGTGGAGTCTAGAAATGGGGGAAGGATAGGAGAATACAGAACAGTGTGTACTGAAAAGGGGATTTTATGAAAACTAACCCGACAGGGTGATCTGATCATAAATTCCTAACTGGGCAGGTCATGGTGGATGGTCATGCTCACGCTCCAAGCATGTAATCTCTTTAGTAAAAGGTTTATCTTTGCCTTAAGCAAGCCCTGTCCAATGTTCCTGTGCATTTAGGTTAACACACTTTTGAAATGCAAACTGCCATTCTAGGAAGCATTGTTGTTGCTTTTTTTTTTTCAGTGTGCTGAGGTCTTGCTTCTAGGCAAATCCTGTTTGGCTCAAGTAAATTTTTATAAAAATTCTCTACAGGTTTGGACATTCTTATGTGTGCAACAGTAACCAGTAATGTGCCTTGAATGAGGATGAAGGTGTGGGCAAGGAGAGAGGAGGCAGGAGGGTGGAGAATATGATGGAAGAGTTGGGGTTTAACTCCCCAGCAAGGAGAGAGCTCTGCAGAAAGATGGCATCAGAGACTGCAGCTGAGGTTAGGAAAAGAAAGGAGGAGCTAGGTGGAGGGTGAGAAGAACACTGCAGGTGTTGCCCAAGTGCCAAAGGAGAGCCACCCCCCCCCCCACCCCACTGTGCAGGGGAGGTCTGTGTTCACATGTGTAAGAGAAGAAGCGAGGAGGACTCCAAGGTTTCTACACTCTTGTGTTTATTTTGGGTTCCATGTCTATTTTATGTAAACAAAAAAGTCTCCAGGAAATTATAAAATCACTGCATCATGTTACTGTGGAAGTGTAACCGTCCCGTGGGCTGCAATGGCTGCATGTGCAGATCCACAGAAAGGGCCTGGGGAAGGCATCTGGCGCCCACGTGAGAGAAAAGACAACACTGGGGAGTCTAAACAGGAAAGAAGCTGAAGTGTTGAAACGTTTGGACTTACTTTCCAAGCCATAAATTCAATCCCCTCAGACCTCTCGTTATTCCGTCACCTGAAACGCACATTACCGCCTGGTCAACTAGAACATGGCAGGAATCAAGAAGAGACCTCAGAAAGATACCACAGACAGTCCCAGTACTTTTTTCCTAGAGAAGAAGAGAATCACTTGATAACTTAATCTCAAGGATCATGTTCAAAAGTGTCTTGGTAGATTCTTTTCTCTTTGGCTCAATTCTGGCATTCTTTTTTAAATATATAGTTCTCCAGCTCCATTTGTATCAAATAACATCTCAGTGAAGCCGATCCCCTCTGAACTGTGTCACCAACAGTGAATTTACCGCACTGTGAGTGCTAGAGCTGTAGTGATGTGGTTTCAAGGCTATGAGAACATGCCCAGGAGCAAAGTTTTAAAAAAATTAAAGAAGTTTTTGCTATGCTGTGTTGTGCTGGAGGAGAGAGGCTTAGTCTGGCCTATATAAATGCAGTTTTCCAGGTAATTTACACCAAGACAGTTTGGAGAGTCCTGAATTATACAAGTTAGTTGTCATTTTACATCACAGTGCACAGACACTTCTTAGATCACCTACTACAGCAGGAATTAATGAAAGGAAGGCTGCAAAAATAAGTGATAGAAAAATGGAAATCATTTTGTATTTCTGGGGGAAAGCAGGGACATAGATGAGAAGCAAATTCAGGAAAAAGTAATCTCAAACAAAAAATCAGGAAGCATTAGGTTAAGATTTTTACTTTATAACAAAGTTTGCTCCTCCACCTGGTCCTACAAAAGGGCCCTGAGAGCCAAGGGGCTGGCTCTGGGGGAGTATTTGTTGCAGACAGTGACTGCTGCCTGCTGTTCAAAGCTCTCCCAGAACACTGGTGGTCCACAGGCTGGTCTCTTTCAGCACTGATGTTTATGCTACAACAATGTTATAAATAAAGCATGTACTGATGACATGTAATTGAATTCAGACACCAGCTTAGAACAGCCCCTCAGAAGCAGTGCCATTCTTTACATAAACGCTGGCAGGTATTTCTGTGGAGACCAATGACAACAGATGGAGCCTGAAGGGAAGCTTTTAGAGGACTAAAAGGTAAAAACCAGGAATTCTATTTCAGCCCCACACTTCAAGCTTAAGCATGGAGAGTGATGAACACAAAAAAACCCTCCCTCTTTTCTCACTAATCCCCACATGAAAACATGATGAAGAAGGGGGCTAATCAGGAGCTCCAGGAAGAACCACTTCCTTCTCTAGCAATATTCTCATTTCAGAAACCCAAATGCAGCCTATTTTCCCTATCCTGCATTATCCAAGCACCACTGTTAGTCAAACCCCAGTCCTTCCAACTCTCCCTTTGCAAACTCACTTTCCTTCTTCACAAATACTTCCTTTCACCACTAAATCCTTCTCAGCCTCCCCCATCTCTGCAAACAAGCCTCACCTCTCCACAAAGACCCACGCCCATTGGCAAACACTATCTCCCCACAAATGTTTCCAGATCCTCTCTTTTACATATCACTTCCCCACAGTTTCTGCAAGCATCCCTACACCCACACCTTCCCATTGTCCCCATGTCCATCTCTGCAGAACTTCATCATCTCCCACTCATTGGTCCACGATTCCTAAACTCTGTTCCTGTAACGCTTCCTCCACACTCAAGATTTTATATCCCAGGGCAGGGAAAAAAAGCTGTTAGTGGGCATAGTACTCTTATTATTTTTTTGCAAGTCAACATAGCAGCAAATGGATTCCACTCCTTTTCCTTTGTACCAATTTCTTTCTCATTTAAAGATCTGCCCATTTGAACAAAATACTTATTATCCACTAGAGACTCATAGGTAAGTTGATTATCTCCAAGGAGGACATTTTCATGTCTCAAAAAGCAATTCTATAGAAATAAATGTATTTTAATAGCAGGATAATAGTTGTTTTATTCTTGTAGGTTGAGCCTATTACAACAGGAGGCTGTAAATCTTACTGTGTGTAGACACACACACGTGCACTCACAGCCACAGAGACAGACACACACTGCCCACATGCCCACAGCAGTCTAAAATAAACAAAGGCTTTTTGTGACTGCCAGAGATGGCTCTTTAGGACCTAGGCAATGTGAGGCATCCTCAGAGCTCACCAGGAGTGTCCAGGTGATGATGCACAGCAGGGTAGGGATGGAGTAGGCACATGGGGACCACAATAACCATTATATGAGTCTCAGGACACTGGAGTACACAAGTTTCTTTGTTTTCTTTGGTTTTTGCTTTTGAACCTCTGCTTTATTACATTCCGAAAATATGTAAAAGAAGAGGTAAGGCAAACCATTAAGAAAAGTACAGTATCAGATGATGTTACTGAGAGGACAGGAGCACAGAAGGAAGTGGTAAGTGACGGGGAATAAGGAGAACATTAATGCAGAGGGAAGAAGTGAGGACAAAAAGTAAAAAAAAAGTTTCAGTTTTTTCCTATCACAATAAAGGAGTCCAACCACACACTACCATGCTCTTCTTTCATCTCTAGCTGTACTGAAGTCTAAGCTTTGTCAAAAAGAAAAAAAAAATCACTCCAGATGGCATTCAAAGGTTCTTAAAAGTAATCACGATCAACAATATTTCAAGTGAGGATCTTTTTTTTCAGTTTTATAACTTATTTTCAAAAATGAATTAAGATTCCTTGAACTTTGTACATTTTCATATTTTGTGACCTTTTACAATTTTTTTATTTTTCAATTACAGTTGACATTCAACACTATTTTATATTAGTTTCTGGTGTACAGCCCATCAAATAAGGATCTTTACGTCCAGTTATCAGAGGCTACTTTTAAATAAGTCTAGATGGTTTCATATTAGGAATTCTTAAGAACCTTAGAGAACCCTTAGTGAAGAGGGTAAAACATCAATTACAGGGGTTTTGAAAGTTTTGTTAGTCCCTTGAATACATCACGTTTGTATGAACTTTAAAGTATTCTTTGCAGGGTCTCCAACCTGTGGCCCGCAGGCCACATGCAGCCCAGGATGGCTATGAATGCAGCCCAACACAAAATCGTAAATTTACCTAAAACATTATGAGATTTTTCTGTGTGTGTGATTATGTGTCGCAATGTATCTAATCGTGCTGAAGGCAACTCTTCTTCCAGTGTGTCCCAGAGATGCCAAAAGGCTGGACAGTCCTGATAGACCATTCAAAAAATGTGGATGCATGCTTCGGGTACTAACACTCTTCGGCCAGTGAGGAAGGCAGGGGAGGGGGCGCGGAAAGCAGAAGCAACCTCAAAAAACATCTGGGTCATTCAAATTCCCTTCCCACTTGCAAAATTCCTGACTTTTACCTAAATAGTTAAGATAAGACTTTTATTGATTGGAGTCACCTTTTATGTTTAAACGATCATTAAAGTAGCTAGTAATACTTAAAGGAGAGACGGTATTAATTCAGTAAGTATTTACATATACATTATAAATTAAACTCAACACAATGATATGGTAGGAAAATTCTCAATTAAAAGTATGTTGGCTCCTATAACATAAAATACAAGGGATGGAAGAATGGATCAAACAACATCACAAAGATGCGTAAGTCTATACTCTGGACAAGTCTACAGAAAAAGAGTCTTCAGCCGGCCAATGACAAGAAAAATATCAAAAACAAGAGATAAAAGGGGCTGTTCTAGATTAAAAGAGACTCTGAAGATGTACCAATTAAATGCAATATATAGGCCTTGTCTGGATCCTGTTTTGGACAATCCACCTATTTCAAAAAATGTATGAGACGATCAGAGATTCTAAGCACTGACTAGAAAATAGATGATATTGTTAATTACTGTTTTTAGGTGTGATAATTATATAGTTTTATTTAAAAAATCTTAATCTCTTAGAATTACACTGTAAATTACTTACAAATGAAACACTATGGTGTCTGGAATTTTCTTGATAACAATCCATGTTTTGGAAGGAAGACAAACAAGGTAATTGTTGAAGCTGAATGATGGGTAAATGTGATTTTACTACGACATTCTTTTAACTTCTGTGGATGTTGAAAGTATTCCATAATAAAATATTTAAAAGTAAGCAATGTACGCATTCTGAAAATCAAAATGACTAAAAAGACATGGAAACTGGCTTAAAAATTATAGCAGCTCACTTGACAAAGGATGGGGTCTTTTCAGTGGCTCCTTGTTGATTTTTTTTCAGTATGTAACACTGACCCTCTTGCATTAAGCTCCAAAAAACTGATATATTTTTTAAGTACCTGGGAGGAATTTGAAAGGAAATGCATTGTCCAGGTTACAAGTATTGGGCCATTCATTATATTTAGGACACTTAAAAGAAAGGGTTAGGTGGGTAACTAAATTTCACCACTTACATGTGCCCAAATAAAAACTATCTCTTTGGAAAGTTAACATGTAAAAGAGTATTCACAAGAACCACCAAACCTGCCATGTCTTGAAGAATGTCAGCCTCAAAAAGCATTAAAACATATGCACACTTCTTACACATTTGTGTTAAGACAGAGACCAACATATTTTGTAGATTCCTAAATTATGTTAGTGCTTTTCTCAAAGTGGGTGAGTTCTGTAGGGAGGAAGTTACAGACCCCTATCTTCAGGGTTTTTTATAGAATCCTAAAAAAACTATAGTTAAAGATTTCTAGCCCTGGCTGGCATAGCTCAGTGGATTGAGCCCGGGCTGCGAACCAAAGTGTCGCAGGTTCGATTCCCAGTCAGGGCACATGCCTGGGTTGTAGGCCATGACCCCCAGCAACTGCACATTGATGTTTCTCTCTCTCTTTCTCCCTCCCTTCCCTTTCTAAAAATAAATAAATAAAATCTTAAAAAAAAAGATTTCTAAAATGTCCCCAAATAAATCTAATGTTTCCAGACATTTCTCATTCCTGTTTACTGGTACAATTCATCCCTGGGTGAAGATGATCCTGAGAGCAGACCAGGAGGATACCCCTCTACTGCCGGATCACCACTGCCAGGCTGAAGCCAGCGGACTGGTGAGTCCTGGAGATAATGCACTGGAGGTCTTGGCATCTGTGTGCCCCGCACTTCGGATTCACTTCCAAAGCAGAGGAGTCCTCCGGGAAAAAGCAACCTTCAAGCTCAAAGTCAATTGCAAGAGAGAAAAGAACTGAGACCGGGATCACATGGGGATAGAGATGCTCTCTCTTGACCCCGAGGCTACCACTACCGGCTTGAATTCGAAGCTGAGTCCGTGGGAGCAAACTCTCTTTCCACCATCCTGTCCCCATTTCACACTACTGATCAAAATACACTCTCAAGAGTCATCTTTTGAGAATGTTAAAGGAACATTCCCCAAAACCAAACAAGCTGCATTCCCCATTCCCTCACCCAGTCTTTGTGAACCGGAAATAGGGCATGAGTAGGCTCAGGAGCCATGAAACAAACACCATCTGGCCACATCTTCATGGTCATGCTCTTCCCTTCAACTCAAAATCTGACTGAATGGATTTCAAAAATACTGTAAAGTAAACAAAACAAAACAATAAGGATACTATCTCTCCATTACTTAATAGTTGGTTATATGAGGTGCTTGTTATAAGATGCTTAATTTTTTCTTTTCCTGCTACCTACCTTTTACCTATTTATTTTGCTTAGAAGAAAAAGGGAAAGGGCTTGAACCAGCAGAGATCAATAAACAACTGACTAAATTAAATTTAATCGATGCTTTTTTTTAATATCTGGCCCAAAGACCTAAGACAGGAAATGGTTACATCGGGATGTTATTTTTGTTGTAATGGACATTCTAGTACAAAGGACACTGGACAGGCTGCCACGAACACGAGTGAGGAGACCCATTCTGGTCTTGGTTCTGCCAAAATGACCAACAGACGTTAAAGCTGGAGCAAGTCACTTCACCCGTCTTCACCTTGTTTTAGCAGAAATTCCCACATATTTAAAAAGGTAAGAATGAACTAGATGTTCTTTCTGCTCCAACTTTCTGGACTCCCATCCATACTGGTTAAACAACAGGGAGTGCCAGTTATACAATGCAGGAAACGGAAATGACCACAGCACAGAAACATGTTTTAGTGATAAGGTGGCAGCTACCTAACTGGGAAAAGATTTCACTGACGCGGTTGCCCATGACATTCCAAGGGCATGGTAAATTGTTTCAGCATATCAGAGTGGGAAAAGGCCTGGTCAGAGTTATGATAATGCAACACAACATGGGTATTTGACTGAGCAGGATGTATGAGAGATATTTTGCCTGGATCCCCATGGCTTGCAATTTCCTTAATAAATCTTAAGCTGTTTTTGAAACCTACTTCTGCCATGACATAAGCAGTGTGGCAGCCAGACATCATTTTCTAGTCCCCTCTCAGTATCTGCTTGCTCTGAAGCAGTATTCAGGCTGAGTGTGAGCAGGTCAAACGAATGCAGGAGCTAGCTTTCCTTTGCTTTTACCTGCCCTTGTCTCAGCAATACAGTGGTCAAGAAACACATCTAGGAAAAATCCTGTAACCTTCAGCTTTTTTGCTATTCCAGATGCTAATAATTCCATAAGCACACTGCCATCTAGAGAAGTCGTGTTCATTGTGCCAATAAAATACTCTAAGATAATAAACCTCAATTTCTAAAGAACTCTAGACTTAGTAGCAAGTTTTAGAAAAAAAGGCTGACCCTGCCTTAAGTTAACACTACGTATTGACACAAAGAAACTTCTTCTTCCCCTTAATTTGTAAAGAAAGTAAAGAAAAGCAGTTCGTATGATAAATCAACCTACACACACAAACCAAAAAACTATCTCTTATAAAAACTTCTCAAAAACTTCTCCATATAACTTAGCCTGTTACTCTCTAGCTTATCTATCTGTTTCTTTGTATAGCAAGTTTGTCCAACCCCTAGCTTTCCCACTGCCCCTCAATAAAGAGAATTTTATACCTGGCTTTCTCTTATTGACCACCAGCTGCTATCTCTACAATCTTGCCTTGAAAGCACATACAGCACAAAGCTATTTATGAACACCTAAGAAACATCCCTAAAAATCATGAAAACAACTGTGTGCAAATTAACCCTAGAAGATTGGAATTCCTGGGTGACGGGGACAAACTCTGTCTACCTTGCGAAATATTTATTTTTAAGGGATTTTAAAATCTCAGCTCTTTTTGATTCAGTCACTTTCATAAGAGTCACGTTAATCAAATGCCAATAAATATTTTCACCCAACAGTTTTTTCCTTTAAAAATCAACTCATGTCTTCTATCATTTGGAAAAAAAAAGGTAACAAGACCTCTTTGAAGAGTCATCACTTGATAATCATTTCTAAATATACTGCTGTGTGCTTGGCTTTGAGGTGCACCCACTGGCTAGCTGTCAAAATGATAAGAACCTACCTCAGCACAGTTCAGAGCTATGACATCTTCCAACAAAGGCACACCAAAAAATTCTCCTGTATTGCCAGAACCTCCCAGATCTGAGGATTCTAACTACTGTAGCAGGACCACTTCACACTGAACTGGAAACCATAACCACAGGCCCCGTGGCTCATTGCAGCAATGTAAACAGGGAAGCACACATGTTCGTTAAGTCCTCAGGCCACGTGTGTACAGCACAACTTTTCTGATAATCAGAAACTCATTGAGGTAACTCCTTTCCATAAACAGAGCCACGCACAGTTACTGTGCTTTTTAAACTATCCTAGAAAATTAACAAAAAATTTCATAGTACCATCATTTTCTTCCCCGTGCAGCCAACAGAAGGAGTGGTGCTACCTCGGGGTAAGGCAAAGTGCAGTGGAACCACAGCCAGAAGAGCGGGCCTGCAGGTTCTGCACTCTGCAGCCAGCTGGGTGGATCGTGGGCAAAGCACTCTGATAAGAGAATTTGTGAGGTTCCTTGTACCCCCAGAATTATTTTGTCCTACTCGCCCCAAAAATAGCTAAGCTTCATTTGTCTTCAAATTCCTGACCCAAGTTCTATGAAATCACATTTATCCTAGATAGCCACTCAGCAGCTTATAAATTTCCCCTACAATTGCTCTAATGTACACTACTTTTTCCCAAAGGAAAATGTTTATTTTATTTATTGTGATTTACTTGCAATATTATTTTCTTTAGTTTCAGGTGTACAGCATAGTGGCTACACAATCACATACTTTACAAAGTGCTCCCCCACCCTGATATTTCTAGCACCCACATCAGGTCTCTTTTAAAACTCCGCACTCAAGAGGCCTTGCTCATTCTCCCTTCTGCCTAAGACCGTCCTATCCTCACACACTCTACTCTTAGCCCACAAGGCAGGGAGGGACAGACAATCTCCAATGTCCTGCTTTGTACCTGGATTCAAAAGCAGCATCTGCTACGTCTGTGGCACCATCTGTTGCCCCTTTTGCCATGGGAAGGATGGTGCAGGCATCAGATGTGGAGTGTCACAGGTCACACAACGGATTTATCCCCTTCTTGGGGCTGACAGATCCACAGTCATAATGGCTAATGCCACTCTTCCCTTTCCAAAGTGATTATTTCCTCATGGAGAACAGTACCTCTAAACTCACATAAAGGGTCAGGTCCATTTTTTTTTTTAAATCACACTTGCCTGAATATCATTTTCTAAATTCTCTAATTCTGAGCTCTGCCTAAGATGACGTCTGCCACTAACTCACTTGAGACCCATGAGTCATTAATCTCTGAGCAACTCAGTCATTACACCTATGAAATGAAAAAGTGGAACTCAGTGATCTCCGGAGCTCCCTTGTGTGCTAACACTCCAAAATTCTGCTTATTTTAAGTGAATTAAAAGACCTCAGTGAACACAAGAAGTCCCTTCAAATCTATGGTATATTAAGCCTCTTAATGCCAAGGGCAAAAGAATCTACTGCAGACAAAAATGCTTCTATGACATGGTCTCTTTGTTGCGCAAGAACACAATTGGTTTCTTGGGGATCCCAATTAGATTAAAATCCCTAATCTTGTTAACAAACGTCCGTGAGGTAATACTCTAGTGAAGAGCCAGGGCTAGATAATTCTTTGTGTGTTCTGCACACTCTAGGACAGTACACAGCCTCTGAGGCCTTGTCCCACTGGGAGCCTGCCCCAGTTGTCAGGTGTGGCTGTTCCCTACCTCCTTGTTGGGAGAACCAAAAATATCTCCAGACACTGGCCAATATCCCCTGGTGCAGGGAGCGAAATCATTCCCCCTCTCCGCTGAGAACTGCTATAATATATACCAGAGCTCTATCAAAACAAAGTACATCGCTTAGTTTTTTGTTGCTGTTTGTTTGTTTCAAGTGGGTGACATTTACACAGTTAATAAGTAAAGAACACCAAGACCTAACAGTCATCAGATTTATAAAGCTTGTGCATTCCTCTTGGAAGATGTACAAAACCACAGTCTTCCCAAGTCATTCAGAGCACAGCCTCTCTGCAAAGAACTGAGAATTAACACACAAACTTGTAGCTTCAACTGCTCTTTTATTTAAAGTATTTAAAAGGAATCGCAATTTTCACAGTAACTTCTCTAGTGCACTCCAGAATCAACCCTTCCTTACAGACCTCAAAACAGGGCTTTGAAGAAAATAACGAGTACCAGGGGTTGGTTTAATTACTTGGCTTCTCTCTCTCTCTCTCTCTCTCTCTAACTGGCAACTAAAATGATTGCTAAAGAGTTCCAGCTTTGGCCTGGGCTCTTTAAGACAGGAGTCAGCAAGCTCTTAGCCCTTTTTACGGGAGTATCTTTTCTTCCCCCACTTCAAACAGGGATCCGAGAGACACCCACTATAGTCTGTCCTCAGCCCAAAAGAGCAGCAGCTGCCAGCTGCCTGAAAGATTGAAGCCTGCACATTGATTGAAATGACAGCTACTCTTAACCAAACATCTCATTTTTCCATTTGTGAGAAAGGCTAAGATTTGCAAACCTCTGGGTCTCAGGACGTGAAGGCTACACTAGTTAACCAAGAGCAAAAACTCAACTCCCCCTTGCTGTTAAAGGAAACTCCAGTTGTAAATGTTTTGGAGACTTCAGAGTTTCTTAATTACATGTTTAAGTTTCTGATTAAATATGTAAGGCAAAAAAAAAACCCAATTTTTAAAAAATAACTAAGCCTAGGATATTAAAAGAGAATCATGAACAGACACAACTGTTACTTTTCAAAGAACCTTAGCTCTTTATTCAAACAAATATTTACACAATTGAGGGAATGGTATCAGCAATGCAGCCGTTCTGTTAAAATAGTGGGCAATTCCAAAGGTTTATTTATCCCAAATTCAACTACTCTGTTGCTATCCTACCAGGAACCAAGAATTCAAGTGCTCTCTGGGCAAAACTTTAACCCTTTGAAACTGTGACCTTAATTTAGACCTCCCCAGCTGAATTCAGATGATGTTTGAATTCAGAGAAATATCTCAAACGCCTAAGTTAAGGTAAACAAAGTAAGAAGTCCAATAGTTGAAAATAAATATCTTTACCTTACCCATTCATACAAGGAAGGGAAATTAGCTGACAAATATTTACACTAAAAGGACTCCGCATTTTCCTGCCTCATCTCCTTGTTCCACTCCCAGCTGTGTCTGGCTAACACTAGCGGAGCATTGCAGAACTCTAGAGAGCTAATTCGGAGCTGCAGGGACTTCTAGGGATGAGGGCAGGGCCAGCCGAGAGGATTCCAGCCCCAGGGAAGTCTACCGACTTAAAAGGCTACGGGCGCAGCTCTCTCTTTAAAGGCGAAAGGTAGATGGGGGAGGCGCGGGAAGTAAGTTCGACTTCCGAAACTCTTTTAAACGGGAAACCCCAGCCCAGGAAGGGACAGCTTGTCAGCCTTTTAATTTCCTGGCAGTGGCGGGAGTTGGTCAGGTCGTGGGCGCTTTAATAAATGATGACTGCTAGAGTTAAGTTATTTAATGTACCAGCCAGCCTTTACAGCAGCGCGTCCGCCGTGCCGGGCGCGGGTGAAACGGGTTCAAAAACTCCCCATCGCGTCTAGGCGCTATCTTTAGGGGTGTGAAGACAGCCCTCACATAAACTTTTGGGGGAATCCAAGGCCAAATCAGAATCGGAGGCTCTGCGTGGTTCGAACTCGTGAGCCCCACTCTTGAAACAAAGTGGAACCAGAAGCGTAGTTAGCCATGTATTTGGGGGAGATGGGGGCGGGGGTGGATCTTCTCTGAATCCCGCGCCCCACACAGCAGCGGACCTTCTCCTTCCTCTGCCCACAGCGACAAAGCAGCTATATCCCGGAGATCCCTATCCTTCCCTCTCGGGTATCCCAGAGTTCTCGGCAAAAGTTGCCCTGGGTACCCCCAAATTCCGCCTCTACCCTACAATCATTCTGTGAGCGTCTCTTTAGCCCGACAGTACCTTCCTAGGATCCTCGCAACCAGAGGTCCCCCGGGGTTCGGGCCCCTCCAAAGTAGCGCAGCCCGGGCTCCGCTAACCCTCAGCCTGGGCTTTTGTCCCTACGGTCCACAAGAGAAGCAAAGAAACTCCGCTCCGGCGCCCACTCACCGCCTCATCTTCCCTCCGAGCCGCCTCTCTCCAAGGGCCCCGCCACCCGCACGCCTGGCCCCAGTCCCCGCCCGCCCTTCGTCCCTCCCTCCCCGCGGCCCTGGGATCCGGCCCGCCGCAGCCGCAGCCACAGCCCCAGCCGCAGCCGCCCAGCCACTCCGAAGTCGCCGTGCACAGTCAGCGCGCCCCTCCCCGGCCCGGGCGGCCTCTGCCTCCTCTCCACCTCCAGCCCCGCGCCCCGTAACCGGCGGCGACCAACGCCGAGGCGGGGGAAGCAACGCCCCACCGGAGCGGCCGGACGAGCAGAGCTGGCGCGGCCCCCTTTCCCCAGACGGCCGCCGCCCCCTCCTCACCTGGTGCGGCGGGCGCTACCGGATGCGAGCGCCTAAGGACGCAAGGCGTACAGTGTGCGCCCAGCCACTTAGTGCGGTCCCCCTCAGGCCGCAATGGTGGGCTCTGCACCCCTCGGTCCTGTGCCCCCAGCCTCTCCGTAACCAGCGTGCGGCACCGGAGGGACTTGGAGCAATGAAACTCCTGGGAAGTTTGCTGTTGGGACCTACTGCTGCTGGCTGCTGCGTTTGGCTGTGCGTCCCATCAACAGGCTGCACAAAGCCGCGTTTACAGCAGCACACTACAGACTTTGTGGTAGTCTTTAAAAAAAAAAAAAAAAAGAGCTGGAAGAAGGGCGGGAGGGTACTCATCCCGGGTAACGATTTCCTCACCGGACCGCTGGGTTTCTACTGGGAAACTCCAGGTGGCCACACCTCCTCCCGACAGTTCGCCCGCGGCCAGTTACCTGATGCGTCAGAAAAGCAGCTTTGCCAAGTGGTTGGGGGAACGGCCTCTGCTTAGGGCTAAGGATTTTTATTATGCAAATTTTCTTTCAGTTATTTCTCTTGAAAGTTTCTATATTTTTTCCAGTGTATTTTTCTAAATTGCTGTAATCAATGAAAACAACGTTGATGTGAATGTCTTCCAATGGGTGCTTCTAAGGAAGGCAACCCATTGGACTCAGGGTGGTCCTCAGACCTTGGTTCGTGGGAATGTGAACTTCTGCCAAGTTATGCACAAGCCTTGCAGGGTTACAAAGATAAAGGCCATTGGCCCTCAAGGGACTCACAACAGCCAGAAAGAGCACAAAGAAGTGCACACTAACCTAGGATCAACATGGCTTTGGGCAAGTTGTTTTAGCTCCCACAACAATTTCTTCATCTGCAGTGAAGTAATAATGATCTTGATGCTACAGGGTGGCTAATAAACTTCCATAATGCAACGTCCCTGACACCGTGAATGACACTCGTAGGCACTCAATAAATAGCTTATTTAATGCACTTTTCATTTGTGCAAGTAATAGTCTAACTTCTAATCTGCAGGAGAGGTTCACCTATAGGTAGCTTGGTGTGCCTAGGAGTTCCCCCACCTCCCACCCCGCAGAAACACACTGGGATCCTTGCAACCCTGAGGTGCTCAAGCAGTTCTCTCTCCTCTCCCACATCATCAGTTTCCCCGTTTACTGGATCATCACCATCATCATAAAGTCCTGTTACTTTTCCCATTAAAAAAAAGAAAAACAACTCTCTCAACTCCACTTCCTTTTTATTGCTCAATCAGGGCAAAACTCCTGAGTTTTAAAGAGTTAAAGCATTATTAAGAAAATCTGATTCCAAGTTCTCCGTTTGCATTTGCTCCAGTCAGGCTTTTGCTTCTACTGTGTCCCTAGAATTAATCTTATGGAGATCAAACTACTCAGTTTGAAGGTTTCTCAGTCCTCACCTCACTTGAACTATTAGTAGCAATTAACACGCTTTTTTCTCCTAAAAACGATTTTATTTTACTCCCATGACACTACATTTTCATGGTTTTCATCCTACCCCACTGTCTCCTTTGCTGGTCCCTTCTCTTCTCCCAGACTCTGAGAAGGGGGAGTGCCCGAAGTCCAGACTTTGGATGCCTGTCTTGTCTATCTACACTCACTCCCATAGTGACCTCATCCTGTTCCATGGCACTAAATAACACCTCTGTGATGATGACTTTCAGATTTACCTCCAGCCCGGCCACCTCCCCTGAACTGTAGGCTCCAGGCCCCTGCCCATTCGGATTTCTATTAGTCCTCTCCCATTCAACATTTCCAACACTGGTATCCTGAAAGTCCTCCCTCCATCCCCCCAAACACCCAGTCATAACTGAAGCCTTTCCCTTATTAGGCCTACAACCTAGGTGTCATCCTTGACTTTTCTATCTCTCTTACCATTCAAATCCATTCCATCAGAAAATCCTTTTGGCTCTACTTTTGAAATATGTAAACTTGACATTCAAGCACTTACCGCTTCCACTGTTATTACCACCCAGGTCTAATCTATCACTATGTCTTGACTTTGATTACCCCTGCTCTGTTAATGCTTCGCCCCCCATGCAGGCTGTTCCCAACACTGCAGCCAGAGAGATTCTTTCAAAACATTTAAGGCATCTCACTACTCCCTGCTCAAAACATTGCAATGGTCCCCAACTCAATCAGAGCAAAAGCTGAAGTGCATACATAGAATGGCTCAGGAGGACCATCCGTGATCTGACCTCAACTCCAGTTTCTCTCACTTCACTCAGTTAGCTCCTGGCACTTTTCCAAATATGTTCCAGTATTAATTAGTTGAACCTTTCTAGCAACTCTGTAAGGTAAATACTCTTATTATCCCCATTTTCTAAGTGAAAAAATGAGGCCAGAGAAACCAATGTTTACTCAACTAATAAGGCAGATAGAGGCAGAATTTTGAACACAATTCCAGAATACATGCTCTTAAACGCTCCCCTCCAACTCTTCTCTAAATAGGAACGGTATCAGGGGAAATATCTGCATTATGAATAATTCCCAATCATTAGACAAACTAACGATCCTCCTTGGCCTCCTCTCACTGTCATTTTAAAAAAATCTGTTGACTCTTCAATCTCTTTTACTATAGCCAAGCTCCTTGAAAGCTGTATGGATCACTTTTTTCATATTTGTGTAAACCATACTCCATGACTTGATAGATACATGGAAAAAGCTCAAAGAATATCGATTTAATGTAACTTTTTTAAATGACGAGATCCAGTGAACTGTCTCACACCTGATGAGTTAGTTATAGTTTTCAACAGCTGTCGTGAGGCCGTGCTGACCCTAAGTAGAGACATCGACAAGGTGCAGGAGTGAAATGTGAAGTGCAGACCCCAGCATCCTAAAACGTATAGAAGGCACTCAAAATTTAACAACTATTATTATTGTAGTAGTCAATATTTTACCAGACTTCCTCCTAGTTGTGACGTTTTAAAAAATAGAAAGAGCCCTGACTAGTGTGGCTCAATGGGTGGGGTGTCACCCACAAACTGAAAGGCCACCAGTTTGATTCCTGGTCAGGACACAGGCCTGGGTTGCTGGCCAGGTCCCCAGCTGGAGTGGTGCGAAGGGCAACCAGCTGATGTTCCTCTCCCTTTCTTTCTCCTTCCCTTCCCCTCTCTCTCTAAAGATAAAGAAATAAAATCTTTAAAAATAAATTAATTAATTAAATTAAAGAAAAAAATAGAAAGAAAAAAAATGAGCTCTTCCCTTCTACATTTTCCATTTCCTGGGTTTTTCTTTTTTAAACAAAGTCCCCTGTTTTATCACAGACCAGAGCCACACCTTCTTCTGCCATTTCCTGTTGTCCACTTGAGGATATTGTGTTGTAAACTACACAGGAGAAGTGACTTTGCTGTTTCTTTCTCCAGGATCGGTGATGGTAAGAGTACCTGCTCTTACTTTTGTGGATCCTTCACCCTCTCGGTTGGGGAAAGGTGAAGAGTCATATATGAATTATTTCATTTGGAATTAATTTTGCTATTGTACCCTTTCATTAGCAAAGACTGGTTGGACTTAATTTTTATGTCCCGAATCTGTGCGTTTTGTCCTGTGTTTGCAGTGATAGCCTAGAAGAGAATCAAGAAGTTTCTATGTACAGAGTGCAGTGAATAGATCATGATTTTGGAGTCAGGTAAACCTGGATTTAAACCCTGACCTCAGCCCCTTTACTAGCCAAGGAATTTGAATGTTATTTACCTTCACTAAGAAACAAACTTCTATTCTGAAAAGTGTGACTAATAACATCAAACTCATATTTTTATGAATTATATTGATAATATAGGTATGGCACTTTGTACAGGGGCTGGACAGCACACTGGGAGCACTCCAAATGTAGTTCCTTTTTTTCATTAACAAATATAAATGGCATAGATTTAGGGTATAAAGCATGATGATTGGATGATGGGAGTACATATAGGGAAATGATGACCACATTTCAAAGTAATTAACATATCTTCTCACATATTACCTTTGTGCATGTGTGTGATGAGAACACCTGAATCTACTCTTATCCCTCCTCCAATATCCGACACAGCAGCGTTAACTACAGTCACCATGCTGTGCATTAGACCTCAGACTTCTTCCTCCTACCTAACCGGAACTCTGTGCCCTTTGACCAGTGTCTCCCCATTTCCCTCACCCTTGTGCATCTGCTAATCAATTTTCTCCTCTTCTCTTGTATGTAATTGATTTGATCCCACATATAAGTGAGATCATGCAGGGCTTGTCCCCCATGTGTGGCTTATTTCACTAGACATTGTGTCCTCATCAAAAAGCAATTTCTAGCTGCACTGGTCCTTTTCCTGTGGGGCTGTTGTCAGTGGCATCAACTACTGCATTATACTGACCTCTGCAAGTTGAGTTCCTCCTCGTAAACTCTTTTTAGAATTCAGTACCAGCATACATTTTCTCTCTCTTACAAAATCAGTATATTTTCATTAATTAGAAAAGGTATCTTCATTTTCACACACTAGGTTTGCAATCATTATTAAGAAAAACTTTGTAAATCAGTGTTTTATTTGTATCCTAGTTGCTAGGAAGCTCAGCTTCAAATTACTGCTACAGTATTTTACTATGGTAATAAAGATTTTGCTTTCTACTCTTTTTTTGTTTATGTCTTCTATGTATTTTTATTTTAATAACGTTATTAGATATTTGGATTTTACTCTATGTTCTCACATACATATTTAAAAATATGAAGCATAGATAACACATTAACTCTTCACACTAACACCAGACAATTAACCAAAATTAAAGTGAAAATTTATCACTATATGCTGATTTATGTTCAAACTATTTAAAGATTGGTTCTCTAATCAATCATGAGAATAATCTAGGTACACTTGGACATTTGATTAACCTCTTGTATAAAATGTTTCTTTTTGCCCTGCTCCCAGTCTTTTCCGTTAGATTTTCTGCGTGTGGGAGTGAGACAGGAACAGGGGGGTGGTGTGTGTGTGTGTGTGTGTCCCCTTTAGAGGGACCTATCCCAGCTGTGTTTGTCTGGCCCACTTTTCTAATTACTTGAGGACCTTGAATTGGTCTACATTTGTTGCATGGCAGGCTTAAAACAAGGAGTTTTCTTTGTAGCTTATCTGCTCATCACAGAAACAGTACTCTATCAGCAGTACTCCTTAATTTTGTAAAAAACTCAGCCTCTCTTCCTGGTTGCTTTTCATTATTTTTTCTTTCACCTGACATCCTCCATCCCTCTAGTTATCTTAAACCTTGATTTCAAATTCTCCTTTAATACAATGTATGTATATTTTTTGAGGCATGTTGGGCAAGAATAAGTGTTCCAATGGGTATGTCAGATATAAGCAGACTTCAATGCACTAGAGACTTCTGACAACTCAGAGCAGGGAACAGGATTCAGAACATGAGGAATGTTAAACACAAAGGCAAATTCACTAAGCATCTACTGTGTTCCATGTGGTATGCTGAGATGGGTGGGAGGTGAAAATAAGATAAAATATTTGTAATTTGTCTCTAATAAGGAATGTACGATAAGTGTAATGTGATAATGTAGTATTAAAAATACTATAAACATAAAAAGGTATCTCTGCCCAATCAGTCCATTAAGGAAACATATGAGACCTTCACGTTGAAAGACGAGGCCTTCTAGGCAGAGATGATGACATGAACAAGGCAGGGGCACAGTGAGGCCCAGGCAGGTCAGGGAAGTGGTGACCGTGCAGCTCACCTGCCTGTGTCCACAGTGCAAGGAGGGGGCGTGGGAGAAAAGACCCAGGGAGCTGGGGGTGGGGACAGATCTGGAGGGAGGGGCGAGGGGCTCTGAATTTTAGATTTTATATCTAATACCATTTTAATTATGTCATTTCCTTGTTCTAAACTTGCACTGGCTCCTCCTTGCCTGACAAATACAGGAATAGCCAGTGGCCATGTAGGAAGTGGAACCATTATGTGAGGCTAGGAAGAAAGAGAAAGATGAGCTCCAGCCACAGAACTCAGAGTCCAATAAAGCATTACAGATTCTGTTCCCTGATGTGCAAAACAAAGGTATCCATCCAAGTCAAGGCGCTCAATAGAATATCCCTAAGGGCCCGGTTAAGATCCTGAATCTCTCTGCCTTCTCTTGACTGCTGTCCTTTTTTCATCTTATGATGACTGTATAGTCACAGATCCTATTATCCTCACAGAAATAAGCATGAATCATGTACCTTTATTTTGACTGTTGGGTCAAGTGTTGGATTGGAAACTCAATGATTTAATATTCCAATGTACTGGCTACGTCACGGAGGCTTAGGGCTACTTGCTTAACCTTTTTGATGTTTCACATTATGGGGATATTAATTGCATTGTTTCTCTCAGGGCAGTTGTTAAGAGGGCTAATAAAACATTATTATACAGCACCCAGCTATGACTAGTGATTTATCAGAGCTCACAAAGTTCTAAATGATTGTTTGAAGCATTTAGTTCTGAGCTACAGAGAATGGTGTTTATAACTCATTGGGATTTCTGGCTATTCTCAGGAACCAGGACACTTTCTATGAATTACAAATATGCCTAAAGAAGATGACTGAAATTTATTTACTGTGTTTCTCCAATAGGAATAAAAATAAGGTCTATTTAAAAGTCCTTCTCTTATTCATTTCAAGGGGTTGCTGCCCAAGGCATTTGTAGTATATTTATAAGATTGGCATAAGAACTTCTAGAATTTCAACATGGGTAGATGGGTATTCCATACCTGTAAAGTTAATATTAAAGCTAGCATTACAAAAGGCTTAGCAACCCAACAATACACGAGGGGGGAGTTAAATATATTGACTGAATTTGCTAGATAAGAAGGCAAATATGGATACGGTTAAAAGGCTATTTTCCCCCCTCTCCCCATGCCTGCCAACAGTTTTCTGTGGTTCTCCCCGTTTCCTCTCCAAAAAGCCCAGGTGAGGTCTGAGGACCCCCACCAATGGGAGTGCTGGAGCGGGGACCACCTCATTACTTTTCCTTCCTCTGGTCTGCTGAGCACTGACAGACAATGCAATCAAGACAAGCACTGATGTGGTTGATTATATTTCTGTTGCATTTCGTTTTGTCCTTCATTCTATCCAGTTCCTAACGTTTATCAAAGTGACCATGCAGGTGGAAAATTTCTTACACAGGCAATTTTGAAGGATCCAAATGGGTAGAAAACAACAGTATCCCTAATGAATAATTCACTGGTAATTTGTCCTCAAAAGAAAGTTTTCTCTCTCATGGGCGATTAGTATTTCATGTTAACCTCTCAGTGACTTTGTAAATAGTTGAATGCTTTGATCCTGTTGAAAATATCAGTCCCTTGTTTTTTGGTCCAACTGTGACAACCCTCTCAGTATAACAATGGAGTGTTGAGGGGTGCAATTGGCAGAAGGCGGTGATAACATATTGTGCACCTTTACAGGGATGTCTCCTGGGCACTGCCAATCATGCTTGTCCAAATCTTTATCACCTTTCCCCATTACCACATCTTAACCCTCCTTCTTTGTTATATTCTATAACTAAATAAAGGTCGCCCAATCCCCCAATTTGGAAAGTGTCCTCAATCTCTTAGTTTTTTCTCAACCTCTGTTACTAATTCATCACTAAGTCATGTCATTTTTTACCTCTTAAATACCTGTTAATAGTACTCTTCTCTCCATTCCCTTTGCCTTCATTTATCACCTGATAGTATTCTTAACCCCCACTCCTAGTGAGAGCGGAGAGCAAGCTCAGGTGCTTGGGGAGAGGAAGTGTCACTGGGCCTGAGGCTGGAGGAACCCTGGGTGTGTGGTAGGCAAGGCTCAGCCAAGGCAATGGAAGATGGAAGGGCCTAAAGGGAAAGCTAAGATTCACACTTTCAAGAAAGAGAGTCCATAAGCATCAAATCCAAGACCCTCCGTGTCTGGCTCAGAGGGGATGGGGCATGGAGTGGTAGCTGAGTGATTACTCAGCATTTGAAGCTTGTACTTATGTGATGGCTGGTGGGGAAAGCAGTAGGCAGACGCTGGAATTATAAAGTTTCTAAATGAAGTCTGTCTCAATAGCACTACTTAAAATTTGTAATTATTATATTCGTTTTTTCCCTAATTTCCCCACTAAATTTTCAGCTTTGTGAGGTCCCAGACCATTACACCCCTACAGCCTCCCACAGTACTTCATACACAACAGACACTATCGAATATTTGTTGAATATGTGAATTAGTCCCAAATACTAAAAATCTAATCTCATCACTTCAATCTTAAGAATTCTTCAGCAACTCCTCCATGCCTTTAGGGTGAAATAAACCCAGAATCCTCAGTTTAGCTTTAACAATTAAACAACAACAACAACAACAACAACAAGTTGTTTGGTTTCTCCAGGTTATGTTTCCACCCAGTGGCTTGCTATTCCCTCCCTCCTCTTCCTGCAAGGCGAGGAAGTGTCAGTCATGATGCACTTCTTGCAGCTATTCCCCTGTATCGTGTTCATTCACCTCGTCCCTCAGAACCAGCCACAGTCAGTTCAGAGATCATACTCTCCAGAAAGTTTTCCCAGCTCCCTCCCCAGTCTTGGTTAGGTGTCAATGTACTTCACATTATTGGATTGCAGTTTTTTCTGTTTTCTCTTTCACTTCTGCTCAAGAGATAAACTCCCTAAGGTTAAAGGACTGTGATGCTTAATTTTGTGTCAACTTGGCAAGGCTGTGGTGCCCAGTTGTTTGGTCAAACACCAGTCTAGATTTTGCTGTGAAGATATTTCTTAGAAGCAATTAACATTTAAATCAGTATATTTTGAGAAATGCAAATGGGCTTTTATCATGTGAGTTGTTCTCATCCAACAGGTAGACCTTAAGAACAAAGACGGAGGTTTCACAAACAAGGAATTCTCCTCAAGACTGCAACATAGAAGTGCTGCCTGAATTTCCAGCCTGCAGGCCTACCCTACAAATTCCAGACTTCCCAGCCCCACAACCCACAGCCCACAGCCCACAACCACAGGAGACAATGTTTCAATGCCTTAGGAAAAATCTCTACCCTTTCTCTCTCTCTTTCTCTCTCTCTCTCTCTCTCTCTCTCTCTCTCTTCCCTGCCCCGCCCCCCCGTCCTTTTCTTTTTCTCTTTCCAGGGTGGGGCAAAAGTAGGTTTATAGTTTTGAGTACATGAACAGTTTATTCTTATGTTATTATTTATTAACTATTATTTTCCATATGAACAACTGTAAACCCACTTTTGCCCACCCTCTGTGTGTGTGTATATATATACCCCGTGTGTGGATGTGTATATATGCATACACACACATTTATGTTTGTATGTATATTCTATTGATTCTGATTCTCTGGACAACCCTTACTAATGCTAACACAGGAGATTTCTATGTTAACTTCTCTGTCTAGAACTTAGTACAACAATTAAAGGAAAAATTTAATCTAGCTTGAAACTGCTCTTAATAAAGAGGACTTTGCAGCACAGAGAAAATGAGCTGGTTTCAGGGAAATACTAATGAGGTTACCTGACACCAGGTTCCCAGCATATCCTCCAGCACCTCCTCCCCAACCCCCGGTTACTTGACATTCTGAAGCATAATAAAAAATAATGAGGAAAATATATATTTTATGAGTTCATTTATTCAGTTTTGAATGCCAGGAACATATTAAAGACTCAACCAGCAGCACAAGCCCTGTGAATTGGGAGTGGTTGTGTTGCAGCTTCGTCCCTTCTGGAAGGTGACAGCAGGGTCAGCCCCTCTTCTGGAGACCCTAAAAAATGCGGTGCCTTTCTCCATGTGTCCCATCCCATCCACCCCTTTTTGTGTGAGCTTTGATGTTTGAATGAGGAGTCACTGGCAGAAACCTCGCCATGCCAGCTGCTTTGCCCTGCCAACCATTCAGTATCTGGTCCAAGTTCAACGTGTCTTCCTGGTGGTAAGTAAGCCCAAGATCAAAGCTCTAGACAAGGGTTGCCAGCCTGAGACTATCTTCCTGCTGCTCGCTGAACTCAATGTGCAGTCATTCTGTACGTATGGTGGAGAGTAGGTATCCGTAAATATTTACTGAAAATCTCTGAGGATGAAGTGCACACCCAGAGAGTTCTCACCTAAGTGCCACACATCACTGGCTCCATTCTCCTGGGGCTCCTCTTTCTGAGCATTACCCTCCTCCATCAGGATCTTCTGTGGAATCTCAGAGGAGAAACTGGGGTTGATGCCAGCCTGTACACAGCAAGGACAGACAATACCATGATTGGGAAGCTGAAAGCTGAGGTGACCTCTGACAACTGACAGTTAACCAGGTTAACATTCTGGGAACACTAATTGCTTTGAATTTCTTAAACAGACATCCTGGATCATCCTATCATCCCACTGCTGACTAGCCTTTAGCATGAGAAAACTCATTCACCACCAATCAGTATCAATGGAAGCACACTTTTGGATAGAATAATTATAGATTAAAAAGCATGCCAGTAAACAAGCAATGGGCAATAAATACTTAAACAGTAAGAAGAATCAGCTTCTCAGCATAGTTGTTTCTGCTTGGAGTTTGTTTTTGTTTATTTTCTATTTTTTTATCCCATGCTTATTATTTGCCAGTTATACTGTCAGGTACTTTGTCTTTATTATTCATTTTAATATTTACATAACCTCATATTATAGGAAAGGAAACCATTGTCTGTGTTCTTAAGAGCTCTCCAAGGAGCTTTTGAATTTTGCAGGTTCCTCACAGCTCTCATAGGTCCAATTCTGGTTTTCTGCAGACTCAGGGATGTCCTAGGAGACAGTGTGGTGTCGCTACCATGGAAGGGCTCCCATTTGCTGTGTTCCCACTATCATTGCGGTTTCACAGATATAAGAAACCTGTGGCCCAGGAAAAATAAAAGGGTGATCACAAGTTACATACCCAGTATGTACACTACCTTGTAAAGTAACAATTCCCATTCCTTATTCAATTTTTAAATTGTTCTTTTTTAAAAAACAAATTTGCTCATTTTGTTTACTTTTTTTGAAGATTTTATTTATTTATTTTTAGAGAGGGAAGGGAGGGAGAAAGAGAGAGAGAGAGAGAGACAGAGAGAGAGAGACAGAGAGAGAGAGAGAGAGAGAGAGAAACATCAATGTGCGGTTGCTGAGGGCCATGGCCTGCAACCCAGGCATGTGCCCTGACTGGGAATTGAACCTGCGATGCTTTAAATTGTTCTTGATGTATTAAGGAGGGTGGCTTTTAATGGTGGCAGAACTACAGGCACAAAGACCAGTTAGAGACTTCTACAATATTTCAGGGGAGAGATGCTAAGCAATTATTCTAAAACATAAGATAGCAAGATTCTGACTGTGATACATAAGGGAGATCGAAGTTATCAGGCCAAGATGATTTATCGGTACTGGGAGGTGGGTATAGGGGAGAGTCTGGTGCAAATTTGGGTAGTGGTAGTTGTTGATGCTATTATCTAAGAATGCAAATACAGGTGCATAGTCTGAAGGAAGATAGAGAGGAAAATGGTAAATGTCTAGGAGAAAGGTGGGCCAAATGATGGAGTAGGGTCCTGAGAGCAGAAAGAGAGAACAGGGTCAAGAACATAGTTGAAGGGTTGGCCTTGACTAGATGAAGCGCTCCTCATTCCAAGAGAACACATGGAGAAAAGCAGATGAGAGCATATGTCATGTAGATCAGTGACTGTGTGTGAGGAAAGGTTGAGAGCACAGGAATTTCATACTGAGGGTTTCACTTTTGTCAGCCAAGTACAAGGCAACTCTTCCATTGAAAGTACCAACTTGAATATTATTTTAGAAGAAAATGCTGAAACATAGATTTCTATTGTTATAGTAAATAGGAACTTGGAAAACTTTTGTGTGCCAATAATACTATCAAGAAAGTGAAAAGACAACCCACAGAATGTGAGAAAACAGTTGCAGATCACATATCTGTTAAGAGATTTGTATCTAAATTATAAAAAGAACTCTTAAAACTGAAAATGGGGCTTCTCTGGAGTGGTAGTGCAACTGTTTTCTCTAGATATACGACATATTTTGAAAAGAACGTCAGGAGTTAAATGTTCTGTTTAAACCTGTGGTTGCTACACAGAAAATAATGACAAAGTTAGTGGTTTATATGTTCTTCATGCAAAAGTAATGTACTAAAGGAGAGAATTAAGCTGTGTTGGTCAGTGACTTCGGTGAAGGCTGAGAGAGCTGAAACCAATTTGTGGATGACACACAACTTCTAAGGATCCAAGATGGTGGAGTAGGTAGAAGTTGCACTCACTTTCTCCCATGAAGACATTAAAATTACAACTAAATTATAGAACAATCAGCCTGAATAACTGTCTGAAGATTAGCTGAACAGAAGTCCTAAAACTGAGCATATATGGAAGAAGCAACATCAAGACTAGCAGGAGGGGCAGAGACATGAAACTGGCAGGCTCCACACCCATAAGCTACAGTGGAGAGTCTGGAGGGTTAGGTTATGTCAGTTGCAGAGGATCAATGGGCTGGGCTCCCCAGCCCAGAGCACCGGTGCTCAAAAGAAGAGCCCACATAACATCTAGCTGTGAGTGAGGCAGAAGGCTGCTGGAAACCCAGGCATCTCCTTACAAGGACTGTACATGTAATTTCACTCACACACACTCATTCTGGGTGGCAAAAGAGTAGCTCAGAAGTTTCCTGGGTCACACAGGGAGAAATTGAGTTGTGTGGCTTCAGAGAGAGCTGGAGAGACAGCCACCAATGTCTCTGTGTTGAATCCCTCTCCTGTACCATCCACTAATGTCATCTTTGCTAGGTAAACTACTCCTCCAAAATGGCATTTGTCTGGGGACCTGCAATAGATATACCCTGTAGTCTCCTTGAGGCCCTGCCACACCCAGGTTGCTGGTTGTGGGCTCTGCTGGCAGTGGCAACCCAAACCCATACTTCAATCTTTCTTTAAAAACTTTCTGAAGAACTTCAGGCAAGCTTGGGAGTGCTAGAGATACACAAGGAAAAACTGAGTTGTGTGGCTTTAGGGAAAAGGCTGTTTCCCCAAACACCCACAGGCGTCACTGATCCAGTGTGGAGCCTTCCTCCTATACATATTAACCTTGGGAACTATGCTAGCTCACTGAGTCCCTGCTCTATCCAACTCTCCCACAGCTGTGGGCTTTGCTGGCAGCAACAAGCCCACATCAGCATTGCAGCCTTTCTTTAAAAACTCTTGGAGAATTCCAGGTGGGCTCAGGGTGGTGCTGGAGATATACAGGGAGAGGCTGAGTTTTGTGGCTATAAAGCAAGGGTCATCTTCTGGCATGCCCTACGGGTGCCACCATTCCTGTGCAGAGCACACTCTCCACATGGCCAAGACATAATCTTCTCTAGTCTGATGAACTCTATTGGCTCTAGCCTGATGATTCCCAGACACCCTGTCCCAACAAAAAGGTCCAAAGACCACAGGTGAGTTGTTGGTGACTTTGGCGTACCCTGAGACATTTGCTTGGTGGTCTAGGACCAGCACTGGGACCACGCTTGAATCTGTACTAACCTGGTGAACATCACTTGCCATGTGGCTCTCAAAGAACCCAACTCATGAAACTTGTATACCATCTGAGGTTTTTTTGGTGGCTGCACCTAACAGGCAGTAAAAGATGGCAGTGGCTCTTGTAGTGCCTTGGGCCTTTTGCTGACCTGCCTCAGGACAGTACTGATGGCAGCTAGCCTTGGAATGCAGCTTGACTGCTCTCACACATATCCAAGCCCAGCACAGGCAGCTATCAAATGTGGATCATGTTGTGTCTCCTAACAGGTAGCCCAGGACCAGTCACAAGCAGTTTCTGATACTATCTGCATCAGAGTCTCTCCCTAGAGGTCCCAAAACCAATACATCTGGTGGCTGGCTTCAGATCACATCACAGCATGACCCAATTAGTTCCACAACCAGCACATCCAAAGGTAGCTCTTGGCTGGCACCAGAACTTGCTGGTGCTAAATCTACTTTGAGGGGTTATCCCTGACATGTGCACTGTGGTAGTGGCCAATTCTCACAACCTGAGGGTCAACTCCATCCACAGACATACCAACAGAAATTAAGACTCACTTTCAACAGGAGGGCTCACATGATCTTCAGAAAGGACACTCCTAGAACACCTAACTCGAGTAAAAAGGGAGATTGAGCCACTGGGTCCCACATGACATGTATTATATAAAGCCATCCTATCAAGACTGAGAGACATAGCAGATCTTGAAATACACAGAAAAAAAAAAACACAGAGAGACAGAAAAAGATGGAGAGACAAAAAAACATACCCCAAATGAAATAATGGGAGAAATTTTCAGAAAAAAAAACAAAACAATGAAAGGAGACAAGCAATTAGCAAGATGTAGAGTTCAAAACAATGGTTATAAGGATGCTCAAGAAACTTAGTGAGAATTTCAACAGCATAACAATGGACATAGAAACCATGGAGAAGAATGAGTCAGAAATGCTAAATACAATAATGAAATGAATACACAGGAAGGAGTCAACATAAGATTAAATGAAGCATAGGATCAAATCACCAATTTGGAAGACAAGGTAGCAGAAAACACCCAATCAGAGCAGCAAAAAGCAAAAAAGGAGGAACAACATCAACTGTAACAACATCATATCATAGGGGAACCAGAGGAGAAGAGAGAAAGGTCTTAGGGACATGTTTGAAGAAATAATGACTGAAAACTTTCCTAATCTGGAGAAGAAAAAAGATACACAAGTCCAGAAAGCGCAGAGGCCCAAACAGATGAATCCAAAGAGGTCCATATCAAGACACATCATGATTAAAATGACAGAGGTTAAGGACAAAGAGTCTTAAAAGCAGCAAGAGAAAAGCAGAGAATGACTTCCAAAGGAGTTCCCATAAGAGGGTCAGGCCTGCCCCACACAGAGCCACAGAGTGGTGACACTGTATCTGAGACTCCATCGACCTGGTTCACATGGGTTGCCCTACCCAAGTGATTATGTAAGTCTCTGCCCCATCCACCTTAATGTATTTTTGTACATTAGGCCACACTTCTAAGACAGGGAGTCAAAGCAGCTCTACCTAATACATAGAAACAAACACAGAAAGGCTGCCAATATGAGGAGACAAAGAAATATGCCCCAAATGAGAGGACAGAACAAAACTCCATAAAAAGAACTAAACAAAATGGAGATAAGCAATTATCAGATGCAGAGTTCAAAACACTGGTTATTAGGATGCTCAAGGAAATCTTTGGGTACTTTGACAGCATAAAAAGACCCAGGCAGAAGTTAAGATTACACTAAATAAAATAAAGAAAAACTTATAGGGAATCGACAGTGGAGTGGAAGAAGCCAAAAACCAAATCAATGATTTGGAACACAAAGAAGAAAAAAAATCAAGCAGAACAACAAGAAGAAAAAAATGCAACCCCCCCCCAAAAAAAAAACAAAAACAAAAATGAGGACAGGGTAAGGAGCCTCTGGGACAACTTTAAATGTATGAAATTTGCATTATAGGGGTGCTGGCAGGAGAAGAGAAAGAGCAAGAAATCAAAAAGTTATTTGAAAAAATAATGAAAGAAAATTTCCCTACTTTGCTAAAGGAATAGACAGACACACAAGTCCAAGAATCACAGAGAAGCCCAAACAAGATGTATGTAAAGAGGTCCACATCAGGACACATCATAATTAAAATGCTAAAGGTTAAAAATAAAGAGAGAATCTTAAAAGCAGCAAGAGAAAAGCAGAGAGTTTCCAATGAAGGAGTTCCTAACAACTGACAACTGACAACTGATTTCTCAAAAGAAACTTTGCAGGCTAGAAGGGACTGGCAAGAAGTATTCAAAATGATGAAAAGCAAGGTCCTACAACCTAGATTACTCTCTCCAGTAAAGCTATCATTTAGAATCTAAGCATAGATAAAGTGCTTTCCAGACAAGGTAAAGCTAAAGGAGTGCATTATCACAAAGCTATTACTATATGAAATGTTGAAGAGACTTATTTAAGAAAAAGAAAACCAAAACTATTAAAGAATATTAAAATGGCAATAAATTCACAACGATCAACAATTGAATCTAAGATACAAACTAAGCAAACAAGCAGAACAGAAGCAGAATCATTGGCATGGGGATCATTTGGAGGGTTATCAGTTGAAAGGGGAGGGGGAAGAATGGAGGATAAGATGCAGGGATTAAGAAGTACAAATTGGTAGGTACAGAATAGACAGGGGGTGTTTAGAACAGTATAGGAAATGGAGTAGCTAAAGAACTTACATGAATGACCCATGGACACGGACTAAGATAAGAGATTGCTGGAGAAAATGGGGGATACTGGATTGAAGAGGGTAAAAGGGAGAAAACTTGGGACAGCTGTAATAGCAAAATCAATAAAATATATTTAAAAATCTGAAAAACACACAAACATACGGAGGCTAAATGACATGTTATGAGACAATTAATTTGTTAACAATGAGATCAAGGGGAAAAATCAAAAGATACCTTGAGACAAATGAAAATGAAAACATAACAACCCCAAATCTATGAGACATAGCAAAAGCAGTCCTAGAAAGGAAACTTACAGTAATACAGCCCTACTTCAAACAGCAAGGAAAATGTTAAATAAACCATCTTATCTTACACCTAAAGAAACTAGAAAAAAACAACAAACAAACCCAAAGTGAGTGGAAGGAAGGAAACAATAAAGATCAGAGAGAAAATAAATAAAATAGAGTCTAAAAAATACAAAAGATAAATAAAACCAAGAGCTAGTTCTTTGAAAAGATAAATGAGAAATAGACTGATAAACTTTTAACCAGACTCATCAAGAAAAAAAGAGGACCTGAATAAATAAAATCAGAAATGAATGAGAGAAGTAACAACTGATACTCCAGAAACACAAAAGATTATAATAAAATGTTACAAACAATTATATGCCAACAAATTGGACAACCTAAGAGAGAATTTCCTATAAACATACAATCTTCTAAGACTGAGTAAAAAATAAACAGAAGTTCTGAACAGATAAATGACAACCACTAAAATCAAAGCAGTAATAAAAAAACTTCCAACAATAACAGTCATGGACTGGAAGGCTTCATAGGTAAATTTTACCAAGTATTCAAAGAATTAACACCTATTCTTTTCACACTATTCCAAAAAATTCAAGAGGAGGGAAGACTTCCAATCTCATTTTACAAGGCCAACCTCACCCTGATTCTAAACCACGTAAAGACACTACAAAGAAAGACCAATATTCAAGAGGAACATAGACACAAATATTCTCAACAAAATATTAGCAAACAGAATTCAGCAATACATTAAAAGGATCATACCCTATGATCAAGTGGAATTTTTTCCTGGGATAGAAGTTTTAGTTCAATATCTACAAATCAATTAACATGATATATATCACATAAAGATGAAGAATGAAAGTCATATCATTACATCAATAGATGCACAAAAAGCAGTTGACAAAATCTAGAACTCATTTATGATAAAAAGTCCCAGCAAAGTGGGAAAATAGAGAACATATCTAAAATAATAGAGGCCATATGAAAAACTAACAGGTAACAACTAAAAGTGTCTCCCTTAAGATTAGAAACAAGAAAGGGGTGTGCACTTCACCATTCTTATTCAGCATAGAATTGGAAGTCTTAGCCATAGTAATCAGACAAGAAAAAGAAATAAAGGCATTCATTATTGGAAAGGAAGAAGTGATACTGTCATTATTGCAGATGACATGATACTTTATATACAGGACCCTAAAGCTTCCACCAAAAAAAAAAAAAACTACTACAACTGATAAATGAATTCAGTAAAGTAGCAAAATACAAAATAAATATTTAGCAAAAGTGGGGTTATCTCTTATACACTAATAATGAACTATCAGAAAGGGAAACAAAGCAAACAATCTTATTTACAGTTGCATTAAAAAAAACCCTAGGAATAGGTTTAACCAAAGAGGTAAAAGTCTTAATAATTTATGAGACACTGAAAAAAAATACAAATAAGTGGAAGCATAAACTGTGCTCATGAATTGGACAAATTAACATTGTTAAAATGTGCCTATTACCTGAAGCAATGTATAGATTCAACATAATTCCTATTGAAATATCAATAGCACTTTTCACAGAAGTTGAACAAAGAATCCAAAAAATTTATGTTGAACCACAAAAGGCCCTGAATATCAAAAGCAGTCTTGAGAAAGTTGGAGGTATCACACTACCTGATATCAAATTATAGTACAAGGCTATAGAAATCAAAACATCTTGGTACTGGCATAAAAACAGACACACAGATCAATGGAACAGAATAGAGAGCCCAGAAATAAACCCACACCTATATGGTCAATTAGTATTTGACAAAGGATGCAAGAACATACAATAGAAAAAAAAAAGAACATACAATAGTGTAAAGACAGTCTATTCAATAAATGGTGCTGGAAAAATTTGACAAATACATGCAAAAAAATAAAACTATACCACCTTCTTTCACCTTATACAAGAATAAACACAAAATAGATGAAAAACTTAAATGTAAGACTTGAAACCAAAAAAACTCCTAGATGAAAAAACATAGGCAGTAAACTCCCTGACATTTTTTCTCTTAGCAATATGTTTTTTGATGTATCTTCTTGGGCAAGTGAAACAAACAAACAAACAAACAAACAGGAGACAGAACTACAACAAACTAAAAAGGTTTTGCACAACAAGGGAAACCATCAAGAAACTGAAAAGATAACCTACTAAATGGAAGAAGAAGATATTCACCATTGATACATCAAATCTGTAAGGGGTTAATATCCCAAATTTATAAATGACACATACAACTCAACACCAATAAAGACAAACAATCCAATTAAAAAATGGGCACAGGAACTGAATAGACACTTGTCCAAAGAGGGCACACTGATGGGCAGTAGACACATGAAAAGATGTTCAGTCACTAATCATCAGAGAAATACAAATCAAAAGCACAATGAGATATCACCTCACACCTGTCAGAATGTCTATCATCAATAAATCAATAAACAACGTGTCAATAAGTATGTGGAGAAAAGGGAAACCTTGTACACTATTGGTGGGAATGCAGACTGGTGGAGTCACTATGGAAAACAGTATTGAAGTTCCTCAGAAAAATTAAAAATGGAACCACTTTCTGACTAGGTGATTCCACTTCTGGTTAATATTTTTAAAAATCCAAATATTAATTTGAAAGGATATATGTATCCCTATGTTCATTGCAGCATTATTTTCCATAGCTAAGATACAGCAGCATCTAAAGTGCCCAACAATAGATGAATGGAAAAAGAAGCGGTGGTACATATATACGGTGGAATATTACTGGGCCACAGAAATCTTACCATTTGCGTCACCATGGATGGGACTAGAGTGTATGTTAAGTGAAGTAAATCAGACAGAGAAAAAATAGCACGTTTTTTACTTATTTGTGGAATCTAAAGAACTAAATAAATTAATATACAAAACAGAAACAAACTCATAGATACAAAGATCAGACTGATGGTTTCCAGAGGGGAGGGAGATTGGAGGCCTGGGTGACAAAGGTGAGGGTATTAATAAGTACAAATTGGCAGGTACGAAGTAGTCACAAGGATGCAGAACCACAGCATGGGAATATAATCAATAATATTGTAATAAATATGTGTGGTTTCAGGTGGGTACCTTAAATATCAGGGGAATCACTTTGTAAAATACATGATTGTCTGGACACTGTGTTGTACTCCTGAAATACTGTGGTTGAAAAGTAAAATAAAATAAAATAAAATAAAATAAAATAAAATAAAATAAAATACAACTTTTGAACATCAAAAAAATGCAGTGGTCACGATTCTGCATAAACATTTCTCCAGAGAAGATATACAAATGGCCAATAGCCATTAGGGAAAATGCCATTAGTCATTAGGGAAAAGCACATCAATATCACAATGAGATACTACTTTATACACTCTAGGATGGGTATAATGAAACAGATAGGCAATAATGGAGAGGATCCTCGTATGGTGCTTGTGGAAATGTAAAAGGACACTTTGGAAGACAATGCAAATGTTTCTTGAAAGGTTAGCATAGAGCTGCCATGAAACACAACAACCCCACTAGCAGGTGTATATCGCAAAGTGGTGAAAACAAATATTCACACATAACTTGAATACAAATGTTCTTATTATCATTATTCATAATAGCCAAAAAGTGGAAACAACTCAAATGTCCTTGAGAGGGGAAAAGGATAAATAAAATGTGGTATACTTACACAATGAAATACTAGTCAGCCTAAAAAAGAAAGGAAGTACTAACACATTCTCCAACATAAATAAACTTTGAAAACATTGTGCTAGGTGAAATAAGCCAGTCACAAAAACTTATATATTGCCTCATTCTATTTACATGAGAGGCCTAAAATAAGCAAGTACATAGAGACAGAAAGTAGATTGGCCTCTTAGAGCGGGTTATGGGGCAGTGGTGGAGGGGGGATAGGAGGCAACTGCACTGGGTGTGGGGTTTCTTTTTGTAGTTGATAAAAATGTTCTAAAATAAGATTGTGAAGAATTCTGGGGCTATATTGACCATTGGGCTCTGCTCTTTAAATGAATGAATTGTATGGTATTGAAACAATATCTCAGTAAGCTGTTTTAAAAAAAAGAAACTTGATGACTGAGGATAAGATTATTGACAGAGGCAAGAAGTAAAGAACACCGTTGAAGACCAGAAAATAACAATGACAGCCATTATCTTTGAGGGTTCACATGCTGAGCACTGTGCTAAATATTTTACCTACATTTCCTCCTGTAATCTTCAAACCACAAATTCACATGTGTTAGGTATTTCTTCTCCAACAATCTTCACCAAATATATATATATATATATTAGGTAATTTTCCTTTATTTCACAGACAATCAACTAAAGCACACAGTAGATAAAGAACTTGTTCAAATTCAACAGCGAGAAAGAGACAGACTTAAATATATAGATTTAGGTCAGTGTCAGTCTGGAGCCTGTTTTTAAATACCTGCACTGTACTGTCTACCATGAGTTTTGCTTTTCTATTTAGCTCCAGCTTCCTAGGTTCAGCATGAATGCCAACTTTAGGCCAATCTCTTTCACCGGCACAGCTGCATTATTGTGTGTCTACCACTCTTGGAGCAGTAAATAGCATTTTCATCTCTGCAGTGCTAGTAAGAGCTGTAGAATGAATGTATCAGTAATAAAGAGTTGTAGAATAAAGTTACAATAAATGAGCACTCTCCTTACCTCCGCCACATGCGGCAGTCTTAGCAGCAGGGCTGCTGTGCACAGAGGGACTTCCCAGAGGTCAGATACTGACTAAGAGATAAAGTAGCCAACACCTCAACCCAGAGACAATGCATCTCTCTATTCTCCTCTATTGGAAGACGTTATGGGGTGAGAACAAAAGAACAAAAGCTAATCTCAACTTTTAGATAGAAAAACACGCTCATATCTACCCCCCTTTCAAGATGTTTCTAACAACTGCAGATATACCTACTGTATTTTTTGGACTAAAAGATGTACCCCCCAAACTTGGGAGGAAAGGGTGATGCATCTTATAGTCCAAATGTAGCTTACCTGTCTCGCTGTGGGGAAGGGGGGCTACAGTGGAGTGAGGTCACAGGTTATTAAATATTTTACCATTTTTTGCTTCAAAATTTTTTTCTTTCTATTCTTCTCCTCTAAAACCTAGGTGCATCTTATGGTCCGATGCATCTTATAGTCTTAAAAATATGGTAAATTAGCCCCTGGCTTTAGTGAGGATCAAGACATTTTGTCTTTCTTTCCCATTACTTTCAAAGTGGCACCCATCCAGAGCTTACTCTTTGCATTGAAACCTCTAAAAGAAAGAACAAAATACAAACATGACTCACTAAACACATCTGCTGGGGACCATTTTGGCTGAGACACTAAGCACCTCTTGGGGAGACTATACGTTTCCATATATCCTAACACCATGTCTTTTTTTTTAAATAAAGTGAGACACATCAGAGGAAACATTATACTCCTTAATAATGACATGTCTCCAATGTTTTTGTGCCAGACATTGTACATTGAACATTGCACTTATATTGTGCCAGACATTGTACTGAAGAATTTATAGAAATCTTAATGTTTAATCCTTATACAACCTGTTGTGGTAGGTTTTCTTATCTGACAGATGAGAAAATTGAGGGTAGAAGAGGAGGAAAAACATCACTGAGGTCACCCAGTCAAAAGGGATGAGCAATCTCCACAAGGTCTGTGTGACTCTAAAGTCATGTCTCTCCATCTCCCGAATACACTGATTCCCATGCCCTTTCCATAATCATGAAATTCCTTTTGCAGATTGTTCTAAAAAGTGCTTAGTCAAACCTTGGTTCTCAAATGGCTTGATTCCTGAACAATTCAGTTCTCGACCACGGTGTTCATGGAAAAAATGTCTTGGCTGTCTAACAAAACTTTGGATCTCGATCCTCTACACTACAACCCTTCCATGCTAGCACCTGCATGGCCAGTCATGTGTTTCTCAGGCAGCAGAGAAGGGAGATTTGGTTTTTGAACAAGCTGCTTCTTGAATGGTTTTCTGGAACAAATTAAATTCGAGAACTGAGGTTTAACCCCATAGGGGAACGTGATTCTAGCATGTAACCATATTATCAGCAATCATCCAATATCACTGCAAAAATATTGGATTAAATATTAAAAAACAGAACCCAACAGCATATGAAGAAAATATACCATGACCAAATGGGATTCATTTCTGAAATGCAAAGATAATTTAGTATTAAGGAATGTATTAATATAAACACCATGTTTGTAGATATAAGAGAAATAATCACATGATTATCTCCTAGATGCAACCCCCCAAAAAAAAACCAAAAAAAAGCCCAACTTTTGACAAAAGCATCTTAGAGTTGATACATATTTCCTAAAGAGAATGCCTCAGTCCCAAAGCCAGCACTGTGCCTAGTCGAGAAATACAGAGACATTTCTATTAAGATTAGGAAAGAGACAAGAATGCTCACTATCTCTGCTACTTTTGAACCTTGTTCTAGAGTTATTGACCAGCACCACTTAAAAAGAGAAAGCAATAAGAGACCCTGGAATTAAAGAAAAAGTAAAGCTACTTTTAGATGACATGAAAATTTACCTAGAGAACCTGAGAAAATCAAAATTAAACTAACACAAACAATAACATAAATATCCATTTTTAAGCGCTAAAGATAATGTTAATTTTAAAAATGATTTAAAATTTCAGAAAAGCTGCATGAATAACACAAAGAATATTTTTATGAACTATTTAAGAGTAAGTGTTGAACATGGCGTCCAGCAGCCCTGAATAGTTTAGTGTGTAACCGTTCAAACAATGGGATTCTCTAGATAACCAAAATGGAAGGACAGAAATCAGGAAATTATCATTGACACTTACTAATATGGAATTCATTATTTCCATAAAGTTCAACCAATTGTCTCAACATTTTTTATAGGATTGAAGCTAGGATCACGTGTTGCGGTCAGTGGCCACGACTGGTGGTCTTTTTTCAGCCTGGAAGACTGCAATATGGGTGGCGTCTCAAAGACTGATTTATCCTCACTCCCACCCCCACTGTACCAGGGGTAATAGAAAAGTCAGAGATTGACCCCAGCCAAACCCCATTCTGCCAGACATCTAAAATGAATAATTGCCTGAGTGTGTAGAGAGAAGCCTGGAAGTGATGTCATGCTTTTATCTTCTTTTATTTTTACCATGAAAGTTTTAAAGCAGCCTGTAAAAATAGAAATATGTTAAGCCATTCACTCTTTACTAAATTCTTCCTAGATAGATTGTTCACAAGAAAAACCTGTCTCATTTCCAAGAAGGTTTTTTTTATTTCATAAATTACTTTATTGTTGTTCAATTACAGTTGTCTACATTTTCTCCCCCCCCCACTCCCCCCAAACCAGCCAAACCCACCTCCCTCCCTTGCTTCCACCCTCCCCCTTGGTTTTATCCCTGTGTCCTTTATAGTAGTTCCTGAAAACCCTTCTTCCCACTGTCCCTTCCCCATTCTCCTCTGGCTATTGTTAGATTGTTCTTAATTTCAATGTCTCTGGTTATATATTTTTTTTCTTTTGTTGATTATGTTCCAGTTAAAGGTGAGATCATATGGTATTTGTCCCTCACCACCGGGCTTATAAGATAGTCTCTCTTAGGTTAGATTTAACAGTACATCCGTTAGATCAGAGTGTTATCAGGTCTGATTGTTTCTAAGTAGCTCTTAGTTAAGGAGCCTGATCTCAGGTTAAAATTTAAGTGGTCACATGAGAACACAACTATTCCTATTGTGTTGGATATAAGTTCTAATAAGTTAAATCAACATTCTCATTTGACTGCCTCAGAGTTCTGTTGGGAATTCTTGGAAATCCGTAAGATTATCATTAATTCTGTGGGCAGTAGTTTGAATTTTTTTATGTGTAAATCTACAACTACTTTTCCCTAATTATACTTTTATGGTAATTAAATCATTAGTTTTCACTCATGTTGAATATCCAAAGGGTTTTGAAAGTGTAACAGGTACGCAGGTAACTCATGCTGTGCTTGTCTGACGATAAATATTGGTCCTCATTATGTTTTCTAGATAACTTATCTGGATACGTTACTGAATATTCCTTATTTCTAGAGTCCAGACAACTTCCTTAAACCAGTTTAAATGATAACATTGAGACTTCCCAGTTTTTTTAACAGCAAATCCTAGGTTTCCTTCATCACCCAAGATCCATGTTTCTTGTAGCTGACTTGGTGGAAAAGTGTTTACTGATGTTGACATTCTATTTTCTAGTCCTCTCTTGGGTGGCAGAATAATTACTGTTCCCTCCCCATCCCCCACCACCTCCTATTTTGCTACTTTTCTTTACAGGAGTCATTTTTTCTCAGAGCAGGTTGGAAAGAAAGAGAGGGGGGAAGATTATGGGAAGGGTCAAATTCTTCTTCTGAGTTGCTTGGAGACAAGGCACCAGGAGGGAGCTCTTTAAAAATACAAATACAGATTCCTTGACCTCACTCCAGACTTCGTAATCAGAATCTGGAGGTGGATGCAGTAACATGTATTTTTAAGAAGTTTCCCAAGAGATTCTTCCTCGACCAGCACTGAGAAGTTGTGTCCCACACGTATGTTTAGCAGCATGATCCCTAAAAATAGCTGAGAAGAGTCTGGGAAAGGATGCTGCCTAGGGCCTCTTCTTTGCATGCTGGTTTATATTAGCATATCCTTTAAGAAAACATCTATGTAATTCTGTTTAATCCAGCATTTTCCAAATTTATTTGTGTACAGAACATACTAACCTTCAACAAAATACATATTGCTATTGCACACCCAGAAACCCAGACTCTATGAAGTACTGGTGTAGAAACATGAGTTACCCTGTTGCCCCCTCTTTATTAACGGAGTGGGCAATGCTTTGATGTTTGGCAACCAGTAATGAATGTAACCACAGCTATCCATCAGGGCTATTATACAAGGTTTCATAAGGCCTTTGTGCCCAAATTATTCCTTGGCTTATTTCTGCATTTAGATGTTAAAAAAAATCCAACAATAGTTATGGTAATTTGTGTGCACCAATTGCTTACTATGGGCCAGACTCTCTTCTAAATGAATCCACAGTCCTCTAAGTAGGTTTTATTATTATAACAATGTTAGAACAGGATACTGAGGGACAGATATCAAGTAGACAAATCTTAAAAAACACACAGTTGTTACTAACAGTAAACCGAGGTGTTTAGATTCAGAGCCTACAACAGTGATTTTCTACCCCTGTGCTGCAAGAATTTTTAAGACATGCAATACCTGACTATTTTAGTCCTGGGTAGTGACCTCCTTTACCTTAGACTGTCAAAAAGAAAATGACAACAATCGATACAACACTAGCCATATGGAGTGAATATCCTGTCTTAAACCACAAATACATAGGTCATATAATAGAGTTGCATCACATTGGCCATGTTGCATAATGAGGTTTCATCTGATTGGCTAATTCTTGATACCAGAAATGCTTATGTACAAGTATAGGCACCGGATTTTTTTTCAAAGTTTCTTTGGAACAAAAAAGGTAAGTCATTCCTATTTTTTTGGTAAATCAATCAAAATTATATCTATTTTTGCCAGATCAGCAAAAATACATTTTTTGATATGTCACAGAAAATCATGGCCTGTAGTATTAGTGATTCATTATTTTTCTTGAGCTGTAGTCACTGGACTTTCTTCACATGCTCCTCCTTGGCAGCCTTCTCCAGCCAAAGCTTCCCCTTGTATATAGCCCTTTCCCTAACTCTTGGTCTCTTCTGAGCCACAAATCCACCTCATTAGTGGCTTGTTAGGTATATCAATGGAGAACTATGACAGGAATGTCAAATGCAATATAGTTCTTTCCTTCCTCTTTCTCTTTCTTTTTTTAAAATATATTTTATTGATTATGCTATTACAGTTGTCCCATTTTCCCCCTTCACTTCTCTCCACCTTGCCCACCACCTCCCACCCACATTCCCCCACTTTAGTTCATGTCCATGTGTCATAAGTTCTTTAGTTTCTACATTTCCCATACTATTCTTGCCCCCCCACTGTCTATTTTCTACCTGCCATCTATGCTACTTATTCTCTATACCTTTTCCCGCTCTCTCCTCCTCCCACTTCTCTGTTGCTAACCCTCCATGTGATCTCCATTTCTGTGGTTCTGTTCCTGTTCTAGTTGTTTGCTTAGTTTGCTTTTGTTTTAGGTGTGGTTGTTACTAACTGTGAGTTTGATGTCTTTTTTTACTGTTCATATTTTTTATCTTCTTTTTCTTAATAAGTCCCTTTAACATTTCATACAATAAGGGCTTGGTGATGATGAACTCCTTTAACTTGACCTTACCTGAGAAACACTTTATCTGCCCTTCCATTCTAAATGATAGCTTTGCTGGATAGAGCAATCTTGGATGTAGATCCTTGCCTTTCATGAGTTCAAATACTTCTTTCCAGCTCCTTCTTGCCTGTAAGGTCTCTTTTGAGAAATCAGATGACAGTCTGATGGAACTCCTTTGTAGGTAACAGTCTCCTTATCTCTTGCTGCTTCTAGAATTCTCTCCTTCATTTTTACCTTGGGTAATGTAATTATGATGTGCCTTGGCATGTTCCTCCTTGGGTCCAACTTCTTTGGGACTCTCTGAGCTTCCTGGACTTCCTGGAAGTCTATTTCCCTTGCCAGAAGGGGGAAGTTCTCCTTTATTATTTGTTCAAATAACTTTTCCACTTGTTTTTCTTCTCCCCCTTCTGGTACCCCTATAATTCAGATGTTGAATGTTTAAAGATGTTCTGGAGGTCCCTAAGCCTCTCCTCATTTTTTTGAATTCTTGTTTGTTCATTCTTTTCTGTTTGGTTGTTCCTTTCCTCCTTCTGGTCCATTCCATTGATTTGAAACCCAGTTTTCTTGCCATCACTATTGGTTCTGTGTGCATTTTTCTTCATTTCACTTACTGTAGTCTGCATTTTTTCATCTAATTTATGACCAAAATCCACCAATTCTGTGAGCATCCTGATCACCAGTGCTTTGAACTGTGTATCTGATAGACTGGCTATTTCTTGGTCACTTAAAAAAACTGGCTCTGGGGCTTTTAACTCTGAGCCATCTTTTTAATTTAATTTTTTTCCTTTGGTCTGGTCGCACCTGTTGCGTATCAGGGGCAGAGCCATAGGTGTTCACTAAGGCGGGGCACCTCAGTCGCTGGGTTGTGACATTGTATGTGGGGGAGGGGTCCGAGAGGGAACAGTGGTGCCTCCTCCGCTCTCTCTAGGACTTCAGTCCCCTCTGCCACTTCCCACAAGCAGATTGGGCCCTTCTGGTACTGGCTCCTGGGCTGGTGGGCTTTTGTACATTCTAGGACTCTGTGGGTCTCCCCAAGGAACTCTCCTGTGAGGCTGGGAGATTTTCCCAGCACCTCAACACTCACAGGTGTTTCCAATTGGTGCTTTTAGGCTTTGTTTCCTGGTGCTGGGTCTCTGGCTTGCACTGTCTGTGTCACTGCCCATTTTCATCTGGTTTATCTGCGTGCAAATGTGTGACTGTGGACAGCCAGCTACCTTGCACCTCTCACTGGGTCTGCTCGTTGCCTCCCTCGCCCAGGGTCTGCCACTGGGTCTGTCAGCTGCCCCTGAACTTCTGGGGTCCACCAACTGCTGCCTGCGCCCTGCGGACTTGCATCTGCCAGCCACCACTTTTTCCTGCTGGGACCCCTAGACCCCTCTCCGCAGGCCTCCAACTCCTCCCTTCCTTACCGGTCTGGATGAATGGTTGTCAGACTTTTGTTCAGTTCATTTCTCTCTGTTTTGGTTGTTCTTTTGTTTCTAAATTTTTGTTGTCCTTAGTTTTGGTTGTGTGAGGAGCACAGTGCGTCTACCTATGCCTCCATCTTGGCTGGAAGTCTCCCTCTCTCCCTTCCTTCCTTCCTTCCTTCCTTCCTTCCTTCCTTGTGTGTGTGTGTGTGGAGAGAAATTCATCATCTTTATACTGAAGGAATTAACAGGCATGAGTTGTGTTCTATGTTTATCACACCCCTGGAGTCTTATCCCTCCTTTTCTGTTCCCATATTCCACTTGTTCATGCATTTCTTTGTATGACATGTATGAGCACCTACTGTGTATTTGACATTATTCTCTGTTAAGGTTATAGATTAAAGTGAACGGAACTTGCATTCTTAGTCTTAGTTTGTACTGCCTCATATCATCAGCGAGCATAAGTGTCAGCATGCCCTCCTCTTCTTTCTCCATTCTGTCCTTCCAGATTCATTTCTAGCAGCTATTTCCTTCTCTAATTTGTTTGTGAGTTATATTCACTTGAAAGGGAATTAGGTTGTCCTGGATTCTCTCCCTGGGCTGGTCACTGGCACATCTGTAAGGAGCTGTGGCAGGTTGCATTCCAAGGAAGGCAGTGCTACCCCATGTGCTTTTCTTGCAGTGTGACATGGGCAGCCCTTTGTCATGAGGCAGGGTCTACATTTCCTGCCCTTGGACCTGGGTGGACCTGTAACTGCAGTGGAAGTGATACCATATGCTTTCTAAGGCCAAGTTCTACTAGGCAGATCAGCTTCTGCCTGGCCTTTTGGGGATACCAGGCCCCAAGCCATGAGGAAGGGGAAGACTACATGGAAAGCATTCCAAGTGATAGTCTGCACTAAGGACACAGCTGACAGCTGGCACTAACCTCCAGATTAGTGAGTGAGCAAGATTTCAGATGATTCCCAGTCCTGGCCTTCAACCCATGCTGAGGGGAGCAGAGAAAAAGTGTCCTCTTTGAGCCTTACCTCATTTCAGATTTGTGAGCAATGTAAGTGTTGCCATTATTTTGAACCACTGAATTTTGGCCTGGCTTTTAGGTAGAAATAGATAACTACAATAGGTCCCTGCCTTTGTTTTAACCAGCTATACCCAGGGGCAAGGTCATACGGTACAAAGTATGCTTCCTATAAGAAATTGTTGCCAGAGAGACAGTCACCATGATTAAAGATCAACTATGTGCCATTCTTTTAAAATTTTTAATCCTCCATAGCATGTAATAAAGTATGTTGCGTGAAATATATTTCAAATAAACCCTTTTATAAAAAGATATCATTTATTTATTTTTAGAGAGAAGGGAAGGGAGGAGGAGAGAGAGGGAGAGAAACATCAATGTGTGTGAGAGAACCATTGTTGCCTCTTGCACGCACCCTGACTGGGGACCAAACATGCAACCCAGGCATATTCCCTGACTGGGAATTGAACTGGTGACCTTTTGCTTTGCGTAGCGACACCCAACCAACTAAGCCACACTGGTTAGGGCAAATAAACCTTAACTGAATTGAAATGTGGTGTGATAGTAAGTACATACATTTGCTGTCAAATATACTAAATTTCAAATGACAACTATAGATGCTACAGTGCTGTGATAAAGAGTAAATTTCCTCTACAGTTAATCTGTTTGCCTCTTCTGAAACTGATGTGAGAATTAAAATATTTATGACCTGTGAAAATACCCGAGTGTGTGGCTCATGACAGATCTCTCCCCATCCTTACTCTCTCTAAAATTTTTAAATAGGAGACATAAGAATAAAATGAGAAAGATTGAACCCTTATGGTAAAAGATTTTGAATACATGGTTATGGCTGATTTTTTAGGCAATAGGAATGCATGAAAGATTGTAGACATGTGATATGTGCAAGCCAATTTTTGAGATTAACATGGTCGTAATATGTAGAATGAGACAAAACATAAAAAAAACATTCAGAAGATAAAATCAGTGTCCAGGCATATTAGGGTCTAAAAAAATGTAGCCAGGAGGATGCCAGGTCAGGATTAAGTGATAGGGAGATATTACAAAAAATTTTTCATAGATTTTGAGTTGAAGTCGACAAAGGAGAAGGTTTGTAAAGATAAAAAGAGAAGTCCAAAAACTGTTCAACATGAACAATGTTTAATAAATGTTGTCAAATTATTGGGATGCTGTATGATCCAGCATTCTCACTTCTAAACATATGTCTTGTAAAGAAATGGTAGCAAAAGTTATATGTGCAGCCTTGGCTGTGACAGTGTCATACAGGAATGCAAAAGCCATCATTCAGGTGGTGGTCATGCCAACCATGTGTGTCTATGCAGCAGAGCAATGTGAGAAAGGGGTAAATGTGAATAAACTGACCCAAGTAAGTTTTAATGAGAAGAGCAAGTTGTTAACCAATGTATGTAATGTCACTTCATTTTTCTTAAAAGCAGAAAGAAAAGTGTCAGTGTCACAAAGGAAAGACACTAAAATTAATGTTTTCTTCCAATGACTGGGAATGAGTGTGTGGGGATGGAATGGTCTTAAAACATTTCCTTTGAATAATTTGTATAAATGACATTTTGGTGTTTTGTGTTTTTTCTTTAATAAAAACACTGAGTATTTCAGACCATTACAAGCAAACAGTACCATTAACAGAAACAGTCTGAAAACATTCAGGGAAAAGATGATGCTTTGAGGTAGATTAACGTGTGTTTGGTTAAAGGGCTGACTTGTGGTTGACGTGTGGTTGCCGCTGGCAGCAATGGAGTGTGTGTCTGGAAGGCTGTCCAGCTTCTGGTCTGGTGGGGCTCAGAAGACACATGGCCCCTCTGGGGAGAGCTTGCAGCTAAGACTGATGGGTCAAAGGCAAGAGTCCTGGGCCAGCATTCTCAGAAGAAGTACCACAGACCTTTTCTACTTCTCCCTGGTCCCAGGATTGAAGAAAATAACTCTGACATAGTCTGTTTACCTAAAAAATAGCTCATGCCATCAGTGTAGTTCCCTAATAATTCTGGGCCTTCCAACCTATACAACCATTAGTAGGTAGTACAACATGCTATTGGTGAAACTAGTCTTCATACCTTTATCTATTTATACCTTGAACTTATTTGTAGTTTTAACCTGGGATATATGAATATATATATATATATATATATATATATTCTAGTGTGTATATATATATATAAAATATATATATAGTATATATATATACTAGTATATATAGTATATATAGTATATATATACTAGTATATATATATATTTATATCTATATTCATATATCCTATGTAATCTATATGTCCATCTAGCTGCATGGACAGATAGATATCCCTATTTGCATGATCTCATATGAAACAATCAGCATTTTCACATTGATTCTTGAACAATGCTGAGTATTGGGGCATATTAAACATAGACTAAGCACACTATAAAAATGAATTTCACATGGGGTATTATAGTAGTGTGTTATAGAGCAAGGGTTTTATTGCGGATTACTGATTGCTTCTCCAGATGGATTTAAATTGATGGCTTTAAGACAATTTTTGCAAAAGGACTCCTTTCTAAATTATGGACCCTAAAAATGTGTTTATCACAGTTCCTGGGAAGATCCCTTTTCCCTTCCTGGCTTCAAAATGTTTGGGGCAAAATCAACACTTTATATTTTATTAAGTGATTTATAAACTTTTTAATACATGAGAAGCCTCTTTTAAAGTTTACTCAATATTCAATGCACATTGCATTTGATACATATTAAATAATACATGCGAAATGTTAAAAAGTGTACACGGCCCTGCCTTGTGTGGCTTAATTGGCTGGGCATTGTTCCGCAAAGCAAAAGGTCACTGGCTCGATTCCCGGTCAGGGCACACACCTAGGTTGTAGGTTTGGTCTCTGGATGTTTCTCTCTCTCACATTGATGTTTCTCTCCCTCTCTTTCTCCCTCACTCTCCCTCTCTCTCTCTAAAAGAAAAAAAAAGCAACCATTTGAAAAGTGATTTGCAGAAGCCCTCCCTCACAATATTTGTAATTCTGCTGTCTTTAGCTTTCTTTTATTTAATCTACCTCCTGTAGATTCTGAACAAATATAGGGGCAACAAAAAATCATGCTCCAATGCCTTTCTTTTCTTTTCCTTTTTTCTTCACAAATCTAGGAAAAAGCCATGCTGGCAATGATATTCTTAGATTCTGGGATATGCTGCCCCTTTTTGCCATTTTCCTTCTTAAGGATACATACCCAAGAAGTTATATGTATTTATCATTATCACTGCTATGGATTCCTGTGCTATCTCATAATTTAATATAAGAAATGTTGCATTTCAAATAAAGAGTTTAAGATTGCTTCAACTCAGTCTCCTTTTCCCTCCCAAACAGATACATCAACTTCAGTTTCCCAGCTTGTGCTCATGTAGTGTATGTGCTGAACTATGCCAGAATGAAACTACTTCATGCTTTTGCTATTAATCTAAAAGAAGTATGGAAGTGGGAGGAAGAAGAGAAGCTGCTTCTCTGGCAATCAGGAACAATGCTGAGAATGGGGGCACCTGTCCAAATACTAGTAACTGGTACATCATTTAATATATCACTTAGCATCATTGCGGAACAGATTACAATTTTTTATGATAGTTTGGCTAACAAGTTGAAGTTGTAAGTAGACCTTGAATCTCAATCTCTTAGGATCTGGAATCATATCTAATCTGTTTCTTTTGAATAATTCTGTCAATTTCATAAAGAGAAAATGTAAGACAAAATGAAGTAGAAACAAAACAAAAGTATTGTAAATTTAGGATCTACTGAAATAATGTGGGTAGTCTTCCAGAGTCTTGTTAAATAATAAACAAACAGAATTCTTAGAAATGAAAAATGTTGTAATTTCTTTTTCTACTAAAGAATGATGAAAGGTCCAGGAATCCAGGACAGGAGAGGAGTGAGTGTGGTGCCTGCGTACAGTGAGGTGAAGTCATCTGTCTGTTAGTCTGAGTTGTTTTTCAGTGTGGTGATGGATTTGAACAGTCGTCCAAACCCTTTCACCGAGTTTCTCTCTGTACTCGTGGCAGGCCTTTGTGAGATGGGGCAATATGGGCAAGATGAGAAAGACAAATAGTTCTCCTGTGGTTTCCATGACCTTTATCATTAGTATCTTGGCTCTGATTAATGCTGGTGATAGGAGAAAAGAAATGTCTTAAATTTGGGGTGAGCAGTCACTTAGCTACTCAGGAAAACATTTGAAAATTAGAAAAAGAATTGTAAATATTAGTCTATTCTTTCGGTCTCACAAATGGCCTTGTTTCCTTGTCTATCTAAGAAAAAAAAATCCAGGAGAATGCTGACCAGGTTGTAAATGCCTGAGGATCAATCACTATGTTGTATTCATCTTTATATCCTATGGTGTTTGGCCCTTGGCTGAGTCTTGATAAATATCAGCTAGGTTTTACTGAATTAACTGAATAAAAAGGGAGATATGGGTTTCTTTTAGAAGCCACAATAATGTTAAAATCTTGATAAGTTTATTGAAGTATGTTATGGCTCAATTGAAAATAAGGAATTAGAGAGGGAAAGTCCAAAGATAATCCATTGATATATATATAATTTAGGGATATATTTGTGGTCCATTTTTCCTGTCACTTGTAAATATCATCAGCATCTAAACCAGTCAGTGCACGAGTGCACCAGTCATACCCCAATGAGGATATTGGGGTAGGGGAGCAAAGCAACTTCCTCTGGCTCCATTCTTACAAGCACAAGATACATCAGTTGCTGTAATCCCCTTTTCCTCTCTCCCCTACTTGAGTCAGTTTGCCCTAGAGGAGAAGGGGCAACTCTTCCACTGGTGGAAAGAGTTTGTAGGTGGGAGCCAGATGACCTCAGGTACTACACATTCTGGTCTGCTCCTTAATGCTCTAAGTTCTGCAGAAGCCAGTCCCTCCATAGGGAGTGGTGCAGTGACAGGTGTGCAAGTCTGCCTAATTCTGAGGTACAGGTTTAGGAAGTCCACTGTGGTCATACACCTAAGCCACGTCTTCTTTTATCAGCTTTATCAGTAGCAAGGATGGCATTTTTACCTTCTGCCAGACTTCCATATCTATCTTTTCATTGCTTACAAACTTGATCGATGTTATTATTTTTTGTTTGTTTGCCTTAAGTGCTATAGGAGTACTGGGCTCCAGCAACTCTATACGATAGTTGCATCTGATAATCTTAGCATTCATTTACTCATTTAGCAATTCATTGGGAAATAATGATCGAGTCCTTAAAATATGCTGAACTCAATGGGAAACCCTGGTACCCTACCCATAAAAAGTTCACAGTGTGGTATGTTTATAAAGCAATTTGACAAGTCAGTGAGCACGTACCTTCCCAGGAGGTAACAGAGTCTGAGCAGAGTTGTTCAGTTTTCTTAACTGAGTCATGACCTAGTAGGATTTGGCCAGGAGGTAGCCAGGTCCACCTAATCTACCTGATCTAAGCTGGCTTTCCTAATTGAGCTGAGGCTGAAAGGGCAGGCCAGGGCTCAATTCTGAAAGACCCTACCTAAAAGCCAGACTACGGGCCCCAGCCTCTGCCTGGTAGGTAACAAGCCCCTGCATAAGAGATTAGAGGAATGACATGGTCAGGTGTCTGTCCTAAGCAGGTCCTTTTGATAGTTTGGAGGACTGAGCTGAGGAGGGCAAGACTGAGGAGGCCAGTTTGCTGATTGTTCTGGGTGACAGATTATAAAAATGTGATTTAGCAGCATCCCTGCTTATTTTTGTTTTTCTTTTTTTCCCTCTCTTAGTAACATTTTGTAAAGGAGAAATTATCACCTGTGGTGATGATGATGATGATGATGAAAAAACGAGATATTGGCTAACATTTATTGAGTTCTTGCTATGAACTGCCACTAGGCTAAAATGTTTTTGTGCATGAGGTAGATAATATTACTCTTTTCTCATTTTATATGTGAGAAAACTAAGGCTTGCTAGGGTGAAATAACTTGCTCAAGGGTGTAGAGCCAACAAGCAGCAGGTCTAGAACTTAAACCCCAGCCTGTCTGGTTTTAGTTTCCATCCTGATAGCTCAAACAACCATGGAACATTCACACAATGGAATACTACTTGGTCATAAAAAAAAGAAATCTTTACCCTTTGTGACAGTATGGATGGACCTGGAGAACATTATGCTAAGTGAAATAAACCAGTCAGAGAAAGAAAAATACCATATGATTTCACTCATAAGTGGAATCTAATGAACAAACTGAACTAACAAGCAAAATAGAGAGAGACTCATAGGTAGAGAGCAGATGACAACTAGTGTGGTGGGGGGGGGAGTTAGGGGTTGGAGGGTATGAGCAAAAAGGAAAAAGTACTCATGGAGATGGATAACAGTGTGGTGATGGTGGTGGGGGAAAGGTGGATATAAGGGGACTATATGGTAATGGAAAAAAAACAATGAAAAATATATGCCATAAAAAAAGCTTCATAGCTCTTTACAAAGCACTTTCTCACACAATGTCTTACTAGAGCATTAACAGGATCCTTAGATCAACATTAAATTCATTCCAAACAGAGTTGCTCACTTTCATTTAATAGAATCATGTAGTCATTTAATAGAATCATGTAGTCATGAAAATAGTTTGTTATGCATTTTGTAATCACAAAATATATTGCTCATTATCTGTGCATAGATTATCAGTTTAGTGCCTTCTTGGCCAAATTTTAATAGTCAAATGTCTTCACCTTGTCATTGAACAGATGCATACAGAATGAATTTTAATGTTAACTTTAAAAAATTAAGTAAATACTCTGTAAAGTATAATTAAAATATAATAAGAGAAGTGGTTCACAGTTTTTCTTTTGTTATGAATTATTTATTCAACACTCAACAAATACTCACTAAGCACCCAGTGTGTGTTCTGCACCCTTTAAGAATAAGGAAGATAACAACTAATAAGTTGTATAGATTTGCAATATCACTGGGAGCCTTGCTCAGTTCCATCACACAGAAATCCTCAGTATGGTCTATCAAAACAGATAATGCCAGTGGAAGAAAGCAAAGGAAGTACGTATAGGCTTGAGCATCAAATTAATTAAATTAATTAATTAAAATTGTTGCTAGTTTTATTCTTTGTAAATCTTTAGATTAGCCCCCCTCCCTCCATCCATGTTACTAAAGTAAAGGCGATTGTGCCGTTTAACATTCACTTAGCATTAGTTTAGATAAAGAAGATAGCTATCCATTTATCCAGAATTGTGAGTGCTTCAACTTTGCATTAGCATTACTCATTCCAAGCCTCCCAGTTTTAAATAGAAACCCCAAAGTGCCATCACAAACCAGTTGTCATTCTCAGTGCATTGACTTGTGTTTGTTTCAAGTAAAGGAATTAATGAAGGGTGATTCCAAACCATACATAAAGTCCTGGGGGTATCAGTGCTACGATGAGAAATTACAGATGTGTACCCCTGCTTTGCTTCCAGAGATAGGCTATCTCTCCCAGATGGCTCTGGTTCATTTGATCTTTGCTTTCTGCCCCACTCACACCCCCTCACCACATGGACACTCCTTCCTGGGCACAATTGCCAAAGGAGCGTGGGAAGGCAAGCAGCGTCCTGCGTGCCTTCCTTGGCTACAGAACATCACCGTATTACTGTTGGGTTTAAAGATTTCCCCTTTGCTCTACTGTAATTATGTCTTTTTGTGTCCTGACTCTACTTATTTGAGAGCAAATGTAGGGTTTAATTCTTGTTTTAGCTTCCAAGATTCCCCAGTGCTTAGACAAAGGAAAACTAAAAATGGCAAAGTGTTTAATATTCATATGCCTCTGAAACTACACTCTCTATACATGAATAAATAGTATGTGGTTTAACTTATGCCTGATGTGCTAGGTTTACTTTTGTGAATAATTGGATAATTCTAGCAAGTACCATGTTAAACATTTTACCTGCATGACACATTTTTGAGGCCTTATTTAAAGACTATTTGATAAGACAATCAAATATTTAGTCTTAGATTATATTAATATTAATAATAGTAAATGTACTAAGGAGAGATGACAGAGATGAATTTAAAGATAACCCAAAAGACTCTTTCCTAAATGAAGTTTCTTAAAACAATCAAAGAGAAACTAATTGATTGTATTTCAACTTTCATTTCCTTTTCTAGCTCTCTTACAAACTAATAATTTAAATGAGACAAAAATTAAGAATATTCAAGAAAAGCCTTCATAATAATGTAGCACTTTAGGAGTTATTTAAAAATAAATGTGGTTTGTGTGTCTTGTCAATGGAAATGCCCGTTCACCTTATAGTACTACAAGCATTTTCCACTACGCTTGGCTTCATTAAGAGTTTAAAAAGTTGAGAATCTTTTGATAGGAATAGGTTAATGTCTCCCTACAGACCTCTTCTTTTGATGATGTAAAAATCTTTATATATCACCAAAGTAGTAGACATGTCCTGAGTTAAGACCTGGATCTAGCCTATCAGAGAAAATCTCAGTCTTTTGTATGTTTTTCAAATTGTTCTACACTGATCTGTTTGTGACAATTACCTAGATTATGGAATTTTTTGGGCTTAGACAAGTCTTTTCCTGTGCATTATTAATAATGTTAAAAAACTGACAAAACAAAACCTTTCTTCTTGGGAGTATAGCATGGAATAGTCATTCTTTGGAGCTACAGATTAAATAAATTTCTAATGTTCTTAGTATGAGTAGATAAAGCTATCAAGAGATAGGATAAGAAGGTAAAAAGTCTAGAATTAGGACTACAAGGAAGAACACCCCAGCAGAATGAAATTTTTATGCATCAGTCACTAAAGAAGCTAACTAGATCTGCAGCATTTTTTTCAACACCATACATACTTGAAAATGGCCAATAAAGTTTCTATCTGTGAGGATACTCTCAGTTACAAGTCCATTCAGTCAGTTTAAACTGCATAGACAGTCTCTTACTCATAGCATGGGCATCATGGATTCACTGGGCCTCAGTTCATGCTCCAGATGTGTTTCATCTCTGAGCGTTGTGGAACACGAGCTTCAGCCTAAGGATAGTTATCCTCTTTGCAAGGTAGCTGCCAACTATAGTCAGGGCTACTAACTTTTTTCTTCCACTTCCAAGGTAAAGGGGACTTGCATTCCCTAAGGACAAGAAAGTGTTTTCCCTGGAAATATCCAGCAGAAACTCTTGAGTCTGATTTGGGTCCATGCTTGCTCCAGAACCAATCATGGGAAAAAGTTATGGGAAACCCCTTTGACTCCTAGGCCATTGAGGGTCATGGCCTGTGTCAAAAAGAGCTGGATACCTAAACAAGAAAGCAGATCTGGTGCAAAGGAGGACAAAGGACAAGGGATGCTGTAGGCCACAGGTAATGTCCACTCCGGAGTTCCTGGCAGAAACATGGCTCTATTGTAAGCACAAAAACCATAATGACCATCCACACACAGTAAGACTGGACAGTGGAAGCTACCAAATGAGCCAAATAAAAGATCTGTTCATAAGGAATAGTACTGGCTCTGGTTCCTTGAGACCCTGTGGCTGCCAGAGTGCGTGTCAGGCTATTTCTGACTCAGAGTGCCAGATGGAAACTCGCAGACCAGCAAGCGGGCTGGAGACTGAGAGGGTATGGCTAAGGATTTCTTTGTCAGGAATGGGAGAGAGTATGGTTACACATTGTCTGCAAATGGGGAAGCAACAGCAATGATTCTGTGACTGACCACTCTGCTCTCAAATATTCTTTGTGTCTGAGCTTTTTGCATCACACCTGCATGTGATGGTCCTTCCATGTGTGTGAGACTTAGAATTGTCAACACAATGGGACCCTTGATAGCCAGCTTCTGGCATCCTAAATGGTATATTTGAGCCCGCAGCAAACCAAGAGACACAAAAGTCAGATTTTTTTTAAAAGAGAAAAGTAATTTTAAATTTCTGTCTTTTTTTTTCTGATTCCTTTAATACACAAGAGGTAAGGCCTGGTGGATTTGATGATGGCTTTAGAAGAAGTGTGTCTGAGTAAGAGAAGAAAATGAGGCTAGGAAAACTTGACCCTTTAGGTCTTGCTGGATTGCTGGGAGAAGAGGCAGACGAACATTTGGAAAGCCCATAGCCAGCCTTGTGCCCTGACCTCCATGGGCTGCAAGGGGTGGAGGTAGGGTTGGAGCAAGGCAGAATTACCCGGAGGAGAAGCCACAGGGTCTGTCTGGCTTCCTGCTTATGATGCTGGAAGGAGGTCCCCTCATTGAACCTGGGTTGGTGTATCAATTTCTGGGGCTACTATTCCAAAGCATTACACAGTGGGTACCTTACAACAACAGAAGCTTATCATGTTGTTCTGGAGGCCAGAAGTCCAAAGCCAAGATGAGAGCTGGGCCATGCTCCCTCTGAGACTTGCAGCTAAGGATCCTTCCTTGCCTCTTCCAGCTTCTGGTGACATGCTGCTGACTCTTAGAGGTCTTTGTCTCACAGCCACAACATTTCAACCTCTGCCTCTGTCATTACATGGCATTCTCCCCTCATGTGTCTGTGTGTCTGTGTCTCTTATTCTGATAAGGGAAACAGTCACATTGGATTAAGGGCCTACTCTAGCTCTGTATGACCTCATCTTTAATTAATTACATCGCAGGTCACATTCTGAGGCCTGGGAGGTTTGGAATTCAACTTTTTTCTGTAGGGACACAATTCAACCCTTAGTGGGTGGTCACATGAAGGTAAAAGTGGTGTGGATTAGAGACAGACCTGGACTTTCGCTTTGTTCCCAAGTGGCATAGACACACTCAAAAATTCCCGCTTGCCACAGGAGGAGTGAGGAAAGTTTGCTGAAGGTCACCAGGTAAGGGCCAAGTGGCTCTGGAGCTGGGGGTTGCAGAACCAGACACTGACCTGGTACTCATTAGGGAAGAACAGTCAGACCTCAGGTGGGATGCACAGCACCAGTGAGGGCTGTGGAAGGATTGAGTCATCAGGAGAAATTCCTGGGCCTAGACATGCTGAGGGAACAGACCATAAATTTCAAATTACTCCAGCTGCGGCCTTTGGCAGCTGATGCCAACAGACTCATCAGTCCAGGGAGATCAGCCACTCCACAGAACGGACCAGCGAAGATTCAGGCAGCCCAGTATAGATCCTAGAGCAATGCCTCCTCTCAAATGCACATCTGCACTGAGGTGCCATCCCAGAGATTAACAGGGGGGTGAAACAGGGCTCTGAAAGATTGAGTGTTTTTGTGAGTAATCCAAGCTGACAACAAGTCACCTAAAGAGACGGATAAAATTATTCGGTTGGAACAAATCTCCACCCCATTTAACCACTCTCATATTCTGCTCCCCCCAACTCTGATGCAAAGTAAAAATGAAATAGAGAAAAATACTACAAGAGAAACTAATACCTAACTTTACTACTTAAGGCTCTGGCTTAGAGGAGTAGACTGGAAAGGTAATCAGTATAGTTATAAGTAACCTGGCCCGTTCTTATTTATGGGACTTTATGTATTATCAACAATTGCAAAATACAGGATTTCATGACAACTGAAATTCAAACTCTTATAGAAACCTGGTTATGCCTAGTAAAACTGTTACCTCACTCACATTATATGTCTTTTCAGCACTGACATTTCTGCCCACTAGCAGTCTGGAACAGAAATAAAATCTAGAGTTTCTGAGCCTTAGACAGCCTGCTGTCCGACCCTCACCCCCAGGCTCTGATGTTTTCCTAGGTGGAGTATTGAGAGGGACATATTAAAATACAACTTAAAAAATGTGATAGCACTTGGCCAATGAGATCTTATTTTTAGTAACATTATGGCTTTTGTACTTATGAAAACAAACGCACTGCCATGGAGCTTGTGATGGTTAATTTTGTGTCAATTTTAGGCCGCAGTATTCAGATATTTGGTCAAACTTTAGACTGGATGTTGATATGAATGATGAAAGTAGTTTTTAGAGGAGAGGAGTGTTTAAATGAATGAACTTTGGAAAAACAGCTCACCCTCCATAATCTGCACGGGCCTCTTCCGATCAGTGGGAGATCTTAAGAAGAAAAAAAGACAGACCTCCACCCAAGAAGAGGGAATTTTGCCAACCTACTGCCTTTGAACTTGAGCTGCAACATCAGTTCTTCCCTGGGTTTTCAACTTGCTGGCTTACCCTGCAGATTTTGAACTTGCCAGCTTCTATAATCATGTGAGACAATTTTTAAAAGTAAATCACATATTTTTATTTACTTAGTGATAAAATAAATCATGGATATTTACATTGAACCCCTTCTTGAGGATCCACCAGCCAGCTTTGAGCTGGAGGCCTGGCCGCTGCTCCTCTGAGGCCAGTGGCTGCTCCTTCGTTGTGTTCTGCCCTCCGTGCTGGTGACAGGAGGTTGGTCACACAGGTACTCAACTCTACCTCTTGCCCGCAGGACCCCTCCCTGGGCGTATGACATCCCTCACTCTGGAACTCTTCATAGTGCGTGTTTCCTGGGAGGACCTTGCAGTGGGTGTTCCCCCAAGGGAGCCCCGCACCAGCTGTTCTGGGAGATAGGGTGGGGAGAGAGCTGTGGTCCATATATACTTGTGTATAAAATCTCCAAATGTTCTATTTCTCTGGAGACCCCTAATACAGAGTCTTTATATATCATCCCCTTGAGCCACAAGAGATCCAATCTCTTTGGCTCCCTGGCTGAGTGTCTTGGCTTAAGGAAGAACTGTGCCTAGTCTGGAAAATGCATGTGAAAAACCCATCAAGGTGATAAGATATCTGTATCTTTGGGTCCTATCATTAAAAAGTTGCTGAAGGCAGAATGACTCAACTCAGACTCATCCTGGAAGCCCAGAATCATTTGGATCCTAAAAAGGGACCCATATAAGACCTAAAAGGAAACTTTCCCTGAAGTTTCCAGAGAAGGACAACTTCAGTGATCATCTTGGAATTAACTCTGGTTCCAGAAATGTATTCTCCGGATTAGCACATTTTGGCTGCTGAGGTCTCAAAGCAGAATCTTGCCTGACTCTGGAATGTATAGCGTTGCTATGTTCCAGTATGGAAATCTAAGAAGTCTGAGAATTCTAAAATGAACCTCACCTTTTGGGTAGTTATAAAGATATTTTAGATAGTTTATCAATGTTGGAAGATAGAACCTATTAATCATTTGAGCTTTGTTTTCAAATATTTAGACATAGGGTATTTGTACTCTTAACCATCTGTGTCAATCACTGTAATATTGAAGAAATTTCTGACTCAAATGAAGGTTTAGACTGAGTGTTGAGTCCCCTGCCAATGCTGTGATTCCATGTGTAGTAGCTAGAGAGAGGAGAATATGGTCAGACTCTCTCTAGAGAGCTCAAGAAAAACAAAGAGTAACAACCTCAAGCCACTAGGGCATGGAGGGCTGGACAGTCCAAGTTTCCTTTCGGTTAGACTTTCTACTTGGGCACTAGTTTCCTTCAAATTTTCATGACCACTAATGCCTAAGAGATGGTATTCCACGTCAGATGTGGTTGCTAGATGAGGTCTGACAGCCCTCACCAACTTGCTGGGTTTCCAGCTCAATAATTTATTTGATAAATGTGGATGCATGCTGAGAAATAAATTTTCAGACCCCACTGAGGTTTGTTTATCTTTGGGGTACACAGAGTAAAAAAAGTCAGGATGAGCCATGGCATGGTATCTGTCTTCTGAAGGATAAACAGCATCAGGGTTGAGAAAATACTGGGTTTGCTTCCTGACAGGAAGTATAGTATATCCATAGAGAATGTACTAATTATATCTCTAGACACCCACTTTGGTTCTTGGACATTTTAGGCAGCTTCTCAAAATTCCCTGTTATATAAATTCTCTAAAAAAGAGCAAACAAACAAACTAGCATCTAAAATGAGGCTTTCTTCTACGCAGTGTCTCTCAGGTGAGAAGCAGCCACTGCAGTGCAGTAGCTCTGGTTACGCCACATATTACAGATGCAGACAGGCCTCCCGCTGCAGGGGTTCGGCATGAGAGAGACTAAGTGGCATCAAATTCATTTGGATTATCTACCTTTAAAAAAAAAAACAAACAGATTCTCATGTAGAACATTGCTAGAAGTCTACATCTCTAAGTTAAGAAAATTTGTCTTTGTGAGCTAGGATAGATCTGAACATTTGAAGGGAAAATCAGTAGGATCTGTGAAATAAAACTAACTTTGAGCAAAAGAAGCGTCGGATAGAATGACCAGAGTTCAGGATGTGTAGGAATGATTGTGCCATAGCATGTAGCTGATGCCAAAATTTCCTCAGGATTCGGCCAGTCTGGACTGGTGTCAGCCTTGTGGAAAATGACATAACAGAGAGATACAACTTTGGGACCTTGCTATTGGACACCACAGTAGTAATAGCACGGTTCCAGCTAGAGAAGGCATTGCTACAAAGAGATGTCAGACTTTGTAGGTCCCATCTTTGACAGTGACAGTGTGTGAGGGTGAGAACACACGGTCATCATGATTCAATCTGACTCTGACCTTAGAGAGTGGAAGCAGAATTAGTCCACTTGAGATAATGTCAGTTCCTAGAGTTCTGGGGTAATGGGGTTAAGTAGGAGACTTGAGAGTAGATATCGATGGGAGAAACTGGAGTCAGTACTAATAATAGCTCATTGGGGAGAGGGTATAGTAAGTAACAAAAGAAAAAACAACTATGTAAACGTATTTTGTGAACGTATTTGAACTGAGTTTAGGAAGTAGATTGTATCATTCATTCTGCATGTTGTCACCAAGAGGATCTCCCTGTCCTGGTCTCAGACAAGGGCCAGCATATCTCCATGTGCAAGGCCACTACATTTCCTTCTGATACTTTGCTGACTATAACACAAACACATACACAGTTAATTTTTGTTATTTCTTTTCAAGTGAGACTGACTTCCCAAAATCCATTTCTGTGAGTCAGCTTATATTTAACAGACACCACAAGTTTCTGTCAAAGGCTTTTACACAAGAGATTAATCTTAGAAATAAGCATTAGTACATAAAAAAATGAGACAAACATTACTGAATGAAAATGAAGTGCTACAACTTATCCAAGGAGAAGTAAAGGCCTAATAGTCTATAAAATTTAGTTTGTCTTGTACTTAATTAACTCAGATAATCTATTACCAACCTATCTTCTCTCCCAAGAGATATACTATTAATGAAGTGGACAAAATTCACTATCCTTTCTACTCATTCTGAATCAATTCCTATAGCTCAATCAGCTAAGCAGTATTATTATTGGCATGTCTGTAAAATCTGAGAAGCCTTGGCCCTCACAGTCCAGACATCCTGAGTCCATTTTCATATGCTGGGCTACATCTACTGGAGAACTGTGGTCCTCATACCCTTTGGCATGACATAAGAGTTTGTAAAGATACAGCATAAATGCTAGCAAATATGGGAAAATAAGTTTGGTAGGGATACAAATTGCTCTTCAGCCTAATTTGAAGAGTAAGGAATTAAAAGCTGGAGGTTTTAAAAGGTTTAGATGTGGCACTCTCAAAAAGGGAACTGATGATTTACTTCTGTTACTATGAAATGATAAAAGCAGCAGCTCTGTTAATTTAAAATAACAATGAAATACTAAGCCTACATTACTTGAGTTCTATGTTTTGTGCACTGTGCCTAGTTTACAAATATATATAGGGTGAGGCAAAAGTACATTTACAGTTGTTCATATGGAAAATAATACAATAATTAATAAATAATAATACAAGAGTAACTGTTTCATGTACTTACAAGTGTAAACCTACTTTTGCCCCACTCTGTATGTATATACATGCATGTACATCTGTATGTGTGTACTGTGTATATAATTGTCCCAAACTAATAGGTAGTAACACAAGCCATGCCCTTAACCCATAAACAACTTTTGGGTTTTACAATTTTGCATAGAAAGAGGAAGAGGTTTTCTGCACCTCAAGCCCTTATATCCATAAGATGGCTGATACAGAACCTCATTCACATCTTGTATCCAAGAAAGATAAGTGAACTTCTCCTCTTGTGCATAAAATAACATATGATATCAAAGCACAAATTAACATCATGCAGTACAATACGAAAATCTGTTTTCTAACATTATTTTGAGGACTGCTCTAAGCGGCTCATATTTCTTAATTTACTAGATAGTTTTTCCAAAAGTTTAGTCATTCACTTGCACTCCTCATGACTTTTGCCATACCATTCATTACCTGGGCCATTTATTTTTATTTAAATAATCTCATAGTTTAATATTTAAATTAATAAAAGTAAATTTTATATCACTACTATAAAATAAGTAGAAGAAAACAGTAAAAATAAATATACAGAAAATCACACTATTTATTTCATTCTAAGTAAAAATTGTTCATTTGGAAAACTGTAGCCTGAAACCTACTCTCTTTTTATTAAAAAAAAAAAGCTGTGGTACATAGATAATGAAATATTACTCAGCCATAAAAAGGAAGGGACCCTGAGTGGTGTGGCTAAGTTGGGCATCTTTCCACAAGTTGACAGGCCTCCAGTTCCGTTCCTGGTCAGGCCGTGTGCCTCGCTCGGTTGTGGGCCAGGCCCTGGCTGCGGCACATGCGAGGGGCAACTGATGGATGATTCTCTCTCACACTGGTGTTTCTCTCTCTCTTTCTCCTTCCTTGTCCCTCTATCTATCTATAAATAAATAAATAAATAAATAAATAAATAAATAAATAAATACATAAATACTTTAAAAAGAAGTGAAATCTTACCATTTGCAACAGAATGGAATTATGCTAAGTAAAATAAGGTGGTTGGAAAAAGACAAATTCTATATGATTTTACTTACAGGTAGAATCTAAAGGGCAAAATAAACAAACAAAACTGAAATAGACACAGAAACTGACAACAGACTGGTGGTTGCCAGAGGGGAGTGAGGTTGGGGGACTGGGTGGTGGAAAGGTGAAGGGATTAAGAAGTACAAATTGGTTGTTAAAAAATAGTCAAGAGGATATAAAAGCACAGCATAGGGAATATAGTCTGTAATATTGTAGTAAGTATGTGTGGCACCAGGAAGGTACTTGAAATATGGGGGGATACTTTGTAAGGTATATGATTATCTAAGTACTACAGCATATACCTTAAACTAATGCAATAATATTGAATGTAAACTGCAATTGAAAAATAAAATAAAAAAAGATCTTAAAAAAGGCAGATTGGGGAGTGTTCGTGATGTGGTAAAAGACACATAGCACTCTTCTGTGACTTACTTTTTGAAGTCATGAGAAAGATAGACAATTGAAAAGGACTTCACTTTGTGACTCATTGTTATTTTATTCCATATGGATGTACTTTTAAAAATCATCTCTCCCATTGTCAATAGTACCTTTCCTTTTAGAATCATCGATGTGAGCCTCTTACCTATTACCGTGGAGTATTAGTTAGTTAAACTATAAACTCATCACAAATCTGTATTTATACTTGGCTAGGTACCAATTTCTGCACTAGGTTTTGCAAAGTTCAAAGCGGGTTTAAAGTGGATCCAGTTAGTGCATTTTTCAGGCAACGGGAAAAGAGCCATACACACTCCATAGGGCTTGACAGGTGGTGAGAGCAGAGACCTGCTCTTAAGGCCCCAGGTACTTGTCCCTGCTCAGGTAAATGCTGATCCTGGTCTACGGCCAGGATTCTCAGGCAGGTGTGTGCAAAGAGCCATTCAAAGAGCTTGTGAAAATGTGAATCCCCAAATTCTCTCCCACAGAGTCTGATTTGTAAGGTCTGCAGTGAGTCATCTGATAATTCTGATGTAGAAGGTATGACACCCAGAAAAACCCCAAAGAAGGGGAAAGTAGGTTCCAGTTTGGGAGTGGGTGGAGGAGGGAGTCTGATGCAGATGGAGCTGGTGCTCTGAGTGTAGGACAAAGGGATGGATGCCTCAGGGGAAGAAAGAAACAGGGAGTGGGAAGTGGAATCCTACACAAATATGACATTGCCCCCAAGTGGGCTTCAAAAGCACTCTCTGCCTAGAGTGAGAAGAAAGAAGGCTAAAAAGAAGCCTCTCAAAAGAAGAGTGTCTCTCGGGACTTGTGTGCCAATGTATGCCAATCTGTAAGGCCTCCAGAACTTAAAAAAAAATGTTCAGGTTATATTCCATTGAGATCTGAAGGGAAACACAATTTTGATTGATTTTTGGAATAAATGAGTTAGTGTTTAGTGACAGGATTATCACCTTAGGGAAGTACTTGTATTTCCTTAAAACTTATCATAAAGTGCTATAAATAATGACAACCTTTGTGTTCGGTGCTTTGTGTACCTGAGCCTCACATCCTTCCTGAAAGGAGAGTAGTACAATTCCAGTTGGAAGAAACTAGGATTCACAGAGGTTAAGTAACCTGCTCAAAGTTACATACATAGCCGTCTGTCTTTCTATCTTAGAAAATGCTTTCTTAGTGATTAATTGGTATTTAAGTAGGTGTTTGTACAAATTGTTCCATTTTTAAGAGAAGAAGTATGACTGGGTGGGGGAAGTCGGCTTAGCTTAGCTTCCTCCCCTCTGAGTTACATAAGCTGGACCCCTTTCCACCCAGGGGGTTGTGTTTCAACAATCCCTCCAGGGGACAGATGCTCCTGCGAAGAGGGGATGAAGAAGAACAAGAGATGAAGGACAGTTGGTGAGATAACTCTTACAAACGAGATGAGTAGACATCCCAGTGCTGTCCTGCTCAGCAACAGTGTCTCCAAACTTGGGGCCTGTCTCACTCACTTTCAACACCAGTTATGTCCAAGCCCAACTCATATTAAGGGCCCCTTTGGAGAGATGAACTGAACTTCACCTTCCTCCCCATTTTCTCTGAGGCACTCAGTCCTGTTGTGCTTTTCTCCTGGTCTGAGTCGCAGCTGATTTGACCTTCTTACTAGTTTTACTTCTTCTCTCACCTGTCCAAAGGCCAGCTCAATGTGTATCTCATCATCACTTATTCACTTATTCATCCATTCTCAGGCTCTTCCCTTTTCATAGGGACTATGACACTACCCTTTCCTAACTTATGATTTTGGCTTTCAGGAAAAAAACAACCCTATATATGGGTGAAATCTTGTACCACTGGGCCTGCCAGATTCCTTGGATCAGGAATGAACATGCCTTCGGTCAGAGCTCCCAATTCTTATATCATTTTGTTTTTGTCTGAAAGATTTTTTTTAAGGATTTCTTTTGTTCCTATCAACATATCACCCATATTGGTTCTTTGTTATACTTAAATTCATTTAAAAAATAACATTATTATAAATTTAAAAACTAGTATCACAATAAATAGATAATTTAAAAATAAATACAATAAAAACAAAGCAATGCTATTAATTTCAGTTACATTAAAACCTGACTGTGAGCTGGGGGTCTGTTGTGTGTTACAGTGGGAGATTAACAACTGTTAGAGAGGTGATAAAGATAATGCAACATCTAAATACAACTTTCTTCTTGCTGTGATGATATATTATTTTGTGTCATCATGTCCTTTATCCTTTGTGACCCCAAATCAGCCCTGGTCTGGGCCATGTCCTCACAGCTGCAACTGGCTGCAACTGGGTAAGTGGGTGTGTCTGAAGCAATTATGTTCACTTTTAGGCTGGCAAACGGTGAAAGTCTAATTATATCTTCCTTTGAGAAAAATATGGAACATTTTGAACACAAATACGAAATAAAAAGAAGCCCCTTGAGTAGGTGGAGAGTGGAGCAGACCTGTGTGTTGGGCTGCCTGAGACGGGCCTGGCTCAGTGCCCCCTTTCACTTGCCACAGTGACCCAGTTTGGATGATAAATTATATATTCACCCTAGTTAAGTGGCTTAAATATCACACTTACTTAATGAATCATAGACTTCAGTATATATTACTTCTTTCTTCAGTTGAGAAGCTGCTGGCAAAGAAGAGAAAGTATAAACCAGGTTGGGACCTCAAATATGCTTTATAGTTTTCTAATTGGTTTGTTGTTATTAACAATTTTTGGCACTCTTTCACCTTCCCTTCCTTTAGCTGTTCTTTCCTCATCTTTGTATAATTTCCAGTTTTGTTTACCATACTATGTTTTAGACTTTCAATCAAAGTATTTACATTCTGGCAGAAGGAAAAACATCATAAAAATATAAAACTTGATAAGCTTGCTGAAGCCTTAAACCATACGTTTCTTCCCTCTCAGGTAATTATTTTACATTTGTGAAAGATTAACTAAAGACCAAAGTAGAGGAAACCCAAATATACTGAATATGCTACTTCCTTTCCCTCTTTTCAAAATTTCTGAGAGACTAAAACACCAAAGAAAGTATTTCATCCTCTTCTTTTAATACTTGGACAGTCTCCCTTCAGCAGACAGTCTTTCAGTCAAATCTGCCACAAACTACCATATACACTAAAGCATCCTGCTAGATTCAAGATGATGGAAGCCTAGGCTTCTCCTGTAGAGAAGCTAACAGTCTTGTTAGTTATGTGAACAAGCATCACAAAGCAATGTGATAAGGCTACTGGAAAAGCATCCTGCCAGTTTTTATAATGCCTCTACCCCATCTATTTTTCACAGTCATATTATTTTCCCCCTGGACTATGGCTCTGAAGGTTGCCCAACAGTTCTCTTTCTGTCTTAGCTTTCAAAACAAATTCAAAAATAAAAAATGTAAAAAAATTAATTTGTCTAACTCCAAGCTATCTTCATTAACTTTCTTTCCAGGAAGTCAAAGGAAAGTGGTATGTGATGGAGCGCCAACCTAGATCCCTTCTCTCAGGGACCTTGCTTCAGGAAGTTGCTCGGAACAGTGGGGTGAAACCAGGCAGCCAGTGATTGTCTTAGAATGACCCATAGTAAGTGAATTCCTACCCTAAGCCTGAAGATGACCTCATAGATTTGAAGAGGTGAATTGAGAATGTCCTAATTAAGTCATTATTCTTCCTTCTTTCATTGATTCCTTCCAAAATTGAGCAGCTACATTATTAAGCCCTGGATTATGAAAAAGTTCATTCCCTGTTCTTTCCTCTGGATTATTGAACACATTTGGATTTCATAAACAACTCTGTCCCCATGTGTTTCTTCTGTCCTCCTGCATTCCCCTTTTGAGCATTGTACTCACAAAGTATCAGCTGTTGTGTTCACTGTTACTTTTCATAAAGACACAATCCATGTATAGAATCCCCCATCCCCCTTCTTAAACTGTCTTCAGTTCCATTTATATAGAGTGAAAACAACTAGTGATCACAGAAAGATGGCCTGCACATACAGATGAGGCTCTCAGTGAGGACAAGGAAGATCATTGATGAGGATATGGTGTTAAAAAAATCCCATCTATTTGACCTGAAACACATTAGTGACCTTGGAAATGGAATTGGACATAACAGATAGCAGGGAAGTGGCAGTGTGAGAAGGAAGAGACTGACATGCTAAAGGAATATTTTAGTGCCCTAAGTCTTTCACTTTAGGGCACTATCTTCAACTGCAAACTGGAAATGGAAAATCACGAGGCCACACAAGAAGAAGGTTGCAAAAATGAGTATTTCTCAGGCACCCTTATTTCGTCTCTGCTGGACTTTATCACAGTGGCATGGTCCAATGTTCTGAGAGTGAGCAAAAGATGCTTGTTTTTAATAATTCTGGTCAGGATGTAGGCTGAATATCACGCTTTACTTGGATGAACCTGAGAAACGGACTGATAAAATCTTAAAGGCAGAGGGACTTTAAAGATCGTCAAGGTGTTTTAATGTGTATATGCGGTGGGGAGTGGAGGATGGTACTCTGTTTACTGCCTGTAAACATCACCAGTAGGTCTTGCTACAGAGCAACTTAATCAGAATGTTGGGAAGCTACAGGTCAGAAAACCTACATTTTAAATAAGCTAACGAACTGATTCTTATAAACATTAAGTTTTGAGGCTCACTAGCCTATTTTACCCTTTATTTACTGATGAGGAAACTGGGCCACTTCTCCAGCAAGGTAAACTGGTGGCAAAAGGGATGTGAACAGCGTTGTGTGACCCAGTCCAACAGTTTCTTCGTGATCTGATGAGGACTTGTACCCTTTATAGGGGTTATTAACTCCTGTTTGAAAAGCTTCCAGTTTTACAGACACTTTGATTTTATCAGTAAAATTCAAAAGGGTATACATTCTTTCAGGCAGCCTTAACTTGCAAAACCAGTTGCTTTAATTCCCCTGAGAAATGCCCCAATGAGTCAGGATGAGACACCCTTTGGTTGAGCCTCTTCATGCAGCCAGGATCATGAAGAGTTTGGCTGAGTTTGGCTCCATTCTGCTCCATGGTAACCATGAGGCACAGCTGCTCTTAGGAGTTTTCCTGTTGATAGCAAAGATGTTTCCTCTGAAGGCTTCATGGAGCATGTCCATGAGCCTTTTGCCCAGGATGGCAGTCCCCTGAAATCTGCTGTTTTCTCATAGACCCGGTTAGGTGCAACAGCCCATGGCCATACACAGGCTAACACATTTTCCAGCTTCACCTCCCAGTTTATTTATTTAGTCTCTCATTTATTTTTATACTATGCCCTGGATATCTTTGTAAAATCTATTTTGGACAAAGAGTTCTGTTGTCAAAAACAAGGCATTTGTAAAATGTTTTTTAAAGAGTATAACTCACCTCTGCATTTGGGAATTTTCTGTGTGGGTTGCTGGGTCATTGTAACAGACTCAATTCTGTTCCCCCCAAATTCATATGTTGAAACCTTATCCTCTCATGTGACTGTATTGGGAGACAGGGCTTTCAAAGGTAATAAAGGTTAAATGAGGTCATGGCTATAGTATCCTAATCTGATAGGATTGGTGGTTTTATAAGAAGAAGAGGCCCTGGCTGATGTGGCTCGGTGGATTGAGCACTGGCCTGCGAACTGAAAGGTCACTGGTTCAATTCCCAGTCTGGGTACATGCCTGGGTTGCGGGCCAGGTCCCCAGTTGGGGGCATGTGAGAAGCAACCAATTGATATATCTCTTATACATTGATGTTTTTCTCCCTCTCTTTTTCCCTCTTCCCCTCCCCTCTCTCTAAAAGTAAATAAATAAAATCTTTAATAAAAAAAAGAACAGGAAGAAAGCTAACACAAGTGCCTGTCTCCCTTCCCCCACCCCGCCCCCACTCCAAGTGCAGACACTTAAGAACGGCAGTAGGAGCACACAGCTAGAAGGAGAGCTGTGTGCAAAGCAAGAAGAGGGCTCTCACCAGAAACTGACTATATTGCCACCCTAATATCAAACATCTCAGCCTCCAGAACTGTGAGAAGTTAACTTCTGTTGTGGAGGCCGCCCAGTCCATTGTGTTTTGTTATGGCAGCCCAAGCCGAATAAGGGAGTCATGAAGAGACACCTAGTTTCAGAAATGCCCATGGAAACACACAGTCACCCAGCCTTCCTGGAGAGATGCCTTCCTGGAGCATGTATTTCCCATCTCAGTTGCTCTGTCTGGTTGGTGTGTATAGTGTCTGTTTGAGGACTCTTTCATTTGGCCTGTTCACCTCCAGTTTCTCTCAATTTCACATGACAGTTTTCCTTGGGACAGGATGCTGGAGTTCTGCCTTATTCTATGAATATTTTTTCAAAAAGCCTTTCTTTCAACCTTAACATCACCAGAAAAGAGAGCTTCTATATAACTGGTAGACCTGCCAGGCTGTGCCTTAGAAACAAGAAAGGGGAACTTTATTAACAAGATATCAGGGACAAGGACCCAATATATAGTTATAAACTGGAATAAAAACAGAGAATTTATCTTAAGAAATGAGGAGGCTGGTGAGTCCTTAGGTTTCTGTGGGAAAAAAGAGGAGGACATCAGGCTTGTGTGACTGGGGAGCGGCCCGCCGCCAGGCCGGAGAGAGGCTCTCGGGAATTACTGACATGCCACAAAACCACAGGCTGGGAGATGGCATTCTCACAGGGAAGAGGTTGAGCATGAGGTCACCCAAAGGCAGAGGAAAATATTTATTTTGCTATTTGGAGTTGTTTTCCTTTCTTTAAACAAACTCCTTCAACTTCAGATCAGGAGCTTTCTTCTGGCACTTCTGATTTTCATGGATTTATTAGTGATTTTTCCAAGAAGCTGCAGCATCGCACAGACTCCTGACCACTTCACCAGGAATGTAACGTCACAGCTTGGCAATACCATGGTCGAACAATTAGTATTCTGTAATTAATACCAGTTAGAGTTCTGTCATTGTCGTGTCTGTACAGGATTATAATTTATTAATATAGGTTTTCCTCGATGACAGCTGTTAGTTCCTTTTGGAAATTATAGACTGAGCCATTGCCTGTCTTGGGAAATGTGATTTAAATATACTACTCAATGATCAAATATATCACTTATGTGTATGTGTTAATGGTTTTAACAGAGATCTAAACCCTCTTTTTTGGAGTTGCCGAGTACTAGCAATAGAGTTGTAAATGGAACCCCAATAAAGAATTTCCTCATTATTATATTGGTCATGAGAATTACAACCTTCAAATCATTGTAACTGGAAAATACCTTAGAGTTCATAAAATGAACTCCATTAATTTTATAAATAAAATCTTTGATGACCAGAGAGGGAAAAGGGTTGTTCAGGCCTCCAGGGTGTCTGAGAGCTTTAAAGTTAGAGCAACAGTCCATGCAAATTTTATTTGCCTCCTTGAAATCATTATTCACGTGGAATGCACTTATGGCTTACGCATACAGTTTAAACACCCAGGTCTGACTGAGGAGAGAACAGTGGCAGTGGAGGATGTGCAGGTGGAGGACAGCCTGTTCTTTCTGGATAGAAATAGGTGATGTCATTCATTCAAAGTCCTCACACCTGATTGCATAGACATCCAATACTACTAAGACAACCGAGAAAAGATCATCCATGGATGAATCATTTGGGCGGAGACAGGTGGGCTCTGCGGTTTGCCTCTTCCTGAAGTGTCCAAAGTGGTGTATTCTCAGAACAGTTTAATCTGCAATTTGGACCCATTTCCTAAAACCCAGGAAACACAGTGAGTTTTCAGTTGGGCCACAACTTTTTCACAATGGCTACACATGAACATCACCAGGGGGACTTTTGAAATCCCTAATACCCAGACCATTGAAATTAGAGATTCTGGGCTGGGGCCCAGGTATTGGTGATTTTTAACTCTCCCAAGGTATGTAGCCAAGATGGAGGACTGCTGAGTTAAGCAGCATAAAATCAGGCAAAAAATATTATCCCTAAAATGTTCTTCCTACCAAGGGAATAAAGCAATGTATCAGTTACTACATTTAGCAAATTATTTCCAATTTTGCTGGACTGCCTTTGGGATTGTTTTTACAATTTAAGTAAGTCAATGTTTAAACTCTAGTCATCAATTATTAACATTCATTACTTTCCCTCCCTATGTCCTTTGTCTCAAGATGGAATGTGCTTTAAGTGATTTTCCATCAACAGTAACTGTCATTTATCAAATTCCTAATGTTTGCCTAGCCATCTTATGCATTTTATACATTTAATTTATTCCTTACAACAGAACTACGCATTAGATATTGTTATTCTCATTTTAAATAAGGGTAAATTTAGCCTCAGGGAAGTTGATTTAGTTGCCTAGACTTCACAAGTAGGGACGACAGCAGACCTACTGCCTGGACCGCGTGCTCTCTGTTCTGGTGAGGCCTCTGGCAAGAGCAAGGTGCTGTGGACAAGGCCTGGACTGAGCACAGGCTCTTGTGCTCTCGTCTGGGGTCTGCCACTCACATGTGACCTCAGACAAATTCCACACCCAAGTGGACTTGAACATCATCTTAAGAAAAAAGGGAGAAAAAGAAACCAACTGAAAGAACAGGTAAAGGAAGCCAGTTGCCGACAACTACATTTTGTATTATGTAACATTCTATTTATACACCATTTCCAGAAGAGGCAAAAGCATAGAGACAGAAAATAGTTTGGTGGTTGCCTGAGGCTGAGGTTTGGAGAGGAGGTTGACTGGGCAGGAGGCACAACGGGACTTTTCAGGCTATGGGAGCATTCTTAACCGAATTGTGGTGACGGTTGCAAACTGCACACATTTACCCAAAGTCGTGTAACTACACACTTGAAACGGGAGAACTTTACGGTATGTAAATTACATCTCAATGAGCTGTAAGAAATGGCGCTGGGACTTGTAGTATAAGGTTAATGGTGTGTGGACCATGTAAATGCTGTTTGTGACATTTTCACAGTAAATAACTTTCATTGCTGCATCTTCAACAACATTTTGACCTGCTTTTTTATGTGCACATTTTAAGTTGGTAACTATTGACAATGTATACATCTAGGTAACCATCACTACAATCAAGATAAAGAATCCTTTCGTCACCCCAGCAGTCCCTTATGTCCTGCCCAGTCAGCCCCTTACCCGCCACCCCTGGCCCTGGGCACAGCAGACCCACTCTCTGTGGCGATCCGTCACATTTCTCTTTATCCGAGTTCCATAAAAATGGAATCAGACATTATGCATTCTGTGATTCTTTGGGTCTGACTTCTTTTTCTAAGCATACTTTTTCCCTGAGATTCCTCTATGTTGTTACATTTAACAGTAATTGGTTTTTTTATTGCTGAGTAGGATTATATTGTGTAGATATATCACACTTTGTTCTTGGCTATTATGAAAAAAGCTGCTATAAACATTTGTGTACAAATATTTTATGAGCTTATGTTTTTATTTCTCTTAAGCAAATACCTATGACTAAGAATACATTTTCTGGATAACATGGTAAGTATATATTTAACTTGTTAAGAAAATGCCAAACTTTTCCAAAGTGGTTGTATCATTTCAATTTCTCCCAGGAATGTATGAGAGTTTCACTTGCTCCACAACCTCCCCAGCGACTTGGTATTATTACTTAGTATTATTCTATTTTTATTTTTATGTTATTAATAAAATCTGACCCAAAGTTGATGTTGTTTAATCATTTATATCAACAAATGATGTAAATCTTTTTTTCTCAATGAAATTTATTATTGCAAAATTTTGAGGTTTTTTCAACATAAGAAAAATATGGTTAACTTTTAAGAAACTCATTGTTAAATTGGTGTCCTACTAATTATCTTTAAAGTTATTGAAAAATTCAGGTAAATTCTGCAGTTTACCAAAATTCTCCCATAAAATTTCAATTATATGCACTAAGATGAAAGAGGCACCAGCTGTAATTTTAAGTGAGGGATGAAAGTTTAATTGGACAAAATCTAGACATCTTTATAGAGGAAGGCAGAAACCAGTTAGTCAGTTGACGTGGAACTACTTGTTGTAGGCTTTGCCCTGTTTGTTATTGCTGCAACCATAATATCATACTGTCCCAAAGTGGGAAAGACACATCAGAGGTTTGGGGCCTAGAGTCATTTAATTTCTTGCACCCTAAGCTTTTTCCTTTATTTCTGACATGTTTGACTTGGACCTTAGGGAAAACAATAGTTAAAACTTGGCTAACTCTCTCTTACCTCTAATAGTAATGAGATGACAGGAAGAATGTTCTGAAACAGAAGCCAATAATGTCTTCCTCTGCAGGCTTTGAGACCTATCTCCTCAGAAATTCTAATACCTACTGATCAGACCATGCATTCTCAATGGAGGTGAGAGCACTGCCAGAGTGGTGAAATTTGGTTCTTGGGGGAGGGGGCAAAAAAGTTTGCTCTTTTATTTTTAATGTATAAGCACAGATATACATATAGTATATAATCACTTGTAATAGTATATCTGTGGTATTAAATTTCATGGGGGAGAGGGCAATCAGAAAAAATGTCTATAAAGCCTCTTTAGGAGAGTGATGGTGAATGAAAAATCTGGAAACACTAAAACAGATAGAAGACAAGAAAGGCCATGTAGAGTTTCAGGGCACTGACTAAGTGAAGTGTCTTCTGATTACTACATGCATGTGGTGTGGGGCTGATTCCGTGGAACCTCCTCACTCTCAAGATACTGCCTGGCCTGAGGTGATTAGCTTTGGAAAATGAAGGAAGAAATCTAAGATTTATTAAGAAATATATTTGTAAGTTGAAATTTTCATTCTTCATCCCACTTTCTTTTAAATCAACACTTGCAAAGAAACATCTCCATTTTTATGATTGAGGAAACAGAAGCTCAATGGGATTAACACTATTAAATTCTACAAAGGATATAAGGTAGAACTGAGATAAGATTCTGGGTTTGTTTGATTTCACAGGCCACGATTCCCTCCACCTCATATGACAGCCCCGGTTGCTGGTTGGTGGGATGGTGTCCCATTCAATTACCCTCAGATCACTGGAAAGTGATTCAAGTGCCTGAGTCAGGAACTGATGTGTTCTCAGAGTTCAAATTCCAGGACTGACTAGCTGGTGGGGGTGGGGCTGTCACTGACATATCCCAGGAGTTGGGGTGGGGGTGCAGTGGGGTGGGGGAGGTCCTCAGGGAGGCTCCACAGACTGGAGCTAACAGAACACTAGGAGGTTTGGCTAGAAGAGCACTGGTCTCGGGATTGCAGAGTATCCATTAGTCACAAGCTTACATTCCATTCCATATTGGTCAGTGAGGGAGAGGCACGCTGATCCAGACCAAAAGTTGGGGAATCACAGTTATGGCGAGTTGCCTATTTACTCTGCCTCCCAGCAAAAGGTGGACCTTTTGTTCTCTGTGATCTCCCATATTTCACTCCTAAGTAATGCTTCAGGAATGAATGGCTGCTAATTTCAAAATTAAAGGACAAAAATGAACACGTAGACAGCATTTCTGCTTTTTGTTTTATACCTAGAGATCAGTGTAAAACTCTTTGTGAAAAATCTCCTACACACATTTAGAGTTAAATGTTTAATCCCTTTGGTGCTACCTGGCATTACGTATCTGCTTTACTTTATATTTTTGCCTTTCCTTTCCTTTTCCAGGGATAGGTTGCCATTTAACTGTGATTGATGATCTATCTTTAACTGTGATTGAAGTAAGACCCCAAGCTTTAACTTCTCCTGAGAGGACAGAACACCACATGTTCCGATCACCTACCCCCCTTCTACTTCATCTGATTCTCTGGGGCGGGGGGGGGGGTTGGGAAGTGGAAGAAAGGCTGTTTGTCCCTTGGTAGGGAAGAAGAGAGGATACTGAACTCAAGGTTAGAAGAAGGAAGTTTTAGTGCAATGTTTGTTTTTCTTTTCCTTTTCTTGTAAAAGAGACATAATGTGTGATGCTTGCCTCACTCTGCTGTAACGAATGATGCATGTACAAAATGAAAGACACCCCAGGAGATATCCACATATCACTCATAAGTAAGGACAAGCTGTGGTTGCTGTTATTTTATTTTTAGCCAGATTAATAAGCCCAACATCTATTCTGAAGGACAAATACCAAGCATTTCATAAGAGGTTATGGGTCATCTTGCTCCATGCTAGTCTGGAAATAAATTAGACATAGGAAACAGGAAATAAATATTCTAAGGTATCATGTAATACAACAGAGGGTCAATGGGAATAGTGTTAGTTATTTTGGATTCTCAAGCAAGACCTGAGGTGTAAGGGCCATTTCAGTGGAATGTAGGACAATAAAGAGAAAGTGAGGAACCTCTTGGAAGGTGCTCTGCCCTTGCTCTCTCCTCTGCTTTCTACCACACTTCCTGCAGGTCAGAACCTTGGCAGTTAGAGGTCCAGAGCCACTGGGTGAACACTTCAGACCAGGTGGTTTCCTGTGTGTAAGTGCAGAGCACTTTGGAACCTTAGACAGAGCTGGTGGGGCTCTGCAAATGGCTGGACAGTAGCCTGAGAGATTGAAAAAAGCTGGAGCCAGAAGCCAAATTTGGTGTCAGTCTCAAAATTCTACTTTTTAGACATTGGATCTTTTGCAAGTTCCTTAAGACCCTCAAACTTGGTTTATTTATTTTAAAAAGGTTTTTACATTGAGGTATAATTCACATACTGTAATATTCACCCTCTTTAGAGTAATCATTCAATGGTTTTTAGTACATGCACAAGTTGAACAACCATGAACACTTTCCAATTCAAGAACCTTTTAATCACCCAAATAAAACCAAAACACTCATACCCACTTGCAGTATCTCCCCATTCCTCCCTCCTCTCAGGACCTGGCAACTGCTCATTTACTTTCTGCCTCTGCAGACTTGTCTGTCCTGGACATTTCAGATATATGGGACCATCCAATGTGTGGCTTTTTGTTTCTGGCTTCCATCACTTAGCATAATGTGTTGAAGGTCATCCATGTTGTAATATGTAGCAAAATTTCATTACGCTTAATGGCCAAATGATATTTTAATTGCAGTTCTATATTTAATCACCCATCCATCCATCCATCCATCCATCCATCATCACTCATTTTTGACTGAACACCTGTTATGAATCAGTCTTGTCTCAGGTCCTTGGGACACACTGATTCATATTTATTACATGAATAAATAGGGGCACTCATTTATTAATTAATATATCCAAATAATTATGAGACCTTCCAGTCTACTTGGTTAAGAAATCAGGTTAATGGATTATTTATGATGTTTTTAGTCTTGAAAAGTCTTTGTATAGATAAAAGAAGAGTATAACACTGGCTTTGTTTGAAGCATGCTTTTCTGTATTCCGCAGGGCTTTTTAAATTGTAATCATTTTTTAAAAATGGCATTATAAATTCATTTGTTTTTCATAATATGCAAAAATGAAAAAGAGAAAGGGAGGATTCATGAACTACCCTATTACTTGAAGGCCTGGGTTATTTAGCTATTTGAGCACAGGCACAATGTGATTTTGTACATGTTTCCTAACATAATTGTACAATTGTGTGCAGAAAACAATTTACGAAGTTTAGCTTCTATACATGGTTTTGGCATTGCCAATTATTGTTGGTTGTTAGTTCTAAAACTGAATAGTGCAGGAATGAAACAGGGCCTGAGGATACCTGGGTTCTTGTTTAGATTCTGCCTTTTGGAACCTCTAAGAACTTAGATCAGAGGCAGGAAGTAGGCCTGCTTCATGGGTCTGAGAACAGGGCCCCCTGCTCAGGAGGCCCGTGCTTGGTTTAAAGCTTTGCTGTAGCTGTCTTGGAATTCTTCATGAATTTTGAACACAGCACCTTGTAAATTATGTAGCTGATCCTGGAGAGAATAAACATTTGTTAAGTGTCTATCTTTACTCACCACTTAATTTGATCCTCACAGCTTTTATTATTCTAAAAAATATTTTCTTTATTTTTATTTCTTTAGTAATATTTCTTTATTTTTAAAATAGGAGGATTAAAGCCCTGGCTGGTGTACCTCAGTGGATTGAGCGCGGGCTGGGAACCAAAGTGTCCCAGGTTCGATTCCCAGCCAGGGTACATGCCTGGGTTGCAGGCCATAACCCCCAGCAACCACACATTGATGTTTCTCTCTCTCTCTCTCTCTCTCTCTCTTTCCCTCCCTTCCCTCTCTAAAAATAAATAAATTTTAAAAAATAGGAGGATTAGACTTCATATTCTTTAAGGTTGCTCAAAAGTCTAAAACTCTAATTCTAGGTCATGTAAAATGTTCCTGTGATGGCAAATTGTACCAATTATTTCTTCTTTTTCAAGATTCATTTAAAAAAATTTTTATGTATTTATTTTTAGAGAGAGGAGAAGGGAGGGAGAAAGGGAGGGAGAGAAATATCGATGTGAGAGAGAAACAGGGAAACATGGATTGATGGCCTCCTGTGCACGCCCCCACCTGAGGACAGAACAGGAAACCCAAGCCCTGACCGGTAACTGAAACTGTCACCCTTCCCTGTGCCAGGCAACTTGCAACCACCTGAGCCACACTGGTCAGGGCTCAAGATTCGTCTTCATTTTTGTATTTTCCTGGAATCTTCCCTCCTTGATCCAGTCTAACTCTGTAAACTTTCTTCTGTGCCTTCATGTCCCTTTGTGTTGTAAGAGCTTTTTTTCAGAACTGGGTTATGTAGAGTAAAACTAGTTTACTAGTTTCTGTCTCTCCAACTGCATCTTATGTTTATGTTCCTTAAAATCAAGTACTTTGTAACTTTCAAAATGCTAGTTTAATTTAGCAGGGACTTTAAAACTCATTATTTTAACAGATATCTGTGAAGAAACTGGGAAGTGCTTCTTAAAATAAGCAGGATTAGAGCTCAGTAGCAGAAATAAAAATTCAGATTTGCCAGTGCTTGATGTTATTAAAGATGGAACAAGCTGAGCCAAATGCATAGCCCACAACAGAGTCCCTGGGATACAGATATTGAAAGCATGTGATAAGAAAAGAAGTTAGGACATTTTCCCAGGTACAGTAACTACAATTAAAAGCACTATAGCTTTAAAGTGATATATGTATAAGAGTACAGAAATCTAATAAAAAAATAGCAATACCTATTCATTATGGAAAACTAATCAAAAGGTACATAAGGGTATAAAATTGAAAAGTAAAATTTCTCTTCACTCCAAGCCACACTCTCATTTCCCAAAGACATACCCCAATAAGAGTTTCTTGAGTATCCTTCCAGAAATGCTTTCTGAATAGTATATTCATAGAGTCTTGTTTTATAAAAATAGGATTCTATTTACACATAGTTTATTCTTTATCTTTTAATTTAATAATATTTCTTAGACTTTCTCCTTTGTTGGACCTGTAGATATCACTTATTCTTTTTCAGAAATGTATGCTATTCTACCATGCAGGCTGAACATTGTTAATTAGATCAACTCTTTCTGATGAACGTTTATGCTGTCTTCAATTTTGAAAAGTTATACAAAAACACAGTGAAGATCTTTATATGGGAATATATCCACTGGAAAAATTCCCAGCAGTGAAACTGCTCGAAGTCTCTATAATTTGGTATGAAGGAAAAAACTAGTTCAGTACTCAACTTAATGACCTAAATATAACCTCAAATACATTTGTTTATTCTTGTATGCCAACTGCTTTTAGAAAGACTTTACAATTGGTATGGCATTATTTTTCAAAGTAATTGCTAGTTTCCAAAAAAATAAATTCAAAGCAATCAAGACCAGCATAAAATTTCTGCTTCAACAATGTGAAGAACTGAAGTAGGATTAATTTTTCTTTTCTAATATTTTTTCCAGAGATAAAATCAGAGACTGCTATTACTCATATTTATACAAGTTCTTTTTCAAATTGTGCTTGTGAGTTTTAGCTGTGTGAGTTGTCCCCCACCATAAGAGAGCATGAGTTCCTTCAGGCCTGACTCCACTCCAGCTCGCCTTCCCGACCTTCTCGGGGCCCAGTACACCCTCCTTTTCATGAAAGTAATCGAGTACATGCTTTATAATTGATTGTTTATATTGGAAACATCAGAACTATCATATCATAGAATTATTCAGATTAAAAAGAATATAGTATTTTAAATAAATGATTTAATAATTTCATTGCAGAATTGTGGTCCAGGTAATTTTCACTTATTCTTACGTGATTACAGAAAGCAATACAAAAAGTAAATGCAAACGAGCTGAGAGCATCTGAAGATTTTACCGCACAGAATGATTTGATTGTTAAATGTTTTAGGCCTTCTTTCCTTGCTTTCTGTATCTTGATAGGGACAATTAACTTAAAAATCCTTTAAAATATCAGAATAGTCTCAGACTTAGAATGTTCCTTGCTTCTTTTCTTAAATAGAAAATTTGAGCACCAATTACTGGAACTGTGTTTTTAAAAGGTCAGGCTGTTACCTTGTTTCCATTCCTCTGTAATTGTGTAATCACAGTTGAATGGCCTTGGGCAAATCATTTCATCTTGCTGAGTCTTGCTTCTGTGGTATGGAAAGCTGAAAGGACCTTGAATGTCCATTTCAGCTCTAACATGGTTTGACTCCAAGATTGTGGTGAGGGTAGAGTGGGTTAGCAGTGTTGTAAAGGAGACACGATGAAAGGGAGAAGACTATGGGATGTGCATCAGGAGTTGATTTTTCTTAAAGTTCATTAAATAAAAGAGCAAATATTTCTCAGTTTATGTTTGGATGTAAATATATACTTATTCCTGACATATATTCCTATTATTTCAGCTTGTAAACATGTTTGCCAGATTATAGAGGTCTCCAAACATCATAAAATGCCATGTATCTAATGGATATAAAAAGGCACAGATGTAGCAACTATAGAACCAAGACATTTTTGCCTTTTCTCAAGATGGACGTTCTCATGGAACCCGTAAATGTGGAGCAAATTGTTCTCAAGTATGGCAGTCAACAATGATGTGAAACAGAAATGCTGTGACAACGGCCGGGCCTCTAGTCACCCAGAGCCTGAGCAGAGAATTAGGAAGGAGTGGGGCTATTCAATAATGCACAGTGACCACTGAGTGTGTGTTTGTGTGTGTATCTACTTCAATAAAACTTAAGCCATGCCAGATTCCATATCTACCTTTTATTCATTAATTTCTTGAGTGTCTACTCTGTTAGGCACTGATGGTAAGTGATCAGTAGAAGAAACGACATTGAACAAATAACCATACCAACACAATGATGAATTGTGATAATGCAAAGAAGGACAATAAAGTGTAAAATGAGAAATAAAAACAGGGTCATTTCGATGATGAGACCAATAGAAGACATCTCTGAGGAAGGAGGTTAAGCTCAAACTGGAGGCAGAAGCAGGAAGAGGTAGTCAGGGAAAGACTTCAGGCTGGGGACTAGGCTAAGTCAGTGGAAGTGGCAAATCCGGGGCGTCAGCATCTGGGGAAGGGCAGCAGGGAATAAGGCTGGGGGGTGTGCGGGCCATGGGGACCACGATAAGAACTTTTAATTGGACTGTGTAATTTTTCATACTGTTTTGTATCTTACCAATAGAGATATAACCCAATCAGGTTTGTGTTTTTAAAATGTCCCACTGGCAGCTCTGTGGAGAATCCTTTAGAAGTGAGCAATTGTGGATTTGGGGAGATTTGTTCATATTCGCTATGTTATCATCGTCCACATAAAGATGATGGTGCAATGAGTTAAGGACAACAAAGATGCTGGAGAGGAGTGAATTGATTTTTAAACATATCTTGGGGGTAGAGTCACCAGAACCATGTCTGAACACCTCTGGAATTTTAAAAAAGATATTAGTTTACTTTGTCTACTACTTAGGAAGACTCTGGAAAGATGGAGAGGTATTTTTTTTACATTGCTCCTCAAGGTAATGGATCTTTCTTTATGAAAGCAGGGAAAACTGAGGCACACTGAAGGATCACCGAAGACAGGATGGGGAGGAGCTCCAAGGGTTCAAGGAGGCAATGTAGATGGCAGTGTGGAAAGAAAGTGCGATTTTCCAAGACTTGAAGATTGTGAGGGTTGAGGAGCTATTCCTATTTATATACTTGCCTGATACTTATGGCACTTTAAACAAAAAGCAGACATGAGTTGTTAGTGTTAATGATGATAGTGGTGGAGAGCAGGTAGTAGGATGGCACTGGCAAATAACTTTTGAGAAAATGTTACTGAATTTTCAGAAGGCTGTGGCTGGGGTAAACATGGAAACCACTGGAGAGCTTGTGTTTGTCTTCCCATCTGGAGCCATGAAAAGCAATGGTCATAGAGGCATTCCATATGGTTCCACCCCTCAACCAAATGCTATTGTAGCTCTGCTTCATATCCCCTCTTCCAACTCCAGCCCCAAATAGGCAGGTCTTCAGCAAAGATGAACCTGGCTTATCATTCAAGAATCAGGAGCAGAGGTTCCAGTTTTATTTTGTATTTCATGGCTCAGGTAAATCAAATCACTTTACAGAATAATTCAGGATGTTGTGAATTAGGTACTCATGTTGTTTAATTTTTCTTGAGGTCAGATCTGGTGCTATCTATAAATAACCTTAAAATGTGCATTTCCTCCTCTATCCTCATAGGAAATAAATTAATCACAGTCTAGTCATTGCACACACATGGTTTTCTTTGTTTGTTGACCTGCTTCTTTATTTGTTGGGGTCCACCCTGCCTGGTCTCAGGCTGTAACCCCCTGTGGCTAAGGCTGAGTGAGAGACCTCTGGACCAGGAGTCACTAAGGAGATAAGCTTATCTTCTTGGCAGGAGTGCTGCTTCTGCTCCTTGCCTGGCCCCCAATGCTTGATCAGTTAGCCAATGACGGGTAAGATTCCCCAAGGTGGGAATCATCTAAGACAGGCATGATCATGTGGAGGCCCCAGGGAAGAGACTCATGGGGCTGTGGAAATGAGGGGGTGATTGACATTGACCCCTGCCTGCTCGGCCTTGACAAAGCCTGAGTCCTTGTTCTGGCTGTGAGAAATCCAAGTCTCCTGGATGTCTTTGTCTCCTCTGCCCAACTCAGGCCTGCAGAAATAACAGGGGTGGTGCAGTCCAGACCAGAGTTGGCAGACCCCCAGGGTAATTAGACCTGGGGCATAGGATATGCAAGATCCTGTGAGACCTGCTTGCTGAGGATACTCTTGAATATGAAGACACGGGCAGGAAACGAAACTAGCCTTGTAGCTCTTAGGTGATAAAACCTCAAACTCAGCGTGAGCCCTTTCAGCTCTTTGAAAGATACCTACTTGTTTAATCTTCCCAGCTAGACTGTAATCAACAAACTATCTGTATTCTTAATAGAAGCCTACTTGAGGGGAAAGACAGGGTGCTCTCCACTAGAGAGAGTGGCCATGCGGTTCCTATTCTTCCACAGGACTTGGTAGTCCATGTGTATTTTTCTCATATCTCGAGCATCTGCAGCAGCGATGGATACTGCTAGCTGGTATCCACCACACTTATTTATTTGTGATAAATCCTTAGAGTATACCACCCCAAAAAATGCTAAGATCTTGATGATAACTGATACCTAACCATAACATCCCTGATTTTCATCATTCTTATTCCCTCCTAGCTGAGGTAACCTGACTCTCATATTTATTACCCCATGCTTTCTATTTTACATAGATTTTTTTTTGCATTTGCATTTCTAAAATTTCATTTTTGTTTATATGTACATATACACACATATGTGTAGGTGTGTGTTTTAATCTTGATGGACTTATGTTTTTATTTAATAACATATTATTAAGATATCCATAATGTAGCATGTTACTTTGATTCCCTCATTTTGGTTTCTGAAAAATATTACATTTTATACAGTACATCTCATTTATACCCTCTCCTTTTTTTTAGTTTTCAAAGGTGGCAATTATTATTTTCATTGTTCAGATTTAGTTGTTCCCATTTTCCCCTATTACCTTCTCCTGCCGCACCCACCTCCCACCTCCTACATTCAATCCTTCCCCCACTCCCCATTGTCTTTGTCCATGGGTCTTTTATACATGTTTCCTGACTTGACCCTTCCCCTTCTGCCTTCTCCTTTTGATAGGCCTTTGGGCTGTGTTCAGTTTTTACTGGCTTAAACCAAACATCCCAATAGAAAATAGGCAAAGTGTATGAACAGGCCTTATTTCAAAGGAGAGAAAATATATATGGCTAACAAGAATATGAAATGATATTTAACAACAACAGATAAAAAAGTAAATTATGTTTATAATAAAATAGCACTTTATAACCATTTTTGATTGATAAATATAAAAAAATCTGACAAATACCAGGTACCAGAGAGGCTGTAGATTCACGGCTTCACTTACACACTATGGGGGGCTTTGGAAAACTTTTCCATTGTCTCTTTTTTATTTAAGATTTTTATTTATTTATTTTCAGAGAGGGAAGGGAAGGAGAAAGAGAGAGAGAGAGAAACATCAATGTGCGGTTGCTGGGGGTCATGGCCTGCAACCCAGGCATGTACCCTGACTGGGAATTGAACCTGCGACACTTTGGTCCACAGCCCACACTCAATCCACTGAGCTACGCCAGCCAGGGCTCCATTGTCTCTTAAAGGACACTGTTCATCTACCTTATGACTAGGATGACAACATGTTGCCTAAATCAAGACACGACTGATAATAAAAAGTAGCACTAATAAGGTGAGTTCCTGGGCCAGTAGAAATTACTGGAACTTCTTGGGAAAAGTAAGTCTTGTGGTCATTTATCCAAAAGCTGACAAGTCCACTCCCAGGAGACAAACCACTGCTTCTGCTCAACAGGAGTTCTGTGCAGAGCAGCCATCTTCACATGAATGACTAGGAATTTATTGGAAGGAAATTATAGTAGCTAAGTAAACATTTATCTACAATGTTATTCATCAAAGTATTTTTACAAAACTGAAAATCTGGAAGCTATCCAAATATTGACATTTCAGGCTTAGTTAAATGGTTGTGGTACATTCATAAAACAGATCATTAGGCTGTCAGTTAAGATGCTATCACAGAGGAACATTTATGGGAAATGTTCATAATATAGTGAGGAAAAGCAGATTATAAATCAGTATGCTCATTATAGAACTGTTTTAAAAAATGAATATTCCCATTAAAAAGAGACTAAGAGAATGCATTTTACAGCACTATTAGTAGATATTGGAGGATTTCTGGGAAACATTTAATTTTTAATTTGTTTCCCTATGCTATTATGCTTTCCTATGGTAGTTATGTACTTTTTTTTACAAGTAAAAAGAAGCAAACCAAATGAGAAGCAAATGTTATTGTACATTTGGGCTACAAGCTGTTATGCTATTATTGTCTTCATAACATGTCAATCTATGTGTAGTGTGCCCTGGATGGTAGCTTTCCTTACACTATGTTCACCTCACCAAACAAAATTTCTACTGTATTCATGAAAGATCATCTCCTTTGTCCAAACACTACCTAGGTGGCCACAAACAAAAGTTAGCTCTCTGTCATAGTCACTTCTTAACTACAATCACTGGGCAACCTCCTGAGAGAGTCCTGAGGCCTTAGGTGCTGGGAAGAGAGTGTGAAGAGACTAATAATTACATGGACTGGAAACTTCCTGACAGCATATACTAAACTTTAAGACTTTGGAGGTTGGTTTCTTATCAGAGGAGAGACATTTATCAAAGAATTTGAGTAAATCTGCATTATGGGTCAGAAAGGAGGATTAGGAGCCTGGAAGTCACAGAGCAACAGAATGAGTCCCCATGCTGCTACAATAGCAGGAGTCTCTCTTGGCCAAGACCTAACATTCAGGGCTATGCTGTGAAGACTTCAGAACCATGAAACTGAGGCCATGGCCTAATTATGAGTAGGAACAAACATCAGAGGGTAGGCTTCCGCCTCCTGGTAGCTGGCTGAGCTGAAACTCCTCTGAGGTGATGGGAAGCTCCAGGCAGTTTGAAGCCTCCTGACCCACCACACCTCCACCCCGTTAAGCTCCTCAGACTCATGGAAACACTACAAGCAGCTATTTTGGTGTTGGGACTTCATTCCAAAGTTCCAAGGTAGCTTTGTCTGGATAGACTCTGATTAACCAGATCGTAGACTACAACGTGATGGTGGTGAGAATCAAAGGGGTTGCTGTTTCCAAGATTTTTTTAGGAGCTCCATCTTGTATTGTTCAGTTGGCTGAAGATAAGGGTCAAAAATGCTCTGGACACATAGCCTTAGTGATGGTAGCTTGGTCAAACCTGGCACAGTTAGTAGTCAATACCATTGTATTAACCACTGTTTATTGATCCATCCCCTATAGGATCAGACACTGTATGAACAAGTACATAATGCACATCTCATGTAATTACTAACAGCCCTACAAGGTAAGCTATTACAATTACCATTTTTACAGATGAAAAAAACTACATCTCAGAAAAGCTAAATAATTTACCCAAGTCCAGAGAACTAGTAAGGAAATTTGAACTTAGGACCATCTGAGCCCAAAGCAATACTTTCACTCACTTATGGTACATGGCTTCCCACATGTATTTAACTCTTTCTCCTTTTTTAATGGAAAATATAATTATATGTACTTACACAAAACTATTTTGTTCTTATAACCATCTAGACAGGAAGATATATGCTAATTGTGTAACCAAATATGAATGATGTTTCCTTAATTGTTGGTTGACAAAATGGGTATTTAGTTCCCATAGAAAGTATATTATTACACCCTCGAAGAAAAGGGCTAATAAGAAGTTCTACTGAAGACAACAATCTTTTTTCAAAGGAACTCCTAATCTGATAGAAGCTTGAACTACATGCATAATTTGTTGCTTAGCCGGATCATCTTTGGCTGTGAGGAACATTGCTTTGCCCAGTATGTTGTTCCAAAACCTTCAGTGATAATTAGGAAGAATAAAGTTCAGTCTGAAAGAGTCACAAAGGGATTTGATGTGTGAATGTTGGTGTTCCTTTTTCACCTATTTGACTCCAACAAGGTAAGGGACCTAATGCAGCTCTCATAACAACACTTCTCTGCCCACAGTCTCATGATGTTTTCCCTCTGCCAGTAATGGAGGAAGGAGGAGTTATTTCTTTATTGAGCATATTCCACGTGTCTGCTGGGTGCTTTCCCATAAGCCACCCTTTCCATCTTTAAAGCATGTCTAACTGGTAGGTTTTATCCATTCCAATTCTCCCACCTCATCTCGGTCTTTTTACAGAGAGAAAGAATAATAGGTATATAGATTGGAGAAATAGATAAAAGAAGAGTCAAAGAAATGTTCAGAGGGGCCTTTTCATTTAGGAGGTGCCAAATTAATGTCACTTAAAAGAATATTGACATATCCATTCTCTTCCTGGAATTTTCTACCTTTAGAGGATGAAGATCTAGACATTAAATATCAGGACTGATACCCATGAGTTCTAGATTCTACTTTTGACCTGTACCGAGTCTATCACTATATTAGCCTTAATTTTCTGTCAGAGGAGAGTGACCATGCAGATCTACCCTTGGCATTTATGAGACATAAAATAACATCTATCCAAATTACCACCTTGAAATGACATTAAAAAGAAAAAAGCATAATGGTTCTTTTCATCTGCTTGTTCCTTTGCCTGAGTTCCTTTCTCTTGTTCTTTAACCATATTTATGGCTGAAATAGCCTATTAGTTCTCTCCCTAGAACCTTGTGACCTTCTCAGGTCAGAATGAATAAGGCAATTGATCATATTGAATAAAGTGAGAAGCTATTTGTGACCAGGAGTCTTGGCTCATTTCCCATTCATATATCCGTTCCAGTCTTTGCCAGATTAACAGATTCCTACCACGTGTTTCTAATATATTTACTAAAAAAATGTACTGTTTAATTCTTGAACATTTATTTTGGGGGTCCTACAAAGTCTATGTTTGTTTAAAAACTGTACAAAATAGAACTTGGTGTGTGTTCAACCTGATGTTTTATTTTAGAGAAATATGCAATAGGGTTGGATCTGTCCCAGAAAAACCTGGGTGGGCTGCCAGCAGCTCTACCCTGGGGTGGTCCTTTATTCTTGGCTATGGCTATGGAATGTCTCTCCTTTCTCCCATGGGGACCAACATATTCTTTGACATGAGGTAGACCAGAAAGAAAAGGGCACAGTCAGGTGCTGAGCCCCAAAGAACAAGAGAGAGAAAGCCCAGAGTCAGTGTGGGCTACCAGCCATGGCTTTGGATATGGATAGAAGCAAATTGAGCACTATGGTTACAGCTTGAAAGTGCTCTAGCCTGTAGCAGGTGCTCAGCCACAGTCATACCTCAGGAAACACCATGAGAAAAGTCCATGGATGACACAATGGAGAGAACTCTTGCTTTCAGCCTTTGATACCAAAGTGCAGAAAAGTATACAAAGAGGAAGAAGGACCTTTTATTTAGGACCATTTGCTTTTAAATTAATTGCTCTCTAAAGAAATTCTCATAGCATCAGCTCACTATAGAGAATACAATAAATGCCCCCAAATGGTGTATTATTGAACTGTTTACATAGAGAACACATTCACTTTGAGTAACTTGAAGTCATAAGGATAAGCATTATAAGCTGGTTTTCTGTTTCTATAAGGAGCACCTAAAGGCCAAATAGCTCAGCTCTACTAGGTATCATAAATACCAAGAAAACAGAAGAACTGGGATATTCCTGAGGAATGGGAGAAGCACCATAGTTGGAAGTATGGTACCCTGAGGGATGGTGTCCTTGTCTTCCCCACACTGATTCACAATAATAGGTCAGTGGTTCTGCCTACTGTGGGTGCTATCCATCAAAAGTCATTGTTCTATTTCTATTATTTCTCCTGGTCTTAGTGAACTCTTAATGATATTTACTTACATTTTTCTTTATTCTGTGTATTTTATTTTATTTTTAACTTTATTTTTATAATCTTTATTCCATTTCTGAGAGAACTCTCTGGGGAGATCATTAGTAGATACAAAAGCCTGGTTTGGCTTGCGAAGTTCTTGGAGAGGTGTGAGCATTTATTAAGTATCAGCTTACTGTCTTCTAGGGCAGTGGTTTTCATAGTTTGGTCCCAATACCAGCAGCAATAGCATCACCTGGAAACTTGCTTGAGAGACAATTTTGTAGGTATGACCCCAGACCTACATGAAGGAGAAACTCTGAGATGTGGGTCAGCACTTCATGTTTCAACAGACCCTCCTGGTGATTCTAAGACCATTATTCTTGAACACGTTTTTCTCCCTTGGGCTGCTGCATACCTGAGGATAGGTTTTTATGTGAAATCTAGTAGTGGGAGAAACAATCATATATGTCAAGGTCCTGTGGAAATGTTCCATTCTGGCAGCTAATGTATTTTCTTTTCTTCTTGATCAGGTACTGCTCGGTTATTTTTGATGAAACAAAAGCTGGAGTTTTGTGAGAGTCTGAGGGCTTACTGCTATATAAAATATAATGTGAGAAACCCTCTCCAAATATTTTACAGGCTCTACCAGGCAGATTATATAACTAACATTACAAAGGCCAACTCTGGATGCTAGATGAGTCATCTCCCAGTCATCACTTGAATCAGTGCACCATTACAATCATGCCTAAATCATAGTCTCTTGTCAATAGTACAGATGTGTCAGTGGACCCTTATCTAAAACAAAACATGCCTTTTTTGAGCAGGCCACTAAAGCTTAAGAAGGCTGTCTCCCCTGATTTTATTTATACCATATACTAGGAAATCTTAGATGAGTCAGCACCATGGAAAATGTCCATAGAAGGTAATTGTCAGGAGGGATTTGTGGAGGTTATTTGCAGTTTGCTTGATTGAGACTCTAGGGGTGTCTTTAATTTTAAACAAACACTTGTGATCAAGTTTCTGACCTGAGCCTTGGGGACACTGCTCAACATTTGTCTTTATACTACTACTGGTTACCCCAGGTATAGTGGGGATGATGGGATGGTTTCCTCAATTCAGAAGCATGTGCAAGATGTGGAGATGTAGTCTTTAGATATCACCTGACCTACTATTTAGAGACTTAGATAGAGATGAATGTCTCTGAACATATAGCAGTTACAAATACTCATTATAATTATCATGCTGTACTGTAATTGTTAGTCTACTAGGCTGTCATCACTACTGAACTGGAAGATCTTTGAGAGCACAAACTTCATTTTAATCATCGTAGACTCTCTGGTGCTTAGCATAGTGTCTGGTACAAAACAGGTTCTTAAATTTTTTTTGGTGAATATCAAATGTATGAACCTTGGATTTAAGCTCTGGATTTGCTTCTAGAGGCATCAATAAGATAAAGCATTGAAATGACCAGGGCTTATTGTAGAGACATATGACTTGGTATTTGGAATCCTGCTTATACAGTTCATTCTACTTATTTATTAGACATAGAACAATAGCGCCTTAGACTTTGATGGGACCTGTAGATCATTTACAATAATGATATTTTAGTTACTTTTCTCATTTTAGAATAAAAAATGATAGCCCAGGCAAGATAAGTAATTTGCCTAAGGTGTTACCCCTTGTTACTGGGTGGTAGGGCCTGGGCTGCTGTACCAGTGCCCTAAGTTAGTGCTGCTGCCTCATACTCTGTCTTATCCTCTTAACTGAAAGCATTTTCAGAACTCAGATCTAAATGCTGGAAAGAAATGTAGGTTATTTATTGAGCCATTTTCTTCAGACAGGTTGAACATAATCCAGAATCGTAAAAATCTAGACTTTGGAAAAGGCCTTAGAGAGCATTGGTCCAACATTCCAATGCAGACAAGGATCTCCTATCCAACTTCCTGACAGAATGGCATTTAGTCATTGTTTGAACTCCTCCAGCAGTGGGAGTGTCAACACCTTGCTTTTAAACAGGTCTAGTTGACACAAAATTCTTCCCTTTATTTAAAACCAGCACTACTACATATTTTAATGCACCAAGTTCTGACATCTAGAACTATATAGAATGAATCTAGTACTTTGTTATGGCAGTCATTCCTAACTAAATAAAATTTTCATCATCTCTTTTCCAAGCAAGACATTCCTTGAATCGTTGTTCAAAAGATAGGTGTTCCAGAACCACCACCATCTTGGCTGCTCTTCTCTGACTCTCCTTTAATTTATATGTAAACACAAAGCCACATATTTTAGATGCAGTCTAATGGACAGAGATGGCAATAGAATTTACTCCCTTTTGTGTGTGTCCCAGATTTGTGTTAAGGACACTGAAAATCACATTAATATATTTGTCTGCCTCATTGCTGCTTCTTCTTGTATCTTAGGTCAGTTAAATGAGCTAGGTCTTTTTTTTTTTGAGGGGGATGAAAAGATTCTTGTTATATTAGATACTCATAAATAAATTCCAGGTGAATTAAAATGAGTATGTAAAAAAATGAGTACTAGAGAAAAACATTACATTTTATTTGGAGATTGAGAAGCTGCTCTAAGCATGATCTCCAAAAATGTAAGTCACATAGGAGAGACTGATATGTTTTGTTAATTGAAATGTAAAACTTCAATATGGAAAACAATCACAAATAATATTAAAGAATAGAAAACTGAGAAGTATGTCTGCAAAATATATGATACATGTTAATAGACTTAACATCTCAAGATCTGTTGTGAATTAACTAAAATAAACAAAAGAAAAACATACTGAATGATTAACAAAGAAAGAAGTAAAACAGCCCATAGACATGTGATGAAATGTTCAAACAAATTAGCTACCAAAAGTGCTGGTAAAATAATATTGCTGAAAATAAATATAGTTAATATATTGTGTAGAAAAGTATCTAATAAAACAGGATTTCTCATACACATCTAATGGGATTATATATTTCTATTACTTATTTTAGGATAATTTAGAAATATATGAGAAAAGCCCAGGAAAGCAATAAACTTTCTTTCTACAATACAACTTTTCTGAATTTATCCTAAGTAAAATATTAAACATGTATGCAAAAATTGTCATAGAATTAATTATAATATAAGAACAATAAAGTTTCAATGATAGGGGATTGGTTGAGTAATAAATGCAATGTACTAATGACAAACTATTATTAAGCATTTATAAAATTGATGTATAAAAATATATTTATTTCACAATATAATGAAGTTAACCATATGTTACAAAATAGAGTAGCGATATTTTTATAATTGATGTGCCTATGATACATATGCACTAAAAATCTGGAAATTAACACTATATAAACACATTTCTTATTATCTCTGTATTCAGAAATACTACTTTAATCATCAAAAACAGGTGAGGTTTTGTTGCAATGACAATCCACAAATCTCAGTAACTTAATATGGCAAAAGATTAGTTCTTGCTTATGCTACAACCAATGCAGGCTGTGAGAGAGGGGCCTGCTCCTCATTCACTCAAACACACAGACAGCTGGAGGCTGTGGAAGCCCCCATCACCACTGAGGCAGGAATAAAAATGGGGGAGCTTACACACGCTGCATGGCACTTCTGCTATGTTGTTGTTAAAAGAAAAATCACAAGGCCATGTCTCAATTCACAGGGAGTTAGAAAGTGCAGTCCTACAACGAGCTCAAAGGAAAACTGCTATTTCTATGGACATTTCTAATGATTACCTCATTGACAGTTTTTTTTCTCCTATTTGTTTGTTTGTATTTTCTACTTTTTCTAAATCAACATATGGAACACTTGATTAATAAAAATTACTGCTTAGACATGTGTCCTTAATAGTAAGTTTGCAGAATGTTGGCTGTTATATTTACTGTTGGTTAAAATATTTCTCAATCCTGATCTTGATTTTATTAACATGTTTTTTGTCTTAGTTTGGTGCTTCGGGCAGTTTTGAAAAATGTCACCAAAATTATCATCAACATGAGAGCAGGTAGGGTGAACACTACGACATGCCAGAAACATTAGTCCTTGCAAAGGACATTGATCCACTAAACAATTCTTTTAATATGTTTGTTTAATTGACCTGGAATCCATTCCCACTGTTTTCCACCTGGAAATAGTCCACCAGGACTATATTGGCATAGTCCTGTTTACCAACTGGTTCTTAATAATATTACAACAAACCTTTTCTAGAGACTTACTGAAATCAAAATTGAATTCCTTTTAGGTTTTTATCCAATGTAGCTCCTTTGGGATGGAAGGAAGATACTCTGACTCAAATGCCCACAAATTGGCTATTAAATTTTAATCCTACAATCTTGCAAAGATCAAGAGCAAACTTATTTATCCTGAAATCAAAAGGACACATTTTTGTCTCTGGAGTGCAGGTACTATTATAGTTACCCAAGTTTCTCTGGGAGTTTTCCCTAATTGGTTTGGATAATCTGCATCTGGACACCTGATTACACTTAAAGGTGATATTTTGTCTTTCTCCTAATTTTGCTCATGCTTCAGTTCCTTTTTAGCAATGTTTGTTCTGGTCTATTCATTTAAAGAACTTGTTACTAAGAAAAACAAATGTAAATTCCAAAGGAAAGTGGATATTTTAGATGTAACTCCTGTTGAGGCCTCCATTTCAGAAAGAATTATTCTAAGCAAAGGTAATCAAGAGCTGACTCTTCTATTCCTCAATTGAGGGTTTGCACATATGCATTGGAGGGCTCTGGGAACCTCCTTCTGAATAGAAAGGGTTTTCTTATTACCTTGAGGCTGAAGTCACAGACCTCAGGACTCCTGCAAGTACAGTTTCTAGAATAAATGTGTAAAACAAGAACTCTCAAAATTTTGTGCTTTTGCCCCCTTTGTTGAATGGTCTAGCCACAGTGGAAAACAGTATGGAGTTTTCTCAAAAAACTAAAAATGGAACTGCCTTTTGACCCAGCAATTCCACTGCTGGGGTTATACCCTAAGAATCCTGAAACATCAGTTCAAAAGAGTGTATGCACCCCAATGTTCATACCAGCACAATTTACAATAGCAAGGTGCTGGAAGCAACTTAAGTGCCCATCAATAAATGAGTGGATCAAAAACCTATGATACATTTATACAATGGAATACTATGTGGCAGAAGAAAAAAGGAGCTCCTACCCTTCATGACAACATGGATAGAACTGGAAAGAATTCCCAGCCTCCTGGCTAAGTAAAATAAGCCAGGAGGTGAAAGACAAATACCATGTAATCTCACCTGTAAATGGGACCTAATCAACAAAACAAACAAGCAAGCAAAACATAACCACAGACACTCAAGTAAAGAACAAACTAACAGTAACCAGAGGGGAGTGGGGAGGGCATAATGGGGGAAAATAGGGGAAGGGTCATCAGAGAACATGTATAAAGGACCCATGGACAAAGCCAAAGGGGCTTTGGTGGGAGGGTGGGAGGTGGGGGCGGGTGGGGTGGGGAAAATGGTGTCAGGAAAATGGAGACAACTGTACTTGAACAACAATAAAAAAAAGAAAGAAAAAGAATTCTCAAAATTTTGAAGCACACAGGGCTTTGGAATTTTATAGAGAGTTGTCTCAGAATAGTTTCTGGGGACAGAGGAAGGGAAAACAGATAGGAACTAAGAAGAGACAAAATAAAATTGGGAGACAGAATAATGTTATGTAAAGTTAGTATGTAAAGACTAATTAAAACTATATAATAATATGCAAATATAAATTTGTACCCTAAAAAGACTCCACGTATAGAAATATTTCAAAATTTCTGTTCTTTCTGAGTAGGCTGGGAGCAAAAACAAGGCTCTATGCATCACCTCTTGTGTGCTAAGCACTCACTTGGAACAGAGCGGAAAGTAGAGAGGGTCATTGTCTCCATCAAATTTACCATTGGTCAGAAAGACAGAGAGTTACAAAGCTGGGACAGAAAGAAATGCAATAAACAGTCTGCCGGGGTCAGTACTTGGTGCTACAGAAGTTGTAGCAGGAGTTCATCTCAGTTAAAGAGGAGGAGGAATGGTCAGGGAAGTCTGCCTGGCATGACTGATGACTAGCTTACACAACTGAAACTGAAAAGGTAAGCTAGAATTTGACACAGCGAAGAGGAGGGTGGAGAGCATTCCAGATTGCAGAATAATAAGAAAAAAAATTTAAAATCAGTTAACTATAAAAGCCTAAACTTGGGCTCAAAGAGTGGTCAGTGTTTCTAGGAGTACTTCAGTCACAGAGAATCTCTCCTCTTTCTCACTCTCACTTTATATTTTTCAGCTGGGGAGCATGAGCTATGAGAGGAGCTGAGGGTTTGATGTAGTTGTTGGGAACTTGATGTCCCTTCCAAGACTGACCATTCAGCTTGGAATAGGAAGTCCCATATATACCTAAGGTCTTTTTCAGTAGAAATCTAGACATTTGCTATGAATGCAAGGGCAGTCATGGCCTGTCTTCACATTCTGTCATTATTGTCATTTGCATGCAAACAGTGACTGTCGGCTTCATAGTTTGTCTATCTCCTTCAACTCCTCTCATCATGTGTTGGCTCTCACCCATGGATCCTCTCCCATTCCTAAGATACTATATGAGTAAACAGAGTTTTTGCTTGAGGGAAATGAATCTAAGTCATTCTTTCCTTGCTTGATAAATTCAAAGTAGGTGCGCTGACTGGGGCACTTTGGTGCTAGAAGCAGTGTTGCCTCCATCTACAGCTGCCATCTCATACTCCAAATACCGAGGACTGTATTTTATTTGCACTAAGTGAGTATTTGAACCACTTGAGAAAAACTTTCAAAGTTCTCTGGATTCTTTTCTAGATTAAAAAAAAACTTCTGTGCTTAGGAATTTGGAGTTGAGAGCGTGGGGAGAAAGGAATGCATCTGCATAGCAGAAGGTCGAAAAAAATTCTCGCTTTAAAATTGAACCATATTTGGATAACTAATGATCATTTCTGCCATTCATTTGAGCCCAGTCTTTTTTGTGAATCACATGAAGGAGAGATGATTCGATTGTTATTTGATAAAAATGCTTAGAAAGTAGAAGAAAAGAATGCTAGAAAAAGTGACTCCTGGGATGAGACCATCATTCTTGGCAAGATCCTGATAATCCCCCCAAAGTAAACTTAGTACTGAGGTACAGCATGAGTATTCCAAACTGCCCTGAAAACCCTGCCTTAAGAGAGCTGTTGATACTGAATTTGTCACAAAATTTAGAGAAACAGAGAAAAATAGAGAAGGATGAGAGCCATGTGGGTTAGAGCTGTGGGAAAGGAGGCTTTTAAAAGTGTCAAAATAGGTTTGGATATGAGAAAATCAGGTGCAGAGAGAAGAAAATTTTAAAGACATGGTCTTTATGGTTAATATATCTCTTTTGTAGTTCTTCAGAAGTAAGTATAGAGTTATATTTTGAAATGATTTTTAACAATTAAACTCTTATTTGTAGTATTACTCTGTCACTGGACACAAGGATATCAACTTGAATCATAAAAGCTAGAAAATGACTTCGGAGGAAATTCCGTACATTATGATGGTGATGGAGATAATGCCAGTGGAAATATTCTAACTACACAAATATGAAAGATGATGTCCACTTATTCATTGATCAAATACTTCCTCAGCATCTACAAAGTGTATAGTTCTATGCTTGGCCCAGGGGAAAACCAAGATTCAGTATGCTCTAGAGGAACAGACAATGTACTTGTGAAGAACACAGGTAATTCTTGGCTAACATTCGATACATATACCCAAATATAGAAACACCTGTCAATATTCCTTTCAGATTTGTCTTTACTTCTCATGCTGTTGCTATAGTTGAGTCCATTCCCTTGCCATCAAAGCTCCAAGCCTGCCAGAGCCCATCATAATTTTACCTAAAGAATCTCTATGAGATGAGAGTTCTGCACAACCTGAGTCACAACTGTGTGCTTCCTATTAGCATGACACTGTTTAACATGATTTTTAGATGCTATACTTTTTTTCTATATTTATTTATAGAGAGAGGACAAGGGAGGGAGAAAGAGAGGGAAAGCAACACTGATGTGAGAGAGAAACATTGGTCAGTTGCCTTTCATGCATGCCCTGACTAAGGACAAAACCTGCAACCCAGGTTCACACCCTGACAGGGAATCAAACTAGTGACCTTTCCCTTTGTGGAACAATGTCCAACCAACTGAGCCACACTGGTCAGGGAAGATGTTATACTCTTAAATAATATGTAATATGAAGTTAACATTTGAGAACTCGCTGCAACAAATATCTCCCTTACAAACTTTTGACTCACATTTTGTGAACTAGACACATGTCAGAGTCCTTGACTCATGGCCCCACCTACAAAATCTATAGAAGGCATTGCTGGGAAGTGGCTAAATGCAGAGGCCACATAACCCAATCCTTCACTGGCCTCAGCCAATTGAGCTACTGCCTGAGACTTACATAGCTAAGGCAAAAAGAAGAAGGGTCACAGCCCTTTTAAGAATATAAACTTTTGGAATCTTAAAGGTTGTAGATCAGTAATCTGTGAAAACTGAAGTAGAAATGTCATAGAAGAGTGGTTCTCAAAGTGTGGTCCCTGGATGAGCAGCATCAGCATCACCTAGAAACTTGTTACTACTTCCCCAGACCTCCTGAACTGGCAACTCTGGGTGTAGGAATCAGCAATGAGCTTTTATAAGCACTTCAGGTGATTCTGATGCTGCTGAAGTTTGAAAACCAGTCTTATAAGACTAGCTAGAGAGACTGCATGTGTGGCCTAAGGACAATTTAAAAGCTAAAATGAGTCACTAAAAAACTCTGTGTGAGCAAAAGCAAATTTTAGGTAGAGGAGAATGGATCAGGAGACAGAAGATATCTGGAGAGCAAACATGATCTCCATACATCCCTCAGTTCTACTTTTTGCCCAGGTATGTCTACACAACTATCATGTTTTCTTCACAGATTCAGAATGGATCTTGGGTTTCTTAGGACCAGATTGGTCTTCTTGAGCCCTAGGGAATAAGTAGAGATGTTTTGTGCAAGGTGCTCTAAGACCATTGACCCTGTAATGAGAGTTGAAGCACATTTCACATGACGGTATGAGTTGTCTTCCAATTTCACTAAAACTGGTCAAGTGCAGTGTTCTAGGAGGGGCAGTTTCAGCCCTTAAACTGGGTTGGTTCCATGATAGTACTTGTATTAGTTTACTGGAGCTACCACAACAAAGTAGCACAAAATGGTGGCTTAAACGACAGAAATGTATTCTTTCACAGTTCTGGAGGCTACCAGTATAAAAATCAAGGTGTTGGAAAAGTTGCTTCCTTCTTAGAGTGGTGAGGGAAGGATCTGTTCCATCCTCCTTGGCTTGTAGGTGGCTATTTTCATGTTCACGTGGTGTTTTCTCTATATGTGTCTCTGTGTCTAAATCTCCCCATTCTTTAAGGTACAGGTGGCAAACACAAGGTCCATGGGCCAAATCTGGCCTTCTATCTTGTTTTATCTGGCCCGGCACCTTGTTTTTACTCAGAGGTAGCACTGAGCTCCCAGCCCCTAGTTAAGGAGTGGTTACATTTGTACAGTCCTAAGATTACATTCAGCCCTTTGAAGGCAACCGTGAGGCTGATGTGGCCCCTGGTGAAAATGAGTTTGACACCCCTGCTATAAGGGTATCAGTTGTACTGACCTCATTTTAATTTGCTTACCTTTGTTAAGATCCTACCATAAAATAACGCCACATTCAGAGGTATTATGAGTTATGACTTCAACATATGAGTTTGGGGGGTGCATAATTCAACCCATAACAGTATACCTATTTTCAAACTGAGAGTTTATGTGCCTTCCTTAGGCACATACCTCCTTAGGAAGTAGATTGTTTGTGCAATAACATGCAAACCCAGAGCTCTCCACAAGATTCTGTTGACTCCTATGTTTATAAAATATATTTTTCTAGGGCTTTTCAAGTGGTCTGGATTTGCCAGAAGCCATCCATTTACCAGGAAAAGGGAGGGCAATGCTGTAAAAGAACATGTGATATCTATATTAGGATAAAACACATGTTTCAAATCTAAAACTAGTTGAAGATTTAGCACCCACGATTTTTGCCCAGTACAATAGTGCCATATATTTCTTTTGGAGGGGGATCAGATGAATTCAGCTAATGTGATAAGAACTGCTAATTCTTTTCTATTGTTTTTAAAACAAGAGTTTTAAACAGGTGGCATTAAATAACAAGTTGAGAACATGATGCACACAAGGATTGTGAGAAGCCAGCATCCTTTTGAAGAAAAAAATGTGAAACATAATTGAAGGAAATCACATAAAGATGAATGGAGAATGAAAGAGCTGTTTCTAGTAATCTGGAACCAAAGTGCCTTTGGCCTTTTTGTTCTTGTAAGTATTCACATTTGAGAGAGGACTGGTCTGATTTATGATGCCACACTAAATGTCCCTTTGTTAGAAAACAAGAGAAAGGACATCATAAATTCTGAGCCTAAATTTTAGAGTTGGATATTAACTTCAAATTATGCTATGCATGTTTTGGACTGTGGAAGAAAGAATGAGAGAGGAGAAAAAGAGAGAGAGAGAGAAAGATATATATATAGAGAGAGGAAGGAAGGAAGGAAGGAAGGTAGGAAGGAAGGAAGGGGCAGGTGAGAGAGAGAAGGAGAGAGAGAAAGGAAGGAAGAAAAGAAAGAAAGACAAAGAGGGAGGAAAGATAGGAGGGAGGGAAGAAGGAGAAAGGAAGGAAAGAGAAAGAAAGAAAAGAAAGCATAAATCCTCATTTAGGAAATCTTAATGGTTCATTTTTAATAATCCATCCCTTATTACTGCTGTATAGTGGGATTGTCATTTACTAGCAAGAACCACTATCTTCAGAGAGAAAGATTTTCTCAGAACTTTCTGTGGCAAATGATACTGCCTTCTCATCAAAGCCCTTCTGTTTGGCTTCCTGTGTCATTGCATGTGACTGCCTCTTGCCTTACCTTCCTGTCCTTTTTTAATGCTGTTTGGTGGCTTTTCTTCTTTTGGCTACTAATCTGTACACACTTCCCAAATTTGTATACTTGACCATAAGCTCTTTAAGGCTAGAATCTACCTTCTATTTTTTTTAGCAATATACTTGAATGTCTTCAGTCTAAGGATCTTTGGATAGAGTTTATTTCTATCATCTCTGCCTGAGAAAGATTAAAATGGAGCAAACATAATAATTACCATTGACTCTGGGGCCAATTGTTAAATCTCAAGGAAATGCATATTGTTAAACTTCCCCTGACTAAGGGAAGGGAAAGTTATAAGCAACATCAAGAGTGAACTGTGACTACTTTGTACTCTTTCTTATACTGACCTATATTCTTGAGTTCTACATCCAGATGTATAAATCATTACTAATCTTTTCCTCCACATTTTCCAGTTTTCTAAGGTAGGGTACCATTGATTCAGTATTTTGGCAGGGGAAGATTTACCCTCAGGACTTTCCAGGATGCAGATGGGACATCCCAAAATGATAAACTTGAAGGGTGAGGCATAGTTGTAGGAATGTGTGCTCAGATAGTAAATTAATACTTGGTTTATAAAATAGATATCAAAGCCTATAAATCATAAATAGCTTGGAAATATGTTATAAGAGCAGAAAGGGACTTTCCATAAATTGGAATGTTAATCTATGTACCATACTAAAGAAAGGCTTTGCTAGTCCCACTTAATTGACAGAGATGAAGTAAAATTCAGGAGAGTTCATATAATAAATGGGATTCTTGCTCAGACCCACTTAACCTCCAATTATATAGGTCATTCCTTAGCTCACATTTAAACAAGGCCTATTTTCAAGAGTGCCTTCTCAAATAGCAGTTATCTGTGTTTCTCAATCTAGTTATTCAAAAGCATAGGATCAGAAGCTTGCTCTGTGCTCTTGCACTATTTTAAAGGGTCCACTGCCTTTGGCATTTCTGTGGGGGAGTTTAATATCTCTGAAAAAGAGCTAAATACGTTCCAAAGCTTGCACTAGCAGCAGTGAGACTTCTTCAGGGCTAATTTTATAGGAAAGCAATGAGGCATACTTAAACATCTTATTTGAGAAATGAGTGCCCATTTCCATTAACTTAGTGACAATTCGGGGATCTCATTAATGTAGCAATAAGATATAAATTGGGTTTATAAATATGGAATTGTAGGAAAATATAAGAATTTTATATTTCTAAAGAACTTACCTCAAATAGTTATTCTCTGGGTCAAATTTGAAGCCAAAATTTCATTATATCAAGTTTTATAATTATATATTTTTGATTGTCTACTCTACTTTTCTTTTTATCTAACCATCAAAATAAACTGGAGTCCATGAACATAAATTGGATGACATTAAAAAATGTATAATTAGGAGACAGTGTGAGAAATGCTGCCAAAAGTCTGGATTAGCTATCATTTTTTTAAGAGCTGCCAAGCTCCATTTATAACACCTTTTCTGCAATCAGAGTGCTTTGGGTTATATTAAATTCACATCACATCTTCAGCACCCATACTCTGTATCTTCCCACTCCTACTTCTTGACTCACTAGTCTTTCTAAACTATCATCTGCATGCTCTTCCATGTTATTTTCTTCCCGGGTGGGGAACATCTTTATTGAATAGATTAGAACTGGATTCTTGAGGTTTGTTTTCTAAGGGTGTGGACCCACCATGAATCGAGCAAAATGATAGGCCAAGTTATCTCCCTTTGATCTGTCTGCTATTCTGTTTCATTTATAAGTCATGATAATAATAATAATAGTTATAGGGATGGTTAATAGTGTTAGAGATGATATACATTTTTGCATGTCCCCCTATTTCTGCAACTCGTTCCCTATGGTGTCTCTCATAGCAGATGTAGGCAGCAGCTGTTGCATCAAGAGTGTGTTCACATTCCCTGGTCATCATGTTGGTTTCCAGCAGCACCGAGGGATGTTGAACTGGGGAGTGAACCAAACCCAGCTGCGGGGTTGGTAAAAGAGCTGGATCACAAAAATATTTATTTTGGGGCTAGGTTTGGCAAACTCCTCTGTTTAAATGAAAAATACAAGTTTGAGCCTAGTAAATTGACATTGTTCTTTGAAATGAAAAGAAGTTAACATGACAGAGGATGTGCCAGAGTTAGGATATACACATGACTGAAATGATTTCAAGTCAGCTTTATTTCAGCTTTTCGAAAACAGACCCCCCCCCAAAAAAAACATGAAAACCACCCCACGCCCTGGCGGCAGTGCCCTTTCCCAGGACCCTGCATTTCTTCTCACATGGCTAGTCCTGGCACTTCCTCAGTCAGCACATCTTAAACCAGATGGGCCTTGCCGCTCAGTGCTTTCATCCCTAGCATTTTCCTTTCTGGTCTCCATCAATTTCCTGGAGACAGTGTTCATAGGCCCCAGGACTTATGACCAAATTTGTTTGTTTCTTTCTGAGTATATTAATTTCCTAAACCAATAAAACATCCCTGGAGTGTCACTAGTCAAAGGGTAACTCTGCAGCCTAAGAGCCAAGTTCTGAGAAATACTGGCTGTGAAATGCATCCCTGCAGCACATCATCCAGAGGCAGAGGCCACTCAGCCTCTCAGAGCCTTTCACAGACCTAACCTGAGGGCTTCACGAGGGCTCGGCAAGCAGTGCAGTCAACAAGGAAGCAACCTAGGTGTCCATCAGTAGATGAATGGATAGAGTAGATATGGTATATACAGATCACATACATGCACACACACAATGGAATATTATTGCTCAGCCACAAAAAAATAAAATCTGACCACTTCATCCCTCATGGATGACCTTGAGGCTATTATGCTAAGTGAAATAAGTCAGACAGAGAAAAACAAATACTATATGATTTAATTTATATACACATGACTAAAAAAAGGACAAAAAAAAGAAAACAGGAAGAAATTGTGGATCCAAAGAACAAACTGATGGTTGCCAGATGATGGAGAAGGAAGGGTATAAAAGGTGAAGGAGATTAAGAAGGACAACTTCTATGTATAAGATTAGGCATGAGAACATAATGCACAGCATAGGAAATGTAGCCAATAATATCCTAATAACTACGTATAGTGGCTGATGGGTACTAGACTAATTGTGGTGATGATCACTTCGTAAGGCATACACATGTCTAATCACTATGTTGTACACCTGAAATTAACATAATACTGCATGTCAACTGTAATTAAAAACAATAAAGAAAACAACAACAAACTAGTGAAGGCACTCTCCCAGCCCCTGGCTTTCTCTTCTCTGCCGAGTCTGTAGTCCCTGTGCACACAGAGCAGTAATATGCAAAGGGCTGAATCCTCGTCGTGCTGCTGGTAAGTGTTCCTAGACTTTGGCTAAATGAAGAGGCCACTTTAGTACTGAGTATATGAGGGAGGACCCCCCCGCAAATGGAATTATTTATTAAAAAGTGTGTATTTATTCTTACACATTTAAAATTCAATCACCTTCAAAGTACTCTTCATTTGATGCAATATACCTATGGAGACATTTTTTCCACTGCTCAAAACAGTTTTTGAACTCATCAATTTTGATGTGTTTTAGTGCTTCTGTTCTTTTTTACTTTCACCTCTTTCACATCAGCAAAACATTTCCCTTTGAGGGCTTTTTTCATCCAGGGAAACCAGCGGAAAAAAAAGTCACTCATGGCGAGATCAGGTGAGTATGGAGGGTGGGGTATGGGGGTCACACTGTTTTGTGTCAAAAATTGCTGAACACTCAGTGTGGTATAGGCTGATGTGCTTGTAAATCATCCATCATGAAATGGGCAAATGCGTTGAGTCTTCAAAAAAAATTCACTGAAGCCAAGGCAGCCTCTCACAACACTGTCTACTGGCACACTGATATAGATGGGTTCCTAGAACACTCACCTAGCAGGGAAAGCCTGTGCTACAAGGGCTTCCCCGCCTCCAGAATATAATTCTCTGTTTTTTTTTTTTTTTGGTCCCCTCTCATATTATCAACTAAACACCATTTGCAACTTTCTCTCTGATTAGGCCAGATTGGCTCCCTCCTGTCCCCAGCACAGCTTTTCCGAGGAAGAGTGAGAAGAGAGAGCTTAAACAAGTTTCTAACTCAAGAGATGATGTGGCAGGATTTGTGATGAAACTCTACTGTTTTGGGGATATTAGAATAAAGGTAAAGCTCCAACCATTGTTGCAATTACAACCTGTGTTGTAATAAGTCTCAACAGTGTACTGAGAGCAAGCATAAACTCTTCACTAAGTTCCTGATGGGTAAAGCAGCTGTGTTTATTTATTTAATCAACAAAGGTTTATTAAGCAGGCATTCTGCCAGACAAGGGATGTACAAAGACATAAAGATAATAAGCCATTGTCTTTGCCTGTAAGAGAAATTCAAGCCAATTGATCATAATAATCCAGTGGGCATGGATGATATGCAAAGTTCTGGAGAGATCACAAACGTGTAGAAACTGAATTTATCTGTCCTCAAGGGACCCCCAAGTACATGTTGGGATCCATGTTCACATACTCCTTGGTCATCCTACATATATTTGGGTCAAGCAGTGACCCTCATCTCTTAAAATGCATTGAAGGCATCTAGGAAACTTAATAAAATGGGATGCCCGAGTCCCCAGTCCAAGAATTTTTTATGATGTTGATTTGGAGCAGAGCCTGTGACACCCTTGTTAATTTTTATTAATAAGTTTTTCAGGCGATTCTCCTAAGAGTGGTTCTCAGACAGATCATTGAATTTCCTGCCTCTCTCCTTCAGACCAGAGACTCCTCCCAGACCTTTACAAATTCAATCCTAGAAGCAAAAATATAGCTACCTATCTATTTCCTGGGGTTTGTTTCTATGCTTATACTCAGGAAAAGTAGGCTGGGAATCAGAGTGTTTGATTGGCATGTAGGTGGCAGTGGATAGAGGAGGGGTTCTTGGCCTGACTAGGAGTTCCCATCTCTCTGTGGAAAGAGCCCAAACTATATTCCTGTTAGGCAGCCCTGCTCAGGTGTGCAGACCTGGGGGCCTCTGAGGAAAGCCAGGGAGGCACTCTGTTGAGGTGTTTTCTTTATGAAATCTTATCTTTCACTGAGGCATCGGGTCACCCAAGGCAAGCAGATAAGCTCTGGGGGATGTTCTTTTGTGGTTACCTTTTTCTGTGTATTTGGACTAGCAAAAATGCTAAGGCAAAATAAAAAGAGAGTTTACAGTTGGCTGGGTCCCTGACACACACTGCTTTATAAGAAGCATGTCATTCCCAGGGTCTACCTAGAACAGGATCTAGCATTTCTGAGTCCAGAAATTGGATGGTGGACAGAGCTTTTAAAAGCTCTCTTCAACTTTGGGGTGAGCCCACTGTCACAGAAACCTGTTGCCTTACTTATATGCTACACCCTTTCACAGGTTTACTCTTCTTCCTTGTTCTTATTCCTTTCTTGTTCCCTGCTGTCGATAATTTTAAATATTCCTCCTACTAAAAAAAGTATAAAAAATAATTTATTTAAAAACCCAGAAATATAAAATTAAATTCTTGTGAACATACACTTTGTAAAACTTTTCCAGTAACATTTGGAAAATATTTTTCTCTGAACAGGGTATCCTTTCAATAACAATAATAATAAGATAATAGATTTTGAGGCATTTTAACTGTATTCCTTATTCTTGGTAATGTGAATGTATACAAGTTCATAGTTCAAGCAAGAGAGAAGTACTACATTCTCATAATGATGGTAGCCTTCTATTTTAATAGAGGTCTGGGTGGAGATGTTCCGCACTAAATTCAAAGGGTCTTTTGTCAAAATACAGAAATTAATAAAAGCCTAATAGGAAACAATTGGCTTTTATTTGAAAGACAAGGATTTTTACTGCTGCCCCCCTTTGCTCACCTTCTGAGAGGAGCTTAGAGCACACACTGGCAAGTTCCTGGGTTGAGAAGTCAGATTCTTATTTTTGGTCTCTATTCCTTTTTTTGTGATCTAACATTGGCAAGTTACTTCATATCTCCAAATAAGTTTTTCCATTTGTGAAATGGGTACAGTAATATGAGCCCCTCAAAGTATTCCTGTAATAACTTAAGTTAAAGTGTTTATGCACTGTCAAGAATTTTCTCAAATGTGTTTCTGTACTCTTATAACCTGATACATGAGTGTGCACTTGTGTGTGTGTGCCAGAGCCAAGAGGGTTGTTGTTCTGGAATAAAAAAAATAGCATGAAAGTCATGGATTCTCAGAGGACACCACTTAATATTTGCATTAAAATTAGTAACAAAGTAATTAAATGTTAAACTAAATTTACAAAGTCTTTTGTGCATTGGTAATCTCTGAGGAAAAGGGTATATACACACATACAGGGTGAGGCAAACTAGGGTTATAATTGTGAATACATGAAACAGTTTACTCTTGTGTTATTAATTATTATATTATTTTCTATACGAACAACTATAAACCTACTTTTCCCCACCCTGTATATGCACACACTGGGAAAATAGGAGAAAAAGTAATGAGCAAACAAAGATCTAATACTTGCTGAGGGACGATAAATGTTTCCCCAGATGAGGTTGCTATATCCCAGGGACCCTGGTGTCTGGAAAAATACACTGATGATGTAATGAGAACATTTCCCAGAGGAAGCACCTTCTGCTGAGGAAAACACAGGCCTATGGATGCTGCCAACGATTTTCAGCTGTGTGGCTCTGGCCTGTCTTTCTCATTACCTCAGTTTTCCATTTATGAATTGATGATTCTGCTCCTTTATCTAAAATGCTATATAAGAATACTGGAAAGCACATTTTGGGAATTATATAAGGAGCTAAAATATACAGTAACTAAAATTAAGCAATAGATTCTATGGGCTAAATGATTTTTATCTTCTAAATTGCCAAGATACTTGTGGCATTCACTAATCAAATATACTCAACGCAGCAGGGTTGTTAATCTGTAACTGAACCATATGTGTTTCATCAATTTGCATCCATCTGCTCAAATACTTACTGAGCAAAGAAGCTAAAGATCATACAGTTTAAAAATGGAACAAAACACAGAGAGTTGACAGAAAAAAAACCCTGGAGATGAGGAAACCCATTTCTCTAACACCCCTCTCCCTTGAGGTTCATTAAGTGTGCTGCCAGCACCTTGGTCCTATGCTCCATTTTTTTTTTTAGAATATATCGATGATACTCCAACAAAAGCTTCATCTAGAGCCACAAAATGTTTAGATTGGGGAAAGACGGATGACGAATACTTGGTTGGCAGAGGCTTGTGAAATAAAAGAGCCTGTCTTTATAATCTCCGGGATGTCAGAATATGGGGAGAGGATGGTGCCTGACAGCACTGCTGAGCAAGGGTTTAGACCTAAGTGAACATGTTTATTTGGGCATTGAACTCCTGAATAATTATTAGGCCCTAATAATTTGGACTGGCTTCCCATCCTCCTTTCAGCCTGGGCACCTGGTTCCTGGTAAAGAAACTTGGAAGGGACAAACTTTTCTCTCTTCCATAGTTCAAGCCTCATCCAAACACGGGGTTTCACATTTCACACACACAACTGAGGTCACTTATGTATGTATTAAACACAGCTCCAGCCCACAGGATAACTGATGAGTGCTTCTCTTAGGTCATAAATAAAAGTCCTGCTAAATGTAGATATTCACTAACAATTTCCATCTGGCAACCTTCACAGTCACGTGTCTGACCATGGGTCAGAGGTGAAAGGGAGGCAGAAGTTCACTCAAGGTATTATTTTCATTGGCTCATTTTAAAGATTCAAGAAACTGCTTATCTGTGGCCAGAGTGTTCCTTGGGCATTTGTGAATCTCTTCCTCAGGCAAAAATGAGAGTGGGAGCTGGTTCCATGGTATGTTAAGGCATTCCAGACATGTATCTAAGTACTGTCTCAGAAGACTTCTGCATGTAGGCCCAGCTAGACAACGCAAAATAAGCTGGAGAGGCAGAGAAAACTCAAGGAGTGTAGATGGTTTGGGGAAATGAGAGTGTGCCAAAGACATTTAAATCCCTGGCAGTTGGATGGACTTTTTTATTCAGCATGGATCCATTATTAACATTGCCATGGTGGTGATTCACGTATGTGTGGCCAAAGCAGAGGGTGTGGGTGAGGGACTGACTCGCTAGCTGACGGGTGGACATACCACTCTCCAGAGCTCCCCCAACAGTCCCTGAATTCTTGTGGCTGACCACTTCCATTGTTTTCATTCATGGGTTAGGGCTTGGTGTATGAGAGAAAAGGGTTCCCTTAGGTCATGTTTATAGCCCCATAGCTCTCACCAACTGTCCTCTTACATTCCCTTCCTCTGCAAATGCACCATAACCTTAGCCTGCTGTTTACAGAAAATAATAACCTTAACACAATGTGAAAAACATTTGTTACAAACTATACAAGTAGGTAACTCAGCCAGGAATTCCAGTTGAACCAATAGGATTTCCTATTAAATTCTCTTAGTTTTTCTCAACATATGTCACTACTGCCTAATGTTGATCCATGTGGAAATTCTGTTTTATTCCTGCAATCCAGTTTCTAGTCAAAATCAACTGAATCTAAATGAGATCATTTGTCTGAACATTACTCAGATTATTAATACAATTTATTTCCCTAATAGGGGAAATACACTCATTTGCTGTTCTCTTCTCTTGCCTATTCCTAATTTTCCTTTGGGCACACCCAATCAAGATTGATCACCTATCTTTTTGATTCTTCTTCTCTAGTTTATTTCTAAGTCTCACATGCAGGACATCCCAATAGCTCCTCCCAAATTCCAATGGCTTCCCTTTCTTTTTTTATACAACCAATATATATATATACTGCTCAATCAGAGCTTTGAAAATCAAGCCTAAGTCATTACAATAATTAACATCTCTACAGACAAATTTAATAGCAATATTTTAAATGATATTTTGGAGAATAGCAACTACAGCAAAATGTATTTCCCATTTCTAGTAAAATCAGTGGGCTTCTGACAACAGCTGAGGATGTAGCTATTGAGAATGGGATCAATGATAATCATAACTGTTGCCATTTGTTGAGCTTTCACTAAGTGCCTGGCACAGTTCTGAGCACTTTATAGGAAATATCTTATTTAATCTCACTGCAACTAAATGCCTACGCCATGATTATTATTCTCATTTTCAGATAAGGAAATGTGTTTTTTTATGCTTTCTCAAGCTAGAAAGTGGAATAGAGATTTAAATAGTGAATTGTAGAAATTAAAAAAAAACATGATAAAAAGCTCTGCTCCTAGTGAAAGTGTTTTTTTTTTTTCCAATTCTGATTTATGTAACCAGAAATATTTGATCACCTTGTTTGGCAGCAACAGTCTTCAATGTCTTCTCTGTGGAATGTGGAAGAATGACAGATGGTCTTTCACTGGCACAAGGACTTCTTACTGGGAGAGCTCAGGCCTGTGAGGAGTTGTGATTCATTCAAAGCTGAACACAACTTCTCTTTGCTTGTCTGCACCCAGATCTTTTAGTGTATCAAGCCCTGGGGGAAAGAATACCTTTATAGACCTGGAAAAAGTCTCTTGACTTTTGTACACATTTCCTGTTTCAAATCAGAGGTGACCACATTGCCATCTACCTGATCAGAGTAACCAGACAGGAAACTTAAAGGCTAGATGCCACAGGGAGGTGACCTTCTTAGCTGAGAAATCCATGTGAAGGGACTCCTTTGCTTTAAAATTCCAAGGATATTTGTGCTCCTGTAGCTCCCAGTACCTAGTAAGGGTCCAGTAAAGGTTTATCACATAAATGTATGCCAACCTGAGAAAATTCTGCATTTGTCCAGGCTGTAATATTTCACATTTGGTAACGACTTTTAGAGCAGGTGATGAGTTGAAGTGTTCATAAACTCTGTGAACCCTCTGAAAATATGTGTAAAACTTTGTATCTACATGTGGGAAATTTGGAGAGGGTCATTAGCATTCATGAAATTGTTAAGAAGGTTGTCAAACCAAATTATTTAAGAATCACTGCTTTGTGGTTTACAAGGCAGTTACGTTTCATTATTTTGTTGTATCTATACAACAATGCTATGTAAAAGACACTATAGTGATTCCTAATTTACTAAAGAAGAAAATATGAAATTGAGAAAGATTACATAGGTATTAAATTAAAAATCTGGTGGTCAAAATTACTACTAAATTATAGAATAACCACACCTGAGAATCACCTAAAGACTAGTAGAACTCTTATAACTAAAGATATAAAGAAGTCACATGGAGACTAGTAGGAGGGGCAGAGACACAAAATGGGTTGCCCACACCCATGTATGGTAATTAAGAATTGGGAGGGATACCTTGGCTTTAGATGTCTCCTCTGAGTAGCCATCCCCCAAACTGGGCCTCCAGCCCAGCCCACCAGTGCCATGAAGAGGTCTTCATAACATCTGGCTGTGAAAATCAGCAGGGATTCTGTCCAGGTGAAATGAAAGGATGCTGGAGTCCTAGACTTTCCTCTTAAAGCACCTGAGCACAGACTTACTTGTTGAGAGACACATTCAATCTGAGCTCCAGTGTAGGGCCAGCAGCTCAAAAGGAGCTGGGGACATACAGAAAGGAAGCAAATCATCTGGCTTTAGGGCAAGAGCTGGAGGGGCAGCTCTCTCTGCCATTTTGCCGAGCCCTCCTCTCACAGATATAATAAGTATAGACTGGCACCACACTGAGTCTCCATTAACCAGGCTAATACCAATCACACAATGAAAAGGAATACAAGGTATCCAAATTGTAAAGGAAGAAGTAAAACTGTCATTATTTGCAGATGACATGATACTATATAAAGAGAAACTTGGAGTCCACTAGAGACTTCTGGTCAGTTTGGAGGCATAGGTAAACACAGCTCACCTCCTCATACAACTACAGCAAAAAAATACAACTAAACTACAAGACAACCATCACCCTGAATAGTCAGAAAACTGAGCTGTGTGGAAGTCCAACAACCAAGGAATTAAAGACATCATATTCATTCAGACAGGAGGGTCAGAAATGCAGAGAAAAGAGATGTGAATGGGTTCTCCAAGAACTACATGTACTGGATAAAAACTGGGAGGGATATCTTGGGATCCAAAGATCACAGCCCCACACCAGACCACACAGTCCAGGGTTCCAGTGCCAGGAAGATAAGTCCCCGTAACTTTTGGCTGTAAAAACCAGTGGGAGTTGGGGTGGTAGAAGACACTGCAGGATTCTCAGGTATCTCCTCTTAAAGGGTCTGCAATGGACTTAGAACTTAGGCAGATTCACTCCCTCTGAGCTCCAGCATAGGGACATCAGCTTGAGGGACACCAGTAGCATATGGGGAGAAACTGAATTGTCTAGTAGCAGGGAGAATGCTGGGAGACAGCTTCCTCCTGGACAAAACTCCAGAGGCCAGGCACTGGCCATTGTCCCTTTTCTGAGCCTTCCCCCACACAGAGCCACAGAATGGTGACACCATATCTGAGACTCCATCAACCTGGTTCACACAGGTTGTCCTGCCTAGGTGATTACCTAAGGCTCCACCCCATCCAACTTACAGGTGTGCTTACATTGGGCCACACTACTAAGCCAGGGGGGCAAAGCACCTCTACTTAATTCATAGAAACAAACACAGGGAGGCTGCCAAAATGAGGAGACAAAGAACTATGGCCCAAACAAAACAACAGAACAAAACTCCAGAAGAAGAACTAAACAAAATGGAGATAAGCAATCTATCAGATGCAGAGTTCAAAACACTGCTTATTAGGATGCTCAAGAAAATAATTGGGTACTTCAACAGCATAAAAAAGACCCAGGCAGAAATAAAGTTTACATTAAATGAAATTTTGAAAATCACAGGGAATCAACAGTGGAGCGGATGAAACAGAAATCAAATCAATGATTTGGAACACAAGGAAGAAAAAAATTCAATCAGAATAGTAAGAAGAAAAAAGAATCCAAAAAAGTGAGGCTAGGGTAAGGAGCTTCTGGGACTTCAAACATACCAACAGTTGAATCATAGGGATGCTGGAAGAAGAAGAGAAAGAGCAAGAAATAAAGAACTTATTTGAAAAAATAATGAAAGAAAATTTCCCCTACTTTGGTGAAGGAAACAGACATACAAGTCCAGGAAGCACAGGGAATCCCAACAAGATGGACCTAAAGAGGACCACACCAAGGCACATTATAGTTAAAATGCCAAAGGTTACAGATAAAGAGAGAATCTTAAATGCAGCAAGGGAAAAGCAGAGAGTTTCCAATGAAGAAGTTCCTATAAGACTGTCATCTGATTTCTCAAAAGAAACTTTGCAGGCTAGAAGGGACTTGTGAGAAGTATTGAAAGTGATAAAAGCAAGGATCCTAGATTACTCTACCCAGAAAAACTATCATTCAGAATCGAAGGGCAGATAAAGTGCTTCCCAGACAAGGTAAAGCTAAAGGAGTTCATCATCACTAAGCCATTCTTATATGAAATGATAAAGGGGCTTATTTAAGAAAAAGAAGATCAAAACTATGAACATTAAAATGACAATAAATTCACAACTATAAACAATTGAATCTAAAAAACAAACTAAGCAAACAAGTAGAACAGAAATAGAATCATAGATAAGGAGATCATTTGGATGGTTACCAGTTGGGAAGGGGAAGGGAGAGAATGGGGGAAAAGGTACAGGGAATAAGAAGCACAAATTTGTATGTACAGAATAGTCAGGGAGATGTTAAGAACAGTATAGGAAGTGGAGTAGTCAGAGAACTTATATGTATGACCCATGGACATGAACTAAGGAGGGAATGTGGGATGGAATGGGGGGTACTAGTGGAGGAAGGCAAAGGGGAAAGTTGGGACAACTGTAATAGCATAATCAATTAAATGTATTTTTAAAAAGTGTCCACCAAAAAACTATAAGAATTCAGTAAAATATCAGGGTATAAAATTAATAATTAGAAATTAGTTGCATTCTATGCACCAGTAATGAACTATTGGGAAGAGAAATTAAGAAAACAATCCCATTTACAATTGCCTAAAAAAAAACCCCTGAATTTGACCAAGGAGGTAAAAGACCTGTACTAGGTAAATTATAAGACATTGAAGAAAGAGATTGAAGATACTAATGAATGGCAGCATATACTGTGTTCATAGAGAGGAAGGATTAACAGTGTTAAAATATCCATGCTACTCAAAGCAATCTATAAATTCCATGGTATCCCTATCAAAATACCAATGACATTTTTCACAGAGCTAGACGAAATAATCCAAAAACGTATATGGAAGCACAAAAAGACCCTGAATAGTCAAAGCTACCTAATATTAAACTATACTAGAAGGCTGTATTAGTCAACCCAATAGGGCACTGGCATAAAAACAGACATATAGAACAGAATAGAGAAATCAGAAACCACCCATGCTTATGTGTTTAATTAATCTCTGGCAAATGAAGCAAGAACATACAATATGGTAAAGATAGTCTAGTCTATAAGTAGTGTTGGGGAAACCAGACAGATATATGCAAAAAAAATAAAAATAACTAGACCAATTTCTTATATCATACACAAGAATAAACTCAAAATGTATTAAAGACTTAAGTGCAAAGCCTATAAACATAAAACTCCTAGAAGAAAACATAGGTAGTAAATGCTCTGACACTGCTCTTAGTAATATATTTTTGGATATGTCTCCTCAGGCAAGCAAAACAAAATAAAAGATAAACAAATGGATCTACATTAAACTAAAAAGTGCTTGCATGGCAAAGGAAAACAACAGCAAAATGAAAAGACACCTTCCAAATGGGAGAAGATATTTGACAATGATATGTCTGATAAGGGGTTAATATCCAAAATATATAAGAAACTCAAACAGTAGTTGGGTAAGATGGAGGTGTAGGTAGAAACCCTTCACTTCCTCAAACAACCAAAAGGAGGTTAACAACAGCAGCCATGTGAGAGGGGCTGCTTAAGGGGAAACTGAGACTTAGAACTCGCTGTGGACTATGGTGGTTGCCACAGTGGAGGAACTCCCAGTCTCACCTGAGAGTTTGCTGGATAGTGGGCTAGAGATGAGCAGGAGAGCTGCATTGTTCCCTCTCTGGCCCCTCCCCCATAGCAGCAAGGCACTGCTGCAGCGCAGCAAGGAGGGTTGCCCTGCCCGGGTGAATACCTAAGGCCCTGGTCCCTCACAACTTAACAGGTGTACAGAGACAAAGCAATAGGGCCCAAATAAAAGAACAGAGAAAACCTTCAGAAAGAGAGCTAAGTGATGAGGAAATAGCCAACCTAACTGATGGAGAATTTAAAGCCCTGGTAATCATAATGCTCACAGAGCTGATTGAGCTTGGTTGAAAAGTGAAAGACAACCAAAATGAAATAAAGCAAAATATTCAGGGAATCAACAGTGACAGGAAGGAAACCAGGATTCAAATCAACGATTTGGAACAAAATGCAGAAATAGTCATCCAATCAGAACAGAATGAAGAAACAAGAATTCCAAAAAATGAAGAGAGACTTTTAAACCTCTGGGACAACTTGAAATATTCCAATATCGGAATTATAGGGGTGCCAGAAGGAGAACAACAGCAAGAAATTGAAAACTTATTTGATTAAATAATGAAGGAAAACTTCCCCAATCTGGCAAAGGAAATAGACTTCCAGGAAGTCCAGGAAGCTCAGAGAGTCCCAAAGAAGTTGGACCCAAAGAGGAACACACCAAGGCACATCATCATTAAGTTACTCAAGATTAAAGACAAGGAGAGAACCTTAAAAGCAGCAAGAGGAAAGGAAAGTTACCTGCAAACGAGTGCCCAACTGATTACAAATGGTTATCAGCTGATTTCTCAAAACAAACCTTACAGGCAAAAAGGGTCTGGAAAAAAGTATTCAAAGTCATGAAAGGCAAGGACCTACATCCAAGATTACTCTATCCTGCAAACCTATCATTTAGAATGGGAAGGCAGATAAAGTGCTTTCAAGGTAAAGTCAAGTTAAAGGAGTTCATCATTACCAAGCTACTATTATATGAAATGTTAAAGGGACCTATCTAAGAAAAAGAAAACCAAAAATGTGAACAGAAAAATGACAACAAACTCACAACTTTCAACAAAGGAACCTAAAAAGAAAAAAAAAAGAAAGAAAAACAACAAAAACAAAATCTAAGCAAACTAGAACAGGAACATAATCAGAGAAATGGACATCACATGGAGGGTTTCCAGTGGGGAGGGGGAAGGGAGGAATGATGGGGAAAGGTACCAGGAAGAAGCATAACTGCATAAAATATATGGGGAGAGGTCAATAATGGTATAGGAAACAGAGGACTCAAAGAACTTATATGTACAACCCATGGACATGAACTAAGGGGGAGGGGAATGCTGGAGGACTGGGGGTGCAGGGTGGAGGGAAGATAAAGGGGAAAAGTTGGGAAAACTATAATAGCATAATCAATAAAATGCACTTTTAAAAAAAAGAAACTTACCCTGGCTGGCATAGCTCAGTGGATTGAGCGCGGGCTGTGAACCAGGCATCGCAGGTTCGATTCCCAGTCAGGGCACATGCCTAGGTTGCAGGCCATGACCCCCAGCAACCACATATTGATGTTTCTCGCTCTCTTTCTCCCTCCCTTCCCTCTCTAAAAATAAATAAATAAAATCTTAAAAAAAAGAAACAAACAATTTAACACCAAAAAGACAATTTTTTAAATTTTTAAAAAGATTTTATTTATTTTTTAGAGAGGGAAGGGAGGGAGAAAGAGAGAGCGAGAAACATCAATATGTGGTTGCTGGGGGTCATGGCCTGCAACCTAGGCATGTGCCCTGACTGGGAATCGAACCTGCGATGCCTGGTTCACAGCCCGCGCTCAATCCACTGAGCTATGCCAGCCAAGGTTACAATTTTTTTAAAAAGGCAGAACACTGGAATAGTCATTTCTCCAAAGAGGACATGCAGATGGCTAATAGACAGATGAAAAAATGTTCAGTATCACTAGTCACTGGAGAAATGCAACTTAAAATCATAATGAGGCCCTGGCCTGGTAGCTCAGTTGGTTTGAGTATTATTGTGATAGGCCCAGGTTGTGGATTTGATCTCCAGTCAGGGCACACACAAGAAGCAACCAATGAGTACATAAATAAGGAACAACAAGTCGACCTCTATCTTTCTTGGTCTATCTGTCTCTTTCTCTATTCCCCTTCCTTTCTCTCTCTATAACCAATAATAATAAAAAAAATAAAACCTCATACCTGTTAGAATGGCTATCATCAAAAACTCAACAGCTAACAAGCACTGATGAGATTGTAGAGAAAAGGTAACTCTTTGGGACTGGAAATTGGTGCAGTTCCTATAGAACCAATATGAAGGTTCCTCAAAAAATTAAAATAGAACTATAATATGACTCAGTAATCACACTTTTGGGTATTATTAATCCAAAGAAATCTAAAAACACTAATTTGTAAAGGCATATGCACCTGTACATTTATTGCAGCATTATTTACAAGAGCGAAATATGGAAACAACCCAAGTGCCTATCAAAAGATGAGTGGATAAAAAAAGTGGAGATACATATATACAAGGAAATATTACTTGGTCATAAAAAAGAATAAAATCTTATCATTTAAAATGACAAGGATGGACCTAGAGGGTATTATGCTAAGTGAAATAAGTCAGTCAGAGAAAGACAAATACCATATGATTTCACTTATTTGTGATATCTCAGAAATAAAATAAAACAGAAACAACTCATAAATACAGAAAACAAACTGATGGTTGCCAGGTGGGAGGGGAGTTGGGATACTGGGGGGAAAAATGAATGGATTAAGTACAAATTGGTAGGTACAAAACAGTCAGGGGGATGTAAAGTACAGCATAGGGGGTATAGTCAGTGTTACTGTAAAAAATATGTACATTGTCAGGACGTATTAGGCTAATAGGGAGATCATTTTGTAAGTTATATAAATATTTAACCATTATGATGTATACCTGAAACTAAAATAATATTGAATGTCAACTGTAACTGAATAATAATAAAAAAAAAACCTTTGATGTTCTGATCTTCACATTTGCTGTGTGTTTGCATTTTCAGAGGATGAAATGATAACAATGAAATGTCAAAGAGGAGTCTACAGTGATTGGCTTTTTAGCCTCCTCAAGATTCAAAGGATGGGACCATGTCTTTTCATCTACCCATAAGCTTCAGTTCTCAGGGAGCTGCTTCATATAAGCTGGCTCTGGCCTTCAGCTCTAACTGTGATCCCTCCATAGATTTTCCAACCCAGCAGAGTAGTTTAAGAACCAGGAAGAAGATGCATTGCCTTTTACTTTTAACTTTATTTTCTTTGTCTATATAACAGAATTAAAAATGCCACTTACTCTGACCTGAATGCATTTCTCTGTCCTTTTGAAGTCAGTTGAAAGCATAAACGACTTCTGGATCCATCATCTTTCCTGAATGCTTGGTACTGCCTGACATCAGGGACCTATTTCCTCATCTGAGAACTGAGGGCCTTGTGACAAGATAATTTTGTGGATGACTTTCAGCTCTAATGTGCTCTTTGTGTTGTGGAAGAACAGAGTGGTGTAGGGCAGGCGGGGGCAGGGAAAGTATAAAAGCCGAAGAACAGCCACTGGGTTGTGGTTCCTGGAGTCATTACTTCCCATTATCTTCCTCTACTGGTGTTTGGGTTTATCCGTTTTTTGTTACTACACTGAGTGCCAACATCGCTCCTTTTTCCTGCCTCATCAGGAAATCCATTAGTCACACTGAAGTGCTTAGAACATAGGTGTTGTTGGAATGAGCTGAGTAATGGGTGCTTCACCTGTGCTGGATTTCCCCACCCTTCTTCTGCGAGAATGACAGATTGGTGAAGTCGAACACTCCTTGGAAGTGGTTGCCTGAGGCTATTTTTTTCTTCTCTTTTGATAAAATACAAACCATGGCTCTGACATGTTCCTCATAGGGAACTGGGGAGCGTTGACCAGATGACCTGTGTAGATCTTCCAGCTGTCAGACGCGGTGACTCTGCAGTTCCTCTTCACAATTATATCATGGGGGGATTAGCACTCCTCACTCAGCAAGTACAAATTAAGGCTTGGAAGACAGAGTCTGACTCATGAAAAAGAAGGGAGGTTAGAGTCCAAGCCTGAGGAAGTGGGCCTTGTTTCCTGGGCTTAGGCATCAGAGCTACTCTGTTGCACAACGCCAAGAGGCTCCCGTTCTGCTGCACTCCCTGTCAAAGACCACGGGGGCACGGTTTTTACGTGATGGGTCAGAAACTGTGCCCCTGAAGCTGAACACCGTGTGGCTGCTTTCCTTTCCTCACACAAAACTTCATATGGTCTGGAGGTTGAAATCTGAAGGTGCGGGGAGTACTTTCATCAAAACTGCCTTGTGAAACCTGGCAAAACTCCATATCAGCAGGCACATGCTGGGACAAAAATGTGATTGATAAAAAAGGGAGGCTCGAGTGGGGGTAGGGTGTTGAGTACTTTATAATCCAGGCAGCAAACCAAGTTGAACTCACAAGACAGAAAAATATACAAAGACTATGCTATTTTATCCATCATGCTATGTGTGTGTATATTAAGTGCTTTCAGGAGTTAATGGGTTTCTTTGCTCATGTGAACACTTTACCATTTAATAATTGCCATTCCCTGGCTGCTACCAAGGGCCAAGTGCTTCCCAAACGTTACTTCATTGGATCCTCCCAGTAACCCTATGAGGTAGGTGTTATTATCTCTATAAACAGAAAACTGGATTTCAAAGAGGTTCATAATTTGCCCAAGATCACACAAGTTAAGGAACAGTGTCAAGGGTCAAACTCAGAGCTGTCTGATTCCAAGGCTGTGACTTTACCAGACCAGCAAACTGCTTTCTTTCTACTATGGCATTGTATTTTTTTGAGCTAATATAGCCTTAACCCTAACCCTAACCTGCACTAGGGTAGAAGTGGTAATAATGATAAAAGCAACACTTGTGGAGCTTGGTATGTGCTGGGAACTGTCCTAAACATTTTATAATGTATTCAATAACTTATTCCATGTAAAATCTTACACCGAAGCGTCAAGACCCATTTCTGGGTGAGGAAACTAAGAATATGAAGTTGAGAAACTGGCCCAAAGTCACCCACTAGCCAGAACGGGGTGGAATTGGGGATCAACGCTAGACAGTTGGCTCCAGAGCCTGCGCCAGCCACCTTGAGACTGAAGTAGGTTGTCAGAAAGATAAGTCACTCAGTGAAAATCCAGTGTACTGTTCAGACTGGTCCAGGCCCACATTAGACACAGCTTATGAAGCATTCGCTCTCTAGGGGAGAAGAAACCTGGTGAGTCAATGAGGTGAACCTCTAAGTCCTTGGTTTTCATTGCCTGACTGGCTAAACATCCAGGTGCAGGTAAGGCCATAGAGCTGAGGGCAGCCTGGCTTTCCTGTCTGTCCTTGGGGAAAGTGTGGCAGCACTGGGAAGGGGCTCAGGAGAAGTAGATATATGTCTTCCATCAAAAAGGAAGGTAGTTTTCATTTTTCCATTTCTCTTCTCACTTCTTAGTCATTGCTCTCCTTTTCAGGAAAGTGTAATTGATTCTTTGGAATTCTTAGGAACCCGAGGGCTTGTAATCTGTAATGTTTACAAACTTGCTAAGAGCACTGGGAGATGAGGCGTCATTTTGCACATGAAGTCATATTTTAACCCAAACTGGAGAGAGAGAGAGAGAGAGAGAGAGAGAGAGAGAGAGAGAGAGAGAGAGAGAGAGAGGGAGAAAGGAGGGACTTGAGTCTGTGGGGATCAGAGCTGGGTATTGTGTTACAGAAATTTTCCATTTCAGACACGAAATACATACAGCAGTATGTGAGCCAAAAAAGGCTGAGAGACTCCAGGAGGGCCTGAAGAAATAATACCTCCTCCTTTAATCCCGCAGAGTACAGCCAGGTTCTCAGGGACGGCTGTCCAGAGGTCTGGATCGGATCACTTGGCCCTCTGGGATTACTATGATGATAATAGCAGCATCACTGAATAAAACTTCAGAGAGTTCCCTATGTTGCCCTTGGGCAAGAACCCTAACTTCTTAGTCCTTGTTTCCAATATCTGATGATGAGACAAGCACCTCAAAATTTATTGAGAGTAGTAAAAATCTTATACATGTGACTGTGTGTGATAAAATGGTATGTTAATGCTAGTTAGATTATTATTAAATAATACTTACAGCTAGTATTTATTTAAACCTTACTATTCATGAGGCGCTGTCTTAAAGCTTTCTCAACATTACCTCATTTAACCCTCACAGCAACTCAAGAGATCGGTGGTATTTTACTTATGATTTTATACGTGAGGAAACTGCCATTTAGAAAAGCTAAGGGCCCTGGCTGGTGTAGCTTAGTGGATTGAGTGTGGGCTGCAAACCAAGAGTCGCTGGTTCAATTCCCAATCAGGGCACATGCCAGGGTTGCAGGCCAGGTCCCCAGTAGGGGGTGCTTGGGAGGGAACCACACATTGATGTCTCTCTCCCTCTCTTTCTCCCTCTCTTCCCCTGTCTAAAAATAAATAAACAAAATCTTAAAACAATAAAGAAAGAAAGAAAAGAAAAGCTAAGGGACTGGCACAAGTTCATAACCTCAAGTGGTAGACTTGGTTTCAGACTGAAGTCTGGTCTGGAACCCATGAACTCACACCTTACACTGCCTCCTCAAGGGCAAACCAGCCTTGGCCCACACTGCTCTGGTCCTGGGCTGAAGCTGGTGGACAGGATAGGGGACATCATTTGTTTGCAAATGTGTTTCTTTGGCCTTTCACCCTATCTGTTAGCAGTGCCCCATTCCAGTTAGCATAGAAGCATCTATTTTGAAGAAATGTTGGGCTGGTTTTCCAGGAAAATAAATTGGTCTTTTTCTCTCAGGCTCAATTCAGAAACCATTATCACCTAGAGCAGTAGTTCCTGCAGCTCAGGATCTCAGCCTCCACAGGCAACTTGGGAGAAATGCAAGTTCTCTGGGCCCATCCAGATCCACTGAATCAGAAACTCCAAGGGGGGCGCACTGCCATCTGTATTTTAAACCAGCCCTGGAGCTGATTCTGATGCAGCTAAAGCTTGAGAACCTTAGGCCTCTGGGGTGGATTTAGGAGAGAGTTAAATCAGGAATCGGAATCGAGGTCTATGATTCTTAACAGCTGCTAGTGACTCATTTCCCCCAGTCATTCCCTTCTGGGTTTCTGCCCTTTTTAGGATGAAGGATTTGCTCTGGACCCATCCTGTGTGATAAATACCATCAACAGTGTCGTTCCTTTCTGAATCGATGTGCATGAGGAGACTTTGAGCTTCATCCACTCCCATGTGGGTGCAGAGCCCACTTTTGTTTTTGGAACCACAGGCTCATTTTCCAGTCTGGATGACTAGTTTCAAGTTATCCTTCATGCCAGAAGAGAAAAATAAGGTTTAATGAAACAGTGGTTCTAGGTTGGACAATTGCAGAAATGGAGTTAGCTGTCCAAATGTGCTCAGGTTTAAGGGTTCTGAACAGAGTTGTGTATGAGCCCTGTCTCTGTCCTCCCCATCCACCCCTATGTAAAATTCATGGCAGAGGGTGAAGCAATTAAAGCTGAAAATGGGAGAAACCATTGCCTCAGTATTTTAAGGTAAGCTCTGACTCAAGCTTTGTCTGCTCTTCAAGCTGGGGGTTCCACCGGTCTCTCAGCAGGAAAACAAGAACTGAATCCACATTTTCTTCCATCCAGAGGTTGGTGTAAAATGGGTTCCCAGTCCAACAAAAACCTGCCTTTTAGTAACCGTGTAAACCTGGAGTAAATTTCAACAACATTTACTCCAGGTTTGCTAGTTTGGGCACAAAAGCCTTTCCTGTCTTCTGAGATGCTGCTTTTCCTAATTAAAAAATAGTGGGAACTTTTATTCAACTTTGCTGGGAACTATGGTTATTGATGTGGGCTGTATTTAGCATCCTTGGGGTAGAAGGACATTTTCTTTTGTTTCAACAAAGACTCACTAAGTTCTGGTTTGAGGGGTCTCTGGAGTGCATCTGACATCTCCAAATAAGGTAAAATGAGAATTTTAAAAATGTAAACATGGTTTCCGTTGCTGGAAACTCTATTTGAGTTTCAAAAGAGTTTTGCTCAGCACTTTGTGTTGTTATCTGGTCTTACTTTAATTCACTGCAGACGTACTGAAAGAATAGCAGTTATGAGCATGAGTGAGCAACACAAAAATGAAGGCAAGATGTGCTATGGGTATTAAACCCTGACCTAGTGGAGGAAAGACTGCCCAGCAAAGTCTTTCCTGACGTGCTTTTGCAGAAGTATTGTGGCTACAACCTAAATCCAATAAGGGAGAAGGAAGAAACTGGGATTTCACATGGCCTTCCCTATTTGACAGATACAGCAAGTTCTCTGCCCCTAAAGACCCATTTCGTATAAATTGTGGCTATTAGGAACCAACAATAAATATTTTATCTCAACATAAAACTTTGAATAGGACTGGAGAAAGACAAACCTGAGCCTAATATCTGACTTTACCTCTTACTAGCTGTGTGCCCTTGGACCAGTTATTTACTCTCTGAGAGCTGTCTCCTCACCTACAAATTGGGGAGGGAAACCCAACTCATAGGGTTCCTGTAAAGACTGATTTGGACAACGTCCAATTCTGGCACTTAGTAGCTGTTACTACTGTGGTTTTTTGGCCATGTTAAACTCAGTTGGTACAAACAGTAAATTTACATGCTAAAGCAAATATTCTCCACTGCCTATACTAAAGATATTTTATATATTTATATATATATAAAGATATACATGTAAAATTACATTTTTTTACTTTAATCAGCTCTGAAAAGCATTAAGTTTTCTCTTGTCTTTCCTTAAACTTCACAGTGAACTCTGCAGACTTATTTCTGGCACTCTGAGTGATGCCCACAAGCTGAAGATGGCCTTGACTCCCCATTAATAGGACTCATTAGCAAAGTACAGCCTGTGACATCTCTCTGTCCTCTGTCTACTAGATTATAAAGCCACTGTCATGGTTTCATCATGGTTGTTGACCGACCTCTCCCATGGAGTCAACCCTATGAAAAACGTAAAGCCATGGATTCTTCAAATATCCACACACACACACACACACACACAATTCACTTGAAATATTTTGATAGAAAAGAATTTAATGACAATTTGATATTTCTAGTAAACTCTGATTGTGGAATTTAAAATAGATACACTCAAAAAGGCAAGAAATAAACTATTAATGTCAAATTACTTTTTCCTGTTTCATAAATCAGTTTATTATTAAAGTGGCTCATAAATCCAAAATTTAGAAAGTGGGGAGTGTGTGAGGAAAGAGGATGTAGAACTTTAGAATGTATTAGAACAAGTACAGGCATTTCTTTCATAAAAATGCTCACACACACATTTCGAAACCCCCACTGACTGGAGGAATGCAGAGAGAACCAGAGCGTGAATGGTGGGGGCTGGTGCAGAAATGCATGAGCTCATGGGCCCCACCCTGCCACAGTGAGATTATCCCCCATATGGCAGTTCATGTTTCTGTGGTTTGCTGAGGGCTTGGGCTAGTTTTAAGTAATTTTCTTCAAGGTCTTTCAAGCCAGTTTAAAGTTATTTTGCGAACTACTCATTCTATCACTTGCTTTAACAAAATCTACCACAATCTATTAAGCATCTGGGTATGTTCTCTCTGAGAAGCAGCTCAGAGTCCCCTTTTCTTGAATTTCAACTTTCTACCTCACTGCAGCAAAATCTGTTTACCTCCGTGGTGTTTAAATTTTTCCCAGGCACTGAGTTTTTTGACTCAGTCTTGCTACACAATCCACAAGAGACTCTAAGATTCATTGTCTGTGTCTCTAACTAGAGGTTTTACAAAATGAATTGAACATAAGGTGGTAATAAATAGGTTATCAAATGCTTGAGGGTTACTGCTTGTTTTACTCTTTGCCTCATTTCTAATTCAGTCAGCACTAGGTATTTCTTGAGGGTCCATTCACTGTGTGAAGGACACTGGACCACAGCTCTTTGGCCCTGGACCTTGCACACGTTTTCTCTCCTTGCTCTTCCTCCAGGCAATTACTATCTATCACACATGCACACACACTCACTCACATACACATCTTTGTCTCCATCTGCTTTCCTTATTCCTTATTTTTTTGTATACTTGGTACTTGTTTAATGTTTTATTTTCTGAAATTGCAAGATTAATTTAGAACAGGTTTCCTCACACTTCCCAGTTGAAAAATAATCACCTGGGATATTAAAAATATACGGTTTCTTGGGTCATCTACCCTGGATTAAAATTATTTAAATATAAATAAAAAAGGAACCATATATTTCCTGGCACACATAACTCAACAGGGCTGAAGAAAGAATCAGGAATTTTATTATTTAGGGCACAGGTGGCAAATTGACCCTAAATTTTATCTCGGCCCTTATTTTATCTGGTCCAGCACCTTGTTTCTACCTGGTGGCAGTGTTGAGCCCTTGATTAACAGTTAAGGAGTAGTTACATTTACACAGTCCTAAAAGTACATTCAGCCCTTTGAAGGCAACTGCAAGGCTGATATGGCCCCCACTGAAAATGAGTTTGATGCCCCTGATTTAGGGGTTCCTCATATGATTCTCTTCAACAGGTAAGTTTACAAAACATGGGAATAGGAGATGACCTCCCAGGTCACTTCATTATTAATATATTACACTTAAGATGATCCTGATGACTTTTCTCAAAGGCCTTAATTGATAAATTACATCAATTCTCTTCTTTCACCTCTGGCCCTGAAGTGTTCCTGCCTCCTGAACTTCCAGAGTAGCTATCTCTATTATTCAGTAGTTACTCATGTACTAATTTGCAGAATTTCTTCAGTGCCTTAGACTTTTAGTTAAATCTTTAATTTTATTTGATATTTAAGAAAATTTTTATCATGCCCACTGAGGCTATGGTAGATGCCTCAAGAGGAGGGACAAAGTTTTATGGATTTCTTTTTATTCTTTCATTGTGTTCACACAATGCCTTTCACTCAAATGAATGAGGTTTTGTTTCTAATTTAATTTTCCCTTTAAATATTCATATCTTTATGCCTTGATAGGAAATTTATCATTTCATCCCATATGCCAAAAGACATATGATTTGGGAAACCTAGTTTTATTCTAGCTGGTGCAGCTGTTATGTACTCAAATAACACCCTAATCCTTTATAAAAACTTAATCGAACAGCTGCCTTGATAATATGCAGTTTCAATAACAGCCTTTGTCGAGGAAAATACTATCCCATTGTAATAAGTCTCAGAGATTGATGACGTTTCTCTGCAAAGAAATGTCTAGTGGGCAAGGGTCCCCCAAACTGGAAATCAAGATACACGCTGAAAAAAATCACCTGTAACTTCTACCATGAGATGGAAGTATATTCTTTGGACTTAGCAACTGTTGGTATCTTTGCTATATTCATGGTTTAATTTGACTGTCTCAATGCAGTGGAACAGCTCTTTAAAGTACTTGTAACAAGGATACTATTGTTAAAGAAAAATAGCTCTTTCACTTGAGCCATTAAAATTATAGAAGAGAAAAATGAAAAAAAAAATACCCCTGGCAGCATATTTTCTAATTTGGCTTTGACTCCTCCAGCCTAATCACCAAAAAGCCTCTGCAAAGCCATTCTTGTTTACACAGCAGTGTGATCTGGGTTCTTGTAAAATTAAATGTAGTTTGACGAATTAAATTTAATACCACCACCCTCCAGGACGTTGTAAATGTAAAGGAGACTAAAACAAACATGGGGAATGTTAATAGTAATAGGGCAGTGTAAAGTCCGATCCAAAAACACATAATAATCTTGCTTACAAATATAATTTAGTGCAAAGAATATTAACTAACAGTTGATATTAATTTTTAAAAATACGTACCTATATCATCTTTCATACAGATGTCTTTGTTTCCCTACAGATTTTTTTTTTACCAGAGACATTTGTTTGAATATTTAGTTAGGCAGTTCAGTGGTTTTGCATTGTCATGGTTTAAAATCTCTATCAAGAATTCATGAAATAAACATCTTAAATTATTGACGGTTAATTACATTAGAACATGCAGTCTCTTTGAACTTATCTTCAAAATGGATCTTGTTTTAAATGAAAAAAAGCTCACAGGTAATCTGAATGTCCCAGTAGAATTGAACAGGAAAGACTCTCCAGCTGTGTTCAAATTTATTTAGAAGTGTTTCTCTCTAGCCTTTTCATCTTTCCAATAAGTTTCCTTTCTGCTAAAAGATTCAGAGTCAGTGTTTGTTTGTGATGGACTAAAACACTGAGGTTCAGTGCCAGATCTTCAGGACTAGAAACTCCAGTGTGTCCGCGTGCCCACAGGTGATTGGCCTCAGGGGCTGCACACCTCACAAGAAGCTGATGTTAGTGTCACTAACATCATTTAGGTAAACTCCTCACTCCAAATAAGATTTGAGATTATACAGAAAGACACAATCCTACAAGATGAAAAAATAAAAGAGGAAAATAGGAGAAGGTAAAAATAAAAGTAGTGGTACATACGTCAGATTGCTAAATGTATTACTTCATAATGAGAAATGGAACTTGTGGGCAAGTGAGAACACTCAGTTCAAGGGGTCCTCATACTCTCTTCCCTGCAGGAGAGACTTCCTGGGAAGCCAAACAATCAGAGGCTGCTGTTGGGGGTGCGTAGGGGTTATGATGAATACGGAGTCTAAGCAAAGGGAACTTTGCTATCCTCAGAGGAGGGTCACCAAGCAAATAACAGTCCCCTCTGCCCTGGCACTGCTGTGGCTGGTGAGTTTCTGCTTTTGGCCCTGCAGTGTTCTTTAAGTCTCTTTTGAAATGTAAATGTATTTAAAATAGAATATACATAAAATCACTTGCTTTTGCAAAGTATTTCCCAAACCTCAGTCACTTGTGTACTACCTTCACAATCGTGCATATTCAGATACTCTCTGTTCTGTTGCTTTTTTATACCTAAATACCTCCAAAACTTTTGTTCTAAATAATATACATTAATGTAAAAACTTACTATGCTACATATATATTTTTAATCCTCACTAGATGATATGTTTATGGATTTTAGAGAGAGATGATGGGAAGGGAGGGAGGGGGTGGAGAGAGAGAGAAGGAGAGATTGATGGGAGAAACATTAATTGGTTGACCTCCAGTACTTGCCTCTACCAGGGACTGAACCTGTAATCTAGGTGCCTTTCCTGACCAGGAATCAAACTCACAACATTCTGGTGCATAGGACATTTTTCCAACCAATTGAGCCACCTGGCCAGGGCCGTGCTACATACTTTTAATGCTTATGCAAATAAAACTCATAGTATTAAAATGATTATATATCATCACCTTGCATTCTGCTGAAAATTTACCAACTGAACTACAATTTTGTTCTTGTTTAAAAGTCATGCATACATGTTAAAATTTTGGAGTTCTTACCTACCAGAAAATGTCTATGTTTTGCTGTAATCCTTAATTTATAGTTTGGCTGGGTATAGAATTCTCCATTGAAGTCATGTCTCTGCCAGTCTTTGAAGGCATTTTCTCAATATCTTCTAACATCATACAGTGATGTTCATGAGAAGTCAGAAGCCAGTTAATTTACATTCTTTGTAGATTCCTTTTCCCTCTCAGAAAGTTCTTATACTCTTTTGATCTTTGGCATTCTAGTTTATTGTAAGATTACTTAGTTATTTTTAATTTAGTTGGCTAGAAATGATCTGTTTTGATCTAAACATTATGACTTTTGTGTGCTAACATTTTTTTTTGATAATTTCTTCCTTTCAATTTTCTGTGTTGTTTTTGAGACATCTGTTGGTTAGATATGGTACTTCTTGAATTGGGTCTCAATGTTTGGAGCCTATGTCAGTCTGAGTTGGTCAAAAGAATAAAAGCCTTTCTGTGTATTCCCAGCAGGAAGTGTTTTAATATACAGAATAAACATTGGAAGGGTTGGAGGAGTGAAAGTTTCTTGAACTGTCACTGACTAGCTCAGTCTGCCATCTCAATGTGCATGCTTCTCTAGATGTTCACCTTGAAGCTGCTTCTGACCTTGGGTGCCCCTCTGCTAATGCATCTGCCTGAAACTTTTCCCATTACTCTAGAGAAAAATGACCTTTTTGTTTCTACCTTCTAAATTAGATATCCAGGCTCTAACCTGAAACCATGTGGGACTGGAAAATGCAGTTCCTGAGACTGACAAAAATAAGTAACAGCAGATATTGGTTTGAATGTGGAGGACAGGCACTTTTACACACTGTGATCATAGAAGCATGAATTACTGCAACCTCTTTTCTCAGGGCAGTTTGTAAAACTGTTAAAATGTTTTGTTGTGGGTAGATTTTTACTTAGAAAACTCACTCCTAGGATGTAAAAGACCTGTACCAGAAAATTATATGACACTGAAAAAAGATATGAAAAAAAGATATAAATAAATGGAAGCATTCACTGTGTTCATGAATAGGAAGAATTAACATCATTAAAATGGTCATACTACTCAAAGCAATCTATACAGTCAATGTAATTTCTATCAAAATACCAATGGTATTTTTTGCAGAATTGGAACAAATAATCCTAAAAGTCCCAGAATAGCCACAGCAATCTTGAGAAAGAACAACAAAGTTGGAAGTATCATGCTACCTGATATCAAACTATACTACAAAGCTATAGTAATCAAAACAACCTGGTACTGGGATAAAAGCAGACATGTAGCTAAGTGGAACAGAATAGAGAGCCTAGAAATAAACCTATATCTATATGGTTAATTAATATATGACAAATAGGCCAGCACATACAAGGGGGTAAAGACAGTTTCTTCAACAAATGGTGTTGGGAAAATTGGACAGATACGTGCAAAAAAAAAAAAAAAGAAAAGAAAAGAAAAGAAGAAGAAAAGGAGAAAGAAAGAAAGAAAAAAAGAACAAAAGAAAAAAAAACTGACATTAGTCCACTTTCTTACACCATATACTAGAATAAACTCAAAGTGGACTAAAGACTTAAATGTAAGACTTGAGACCATAAAACTCCTAGAAGAAAACATAGAAAACATAGGCAGTAAACTCTCTTACATTTCACTTAACAATATTTTTATCTGATATATATATTTTTTTTGCAAAGGAAATCAAAGAAAAAATAGAGAAATTAGGCCACATCATGCTATTTTTTTTATGCACAGCAAAAGCAACCAGCAACAATATGAAAAGACAACCTGTTGAATGAGAGAACATATTTGCCAATAACATATCTAATAAGGGGTTAATGTCCAAAATTTATAAAGAACTCATACAACTCAACATAAAAAAAATCAAACAATTCACTTGAGAAATGGACCTGTATCAACCCTTATTTAAAGAGGGCATACGGATGGTCAATACACATATAAAAAGATGCTCAATGCCACTAATCATTAGAGAAGTGCAAATTAAAACCACAGTGAGATATTACCTTATACCAGTCAAAATGGCTGTTGTTAATAAATCAAACAAATGCTGGCATGGATGTGGAGAAAAGGGAGCCCTCATGCACCATTGGTGGGAATGCAGATTGGTGCAGCCACTATGGAAATCTGTATGGAGGTTCCTCAAAAAACTAAAATGGAACTGCCTTTTGACTCAGTGAGTCCACTTCTGGGTCCATATTTGAAGAAACCCCAAACACTATTTCAAAAGTATATATGTACCTCTATTTTCACTGTAGCATTGTTTACGAGAGCTGAGAAATGGAGGCAATCGAAGTGCCCATTGACAGATAAGTGGATAAAGAAGAGGCAGTTACACATATACAACGAAATATTACTCAGTCATAAAAAAAGAATGAAATCTTGCCATTTGAGGCAGTATGAAAGGACCTAAGGGTATTATGGGAAGTAAAGTAAGTCAGATAGAAAAAGACAAATACTATATGATTTCACTTATGTATGGAATCTAAAGATCAAAACAAACAAACAAACAAAATGTAAACACATTTGTCTCTACAGAGATCAGATTAATGGATGCCAGAGAGGTGTGGAGTTGAAGAGCTGGGTGAAAGGGTTAAGAAGTACAAACTGGTAGTTAAGTTCCAAAATAGTGATGGGGGTGTAGAGTGCAGCAAAGAGAATGTAGTCAATAATATTGTAATGACTATGTGTGGTGCTGGTGGGTACTGGAAATATGGGGGGGAAAGCATCTGAGTATCTAACCCTATGCTGTGCACCTGAAACTAATGCAAAATAATATTGAATGTAAATGGTAATTAAAAATAAAAAATGAAGTATTATCTCACTGTTTAAACCTGCTTTTATTTTATTTTTACTGTGGCTAAACAGCTTTTCATTTGATTATAGGTCATTTAACTTTCTTCTTTTGTGAATTCTCAGTTCATTTTCTGCCCAACTTTCTCCTGCGATATTGCCTTTAGCTGGTTTGAATTTGTAAATATTCTTTATGAATAGCAATATTTTCCATGTTATTTATGTTGCAAATACACTTTCCAGGATCACTATTTCTATTTTTACCTTTGCTCATAATATTGGTAAAAGAAGTTTTAAATATTCATACAGTCAAATCTATTCTAGTTTACTTATACATATTTTTTTTCCAGTGAATAAAAAAAGGAAGCCAGAATAAAAGTTGGTCCATTAGGCATTCAGTAATCTTTTAGCTCAAACTTCAGGAAATGGGAATTGTTTAAGAGGTGAAAGTTTGCACTTGCACATGAAATATTTACCTAAGCTAACTTAAGAAGGATTTCCAGCCATGCTAGGTTGAAAGCTACTAAGCTTGCCCTTCTGCTTGTATCCTGCTTAAAATGTGTGGCATTAAAGTCAGTGTTGGATTTGGATGTTAATGGAGGCTGTTGGGATGAGTGTTGAGTAGGTCAGCTTTATTCTTCAGTCCTGAGCTTTCTAATTGCTATCAGCTGCTGACATCAGAAGAGCGTACTGCAGTTTCCCCAGTGTTTTGTTCTTTGTTTTTCATGTCTGTTTAAAGTGGCTCCCAGGATAAATGTAATTCAAATCATAACTGAGTAGTGATCAGATTTATAACAAGACTGTCCACCAGGAAAAAGTCACCAGGGTTTGTGAGAGCATGTGAGACGTGAAGAGAATGGTTCTAAATGAAGGCCCACATTTCAAGGGTGTGAATTAGGCATAGGTTCTGATTCAGGGTAAAGTCTTAGCTCTTTCTGTTTCTACCAGTTAATGAGAAGGATTTCTCTGGCTCCTTCTATGATTTGCCTTCTCCAGGCAATCAAAACTTCCTCAGTCATAACTACCACTACTGTCCTTACAGAACTTTTGCCTCCTTAGGACATTCAGACACATTCCTAAAAAGAAGCAGCCTTCTCTTCAAAATCTGAATTCTTAGAAAAGGAGGGATGCAAATGTTCTTTTTTTAAAACACCACTTGGACCTGAACCTCTCTGAAAGTCTTCCTGAGCATTCATCTATGACTTTTCTGGGCTGTGTTCAGTCACCATCACTCTTGCAGCCTCACACAGTGCTGCCTTGGCTCTTTGCTGGTCCCTCTGCTCTGAGAGATGTTGGTCTTCCTTTGGGCAGAACTGTGAAATGCTCATCTTTGTAGCACTTAGCACAGTGTCAAAGATGTATTAGGCACTCTATAAATGTCTTCATATTGGCCCTCTGTTAGGACAATGGAAAATATTTCATTCCAACAGGCTATTATGAACTTGGCTTGGGAAAAGTGGAAATTAACCACTTCTGATATAAGTACATGTGAAAAATAGTAGTATCCAGTTGGAGGCATATCAGATAGGGGTTCAAAGAGGAAAATGATGACTCCAAGATAATCCCCTTAGAAGAACAGCAAAAGGGTAAGCATAGCTACACATGATCAGAGGGGTTATCTGCAGAATAGAAGAAAAGAGTATGTTTGGAGATGGGGATAACCAAACATACATAAGGTAACCAAATAATGCCTAGGCTACTGTATCCATTGATAAGTTTACTTGAAATTCCTGGGCTAATCTTACCTATAAGATCATGTAAAATAAGGTGGTATTGGGGTAAAAAAATTAGCCTGCCAAGAGTAACTTGAAGCCCTGGCTGGTGTGGCTCAATGGACTGAGTGCTGGCCTGCAAACCAAACAGTTGCTGATTCAATTCCCAGTCAGGACACATGCCTGGGTTGTGGGCCAGGTCCCCCGTTGAGGGTGTGCAAGAGGCAACCACACATTGATATTTCTCTTCCTCTCTTTTTCCCTCTCTTCCCCTCTCTCTAAAAATAAATAAATAAAATCTTTAAAAAAAAGAGTTACTTGAAAACATCTGAAATTCAGTATAATTGACCAACCCTGAGATTTATTTTGGCATATCTAAAGAATTTTTTACATGCCAAAGATTCTTTCACATGCCAAAAGGTAGTTTGCCTTTTCTACAAACGATCAAAATGTGTTGTGGTGATTTTAGAGAAAGAAGTATACTATCAATAGATGTCTTTAAGGCCCATGATTTGGACAGTTATTTGTTAAAGTAATTCCAGAAATTAAACAAGTGCTGAGATTTTGTGTAACTCACACTCAGAAATAGTCCAGAAGAGATTTTTTAAGCAAAATTGATCAAATGTCTTTCTCATATCAAAATTATTTCTGTGCATTGCACACACACACACACACACACACAACCTATAAGTTAGTTTTGTTACACGGCAATTACAGTAAAGTGCTCAGTGCCCCAAAGTGCCTAAAGATTTATGGCATGAAAGCGCCTGTTCAAAATGCTGCCTACCTACCGTTGGCTTAGTGAAAAACAGATTATCAGGGATAGTTCTGCGTCTTCTGAGAAGCCTCTACTGGACATGTCTCTCCCTGGCTTTACTGTCTGGCAGAGTCTTGGGCGCAGATGCCACATGTAAGGACTCCAACTCCATTGACTATTAATGGGCTGAGGAAGACTGGGTAGGTGTACATGTGACCAGACAGCTATATATGAGAGCTATATAGAAAAACAGAGCTCTATATTGCTTCATGCTCTGAAATGCTCTTTTTCCTGCTAGAAAACTGGCAAGCTAGAGAATCCAGTCCAATATTAGAAATTCAGTTTAATTTAAGAAATGATGGTGTGCTCACCATCATTTGCCCCTCCAAAAGAAGTCTTAAAGGTGCCAACTGGCACTTGGTCATTTGGTCCTTAGCATTTGAGTATGTATGAGATTGTGCCATGTTTCAGCACTTTACCTAGTTTTTAAAAAACTTTATGGGTGTATGTTGAGATCTGTATCTGAGTTAAGTTTGACATTGATAATGATTGTTGGAATCATGGGCCATTTTAGTTCTCTGGCCTCATAAAGAGGTACTGCATGGTTGAAACATAAGCCTACCCTCTTCTTTTCCTACCTTAACTGAATATATATGATGGGTAACTCAAGGATGACTTTTAGTGGTTGTTTGTTTTTGTGACCAGGAAGTGAGTATAGCCAATATAGTTGTGTACAGTATCAAGTAAACATTATATATTGGGTTGCTCATCTCTCAAGAGACTAGTAAGCTGATTAGGTGTTAGGAATAGAGTGAATACTGGGAAGTGCAAAAACTCAGTAAGATTTTTTTTAGTACAACAGAAAGTCATTTGAGGGCCCTGTCAGGAAACCAGACTCTTCTTAAAGAATTCATGACAGTCCTCCATCACCTGGAAAGTCACCAGTACCTCTTAGTGATGAAATTAATATTGTGTTTCTCTGTCTTATATCTAAAAAGGGACAAAAATGGACAGCAAGGTGGGGCAGCCTCTGAATGTAACTGAGACATAAGACCATTTATGCTCAATTTCTTTCAATGTTTTTCTTGCTGGATCAGAGGTTCTTTGCAGTTACTTGTGAGAGTAGTTCTTCATGGCCTGAGAACTCCCTGGGCCTAGGTCTGGGGTGATACATGGGGTGGGCCATGATGCAACCCCTTTTACTAAAATTTTCAGTCATGCCTTGATTCTTGGTGCAATGAGTAGTTTCCTTTGAGCAGTGTTGCCCTAGGCTGCTGTCTTTCACACACAGCAATTGAGCATTATTCTTTCCTTTTTTTGGGAATATAGCAGAGAGTAGTGAAATAACCCCAGAGGTTACCAAAAAAAAAAAAATCAACACTTGGAATGGAATGTCGTAATTCTGTCAGTCATTCTGATGACCATTCATTTCTGCAGAATATAAGAGGGAAGTCAGGAGAATCAGAGCCTCGGGGAAGATACTTGATGCATTCTTCTTCCTCCTTGTGCCTTCTCTTCATTGCAAATAGCCTTTCATGAAGCTTACAAGAAGGGACATGAGAACAGGCAACCAATTACCAACAACCTGGATGAATAAGCCTGGGTGGGGCAGCTGAGGGGGCTTAGGAGGAGGCAGGAGGACAGGGATGCTCTCAGGGTCCAAAGCAAACTTAAAGCCCCTCTGCAGTCCTTGACCAGGGGTGTGTGAACTTCAGAAAAAGCATGAATCTGTCCCTTATTCTTCCACCTTTTGTTTATGTCACTGAAATGCACCCCCCACAACACTCCCTCCTGCCCAGCCAAGCTCACTCTGTTCCATCTGACTCACTGCCATGTTTCTGTAACCCTGGGCAAGTCATATCACCTCTAAGGGCCTCTGTTTATTTATAAGGGAGGATCATGACTGCCTGCTGGCTGGAGCTTGAATTAGTGAAACGCAGGTGTGGCAAAGCTGGGTGTCGGTGCCAGCATTGCAACTGGATGAGACAGCTCAGATGTGGTTCCCTGCATTTTCCCAGCTGAGTGGGCTCCTTCTCTGTAACAGATTGATGTCCAGCACCTCCAGTTTATAACAACCTCAAGGTTCTGTTTCTGAGATCTCTTTGGCAGTGTTTTATTCCCCCAAGGTCATTTACCTAAGAGATAGGGATGATGGCTCCAAAGATAAAAACCATTTCTGTGTTTAATTTTTAAAAGAACTTTCTGGTCTTAACTTTTCTAGTTTTTCACAGAAGACCAATTATTAAAACTAGAGTAGAACTTAGAAACAATGAAGCCACCTAGTCTCTATTTTGAAAAAGAGAAAATTGAGGCCAGGGTAGCTGACATGACTTGCTCAGTGTTGTCACGTGGCTGTCATGTGGCTAACAAAGCCACGATGTCCTCCCTGCTACGCCGCTCTGTTACTGAAGGCAGAAGAGTAAGGAATGCTCATGTGCTGTTCCTTCTGCACCATAGGTTAAGGCTTCCAGTTCTTCAGTCACCCCTGGCAATTGTAAAAAATCACTTTCTATACTAAATTTACAGTCAATAATCAATTTATCACCACACATTAATATTTACTGAGAACTTGTAATCTTCAGGGTATTGTATAAGTAACTAAAAGTATACATACACACACACACACATACACACACATAGGGGACTCTAAAGATACTGGTTAGTTCACTTGGTAAGCGTAAAACTTTCAAGATTATTTAATCTTGTTTCAAAAACAGTGTCTAACATGTTTATGGGAAAGAGTAGGTAACTATGGCAGAACTGAGGATCACTCATCAATAAATGTTTGTGGTTATTCACAGTGAGGTTGCATCTTTCTTGAAACTGAGTCACCACCAAGAATTTTAAAAATTGGAACCAACTCTGGGACCAAGGCAAGGGCAGAGCCAGGACGAAGATGCCTATTTTGGGCTGTGCTTTATGTTTTATCTGTTGGATGACATGTTACCAATGTTTTATAATAAGACTCTTATCAGGGGCATTTCCACTTTGCAGAGAGAAACAAAATGAGATGAATTTTGGTAGACAACAGTCTGGTTTGGGGAAGTCTAGCCATTGGAACTTGCCTATATTTGAGATTCCTATCTGGGAAGCAGAGCTAAATTTTTTAGAGTAAATATATTTGAACTTGAAGGTTACATCTCCTTGGAATTGGTAGAATCTGATAGAGGTACTGGTTGTCCCTGGGTCATAGAGAAGCCTGCCACCTGCTCATTCACTGCAACATCTCTGGTTGGCCCCTGGGTTTTCTCTTCTCTTATAATCTGCTCACATACTCACAACAAGTTTTCAGCCTCTTACCTTGTGGTAAATCTACTACGATCATGGTAGGCTCCATGGATGGAAGCCATCATTAAACAGAAATACAGAAGAGTTCCAGCTGGATGCATTATACAAGACTTATCTTACAAAATGAAACCATGGACCTCCAGCCAAGATGGAGGCATAGGTAGACACACTGTGCCTCCTTGCACAACCAAAAGAAGGTCAACAACAATTTAAAAACAAAAAACAACCAGAACTGACAGAAAATTGAACTGTATGTTAGTCTGACAACCAAGGAGTTAAAGAAGACACACTCATCCAGACCGGCAGGAGGGGCGGAAATGGGCAGCCAGCAGCTGGCAGACCCAGCGAGGCGGTGGATTATGGAGGGGCACAGCACTTGGACCAGGCAGTCCCACATTCACACGCAGATAAACGAGGTGAAAGTAGGTGGTGGGACACACCGCACAACCCAGGGCCCCAGCACGGGGAAGTAAAGCCTCAAACCTCTGACTGAAAACACCTATGGGGGTTGAGGCGGCAGCGGGAGAAACTTCCAGGCTCACAGAAGAGTTTGTTGGAGAGACCCACAGGGTTCTGGAACACACACAAACTTACCCACACATGAATCCACACCAGAAGGACCCAATTTGCTTGTGGGAAGCAGGGGAAGTGACTGAAAGTCGGAAGACAGCAGAGCAAGCATCATTGTTCCCTCTTGGACCCCTCCTCCACATACTGTGTCACAACCCAGGGATGTGGGTTGTCCTGCCCTGGTGAACACCTAAGGCTTTGCCCCTTACTACCTAACAGGTGCGTCAAGACAAAAAAAATATCCCAAATGAAAGAGCAGATCAAAGCTCCAGAAAAAATACAACTAAGCAATAAAGAGATAGCCAACCTATCAGATGCACAGTTCAAAACACTGGTAATCAGGATGCTCACAGAATTGGTTGAATTTGGTCGTGAATTAGATGAAAAAATGAGTATGCTAAGCGAAATAAAGGAAAATGCACAGGGAACCGATAGTGATGGGAAGAAAACTGGGCCTCAAATCAATGGAGTGGACCAGAAGGAAGAAAGAAACACCCAATCAGAAAAGAATGAAGAAACAAGAATTTGAAAAAATGAAGAGAGGCTTAGGAACCTCCAGGACGTCTTTAAACATTCCAACATCTGAATTATAGGGGTACCAGAAGGGGAAGAAGAAGAGCAACAAGTGGAAAAGTTATTGAACAAATAATAAAGGAGAACTTCCCCAATCTGGCAAAGGAAATAGACTTCCAGGAAGTCCAGGAAGCTCAGAGAGTCCCAAAGAAGTTGGACCTAAGGAGAAACACACCAAGGCATATCATAATTACATTAGCCAAGATTAAAATGAAAGAGAGAATCCTAGAAGCAGCAAGAGATAAGGAGGCAGTTACCTACAAAGGAGTTCCCAAAGGATCATTGGGAACAAAGAGTAAGTAGCATAGATGGTAGGTAGAAAATAGACGGCGGGGGGGGGGGGGGTAAGAATAGTATGGGAAATGTAGAAACCAAGGAACTTATATGTATGACCCATGAACATGAACTAAAGTGGGGGAATGTGGGTGGGAGGGGTGTGCAGGGTGGAGGGGAGTGAAGGGGGGGATGGGACAACTGTGATAGCATAATCAATAAAATATATTTTCTAAAAAAGAAATGAAACCTTGAGCCTCAGCTGGTGTGTCTCAGTGGATTAAGTACTGGCCTGCAAATCAAAGGGTCACTGGTTTGATTCCCAGTCAGGGCACATGCCTGGGTTGTGGGCCAGGTCCCTGGTAAGTGGCATGCAAGAGGCAACTACACATTGGTGTTTCTCTCCCTCTTTCTCTCTCTCTCTCTTCCCCTCTCTAAAAGAAAAAGAAAAAGAAAATGAAATGAAGCCTTGAAAACAATCCAGCAATGACAAAAAAAAGTTCTGACTAGAGTTCTCTTCAGGAAATATTTTTTTATATTGTTTTGGCTTTACAAAGAAATTACTAAGCTTTGTGGGGGTTACCTAAGTGCACAGTGAAACTGCAAATTCAGACTGTTTGAATCCTACCCTCCATATTCAGAGGTCTTATGTAAAAACAATTTCATTTTCATTTTGCTTTCTGGGAACCCCTCCAAGGGACAGTGAGTTGCCAGTTCTTTGTGACCTTCAGTTCCTTAACTGCTCCCATGGGAAGCTTGACCTTGGAACTGTAGAGAGAAGGGGAACAATTCTCGGTTTGGTGAGGCACAGGCTTGCAAGCTCCTTTCTCTCTATGTGCTTATAGCTCAGAATCTATGGGTTCTCCTGTACCTCTGAGTTCACAGAAATGGGGACAAAATGTGTGACGTGTGCACACTAACCCCAAAGTAAGGATGCAGACAACAAGGATGTCATATGGGATGGAGATTCAGGCAGCCAGCCAGGAGCGGCTCCCAGTGAAACATTAGGAATGAGAAATGCTTAGTGCCTTCTAGGTGCACAGCTGATGCAGGCCTCAGTGCTCCTCGGAGAGTGTTAGGAGTAAAACAGAATTCATAGGCACCAGAATTCCCCCTGTAACTTCAGTCGGTTTCTATAGGGATTGGGCCCACACCCATGATGGATTCCCAATCTGTGGGAGGACTTCCTCAGATGTCCTACCATTTGGCAACTGCTTTGCCCATAATACCTCTGTGTGGTTGGTTATAGAGTTAACCAAGAGAGTGTTTGTGTCTATCGAGGTGCTCAGGGGTCTCTTTAATGCCAACCCATGCATCCTGTCCCACAGGCATGTGACATAGTACAGGACAGTGGTTTCTTATTTTTTTTCCCAGCAAGAATTCCTTCGATATCTTACTTAGCTCATGGGCATGTGGGAGAGATTTTTACCTTTAAAGCAAATTTTATTAAGTAACAATTAGTGTCTTCATTTTCATTACTCAATGAAAATGGTTAGAGTAACAGCATTGCCCACATTACCCACAAATCCCATTACCTATGGGGCTTGTTGGCTGAGTGATGTTGAGAAGGGTGCTCATCGTGATGGTGTCTCAGGTTCCTTATCTGACAAGATACCATCTGAAAATGACACTCCCCTTACAGGGTTGCTAGAAAGGTTAAATAAAACCACACAGGAACGTTTTGGCATTGTTAGCTTTCTCAAACACAGAAATTTGACAGCAAAAATAAACTTGTAAAAAATCCTGGCAAAATACATATTTGTTTCTATGTTACATTAAAATCAAATAAATAGACCAAACAATGTCTTTAAACCAGAGGATAAGAATAATTTTCCCTCACAACTTCAGAAAGGGATCAAAGTGCTGACCTGTGGATAATTGTTAGTGTGTGCGGGTATGTGGTGTGCTTGTGTGGATGTGTGTTTTGTGGTAACTTTCCTGGATGAGACAAAAATTACTGTGAAGCTAAGTTTTATGTTTGCACAGGATCAAGAACACCTGCAGAGGAGGTCATAAGTATATACTTTAGGATCCACACAAATAATTTAGAAAGCACTCCATACCCTTTTTCATTTAGAATACAAACAGCATAGATACTGCTGGATGGTAATTTTTTCCCAGAGCAGAGTGCTAAAGAATGTGGGCTTTGGAGTCCAACAGACTCCAAGTCAAATTTCGCCTCATCTTACTAGCTCTGTGATTTGGACGAGTGGCATAAAATTGATCTAGGAGTTAAATGAAAAAATCTAGGTAAAAAGGTAGTAGTTCCTTTCCTGATCATAACAAGTACTGGGTAAAGGTAAAATGTTGTTATGAGCCCTTGTATTTCAGCTTCATTTTTTCCTCTTTATTCTAAAAAGGATAGCATGTGCATAAAGTTCAGGCAGGGTCAGCTGCTTAGAAAAAGGGACTCAGTGCACTTGGTGATGCAATCCTTGTTCTTAATGCTTTTGGGGTCATACTCTTAGGTATGTATGAGGCAGGTCAGTGAAAAAAAAAAAAAGAAACCATTTGTTCAGAAATCCTTAGCCAACTACATTTCACATGGCATTTCTTTATCTTGATTTTGTAAATGCTCAGGAGTTGTGACTGCTTTGAAATTTCTGCCAGACAGCTAATGGGATTTTTAGGGTGTGTTGGATCAAGAGCAAAACTGGGGGTGGGGAGCAGAGGAAGACTTGTTTCTGCACATCACTCATTTATCTCTTAGATGACACCAACACACCATTTGGACTCTAAGCTAACACAGGTCTCTTTGGGTTTCAGGTACTGGAAACTATGATACAATAGCATGTTGATGGCTTCTCTTGCCTTTAGCCTTCTTCTGCCCAAGTCACTTGGATTTAGAGGAGTGGATATTAGCTGAGGTGAAAGGAAATAGCAATTAAATTCTTGAGTTCCCAGGTAAGGCCTGGGATGGTGTTACTTCTTTCCCTGGAAGCTGTTCAAATGCTCGTTGTACTTTAGTTGGGCTCATAGATTTGAGTCTCTAGAATATAAGGAGGCAGAGATCTAGCCTGAAAACTGCCTAGGTTTACTTAGAAAATATGCCTGATTATTAGGAAGACTCCCGGGGACTGGCCCTTAGGAGCACTTCCTGTTGTTTGCTGCTTGTTCCTCCCTCTGACTGCTCTCAAAGAAGGTCAAGTTTAGTCCAGTGCTGGTCTTTTTTTAGAGTGGTATCCAGCTGGCCTGGGCATGGCACATCCAAGGATATGGCACATGCCTAAGAGTATGATAGCAAGGGCATTACAAACAGGGATTGCATCACCAAGTGCACTGAGTCCCCTTTTCTAAGCTGCTGACCCTGCCTGAACTTTATGCACATTCTATCCTTTTGAGAATAAAGAGGAAAAAATGAAGCTGAAATACAAGGGCTCATAACAACATTTTACCTGTACTCATTGCTTGGGCATGGCACATCCAAGGGCCAAGATGAGAGCCTCTGACTTCGTTAGTCAGCCTTGTGTTCCTCAGTGAACCCCCATCCTGATTTATGCTCCTCCATGTGCTTATCTCTGAGACTGCATGGGAACAGCAGTAGATTGAGAGTCAGGCAGAGCTGAGGAGAATTGTAGCACAGACTCTGACTAACTGCAAACTTGGGCAAGTTAATTAACTTCTGGGTTCTAACTTCCTAATATGTAAAAGAAATAATATCTATCTAGTCAAACTTAAATATAATCTTCCTCCTCCCTCACTTAATATCCAATTTTCATGAAGTGAGAAGAAAGACTGAATATACTCTCAGGGGTCACCAGTGTTTTGGTCTTGAGCCAGATGCTGCACAGAAAGAACTGGTAAGACCAAGTGTCTGTCCCCAAGGGCCTGAAATATTGGGCAAAATCCTGGCCAATGTATTTGAATGCCCTGACACCCTTCCCTGTCTTCAACACCACCTCCATCACTTGCATTATCTACAGACATTCTCTGGCAACTGGCTGGACAGGACTTCACAGAAATCTACCAGTTTTCCATAATTCTCCACCACATTCCTGGGAGTTAGCCACAGACTCACTCAAAATCTCATATGGGGTTCATGCCTGTGTCACATTGTGCGGTGGCCTCAACTCTGCCTCTAGTTAACTGCCTGAGCCACATAAAAATTCCAGCCACAAACCTCACCAAAGGGGATTCACTTCAGTTTTATAAATGATTGACAGAATTAGTGCCAATCATTACCCTATCCAATACATGGGCCAAGCCCTTCCCTAAAGAGAGTTCAGAAAAATAGGACTTCCCTATCACCAGGTTTCTAATAATTAAAAAAGCCAGAAACAATTGCATAGACCTGACAAGTGTATGTGGTGGCAATATGACAACATTTCTAGAGGAGTTATATTTAGACCTTAAGTAGAGTGGATAATGTTCATTAAAAATAATACATTTCTAGAATGTGTAGGCTGGAAGGAAAAACCCATGTTTTTTTTTTATGATTACTTAATAATCTTTTCCTCCTCCAAAATCACTTAATAGCTTTTCCTATAGTTAGTTGATTGCTTTTTATAGACCTCCACTGGTAGTAAAAGCTCCTCCAAAGTCACAGGCTCTTATGTCCCAGGTGATATTAGGTACCCAGTTGTTTGTTGTGGAGATGGGAGGATTCCTGTGGCATTCACTCCACCTCAGATAAAACTTTACCCTGCTCAGAAAAGAAGAATGGCTAGAGCGTTAGAGAAGGTGTCTGCTGTGTTGCCTTGTGTCTATTCTACAGAGAGACCCAGTCAGGCAAGGGCTTTAGTCAGTGGTCCTGCATCAAAGGGAGGAGACAACCCTGCGTCAGTAAATGATTGACCTGCCTCCCAGGCTGATAAGCTTAGGTAAACAGGCTTGATTCTGCTCCAGCAGTTTCAAGACATTTAACTCCCTAGGTTCCAAAGCAGAAAAATGTATAGGCTTGCCTGAGAGATCCTATCATTTTAGGCTGACAGCCCTCTGCGGGAACCGAGTGTCCTTCAGAAATATATGTAAACTGTCCTCTCTGGTATATCTTGAGAGAGGAAAGAATTCATACAAGCAAAATTCTGGAACAAAGCCACGTTCTGTAGAACCCAGATCACAGAAAAATTTAAATAAATCACAAATATAAGTTTTTGTAATGAAAGATAAAATAGTTTCCAAACGTTTGAACGATTTTGTAGAACAACAATTTTCAGAGATGAGACATGGAAGAAAAATAGAGCCCACTTTCAGGACATGCTGTTGGACAAATGATCGAATTCTCCCGACACAGCTGCATCTAACACATTCCTTTGGTAGGCCATCATTGGCCACTCTGGCTACAAGGCTGGGAAAAATGCTTGTTTTGTGATCTTGGGGGAAGGGCCTGTGACCAGGCAGATCACCTACCTTGATTGCTGAATTCAGTTGAAAGTCTTTTCTCAGCTTCCTTCTTGACTTAGTAGTGATACCCCATGGTTATTCCAGCCCTTACTGAAGAGTTTGGGACATTGGGAAGAAGCATCTACATTGGGCTTCTAGTTTTCTCCAAAATTTTCCACAGAATTGAGGTGTTCTCCTCCGTTTTCTTTCCTGCTTCCTCTGGCTCCTGCAGACAGTGGTCACGGGCAATGACTTGCTTGCAGCCAGGTATGTTGACAGATGTGAAGGAGGGAGCCTGCGCTGGTCTCAGCTGCCTGGTCTGGCCAATCATTGCACACCAGGCCAGGCTCTCAGTCCTGCTCAAATCTCACCAGAGAGCTTGGTGACAAAAATAGAGAGCAGAAGCGAGGGAGGCAAAGAGCAGGGTCTCTTAGCTACTGACTATCCAGAAAAGAAATTTCCTTGCAGTTGGGTCTCTGATGTAGGTAAGTGTATACAGGAATAAATTCCCTTTTATTTCATTCCTTTCAATTTTAGCGATCTTGGAAGGGAATTTGGAGGTCACTTTATCAAACCTCACATTTTGTAACAAGGTTTCTTCTGTTGGATTCCTGTCTGGTGAGAATCACCTGGAAGTTCCTTGAACAAATATGGCTGCCATTTTTTGTGAGTGCATTATATATGCCAGGCATTTTATCTGTATTACCACAAATCTTCATAATAACAACCATTTTATGGATGAGGGAGCAGAGGCTCAAATGGATAATGGTCATGTAACTAGGTGCTAAAGCCAGGATTCAAACTCAAGTCTGCTCATAAGTCAGTACCAAAGCCATGATTTGAACTCAAGTCTGCTAAAAAATCAGTACCAGGATGGATGCTTTTTCCATGATTTACTCTGTGGTAGGCTGAATAAAAGTCCCCAAAGATGTCCATGTCCTAATCCTCAGAACATGAGAATATATTACCTTACATGGTAAAAGAGACTTTGCAGATGTGAAGTGAAAGATTTTGAGATGGGAGACTACCCTGGACTGTTCAGGAGTGCCCAATGGATCCTAGACATCCTCTTAAGAGATTAGGATCAAAGAAGATGTGATGAGAGAAGCCGAGTCAGAGGGAGATGGGAGATGCTACGCTGCTGGCTTTGAAGATGGAGGAAAGGGCTGTGAGCCAGGGAAGGTGGCTTCTGGAAGCTGCAAAGGATGGAAATGGATCTTTCTCTAGAGGTTCCAGAAGAAACCCAGCTCTGCAGGCCCAGTTTAGACTGCTGACTGCTAAGTGAAAGGTAATACATTTGTGTTATTGTAAGCCACAGAATTTGTGATAATTTTTTGTATCTGCAGTAGCAAACTGATACACCCACTTGCAGAAAGTCTTTGTGGTGAGCTCACTCTCTCACATCTATTTTACCTAGGAACACTCTTTATTCAGCCAAGCTCTCCCTTCTTATAATGGCAGCTCGTGGGTTCCAGCTCTCCCCTGCCCATCGGGCACTCAGGCGGCTGGAAATGATGGAAAAGGACACTGGGAAGGGACTCAGAGCCCAAACTCTAGTCCCAGCCCTGCATTAGGCCAGTAGTCTGGCTTTCAGTTTTCTCTCCTGTGACATTAGGGCCTGGACAAAAGTATTTTGGCCCCTTCCTCATCTAAAATCGTAAGAATCTAAATAAAACCTCAGTCATGTCACAATTTGAAAACATTTGAAGATATTCCAGTCACTTTGCTCTCTTTCTGTTCCAAGCGCAATCTCCCCAGTTCCTCATGTGATGTAACTTCTGGACCCTTCACTCTCCTAGTTGCCCTTCTGTAAGAAGGTGCGGTGCACCCACTTCCTCTGAGGCATGTGCTCGGATCTGTGTGTAGGGCCCAGCCGTCTGTCCCCATGTGCCAGGTGCCTGGTTTCTCAGGCTCTGCCACCACCCTCCCCTGCTTGAGCCTTCCTCATGATCCCTTAGGACCCTCTGGACTTGGCTTAGGTAGTTCCTTTTTATTTTATTCTATCCAACCTTGCCTCTTATATAAGAACATCTGTGGTCAATAAATAAATGTCTTAATTTAGTTATTTTTTAATAGGAAGAACTGCTGCTTTCTAGTGCTAATTAGCCCTCTGCTCACTTACAAACATGTACATGATTGTTCTCAACGGCCCTTGAAAAGCAGTGGATTACAACTTTTTACGATCATAGATTTCTCTAAGAATCTGATGAAAGTCATGGAGCCTCTACCAGAAAAAAAGTGCACGCATATATATCTAAAATTTCATGTGTCATTTCAGGGCATTCTGGCCTCTTGAAGTAGTCCACGAACCCCTATGATGTGCAGCAAATTAGTTCTATGCCCACAAGTGTGTTGGTGAGAGTAGCCTTGGACAAAGGCAAGCCAACATTTTCTTCCAGATCTCCTTGTAATTCATGGAGGCCTGCAGATGAGACTTCCTGAGCCCAGATTGGGCTAATACCCAGTGAGGGGCAGGGCAGGAAAGTCTTTAGGCCAAAAAGCAGAGAAGTTCTCAGGTTCAACAAAGAATAGCTTTCGGTGGCCTTCTTTTGCAACAAGAGCTCTCTCTACTCCTTAGAGCTTTTCTCCATGAAATAAAGCCTGTGCTTTGGACACTAGGACCCTTCAGATTAAAGCCATCTGCTTGCCTAAGGCTTCTCGAAATCACGTGATGCTACCAGACAGAGGCTGACACTTGTGTTCCCCTTCCCCACCCATGCTGTCCCAAAACACTGCCCAGCTGTGCAAACACCCTGGTCTGACCAGCACTTTGGTTTTACTGGTGCTTGTCCAGGCCATCCTGGGTGAGGCCTAAGGCACATGGGCCTTGGCCACCGTCCCTCCCTGTACCCTCCCATCCTCTCTGAGAGGGAAGGTTTTTAAGTCTTAAAAATAATAATGCTCCTCTGGTCATAGTGAGCAGATTTGCAGAGGTGTAAACAGAGAAGCATACTGCTGAGTAAGAAGAATTCCTTTGGAAAAAAAACCACACAAAAATCTATGATATTCAGGCATCTTCACTGCGGGGATTCACAGGAAAGCAATCGCTTTCCAAGTTGAAGAAATGGGGGTTTGCTCTCTGCATTCCACATGAATCCGGCAAGCGGTCTGTGCGACTGAGTGACTCCACAGCTTTCTCCTGCCGTCCTGTTTAAGCTGCAGCTCAGGACACTGTCCGGAGAGGGTGATCCGAGTGTGGACTGCCGCAGGAATCGTGAAGAAAGTCCCGTTAGGGAAAAATACAATACAAACAAAGTGATAATAAATGTTAGCTGGATACTATTATCTTTTCTGTATCTGCTAGATAAACAAGGGCTAGAGAGGTTTCATCAGTGAGCGAAGACTGCCTTTTGTATAATCAGAATGAGTGGTTAATGATATTAACGTTATTCGAGGATTTGGCCATCTTCCGCCCCCACACTACCATGCGTATCACCTGTAGCGAGAGTCCCACTCTCTGAGCAGTGCATACCTGGTCCAGTGATTTTGCAACTTTCTCTTTCACTGTCTGAATTCATCTGCTTTGTCTTACATTACTGTAATTAATGTTTGCTAAACCCTTTACTGCTAACCACTGCCAGCTGTGTGGAAGGGCTTGTGCTGGGTGCTATTTGGAGGGGGAGGGCACAAAGTTCCCACCCCTACTACTAAGACGAATAGTTACTCTTGAGTATTTATATGGCCGATAATAAAATGTGCAGACAAACAAAGGAGAAGTATCTGCTCAAGTTTCATATTTATTATTAGATTTAAGCTTATTTAGGTAGTTCAAATCAAATACAAGAAAAGACATCATATCATCATATCTATTGAATTTTTTCACAGTTAAAATGAGGTAATCTGGCTTTATTATGCTTCAGTTTAAATTAAGCAGTATGATTCAGGTCACAAGACAGAAGTAGAGAGATATATTTGAGTCATTATTTCCTAGAGGAAGGAAGCCAAGTGAAATGTATATGAATAATTATGCCACCAAATATATTTCAGCGTATCAAGCAGCATATATGTAAAAATTTAATTCTAACCTTAAAATTGGTATAATTTACTATTATTTTACTTAATTTAGCAAACAGCATGCACTGTAATATAAAACAAGCAAAGAGGACAAAATATAATATCTAATAGGGCATTTTCAGATTCACACACCCTCTGAATTTACCAAGACGTATTTTCAATATGACAATCTGTGTGCAGTAGTCCAACCTCATCCAAGGTTTTGCTTTCCATGGTTTCACTCATCCATGGTCAACAATAGTCGGAAAAAAAGTCAGATTCCAGAAATAAACAATTCATAAGTTTAAAATTGCGCAGCTCTGAGTAGCATGATGAATCTTGAGCCGAGCTGCTCCATCCCCCCCCAGGATGACTCATCCCTTTGCCCAGGGGCTCCGAGCTGCATGCACAGTGCCTGCCCTCAACTCACTTGGTAGCTTTCCAGGTTCTCAGATTGACTATCGCAGTACTGCAGTGCTTGTGTTCGGGTCACCCTTATTTTACTAAATAACCGCCCTAAAGTGCAAGAGTAGTCATGCTGGCAATTCAGATACGCCAAAGAGAAGCCATAAAGTGCTTTCTTTAAGTGAAAAGGTATGTGCGTACAGGAAAAAACATAGCATATATAGGTCCATTATCATCACTATCCACAGTTTGAGGCATCCACTGGGGATCTTGCAACATATCCTCTGCAGATAAGAGGGGACTATTGTATTTTAAAATGCTAATCAGTGAAGTATTACAGTTGGCATGTACACTATATTTATGCACACACAATACAATGATGCATATACAATCTATATGTAATACTTATTAACTGGGGTATAAATTAGTAAGTATAATAGCAGCAAAGTACCACTGTCTCTAGAATATGACTAAGATTTATCATGTTGATATTATAGATTCATGACTGTTATTAGCGCTATAAACTAATAACAAATGTAAAACTGCAAATGTCCAAAGCTACCGAAGGCCTATTTGACTTTTCAAAGTGCTGTGCTTCTGGTTGGGCTCAAAGGTTGTGCCAAGCCCCTGATATCTGAATGAAGTACTGGCCGCAAGTTCTGGGCTCCAATCAGGTATAGTTCTAGTGGTTGGGTGGAAGTGGGGAGGGGTGCTGAATCATGCATTTGAGGAGAGTAAGGAGCAAAAAACACTCTGATAAGAGCGTGTTAGGCCATCATTGACTGTATGTGCCTTTTACTGTAAGTTCTGTCAACATCCTGTAATTAATAGTCCTCAGCAGGTGACAGAGGATGGCCAGAAGACAAGAGGAGAAAGCGGTATCCTCTGAAGGAGATGAGAAGGAACGAGATGGAGAATACCTCTAGACTACTGATGAATTGCCTCAACCATGGGATTGAACTGACAACGCCTAACAGGGGCGCCTTTGTGAAATGAAGCTAAGTAGCATTTCTCCCCACATGCCACATGAGGAAGAAACACAACTGTACAACCTCATTAATATATGGCATTTAACCTTACCATTGGGGGCCTGATATTTTGGGGAGCTACTTGACAAAGGTTTGCAAAACAGCACTAAAGTAGCAGATGGCATCTTTATTCCAGATGAAAGAACCAAGGCAGATCTAGCCCAGGATCACTCCGTTGCCCAGCCAGGGGAGAGGGTCCCATGGCTGTGCCTCATTTGTTAGCCAGTTCCGTTTTTTTGCAGAACCTCAGGGTAAACATCCACAGTCAGCCAATAAAGGACATCACAGAACTTCCTCTGCACTGTGAACAGATTCTGTCAGATGGTCTGGATTTGTGCAGCCCTTTTGCTTCCCAGGAAAACAGGTGGTTTCATTTCAGTCTTCAGCCCTTCAGTGTCTCTGCTGTGTGCTTTGCACCAAACCTTCTGGCTGGGCTGCAATAATGGCTCGATGGGGAGTATTTTCTTATGGTAAGATTCCAAAGAACAGAAACAGAAAATCCTGACTCACCACAAAGCTGCATTTAATTCCAGAATGCTCCACTACATTACTCTTGAACAGAAACTTAAACTTTGTGATGTGAATATGAACTCATAAAAGAATAACTAGGATTCTGAAGATTGATTGTTACCTGGGCCCAGATCTTGTGCTTTTCTTGAAGTTTATATAAAATCCTGCTTTTAAACTGTGACAGTGATTCTCAAAAATGCAGGGTTCTGGACTCAGGACTAAGGAAAGTAATTAAATATAATTACTAGAGAGTCTGAAACAGCAGATATATAATATTTTTTGGCATGACCCTTTTAGACCTGCCATTAATGTAAAATTTTAATCCTCAATAATTTATCATTTTACCCATTCTGTCTTGACTTCTCTGTCCATTCCTAAGAATATCTTCTGTACCCATGGAACTGCAGTGGTACCCCTAATAGGCTCCAAGTTCAAGCCTTTCAACACTGCTTTAATCTAACTGAAACCTGTAATGGTCCCCTTTGCCACAATGCCATGGAAACATGGGAGTGCATAAGAAACTCAGTCCACTTTTCTGAGTAACTATGGCCCTGAATACTATCATCTTCTTTTGAATCAATCAAGTAGCTTTTCAGCTGATCTTGAAGTTAATTTTGAGCAAATATGATAACAGTTTGATCTGAAAGGTTCCCAGAAATTTTGAGAATCAGCGCTATGGCTGGGTCACCACTTTCATTGCTGGCAGTTGTGGAGTGAGTCACAGAACCACAGCCTATTTCCCTCCATCCCGTCACTGAGTCTCTCTGCTTGGCCTTATGTCAAGAGGCAGAATACACACATCCCTTATAATATGTTGAGTAACTCTTTTGGGGGCTGAAGTCTTGCTAATTCAAGGGTGTTTATCAGGGTGAACTGTGCATAACCCTCCTCCTATCTCCCAGAACTCCTGCGCAGAATTTCACAATGCAAGCCAGGCTGGCCACCCAAAGCGGCAGGAAGGAGCTAGCGCCTGCACTCACCACACACAGCAGGACTTCGTGCAAGTGACCTTGGTACCACTGTCTGTGCTTTTTGTGTTGTGTTTAATGACTTTTATCATGCAGACACTGAGGTCCACTTAAATGGTACAACCCAAGTGCAACTATATATTCTAAAACTAAAGGGAAAAAATCAAGTAAACATTTCACTGAACAGTCAGCAGCCCTTGAGTGTCACTGGTATCCTGCGTAGATACCTGTCACACACCTGGCCTCATAGCACCAAGCACCTGGACAAAGCTGAGGCTCAAATAAAACAGAGAAGAATTCTCCTCTTGCCTCCTTATCTCTTTGCCAAGTAACATAGGGTTAAAGAAGGGAAGTGGTCTAGTCCCTAGTAATTGACTATGAATTAAAAACAAGGCCAAAATAAAGCAATAATAACAAATAAAACCCTGAGGGTAGGCCAGGGATTTCAGAGCTTGTCACTGGAGTTTAATATCAGAATTGAAGGAAAATTGAGAAGTGAGGGCACTCACTTCCTTACTCCTTTCCATAGAAGGCCCTAAAGAACTTGACAATAAAATCCCAGAAACCTCTTTGAAGAGGGGTTCAAATGCAAGAAAAGGAAAAGTTATACCAAATTTTCCCAGAAGCATTTGTGTTGTGACCTCCTCAAGCTGCGGAAGCTAAAGGGCAGGGCTTAAATTACTTCACAGAGAGTAAAGGCTGGAAGACCAATAGTTGGGGCTGTGCAAGTGCTTTTACCAGCTCCTCTAGCACACCCCCCAGCAATGAGCATCAAAAAATAGAAATGGGGAACTGCTGGGATGAGGTCCAGCGATCTTTAGACACACATCCACCCAGGATGCCATGTTTACCTTTCCTCCTTATGAATCCAGAAGTGAAGTCCTGCTTATGGATTCTTGGACAGTTCTTAGGAGCACTGAAGAACACATATTCCCATGCCCAGTTTTGTTTCTAGCTGCTTCCTTTTCGATCCTCTTTTGGAGGATCCTCTTTTGGAAGCCTCAAGAATTGAGAGTTTTTCTTGACCCAGTTCATCCTCTGCCCCAGGGCATGGCTTGGGAGTGGCTTCTCAGATCTGGACCACACTCACACAAGAACACTGCCCGCCCTCCTGACTGAGGGAGTGGGACATCCACAGGGGAGTCACAGGTCACTCACAGTCCTGAGAGGCATGGTCCTATTAAGGGCTGAAGACCATAGCCACATTGGGCCTGGGTAAGAAAGTTCAGGAAGCTCCTTTATGAGTGCTCTTGAGGTAAGAAGCACTGAAGATACTTAATCTACAAATAAATTAATAAATAAATAAAAAACAAGAGGGCTCTTTATAGAGAAGCACCTCTTATCAATAAAAAAAAAATCCCCTCCCGAGTTTCAAAGCCCTCATGCAGTGGATTAGTAAGCTTTAAACAACCTGCAGAAAGTAGCACAATCAGGACATGGACTAGAAATGTTCCAACACTGGGTATTTCTTGCTTGATGACACACAAGTCACCCTAACTGTCCCCGAGGTAGTCTTGTTTTCAAGAAGTTACAGAACAGCTCCACAGCCCCTTGGAGCACCCTCCTTACACCCATTGCACTTTCCCACACCTCTTGTGTCTGTGTTCACGGGTCACAGACCCCTTAGGTGTTCGGCCCTGCTAAGCAGACTGGAGTCCAAGGCAGACAACAAAGAAATGCAATTCCAAGATCTAGCTTGAGGATTGCACTCCAAAGAAGACTTTGCCAAAATGACGCAGGTACTTACCTGGCAGCCATTTTGGGAAAAGCTACAGAATTAAATAAATAACAAAATCTGGCGTGCAACAAACATGCATGTCTCTCTGTTGTTGGGCCCCACGCTGAAAAGATCTCTCATCCTTGCTCCTTTCATTTTTAAGAAAGGGCCAAGAAAAGAGAAAGGAATCAATGCTTTAAAACCGGGAAACACATTTCTGACACTGAGGATGCTATGCAGTATTTATCTGAAGAATGAGTTGACCAGTTGCCAAGCACAAACTATGCAAGAACAACTTGTGGCTGAAATACCTCGGTGATAAATGTCTCTCTGAAGAAAGAAGCGGTGACCTTCAACGTGTCTAGAGAGAACTGGTGCCTGGCCCTTTCTACCCTCAAAGGCCAAGCTTGATGTTAGAGCTGCCCACACGGCAGTCTACACCCACAAGGAGACACTCTTTTGACCAGGAATGTTTTTCTTGTTCAGTTTCCTCCCTGACTCAAACAGAACACCCTGGAAGACAATAGGGAACTAGGCCTAGTAGGGCACAGACATTCAATGCCCTGATGGTTCTTGGAGACTCCATTTCCACATTATGTACAACATCATAACCCATCAAGGAGATCCTGGCCTTGAGCTCGTGAAACACGCTTTCTTCCCATGGACTTAAGTTTTTCAAAAGCCTCATTGGGAAAAATGCAATTAAACGGACTGTAATTTTGTCCAAATGGCTGTGTGAGGAGGGGCCAAAATACTCTCCTCCTCCCTCCTCCTCTTACTCACTTTGCCATCACTGCCCAGGGGCCATCCTAACAGAAAACCCTTGAGACCTCCAGCCTGGATCAACAAATTCAACATTAAGATAAATCAAAGGTTAAATCAGCATTTAGCGAAAGCCCTATCCTCCTGTAGGAGGTCGTTCAATTCAATGACAGTTGTTGCAAAGTCCACCAGGTCCACGAAGTCAGACGTGATGATGTTGACACCCGTGGCCCCAGGCTTCTGAGCTTTTACCCAGTCCAGGATGGCAGGAAGATTCCTACATAGAGGAGTGTTGGGGGACAGAGAACAGAGAGTGGAAGTTAGCCAGAAATAGATATAAAACATTTCCCTCAATGTAACAAAAGTATGCCAATAAAAGCATGAGCACTCAGAAGTTTGTCCTCATAGGCTTCCTATGTCTTTTCAGGACAAAGTGCTGTCTACCCCAGCAGAGGATGGTACTTTCAGGGTTGCTGTGTTCGCAGAGGAGATTATTTGCCTCAAGCCCCAAAGAGATGCATGTGAACAGGATCTTAAAAACTAGTATCAAAGGCCTAATGATTAATAGGTTCTTTATTTTTTATTGTAAAAAATTTCAAGAACATCGCAATACTAAAAGAAATTTACAGTAAGTGTATCTGCCATCTAGGTTTCACCAGTAACGTCTTACTATATGTATTTACTCATCATATCTGTCAATCTGTCATTCTATCCTTCCATCAATCCATCCTATATTTTTGACAAATTCCTACTGCAAACATCTATACACATCCCCCAAACACCTCAGTATGCATACCATTAACTAGGGTTCTGTATTTGTTTTCAAGTTTTCTTTTGGCATAATGCCTATATCCACTAAAGTGCACAAATCTGAAGCATCTGAAGCATCAGTTGAGTTTTGACAAATGTATACACATGACCCATACCCATATCAAGGTATAGAACCTTATCAGCACCCTAGAAAGTTCCTGCATGCACCTTCCCCTTCAATCCCTGCCCCCATCCTCTCAGAGGCCACAGTTACATTGATTTTTTTTCTACCACAGATTAAATTTGCCTGTTCCAGAACTTCATATTATATGAACAATTGCATTGCCATGCAATATGTATTCTTAGGTATGAGGTTCTTTCTTTCAGCGAATGAGTTTGAAATTCACCCATGTTGTGGCCTGCATCTGCACTTTGTTCTTTTGTTAAAATAACTGCATAGTATTCCATTGTATGAATATACTGTAGCATGTTTATCCATTTTCCTGGTGATGGGTAAACAGGCTATTTCCAGTTTTTTAGTATTATGAATAAAACTGCTATGGGCATTCTTAAAAAGTCTTTTAGTGGACATTTATTCATGTTTCTCTTGGGTAAATAACAAGGAGTGAAATTGGTCTATTACATGCTAGGTTTACACTTAGTTTTATAAGAAATTTCCAAATCGTTTCCCCAAGACGTCAGTCTACTGTACATTGTCATCAACAAAGTACGGGAGGTCTGGCTGCTTTGCATCTTCTCCAAAATTTGGTGCTCTCAGTCTTTTTAATTTTTGCCCTGTCAGTGAGTGAGGGAAAATACCTCCCGGTGTTTTACTGTGCAATTTCCGATGACCACGGGCGCTGAGCCGTCTGTCCTGGACTTGTTGGCCGTTCGTGTGTCTTCTTTGGGAAGCATCTGTTCAATGCTTTTACTCTTTCTTTTGGTTATTAAGCGGTTACTTATATATTCTGGATACTAGTTGTTTGTCAGATATAATTTTTGATATTATACCCCTGCCTAAGCTTGCCTATTAATTTTCTCATTGGCATATTTTGGTGAGCTGAATTCCTTAATTTTGATGAAATCTAACTTGCCAATTTTTTTTTATGGTTTCTGTGACTAGCTTAAGAAAATTCTGCCTACACTCAAGTCACAAAGGTATTTTCCCTTTTTCTTCTAAAAACTTTGTGGTTTTAGCTTTTATGTTTAGATCTAAGATACATCTCAACTTAATTTTCATAATGTGGTATTAATAAGGTTCAAGGTTTACCTTTTCCATATTCATGTACAGTCATTCCAGCAGTATGTATGTTTTCTTAACAGACAAATGCCCACTTGGTTGTTCACATTTTATAATTTGAGGACTCTCCATGTGATACAATGTTTTGCCAAAGAAGCTCATAATTTAGTGACATAAACAATGATGACAATTTAGTGTGATACTTCCTATATTAGTAGTGAATGTAAAGTACCACGGGGGTAGAGAGGAGGGCGCTATGAAGTGCCCTCATAGTTTGCATCATGGTCAAACAGAGGAGTGTGCAGGAGGCAACCGATAGATGTTTCTCCCTCACATCCATGTCTCTCTCTCTCTCCCTTCCTCCCTCTGCCTTCCTCTCTATTTAAAATCAACAGACATATCTTTGGGTGAGGATTAAAAACAAACAAACAAACAAACAAACAAACAAACAAACAAACAAACAAACTTTCCTGAAGTGGTCAGTCACGTCCTGCTGCCCAGGCGGCAGAATGTTGTGGCCCGAGAAGGAAGGGCCCAGATACAGCCCTCTCTTGGAGACAGGGACCTGGAATGCCCAGTGGTTCACAGGAAGGCCACAGGAGCACTGACCCATTTAAGACTTTTAAAAATCGCTAGTCAGTGTTTTACTGTGAAATGCAGGCGCCATCTTCTGGTGATGTGGGGGAATGAGAATGAAAGGCTCCATGGCAACTCCTGCTGACTCCAGCAGAGCCAAACTTCAGGGGATCCCTGGAGCCTGAGCAGAGAAATGTGGGAAAGGCAGGCATCTGTGGGCTCAGGTGACACGGAGCTCTCTATCAGCTTGGGTTGCAGGTGTGAACCAAGGCAAGGATCAAATAACCAGGATTATGTACAAGGAAAGGGAACTGTAGAACACACTGTGAGGAAGATCCACTTTATTTTCTTAACTCCTGACATTTACCAAGATGAGGGAGCAGCGGAGAAGGCTGAGCCAGGTACTGCTGACAGACCAGGGGCACCAAGCCCCATGGGCTGCAGAGCAGCAGGTTGGGAAGGTCCCTTTGACTTGGAGGCCCACTGCACTGTTTCTGTGTTTCCTCAGTCAGGGACGGCATACTTCTTTTGTGCTAGGTACTGCAGTAGGCAGTTTCATGTAAAAACTCTATAGTCTTATGTGGTAATATTGACCCCATTTAGCTGGTGAGAAAACTTTAGCAAACTGGTTAAAAGCCACTCTGTTGTTAAGGGACTGAATTAATTTGGTAGGGCTGACATAAGAAAATGCTGAAAGCCACAGACTGGGTGGCTTCAACAATAGCAATTTATTTTCTCTCTGTCTTAAGGCTGGAAATCCAAGATCAAGGTGTTGGCAGGTTTGGTTTCTTCTGAGGCCTCCCTCCTGGCCATGTATACGGCCACCTTCCTGCTGTCTCCTCACATGGTCTTCTCTGTGCACACACATCCCTGATGTCTCTCTGAGTACCCAAATGTCCTCTTCTTGTAAGAGCACCAATCAGATTGCATTAGGTCTCACCCTAACTGTCCACATTTTAACTTCATCACCTCTTTAAAGGTCTCTCTCTAAATACAGTCACACAGTAGCTACTGAGGGTTAGGGCTTCAGCATATGAATTTTCAGGGAACATAATTTTCAGGGAACTAGTCCCTAGCCATGCAAGGACCTAGTCAGGCTACATCTCAATCTCTGATTTCAGTTTGTGTCCCCTTCTACAGTCCCATGGCTGCTCTGTGCTCAGGCTTGGGCAAAACTTCCTTTCATTTGATTTTAGTAGGAGTGCAGTTTCCAATACTCTAGGGAAAATGATCATAGAAATTCAGTCAGAATTCTATTCATATTCCTTTTAGAGTAATGAACCAATAAAATAAGATCTCAGGTCTGAAATTCACTTGAGTTGGGGTGAGGTGGGGTGAACTCTCTGCTGAGAAAACCCCCTCCACATTTTAGGAAAATGTATCTTGTTTTTTTCCTCTTGGTTAAGCTCATAACCAGTGCCCAAAGCCAGTTTGACAGTGCCCCTATGTGCCTCAGGTAGGACAGACCTACCGGGTGTTGACACTCTGGGGAAGGCCCTGTGACAACTGCTTCTTTCCTATGCTTGTTCAACAGCCCAGAGGAAATGAAAAGTAGTGCTGGCGTTAGGGAATGAAGTCTTGACCATAGCTGAATTTCTCCCTTCAGCTGATGTGGAGGCCTGGGAGTGCAGGATGCATACCTGTAACCTTCTTGTGACCAGAGGGAGTGGAGATGCCCATGTGTCTTTCAGTCCTGGACACATCTACTTCCCAGCTGCCACTGGGCGAGGGCTCCAGCATGCCAGGACGCCCTGGCTTTGGGCGCAGACCACCATCATCACCACTAAGTCCCAGAGCCTGGTGCTTCATCTGCAGCCAGATCACAGCTCTTGGAATTTACATGGATGGAAAGCATTGAGACTTTGTGGGTTCACAGTTGTAATCAGTAAGATCTGACCAGATTTAGGTGCTAATAACACAATTGCAGGCCAGTGGAGCAGAAAAGAACAAGACTCTGAAATGTCTATATCAAGTCATTGCTGAACACTAAAAAGGGCAACAGTCCAGCAATCAGAAGTCCAGAGTTGAGACGTATTATTGACTCTTACCAGCTACGTAGGTCTGGGTCACTGAACCTTACTGAGCCCCATCTGGAATGGAGACAATAATGTGTTCTAGACCAGGAGTCCCCAGCCTCCAGGCCACAGACCAGTACCAGTTCAGGCCTGTTAGGAACCAGGCTGCACAGCAGGAGGTGAGCTTGAATGTAATGCACTTGAATTATCCTGAAGCCATTCCCCCCAACCCTGGTCCACGGAAAAATGGCCTTCCATGAAACCGGTCCCTGGGGCCAAAAAGGTTGGTGACTGCTGCCCTAGACAATGTACCCTCCTGGCAGCTGACTTAATTTAAGAGTGAAATGAAATCATCTGCAAGAGGGTACTATATATTCAAAACACAATATGTAAATATAACTTATCCTTATTTTAAAATATGCCCTCTCCTTTATTAGAATGGTTATCTGGACAGACTTTTGTAATAGTGATTTTCACACTGTTTTTAGTAATATGTATGTTTATTTTTCCTGATAGACTCTAAGTTCCACGAGAGCAGAGACTGTGTTATTCACTGGGTATCCATGGACCCAGCTGCTCCTAGGTATTCAGTCTATGTTGAATGAATGAATGAATGAATAAATAAATACTGTTAATCTACCAATTTACCGAAGGCAGGAGGAAAAGAGCACGGATATGCCCTTTGAACATACATTATAGAAAATGAAAGTTCATAATTCTGGAACTCTCAGAGACATATCACTGGGTTATGAATATGATCCTTTTCAAGTTCAGCACAAATAATTCAGTCAAGTCTTAGTAGAGCCACACAAAAAGGGTTTGCTTATGGCCATGTCATCAGGAGCTGTCACCTAGAAAGAAAAGTTCATGCATTCCTTGCTATCCACACTCTTGCTGGGGAGCCCCGGCTATCCGAAGTCACGCTGCTCAAACTCAGAGCCAGATATGCACAGACAGGGACGTGCCTTTCGGTGCAGCTTTCACTGTCTGAGTTCTGGTGCTCCTCAGCTGGAACTCAAGAACTGAAGTGAGGCTTGCAAATTTCCCTTGCTCCCGGAGCATGTTAGCTTCCTCAGCTTGGGCTGCACAGAGTGCCCTATGTCCAAATGTATTTATAACAGTCCCTTTATACACACACATGTACACAGACACAGACATTATATACACACATACATGCACGTATAAATGAGGCATCCTTTTCCTTGACAACACTTATCATCTATTGCTGTCCAGCACAAAGAACACCATCCAGTACAAAGTTTCTGGAGCTGCTCTTGCCTAATTGTACAGTCAGAGTCAGCTTTGCTCTGGGGAAGTATTTAAAGCTATGGCACAGTGTATGGCATCCTAAGCTAATTCTTGGGACTCATTGTCACTGTGGAAGGGAGGACATCCCAAATCTTTGAAGGGTTATCTCTGAATCCCCAGCGCCTAGCACGTGGTCACATTTGATGCTTCTTAAGGGAATGCGTGCTTGGGACAGCTATGAGGATAGGAGGAAGGGGCAAGAGCAGGATGCACCCTGTGCCAGAAGTGAACAGACTGGTGTTAGCTAAAAGTGCTGTGCTTCAGGATCAAAATATGGAGAGTATTTATGGTTTAATGTGTACATTTTCATGAAGTATTTAGAGAGCCTTTGGCCACAGTTACTGAAGCTACTTCAAACACACAGCTTTTTCAAATATAAGGCAGTTTGTGTTACTGTATTTTAAATCTTCATACTATATGGTTTTACTGCTGTTTATTCTGAAGAGACTCAAGAAAATTAAAAAAACAACAACTTTATTTTGGGGATGGAAGTAAATTCTCACCTGTGAACCAGAGTGTTCTTAAGGCCACCAACCAGGCCTCGGGCGATGGTCTTCGCTCTGGGGGTGAGAATCGCTTGAGAGACATGGAAGGCTCCGCGTGGGGCTCGCTCACTCAGAGTGGTCTCCAAGAAGAGGATGAGTTTGTGCACACTTGTGGTGTTTGCCCAGGGTGCTGGGATCTTCTTTCCGGGCCACAGGAAGGGGTATTGCTTGTAGAAGGGGCAGTGGTAGAAAATAAGAACCTGAAACATTCAAAACAGAAAAAAGAGAGCAATTCATGAACAAACTGAATATCAGCTCCTTGGCTTTTTTATGCTGATTGCTAGGAGGAAAGGCAAACAAATATAAACACATGAAAATTCAAATTATTACATCTATTTTTAGAAAAATCAGTAAGCAAGGATTAAAGCACTTGCATATGTCTGAATTGAAGATTCTTAACTTTATTTCTGTCAGCATTTTGAAATATGGTAAAATCCTGAATCCTTGCTCAGACTATGATTTAAATGAATGCCTAAGATAAAACAGACAGGATTACAAAGGAAATCAATGTGAAGGAAATAGAGCTATCAATCTATTAATTGAATTTGTAATAAATTAATGTGTTTCTTTTTTTTAAAGATTTTATTTATTTATTTTTAGAGAGGGAAGGGAGGGAGAAAGAGACAGAGAGAAACATCAATGTGCGGTTGCTGGGGGCCATGGCCTGCAACCCAGGCATGTGCCCTGACTGAGAATTGAACCTGCAATGCTTTGGTTCGCAGCCCGCGCTCAATCCACTGAGCTATGCCAGCCAGGAATGTGTTTCTTAATAAATACATTAAATAAAAGTATTTTGTAGTAAATATAAGGCCTATAATTTTGAATTAATAAGTACAAATGATATTTTGAGATATGTGCAGTAACTGCCATGATATGGAAATATATGTGATTTCTATAGGGATGAGTCACAAGTGGGGGGCCAATACCTCATGACTGCCTGCACTCATAATCCATGAGCACCTCATTTTCGGTTAAAGGCTAGTGGGGATAAATATGTAGTTTTTCCCCATCAAAATTCATAGACTTCATAGACTCTTCAGAACCCAAGTGGAGAATCCCTGAGGCTATAAGTTATGACTCAGATGCTCACAGAATTGATACTGAGCTCTTGCAGTGGGAATGAGCACAGATTTCCAATGGTGCATGCTGACTGTGAATGAAATGGTCCTTCCCAGGGGAGAGCAGGAGCACACTCAAGGCCGGGAGGGCTTCCAGGAGGCGATGAGTCTCCCACGGGACCTTTCAGGATGCTGGTGATTTTGAAAATAATTAGCAAGCCACATCCATAGCATTAATTAGTTTCTGAGAGGCAGCCAAGGGACAGGGAATTGCTATTTTGGTTGTTCCAATTCGAGTCCTGCTGCTTAGGTTTCTAGAAGTAATGTATGTTTTCCCCTTGGGGCACCAGTGATCTCTACCTGGAGGAATGTCTGTGCTATTTACACTCCCTGGACTGCAGTCTGTGGAGGGCTGGCTGGGGAGCGTGGTCTCTAGGCACCCAAGGTGGACTCTGGATGTGTGTTTTGTTTCCAGTGTCTGTTTAGCTCCTAACTAAGGTGCCTGACTAACTGCTCCTGAAGGCCTAGAGGCGGGGAGTGCCAGGAGTGAAGCACTGAACAGGCTAAGAGTTGTTCTTGTTTTTAATGGTTTTGAGTTATGTCTGACTGACTCTTAATGATGTCTGCAGTAAGCATGTGTGTTAATGAGGTTAATCACAGGCTCCTTGTAAGCAGATTGTCCAGGAGATTGAGGAGGATTTCCTGCTGGCAATGTAATTGGTTGGTTGGGAAGGCTGGCATCTCCAGGGTCTGTGAGTGAGGAAAGCTGGACTGTGAACTGGACTGTGGGAGAGGCAGGGGGCTGTGTGATCCTTGGAAGGTGCTGTCCACCCGCTGCCCGAGCTGCCTGCTGGGCAGTGTCAGGGCAGGAGAGTGTTAGGGCAGGAGAGGACAGTGCTCCCCTTTACTTAGCCTTGGAAAATATGCAAAAAGTACAAATTATGCAAAAGAAATTTTATGCCTTTCCTCAAGAGCCTTCTTGAGGAATCTGATCCTAAAGGTTCCAGGGAGAATGTCTATTTACAGTAGGAGGGTGGCCTAGCAAACCAACCCTCATTCTGCAGAATTCTAGGGCCAGTACCCCTTGCCCAGGGCCTGTGCTCTGCATTTTCTTCCCCACCTCACTCTGCTGTGTTTTTCTCTGAGATATCTTCCCTTCCAGCTTAGCAATTTATGTTCAGTTTTTCTCTGAGATTCTGATTTAAAATCTCATTTCCTTTGAGAAATATTTCTTCACTGACTTCCTCTTATTCAGATCAGTCTTTTCCTGGAGACCCCTGGGATATAGATTTAGACTATGTACTATTTTTCAACTGATTGATTTAAAAAAAACCTTTCTTCATATAGTACACTTGAGGCAGCTTTATTTTGCAACTGTGTATCGGTTGTTTTGTATTTTACTAGTGTTATGTATTCTTACCTTCTCAGTAAGATTCTAAATACTGCCAATTTGTAGATTAAATTTTCTAATTCATTGTACCCTGAAAATCCATAGCCACTAATATGCAAATACATATCTGTGAGCTGTGATGTAACTGCATGTTAAGTAAAGGAAATGTAACTGGATGGTGATATACTTCTTGCTATTAAATTGTACTAATAAAATGCTCAGGGGCTTACATGCACATGCAAGGCATCTCATTACATAATGAGTATTTAAAGTTTAGCCGCCAGTCTGGTCCTGCCCCAGTGCGGGGAGATGGCTAAGGACTCTGCTACCTCTTTGTTCTGTTTTTAAGAAGAGACCTGCCAGGCAAAACTTTGGGAAAGGAAGGAGAACAGGGAGAGCCTAGAATTCAAATTGATGACATTCTCCCTTTTTCTGATATGTTGTCACAGCGTCTTTCTTTATAATTTCAGACTTATTTATAGTTGGATGATACAGATTAGCCCATACTTAAAAGCTATGCTAGATCATCACTGTGCTGTGAGAAAGTCACAGTCCACACTATCCATCATTTCTGAAGACACCTGGTTACTCCCACAGATTTCTAAGCAATTCAGTATGCAGTATCGCAGCCCATCCTGAATATTGCCTGTGGATGCAATTATAAAGCTATATTTATAACAGATACCTGTTCATAAACTTAGCTGCACTCAAATTTAACCATGCCTGAATCCCAGGATTCTGAAGCCCTCTTGCTGATCTCCCTCCTTTCTCCTGTTCTGATAGCCCTCTAGACCCCCTGATAGGAGGGGCTCATGAAAAATAGAGTGTTTCCATTAGCATGATCTATGACACTAGTTTTGGAAATCACCACAGCGTGTGAACAGCCCTCAGAGCACGAGGAGCTGTGGGAACACTGAGAGCCCAGCAGCCTGGAGTCACATCCTGGCTCTTCTGTCTCACTAATGGTGCTCTCCTGGGCAGCTTGCTCAACCTCCCCATGCCTCAGTCTGCTCATCCGTAAAGAGAGAATAATGACAAAATACCTATCTCATAGTGTGGTTGAAAGGATTAAATGAGTTAATCCTTATACTGGGCACATTGTAAAGGCTCGATCAATGTTAGCTATTATTGTTGTTGCTATTATAATTGTTTAGTATTGTAAGAGAGAGACTCCATTGGGGGAAAAAATCTCTCCACATGAGACCTGTGAGTCTAGATGTATATAAACTCATGTTTGGAGGAAGGGGTGTGATAAGTATTTGGCAAACCATCACTTACAAACTTTGTTTGTGAGAAATAGCTTAGATAAATTTTAACAGATACTAAGAGTTGACTCATTAGTGTCTGGAGTCTCTGGCCTTAAGCACTATCACTGAGTGTGCAAAGCAAGCTGGTATTTCTAATTATTCAGGCCAAACCTGGGAGTTAGCCTGAATCCTCACTTCCTTTCTCACCCTTAGCCCCGACCATTAGGCAACCCTGTTGGCTCTCCTTTCAGACAGATTCACAGTCTGACCTCTTCCCCCAGTAGTCTCCTCCCTGGTTTCCCTACTTGCCCCACTCTGCCTATACCAGGTGTCTTCCTGGTAACCAGAAGGACAGCCTTACAACCTAAGTCAGGTCCCAGCACCCTGTGCTCGGAACCCTCCTCATCTGGAGTGAAAGCCAAGTCCTTGCAGTGCCTCAGGGCCCACACAATCACCCATTCTCTCTCTGCCCTCCTCAGCTGCTCTGTTCTCCAGCCCCTGCCCCCTGCTTTTCCTCAGAGATGTCAGGCACACTCTCGCTAAGGCTTCCCCACTGCCTTGCTCCTCGCTGGGAAAGCTCTTCTCCAATACCCACGTGAGTAACTCCTTCGAATGTCATCTTGCACCGAGGGCTGTGCTTAATCAATCAACCTATTTAAAATTGTGACCAACTCTCTAACCCACAGAAGTCTGGCTCCCCCTCACCATGCTTGACTCTCTTTTTCATGGCTCTTAATACCTTCTGTCATTATATGTTTATGTTATGTTTATTATGTAGGAGCTGTCTCCCTCCGCATGAACGAAAGCTCCATTAGGTCAAGGATCTTTGTTTTATTTACTAATTTATTCCAAATGCTTAGAATGGTACTTACTTAGCACATACTTGGTGTTCAAAAAGTATTTGCAAGTGAATAATCTTTAATTAGAAGGATTAATCTTCTAATTAAAAGCTCTTCTCTAAGTTCAAAAATAACTGCCTCTTGAAGATGCTTTGGTTAATGCATCTATAAGCAAGTGAGCAACTATGAATGAAACATGTTTTCTTTTTCTTTCTTTTTTTAAATAGAGTCTAAATTGGAAGCTGACATTTTCTGGAGCTCCTCTCTCCCACTGTGTACCACCCTGTGGGATGAGAGCAGAATATACCCGAGGCCCACATTCCTCTTCTTGAGTAGGTCCCTCCTGGGTCTAGGTTTAGGGGCTCCTCTCAGCATAAGCAACCTGGGGGTTAGTCTCCCACCCTGGATCCCTCTCATGGGTTCTTCCTTCCTGAACTTTCTCCAACTATGACCCAAATTCTGTGAAGATGGCCTTTTAAAATATTAACATACCTGAAATGATAACTTCACATGCCTTTGTCAGCTAATGCTTTTACTTAGCAAGCAATGCTTTGTCGGGGATTATTTGACATTGAGTTGAAGGCAAGATTAAACAGTCTGTCCCTGAGGGAAAGCAGGAGGGTGAAAATGGGATTTTATGGGAGGGAGTAAAATGGTATAACCAACTGGTCCAAATTCACAACTTTGCCTTGGGTTGGTTCTGGCCAAGCCACTCAAAGTCAATTTAGATGCCAAATACATTGCCAAAAACGTTTTAAATACTTTGCAGGTGTTCACCCCAGTTTAAAGGCATCCAGGGGAGCCCTTGGAACTATCCTAGAGCCCAAGAACCTGTATAAATATATTAAATATTACAAAAACAAACTATGCTGCTAGCCTGAGGGGCCCTGGATAGAGCTGTCTGATAGCTGGCGATATAGAAAAGACAGAAATAGTTCTGTTCTTGCCCTTGGAAGCTCATCTCGGTTTCATCCTACCTGGCACTTCTTCTCCCACAGGATCTGCAGGGTCAGAGTCTCCACACTGCAGGCCAAGCAGAGCTTGTTTCCAAAGGCATCCTGGATCCGGTGAACCAGATGTTTGTGGTGGGCCTCATCCATGGCGTAGAAGTGGTTGAAATCCAGGAAGACAATCTCTCTGGGGTGCTGTGTAAGAAACGTGTCAATCTCCATCAGTCCATCCCAGACCTTGATGCCAAAAAGCCCATGGATAAAGTAGATTTCCTGGTCAGCATCCCCTGGCTTGGAGGATACACGCAGGTCGAAGTAGCGGATCCCAGCCTCTAGCTGTTCTCGGAAGGTCAGGTTCTGAGTCACAGACCATTTCTTCATTAGTTTCTTCACCAAAGAGATCCTGGCGAGGCGTATGATAGCCGGGGTTTGGTCAGGTCCCACAGGGGACTTCTCGTCCACCCAGTAGCTGAATGAATCATGGGAGCCTATACAAAGGAATAAAGGTAAGTAAAGCAGTTGAGATTGGACCTGGCAAAAATAAGCCAACTGACAGCAAAACAAAAATTAGGAGCCAAATACACACCAAAGAATTGTAAACAAATATTTGCAGAATTTTTAAAGCTTGCTAGGAATGGAAAACCACAAATAAAAGTAATGGCATCTTTTTAGCAGCTTGTTAAGCCTGGGGTAAAACTATAATCCTTATATATTGCTAGTGTAAGTTAACTTAATAAATACCCTTTTGGAAAGCTATTTAGAAATACACTTGGAAAAAGGAGCTTGAAAATATTCATGCTACTTCATCTAATTTCATTTCAGGAAAGCTACTTTGAGGAAATAAACTATTTTTGCAAAAACAAAGGTTTGCTGAAGAATAACCATAATAGAGACAAACTGGAGGTTGCTTGAGTATCCCTCACAGAACCGTCATTGGAACAAAGGGTATGAAAACCCTGTGTAACCTCAATAATGCTGGGATGGCACCTAAATTCTAGGAAAGGCAGAATTTGAAAGCAAAACCCTGACTTATTTTTATGCTTCTGTGAATACTATTTTGCTGTTGTAAGAGTGAGTCCATGGGGCACATCATGTCAAGGTAGCACTGGTAGCAGCTGCTCTCCAAGTTCACTGTGCCGCCCAAGGATGACAAGAAGAAGGATGCCAGAAAGGTGGCCAAGAAAGACAAAGACCCAGTGAATAAATCTGGGGGCAAGCCAAAAAGAAGATACGGTTCAAAAGCAAAGTTCGGGAAAAGCTTAATAACCTAGTCTTCTCTGGCAAAGTAACATATGACAAACTCTGTAAGGAAGTTCCCAACTATGAGCTTGTAAGGATTGTGGTTCCTTGGCCAGGGTGGCCCTTCAAGAGCTCCTTAGTGAAGGGCCTGTTATTCAACTCGTTTCAAAGCACAGAGTTCAAGTAATTTACACCAGAAACACTGAGTGTGGGGATGCTGTGGCTGCTGGCGAAGACGCATGAACAGGTCCCTCCAGTTGCACATTATGAAAAATAAAACTTTATTGAATAAAAAAAGTGAGTCCATAGGAATGATTTCTTGACAGATCAGATAAACATCCTGAAGAGTTCAACACAGGTTAGTTATATGGTCTTTTTTTCAATTCATCTGTTAATGTGTTGAATCTGCTATTAAATAATCAAAATGCATGTTTCCTTCCTCTGCCTTAAACTATAGGAGGGTAGGCTTCCTCCTAGACCCTGAGATGATCTTATTGTTATAAAGTATCAGAGACCATGATAAACACAGTTCTAACTATAATGAGAAAATATTTCTAAGGTGAACATTATCTTTAACAAGTACCTTTCAGTTTGTCACTGGTTTCCTTCCAGGGTCAGCCATCATTATTAGGTTAGCTCTGTGACTGGCTCTGATACTGGGGACTCCACACAGGTGGCTGTCCTTTGCAAGCAAAATCAAGGAGGAAAATGCCCTTGTTCTGACACTGCTAGCAGTGTTCCCAACCACTACCATGCATGTTGGAATTTAAATGCTTAATTCATACTTGTTCATTGTTTCACCAGTTGTCTGAGTTACTAAATCTTAGACTGTGCATTGCACACTATAGAACTTTACAGAACTATACTGTTTTATGCTTTATCATTCCCATTTCCTTGCAAATAAGTCATTTTAGGATGGCTTTACTATTTTATCTTCTCAGAAATAAAGTGGAAAAGGAAAATAAAGATGACAAGCAGTGCTTTATTTTTATGTAGTCTCTAGAACATGGAGAATATTCAGTAACTATTAAGAAGAAAGATATTTACCAATCATTAGGCAAAACCAATTTGCAAGCAAGAAAATTACTAGCATATTTCAGGTAAAATAAAAATTGCTGTTACTACTAGAAATGTGGAGCAAGTCTCCCTGGATTTTCCATATTGGTTGTTTCTGTTAATGAGACTCATTGGATACTTGCCTAATGGTCTGCTTCCTTTGGCTGTACAGAAATAGGAAATCTTTATACCTCCTCATTGAGAGATTTATTATGAATACATTATATATAGATGGTGAAAAGCCAGTTCTCTCTTCTCTTTCACTCATATTAGCAGCCCAGCTGTTCAGGATTGAGTGTGCAGTACAGTGCGAGGCACACATTGAACTTCATTCTTTCCTGGGTATCAGGGAACAGCCACTATCTAAGCAAGGCAGGAAAGGCAAATCCCCCCTGGGATTGTCTTCTTGCTGCTGAGCCCAGTCTCATCTCCAGAGAGAGATGTGCTAACAACCTCTAATGCTTTTCTCCAAGTCTGAGGGCCGTGCAGCGATGTGACAGTGATGGGGCCCCAGGGACCATTTCTGCGTACACAGGGACACACGTGGTACTCAGCCCATCCCAAGAAGAGGGAGGGCCGGCACATTCCCTGGGAACAGTCTCTCTTTATCTCTTTGCTCCCTTTCCCACTGCCTGCCTTCCTCTCTGACATCCTGTGTCCAGAGATGCCCCCTCCTTCCCCTTGGCAGGAAAGGACAGGACAATGGAGCAGATTGTTTGCTGAATGCTTTACAGTGGTTGCCCTACCTAGGCTGACAGCAGTCAACACCAGCCTTCACTCTAACTACTAGCAATGTTTTTGCCTTTCTACTTATTTTTTCCCCAGGTAGCTTTTGCTTCATATATAGTGAGGGAAATAACATTGGTACTTTAAGCATTCTTTTTAACAGGATAAAATGCCCTCCTCTATCCTGCACACAGAATACTTACCAGATATGCAACCTGCAAATAGTACTGATTTAAAAAGTCCTAATATTTCATACCCCAAGTTCATTATCAAAGTTTCACCTTCTCCCTACACCCGACAGAAGTTATCTCACTCTTTAAGGAATGTCTATGGCAATGGGCTCCTTTTTTCTCTGCCGGGGATGTGTGGATTAAATTTAGGCACTCCTCCAGAAGAGGAAAAGAAAAAAACCCTGTTCCATTGGTCCTTCCTTTCTTTTATAAGAGAATGGCTATGTGGGAGTCATTAGAGAGAGCAGCTCCTCGACTTCTGTTTTGTTTTATATAGGGTTAGAAGGTTAGGACCTCTTCCTGCTGTGATTTCTGCCATAGAAAGTATTTTTGCTGCTACTGCCCACTAGTACCTATGCATCTTCACTCACCACTCTCCATGGCTCCTTTCTCTCTCTCTAAAATAGATGTAAGTGGTACTCTTTACCTGAAGAACAAAACCGAGCATTTTCCCTACTCACCTTACCCTTTCAAGTCTTCCTTTTCCTTCTCTTACCCTGTCTTCTCTTCCTTGCTGTCAAATTCTTGCAATCCAGTCCCATTGCTTGGTCTCCTATAATCTACTCCCTTTTTCCCACCCAAGGCCACTTCCTATCCTTCCACTGCTACTTTTGCTCCTTAGAACCTTCGAATCAACAACTCCAAATGGCTTTCTTCTTCCTGGTTTCTCTGAGGGTTTGCTAGATTGGCTCTTTTCTGGAACCTTCCATTCCCTTGTCTTCCAAGAAGGTTGGGAACACACTTCAAGGTTTTCCCAACCTTGTTAACACTCTCTATCTCCTTTGCTGGCTCCTCATCTTCCTTCTTGTTTCAGATTTAAATGTTTTTCAAGGATCTCTATTCTCTGCCTTTTCCCACCTTTTCATTCACTCCCTGAGTTCAACACAGTGCCATCATTCAAATGATACCAAAATCTTCACTTCTAGCCCAGACTCTTCTAAAAGTTCCAGCTTTGTTACCTACTTCCTGCTGTGTTCTTCCACCTAATGGCCTGCTCACACAACAAATTACACATTTTGAAAGCCCAGCCATTCATGCTGCCCACACCCTAAAGTACCTCTCTTGAATTTCTGCTAATAGTTCATTCAGTCACTCACATTGAAAACTTGGATTCAATTTAGATTCTTCCTTCTCCCTCACCCTTTGCATCCAACCAGTTACCAAAACTTTGCATTTGACTTTTGCAACATATATCAAACCTGTCTCTTCCTTTAACCTTCGACTGCCCCCACCTGGCTCATACATGTAATCAGGACCAAAAGAACGTTGACTTTTGTTCTTTCACTCCAGCCTCAATTTGTTCACATCCAAAAGTTAATCATCTCAAGATACTGTGAATAGCTAATTTTCCTTCTCTCCCCTCTCTCCCAAACTGGGTTCAAACTCTGAGTGCTGCTGTTTAGGACTCTCTTCAGTGTGGCTCCAGTGCATCATTTCAGGCTCTGCCAGGCCCCCACACCAAGCCTGGCATCTGCTGATGTGCAGCACTCATTGACAGGCAGGCTTCTTCCTGCACTCTGTTCACTTTCTTTTGCTGATACCATCCATAAAATATTCTCTCACCCCAACTCTGTCCACATCTCTCCAGCACTTACAACCCCAGGCAGGAGGTCAGGCAGGTTACGCAGCCCCATCTCAGTTTTGTTATCTGTGAAATGAGCACAATGGTACCTACCACCACACAAGTTGTGAGTGTTAGAATGTTAGAATGTATGCAAAGTGCTTGGGACAACACTGATACATGGTGATGGCCAAACTATTGTTATTATTATTATTATTATTAGTCATCTCTGTTAGAAACTAGAGGTAGCAAGGATGATTAACTGAAACTCCTTATCTTAAACACTTGAGGTCTGGAGGATTTTCTTTCCCGAAGGTTTTCTTTACTCTCCATCTTATTGGTTGACGTGACATGGAGTGGAAATGAGCCTCTACCTTGTTGGCTGTAGCTTCCACTCACTCTCTTAGTCATAGCTGAAGCTTCATCATCAGCCACTTCTGCAATCTTAAAATTCAGTACTTTACTTCCTGACCACAATTTACTTTTCTTCTGCTTCATTGTGCCTTGACTCCTACTTCCCTGATCTGAGAGGCCAGGTTGCTGTTACTTGCCACTTTCACCTACAAAATTGTTAATAACAACTTTCTGAAAGCTGTTAGGGTCACTGTCAAGGTCTGTTGTCTGTCTGCACATGCAGGCATGTGCACAGTCCCAAAATGTCCTTAGAAATATTAACATAGTGTCTAATGAACTTTTTGACTAACAACAAATATTTTCTCTTCTTCTCCATTATTTCTCATTTATAGAATAGGCTCAACAGAGTTTTAGGAAATAATAGGCACTAGGTATCAGATGGCTGTTTTCAGACTCCTCTGTATAGGGAATTTTGTTGTTATCTCAAGATTATTCCATATAGAGCAGGAAATATGGATATGCAACCTCTGCCTTAGTGTTCTACACTCCACAGATTGATAGCAACCCTAATTCTGGCCCTGCAAAGATGAGGTGTTTTTCCCTTCCAACTTTTGGAAATTTATTTTTTGCATTCCTTTCATCTTCATAATTACTACTCCTATCTCTTCCTGTTTCCTTATACATTCAACAGGCATTACAAATGTCTTCTTTTTCCCTCTTTTCATGTACACAAAACCCTGCATAATGTATGTAAAAGCACTTTATAGTCTAAAGAAGTAATTCTCAACTTTGAACACATACCAGAACCCTCCGTGGGGAGCTTCTAAAAACAACCAGTGCCCAAGACTCCATTCCAGATGTGCTGAGTCAGAATCTCTCTGGGGTGAGAGCGGAGAATGAAAAACTTCCACGTCATGAAAGGCAAGGACCTACATCCAAGATTGCTCTATCCAGCAAAGCTATCATTTAGAATGGAAGGGCAGACAAAGTGCTTCTCAGATAAGGTCAAGTTAAAGGAGTTCATTATCACCAAGCCCTTATTATATGAAAGGTTAAAGGGACTTATCTAAGAAAAAGAAGATACAAAATATGAACAGTAAAAAGACTGTTACTAACTGCAAACTCACAGTTATTAACAACCACACCTAAAACAAAAGCAAATGAAGCAAACAACTAGAACAGGAACAGAATCACAGAAATGGAGATCACATGGAGGGTTAGCAACAGAGAAGTGGGAGGAGGAGAGAGGGGGAAAAGGTATAGAGAGTAAGTAGCATAGACGGTAGGTAGAAAATAGACAGGGGGAGGGCAAGAATAGTATGGGAAATGTAGAAAGCTAAAGAACTTATGACACATGGACATGAACTAAAGTGGGGGAATGTGGGTGGGAGGGTGTGTGCAGAGTGGAGGGGAATGAAGGGGGGGAAATGGGACAACTGTAATAGTATAATCAATAAAATATATATTTAAAAAAAGAGAAGCACTGGGAAAAAAAAAGAAAAACTTGAAAAGCTCCCAGGTGATTGAGGCACTGAGGCTGGACACGACTTGCCATTGGTGTAAGATTATCCTCTCATAACAAGTTCTCTGATTTCTGGGATCACCTTCTTTGGTTGGTCTTCTAGAACTTTCAAACCTTCAAATAACAGTCTGGTGGACTGCCTCACCCATATCTTGGTAGAAGCTTTCTTCATCACTCCTTTTGTTTCCAAGATGTGTTGTGCTTTTGGACTAGATGAAAAACCACTGCTTATTGTAAGTGGAGAAAAACAATGCAGGGAGGCTTTTCTTTCCTTATTTTGTCTTCTAGCAAGTGATTATGTAGGTGAGTTAGGTTAATTAGACCCTTTAAGATGTGCATGACGTTGGAGGGAAAAAATTTGAATGGGGAAGGCTAGCAAGATATTTTTCAATGTTACAGTTATTTCCTGCTAGAAAGCATTGGGTGACAAGTTAATCCAAGAGACCAGGTAGAAGAAAGTATGTGGGCCTTGTGAGGATCATGGAAAACCCATTTGCTGTTTATTTGGAACACCAATTGCTACTTGATTCTTTCTAAGGTTTGTTATTTGAGGAAAAGGAGCTATGAAGTGAACGCATGACGATTTTTAGTTACAGCACTTTCATTACCCACTTCTTGAAAATAAGAGTAGTAGCCATTTTTCTGAGCTCATTTAATTTAAGAGAATTTAAAGCAAGCTTCTTAGGAACCTGGTCTCTAAATAAAACAAGAAGAATTCAAACCACACACCCTGAAATGATAGATTTCATTGCAATACAATAGCATTTCACAGTACGTGGTGACCATACAGCTATGGAGGGAAAAATGAAACAAAAGTATAGTGAGGAACAAATATGAGCAAATAAGAGAGTTTCTTCATCACACCTCTCGGTGGCTGGGATGATGACCCCAGGTCAAAAAACACTTGACCTCACATATTTAAGAAAATCTCTCCTCCTCTCTCTTCCGCACCTCCCTTAGGGTACTACTCTGCCTTTGGGGAGCCCTTTCAGCTTTAAAGCCCATTATCCCCCTCCAAGTCCATTCCCTTAAGTCCACCTCCCACCCTGTGTTTGCCCTACCACTCAACATTCAAAATTATCAGTGCCTTTAGGCTATGCATTCTCAACGAGGTGACAAAACTGGTTCTTGGAGGATGAGAAAAGACTTACTCTTTTTATATATAAAGCACAGACATACATATACACACACAGGGTTGGGCAAAAGTAGTTTACAGCTGTGAGTATGTGAAACTCAGTTTATTCTTGTATTATGTATTAATTATTGTATTATTTTCTATACGAACCACGGCAACCCCACTTTGGTCCCACCCTATACACACACACACACACACACACACACACACACACACACACAAATACATATAGTACCTAAACAGATATACAGTATACCTGTGGTATTAAAATCTCATTCATTGCTAGGGTGGTAAGCAGGATAAAAATGGCTAAAAAGAGTCCTTAGTGAGGTGATAAAGAACAAAAGGCTGAGAATATTGCTCTAGACTGAGCATCCTGGCAGGCAGATGGGTACCTGACCTGTGTGGGCTGGACCGCACACCCTGCCCCTCTTTTTATCCTTAACAGGCATGTCTCTCAGGGCCATCAGTAACTGTTCCCCACTGGATAGCCATCCACCAGGTGACCCAGTACTAAGCTGCTGGTCCCATCCCCTGTTGCCAGAACACTAACGAGTTGGAAACCAATTCAATTCTCTCTTTTTCAGTTATCTTTTAAATATTTCCAGTAGGCATCTCCAGGCAGAGAAATCTCTGCCCACTCAGCCCAAAGGACCCAGACTTGCAGTTTACAAGATGCCAGTTTAGCAAGAAGAAACTGACAAACAGTGATTCCCAAGACCTAACTTTATGAACTATCACAGCTCTGAATAAGCTGAAAGGAGATGTCCCACAGTGCTTAAGAACATGGGGTTGGTGGCAGGCTGCTAATTTCATAATCCTGGCTTTACTGCTTACTAGCTCTGTGATTGAAATGCTGTGACTCGGTTTCTCCTTTTGTGAAATGGGGATAACAACAGTACCAACCATCAGTGATTTGTGGTGAAGACTAAATGATTAACTCAGGTAAGCACTTAGAAGAGGCCCTGGCAAACAAAATAAGCTCAAACATATGACACCATTATTAAGAAATTTGTGTCATCTGCTTGCATGATACTATCTGAGAGACAAATAATTCTGGTTTTTAAATAATGTTGTGAAACCTCAAATATTTATATTCAGGTATCTGCCATGGATGTTAACTGGGAAAATGAAGTCTGCGATTTAAATGACTTATTTTAGGTTATACCCAGAATCAACATCAAAAGGAGTAAATTCAGACCATAGTATTATACAGCTTAAGTATAAATTGGCACTAAAAAAAATTATAAATTACTTCTAGTCTGCTCCTATAACAACTTATTAAATAAATATAGTGACTACATGATTTGAAAGTATAGTAGAGGAAGTTCCAAGGATGTTCTTTTTGTAAAAAAAAAGGTTTTATTTATTTTATTTTTAGAGAGAGGAGAAGGAAAGGAGAAAGAGAGGGTGAAGAAACATTAATGTGTGGTTTCTCCTTGCATGCCCCCTACTGGGGACCACATCTGCAACCCAGGTATGTGCCCTGACTGGGAATTGAACCGGTGACCCTTTGCTTGGTAGATCCATGCTCAATTCACTGAGCTACACCAGCCAGGCCAAGGATGTTCTTAATTTTTTATTTTTAACATCAAAAAAATAAGACATCTTCGAGAGATTTTAAGAAAATCAAATACACAAAAATAAATCCAATCTATTGCTAAAAGCATGTTGAAGAGCAGATTTCTGGAGAGGGAAAACCTATAACCCATTATTTAAAATGAAAAAAATCCCAATTTACCACAAAGCCCTATCAGTCTTCATAAATATCACTAAACCACTCAAACATCCACAAAGAAACTTCCCAAAATATTTTAAATGCCAAAACCCAGAATCAATAATATTTTCAGGAGTTTTTCTGTATTTTCTTACACGTTAAAAATATTAGTGCATGTTCTGGCTGGTGTGGCTCAGTTGGAGTGTCATACTATAAACCAAAAAGTTGTAGGTTCAGTCCCTGGCCAGGGCACATGCCTACGTTGCAGGTTTGGTGTATGGTCAGGACGCACGTGAGGCAACTGATTGATGTTTCCCTCACACTGATGTTTTTTTTTTTCTCTTTGTCTTCTTCCCTTCCTCTCTCTCTAAAGGCAAACAGCATGTCTTCAGATGAGAATAAAAACAAATACAGTAATGCATAGGTCTTAGGGATATAAACATGGCTGAGTTTACATGTTTGCCTCTCTCAACTTTCCTTATCACCTCTTATTTTTCTTTGCATGAGTGAACTTTTCAGACCTCTTGGGTTTACCTATTTTATTCCCAGGCTTTTTGCTTTTTAGAAGACATTTTTACTTAATAGTGTGGTAAGTTGAGAGCACTGTGCACAACTCAAACCTATTGGGAGAGCAACTCAGCTACAGATGCAACACCGTCTCCACCTTCTTGCCTGGATGTACCTGCAACTGACCGTGCAAAGGTGCTATCATGAGATTCTGATGCAGGTAATAAATTCCAGGTAAAACAAATCTTATAGTTTGTTTAGATCACAAGATTTCATTTAATAAAAAACTCTTGATATTTTTCTAAGGATTGGAGAGACCATAACTTAATTTTAGAAATGACAAAAACATGTGTCTAAATATGCATAGGGGGCTTGCCAGCAAGGCCAAATTTCTGGAAGAAGAACCATTTAGGAGATGCTTATTCCACCCACTCTCCAACTCAGCCAGTAACAAGGGATATTTAGGGACACCTCCCTGGCCCTTCAGAAAACAATGGACTTCAGATCCCCTATTGGTCAGCTCTCACTTCCTCTGGAGGCCATCACTGGCTCACCTCCCTGGCTGCCTGGCTCATGCCAGCCAGCTCTGGCAGGACTGTGGGCTCCTGGGGACAGCATGCTGAGGGGCCCACCAGCACTGCAGCAGCTGAGGAACCAGTCTACAAGGGATATCACAGCACTGTTGGGCTAAACTGCAAATTTGGTGCCAGTTGACGCTTTCTTTCACCAGTGATTCCTTACAAAATGGGCAGGATAGAAAAAAAGAACAGTTCTCTTTAACACACATAGTAAATTCTTTATCCTGAATATAAACACGTGATAAGAAAAAGAAACAATTTTTAGTTCACACTATCCTCTAAGAAGAGTGAATCCTGGTAACTGTGGTATCTTTTGTTTGCTACACACAACTAAAATATTCATTTTTGGCATTAATGGCTTTCCATGTATTTGAAGCAGTATTATGCAGTGGATGGGGGTGGGGGGGTGCAAGCTTGGACAGAGAAGCTTGGAAAGACTCAAACTGCCCTGCTGAGGAAAGGGAGAGAGTGGAGAATTGGAAGGGGAAGAGAAGAGGGAATCACAGGGACTGCAGGGCCCAGGAGAGATATGGGAGAGAAGACAAACCAAATGGGGACTTTTTTAAAGGTGTGGTCCACTTTCACTTCTGTAATTCTCTTTAAATCATGCATAAGTATTTTAAAATGAGAGCTTGAAGGGATGCCATAATATTAACTTGTCTGAAGCAAACGTATGTCTGGGTCCAACCCTGTTTTCAGGCCCCACTGCCCCAGGGGCTGTCCTCCACTGGACTGCCCAGCTCCTTATCTCACCTCACCAGGGCCCAGAGCAGAATTTGAAGGCTGGGGCAGGCCTAGCTGGGAGTGGTGCAGTACCACACAAAGGAGGAGAAGGTGGAAATGTACAACAGAAGCCTTCTCTCTGGTGGACATACACTTAAAAAAAGATCCCTTTATGAAAAATCTTTTACTTAGTATACCGGAATTTACACTCTACCATGAGGGCTAGTAATATATGAGGTCTGTCCAGAAGGTATCCAGCCATGTGATATGAAAAAAGAGACATTTGTTGAACAAGATATAAGCAACATTGTACATAGGACAATGACACCTCAGTACCCTTCAAAGTAGGTACCTTGGGACCTCACACAGTTCACTCAATTGCTATCAGCTGCTCTATAGTATTTCCCTGAATCTCATCGATGGTTTGAAATCTCTTGTTTCAAAGTTGATTTTAGTTTTGGGAAAAGCCAGAAGTTGCAGTGGGCCAAATCTGGACTGTAGCAGGACTGAGTCACCTGGGTGATTTGATGTTTCACCAAAAACTCTGCACAAGACATAAGGCATGAGCGGATCCATTGTCTGATGAAGCTGCCAATCACCAGTTGCCCATAACTGTGGCCTCCTGAGTCATCCAAATAGTTTCCGCAGAGGAATGTTCAAGGTTAACGCAAAATTTGATGCAGATTCGTTGCTCTACATGCTTAGTCATTTTGAATGTGGTGACCACACAGTATATACACTCATTCAATAGTATCTACTGCCCCCACTGACTAGTACAGTGAAGTCATCATTGTTCACACATGCACATTCCAGTCTACTCTCCTTGGTTGCCAGGTTACATCGATGTCAGGCAACATCGTTATATTAACAATGGCTGGATTTTTTTGTACAGACCTCATGTCTGTGTGTGTGTGTGAATAAGCAAGATATATAGGCTTTTTGGGGGCATTCTAAGGAGAAAAAAGATGTATAGAGGAATTAAAGCATAAAGTATAAATGAAACAAACACCAGGAATAGTGTTTCACAGCACCATAGAGGTAACTACAGCAGTCAGAAAATGTATTTTCAGTTAATCTGAACAAATAGGAGACTTCCGTGTATCAGGTCGGAAATATGTTTTCATTGGTTGACTTAAGATTTATGGCCACTAAGAGAGTCCAGTTCAAGCTCGACACTGGCCAGGATAGCCCTGCAGTGGTGTCGAATGCAGCATTCTATGGCTGGTCTGTCACTGCTGCCAGTGCTGCATGGTGTGGCTGTGCTGCTGCTCAGACGCTCCAACTCTGTGTCTCCATGATCCTAGATGGGCCTGATGATGAACTTTCACAAATAATAAATGCCTGGGCCTCATGTGCTGCATGTGGCTTATTTAAAGATAACAGAGATTCCAAAAAAGGGTGAGCGACCCCAGGAGCGAGGCTTGCAAACTGAGGAGTTTTTTCTCTGCTCTTGCAATTTGATAATCTATACAAACCTCCCAGGAACTGTGGCATCTAGAATAAGTACATGTTTAGACAACAGAATCCAGCTCAATCTTTCCTTTTCTTTCCTCTGGTTATGTAAAAACAAAAAGAAAAAGGAATAAGTGATATGTACCTCTCACCCTGCCCCCTTCCCCAGTTTTACACTGTTGGGCTATTTCCCTCAATTCTCCAATAAGCTAGTGGAAGACACAGACAGAATCGCCAGACTCTACACTTCCACTGACATTTAAAGGTCAAGTCTCCTTGTGTTGTACATAATGATATCTCCCTCCTCGTGTGTCTGGAAAGGATGGCTGTGAGTATTACTGGGGGGAGGAGAGCATCTTTGAAAGTTCACTAGGGCAAATGGATTTGATTTACTGCAATTCTGCTCAACACTCAGCTTGAGTGAACTTATTTCATAAAATAAATGAAGAATTAAAGAAAATTAAAATAAAAAATGAATTCATCCAGGTTTTGTTTTCCACCTCTGTTCTTTATTGATTTTAATATGGTTACCCTTTCAATAAATAAAGACTACTAAAAGAACTGGATCAATGCCTTAAATAGGATCCAGTTTTCAAACATTCTTTTTCTTGGTAGACGCTTCACCCTTGACTACTGGACCCTCAGTGACAAAGAGCAGCTGCTATCTCTGAAAGAGGCTCCATCAGTGGGAAAGCCATTTGCCCTGGAGCCATTTCAATTTCCCCACCTCAAGGAAGAATCTGAAAGAATCTCATATTCAGTACATACTTTTAACATTTCCTCATTTCTCTCTGCCCCCAGAGCTCATGGAAACGTCCTCACCCAAGAGTTAAGAGCATCCCAAAGATACGCCGCTCACATCCCCAGCTCTGCACCCAGCTCCTTCTTCATCACAAACTCCCTGGTGAGCCCTGGTGAGGGCTTCTTGTCTGACAATAACCAGTAACAACTTCAGTTTACTGACTGTGTATTATGCAACAAATGCCAGGCTGGGCACTTTATTCATAGGATCTCATTGGATGTCTGCCACAATCCTGCAAGACAGAGATTACCTGCATTTTACAGATGAGGAAACTGAGGTTCAGGCTGGGTTTAAAAATACTTTAGGGTTACAAAGATTGCAAGTGGAGAAATCTAGTAGAGAAACCTAGGTCTGGCCAACCTGAATCCACACAAACCTACATTTGGAATACTACTGATTAAACAAGGCAAATGCATTGTCCACTTATTTCCAATAACATAGTCATCACAGGGTTTGGTTTTAGAGCCAAGTGCCTAAAAACATCCCAATGCAGGCAAGTTGATGGAGAAAGTGATTTCAATTTTGTAAAGACCTGAAGAATTCCCATGTAGGGACACACGAGGGCACTCCAACCTTCTCTCAGTTGAGGAAACATTGTCTTTGGCATTTCCTCAGCTCAGGGCCTTGACTTCCAGCCCTGGTTCTGCTCTGATGACTTGTATGAGCTTATACATTCATTTGCAGGTGAGTGAAATGGGCCTTAGGAGATCTTCCATCTTAAGAATCAATAATTCGAACTTACTAACAGCTAGTTAAAGGAATTTACAACCCTATTTTAACAAGGGTTAATAACTACTACAAAGAAATAAGATGTTTCTTTCATACGTACTATACTTATGCAAAAAATATACTTAAATACTTAAGTATAGTACGTTTCATACGTACTATACTTAAGTTACAAATTTAACTCATCATATTTGCAAATAGCAAATCATCCCCCAGCCTGAGGATGTTCTTTATTTATTTTTGACTCAGCTGTGAATTTTATCAAACTGCTGGAGAGATGCTTTCCCCTTCTGCAGATTCAGGTTCTCACATTGCTGTGGGCCATCTGCTGGTTGGCTAGCAGTGGGTGTGCGCGTGGATCAACAGAGGGGCCAGCAGTTTGCTGCTTGTTTAGTGCAACTGTGACAGTTCCTTTTACTCCAAAGGCTGGCCTTTCTGTGCTTTGTGGGACAATTTTATGAAATTTATTGTTGGGACCGTGAAAAAAAAAAAACCACCTTCAGGGTCACCTAGCTTGGGTGAAATTTTTCGTGGGGCAGGGAGGGTTATTTGAAGATTCACTTGACAAGCTGCAGAATGGCAGGGATCCAGGGGAGTTCCTGGCTAAATCCTCTCAAGGACAAGAAGGGTTTTTCCTCTTTCCTATAAATGAAGAACAGCCAGGAGCTGCAATAGAGGAAAGGGATAAAGGAGGAGGGGAAATCCAAGCGTCAGTCTAAACTACACAAAATGATGGGTTTAAAGGTAATTTGTACATTATACTCAGCAGGGAAAGTGAATGAAAACATGCCCCGCCCTGGAAGACAAGTGTTCTGAGAAGCTTGCACACCTGATAAAAGCCTCTGCTGCATTTTTTTTGTAGAGGCAAAAAGATGTTTCCTCTGTTGGAGCCTTGCTGGGTGATTACCACAGAGACCACTTAAACCACTGGGCTGTTTTTGTTCTGAGTCAATTAAAAGCCTCCTAGATGTCTGGTCTTGGGAAATAAAACGTGACTTGTTCAGTCAGAACAGGGTAACAGGCAGTCTTTCCAACACAGCTATCCACTGGTGTCCAGGCATTAGAGTCCTGGCATGCAGACAAATGCCCAGGATGAATGGGAAACTGCTCTTCTTTACAACCAACAAAAGGAATTAAGGTTACAGTCCAACACTGCATCAATCTTCAATGCTATACATATCTTTCATTTAAATGTAGTTAAGTAAATTTGGCAAGAGCTAGGTTTTACAATTCTAGTATTATTATAAGGGTTTTTTGTTGCAATTTGCTTCACTTTCCTGTATCTCCATTTCTTCATCTGTAAAATGGAGATAATAACAGCATCTGCATCCCTGGATTAGAAAGATTAACTGGGTTTACATAAATCAAGTATAGCAATATCAGGTACACAGTAAGTGCTTTAATTATTATTTTTTATCCTCACTCAAGGACATTTTTTCATTGCTTTTTAGAGAGAGATGACAGGGTCAGGAGAGAGAGTGAGAGGGGGAGAAACATCGATTGGCTGCTTTCTCATGTGCACCCCCAACCAGGGATTGAACCTGCAACCTAGGTATGTCCCCTGACTGGGAATCAAAGCCACAATCTTTTGGCCTGTGGGAAAATGCTCCAACCAACTGAGCCACACCGGCCAGGGGCTAGTTAAGTGTTTTATAATTGCTATATAAGTAAGCTCTTTCTTTTCTGTTACAATTACCATTATTTTTGTATTTTTAAAGCCTTGGGACACCTTGAGAAGACTTTATGATGCAGTTACAAGATTCTATCTCACCTTAGGCACTATTACTTTCTCTCTGTGTGTCCCAGTTTCTCCTTAAATTAATAAAAATGTCAGCTCTTTGGGCTTAAATTCTTTGTAAATATTTCAAGATTTCATGTCTCTCTCTTTTGCTCCCTCTCTTTTTTCCATAAGGTACTGATTCTGAACCAGGATACAGACACCAAGGATAGAGACAGCAAACACAGCTGTGCAGCGGGAAGACAGGCGAACAGACCCAATGGCATATAGTACGCCCCACACTGGAGGTGCGTACAGAAGCAGTACCTGAGCTGTTTCTCACAGCTTGAACTGTAATTGGCGGAGTGGAGAGTGGGAAACTAGGGGATGAGAGGTCTGGTAGAGGAAGGAGCATGTTTATGGACTGGAGTTATGAAACCAAACAGTGTGTTTTCTTTGGGCCCTAAATTGTCCCTGGCTCCCCACAGTCTACGAGACAAAGTACAAAGAGTTCAGCACCACACTGAAAACCTCTCTGAATCTGGCTGAAGTCTGTCATTCCAGTCCCCTTCCATTTCTTTCTCCTGTCAGTTCTACAGTGAGCCATGCAGCCCTGCTCTGTTTGCTAAAGATGCCCTTGCTTTCTTATATAGAATTTTACTCATTTGGCTCCCTTTGTCTGAAATGCCCTTGCTCCCTGTACAGAAACTTTGCCCATCTTTCCCAGTCCTGCTCCCAGGTATCTCTCAGCACACCTGTTTCTTAACTCCTGTCCCTTTTTCAGGTTCCTAAAACAGTTTTTTTGTTTTTTTTTTTGACTGTGACACTGCATTCTGCTTTTATTTGCTTTAGTTGAACTATAATATATAGTATCTTTCCTACAAGACTACAAACTATATCTTGTTAATTTTCAAAAGATTTCCTATAGTATCCAGTATGAGACTAGGTACATATTAGATGATCAAAAAGAACTGTTCATAATAATAGCTGCTTGTCCAAAATTTATGCTTGTTTTGTGCCAGGCAATGTGGACCCTGAGAAGAAAGATTCACTTAATGTGAACCCTGAGAAAGAATTTATCTGCTGAGATGGACTCTCCATAGTCAACCGAGGGCCCACATTCTGCGAACACTAAGAGCCTAGCAGGCATTTGCTGACTGGGGCTCCCCATGCACTTTGTGTACTGGGAAGAACCTCAGGCTGAATCCTGGATTTCGGCACTTTGCCCCCCTTGTTTAGTCTTTGAGTCAACCACTGCAAGGAAACCCTGGTGTCCTCTTTCTACCAACTGAGACCTGCCCTGTCCAATCAGAACCTTACAATTTGGACCCCTCATTTACACAAAACAGACCCAATTGAGAGAACCTGGGTAGGAACTTTCTCTATAACAGGTAGCCTCCCCTTTGTCTCAGTGGAACACAATTTAGTTGCTACCTGAATCCATGTCTCCAAGGCTGGAGCCCCTTTTTGCTCAAATGAATGCTTTTTATTTTTTATTGCAGTATAAAATTAATTTTGGTTTACAACAATATTCTAAGTACATGATATGTATTATTTATTTAGTTCTTAAACAACTTTGCTGTGTAATGAAGATTTTAACCTCTCCCACAGAGTGTTCTGGTCTTTGTTCTTGGCTCTGGGGAAGAGGTAATAACCTCTTCGGGGCTTGAAATGTCCTGCCTGATAAGAGAATCTTTTTTTACCTGGTGGGCTTTGGGGCCACATCCAAAAGTCTAAGGATAAGGCTTATGGTGGTGGCTTTAGTCACATGGGTACAGGCTTGCCCTCTGGAGACCCGAATACTCTGGACACTGAGGTTGGCCATGTGGCACCTCATTAAAGACTCTGGACACCAAGGCTTGGGTGAGCTTCCCTGGTCAGCAGCACCTGATGCATATTTCAACATCAAGACCAGGAGAGTAGCACTGCCCACGAGTCCAAAGGGGAGGACAAGTGGAAGCGCCAAATTTGGCACTTTGCTGGACCCTGCCCTATGTACCTTTTTGCTTGGATGATTTTAATCTGTGCTTTTCTCTGTAATAAATAGTGACAGCTCTCAGAGAGTTCTGTCAGTCCTTCTGGCATATTACTGAACCTACTAGAGATCTTGAGGACCCTCAAACTGGCAATTGATGTCAGAGTGAGGGTGATCTTGTGGATTGTGCTTCTTCTAACCTTGCACTTGGGAAGTAGATACTATAATTATCTCCATTTTACAGATGAGAAACCTAAGGGACAGAAAAGTTCAACTTTTATTCAAGGTCACATCATTAGTAAACAGGACTCCAACTTAGGTATGTTAAAACAAAGCCCACACTCTGAACTACTTGTCTATACTGCCTCCAATGTGAGTAAAAATTACAGATAGATATAAGATAAAAATATTAAGACCAGACATAAAAATGAGCACATGTCCTTTAATGCCGACATGTTTAAGGTATGTAGCTTTTGTAGAAAAACATGTTGTGTTACAACACAGGTAGTAATCTCTATGAATATTACAATAAAGTTGATATGAATAGACTATAATTTTTCATGTTAAAATATTTCTGTGGCCTCAGCTAATAACATACTTATTTGCGAAGTTATATATGAGAACTGGGGCTTATGGTTCTTGAATACAGCAAAAAATTAAAAACATCTTTTATAGTCCTTGGGAACAATCTCATTGTCCCTTGCCTTTCCATTTTAATTACTTGGATGTGACCCAGTCATTTCCTGTGAGTTCCCCTGACTCCACCGAGCATATTTAACAGGTCTTTGCCCTGTGCTTCCCTGGCATGTTGTACTCACTTGATGAACTTGGGGTGCTGTGTGGTAGGAATCTCCATGTCTGTCACTGACATAGGACTGGGAGTTTTGAGGGTGAGGTCACATCTAATTCATGCCCATATTTCTCTCTATAATTTATAAGTCTCTGGCATGTGGTAGGTACTGAGTACATGAATATAGAACAAACATAGGCATGGTTACTTGAATAAACAGCTATTTAGAGAGTTTCCTAGGATAGGTGAGCCTGGGCCTCTTGATCTTTTCCCAAACTTCTCTTTGGTCCATGTTGGGAACTGCCCTGCCTGGTTTCAGAAGCTGTAACCACCCCCATGACTAAGGCTAGGTGAGTGATCTTGGGACCATAAGCCTCTAAGGAGACAAAAGCTTATCTCCCTGGCAGGAGCACCACTTCTGCTCCTTTTGCTTCATCCATAACTGGCCCCCAATGCTTGGCTGGTTAGCCAATGATGGGTAAGATTCCCCAAAGGGAGGAATGATCTAAGCCAGGCACGATCACATGGGAGGCCCCCAGGGAAGGACTTGGGGGGTATAGCAAAAGGTCGTGATGGACACTCGCCCCTTGGCTTTGACAAAGCCTGAGTCTTCATTCTGTCTACGAGAAATCTCCTAATCTCTTGGCTGCCTTACTTCTCTTGCTCCACCTAAGCCTAAAACAATGACAGAGGGTGGTGCAGCCCTGTGCTGGAAAGGGTGGGTTCCCTGGGTGATCAGGCCTAAGAAAGAATATATACAATCCTGTGAAATCTGCTTTGTTTGGAATGCTCTCAATTAAATGATAAGGGTTCAAGCAAGAAGTGAGTTTGTTCCTCAAAGTTTTATAGTTCTTTAGCTATCTGACCCTGACTCAAAATAGGCCCTCAGAGTTCTTTGTTATCTATTGTTTGATCCTTACTGCGTGACAATGATTGATGAGCTTTACCTGTATTCCTGTGCAAACTGAACCTAATAAAAGCCCATAGAGGAACAGGCTCCCAGCCCTTCTCCTTTGAGAGAACGGCCACCTTTCCTCCCCAAGCAGATCATGTCTTGGTAGACTTATTCTCATCTGTGGCAGAGAGGGGGCCCCGTGGGCGGAACCCCCCCACAGGTCTAACCCTCTCCTTCAAAGATGCAGAGTTTTCACTGCACCTGCTCACCACCAGCAGTGGTATACCTCAGCTCCAAAATGGTATCTCCATTTGACCATCTAGCTTGAGTTATCTGGGTCAATGAAGAAGAAAGCGTCAGAAGACACATAACAAAAATAAACCAGAAAGGATGATTAAAGGAGCAGCCATAATAAAATACAAAATTCAAAAATTTAAAGGAAAAGACCCAGAGAGTAGATTTCTTACAATTTATGCCTTCTAATGACATCTCCTTGGGGCCACCTATCTCACATACATGATTTAGGTTCTTGGGAAAAATGCAGCACCTGTAGAGACCTTGACTCCACAGTGACAAATGCAGAAAGACTGGCATCTTTAGGACATATAAAATATAGCTAACATGAGTCCAAGGTTCACGATCAGGGAACAATTCAGTAGTTTCCCAAATCAAAGAATACTATCTCTAAACTTTGCCAATCCAAAGGGATAAACTTCACCTATCAGACTTGATTAGGTTTCTATGGAGCTTGTGAAAGAGTGGAGAGTGTTAATAATAACCATGAAACTGCCAACAAAATCTGAGAGGGCCATGTGGCCAATTCAATTTTTAATTGGGTGCCTACTGAATTCATAATTATTCTCAATGCAACAAAGCAACTGCATAAGGCAGAACACTTGCAGGCAGAGGACCTTGATCAACGTAGTTTTTAATGGGCTGAGAAGCCAAAAGGCATTTCACTGTCTGAGGACACATATCAGCCTAGGAATCCACAGAGCCAGTCCTGATCTATTCCCAAGTGGCTGAATGAGCCAGACAGTTGGAATAAACCAGAGGTTTTTCAGGGCCTTTCACACCTGGAGCACTGTCACACAGCGCATCCATATGTAAAAACAAATGCAATCAGAGCTTCTCTGGTTACAGGCCTTCTGGAGCAGTCCCCACTCCTGACCTTTCTGTGTCCTGGGGGCGCCTGGGAGACACCAAGCCTCCTCAGCACTCTGCAGGGCACCACGGGAATTCCAGTGCCCTAGATAATCTCCAAATCAGCACAACCTCCTACAGTTTATGTGAGTGAAAGCATTTTCAATTCCATGTATGGAAGGCATTTTAAAACCCTCTATGTATGTCTGGGTATCTATTTTCCTTTGAAAGACTTTCTCTTCTTCAAATGTCTAAGAGACCCCAATCCCCACCCCAAAATACAGTACAGTACAGGTAATTCATTAATAAGACATCTTCCTCTTTTGCTAATTAGCACCCTCTCTGCCTCGGAACAGATGGCATTGTCCTTGGTGAAGTAATGCCTCACAAAAGGGCACTTGGTCATCCCCCGAGGAGCCTTCTCGGTTCTGAGATAATCACATTTTCTTTAACAACCTTTTGGTTTTTAACACATAAGAAAAAAATAACATGAAAGTTTAGGGGAAAACAGGACAATGTTTATGGAAGCTAGGAGAAAAAGTTAAATTAAATATTCTACTACAACATTATTCTGCTGTTATTCAGCCTCTTGGTGTAACCCTGGAAGTCAATTTGTGAAATAAATGGTATTTGATGATGGGGTAAGGCAGGTGGAAGTTACCATTTCACATCTGGGAGTGGTGCATGGTGCCATGCCACAGCTAATCACAGCTCACCCTCCAGCTGCCAACATGGTAGGGAATTAGTTAAACGAGCAATGACAGAATTCATGCAGAGCAAGCAGAACACCAGAGGAGATTTGGAGGGTGGTTTATCTGAGACTAAAAGTTCAAGATAGACTTGAGAAAGAAGTAAAATTTTAGTTAAAGTCTAAAAAAATATGTAAAAATAAAAACACTAATTGAAACTCAAATACCTTATCTTGACTATAATAGTAGCTGTGAGTGAGGGTATTGGAGGTGGGCAAATTGTGAAACGTAGGATTTGGCTCTAAAGTCACTTCCACTGGGTGTTGGCTATGTCTTTCTCCCAAGTCTGGAGTGTGACAGGGGTACCTCAGACCCAGCGTATCTGCCCCAAGCTAAGTCTATCTCTTTCCCTGAACCACTCCTAAACCTGCTCCTTCTATGTCCCCATCTCTGGGAATGCCATCACCTTCCTCCCAGTTACCCAAGACAGTTTTGCCTTCTCTCATCCCCTCCAATTAATTGCCAAGTCCTGCTGATACTTCTTCCTATGTCTCCTGTGCCTGCCCCCTTTCCTCCTTTCATACTGCCACCCTCCTTCTCCGGTCAGCATCACCGTCCACTTGGATGACCTGATCACCAACCAAACGGGCTTCCCTGGGTGCAGCACTTTCCCACTCCAGTACATTTTGTAAACTGCAGCCCGAGTGATCTGTCCAAAACACAAAGCTGGCCTTGTCGTTCACCTCCTTAACACCTTCCCTCTGCCCATTAAGTCAAAGGTAATTCACGTTAACATGGCTTATTAGACCTCTCAGTGTGTCACCATGCTCTTCCTTGCAACCCATGGCACGCTGCAATGAACCATTTCTGTTTGCTACACGGGCCATTTTCTCTCCTGAAGGTCTTCAGAGAACAAGCTCACTCTTGTTCCCCTTATCCTGGGGCTAATTCCTATGTATCCTTCAGATTGCAGTTTATTCACCACCTCCTCCAGGAGACCAGCCTGGACTCCCAACCTATCTCTTTAAGATGCCCCTGCTACGTGCCTCCTCCAGCAGTAATCTCTACCTCTGCAATCATCCCAAGTAGCAGAGTGGGCTATAACTGCCTAAGTAAACGTCCATTTCTCCAACTCGACGGTAAGCTCTTTGAAGGCAGGAACCATGTCTGTAATTATCATCACTGAATCACCAATGCCTAGGAGAGTGCTTGGCATATGAAAGAGATCCACATACAGGAATTAAATAGAATGAAGGAAATAATAAATGTCTCACGTTATCCCTCAGCATCCCTAAAAACTAAAGAGTCATTTTGTTTCTCTTCAGCCTTATGCAGTTATTTCAGGGCTTTTCATCCATTCCTGAACAAGCCTTTCAAATGGTTGTTTTTTGCCTTTGAGATACGTTTAACATTTAATCTTGGCATGCTACATAAGGCTCATTAGCCTACTTTCTCAGCCTCATCTCTATTGATTGCTTTTTTGAAATGAAATCTATGCTTGGGTTTTCTCAAGGTCACCCTAACCTCTCGTTTCTTGGTACGCTACACTGTCACACTCATTTCTCTACCTGCAATACCTGGATATTTACTACCTGCTCTTTATGACTCAGCCCAAGGGCCATCTCCTCCCATCTCCTCTCAGAAGCCTAATCTACCTACCATGCCTTGCTCCCACTACCAGTAACAGCATTGGGTATTGGTTTTCTGCGTGTTATAGTCCCCTATGCATTCTTCTCCACAGTGTTTGCATTTTGGCTTTCTTCTCTTATAAAATCATAACTTCCTGAAGGGCAAAGAGAAGAATCTTATTCATCTGCATTTTCACCTCATCTAATACAGTATCTAGTACAAAGGGCACTCAATATCCTTTGAATAAATCATTTTCCTTTAAATGAATACATTTAAAATATATAGACAAAGAGGACCAAAAGAAACAAAAGGAAAAAGCAAGCACCAATAATTTTTTTAGTCAAATTGACACAAAGGGCTCCTATGATTCTTATGATGATCCATCTGGGTACCCCCTGCCAGGGCGGTGCCCTAACCCCAAACCCAGGGAGGAGGGCAAGGCACTCTCTTCACCTTTTCTGTGTAGCATTTTCCCATCTGCTTTCAATTGTACTTTAGGAATATTGCTTTCAGTATACAAGCCTTCAAATCATACATGTTCATAAAATATTCATCTCAGTCTGACAGAGCCTAGAAATGTTTCAGTTCTACCATTACTGCAGACTGAGGCTGCACAGCAAGACATTTGCATTACAGGCTACAAATGCTCCCTATTTTTTTCTTTAGTTCGATTTTTTTCAGGTCTGTACAGAGAAAAAATACTGATAGAGTATTGTCAGAGAACATATTACACCTCACAGACAATAATTCTAGAATAATCAGAGATTTAAAAAAATACTTGTGGTTCTTTTAGAAAATGTCAGCTTCTTAGTAGACAATGAAAAAAGACTGCCAGTGCTTTGCAGGTAACACAGCCGGACATCTCCCTCAGAGCAGTGCAGGCCTCTGGGGCCAAACCCATTTTATCTGGGATATCTACTAATGGAATCTGCCTGGGTACCAGCTGATCCGCCTGGGTGTGTTTAGCCACGTAATCCAGATTCCTGTGGACATGAGAAAGTGGAAGCGATTCTGCTCAACCACATGTGTAGAACAGATTTTGTTATAATTTTCCTCCACCTATATGTAATTCTCGACGTGTATTCAGATTCTTTTCACACACACAAACATACCCACCTATTACATTGTCTATAGCTAATCCCTTCCCCAGCAGCCTGGTTTGAAACTCTAATTAGGGTTAGCTGGCATTTGCACTTTTCCCAAAGGCAAAGTTACAGGACACTAAAGCATCTATTTCACCAACATTGCCTCTACCGTGCCTGTTCTGATAAGCTCTTAGAGGCCTAGAGGAGATGTGCAGCCAACCTGTCCCATGGAGTGGAGGTCAGGTCAGATCACATACTAGAAACCCAAACCTCAGCTTCAGAAGCACAGCTGTTTGAAGCAGCAGTGTGCTGTGGGTGGGCGCATTTTGCAGGATCTTTATAAAGGGTAAATAATAACAGGCATTAGAATTGGGGGTCTTTTGAGGGTGAGGCAAAGGTTGTGGCTCAGTGTGTGTACATGTGTGTGTGTTGGGTGTGATGCATATGTAGGGAGAGATCATAAAGCTATTCTGTTGGTTGGAAAGGATGTATAAAATCTGTATAAAGATGTGTTCAAAGGAAAGCATTTTGTAATGTTGTTAATCTTGAGATGGGAACAAAATGACTGCATTAGGAGGGCAAATGATGGAGAAGAGAGCAGAAGCAAAGTTAACAATATGGTCCTGTTGTAGAGGGCTGAAACTTTCCAAAGGCTTTGGATGCCTGGAGACGATGAAGTCTGACAGCTGAACTTGGAATGGGAGGACGAAGTAGCTAAAGAAGATTTTCTGGCTCTCTCGATCAGTTGCCCTCATGTTACATTTAAGACTCCCTTGGTACTTATACCCTGGACAACCCTCTACATATTCTTCCCTTAACTCTAAGTCTCCTTGGGGGGATGACATTCAAGCTAGTCGATCTAATCAGAGAACTCTGAGCCACATGGCTTAATTAGAAGGTCAGCTCCTTAACTTGATTGTAAATTACCTGAGGGTATGGACTGCATCTTACACCCCTTTTTTGTTGACCATTCCAGGTATAGGCTTTCAATAAAAGAATGTTGTGATTAACATTTTAAAAAGCCAGATTATACAGTAACAATTATTCTATTATTATATAGTGTTCACTTTGTGACAGAAATTGTTCTAAGTATGCTATATAATTAATTTAATTCTCACACTGACTGAATGACGTAGCACTATTACTATCTTTGTTTTACAGAGGATGCTGGGGTACAGAGGTTAAGTAAGTAACTTGCCCAAGGTCAAAGGGTCATGATAAGCAGAGTTGGGGTTCAAATCCCCAGTGTGGCTCTAGCATTAATACTTTTAAACAACCCAAGATTCAGCTTCTTAACAGACACGTGTGATTCCCTAATTCCTTGTAGCTTTTCTGTAACTGGGGGTGGGAATTGGGAAATCTAGGGAAGTGATGAGCCTTCTTAGGAGGGAAGTTTACTAATTGGGCACAACAAAGTCACAGCCTCTTTTTATTCCTTACCATGACTGCCCAGAGGAAAAAAAAGAAAAAGGAAATCAAACAACAAAAAAGACTATTCCCACTGAAGAAACCACTTTGGTCCTACAAGACTTTTTTCTTTTTTGTTTTCTTCCTTGATTGGGTCAGCCCTGGTAGATTCTATTTGGTCCCTGGTTTTCTACAGCCTCAAATACAGTAGGAGGATGGGTTTGTTTCAGGGCCAACTCATGGATCATATTATCCTCAAAGGGAAGCCAACCTAAATTTCTTGTTCCATAGTATATTTCACACCCTTTTGAGTCCCCAAATCTCCTTCAGAAGCACCAGACCTGATTCAGCTTCCAGAAGCAGAATTTGAGTAATGATCCCTTCATCCTGCCCCCATAGTGGGAAGTGAATACGGGACCACAGAAAAACAGTTAGAGAAATCACCAGTGGCCAAAGGCAGAACTGCACTGGAAAGATAGGATTTCAGGAGGGCATTATCATCAGCAAGATGAGAACAGAAAAGCATCTGGGAACCGGAGAGCAGTGAAGAGCGACTGAGCAAGGGTTCACACTGGAAAGGGAGTGGCCTGGGTACAGGTCAGGTCAGTGGAAGGAAGGTGAGGAGGTGAGGACAGGGACAAGAAATGAGAGCAGGCTGGGGCTGCAGCCACACAGGAAACACGAGAAGCTCACATTTGACAAGGGATGAAGGAAGGCAGCGATGATGTAGGGCGAAAGAATTGTTCCTAGGATAGAATTATACCAGAGTTCTGCTTCTGATTTCCAATTGCTTCACCCTGCCTCAGAATCCTCATTTCTAATGGGGCTCAGTGATAAGCCTTATCATGAAATACAGGAATATTATGCCAAATAACAAGAAATGGATTGGAAAATGTTCAGGTTGCTTCACAAGACTATTTACACAAGGTGAACTTCACCAGTCTATTGAGTTTAGCTTTAGTTACAACTGAAAATGATGGTGGCTGCAAGCTCTTTTTCCAAATTTTCTTTCTCTGGTTCCATGTATTAAATTATTTACTCAGCAGTCACCAATGACCAAGCTGCTACCCTGTACTAAGATTTAGCATTGTAAAGAGAAAAATATCATATTCTCTATGTGAAAGTTGCACACAGACGGTGTGGAAGACATACCTAAAAAGAACGAGTTAAGAAGTGCTATGATAAAGATATTAACAAAGCGTTACTTAAGGATAGGAGAGGGAGTCTTCTGGCCACTTCCCAAATATCCCCCCACCCCATAGCTTGATTAGTTTATTTCAACTGGAAAGCCCCCTTCAGAACTCTGACCCTCATCCCTGGAAATTTCTACCATTCTTCAGATCCAAGGTCAAATGCCATTTTTTTAACAAAGTAGTTTCTAATCTTAAAATTTGGAATTAATCTTTCCATTCTCTGTGCTTCTATAACCCTTTATTTATATTTCTGTTTACCCCAATTAGTTTTTTAAAAAGTATATATAATGTAGGAATATATATAATTAGATTGTAAGCTCCTCTGACAGCCAGGTGGAGGCCCAATTCATCCTTGGGTCTCCCACAGGCCTGAGCCTGGAGGCTTCTTAAATTGTTCTCAGGGCCTGTTCATTTGGAACAACTAATCTACAGTCCATTTTAGGACACTAAAGTGAGGCTACACTGCCTTCATTCTGGCAGTTGTGAGTCCTTGTTTGCACATGCCAAAACTAATTGCTTGTTTTGCAGATGCATAAAAGAAATGGCCCTTAGACCTTAATCCAATCATTCTTCCCATCTCTTTGTATTTGTAGACATAGAACAGGCAAAACACAAACCAACAACAACAATAAAAAAAAATCTTAAATCAATAAAAAAATGTTCAGTTTGAAAAGGACTTTATATTTAATTTAATTCAACATTTTAATTACAAATGAGGAAACTAAGTCCCAAGAGATTTGGATACTTTTTTGCTATCACATAGGCAGAATCATCTATATCAAATTTTGAGGCCCTTAAGTTCAAGGTTCTTTCTAATAGATCAAGTAGTTTACCTTTAATAAAAAGAAAAGGACTAGCATGATAAAAATAGCACCAAATATACAAAGAAATTCATTGAAAAGCTATGTGCATGATAGAAAAAAGTCCCTATCAGTCCATTTGTCCATTAAGAATATCATGCTTTCACTAACATTAGCAAAAATGTTTGTAGAGTTTGAAGCTTTAATTTAAAAACCTGACTTGCAATTTCCAGATCCTTCACTCTTAGGGTCTCTAATCATTCTATGCAGTTGGCAATGAAATATGTTTGGGTGATACTGATCATTAACAGGTGTTCTCAGCAGTTGTGGAAGTGAAATAATACATCAAGGCTTGTGGAGGGGTGCATGCTCACACATGTTCTCTCTCATCACGACTTAGGCAAATGGAGCAGATGCACTCAAATCTGACATAGTTTATTTGGACCCAGGTCTGCTACTACTACTGCCAGAATGCCTGCCCTTTCCTGGTCCATTCCCATGTCACTGCTTCCTCAGCCCCATTCTGGCAGATCTGACACTATCTCACAGACACCACAGGGCAGCACATGCGAGCATACACTCATGCACAAAACAGGTCTAAGCACTAAATTTAAAACTTACTGGGTTCATATTCTAAAATTCTATTTAGTATTCCAATTGTAAACAAGGAAGTGTATATGTATATGCAGGGATAGGCAAAAATAGGTTTACAGTTATAATACAAATAAATAATACCATATAATAATACAAGATTAAACTCTGTTTCGCATACCACTATAAATCTACTTTTTTGAAGATATGTACTATGTACATATGTACATCTATCTGTCCATCTCATCACAGTGATATTTAACCTCTCAGATGAAGATCCCTTAGTTTTGGGGGCTGGGGGAGGTAGAAGAGGATATAGGGAGAATAAATGGTGATGGAAGGAGACTTGACTTGGGGTGGTGAACACACAGTACAATACACAAATGATGTATCATAGCATTGTACACCTGAAGCTATATAGTTTTATTTACCAGTGTCACCCCAATAAATTCAATAAAAATGTAAAAAAAAGACTAATTAGTTTAAAAAATTCTTTGATTTGCTGCAGAGAAGTGTCTGTGAAAACTGGTTTTCAGTGAGAGACTATTCCCCCACCCCGCCATACACCACTGATCTGCACTTCCCAAGGTCCCTGTAAGGGCACAAGGACAGTGCATGGGTTTTGGAGCTAGCTACACAGAAGCTTAAATATTAGTTCTGCTATTTACTATTTAAGACAATTACTTAACCTCACTGAACAATAATTTCCTTATTTCCAAAATGAGGATATTAATACCTATCTTGGAGGTGCCAGGATTTGAGCTAATGTATGCCAGTGGGTGCTGCCTGGCTGTGCTCAGTAAATAACAGCTATAATGAAGGTGGTGACGAGGGGGAAGAAGAAGACAGGAAGGGTGGGAAAATGGTAGCCTCTACTACTTGAATATCTTTTGTATTTCTAAGCAAGGCTTGGCAGAACTCAGTTGAGCTAGCATTTAGCCAGGAAATATTAAGCTTGAGGTAGGGGAAAGGGAACTACTGATGGGGCAGGGGTGTCAGAGGGGTGACTAGCACCTAATATGTGATTTTCCCATCTTGAGCTTATATATACATATACTTCCACTGCTAAAGGGCATTTACAGTAGTGAATTCGTTATCTTTGAAAAGTCAAGTCCTTTTTTTAATAAGCAGGGTGAACAAATCCCTGTGTCCTAACTGGTGGCTAATCATCGAATTTCCAGTTACAGCAGTAGGTCCTGGCTGTTTGGAACCCCTAGCAATTCTAGTAACTGTGAGATACCCTACAGATTGCAGAACAAATGCCCAGCTCCCTTCTGGAGTCCCGGCCCAGCCACAGGTAGAGCTGCTGCTGTGGTCTCTACTGTCCAAAGTACAACAGGAAGGAGGAAGTCCCAACCTACTTTGGACATGCCCTGAAGGACAGAGCCATTTAGGGCCTGCCTAAGATGCCACTCTGTTTGCAAACACACACTCCTTACCTGTCAGACCTTACCTGTCACTTGACAAAACAATCCATCAGAATGTCTGATGACAAATGACATATTAAAAGAGGCCTGTGCGTCATTCCAGTGATGACTCTACAGGAATCAATTAAACAAGGAACAAGACCTGTTCTAAGCATGATCATCTGGCATTTCCCAAGGAGCTGTAGTCAATGGCTGATAAAGCACAAGTGATTATACTTATAAAGATTTAGCAGCCCTCTCCTTGCTCAAAAGCAGCTAGAGCTCATGAGGACAATAAACTTGGAAGACCTCCAAAATTAGAGGTAAGGAAAATGCTGCATCTGAAGTCAGCACTGCTCTTCCTCATGCATAGAAAGCAAAGATTTGGGGTTGCATGAGGTCATCTTTTAGCCACTACAAAGGCAGACTGTTCCCAGGAATGCTCAGGAGTTTGTCTGGCAGTCTAGGGCTAAAGTCAGTTGTTATGTTTCCAGGTGAGAGAAAGGATTGGCAGTAGTCCATTCTCTGCTTCTAGGAGTGCTTTCCAAGTACCAGCATCTAGGATTTTGTCCAGCAGACATGGCCAAGATCACTGTAGTGCAAATGTCCTTCCCTAGAAACCATGTTTTTACTAGCTTTGAGTGGATTGAAGAGGATCATTTAACAAATCTAATGAGAGTGATGTCAAGTTCTAAAACCTCCAGGAGAAAGACAGTAGCTGGAAGCAGAAATGCTTTTCAAGGTTGCAGTTCAAGATCAGCCAGGCAGACACCTGTATATATAGAAAAAGCTTCAAACACCACCACCTCATCACACCTAATGACTGCCTGTGACAAGCACTTGCATTCTCTATTTCTGGCTTTTCCAGCAACAATAATACGTGCTTTTTATACTTGGTCCTGGTTCTGAACCTATTCTTTAGTGCTAATCTGTTCTTTTTTCTTCAATAAGCAAGGCCAGGTAAGTTGGAAAGGAAACACTTTTCAGTTTTAATTTTGATCCAGATCTAAAATTGTTAATGACTTTTTATTCCTTACCCTTTTTCTGTAAGTGATTCAAGTAAATGCACCCCTCACATACCCTGACCCCAGCATTAAGAGGGAAATATTCTTAGAATAAGGCTATCAAGTAAAAACCAAACCAAACCAAAAAAACACAAACGATAAAAAAAAATGGTGCTTCCATTCTCCTGAGTCCCCTTTTCCAACCATGCAGTGTACTTAAATCTCTTTACAGCAGCTGCTCCAATGTTAAATAAAGTTTTTGGTTTGGAAATAAAAAGAGGTTTAGTTCAGGTCGCTGACAATTATTTTCTCAGCACAATAGAAAAGCAACCCAACCCATTAACAACACTATAATGGCAGAAGCAAACACAGTGGGAACAAGCAGGAATAGAAGAATACCTGGGATTGCCAGATGGGAAAGGGGGACGTTGTAGAGGTGAGGGGGCAGCGAGGCCATCCAGTCGGCATTGCAGACCTCCGATGATGTCTTTGTCCCGCTGGGGTTGGGGGAACAGATGCTCCCCATCCTGAGTTTCCTCCTTACCTTCCTAACTGCTAGCATCCCTCTCTGTCAGTCAACAAACTGCCCAGGCTGCGTCCAGTGCCACTCACTCAGTGATCATCATTGCTCGGGCTCTCTAGACATTTCAGGGCCACCTTTTGTCACACCAGTCTTGGCAAAAGGCCTTTCTGCCTGGGAAGACGGGGAAAATAGGTGGTTTCCTGCCCCTCCTCCCCCAGCACCCGCAGTCCCCACCCTCTCCGGCCGGCGGCAGTTCCCCTCCCTTAAGCTGCTCAGTCCGGGCTCCGTTAAACTTCTTACGTTCCCCGCTGGAGCTCAGAGAAGGTAGACCCAAGAGATAAATCTTACAATGACTGAAAGTCCGAAGACCAGCCACGCCCAGAGCTACTCATAAGACAGGTGCCTACACAGCATACAGAAATGCCGGTGGGTTTATACACCCGGGAGCCCCGGGACACACCATCATCAGCCTGATTTAGGCTTCTAGGTATGTCACTGGGCTGGCACATAAGCTGGGCCTGCCTCCTATCCCTCCTTGGCTTCTCGTCTCACACTCCTCCCGCCCTGTGCTTCCTGAAGGCGCTCAGAAGTGTAACCAGCGGCGCACGGACAGCCGGCAGCCCCGCCCCGCACTGCCGGGCAGATTTGCCGGGCAAGGAGGCCCGTGATTGGCCGCCAGCGGAGTGCTCTCGGATTGGCCCGCGCCTTTGCCCCAGTGGCTCCCGTCCCTCCCCTCCACTGCCCCAGTCCCCTCCCTCCGTTACTCCTGCCTTTCAGCACGCAGGCAGACGCAGCTGCAGAACTGCAGGCAGGGAAACTTGCAGCTTGGCATGAGCTGGATCTCAGACAGGTCTTCTTTCCTCGGGCCTTTGTGCAGCTCGCACTAGCTGTTAAATGTGACCATAAATGTTTATGTGGCCTCCACACACGTACAGATTCACACATGCACATGTACACACACGCAATGACAGTTACACAGAAAGCATTACATTTACAGTAAACCTCAATGGCAGCAGAAATACAAGAGGTGAATAGGCTGAGAAAGGTACTATATCTTATAGCTGGATGACAACATCAGGAATGGTTTGTGTTTCAACTATTGCATAATTAAGATTCACCTACACACCACTTATCCCCATTTTACAGAGGAGGAAATAGTGGCACTTTACATTTGTATTCCCGGTTTTTTTTTTTTTGAAACTTCTTCCAAATTCTTCGTCCCATTTGCTCTTCACAGTAGCCCCATGAGGCAGGGAGGGTCTCTGGTAAGACCCCCTTTTCTCAGATGAAATGGACGTCTGGGGCCGTTCAGGGAGCACTGTTTTGAAGTCTCATTTTGGAATGAGGGCAGTAGGCACTCAAACTCGTTTCCCTGCCTTCTGCAAAGTTCCTTGCTCCTTCAAATGGTACTTTCTTATGGCGGTAAACTATAGGATCTTTTATGATCTGAGAATTTAGCGCGTCAGTAATCTTAGGGACATCTTAACAAAGTGGCAAATCAGGAAAACACTCTGGCCCTGAGGGTAGGGTCTTGGAGGGCTTCGGGCCACGCTGCTCCTAAGTGACTCAGCAGGGGCTTGTAGGAGGCAGAAACAGCAGCAGTTGCTAAGACTGAAGGTTCATATAGAGATCGGTGGGTCAGCTGACATTTAATTACCAAGTGGCCCCACCTCATCTCCAAGGTAACTCCACAGAAGGCCCCAGCCACCTTTCTCTAGGAATAATTGCGCATTGCTCCCTTTGGACATCCTTATTAAAAATTTCCTCTTACAGGCTATTCTTTTTTTTTTTTTAAGATTTTATTTATTTATTTTTAGAGAGGGAAGGGAGGGAGAAAGAGAGGGAGAGAGAAACATCAATGTGTGGTTGCTGGGGGTCATGGCCTACAACCCAGGCATGTACCCTGACTGGGAATCAAACCTGTGACACTTTGGTTCGCAGGCTGCGCTCAATCCACTGAGCTATGCCAGCCAGGGCCAGGCTATTCTTAACATTCAGGTAAGCCTGCTTTTCAACCTTTTGAGCTGCATACTATTACCAACAGTTTTGTTTGTTTTTTTCCTTTTCTGGATGAGTATCCCTTGGTTAATAAAAAGTATACACTATTCATTATGTGTCTCCTGATGCTTAAAGGGTACTTCTGCAAAGTGCTCTTTTTTAAAGTGCATCACAGGATATTGGGAGTATGTAATTTAGTTGTTTGAGTCGACCAAATTTTTTTCTCCCTGGAAAATTACTCTGAAGGAATACCCCAAGAGTCACCTTTGAAACTTTCTGGGCTTACCTTGAACTTAAACTTTTAAATTCCCAAACATAAAACTTTATAGAAGCTACCCATGACAAAGAAAATGTATTTTTTAAGTGCTACTGTGGGATGTCAGTTTTGGTTTTTTTTTTCTCCCCTCCTTGTTTTTCAGCTTTTAGTGGAAGGAGTGAGCATATTAAGGAAGTATTAAACTTTAGGCTAAGAAACATCATCATGTATGAGAACTTGAAAACAAGAGGAATGGAACTACTTCAGAATGAGATGTTGTGTACCTCTGGCAGCTTTTTCAATAAAAACTACTTTATTTGCCCAAGAAAACAATTCAAAAGGAGGCAACACTTTCTCCATATATTCTTATATGAGTCCTGGAAGAAATCTTGCAAATGGAGTTAATTGAGACTTCTGGCCAAGATGGAGGCAAAGGTAGACATATTGTGCTTCCTCGCACAACTAAAATAAAAACAAGAACAAATTTTAAAACAAGAAACAACCAGAACCTACAGAAAATCAAACTGTATGGAAATCCAACAACCAAAGAATTAAAGAAGAAACATTCATCCAGACAGGTAGGAGGGGTAGAGACAGACAGTCAGGCAGAGAGGACTTATAGCAAGGTTGAGGCTGGCGGACCCAGTGAGGCAGTGGATTACAGATTGGGCAGTCCCACATTTGCATGCAGATAAACTGGAAGGAACAATTGGGGAGTGAGAACACACATCCCAGGGTTCCAGTGTGGGGGAAATAAAGCATCAAAACTCTGATTGAAAACACCTGTGCGGGTTGAGGTGGCAGTGGGAGAAACTCCCAGCCTCACAGGAGAGTTCATTGGAGAGACCAACAGGGTCCTAGAATGTACACAAACACACCCACCTGGGAATCAGCACCAGAAAGGCCCAATTTGATTGTGGGTAGTGGGGGAAGTGACTGAAAACTGGCAGAGAGTGGAGCAAGCAGCATTGTTCCCTCTTGGACCCCTCTCCACATACAGCCTCACAACACAGCAATGTGGGTTGCCCTGACTTGCCCCTTACTACCTAACAGGTGCCAAGACAAAAAATGGCCCAAATGAAAGAACAGACCAAAGCTCCAGACAAAATACAACTAAGTGACAAAGAGGTAGCCAATTTATCAGATGTATAGTTCAAAACACTGGTAATCAGGGTGCTCACAGAATTGGTTGAATATGGTTGCAAATTAGATGAAAAAATGAAGGCTGTTCTAAGTGAAATAAAGGAAAATATACAGGGAACCAACAGTGATGGGAAGGAAACCAGGACTCAAATCAGTGGTGTGGACCAGAAGAAAGAAAAAATCACTCAACCAGAGCAGAATGAAGAAATAAGAATTCAAAAAAATGAGGAGAGGCTTAGGAACCTCCAGGACATCTTTAAACATTCCAACATCCAAGTCATAGGGGTACCAGAGGGAGATGAGGAAGAGCAAGAAATTGAAAACTTATTTGAAAAAATAATGAAGGAGAACTTCCCCAATCTGGCAAAGGAAATAGACTTCAGGGAAGTCCAGGAAGCTCAGAGAGTCCCACAGCAGTTGGATCCAAGGAAGAACACCCCAGGGCACATCATAATTACATTAGCCAAGATTACATGTAAGGAGAGAATCTTAAAAGCAGCAAGAGAAAAGGAGACAAAGGAGTGCCCATAAGACTGTCTGCTGGTTTCTCAAAAGAAACCTTGCAGGTAAGAAGGGGTTGTATTTCAAGTTATGAAAGAAAGGCAAAGACCTACATCCAAGTTTACTCTATCCAGCAAAGCTATCATTTAGAATGGAAAGGCAGATAAAGTGCTTCCCAGAAAAAGTGTTCCTCATCACCAAATCCTTATTATATGATATGTTAAAGGAACTTACCTAAGAAAAAGAAGATAAAAATATAAACAGTAAAATGACAACAAACTCACAGTTATTAACAACCAAACCAAAAAAAAAAAACAAAACAAAACAAAACCCAAACTAAGCAAACAACTAGAACAGGAACAGAATCACAGAAATGGAGATCACATGGAGGGTTATCAGCAGGGGAGTGAGTGGAGAGAGAGGGGGAAAAGGTACAGAGAATAAGTAGCATAAATGGTAGGTAGAAGATAGACAGAGGGGAGGTAAAGAAAAGTATAGGAAATGTAGATGCCAAAGAACTTATATGTATGACCTATGCACATGAACTAAAGTGGGGAATGTGGGTGGGAGGGGGTGTGCAGGGTGGAGGGGATAAAGAGGGGAAAATGGGACAGGGACAACTCTGATAGCATAACCAATAAAATACATATTTTAAAGAAGAAATCTTACAAATGGAATCACAGAATCTAGTACAGTACATGACTTGTAGCAGGTGCTCAATAACTATTTGTTAGCAGGAAGGAGATGCTTGGTAAACATGCTCTGCTGGGTTCTAGGTAGTACATTAGAACAGTGCTTTTCACGCCTTAAGTGCAAAACAATCGAATCAATCATGATTGAGTTGGTCGGAGATGGCACAAGAGTCTGCATTTCAAATAAGTTTCTGGCCTTGCTAGATACTGGTTCAGACCACACTTTGAGTACAGGACCTTAGAAAGCAGGCTCATGTTTGAAGAGTTGGACTCTGTATTTCTCTCTCTTTTCCAAGATTGTATAATATTTTATATCACTTTTATAATGAAAAAATTTTGCATTAAAAAATCTAGCAAAGAATCTCTAAGTATTAGGAAATATTTTTTTCTGTCATAAAATGTAATAGAAACTAGATTATGAGTGGCATTTTTATACTATGTCATAGGTATTTAAGGAATAAATAATTCTAAAATAATCAGTATTTAGAATTTGATAGTTAATATTGTCTTACATTACTATATTATGACTGATCGAAGGAAGACAGGACTAAATAGAAGTATTGATATCTTAAAGCAAGTCATTTGTAATTAATAATTACAATCAAATGGAGTACTTATTATTTAAAAATCATTCTTATAAGTACTAGAAATAGAAGAAAGGTTAAATAAAAGTTGGTATTTAATGAACCTTATATAATATATAATCCAGAAGAAAGTCAAATATGTGAAATTACAAATTGTAATGGGAAGCTGAGTGAAAGGATAATAGAGGTACGTGTGGAGGCCAATGAAGAAACAGACATTTTGGTGGGGTAAGGGTCAAGAATGCATTATTAGAGGAGCTGGCATTCAAGCCAGGTCTGGAAAACTTTCTGCAAATGGAAAATGAGTGCAGGGTTCTGGAGTGGGTAAGAGATTTGTAGCTGAGAAAATGTAAGCAAAGCTATGACAATGAATGGAGATGTGAAAAACAGCACATGGAATAAGTGGGAAATAGAACTCATTTATCTTCATTGAATCTTCATAAGAGCCCAGTGAGTGAGTTAGGTACAATTCCTATCACTATTTTACAAAGGACACCGAAGCTTTGAGTCTCCATAACTCTGCTCAAGATTCCACAGCTAGTTAGTGGCAGAGAAGTGACCACAAATCTCTTGCTTGCTGTGCCAGTGGCTTCCCATTATACATTATATAGTATTATTGTAAACTTCGTAGGCTGTTTGTGACTGAACTATATAAAGAATTCAATTTGTTTTTCCTGTAGACAAAGATGGGTCATTGTAGGTTTTTGAGAAGGGGAATAAAATGATCTACATTGTACTTCAGGAGGACAACTCTGGCATGCTGAAGAATGGCTAGAGAAATACAGTCTTTCAGGTAAGTTATTCAAGCAAGGGGGAAGTGACAAAGCCAGCTGAAGCCCTGGCACACAGAAAACAAATACTCAGCCTTTCTTAACTGGGGAGCTTGCCTCCTCATCCCCACTTCTCATCTCCAAGGACCCATGATTCTATAGCCTCAGTGGACAGCCTAACTGCCTCTGAAATTATTTTCATCACTTGAAAGTCTCATTCGTTTGGTCATTCATTTAGTTACATAGAACCCAGCATATTTATATAAATACATCTACAACTTTTGTTTCTTTTTCTGGAATTTTTTTCCATTATTGGATCAAGGGTCCCACTAACTTGTTAAAGAGTTTACTGCAAGCTTTGCTCTCTCTTGGAGGCTACATTATATTTTGAAAGTGTCTCAGATGGTTCATTTCCTTTGGAATCTTGTCATAAATGAATAATGACGGTTCCACAGTAAACATCTAAACAACTTGCCGTTTGGTCATGTCTGATTGGCAGGGCAAGATGACCTGGATTTCATTTGATTGAAGGAAACCTAAAAGTCTCAGAGGAAATATACTGACTTAATGAGACCATGGCTGGGGCTGTCTCAGGCCCCCACATCTAATACCCTGTACTGCTTTACCTTCCAGTCTCTATGCTAGAGGGGAAAGGAATAGACCTCAAAGAATCAGAACCCAGGCATGTTTGGTCCAGGGACATTGCCTACAGGTGAGTGTGGTTAAGTGATGCTTGAAATTCCACAGTGATGTGTCATTCACATTTTTTTTTTCCTGGCTAGAGGGTGTAGGGAGGGTAAGGGACTGAAATTAGGAGCCAGGTAAATTAAACTCAGGCTGGATTTTAAGGCCATTTTTTTTGTGCCTCATATCAGCAGAGTTTATCTATCCCATCATCCCCAAACTCATTTCTGCAGTTGAAGTAAAAAAATAAACAAACAATTATGCAATAAGTATCAGTAGAATGAAGAAATGTCACCAGCATGGGTGGTGCTGGGGACACAATGACAGCGGCAACAATTAGCTCCAGGAAGAGTGACATCATTGCAGCAGCTGGGACATTCAGGAGCCTCCAAGGAAAGGGAGATGGGGAAGCACACTGACTCATGCTTCAGACATTCCTCAGACATTCCTGACATCACGTCAGAGTCAGGACCCAGGAATCCAGTCATTGTGTTGAATGGAGCTAGAGCCAAAGGATTGTGATCCATTCCCTGATTATACTCAAGCTAGTGTCTTTGAGAAACTGTAAGAGAGCTGCAGCAACTTAAGCAGGAGTCATCATATGGGTGTCACCACCTGCCCACTTGGTCTCTATGGCCCACAACTAGGATTCCACAGGGAGACAAGTAAATGGCAGCAATAACTGGCCATGAAACTGTCTCTCCCAGATTTGAAAGCTTGATGTTCAGAAAGATCTTGAGAACTGCTCTACCTTTTACATTTATTGAGCATCAGTTTTTTCTAGTATATTTTAAGAAATTTTCCTTTAATAACAATGATATAATGTTACTATAATACTTTTGAGGGGAACTATGATGAGTGATGACTGTAAAGTTAGTTTAATGTGCATTTACAGTCATATGCCACTTAGTGACTGAATAGTCCTGAGATGGGCAATTTTGTCATTGTGTGAACACCAGAGAATGCACTTCCACAAAACTAGATGGTTTAGCCTACTAGACACCTAGGCTATATGCTAAGCCTATGGCTTCCAGGCTACAAACCTGTGTGGCCTGTTACTGGACTAAATACTGTAGGTTATTGTGACACCATGATATGTATTTATGTAGTTGAGCATAGTGAAGCTACAGTTAAAAAAAAAAGATAAGAATGATGTACCTGTATAGGGCATTTACCATGAGTGGAGCTTGCAAGACTGGAAGTGGCTCTGGGTGAGTCAGTGAATGAGTGCTGAGGATCAAGGAGATTACTGTATACTGCTGTAGGCTTTATAAATACTTTACACTTAGGCTACACTAAATTTCTAAAACAACACAAGATTAAATCAATCGCCAGACAAAAAGATGCAACCAAAACACATGATAAATATATGTATGAGGTTGCTGCTGACATAACAGCATACTGTTTTACAGCAAACATTTTGATATAACTAGAAAGAACATAATCTATTGTATAATATCAATAAAATATAGTATAGTAAATGCATAAATCAATAACATAGTCATTTATTATCTTTATTAAGTATTATGTGCTGTACATAATTGTATGTGCTATGCTTTTATATGACGGGCAGCACAATTGGTTTGTTTACAAACCAACACCAGCACAACACGTGAGTGCTATTTGTACTATGATGTTATGATGGCTATGATGTCACTAAGTGATAGGGATTTTTCAGTTCCATTTTAATCTTATGGGACCACCGTCTCTCACATATGTGGTCTGTCATTGACCTAAATGTCATTATGTAGCACAGGATGTATTACTTTTCCATGGAACATATCCATACCCTCTTCCATTCCCTTTACCCATCCACCTCTATTGCCAAAATAAGTAGTTGAGAGAATATAAAGTCCTTAAAGCTTTTATTTTCAGCTAGTTAGCTAGTTACTTGCAATGTGCTTGATTTAATATGTTATGGAGCCACCTTCTGGTACTAAAGGCACACTTCCTGCACATGGTAAATTTCCTTTCAATTTCAGCCATCCTAAAACTGTCTCCACCTCACAGGCACCAGCAGGAACAACTGGGAATCTATGCAAAAATACACTTTCTGCCAAATAAGATCCTCTGAGGGTGACACCCTTTTTCCTTCCTTTTAAATAAGTTCCTGGAAAATGTTTGTGCCCTAAATTCTTTAGATCAAGACTTTGAAATGTCAGGAGCTTCCAGCCAAGATGGAGGCATAGGTGGTCACACTATACCTCCTCACACAACCAAAACTAAGGACAACAAGAATTTACAAACAAAAAACAACCAGAACAGAGAGAAATGAACCTGACGGAAGTCTGAATACCATACATCCAGTCCAGTAAGAAGGGGTGGAGTTGGAGGCCTACGGAGAGGGGTCGAGGGGTCCTGGCAGGAAAAATCGGTGGCTGGCAGATGCAGGCACGCAGGGCACAGACGGCAGTTGGTGGACCCCAGAAGCACAGGGGCAGCTGACAGACCCGGTGGCAGACCCTGGGTGTGGGAGGCAATGAGCAGACCCAGTGACGCATGCAAGGCAGCTGGCTGTCCGCAGCTGCACATTTGCGCACGGATAAACTAGGCGAAAACAGGCAGTGACACAGACTGCGCAACCCAGGGACCCAGTGCTGGGAAACAAAGCCTAAAGGCACCTACTGAAAACACTTGTGGAAGTTGAGGCTGGGAGATTCTCTCAGCCTCACAGGAGGCTCCTTGGAGAAGAAAGTACACAAACCCACCCACCCAGGAGCCAGCACCAGAGGGGCCCAATTTGCTTGTGGGAAGAGGCAAAGGGGACTGAAGTTCTAGTGAGAGTGGAGCGGGCGCCATTGTTCCCTCTCGGACCCTGCCCCCCCATACAATGCCACAACCCAGCCACTGAGGTCCCCACCTTAGTGAACACCTAAGGCTCCACCCCTCATATGCAACAGGCGTGACCAACCAAAGGAAAAAAATAACATAAAATAAAAAGGATGGCTCCAACAGAGTCAACAGCCCCAGAGCCAGTTTTTTAAGTGACCAAGAAATAGCCACCCTATCAGATGCACAGTTCAAAGGTGGTGCACAGTTCACTGGTGATCAGGATGCTCACAGAATTGGTGGACTTTGGTCATAAATTAGATGAACAAATGAAGACTACAATAAGAGAAATGAAGAAAATGCACATGGAACCAATAGTGATGGAAAGAAAACTGGGTTTCAAATCAATGGAAGGGACCAGAAGGAAGAAAGGAACAACTGAACAGAAAAGAATGAAGAAACAATAATTCAAAAAAATGAGGAGAGGCTTAGGGACCTCCAGGACATCTTTAAACACCCCAATATCTGAATTATAGGGGTACCACAAGGGGAAGAGGAAACACAACAAGTGGAAAAGTTATTTGAACAAATAATAAAGGAGAACTTCCCCAATCTGGCAAGGGAAGTAGACTTCCTGGAAGTCCAGGAGGCTCAGAGAGTCCCAAAGAGGTTGGACCCAAGGAGGAACACACCAAGGCACATCATAATTACATTACCCAAGATAAAAATGAAGGAGAGAATTCTAGAAGCAGCAAGAGATAAGGGGACAGTTACCTACAAAGGAGTTCCTATCAGAATGTCAGCTGATTTCTCGAAAGAGACCTTGCAGGCAAGAAGGGGCTGGAAAGAAGTATTCCAAGTCATGAAAGGCAAGGACCTACATCCAAGAATACTCTATCCAGCAAAGCTTTCATTTAGAATGGAAAGGGAGATAAAGTGCTTCTCAGATAAGGCCAAGTTAAAGGAGTTCATCATCACCAAGCCCTTATTATATGAAATGTTCAAGGGACTTATCTAAGAAAAAAGATAAAAAATATGAACAGTAAAAAAAGACATCAAACTCACAGTTAGTAACAACCATACCTAAAACAAAAGCAAACTAAGCAAACAAAGAGAACAGGAGCAGAATCAGAAATGGAGATCATATGGAGGCTTAGCAACAGGGAAGTGGGAGGAGGAGAGAGGGGGAAAAGATATAGAGAATAAGTAGCATGGACAATAGGTAGAAAATAGACAGGGGGAGGGCAGGAATGGTGTGGGAGATGTAGAAGCTAAAGAACTTATGACACATGGACATGAACTAAAGGGGGGGAATGTGGGTGGGAGGGGGTGGACAGTGGGAAGGGGAGTGAAGGCGGAAAATGGAACAACTGTAATAGCATAATCAATAAAATATATTTTAAAAAGACTTTGAAATGTCAATTTCTCTTAAAAGAAAAATAAACATTAGAATAGGCAGAGTAACCAATTTTTATCCACATTGTGTATAATCTTACATAATCAGAGAAGAGTATCTTGGCTCAACTGGCAGGAAAACCAACTGTTCTCCCTACTTATCTTACCTCAAATATCCTGGAATTATGAGAATAACATCAGCTATTGGGTGAACTTAGCCATAATCACTTGACCCTCAGTCACAATCAGAATGCCTTCTGTACATTCGTTTTTCATTGATCAAATTCAATCTTAAAATACATTCCTTTTAATGACCTGATTTTGCAGTTAGGGTTGCCGACATCAATTGGAAATAGCATGCTTCACATCACCAAAGGGGTAAATATCAGGGAAACTGAGAGCAGATATTATCATTTTCCCCAAACTTCTTATTAAAATTGCAAGTTTGTGCAACAGTTTTCACCAACAAATATAATTCTTTTTAAAAAACAAAGTAAATAAATTTCAATGTAAATAATAAAAACAGTGAAGTGTTTTTTCCTTATCAACTCTCTCTGAATGTTAGTGTACAGTCAAAAGTCATTAGTATATATCTTGACCTTTAAAAAATTAATTTTTATTGCATTTGTTAAAAGATTTTATGTATTTGTTTTCAGAAGGAGGGGAAGGGAGGGAGAAAGAGAGGGAGAGAAACATCAATGTGTGGTTGCCTCTCACGTGCCCCCCAACTGGGGACCTGGCCCAAAACCCAGGCATGGGCCCTGACTGGGAATCAAACCAGTAACCCTTTGGTTCACAGGCCTGTGCTCAATCTACTGAGCCACACCAGCCAGGGCTAATCTTTATTGTATTTTTTTCCACTTCAATTTTGTCCCCTTATACCTCCCTCCCCCAAGCAATCACCATACTGTTGTCCATATCCATGAATCCTTTCTCCTTTTTGCTCAATTCTTCCACCTTCCTACCTCCCCCCATACTAGCTGTCTTCATACTTTTTAATCTATGAGTCTGTCCCCATTTTTCTTGTTAGTTCAGTTTGTTCATTAGATTCCACACGTGAGTGAAATAATATGGTATTTGTCTTTCTCTGACTGGCTTATTTCATTTAGCACAATGTTCTCCAGGTCCATCCATACTGTTACAAAGGGTAAAATCTTATTTTTTTTATGGCTGAGTAGTATTCTATTGTGTAAATGTCCCATAATAGTTGTGTCCACTCATCTACTGATGGACACTTGGGTGGCTTCCATATTTTGGTGATTGTAAATAACACTGCAATGAACATAGGAGTGCTTGTGTTCTTTTGAACTAGTGTTTTGGGTTCCTTCAGATATATTACCAGAAGTGGAATCACTGGGTCAAAAGACAGATTCATTTTTAATTTCTTGAGATATTTCCATACTACTTTCCACAGTGGTGGTCCCAGTCTGTATTCCCACAAACAATGCGAAGAGTTCCCCTTTTTCCACATCCTTGACAGCACTTGTTGCTTGTTGATTTATTGATGATAGGCATTCTGACAGGTGTGAGATGTTATTTCATTGTGGTTGTACTTTGCATTTCTTGGATTATTAGTAATGTTGAGCATCTTTTCATATGTCTATTGGCCCTCTGTATGTCCTCCATGGAGAAGTGTTTATTAAGGTCTGTTGCCCATTTTTTAATGGGTTGTTTGTTTTTTAGTGTTGAGTTTGTAAGTTCTCTATAAATTTTGAATATTAACCCTTTATTAGATGTATCAGAGAATGTGTTCTCCCATTCTGTGGGTTGTCTTTTTATTTTGTTGATGATTTCCTTTGCTGTGCAAAAACTTTTTAGGTTGATGTAGTCCAATTTGTTAATTTTTTTCTTTTCTTTCCCTTGCTTGGGGAGATATATCTTATAAAATATTGCTACAAGAAATGTCCAAAATTTTGCTACCTATGTTTTCTTCTATGATTTATGGTTTTAGGTCTAACATTTAAGTTTTTGATCCATTTTGAACTTATTCTTACGTGCGGTGTAAGAATGTGGTCTAGTTTCAATTTTCTGCATATGTCTGTCCAATATTCCCAACAGCATTTATTGAATAAACTACCTTTAGACAATTGTATGTGCCAACTTCTTCTATCAAATATTAATTGGCTCTAAAGGTGTGGGTTTATTTCTGTGCTCTCTATTCTATTCCATTGATTTAAGTGTCTGTTTTTATGTCAGTACCATGCTGTTTTGATTACTATGGCCTTATAGTATAGTTTGATATTAGGTAGTATGATTCTTCCAACATTGTTCTTGTTTCTCAGTTTTCGTGTTGTTGTGTTGGGCCTTTTTGGTTCCATATAAATTTTTGAAATATTTGTTCTAGTTCTACAAAATACATCATTGGAATTTTGAGAGAAATTGCATTGAATCTACAAATTGCTTTGGGTAGTATGGACATTTTAATAAGGTTAATTCTTCCTATCCATGAATATGGTATGTGCTTCCACTTATTTGTATCTTCTTCAGTTTCTTTAGTGTTTTATAGTTTTTCAAGTATGGACTTTTATATCCTTTTTTAGGTTTATTTCTAAACATTTCATTATTTTGAAGCAATTGTGAATGGGATTATTTTCTTAATTTCCATTTCTATTAGTTCATTATTTGCATATAAAATGTAACTGATTTTTGGATATTAATTTGCATCCTACTACTTTGCTGAATTCATTTATCAGTTCTAGTAGTTTATTGGTGGAATCTTTGAGGTTTTCTATGTACAATATCGTGTCATCTGCAAATAATGACAGTTTTACTTCTTCCTTTTCAATTTGGATGCCTTTTATTTCTTCTTCTTGTTTGATTGCTATGGCTAGGACTTCCAGTACTATGTTGAATAAGAGAGGTGAAAGTAAACATCCTTACCTTGCTCCTGCTTTTAAGGGGAATGCCTAGACTTTTTGCCCATCAAGTATGATGTTGGCAGTGGGTTTGTTGTATATGGCCTTTAGGTATGTTCCCTCTAATCACATTTTGCTGTTTTTTTTTTTTTGTCGTAAATGGGTGCTGTATTTTATCAAATGCTTTTTCTGCATCTATTGATATGATCATGTGATTTTCATTCTTCATTTTGTTTATGTGGTGAATCACATTTATTCTTTGTAAATGTTATGCTAACCTTGTACTCCTGTAATAAATCCCACTTGATCATGGTGTACATCATTTTTTATGCATTTCTGTATTTGGTTTGCTAGTATTTTGTTGAGGATTTTGGTATCTATGTTCATCAGGGATATTGGCCTGTAATTTTCTTTCTTTGCAGTATCTTTATCTAGTTTTGCAATTAGGGTAATGCTTGCCTTGTTAAATGAGTTTGGGAGACTTCCCTCCTCTTGAATATTTTGAAATAGTTTGAGAAGGAGAGGTGTTAGTTCTTGGCATGTTTGGTAAAATTCACATGTGAGGCCATCTGTTTGGGGCTTTTCTTTGTTGTTGTTGTTTTTTTAAATTACTGCTTCAATTTCACTAGGCATAATCTATCTATTCAGTTTCTCTGATTCTTCCTGATTTAGTCTGGGAGATTGCATGTTTCTTGGAATTTATCCATTTCATCCAGGTTGTCCGGTTTGATGGTATGTAGTTGCTAATAATATTTTCTTACAATCTTTTGTATTTCTTTGGTATCTGCTGTTATTTTTTCTCTTTCATTTCTGATTTTATTTATTTGGGTTCTTTCTCTTTTTTCTTGATGAGTGTGGGTAAAGCTTTGTCAATCTTATTTTTCATCTCAAAGAAACAGCTCTTGGATTCATTGATTTTTGTATCATTTTTTTAGAGTCTATTTCATTTATTTCTGCTCTGATCTTTATTATGTTATTTCTGCTACTTACTTTGGGCTTCATTTGTTTTTCTTTTTCAAGTTCCTTTAAGTGTGAAGTTAGATTGCTTATTTGAGCCTTTTTACTTTTCTTTTCTCTTCCTTTCTTTCTTTCTTCCTCTACTCCTTCTTCTTCTTCTCCTTCTTCTCCTTCTCCTCCTCCTCCTTCTTCTTCTCCTTTTCTTTCTCCTTCTTCTTCTTCTTGTTTTTCTTCTTCTTCTTCTCCTTCTTCTTCTTCTTCTTTTTTATTTTTTTGAGATAGACCTGTAATACTATGAATTTCCCTCTTAGGGTTGCTTTCCAAGTGTCCTACAGATTTTGGATTGTTGTGTCCTAATTTTCATTTGTTTCAAGGTATCTTTTGATTTCTTCCTTGATTTTGTTGTTGACACATTTATTGTTTAATAACATGTTATTTAGCTTGCATGTCTTTTTATCTGTTTTTCAGTACTCTGCTTGTGATTGATTTTTAGTTTTAGAGAAGATGTTTGGTATGATTTCAATCTGCTTAAATTTATTGAGACTTGTTTTGTGTCCTAACATGAGGTCTATCCTAGAAAACATTCCATGTGCACTTGAAAAGTACGTATATTCTGCTGCTTAGGGGTGAAATGTTCTGATGATATCAATTAAATCCATTTGATCTAGTGTGCCATTTAAGGCCTGTACTTACTGTGTCCTTGTTGGTTTTCTGCATGAAGATCTATCCACTGAAATCAATGGGATGTTAAAATCTCCAACTATGATTGTATTTCTGTAGATCTCTCCTTTTATATCCATCAAGATTTGCTTCATATATTTAGATGCTCCTATGTTGTGTGTGTAAATGTTTACTAGGGTTATACCTTTTTGTTGGATTGTTCCCTTTATTATTATGTAGTGTCCTTCTTTGTCTCTTCCTATAGCACTTGTTTTAAAGTTTATTTTGTTCGTTATCAGTACTTCTACTCCAGCTTTTTTTTTCTTTTCCATTTTCAGAAGATAAATTTTTTCCATTCCTTTTAGTTTAGTTTAGTTTTTCCATAAACTTTTAGTTTATGTGTATCTTTCACTATGAGATGTGTCTCTTGGAAGCAGCATATATATGTGTCTTGTTTTCTTATCCATTCAGCTACCCTATGTCTTTTGGTAGGAGCATTTAAGCCATTTACATTTAAGGCGATTATTGATAAACATGTATTTGGTGCCACTTTATTGTTAGACTATTTTCCTTTTTTTTTCCTTTCTCTTTTTCTTCTTAAAGCAAGCCCTTTAATATTTGTTGAAGTACTGGTTTGGTGTTAACATACTCCTTTAGCTTTTTATTGTCTGGGAAGCTCCTAATTTCTCTTTTGATTTTAAATGATACCCTTGTTGGGTAAAGTAGCCTTGGTTGTGGGTCCATTTTTTTTTCATCGTCTTGAATATTTCATGCCATTTCCTTCTGTCCTCAAATTTTCTATTGAGAAATCAGATGACAGTCTAATTGGTGCTTCCTTGTATGCAAATACTTGCTTTTCTCTTGTGGCTTTTAAGATTCTCTATTTCTCTTTTGGCCTTGACATTTTAGTTATGATGTGTCTCAGTGAGGCCTCTTTGGGTCCAATGTTTTGGAACTCTCTGTGCTTTCTGGACTTGTATGTCTTTTTCCTTCACCAGATCAGGGAAGTTTCCAGTCACTGTTTCTTTAAGTATATTCTTAATCTCTTGCTTGCTTGCATCTCCTTCTGGTATTCTCATCATGCAGATATTATTTTACTTCATGTTGTCCAAAATGTTTCTTAAGCTCTCCTCATTTTTTAAAATTCTTTTTTCTTTTTGCTGCTCTGCTAAGTTTTTTTTTTCCACCTTGTCTTCCAATCACTGATTTGATTCTCTACTTCATGTAACCTCTTGTTTATTCTTTCTGGGGTATCATTTCTTTCAGATATTACATTCTTTATTTCTGACTGGTCCTTTTTATTATGGTTTATATGTCTTTTTCATGCTGTTGAGTATCCTTATAATAATTACTCTAAACTATTTGGTAAGTTGCTTGCCTCCAATTCTCCATTGTTCTCAGGAGAATTCTATTGTCCTTTCATTTGCGGTCTGTTTATTTGTTTTGACATTTTGGCTGCTTCTTCTTATTTTCCCCACCTTAGTTGTTAAAATAATCAGCAGCCAGGCTTAAATGCCAGCATGTAGGGCAGAGCAGTTCCTGCAGGCAAGGTTACTACTTCCCCTCCTGCTGATACCACTTGGATACCAGTGCTCTGCCTGAGAAAGATGGCTTCTACAATATGGGGAATGACACAGCACCGGGTGGCTGTTCCTTCAGTTCTTTCTCCAGAGCAACCAACCTCAGACTCTCCTCATGTGTGTCTAATCCACTGTGCCCTCCTTCTGCCAGAGTCCAAGGTAAATGGCTACAAATGAAATTTTGTGTTTTAGCCCTTTAGAGGCTCTTTGTATCTCTAGCCATTTCTCCCTAGCAGACAGAAACCACACTGTTTTTCACAGCTGAATGTTATTCTGCTTCCTTTCCTGGCTCTGGTGCTATAGCCTGGGCAGCCCCGCTTGGGGTTTAGACCCCCCATTTCTCAGGGGGAATATCCCAGTCACTGAAATATCCCTCCAGAACTTCAGCTGCTGCCTATGGGAGCCCAGCCAGCCCTCCTGACTCCCTACCAGTCATGTTGTGGTGAAGTGGTTTCTTCTGTCTGTTCTTGGTTATAAGGCTTCTCTCCAACTAGTATTCAGTTATTTAGGATGCTTTCTCTACAATTTAGTTGTAATTACAGATTGGTCCTGGGAGGTGGTTAGTGTAGCTGCCACTTACTTTTCCACTTTCTTGGATCTCCCTGTATTTTGGCCTTTTGATGGTTTAGTTTCAAATGATTCTGGTCTGCTTAAATCTCTGCAGCCAATCCTCCAACTTAACACCTGTCTTGCTCCACCCCTCCCAAACTGCTGAAATGGTCATGGAGGAAGTCATGGCTTATCTTAACAAGCTCTCTGTGCCCACAGCTTCTGCTTCCTTTTAGTAGCAGAAGTAAAAGAGAAAGTAAAGTTTATCCCACATATCTTTCTCTTTTAGATAAGAGTAAAGATGCATGTTCTAGAAGTCAGTTAGGCAAAACTATGCAGTAGGGGAAGAAGTGAGTCCCTGTGACTGGAAGCATCAGCACCAAGTTTGGCAACAAGACCGTAACTGTGTATAAAGGATTGAAGCATTTGATGGAAGACTGAACTAGATCGGCCTTGGAGGTCTCTCCAAACATATTCTTTTTTTCTCTCCTTCAGCTGTAGAACTGTATTTACACAGTTAAGCCTTTCCTTCCTTTCCTGTTTATTACCTTTCCTTATGCAAATCTTTAACTTCTTTTGCTGGAACTTGGACTACTAGAACATTGTGTGCCTAAGTATGGACCTGATATTCCAAAATAATGCTGCTGCCAGCAAAAGTTTGAGATAGTGGTTTTTAGAGTAGTTTTCTAATAAAGCTTTTATGTTGGCCACACACTCTAATCTCTGGGGCAGATCAGATTTTTCTCTAATCCATCCACATATTCAGAACCAAGGATGAGATGCTCTGACTTCAGGAAGCCAGCCTCAGAAAACACTTAGTAAAGTTCTCAGAGTGAGAAGTAGGAATGGCCTGCATGGGAGTTGCCTTTCTGTGCCCCCAACACCTTCACAGTGGTAGCACTGGTGTGTGTCCATTCCTAGGGCAGAACTTCTCAAGTCTTCTACCTGAAATATCCTAACCATGGACACTGCCCAGAGCCCCATGTTGCAGGCGCTGGTCATGGCATTGGTTTTAAGAGGCATGGTTTGTTTTTAAAAAATCTCTCTCTCTAAATACACACACACACACACACACACACACATACATATGTGTATACACATATGCATATGTATATTGTATATACATATACACATATATGTATATACCTATATGTATATACAATATACAATATGTATATACAATATACATATTACACTTTTGTTATATGACATTTATATAAAAACAAAATTGGAATGAATTTGTAATATATATGATTTCACTGGAATAAAATTGAGTGTCTAGATGAACTTTGTCTATTCTGTGGCTGTAAGTCCTCCTTGGATCTCATCCATATTTCTGGGTAGTCATGATCCCTAATATGTAAGTTTCAGATGTGAGGAAAAAGGATAAAGAATCCAATTAGAGTTAACCTCTCTTGGTTCACTCATTCTCTGATCCAGTTCAGCAAGGAAGAAGACTGCAGGTGGTTTTGGGTTTGAAAATCAGAATCATGTCTTTTTGTCTAAACCTTAGGCAACATGGGGAACTAGCAGGTTAAGAATCATGGATATAGGCTAAATTTCTCTTGCCATCAGAGGCATGTCTATATTCTTAAAGAGAGTAGAAAACCAAAGACTCCCTATCTAAGACTTAACTCTTTTCCCTTGACTTTATTAGGAAAAACTTCACTTGTGCCTGTCTTACTACCAAATGTAAAATAGCATAGCCTGACTGACCAATTTTCAAGAAGGAGTGAGAAGACCGAGGCCTTTGTTGTAGGTCTAGAATAGCCACAACAATCCTTTGACCTGTTGACCTATCTGCTCTTACTCTCAGATTTAGACCACAGTTCCTCACTTGGCTAACTAGTATTTTTTATCCTTCTCCAGCTTTAATGAGATGTAATTGACATATACCATTGTATAAGTTAAAGATATATAATAGGATGATTTGATACACATATATATTAGGAAATTCTTATCATAATAAGGTTAATCAACACACCTTTCACTTCACATAGTTACCATTTTTGTTGTTGTTGTTATGGTGCAAACACCTTAAAATCTATTCTTTCAGCAACTTTCAAGTACATAATACAGTACTGTTTACTATAGTCACATTGCTATGAGATCCCCAGATCATATTCCTCTTATAACTAGAAGTTTGCACCCTTTCAGCAACATCTCCCCACTCCCCCACTCCCCAGGGTGTTTGTGTTGACTTCTTTTATTCTTCACTGTTTCTCTGGATCTGGTTTTTACTTCACACCAGTGGATACTGCCTGATTCTACCAATCTGAGTGAAATGTTAAAACTGAGCTGCAGGCCTGTTCAATCTAAGGCATCTGGCAAACCACCCCAATTTAGGTCCCAATCTCCGAGCTTAACTGACCTAATAAGAACAATATGAAGAATATATATAGATGTGAAATGGATACAATGGTCTGTGCCGTGGGCTAACTAAAAAAAAGCTCAGCCTGTCATATTCAGTGAGAGACAATCACCCATTTTTAGCTAAATTCTCTTTTCCACAAGGCCTCTTTTCTTTCTCCCATTCACTTATTCACCATCATTTGTCATTGGTGACACCCATCACCCAATACTTAACTAAGCATGAACTTGTCCCAGGACTCACTTTCCCTCTAGGGGTGCTGACATGTGCAAAGTAACCTCATGCTCTTGAGGACATTCTAATCCAGCAAAGGAGTTCAGGGCCTGAATGTGCTTAACTGGCCACGACACTGTAAGTTTTGATTTGAATATTATACCAAAGCAACAACAGCAAACTAAGAAGTTGGGTTTCAGTAAAATAGAGTGTACCTTCAAATTAAGGATTTGTTGAACAAATACATATTGGTCATCCTTTACCAATAACTTGAAGAGTGCTGCATAAAGTTCTTTAGGAGGAGAAGGGGCGGTGATTGCTGAGCCTTCTGCCTCCAGGTAGGGAAGATTTTATTAGGAATTTGGAAGGGAGCTGCGCCCACAATTGCCCTCCTCCCACCCACTGTGGGAGATCTGGCTGCAGGGACTGCTGTGGACCTCACACTGTTTCCATAGTTTCTAATACTGTGGTATAGAGCAAAAAACACTGCCCAAGGGTGTGAGGAAGAACTGAAGTCTTCTCACGGGTAAAGTCTGGAGAGACTCAGCTTAGTCTCCTTTGATATGAAATGGTTTAATGGTGGAGGAAAAGCTTGCCCTGGAGTCCTGGGAAAATCAAAGGGCTCTATTCATTTCCTTAAGAAAGAAAAATTGATTGAAGTTTTGGTGGCTCCCAGCCAGTACCTAAGGCAGAATAAGACCCAGAAATGAAATAAAGATAGAACACTTGCAGGATGAATTATCATTTATTTTCTTCTGAACTTTTAGGTTAAGTAACATCAAGAGTCTAGAGAAAGAAAATGCCCTTAAATAAACAGATTGCTGCATCCTGTAATACGTTTAAGTGTTGCAATATTTTTAAAAAATAGGTTGGTTTCAAGTCAAATTTAGTATTATTTACTAGTGTTTTACTTAAATACTTATTAAACTTTCTATTTGGAAATAATTTCAAACTTTAAAGAAGGTTGAAGAGACAGATATAGGAAAGATAGGCATATATATGAGGAAGGACTCCCCAAATAAAACGGAATTTATTTATGAACATTTGTGTATTTATTTGTATATGTTTAAAGTTCAGTCACCAGCAAAGTACTTGCCATTTGATGCACTACACCTACTGAGACTTTTATTTCCCATCACTCAAAACAGCTTCTGAACTTGTCAATTTTGATGCCATTTAGTGCTTCTGCTATTTTTTGTTTAACCTCTTCCACATTGGGAAAATGTTTTCCTTTGAGGACTATTTTATTCAGGGAAACCAACAAACAAAAAAGTTACTCAGGGAGAGATCAGGTAAGTAGGGAGGCTGGGGCATGGGGGTCATGCTGTTCTGATCAAAAACTGAACACTCTGTGTGGTGTGGGCAGGTATGCTTGTAAATCACCATCATGAAATGGGCAAATGTATTGCATGAGTCTCCAAAAAAAAATTCACTGAAGCAAATCAATAAATTCAAAAAAATACAGTTGGGCAGCTGATGGTGATTGGGAGAACTGTGTGAGGTCCCAAGGTACCTGCTTTGAAGGGGACAGAGGGGTCATTGCACTATGTACAATATTGCTTGTATCTTGTATATTTTCAATAAATATCTCTATTTTTCATAGCACATGGTTGGATACCTTCTGAACAGACATACATATGGTTATGTATAGTTATATATACATATAACTACATAGTTATAATATCTATACACTAAATAATAGTATAAATATGTACATACAGAGGCATAACTATTTAAATAGAGATAGATATAGATATGTGCATACATATATATACATCTGTGCATACATATACACATATAAAGAAATATTCCATTTTTTCAAGAGGTTCTGTTAGGAATGGGTGTTGAATTTTACCAAATGCTTTCTAAGTATTTATGGAAATTAATCTTACATTTTTCCTCTAGATCCCTATTTATATAGTACATTATATTAATATACTTTCTACTGTTGAGCCCTCCTTGTATTCCTGGTATAATCCTTAGGTGAGGTTTTCAAGTCCCATCGCTGTGTCTCAGATGTCAGGGTCTCTATTGCATTGCCTCTGCCTCTACCGATGGTCTCCTTTTTGAAGCCATTGAAAACTATTTCTCACACTCTGTCTCTAGAATAAAGCCCTCTTGTTTATTCTTTTCTCTTTTTTGTACATTCTTTTATTTTCATATGTTTCAGCCTGTACTATGTTTATTTGTTTAAATGTCTGTCGCTCCCATTAAACTCTATAGTCACTGAGGGCCTGCAGTGTGGTTCTTAGATATTTTTTATATCAGTTTCTTGAGTGAAATCTAAAAACCCTAAACTGGCTATCTAAGAGTTACCAGGAGCAGTGCTTGTCATACTTTTCCATTAACTAGCCACAGACATTAGAATTAATCCCTATTTATAATTATGTTAGATTCAGATCTCTAAGGCAGCAAAGCATGTTCCTCTGTATCAGTGCAACAGCTTTATATATAAGAAAAGTCTGGTGCCATCTAACCAAGTGGTGCAAAATAGTTCTGTTATCAGTAAATGGAGGCCAGAGGTTTGAGGACTGAGGGTGTGCAGCTGGTCAAAGATTGCCTTTGGGAACCATTGGATGTCATGGCAAGGACATCAGGTTTTTCAGCACAGTGTCAGGCTGCACTTCTGTGATGTGTGAGGCAGTGTTGCCAGGGTAACAGAGCATGTGACTTGTGGACACTCTGCTCGCAGCAGGGAGCTGACAGAGCACCAGGGGCACACCTCATGTCTGCACGATGGCAACATGGGGAGGTTCTTACACTGAACATGCCCAAGGCTGGCAAGATAATTGGTTAGAGGAAAAAGCCCTCCTTCTCCCTTCCAGTACCAGATTGAGTGTGGGAGCAGGGGTGGCAGGCACATGCACCATCGAAGTCAAAATGATACAGGGAGAGTTGCTAGACCAAAGAGGCCTGTCAGTCTAGCCTGGGGAAAGAAGGGATTGGTTGGGAGGTGGACCCACTTGAAGTGTGTGAAAGTTTGAGAGGTTGATTGGTCATTTTGAGAAACACCTGGTCTGTCCCACACCCAAGCTAATATAAACTGGGGGGAAAAAAGAAATGCATTCTTGCTTGGACCTCTTGTTTGGGACCTGCACTTGCATGGTGTTTGGGACCTGTTCTCTCCATGGGCCACAGATGGCCTTAGCAGCCACATGGCCCATGACTTCCAGGAGGGAATTTTATTTCTCTCTCTCTTGCTAACCTGGTGAAGAGTGAGCTGGTGCATTCATGTGCTCTCTCCTGGGAGCGCGCGACCTTGTGGACTTTGCAGCTGCATGGCCCACAGCCTTCAGGAGGGATCTGGAAATGGGCAGCTGCCAGGAACAACCAAAGCTGCCTGGATGACCCCTTGGCAGCTGCCCGTGGGTCCCAAAGGATGTTAGTGTAAAATGAAGCAGGAACACAGGGCACTGGCTTCCATTTTGGTCTTACTGAGTATCGCTGGACTTTGTCTGGGTTTTGTGTAAGAAATGAGCTTTGAGACAGGGAGTCCGCCATACTCCCAGACTGTGTAGCATCTGAATAAAACTTTTCTTTTTCACCACCAACTGCCTCACAAGTTTGGTTTGGTAACAGTTTTACTACATAATGGAACTCTCAAATCGCCATTCCTCTTCTTGTTCAGCATTACCAGATATTTCTGTCTTGAAGAGAGAAAGTGCAGAATAGAGAGGGTAACTCTCATATATGGTACTTGGGTTTTCAGTTCCTCTATCAAATTTCTCTTCATGGTTCATGTAACTGTCGTTCCATACCCTCCACTTTGCCTCGACAGCAGTTTTGAGTATTTTCTGACACTAGATGAATGGCATAATACTATACTCAGTTTTATTTGATGGTATGACTTCTTTAGACAGAAATTGGAGCCCCGTCTGACAGATCCCAGGGCGAATGTGCACATGTTCCTGGCATTTGCCAAGGGTAGCTGGATGCAGCCCTGCCCATGTTCTCCCCTTTATGTTGTGATCCTGGGTTTGTTTCTCTTCCCCTTTATTGTCCTCAGTGTCCTGCCATATAATCATAACCTCACAGAGCCTTTGAGCAAACATGAGGAATCTGAGTGAGCAGACCAAGTAAAGAATATAAAAGAAGTTAGAAGGGTACAAAGATGTTGGTTGAGGAGAAAAGTTCATATCCTCTTGTTCTCATTCATATGTTAATTTGTACCCAACCAAGGTCAAGGCCCATTACAGAAGCCCTGAACAGGGCTTAAGAGTAATTTCAAAAGTGTTCCCTGGATCTGACCTTGTCTAATGTCATATTGTCCTGCTCTCTGGTTACATCTTCCTGGTTGCAGTGTGGAGACCTAGTAGTAATCACAGAATCCAGGGGAAAAAACCCCATTTGCAGGAGCTGGGAAATAAAATGTCTTGTTCCCACCATCTCAACATGTGTTTCTGGCTGGAACATCAGCCCATTTCTGCCAGTTAATGTCCTTTTCTCCAGTAGTGGGAACTTTCATTCGCCACTTCAGCTGTCTCTCTGTTGGATACTCAAGCTTCAGCTAGTTGACACGGCAAATAGTGCTGTTGTCAAAAATTCAAGCTATGTATGTCAGCCCTTGGAGAATAAGGTTTCTGTACTTCTGCAGATTCAACCTTCAAGTTCAAGCCAAAGCCACACTCCTAAGTCGGAGTTCCAAGAGGGCTGCCTTCCTGAACCTCTTCTGCTTGGAGCCTCTGAGGCAAAGTCAATTTCATTATCTCTGCCCTTAACCAATTTCTGTAAACTTTCTTTCCAGCTTCTGACCTTGATTATTCCCTTTTCTCTTTTCTTTTTATAGTCATTTTTTCTCACTTTCTTGACCATCCTACCCCTAGGGCTCAATTATTTCTACTTTTTCTTTTATTTTCTGTCAACAGTTTTGGGAATATACAACCTGTGTATGAAAAAAAATCAATATTTACTTAAATTCACACAAAACAGCTCTGATTTGTAGTAGGATGAGATACAAAAGCAATTAAATATCATGATATAATGAAGATTTATCACACTCTGGACTGGAAATCAGAGAGCTGGGTCATCACTTTAGCTCTATCAATTCTAATTCTGTGACCTTGGGCAAATCAATTTCACAGAGACTCTAACTCCTTATTTGTAATGTGACCTGTAATGCACATCCTGTTTAAATGTTTTATAATTTTAAAGATCTGTATTGCAAAGTTAATTTGATTAGGCCAACCATATGTTCTATAGTTGAAACAAAATTTATGCTGAATCAAAGAAAACACTATTTTTGACTAAGGCACACACATATTTATTTAATAATTTATCCTAGGCATTTTCACCTGAGCAAAAATATGCCTACCTCTGGTCTTCAGTGTATAGGTTAACTATTGCTACAACAATGCTGTGTAACAATCTCACAATTTCAGTGGCATATAACAATGTTTAATCTGTACATTTTTGAGGTAGACTGGATGTTGGCTGATTTAAATTGAGCATGGCTTGTGTAGTTCTGCTTTTCTTTTTTTTTTAATGATTTTTAATTTATTTTTTATTTTTAGAGAGGGAAGGGAGGGAGATAGAGAGAAAGAGAAACATCAATGTATGGTTGCTGGGGGTTATGGCCTGCAACCCAGGCATGCACCCTGGCTAGGAATCGAACCTGTGACACTTTGGTTTGCAGCCTGCACTCAATCCACTGAGCTACACCAGCCAGGGCTTAGTTCTGCTCTTCTCCATGAGTTTCTCATCTTCCTGGAGCTAGCAGGCTAGTTGAAAATGTTCTTAGGGTAATGGCAGAGAATGAGAGTGTGTTCAATCATAGGAACACTGTCCAGACTATGGGTAGATCATATGCATGATATTCATTGTCCAAAGCAAATCACATGGCCAAGCCCAAAGTCAAGGGATGCTCATGATGTGGGTGCGTGAGAAAGTGAATAGTTCTGAGCAGTCTAACACTCTGTGCTTTGGAAATGAGTGGTGGAAATGCTTATATGTGGCTTCTTCTCAATGAAAATAAAGGCAGTGATGAAGACATACAGAAACCTTAAGGATTAGAGTCTACTGTTACTACTTTTCCTGCTGTGGACCTAACTGAATGCATTTCTAGAGAGGAGTTGCTAGTTTGAGGCAGACATTATGAACTTACTTGCACACAATTTCAAGTTGCAGGTAAAAATGTCATTGTAGACAAATGAGAGAGGTCAAGATCATAGCACTGCCTGAGAAGCATTGAGAGCTCCTTTAATTTGCAAGTTTGTAAAAAAATTCCTCTGAACCACTGACTGAGTATTCCTTCGTGGGTAAGCACCTGCTCACTCCAATCAAGTTGGAGATGATTTTGCAAATGCTGACGAGGACTTATTTATAAAAGCAAAAGAATGTTGCTTCAAAAAGGAGCTAATGCAAAAACATTGTGAGGCACCTGTTATATGATAGATTAAAAATCACATGATTTATTTTGTATTTATGTATGTAAAACTGTCTATCCCTTTACTGAAATAATCTAAACATCCTTCAGCTCTGCCACTTTTTACTCCAATACCTCCACAATGATTACACAAGCTCCAGATGATTAAGTTGTGTTAAATAAAAATAACTACTCATGAAGCAATAGTCATGTATTAAGAAGTGAGTCTATTTGTTTCTTGAGAACTAATGAGAAATTTAGGGCAGTTAAGGCAGGCTGGCAAGCATTAGTTTATTTTTTCCATTTATTGGGCTCTGTCAGAAGTATTTATGATCTCATATAGTGTCTGTGGGTTGGGAATTCAGAGGAGGCTGAGCTGGATTGTCCCAGATCTCACAAGGTCCCAGTCGAAAGATCAAATGAGGGTATAGTTATCTGAAGACTTGAGTGGGGGCTGGGGGAGCTGCTTCCAAGATGCCTCACTCACATGGCTGGCTAGATGATACTTGCTGTTAGCAAGAGACCTCAGTTCTTTGACAAGTGGGCTTCTCAATAGGGCTTCTTAGGTGTCCTTACAGTATAGCAACTGGCTTCTTCCAGAACAAGTGATCAAAAAGAGGTCAAAGCAGAAGCTACAATATTTTATGACTTAGTCTTGGAAATCACATTTGGTCATTTCTGCAATATTTTATTGGTTATACCAGGCCTGGGACTTGTACTCACTCACAAGATTGTGTAAGTGCATGACTCTGAGTGTAAATGTGTTCTTAAATTTTACACCTTTGCTGCCTTATTTGCCTTAATCTAGTCCTGACCATCTGTACATGTCAGCTGTACTCAGAGTCAGAGGGGACTACATAAAAAGCAAGAATCATAGTGAACATCTTGGAGGCTGGCCACCACAAGAGTTAAGCACTTAACCAAGATTTTAATCAGTGAGAAGGGACTTCCTCTCATTCAGCTGCTTTCAACTTTGACTCATCTGAGAATGCGTATGTCTGGGCCTAACTTGATGGATATTCTGATTAAGTTGATCAGGAGGGACAGACATGACATCAAAAAAGTTCTCCATGTTGTTCTCATGTGCACTCAGGCATAAATACACTGAAAATGAAGTAAAGGTTCCTCTTGAGACTAAAGTTCATACAGAATTTGTTATCAGCAACCTCTGTTCTTCCCTCTGGGAGCAGGGGTGTGTGGCAAGGTTTAGAGGAACAAGGGGTATCAGTAATTTATTCACTCACAAACTGTTGCTGAATCCAGAGCTGGTCAGGCTGATGAGGTTTCTTTCTTTACCACTTCTGTGTTCTGTTTGAAATGTTTTATAAAAGATTGGTAGAAGCAGGGTTAACTCATCAATGCTAGTCTGATTTGAGGCTCTTTATTTGTTCCAAGACATATCAGAACAGGCACATTGAATAAACAGAAAAGTCTCCAGTGAAAAAGAGAATAATGGGAATTAAGTGAGTTAGATTAGCATTAGGCTGTCTGTTTACTTGTATAACAGTTTCCCAATGGTTTGACACACACACATGCACATGCACACACACATGCAGAGGTAAAACTGAGAATGAGATCACTCTTAGCTCATGTAATTTTAGAGCCAATTAAAGGTTGTATCTACTAGGCTACTTGGCTGTTGCTAGTTATCTCATTGGTCCTTCCACATCCCATGGGGCAGGATCCTGGGCTGAACATAATGGGAGAAAAGGTAAATGAGGATTGGAACCAGGGTTCTTGCAAAGAATATTCTGCTTTCCTCCAGTGAAAGAAAATAAACAGCAGAATTTCAATATAAAGACAAATTGCACTTTCCCATTCTTTGGAGCTCTTGCTAGAACTTTATGTTCTTAGGGAATGCGACAAACCTCAGAGATTATCATGTTTTTGGCAAATAGTTTAGAAAGTTGGCAGATGCCCATAGAGAAAAAGGTCTGGTACGAACATATGCTTGAAACCATTGTTGTCACTGCAATCAGATAATTAAAACAAAGAATAAAAACACTGCAAGTATTTTTAATGGCAGCCGCCTAATTTGCACTTCTTACATAAGCAAGAACATTCCTAAAGACTGCATTGGGTGTCAGCAAACATACCCTCTCACTCTTCTTTAAAGGCATACACAGCTGAAAGGGGATGAGTTACTGGGAAAACAGGTCATTCTCTTCTGACATCCATTTCAGCTGCAGTAGAGGCTTGGTTAGGGGTGAATATTTAATAAAGCAAAAGATTGACCTCAATAGGATTCTAGCAGAGTTTCATTGTATGGCAAAGTCTCAAAGAACTAGAGTGTTTCCATCTCGTGACAGGGCAGATCACTTCCAATGGACTCTTGAATGCAAGTGTACTTGATGGGAGGTGGTGGTGGCTTGAAAGGTGGGGGTCTTTCCATGCTAGGAAGAAAACATTGTTCATTCAATACTAAGAATGTGAAAGAATGTGAGGGGGTGATATATTTACATATATATTTATCATATATATCACATATATGATAATCATAATATTACATATGGTATATATATTCTTTTAGAGTAGGAAACAGAAAGAAGAAGAGACATGCCTCACTAGCTCTCAGAATTTTCTTGGTATAACCTTCTGCTTGGTAGTTTTATCATGATAATATCTTTAATTAATATTATATGGTAATTTTATAGTTTTCAAAGCATTTTTATCATAACATTACTTAATTTGTATCTAGAGATTGAATATTACTGTCACTATTCCACAAAATGAGGCATAAAGGTTTTAAGCAACTTGCTCTACAGAACCAGACAACAATTCAAGTCTTTTAACCAAAACCTGTACTCTCCATGGCAACTGCTTCTTAGTAGAAGTGTTTCTCTTATGTGGGTTTAAACATTCCTCCAGACAAAATTTTAAAATTCTGGGGCCAAAGATGGAAACTTTTCAAATAATTCCTTTGCCAACCATACCCCCAGACTTCACCCACCCACTCATTGTGTGCTGTGGGGATCTGCTTGAGGTGAGAAGTAAAGCTCTTCTGAATCCCTGAGTTGGTTGGTGCTGGATAGATAATGCCAGAACCCCTTCTCTTTAGGCCAGTGAATACTCTTAATACCATCTTTGCATAAAGTACTGTTCATTGGTACATAACTCATCTCTTGTCTGAAATGCCTCAAGTATACAGGCGAGTGTGGGATTCAGATACACAAATGCTCCAGTCCTCTTGATATTAGAAAACAGAAATGTATCTGTGAGCAGATTTGTGTCCATGATTCAAACACCTCCCCCTCTTGTGTATCAATCCATAGCACCTTACCTTCTCCAGGTCTCTCTCTCACATACATTTATCAAGAAATTGTTTCTCATCTCTATATAATACAGACATTTGACTACACAATAACCACAAAAAATCATTTCAGATTATCAGACTCCCATTTTCTCATTCTAATATATAAATTCCCAATGACTATTACCTGGTTTTCTGATGCTTTAGTGGAGATAGTATTTATCAAAAAGTAGATAATATTCTACTTCCATTTGAAAAAGAAATTTGCACTTCCATTTTTTTCAGGTAAATTATGAACTTCTCAAAATCATATGGTGGCCAAAGTAGACTACTTGGATAAGAATCCACAATCTCTGACCACTGGTTTAGTCCTTTATTTACCATGAAGCCCTCTCTGTACATGATTATAGTCTTCAAGGATACTCTCAGACAAATAGGGGAAGGTAGTGCGCAATGGTCTATGTTGCCTTCAGCAGTAGTCATAAGATACGTGGAAGATCAGCCCTATGTATTATGAGGGTCCCCTCTAATCATGGCCTAATCTGGGCTGATCCAAAATAACCAAGTCAGAAAAGTGAGGCGTGACCTAACATTTCATTTCAGATTGTTGATGGGAGGGAGAATAGTTCTGGAAAATGTTTCAATAAGACAAAGAAGGGGAAACCAACTGCTTATTTTCTGTTCCCATTGGGGAAAAAGGACAAGGGCAGTAAAAACTTTCTGCTGAAAAGTAGCTGGAAATTTCTTTAAATTACCTTTCTCACTCAATTTCACACTTGAGCATCTAGGCCTGGCTAGGCCTAGGCAGTTCAGAGATGCATGAAAATGAAAAAATAATGAAGATTAAAAGAAAAATCATTTTCAATTTTGAGGTAAGGTGAGGCTCAGTTTTTGTTTCCTGCCCAGTGACTTGTTCCATCTGCTGAGTGTCGTGTTCCAGCCAGAGTGGGCAGAGGGGATACCAAGTCAGAAGTTGTGTATCTAGTCCCAGCTGTGTGGGACTGCTGTGTCGGACTGCTGGGAAAGCTGTCTGACCTCTTTGAGATTTATTTCCAGAGTTAAATATGAGAGGGATTCATCAATGTAGGAATGATATTTGCAGTACTGAGTGAACAGTGCACATTGAAAAAGTATCTGTTTCTGCATGTCTTAGCATCATACTCACATTTCCTGTTGGTACTGACACCATTTCCTCATTCCCAGACCAAATGGTACCAGGCAGAAAAAGAGCAAAGCCGCTACAATCACTGGCCAGGACATTCCATCTTTGGGCTTATTAGCCACAACACCTGAGAAGGGCATAAAGAGAGAGGAATATTAATGCCAAACTTGGGCCACTGGAAACCAGAACTAATTGAACTATTTCTCCTACCTGACAAGTATTTTATGCAAGGGCCATGGAATAGTCCTTGACCACAGTTGTGTTTTGGGATCATATCTATGCCTTGTTGTAATTTCTGGTCCAGCATTTACACTATTACATTTTTACATGAATGTCTTTCTTGTTCGAATGTTCTACAACTGATATTTTCCTTCATTTTCCCAAGGCCCCAGACAATTCCTGACATATAGTACCCAATGAAATGTTATTTGCAGGAATGAATAAATGAAAATAATAATCTATAAATTTGTTTTCCAAATTTACTGCAGTGAAGAAAACTTTACTTGTAAAACAATGGTTTAGCATTGGATTTTCTTATTCTCGAAGGACTCATTATATGCCTTATGGAAACATGTGTGACAGGAGGAGAAAAAAGCAGTATAACATTCCAAAGCCCTGAAGAGCCAAAGTTGCAGAGGCCTGGCCAATCCCTATGGAGTAACAGGGCTGGAAAGACTATGTTTCCAGACTTCTCATTTGTCACTCAAGGCATCATATCCAGGGTAGAGATTTTCTTATCCTTTTCTGTCAACTTCCCTCTTTTTCCCCATATTCATTTCAGGAATAGAAAGGGGAGAAGGGGCAAAAGGGGTAGGATGGAAACCAATTGTTTTTGCTGTTTCTATGGTCTGAAAAGGGAGAAAGTTGAAAGTAAGAGACTGGCTAAAATTATATTTGTGAAGAGCCAATGGGCTGATTTTTCTTATCCATGCTGAGTATGCCCATACTCAACTAATTTATTAAATTTTTAACATGTGAACACTAAGTCAAACTGCATGAATCAAACACTTTCAAATATTGTGGATTTTAGACCAGCAGGAAAATAAATATCATACTCTGGATGCTTTTACTTTTTAGTAAATGCGGGTGCCTGGTTCTACCTAGCAGTAAGTAAAAGCATTTCCTTTTTGAAAAGTATATTATGATCATGTTAAAAATTCAAAAAGGACACAAATATAAAATTACAATGAAAAGGAAATGTTCTTCCATGGCTGGCGTGGCTCAGTGGACTGAGCACTGGCCTATAACCAAGGGCTCACCAGTTCGATTCCCAGTCAGGGCACATGCCTGGGTTGTGGGCTAGGTCCCCAGTGGGGGGGTGCACAAGAGGCAACCACACATTGATGTTTTTCTCCCTCCCTTTCTCTGAAAATAAATAAATACAAATCTTTAAAAAAAAGAAAAGGAATTGCTCTTAATACTTCAGGTGCCAGTAACCCGCACTAAGGCAATAACATTCAATAGTTAATTACATATCCTGCCAGAAATTTTCTATGCATACATAAACATGTATATTAGAAATGGGGGCATACTAGACATACTATTCTGTCTGTCCCCTGGCTTTTTTTTTCTTTAAAAAAACATTATTGGAATAGTTTCCAAAAAAGTACGTAGAAATTTACCACATTCAATTAAAATCCTGGCTAGTTCCCCAATGTATGTCTCTACCGTAGCTTGTTTAATTGGTCTCTTAATGTTAGATGGTTGAATTGTTTCCAGGCTTCTGTTATTTCTAACAGCACTCCAGCGAAATTCTTTATACACTACAGATACATCTCTAGCTCGTTAGCTTGCACAGATCATTTGGGGAAATAGTGCATATTATATCAGAATTATCTGGATTGATTTTCTTTTATTATTTAGAGTATGAACTGCTTGTAGGTGGAGACTAGGTTTTTAATTTCTTTTATTGCCTAGATTTATTATACTGCTTTTCACCCAACAAAATCTCAAAACAAAACAAAACAAAAAAAAGACAGGCAAAAAAAAACAGATTTAAAAATATTAGGTACCAAGTCTTCTCTTTGTTTTACATAGTTTGGACTGCAGTCACATGATGTTGCCATGTTAACACTGCTTATCAGTGTAGGAGACTTTTCTTTTTACAACAGACATCCAGGGGTTCAAGGTTTTCTTGATGCTCGCCCTACCCCAGCCCTGTTGAAACAGGCACTGATGGAAGCACATGTAATCCTACAAAACCACGTGGCACTACGTATGGACAGATGGCTAGAGAGAGTTCAGAGTAATTCAAACCACCAGACTTTTGTGATCACAAAGGAAACAATTGTGCAGACTCAGGCCTCAGGACTCAGGACTACATGAAGTTCTGTTTTAGTGGAATCAATATTGACTAGGCCCTACACTAGTATTATGGTGGGATGTAACATTTTACCCCCCACATTTCAGAAAAATTAAAGTACAAAAGGTTTTAAATCAGTGTTTACACTGATTTGTAAACGTCAGTGTTTACAAATTTTCTTCAAAACAAATATAGAAAATGAGACCACTGACTTCAGGAATGTCTCAGGGCAGAAGCAGAGCTCCAGTCCCGCTCCATCTCTAAAGCAGGCAGCTCCTGAAGACAACGTCTTAAAGGAATCGGTAGGCCCTCGGTTTGCAACTCTGTTGCCATGTTGTATGAAGGATGATGCTCTAATGATCTGAGGATTGCATGACTTTCCATATGAAATGAGCTGAGTACCCAGGCGAAGAGTTCACCAGTTAAGTGAATACCCCCTGAAGTGAAAAAGGTGATTATACCGCTGAATTTACAATCAAGACCTGCATTGGGCAGGGGCAGTTCTAACTTTATTGAATCCCTTGTCCTGTTATGTAAAATAAAGGATTATATTTAGCATTGACAAAATTGTATTAGGTGAATGTAGGAATTCTCTTTTTCTCAACTACCTCTTTTTATGACTCAGACTATATTTTCACAAGACTGACAATGTTTCTCACTACTTTTCACCTGGCTAATTCTTGTTCATTTTTCAGATTTTAATTTAAATATATTCTCAGTGAGTCCTTTCCTGTTCTCCAATTAAAATCAGATCTTTCCATTAGACTCTGACAATACCTTGTGCTACATCATAGCAAGTCACAAATAAATTTTATTGTATGATTACTTATTTACTATATATCATCTCTAAAAATATTAATTTTCCAGCGGTCAGTGTTTTCATTGCATATCCAACAGTTGCCACAGCATCTGGCAAATGGTAGATACTCAACAAATATGTGTTGAGTGAATAAAACACATCCAAACAATAAATGGTAAATGACTTACCAGTGATATGGATATAATTAATTTTAGTAGATCTATTGGCAGTTGTAGGAACTTCTGAAAATGCTTTGCTTGTGGTGGTGGTGTCATCTCCTAGGGAAACAAAGGGGATTATCTGAAAGGGCTCAAACTGAATGGCTTAAATGCTCTGAAAATTTTATGTGTAGAGTTCACTAAGGACAATTTACAGCAAGGCTAGGGTTCTAGAATCTAATGCCATAAAGTAGTGAAAGTTCCTATTGGTTTAAAGGAAAAAAGAGAAGCTATACAGCACACAAACAAACCAATATCTGCTGAAAAGTCACCATGAGAACTTTCAGTGCTTATGGGAAAAATATCATAAGTTGGGATCATAGAAAGATGAGGGCTATTCCTCATCTTTCTCTCTGGATATCAAAGAGGACAAAATACTGATTCTCCCTACTCTAACCTGTTTGAAAAGGTCAGTAACAAGAAGGAAAAAGCACTTGTGGACATGGACAACAGTGTGGTGATTGCAGAGAGGAGAGGGATGGGTGGAAGTGGGAAAGGGTAAAAGGAGGATAAGTGGTAATGAAAAAAATACAATGAAAATAAATTTTAAAAATTCTTTTGCAACATTCAGATGGACAAATCCATACTGACAGATAATTCCACTTTCCAATGGAAAATTTTTTAAAAATTAATTTTTAATGGATTTAATTGGTTCAAGAAGTTATTATGTATATTTCATTTCAAAATAAAACAGAGAAACAAAATCTAAGACTTGGTCTCTGACTATGTTTTTTCAGTGCCTGGGAAGAATTTTAATTGCATTCATTATGATTGTCACAATCACTGTCATTTTCATTATCAAGATGCGCTTCCAAATACCTAGCTGAGACTGGGTTCTTATCAGTCCTTATTTTTCACTCTCTGCCCAGAAGAAGAAGACCACTGCCTTCCTTGACCCCAAATCCTCCCTGAGTACTCACCATGAGGAGTCGAGCCTGTGTCTGAGGGGAATGATCTGTATGTTTCACTGGGCATCCATGAAGTTGCTAAAGGAGGAATATATTGGAAGAATTATCTGTATAAGAGTAGTTATTTTCTCTTCTTGACCTTTAATTAAATCTCATGATTATGAAAATGGTACATTAATTCACATTTACAGTGATATCATCGAACTATTCTGCAGTACACATTGGAATGTCCCAAAATAAAGTGAGAGTTGAGGGAACACTTGTGGTCCTGATGTCTCTGATAGGGAAGGCTTGGATTTTAGCCACTTAGGAGAAGGAAGAAGGAATGAAAGGAAAACACTAGGAAACATTCTTCCGGCCACAGCGAGTTTGTTGTGGTTGTTTTTATGTCCATCCATAGACGAGCTAAAGGAATAGGAAAGAATGAAAGCCCAGGTGTGTTATGGTGGACTTTAGTCCAGGAAAGGTGCCAGTTGGACTGGGAAGACCTTGGTAGAGCACATGAGGGAAAAAAACTGTTTGTGGGTAAACTGACATTCTTGTTCGACTGTGTGACTGAACTGTGTCAACAGTGAACTATCAGAACCCTGCAGCCACAGGCCTGTTAGCTGCTAGGCGTGTCCTTTTGATGCTTTCGGAGCCAAATCTCCCCCTTGAGTGGTGGCAGCAGACTCAGACAGCACATATGGCTTTTGAAATAGATCCATCAACTCATTTTGTTTAGTTCCCCATCTCTGGCAAGAAAAATGCACCTCTTGGCAAACTTCACATACCTGCATTTGATAACAGGCCAATAATGAAATAGATGTAAAGTAAAATAACTACAGTGGAGCATGAGTAGTATGCTCATGTATTCAACACATTAGCATACGTGATTTTAGAAGTTAAGTGTTTTGTTGTGTGTCCAGACCAAAACAAATGAGCAAAACCAAACCAAACCAAAACAAAACAAACATTGAAAAACTCCTTAGCCTCTCTTCTCTTGGTTTCTCTGTGAGCATCAGTAGCATTTGCAGCTGTAGACAAAGATATGTTATCAGATTCTTCGGAAGAGATATAAGTCAGTGCTTTCTAGGGATGACTCACCAGACAATCTGTCACAGTATCTTCTATATGCAGTCACCCTACAGGTCAGGGTGGTTTTATACACAGCTTTTGAGTTTGACTAGGCCAGAGAGATGGTCTTATATTTAATATAATTCTCTGACCCACACCTATGATCTTGACTCTTTTTCTCTCCCAGATAGAACACAAAGGTCTACAGACAATGGACTGACTATTTTTAATGGCCATTTTTAATGGTTAAGCCATTAAGCCAGGAACTTGACTCACAAAGAACAACTATAAAAAGAAATGGGGACCAGGCCTGGACTTAGGACAGTTTTGATAAAATAGTTTGTTCAGTTTTTCTTTCCCCCCCAATATTGTGTGTTTTACTTTCTACTTTTAGAGCTTGATGACTTTATATCTGATCTCTTCAAATTCAGCTTATAAGAAAGTATATGACAAAGTATATGACAAATTAACTTATGCTAATATATAAATAGTTGATTAAGCGCTATCCCTTTGAGAAAAACAGGTATTTAAAAAAAAAGATTTACCACTTCATGTTTATTATTAGCAGCTAAATAGAGACCATTTTGTAACAATCAGGTACATGTGGACACCAAATTTTTTTGTTTGTTTTGTTTTGTTTTGTTTTTGCCATATATAGAGTGCTGTTTTTTTTTCTGGTCCATATTGATGCTCTCTAATTGTAATAACCAAGCATAACACAATTTCAGGGGCTGGTGATATCATCAGCATGATTTATTCAAATTACAACAATGGCAATACTTAAAATCATGCAAATTATTTGACCATTTCATAAAGCTTCCTTTTAGACTTCTAGGAATTTTTCAAGTGTAAAAAGACATCTAGAAAATGTGTGATAGAATTAACAACAAACCCCACTTTGGAAAAGTAGGGAGTTATTTTAATTTTGGCTTTAAGATTTTTTTAACTTTGTTTAAAAAATGAAGCAGGGAGTGTACTGAGAGGTGAAGAAAAAGGAACTTCCAGTTGACTGATTCAACCAATATGTCTGAAAATGCTTAAGTAATGAAAAGGAAAAACTTCAAGAGCAAGAAATAAAAGTCTTTCAGGAAGACAAAGAGATGAACAATTCTTGTATTAATTGCTCCCATAAGAGAGAGGTCTTCCTAAATAATGCTTGTTTATAGCATCCTCAGTAAGACAGTTAGCTTTCTCCAGTGATTCATCTTTCACCAGTGCAGTACTTTTCTAAAAGCCTTGGCACTCTATCATTTAGATATCCAATATTTAGAATGTGTTCCACATTGACTACTCCATCTGCCATTTTTAAGACTCCTTGAGAGTCTCAACAGAATTGTGTTGCTATTGTCTTTTAATTGACTGAAATATTCTATATCCTTCAAGTCATCATCATGTTTGTCAAATACAAAAGTTAAATCTCTTTAAAACCTTTTGAGCACCCATTTTCGTCAAAATCCACAAATGAACGTTACTCTGACATTTGGATGGTAAACACCAGCGTGATGGATAACCTCCTTCAGCACATCACCATTATCAGTTAAAAACATGAACACAGGGATACTGTGTTGATGGTGTTTCTCAAATAAAATTTTATTCCCTCCCTTCAGCAAACCCTTGGTTTCTTCCACAATTTATTTGAGTTTTACTCTTGATAAAGCTTGTTCAACAAGAAAACTATGTGATACCATGCTACCATAAAAGTGTACTTCTCAGTGTAGTATTTTTCACTTAGTTGCAATAGCTTTTGTAGATATCTGTCTGTAACCAGTTTATAGTTGTCAATAATATTGCAATATGTTAGGCACCTTTCCCTTTTGTAGGAAAACCTTCTTGGTGTCATCGCAAAGTCTGGATGGTCTGAAGTTTGGCAGCACTTCTTTCGAGGAAACCACAGATAACATTTTTTACTCTTGTAGGCTTCTTGTGGTAAAATGGACTTCTCTGAAATTCTGGAATCATTTTACATGTCCAGATTTTTTCTTGGTTATCCAGTCTTCCTAAAGTCGCTCTGAGTTCTTTTGTCCTTAAATTTGTCCCAGAACTATGGCATAGGTGGCAAGCAATAGCCAGAGATGAAGAGATGAACAATTCTTCAATAACCTTGGTCTTCTGCCCCATCTCCCACTTTAGGGTGAATGTGTACTCAGCCAGTATCACCTCTTCCACCAGAACATACATATTGGCATTAACGACAGTGTCTACTTTTGCTCTGATTTCCTAGTGCAAATATGAGACCCCATACTCTTCCTGACCACAGAAAAAAAAGATGACATTCATGAGTTTTCAATGTGTGAAGTTTGTGTGTTGGCTGTGGAGGAGCCCCAGAAACTGGTAGTTTAACAAACAATAGAATTTTAAATCAGAGAAATACATCTTTAATTTGAAACTGACATAATCATAAACTAGATGACAGAGTGGGAGAATGGCATTTAGAAAAGAGGAAAATGGAGTGAGATGTGATCTGCGATGCATAAGATTTTAGAATTTGAGGGTGAGAGTGGTGATTTTAGAGAATCACCATCCCAGCCAGCAGGGAACAGAGGGACTGAAGATTATTGTGGACACTGAAATACGAACAGGACTCAGGATTGCTATAGGCTCTCTCACTACCATGTCCCTGACCGTCCCCTCACACCCTCAGCTCTAGCCTCTCCATCACCCTTTGCCAATGGAAAGTCAAAACAGTTGTTATGGAATTATCAGCCACAGCTACCAAAGCCTGAGAAGAACCAGACAAAACCATGGACAGGATAAGTGATGCATCTTTAAGATTTAAGAAGAATACATAAATTTTGAAGGTAAGGAAGGTGAGGTCAATAAGAATTACTCTGAGGCCCAGGTGTGTATTGATAGTGAGATTGTTGATTTTAGTAATGGGGCAAGCTGGGGGCATAGGGGCTCATGGAGGGTCATATCATTTTTCTGCTTGTATAACTTAGACAGACTGGCTGATTTAAATGTGGCTTTTATCTCCAGTGGACCAGACACATGACAGGAAAAACCAAAAAGAGAAGAGAAATTAAGCTTCAATTTTCTGCTCCATGGCCTGATCACCTGAGTGTCAGGATGAGAATGTGTACTTGGACATTACTAACCTTATCAATTTTGGGCATTGAGTTGATTAGACTCAGGGATACTAATCCCTGTTTCACAGGTGTTGCAGACTGAGGAAACTTGGAAGCTGAACTAAAATTAGACTCTAATATTCTTTTTTAAAAATATATGCTATTTATTTTTATTCATATAGTTTTCTTTCTTGACATAGTATTTTTAATTTTAAATATGTCTAATATATTTCTAAGTACCACTTTTCATTTAGCTTGTTATTGTCAGTTACCATAAAAATGAAACTCTGTAAATGATGTTTATAAAGAATTATATAGCATTTGGGAAAAGGAGTAAGATATTCAATGTGTGAGGGGAAAAAAGTGGAACACAGTTGCATATAAAGTGTTAGTTTTAATTTTCTCTGTTTTTCTAATTTTCCACAATGAGCATGTATTATTTTTACAGTTGGGAAACATATTTATTTAGTGGAACCCTAGTCAATGACCACAATGAAGGTAGAACAATTATAACACCCACATGCTTTGTTTATCTTATGACCCTATGGATGTATAATTTATTATTTTAGCATTTCACATAATGGAACCCAGCTTAGGAAATACATTTATTATCTACCCTTTTATATTAATGATAATAATCAAGGCAGAATCCCTTTATAAAATACATTTTTAGCCTTTAGCATGGTGGGTTAAACAGCAACAAACTTTTCTGCTTGTTATGGTTATCAGCTGAAACCATGAACTGCATTTTGTTGTTGGCTAAATAAGCAAGCAAAACTTGGTACCATAACCGTTTTGTCAAAATCCCTGTGAACTCTGATATTTTTTCACATATGAAACATTGACCCCTGACTGAGAAAGAGACAGGGTTTGTGTAGACACTCCTTAAACAATCTGCTCACCATTGACTAAAATATCTTCATTTCATTCTAACTTTATGATTTCTTAAAAATTTGGTTTGCCAACTTTTTCCTTACATTATAATACTCAGCTATAAGTTTTCTTTACATTGTAATCATTCCTATTTTGTCTGAGATATTATAATATTTATTTATTTTCAGACAGAGGGGAAGGGAGGAAGAAAGAGAGGGAGAGAAACATCAGTGTGTGGTTGCCTCTTAAGTGCCCAATACTGGGGACCGGGCCCACAACCCAGGGATGTAGCCTGACTGGGAACCAAACTCATAACCCTTTGGTTCACAGGCTGGCACTCGCTCCACTGAGCCACAGCAGCCAGGGCTAGGCTCCAAAATTCTTGAGTCCCAGCTTAGATTCCTTCAAGTTGATAAACAAAATGAAAACCAAAGAATACATTAAAACTTATATTTGTAAACTTAGTGTAAATGTAATGAACTCAGAACTGTCTAGTGACATCCAAATAAATATGAGGTATGAGTAGTGCATGTATAAGCAAATATCCCATAGCACGTGTTGACAAATAGCAAGGGCCTTAGAAACATTGCTCTGGGTTTATTTCACCAGAAATCCATCCATTATCATTCTATGCCTGCCTTTGAACATTTCACAAATCTACTGAAATAAACATACCAGGAGAAAAAAATCCCATTACCAGTGCCTGTCCTGAGTCTTGCCAAATGCATCTTCTAATACTAGATGTCACATTACAGTACAATCCAATGAGCAGAAACATGTTTCAAAAACAGTTTGAGAGTAAGCGATCAATATTCACTTTTTGGATCCTAATGTATTTTTGTCAACGACTACACATAAAACTACTCACTGCAGGGGATTTTTCTATAAGTTTATGGATTAAAAAGTGGCAATTAGTTAACAAAAACTTATTATTTTTGCATAGGTAAAAATATAGGTTTTCACTGACAGGAAAAAAATTGCTGGGTTCTAAAGTTCCTTTCTAGATTTCACAATTTCTAAGGCTATTTTTGTGGCAAGAATGATAAAAAGGTGTGAGGATAAATAAAGTTTTTAACTGAGAAAAAGACATAAGATGAGGAGGATTACAATAGCTCATTTAATTGTGAAACCTATTAAAAAGACCAAGAATATACTTGTGTAAATTATAAAGTACTTTAAGCCAGACCCTTTCAGTTTTACAGTTTCTGAGGGAGGAAGCACCCTGGGGGCCTGTGCGCTTCATGCTGACGTGATACATGCAATGAAAAGGATTTCCTTTCAATTCCTGGCCCTACGGTATTGTATTAACAATTTAAATAAAAAAAAATAAACAAAAAGTTCAAATATTCCACTTAAGTAGATCATTCTTTTCACTGTGTTTGTGTTTTCTTTCTTGTTCTTGCCCATATGTTACATATATTCTTTCAATCACTCAAGTAATATGTGCTGAGCACCTATGTATACCCACCACTGCTACAGACATCTGGAAAGCATTGTGAACAAAACACAAAAAGTTTTAGGAACCTGTTCTTGTGTATCTGACATTCTAGTATAATTTCAGTAGATAATCAAATAAGTAAAATAAAGAAAAACATCAGACAGTCAGTTATGATAAGAATAAATGCATGAGATTTTATATATATACATATATACATACCTATGCATATATATATCTATGCATATATATGCATATATATGCATAGATATATATATAATGAGGGCATAAATTTAAGTTGATAGTTCAGCTTTTTGCTATAACATTGTCCAATAAACTCTTTTGCCCACTGTTGCATAATTCCCCCCTCATAACCACAAGTATGATTTAATTTATCTGTTCATCAGTATTTGTTGAGTACTAATAATATGCCAAGCCTTGTCTTAGACATGGGGGATACAGGTAAGCCGACAAAACAAATATCTCATGGAACTTCTTTGTGTTACAGTATCATGCATAAAGGATGACAAATTAGTGCAGGTAGAGTTTCAGCATAGTTTATTAGAAACAACTCAATTTTATGTTAACACCATATAAAGATAAGTGTTAATTTATGAAATATAGACTTTCATCCCCAGCCTAACTAGTACTTTTATTCTCAATTTATAACTGATTGGTAAATATTTTCCAGCTCCTAGCCTTGTCTACATAATAAGACCTTCTGGCTGGCTTAGTACATTATGGCTATGGTTTTAATGGGCTTCATAAATATTTCACTGAGTTATTGTCTCACCTATTCCAAATTCTCTTATTATTGGACAAATTCTTCCTAAACACCCCATCACTCTCACTCATGCACACAGATATTTTGGTTTTTAGTCACATATTATGACTGACTGTATTATGTAATGTTATTTAACCCCATCCTATCTCTGGTATGCCCATTCAAAAGCAAACCTTGTTTTGAATGTTGTGTCTATTAGTCACATATAATTTTTTTAAAAAATTATCACATATTATGCCTAAATTGCATGGTGGTTGGTTTTACTTACTTTCAAATTTTATTTAAAAATATTATTCCATATACTGTCACCTGGCACTTACTTTTTTGACTCAACACAATGTTATGAAGATTCATTCATGCTGTTGTATGTGACTGTGATTTACTCATTTTTTATTGCTCTATGATATTTTATTATATGACTATGCTACAATTTGTTAATCTATTCTATTGGCTATGACCATTTATATTACTCATAATTTTTGCTGTTATGAATAGTATACATATCTCCTGGAAGATGTAGTAGTATTTTTGCATGTGTAGTGGGATATCTATCTAGGAGAAAAAAGTTGTTGGATTGCTGGGTACAAAAATGTTCATTTCTAAAATGTAATGTCAAAGTGGTGGAAAGTGATCATACCAATTTTTACTCTCACCAGCAATCTATAAATCCTTACATTGCTTTACAGTCCGTACAACACTTGGTAATTACAGGCCTCTTAATTGTTGCTAATTGATTAGGTATAAAATAGTTATCTGATTCTAGTCTTCATTTGCATTTCCTAATTTCTAGAGAGGCTGAGAATCTCTTTTTCCAGCCACTTGTTTCATGATTTGTAATATGCCTGTTGGCTCATTTTCTATAGCTTTCTGTTTTTTCTTACTGATTTGTAGGCATTCTTTATATGCCCTTATAAAAAGTTTAGGTCCTTCGTGAAGTATGTATTCTTGATTCTTTTTCAATTACAGGTGTGACAAGTATCCTCTCCTAGATTATAGCTTTCATTAATTTTACATTATATAAGGTGTATTTTGATAATTTTTTAAAAAAATTATTTAATTCTATTTTTAATTATTTTAATGGTTAGTGCTTGATGTTATGGCACATATGTCCATATGTGCCTCACCCCTCTTTAAGCCCTTCCCTACCCCACAGCTTAGGAAAATACTCACCTTTATTTTATGACATGTTAATGCTTTGTTGATGTAAAGAACTTAGTCTATGAATTTTTTTGTGTGTAACGTGTATGATAGAAGTACATTTTAATGTTTTCTTTCTTATAAATAATCAATGCTTCTAGGTCCATTTGCTGAACAGTCTCTTCTCTTCACAGTAATGTCGTGCTACCTTGACATACCTCTATGTTCCACTTATCTGTGAATCTCTTTCTGCGCTCTCTCTTTTTATAATGCCTTCTCAGTCGTATTTCTCTGAGCAGTGAGTTCGCAGGTGTGCATTATAGTTGACGTTTGAACAACACTGGGTTTAGGGGCCCTGACCCCTGTGAGATGCAAATCCACATACAACTTTCGACTCCTCCAAGACAACTGTCAATAGCCTACTGTTGACAGAAGCCTTACTAATAATACACTTGATTGATGCATATTTTGTATGCTATATGTATTACACACTGTATTCTTACAACAAATTAAGCTAGAGAAAAGAAAATGTTTTTCAGGAAATCATAAAGAAGAGAATACATTTACAATATTATATGTATTTATTGAAAAAATTTCACATATAAGTAGGTCTGTGCAGTTCAAACCCATGTTGTTCAATGGCCAGTGTGTATCATTAACATTTATTAAAAGAAATATGATACACTAAATTATAGAGTTATACACAAATATGAAAGTGTCTCATGCATTAAAAATTGTGATTAATCCAAACCTGTGAACCTGATGTCCATAAAAGAGATAAAGAATAAATCAATAGTGCTATAAAAAGAAATATTATACATGTTTCTCTTTTATTTATTTCCTAAGGACGAGTTCCCAGCAGAGAGATGACTGAGCCAGTGGGTACTAAAGATTTCAAGAAGTTTTAAATAAACAACTTAAATGCTTTCCAAAGTGAACATACACATAGACTTTGTGGCAAAGGGCCTAGTGGTTTAATTCATAGTGTTTGGCCTCCGAGGTCTTCGCTTCTGCCACATCCCTTGCTATGTCACCACAGAGCTGATCTTTGTCTTATACCACTAGGAGACAGCGTATTTCCTCTTCCTGTTGATACCTGCTAAAGCAGCAGACACTGCAGCTGCTAGTTGGCCAGGTGAAAAGTAACAGCCCATTTCTGTGCCTCACCCTGGGCTCCATTTTCCATTTTCTTTAGTGACATGTATATTCGGCTAGGATGCTCTTTCCCCAGACACACTCGAAGCTTGCATTTTTACTTCCATTACTTATATCTTCACTCAGATGTCACCTAAAATTTAGGTCTTGAAAGGTCTTACTTTATTTAAAATAGCAACCCACTCTCACATTTTATTCTCCCTTTCTCCCTTCCGTGTTTTATTTGTTCTATCTCACTTATCACCATTTGTCTGTCTTCCTTCCACCAGAGTCTGGAACTTAGATCTGTTGTTTACTCACAGATGCCTACCCAGCTCCAACATCAGTGCTTTGAACATGGAAGATGCTTTGTAAATGTTTGTTAATTTCATTATGAGTAAAACACATAGGAATTACTCAGTATATGTGTTGGGTGAATGATGAGGCTGGGGGGACTAAAAGGGACTCATAGTTACACTTACAGGTTTCAATGTCTCTTCCACTGGGGGTCCAGGAGTAGTTGAAGCCTTGGGCAGTCACATGGGAATTGCTAGCTATAAGACAAAATTTCCAGAATACAAACTTTTTATAAAGCTGTAATTTAACTTTGCTTTGATGTGATAAATTTTTAATCTATGTGACTTTGGGGAAATGTGAAAATTGAAAATATGCTTCTCTATGTAGGAATGCTAGCTGGCATACTGAGCAAAAGTTCTTCAGCTTATGTTTAATGCCATCTTCTTATGATTTGTTCTCTTTTTCTGTTCTTGTTCAACTCAGATCACTGGGCCTACTGTCAAGATTACTTGACAGTACTTAAACATCACCTTACAATCTCATGACAAATAAAAGGTACAGTACAATAATGAATCACCAACCCTTATTTTTAAGATTATAGTGATTGTCACATCAATATATAGTAATCAGATGATAAATTACAAGTAACTCAAACCCAAAATATCAACATCAAGTGAGGATACAACCTTCCACCCAAACCTCAACACTGTTCGTGCCTCTGCAGCAAAACCTGTGAGCCTGTTGTCTCTTCTGAGTTGTCTCAGGAAAGCCTTGCTGTACTCACTTTGAGGCTCGCTGTCGGGAGTCGCACTCACATCTACGGGGATATTGGAAGATGTAGCTGGATATCCTATTTTGGAAACAAATTTTCCAAACTGTTGTAGATATTCGCACACATGTTTAACTCTGCCACTACTATAACAAGGGTGGCATGCAGAGCATAGGATATTTCAGCCAGAAAGGATCTTAGTGCACACATGATACTCGCTTTATCTCAGTCGTTATGAAATTGAGTCTGAAAGGTACATGCTTATGAGCACATACAGAATACTCAACATCGTTTATTTGATACTAACCCAGTTTTCCCAACTAAAGCCAAGGCGTTACATTCATACTTTCTAAACACATCCTTACAGTGTCTACGGTGTGCCAGACTCTAGTCTCCAGGCAAATAATGCTAAATACAAGGTTCTCACCCCCATGGAATTCATCTTACAGCGAGTTTCACAACTGTCTATAATATTTTAATATACCACATATGGTTTTGTATTTACATCAATTCTTAGCTTTTGGAGTCATCTCTGTCCTTATAATTCATCACCTTTCATTCTCCTCCTCCCTCTCTTCCCTTAAAATAAAATACTAGTTCATATTCATTTGAAAATATCTCTAAGGATGAAGCAAATTAAAAAAGAAAAACACCCAATCACACTCCACTGAAAATATGTTATGTCTCTTGGGAAGATAAATTTTCAATGTATTATATTTATGTGTATTTCTTTTTTGTTCCAATACATACTTGAGGTGGTTTTCATAAATATGCAATGGAGGAGGATAAAATAAGTGAAGAGAAAGGAAAAACACGGACAAGGAAAACACAGTTGTGAAAGGTATGTTTAGTTCCCTTGAAACCTGAGTGGGATAACGTACAAAATGTACTTTTAGTAGGTGTGTATGCCCCACATTTAGTCAGAACTTTCTAGTAACAATGCTAAGAAATAAAAAGTACATATTATGCCATTGATGGACATCATAAGATAAAAACAGTCAATTTTCAAGAGAAGCAAAGCTATTTCTTTTATTGTGATTAAAAGTAAATTTCTCCCCAGGCTTTATAAAAAGGATACTGAACAGTATACACAATTCTCAACAGTATCCTTACATTATGACAGCCAGCATCTTCATCCACCCTCAAGCTTTAGATGGTAGTGAACAGCATCCTGGCTTCCCAGGTACCTCAATTCTGAGAAAAGGGATGCCTTAAATAGAAAATCCGGGTAATCGAATCTCTGAAAAAAATATGTGTGATAAGTAAAGAAATGGGCATTGTGGTTTATACATCTATTAAGGAGTTCACATATAGAGATGATCAATCACTTTTTTTGCAATTCAGCTTAATAATGAACAGAAAAGATGTCTCTGTGTGTGTGTGTGTATACACACTATGCCTCAGCTCCATGAATATCATCACATATGGAGAGAAGTGTTAGAAGCTGCCTCAGCTCAGATCATGTTATATGAGAAACTAAAATGGGCAGAAAAATATTTTAAAAATAGGATAAAAACAAATTTATGTATCTAACAAATACTTATTGAGTGCATACAGGATGAAGTAAAAAAAAAATTCCTCTGCCCTCATGGAACATAGTTTAGTGAGAATAAAAGTCAATGTGGCAGGCTACTGGCTGATCACCAAAGTCAGCCTTCTTCTCTCTGGCACAGATAAAGTGAAGTTCAATTCCTGGTCTCCTGTGTGGCTAGGTGTGGACATGTATTGAGTCCTAGTCAATGGACTGTGAGTGGGAATGATGACTGTCATTTCAAGGCCTGACCTATAACACCTCCTGCATATGATCCTCCATGATCTTTCCTCATGTACCATCAAGATCTTATGATGCAGGGAGACTTAGAAGTCACAACTTAAAGGTGGCAGAGTTGCCAGCAGCCTGGGTTCTTGAATGACTATGGAACAGGGTACCCAGCCACTGGCTTGGCCCCTCATGAGCTCTTTCCTTAACTTTATACTAAACTATATCACTATGAAATCAAGTGTAAATGAACAAAATAAAAATTTGGACTTTGTTGTCACTGCAGTTTGTATCCCTTTGCAAACAGTAAAACCATGATTGCAGTTCGAGGTGGCGAGAGCGGTCCATGGTAGAGAAAATATGGTGTACCATGGGCTTCCAGACATGGGAAACTTACCCCAGAAGTGGGAGCTCAAGGAAGGTTTTCTCAAAACATGACATAGCAACTAGGCCTGAAAGATGACAGAAATTAGTAAGACAAGTTGGGAGTTGGGGGAAGAAAGAGGAGAAGCAAGGAGAAGAATGTTCTAAGCAGTGTGAACAGAAAAGGTAGGAGAGAACTGAAATCAATGAAAAATGTTGGGAACACTGTGCACAGTGAAGAGATGTAGGTGGAGAAGTAAGCAGGAGCTATATGGCAATGGCCCCATGGGAGAAATGACATTCAACTGGAACTTACAAGGTGCACTCACCTAGGGCAAGCCAGTGGTGGCCTGAACTATATAGTGAAGGCTGTAGGGATGAAGAGAAGGCAACAGGTTTAAAACGTGGACTCAGCACAGCTTGGTTAATGATTGGGTATAGGAAATAAAAAAGAGAGAGAAGTCAAAATGACTCTGAGATTTCTGTCTCAAGCTGCTTTTTGGATCATACTATTATTAATTGAGAAAATCAACAGAGAAGGAGTTTTAGAAGTGTCCAGAAGCATGAAGATGAATTAAATTTTGGGCTGATTGGTTCTGAGTATAGATGAGACATTGAATTCCAGCAGAGGGTTGACCACGTGAGTTAGAATTTTATCTATGAAACTGGGATGTGAATAGATAGTTGTGAGACACCAACATATACACAAAAACTGGAGTAGCTGTGAACACCAGGGAGGGTGAGTCCAGGGAGAAAAGTGAACCTAAGGAGAAACAATAAAGAATGCTTTCATATAATGGACCGTCAGGAAAAAAGAAGACTGAAAAGGAGGAGCCGGAAAGGCAGGAAGAAAGTATATGGTGTTACAGAAGCCAAGGGGCCTGAGGGCTTCCAGAAGCAGGGCAAGTCAGTATACAGAGCAAATATTTGTTAGTCAACCCTGTGTGTCAGTTGCTGGGTCAGTGGTGTCAAACACTGCCGAGAAGGCAGATTTCCATATAGCTCTTGACTGCTAGGAAGCCCTTGCATTAGACCCATTGACTTGTATCCAGAGTCTAGGAAACAGAATTGCAAAGTGCTTGAAGACTTGCAAAAACATTGTAGATTATCTATTAAAAGCTTGAATTCCAGGGCAAGACTCCGTGGGGTGAATTCTGGCTTAGTTCTAAGTTAGATGTATGATTTTGGGAAAGTCTATTGATTTTTCTCTTTTCCTCTAATTCCTCACTTGTAAAATAGTACTTTTTTTTAGTAGGGTGATTGCAAAAATGGAGTCATTACTATCAAGTTATTAGAAGAGTGCCTGGCATGAAGTAAGTGTTAAAAAGTGATCTTAGAAGCTATAAAATAGGGCATCTACAGTTAGTTCAGGTGTTGAAAATATAAGCATATCCTACCAATGGAGACTTGAATCTCCTGATGAGTTTTACAATTGCCCAACTTCCCTTGGTCTTTACCTTACCTTGATTCAAGGTAACTAATCTTTCCTTCCCCAGGCTAACCCATTAGGGACTACATTCTAAAAGGCAGCACCACAAAGGGGTGATCGTTAGGGGTGATGAAAGTGGCAGGTTTCTGGGGCATCAGCTTTATGATGGGGAAGTAATTTCTACTGGCAGGTTCACCTACATCTCCTCTTTTACTTCTCTGAGCCACCAGTAGTTCAGATTCTTGTGTAGTAACTGTGACTTGTAGCTCACTGCCTCCCACCACTCATCAAAGAGGAGGGCCCAGGCAGTCTCTGTGTCAAAAGCAGCTATGCTTCTCTTTTGGCAACTGGTTGGTTGTTACTTTGTGAAGAACCTATGTATCACAGACTCAATCTGAATTTTATTTCTCTCACTGAGATGGCTTTATCTTTGTCCCTCTGTAGCACTTTCTTCAGTTACCTATTTTAAAAATTTTATATTGTTATGTATTTTTAAAGTTATCTCATATCCTTTTTGGAATAAGGCAAGGTAAAAAATGCATAGCAGCAAACAATAACTAGCCATAAATAATAATTAGATACTGTGAATTACTGGGAGATATGATGTAGCCCTCCTAATTGATAGAGGAAGAAAGAATGAAACAGAGGGGTGGAGAAAAGGGGACAGAGAAGACTATTCATGTTTTAAACAATTTCAGAAGGATGAAGAAAATGATCTCTTTAGTCTGGGACTGTATTCCTCATGTGAGGTTTTCACTGACAGTCCCGCAGTCTCTTATCTCTCCTGCCATGGACCAGCATCATCCACTCATTCATTCATTCCTCCCTGTCCTCCTCCCTCTTATTCTGAGAACTGACCTCCACAGGAATCACTGAGTGACTTGTAAGAGAAAAGATAAAGGAATTGTTTTAACAGTGGTGATGCAGTACTAATGGTGATAATAATGGCAAAGAAATAGAACTAGGAAGTAATCATCAGGGAACATTGTATTTATTTGTAAGCTATACTACTGTTACCTAGAAATCTCAGTTTACTAAGCAATTGCCAGACACCTTTTAATTCCTTCTTACTTAAGTGCAACAGACATTTTCCTAGCAAGGCCGATTGCCCACACAGGGCGGCACTGATTAGGTCCATATAATTTAATTCTAGCCATATCACTGGAACCCTGATGAAGTATGATAACTTTACTGGGAATTTCATTTGTATTAAAATGGCTAATTAAATGTTCTTTTTTGGAGGTCAGAAAATAATGCGAAAAAACTTCAGCTTTACTGCAAAAGAAGTAGAATTCATTGGATTCCATGCAGCATGCATTGCTTGCTGACAATATGGGAGGAGGAACATGTGTGCACTGCTGTGACCTTCCTGTCACCGCTCTCTTGCCTGGCTTAGACATCAGTGCTGCTCTATGCTTCCTCCACAAGCAGCCCTGTGGAGCTTGTGGAGGGCTGAATGGTGTTGATAAGCTTCTGGGAACAAAAGGATCAATGACACTCTGTCGCTGTCCTGAGAAAGTGGAAGGTCATTTCAGTCTTATTGGTCTCCAGCTGAATTTTGTTTGGATCTTGTCCTGAGGGTCTGAACCAGGTTGCACAGGTTATTGAAAGAGTGATCCCTTTACTATGGAACCTTGTTTATCATGTAGCAGGCAGAGCTGAAGCCATTGAGAGAACTATCTAGGTTCCTAAATAAATTAAATCCCACCCACTCCCCTTGGCTCTACACCACAGTTTAAGGTCTGTGGTGTAACGCCACTTGGCCTATATGACCAGACCTCTAATAATATCCACATTGTTAACCTTTCCCTGGCCACTTCACTCATTCTTTCATTTATTCACCTGGCGTTTGGGAGACTATCTTTCAAGCATTGTGCTTCACACGAGGGGTACAATGATCAGTTTCCCTGGAGTTTAAGTTTATGGAGGATTCATCAACCAGAGAATTAATAAATCAGTTCAAATACTAAAACACACAAAAAAGGAAAGGCTGAGTCTGAGTCCCAGAAAAGCTCTCCTGGGGAAGTAGCAGAAGAATTGGGGCAGGAGAGGGAGGTGGTGAGAGCTTTCAGGCAGAGGATAAATGTGTGGTACGTGTCCATTCCTGGCCGACCGTTACAAGTCCTCAAGGAGTGTTTGTTCTGAGTGTTAAACTGACGTGTGTGTGAAACTGTGGCACATTACATGTCTCAATATACACCTACAGCCTCAGTAGGACACCGCTCTAACTGTGGCACATGGGTACCGGAACACTGTTTATTTCACAATGTTTTGTTGTTGTTGCTATTGTGCTTATAAACAACCCCTTCCTAGAGCCTGACCAGGAGCTCCTGGACCTATAAGAGGACATATCTGACTGTCTCTTGACACCAAATACAGCATTTTAAAAAATTGTTTTTGTATTCCTTCTAGCCAAGTCTTTAAAAGACTTATATTGGTTAAGATGAAAGAGATAATCTTGGAAGATGGAGAATATAGATATGATTTTTTAAAAAAGGGCAACTGAAGAAGAATTTTAGAAGCAAAATCTGAAGGTATAATAGAAGAAAATAGTGATGAGCTAAAGACATAATATTATATAAATTTAAAATATTAGCCAATTTATACAAAGAAAGTAGTCATTTATATGTAAAGGCAACACAATACCATCCTCATATAAATGAATATAAATGAAAAATCAGAAGATATACTTTTGTTGAAAAATTCACCTAATTAAATACTCCAGTCAAAAGAAAACTACCAGGTATGGAATTATCATAAAGAGACCAGCAGTAGATACTGAAATATGTAAAAATAAATTCATATTGATCACAGTATCAAGGTTAAGTTTATTCTTCACAAGGCAGTAAAGTCTCTTCAATATGCAGTAGTTGGTTCTATATTATAACTTAGTATGTCCATAAATAATGTGCTAAACCCAGTGACAGGGTTGTTTGTTTGCTAGTTATTTCTTCTTCAGTCTGAATGTTTGTTATTATTAAATCTTACTGGTGTCCAGAGGTACAGTATAATAAGTTGTTTCCAGGAAAGGGGTTTAGAAGAAAATACTTTGTACAAAATATCTTGTTTATATTATTTCATAAACTGCCATGAGATTAGATGAGAAGGCTTAAAACCTTCCTAGCCCATTTCTATTTCAATACCCTTTAAAAATATTCTCACTAAAATTAAAAATTAACCATTCATATTATCACTGGAAATTCAATTAAGTCAAAAGACACCTCTAGTCAGTTCTGGGTTGAACAGAACATGTTTCTGTAAGAGCTAATTCTGGTTGGTTCCTCAGGATGTCCTGAAGCAGAACCAGATCTCTTAACCTAGACTTCTGCTACCTTCCCAGGGGCTGTTCCTTTCACTCCTGGAGAAGAGAAAGGCAGGAAAATTCATGGTGGGTTAGTTAGGGAGAAATATTAAAATACTTTCCAAGCAATTTAAATTTTAAAGATCATTCATTAAGGAACTACTATGTGCCAAATAAAAGAGACAGGTGAGCAGTGTGATGTAAGGTAAGTGGAGAATGAAGAATGAATGGTAATAAAAATAAAACAAATGTTGATTTGGTCATTGTTTCCTCCTTGATGTAATTTAAAAAGTACAAAATTACAGGTCGATTTATTTGAGATAAATATTGTTTTCTAGGCTCCTCTTTTGGTCAGGGCATGCCTTCTCATGTGGATCTTTGCTTTGTAGTTGCTTTTTTCACATTTTCACATTTGATGCTCACAATAACTATATTAACTAGATAAAATGTTATTCCTGTTTTTTAAGATAAGAAAGTAGTATTAGGGAGGTAAAATGACTTGCCCCAAGTTACAGAGCCAGTAGGTGACAGAGAATTGAACCCAAGAACTGAACCCAAGGCTATCTGACACCAAAGACTGTATTCATCCTACTCTGGTAGTCCTGTGGGCTGTTGTTAGCGTTAGTACAGCCTGCATCAGCAGAACCAGGGCTGCGCCATGAAAGGGCTTAGTCATGGTCCCTAGCACACAACTACCCTGAAGAGAAGGCCTCCGATAGCCGCTGCCTCTGCCTCACCCACCCTCATCTCTCAGCTTCCTGTCATAAGATTACCCAACCTTCATGCTCGGAGCTGATGCTTTTTGGGGGAGGGGTTTCCTCTGCGGGTCCCGAAACCCTTCCTTTGTTAATATCTTCCTCCCTTGTACTTTAAAAAATATCCTTCAGTTTTCCCTCCAAATTTATTGAGTTGTTAATATGTACTGATAATCAGGAGTAGTCATGGTTCTAAGTGTTAAAAATACTTCAGCACGCAAATCAGACACACACACACACACACACACACACACACACACACACACGCGCGCCCTTGCCCTCATGGGATTTACTTTCTTCTGGGGACAAACCAGACAAGAAATGATACAGGATGTTAACAAGATGCTATAGAAAGGGGACAAGAAGTGAGATGGAGGGAGCTGCAGATTTAAACAGAATTATCTTGGACTCAGATCAAGAACATGACATTCCAACGGTAATTAGAAGAAGATGAAGTATGGGACATGTGGACTTCTGGGGGAAGACTTTTCCAGGTGGAGAGAATCAGTAAAAGGGCCCTGAGGTGGGAGAAACCTTGGCATGTTGGAGGAACAGTAAGGAGGCCAATTTGTTTGAGGTGAAATGAGAAAAGGGAGAGAATAGTGTAGTGGGGTTATAAGATATTACTTGGATATAACATGTGGCCTTTCATGCTAACTTTGTAGATATCCACTCTTCTTCACCACCCACTTTCCTTCTCTACCCATGTGACCAAGATTCTGGTGGGTTTTACTTACACCAGAACCCATCTCAAGTAGACACATACTTCTAGGACTAGATTGGTTTTTCTTATTAAAACACACATAAAACTTAGACAGACTGGGTAGTTAATCAACCACTCTAATTTCCTTGAGTTCCAAAAGGATTTAAGGGGACTAATAATAAAATGCAACATTTGACACTTATTATAAACCAGGTACTATATTAGGTGGTTTGCATGTCTAGTCTCTTCTGTTGATTTTAATAACCCATTGAGAAAGGAACTACCCATACAAATATTCTTCCTTTTCTCCTTTCTCTTGTCTTCCCCATTTCCTTCAAACAACCCCACTTTTAGCCATGCTTTAGGAACTATGTCTATTATTTGCCAATCCATCATACTGCTGCCAAAAACTTTAGCTTTCTGTGGATATTTCAATGAGTAAAATATCACCTCATCATGTTTATTTCATTTTCACTACATTTATTTTATTTATTTTTATTTTATTTTTAAATAAAATTGTATATATTTAGATATACAACATGACAATCTGAGGTACATATACATAGTGTAATGATTACTATGTGCTAATTGACATATGATCTCTCCTTATAGTTATCACTTGTGTATGCATGTGATGATGGTTCCTGAAATCTACTTTCTTAGCAAGTTTCCAATATTCAATACAGTAGTATTACCTGTAGTTAATATGCATACATTTGGTCTCCAGACTTGTTGGTCCTGCATGACTCCAACTTTGCACCCTGTGACCAACACCTCTCCATTTCCCCCACCTCCCCATCCCTAGTAACTACGGTTCTACTCTGTTTCCGTGCATTTGACTTTTGTTTTACATTCCATTTATGAGTGAGATCATGCACTTTTTTCTTCTGTGTGTGGCTTATTTCATTTAGTATAATGTGCCCCAGGTTCATTCATGTTGTTGCAAATGTCAGAATCTCCTTTTCTAAGAATGAATAATATTCTAATTATTTGTTTATATATATGTATACATATATATGTATATCAGAAATCCACAGATGGATATATATATATACATATATATATATATATATATGATTTCATACATATGATTTCTTTATCCATCAGTGGAAACAGATGGTGTTCATATCTTGGCTATTGTGAATACTGCTGCAATGAACATCAGAACATGGATATCTCTTAGGGGTGACTAATGTCATTCCTTTGTGTATATACCCAGAAGAGAGATTGCTGAATTTTAGTAGTTTTACATTTAGTTTTTTGAGAAACCTGAAAAATTGTTTTTTATTATGCTTTTCATACTGTTTTCCATAGTATCTGCACCAATTTACCTTCCCACAAACTATGTACAAGGATGCCTTTTTTCTATATCCTCGCCAACACTTGTTATATTCTATTTTTTTTGATAATAGCTACTCTAATAGGCGTGAGGTAATATCTCATTGTGGTTTTGGTTTGCATTTCCCTGATGATTAGTAATGTTGAGCATCTTTCCATATACCTGCTGGCCATTTGTATGTCTTCTTTGGAAAAATGTTTATTCATGTCCTTTGCATTTGACACATTGTTTCTTATTTTAACACATTGTTTCTTATTTTAATATTGGGTTCCATGATTTCTTTATACCTTTTGGATATTAATCCATTATCAGATATATGACTTGCAAATGTTTTCTCCCAATCCATAGGTTGCCTTACATTTTGTTTATTGTTTCCTTTGCTGTGCAATTTTTTTTTATTTTGACATAGTATACTTTTTTACTTTTCCTTTTGTTGCCTGAGTTTTTGGTGTCATATCTAAGAAATCATTGCCTAGGCCAATGTCAAGGAATTTCCCCCTATGCTTTATTCTAGGAGTTTTGCAGTTTCAGGTCTATGTTTAAGTCTTTAATCTATTTTGAGGGTTTTTTGTGTGTGTGTGTGTATGTGAGTGTCTATATGGTATAAGATAAGGGTGCAATTTCATTTATTTAGATATGAATATCCAGTTTTCTAAGCACCATTTATTGAAGAACGTATCCTTTCCCATTGTGTGCTCTTGGCACCCTTGTTGAAAATTAGTTGACCATATATACTAGGGTTTATTTTTGGCCTCTCTATTCCACTCCATTGTCCTATGTGTCTTTTTTTATGACAGTCTTGCACTGTTTTGATTACTATGGCTTGGTGGTATGGTGAGAACTTAGGAAGTGTGCTGCCGCCAGCACTGTCCTTCTCAGGGTGCCTGGCCTATGTGCCCTGAAGTTTGGGGATAAGGGGACCAATGCCTGACTCAGGTTGAAGAGGATATGTTGGGAGCCCATTCTTGGCTGGCAGTGCTACATGGGCCTAGTGAAGACAGATATGACCATAATGAGGAAAAGAACTACTTTTCTGAAATAAGAGGCCAAAGCGCCTATTTGCCCAGACAAAACTGAAGGCCATGCAAAGAATTCTCATCCAGGGAGAATACCGAAGAGAAATTAAGTAGCCCCCATATGGGATAGGCCCCCCAGAAGCTCAAGGGCTGCAGGAAGGAAGAAGCAGAAAACTGGAGGAGAAGTGTAACCTGCATCAGAGAGACAGCAGCCACAGGCCAGTCACAGATTTCTGAGGAATGTGCCAAAGCACCACATGAGGTGGAGATGACTGTTTTTATTCTCCCCATCCAGAGAGCACTGAGGTCAGATTGTGGAGAACATGACAAAGAAGGTCCTTCCCCACTTACCTCTCCTGGTTTTCCTCTACCTTGTGATCCTCCAAAATAGGTTCAAGCCAATGACTAGGAGTGGAAGAGAGGAAGAAGCCAGGAAATCTCTGGGGGAGATTTCCCTCAGGAAATCACATATCTCTGGGGAGAGATGCGAAGATGTCTCCCGCATCTCTCCCCCAACCCCACAGACACACAGCCCACAACCTCACACAACCTCACGCCCAGGTTTCCACAGCTGACACAGACCCAGGCTGCGGATGGGAGGAGGGGCAGAAGTTCTGGACCAAATTAACTTTCACGAGTTTTGACATTATGTTTGAGAAGACTTTTAAATTATTGACAGGGATCTGGTCTTGTCACTGAAAGAGACCAGACAAAATGTATTATGTGAAAATCACCAAAAAAAGAAAAAAAAAGCAAAGGAGTCTGCCTGAAATTTCTTTTTTTAAATTTCTTTTTATTTTTTAAATTTATTTTTAGAGAGGGAAGGGAGGTAGAGAGATAGATAGAGAGAGAGAGAGAGAGAGAGAGAGAGAGAGAGATATCAATGTGCGGTTGCTGGGGGTCATGGCCAGCAACCCAGGCATGTGCCCTGACTGGGAATCAAACCTGCGACACTTTGGTTTGCAGCCCAAGCTCAATCCACTGAGCTACTCCAGCCAGGGCTGAAATTTCTTTAGAAACTATTCAATAGAACCCTTGTTATCAGGCAATGCTGGGAAAAAATTAATTTTTGCCAACTTACCTAGACCAGCTTATTTATTAACTAACTACAAAGGTAGTTATTTATAAATTTAGGCTATTATTGTTTGAGTGATCTTATCAGTCAAACTAAATTATTCAAGACTTTACCTTTTTCCTGTGTAAAATTGAACCTGAAACTTACTTTCTCAAATAATATTTTCATTGGCCTTCCATTCCATCAACGCAGCATCTATTGGCATAGCCACCTAATCTCCTCAACAAATGTGTAATTGTACTCTATCAATTACAACACCTCCCTCAATTTCATCACCTGCAGCACAACTAGCCTTTAAACCTGTGCCAACATTCACTGGAGAAGTGCGCTTAAATGAGTATATATAGGCTATCAGCTGCGTCCAAACACATCTGAGTCAGCCTCATCAACCCTCAACCTCAGGATGAGGTGGGTACTGACCTTCAGGCCCGCATGAAGGAGACACATGGTGTGAGATCCTAATCCCTGCACAAGTCCCTGTTTCCAGGTTGGAGGCAGACTGTTTGGGGAAACATGTGCTTCTGGGTGATTGACGACAATGTGTTTTGCTGGCTTACTGGTCTAGACAGGGTTTGCAGGACTCTCTCAAGGGAAGACAATAGTAAGAAGGATAGAGCTCATCACACATCACATGATGCATTTGTAGACAATAATTACCAAATGAACTGAAAGACAGGTTGTGCGATAAATTTTTCCCAGAGACATCTTACTCCAAGGAGGGAAACTGGATAAACAAATATCTGAACTAAACCAGTCATCAAGAAGGCTAGCCCTGATTTGTGGATGACAGGTATGGGAAAATAAAGAAATAAATTCTTTAACAGTTTGTAACATGTGCCCCAGGTGAAATGTGGTGAGGAAGGTATAATGACCAGGTTTCCTAGAATTCACTGGAGAGCACTGGAGTTTTGCATGGATTCCACACATATCTCTGGGCAATAAGAATTACAATAATGTTGAGAAAAGAAGGGGTAACAAAAAGAGGAGCATCTTTTTCTCTGATTTATTTCCAACTGCGGAGGCGGGCCTCACTCCCAGAGGCTGCATTTCTCAGAAAACGCTGGTCCAGAGAAGGGAAGGATTAAAGAGGCACAGCTCTCATGCCAGCCTTTTCAGAGCAGCTCTGCCAGCTTCACACTAGAAGGGATTTAGTCAGTGTCTACAGATAATTGTTGAGCACCCATCAGGAGCTCCTGGAGGCAATAGGACTCAGTCTCTGAATTCTGACTGTTTGGGTTCCATCCCGGCTCTTCTACTTTCTGTATGACATTGGGTAAGTTATTTAACCCCTATGCCTCAGTATCTTCATCTGTAAAATGGGGATAATAACAGTACCTATTGTGTCATTGTGAGAATTAAATGAGGTAATCCATTTACTAGTTTAGGGTGGTGCTAGACACATTAGAGGCACACAAATATGAATAAATACTGTTAATATTATTGCTTGCTACTATTGATACAATCATGGAAGATGGTAAAATATCTCATGTAATTACTAGGAAGAAAACTGGGAGTCCTTTGTATGGCAGCTGTCTACAAACCTTTTATTTGTCGCCCGGGATTAGACAGACAACCCTGTTGAGTCTCCGTTGCAGTCTCTCCATTTCTACATGTGCCCATTCTAATTCAGACCATCACCACTTTAAATCACTTAAAATCTACATAATTTGGTCTTCTTGCTCCTTGTTCTTGCTGCTACTACTTACCATACACACAGCTTCTGCTTTACTCACCCACAGTGGCTGCCTGGTGATGGTGATGATCACATCTCAAGTCCACAGTTCACTGAAATTTAAGTTCACCCTCATCTAGTTCCACCTCACCCGAGCCACCTTACAGCCGCCTCCCAAACACTGCCAGCACTCACCCTGCTTGTCTTCATAGGTCCTGCACTCATTTTATTTTGTTTTTGATCAAATGTATTGTCTGAATATTTGTTGCTCATCTTCCTTCCATTTGGGGCTATATTTCCTTCCAGACGCCTCCCTGACTTCCTTCCTGTGCAGACCTCCCTGATTCTGTTCCCCTCACCATTAGCACTTACTTATTTTTCTTACTTTTCCATGCCTGGATATGTAACATGTAACAATGGTGGAAAATATCAGACAGCAGGGAGGCCTCTGGACACTTTAAAGCAGGCATGACAAGTGAAGGTGTCAAAAGTTGCTATCACAAGAACATCACCAGTCTTCTCACTGCCTTGCAGACTCTCTCTGGGAACCCCCTCTTAGCTTTAGAGCCCAGCATTGAGACCTACAGCTGATCTTGTCTGCTTCCCCTGTGATTTATATTTGACTACTTTTATCCAATGGCATGGTTTTCAGTTCAACCCCCCACTCTTTTCTGACATGCTTGCTCATAAATCAGTAGTTTATTGCATCCCCTGGGCAACTGCTTCTTTCAGTGTCTGACCTCCCACTTGCCCAGGATCAGGTGCATTCTCCTGGGGAGCCTGCCAATGGTTACTCATGGCATCCAGGAAATATCCAGACTGTGGGGACCAGCTAAGTTTTGAGAGAGGGCTTAATATTAAAAACAATATCATCAAGTCCAACGGTTGTGCACAGCCATAATGATAGGAGGGTCTGTGGGCTGGTGGGCAGTGAAATGGGAGGCTAGGCAAGCAGGCCCTGCCAGAACGTAAGCTCTGTGTATGTGGGGCCCTGCCTTTCTGGTTTATCACCATGTCCCAGCACCTCAAAAATTCCTGGCATGTTGTTGTTGAATAAAACCTTGTAGACGGTGCATGGAGCTCCTTGGGGCAGGAGAAACCCCTGAGTTATGCCAGTATTGTCCCACACTAGACTGGTCAGGCGTCTCTGATTGTTCCATGTGGGCTTGTTTCATCTTGCCATTTAGCTTGTCAGCCTCCTGTCTTTTCTGAAGACAGAAAATGCAGCTGGGACTCAGCAAACACCAATTAGTTCAGGTTGAATTGAACTGGGTTTCCCTGGGTAACTCGTGAAGTTTGTTATGAGTTACAAGGATCTCCTCTAGTTAAAGAATGTTTCCATTTTTGTCAACATTTGTTTAAAACCTACCCTTTTATTGAGGGGAAAAATGAATTGGATGTTTGCAGGAAAATAAGTAGCTTAATGGTTACAACTGAATTATGCAGTTCATTACATCTTAGAACTTGAAATAAAACCTTCACCTTTTGAAATGGGCTCCCAAGACATGTTCCATCTTGCTCATTTCCTTTTTAAAAAGAACACACAAGGGTGAATCCTACCAGCTTCTGAGGTAGCCAGTGATCATCACCCTCCAGCTTGCCAAGACAAAATTTGGACTTTTTGGTTGTAATTCACTGATTATTCTAAGAATATAATTTTTATTTAGTTATTCTCAACCACTGATTTAACATGTTTTTTGACATAAAAATCAGACTGAGAATTGTTCCAAACATAATCTATCATTATTATCTTGACAGAGGTTGAAATTTTATAAAATAAAAAATAGCTCCTCTTAAATCAGAGCCTGATTTAAAACAGGGTTTCTCAACCTCAGCACTAGTGACCTTTGGACCAGATGGTTCTTTGTTGTGGTGGCTGTCCTGTCCTGTGTCGTATGGCATTTAACAGCATCCTTGGTCTCTACATATGAAAAGTCAGTAGCACCTCCCAGCTTCCCATTGTGGCAATCAAAGTGCCCAAAGCCTTGTCTGGGTTGCTCGGTTGATTGGAGTGTCATCCCGTACACCAGAAGGTTGTGAGTTTGATTTCTAGTCAGAGCACATGCCTAGGTTGCAGGTTCGATCCCTGGGTAGGGGCACATAAGGGAGGCAACCAATCGATGTTTCTTTCTCATATCAATATTTCTCTCTCTCTCTCTTTTTCTCCCTTCCTCTCCCTCTAAAATTGATAAACATACCTTGGGTGAGAATTTTTTTAAATGTCCCCATACAGTAGCAAATGTCCCCAGGACGTTGGGGGGCAAAGTAACCCGGGTGAGAACCACTGATCTAAAACAGTCATGAAGTCTGACCTGTGGGTGGGTCCGTTATTTTGAGGAAGTCTTTTGATTCTTCAGAAATTTCCCAACTGTATCACACAGTGTGACAGTAGATCAGGTAGTGATTTTCTGTTTTCTAACAAATATATTTATTTGTGCTCTCTTTCCTTCCTTAATATGAGAGCTCTAATAAATTGTGGAGTCCAGAAGGGTAACATTGTCCTTTTCCTTTCCTTGAATTTCTTCACAGACATAAGAATGGTGCTTGGTCTGATGACAACATGTGATGTATGGCAACTAACCCCATAGAAAACTCAGCGAGAAGAAATTCATTTCTGCTTACACCTGGAAGAAGGGGTCATATGGCATGATTTTTCCTCCTTTATTCACTGTTGTATTTTCAGCACCTAGAAGAGTATCTGGTACATACTAAGGGTCCAGTAAATACGTAATAAATGGGTTACATCGTTTCCTTTTAAAAAAATTTTTAATGGGGTCCCTGACCCATTTTTTAAGGAAAAACATTTCTTAAGACTCTCTTTTTTATGCACTTTCCAATAACCATCTGTGCTTCTTTGCCACACAATGCTGCTCCTCTGACCCAAGCTTAGCCACTAATGTTTTCTCAAATTCTCATCAACATCTTTGCCAATGAACAACTGCTCAGTTTGTCCTCTTTGTTTAGAATGTTTATAAAGCTCTCAGCTGAGTCAAATAAATATAACACAGACTTCAAGAATCAGCTTATTTCATCTTTCCTGGCCAACACCTGAGTTCATAAACTCACAGAGACCTTTCTTTGCTCAAAGCCTAAGACTTATTGGCCTGTACCTTTCCTTGTGCATTTAGGAAATTCTTTTGAGAGGAAGGGAGAAAAAGCAAGTGAGATAGATAGATAGATAGACTGATGTGCGAGAGAAATATCGATCAGTTGCCATATATATGTGCCCTAGCCAGAGATCAAACCCATAACCTAGGTGTGTGCCCTGACCGGAATCAAACCCCCAACCTTTTGGTGTACAGGGCGATCAACTGAGCCACATCAGCAAGGCTCCCTGTGTATTGTAATACTGTAAGAGGCAACACCTTTCACCTTATGATTTTGACTCATCATTTCCATGTGTGCATGTCCTCTCTCTCCATGTACTCTGCAACCCTTCTGAAGGCAGGAACAAATTATCATTTTTTAACACATAGAGTATATTAAATGATATCCATATAGTGAAGGAATGTTATTCTCATTAATTCTTTTATTCATCCATTTATTCAATTAACATTTTTTTACTGGCCTATTCTGTGCTAAGCATGTTCTCGGAGGCAAAACAAATATGTTCCTGTTTTTATGCAGTGTTTAGATCAGACAGAGAAAACACAGTATCTCATGTGGTGAGAACCAGATTTAACATCAGAAGACTTTGGTATGAATACCAACTTGGCCACTTACTATCACGTAACCATTTATGCTGTCAGCATCTCAGTGTTTCCATCTGGAAAATGGGAATGATAATGATTGTTCTGTCTGTCATAATAAAGAAGATCAAACCACATTACATTTTATGTGCCAATATGTTCTAAGTGACTGAATGTGATGGTGTTAATTTGTTCACAAACTTCTTGATATGCTCCCCTTCAAGAAGTGGAGCCTAATTCTCTTCTTGAGTATGAGCTGGACTTAGTGACTTGCTTCTAACAACAAACAGAATAAAGCAAAAGTAATGGTGTGCAATTTTGGAGACTAGATCGTAAAAAGGCAGTGTGGCTTTTGTCCTGCTCACCCTGTTTCTTGAATTACTTGGTCTAGGGGAAGCTAGCTGCCATGTTGTGACTGCCCCATGGAAAGGCCATGCGGTGAGGAGCTGAGGTCTCCTGCCAACATGCTCCAGCTTAAAAACGGAACCCCGGAACCCTCCGACCCTGTGAAGCCTTCACATAACTGAAGCCCCAGCCAACAGCTTGAGTATGACCTCATTGGAGAACCCGAGCCATACCATCCAGCTTCGCTACCCTTGATTTCTGACCCATAGAAACCATTTTTTAAGAAGACATTATTTACTTTTAGAGAGGGGAAGGGAGGCAGGAAGAGGGAGAGAAATATCAACGTGTGGTTGCCTCTCATGCACCCCCTGCTGAGGACCTGGCCCACAACCCAGGCACATGTCCTGACTGGGAGTCGAACTTTGGTTTGCTGCCCACGTTTGATCCACTGAGGTATGCCAGCCAGGGCTCTAGAAACTGTTTGAGACAATATATATTTTATAAGTTGCTAAATTTTGAGGTAATTTGCTATGAAGCAATAGATAAATAATTCATAGAGTACTACAGACATTTAAGATTTTATTTTTGAATATGCTAATATTTGTTAAATGAAGAATATTATAATCTACTATGGTTTATTGCTGAGTGAGAAATTAGAAGTGAAAGAAAAAGAAACTTGAAAAGAAAATGACAAAATCTTAAGAACTAGGAAATATCAGATGAATATAAAATTTCTAACAGGAGATTTGCAGGCATTTCTCCCTCTGCCGCACTCTTTATTTCTGAACTCTATCAGCTGTGACAGTGGCGGCAGGGCATGTGCCAAAGGGGACAGGCTCCAGTAGCTGGTCACCTCCACCGACTGCTTCTGTTTAATTCCACTCCCTGTTCTCATTTTGAGTTAAAATGAATAGTTTTAATTAAATAAGGATGAAAACCTTACTTCTGCTCCACAGAGACCGTGTGTGTGTGTGTGTGTGTGTGTGTGTGTGTGTGTGTGTGTATTAGACAAAGTTACCATGGTTCTTTGTTAACACAAAGGCCATGGACTTGAAAATTAACGATTTGTTTGCATCAGTGTCAACTTCTGAAAGTCAGTGTCATCCCTTTGCCGTAGCAACACTGCCCCAGCCTGACCTCACTATTAATACCACCATTGGGAGGCTGAGTTCACAGTCCTCACTAGTCAACTTGTTCAAAATTAATGTGAAGCAGCAAAAAATTAAATTTAAAACTATTTACCTACATCTAGTCTACAGGCTCTCCAATTACTACAACCAATTCCTGAAACACCCCACTGAGAAAACAGCTGTGGAGGAGGACTGTCAATATATTAACCTATTTAATAATAAGTACAAAATTTAATTTCTCACTGAGTACTTACTGACCCTGATTTTGCCAGGGCTTCAAGTGAAGGGCTCTGGAAGTTGTGCTAACTCTTGGAAACCATGAGAATAGTACTTAATATGTTTATCTAAAACATTAGAAGTTAGAAATGGTTATGGATGATACAATTTTTTTGAAATTTTTTTATCAGTATGGTTCATTAAAGGATTGATAGTTTGTGGAAATTAAAACAGTATGAAAAGCTCCTTACTTGCTGGAGATGTGCTCATGGCTGGAGAAGGCTGGGTGCTGAGGGTGGATTCTGTAACACTGCGTGCAGCATCTGTTGGAGGGTTCACTGAGCCTGAAAGGATGAAGCAGACATTTACAATGAATAAAAGTATAGTAATAGAAAGTTAAAGTATTGACTTAGTCTCTCTCCCAAAAAACTTCGTGTGTGTGTGTGTTTTTTTTTCCATTTAACAAAGCATTATTGAGGGCTGTTTAATAGGCTAGGCAGTGGGATGTAGTGGAGGATGGCAACGAGGCAACGACATGGGCCACGTTTAAGGAGCCTGCAGCCTAGATGATGGGTGGGCAGCCAGGCACTGTGCTGAGTGCTGTGATGGTGAAGCGCAGGGGCCACGGCAATGAAAGGAGGGGCACCGGCCAAGATAGGGAGGTCAGGGAAAGCTTCCTGGGGAAAGTGACGTTTAACTAAGACCTGATAACACAAATACAGCAGCTAATATTTTGAAGTATTTGAAAAGTGACCACACAGTTTACAAATCTGTAACCCCATAAAAATTGTTTTATCAGCAAGAGTAGAAACAGTGATACAACTATGAGATTGGATGTAACACCTGTGAACTTGAAACTGTTGGTATTATTATGCTCTTTCTAAAGTGTCTATTTGTTTCATAAAACTTTCACTTGGCTACATTTCTCTGTCCGTGTGTGAGAAGGGAGCTAGGAATGAAAGAGAGGCTGAAATATTTGACTTATTATATATCTACATGGATTTCTTAAAATTTCCACTATTTTACTGTAAAATATTCCTATTAGCAATATGAAACAATCTACAAATACCAAAAGTATCTGATGACTTTAGGAACATGTGGGTTAAGTATGGGTAACAGATACTGAGGCTAGGGTATTTGTGATTTTTCAGATAAAATGGCATTGGGAATAGCATCACGTATCTGATACCAATTACTATGTGCACAGTTAATTACAAATTACACTATTGGTTCTATTCTGTAATTTACTTTAAGGGAAAACCGTATAGTATTTAAGTTATGTCACTGATATCACAGAGCATACTGGAGAATTTCTTCTTGTGATCTAGATTCATCTATGTTTTATTCTCATTGTTGGAAATGTTGTCATTGCTGTTGGCTGCAGATGGCACAGACAGCTGTCTCTGACGCCTGTCATACAATGATTCCTTGTTATTAATCTCTGAGGAGGTGGGGGAGGGCAGTTCTATGGAGAGCATATGAGTAAGCTGGCAAAATAACCATCTTCTTCCTCCCACACCATCCAAACAAGATGGACCTGTTAGCATGATACGCACATTTGCTCTTGATTTGGCCCCTGTCATGTTCCCCACCTGCATTTCCTGATGCTGCCTGTTATACTTTACATCTCTCTCAAATCACATCGTTCGTCCAACAGGTGGTCGTTCAACCCAGTTTCCCAAACACAGTGTGCTCTCTGTGACTTCTTGCTGCTGTGCCTGCCATTTCCAACACTTTCCCACCCCAAACCCCCTGGGTACACTTCCTCAAACTTAAAGAAGCCTGAGGATCTTTCCGATGTGTTCAGAGTTTGCCCTAACAAAGGCCTTATTACTCATTGGTTATGCCCAGGAGAAGTAATTGTTTTATTCACTTTGTATTTTTGTATTTTACGCAAGTGGATGATGATTGAGAGCCTACAAATTCCTTCTTAACATTGGAAGAAAGACCAGCTTAAGTACAGAGCTGACTACTGGTGCAACATAAGCATGATCTTCCAAAGTAAGAACCTTAATCAGTATGAGCATGGCTCTGGGAAAACAATGCACAGGTGTTTTTCTCTGTAGATTGTTTACAGCAGAGGTTGGCAAACTATGGCTCACAGGTCAAATGCAACCCATTCCCTATGTTTGTAAATCAAGTTTTACTGGAACACAGTCATGCCCATTTGTTTATGTATTGTCTGTATAAGAAAAGTGTGTTGCTTCTGAGTGCTAAAGCAGAGAAATTCTGGGAATATTACAGAGCAGAAAAGAGATTTAGTGAGAGGTGCACAGTTTTTGCTGCCTTTTGTTCCAGAGAAGAGTAATAATGTCTAAAGGCTGCAACATAACAGCACTCTGAGGTGCTTCCATCCCTGCCTGTACCCAGCCTCCCAGGAACTCTTTGCCCTTTGACAAAAATGATACAGAGCTTTTAAAATGAACCTTGAGGCCAAAACTTATCCTTCTGGTTTCAGGTTGTCCTGCAAAGTAGAAACTCTGCTTTGGTTAAAACAAAACCCAGAGGGTGTCAAAAGGAGCAGCTGAAAAAACCTAATAGGAGAAAATTATTTTCTAAAACTCAAATGAAGAGTTTAGCAAAAATATATGAACAGTTTCAGACTATTACATCGACTACTTGTCAGGGGCTGAGAGGCCAGCCTCAAGCAGCTCTACTTGTTCCCGAGTGTGTTTGCTCTGCAGCAGGCCTGGCAGGCCTGGCAGGCCCTCAGGACAAGCAGTGGGCAGCAGTGACCACGTGCCTGTCCCATAGGGCAGTAGGGCCAATTTTAGGGCTTCCTCAGAGCTTGACTCAGCCCTTAGCTGGTCCACATAGAAATAAACTCCAGGACCCTCTAGGTCCCTGCTACTCAAAATGTGGCTCATGGCTTTTCTTAGGAACTTAATAGAAACTCAGATTCTCAGGTCATCCCCCCGCCCCTCTTGACTTACTGAATCAGAATCTGCATTTTATCAAGGTCCTTGGGTGATCTGTATGTACATTAAAGTCCTTTATTGATACTCTCAGGATCCCCAAGATCAGTCATGGGTATGGGAGACATCACAAGAAGTATTTGTCTGGCATACCCCACTCTAATATTCAATGATTCTTTTATCCCATTATTGATGTAGCCCCCTTTAATTCTTTCTCCACACCCAAAAGACACATGCACACTCACACACACACTCACACAGCTTGTTTACCCTTACCTTTCTTTTTATTCCCAAGGTCTTGACCTTAACAGTTACTGTTGGAAATCCATTTAACAAATAAATCTCTGTCGAAGCTGATGCAGCCAGGATATTCCCCACCCCAGAGGGTATTCACGCTCAACTTTTAGATTGAAACAGGAGAAAATATCCCCCACATCTCAACAACAACGAAAAAACCACACTTGGCATATGCCAAAAACCTGACTGCAGTGCTCCAATTTTAGACGTTCTGATCAGCTAGGATAGCAGAATAGGATATTTTTAAAAAATTAACTGTTGAAATACCGGAATCTGCATGCCTTGGTAACTCAAATAACTGCCTGATGAGCTACTGATGACCCCCACCCTGACCCCATTCATTTCTGAGTTTTCTAGAGAAGAATCATCGAGCCTTTGAGCTTCCTGGGAGATTGGGGCTGGGTTGGGTAGGGAGCACCTCAGGGCACTGTTACCGCAGCCTTCCAACATTAGTACTCTTCTTTGAGAACAAAAGGCAGCAAAAACTGCTCTCCACTCCCTAAACCCATTTTCTGCTCTGTAATATTTCCAGACCTTCTCTGCTTTAGCACTTAGAGACAACAGAATTTTCTTCTGTATCCTCATCTTAATATCTGTCAGCAATAATAGCTTGATAAGGCAATGACTCTTGGATAAATCATTAGAAGTTTACTCCAATGTTCATACATCATCCAGTGGTATTAACACAGGCAGAGAAAGCATGTTTGGAAGTGTTTAAGAACTATAACAAATAGGGTAATATGATACAGTGATGTATCATATCACTTCACGGAGTCTCAACTGCATCTTCTAAATCATTTGCAAAGATATATGTTGGATTGTGACTAGAATATAAGGTATAATTTTGGGAAACTGGGCTTTTCAAGATTTATTGTCTTTCATATTTTATCATAAAGGGTAAAAACTCATTATAAAAATTTAAAAATAACCTCTGTTCAGAGCCTAAAATTATGCTAGATCCAGGACTATCCTGTAATATTGGAATTGTGTGCTTTGGGTGTCAAGATCAGTGTTCTTCCTTATTACCCTAAAAATATTCATTAATTTCTAATCTTAAAACTAAACGTAGTTCAAGAGAATGAGAAGACAAGCCACAGAATGGGAGGAAAATATTTGCAAAAGACACATCTGATAAAGGACTGTTATCTAAAACATACAAAGAGCTCTTAAAACTCAACAATAAGAAAAACTATCTGATTGAAAAATGGGCCAAAAATTTTAACAGACACCACATCAAAGCAGACATGCGATGTCAAATAAGCATATGAAAAGATGCTTTACATCACATGTCACCGGAGGAATGGAAATTAAAACAACAATGAGATACCACTACACAGCTATCAGAATGACCAAAACCCAGAGCACTGACCACACCAAGTGCAGGTGAGGAGGTGGAGCAACAGGGACTCTCATTCATTTGCACAATGACACAACTAACCTTGGCAGACAGTTTGGTGGTTTCTTACTAAACTAATCATACTATTACCATACAGTCAGGCAACCGTGCTCTTCGGTATGTACTGAAGCAGTCTAGCACTCATGCCCACGTGGAAATCTGCACATGAATGTTTACAGCAGCTCTATGCATAATTGCCAAAACTTAGACTCAACCAAGGTGTCCTTTAGTAGGTGAATGTGGTACATGGATACAATAGAATATTATTCAGTGCCAAAAATAAAAATTGAGCTATCAAACTTAAAAAGACAAGGAGGAACTCTAAATGCCTATTATTAAATGAAAGAAGCCAGTCTGAAAAGGCTACACACATACTGTATGATTCCCATATAACATTCTTAAAAGACAAATCTATAGAGATTGTAAAAAAAAAAACACCTCAGTGTTTGCCAAGGGTTGGGTGCTAGAGGAAAGGGATTGATAGGCAGAGCACAGAGGACTTTTAGGGCAGTGAAACAATTCTGTGTCATACTGTAATGATGGACATGTGTCATTATACATTTGTTGAAGTCCCTCATATGTACAACACCAAGGATGAACCCTATGGACTTCAGATAATTACGATGTGTCAGTGTAGGTTTCTCAGTGGTAACAAATGCACCATTCCAGTGTGTGATGTTGATAATGTGGGAGAATATGCATGTGTGTGGCGGGTGGGTATGAGGGAAATCTTTGTACCTTTCTTTTACTTTTGCTGTGAACCTAAAACTGCTCTAAAAAAATAAAGTTTTTAAACAACAAAGCAAGCATAGTTTTAAAATAATAAAATAATAGTTTTTAAAACATAGCTCTGTCCATGATGGAAGTAGGGTTCCCTTTGGAATTTGAGGTTGTTTGGTGTTTAGCTTGTGTCCTTTGGTTCCACCGAAGCTACTGGCAAAGCTGTGCAAGAACCAGTTCTCTTTACTGTTCCAAGACAGCAGCCCTAACTGCACCCACACTTCAGAAAAGAAGGTGTATTTATTTTTGAAGGAATTAGACAAAGTTGCACATGGATCTTTCATTGTAAACCCATGACCATTTCTGAGTAATTTAACTGTTAAGTTCATGGGACAACTTGTTTATATACACAGAGAGAGTTACAGCGATGGTGCTGCTGCCGCGGCATCTGATTAGCACTTGTGTCTGAAGGGTGGGGAATGGCCTTGCCTGAGCCACCCACACACCTTTCTCCCTGCAGTAGTCCCAGGGACCAACTCCCTGCGTTTGGACAAGGGTAGGAAGGAGCCAAGACACAGGCCGTGACCTTGAAACAAAGAGAAACTCTTTTCCTCATCCATTATTCTGGTTTTCACGAGTATGTCCTAGAATACAACATTACTGAAAATAGGAAGGTGGAAAAAGATGTTTAGTCCTGCAGAGTATTTTATTAATGACTTTCAAATCTATTTAAGTTTCATAGGCATTACTTTACTATTACATATGCATATTGGACAGATGTCATTACAAACTTCAGTTTTTTATAGGCAATCTGTTGTCACAGTGTTAAAACATTTGTTCACATCTTTTATGTAGTAAAATATCCACTGTTTGATCTGGTTAATCAAATGTTGTAGTAAGTAGAATGATCCTACATACCAGTTTTCAGGTCATAAAAATCTTCTGTGTGCCAGATTCTGTGCTTCAAAGTAGTGGTACCAAAGCCATTAAGATATAGTCTCTATCCTTAAAATATTTATATCTCATACATAGTGTACCCATTATGCTAGGTATAATTGAATGTTTTTGGTGACTCAGAAGGAATTTTAAGATTTTAAAAAAATCCTAAATGATGATTTCTCTTGATCATCAATATATTTGTGTCACTTTTCATTATATGGTAGAAAAACAAAATGCCAGTTAGGAGTTATTATTAATGGAATTTGGAAAAAAAAAGCTGTATTCACCTGAAATTCTTGAAAATAAGAATTAGCTACTTTTTATTTGAAGAAAATCTTTTCAGTAGTGCCCCATTTGTCAAAAAATGCTTGCTCCTTTGAAGTTTAATAATTTTAAGTAGTGTAGTGAGAGTTTTCTGAGATTAAAATATTACGGAAATGATGAATATTCTAAGTTTTCCAGTCAGACATGTTCTGAACTTACGGCATCTTGGCCACCCTGTGTTGACCTTATGCATTAGACAACTCACCGAAGGAAAAAGTGGTCTTATTGGATGAGATATTCCGCACTTTATTTCCAGGCATTGGAATCAGAGCCATGCACCAGATGGTCAGGTTTTGGGACTGGGTTTGGTTATTGCCATACCCCAATGTGAAAACAGACTTCATGTTCAAAAATCCACTTTTGTTTTTTCTTTCTTCACTAGGAATGTATGTTTCTACAAGACAAATAAGAATGAGGTTAGTCACTAACATTTCTTGTATAAGCCTCCAAGGCGTGGCTGGCCGCAGTTAGGTTTATGGTAATGGAGAGCCTCAAGGGGTCGAGCCATAGCTTCTGAGCTGCAAGTGCCTGTGCCAGCAGGCCTGGAACTAACCAGAACTGCTTTGCTCAAGCTCCTGTCTGGTATCTGTCCAGGGTCAAGGTGTGAGATGTACTGATTAAGAGTGTTGCCTTGTTTGTAACAGTGGTTCCAGGGGGCTTGGGGAGAGGACTGGTGAATTACACCTGCCCTGGCAAGAACTTGGGAGGGCTCTGCTGTGAAGCCTGGATACACGTCAGGGATATACCTGAGTCACCAGGAAAATACAAAATGACCTCAGCTGAGACTCCATTTTGGGGTCCCCACTTGTGAGGTGTTCTGTGCCATATCAGTGGTTCCCCAAGTCCCCCTTAGGAAGAGAAGACAAAGGACCAGACCTGACATCAACAGACCCCTTGCTATGAATGTATGTGTGATACATATTCTTACATTAGTGGCATTGCTGTATTGTATGTGTTTTCTGCAATAAGCTTTAGATTTATAACCATTGTCATTTTGGATCCTGTGAGTCTTCTTTAGAAATAGGAATCTATTTAACTGCCACTGTTAGTACAACCTCCAAACAGCTTACATGGCAGTAGGAATTTAATGTAAAACCATTTGTCATCATAGGCTAGAACTTTCTGAATTCTCACAGCTTCTTTACATTAAAGGTCCTAAATGCTAGTTCTGAAGTTATTACTTGCCAACTCAGCACTAAATGTGGTTGTATACTGGTAGATTTCTGACCATACTCTCTGGCCTTATGGTTGGGACCATAATTGTAACTGCACAGGAACTTCAGTGCTTTAATATAATTTTCTCCATTCATGCTAGCTCTGTCCAACCTCACAGTGCTGTAACTCACCTGCCTCCTTTCCCAGACCCTTCCACCTTTGCACACACTGCATGCCCATTCCTTTCATCATTAAGCCCTTGGGACGTTAGGTTCTGGTCAGCATCAAACTGTCTTAAGAATAAATCCTCGTGTCTGTTAACCATGATAACAGAGTTTCTGCCAAACTAAAGATAACAGTCTCACTCTCAGTTATGTTTAGCCTCAGGCCTATGAAATCAGAATATCCCTACCAACCACGTGCTCATGAAATCAGATTGGACGCCACCATGGCTGACACCAGACCTGAAGCAATGATCAACTACTCCCTGCTCTAGCTTGGATGACTCAGTAGAGCCCATGACCCCAACTCCCTTAGCTACCACAACTAATGATTTTCTCCCTATAAAATCTATCACCTAGAGGCCATTGGAGAACTGCATCTTAGAGTACTGCCTCGTCCGTGCCTCTGGTCTTGGTGCCTATTCCCTAAATAAACCTTTACTTTTCTTGGCTGCAAACTCCTGTTTGCATTTTACTGAACTTTGATGCACATAGGCAAACTAACCCCTTTGGTTCAGTAATATAATGGGCACATCAGGGATTATTTAACAGGAGAACATATTTATAATGACATTTAATAGATATTATCAGGCCCTGACTTGTGTGGCTCAGTTGATTAGGGAATAGTCCTACAAAACAAAAGGTCACTGGTTTGATTCCCAGTCAGGTCATATGCCTGGGTTGTGGGTCTGGTCCCTGGCTGGGGTGCATGAGAGAGGCAACACTTACATTGATGTTTCTTTCCCTCTCTTTCTCCTTCCCTTTCCCTCTCTATAAATAAATGAATGAATGAATGAATGAATGAATAAATAAATAAAATTTTAAAGACCAGATATTATATTGATCACATCCTGTCATTATTGTGGGTGAACTGCTTTTAAAGTAAACTAATAACAAAAACCAATAATAGTCTCAAAATGAATCAAGTAGATGAACACAATCATTCAGAAACATAAACCTTTAATTTTTCAAATTAAAAGTAATGCAGTAAGAGCTATGCATTCAGTTACTGTTGAAAGTACATTGCACTTTGAGGAAAAATGACTCAGGAGAAAGGAGCAGAGCTGATGCCCAGGCAGGGAATGGCTGGGATTGTTCTGGCAAAGGCTGTCAAGTTCCTCGCCTACGAAAACTATGGCTTTGTGCAGCCACCCCTGAGCTCGTTTCAGTGTGTGTTCTTGATCCAGCAACTTTTAATCCCCCTGGTGAACAGGGCGAAGTCCTTTCTGTGCACTTCCTCCAATTCCCCCAACTCCCATTCCACCTAGGTCCTTATAAGAAGATGTGGAAATCATGTTTATTGATTTAAACAGTGGTATTATATTAATTACTAAATATAAAATTATTAATAAATTTATGTTGAGTTAAACATTTTGCCCTCATATAACAGATCTGCTTTTACTAACTGAAATAAAACGTTAGTGTTTGTGTGTAAGTTGATTACGTCAACTGGATTTCTTACATGCTGGGAAATGTTGCCCCCATCCTCCTGGAGGGGCCAGATGAGCTATCAGAAAGTGGCACCTGGTAGGCAAGGTGATGTTTGTCTCGGGAGGAGAATTGTTCTTAAATGCCAAGACGATCTTAGGCAACGGCAATTTTTATTGTTCTTTGTTTTCTTTCTTTGCCAACCCCATTTCCATTGACTGATTTCCTTACCTTTTCTTTCACCTTGAGGAGAGCCACTGTCTGTAAACCATGTGAAATTTGCTGTAGGAAATACATTCCTCAGTGAGCAAGTGAGTGTTCTCTGGGGTAAAGACAGGACACAGAAAGAATCATTTGCAAATTCAGAAGAAACAGATGACCCTTATATCCTCACTGAGCCTCCCAAGAGGCAAACCAGCAGGAAATACTTTCTCTACTTTCAACAATGCAGTGTTTACATTTAAGAGGTTGTACAGAAATTTGAACTATAAATAGACTTTCTCTTTATGTTATAAATTAATGGCTAGAATTCAAAACAATACTAATATTGCAAATCTGCATTCTGGGTTTTGAAAGAAGAAAATCACAACTACACATGCAGAATAAAATGTACTAAATGGAAATGAAAGGATAGAAGGAAGAAGTTGTAACAGAAGCCAGACAAGAATATTCTGTTAGACTAAATGCCACACTTTGCTTGTTTCCATTCCCCAAATAGTGTAAAGTACTATTTGTAGCAATAACCACAGTTACACCTTACTGTAAATATCTCACTTTTGACTTGTAGAAAGTTTTCCTAATTCATTTTTCATGTTATTATCTTAATACTATAGGGTAGGTGGGTCACACTTTATTATTGTCACTTGACAGATGGAGAAACCAAGGCACAGAATTACAGAATGGCTAAAGGGGGTGGGTGGAATATAGTTGATGGAACAATTGGGAACTCTGTTACCTAATTCCAGTCCAAAATATTTCCTGGTAAAACACATTTATTGAAATAAGAGAGAAAGAAAACCAGGTAGTTTATGTTACAGCACTAGAAAGTTTAGAGGTAGGGTTGTGTTTTCAACACTATTTGTGAGATGGTGGTTTCTTCAATAGCTTGGTGACTTTATTGGATCCTCATTATTTTATCTAAGATACTGCAAAATTATAACTCCACTTACAATTACTTGTTTTCTCATCAAGAGATGGGTGTAGTTTTACCTATTACCAGCTCTTGTTCTTAGTTCTCAAATGTGTTCCAACTGATGACTGTAAAGAACCAGTAGTTAACTAATAAAGAACAATTAACTGTATGTCGTGTGTGGTGTGCCAGTTTCCACACAGACTAGTTAGCCACGAAGTGTCTGCACCTATAGAGCCGAGAAACCAAATTTAAACACACTGAGTTACATTTCTCTTGTGAGAACCTACTGAGGTAGAGTGTAACACCTCTCAGTGTGTGACCACCAAAATCTCAAGGAAATAATGCGACTTTCTGAAGAAGCTATCTGTCATGTATCCAAGATGGTTAGCAGGGAACAGTGCAGCTCCCCGTGTTCCCACTCATTCAGCACTTGAGAGCGGGAATACATGCAGTGGCAGGGATGCAGATCTGTGAAATTATTTCACTTTCTGCCCTAACAAATCAAAAATAAAACCAGGTCACTTAAAATATATTATTATTTATTAAAGAAAAAAGAATTTAGTTTATTTAATCCAATAAAATGCCAAGACTAATGATTATCTAAAGGTGGTCCAGGAAGGGACATGCGAGTTATAGGAAATGCAGTGTTATGTCAACCTTTAACCATCCTTATGACTCATTTCTTCCATGGTCAGTTAACCCACCAAAAGATGATGCTGTGGTAATATCAGTAACCAGTGAGGGTTCCATTATTTCACAAAGATTCTGTCTCACTGAAAAAAAATCTCTTGTCAACTTAATAAATATGTTTAAAAGATTTAGCTCTTGTGGATTCTCTGAATTCAGATTTTATGGAATGATTCAGATTTTAAATATTGTATTCCATCTCTAGACTATGTCCCAAGATTTTGTTTAGGAATATGGTTTTTGTCCTGAAACTCCCCCCAGTCTCTTTAAAACTGAAAAACTGTAGAGTATACTAGTTCAAGTTGAAGTCAAACATCTTAGGAAACATTGAGCATGTATGGTTTTGCTGAACAAATGGAGCTGTCTTTATTTGGAAACTTCTACTTGTCCCAAATGCATAAGAAGAAATCATGTCAAATTAAAAGAAAAAGAAGAACTAACTATGCATGAACGTCTATGTGCACACATACAAGCTTACCCAGTGACACGTTCCGCTGCTCTAAAGTAAAATCATTCACTTACTCATCGTGTGCCTGTTGCCTCTGTGAGATAAGCAAAATCATGGGTTTCTGCAACATGTTATGTTAAATCTACCTGCAATAAGTGAGCAATAGTACAAAGAACTGTGTAATAAATGCCAAAAAGTGTTTGGACATGTTTTAGGAGTTTAGAGAAGAATGAAATATGAAAAGAACTTAAAGAACAGAGTTGCATTTTGTGGACAGGGAAGAAATGAGCCCAGCCTCTACAGGTGGGCTCTGTTGGACACTAGTGAGGAATCCACAGAGATGCACAAGTGAAATGGGTTCATAAACCAGGTGTGAGCTGGGAATGCTGTTCTGAAAGCAGAGGCAAGCCAGTGGATGTCCGGAGCACTAGGAGATTGAGGAGCTGGAAAAAATGGATCCAAATATGTCTGTAAAACTGATCATTCCCTTATTTCCATGGATGAAATACTGAAATGGTGACCATTTTTCTGTTAACCCATATTTAGTTTCCCTAAGTTTGGACAGAACTTTTTCTAAAGGGCTTTGCAAAGAATCATTTTGAAAACATTTAGCTTTTTAGTTTAGAAAAAGAAATCTTAAACAAAGTTTCCCTATGTCTTTACTAACTCCTCATTCCTATTTGCAGTCTTTCCTCCTCCCCTACCCCTTTTCTTTCATTTGAAATTTTTCTTTGTCTCCACAAGTTTTTTACTTTGCCTTTTCTATCTTTTCTCCTACAATGCAACTTTTTTTCTTCAAAGTACATTTTCTTTAAAATGTTTCCATCTCCTCTTGGCAGGTTTTTCTTCTTCAATTAACATAATATATATATTCATTTATTTATAATATGTATGGATATACATCTTCTTGCTTAAGTTGTGATTATCTCTTTATTTTACTCCAACTCAAAGTACAAGCCAAAAGGATTTCAGCTTTTCCAAGTCTATTTACATAATATAATAAAAAGCAACTCCAAATCTGTTTCTCAATTTGCCATGCTTCTTTGAATTTGTTTTTATTTTTTAAACTTAATCTTCCCTTTCCTCCAAATTCTTTGGCTTTTTACTTACTGTGTTTACAACACCTGTAGTTTCTAAACCAAATTGAGGCTCTTGGTCCGACAATTGGACAAAATACTTGAAACCACAGATGCCCTTGAGGTATGTGGTTTCCCTGCCCATATTCACCATTTTCCTCTTAAATCTCACTTGCTTGAAAGCCAGATAATCTAGTCATCTGGAAACAAAACTGAAATGTGTAGGTGCTGGATTTGCTGTTTTGCTACATGGCATTTGCCAGGAACATCCTTTTAGTGCTGGAGGGGGCAGAGAAAAAGTTTGCACTTGTGTCTGCAATGCAGAAAAACCCACAGGCAGGGACACATCCACTTGGAAACAAGGCTCTTCTGAAAGTAGGAGGGGACAGGAACTGAAGGTACCCTCCTCCTGGGGCAGGAGCCAGCTAACAGTTATTCACGGTGCACGGAGCACTCACTCTGCACTGGAGCCATCAGAGACAGAACCAGAGCCTCCCTTGACTGTAAGTACCCACTAGTGGCTGGCAGGTGTTTTTCAATTGTTTGGAGTTGCAAATCTTAATGAATGAGGCTCTAATTCACTTAAAAAACAATCCAAGTAAGGAGTCAGTGGTCAGGCTGCTTTTAAAATGTAATATAACATTCTATTTTAAAAAAATTCTTAAAAAGGGGTAAATAGGCCAAACACTTGGAGTAGGCTGCTGTCAAGAAGGTCTTATCAGCTATTGGCTTTGCAGATAATGGTGCAAGGGAAGGCGGAGTGTGCTGAGCTTCTTGCCAGGACCATCGGGTGAAACTGAGCCTGTGGAGATATGTCCACCTGTTTCTCCTCCGTGCATGCCAGCTCCTCCCACTGAAAACAGCTCACCCTGCTGTTTGGATTTCTTAGAATTCCAGCCCCAGAGGACTTCTCTAGGGATACACTGACCTCACGTTAGGAACTTTACTACCTGGACCCTGGCAGACTTTTCAGTCTCTGACTGCTTGTTGCAACAGTTCTGAGGAAGCACGAGTCTCTCTCACATGAGCCTGTGCTTGCTGCTACCTACACTGAGAGAGACCTGGCGAAGCTCCAGCCCTGGGCATCCCAAATAGCCTGAACCCTGAGGCTGCTCCTCCTGCCTCCAAACACATTTCACAGGTATCCAGAAGCACAGACACGGTGGAAGCAGGCTGGAGAAAACCTAAAATTTTCAACATTCAAAGACACCACAGTGGTGTTTGATGTACATAGAACACTGAGTTCACTGAAGAGCTCTGTAATTATTGCACTAATTTGTTTTGACTTTCTGGCCCAGCCAAGGAGGGATTGGTACATAACCGGGACACATGGGGAATGTGCAGGAGAGCACTGGAGACCATTTTGCTTGCCTCTGACTCACCCTGACTCTCCAGCGAAGCAGAAAGGAGAAAACATCACACCACCCCAGGGTGGCCAGCCTTTCTTTGACCATTGTTGTGAATCACACAGTTCCTTTCCAAATACACAGTTAGCCATAGTTGTGGTTCAACTAAGACTTTTAGCTCATGGAAAGCTGTAGAAGAGGAGACAGTATGAGGCGGGAAGAGGAGGAAGAGGAGAGAACCAGGGCAAATGCAAAAGGGAACTTACAGGTAAAGGAGGAGGAGGAGATTCACGAGATGGGAGAATTGGCTGGCCCCTTTGTGAGTGCCATGTCCACCCCGGTGCCCCACAACAAGGGGACCCGGTTTTCTGAGGCATGGGAGTATTTCCACCTGGCGCCTGCTCGTGCTGGGCACCACCCTAACCAATACACCACTTGCCGTCTGTGTGGAAGGCAGGTGAGCCATGGCCCCGGGGTGAATGTGGGCACCACCGCCCTGTGGAAGCATCTGAAGAGCATGCACAGAGAGGAACTGGAGAAGAGTGACCATGGTCAGGCAGGGCAGCGCCAGGACCCAATGGCTCAAGGGCCCCAGCTCCCCATGGGCATTGAGGGCGACTGGGCCAGGCTCCTAGAGCAGGTGGGGACTCTGACTTTGTGGGCCAGTCAAAGAGAAAAGGACCTTCTTAGGAGGGAGAGGGCAGTGGAGTGGCAGGAGCAGGCCGTGGAAAGGAGAGAGTGAGCTGTGGAGGAGGTGGAAAGGGACACTCTGGAGATGAAATGGAAGGTGAGGGCTGAGAGCGAGGCCTGCCAGGGGGACAGAGACCAGCCTGCTGCAGCTCGCCCCTTCCACTTTGTTTAAGTACGGCTTGGGGAGATCTATTCTAGAACACTGACTTTAGACTCATAGCAAAAAGCCATTTTAGTTCCAGCTTAAAGATATAGCAAAGCAATTCAGTGGGATTTTGTTTTTAAGAGAAGGAGTGCGTACTATGGGTTAATCTCAGCAGGTCTGAATAACCAATGCCTATCTACAGGGTTCCTAGTGCTGTACTAATTAAAAACTTTAAAATATACTAACTAACTATAGATGTTGTTTTGCTACCATGGGTCTGTGACTTGTTTGTGGCAGAATGTACCAGCCAGCCACCGTTGTTGAGTGAAAAGAGTGGGAGTTATGCCTCGCAGTTGGTTTTGGTAAAGCTGACGGTTTTGATAGTTGAAGCCAGTTGGGTAGCTGGACTGCACCTGCATGACCACCATCCTCTAAGCAACCTCCACCAATGAGCAGAGCTCAGGCTTCCTGGGACCAGGAAGGTGTTTGTATGCATATGGTGGTGATTTGAGAACTGGATACAAAGCTTGTCCTGTGGAATCCAGCAGTGGAAGGACAAAGAAGCTTGGTCCTGAAATCTCCAGACCTTTCTAATGTGTACCTTTCTTCCATTGGTGTAGTGCTGTCTCATCTGCTTTTATTAAAGCTGTTTCCTCACTATTACCTGTCTGAATCTTGCAAGTCTTTTCAACAATGTAATACCTAAATAATAATGCATAATCAGCAAAGAGAGAATTAAATACTTTACAATTCCTTTGAGTTAAACATTAAGGATATAGGATATAAATTTTTATTTATAAATCGTTGAAATATAATATAGTCTCATATTAAGGTCTGTTAAAGGAGAAGGGGTTAGTGAAGAAGACATGAGAGAATCTCAAAAAAAAACATAAAAAGATGGAGAGATGGGGTAAGTAGGAGAAATACAGACCAGAGGCACAAAAGTTAAAAGAGAAAGGAAAAGGGATAGAGAAGAATGTGAACATAGAAGAAGAGAGACAGCACTCATGGAAAAATTCACCACCAAATGTTAAAAGAAGCCATGGCTGTCTGGGAAAGAGGAGGACAGTAGAGCATTTTCTCAGATTCTGAAGTAAATTTTAGTGAGTTAGGTTATTTTGTTTTGTTTCCAGAGAACACACAGACCACTTGTCCATTGGAGCAGTAGTTTGTGGATTATATTTTCTGCTTCTGAAAGGCTAACTGCATGTCCATCCATTGTTCTCAGATTTTTAAAAAAACAATTCCTCATTAAATTTTCAGAGATGTTTTTTAAAAAGGGAGACTAACAGTGCATAGAAAGAGAAAATTTCTCTGGGCTGCTGAAGAAACACCTAAAATGTTAACTCAAGAATGGAATAAAACTAAAGTGGAAACTACTCGGGCCTTTGTGCTAGAGCTGACTTTTGTTTTGGATGATTCCTCTAGAATCTATTTTTAAAAACACCTGAGTTGGGAATAAGGAAAAGGGAATGAAAAAAGCTGGGAAAGACAAGAAGAGATAAAGTCAGTGTTATCCCATTATCTTGTAGAAGCCTAAGTACTTTACGAGCACTGTCATCCCTGAAAGCAGACAAGATCCTGGTGCACTAATGGTGTCTTCCCTCTTTCAGTCCTCAACGAAGTGGCTCCCTCTGACTGCTTGTTCTTAGAGTCTGTCGGCAGCTCTGACAAACAGATCTGTCTTCCCTGTGAGCTGTCTGTGGAACAGACAAAAGTTCAAACACCAGGCTTGTGAAAAACCCAGGCTGTGCTGTAGTCCTGTAATCCCCTTTTTCCCTAGAAATGTGACTGGTATTAAAAATTTCACTTCCCACGTGGTAGGAAATGTGGTTTCCCCACTGGGATAGTGGTTCCCCTCCCAGGGCCTTCTGCAGCTATGGAGAAAGCTCAGGCCCACACCACTGCAATGGCGATGGCGGCTGGCAGCCAGGCACTTGGATTCGAGTCTTATTGTGCCACAGTATGCTAGAGAAAGAGAAAAGAGGCCACAATACGTATACCTAATCTTACACACACACACAGAATGTTGTTTAAGAAGGTCAAGGAATCGATAAAGATTCAGGCTTTTTACAAAAATAAAATTAAATAAACAAAACACCAAATACTGTGAATAGCCACTAGAGCTATCCTGCTAACTTTGATATATGTTTTTTAGCTTATGGTGTCTATCTTATATGGTTCTTATTATTCCCTTCTTTCTTAGGCATTAAACACTAACTGCTTCTGTTCCCTATGTTTCATGTTAGGTAATTTTCCTTATATTTTCCCCTAAATTTTGTCAAACATAATAAAGATTAGAAGTGACAAGGACAGGACCTATGGAAATGATGGAGTTAAAGAATAAAGCACAGGTATAAAAGAGACACTTGTGCCTTGTGCAGAGACTGAACTGTTGAGTCAGTTCTGGAATTTGCATGCATCTCTCTGTGCCTTCTTTTGCTGCATCATCAGAGCTGGGTGGAGAGGGCCAGTGGCTCTGGGCTGAGGGGGTTCTTTCTCAGCACCTTTTGCTTTAATGTAAAAATCCACTCTGTGGTAGGCCCTCAAGGTTTAAGTTGAAGGTCCCTTTGCCATTTCAGCTATGAAGGCAGGCTACATGCCACATTGGAACCCTGGTGAAGCTTCACTCTCAGAAACGCACAAGAACATAACATCCGCAGGTGTGACACTTGGACATTCTAGGCCTGTCCAAGCCTGAAGGACATCATTGTTAGAATAATTTGGGGACTTTTCCGTTTTGCAGGATAACTAAGTTAACCATAACCTTTAAAACTTTAACTAGTAATGCAGGAAAACACTACTCATGACTGAACAAATCCCTGTTGTTCTAACGATGATGAGCACTGCTGAGTTAGTGAATATGTAGCACATAGTAGGCATTTAACACCTACACGTTGACTTAGTAATTTCTAGAGAATGAAGGGAGGAGGTAGAAAATTCCCACTGCCCAACACATATGGTAGCCAGGTGGTAGCTTCTTTGCATATGTTCTCTCATTGGATCCTTACATTACCCTTGTGATGCTGGGATCGCTGCCCCTGCTCACTGACAAGAAAGCTAGGGAACTGGGATTCCAGGGGCCAGAGTTAGTAAGCAATAGATGAGAATTCAACCCAGGTATATCAGATTCTAACATCTATGTCTGTTTTTTCATTATCCTATACTGTCTCCTAGAATCAATCACATAGTAGATTTATGAATATAAATACAGAGGAAGGAATGAGTGAAAGAGAGTGAGTGGATGATAAATAGTGGGGAGGAAAGAAATATTGCTGAGACATTTATTCTGTGTCATCATGTACTTCATTACTGTGCATAAATTTAATTCACCTAAGAACTCTGTGAAATATTTATTATGACCCCAATTTTAGAGATGAGTTAGCTGAGACTCATGGAGGTTAACTATTCAGTGAGGATATGTGGCTTTTAAATGGTCAAATTAGTGTTTGATATTAGCTCTACCTGCCCCTGAAGCTGACTCCTTTCATTACGCCCCCCAGCCTGGATATACACACTACAGTCTCATCCCAGCTGGGCCCTTTATTAGTGACTCAGCCAGTTGTTCAGACTCTCCAAGTCTCAACTTCTCATGTATAAAATGCCAGATACCCTACCTATTTTGGAGGCTCATTGGGAGCATCACAGGATGAAAGCATGTAAAAAGAATTTAAAGAGTTTGTAAGTTATTAAAAATACAATGGGGATTATAAGAATATTAGCATGAGGAATCTATAATGTTTGGCAGGATGTTAAAAGATCCAAAGACAAGTTGTGTCCTGTAGCTGGTTATGTGGATTTAGTGAGAGGGTGTTCACTAATTCCCCAGGAAGGAATGGCCTCTGGTTTTCCCTCTCAGCCCCCCGAGGCAAACACGGTGCAGAAGAGGAAATTTGATAACATGGAAGACAAAGTCCTTACTTTTAAAACTGGAATTCTTGGGTTGAATTTTATGGTTACATATCTGATTAAGTACATATTACCTATAAACATTGACACCAAGAACCTACAAGAAATCCTTATAACAAAAACACCTACTAAATATTGTACCGTTAGATTTTTTTGTTGTTTTATTTAAATTATTGAAATAAAGCCCACTGTTAAAATTGGGAATTATTTGTGGCAGAACAATTTAAAATCTTTTTCTATATGCTTAGAACTGTAATGGCAATTATCTAAAAGATTGATACACAAAATCAACAAAAGACACAAATACTTGCATAATGCACAGATATACTCATCTGACACCATTCCACAGAGTCTGAGCTATTTAAAGAGTTCATAAGTTATTAAAAATACAATGGGGATTTGTATTCCACTGTCAAATTAAATTAATGATGTTCAGCAGGACTAGAAATCATAAGTTATTTAACATTCTTGGGACTAGAAATGAAACAGAATATGAGTATAATTTTCTCTTATCCCATGTAATAGAAAATGTTTGAGAGTTAATGTGGATATTTCTTCTACTTGAAGTTTTGAAAAGCTAGAATGAAATCATAATGCCACAAGACAGATGATTAACACACACAGTAGTGATAAAAACAAAACAACAAAATAATGTTTATTGAGCAATTAATGTATACCACACTGTATCCTAAGAACTTTTCACACATTGTTTTAAAAACCACAACAATATTTGAGCAGATGCTTGTCTTATCCCCTTCATATAAGTGGGAAAGCTGACTACAAAGATATGAAATAATTTGCCCATGGTCACAGCCAGCAAGAGGAAGAGCTGGCAAGAGAGCCCAGGTTCCAGTGATTAGAGGCTGGAAACTACCTACTAGAAATTGAAGTCAGAGGGCCTACTTTACTTCCCCTTTTCTCTTGCCTGGTCTCCTACTGCCTAAGAAATAGCCCAGGTTCTGAAGGGTATATAAGGACAGGTTGCTCCTTGTTAACTTCAAAATAAAAACAATGGGAAAAACAATGGGAAATCTGGTACAGGAAAAGGCTTTGAACAAATTAAATGTCTGCTGAGAATAAAACTCATTCTTTCACCAGGATTCACACTGCTCTCTGCCCTACTTTTCCTTCACTATCTGCTTCAATCTTTATCAAAAATAGAAATTTAAGTTATTGAGACTATTTTTTTCAGAAATATTAAGGACTTGGGATCACAGATCACATGCTCTGAGAGTCCAAAGTCAGACAGTAAGAATTCCCCTTAGGTTTCTAGAAGCAATTCAGCTTCCTTTCTTCCTCACCAGGAATTAATTGGCTGAGGGCCAAGGAGTAAGATCTTTTGGAAAAACATTCCGAGCAACGATGTGACCTGATACACCTTGGCATGTTATACTGCAGATTTTCAAAGGCTTTAATGTGACTCACCTGTCCCATGGAGTTATTTTCCATAATCATGGAGATCTTTGGCTTAGCTTAAAGGCAAAGAAAACACAGTTAGTGACACGGAACTCCATGTTACCTGGCCACGTGTGTGTGCATATGTGCACATGTGCACATGTGTGCAAGATTCATCGTTCGTCAGATGTTAAACACACATTGTGTTAGATTCCTAGGAAACAAAGGTGGGCAAATCATCTTCACTGTCTCTAAGAAATTTATATTCTCATGAAAAATACAGACAGATAAACTAGAAATTAGAACACACTGAGATAAGTACCATAATTGAAGACATGTAGGATTTGAAAAAAAGCTTTTAAGAGAAGCTGCTAACCCATCCTTGGGGAATAAGAGGAAGCCTTTGAAAGATGAAAAATCTGATAGTTGAATGATGATTATCTGTGAGTCAGGTGAAATGGGGAAAGTGGAGGAGGGGAGGGGCAGGTGGTGGGGAGAGAGTAGAAAGGAGTAGTCTACACGTTCAAACGCCTAAAAGGCAATGTAATTTATAGGCCTTTGAAAGGGACAGAAAAACACTTGATGCTTTAGTTGTTTGGCACTAGAAAATATCAGGGACTCCTTCAGTGATTTTGTCGTCTGGCTACATTGTAGGTGCCTCAAAACCAGGCTGTTTTATTCATCTCTTTCTCTCAAGCACTTAACAAAGCCCAGTACAAAGTAGACAATGAGTACCTCATGTTGAACTTAAACAGTTTTAAGTTCTGGAGTGCAGCAGACAAAGCCATCTGTGGACCAGTGGAGGAAATAGTAAGACTCTGACACAGGTGCTGGTACTGCCTGTAAATCCACTTGTCATTTGCCTCTACTTGCTGAGGCCTCTCACTGGGCACACCTGTGATTCTCCCCTAAGGATTTGCTGGGATTAGGAGAGAACACTGAGTCCACAAATAGGGCAAACTAGAAGTCCCAGAGTTTACAGCAATAAAAGATGGGGAGTTGGAGCTAATGCCTCAGCTTCCTGGTCTTCCTTTGGGATAACTCTGGTGCATGTTCTCCCAGAGTTACCCAGGGACTGAGCTCTAAGCCCATAGCTTGATCACGTCTATTCTATTATCTTCCCTTCTGATGGTCCTTTCCTTCCTCTTCTGATGTTTCTTAGGATTACTTCTCAAATGAATAAATTCAACTCAAATCCTTGCCTCACTGTTTTCTTCCAGGAGAACCAAAATCAAGATAAAATCCTAGAACACCAATGAGAGGAGGGATATTTCTGACCTCCCATTAACAACAAATACCAGTAAAATGAAGGATGTGAAAGGAAGAAAAATTACTAAGTTGTAGGGGTGATAGAGATTCTTTCTGAGGTTTAGGACAATCAGGTGCAGAGCCAAGGATTGGGGAAGAGCAAATTTGTGATGGCAGGTGACTTCCCACTAAGAAAAGAAGAGTTAAGGGAGAATAATAAGGGAGATGCAGGAAGCAACAGGGGAGCTGGGCAAGCTTCTGATCCCTAGTCTATTGGAGAGTAAAGGCATTGTTCAGGAAGAGGAAATAAGCTGGATCTAGGACATGGAGAATGGGTCTGTGGTATACCTGGGTATTTAAGGTTTTCATATTCTCATTCTTGGCTCATTCTACTTGAGGGATCACCAAGGGATGCACAGTGTGTTCTGAATAAGACATGTACTGTATTTCTGTGCCCAGGCCACTATAATAGACATTTGGGTGACATCCAGTAGGTTCAAGACTAGATGAGACTAACCTGACAAAACCTAGCCATCCCATTTGCTAAAAGAGAAAGCCCAGGAAGCAGGGAAATTCTAATTCAATCAACAAGCAGACAGAGTCTCATATTTTTAAGCATCTACTGAAAGGAGTTCAAAGAAGAAACAGCAATGTTAAGATAGATGAATAGATAGGTGGATTGATGAGTTATATGTAAAAAGCATTCAAGTCAAAAGCATTCGAGACCAAGAAATACTGACACAATTTAACTGTTGACAAGGCAATTGGATCAAATTGTGGTGCAAAAACCCTTGGAAGTCAAATGGAATATGGTTTGCCTTACTTAGAACTGATATTTCTTTGCACATCCCAGATAGCTGCCTTCATTGATTTGCCAATAGTCCGACCAGATGAGCCAGTTTCATGTTTGTGCTAACACAGTCACGCCTTGGTGAGAGAGCTAAGGGTAATAATTGATAAATGAGATGAACAGTCTCTTCTTTTTCATAGGACATTGTTTAGGCTCCTAAGAAATCTTACCATTAGAGGTGAGGGATTATTTCCCAGCCCATCCATGGAGAGAGTTGGAGATGGAGGGAAGGAAGGGGGGAGGGCAGGAAGAAGAGCGTGAGAGCCAGAGAGAGAAATGTAGAAAAATCTATGTCAGAGGCTTCACGTTGTATTAATTTTTGCTGTAGCTACTCCATTTTTATGAGCTACAGGGCTGGCATTTCCTTCAAAACAGAATTGTGTGACCTCTAATAATAATGCAATAAGATTCTAAGTAAACAGTAAAAACAAAGATTTTTTTACTTGTTCTGCCATTCATGGCTTACGTTTTGTAAAGTTAATTTCTTTTTGTTTATAGCACTTTCAAAAACAATTAATTGCTCATCCAGATACTACTTTTCTCTTTACCTTAATTTAAAAATGCTGTTTTAAAAAACACAGTTCTTAGTCATAGAGATTAAAAAATGTTGAATGCTAGAGGATTCTGTTGACTAATTTTCTTTGCATCACTGAGCAAAATAGAATTTTCACATTTCCCCCCAAATCTGGACCCTGCAGGCTCCTTTGCTGGAGGAGCGGGACAGTCCGCCTCAGCACGACAGTGGGGGTGTGCCTGCAGAGCTTCTCCAGCGCTGTGTTTATCATCTTCCTTTCTTTACACTGGCCTTATTCTGTCTTGCTCTGGCAAGCAACTCAGATACTTAGACAATTAAGCAATTACACTTTGGCAGTTATAGTTAAAGAGATTTCCAGTATTATTGGGAAACATTAAAATTATAAATAAGGGAGTAGTCTCCAGGAAACTGACCAACTTTCTGTGTGATTTCAGTCTATAAACTGAATCATCATTGTTTTACTTCTTACTCTCATCCTTGACCCCCCAACATGAAGTACAAGTATCAAGGTAAACAGACCTTCGGAATAGCTACCCTCACATGGCTACTCCAGGTAAAACAGGTCGCTTCCTCTCTAGGGAAAAATGTAGGCAGGCAATATTGACAGGAGGATGGCAGGGTGTGCAGAATACAAAAACTCTTACCAAAAACCTTGACCGTGGTAGAGCTCCTCAAGGTTTTGCCAGACCTGAGTGTAACGTGGCAAGAGAACTTCCGGTCATTATCATGGATTTGGACTGGAGAAAGGTAGAGCCCATAGTCTGCCCCTAGCTTGACTCTGTCTTTAAATAATGTAGAATTGCTGATGGGCTGACCTTGGATGATGAGCGTTTCCTGGATTCCATTACCCTCCTGGTGAGAAAAACAGTTACCAGTTATTGACACTCAACTGTGCTAGTGCTAAGCTAGGTATTCCACCAGTATTAATCCATTTATATCTTATAAAGATAGAGACTATGAATAAAGAATTGAAATTAAGAGCTATTTAATATGTTACTAGACAAAATATCATTACACTTGACTTTCAGTTAAAAACTACTGTCACCTTCTCCTAATGTAAATAAAAACTTGCTGCTCTTCTGATTAGAACTTCCCCGTTGTAACCCTGTATAAGCTTCATGTCTAGGGTGAGATTTGAAGGGCACAGGACTTGGGGCTACTGGCAGATCATCATTCTCCTTTTAGGTTCAGAAATCTTAGTGCTAAGATATGCTGAGAAGGCTTTATAAGCTTTGCTTTTAAAATTTTCAGCTGAACTGGATGATTATAGTTTTGCTTTCTCTTCCCAGCATTACTTTAGAAAAGGTCTCATTTTAGGACCAAGACTAGGATGAGGTGAGGAGACTCCTAAGTCACATAATTTAAGGAACACTCACAGTGTTGTAAATGCAGGCCAGGCACCTGAGGGTGAGTGCCTCCTTACATTTTGCACTGTAGGCATCTCCTTTCCTCCTTACCTCAGTCATGGTCCTTCCCCTTCTGCTCTTATTTCTGTGTTGGAGCTACCTTCAAAGAAGACACATGAAGATAGGCTGTAAATATTAATCTCAACTTTGGAGATCAAAGTTCATTTGAAGTATGTGGACTCTCTATTCCATATCCTTTCTTGGGTCTGTGAAGAAAAGCTCTTGTTATTCTTGACTTACTCAGAATTTCCACGGATGAGGTCCTGGGGGTGTCACAGTGTTGGTCAGTGTCAGTAATTGTGCAAAGGGCCCAGTGAGGACAGAACTCTTGAGGGGCACAAGGGTCGAGGAAGGGTTATGTCCTTATACCACTTAGTATAACTCAATATTCTCAGTTGAGTTGCTTTGAAAACATTCAGATGCATAAGCTTCTCCTCTGGAGATTTGAACTCAGTTGTTCTGGAGAGAGACCTAGGCTGGGGCCTTGTTTTTTGAAGGTGTTCAGAGGAAACAGACCTGAGAATCACGAGTCTAACTCTAAACAACAGGTGAAACCCACACACAGGGCTTGGGGGAAATGGAGGGAACTGAAGTGGAGACGAGTGAACAGGAATGCATCTGATGGGGAAGAAGCCATGAAATAATGAGAACAAAGATCTGACTTGGAATCTTCTATCCTGAATCCAAGTCAGGCAGAAGAAATGGAAGCCAGGGGAGAGAATTCAAGTATGGACTTGGAGCAGAAACAGTAGAAATATGAACACATACTTCTTAAATAGTTTATATAAATATTTCCAGAATATACTTAGAAAATCTTAGGTAAGACACAATGCTTTAAGTGACTATGGCTAAGATTGGTATCAGCTTTACAAACAGCAAATTACACACCTTTATAGACACATAAAGAAGGACCTACAAGTCTATTCTGCTGCCTTCTTAATGGAGAATGGTACAGAAAATTAAAGGGAGAGAGCTTCTTTTTTCTGGAGACAAGGGCTCCAAAATTAGCCTTAAGTAACTGGGTGGCATTTTACTCAGCATTTGCAGATCTGGAAAATGCCTTTTCCTTTAGTGTGTAGCTGGGTGTAACTAGCCAGGGTGATTTAATTGGTGGAGGAAAGATACACTAAAAACAAAATAAACAAAAACCCAATTTATTCAAAGGGTTTAAAATTGTGTGTGTGTGTGTGTGTGTTTCTGGGCAGTTGACTGTTGTAGAGGGAAGGGTTTTTTTCTTTGTTGGGAAAGAAGCAATTCAGTTGCCTTGTGACCTACAACATCCAGAGATCCTGAGAGGATCTCAAATCTCAATTATAAAGGGGTCAAGGCAAGACTGCATGTGAGTGGCTCCCCTCACACAGCAAATGGGAGGAGAGGTAGAAAAAACTAAAGCAGGAGAACATTTAAATGCCTGGACCTGGGAGAGGGAGAAATATTAACAACACCCATATCATGCTATCACCACTACTAAAATTTTATATTCTTATTAGTCATAGCTTAAATTTATTTAGCACCTACTGTTTAAGGCACTGGGCAAGGTTCTTAAAGTCTTAATCTTTTTTTTTTTTTCCTGCCTGGGAGATCTCTCTCTTTGTTAAAGTATATTTTATTGATTATGCTATTACAGTTGTCCCATTTTTTTCTCCTCTTTATCCCTCTCCACCCTGCACCTGTCCTCCCTCCAGCATTCCTCCCCCACTTAGTTCATGTCCATGGGTCGTGCATATAAGTTCTTTGGTTTCTCCATTTCCTATACTATTCTTACCCACCCATTATCTGTTTTGTGCCTACCAGTTCTTATTGACTCTTTACAGCAATCTGGAGTAAGCTGAGGTTAAGTAACTTACTCAAAGGTCACACAAAGTAGGAACAAAGTAAGAACAAAGTAAGCAGGTACTTGACTCACAGCACCGAAAAGCAGGGATGCCCAGGACCAGGGGCAAATAAGCCTCAGACACAACACATGCTAATTAATGAAAACCAAACCATCACACATACACACAATAAAAACCTTTAGGGAATATCAGAAATGAAAAAAATTAAAAGAAATTCCAGGGGGCCAGAGGCCTTTATGTAAGTTACAGACTCCAGAGGTGTGGGCAATTTGCTGATTGAAAGAGCTCTCGGCAGTCATATACCCTATGACTCTAGCGGTCATAGAATATACTTCAACTGCTACCTGATAATGACAGCCTTAGGGTTCACAGGGAACAGATTGGTAAGGGAATCTTATTTTGTAGTCTTTATTCTTGCCTGTTTTTCTCTTCTTGTTCTTTAAAGAAACAGTTTTGGCAACTTTTAAAAGTATGAATAAATATATCTAAAACGTCATGGGACTCTCAATTTGATGGACCCTTATGATTTAGTGGGAAATGTAGATTTAACTAGCTAACCTCTACTAGTCCTGACACTCAATACACCAATTATGTAATACAAACTGACTGCCCTCCAGCCTCACCGATGGTCAGTGATGGTCAGCTGATGGTCAGCTTCCTCATGACTATTCCTTATCTGCCTGACTAAATTAAGGAGTTATGGAGAGTCATAAAACTAACTCTTTGAATTTAGAGATTAGTTTCTAATACCTATTCAGTATGGGAACATGCAAAGTTAGTCAGTTATGTTAGCCTATTTACAGCTCACCACAATACTGTGAGGTCAGCACTACAATGAGCCCCTTTTCTAGACGAGGTAATGGAATCTCATGTTAAGCAACATATCTAAGATATGAATTCTGAGACAAAAGGAAAAACATGTGCCCCTATATGCACTTATCAAACTATCCTCTCATATTTTGAATAAGTGGAAAAAGTTGATAAAAATTCTACAATTAAATTTTTTTTTCAAATTGCAACATAAAGCTATGCATTGCTCAATTTCTTCTCCTCTGTCAACTTTTACACATGCACCTGTTGGGGACATGATGCCCTGAAGGCTCAGGAAGCACAGACTGGCTGGAAAACACCATTCCTTGAACAACTTAGCTGGGTCTCAAAACAAACAAAGAATAGCCTGCCTTTATTTAAAATGTTGATATTTTGTTCATCATGAATTTTCCTGAAATTTTGATTTAAAAAATATTTCATTAATAATTATATTGTGAGTACTGATGTTTTACACCCAAGGTGAGGGCCCTATGTACCCTAATCCTAGCTTTTGGGCCACACCGCTAGTAAATGGTAGAGCAAAGGCTTGAAAACAACAATTTCCATCCAAAAGTCATGTTGTTTATAACTTTGCTATACACAGCCTCATAAACATAGTAGGATAAACAGTCCTTGCCTTTTCTGCTTAGGGTCTATTTGAGAGGAACTCACTCACAGGAAAAGCAAATACAAAATCATGCTCACAGAAGAGAAATAAACATGTAATTAAGTTACATACAGGAGTTGGATAAGATGATTTGCATGAGGAGGGCTGGCTGAGTCATTTTGAACCATGAGACACTGCTTCCCTATGTTCCTTAAAGACCCGACAAACCTAAAAATGGTTTGTGGAGACTTTCCTATTTTTGTACTAGAATCAGAATTTTCAATGTGGAAGAGGGACCTGGGTACTATTTGCTCTAGTGATATTATTTGGTCTCTGGGATGGCACAAGCTTTGTTTGTGTCAGAGCTGATGGTGTGGCCCACAGCACACGGTGGGTGTTGAGTGTATAGAGCTCATCAATAAACTCTGTTAACAGTATTGATTGCTGCATCTTTATCTCCAAATTGCTTCCTATCTTCACACTCCTTCCACTTATTCTCCATCCAGTCCGTGCTATCAAAGCAGCTTCTTGCAAAGCTCCCCATGTCTACTTTGTAGAGCACCAGAACAATATTTTTCTAATCATCACAATTGGTTGTCAACACTTCGTAGGTTGGCTAGCACTTTAATTTGAAGTATGGTAATGGCAATTAGAGTCAGTTGTCATCAGGGGGAAGGCCACAGTTTGTTTTCCAAATAGTGAGGCTTCTCATAGGCATGGGAAACCAGCATTGTTTATTAGCATCATGTGTCTCTTTGCTTAAATATAAAACATAAAAAATATTTTAAAACAGTATATTGAAAACATACATTTAGAAGTAAAAATTTTTAAAAAGTATGAGCATCTAGGTTTTAGTTATATTCCTTTATCACTAATATTCAACTGCTTTCTGAAATATTCCTCTCTTTCTTGTCATGATTTTACAAAGAAAAATCATGGGTTTCTCTTTAAATGCCAACTTTGGGAACAAACATTTCCTCAACACCCCACCCCACCACCAACTACCAACTTGTACTCACTGGTCCTAGGATCTTAGTTCATGTCTATCATTTACTGGCCAACTGATTTTTAATTACTCAGTTTAAACATAATTTTTGGGAGAAGTTATCTCAGGTCTCTAGTAAGAATCAAACTATTTTCTCTGTTTTTTCAATAATTTTTTAAAAAGATTTTATTTATTTACTTTTAGAGAGAGAAGGGAGGGAGAAAGAGAGAGAGAGAAACATCAATGTGTGGTTGCTAGGGGCTGTGGCCTGCAACCCAGGCATGTGCCCTGACTGGGAATCGAACCTGCAATGCTTTGGTTCACAGCCCACACTCAATCCACTGAGCTACGCCAGCCAGGGTTGTTTTTTCAATAAATTTTAATCAAAATAGTATTTCATGATAGGAAACATCTATTATAGTTTGTATCCCTGCAGGACCTAGCAGTCAAACAGACTCACATGTTTATTATATTGAATTGAAATGTATACTGTGGGCAATCAGGATGATAATTTGGAATAAAAACAGAATACTAGGGTGCACGTAGAAGCTCTCAGAACTCTGCAAATTTCCCTGATGACTGTATGTTTGTGGTCCCCAACATAAAATGGGAAACATTTCACTTGTCCTTTATCTACCATCTGCATCCCATCTAAGCATACATGTATCCTGTGATTTCTTACCCATTACCCCACCATTCACATAGACCCTCAGTGTCCAGTGAAAAGTTAAGTCTTTGTTTCCACTTAATTCCCTCTCATTCTAGATCAGTGTTGGATACCTTGTCTACTTGTGCCTGATACTTGTCTACTTCAGTGTAGTCACAGTTGTAGCCCAACTTCCTGAAATGCCAAAGATCCACTCCATGGAGTCATTTAATCCAGCCTTAGTATGGGATCAGATGATAATTGAGAATCCCAATACTAACTTTCTCCATGAGGGTCATAACTGATTTGATTAGATTCCATAAAATTCCACATCTAGGAAGACATGACTTTTATTTTCCAGTGACCTAGATTTACATAATTTTAGTTTATAAGATAGTTTCCAGGATTTAATGCAGACTTGAGGTGGGAGTGTGTGCAGCTTCCTGGAGTTACTGAGTTCAGAATCGCAGGTTTCTGCCCTCATGAGCTCATCTTCCCGTCTCTACATGTTAATCTTTCTCTAAAAGCCTCATTATATGATGTTTGTGAGACCAACTGGCTTATCATTATGATTGCTATAGCTAGTTTAACATGAGATTAAATAACTAAAATATAGTTGGAGAGGATATTTATGTCCTCTGAAGATGTGTAAGTCATGACATAAAAAAGCTGCAGTTTATTTCTTAATATGAGGAAATTAGATAATTTCATATCAGACTTGCTGAATCCCGCAGCTGTCAACAGCGAGGAGTACGGATGTAAATCAGAGGAGCAAAGAGGTTTTGGCATTTAAAAATGGAATGCACAGTAGGAATTTAATCAGCACATTTGCCAATATAATATTCCCTTTGAGGAGAGGTTTCTTTCAAAAAGATACCTCAACTGGTCTGTATCAAGATGCATTAGTTAAAGTGACAGCATGGCTTGAGGATGCAGCAGAAGTTTAGAATTCATCCTCTCAGTGTGTGACCTTAGGGCACCCTCTCTGCCCCTCATTAATCTTAACTGTCCTCACAGGATCTAAAGATGATGTCTATTTAGACTTCTTAGTTTCTTTAAAGAAAAGTACCAGATAAGGATGTCTTTTCAGTTATCTAGTCGCTGATACTTAATGAGCTGTTAATCATTAACTGATCAAATGCCCAACATCAATTTAGTGACCATCAATTTAACATGAGGACAAGAATAGAGCCACGGGGGAGGAAGACAAAGAGAAAGAGATCCATTCAATTATGCATTGAGTGTCTGGGTTCTAGCCCTATACCAACTGCTAGGAATTTTTGAAGTGAATGATGCAGTTTTTTGTTCTGGAATTGCTCAGAGGCACATAACTGATAGCTTTACATTTACTTGGAAAGACAGATTATATACCCTAAAGCTAAGGTAAGGCACTACAGATCAACCCACTAGCCAGCAAAAAATCTCTACAGCAAAGGTTTATTAAGCTTCATTATTATTAAACTTTATTATTCTTATTGATAGTTGAATTTATGATAATTAGGGTGGAAATTCTTTGCCTGTTGGTGGAAAATATTAAAAATGTAAGCAAGGTATAGAAAGTGCATTTCCATTACTGTCATGTTTGGTGTGGTTTCTGCCCTTCCGAGGTCCTCTCCACTTCACAGTCTTTTCCTAAGAACCACATTGTATCCATTTGTCAAGAACAACAGACTTGTACTAATCACAGGCATAATGCCCAGGAAGTCTAATATATCAGAAACCAAACCCCATGTAAGAAAAGTGTTTTCTGACAGATGACAAAGAGACATTGTAAAATTTGGAACAGTTTGAGAAAGCTACTTTAGAATATGTTTTCTTTTCCTCCTACTGACTATCCAAAAAATACCTAGAGAGTGAAAAATGATCTGCAGTTTGTACTTTAAAGCCTACTTGCAAGTCGGTTATATTGGATTTGCCACATTACCACAGAAATCTTTTTCTATGAAGGATCTAGTTTCCAAGACAGTACATAAAATATAGGTAACTTGTGATACAAATGAAAAACCCCACAAACACAGTCTTTTGCAAACTGTTATCAGTTGCTACTTTTATGAAAGTCTGTGAGTTCTGTAAGAATTTTTAAATTTTGTGTTTTTATTGTGATGATAATCTAAAAAAACATAGTCATAATCTGGGATATCTAAATGAACACCCGTGATTCTCAAAATTATTTACAAGTATCTTCACCATATTTTAGCTTTGTGTTATCGTAATCATGCAGAAATCTTATTTTCTTTAATCTGCCCTTTATTTTGACTTTTTCCCATTGATTCAAACTGGCCTCATCCAGTGTCCTGACTCACCCACCTCCCTTTCCCTTGCTCAAGCATTAAGCCCTCAGGACAAGGTGGTTCTGGTCGGCATCCTGTAGTCCTAAGAACAAGGCCTGAGTCTATTGACTACAGAGACAGTTTTCAGTCAAACTAAACATAATATCTTGGCCTCAGTTGTGTTTTAGCTCCAGATCCAGGAAAGCAGAATGATCCCAAAGGACAAGTCCTTGCAAAGTTAGAGCAACTCCATGGCTGACATCAGGACCAGATGCAACAATCAGCTACCTTCTACCCTAGCACCAACCTAGCAGACAGACCACAGCCCTAACTGCTTTAGTCACAGTGATTAATGACATTTTCCCTCTACAATCCATCCCCTGGAAGCCATCGGGGAGCCTGGTCTTTGAGCATGAGCTACCTGTGACTCCAGGCATGCTCCATCTTAACAAATCCTTATTTTCTTGGCTGCAAACTCCTGTTCATGTGTTATTGGGCTTTGACTTGCACAGGCAAAGGGACCCCTTTAGTCCAGTAACATTATCATCTGATATAACAGTAGTAGAGGTCTAATGTGTATATTAGCTAATAGCTGGCTGCCATTTGATTGGCTTGCCTTGGAAAATTTCTCATAACAGATTCAGATATCTGGATTTTGTTATTTTGAAGTCAGAAAACATAGCTTTTATGGGTCTTCTGGTCCTGTGGCAGTAACAGAGCTGAGCAGTGGCTGTTTGTCACAGAGGGCCTGCCTCTATCAGGTACGTTTTCCAGCTGCATTTCATAAGCATTATTGTGTTTCCCAATGTAAAGCCATGGCGTGTACTTCCCAGGATGTGATGGCAAGTATTCTGAGGAAAGAGGAACTAACCCTTGGCATATGCTGCTTGTAAAACAAATGTTTGTGAGTCGGGGTTTCTGTTGCATGTGGCTCCTCTCCCGGACTGCATCATACTCTTTTCTGTAATCAGAGCTTGGCACATAGCTTGAAATAGAAATAGAAACTAACCTTTAGAAACTAATTTCTAAATTAGTGCATGCATAGACCTAGAGACTTGCTGAGTGTTCCCCTCCCCCCTACAGTCATTCCCCAACCTAACACATAATACCTGTCTCTCATCCAGTATGTTTCCTTCCCTACTATTATTTTTATTCATTTTTACTTCATTAATATTTAAAGATCATTGCAGTTATCCACTGAAAAGGGCAGCACTTACCACCAACCATGCAAAGGTGAACTCAGAGGAAATTTCCAAGGTGATATTTTGAAAGCATGGTATTTTCAGAGTCTGATTCAATTCTATTTCTTTTGTATTGTTGCTTCTCCATTCATCCTGTGTAACTGTAACAAAACACAAGGTGAAAAAGACACAGATCTGTGACTGGTTTATAAAGCACTTTTTACCAAAGGAATGAGAACCATTTCAGTAAAATATTCATCTATCCTCAGGGTATACCTATGGAGTAACAAGGCAAAATACCATTATAGTCCTTACTATATAAATGGCAAAACAGAGACACTGAGAAAAATTATCGCTGAAAAGTTATAAATAATCTATCCTGAAAGAATCCAGCTCATAATTTGACATGTTCTTCTGCTTTACCTGCAAATTCATGCTTTAGTCTTCAGATCACATTTACTTAATCAGACAGAATATAAAACATCGAAACTTAGCCTCTAACTCTGTTTTTAAATGTTAGTAGACAATATTTCTAAGTCTGTGAACCTAAAATAGCAAAATGAGTGGAAAGTACAGGGAGTTCCCATATGACCCTTGGCCCCATGCCTGCACGACCTCCCCCACTGTTAGCATTCCTCACAACAGCCTATGTTTGTTACAATCGGTGAACATACCCTGGCACAACATCATCACCCAAAGTGTGCAGTTTATTTACATCAGGGTTCATCCTTGGTATTGTACAGTCTATGGATTTGGACACATGTATATTGATGTGCTCACTGTTGTGTTATCATACAAAATAACCTCACTGCTTTCAAAATTTCCTACGCTTCGTATCTTCATCTGCCCCACCCACCAAACTACTATCAACCACTCATCTTTTCCCTGTATTCATAGTTATATTTATAGAGCTTATAAACATTCCTTTAAAGAAGGAATGATATAGAAAAATATATAAGGAAAGTCTGAGGAAGCATCACTGATAAATTAGGTAGTTGTATTTTTAAAGCAATATGAGATAAATATCTGTCTATAGTCTTTTGAGGGGGGAAATTTTTTATACACATATATCCATTTTTGATTAAACTCTAGTGGCATCAAATAATAATTTATAATGAAAACAACTCTATCATCCTAAAATTCTGAAAATCTTATTTTTATATCTATATAAATCTTGTTTGTATATGTGTGTTTCTCATACTTTGCAACCCTATGAACCAACAAATATTACCTATCATTTTTATTAAAAAATGTTTTGCATGATTCTTAAACTATTTGTGGTTGGGATTTTTAGAGGCTTTATGTCATTCTGTCATAGATACCCATCATTATTTGTTTAGTCACTTTCAATTATTGAGTAATCATGCTCTTTCAGTTTTGGGTTTTTGCTTTACTTAGACTTTGCTATTAATATATAGCAAAGATCGTTCTTATACTAATATCTTTCTTCTGACCATTCAGCTACTTCAGAAAAATTCCCAGAAGCACAGTTAACGGATCCTGGGGTATGAACATTCTCATTATTAACAGTATACCAGTATTTCTCAGTTTGAGAATATTATATCTAGCCTTTAGAATTTTGTTATATTTTAATTCTCTTAAGTTCCAGCTATTCTTTTTACTCTTTCCTCTTCCTATCCTTTATTAAAATCAGGCGTTCTCGTCTCCCCTTTCTCATTCTCAAACAGCAGTTGTTTATTTCCTTGTACCCTTGTTTCCTCAAAATCAGGAGGTGAGGTCAGTGCCTTCCTTGCTCTCCACTGCTACTTCCAAGTATTACTCCAACCATTTAACTTAAAAAAGAGTCTGTCCTTTATAGTTAAAGGTGTTTAGCTATAACACTACTTCCAAGTAGAGTTATTTGTATACCACCATCACAATTTTTTTGCCATATTTGCATACTACCCTATTTAATTTTATTTTTGCAATTATTGTAATTGTTTTACTTATATATACTTACTTTATTTTAAAAAATATTTTATTTATTTAATTTTAGGCAGAGGAGAAAGGAGAGAGAAAGGGAGGGAGAGAAACATCAATGTGTGGTTGCCTCTCATGTGCCCCATACGGGGGCCTGGCCCACAACCCAGGGATCTGCCCTGACTGGGAATCGAACTGGCAACTCTTTGGTTCACAGTGCTTACATGCATTTATTTTAAACAGAGAGTTAGGCATTAATATTTGTGATCTACTTTATATGTTAAGTATATTTTAAGGTATATTATCCAAATATGTTAATATTACATTTTTGTAAATTTTGTTATGTCCTCAAGTTGTCACTGAGGAATTAAAAATCTGTCAAAAATAATAACCTAAAATATAATATCAAACATTAGGAAGCAATTTGATGGGATTGAAATTTATTGGCCATCACAAAAGATGGGCTCATGAGTTGGAAAATAGGTCAACAGAGAATTTCTAAAGACAACCACAGAAAATTAAAAAATAGCAAATATAAAAAAAACATTAGAGATGTATATAAAACTAGGTACTTTTCTTTATACTTGAAACCTAATATTACAAATTTAAATGTTAATTAAAAAAACATTGCAAGTGTTAGAAATAACATGACTGAACTTCTATGTAATTTGGAAAAGGGGAAACTTTTTCTATGATTCATCACAAGCCTAACAAGAAAAAAGAGTGATAGATTTTATTTCATAAAAGTACATTTTATTTTGCACCAAAAACTTTATCTTAAGAAAGTAAGGATAGATGACAAACTGAGAAAATATTTGTAACTTTTATCACAAAGGGTTAAAGCTTTTATATGTGGGACATTTTCAGCATAACAAAGATAATAACTATAGTGAATCAAAACTCATTAATGTGTTTAAATTCATGTGAATTCATGACATTTAGCACAAAATACTGTCATTTAAGAGTGCTAGTGAGCCCATTTATTTTTACAATTGGTAAATAGAGGGAAAGAATCATGTAAGTATCTATTTTGCTTTTCAATTCAAGCTGTACATCAGATAAATAATTGGTGGATGAAAGGAACTTACTCTTTATAGAAATATTTCAGCTAGTAAATGCAGGAATGATAGAACTAGAACATCTATTTGGGAATCCATAATGAATTAATAGATCCAGGCAATATTCTTCAGTGGCTGTTTATATTATACAGCCAAACATTATGTGCCTCTGATGAAATTATACAATATCATCTATGATGTACTCTTGCCAGAAAACACTATAAAAACAAAAACCTTAATGTTATCAAATCTCTGAATCTAACAAAAAGCTGAAAGAGGAACAAGTAAATACCTAGGGATAATCAGGGTGCAGATAATCAGATTTACTCAACAAACACATTAGAAAAAAAAAAGGAAATGTAAAATCGTCTTCAGATTAAAGAAGTTTATTAAATAATCACAATACTTTGGCCTTATTTGGCTCTTAATTTAAACAAAATGTAAAAATAAAAATTATGAGGCCAACTGGATATTTGATAACATTAAGGACTTAACAAGGTTTTCTTTTTTTAAATTCTGGTAGTAGTAGTGGTATTATGACTATTTTTCTCCTTATCTTTTAAAGACTTGTTCTTTAAAAGATAAGAAAACATCCTTATCTTTTAAAGACTTATTCTGAAATGAATCGGATATCTTAGATTTTCTTCAAAGCAATCTGTGAGGGAGCAGTTGATAAGAGTTTTCATGAAATAAGATGGTCTATGAGTTGATAATTATTGAAGTTGTATGGTTAGTACTTGAGATCTCATGATACTGTTATATATAATTTTACATATGTTTGAAATTTTCCACAATTAAGAGTTTTTAAGTTTTTTCATTACCCACTTAAAATCATTTCAGGTAGTACTTCCAGCTATATGTAACACACTTTGAGAAAAACTAAACAATCCCCCTTACACCCAATGCATTTAAAAGTATGATCTGTGTGTCAAATTTGGCTTGCTGCCTGATTTTTTAAATAAAGTTTTACTGTAACACATATTGTTTAGAGGTGCTGTCATACTATAAAGACAGAGTTGAGTAGTTGTTACAGAGACTGTATAAACCACAGAGCCTAAAACGTTTACTATCTGGACCTTCAGAGAAAGTTTACTGACCCCTGCTCTAATTTCCCAGTTTTCATCCATTCTTTGAAAATGTTGATATTTGGATTGCAATCCTCTTATCCAGCCTAAATTCGGACATAATCATGGGTGATTTCAGTGACCTATCCATCACCTGACCTCTAAGTTCTTTCTACTGTCATCTCCATTAACTGTCTCCACTGCATTTCAGCCACATACTCTCACAATCACATCTTGGACCAATTACCATGCACAATTGCTTCACTGACAAAATGACTAATTCAAACCTACAAACACACATTTTTCCAGTTTGCGTGTGCAACTAGTCCCATCTCAACTGTTCTCTGACCTTACTGAGTCTTTTAATGAGTTGATCTCTTTACTTTTTCCCAACCGATAAGCTTTCTTCTTTTCTTTTCTTTTCTTCCCTCATTGTGTAGATAAAGTTCCATATTTTCCATCATTTCAAGAATGTTCTTGAATGATTAATATCCCAAATCTCTTGCCTTTTTTGGAGTGGGTGGGGGTGGGGGGGTGGGGTTGGTTCTTGTTTAAAGAGAATCCAACTGTGGGTTCTCAGACCCAACCAACCAGACACTACTGGAGAAAGCCATAGCACAACTGTTTTCACTACACTTTCATTCCACAGTCAAATGGATGCTCAACACTGATCAAAAATCCAAATATATCTACCTAGTGAACTCATTTTCCTTCCATCTTTAGAAGGTGCTTCATACCTCTCCAAATGCTTTTTCTATAGCCTCATTATTTACTTGAAGAGGATTTTGTTCTCTATTTCAGACAAAAGGATACAGGATTGCACATCCCTAATTGTATGTGCTCATCCTAGTTTCCTTCTCTCCTGGTACAATAAAGAAGTGCTTTTTTTCATTTCAAGGTAGTTCTACTACTAATGTTATGGATCTCATTTCCCCATCTTCTCAGAAAACTATTTATTTTACCATTTTTATTGTGTATTTAATGACTCTCAACTGTATTCTTCCTATTGTTTTTGAAGCATAATCAATGTCTTGGGTTAGTTAAAACCATCACCAGCACCTCCACCACCACGATCACATCAATGAAAACCTTCATTGGAGCACTCATACTCTTTGCATTACCCCTGACACATTTCTTAGAAGTTGTGTCAACATTTGTTGTCTCCATTTCTTTGACTCTCACTCATAGTTCTCTCTCCAATCTGACTTCCAACTCCAATGCTGCCACAAAACAGCTTCTGTTAAGGTGATCAATAAATTATATGTTTCTAAATATAATCCAATAACCATTTTGTCTCTCAGAAACATCAGAATCAATGACTATTCCTTTTGTTAAATATTATTGTCATTCTAGGCTTTTGTGACCCAACTCTCTCCAGATTTTACTCCTGACACTTTGGTTACTATTCTATACCCCTTGGATATTTATTTTTCTTCATCCTAGAGCTTAGACACTGTTGAAGGACCACATTGCTTTTCTTTGTGGATTTTTTACTACTAGATGATTTCTTTCACTTCCAGTACTTCAGTTAGCACCCATACTCAGATGGCTCACCAATTTGTGTCTTCGGCTTACACTTCTATCATAGATCAGGAATTATATATTTAGCTGTTCACCTGACATCTCCTGTATGTTTCAACTTCATGTCTAACTTAGCATTGATAAAATCAGTCTCAAAATAATCTCTATGTAATCTGATCATCTGTTAGTGTTTTAACAAAATGAGTAATTTCTCAATTTTTTTCTGTTCTACATATTTGAAACCAAAGCATCATCTTTGATGCTGCTTTTCATTCCTTACTCTGCATATTCAATCTGCCATCAAATTCTATAGGTTGAATCTCCTAAACATGTTTCTTATCTGAACATTGCTCTTATCTACTTCTCTACCACTTTTTCTCAGTTTTACTGGCATCTCTCACCTACATTTCTGTCATTGCCTTCTAACTGACCTACACTAACTATATTTTCTGCTGTTCTCTAATGCATTCCTACACATTGGCCACAACTATCTTTTTGACATGCAAAGTAAAACAACAAAAATATAAAAAAAAACCTTTCTATTAGTTTCTGATTTTTTTTCTCTAGCCTTAATCTTCAATTGCTTTCTTTTCAATTCTTCTGCTTTTTTGAAAAGCCCTAACACCCTTTAAAATTCCACACAGTTGCTGTATCTTCCTTCTACCACAGAACCTTTGCACATTCTCTTTCCTGTAAAGCTATATTCCCCACTATTACCTGGTTAATGCCTGACCAAGTGTCTCTTCTCCAGGAAGCCTTTCTTGATCTTTCTATTATGCCCTCTCATAATACTGTCTACTTTCTTACTGAGGACACTTCTCACTATTGCAATGTCACATTTGTTTGCTTTTTGATCAATGTCTGTCTTCTCCCATTAGACTTCCTGATTTCTGAGGGAAGAGTCATGTCTAATGCATACCATTGTACCCCTCATGCCTAGCACTGTAGTATATTTGTTAAAAATATTTGTTAGATAAAGACCAAATAAAAAAATTTAAGAAAAATCAGCATTCAAGTTCAAGAACAAACTATACTATAAAAACAAATACATAGATCAATGGGATAGAGAGCCCAGAAATAAACCCACACATATATAATCAACTAATTTATTACAAAGGAGCCAAGGGTATCCAGTGGGCAAAGGACAATCTCTTTAATAAATGATGCTGGAAAAACTGAACAGCCACATGGGAAAGAATAAAACTGGACTTCTATCTTACACCATACATAAAATTCAATTCAAGATGGATTAAAAATTGAATGTAACATCTAAAACATAAAACTCCTAGAAGAAAACATAAGGGATAAACTCCTTGACTTTGGTCTGGGCAACTTTTTTTTTTTGGATTTAACACCAAAAACAAAGGCAACAAAAGGAAAAATCAAGTGAGACTTATTCAGATGAAAAAGCCTTTGTATATCAAAGGAAATCATCAAATGAAAAGGCAACCTACTGAGTGGGAGAAAATATTTGCAAATAATATTTCTTGTAAGGGGTTAATATTCAAAATATATAAAGAACCAATGGAACTCAAACAAAAAGAAACAAAGAAGCTGATTTAAAAATGGGGAAAGTTTCCCTTTTTATTTCAATGATGGTTTCTTTAGCCATGTAGAACCTTTTTAATTTGATATAGTCCCATTTATTTATATTATTTCCCTTGCCCTAGGAAATATATTGGCAAAAACATTGCTACATGGAATATCTAAAATTTTACTCTCTGTTTTCCTCTAGGACTTTTATGGTGTCACAACTTATATTTAAGTCTATTATCCATTTTGAAAAAACTGTGGTACATTACACAATGGAATACTACATAGCAGAAATAAACAAGGAACTCCTGCCTTTTGTGACAGCATGGATGGAACTAGAGAATATCATGCTAAGTGAAATAAGCCAGGCCATGAAAGACAAATACCACATGATCTCACCTATAAGAGGAATCTAATGAACAAAATAAACTAACAAACAAAATAGAACCACAGTCATGGAAACATGGAACAGACTGACAGTGACCAAAAAGGATGGGGAAAGTGGAATAATGGTGGAAAGAAGGGGAAGGGGCTAGTTAAAGAGCAGGTAGGAATGATCCATGGACATGGACAACAGTGTGGGAATTGACTATTGGAGTAGGGTGTGGGATGGGCAGAGGAGGGCAAAGGGGGAAAAATTGGGACAACTGTAATAGAATAACAATGAAAAATCTTAAAAAAATAAAAATTGGCAAAGGAACTAAATTGATATTTTTCCAAGAAGACATAAGAGATGGCCAATAGGTACATGAAAAGGTGCTCAACATCACTAACCTTCTGGGAAATGCAACTCAAAACCATAATGAGGTATCACCTCACAAGTGACAGAATGGCTACTATCAAAAGGACAAAAGATGATAAGCGTTGGTAAGCATAAGGAAAAAAGTAGCCCTGTTTCATAACACTGTTGATGAAAATGTCAGTTGGTCCCCCATTCTGTGAGTTGTCTTTTTATTTTGTTGAGGATTTCCTTTGCTGATATCCTTTCCTTTTTAGTTTGATGTAGTCTCATTTGTTTATTTATTTCTTTTGTTTCCCTTGCCTGGGGAGATATATTAGATAAAATATTGCTACAAGCTATGTCCAAGATTTTGGCTGCCTATATTTTCTTCTTTGATTTTTATGGTTTTAGGTCTGACATTTAAGTCCTTAATCCATTTTGAATTTATTCTTGTGTGTGGTGTAAAAAGGTGGTCTAGTGTCATTTTTCTGCACATATCTATCCAATTTTCCCAAGACAACTTATTGAATAAACTATCTTCAGCCAATTGTATATACTTGCTTCTTCTGTCAAATATTAATTAACTATAAAGTTGTGGGTTTATTTCTGATCTCTCTATTCTATTCCATTGATCTGTGTGTCTGTTTTTATGCTAGTACCATGCTGTTTTAATTACTATGGCTTTATAGTATAGTTTGATATCAGGTAGCATGAGTCCTCCAAATTTGTTCTGCTTTCTCAGGATCACTATTGCTATGTGGGGCCTCTTGTGGTTTCATATAAAATTTTAAAATATTTGTTCTAGTTCTGTGAAATACATCATGGGGATCTGGATAGAAATTGCATTGAATCTGCAGATTGCTTTGGGTAGTATGGCCATTTTAATGATGTTAATACTTTCTATCCATGAACACAGTATGTGCTTCCACTTATTTGTAGCTTCTTCAATTTCTTCAGTGTCTTATAATTTTCTGAGTATAGGTCTTTTATATCCTGGGTTAGGTTTATTCCTGGGTACTTTATTCTTTTTGAAGCAATTGTGAATAGGATTTTTTAAAATTTCCCTTTCTGTTAGTTTGTTATTGGTATATAAAAATGCAACTAATCCAGAGATCAGTTGCATTAATCTCTGGATTAGTATTGTATTCTGCTACTTTGCTGAATTTATTTATCAGTTCTAGTAGTTTCTTGGTGGAATCTTTAGGGTTCTCTATGTACAGTATCATGTCATCTTCAAATAAAGACAGTTTTACTTTTTCCTTTCCAATTTGGATGCCTTTTTTTTTCTTTTCTTTTCTTTTCTTTTTTTTATTTTTTATTTTTGTCTAATTGCTGTGGCTAGGACTTTCAGTACTATGTTGAATAAGAGGTAAAAGTGGATATCCCTGTCTTGTTCCCAAACTTAAGGGGAATGGTTGTAGTTTTTGCCCATTGAGTATGATGCTGGCAATGGGTTTGTCTTATGTGGCCTTTATTATGTTTAGGTATGTTCCTTCTATTCTCACTTTGCTGAGAGTTTTTATCATAAATGGGTGCTGGATTTATTAAATGCTTTTTCTGCATCTATTGATATGATTATGTAGTTTTTATTTTTCATTTTGTTTATGTGGTGAATCACATTTATTCATTTGCTAGTGTTGTATGATCACAGTGTATGATCTTTTTGATGTATTGGTGTATTTGGTTTGCTAATATTTTGTGGAGGATTTTAGTGTCTATGTTCATCAGGGATATTGGCCTATAATTTTTTTCTTTGTACTATCTTTATCTGGTTTCAAAATTAGAATAATGCTGGCCTTATAAAATGAATTTGGGAGACTTCCTTCCTCTCAAATTTTTAAAAATAGTTTGAGAAGAATAGGTATTAGTTATTCTCAGAATGTTTGATAAAATTCACCTGTGAAGCCATCTGGTCCAGGGCTTTTAATTGTTGGGAGTTTTTGGATTACTACTTCAATTTCATTAGGTATAATCTGTCTATTCAGATTCTCTGATTCTTCTTGATAGTTTTAGAAGATTGTATGTTATATCTGATAAGTGTTTAATATCCAAAATTTATAAGGAACTTATAAAATTCAACAGCAAAAAACAAGCAACCCATTAAAAAATGGGCAAAGGACCTGAATAGACACTTCTCCAAGGAGGACTTACAGATGGCCAATAGGCATATGAAAAGATTCTCAACATCACTAACATCAGAGAAATGCAAATTAAAATCAAAATGAGATATTGTCTCATATCTGTCAGCATGGTTATCATCGATAAATCAACAAGCAACAATTGCTAGTAAGGATCTGGAGAAAGGGGAACTGTTTTGCACTATTCATGGGAACACAAATTGGTGCAGCTACTCTGAACATTAAAAATGTATCTGCTTTTTGATTTAGCAATCCCACTTCTAGGAATATATCTGAAGGGACCCAAAACACTAATTCATATAATGTAAGCACCCCTATGTTCATTGTAGCAGTTTTTACAGCTGCCAAGATATGGAAGCAGCTCCAAGTATTCATTAGTAGATGAGTGGATAAAACAACTCTGGGACATTTACACAATGTAATACTACTCACACATAAAAAAAGAAGAAAATTTTATCCTTTGCAACAGTATGGATGAACCTGGAGAACATTATGCTAAGTGAAATAAGTCAGTTAGGGAAAGACAAATACCCTATGATTTTACTCATATGAGCTAAACTAACAAGGAAAATAGTGGTAGAGGGATTGAGCAAAAAGGACTCATGTACTTTGACAACAGTGTGGTGATTGCAGGGTAGGGAGGGTGTATAAGGGGACTAAAGGGTAATGGAGAAAATATAATAAAAAATTTTTTAAAAAGAGAATGTAAATTGGTATAGCCACTATAGAAAACAGCATGGAGATTTCTCAAAAATTAAAAAGAAAACTACCATGTGATTAATCAATTTCATTTCTGGATATAATTCTAAAGGATATGAAATTACCATCTCAAAAAATATCTGCACCCACATAATAATTTCAGCATTATTTAAAATAGCCAAGATATTGAAACAATGATGGATAAAGAGTGAAAAAAGTTCTAATATGCAATAAAATGTTATTCAGTCATAAAAAGGAAATTTTGCTATTAGAGATGTTATGGAGGGAACTTGATGACATTATGCTAAGAAAAATAAATAAGACAGAGAGAGAGAAATCCTGTATGACCTCACCCAAATGTGGGATCTAAAAAATAAAATAAAACTGAACTTATAGATACAGAGAACAAATTGGTGTTTGCCAGAGGCAGGGACTGGGGGATTGGGAAAATGAGTAAAGGTGATAAAAAATCCAAACTTCCAGTTATAAGATAAATAAGTTTGGAACCTAATGAATAGCATGGTGACTGAAGGTGAGAGTGCCCAGAGGCTTTTGTTGTAATCGGGGAAATTAAAGCTCCATTGTACTCTTATGCTGAATCCTAATAACTATAGATTTGAAAGTGCATGGAAATCTTATAATCTGAAGCACTGTGGGATACATTCAAATTAAGAAAATCTAGATTACAATAACCCAAGGCTTACCCTAGAGAACTTTCTTGGAATAATTTGAAAGCTCCTAACATAAGAGGAAACCCTGTAAGAAGCAAACACCAAACTGTTTATTGTTTTTCTACCCTCATCCCCAGTTTCAGAGCACTAACTCATACACAGGAAGAAAATACTGTGAAAAGAAAAGCAAAATCCTTCTCAGCTGGGCCCTCAGGGAACAGGACTCAGGAGTCAGACACACCCTGTCGTGTGAGTAGACAAGGGGAAAGAACAGCTCAGATGACCACAGAAAGGAAACAGGAAGAGGTCCCAACTGCCTCTGGTCTCTCAGCATTTTCTTATTTAGATTTCTATATGCTACTTCAATTTGCATTTGTTTTTGTACATCATAAATGTTTGTGCTTTGTATGTGCTTTGCTTACCCAACTAACTTGCAAATGTGAAGACCTCACAGGGATGTAAGAGGGAAATGGCACCGGTAAGAGAAGTGAGAGAAGATCAAAAGGATAAGGGGGTGAAGATGTATCATCACGTGCAGACTTGACACGGCTTTTGAAAGGCAGCCGCCTCCTCTGAGTGAAGTGTCTACCTCTTAGCTCTGTGGCAGGCTTACATTTTTGGTCAGTCCATAGTGAAGAATTTTCTCTCCTTTGTGCTTTGCTCGTTTCTTGTCTGCGCCCCTTGTACCCAAATACACAATACCAAACTGTTTCCCTCACACCCAGGCCATTGCTTTTCATTTGATGCAACATGATAATCAGAAGACTGCAACCACATAGCACACAGACCTGCCTCTGTCTCTCCATTGATTTGCAGATTTTAGTAGCTACAACTGGGTCCTTGAGTTGTCCTTTGTTTTAAGAAACTCTTCTTTTTGGATAACATACTGCCTCTGCTTCATTTCTGTCTCATGATGAAGACATCCCACTTCATATAGAATATGTGTTCTAGTTCCTATAGAGCACATCAACCCAAGTTGCCAGTCTCAGTGAAGTAAACATCAGGTCCTCAGATATGCAACAGTATAGTTCACAGATCTAGGAGGAATGTACACAATCTGTGTCTAAGCCAAGGTCAATGTGTACGTGTGCTGATATATAATGAATGTCCTGTTGGGTTCCAAATTAGGCAAATATGAAAAAGAGAGGGAAGAGGACTCATTTTTAATAAGAACTGAAAAATAGTTCACTCAGTACTGTATAACTACACTTAATGAGAACTGCCATTACCACACTCTTCTCCTTTGATAGGAACTGTGCTAAGTGCTTTACATAGATTATTTCATTTAATCATCAAAATAATGGTATCTATGAAGAAGGTACTATAATTATGTATTATGTTTGTTATATAGGGAAACGGAAGTTTAGAGACTTGAAATAACTTGGCAAAGATTATGTATATGGAAATGACAGAGCCTGAGCTACCTGACTCCAATATTGTGCAGCTAAATGATGCTGTATACAGAGCAATGTTGAACCGGCAACATTTCTGGTGCATGGGATGACATTCTAACCAACTGAGCCATCTGGTCAGGGCCATGTTCTTGTCTCTTGATAAGAAATGGAGAGGAGGTAATAAATCAACACCTACTTGCACTGGGCAGCATTATGACTCCCTTAAAAGAATCTTCATGTGTTATTGTTTTTTTTTTTTTTTCTTATATTACCAGGCCACTTGGCTTTGAGTTAAAAACATTCCATTTCTAGTGCATTTTCCATTTTTTGGGGCTAATGTTTTTATTCTTTTTTATTAGGAGAAATGGAAATCATTTATTTTAGAACTAAGTACTGTAGGTTGGGAGTTATTATGGTCATTTTCCAGATGGGCCCAGGGAACTGACATGACAGACCTCAGGAGAAATTTGTTTCTAGCCAGAAAGGAACTAGAACTTAAACCTAGGATTCATGCTTCCAAATGTGGGTGTCCAAAGCATGTTTGTATGAATGCTACATGTCCAGTAGCTTCTTTGGCACCCTTACCTACATTGTACTAAATATCTCCAAAGCCATTTTCATGAATTCTCACATGAACTTGCTCTGTCTCCTCTGCCTCCTGTCTCAGCAAATGGTACCACCATTCCAATGTGCATGCCAGACACCTGGATATCAACTTCAATTTTTCTCTCTCCTTCACTCATACCGCCATTGTCCTATACTACCAAGTCATATCTCTTTTATGCCCAACACATAAAATTTATCTTTTTCCTTCCACATCTACCCAAACAACACTATCTTCTCTGGGCTACTGGGACTGTCTTTAATTTGCCTCCATTTTTTCCACCTTCACTTCATTCTTATACTAAATCCAGGTAGATTTTTTTAACACAAATACAATGAAGCTATAAATGTCATCCCATCATTTTGTTGAAAATATTTCCATGTCTTGCAATGGCACTTAGATAAAAATAAAAACCTCAGACACAGCTAAGAAGGTCTTGCATGATCTGGCCCTTACCATATCTCACACTTCATCCCTTAATCTCTGCACCACAGTCCCACTGACATTTTCCCATTTTCTCAAACACTACGAAGCCTTTCATATAAGCTCTTGCCTCTCCCTGGATCCCTCACTAACCTCCCATCTCTGAAATGGAGTTACTGTTTACTCTTTCCTCAGACCTCAGCTCAGATGTTCCTTTCTCAGAGAGAAGTTCTCTGACCTCTACTATATGCTCTCTCACAAGACCATTGCACTTCTTATCACTTATCACTATTGCAATTTTACATTTATTGGTGGAATTATGTGATCGGTTTCTGTATCCCTTACAAGCAATACCTCTTTTTGTTCTGCCTTGTGTACTTAGTATCATGCCTAGCACATGGTTGGCATATGGCACGTATTTGTTATGCTTACCATTTTTCTGAATGAGAAGGTTGTAGATTTTAGTCTGAATGCCTTCTGGGTACAGAATAAAGCTGCACTCATATTTCCCACTGAGTGAGGAGGACATGTTCCTTAAGTGCAGAGTCCATTTTATCACATCCCCAGGAATTTCTTCGAAAGTCACCAGTGACTTGCAGGAAATCCCATTGGCACAATGGAAGCCATGTTGGGGATGATAAAGAGCAATGAGGTCCACCTCCTTGGACCATTGTGTTTGTATCAAGAAGTTTCTCTTCTGTGTTTGGCAGGTCAGGTTGACATCAGAGCTAGGTGAAGCATAAATGTCTTCTCCTACATTGAATTTTCCTTCCCATACTCCTGAAAAGGAAGGACATTAGTTTGCATGATTCACATGGAGTGACTCTTAATTATAAACTTTGATAACTTGGATGAAGTGAGTGAGCAGCAGAGGACTTTTCTCCCTGGCTGCCTTAGGGGTTGGAGAGAGCTTATGTGTGACCCTGAGAGAGAGATGCATGAGTTTTGATACATCTGAGGAGGCATTTACTCAAGGACACTAGAGGAATGGACTGACTTTTGTATATTTACTTCTTTGTCAGTTGATCTATTTAAAAAAATAACTTAAGATCTCTGACTACCAGTGAAAAATATTAAGACTTTAAAACTGAAACTCACCATCAAACTTACTATGGCAACTATTTGTACATTTAATACAATTGGCTTTTTTGGGGGTTATGGATCCACACTTGTGTGTTAACACTCAAGTGGTATTTTTTAAAACTTCAAAAAAACTACAAACTATTATGTATAGAAATTTTTTAAAATACATGTTTTCAAGAGGCTTTTACATATACTGTCTCATTTAATCCTTGTCTGATACCAAATAGTGAAGTTGTTAACACTCTTTTTCAAGGAGGAAACTGAGGCACAGATTAAATGGTTTTTTCAGAGTCACATCTCAGTGAAAGAACGTGAATATGACTGCCTAGAATCTGCACTCTGTCTATAAACTCTTAACCTCCAAACATCTCCCAAATTTGTTGAGATGGGTAGGAAACTTGATGTTCAATATACATGAACTTGAGAGGGCCTTGATTCCCATGTAGTTAGTGTTCATAAGAGAGGAGAGGACAAAATACCTCAGCTAAAGATAAATCATTGGTTAGCATCATCTATAATCAATGCCTTGAAATACTAGACATAACAGAAGATTCACTCCCATCAGTGCTCCAACCAAATAGTACAGGCATTTAAAAAATGTTAAGTATTGAGTCTTTGACATACCCTCAATAGTACAGACCTCAGTTTTAGAATTAACATGGAATACTTTTACAGAAATGATATATTATTGTGACAAGTACCACAGAAACTAACAAAGGGAAAGATAAAAAGATGACAAGCAACTGAGAAGAAACAAGCCTCTTAAAGGTACTTGGCAAATGGGAATTATTACACTTTTATGAATGCAGAAGTATGGGTAGGCAGAGGTTAGTACAGTTTAATGTAGCTCCCTGTGAGCTCCCCTTTGCTGCACAATATGTTTCTGATCCTATCCACAGCATTATATTCCAAAGTCTCCTTTGATTTAGAAATTCTCCTTAAAATCTTAGTAGCTCTATTTAAAAGCACTGTTAATTCTTAAGACACCGAGGACCACTATAATACCCTCATGCTGTGGGACACAGAACTAATCATTCTTCCCACTATTTTTAAATAGGCCCTTTAGACACTGGTTCCCACCATCGTAAGGACTCCAGCATGCCTCCCAGGTCTATACCTACATGTGCCTCATTAAAATTCAACATATGTTCTACTCCCAAAGACAGCATTTGGAGGAGAAACGTTCATTACACACCAAAGAAAAAAAGGATAGCTGAAAGAGAGAAAAAGTTGAGCAAGGATCTCTGAGCATAGGTGGCTTTGTGATTGATTTATTTATTTGTATTTAGTACTCCAGAGTTGTTCTGACTATCATTTGGAGACCATTTCATTTCTAAGACACAAAATTTCCCAGTTACTCCAGAGATCCTCTCAGGAAGGAAATGGGTAAAAATGTCCCTGAGCAGTGGCACAAACCACCCATTCCTTTCTTGGTTTTAGCATTCGTTAGTAATCACTTCTAGACTCTAACAGCTCTCCCATAGCTGCCACTTAAATACATAACTGAAAGCCTTAGTAACCACCTGCCTTTGATGCTGGATTTCAGTATCAGTCACAGGCATTTTACATGAACAGAGGCCTCATCCACCCCCTAAAGTGGCTGATTTGACAAGAAAGGACAACTGGAAGCCTTACCCCTGACAAAGTGTATCTGGATGATGGAATAGACAGCACAGTATGTCCATCTTTTCTCCATCGTCTCCTGAAGGCCTTACACCAGCATTTTCATCGTGATCACAGAAGTTAATTGATGCCTTTAAGCAAACTCCAGCCACCCTATTTGTGCTGAAAAACCCCAAATCTACCACACGCCCAGGTCTGTTTATCACTTGGCAAGACCCCAGGAAATGAAACGTAGACAGGAAAGTAATGTGGTTCAGAGCTCAGTATAACCTTCAACGGAACAATGTTGAAATTGTTCTCTGAAACCTTGTGTTTCACGTTTGTTAAAAGACTTTTCAGCATCCAAAGAGTTTTCCCATCAGGATCTCTGTGTCAGTCAAGCTGCTTCTAAAATCCAAATACAGTCACACAGAGAAGTTCATAATGTGCTTTTCACATACTTCTTTTCAAGAGCACAAGGTCATTTAACAATTTTGAGCTATGTGTCTTTGATAATAATTTTTCTGTTTAATTTAAAAATATATTTCTTTACAGAATTACTCTTGAGTGAGAGAACAAAAAATTTACACATTTAACTTTAATAAAATCTGAAATATAACTGAGGGGAGCATCAGCTATCAAACCAAATTTCATTGTCTCCTCTTTTGCAGGGAGACCCTCATTTTCTGGAGGGTGGAGAGGTGAAGGCTCCTTTTCTACCCAGTGTCTGGCATTGACCAGAAATTAGGCAGGAAAGTCTCTCACTCTGTGGTCAGGAGGCCTATTGTGCTGATGACAGAAAAGCTTGTGCCTCAGCCCAAAACCATATAGAGAAAGGCTGAATCAATCAGAATCCAAAGACAGAGAATCTGTTTTCTCCACCAGCCCCCAAGCCTGTTACACCTGCCCAGTCACTTCCGTTTGCAGAGGACTGAGACTGGGGACTAGAGAAAGTGACTCCTGGGACATGATGACTGTACCCCTGACAGATGCGACTGTATGGTTTTCCAGCTTAGGATGAAAAAGTTCATCTTCACTTTCCAACATCAAGAAAACAAGTATTAGCCTCAAGACTCAGTGCAATTTTAATGAACAAAGAATAAGCATAAGTAAATATATGTGCAATTGGTGAGACATTCTGTGACCTCAGTCTCACGGTTGCACTGCTACCTGTGGCAGTGCTCAGCAAGCCTGAAGACAAAGAAGCAGGGTGAGCTTTGTTCCCGAGGTCATAATTTTTTATTAGAGATAATTTCTACCAGATAGTCATCATATTTCATGTCATCATGTATCATGACATCATATCACGTCATTAAGTATATACTGACCTGTCCAGCGCAAGGACTTGGTGGTAGGAAGGAACACACATGACCCTAAGGCACGAGGCATCATCCTTATCACTGAGGAGATTAGAATTTAGCTGAGAGAAGAGAGATTAGTGAAACAGGGCTTATGTCTTCCTGGATGTCCAGACTGCCCTGTACACTATCACTGCAAATACTTGCCATGACAACAGTCATATTTACTCATTACTACTCAGCTAATGATGTTTCCTGCAAAGGCCAGAAGATGGAGTCACCTATTCCCTAATTTAGGGCCCTCCGAACATTTACTCTGGCTCCCCTCCCCACAACCTCCCCACCAAGGCTCAGGTCACCGGTGATGACGAGGATGTTTCAGAGAGGGTCCTGGAGGTCAGTCTTTGATTGAAAGGAGGGGGAAAAGTCACGGCTCTTGATGCCTTTATCTCCCTTCTTCATTCCCCTAGAAATTCCAGTAAATTACAATGGTGGACTGTGGAGCCAGAAACAGTCCAAGGGATACAGTAAGAAGATCCTGATCTGTAGTTTGGCATCCCTGTTACATTGGAAGATATTACAAGCCTTGGGCAGAAACTTAGTTAGCTCACTCCACTTGTCATATTAAGAGGAATTTACCTAGGTGGAAAACAATAAAAATCTGAATTTATTGAATTCTCTAAAAACAACACCCTCCTTCTCTTGATATACTAACACATTTCCTATTTTTTTATTGCTTTAAAGCAACTGTTCAAAAAATTTTAAAAAGATAAAACACCAAAAATTCAGAAAAAAAGAAAATCGCCATTTCCACACCCTCCTCCCCCTGCCAGAGTTACAGACTCACTTTTAATGGAATCCTTACCTGTCATTGGGTTGAACTACCCAAAGCACTTGTTCGATGGCAGCTGGGCAATCTGGTCTTCTTTGGTTATTTTCAGGGCCTGGCTCATGGTTCGTATATCTAGAAACCTCTGCAGCCTGGAACTATCAGGTTTGACTAGTTTTGCTTTGGGACCCACCTAGGCTCTAAGAGAGGAAAAAATTCAGATGCCTACAGAATCTTAATTGAATGCACCTGTGTCTTGCAGCTGCGAGACCCAGGTGACAGCCCCTCCATAGCTATTTGCGTGCAGCAGGTGGCAGCAACACCCTGCAGACCAACCAGCACAGCTCTCTTGCTGATGGAAATTTTTGCTTCCACTGCCTTTCAATCCCAATAGTATTTTCTAAAGGCCCTTTCAGCATGGGGATAGGCATTCTCTAAGCTTAAAAATAACTCTTATATGGAAGTCATGTCAATCTCTTCTATTATCCTCCCTGCTCACCAAATCCCAATTGCACACCATTTCTTCTGTCTTAGAGTATAGCCTGCTGTATGTAAAGAGAAAACAGAAGCAGTCAGTTTCACATACACAAAGAAATCTTGAACTTCTTGAACTTCAGAGGCAAATTCAATTATTTACAAAGAGAAGCAGGGACACACATTATTTCTGCTACTGGCAAGCCATAATTGTGTGTTTTGGACAAACTTTTTATATGCTCCATTGAAACACTTAGCCTCAATGAGAAAAAGGCATTTTCAGAAATAGGAAGTTGAGCAAAATGGTAAACTTACTTTAGTGGTTTTCATTGAAGTTATCTCAGATGTTACTAAATTGTCTTTTCCTCTGTTCTTTATTTATAAAGCAATGTGTAGTGTTAAGTTTCTCTTCCAAAACTGTTTAGAAACCATAATGTTTAATATTTTTGCAAATCAAAAATATTTACTGAGTGTCAACTCTTAAGAGATTATGAAGAACCACAGGTCTAGGTAATTTAAAAATATAAATGATAAAACACACCTCTTGTCCTTTTGGCACTTACCAGTTTGCTGGAGAGAAAGCATTCTCATGCACCAACATAGCTGAGTATCATAATGCACAGAAACGAAAGGGTAGGCAGGACAGACCTTGGGAAAGGGCCGATCTCCAGGGACCAAGTGGGACAGGAACATCTGAAGGGTGGAGCCTAAATCTGCCTTTATTTTATGAAAGTGAGTCTGGTGGGATCCATGAGTATGTCACCCAAGGCAGAGAAAACAGTCAGAACCAGCACTTGGTAGTACTGAAATGAAAGGTTAATTCAGTGATTTGTCTACTATCATTGAACAGAGACTTCCCTGGGGGGTTGGGGCTGAAAAAAATTGTCCAACCAGTGAGCTTAGAATATGGAGGACTTTGAATTTTAGCTGATAGACCTTTTTCTTATATTAGACATAATTATAGAATTTTCAACAAAAAGAAATATATTTAAATGTAACATTTGAGAAAGAAGAATGAATTGAATTGACGTGTGTAGACTGAATAAAAGAAGGGAGAAAAGGGAGGCAGAGCATCTGTTGAGAGTTTTATATTTATTTGGGCCCGAGAGGATGAGAGTCTGACTATTGGCAGTGATTACAGTGAAGAGAGTGATGGGGGGGTGGACATTACAAGAAAGGGGAGGCGGGGCTTGTTGTCTGATTGGACATGGAATCAAAGTCTTTTGTGAAGTTTCTATGCATCAGAATTAGGAAAAAAAGAAAAACTGTAGTAGAGCTGGATTTCTGCTGGAAGAGACACCCCACCTGAGGAGCAATTGTCAGTGGACTTTGGATGGGAAGTGAGGAATCGCCAGTGAGGGTATAGCATAGAGGCCCTGCCTTCAGGAGAACCAAACTCCTCCTTTTGGTTTTCACTCAAATTTTATGAGTTTTAGGAATTACCATCTAATGAAAGACAAAGAATTTTGTGAGACTTTCAGAACAGCAATCTGTTTTATCACCATCATTTTCATCATGCTCGAGTCTATCTATTAAAGACTGGTTGTGATTTAATACATTTTTCCAATGACAACATCAATATCTGCACATTGCCAGAAGCCATTTTAAAAGATTAACAAAGAAAATAAAAATCAGCTGGAATCATAAACATCCAAAGACAACCAGTACTTATATTTATCTTATATCTTTCTGCAGTTTTACATAAATACATATACATGAAGAAAATTGGTATTTACTGTTTTTTCCAATGTGCACTTTTTTTCACTTCACAAAGATGGTAGACATTCACACACATTATACAACAAAGATAAACTTCTTCCTTTTTAAATGGTTGTATAAAATATATTGTATGGATACACAGAAAATAATTTTAAGTAAAATAAATATAAAACTTCCACCTAATGTTTTGCATTGAGAAATACAATTATAAGGTTTAATGGAATAATTATATTTAGTAATCCTTGAATATACCTTGTTAGTGGTAAATTGAAGTAAGGGGGGAGAGAGAGAACTTGATTTTTGCCAAAATGCTGGGAAGCTAATGTTGTCATTAATAACAACATTGAGTTTTGCAGAAATACATTTTAGAAATCACTAATATTTCTAGATTTGACATAGTGAAAATTAGGAGAAATATTTTAAATTCTACAATCTATCTGGTTTCAAAACTTGGAAATTTATTTAAAATGTCTCCTCACATTCAATGAAATACTGAGAAGTACTGCAACTGGTTTTAGAAAGATAGTATGAAGCTAAGTCATATACTGAGATCCTTTTGTAGACAGCCACAAAAATATTCTTAATTATATTGGATTTTTACAACTGTAGAATTCACATAGAAATATTATGTTTCTGTACTTGGTGAAAACAATAGGCAAAGTAAAATCAACCAAGGATTGGAGCTGACCTTTTGCTAGTAAAGCCTCTATCTTTCATTTTTAAAAATTATTTCCTTTTAAATGTAGTTCTGAGTGTGAGAACAAGAAGGAAGGAGGGAGGGAGGGAAAGAAGGAAGGAAGGAATGAGGGGCAGAGGAAAGAAGAGACAGAGACAGAGCCCACACTTTGGTTTGTTACTTTTGGTGATGGTGTAGCTCAATACAACGTCCATTAAGTAATGGTATCAGGAAATATATTGTGATTAATAGCATTTCCTTGGTAACTGAGAACTAAACTGAATTCTTGGGGGAGGAAGAATTGTGATGGGGAAGGGAAATGAATAAGAGAGAAAGTCCTTGTTACTGAATATCTTTTTGAGATTGTTGTTTCCATTCCTGGCTCAATGCAAACCTTGTAATGGCATTGTTTTATTTTGTTTGGTGATGGAGATTCTTACAGAGACCTGGAACACTGTTCTGAACCTCAGACCCCACAGGCGACCATAAGAATATAGGGGATAGTTGAGAATAAAACCATCCTTCTCTCATCCCAAAAAGAAGTCTAACTATTGAAAGATTTGCCTCTGTTGTGGGAGAGTTAAAAACAGAGGCATGAACACACTCTCAAACGAAGGATATCTATTTTCTGTCTGTAGAGCTAGAAGGAACTGTACCAGTCAGCTAGTAAAGAAACAGCACTTATTTTCACAGATGAAGAAAGTGAGCTCTGAAAGAGTGTTTTGCCTAAGGTTAAAGAACTTGCATTCATGATATTGTGCAACCACCACCTACATCTACTTCCAAAACATTTTCATCACCCCCCAAAAAGCCCCAGTCCCTGTTCATCCTCATTCCTGCCAGCCCCTGGCAACCATCAACCTGTATTTTGTGTCTATGGATTTACCTGTTTTAGATGTTTTACATAAATGAAATCATACAATAATTAAAAAAAGAATTCTATGCTACTTGTTACATTGAGTCTTATATTACACTATTAAGTTACTTAGCTTAACATGATCAGCTGCTAAAACCAGCCACTCTTCAAATGAAAATACGAACTGCCTCTAATATCTGGACCAATGAGATCCAATTATAAAATATACAATTCCCATGAAATTTATTTTATTAACTTGTACCTATACATTATGGGGGAAACACTAGTAATTTATATATGTTTTATATATATTCAAGAAGCTTCTGTTTGTGTGTTTTGTTCACTTGCTTGCTGTTCAATATGATTTCCTGGAGGAGCTCTGACCAACTCTCTGGGTAAAACAAGGCACACCATGTTTTATTGAAGGTGTTGTGTTAACCGCATACTGGTGTTATATAGCTCAGCATCAATTTATTTAATTTTCACAGTTCTTTAGACATTTACTATGGATTTTCCCCATTGGTTTTGCTCAGAAAAGACAGTATAGGTCTCCTATTTACGTCCCCAAACAATTCTCTTTCTCTTTATAGCCTCTCTTCCATCCTCAGCACACACAACGCCTGGGTGAATGGGGAAGCTGCTCTCATTTCCCCACACCTAGCTGGGAAGGCCACATTTCTAGGAGAACCAGATGATGATGCAAACAAATAAGCAAAACAAAACAAAACAAAACAAAACAAAACAAAAAAAAACCCACTGTGTGCGGAGAGTCCTCTTAAGCAAGCAGATGACCCTCAAAGTTTTTCTATCCTACAACAAAATCATGCCTTTTGCATTTGAGAATATTAGACTCTCCTCAGAATTAGGAATATGTGTATCAGTTTCTTACTCTAACTATAGTTATGGAACTACAGAACTTCAGAAGAATCAACCCGCTTATTTTATAAATGAGGGATCCGGTGCCCAGTGAAGAGAAATGATAAACTTGAAGCTACAGAGTTATTTATGCCACAAACACCAACTCAAGGATTCGGCTTTACCCTGGGTCACTTCTTTCCCCATATGGGTTAATCATGTCACAGATGTTGCTATGTAAACGAGCAGAAATAAAGGAACCAGGCTGAAATGTGGGTGATAAGTTGCCAGGCCCACTTCCCAGCAAAGTGAGTCACCCCCATACAATAGGTTCAGAGCACTCATAACTCAAATGTGTGCATCCGTGACAGAAAATTGAACAACACGTCATCAGAGACCCTGACAGTTACTCGTGAGAGGTGTGAACCTCAAATGTCAGCTCTGCAAATGTCCAGGTTTCTCTTTTTGGACATCTGTAAATCATACACACACTTGAGAGGAACCCAACATTTCACCACAACTTGCCAGACTCTGTGTGACCCTGCTCCCTCTCCTCCCCCCTCAATCCCACACTCCCTCATTCACCACAGTCCTGCTGCTCTTTCCTTTCAATCCCCTTAGGCACTCCATGTTCATTAAACCCCAGGTTCTTTGCATTTGACAATTTCTTTGCTTCAGATACTCCTTCACAGACTTGTTATGTGACTGAATTCTCTCATTCTGAGGGCATTCAAATGCCTCCTCCTCTGCAAGGACTTTCTTGACTTGCCCTACCCCATGGATCTCTGTCACATCCAGAGCTGTAGTTGTATTTTGTTCACGCTGCTTGTTGCTATGAGACTTTAGGTAGTTTATTTTCTTGTGGTGTATTTTCACTTTATTAGAATATAAACTCTGTGAAAATAGGAATTTTGTGTATTAGTCATTGCTTCTGCCTTACGAAACTGACTTTTTACTCCAGCTGTTGAAGAGGCAACCAGCTGTTCACATGCACAACTTGAAAGTACCTTTCCTCAGCTGCCCCAAACACTTCTCACTTTCTGAGGTGGCATCTTTGGGGCAGAGACATAGTGCCTTATCCATTCTGACACATGCACAACCCTGGAAGTGCAAGGAAGTCAACACCCTACAGGGAAACACATGACCAATAGGAACAAGAGTTGGTGCATAAATCCCTCCTCTTCTGGTGTTCAGGTAAATGAATCTAAGGTACATTTTACATCACTCCTTGGAGGGTGCCCAGGGGTACCCAGACATATTTGTCCATAGTGGAAACTGCTTAATAATGCACCTTGGAATTGGCTTTCCCTGTTCCCCTGCTTTATATTTTCAGTTTCCCATTCCTGTTCCAGGGAATAATATCTCAAACTAATTGTAAGCAGGACCTTCTCTTGGGCTGTGCTTTTGGGCAGAGTTCAAGCTAAGGCTGCCTCCTTACTTACTGCTCTATCCCCAGCCCCAAGATTGTTATTGGGAACATAACAGATCCTATATAAATGTTTTTGGTGGGTGATACTCTCTTGACTAAGTAATGCCATTTCCTATGAAGGGGAACAATGCAGCATACACACTTCACAACGTTCATAAAATTAAAATAAAATAATTAAATAGTCCTAAAATAAGACACATTCTTCATTCTGCTGACTGTCTCAACAAATATTGGGCTCCATCTACATTTCAGGCAACAGGATGGATCTCGGAGACAAAGAAAAAGAACCTCTCCTCTCTGCTGATGTCTTTTCAGCATTATCAAGAAAAGTGATGACCTCTATGAGAATTTCAAGGGCCCCTGTTGGATCCACCACCAATTATGACCTTTAGGTCACCTACAAAGGATATGAGACTAAAATTAGTAGCTAATAAAAGAGCAGAAAGTATGTACCTTGAGAAAAGTCTGTACTTGTCTCAGGGTACATACAGGTAAATATATACATGGCCAAGTGAACATAAAATTTAAGACATTTCATGGCTGACTTCAAGTGCTCAAATCAACTGTAGAAAAGAAAGAAATCTTGTCACATGACACTTGAAATTCAATAGCAGTACTTAAGATAGAAATAAGGGTGACAAATCTACCTCTACCAATGTCTATCAGACAAGATTTGATTTTCCTCAGATAACCAAAGACTTAAAGGATATAATGCTATAACTATGGGGAAATGAATATGATAAAATCTAGGTCTCTTACATATAGGCACATAATATTTTAAAATATCAGAAAACCACAATGCAACTTTGGCTGTCTCTATGGCTTAGTGTTCATTGAAGTTATTGTTCCCTGAGAGCTGCATTGTTCCAGATTTTGTCAGCCAATTTTATCTCAGCAGAAAACAGAAGGCACATTGAAAAGAGATAACAGGGCAGAGTTTAATATAGAGTTTATTTATAAAGTTGTGGTTGGGTGTAGGGGAAACAAGGGTTGACATAATTCTCGGGACTACCAACACTAGGAAGCCATTTTCTTCTCCAGAACTGGGGAGAAATAGGAGAGAGTAGTTGTGGGTAGGGGCTTCCCGAAAGGAATGTGACCTCAGTACAGAAGTGCAGACTAACTGGTACATGGTCACACGGGAAGCTGAGGATGTAAATATCCTGACCTTACTGTTTTTCTTAGAGGGAAGGAGGGTGAGGTCAGATATTTACTTGCACTAATTTGTTGAAGCCAGAGGTCAAAGGATCTCATTTATAAAGTCCACGCAGACTAGTGTCCAAATGATTTAGAGGGACAAAAAAGTACTGTACATACAGCATACCAACTATGTGGTCTTCAGTAATTGCAACAGGAAAGGCTGCAGGATTTCTTTGCAGGTCAACCTGTACCAGGGCAGGGCTCACCCTTGAGTGCCTAGCCTACTAGTGAGGAGGCACCTCAGAAATCACCAAAGAATGTGCAGCAGGGTGATAGATGAGCATCCTTTTTTTCCTTCGAGAAAGGCTTAAAAAATGTTATTTCCTGTGCAATAGGAATGTCTTAGGGGAAAGAGCTCCCCCTACTGGCAATGCCTATAACAGCCTCTCGTAAGAGATTTCATGGAAGAAAATGAAATCGTAAGAGTTGTTTCATTTTGTTTTGCGTGTGGAGCAACTAAGACATTTTTTGAGATGCTAACCATTGTAAAATAGCATTTAGTTCCTGCTTTTAAAGACAGGCAAAGGATCAGCACCCCCAACTTCCTTCATGTCTCTCGCTTCCTTATAGATCCAGAGCATTCCCTGGGGAGAACAAGTGTTAACCACTTAATAAACCTCCTCTTTTCATTTTGTCTCCACATTATAGGTAGGACAGAGGTTTCCCTGACAGGTGCACACAGGCATCAACTTGAAATCCTTATTTGGGAAAACTCTTGGATTTTTCCAACTAATTCTTTACCTTTATAATGTGGGGAAGAAACCTGATATGGGGTACAAATTATCAGAGACCAGGAAAGTAATTCCATGACCTGTTAAAAAGAGACATGAATGCTTAAAAAATTGACTGGTTTCAAAGGAGGAAGCAGACCTAACCACAAACGATGCACAAAGATGCTTTTCCGACTGTCTATCCAGATGTTCTACCATACCACGTGACGGTTAATGGTGAGTAAGTATCCTTGTGGCCCCGGGTCCTGATATTTGTTGTCATGGTTTGCACTCAATCTGTTGGCCAGAAATATTGGAAGCTGTGGGTTTGAAAAATGTCTTATGTAGGGATTACATGGTATAACATATTACATTACTTTCTACGGCTGCTGTAACAAATTACCACAAACTTGGTGGCATAAAACAAGAGAAATTTATTCTCTCACAATTCTGGAGGCAAGAAGTTCAAAATCAAGGTGTTGGCTGGGCTGCTCTCCCCTCAGAGGCTAGAGGGGACAATCTGTTCATTATCTCTTTAGCTTCTGGGGTCTGACAGCATCACTACAGTCTTTGGTTCAGTCTTCACAAGGCCTTCTCCTCCTCTCCCTGTGTTGTCTATTCTATTTATAAGGACATTAGTTATTGAATTTAGGACCTACCCACTTAATCCAGGATAATCTCATCTTGAGATGTGTAACTTAATTACATTGCCAAAGATCCTTTTATCAATTTAGGTCACATTTAGGTTTACAAGTACTGAGAGTTAGGAATCACACATCTATTTTGAGGGGGCCACCATTCAAGATACTAAAGACATCATAAAGCAAAATCATCTCAGAGAATTAAGCATACTATCAGCACTCAGGAAATTGGAGTCTTGTAGCAGATACTGTGGTATGCTGACCAACATCCCTGTTAAGGACTAAAGCATTCATTTCCCTTGTTGCTGGGAGTGTTGCCTGCTAATGGCTCATGGCAGAGTCATTATCCAGGAATTTCCTTCATCTGAAAACAGCTGCCTCCCCATATTTTTGCTTCCTCTCTGGAAAAGGCCACATGTAATGAGAAGATAATGAGTGGGGGGTACAAAAACCTGGCCCCTTGTCTCAATTCTGGACAATTCTGAAGGGTCATCCTGTTAGGCAGCAGTTAGTGGAGGGAAGGAGGGAGGGGGTGACTACCCTTGTTGACCCAATGCAAATAGTTGAAATAGTTTCAGTTAACCAACCTTGTTAGTAAAATTTCCATTACAGTTTTACACCCCTCCCAGTCTGCAGTCAAGGAGAGTTATGGGTAAGGGTATGTGCAGAAGAGACTAAAGCTATAGGACCAAAGTATTTGTCAATCAGTATGGAACCCATTCCATATGCTAATACAATCCTACCTGTACTTAAGGCAGCAGATTCAGGAGACTCGCACCTTTCTCACCACTCTCATTCCCTCCCTTGAGGACATATAATAAAACTCTTACTTCTTACTCATTCACTTTCATCTTGCTGATCTGTAATTCTTTACTGCATCAGTGAGAAGAACCGTGTTCCAGTAACAACTCCAGATCCAGAGCTCCCCTGTGGAGTGGGATGAGGCCTTTGTTTCAACTTTATAATAAACAAACTTCTTCTGCCCCATCTTGTTTCCCTCACTCCCTTGTAGGTGTGGTTCCCAAGAGCAGTCCCCAGTAAATCACAGGCAGAAAAATCCCACCACAGTGTCTATTTCCCAAGGATCCTGACCTAGGACACACCCTAACATGAGCTAAAACATAGGCAATCTAAGTAGCTGAGAGAGTCAGCAGAGAACCATTTCCCCAGTGAGCTGGGGGAGTCATTTGGATCATCAAAAGGGACCTTGAGTAAAAGTTCTCTTCCCTTCACTATGTGAGCTCCCTGCTTATCATCCCTTGGGTTAGAAACATGGGATAAGAAGTTTAACACACAAACTTGGGAAGGATGAAATAATTAAAAAAAATAGAAACAATGTTTTTCAAAAATTAGACAGAAGCAAAGTAGATTATGAGCAGGTATTGAGTACTAGTAAGAGAAATTAAACCCAAATGTTATCATTTTTAAAAAGATTTGAGAATATGTTTTTAAACAGAAAATGAAAGTAAAAGGTCCTGGATGTTGAGGATGAAGAATAATTAAAAACTTCTAAGTATAGAAATAGAAAAAAGAAAAATGAGCTAAAAGTTAAAAAGTGATCAGGTTCTGTAATAATCTCAGGAGGAAAAAAGGGTCCCACAGTGTTGGGTCCTCTGCTGGGACTGTGGAGACCTTCAGGGTAGAGTCTTCCTCCCAGGGGTTCACACCACCAACAACCAAAAGATGTGGTTTCTTAACACTAACCACTTTGGGAGAGACTAAGTAGCAAGTAGCATCCAGCTACACCTCCAGAAACAACTTCTCTACTTTCCTAGTGGAAACCTTTCCACTGGGATTGGTTTGTCATGTTAAAATCTAAGGCCTTGTAAGAAAACCACACCTAAACCTGTACACGGATATAAAGAAAACATCTGTGTTAATTTTGAGCAATAAGTGTAGAACACGAGCTCTTTGGTTAGGTCTGTTTCAATTCTTGGCTCTGCCATTTCCTAGCATTGTGACAGAAACAAGATGCTTAACCTCTCTGAGCTGCCCTGTCCTCTCATCTGTCAAACAGATGGGTGTGAAGACTGATGACATAGAAAGTGCCCGGCCCCAAAGTGAACCTACTGGAAAATTACCTATTAGTAACACAAAACACACAGTACTCCTTTTTATTGATTTTCTAATGATAACAATAATCTTTTTTCAAATGTTAATTTGTACTTATTGTCTAATTCTTTTCTCTTTGAAAACAATTTGAACTTGTTTTTCTCTGCTTGTGTCAATGGCAGATTCAAAAGAGCTGGAGAAACATGATCTGTACCCTGGTTCGTGTTATCCATCATTTACTGAAGTTCCCAGCTATGTTCTGAATCCCTAACACAGACAGTGATGTATGCTGCAAAAAGGGGTCAAAAAGAGTGACTTTTCAGACAAGAATTTGATCTCAGAGGATGAACAATTTAGAAAATCACATTTAACTTTAAGAGAGACATTGGGGAAATGAGACAACTGAGAGAGAACATTATAATCTCATCTATTTCAGTAATGTTATGTATCCAGTATGGTCAGGAACTTAGGGTTTGAATTAAAACAAGCTTCAGTTTAAAATCTGGGATTCACCAGATTTAGTTTAACAAACTTGGTCAAGTAACAACTTCTTTGAGCCTCAGTTTTCTTACATATAGAATGAGAATAGTAATGATATCTATCTTCCAAGGTAGTTATGAGAATTCAGTGATACTGCATGTGTGAAGGCACCTGGTCCGGGTCTGGCTAGCAGGATAGCTAATGAAGCCACAATAAAGTTGAACAAGTAAGACACAAAGGAGGGGAAATAAGAGAAGGAAGACTTGCCAGACAAAGCTTTTCCCCAACTCAGTGATGATGGATGGACAGATAAGCCATTTAGTTTTTCTAGACTTGCATTTTCTCATTAGTGAAATAGTAAACTGCTAAATGTTATATAAATGAAAATGGCCTCTAGTTCACTGATTCAAGATGAGTTTAATGATCATCAGAAATGACTCTTAGAGATCTCAACATTATGTAGCTGGCTTGGCCTGCCATTAAGTTATAAAGTATAAGATATCCATGAAATATACAGAAAATAATAGGTCATATAAAACAGAAAATTACAATAAATTATTTGAATGAATATGTTAATTCTGGCAGATGTGCCCTATAATCCCTTAATGCGCCCCCCACAACTAAGGAGGCTTTTTCTCTGATCCTTAAAAATCAGTGCTATGGTAAATTAATCATAGCTTGCTATAGTAACTGGTTTCATAGGAAGATCTTGCTAGGACTTACATAAAAATCTGAAATAAACAGCCACCCAGTGTACAGAGGTACTGGTTGGGGCACAGAGACACTATGAAAGGCATGGACCTAGAGAATATTATGCTAAGTAAAATAAGCCAGTCAGAGAAAGAAAAATACCACATGATCTCACTTATATGGGGAATCTAATGCATACAATAAACTAACAAACAAAATAGAAACAGAAGCATAGATACAGGGAACAGACTGACAGCTGCTGGAGTGGTAGGGGAGACAGGATGAAAGGTGGTGAAGGGATTAACGAAAGAACATACATTCACGGCCCATGGGTACAACAATGATATGTGAATTGACTGAGTGGAGGTAGGCAAAGAGAGAAAAAGTAAGGACACTGTGATAGTATAAACAATATGAAAATATTAAACAAATAAAATGTAATTAATAAAGCTACTTAAAAGCTACTAAATTTGAAGAGGCTAGGATCTCAGGTTCTCTATCATTTTATCTCCATAGCAATTTTGTACAAATTAAATTTAAGTTTTATTAAAACTGGGTTTTGCCCTGGCTGGCGTAGCTCAGTGGATTGAGCATGGGCTGGGAACCAAAGTGTCCCATGGTTGATTCCCAGTCAGGGTACATTCCTGGGTTGCAGGCCATAACCCCCAGCAACCGCATATTGATGTTTCTCTCTCTCTCTCTTTCTCTCTCTCTCCCCCCCTTCCCTCCCTAAAAATAAATAAATAAAATCTTTAAAAAAAATTCAAACCCCCCCCACCCACAAAACTGGGTTCTGTGGAAGTCACAGGCAAGTTAGCCAATGCACCTGCCCCAGTGACTTCCTGGCATGGTGTTGGTTCTATGCTACTTAATCTAGGTCAGATGAATGTCTACATTTCCATCAAATTCATTTGTGAATTGAAATTAGTGCAGATCTTTCAACAACAGTCTTTTAAGCTAACTCTGCGGAAGTCTTACAAACTTCTTCAGCAGAAGTTTGTAACACCTTGATAGAAAGGAGAAGGCATCTAAAAAACTCAGTCTCCATGAATTCATATGGTTCAAAACATTAGGCATAAGGGTTCAGAGAATGGTGAGTCAATGTGAACTCAGAGGTGGCCAGAATGTTCTGGTTTATCATGTTTTACTTTCCCTACAAAGCTGGCAACAAAATGGGAATAAAGCAAAATAAATCTATTCTTATTAGATTGGGGCCACAATCTCATTTTGGGTTTAGTTATTGGATTTCCTGACAGCTTCCTGTATTGTCTGCTCACTGCTTTCAAGGGGGCCAGCAATGTCCAGGGATAACAGTGTGTCTAAGATGTGAGATCTTAAATGGATGACACAATTTCCCTGGGCTCTGCCGCCAGTGGAGGTCCCTGAGCGAATTAGTGTTTATGCATCAGTGATATTTGCAGGATCAATGGATATCAGACAGAAATGCTCCTTGCCTGGAATAATGACACTGTAGAAGAAAGTGGGAACACAGAGATGAATACTCTCACTGATGCTATCTACTCGCGTTCAGTATGGCCTACCTGAGTGAGGAGCTTTGTTTCTTATGATTGAGAAAAACTCTAGGGTTCTTACTGTGTCGGTTTCCTTTCCTTTTACATTTTTATTGACTACCCTTGCCTCTGATGTTTCCCTTATCCCAATCATGAGATATTCTGCTCTTTGTTATATCAAATGTGATGTATGCCCCCAAATCCACATGTCACAGAGTTGGTTCTTTAATACTCTCTGACATAAACTTTATCTGTCTGGCTCAAGGCTTTAGTGAGATAAAATAATAAAGCACTCTCTTCTCTTGGAGTTGCACTTGAGCCTTAGTCTGGCTTTTCTTCTTAAAAATATAAGTTTGATGATAGGTCCTGAAGTTTGTGATAGGTCAAAGACCAGAACACTTTCCATTAATTAAAAAGAAAAGACATCATCTGACACAGGCAATGAGGAAAAAAGTAGACAACCTTAAATCGGAACAAAACCTGAAAATTAATAGTGCTTTGTTAAAAGGGAACTACTAGGGTTGGAAAGCGTGGGTGGATGGGCAGGTAAGGAGAGGTGAGGTGCACCACAGCACCTAATCACCTTCCAGTAGCTCCATCCAGGACTGTTGGAGCCCCTGGCATAGGCGACTGACTGACTCCTCTGCTCAGCTGTGCCTGGTGGGAGGATCAAAGTTAGTTCTGTACCTGTTGCACTGGGGCTGCACTCTCTGTCTTAGCAACACACCCATCATGAACTGAATGGGTTAAGGGTTCACCTGGCTGCAAAGAAACATTGGCTCTTTCCTATCCTGACTCCCCTTGCCCAGAGAGTGGGGTTCCTGTGAAACTTGTTCTGGCTTCTGTGGGCAAGTCCAGACCAGCAATTTTCTGCTCTCATCCCCTACCCCCATGCACACTTGTGTGGCCAGCCCTTCTCATTCTTCTTTGTAGGCCATTCAATCTTCCACTCCACAATATTCTTCTACCTGAAGTTCTGTTTTCTTTCTCCTTTTTTTCTCTGTCTGTCCTTCCTGTTCTGTTTCTCACTGGCAAGTTCAGATAGGCAGTAGCAAAGGAATAGTGTGCATAGAGGCGAAGCTTCAAGTTGAGAGGCAGAAAAAGTAGAGAATTCTGGAAATAAAAAGCAGAGTTGGAGGCAGCAGGAGAGGGAAGCAGTTAAGTACTTTTAGGAGAGGATTTTTGATAATATAACATTTATTTTAGGCTGAGTAGAAGCAGAGAATGAAGAGGAAGAGACTAATAATTCAAGAAAGAGGGGAAAATATACAGGATGGTGTCTAAGAGAAGATTTAAGAACCTGAGCTCCAGAGCACAGATGGAGTAATCAGACTTAAAAGGAAAAGCAAGGTGCTTCTGCTTTGACAGGAAAAAATATTAAAGTAAAAAATTATGCTAAAATTGGGATGTGGAAAGTAATAAAGGTGAAAAATCTACAGATTTGCATATTTGTCCTCAATTTTTGATATAAATAAAAGAGAAGTTGGGCCATTTATTGAAAACTGGTGAGAAGAGCCCTAAGGGAAATGAAGCAGGAAGTTTTGGACTATCAACTGGGAGGATGGTGACAGGAGGTCAAAAGAAATACATAAAAGGATTCCTGAGCAGAAATGAGGGTGTAGTTTAAGATGACAGGTTGCCTTTGGACTGGAATCAACAGTACTTGGTGTCAGGGAGCAGGAGAGGAGAATGTGTGACAGGCAGTTGCAGCTTGGCAAGGTGGTGACCTCTGAAGGTTAAGAGGCCCTGCTACAAGGGGAAGAGAGGAAACAATTACATTTGCTGACTATGGGGTATGTGGCAGAAACGGAAAGTGAAGAGGTGCTGAAGAATAGGGAAAACAGGAGAGTTGAAGGCGAGGAGAGAGGGAAGGGAGCAGAAGGTCAACTTTCTGTCGATGCTTATTCATTGTTCCCCATTCCCACTGGTTTATTCATAATGTTGGCTCTAATTCTACTAGTAGCTTAAGAAAAAAAGACTTGAATAATATCCAGTTTAAAATTTAGCTACTTCTTCTTCTTCCAATAGCTTATTGTTGTACCAGCTAACATCAATCTGTATGGGAAATTTGCTTTGTCAGAGGGAGACTACATTCTGTAGTCTTTTGGAGTGGGGTAAGAACAAAAAATGTGGTGCCTTTAGCCTAGGATCAGCAAACTTGGAAGCACACGCCTTGGACTTGGGGGCCAGGAAGTGAGCAATGACCCTTAGAGGAAGCAGAATACCGAAGAATAAACTTAGCTTACACCATTTTTGCCATTTTGTGTATTACGATTACCTAGCACTGAGGTAAAGAAATGGTAATAAATTCTGTCTAACCTCTGACCTGGGATCATGCTAATGCTCAGTTAGGAACCAAGAACTAGGATTCTGTGGAGAAGTGGGAGGGAAATTTCCCGATTAAATCAAAAGAGTTTTCCACATTCAAACACAAATGGTGCCAGACTTTGATTGTCTGTCTTTAGGCAGCTGCCAACTTTCTTCACATGAGGTCTTTATTTCTTTCAAGAGACCAAAATCAATCGCTTAATTCTTGGTGAGGTTAAGATGGAAGATTAGAGGGGATTAGAGACAATTATAAACACAGTCCCTTCTGCCATGCTTCCTGGGGACCAACAGAGGCTCGTCAGACCCCTCATTAAAGCAATTACTCTCACAAACTGGTAACACTGGGTCTACTTCATCTGTTGGCCATACCTGAGTCTGCATTGAAACAAAACCAGAGGAATTAAGAGAAAAAAAAGGAAATAAAATACTTGAAAGTTCTCACAGGCCCGGACTAGAAGGACTCTGCTTATGGTCAAGACAGATAAGTAGGTAGGTAGGTAGACAGACAGACAGATATTTATCTTAGATCAGAACTGACGAGAACTATTAGCTTCTGAAATTGACCAATCTAGAGCAACACTTACTGAGCTAGAAGAAATGGAAATGATGGTGGCAGTGGTAGGAGGTGAGAGGGAATTGAATGCTAAGTAAGTTATAGAATGGCAGGGGCCAAGGAACCAGCTTAGTCTGGCAGTTAGCAGTGCTTGCCTCCTCCTTCATACCACAGGAAATGCTCGGCCTTGGAGATATGAGGAAAAGTGTATCTGCCTGGCTGGCTTGTCTGCCAGAGTAGATTCCACACAAGGCATTTTTGTCACTCAAAAGAATAGCCAAGTGATCCATAGACGTGTTGTTGAAATGTTTGTCAGGTGTCAAGTGTGAACTGGAGTTTGACAACCTGAAGTCCTTACTGTGTGACCTCAGAGTCATTTTAAGCAGTTTCCTCATCTTTCATGAATGTTAATTCAGCTAATAACACCTTTATATATTTCTTTATAATGTTTCAGGTCTTTCTAGTGGTTTCATTAAAAAAAGTGTTAATAAAATCAGACAGAATTATGGTTAAAATTAATGCATTGTCAACATTTGTGTATTTTAGTTGCACAGGAAGGAAGAAAATGCAAAGTGCCAACTCCCTGTGCTACTATAATCCAACATGCTAGCAAATGCTTGAAATTTTTCATTAGCAAGTACAGTATTAATTTCTTCCTGTGCTAGTACAAAGGGCTCAACTATGTTTGCCTTGGGATTTTAAACTTGAGATTTTTGCTGGCATTTACATGAATAAAAAGCCAACATTAATTTTACCTTAATACTTAGCTATGCTTTATTTTTATTTTTGCTCTTTAAGAAAGAAGAGTTAATGAAAGCAGGCAGGGGACTGGGACACTGATTTTGTAACTCAGTCAGAGAATGAGCTGCTAATGTAAGCCTCATGGAGGACTCTGAAGGAAAGCATGAAATGAAGGGCAAATAGCAGTGCTTGCATGCGTTGTAATCCACCGTCATTCTCTGCTGAAGTGGACTGGCTGGTTCACTTACAGGGAAGGGCATTGTCTAGGATTCTGATAGAATTTAGGCCATCAACAGCACTGGGTTTAGAATCACAAACCCGGACCTTGAGTCTATTTCTGTTATTTACTAACTCTGTAAACTTAGGCAAATTATTTCACCTCTGTTTTTTCTTTTTTAATCTGCAATGAGATTTAAAAAATGGTCTCCTAACTAGAACAGGAATTTCCCTGAATTTTTAGAAGGTTTGGATGAACTCACAAAAGAAGCAACACCCAAGACAATGCCTGGTGCATGATGGACATTGAATGAAGATTTGCCTATTTTCTTCTTTTCCATTTTAATTAATAAAGAATTGTTTTTGAGAAACTGTTTCTTGAAGTCACATTTCTAACCATTTAGAGCAATGGGATGAACAATGTCTATGTAAATTTCTTCATAACCATTTTCAACGCACTTTCAGTCACACACTACTCAAATGAAAAGGGTTCTGATCTTGACAATCTTCTATTCCAATACCCTCATTTTTTAGACAAGAAAATTGACCCAGAGAAGTTAAGAGAGGCACCCAAGGTACATGGTAGCACAGTCAGGATTGAAGCCAGGTCTCGTGCCCTGTTACCATGTTGATACTGGGCAAGAGAAGAGAATGCGGTCAGGGTGCCTGTAACAGGTGAGTTTCAGGGATGCCAGTAAGTTTTTGTCAGCTCACTGATCTAAGCAAGTGGTTTAACCTGGCATGTTCTCAAATCACAAAAGAAATAGGAGCACTCAATGCAACCAACAAATAAATGCTTTCAGAAGTGTATGCAGGGGCTGAGAACTAACCTTGAAGCTAACCCAGAGCTGGCCTCTTACACTTACCCCATGGCCCACAGTGGTTTGATTGCCTGTGTCCTAAATAGATTTACCTGATGGTGCAAATGATGGATGGGATGAAAATAGACTTGGGGGATTTCCAAGATTAGCCTACACCATCTTTTTCCCAGACATCTCTTCAGATTGGGCTTGTATCAGAAGCTTAAGGGCAGACAATGTCATATGGCATACTTCAGGGACAACTCACCCAGGGTGGGATTTTGATTGAGGTCATTTGGAGAGAACTGTTAGAGCAATGGTTTTTAGAAGCCAGTCTAAAGACTTGTGTCAAACTGTCTGGCTGTAACTCTAGGGAATCGTCTGGAGAGAAAGGCTTAAGAAATAGAGATTCCCCCACTTCAACCTGAGATCCACTTTCAGTCAGTCTGTGGTGGGATTTGGGCATTTCTCATTTCAAAAGTGCCTTCAGTGTTTTGATATGCACCCACCACACTAACTTAGGAGTGGGGTCATTTTAGGGAGGATAGTAGGGACTTGCACCAAGGGCAGGTGTAAGGGCTTTGAAGTCAAGTGCCTCCCCTCATGAAATGATGTAAAAGATAATGGCTAAGTATCCTCACCTTACTCTGCTCTTCCATAAGCTACTCCTCCTTCCACAGCCAAACCTAATCGCCCATCCACCAGAATCCAGGCACACACCTTGAATACACCTCTATTTAGTATTTCACTCTGCCTTGTGGGGGTACCTGTCTGCTCCCTTAGTAGGAGTAGTGAGCTCATTGAGTTGGTAATTGAGACTACATGTATATCCTTCAGTGAGCTGTGTACCTAGATCAGGCACATGGTGGGAATGCAGTAAACATTTAAAACGTAAATATAAACATCCTTGCTATCAGACAAGTATAAAGGACACATGGACACAAACTAGGGAGGAGTGGAAATGGGAGGCAGGTAGGGAAGGCTGGGGGTGGTGGGCTGGGATGGGAGTAAAAGACAGAAAACTGTACTTGAACAACAATTAAAAAAGAAAATGAGATCATCTCAGCCTTGGTTTTAAGAGGAAAGGATAGTGACATACCTGGGAAAACCACAAGTCATTGAGAATTCTAAGATTTATTTTTCCCAGAAACTGGTCAACTCAGTCCTTGAGCTCAATGAGTTTCCATGAGATCAATCTTAACCTTACAAGTGATATAAATACTCACAGGGTCACTTCAAGATATGGGCCATGTGGTCTTTGGGCCTTCCACTTGGCTTCCATGATTCTAAGAGTGATTCAGCCAGTGTTTGAGTGATTCAAACAAACACAGATGCTGCTCTGGGAAGCAAAATGAGGTTAAAAGCTGGTGAATCCACAGTCTACAATAAATCAGCCCTTAAATCAACAGGGATGCTTTGGGAAGCATGTTGTCTTCGGAAGCAGATTCATCTTCAGCTGCTCTGAATTAATTTGGGGATTTATAAACTTGGAGTGTAGGAACAAGAAAACAATGAAAATGTCAGCTTATATTGGCACCAAAGGAATTGGTGTGTGAGCAAGGGTTACTTGCCATGATCCAAAAGACAATTCTGCTTTTTAATTGAAGGTGAGAATAGTGGGAGTCACAGTGAGTCTAAACTCTGTTCCTTTTGGCAGTGGCTCAAGCAAGGCTGGCCAACTTGGCCAATTCAGAAGTAGATCTACCAAAACTTTATAAGACTAGGAACAGTCTTGTTGGGAATTCATCTTGGGGCAGGAGATAAACACTCAAGCTTGGCTTTGCTGTGAAGCCCTGGGCTCAAGAGGCAGTCTTCACATATACAAGATGTATAAATCTTGTATATAAAAAACTGTTACAGAACAGACCTGGGGGGTGCAAATGATATACTATTACTGAATGGACCCACCTTTGTGCTCCAGGGGTCCCCCACCCCACCCCATACTGGGTTGCCTTGCCTGCTGCCAGGGAAAGACATCTCTCAATGCCAGAGATTGGTAAAAAGGAAAGGGATTATTTATTTAAAGAGTTATACAAACTTAAGAGTAATGACTTAATGTCTTCATTGAGATCCCAAAGTCCTTTAGAATACACACGAATGCACAGTCCTTCCTTCCCCCCTTTGCCCAGTCTGGTGTACCATATCTCAGAAAAAGAAATAGAAGTCTGGGGTTCTTCTCTGTCCTAGCCATGTGGTCCCAAAAAGACACATGGTCCCAAAAAGACACAGTGTGGTCCCAAAAGGACCCATGGTCCCAAAAAGATGTATAAATCTTGTACATGTGGAGACTTTCGTATACATCTTGGAGTCTCTACTTCATATTTGTCTCCTGACTTAGTCTTTATGAACTGATATCTTATTCTATGGAAGGGAAAGGAAGAGGGTGGGGATAGGGTGTTGTGTGACACAGAACTACAGAAATGACTACATAGTGTGTATAAAACTGCACCTAGTCTGGGCTGAAATTGAATACTTCTTTATCTTTCCAGCTTCATGTGAGTATATAAACTTAGTCCACAGCTACTGTAATGAAAACCTCCTGTGCTCTCCAAAGTTTTGAAAATCCCTAAATTCCTGAAGTGTCTCATTCTTGTATCTTAACAGAATTCTCTCATCTACATGCTCTTGTCTCTTCACCCTGACCCATCAGAACTGCCTCTCCTCTGCATACAACATTCTCAATATGCATCTGGTAAGGCATATCTTTCTACCACATGCCCCATCCCCACTGTCAACCTGGAGATGTGTTTTTCCCCCTCTTGATTGCTTTTCTCAAACAATCCACTAAATTTTGTCCTTTATTTTTTAATAGAGGAGGGATGCAAGGAAGCTAAAGGGAAATAAAAATAAAAAAAAACTGTGAACATCTGTATGTTAATTTTATCTCATCACAGCTATTTCAATAAAAACTCTGTAGAGCTTGCAACCCAAACAACCATTTTTCAATATGTCACTAAAGGGAGGAACACAAGGTAGAGATAAGAGATCTTTACAGTTTTCCACAGGCCCCATACAGCTTGGCCCAGGATTCCTATGCAACACTGATGGCAGCCAGAGTAAGTGGGAGTGGTGTGTTGAGATGAGAGTGGCATATTGTGGCAGTGGTTCCTAACAGCACTCTTTGAAAGCAGCAGTACCAGGGTGAGGCTGGGGCCATTCCCAGTGGCAGCATCAGTACCTAGTGGAGGCAATGCTGATACCCATGAACATAGCAGGTCCCTGTGAGAGAGATAATCAGTGTGGGCTCTGCTAGCTGATGCAGGGCACCTTCACATGAGTCCACATGCACTGGAGGCTTTGGGACCAGATATCTCTGAGTGACTCCGGAGCAGAACAAGAAAGGGACACATGCCCTTTTGTCCCTGAAGGAATTATATGGAGCACATGTGAGACATCACTTACAAGCTGGATATTTGGTATAGGAGCTGGTGATACTACAATAGCAGATAGCAGTAAAAACCAGTGAAAAACAGGTTGTTAATGTCTCTGTAATTTCCTTGTTTTATGCTCTTTGAAAGAATAATACAAGTCCAGGAGGGAGGATGAATGACTTAAAGACACCTGGATTACTATGACAAAAATTGACATCCGTATGTGATTCAACCTGATATATTGATACCCAGATTTTTGTAGAAAAATTTAGGCAGGAAGTTCCTCTTTTTAATATGAATTATTTCTGAAAGTACGCTGGAATCTGTGATCAGAAGCCTTATATTACACACATGTCCATTATCCTGTTTGCTGTTCTCTTAAGTGCAGGATCTATAATATACGCCCTCCATATGAGATCTTTGAAGACATGCTTTCAATTTTCAGACTGAGTGCTTGGGAAATGGATGGATTCATTATACTCTTTGTATTGTAAAAAATATAATCAGGAGTTGATTTCCAGTATTGACCTGCATTTCCTTTGCTAAAGATGGACGGATGGATAGATGTATCAATGGCTAGCTGTTCTAATGGGGACTAATTTTGTTTTAATACTTCATTGGACCTTTAATGTATCTAACAACAGCATGATGTTTAGCTGTTCATTCAAAAGATGTTTCCTCACTTTGTATCCTTTAAGCATCATTGACCTCACATAGTGAACAAAGAATTTTGGGTTAGAATCACCATGAGCCCAGGCATGTCCCTTTATTTACCCCATCCCAATTTTCTGATTCATATAATCAGAGAACTGGATTAAGTTGTCACCTAACTCCCTCTAGCTCTAAACTGCTATGATTCTGCCTTAATTCTGTTGTTTTAAATTTAGTAGAGCAACGATTTTCCAACTTCTTAAACTAGTGGTGCCTTTAATCAATATAGTATATGGAGTAACTTTAACATACAAAACAAATAAAGGCTGAAGTTCTGTGGATGGATTGTGGGTGGGAGGCGGGTTTTACAATTCTTTGGTACTCTCCTCAGCTCTCATGTTGGACCCTCAAGTATCCCATAGACACCAATTTATACATCACTGTGCTAGGGAAGTGGGCATGAAAGTACCAGAAACTAACTAGGTATATTTGAAGTAATAAATGAAAAACCACATCCTTCATATAGCCAGAGACCCAGTGCTAGTGGTTCTGGTTAGTTCAGGAGTTATCCAGAAGGAACATCAGAGTGCAGAGTCCACAAAACAGCAATTTTTGGCCCTCTGTGATTTCAAGGCCAAATCATGTAAAAGTTTCATGAAAAAGCCACACTCCTTGAAAAATGAAGACACAAAGAGGGCACATCCCTGGAGGAGTTTGGAGCAGACAGACAACCTTAAATCAGAGTGCGGGAAAGAAAACTGCATTTTAAATTTTATCAAGTAGCATGGTGCAATGACACATCAATAACAAGTGCCTGTGGCCACATTTTTAAATGATGGCTTGAAATTCATCCCCTGGCCCTCCTCCCTCCCTTTCAAAATAAGTGTCAAATAAGGTTGAATGAGAAATGTCTGCTATGCTTTTCCCATTCTTCTTCCATCCGGTTCAGAAATGAAAGTGATATTGATGTTTTATTTGATCATCTTTTGTTAGGATCCTAACTGTAATCCATCATGTTCTCTAAAAATATTAGCAATTCCTTTTGACCTAGTAAAAGACAGTTTCAAATTGACTCGCTGACAGGGTTAAGTGATAGACTAGAGTATTTTTCAGCTATTTTAGGTAAAGACTGTTCTTGACATAACTGATGGATGGTAGTTAGACACACAATAGGCAAGAGGAAAAGGGAGGCAATGAGAAAAGTAATCATGATACTTCCCCACCTTCCTCTTTCATCTACCTCCTCACAAGAGAATGGGATGTCAGAGGGACCTACACTAAGAAATTTATAATTGTTCCTCTATTTAGTACAGCTCAAGGCTGTAACTGACTGTATCATCAAGGACTCTGTGGGAAAACTTGGTGAAATAGTCATTGAAAGTAAAGGGTAGGGAACAGAAAAATGAAACTTCTCAAGAATGATGTCACTTCCTGCAAATGAGAAGGAAGTGACATCTCTTTATATCTATCTTTAATTTATTTTATTGCATCTTTAGCTTTGTTTAGATAGAGTAAGACAGTACTAATTTAGATTTTGTGTGTAAATTTCTCCTTAGTGAAACATAAAAATGAAAGATTTCTCTGCATATTTTTTCAAAATATTTATCCAAAATTAAGAATTCATAGAGTTTCTATATGCCAAGCACTATTAAATGCTGGAGAGAAAAAAACACAAGTAATAAAGGATATTTCCCCTCAAGAAACGCATGGTTTTATTTTTTTACATTGAAATCATAACCTAGGTATAGATAGAGAAGCCTTTAAACAGCATATATGGTCCTTAATGGGATGCTTAAAGTAAAGCCAAGATAAGTTGAGACTACTAGCAAGAATGCAGGGAGAAAAATATCAGGTAATTCTTAGTGTTTGATTATAGCTGACTTACTTTTCATTTACTGTATCTTTTAACTTGTTATTATTTATATATCTGAAGGCTCTTCATATTTACTAATTTTGTATTTTTATACATTATGTCATTTTATTATTTGTTTCAGTTTTATCATTTATTACTTTGAGTTTTATACATATTTTATCACAGTCAACAAAACATGTAGTTTTGCTTCTTTTCTAATTGACACGTCTTGAATAACATCTTATCTAATTTCACCAGTTAATACCTGTAATACATTGTTAAACAATAGAAGAGATAGTGGGCATCCCTAACTTACTCCTGACCCTAGTGGGACTACCTCTAGTTTCTCTGTTAAGTAAGAACATGACTTTGGAAGTGAGTTATGCATGTTTAGTGTTAAGAATAATTAATTTTTATTTATTGAGCATGTATTTAAATAATCAAGAATTGGTATTGATTTTTTCTTAAAAAAAGATTTTATTTATTTATTTTAGAGAGAAGGGAAGGGAGGGAGAAAGTGACGGAGAGAAACATCCATGTGTGGTTGCCTCTCACGTGCCCCACACTGGGGACTTGGCCTGCAGCCCAGGCCCATGCCCTGGCAGGGATAGAACCAGTGACTTTGGTTCACGGGCTGGCACTCAATCCACTGAGCCACACCAGTCAGGGCTCTAGTGCTCAATTTTTTTAAAGGCTTTTTAAATTTATTATTTCTCCTTAGCTATTCTTGTTAGTGAATAATATTAATAAATTTTTTAATAGTACAACATCTTGGAATAAGTCACTGGGTTGTGGTATACTTTATTAATACACCATTAGAATTTGTTTGCTGGTGCTTTGTCTAGCATTTTGACATCAATATTAAAAAATGGGACTGGTTTTTAAGTTTTCATATTTTATGTGATTTAGGCATCAATGTTATACTTCCTTCATTAAAGAAATTTGAAAGTTTCCCTTCTTTTTCTATGAAGGAGGAAGGATGTTCCCTTGAGCCCTGGCCAGGTGATTCAGTTGTTTAGAGCCTTGTCCCAATGCGCACAGGTTGTGGGTTTGATCCCTGGTCAGGGCACATGCGGGAGTCAATCGATAAGTGCATGGGTGTGTGCAGTAGCAGGTCCAGGCTTCTCTCTCTCCTTTCCTCTCTCTTTCTAAAACTAATAAATAAAATAAAATTTATAGTACCCTTGAGAACATATCTGGGCCTGGTACTTCTTGTGTAATTCTTTGATATCTCATTGACTTTTCCCGTGAAAAACTGTCTGCTCAAGTCTTTTATCTCAACTGAGGTTAATTTTTGTTCATACTGTATTTTTGTTGGAAGCTGTCCATTTCACTTAATTTTTCAAGTATTCTTTCAGAGATATACAGAACAGCCTTCTAGCACTTTTAAATTTGCTCTGTCTTAAAAGTTATTTACCCCATATCATTTCTTATTTCATGATTATTCTGTGTTGTCCCCTCCTTTTCTGGGTTAGATTAGCTGGTGGTATGTCTATTTTGTTAATCATCCCCCAAACCAGCATTTTGATTTATTTATTAGTTTTACTACTTTTCTGCTTCCTGTTTCATTGATTTCTATTTCTACATTTAAATTTTTTTCTCCTTTCCCCAATTACCTTTCTGAGTTGGAAATTAATTTCATTTATTTGCCATTAAAATTTTTTATTTATGTAAGTGTTATCTGTATTCTGCCATGCTGTTTTCTCATTTACATTCTGCCATGCATCTCTGTTATGGCATGGCTCTAGAGCTGGCTTTGGAATATTTTGAAGTATTTACCCCCTCCCCCCCATTTCATTTATAAGTGTAATTTAATGCATTATACACTATCTCCTAGTTGTGTTATAAGAATGAGTGGTGGGTGGTTACATTTCCTCTCCATGTGCATCTGTATGCTATTTTTGGACAATGTATGGAGAGATTTAGGTGAGGAAACTGCAGTTGACTACAGGAACTCGAGAGCCTATAATTTTATCCTTAGTTTCCTCTTTGATCCAGTGGTTTTATAGATTTTTTCCATTTCCAGTTGTAGGAGATATTTCTTTATTTATTGCCATAAGGTATTAAAAATAAATTTATGGGTGGACATTTGGTATCAAACTTAAATTATATGTCAGTATTATTTAAAACATATATATATCTGCATATTTCAGTGTTCATGATAATCTTATACCAGACTTTCCCCATTCCTTAATCTTTTATTTCATTTCCCTCAGTCAGATAAAATATCTCCACATAGATTTCCCAGGCACAGAGGATGGGTGGCATATTTTCTGAGCCACTGCATATCTAGACTCTTGCTGTTCTGTTGCCATCACACCTAATGACCACATTTCTGACTCAAGTGTCTGGGTCACAACATTTTGCACTGTTGTTTGGTGTTTAGTATCAAAGAAGTTTAAGGTTCATCTGGTGATTTTCCTTTGTAAATGACTTGTTTTTTGTTTTCATTTTGTTGCCTGGGGTTTAGGTATCAATGTTATACTCCCTTTGTAAAACGAATTTAGATGTTCTCTCTGTTCTATTTTAGTAAACATTTTAAGCAGCATTGAAGTTATCCTTTCCTTGTGCTACCATCTAGGGACTGGGACACTTTTCAAAGATTAGCTCTTTAATATTGTTTTCTATTTCCTCTATGATAATGGATCTGTTCATATTTTCTCTTTTTTGGGGTCAATGTTGAGTATTTATGACTGCCAGGAAAATCATTTCATCAACATCCTAAAATATAATTTCTTAAAGGTGATGAAATCCTTGTAGATACAATTATTTTGCAAATCTCTATTTTACTTAATGTAGTTTTCTATCAGTCTGTTTTATTATAGTTTTTGTTATTATCAAATAATCTCTTAGACTTATTTGTTCTACAAATTTCTGATTTCTAACTAATTAATTCCTACTTGTTCACACTGGGTTGTTATTATTATTTGCATTTTCTTTTTCTGATTTATTAATTATACTCAATTTCTACATTGGCTGGGCTCACAAGCGCTACAGAGTTGTGCATCACTTGACAACAAGGATACATTCTGAGAGTGCATCATTTGGTGATTTTATCATGGTGTGAACAGCACAGAATGCACTTACCCAAGCCTAGGTGACACGGCCCACTGCACACCGAGGCTGTGTGGGACAGCCCATTGCTCCTGAGCTACAAACCAGTTCATCCTGTTACAGTAGTGAGTACTGTAGGTGACTGTAACATAATGGTATTTGTATATCTATACATATATAAACATAGAAGAGGTACAGTAAAAGTACAATAGAAAAGATAGAAATGGTACACCTGTATAGCACACATACCATGAATGGAGCTTGTAGAATTGGAGGTTGCTGTGGGTGAGCACTGATGTGCATGCCTGAGATATTACTGTGCACCACTATAGACCATATACTAACCTGTACACTAAGGCTGCACTAAGTTTAAAAATATATTTTTCTTCAATAGTAGGTCAACAGCATACTGTAAATTTCTTGCCTTATAAACTTATTTATTTTATTTTTACTTCTTGACTCTTCTGTAATAAATTTAGCTAAAAACACAAACACATTGTGAAGCTGTACAAAAATGTTATCTTTCTATCCTCATTCTGTAATCATTTTTCCTATTTAAAAATTTTTAATATACATTTTTTACTTTTCAAACTTTTTTTGTTAAAACTGAGGTACACACACACACACACACATTAGCCTACACCTACACAGGGTCAGGATCATAATATTGTTTTACACCTCCACTTTTGTCCTACTGGAAGGTCTTCTGGGGCAATAACATGCACAGAGATGTCATCTTTGATGGTAACAGTGCTTTCTTCTGTAACACCTCCTGAAGGATCTGCTGAGGCTCTTCTTGTGTCATTCCTTTTAGAAATATGTTTATGGATGTTTATTTGGTTTCTTTTTTAATCATAGGTAAGCAAATGATGCACCATGAACAACAGAACTCTGTTCATCCAAACCTTTCAGTGTTGGAAGTCCATGTTTTCAAAATTTTTGAGGAGCTTGTTGAGGTCTGCAAAAAATTCTAGTAAACATTTCAATGGCAATTATCTTTAAAGGTTCTTCTTTTTCTCCCCATGTAGTTTCCCATTCTGTTGACTCTTCTTCAGCTATGCATTCCTGTGCCAGATCCAACCATTCCTCATTAGTCAGTTCTTCAGGAAGCACCTCTAGGAGCTCCTCAATGTCATCCTCATTCATATTAGATTAAAATTGTTTGCCATTGCAATCACAGTCTCATTGATTCTTGCAACCTCCTCAACCTTGGTACATCCTTTGAAGGATGAACCTCTTGAGGGTCCTCTTTCAGATGCCACGAAGACACTCCTTGGTGACATCACTCTAAGCCCAAGCAAGATGATAATGATGATGATGGTGACAATTATTATTATTTTGCAATTTTATTGTTTATAGCTTTCTTCTTTTCTTTTTTAAAGGACATTTAAATTTTTTTTAAGATTTTATTTATTTATTTTTAGAGAGAAGGGAAGGGAGGGAAAGAAACATCTGTGTGTGGTTGCCTCTCACACGCCCCCTACTGGGAACCTGGCCCACAACCCAGGCATGTGTCCTGACTGGGAATCGAACCAACAACCATTTGGTCAGGCCTGTGCCCAATCCACTGAGCTACACCAGCCAGGGCTCCTCTTCTTTTCTTAAACAAGTCCCTTTAACATTTCACGTAATAATGGTTTGGTGATGATAAACCCCACTAGTTTTACTGTGTCTGGAAAGCTCTTTATCTGCCCTTCAATTCTAAATGATAGCTTTGCTGAGTAGAGTGATCTTGGCTGCAGGTCCCTGCTTTACATGACTTTGAACATTTCTTGCCAAACCCTTTTAGCCTGCAAAGTTTCTTTTGGGAAATCAGTTGATAGTCTTATGGGGGACTCCCCTGTAGGTAACTAACTTTTTTTCTTGCTGCTTTTAAACTTTTCTCTTTATCTTTAACCTTTGGCATTTTAATTATGATGTATCTAGGAGTGGGCCTCTGTGCATTCATCTTGTTTTGGACTCTGTGCTTACTGGACTTGCATGTCTAATTCCTTCACCAAATTAGGGAAGTTTTCTTTCATTCATCTTTCAAATAGATTTCCAATTTATTTCTCTTTCTCTTCTCCTTCTGGTACCCATATAATGTGAATGTTGGAACTCTTGAAGTTGTCTCAGAGGCTGCTTATACTATTTTCATTTCTTTGGATTTTTTTTTCCTCTTGTTCTGATTGGTTGTTTTGCTTCCTTATGTTCCAAATCATTTATTTGATTCTTGGTTTTATCCACTTAACTGTTATTTCCTGTAAATTGTTCTTTATTTCAACTAGTGTATTCTTAGTTTCTGACTGGATCTTTTTTATGCTCCTGAGGTGCTCACTAAGTTCCTTGAGCATCCTGTAACCAGTGTTTTGAGCTCTGCATCTGATAGATTGCTTATCTTCATTTTGTTTAGCTCTTTATCTGAAGTTTTGTTCTGTTCTTTCATTTGGGCCATGCTTCTTTGTCTCCTCATTTTGGCAGCCTCCCTGTGTTTTATTCCTATGTATTAGGTAGAGCTGTTTTGACTCTGTGTCTTGGTAGTATAGCCTAATGTAGTAGGTGTCCTGTAGGATCCAGTGGCACAGCCTCCCCTATCACCCAAGCTGGATACTCAAGGTGTGCCCTTTTGGGCTGAGCATACCCTCTTCTTATAGTTGAGCCTTGGTTTCTGTTGGCAGATCAATGGGAGGGATTTACCCAGGCCAGTCAGCTGCAAGGACTGGCTGTGACCACCTACCACCAACATCTGCTCTTTGTGGAGGATCATCTGTGCAGGGGCAGGGTTGTGGTGTTCTGACATGGTCTATAGTTGTCCACTGGGTGTGCTGGCTCTGGGGTTTCCCAGATGGTGCAGGCCAAGTTTAGGTCCCACCTGTGTTTTTCCCAGGGCTACCCTGCCTGACCAATAAAGCAATCTGAGATGGCTGCTACTTGTGCTAGTCTTGGAGGTTCCCAGGCAGAGCCAAGCTGTGAATCTAGGCTGGCTGCTGCTAGTGCTGGGCCTGGGGCTCACTGAGACCAGCTGTTGACTATTTGACAGGATTTAGGAAATTGTGAAATATAAGCCAAGACTGGCCTCTCATATGGAAAAGCAGCTTAGGTGGGTCTGAAAGTTGGGTGGAACAGAGTCTCCCTGGGATCTCCAAGGTGGGTCAGTGTTAGTCAGGTTGATGGAGTCTCAGATATGGCACTAGCTTACTGACTCTGTGGGGAGAGAGTTTAGAAAAGGGCCAATGGCCTCTGCTCACCTTGATGCTAGACATCTCAGTTCCTCCCTGTATACCATTGGTGCTTTTCAAGTTCCTACCCCAGTGCTGGAATTCAGAGGGAGTGAGTATGAGTAAGTGAGCTTATGTGTGGGTTTTTTAAGAGGAACTGCTTGGGGGTCCAGAAGTTTCTTCCATTGACTCAATCCCAATCTGGCTGCAAAAACTCAATGGTGGTTTTTGCAGCCAGAAGTTGTGGGGACTTATCTTCCTGGCATTGGAACCCTGGGCTTGGTGGCCTGGTGCAGGGGTGGAATTCCTCACTCCCAAGATATCCCTCCAAAATTTTTATTCACCATACAGTGAGTGAGAGACCAGCCTGTTCCACATGGGCAACCCTCCTACCAGTTTGTATAGAGGTTGTTTTTTAATTCTGTAGTTGTCAGACTTCCACTCAACTTGATTTCTGATAGTTCTCAGTGATGGTTGTTCTATATTTTATTTGTAATTTTGATGTGGTTGTGTGAGGAGATGAGCCATGTCTGCCTATGCCACCCTCTTGACTTCAAGTCCAAGCCCAGCAAAATTATTTTTTTAATGCATCCAGAACTGAATTAGTATTTTCTCAGTTGCAGCAATAGCCTGGGAAAAAATGTCCTCCTCAGGTAGTAGACCTTAAAAACTGTTATAACTCCTTGATCCATTGGTTAGATTGAAGAGGTGGTATTTGGAAGGAGAAATACCACTTTAATATTGGGAACAAGATCACCAATATTAAATCCAATATCCCACAAGAAGGATGCCTAAGAGCATTATCAAAACTAAGCAAAATCTTGAAAGGTATGTTATTCTCCAAATAGTACTTCTCCTTTGGGCATAGCAATTCAGAAGGGCATCTTGGAAGAGGGTCTGGGTCATTCATGACTTCTTACTGCACGTGCAGTGCACTGGCAGTGTGTGCTTACTGACATGCCTGAAGGCCCTGGCATTCTCACTGTGCCACATCACAAAGGGTTTCAATATGTTGCCTGCAACATCGCCCCCAAGCGAGATTGTATTTTTGTCTTTAAAAGCTTTGAAACTTGATATTGACTTGTCTTTCTTATGGAAAAAAGCCACTTTGGGTATTTGTTGACAAAATTAGGAGGTTTCATCTATACTGAATATTTGAGCTGGCAAGTAATTTTTCTTCCACACTCATTTTATTTGGATTTTTCAAAAATTCTTCAGCTGCTTTCATATTAGCACTCAGAGATTCACCACTCACTTTCACATTATGTAATAAGTAATGATTCTTGAATCATTTAAATCACCCAGAGCTAGCAGTAAATTCCAGGGCCATAGTAAGGTCAAGCCTTTTCTTTCGACATTACAATCAAACTTTTTGCTTTAGCTGTGATCCTCACATTGCTAAGAAGGATGTGCATAGTCTTCAATCCAGTTTATTAAAAGTTTTTCCATGACTCAATAGGCCCTTCTTTAATTTTTGTTAGTCTGGTTGCCTTCATGAAGCAAATGCTTTAACAGCTTCCTCTACTTTGCTCTTGTTCTTCAAGATCAGAACTATGGTGCCTGATTGGCAAGCAACAACTACCAATGATTTTCCACCTTCGTAATCTTTAATCACTTTTCATTTTGTTTCAAGGTTAGTCACTCAACCAGCAACATTAGCAATGTATTCTATATGCTTAGGGGACACAATGAACAAAACAACATGAGATTAAATTGAGCACAAGAGAAAATGATGCAATTAAGAGACACAGTAAATAGATGTCTGAGTTTGCTGCCAGCATAATGTGACATACTGTTTCACAGTGGAAAGAATCTGCTCTTAAATAATGAAAAGTATAGTAAATATATAAACTAGTAACAGTCATTTATTATCATTACCAAGTACTATACACTGTACATAATTATATGTGCTGTACTTTTATGCATCATCATCACAGCTTGTTAATACCAGCATCATCACAAACACATGGGTAAATGCATTGCAGTATGACATTATGACTGGTACAATGTCACTAGGTGATAGGAATTTTTCCACTCAATTATAACCTTATAGGACCTCTGTTTTATATGTGAAATGCCATTTTTCAGTGTATGACTGTATTATGGTCTATTAGCATTATTCCCATAATTGCATTAGTTTCAGATTTATAGCTAAATGAATTGAATGCTCACTGACAGCTCTTTCTGTGGAGTCTGCATTTATATACTGGTTAGCTAAAGTTTTCACTGTGTCTTCAAGACAGGCTCAAGGAAACTTAGACTTATTGTGTTCCAAACTATTTGTCTGGAACACAATATCTTTGTCTAGAACCCTTACATCTTTTAGTTTTTTTATAATCCTCGCCCAAATACATTTTTTAATTGCTTTTGAGAGAGAGAGAAAGAGAAACATCAGTGCAAGAGAGAAGCATCTATTGGTTACCCCCTGTATGTACTTACACTAGGGATTGTAAGCGCCAGGACCAGGGACTAAATTCGCAACCTAGGCATGTGCAATGACCAGGAATTGAACCTACAACCTTTTGGTTATGGGATAAACCTCCAACCAACTGGGCCACACTGGCCAGGACTGGTACCCTTATATCTTAATGACAGTTTAGTTAGGTATAAAATCCTTGGATCAGAATTTCTCCTTTTGAGGAATTTATAGCATTTTTAAAGTTAAAAGTTGCTGTGGGAAAGTGTGAAATAAATTCTAATTTTTCTCCCATGACATGACTAGCTTCTAGCTTTCAGTGATTAATGTCTTCTCTTCTCTTTGAAGATCATAGTTTTATCAGAATATATTTCTTTATTTTGATGATTATGTAAATATTTTTCCCATGTCATGGTATACCATTACAGTTTATGGATTAAAGTTTTTAAAAAATTTGGCAACATTACAAATATCTTTAGATATTTTCTGTCCCACCATTTTAGATTTCTTTTTTATGAGAGAGGGCTGCAGAGGGAGATACAAATTATACTTATATTGTCTCTCTTCCATGTAGATAATGTTCTTTCTAGTACTCTTTTATTTTGTTTGCTTCTGTTTTATTTTTCTACTCTTCCTCAGGTCTATCATTTTTCTCCTTTACTGTGGGGTTTTAGCAGTTTCTAATCTTCTGTTTCTAATGTGTCCTTTACTTCTTTATGGTTTTAAATATTTTTGTTTACCTTTTTCCAGCCGAAAGCTCAAGTCTTATCTCCTTCTGTTGCTATCTTTTCCTATATTTCCACTTATTTTATAGAAATTATTTAAAGGCAATTAAGTTTCTGATTTTTAATTTTTACTTTTACGACAATACATTAGCCCACAATTATTATTTGCTCCATCAAACATTTTTTAAAATGAGTATATTTTATGTATAAGTTTTTTCCATATTCCTTTCATTTGTTTAGTATTTTTATTAGCTTTATAGTATATTGTGTTAGTTCTTTTGATTTTATTTCTATTCATATTTGAGTGAAGTTAGGGTGTCCAGGACCTGCTATTCACTCTGAAGCTTTCTATGGGTTAAGGACCAGGACTGTATTCAAGTTTGTAGAAATTCTCCTTATGACACGGAATCAGGAGTGTGTATGTATGTGACTCCTTTCCTCTTTACTTTCCCTAACACACTAGCACCATCCTGGAGGGTGGTTCACATTATGCATGGCCTCTCAACCCTTGCCTCACTGACAGCCATCTTCCAGCAAATATGGCTTCACTGTGTGATTTCTTGCTTACACTTGATTTACCTGTTGCTTGAGATATTGTGGCAAGATAAGTTCAGAGAAGTGACTGCTACCAGACATGATCCCTGCTTTCATTATTTTAAACTAGAGCTCATTGGTTAGGGATGCCAATCACTTTGGAGATTTGTGCCCTGACATCTTTGTCTGATATGTCCAGATATAAGCATAGGTCCTAAATTTCTTCTGTAATACTGTTAGACCTTTATTCAGTCATTTTTTTGCAGAAATTTTGGTAATAGCTGTTTCCTGATTTTGTCACATATGGAGATATTATTCTTGTTGCTCTTTTTCTTTTTTTAGTTTTATGTGGTTTCTAAGAGTGAAAAGGAGAAACCACTACCTTTTACTGCCATTTTAAAATGGAAAGTCCTCTCCTTTCACAATATTTTGAGAATTCAAAGTAGAGCCTTCTAAAACTTTCATTGTTTTATTATAGAAAATCATATTAAGAATTTTTTCTTGTGAATATTCACAACAGTGCTCTCTTTTCTGCTGCCTTATGTTGGTCTTTTTTCCCCTACTTTGTCAACAGCAACCACATACATGCAGTTTTAGGATTTGTTACCAGAAATAATTGGTAGTATGTCTGCAGTCTCCAGCACCATATCCTGGGGATGGAAATATTGTTTCTCTTAAGTATAAACTCTAAGTTTTGTTTCTTCTCAATTTATCATTTTTAGAAGGCAGGAATTTAGTGAAAGTTTCCTGGATCTTTTCTTGCTCTATCAGATTCTCCCATTAAACAATGGGGTATATTGCTATTCATAATATTTTGAACAGTGGAATTACATGGAATATCACAGTTTGCAGTCTGCACTTATAACATTCTTCCTGTCTCAGCACAGGTTTAGGGAACAAAAATCCTATATTTTATCAAGTGTCTTTTCATTCCCATATACTGCCTTCTGTGCTGTATTTTAGTAATTACCATTTTGAAATGATGGTAATAAAAATAATATAGTAAGGATAAATGTGGAGGAGGTCTTAACATACAGAATTACAAAATTAACTTCTCTGGTATTGGAGAATGGCCACCTGTTTTTCTAGTCAGTTCATCTTCACAGTTTCACAATTAAGCACTTACAGAGAAGGTGAATCAGTCTTTTCTAACCTTACTAGGTTTCTCTGGCCTGTTCTGATTCAGAGATTAGAGAAGGGGTAATACAGTTCAAAATGTACTTATTAAATTTATCCTTACAGCTGATGCATTTAGTTGAGATTCCACCCAGATTTGGCATTTAGTCATCTCTTATCCTGAGTTTATAGGGATGTTGCCAGCTTTTTAAAAATATTTTTATATATTCCTTGGTATTTTAATGGGAAGTTGGGAGATATGTCATAAACATGTCAAGGATGCCACCAAATTAACTTCCATATTCACATAATGAAACCAAAACTTAAGTGCCTTAACAGCAGAGACTCATGTATCATCCTCAGTGGTCTTTATTGAATAAGTGCCCAATAAACATGCTTTGATTTAGAACTGAATAGAATGAATGTTAAGTTATCCTTGGTTTTTACTTTAATATGTTAACTGTGAAGTTTTTGTTACCCTAGTACTAGATACTATGAGCACATAAAATTGATAAACTTCACATGTAACAAATAGATCTATAATTCAGATTTCTGTTACCTTCTACAGCCTTCCTCCATTTTTAAAAAGAATATCTGACTTGTAAATAAATGGAATTTTAGAAAAGTCTTGGAAATTGTGCTCGTGTTAACCACAGATAAAGGTTTTTCAACTTCACTCTACTAAATTGTTCACGACATATGGTGAAAGATTCAGCTTGGTCATATTATAAGACAATCAGTTAATTACAAAATTTCCCCTATTGTCAAGAGACATATAGAGGCTAATTAAGCCTCCAAATTACACAGTTTACTCTAGGAATTATTTACTCTGCCTTCCAGTATTTTTGCTTCTTAGAATCATGATGACAATCAGTATCAGAGGGTTTATTTTAGACCACCATACACATTCTCTACTATCATCAGATGCCATATCTAGATTGTAAGCCCTCCTTCACTTATATTTTAACTACTCTTTTGTTTTTTTGTTTTTGTTTTTGTTTTTTTTTGGCAGTGGCTGCTAGGCACAAGGATTATATGGCACAATCTAGAAGCATGCATTCTTTACAGGATGGATTATGGAATTTAGAGTCAGAGGACCTGAATTTTATTTAGTGTAGCTGCCATTATGATCTGCATCACTATGGACTTTGGACATGCCATTTACTCTCTTGTATGCTCAGAGGGGTGTTTAAGGAAGAAATGTATTTAAATAAGCTTAATAAACTGTAAATATGCCATGAAGCTACCAGTTGCTTTTCAGATGGATGACATGCAGCTGACCATCCAGGTCAGCTGAACAGTTGACTGGAACATTAAAATGTTATGCAGAATTTTAAAAAGAAAGAGAAAGTTTTATTTATAAGAACTCCTAGATGGGAAGAGATGGGAGTGTGTCTGCCTATGTTTTGGGAGGAGTATTTGGATAAGCCACTTAGGGTGAAGGAGTGCAACCCTGTGGGATGTGTATCAGCAGATGGTACTCAAACTACTTTCTAAGGAGGATCAAGCATGTTAACCCCAGCCTTCTGGTTTGACAAGTGGAATACAGAATTAGGGCTGCTAATAGAGCCATCTTTCTCTTTTCTTCCCTCACGCACCTGAACCATCCCTATAAATAAATGTTGAATTATGAGTTAGAAAAATACCATTTTCAAGGGTTAGCACATGCACAGCTTGCCTGGGATATGCACAGGATGTTACTAGGTCTTCAGTGTGATAATATTCACTGCACAGTATACCATGGGAGCTGCAGTAAATAGGAGGCAAGTAATTCTCAGTGTTAAAATTCTCTAAGTTCTCTGTTTCCTGGCATTACTTGTTCTGGCTTAGATCTCTGTGGTTTAGCTTCTAGCATAACAAAAATCAAAACCTGTCCTTCAGGTTTCTTATAAAGTTACAGCTCTTGAAATATCTAATGGTGGCTTCCTGCTTTATTCATCATTAATAAGGTTTTCACAGCCCCTCTGTGGCAGTGCCAACTCTCTATGCTAGTAGGCCTGAACAACTCCTAGGAATCACTCATCTGCTATACAGGAATTGGTTGCTGGCATGTTGATTATTTTGCCTTATGGGTCACCCCTGGTACTTGTAGGTAGAAGCACAGGCCACAGTACATGCCACTCTTTGGGTCTAAGCATTGCTTATTTATTATTATGACCCAAGAGATAATTTACAAAGGCTGACAGTATTATTTTAGTTTTCTTGAAAGTTGTTTTGATTCTCTGGCCCTCAGAGCAAGCCCTTTTTAGAACAGAAACTGTTTATACAGTCAGGCTTTGAAGATGATTTATTACATATTCATCTGAGAAAACTGCAACTCAGGCAATTCAAGACTTTTAACTTTATTTTTTTTTTAACTTCCGACAGCAATGGGATGTGTTTCCAGACAAAAGCAATGTCACTTGATGAACAAACCACTTGTTATTTATCTTTCTGCTTTTGGGAGACAATGCTAGGTCAGCCAAGGACATCTCCAAAAGGGTACAATTATTCATTGAAATTAAATGCTGTACAGCACAGAATATATTTTCTTTAATTATATTCTGAAATGAGATAGAAAATAGTTTAATAACCCTAAAGCTGATATCTGATTTTAAGTGTTTTTTCTATATATAATTTAATTTAATCATTGTTTTATATGAAATTTATAAATTATCAGAAAGATATAAACATAGATTCTAAAATTAATTTGATTGATGAAGGACTTTTTTTTTACTTTCTTATGAGTCAAGAAGATCCTCAGGACTTTTACCTCTTTTTGTCCATATCTTTAAGCCAGTTGGGAGTATATATGGAATATGCTGAAGGATAAATCCACAAAACATAATCTAAACAATATAAATATGATTCTATTACCCTTGCTTAAAATCATTTGAAGGTTCATTCACCTCTTCAAGGAAAAATATAAATTCCTTAATATGGCATACAGAACCTCTAAGATGAGACCCTTGATACTTCCCTTAACTTGATTACTGACCCTCCCAACTTCCCCTTCAATACATAGGTCTATGCACACATGAGCACACACATGTCCCTGATTGTAGTAATAGTTTTAGTTTGTAATTCTATTGGATCTTTATATTACTTACATGAGGCCAAAGCAACCTAGCCCATGCACTCTCTCTAAACCTACAAAATTCACACACAGGGGTAGTTCCAGTGTTGCAATCCTTGGTGGGGAGGCAGTTAATTTACAGTGAAATAGCATTTGCTCTTAATCAATATATAAGGGAGAGTGAAAATTGAATGGTTAATATACATCCTGTTGATGATTAGAAATAGCTTAAATTTGGCTTGTAAATCAAGCATTTATGAGTTACATGATCTTGGCTAATATAATGTCTTCCAGATTCAATTTCCTTGCCTAAAAAAATGGGTCCAGCTAGAATGCTGGGTAATCAGGGAAATATTGGGGTTTATTACCCACTGACTAAATGAGCTAAGGAGAGATTTAACTGGGTGGCAGGTAGGGATGGGGAGTATAGGGATGGTAGTGAAAATCATAAAGAACTGGATGAGCAAATTCAAGTATTTGTAGGACTTGGAGTCTGGCTGTACATCGATGAGCATTTTTAAAAAGTTGAAAGAGCAGAGGCAGGTCAGAAAATGGAAGTCAGAGGCAAGAGTCAGAGACCAAGTCAGATCTTAACAGAAGGGAATGAGCTCAAGATCACAGGGAAGTGAGTTGGCTAGGGACAAAGTGGAAGGGATTGTAACTAGGGATTGTGACTTGCCACAGATCAGCCTAGACAAAAAAAACTCCATTAACTAACAGGGTGATTGTGGGCATAGGCTATTAAAAGTCATGCAATTTGAAGCATTTAAAAAACTGTAAAGCCATAACAGATATTACTATTTTTATCTTGTGGTAACATAAAGATGAAACAACTGCAAAAATGCTTGTCAAGATGAACCCAATCAAGGAGCAACGCAACAGCTGTCCTCACTTTTACACAGGGGAACATGCACTTGGCATTCACAGAAAACTTGCCTTTGCTTCTCCTCATGTGTCTGACATTCTATCAGACTCAGGACATTCACCTTCTGCTTTGATCTCAGGGTGCTTTTAGTGAATCCTCCAGTTCCCAATCATAAAGGCTGATGTGCTAGCAGGACTTCAGGCATTTTTCATCAAGAAATCTCTCAACTTCTGTTGCCTAAAGTTAAAAATGTATTTGTGAAGGGCAAAGCTATTTTTTTGCCTTCTGTCCTGTTTGTTGAGTGTTTTGTTCTGGTGGGCTGATGTGCTTACATTCCATTACCATAAATTCAATTGCTGGAGAATTTGTTCTCATTTTTTTTTTTTTGCCCTCTGGATACAACACTACATTTAGAATGGGTTGTCTTTAGCAAGTTGCTTGTTTCCCTTTTGTTGATGAGTTCTCTCAACTTTTCACTGCCAGTGATTTTATTATTTTTTAATAGCTTTTCATTTTCTCAAATGTTACTAGTTGTGTTACTGTCCAGTGGCTATTTTTCTACCAACAGGTAGATATTTAACTGTAGACCATAGAGAAACTGGTAGGATGCTGATTCTTTCTTTCTTTATTAATTCAAATATCAATTTGTCATTGTCTTTCTTATTCAATGGTCCAGTCCTCATTGGCCCTTGTTTCTTCCCCTCATTCTTCAAAACTGCATGTATTACTGAGCAGGCAGATTATGCTGCCTCTTTTGGATAACATTAATCTAACATTCAGACTGCTCCATTAATGTGTCTCAGTTCAGAAACACAAAGTGAAATGCTCATATCAACCTCATTTTTTTAGAGCAGTTCCTTCTCTGTGCATTGCAATAACATAAGGGGATTGAGCAGCCAACCAAATACATCTTCTCTGTTTAGAATGTTAAAATCACAATTTAATGAGGTCAAAACCTCAGGTGCTAAAGAAAGCCTTGGATTAGATGTGAAGAAACCTGAGTCATACTTTCTGTTCTACATCAAAAAGTCTTTATTCATTCGTCATCTTAGCCTTCCTGTATTTCTTAGAGCTTTCACCCTATAAAATTAGAACTTTGATTGATTGATCTCTATGGTTGAGGACAACTTTAGAATTAAGTTTTCACAACTGTTTTTTCTTCCTCTATAAATACAGCCTTTCTGCAGTGGGAAAGGTATAGAGTGACCAGAGATGTCTCAACAGGGTGGATGTTTGAGCTGAGCCTTGAAAGATGAGTGCAACACTTGCAGATAGATGAAGAAAAATGCTCTAAATGGAAGATGTAGCTGGCACACAGTCCAGAGAGATAAATTAGCAGAGTATTTGAACTGGGTTAAATAGCTAGTTTGGGATTCAAGGGGAACTCAAGCCAAGCATGACAGCATGGGACTAGTGAACTTTGTCCTATCACATCACATCCTTAAATTTGAATAGACATGATTTTTTTTTAGTTTAAAAACCAACATTAGGTCACACCTATACAGAGGATAATGGGCCAGTCAGGTAAATGAGTTTTCCCAGCTGCTGGGGAGAAGGGGCCGTACAGTGGGGGCCCTAGTTCCAGGGACAGTAGCTATTATCTCCAGGATGTATCTGTAACATTCTCTCTGGCCTGGAAGCCACACCAAAGAAGGGTTTCTGAAGTTTCAGTAAACACAGAATTAAGGGATATTGGTCCTTCATCTGACTGTCCAGGGCACAGCCAGAAAATGAAGAGCTAAACTCAGTCCTATTGCTGCACAAAGAGGCAGCATCTAGGTAGGAACCTCTGGGAAGGTAAACTCCCTAATAGAAGGTTGGATATACAGCCTGAGGATAACAAAAAAGATGCTATCTTCTGTACAGAAGTTTTGTGGTAATTGAATTGAATAAGGCAGTTAAAGATTTTAACCTAGTTTCTGAGCCATAACAGGTATTCAAGAAAAGGTAGGGTTTTTGTTATTGTTTAAGGCACTGAAATTTAAACATTGAAGGCCTTAATTGGGTTCAGATTGGCTTCTAATATAAAGAGATGAGACTTAAAAATAATAGGTTAGTTGTTTCCCAAACCCCAGAGATTTTCCTATTTTTCCCCACCCCAGTCCCGTGGGATCTCCCAGGCAGCCCTCCCTAGTGCTTTTGCACTCATTCATTATGAGACCCATGTCCTACCCCACCTCTTTGCAGTGTTTGAGTTTACAACACATTGAGATTCACAAGATGTTATTGTGACTTTCAAATAGAAGTTTCCCCCACCTCCTACCTAGAGGATTGAGGGGTAGTTTTATGTACTGTAGTAACATGTACTGCAGTATTAGGATGGTAGTCAGGAGACTTCTTTGAAGTTCTGTCATTAAAGAACTGAGTGTTCTGAGCAAGTAACTCAATCTGTCTTGATCTGAGTTCCTTATCTAAAGTAGGGATGGTTTAACTAGATGGCATGCCAGGACTTTCTCGACTCCAGCAGAATGAAAATGTGCATGGCATTGCCTAGGGAGGGTGCACTCATTATAAAGTTGACAAAAAGGCTCAACGCATAATCTTAGACATCAAATTAGCATCAGCTGCACAATGCCAGTTAATGAGCTTTTACTGGAACAAAATGACAAAGAGCAACCTAATATCCACAATGTTACAAAGTCATTCTTTTTAGCCAGAAAAATTCTGTTCTCCATAGCCATGAATTTGGATAAAAAGGCATTCAAGAAGTGAATTGGCCACTCTTGGATATCTCAATAATTTGGGAAATGCAGGCTAAGTGGTTCTCCTTATTATAAGTCAACTTGAGCAACACATCTTAATTGGATGCTTTGTGTAAGTGCGCTAGGCAAATCTCCTCTGTGCTGCATGTGTTAATGTTTAATAAATATATACTATCTTTAAAACATGCTATAACTGCTCTGGCTGGGTGGTTCAGTTTGTTGAAACATCATCCCATTCACCAAAGGTTGCAGGTTCGATTCCTGGTCAGGGTACATACCTGGGTTGTGGGCTCAATCCCTCGTCACGGTATGTATGGGAGGCAACCAATTGATATTTCTTTCACATTGATGTTTCTCTCTCTCTCTCCATTCCTCTCTTGCTAAAATCAATAACCATATCTGCAGGTGAGGATTAAAAAACAAATTCTGTAACTTTGCAGAATCTTTCTAGAGTGAAAAAAACCTTCCTACTTCCATTCTAAAAAACATATGGTCTAATGTGTGAACTAATATGCAGACCCATTAGTTTACACACTGTTATCAAGGGGAATTTAACTTAGGTAACCAAGGCTTTGCATAACCATTACATTTATTATTTATCCAAAAATGAATTTTTGCCAAGCATTTCCTCTGCTAATGTAAGTTTCAAGGGGAAATTTTCAAGGTGATTTTTTTGTTGTAGACTTTTAATTTTCATTGTTGTCTGAAGTGAATATTATCATTGTATAAAGCAATAATCAGCAAATATATAAAAAATTTAGGTGTTTTTTGAAATGTTTAACATAGATTAGATTACCAAAAGTCTGCATAAATGAAGTCATTCATGTTTAACATTTAAAGACAAAGCTATTACTGTAGTAGAACAGTCTATTTGTAAAAAGCAATGTTTCGACATCAATGAAGAAGGAACTTTCTTGAAAAAGAAAAGTAAGTGGCATGTGGATTAGAACATTTTTTTGGTCACTTCTAAAAACAGATTCTCCCAAATAATTTCTCCTTAAGTTGAATAGGAAGATGCAAAACCGGGAATACATGCATTTTAAAAATCTTATTTCCTAAGGGAAAGGGTATAAACTAAAGAATGAATGATTCAAGCTAGGCGTTAGAAGTATCATAATGGTTAATAGTGATAAACTCTGGAAGGGTTTACCAAAGGAAATAATTCCCTTAGCATGCTGTGGAGGTTTTAAAAGTAGGAGAGACCATCTGTCTGAGTGAGGTTGGACAGTTAGTAATTTTCAATTTTGTTTCATCATTTGAAAATTGGGGTAATTTCTGAGGTTATTTCTAGCATTGAAAACTGATACTTCAGTCACACTAAAGTGTATCTTTAGCTGAAGTCAGTGTTCTTGGAATGGGGTAGTTCAGGTGAATACAGCTATTTCATGAGATCTCTGTCAATGCAGCACCTCCCACGTTCTTATCTATAGTATCTCTCCTGAGGCTGTTCACTTAATTAAAAAAAAACCTGGAAACAATAATAGCAACTATGACTTCTATATTTAGGCCATTTGTGCAGTTGGTATCAACACACCAGTCCTCCCTACTGTAACTGTGTATCCTTTGTTCTCTGGTATCACTGAGTAAATGCACTTTATGGGCTTCTGGGTCAAGGGAGAACTATCTTCCTTGGAAATCCTCATGTGACTTGGATGTGTCAAAAAGACCTGGAGATTCATGCTTACTTGCTGCTGTAGTCGTGCTGTTAGTGAAAGCACTTAGGTGTTTGAAATGACACTCAAAAAGCTCTGCCTAAGTCACTGTCTGGGTATAATTGATAGGAGTATCAAAAGAAATGGAATATAAGAGAGTATTTTGTAATAGTATAAAATTGGTGATATAGTTATTGGATCTACTTTTTTCTTCTCTGTTTTGCTTGTTTCCATGGAGCTAAGGATATTAGCTCCATGATGAGACATGTGAATGATGGGACAGAATGGAAAGTTGACCAGTGCGGCCCATTCAGATTTTATAGGACATGAGATGATCAGGAATTTGTTCAGTAATGCAAGAGCAGAAGTGTTGAAGCAAAGGTTTTGATTCACTCATTTTCAAGGCCACACTGGTTCTCCATGTTCAAGCACAAGCATGACTTAGTTCCCTTGGCAAAATATTTTTACTGTTACATATATATATACATATATGTAACAGTATATATATATATGTAGTTTTTGTCTGCTAGCAATATATAGGCCTTTAAAATTAAGAAATGTGACAATAAAACTGCTGGGTTTTGACCATTACCAAAGCAGCTTATCATTAAAAAGAACATATTAGAGCACTAAATCAAATAAATATTGCATCATGGAGACTATAAGGTCATTTAAAAGTATTTCCCTAATTTTTCAATATTATGATGTTGTGCAATGAGATATTTTGATGTGGGAGTTAGAGAAGCAAGTTCAACTTATCTAGGAAGGTTGGAATAATATTTTAAAGAAATAGATTAAACAGAAGTGGTGAAAGTGGATATCCTTGTCTTGTTCCTGATCTTAGTGGGATAGCTTTCAGTTTTTGCCAGTTGAGTATGATATTGGCTGTAGGTTTCTCATATATTGCCTTTATTATGTTGAGGTATGCTCCTTCTACTCCTCCTTTGTGGAATGTTTTTATCATACTTGGGTGCTGTACCTTATTAAATGCTTTTTCCACATTTATTAATATGATTATATAATTTTTGTCTTTCCTTTTGTTTATGTGATGTATTATGTTTATTGATTTGTGAATATTGTACCATCCTTGCATCCCTGGGGTGAATCCCACTTGATCATGGTGTATGATTCTTGGAAGTCCTAGCCACAGCAATCAGACAAGAAAAGAAATAAAAGGCATTCAAATTGGAAAGGAGGAAGCAAAACTGTCATTGTTTGCAGATGACATGATAGCATACATAGAAAACTCTATAGACATCACCAATAAACTACTCAACCTAATAAATGAATCTGGCAAAACAGCAGGATACAAAGCCAATATACATAAATCGAAGATATTTTTGTATATCAATAACAAAATATCAGAAACAGAAATCAGGAAAAAAATCCCATTTGCTATAGCAACAAGAAAAATGAAGTACCTAGGAATAATCCTAACCAAGAAGGTAAAATACCTGTACTCATAAAACTACCCAACACTGAAGAAAGAAATTAAGGAAGCATATACCATGTTCATTGATTGGAAGAATTATCATCATCAAAATGTCCATACTACCCAAAGCAATTTATAGATTCAATGCAATCCCTATTAAAACATCAATGACATATTTCACAGATATAGAACAAACATTTCAAAAATTTATATAGAACCATAAATGACTCTGAATGGCTGCAACAATTTTGAGAAAGAAGAATAAAGTAGGAGAGATCACAATACCTGATATCAAACTATATTACAAGACCACTATAATCAAAACAGTCTGGTACTAGCATAAGAACAGACACAGAGATCAATGGAACAGGATAGAAAGCCCAGAAATAACATGTCTCTATGGTCAATTAATACTGGACAAAGGGGGCAAGAGCATAAAATGGAGTAAAAATAGCCTGTTCAACAAATGCTATTGGAGATCTGGAACTACATGAAAAAAAAAAAAAAGAAACTCTACCACCAATTTGCACCACACACAAAAATAAACTTAAAATGGATAAAAGACTTAAATATAAATCACAATATCATAAAAGTCCTACAGGACTTTTAGGCAGGAAAATCTCAGATATTCCATGCAGCAATATTTTCACTGATATGTCCCTTAGAACAAGGGACATAAAGGAAAGACTAAACAAATGAAACTTCATAAAAATAAAAGTATCTGCATAGCTAAAGAAAACAACAAAATGAAAAGAGAAGCAACCATATGGGAAAATATATTTGCCAATGATACGTCAGACAAGGGTTTGGTCTCCAAAATATATAAATAACTCACACAACTCTACTCCAGGAAGACAAACAATCCAAGAAAAAATGGGCAAAGGGCCTGAACAGACACTTCTCTAAGGAGGATGTACAGAGGGTCCAGAAACATATGAAAAGATGCTCAGCATCACTAGCCATCACAGAGATGCAAATTAAAAACACAATGAGATACTACCTCACACTGGTCAGGATGGCTATTATAAACAAATCAACAAACCAGAGCTGGTGAGGCTGTGGAGAAAAGGGAACCATAGTGCATTGTTGGTGAGAATATGACTGTTGCAGCCATTGTGGAAAATATTATGGAATTTCCTCAAAAAACTAAAAATGGAACTGCCTTTTGACCCAGCAATTCCAATGCTGTGATTATACCCCAAGAACCCTGAAACACCAATTCAAAAGAACTCTTGAACCCCAATGTTCATAGCAGCACAATTTACAATAGCCAAGTGCTGGAAGCAGCCTAACTGACCATCACTAAATGAGTGGATCAAAAAACCATGGTACATTTACATAATGGAATACTATGCATTAGAAGAAAAGAAGGAGCTCCTATCCTTCATGACAGCATGGGTGGAACTGGAGAGCATTATGCTAAGTGAAGTAAGCCAGGTGGTGAAAGACAAATACCATATGATCTCAGCTTTAAGTGGAACCTAATCAACAAAACAAACAAACAAGCAAAATATAACCGGAGACATTGAAATAAAGAATAAACTGACAGTAAGTGGAGGGGAGGGGAGAGGGTGATTTGGGAGAAAGAAGGGGAGGTGTTGTCAAAGAACATGTGTAAAGGACCCATGGACAAAGCCATTTGGGGGTTAGAATTGCATGTGGGAGGTGAGGGGAAATGGAGACAACTATAGTTGAAGAACAATAAAAAATAGATGAAACAAAGGAACATTTCAGGAAAAATGTGGTTTCCTGAAAACACAACTATAGTCTGATTTTTCCCATGTTGACAATCCACTTTCTGTTCCTTTTGTATTCAGCAGACCAGAGAAGTGGCAATGACTATGACTCTCCCTGGTTGCGCTTCGATTGTATGTAGTATATTTTAGAGACACACCTACCTTCCTTCTGATCACAGCAAAAGGTTATAAATCTATCAGCAGAGTGATTCCCAGAACATATGGCACATGGGGGGAAACAGCTTGCTTTTAGCTCTAGCCAGCTGTCCAGGCCTCAACAATGCTGGTAACATATTTCAGGACAGATAAACTAGAAAATATATTTAGAAAGAGCAAGCTAAGAAATTTATACCTATCTCCTTCACTAGATTCAAAAACAGAAATTGTTAATTGTACTGTTTCATAGACCAGTGTTTAATTAAATCACTTCTGGTTGCCAAAGATATGATTGAACAGGAATTACTATGCACCATTTCAGACCTTGTATAGATGGCATTTATCTAATTAAAACTATAACAATAAGCTTTCTAATAACTTATCAAGCAATTTCTAACATTGAAAAAGTTAAGAAGGCAATGGAAGATCCATATGCGAAAAATGGACAATTTACAAATTTGCCTCAACCATCAGACATTTAAGTGAAAATAAATCTCATTTTAAGATTCTGAGTTCATGAGTCAAAAAGCAGTTAAAAGGACTTCTTGCAGATTGGCTGATTCTCTGGCTGTGGCAAGAAAATAAGATGAGCCCAAAAGAAAGTGCTTTAAAAGAGAAAGAACAAAAGAAAAGGAAAAAGACTGGACACATACCAAAAGGAAACAGGACCCAAACTGATGGAGTTCCCAATGGCCAAAACTGGGACAATTTGAACAACAAAATAAATTACTATAGCACGGGATTAAAACCTAATGAATCAAACAAACATCCATGTCTCCATACTAATGTAAACAAGTGACTGATAAGAAATAAATGAGGGAGAAAGGACAAATCTTCCTTAGACAAAAATTCTAAAGGATATATGAAGATACTTCTCCCTCCGGGAACCAGAGCATGATTCCCTTCCCCTTACATGTAGGCTCACTTCCATAGAATAGAGTATGAAAAGGAAAAATAGTAACTTCCAAGTGGAGAGACATGACAGACCCCATCTTAACCAAGTGATTAAGATTAATATCACCAATGATAAATCATGTTGGTAACATGTATATGATATGACATGACATGACATGATATGATATGATATGATATGATATGATATATAATGAAAAGGCCATTTCACCTTGGTATGCTTTTCTCAAGTTATTATTAACCCCAGTTTAATAATGAGATAACATGACACAAACCCAAACTGAGGAACATTCTACAAAATATCTGACCAGTGCTCTTTAATATTCTCAGTACATAAAAAATCAAGGGAAGACTGAGCATCTGTCACAAACTAGAGGAAATGAAGGTGAAATAATGACTGAATGCAAGGTGGTATCCCAGATCAAATCTTCAACAGAAAAAGGATGTTACAGAAAAACTGGTGAAATACAAATACATCTCTAGTTTAGTTAATAGTATTATAACAAGACTAATTTCTTAGTTTTTGACCAATGTACTAAAAGTATTTGAAATGTTAACATTAGGGAAGCAGGATGGAAGTATAGTAGTATCAAGTTGGAATTTTTCAAAAACATATTTCAACTCAGTTTTAAACTTTGCACATTCAAAATAAAGTTAAGCCCCTATGTAAGAGTATAAAATTCAAGATCACTTTTTAAGGAGAGCACTGGTTTTCTCCAGAGGTGTTCTTTCTGACAACTTCTGGGAGAGATGGAATAGCCATCTACCTACTTATGTATCTATCATTGATAAGATTATTATATTTTCTTAAAGTAAATTTATTTGGGTAGCATTGGTTAATAAGATTAATTAGGTTTCACGTGTGCATTTCTATGATACATGATCTTCATATTCCATTTTTGTAAAAAAGTATTCATTCTTCCATTACCTCAATTTACTAAAGAAGATATCAACTAATCTCACCAGGTTATAACATTCTCAAAGCTTGACAGAAAGGATAATAAATTCATGTTTACTTATTTATTAAAAACTTTTTATTATTTTGATCCAATGATCCCCCTGCTGGGGTTATACCCTAAGAATCCTAAAATACCCATTCAAAAGAACCAATTTATTTAAAGTTTTAATAAAGAATCAATATTTATATAGGATTGCTTGAAGTATATGTAGTATATTTTTCCTCTAGGCACTCCAAAATCTAGGTCTCAAATGAGCCAAGTCATCATATCTCTTCAATACATTATGGGCATCCTGCCAACCACCCAGACAATTGTTTCCCACTGAATTACTCTTTGGTAAAATGTCATTAGTCAGAATTGAGAGAGATACACAGACTATGTCATAAAACTCATCTCTGTGCTTTCTAGAGGCATGCCATTGGAAATATTATTTCTCACATTACAAAGCATAGTCAAGGTACAGGGTATTTCTTAAGTGTCAACAACAAGAATAAATATGCTTCTCTTGAGAAATGAATGTTTTTTTTTAAAATCTCATGCACCTTCTGGATTGTAGAATTGATTATTTCCCCTTCTCATTACATGCTAGAAAAATTCAGAGGTAAACTTGTGGTTGGCATCTAACAAGCATATACAACATCAGAGCATGAATTCCAAACACCAATTCACTGTTGATTGAATTTTAAGTTATTAGTCCTTTATTTTTAACTCTTATGTGTGTTGCTCATATAATACTGATATATGTTCATTGTTGAGAAATTAGAGAATGTAGAAAGAAATTTTTAAAGAAAATTAGAGATCCCATCACTTAACATGTTGCAATATGAGCATATGAATATCTAGACTTATTTTATCATGCTGTATTTTATTACCTTTATTACATTGTTTTGAGGACTTTTTTGGGGGGAGGAGACAAATAACATAAGGTATAAATAAATTAAAACAAAATTAAAGAAATATATTTAAGTCCTTGATCTTGATTTGGCTGGGTTAGACTTTCCTTACTATTTTCTGGGTGGATTAAATTCTATATCTGAGTCTTCATATGTGCATTGAGAATCTCTACATTTAGGTACATTCAGAAATACACTGGTAGTCATCTATTTCAGTAACAATAAAGATAAGGAACATATTTTGCCTAAAGCATTATAATAAGGTGACCACTCAATCATTAGTTCCTTAACTAATAAACAACTGGAGCAAAAGAACTGTATTTATTTAATTAATTATTTATTTTTAATGAAATTTATCAGGGTGGCATTGGCTTAAAAATTATACCAGTGTCAGGTGTACAATTCTATAATACATCAATGGTATATTGTATTGTGTATTTACCACCCCAAGTCAAGTCTCCTTTCATCATCCTTTATTCCCCTATATTTAATTGGAATTTGGAACCAATGCACCTTTTCTGTCCTAATTGAATCATGGCAACATTCAGTGGGTGACTCTTGTACTTCAACTGTTACTTACACTTAACTCAGGGGCTTCTATCAAGTTCTACTAATATCTCTAGCAGGAATCTAACTAAATAAGATATTAGAAATAATAATTTTTTGTATAAGGCATTGTACCAGCATCAATGCTATAATAATAACAATACTGGTAATGAAGTAATACCTTTATCTTTTAGAAATATTTAAGAGATACCTAATAAGAAGCAGGAGCATAGAAGAGAATAAGAAAATAGGTGGTATGAGTAATTTCCTTTAGAGAAATCATGGTCCTAATCTTTTAAGCATGTGTTGTTGAAAAGGAAGTTCAAGAAAAAGGAGGAGGAAGGGGATAAGATTTTTAAATAAAGAAGAAAATGATTGAAGACAAGCTGAGTAATTTTTATGGTGAAAGTTAAAAAAAGAAGAGAAGAATCTTGTTCTGAAAGTATGTTAAAGATGCTCTAAGGTTATAATAAATGCTCATTGGTTTATGGATATGGCTTTTAGAACTGGGAGGACACCTTTTGAACAATCTACTTTAATATTTCTCTTTCTGTCCTTCCCTTTTGTCCTCTCTTTCTTTCTTCCTTTTCCTCTTTCTCCCTGCCTTTCCTTTTCTCCCCATCCTTTCTCTTTGACAAGATGGATTGCGATGCAAAAACGTGATACCATCTGCTCTAAATAACATAGCTGTGTGGCAGAAATAAGGTTAAAAATCTAGACTTATTGATTTCTAACTCAATTTTCCTTTCACTTCATTGGTCAGGGGCAAACATTTTATATATAGCAATGCCATGATCAAGTCAACTCAAAGATAAACAGAGATGAACTAAACTCACATTGCTAAAACTAGGTAGCTCAAGGGTCACCTTTTTCGATGTGTGTTTAAATTGGGACTACACAGTTAAGAATTTGAACATTCATGTCTATTTCTTTCCTGTTAATTTGCCTATAATAAATTCTGAATAAATATAATTTATAAGAATCTATTACATTATTGCTGAATTTCTACCCAGTCTTAATGTTTTGGTTAGTCTTTCAATGGTGGAGTCACTATGACATCCAATTACTTTGCCCCCTTGTAGATCTTTCCTATTCCCCATGCCAGTCCTCAATCCTAGATAACCTCATGTCCCAGAAACAGCTGGAAAAGGTCATACACTGAGTGAACTTAATTTTCTAGCCCAATAACCCCTGATAGATTCAGACGGTTGCTCCTAATTAATGTCTAGAAATTCTTTTTACCCCTAATTAATTCTCTGAAAAATTCCACATTGTAGTTGTTACAGTGCTTTACTTCTATGCTTATGTCTAGTTCTGTCTTCTGAGGCAGCACCTCATCTATTTTTTCACTGAGAAGCTTGAGGCCATTTTACTTTTTTTCTCCCAAGAAAATATCTACATACATCCTTTCGGCACACTCCTGTGTACTTCTACACATCCAGTTTACTTCCCAAATTAACTGCAACATTTGCCTGCTTAGTCCTATTTTGTCCTCTCTATTTCCAAATCTTCCACTTTCCCTGCCATTTTAGATTTCATTCTGTCAATAATTTCTTATATCTGGTTTGCTAAATTGTTTTTTACTGGCCCTCTATATCTCAAAAATATTCATGTCTTCACCCTGTTGAGGAAGGTGTCCTTGAGCTTACTGTTAATTTAACTGGCCTTGGCTCTCGGAAAGTACATTAAATCTCAATATTTGAGCTAATGCTATTGTTCACATCCTTTGCAGACCTGTATCTCCAGCTTGTACTTTTCTCCTAAGCCATAGATAACTTCAACTCAATTCTGTTCATGACCACTTTAGTTTCATTCAATCAGTTTAAGAAATTTTTTAAAAATTTTTATTTATTTATTTTTAGAGAGTGAAGGGAGGGAGAAAGAGAGAGAAAGAGAGAAACATCAATGTGCGGTTGCTGGGGGTCATAGCCTGCAACCCAGGCATGTACCCTGACTGGGAATCAAACCTGTAACACTTTGGTTCGCAGCCCGCTCTCAATCCACTAAGCTACGCCAGCCAGGAGTTTAAAAAATTTGATTTCTCATTTGTTATCACGTTTTATTTTTCTATTTTAGACCCTTAAAAATTTTCCTTGGTTTTATGACCTCATTTATATTTAAAATTGCTGCTATACTCCCCTCCTCACATACTAGTATGGCTCAACTTGGCATTTCCACAATATCAGATACTATTATTGTCTTTCTACTTGGGCACCACATACGAGGTATATAATCCCACACCCCACGCTATGGAATTAACTGACTGGTATCTTACTCAGACCCATCTTCAGAAGCTGATGATTGGGTAGCCTATCCAGTCCCTCATTATATTACACCCCTATGTTATAATAGCCTTAACACAAGATTCCCAGGCAGAAGATTCTGAACAAAGACTAAACATTCCCAAAATTCATTGCTTGTTCACATCATCTCTCTCTCTAAAATTATTTACTGTCTTCCCACGATGTATTTTACAAAGTAAAGCCTCAGCCTAGAATTCAAGGTTTTCCACTCAAGTCTGTATCTGTAATCTCTTTATATCTGCCATCAGCATGAATCCACCTCTCCAACCAAATTTGTCTACCCAGACATGCGTTTCCACTGCAACACTTTTGCTTATACCTTCCCCCCCAACTTTAAGTGAAACAACTCTTTCCTATATACATCTTACCCATCCAATGCCAAAAAAATTGATAAAATTCAATAGCCATTACTGGTTAAAAACCTTAGCTACCCAGAACCAGGTGAATGTTTCCCTAACCTGATGAAGGACTCTCATCTTAAACTAATAGTTAATATATTTAATAGTACAGTTCTAATATACTTCTATTAAAATTCAAAATAAGATGAGGATACAAGCTATTACCAATATTATTTAACTCTCTAGTGAAATTTAAGAGATATCTATTTTGGCAAAAAAGGAGCCAAATATATTTTAATCTACAGGTGATATGATTGTTGCCTCCTCAGACAACCTAAGAGAATCAAATGAAAAAGTAGTAGAACTAATAAGAGCTGCAACCAAGGTTGTAGATTACAAAATATCCAAAAATCAATATGTACCATTAATGACTGGTTAGGAAAAAATGATATAATTTACAATAACTCTAGAGTACATAACAATACAAATAAATATAACAAGAAATGTACAGGATTTATATAAATAAATCTGTAAAACTTTAATGAAGACTACATGCCACATCCACCATTCAATATGAGCTGTGAGCTCACTTCAATTCTGCACCTCCAAAAAGCTTTCCAAAACCAAGATCAAAATATTCTCATATGAACTCCTGTTTTGTTTTTGTTTTTTTTTACTATAGATAATAGTCATCTGATTCCTAACCACATAGCTCTTCAAACGTACACTGTGAGATCCTTAAGAACAGAAATTGTGCTGTTTGTATAGTGGCTATGATGTTAGAGGTCACATCACTAGGTTACTATATAGATTATATAAATAATTTATAATCAATAATTCATTTATACATATTTAATAATTATTAAAACAGTTTATAAAATAATTTAAATTACTATTATATAATTAATAATTTAAATTTGCAATTGTCTTATATACTGTTGGCACATAATAAGCCCTCAATAAGTGGTAGATATTAGTTGTACCTCTTGATAAGAGGTTATACATAGTAGGCCAGAGTGTTGACAAATGTCAAAAAATGAATGATCCCTTTAATTCTATGGATGGCAACACAGGAAGAAATACACACAAACTGTAAGTCAGAACTAAAGGAAGCCAGAAACTTGACATAAAACATGGTCAAGGTCTGGAAATCAGGAGAACATAGTACAAATAGGGGAAGCTTGGAGTTCCTTTAGGGTTTAGTTACTGGGGCAGGGGGTGGAATGGAGCCACAGGGTACTTCAGGGACCAGGAACTATGTAGTTATGGAAAGCCCTGCACTTGGTTTTAAAAGAACAGTGTGTTTATGCTGGTAGGAATATGAATGTATTCAGAGATGTGATGGGTTGGCTGTAGAAAGATTAAAGATAGCTTTTAATCAATGGGAAGATGAGTATGCTAACAGCAGCCAAACTATACCATTAAAACACCACACCTATGCTGATGGTAGATGCATAGTAAATGTGTTTTGAATAGACACTATGCACTTTCAGAATAATTGAGACCACTTAGAGTGATCTTGATTTAAAGTATTATGAAACAGTTGCTCGTTATCTGCTCGTTCAAAAGCTATTACAATTAGAGAATATTCATTCCACATGAGCTACAAAAAAACCAAAAATTATCCTGAATCAGGTTTATGATAGCTAGTGTGACTTCAAAAGAAATTAAGTTTCAAATTAATATTTACACATCTTGCTTCCAGAAGCATCTAAAGAAGCAGAAATCTATACTGTCATTCCAATCCTGGATAGTGTTATTAAACTCTATTGCAAGAACTTATTAGAACCCTTATATAATTTATGTTATGTATTGTTTATTTTATTTTACTAATTGTGTTTCAATCATTAGTAAATTATCTTTTCTAAATATATTTATTGATTATGTTATTACGGTTGTCCCAATTTTCCCCCTTTGACCTCTTCCACCCTGTATCCCCCTTCCCTCCAGCAATCTCCCCCTTTAGTTCATGTCCATGGGTCACGCATATAAGTTTTTTGACTTCTCTGTTTCCTGTACTATCCTTAACCTCCCATTGTCTATTCTGAACCTACCATTTATGCTTCTTATTCTCTGTACCTTTTCCCCCATTCTCTCCGTTCCCCTCCCAGCTGATAAGCCTCCAAATGATCTCTATATGTATGATTCTGTTCCTGTTCTGGTTGTTTGCTTAGTTTGCTTTTTTAGATTCAGTTATTGATTATAGGGGACTGTTCTGCATGGCAGTGGGAAATATAGCCTAGCTCCCACTTGGAAAGGCCAGTGGGGAGCAAGGTCCAGCACACAGGACTCACACCCACAGATAGGTTCAAGTAACTTTCTAAAATCTATGTTAACCTTCCCAAGGATGAGTGTCACTAGTTCAACCACTTTTCCCTCTGCATTTGCAAATATCCTTCTTCTCTGATGTAATTAGCAACACCTTCTCCTTTATTTTCTGTAAAAGGTAACCACCTTAAGCGAACCTGTGCATAGTAAATGAGGACCATCCTCGATGTAATGCACCCAGAAAAGCAACAAAAGCCTGTCCAAGCAGAGGTTGGGACCCTCTCTTACTCAGAGAGTGACCATGCGATCCCTTTTTCTCAACAGGACTTCTGCAGTCCATGTGAATTTGTTTGTTGCAGCCACAACACATGGACTCCGTGGGCCGGGGTCCACATCAGTTGATACTTGTGAATTTGTTGCCATTTTAATGTTCATAGTTTTGATCTTCTTTTTCTTAATTAAGTCCCTTTACCATTTCATGTAATAATGGCTTGGTGATGATGAATTCCTTCAGCTTTACCTTGTCTGGGAACCAATTTATCTGCCCTTCAATTCTAAATGATATCTTTGCTGGATAGAGTAATCTAGGTTGTAGGTCCTTGCTTTTCATCACTTTGAATACTTCTAGCCTGCAAAGTTTATTTTGAGAGATCAGCTGACAGTCTTATGGGAACTCCTTTGTAGGTAACACTCTGCTTTTCTCTTGCTGCTTTTAAGATTCTCTCTTTATCTTTAACCTTTGGCAATTTAATTATGATGTGTCTTGGTGTGTTCCTCTTTTGGTCCAACTTGTTTTGGACTCTGTGCTTCCTGGACTTGTATGTCTATTTCATTCACCAAATTAGGGAAGTTTTCTTTCATTATTTTTTCAAATGAGTTTTCAACTTCTTGCTCTTCCTCTTTTCCTTCTGTCATCCATATGATTTGGATGTTGATATGTTTGGAGATGTCCCAGGGGCTTATACTATTCTCATTTTTTTGAATTCATATTTCTTCTTGCTGTTCTGGTTGAATGCTTATTTCTTTCTTTTGTTTCAAATCATTTATTTGAAACCTAGCTTCCTCCTCTTCACTGTTGGTTCCCTGTAGATTTTTCTTTATTTCACTTAGTGTAAACTTCATTTCTTCCCTTATATTGTTGCCATAATCTATGAGTTCTTTGAGCATCCTGATCACCAGTGTTTTGAACTCTGCATTTGATAGGTTGGTTATCTCCATTTTGTTTGGTTCTTTTTCTGAGATTTTGTTCTATTCTTTCATTTGGGCCATATTTCTTTGTCTCCTTGATTTGGCAGCCTCCCTGTGTTTGTTTTTGTGTATCAGGTAGAGCTTCATTGACTCCCTGTCTCAGTAGTGTGGCCTATTTTAGGGAACACACCTGTAAATTGTGTGTGGGGTAGCCTTAAGTAATTGCTAGGGCAGGGCAACCCACTTTACTGCTTTGTGGCTCTGTGTGGGGGGAGGGCTCAGAGAGGGGACAGTGCTCCTGCCTTACTTATGGAGGTTTTCCCAACCCTTGCCCCATCTCCAGTCACTTTACCCACTCTCTCTATGTACCCATTCTCTCTCTCTCTCTAAGACCCCCTTCCAACTGTTGCCCTGGTGCTGAATCCCAGAGTGGGTGGGTTTGCATACATTCTAAGACTGTGTAGGCCCTTTAAGTGGAATCTCCTGAAAGTCTGGCAGTTTGTTCCACTGCCCTAACTCTCACTGGTTTTTACAGCCAAGAGTTATGGGGATTTAGTTTCCTGCAGCTGGAACCCTGGGCTGTGTGGTCTGCCCTAGAGCTGGGATTGCTCACTTCGAAGGTATCCCTCTCGATTTGTATCCACCACTTGTGAATGCGGGACTTCCCATTCCACTGCTGTGCCTATCTGTGCCACACTACATATCCTTGTCTTCACCTGTCTCTGTGTCTCCACCCTTCCTACCTCTCTGGATGAATGTGTCTTCTTTAAATCCTTGGTTGTCAGGCTTCCATACAGTTCAATTTTCTGATAGTTCTGGATGTTATTTGTTTTGAGGGTTAGTTGTAATTCTCTCTGTGGTTACACGAGGAGGTGAAGCATGTCTACGTATGCCCCATCTTGACCAAAGTCCCAATCATTAGTAAATTTTCAAAAACACTTGTATTATTATTTTACCAAAGCTCTTGTAATGTTAACACAGTCTCTACAATGGTACACTTCTAAACATAGTCAAGTTAGAAAGATTGAGGATAACATTTACAATGTTTATAATTTCATGTGTCAATCTATTTTCTCCTCCTGCCTCTATATTACATAGAGCTTAAGTGAGAATATTGCATTTGCTCTCATATTGTGTAAAGGCTTCTCCTGTTGGATTAGTCTAATATTATTTTTAAATGACTCAAAGGTAAATAAGGCCATCACCTTTATCACACTGTTAAATTCACCCTCAGGTTGTATAATTTTGTTATATAACTACATCCGATAAACAAATTTCAATACAGGTTTAAATCTTTTCCATAGGTAACCATAACTATCATCCAAAAAGCCCTAGAAGACTTTGATGGATCACAAAGAAGTGCTGTGATGAGTTACAGTAAGTGTTTTTGGAATGGAAAAGGGGATAATCCAACTGGCTAAAAGTTTTAGCTAAGTCTCTCCAGCATTATGTCAATAATTGTGCATAAGAGATCTATCAACAGACAATATGGAGAAAGGAGATGAAAAGATTTTAAAAGTCACATAAAAAAGTAAATTCCAATTCAAAGCAACACTAAAGTGATTTCACTACAGGGTTAAAAAAGGACAGTGGGCTCTTCTGCTAAAGCCATGGGTTAAAATCACTGTTGCTTACTAGCTCTGTTATGTGGGTGAGTTATTTACTCAGGGGTAAATACCTTTCAATGTGAACCTCATTTTCCTCATCTCTACATGGTCTGACAATAATCTCTATCTCCTGCACTGTTTTAAGAATTAAGTGAAATGCTTTATGTAAGAAAACCTTAGTAAATTTTATTAATTAACACTGTAAAAATAATATAAAGACTATAAACTATTTTGTGTGTGTATGTGTGTTTCAATGCCATAAGAAGGCAGACTTGTACAGTCTCCTTTGTTGCCTCATGTCTTTTTACCAGGACAATATACATTCAAGGGGTGTAGAGACAGACACCAACGCCTGTGTAGTATAAAGCAAAAGCACTACCATTCAGTTGATGAACACTTAGAGCAAAGAGTAAACAAGACATCATAGATCATAGCCTGACATACTTGCTCTCAGAGAAATTCTTCATGTCATCTTTCCTGTTTCTTAGTAACCTCATTGCTCTCCAAGTTAGTCATGCAAATCAGTTACACACTTATCAGGAAGATTCAAAGGAAGACTGAGAAAGTACATACTCAGTGAAAACCTAATCACATACCTTTGAAGATCTCTAAGATTTCTCCATGTGAGAAGGTTTGCCTACAAAAATCGATAGGACAAAAGAAATTTGACTAATAAATGCACCTACCTTTTCCCCTCTTAGATAACAAACTATCTTAGAAGTCACCCATACTTTTTTCTGTATAGATTGCTTTATACGGGACCATAAGGAAAGGAAAAAGAGAAAGTGAAGTTTCAAGATACTTACTATCTAACAAAGACAAATGTGAATGAGAAATACATAAATCCTTTACAAAAAGTAAAGACAATGTGGCATAGATATTAAGAGCACAAACTTCAGAATCAGATCTATCAGAGTTAGAATGCTGGCTCCACCATTTACTAACAAAGTAAGTGAATTGAAATAACTCTGCATTTCTATGCCTTGGTTGCCTTGTGGGTGATGATACCTCACAGGGTGACATGAGTGTTACATGCAAAAACACGTCATCCACTTGGTAAAAGCATTCAGTTAAGGGAAATAATCTCAGTCTTGGAAACAGAAGCACTCTTTCCCTTGCATCAAAACCAATTAATGATAATTTTGCCTTCCTTTAATTCTTCAAAGGCCTGAACATTGAGAGTTGAATTGCAGCTATTTGGGAATATAGATGAGTCAGTGAAAAAAGGAGACACTGAAGGACCATTGCTGGGCTAGAAAGAGCTATTTTTCATTTTATGATTAAGTCTCACTGAAGGTGACTGAGTACCTCAGTGTTAACTAACTTTCAATGTGAACTTGGAGTCATACAACCAGGGTTCTATTGCCACCCTTCCCTAGCTTTGTTACCCTGGGCAAGTTCTTTACCACCCAAGTTTCAGTGTCCACTCCTGTAAAGGAAGAATGGTAATACAGCCTAATACAGAGAATTGTTGGGTGATTAAATAAAATTAGTGTGTAAAATGCTTAGCATAATGGCTGGAAAACTAAGCATTCTACCTAAGTTAGTTAATGATAATGATGATGATAATGATAATAGTAAGTAGGTCACCTTGAATCTAAAAGTCTAATGTTACTGCAGAATTCCTTATAAGGAGATCGAATAGTGAATTCTAACTAAAATGAGGTATTATTGGCACTAAGTGGTTATAACTAGGGTAAAAATTAATACTAATTTGGGCAAAGGTTTTTGCAAATCTGGGATAGACAATAAACTCCTGTTTGATGTCTTATTTTCCCCAAACATCTCTATTATTTTCCTCAAACCCTGGTTAGCTTTTGTTAACTTATTTCCTCTTTTATCAAAAGATATTTGTCAAATATTATATATTTGAGTAAGTTTTAGCACATAAAATATCTTTTACCTCCAAATAGCTTCAAGTTACAATCTGAAAGCAAATATGAACCCCCTGGGAAGTCTGGGATGTCTAGTGTTACATGAAGTGACAAGGACACTGGCAGCACAAAACTTAAGCAGCAATTGAAAAGAAGCTACCGTTCATTGAGCACCTTCTAGTATCAGGTAAAATACTAGCCTCTTTACATATTTGATTGCCTCCTCATAACAACCCTAAAAGGAAAGTGCTGGTATGCTTATAGTTAAAAAGCAGACCTTGAGGTGTGAGACAGTTTGCTTAAGATCAAAGAGTTGAGAAATGGCAGAGTCAGGGCTAGACTCTAAGTCTGTCTGACTTCAAAGCTGTTCCTCTTTCTCAAGCCTCACTGCCTCTCCCCAGGAAACTGGGAACACACCCAAGCCTATTAGTGGGGACCACAGCAACCTGCTGGTGACATAGGGTCCAGGCACCGATGTGGGCAACACCATGGAATCTAATGCCCATCAGAGGGTGGTGCTGAGGTAGCTGAGAAGCTTCCTGCTCCAGGCACGGCTGGTGATGACCCAAGCAGGCCTGGCCTGCAGGGGAGAAGCACCGAAAATCTAGGTTCATAGAGACAGAAAGAATAAGGCAGAACCTAACACAGAGAGCTTTAAAATGAACCTAGTTGGTCCAGTGATTTTCAAATGTTGCTGCTCACAGCAGTGTTTTGTTTTGTTTTGCTGCTAAAAGTGGCACTCTTCTTTACCCCTTTATAAAATAAATACATAAATAAAAAGCTAAGATGTTCTGAGGTGGGATCAAGGTACAGAAAACCATGGCCTCTAGGCTCTTTGCTAGCTTCTGGGGTGGCTCTAGAGACACATCTGTGGGTCCAGAGCTCCCAGGACCAGTTTGAAAATCACTACCCTCCTTATTAACTGGGTGCTTAAAACACTGAACAATGCAGAGCCATGTCACATAAGGACCTTTACTTGAGTGGTGTTTCCCAGAGTGTGCGCAAGAATCAAATGAGCTGTTTGTACAAATACAGATTCCTGAGCACCAGCCCAGACCCTCTCTTTGGGGGGATTCTTAGCCAAAGCCCTGGAAGGTTCCCATATTTGCCATACCCCAAATAATTCATAGGCTGTCTTCATAAAGTTGTAGCTTGAAAATTCTAGAGTTCAAAGACTTACAACACTCACAAGGTGTTTTTCAATGAATTCCACAGCTTGGTTACAACCTGTCTCTGCTAAGATGACCTGTTTCCTGCACTTGATCTAAAGATGATTGACACTGATGCCATCCAGCAACAACTTTTCCTTGCTTATGTGAGTGACAGGATTTCTCTAAGATCTAATAAAAATGTTAAAAGCTACAAGCATGCTAAGATTGTCACAATATCGAGTAAGGTAAAAAGATCTGGAAAAACTTAGCATGCTTTTTTTCTCCCTAATTATAACTTTCATAGAAATAAAAATTTCAAGCTTTGTATTTTCAGATTCTCCTAGAAAGTGTTTATAAGACTCTCTGGGAGTGGAAATAAGAAATCTGCATTTTTATTAGCTCCCCAGGTGATTCCTAGACACACTCAAACTTGAGAACTAGTGATCTAAGACTCAGCTGCTTAAGGAGTGGCCTGCAGAACAGCAACATGGGCATGCCCTTGGAAACTTGAAGGAAATGCAGAATCTCAGGCTCCACCTCTGACCTACTGAATCAGAATCTGTTTTCTAACAACAACCCTACATGATTTATAGCACATTAAAGTTCAGGAAGCATGTGGCTGGAAGAGGCCAGGCAGACCGCTCAGTCTGCAGCTGGAAGGTAGAGAAAGGGGAACCCAGAAGCACATGCTCAGCAGCCTATGTGGCAAGAGCAGGCTCAGGTGAATGACTGCACAAAAGCTGCCTTTCCATGGAGAAATGGCCACTTTCATTTCTCTGGCTTGCCTGGTCTCTCATCCCAGCATGGTCCGGGCACGAGGTGGGTGCAGGAAAATTCTTCCTTTGGCTGTTGAGTAAGAATGTTTACATTCAGCTCTGGAGAGATGGCTCATTTGGTTGGAGCATCATCCCATACACCAAAGGGTTGTGGGTTTGACCCCTTGTTGAGGTACATACGGGAGGCAACTAATTAATGTTTCTCTCTCACATCTCTGTGTGTGTGTGTGTGTGTGTGTGTGTGTGTGTGTGTGTCTGTTTCAAAGCAATAAACATATTCCATATTCTCAGGTAAGGATTGAAAATAAGAATGTTAACATTCATTATTGATTAAAAACTTTTTATTAATTGCCTGTGTATTCCAGGTAGTGGTAGGGAGACATTATCCAGGCTTCATCCATTCCTACATCCATAGACCTGGCCTGTCCCCCTCACCTGCCTCTGGCTCCTTCTCCTGCTCCTAGAGCCCATTTTGAATGTAGATAATGAGCCTATTGTGGCCACTCTGAAGTTTTTCCCAGTTAGCTGAAGTTTGGCTGTCACCCATCTCACAGTGCCCTGAAGGCTATGTCACCCATTGATCTTCCACATTTCTTTTTACCTGGCATTGGGATGTTCTCAGTGGTTACTTCCTGCGTGCAAACTGCAGCTCCCACAGTGAAGGAGCAGGAGGACCTGACTGCAGGTGTCCCCTGACTGCTCATGGCCATGTTCCCCCGACAAGTCCTCTGAACCACTCTGATGTCTGTGTCCTTCAGAAAAACAGCTTCTAGCATCTGCACTGCCTTGGAATTAAAAGGGAAGGTGGGACCCTCAGACCCTTGGCAGATTTTCAATAATCCTGGTTAGAAAGATTTCAGTTTCACATTGTATTTGTGACACTGTGGTGCTGTCAGCCTGTCTTCGCACTGCTTGGCTCCCCTCAGGACATGCTTCTTCTATTTGGGATTCAGTCAGGTGGAGAAATGTGTGTTTTCTTCCCACTACATGTGCATCTTTATGGCAGGGTGGGGCTGAAGGTGTCTTTAGATCATACTGAGCTCATGTTCCAAGCCATCTTGTGGAACCCCAACATTGCTGGCAGGAACTTCTCCAGAGAGCTTTCCATCACCACAGTACTGAAACCACTAATCACAAGCCATGCTTTGCATTATGTGTAGTTTAACTTCCTTTGCTGAGGCAATGAAAGTTTCAGTTACAACGCATTGTGGTGTTTCTACTGTTATAACTATAAGAGAGAATTTGAAGTACTGTATATATGACCCACCTCTAAACTAACAGGGGACTTTCTAATTATAGTCTAGGAAGAGTCTAAACTGGTTTGTTTTTGTGTTTTTTTCCTTTGTTTGTTTTTTAAAAGATTTTATTTATTTTTGGAGAGAGGGGAAAAAAGGGAGAAAGAGAGGGAGAGAAACATCAGCATGTGGTTACTTCTCATGTGTCCCCTATGGGGGCCCTGGGCCGCAACCTAAGCATGTCCCCTGACTGGGATTCAAACCAGCAACTCTTTGGTTCCCAGGCTCAATCCACTGAGCCACACCAGCCAGGGCTAAACTGGCTTATTTTTGAAACAGACTCAACCACTTTCTGTAGATAATCATGACTTTGAACTTCATAAAAGTTACCAAACCTCTGTGGATGCCACATTTATAAATGCAAAGATCCCTGTATGAGGACCAGAGGCTATACAAGGTGATCTTCTCAGCTCATTTCTAGCACCAAAACCTATGAATTTGTGAATGTCTTTCCTTTTTCGTGAAATCACCCTCTTTTCAGCAAGGTCTTCCATGAAGACTCCCCATTCTCAGAGGAATATGGGCACTGTAGCCTCTACTGCACTTTTACTGTGAACTTGCTCACAGTCAGGTTGGAAGACTAGACACAAAGGTTCTTCAGCTGGAATGCTTACCCTTCTCAGTGAAAGAGATTTCTGTTTCTCTCTGCATGCATATTTTGCTTCCTGTCATCCCCATCTTTTACCAATTGGTTCTTCTCATTCCAGTTTTTGAAATGTGACTTCATTCCCTTTTCGTTATTTTATTCATTTATGCACTTATTCTTTCTACAAATGTTCACGAAATGCCTTCACATGCCCGGTACTGTGCTATGTACTACAGATTTAAGGGCGAGTTAGGCTCATGGAGCTAACAGTGTAGAGTGGTAGTTAAGCATTCATCAAACCCTCATACAATGCATAATCACAGATTGAAATAAGAGCCCTGAAAAAAAGGAACACAGTGCCAGTTGAGTCTATAGCCGGAGAACCTGACTGTGCCAGTCTGTGCTGTCAAACTCCATGAAAAAAGTAGAGCTCTAAGACATTCATTGGCACAATTGGATAAGCCAGACAAAACTTCTCATCAAAACCGTGTGTGGAGGCCCTTGTATTCTGTCACAATGTAGAGTGTTCTCCAAACAGAAGAGTTAATTACTGCTTGGTGAAGACAGGAGAACTCATGTGCTAAGAAGCAGCCAGCTTTTTCGCAGGCAAATTAATTAGTTGTATTGTCACTGTATCAAGTCTTGATTGATAGCTGTCAAGATTAAGTGAACTGTAGGAACAAAGTTATGTGACAGCTTAGAAACACTACAGAAGAATGTCCTAAAATAGAATAATCTTACACAAATACAATTCCTGTACTGCTCCTCATTTCAGGTGGTTTGGGCATGTCTCAAAATTATTCAATCAGTTGTAGCACAGTTTTAGAACAGATTTCAAAGAGAGACTTTTCCAAACTAAATTCCTCTTTAGTACCTTAGTAATGATGTTAAAAGCAAGGAAATGTATTAAAGGGAAATAATATAGATGATAAGGGCAGAAATGATAGATGATAAGGGGAAGAGCTGTAGAAGTCTAGAGCTGCCTCTTCCTTCCCACTGATGCATTTGGCTAGGTGGCTATGTGTATTAGTCATGCATCTTTCCATTGTCAATATGGAAGCCTAATTCAAATTTGCTGTATCAAAATAGTAGTTTATCGACTCATGCATTAAAAAAGTCCAGTCAAAGGCTAAGAAAATGTAAGCTACTTTCTAGGTTTCTTCTCTAGCTTCCTCTGTGCTGACCTCACTAACACACTTTATACACATAGTGGTATCCAGAGTAAGCAGTTTCTGTCCCTCAATAATTCTAGAAAATCCCAGGAAAGGGTTCTCATTGACTCAGTCAGTCATATTCCCATCCCTAAACTTGCCAAAATGAATAAAGCTTTATCTAGGTTGGCTTAGGTTATACGGTCTTTGCTGGAGCCTGCAGTAGTGTCAGACTCACTATACTCCATGACTCAGAGTGGTGTGAAGAGATTCTCAAAAGGAAAACCTGAGAGTTGTTAAAAGACTAAGAAATGGAGCTGGATAAGCAAAAATATCATATGCCCTCTATTATGTCCTAATGTTATAGCTTACAATAAAATAGAGGTTTTGCAGGTAGGAACAAGAAGATTGCCTAAGTGGGTGAAAAAGAATCAGGCTGCTGATCTGGAAAAACAAAGTTCCCTGGCAAAATTTGCAAATTAGGACATGATATTAAAAATTATATCAGATAATTTCCTGGAAGAAATATTGGATAAAACAAATAATATTATTCTTAAATGGAGGACAAAGATGATAACCTCATTGGATTTTTCTAATACTCATTTCACAATAACAAGCCTTCAGTAGGTAATAAATATTTTTATTTAATTCCTATAATTTTATACTCAGAGTAAAAGTTAATCTACATGTAATTATATGAGAACTAAATAAGGCAACAGAGTTATTGATAATATGCCTAATCGATAAAACATGCAGGTGTCCTTTCAAGTAGATTAGGAAGTAAATGAGTACATGGTTTCTTCTCAATTTACTGTGCCAACATAATGTTTCTTCCAGGCTTTATATTATTTTTTTTCCATGGAAAAAAAGATTACTGACACTCAAAGGTCTTACCAGGACGTATCCCATGTTTGTAAGTAGGCAGTTATCTAAAACCATCTGCAGAACATGCTTATGACCAGGACTGGATGAGATACATAAGCAAATTTTCCACAGTCACATTTTCTACCCCCAAAATTAACTACTTAAGCAAACAGACAAAGTCAACTGGCTGAGCCATGCTGGATTCTACCCCAGGGAGGGGTTCTCATTGACTCAGTTGGAGCCTGAGTGGAGTCTAGAGTGGAGACTCTGAAGTAAAGCAATAAATAACAGGAAGTTGTCACTTTACCTTTGGTGTTCCAAATTTGGGCCTTGCTACCCTAGACTCAGAAAAAAGAAGATGGAAAAGAGGGCTAAGCACAGAGAAAGTGGGAGCTGGCTACATGGTGGCAGCTGTATAAAAGGAGAGAGGTGGCTAGTCAAAGCGTCCTGTAGTAGACACCATGATGCTCCATCAGAACCTCTTTTAGGAATCAAAGACTTACTCTCCCAGCTGCTAGGAGTGTTGTCAACAGAAAGCACTCAGTGGTCAGCCCTTGTTAAAAATATCCTAGACTAAATAATAGCACCACCTCATCCAATGGCATGCCCTGTCCCTTTTCTGGAGCAACTCACTTCCAATGGCCTAGAAACATAAAAGCTGACCTTTTTTGCCCCGATTTGAAACAACTCCGAAGGGCCATTCCAGGTTCAGAGTTCTCCAGTCATCTGAAGGCTTAGGTGAGATGCATCACAACCTGACTTCTGTCTATGCCTAATCCTGCCTCTTTGTCTACCGTTCCACAGGTTTCAAACTTGAGAGCACCACCAATCCCACATGCTAATCTTTGTCTTAGATTCTGCTTCTGATGATCTCCATCTGCAACAACACCCTGTGGTGGGGTTAGATGAATAATTTTAAGAATAGTGATAATGATTTTTAATTTTAAATGATCACTTTCTCTGGGCTGTAATTTCAATCTATTGTTCCCAATTCTTTAGTGAAAGCATTATACATGGGAGCTCTGTTATTGTTTCATACCATGGAGAATAAAGAGCAGAAGTTCCTCCCCCTATTTAGGCCAAAAAGATGTATCCATTGGTGACCTGAAACTTGGGTTGGGAGAAGTTCAGGAAAAAAAGGTGACAGGCTGTTGACCACTGGTAGAACATAAGTACCATCCTACATTGCCCTCCTGGGGAAAATGCCTAAACTTCCCAAGGTTAGGAAGGATGGAGGACTGAATTACTCCATGTATATATTGAAGAAAACAGTGGCCTTGGGGGAATATAAAGAAGATATTCTTTATAAATGAAAGTGACAATGTATTGATCCTTATAGGTGGGCATACACCAAGTTGATTTTCCAGCCATTCTTCTTTTTAAACTTTTTTTATTGTTGTTCAAGTACAGTTGTCTCCATTTCTCCCCCACTACCCCCACCCCAGCCATCCCCACTTCCCACCCTTGGTCCTACCCCTCTTTGGTGTTGTCCATGTGTCCTTTATAGATGTTTGTATTGTCATTCCAACCTTGCTCAGGAACACAACCTGAGGGCATTATGTGAAAGTTTTTCAGGTTAATGAAACCCAAAACTAGGGTTCCATTAACATTAAATGCTAACCAAGTTGAGTAATAACATTTTGCTCATTTCTAAAGCACAGAAAAAATAATCCCCTAACTGTAGGGTTAGGCTTTAGTGTAGACTTAAAGCCTTCCTGTGTCATGTTTACCTCAGATTCTTCTTTCACTTCAGAAAAAGGTGCTTCTAGACTAAAAATTTTGGGAAAATTAGCTCCAGAGAAGCCCCAGACCTAGACTTTTTTCCATCAACCTCCTCTCCTTTTTTTAAAATTTCAATGTCTTTTTCAGAGCCTTTTATTTATTTATTTTTTTGGAGGGGGAGGGACAGAAACAATCAGTCTGTAACACAGACTATAATCTTGTTTTGTTTTGTTTTGGCTTGGTTTTGTTTTTTTTTATTGTTGTTCAAGTAGAGTTTTCTCCATATTTTCCCCACCACTCCACCCCACCCAGGCATCCCCACCTCCCACCCTCAGTCCTACCCCCCTTTGGCTTTGTCCATGTGTCCTTTAAACATGTTCCTTGATGAGCCTCCCCTCTCCCCCATAAGTGGAACCTATTATACAAAACAAACAAGCAAGCAAAACATAACCAGAGACATTGAAATAAAGAACAAAGTCCTCTCCTGTTGATAGAAATTGAAGATTGGTTTACCTCGAACTGTGTCTACCATTATTCATATCTTAGAACCTTAAAATTTTAGAAAAATAGTATTGATACTAAGAATTTCAGTGAATGCTTGTGCTGAAATATTCTAAGCTCTATTTAAAACCAAATTTGTTCATTTTTGTTTCCTCAAACTTGGCAAAAAGTAAATTCTGGTGGGTATAGGCAGTTTCTGTCTTTGTAACTCTGATAATCCAGGGCTCTTACCTGGTAATTGTGTATGTGAAGTCATAGTCAAGACTGACTTTGAATGTATTGCAGAATAACAAAAGTGTTGCTTAAAATTTTTGTGAGGGAGGCTGGTATAGGCGTGTTATATAGTGTACCATACAAAATTGTTCCCAGAAATTAATTTTAAGTTATACAGTTTCAGCCACTGTTAAAAGTCTCTCCCATTCTGTATTATCCATGCTTTTCTTTCTTTGTTCATCCTTCCATGTCTAACCCTGAGCTAATGGGCTCAGGGTACAACTTCTCCAGTTGAGAAAGCCTCTATATCTGCCACATCCATATTTCAGGGAAAATGCTCCCACTTTCGTCTTCTCTCTCTCTTCTCCTCCAACCTCACAGGCCATTATTTGTTTTACTCTGTCCTCATTCTTTGCTTCCTTGTTCTTCTTCAATATCTTCCCTGCACCCTGGTTGTAAATGAGGTGCAGTGGGGAGCACTGAGAAAAAGTTAGAAAGTGGTCTGACCTAACCTAAGGATGAGGTTCCTGAGATGAGAACTGCCCCACTGTCAAGATGTATCCTCCCTTTGCATGAAGTATTTTTTTAATTAGTATCTTTTTCCCTGGTTGAGTTACATTGCCCAAGTTTTATTTTAGTTAACCTAGCTAAACGTATGCCAGGGGCAGGAGGGGAATAAAACCCATCTCATTAGGTGGATTTTTAAAGGGTTTTAAAGAGTTTTTAGGCCACAGATTTATGAAGTCTGCTACATGATTTATAATACAGTTTCAAGGGGGAAAATACAACCACAGTACAAAAACAACTGATTTACACGCAGGCTTTTGAAATTTAAGCCTGTGAAGTACCTGTAGCTCTAACCAAATATCTGTCATTGCTCAGGAAAACTCACCCATGACTGTGTAGTGTTGATAAAAGTAGTAAACATTTCGGCAGGGGAAGCTGCAGAGTCCTATCAATGAAATGAAGAGGAATGCAGCAAATAATAAGAAAAGCAGTAAATGTGTTTGATTGAGTCATATAGATTGCACAGTGTAGAGACCCATGCCATACATCAAATTAGAAATTGAACTGGTTCTTTCAGTAGAAATAAATCATGGGCTGATGGGCTAATATTCACTGCTCTAAGATACTTACTTTTGAAATACTATGCGAATAGCAGGAAAAATGCTGTTCTAGCTCTGGTTTTATATTTTTATTTATTCTTGGTCTAGAGAAATAGATAGTAGATAGATGGATAGATAGATGATAGATGATGAACAGATAGACAGGCAGACAGACTAACAAACACACATCTTGGTGTTGGTGTGCACAGACTACATCCGGGCTTTGTAAGGCAGCCGGTGGTTTTGTTCTACTCTTGCCTCAAGGCCTTCTGAGCACTTTGTTGCAATCTGGGTCCCAGCTCCTCCTCCCCCAAACCCACTGGTCTAATGCTTTGAACCTAAAGTCAAAAGAGGATTTTATTGAAGTTTTTGTAAGAAGTAGAAGGGAAAGTTCCATTCTCTGTTTTTCTTCCCATTCTGGCTGCTCGTTCAGTTTCTCTTTAACTCCCTACTCCCACTCTGCACAGCTTTGCTTTCGTTTACTTCACCCGTGGAGGCTGCCTCATGCTGCCACAACCACCAATGCTGCCTTTCCACCCAAACTGAGAAATTTATACTCTGTGGTTTTTTCATGTTGCATTCTCAAATATTACTTTGTTTAGCAAAATAAAACAGCATCTGTGGGTGGAATGTAATTGCCACAGAAAGCATGTGGGCTGTAGACAACAGTTCCTGTTAAAATTCAAGTAAAATCCATATAGAAGAACTAACAATAGAAAGTAAGGTGAATTCCATAGCAATTCACCTGGCCAGGTAGGGCATTTTTCAGGAGTCACAGGTTGCTGGGCAACAAAAGCATTAGAAAGGGCTTTCCTGGTACTGCCTTCCAAATGCACCAGGGACAGATAATTATTAGAACTCTTTTAAAGTCTTAGGGAGTGTGGAGTGCCTCGTTTTCCAAATTCTCAGACAAACACGGAGGGATCCTCCGTGGCCTGTTAGGAACCCAGCTGCCAGCCAAGCTCATCTGAGCTCTGCCTACATCCCCTCCCCCACCACTTCTGTGAAAGGCAGGGGTCCCTGGTGCCAAAAAGGCTGAGTACCTCTGCTGTAGAGTGTGCGAGGGTAAAGGTTACTGAGCCTTACTGTGATTTTTAAAAACAAAATAACCTCAGCAAGACTTAACCTTCCGTTTTGACCTCCTGGTTACATTAGGAATTAAAGATGTCATTATTAACCTGTACAAACATCACGGCTGAATGAAAATCATCACAGCCTTCATTTAAGTTTTAAAAAGTAATCTCATTATTTCAATAGTTCTTTGGGTTATGCAGACTGCTCTTCTACACATATGTCTGTTCCTGTTTGCCCTTTCTCCATAATATTTTCACCTTAAAGTTAGGAAAAGAGAGAGTATGTGATCATCTGGGTCTACCTTTGCAATGAATTTTGGCTTTCAAATAGGGGTGTTCTGCATTTGTAGTGCATGAATGTGTTTGTGTCTGAGATAAATAGTAGTAGGTCAGTAGAGAGATAGCTTTCTCAGACATTAAAATGCAGCCTTTATATACAAGATTATTTTCAATTTGTGGGTTTCAGAAAAGATTGAACACATTTTGGCCTAGGAGAAGAAGAAGGACAAGGCATTGTTTCAGCCTTGATTGGGGTTCCGGTGTCTTTGGGCAAGGCTGGAGGGGACTTTTTTTCTGTTCAGTCATGAGCACCATGGCTCAACAGCCCAGAGTGGAAGAATAAACACAGCTAGAAAACAAGTGAATGAAAAAATAACAGCAGGAGTAAAAGTGTGATTTCTTGTTCTCCTTCCTTTTAACATAGCCAGAGGCTAACCAAGCATTCTGCTTCACGTTAAGAAATGCTCCCCAAGGGAAGTGTTTGCCTCCAGCTGTGAAATAGAATTGCGCCTTGGTTTAAACTACTTAGTGCTAGTCAAGAATGATTCACCTTTGCCCAATAGTTTAGTCTTTTTTTTTTCCTGGCATGTGTTGAGCAGTAAACTACACATTTTCATGTAGACTTCAAATAATTTATACTTTGCTTCATTCCTGGGAAATTTGGTAGGAAAAATAAATTTATATGACCATGGAAATGGGTATAAAATGACTCATTGAAACGTGTATGTAAAGAGAAACATGCAACATGTATTAGTGTGCTTCAATCTGCCAAGCAGCAGGGTTCAAGAGGAAAGGATCAATAAATAGTACTCCTTTTTCCTCACAAGTTGAAAAACATTGAGAGATAGGAGTTGGGTGTGTAGATTTAAAAAATTATCACCTTTATTGCTTATAGAGTCTTTGGGAGGATATGGCTTAGTGTGAGGACCAAATGGACTTAAAAGCACTATTTCTTTCCCTACTCCTAGGCCAGTCCTAGCATTCAAGGGAAAAGTGAATCTATAGACCAATTGCTCTTACTCAGATTTCTGCTTCACACTGAAAATGGAGAAAGAGGGAGACTAAGTCCTCATGACACATGGATTTTAATGTATCATCTTCCCCCAACTGAGACACTTAACCCATGTCACCTGTTAACCAGGTACCTCACTCTGCCTTTTGGGAAGGAGTAACTTAGGAGTTGGGGAAAGAGACAGAAATATGTTGCTAGCAGGGGTTTATTACATGGGTTCCAGAAACGTGGGGGAGATGCATTTTGCCAGGGCATTAAACATTAAAAGAAATCTTTAAGTTCCTTTACTTTTTACCAGAACATCTATGGGCCTATTCCTTTTATCTTGAGTAATACAATAATGTCAGAAATTTTAAATTTAAGAGACCAATAGGGATAGATTGTACAATGTGAGGGAAAGGAGAAACTAGCCTTTTTATTAATTGAAGCATCAAAGTGTAAGTACTAGCTGCTGTTTTGTTTTAGTGAGTTTGTTTGATTTTACAAAATAAAATCTTGAGTTTTAAACAAAGGTAATACAGAGCAGTGAGGAGAGTTTGGAAAACCAAGGTCTATTCCAGTCTTTCTTGAAAAGCAGTTCACAGTCCACATCCATCAGAATCACTTAAAAACTCTGTTAAATATATGAAGGACACATGGACAAAGCCAAAGGGGAGTAGGGTCTAGGGTGGGAGGGGGGATGTGTAGGGTGGGAGGAGTGGTGGGGGAAAATGGAGACAACTGTATTTGAACAACACTAAAAAAAATAAAAAAATAAAATTTAATTTAGTTTTTAAAAAGTCTGTTAAAAATTCAAGTTTGGGGGCCTTACCCTACACCAATGAATCAGAATCTCTTGACACATGGATGGAAAAATCTGCATTTAACAACCTCTTTGAGTAATTCAGATGTACCTGAAGATAGGAAATCCTCATCTTCTGGCTATAGGAAAATGTGTATCGGGTACCAGAGCTGTACTTGACCCATCCATGGTCATAACACAAAACTGGCCTTAGTTCTTCTGGGGAGTTAACATCTCCCTCTCTTATATCGGGTAACAAGATGTATTTATTTTAAAAAGTGTAAAATATAAAACCTGAAAGCAGCATATGGTACAATCTGTATATGTGTATAGTAAAGCAAGAGAAAGTAAGAATATGGCAACAGGAATTGGGGTGAAATTGCAAGTCTTGTCTGGTGCGAGTTCACACTTCAAATTCTTTTTATTCACATCCAGAAACTGTGTGTAAACTCATACGTCTCTGGTTATGAACATACGATTTTGATTAAGTTTCAGTGCCACGCAGTCTTCAGTTTGTACAGATTGGCAGAACTGCTGCATGTACTACTTGGAAATCCTTTAAGCAGATTAGAAGCCCCTGGGTCTGCACATTGAAAATGATTTTCCAGAAAGGATTTACAGTAATTAGTGATTAATGGGGTTTCCGGAACAACTGTTTTACAGTCTGAGACAGCTAATCCATAAATGTGTTAATTGTATTAGACTGTGTAAGTAAGAAATAATAAGTCTACTAAGTGGGAAAATTGCTGAACTATTCTAGTTCATTGGGGAAAATGGTGTTGGTGTTTAACTGTCTTTAATACATAATAGAGACAGATTAGTTCCCATATTTGCATCAATGAATTGTGGATAAATATTATTGGTTGTGAATTTTCCCCAATAGGTACATAAATATCTTTATATATTTAAATTCATTTAAGATTTAGAATTATTTTGAGAACAAATTAAAAAAAACAGAAAATGCAAAAAGGCCTATAATCATTACCTCATGGATTAGATTATTTATTATCCCCAGAGATCTAAATAACTCCTCCAGATTCTAGTTGGCAATGCAAAGTGCCATATCATGTGTACTCTGCATCTGTGTGCTTTTTACAATCCAGGATCTTAGAAAGAAATTTTATTAATACAGTGTACTCCAGTATTTTAATACCACTTACACATTCTCCCAAATGATGTAATATTTTTCAGACAGTTTTTAGTAACAGAACTTTATATGTTATTACTCTATATTCTATACCATTTAGGGATGTGAAACCAGTCTTACTAATATTTACCACCTTCCCAGAATTAATCATGATTCCATATATGTCCAAGTTGCTCAACAGATGTTTGTAGAACTGAGTCATATATTCCAAGAGTGTCAGCTGAGAGATTGGCACATGACACTAAAGATACATTTTCCAAAGTGCACACCTCCTTGTAAATTGTAGAAGAGATACTAGTCTCAAAATCATGTCACAGTCAGATACATACTAAAATGTATTAAAATACCATGGAATAGGTCAAGGGGATATAATGGACAACATGGTAATTATAATTAATACTCTATTGCATATTTGAAAGTTGCTAGAAGAGTAGATCTTAAAAGTGCTTATTGCAAGAAAATAAATCATAACTATGCTATAACAGATGTTAACTAGACTTAGTGTGGAGGTAATTTCACAGTATATACAAGTATCAAATCATTAAGTCGTATACCTGAAACTAGTATAGTATTATATGTCAATTTATGCCTCAATAAAAAATAAATGTATTGGAATAGGAATCTAGGAATAGAAAGGGCTCTGGGACTTCTGTTTCTAAGTAAGACAGTGTAATGAGGGCTGACTTATCCTTTTACTCCAAAACAACTAAAAATTGAGGCAAATACATAAAATATCAGGTTTTAGACATTAGACATCAGGTGACACTGAGCAGTGATCACTGAGAGGGGAGGAAAGGATGTGAGCCATGTAATTTCCCTCACTTACTTTCTGGAGAGAGTTTTGAGACTGAATCATGAGCAGGGGAAGCCAAGTGGATCCCAGGAAATTTAGAGTGGAGGAAATGAAGGTGAGATCTGTGGAAGTCAGAATGACTCGAGCTCGAGTTGACAGAATAAAGCATCAGAGGAAAGATCTACATAAACAAAGAGCTCTGAAAATATGCCAAGGGTCCTGAGTACTGACCACATATATGTGTGAGGCAACAACCCAAGGAGAGGGAAACAATCAACTGAAAGTATAAAAAAGAATAATTCCTGAAGCTCACACGAGGCTGAGAGTAATTCATGTTCCCATCAGCAAGAATGGAAAAACTCATAATTCATGGGGAACTGGGGAGAGGGTATTGCCTCAGCAGGGGGCAAACTTAGCCTTATACTAAATGTTACTCATGTCCCACTGAACAAAGTTTCAGATGAATCTTCAAAACATTAGTCACCCTGGCCAGTGTGGCTCACTTGTTTAGAACTTCACCCTGTAACCAAAAGGTTAAAGTTTCAATTCCTGGTCAGTGTACCTACCGAGATTATGGATTCCATCCCTGTCCGGACGTGTATATCCCTGGTCCAGGTGCATATGATCTCTGGTCTGGGGCACGTACAATTATATGGGAGGCAATCAATCGATGCTTCTCTCTTATATATAAATGTTTCTCTTCCTTCCTCTCTCTCTAAAAAGCAATGAAAAAATGTCTTTGGGTGAGAATTAAAAAAAAAAACTTGCTTCCAATTGACATAATAAAGATCCAGAAATAGTTTAAGGCTATATAAAGGAATACAAAAATATCTAACACCCCAAACAAAGACTCAGAAAAATACAACTAGTAACTCAGGGATAAATCAATCAATCAAAACAGATCAAGAAAAAACACAGATAATAAAATTAGGAAAGGAGGTCATTAGAATGGTTATTAATATTATGTTCCATATATTCATGAAGACAAAAAGGTAGCATGTTAACTAGAGGTAGCATGTTAATAATTCAATAACTATTGAATATGCAAAAGAGACCTCAATTATGAATCTGGAGTTAAAAATATAATGTTTAAGATGAAAAACACACTCATAATGGGGTTTATATCAGATAAAGCACTGAGGAAAAAAACAGTGAACTTGAAGACATACTAACTACAGATGAATGATACAAGAATGGCTTTAGACTCCTCACTAGCAATGATGCAAGCCAGAAAAAATGGATAAATGGCTTAAAAGTACAAAAAAGATCCCATCAATTTAGGAATCTATAGCCAGTGAATATATTCTTTGAAAACAAAGGTAAAAATATATATTTTGGGACATGCTAGAGTTGCTATATTTCAATAAAACTGTAATACAAAAAATGTTTCAAGAAATTTTTCAGGCAGAAGGAGAACATTACCAAATATAAATGTAAATATATACACAAAAAATGAAGAACACTAGAAATAGTGAATAAATGTGTTAATGTAAATATACTTTATTCATTTTTAAATCTCTTCAGAATACAACTGACTATTTAAGACAAAATTTATACTATGTATTGTGAGGATTGTAATACATGTACATTAACAAAAGAACAAAGTCTGGAAATAGGAAACAGAATGTTATTAAAGTTTTTGTACTATACATTATGAAGTGTGATCATATTACTTAAAGACAGGCTGTGATAAGTTAAAGATAAACACTATAAACTCTAAAGCTAGTACTACAAACACACAACCATAAATTATAGATAATGAACCAATGGAAGAAATGAAATGACACTATAAAACAAAGGTCAAACTGAAAAGAAGGCAGACAAAAACAACAAAGGGAACAATTAATGGCATGACACTAATAGAAAATAAGCATTGAGGTGATAAATTTAATCCTAACCATATCAATAATCCCATTAAATGTAAATACTCTGAGAAAAGGCAGGGGTAGTCATGTGGGATCAAAAAAGAAAACCCTGAATTCTGCCTACAAAAATATTCACCTTAAACATTAAGATATAAATAGGGTCAATGTAAAAAACTAGAAAAAAGGTAAGACATAAATACTAATCAAAGCATGCTGGAATAACTATATTAATTGTAGACAAAGGACTTTCAGAACAAAACATTTTGCCAGGGTCATTTCATAATGACAAAAGGGTCAACTCACAAGAAGAAACAACAATCCTATTAATCAGCTGAATCCAGCTGACATTTTAGAACACTGCACTCAATAATGGCAGAATACAATTTTATTCAACTGCACATGAAACATTTCTGAAGATAGAATATTTTGAGCTATAAAAATTTCTCAATAAGTTTAAAATTATTCAAATCACATAAAGTGTGTTCATTATAATAATGACATTAAGTTGGAAACCAATAACAAAATATATCACAATGAAATTAACTTAGAAATTAATAATAAAAATATTTGGAAAATTGATAGAACAAGTAAGGTTGTAGAAGACTTGAAGAACATTATCAACCAATTGGGCCTCACTAACATTATTCCTTATTCTATCAATTACTAAGAGAAGAGTGTTCACTACTATTGCCTATTTCCGTATTTATTCTTGAAATTCTATCAGTTTGGGATTTTGAGGATCAGTGATTGGGTGCATAAACATTTAGGATGAAGAACTTTATGCCAATAAATTTAAAGCTTAGATGAAATGGACAAATTCTTTGAAAGACACAAACTTCCAAAGCCCATTTAAGAAGAAATAGATAACATAATAGCTCCTCCCCACCCCCTACCCACCACCTCTGAAAACTGAACTCCAGGCTCAGGTGACTTACTGATAAATTCCATCAAATGTTTAAGGAACAGATAATACCAACCCTACATATATTCTTCCAAAAAATAAAAAATGAAGAAGCAATCCCCAACTTACTTTATTTTGAGGCCAGTGTTATCCTTATATTAAAACTAGACACATATATTACAAAAAAGTGGAGGGGGGGAACCTGCATTCCACATTATATAGATACTAAAATTCTTTAAATTTTTTAAAAATCCTCACTTGATATTATGTTTATTTGTTTATTGATTTTAGAAATGACTGGGAATCAAATTCTATGGGATATCACTATCTAACTGAGCCACCTGGCCAGGGTGATGCTAAAATTCTTAATAAATTTTTAACAAATCAAGTCCACTAATATGTAAAAGTATAATACATCATAAACAAATGGGATTTATTCTAGGAATGCATTTGGATTCATTCAAAATCCAATCAATATAGTTCACCATGTTAACAGACTAAAACAAGAAATCCATATAATATTCTCAATAGACATAGAAAAAGCATCCGATAAAGTAATACTCTATTCTTGATAAAAACTCAGCAAGCTAGGAATAGAAAGAACTTTCCTCATCTTGATAAAGAGCACATAGGAAACAACTATAGCCAACATCATTCTGAATAGGTAAAAGACTGAATGCTTTCCCTTCAAGATCATTAAAAAATGAAAGATGTCTTACCACTTCCATCCAATAAAGTATTAGAGGTTTTATTTAGTACAAAACTCAAGAATATGAAATTAAAGTCATCCAGCTTGGAAAAGAAGGAGAAAAGCTGTCTTTATTTACAGCCAACACATTCATTTATTTAGAAAATCCCAAATGTGTTATCTGCTTCTGAAATGCTCTTGCCCCATTTTATTTCCAAGATTCCACCCTTTCTTTAGACCTACTTGCTAATTTATGCCTACTTGGGCTTAGTTCTCCCTGTCTTGAACTCCCTTAGTACTTGGTAGACTAAGTCATCTACTGAGTTGAGAAAAATCACATTGTTACTTGATCCACCTCCATTGGACCATTAACTCCTTGAGCGTAGAGAATGCATTTTGGTTATGTTTTTCCCTATTACAGAAACCAGTCCAGTGCCCGGCAAGAGAAAAGCTCACTGCTATAGCAATGTAGTTAATCCTGTAGCTCATATGTTTTTAAGTGCAGAGCTCTGCAAGTTCCTCTGCTCACACCCATGCAGCTCTCCTATTTTACACACATTCAGTCTGCAAACTGCAGTTTCCCCTAACTCATCATGTTCTCTGCTAACAATAAAAGCACTTGAGTGCAGTTCTATTGCCACAATATAAAGCTACATATATTTTTAATGATTTTAATTTTCTATTGAAGAGATTTTACTTTCCAATATATATCTTATAGTCTTGACAGAGAAGACAGGAGGGAAAAAAATTAAAAACCCCTGTACATTTTGGCTTTAAGAAGCAACTGCTGGGAAATGTTTCTGAACCACTTAGGCAACCTCAGTCACTTTGACAGTGCTGGCCAAGAAGCAGCATAAGCTTTTCACTTCCTGTTAAACACATAAATATAAACTAGTGGTTTGTGTTCTGCTTTGCTCCTCTCAGGTTCTCAAGCATAGAGTTGCTGTGGTCAGTAGTATGTCTGACTCTCCTTCTGCAGTCGAAGCTCATCTCAGCTATAGCTCTTGCTTAGGGAGACTCCACATCATTTTTTGAGTGATGCAATGCTCACCCCTTCTGGTAGCCCACTCATCATGCTAAAATTTCCTCAGCCTTGGGCGTAACAATCCACTGTGATGTTCTGTTTGTGAACTTTGGAAACTAGGTTTTCATTCCCTTGACTCTATTTCAAGGGACAGCTGCAGAATTAATCATCTAGTTCTATTTAATGCGATTTAAATATTTATGAAGCAATGTGAGTTTTAAATGCTTGCAGTAGTTTTCTTCACTTGTATTTGCTTCTGATTATCTGCCCTGAGGATCATGGGCCTGGGGTCATATACACCTGGGTTCAAGTTCCACTTCCTTAATGCATAGCTGCATGTGGTATTCTTTCACAGCTTCCCTCATCAGTGCATTGTCACAAAGACCTTAGAGTCAGTAAAACATGTATCAAGTTCTGGGTTTGAAATGGAATCTGAAAGGATCATACAGAAAAGACAGAGTTTCATAGTGGAAAGAAAGTTTGATGGGGTGGGGCGGTGGGGTGAGGACATCTGGTTCTACTCTGGCCTTGGGCTTTATTTCATCCTTTTGTAGCTAAAGATGATTTTCCTTGGCTCATCTTTGTATATCTGTCTACACAGCTCTAATAGTCAAGGATGCATTCTCTGGTCCTGCAAAGGTGGGGCAAGAGGTTCCACCCAAACTGCTTGGGTTCAAATCCTCTCCACCCCTCACTAACTGAATGACCTCACATAAATTACTGAATCTTTCCAGACCTCACTCCAGGCTTGTACAATGAAAGACTGGGTTACGTGGTTTCTAAGGCCCTTTACAGCTTCCACTTAAAAAAAAAGGGGGTAATAGTGTAGCAAATGAATAAGTGAAAGCTCTAGAGCCAACCTGCCTAGAATTATAACTATGGTACTTGGCTCCTCATCTGTAAAATAGAAATTGTAATAGTTCCTATCCCATAGAAATTTTTCATGAAAATTATATAAGCCAGTATATATAAAATACCTGCAATACTGCCTGGCATATAATAAGACCTCAGTCGATATTAGTTTTAATTTCTATAAAGTTCCATATCCATGGAGAGGCAGTATGACCTCAAGCATAGAGTCTGAAGGTCAGAGCAGAATCAGAGTACTCTAGACTCCTTTTTAAAAAATCTGGGGTACCATCCATCACTATGTAGTTAAGAAAGATATTTTGTATTTAAGGCCCACTCTCATTAGCCCCCTCCTCCTCTTTCTCTCCCTTCTAAGCCTCTCAGAACCCCCAGCTCACCCTTAAGACACCCAGCTTCCTTTCCACTCTGCCATCAGAGTTTATTTTCTTTCTAACATAATTCCTTATTCTAGAACTTTCTCTACTTACATATATTATAACAATCATTATAAAGATGACAGGGATAATATTCAGGCATGGTAAAATGATGGATGGAAACATCCTGAAATTAAGCACTCCCCTGACAAACTTTCATTCAAGACTTACTTTCAAGACTATAGAATACAAAGGAGGTTTTGAATCCCAGAAGTTAAAGATACATTTTTACCCACTATTTAGTTTTGGTTGTTATGTCCTTTCACTTTAAGGTTTACATTGTTAAAATATTTCTTTCATTAAGTAGTATTATATAAAAGGGAAAAAAACATAGGGTTAGAAAATAGGGTGGTCCCCTACCCCACCCCCAAAAAGAAAAGGCTATTGGTATAAACAAAAAATGTGCCAGGATGAATTATTTTACTTAATAGTCTTTTCTTTGTGGAACACCTACTATATGCTAATCACCTAAACAGATAAGACATAAAGAGAGATAAGAGATGTTCTTCACAGGGGAACATGAAAAAGAATTCATATTATTGAGGAAAACTCAGAACTTCAAAAAATTCCCTTGCCTTTATTTTAGAATTTAGTAATATTTTATTTAAAGTAGGCTATATAATTTTATTTTATTGGTTGGGCCACAAAAGTCTTAACTTAGCCCTGCATGGTGGAGGTATTTAAGAAAAAGGGGGAGCACCTGAGGCTGAGAAGAGAAAAGTACTCACAAAGGAAGTGGTATTAGAGATGTCTTAAATGACAAGTGAGTTAGTCTGCCTAGTAACAGGAAAGGAGAAAACATAGATGATGCAGCTTTGGAAGTCTGAAAGAGTGTGTGGGGCTTGTGCAGTAGCTGCAGTAGTTCAGTGTTGCTGAGCACCTAGTACATGGGGGAGGTGGGAGTAGGCTATAGCCAGATCTCCAAGTCCTCTTGGACTCTGCTAAGATCCAGGTTGTTCTTTAAAGAGAATGCTGTGTCTGATTAAATAGAAAGCAGCTTCAATTCCCAGGAGTTCCAGGAAGATTTGGAGATCTTGACCAAGTTAAGGTTCAGGACCAGGGCTCATCTACATCTTCTCCTCTTCTTTAGCAATATGCTGCCTCATTTGAAGGAGGGTATCATTGGGGTAAACAGCTGGGATCATAATGGGCCAAGATGATTCATGAAGAACATTATCTTATTTATTGCTGGGAACTCATCTTCACACATAGAGAAAGTTAGATTTGTTCGGAATCAAATTAGAAGCCAGTCTTTCCTGCCATAGGCAATTCCCCAAACTTCCCTATTTATTTTCAGATTTTTTTCTGTGAAAATGCTTTTTGCCTATGTAGAGAGTCTGTCCTATTCCAATACTAAAATTAATAATAGCTAGAATATTTCTGGAGGCATATTATTCTCAGGATCACACACCATTATGTCTTCAAGCAATTTTTAATTTGTTTCTCATTGAGCTGTGCTTGCAATAGTGCCTCTCATTGTTTCAAATCTTAATGTTTCAGTGAACACAGTCGCTGAGTCATAGCCTTACTACTGATAACCATATCATGAATCTCAACACAGCTCTTATTCTAAAGTGTTTGGGTAAAAGGCCAAGGCTAAATCTTTCAACTAACTATATTTTTCAAAGAAAAAAGGAAGAGATATTTAAATTTCAGAGAATAAACCAAAAATTAATAAGCTATAAAATATGAACTACTCCTTGACCTTTATCAAGTATGCTATGGAATATATTTACACTGACTAAATCCTCAGAAATAAGAACACAATTATTATTACTGTTGTTTAATAACTGAGATAATAAAGAATAAAATGGCACTAATTCCAATAAACCCACTAAATTACACACAACAATTATTATGTGTTAATATCAGAGAAATGTTTACAAATTAAACTTTTGTTTGTTTTTTCTCCTTACCCTATCATTCACATTAAATGTCTCTTTCTTTCCTCTGCCTTTATTATGGTCTCAAGTTTCTCATCCTTATTTACATTTTTATGTTCCTGAGGGGAACAGGAACTTGTCTATCTGTTTTGGAAAGCTTCCTGGTCTTCCTCCAACGTGCTCCCCATCTCATCCTCCTCACACCATCCCAGCCCTCCTTTTCTGCCTCAGCTAGGTTCTCGGTCCTTTTTAGACCATTTGACCTACCCAGTTACTAATTATCCTTTTTCATTTTTCCTCAGCACCATCTTATTCTCTAATCCCTAGTGGATTTTCTATTAGAATAGAAATAACCCATTTAGAATAACCCATTTCTTCTTATTGTTATATTGATCATTTCCCCATTCAAGTAGTGTCTAAATTCATTCACTCAAATTTTTATTGACTATATTTTCTGGATAGATCCTCTGCTGGATACAGAAGAAATATAGCAACAAATAAGCTAGAGATATTATAATCCATTGTAGGAGAGAGCTGAGACAGTTATTTAGAGACCCAGCTCATAGAGGGCATTGTAAATCATGAGAAAGATAGTAAATATTCTGGGGAGACATCGCAGGGCTTTAAAAAGGAATATAATCCTGGGTGGGTTCTAGAAAGTGGTTAACCTTACAATGTTTTGTGGGTATACATCCATTTCAAGATACATTGAAAGAGAATAAATCCTGAGAGTTTTTTCAAGCAATGAGCCCATGAGTTCTTCATTTTCTTGTCATCAGTTTTCTATGTACCCTTCCCATAACAACCTAAGGTCTCAATGTACATTTTGTTGTCATTTATTTGTATGTTAAAATGGACTGTTAGGAGAATGTTATAATACCTAATTGCCAAGATGAAATAATAGGAATTAGATTTATTTTCCTGCCTGAAAACAACTGAAGTGCTAGGCAAAATATTTTTAAATGATTTTTAAGACATTAGAAATTAGACAATCAAGGCGAGTCAACACTAAGAGACAGAAAACAAATAAGGTGAGCTCTGCCTGCCACCTACTGCTTAGGCAGAGTTTTGGGGCTGTAGTGCAGGGAGGAGAACACAAGTGGAGCCCAGCAGTTCCTATGAATTGAGGGATGGAGATAGGGGTCCAGAAATATCAAAGGCAGCAAAAGTTAATAAAGCAAAGGACCAGATAGAAAAGAGCTGCACAGAGAGAACACTTCAGAGATATGCACAGCATCTCCTCATGTCTTCTGGTCAGCACATCTGTGTGAGGAAACTACTCAAGGCTAGAGAAACAATATCCACCTATCAAAACTGACACAGAAATGACAAAAATTATAGAAATAGATGAGGATATAAGAATAGTTTCTCTAACTATATTTCATATGTCCCAGAAGCTAGAGGAAATTACATACATGTTACACAAAAGCATGGAAAGTATAAAAAGGATGAAAATTGAAATCACAGAGATGAAAAATACAATGTTTGAGATGAAAGCTTCACTGTGTGGAGGTAATTACACATTAGATTTTTCCAGAAAAAAGATTAGTGAACTTGAAGACGTAGCAACAGAAATTATACTAAATAAACAAAGAATGGGGAAAAGACTAAAAAAGAAGAAAACAGTGTCGGTATACTGGGAATACTTCAAGCTGCCCAATCTACATGTATTTGGAATTGTTGAAAAAGAGGATGTGCAGTGGACAAAGAAATAATTGAAACAATTATGGTAAAATAATTTCAAATTTCCTTAAAACTAGTTATAAGGAGAAAGTCTTTTAAACAGAGGGAGACAAACAAAGTATAGGAGGAAAGATTTTTCCTTGAAAAAATATAAGCCATAAGATGGTGGAGAAGCATCTTTAAAGTAGTAAAGAAAAACAAAGAAAAGCTGTAACATAGAATTCTGTACTTACTGAAAATATCTTTCAAAATCAAAGCTGATATGAAGAATTTTTCAGGTATTTGACAGCTGATAGAATTCTACACTAAAAGAGACATTAAAGGAAATTCTTCAGGCACAAGGAAAATAAGGAAATGGTAATAAAATGATGCTAGTAGAAATTTGGATATAAACAAAACAATAAGAACTGCATGAGTAAATATAAAATATGCTTTTATAATTATTTCATACATTTAAAAATACTTAAAATAAAAGTTCTAACACTTAATTACGGGGTTTATAATGTATATAGGAGTAAATTGTATAACAATAATACTGCAAATGCTATGAGAGAAAATACAAAAGGGTGCTGCTGAGGTTCTGTAATTTATGTAGAGTGGTATAACTTTATTCAAAGATTGAATATGATATGTCAAAGGTATATTCTATAAGCCTTAAGACAACTACCAAAATAACATAAAATATTTATAACTAATAAACCGACAAAGGGGATAAAATTAAATTATACAGCATTGATTACTTAATCTAAAAACCAAGGAAGGAAAAGAGAAAAAGTACAGCAAAGAACAGATGGGACAAATAGAAAACAAATAGCAGGAAGGTAGATTTAAACTCAGACATGAGAGTAATCACACTATGTGCCATTGATTGGATAAAAAAGCAAGAACCAAATGTATGCTGCTTATGAGCAACTACTTTAAATATAAAGACACAATTAGGTTAACAGTGAAAATATTAAAGAAAGATATGCCATGCTCACAAGAATCAAAAGAAAGCTGAAATTGAATGTATATATTAATATCAAACAAAGTATATATCAGAGCAAAGAATATTACTGGGATAAAGTTATTTCCTATTGATAATATGGTCATTTCATGAAAATGACATAATGATCCTGAATTTTCATGCATTTAATAACAAATATTCAGAATGCATGACACCAAAACCAAGAGACTACAAATCAACAATTATAGTAAAAAAATTCAATACTCCTCATTAATAAGTTAAAGCATCACTAGGGATATAGAAGACTTAAAGAATACTATCAAGATGAACTAATTGCTCTAAAAAACAGCAAGTGAATACATTATTTTCAAGTACACATAGAACATTTACCAAGATAGACCATATTTTAAACCATAAAACAGGCCCTAATAAATTTGAAAAAGTTTAATGTATACAGTACATGTTCTGTGATCACAGTGGAATTAAATTAAAAAGCAAAAACTGGCATATATCTGGAAAATCCTCCCAAATGTTTGGAAACTAATTGACATTCCTCTAAATAACTCATGAGATGAGAAGACACCAAAAAGCCCTGGCTGGTGGCAGCTCAGTGGATTGAGTGCAGGCCTGCAAACCAAAGGGTCACTGGTTCAATTCCCTGTCAGGGCACAGGCCTGGGTTGAAGACAAGGTCCCCAGCAGGGGGCATGGGAGAGGCAACCACACACTGATGTTTCTCTCCCTCTCTTTCTCCTTCCCTTGTCTTCTCTCTATACAATAAATAAATATTTTTTAAAAAAGGAAAATCAGAAAAATACTTTTAAATAAAGGAAATTAAAACAACATAGAAATTTGTGGATGCAGCTAGAGCAGCACTGAGAGGGAACTTACAGCACAAAACAAGTAAAACCAAAAACTGGTTCTTTAACATCAGTAAAGTTGATCAACATTTAACCATTATGTTGAGGAAAAAAGTAAGAAGACACAAATTATCGATCTCATTAACATTAAATGGTATCAATACAGAGTCTACAGATATTAAAAATAATAAAAGAAAGTAGTGAACAACTTTATGCCAATAAATTTTAAAACAAATGTAATGGATAAGTTTTTCAAAAGACAAAACCTACCCACGCTTGTGTAAGAAGAAATAGATAACTTGAGTAGCCATTTACCTATTGAAACAACTCAATTTAAATTAAAATCTTACTAAAAAGAAAACTTCAGTCTCAGAGAACTTTACTTCAAATTCTAACACAGATTTAAGAGAGAAGTAATATGAATTTTACATAAACTTTTAGAGAATATTGAAGAAGAGGGAACATTTCCCACTGATTTATTACCCTAATACCAAACTAGACAAAGCCATGACAAGAAAAATAATATCTCTTATTAGCAGAAGTGAAAATCTCCAAAATTATTTTAGCCTATCTAATCCTACAATAGATACAAGAAAAGATAATAGAACATGACCAAGTGTGGTTCATCCCAGAAATGCAAGGTTACTTTAACTTTTGAACATTAATCTATGTAGTTCATCACATTAACAGACTAAAAAAGACAAAACTAGTGATCATGTCAATAGATGTAGAAAACACAAAGTCTATTACTGATTTAAAAATAAAACAAAAAACCTCTCATCATATTGGAATAGAAGGAATATTTTTCAAGCAGATAAAGGGCATCTACAAAACAGTCGGTAACTAACATGATACTTAATGGTGAAAGATTGAATGATTTTCACCTAAGACCAAAAACATGCCACACATACACCTGAAAGTAGTACAATATTGAATGTCAGCTGTAGTTGAAAAAAAGAAGAAAAAGAGAGAAACAAAACATGCCACCTATGCAGTTTGTTTGAATCATAACAGAAACTCTGAGCTTCAGAAATTAGAAATTTTTATACTGAAGTAAGCACCATAGCCCATGGGACACTGTCTTGTGGCTGTTCCCCAAGGCTGTTCACTACCCAAACATCCTTAAATAGACCAAAATAAGAGGGTAATCAGTGCCTATGCTCACATAATGTTCAAAAACATGAGAAACCCATAAAGAATTGGCTCCCTTCAAATGACCTCCCCCCCAAAATGAAGCAATGTATTGACTGAATTATGTCCCACTTCCCCAAAACTTCTTATGCTAAAGTCCTACCCCCAGTACCACAGGATGTAATTGCATTTGAAGATAGGGCCTTTATAGAGGTGACTGAGTTAATATGAGCTGTTAGGATAGGCCTACTCCAATATGATTGGCTTTTTAAGAACAGGAGATTAGAATACACAGAAAGACACCAGGGATGCGTGTACACAGAGGGGCAGCCATATGAAGAAGCAGCATGGTGAGGTGGCCATCTCCAAGTCAAGGAGAGATGCTTCAGAAGAACCCAAACCTCTGACACCTTCATGTTGGACAACTAGAACCATGAGAAAATAAATCTCTGCTGTTTAAACCATACAGTCTTTGGTATTTTCTTACTGCAGCCCTAGCAAATGAATACAGGTATCATTATAAACCTGTTAGAATAGATTAAATGAAGGAAAGCAGTTTGGAGTGGAGTCAGCAGCTAATGAAGGAGTAAAAGGGAATTAGAAGAGTTGCTGGATTGATGATGAAATAAGTTGGCTGGCAAAAAAAAATGTCAGGTGACTTTTAGGGCTCTACTGAAGTTAGCTGGAATATTTTGTGGGCAATCAGTATGGTCAATAGATTTTTTGGTTAAAAAATCAAGTTATACTATGAAATACCCAATAAACTGTAAAATTCTCATTGCTTCCATGTTGCCTATGTCCTTCTCTTGTCCAACTGGATGTCAACTGTATCAGACTAACAAATGGTTCAGGAAGAGAATACTAATATACTTCAGCCAAACTGTGTCAAGGCTCACCTATAATAAAAGGGGCTGTTGTGATACAATGTTTTCTGAAATAACTACTAAAATCATCAACACTCAATAACCTGGAGAAAATGCATGTTTGGACTTACCTAGGATCAGGGATTATCAAAGTTGGTATGGCAGAAATTTGAGGGACATTGTTGTGACAGCTAGTGAGTGAAGACTTGCAATGTGAACCACAGAGTCTAGCGTAGGCTGAGGGGAACACTAAGCTAGAAATGACTAAGAGTCAAAAGGTAACTGAAGAGAGCTCTCAGTTTTTGTGGGAGAAGACACAAAGGAAGACAATGGAAGAAGGGTCAGGAAAAGCAGGAGAGAGTTAATATTTATTGCCTATTTATTCTAACATGGTTAATATTATCACTGTTTTTCAGTGGAGGGAATGGAGGTATGGAGAGGTTGGGTAACTTATGCATAATCACAGAGGTATGGGGACAGCATTCAAACTTGGGTCTAGTAGTATAATCCACACATTTTTCAGTACTCTTCATTGGCTGGTAAGTTAAAGAGCAATAAGAGTGAGAAGAGAGGAGAGACAAAAGTCAATGAAGAGATGAAGGTTTAAGTCTTAGGTACTGAAGTTGACACAGTTAGGCCTAAAGATGAGTTTCAACACGTGGCTGTCCATGCCTTTTCTAGAGCCAAGTGGAGGTGAGCTCACAGGAAGAGAAGTGATAAAGAGGCAGAGCTTTGCCCATGTGACATAGCATAGGCCATACATATGGAGATTTCAGGTCAAAGTACACAGAGAGAGAGACAGAGAGATGTTTGAGAAGGATTTATCCCTCAGAGCTGCTGCTTCAAACTAAACAAAATAATTTATATCAAGATTGTATGTTCTACCCTGGCTGGTATGGCTCAGTGGATTGAGCACAGGACTGTGAAGAAGAGAGTCTGGTTCGATTTCCAGTCAGGGCACATGCCTGGGTAGTGGGCCAGGTCCCCAGTAGGGGGCAGGTGAGGGGCAACCATACACTGATGTTTCTCTCCCTCTCTTCTCCCTTCTTCTTTCTCTCCAAAAAAATACATATAAACTCTTTTAAAAAATAGATTGTATGTTCTTTTCCCCCATCTGATTTTTAGGGAAGATTAAAAAAGCAATGTCAGATTTTGAAAAGCTTCCTCTTTGATTAAATTAATAACATGTATGTCAAATGCTTCATTGAGGTTGGTGTGAAATGGTGCATGGTACTAAATAGTACAGGTATTTTTCTAGTCCATTTGACATTTTGATTTTATCTTAAAAGTCATTTAATCTTGGATTTAGTCCTCTTATCCTGACCATAGTCATGATTTTAACTCTGCAATGAGAAGTATTAATTATGAAATATAAGTCAGTTAAGCTGAGGAGCCTCTTGCTTGGTATCAAGGAAAGAATACTACCAGCCCATCTGACAAACCTGCTGTTCCATGTATTGTGCAGGATGGAGAAAGATGTCTTCATCTGCATTAAAGGTGGTGGTGGGTGGAGAGGGTGTATTTCAAGGCACATCTGAGTTTCTGAGCTAAGAACACTGTGCAATATGTTTTCAGATTTCCTCGATCCTTCAAAGGCCCCATTGTTACTGGGTTCCTGAAATGTGGCTGTCATTGAACTCAAGGTATTTGAGAAAAAATGAAAATACAATGACTCATACTGTCTGTGCTGTCTGAGTTACTTAAATTTCACAGTCTATTTATGCTAATAAAAATATCCCTGAAAATCCATTTGCATACCATGCACCCACAAGTCTTTAAAATAGATAGGGAAAAACTGTCTAATAGTTACTATACATAGTACTCTATTATTTAATTATTTAGATGACTGCTATTTAATTGCAATTCAAATGGATCATCTTCTAAAAGTTCAATTTTTAAGATAGAAAAGAACTTTTAGTTTCATGAGGTCCAAAAATAAAATTTATTCAATTATCCTGATAAGTGTCTCATCTACTTTGCTGAGTACCCTCAGCTGACACATAAGGTATATTAGCTATTGTTGTATGCTTTGATTTTTTAAAAATAATATTTAGGGGCTCACTTGTGTGCCAGGTAATTTATATATGCTATCTAATTTTATTCTTTACTTATGGCGTAGGTATTATTATCACCATTTAGAAGATGAAGAAGCTAAAGTCCAGGGGGCTAAGTGACTTGTTCACATGGTCAGTAAGTGGTAGAGCTAGGATTTATGTCTATAACTAAAAATAGCCCAAATTCAAATTCAAACATAAATAGGGCATATTTCCTTTTTTGTACATCTTTTTATAATGACAATATTTAATATACTAACAATTAACATTTATTAAGTACTTGTGAGGTTTCAAGAATTGAATATAAATAATTCAGTATTTACAACAATTTTGTGATATGAATACTGCAGGAGGGAACTATGGCAGAAGAGTTTCATTGGTAGTCAATAATGGAAATGGGTTTGCACCCAGGTGTGGCTCATTTCTCTTAACCACTATGCTACCCTTTCAGTTACAGCCTGACTTTTTTTGAGCCCATTCACATAGATGTGGTTTCTCTGGACCTTAATCAGAGTAAAGCAGACATAAAGTTATTTTCAAGTTCCTCTAGTCAGTTTTTAATGGAAGATTTTGGCTTGACATAGCCAAGGGATCAAGCTATGTCTTAAGAACCCAACTTAGTGTATTATACTCCGTACAGCATCTCTTGTTCCTCCCCTGTAACCATGATCCCAACCAAATCTTGTATATTCTAATGTGGTCTATCTAGATCAACTGTACAAATCAGTGGTCAAGATCAGAGATTCTGAAGCCTCTCTTAGAATTGTGTATAAATGACTTGTTACATAGAAATTGTTCAAATTAAGGCCTAAAATGTAGCAAGTATACAATAAATTTCAGTTATTATTATTCCATAGTATTCTTAAGATGTAGCGTTGTCAAAGAAAAATACAAACAGGGACCTAATACTGCAGTTAAGACCAAGAATTCAACTATATGTTCCATGATCTGAGACATGGGCTTGCTCTTCTCTGGAAAAGAGGAAGCATGTATGGCTCTCTCCCTTGTGCCTATTTTAATTCTGAAACATTATGTTCAAGGTCACAATACCGAACTGCCTTAAAAAAGATTCCCATATTACATTGATACATTAGTTAATTCCTTAACAGAGGCCATGACAGACTTATCTCTGCTCTTTCACAAACAGAAGAACCATGAATTCCACACGTGACATTTTCCCTGTGATGTTTGTAGAAAAGTTTCATTTGGAAGAGAAGTGTCCTTCTGGAGTCAACCCTAATTTTTTGATAGATGCTGATGTGTATCTTATTATGAAGAAACCACAAGGCAGTCATACTCTTCACAGTTGTTCTTATTCATTCTTATTTTGTGTTCGACTAAGGTTTTACATATTATTTTGTCATTAACCCTCGCAGGACCTATAGGTTGATTACTTATAAATTGAATTTTCAGGATCTACTGAGTTAAATATTTTTCAGAAATAGTAATTAGAAGCCCATTCTTCCAAGACAGGACAGAATAAATAAAGGTCAGACTCAAGGTCTTCTCACCTCTAAAGAGAACTGCCTTTTTGGTGAGCTACCTAAACTCAACTGAATATAGTTGTGAGACCTGCTGTGACCTCAGCTGACTGGGCTCTAGGAAAATGAAGACAGCAAAGACAGCAAGAATACTGGGATATATTTACAACACAGGTGGCAAACACAAGGCCTGAGGACCAAATCCGGCCTGATACTTTGTTTTATCTCGCCTGGCACCTTGTTTCTACCTGGAGGTAGTGTTGAGCTCTTGCTTAACTGTTAAGGTATAGTTACATTCACACAGTCCTAAAATTACATTTGGCCTTTTGAAGGCAACTGGGAGGCTGATGTGGCCCCCAGTGAAAATGAGTTTCATACCTGATGCAGACACTGGCCCACAGTGTCTGCAGTGTTATGAATGAGACATGGGACATTCACATGGACTTCCGAGTCCTATTGAGGAAAAAGGATGGCATAGCTACCCTCTCAAGAGAAGGGTGCCTCGGAGTGGCCTGGCAACTCTCTCAAGAGGAGAGCATCCCAATCCTTGCCTTCACTGTTTTTTTATTGGTTTTTAATTTGCACAGGAATACAGGTAAAGCTCATTAATCATTGTTAGGCAGTAAGGATCAAATATTAGATAGCATACAAAGAACTATGAGGGCTTATTCTGAGTCAGGGTTTGTTAGCTAAGGGGTTACAAAACTGCGGGAAATAAACTCATTTCCTGCTCGGACATTTATCATTTAATTGAGAGCATTCTTAGCAAGGCAGATTTCACAGGAGTTTATGTATTCTTTCTCAGGCCTGATTACCCGGGGAATCTGCCCTTTTCAGCACAGGGCTGTACCACCCTCTGTCATTGTTTCAGGATTAAGTCAGGCAGAGGAGGCAAGATAGCCAAGAAATTAGACTTCTCACAGGCAGAATGAGGACTCAGGCTTTGTCAAAGCCAAGGGGTGAGGGTCCATCATCTCCTTTCTCCATAGCCCCCCAAGTCCTTCCTTGGGGCCTCCAATGTGATCATGCCTGTCTTAGGTCATTTCCCCCTTGAGGAATCTTACCCCTCATTGGCTAACTGATCAAGCATTGGGGGCCAGTTATGGAAAAAGGAGCAGAAGCAGTGGTCCTGCCAGGGAGATAAGCTTTGTCTCCTTAGTAGCTTATGGTCCGGAGGTCATTCATTCAGCCTTAGCCATGGGGGGGTTACAGCTTCTGAAACCAAGCAGGGCAGCTCCTAACACACACCCCTGAGTTAGAGGATGCTAACATGGTCATTAACATAGGGTGACCAGGAGTAATTTCCTTTTTAGTGCTTCTGCTATACTATGAAATTGATGGAGTCACTCACACTGTGAAGTGCCATTATCAATACACAAGGCAGTCCAATATGGAGATGGCCATGAAACAGAAGGACAGATAGTAGGAGCTAGGTGAGATAGCAGGAAGTCAGGTAAGTGGCACTCATAGTCACTGGCTATTAAAAAGAACCACCATCAGGAATCAGAGACAGGATTCAGGCTTCTTCTACTGAACACCCCAACCATAGAGGGGTAGGTATTAAGCAGATCAGATACTAGCCAGAGAGATTGGGTAGGGCTCTGGATCCAATAAAAATTTTGAATCCTGAAAAGAAATTCAGGGCACAGAAACTAGGTGAAAAAACACATGGCGAGCCCTGGCTGGTGTAGCTCAGTGGATTGAGCGCGGGCTGGGAACCAAAGTGTCGCAGGTTCGATTCCCAACCAGGGTACATGACTGGGTTGCAGGCCATAACCCCCAGCAACCGCACATTGATGTTTCTCTCTCTCTCTATCTCCCTCCCTTCCCTTTCTAAAAATAAATAAATAAAATCTTAAAAAAAAAACACATGGCATATCCCGTGGTGCCTGATTCTCAGCCTGCTGAGGGTGGGATGCAGCAAGACCAAAGCTGAATCACACCAGTTAGTAGTTTGAACCCAGTAATTACACCAAATTTCAAACTTTAATGTATGTATTAGTCACCTGGTGATCTTGTTAAAATGCAGGTTTTTATTCTGGAGATATGTGGGGATGGATTCAAGATGTGCATTTCCAACAAACTGCCAAATGATGCTGATACTAATAGTCTGAGGACTGCACTTTGAGCAGACAGGTACAGCTTGTCTTGTTCAGGATTCACAAAAGAATAAGGGTGAGGGTTAGGGGTGAGAGAGATGAATGCGAATTAAAGAAATCAGTGCTTAGAGTTTAGAAAAGCTGCAGAACAGAAAAAAAAAAACAGAAAATGACTTATATATAGTCAGTGACTGTGGAGTTAGTAGAACCCAAGGGCATACGGAGTCCCAGGAAGACTGTGGGTTCAAGTGCCCTAGTTACAGGCATTCTCTGATCCCTTTGGGCAATGATGGTATTGAGTGAAAGGGGCAGTAGCAGCCTGCTTTTCTTGGACTCCTGGTACAGCATATTTGCTCTGAGGTGATAAATTCTCCACTGTGGCAGAAGCTGTGACAAAGGGTAATATTAGCAGTTCATTTTCTGACAAGTTTTTCATTCTGTTCCTCTCTCAGTTATGACAGTCTCCCTTTCCTGAAAGTATAGCCAACTAACATCTTTAGAGGTAAACCTTGTTCTTTTATTGCAGTAAACTATCTTAAGCTCAGAAAAAGAAAAAGTTCTCCTACCTGCAAAAACCAGTAACCTGTATCATTGCTACAAAAGGAAACTGAGTTCAGAATGGTAAAATCTATAATTTCAATGACAGTCTCCTCTTTTTTCCTAGAAATATCAGTTTTTGCCATGTTAGACAACTCTCTACATTCTGCCCAAACATGCCAGAAGGGTCTCAGTGTCAAGCTGCTACCAACCTAAGTAAAACAATAGCCTAAGAATGAAAACAAATTTTAAAAGTGATGAAATTAAAATTCATGCTCTGAAACTGGGCACAGCCCAAGTGGTTTTACTGCAGCAAAGCTGAGGTCTAAGCCAGAGCTCGAAATTTCTGATTCTAGCTTAGGTCCTTTGAGTATTAATAGGTGTTATTCTCAAAAACTAGATGTTTGGTCACTCCCAGAAAATTTCCAGTTACAAAGCCTAATATTAGGCTCTAGGAATCTTTGTGCTCCCAGCTACCACAGAGGATATTTATAAGAACAATCTACACACTTTACACGTCAGTTTATAGCATGCTTCATCTCCTACTATCTCCAAAAATGACAACTTGATTATAATGTAATTATCTTTTGTCATGAAGCTAGTGCATAATTTTATTTCCAGATGGGTTTATGCTGCTTATATTTAAACTCATTACTGGAAAAGCAGTCATGGGGCAAAATATAAATAAATAACCTAAAGGCAACCCATTTACATTTCTTTAAAGCGGAGTCTTATAAGGTGATGATTGCAGGGACAGCATCCCCCGTCTGTCTTAGGTCACACATATCCCACTGTTTGAAAGATAAATATCTCTGTTTTAAGAGGACAGAAGCAATTCTGAGTCAGTGGAGATGTTTCTATGGAAATGAAAAAATATGCAAATACTGCTATAAAGACTGAAAGAGCATGAGAGCATCACTGCAACAGATAATTTGTCCTGGGGGGAGACCACATCACACAGAAAGGAGACAGAGAAGCCAGCACCAGGGTCCACTGGAAAGCATGCAGCTCACACACATGTTATATAGATGAACAGATAATATAATCATAGTCATCCCACAAATAAATTCTTTCTGCTGTAAAGGGATGGTTTATTTCTTATTCTGTGCCTACAAAGGTCTTTGGTAGATTTACTACTTTGATTCCCAGTTTTGCTAAAAGTGATAGTACCTATTTAAACTTTAATCTCTGAAATACTCCATAATTTGATTTATCAAATGATACATTAAGAGAGTCTAGTTAGGTGCCCCCATACCACCCATGCTATTACATGACTTAGGGCGTATGCTTGATACAGCTGACTTATTCATTTATCATGCAACTTTTAAACCATGTGCCAGGCACTGTAATGAAAACAATGCAATCAAGGTTATTGAAAAAATGCATGAAGTATCCAATGAGAATTTTATGCAAAAACATTTTAACTTTGGATAATGCCTCATGGTGAGGGTGGTGTTTGACTGTAGTCTTAAAGGAATCAGCTATGTGGATACAGCTGGGTCTGGAAAGAAGGAGAAGTGCATACTAGGAGAGATGCTGCTGTGTATATCTGTGTATGAGAGGAGATTAAAAAAACCCTGGAATTATCTTGTGGAAGGCAGGCCCCTTGTAGTACAGGCTTCCTCCGCTAAGTGAGTGTTCTAGGAACCCATCTGTATCACTGTACTAGCTGGCACTGTTGTGAGAGGCTGCCTTTGGCTTCAATGAATTTTTTTCTGAAGATTCAGCATGTTTGCCCATTTCATGATGGGTGGTTTATGAGCACACCTGCCCACAATGAGCTGAGTGTTCAGCAGGTTCTACCCTCCCTATTCACCCAGTCTCACCCTGAGTGAGATTTTTTGTTTCCATGGATGAAAAAAGTCCTCAAAGGGAAACATTTTGCTGATACAGAAGAGGTTAAACAAACAAACAAACAACAACAACAAACTGCAGAAGCACTAAAAGGCATCAAAATAGATGAGTTCAAAAACTGTTTTGTGCAGTAGAAAAAAAACATCTTGATACATGCATTGCATCAAATGGAGAGTACTTTGAAGGTGACTGAAGTTTAAGCATGTAAGAATAAATATGCAACTTTTTATAAATAAATTCCAAGTTTCCTTTTTGGTTTCCCCTCATACACTTACCCCTTGAGGTGCAGACATATGCTACCAAAAGAGACTCACTTTAGCTGTGAGGACACACATAGGCTATAAGTGAAGAGGAGGAAAAGTTCATGCAAATAGAAACCAAAATAGAAAGAGTAGCTAAATTTAAAAGGACAAAGTAGATTTTCAGTAAAAATTTGTCACAAGACAAAAAAAGGTTACTATATAATGATCAAGTGGTCAACTGATTGAGAGAATATAGCAATTGTAAATATTAATGAATTCAACATTAGAACATCTAAATATAAAAGCAAAGAATAACAGAACTGAAGAGAAAACTAGAAATCAATATGATGATAGTAGGGGACTTCAATATTCCACTGTCAACAGTGGATAGATTATCCAAACAGAAAATCAATAAGGAACAGTGGACTTGAACAATACTATAAACCAAATTGACCTAACAGACATATGCAGAATATTTCTATCCAACAGCAGCAGAGTACACATTCTTTTAAAACACACATGGAACATTCTCTAGGACAGATCACATGTTAGGCCACAAAACAAACCTATAAAAATTTTAAAAGATTGAAATCACATCAAGTATTTTTTTTCCATCACAATGATATGACAGTAGAAATCCCTAACATGAGAAAATTGGAAAATTCACAAATATGTGGAAATTTAACATACTCCTGAACAACCTATAAGTCAAAGAAGAAATCAAAACAGAAATCTAAAAGTATCTTGAGAAAACCAAAATGGCAACACCACATACCAAAATGCATGGGATGTAGGAAAAGCAGTTTTAAGAGGGAAGTTTGTGGTGATAAATACCTATGTTAAGGAAAAGTAAAGACTTCGATTAACAACCTGACTTTATACCTCAAAGAATTAGAAAAAAGAACAAACTAAGGAGAAATAAGCAGAAGGAAAAAATGGTGAAGATTTGAATATAATGAAATAGAGACAAAAAACAATAGAAAAAAGAACAATGGACTTGAGTTAAGTTCTTGAAAAAATAAACTTGACAAACTCTCAGACCAAGTTAGAAAAAAGAGAGAAGAGTCAATTAAAGAAAACTGTAACTGGAAGAAGGGCCATTACGACTGATACCATAGAAATACTAAGGATCATAAGAGACTACTTTGAACAATTACAAGAAATTGAATAACTTACAAGAAATGGATAAATTCTTATAAACACATGATCTATCAAGACTAAATCATGAATAAACATAAAAATCTGAACACACTAATTATGACTAAGGAGATTGAAGCAGTAATCCAAACTTCCCATCTAAGAAAAGCCCAGCACTTTTGAATTCTACCAAATATTTAAAGAATTAATAACATCCTTCATAATCTCTTCCAAAAAACTGAAGAGATAATCCTGCTAAACTCATTTTACAAGGCCACCATTACCCTGATACCAAAGTTAGGCAAGAACACTAAAGAAAAAAAAAAAGCCATCACAGGCCAATACCCCTAAAAATATTGATGCAAATATCTGCAACAAAATACTAGCACACTAATTCAACAGCATATTAAAAAATAATCAGATGGGATTTACCACTGGGAAGCAAGGATAGTACAGCATTTGCAGATTAACCAGATTAATACAATGGATAAAAAAATCACATAATAATACAAATAGATACAGAGAAAGCATTTGACAGATTTTAATATGTGCTCATGATAAAAATTCTCAGTAAATTAGGTATAGAAAAAAATGAACCTCAAAATAATAAAGATCATATATGGCAATCTCACAGCCAACATATTCAGTGGTAAAAAGCTGAAATCTTTTCCTCTAAGATCAGGAACAGGATAGGGGTTTCCACTCTTGCTACTTTCACTCAACATAGTACTAGGAGTCCTAGCCAAAGCAATTAGACAGTAAAACAAAGTAAAAGACATCCAAATTAGAAAGTAAGAAGTAAAATTGTCTCTGTTGACAGATGACATGATCTCATATATAGAAAACCTTAAAGACTTCACATTAAAAAAACTGTTAGAATTTAAAAATCCAGTAGTTTCAGGATACAAAATCAACATAAAAATCAGTGTGTTTATATATACTAACAACAAATGATTGGAAAGAGAAATTAAGAAAGCAATCTCATTTACAGTAGCATCAAAAATAATAAAGCACTTAGGAATAAGTTAAACCAAGGAGGTGAAAGGCCTGTAGAGTGAAAACAATAACACACTGATGGAAGGAATTAAAGAGAACACAAATAAGTGGAAAACTAATCTGTGTTTATGGATTGAAAGAATTACTATTATGAAAGAAGATGGCAGCATGGTAGGAGGGAGCACATTTGCCTTCTCTCTATGCATGGGAGAGAAACTGGCTGATCTCCGGAGGAACAGAGCAAGGGGCTAACAATATTGCAACATTTATGAAAACAGGACATCAAAAATTATAGCGGACATTGAAAAACCAGGTGGTAAGGAGACTGCTTCAGGATAATAAGGGCCGAGGGATCAGCACAGGGACCAGGGAGGTTGCAGCCCCCAAGCCCCGGGCCCCTGGGTCTGCCTAAGGGCACCTGGGAGACAGCGGAGTCAACCGCTCCCTGCTCCCTCCCTGGACAAACAAAGATTGAGCACAGGGGAGGCCTTGTTGTGTGAAGGCACAGAGAGGGGAGTTGGACTGAGACAGTCACACAGGGGCTGCAAGCACCCATACATAGCCCTGGGAAGAGTGAGTGCCCCAGCCTGCACGACCAAGGGCAGCCTGGCTGTGTGCCTGTGCCCCCTACCCAGTGAGAGTGTCATTTTGTGGAAGATCCAGACCCCACAGTCCTGAACAAGGAAAGGGCAAGGGCCTTTGCCAGATTCTGGAACTTGCGGTGGTGAATTTGGGGAAGTGCATGCCCCCTCAGGACTCCTGGATCTCACATGGTGAACCCGGAAAAGATACAGGAGCTTCTCGGGTTCCTGGAACCCAGGGCAGGAAAATTGGTGGAAGTGTGTGCCCCTTCATGATCCTCAGAGCTTACACTGTGAACCCAGGAAAGATGCAGGCGCTTCATGGGAACCTAGAGCCCACAGCGGTGAAATTGGGGGAAGTATGCACCCTCTCTCAATCCTGGGAGCTTACATTGTGAACCCCAAAAAGACATGGGCGCACTGTGGGACCCCGGAGCCTGGGACAGTGGTGAGCTCTGGAGAGTGTGCTTGGGAGCACCCAGGGCCTTGCAGAGAGACACCAGGCCAGCTCTGGGGAGAGCACGTGGCTACCCTTGGGGACAGTATGCAAGAGACTGACTGAGTTCTGACTGGGAAGAGTGAAAAGCATTCCAATTGCCCCTCAGCTTGCTGAAGCCAACAAGACCAGAAAAACTGCTTTGGCCAGTTAAAAACAAACAAGGTTTGTTTGTTTGTTTGTTTTGTTTTATTTGCTGCTGTTGTTTGGTTTTATCTTTTTAAAGTAACTTTTTATTTTTTAATTCTTATTATTTTTATATCTCTCAATTCCTTATGTTTCTCTTCCTTTCATCCTAGTGTTATTCCTTCCTTTCCAAATTTATCTCTCCTGCACTCCATCCTCTGCTTTTTTCCCCCCTTTTTGAGCCTGCAAGTTACTGCAAATTTTGTATTATCTTTTTCTCATTATTCTTACATTTTTTAATTTTAATAGTATTTTGGTATTTATTGTTTTTCTGTATAGTCTTCTTTGCTTGGCTGGTTATACTGTATCATTTGATAGGTTTCCACTGTTAGCTCATCCATAGTGTATTGTCAACTTACTGTCCTTCATTTGTGTTCCAATAGTACACTACTCAAGGTTCTATACTCCTTATTCTTGTTATCTAGATCTCATAGATTCTGCTATATGATTGTTGCTCTAATATTACTGTAAATAAGACCTATTTCATACAATTGTAAATACTATACAACACCCCTCCCAGATCTCAGCCCACTTCTTCATTTCCCAAACTCTATTATTGTAGTGGTTAATTCTATTTACTTACACACTACTTCTATTCACTATTCTTTACTCTTACCTTACTTCAGAATCTGACCTCACACAGCCTCACTGCTTTCTAGATCCAACTCAATCCTTTCTTCCCCAATAAGAGTCTTATCTTCTTTCCATCCTTTCTAAAACATGGCTAGTGGGGTGGAAGATCACAGTTAACACTATACATAGCCCAAGGATCCCCTATCTCTTTTCTGCTGGCTGCTACTATAAATATCATTGAATACTCTCTTGCTGTCTTAAACAATATTACCTTACTTCTCTAATTGATCACAAAAAAGAGTAGGGGGAAGCTGTGAACACCAGGATACCTGAAGGAGACTGCACCACTGAATCTCACAGGTATTCTACCACAGAGGTTCACACCATAAGCACAGGGAACCAGAACAGATCAATTTAAGAAACAGAGGCTAACAAGAAGAGTCTCACAAACAATGAGAAAACAAAGAAACAATCCCCAGATGAAGGGAAAGGAGGAAGCCTCAGAAAGAATGCTAAATGAAATAGAGGCGACTCAACTATCAGATATTGAGTTCAAAACAATGATTATCAGGAAGCTCAATGAGCTCACTATGAGCTACCAGAAACTACAGGGGAGCTACAATGAACTCACTGCAAACTATATCAACATGAAAAAGAAAATAGAAACTATCAACAAGGGCCAAGAGGAAATGGAGAATACAATTTCTGAATTAAAGAACACAGTAGAAGGAATGAAAAGCAGGATCGATGAAGCAGAAGATCGGATCAGTGAGTTGGAGGACAAAGTAGAAAAGAATACCCAGAAAGAGCAAGAAAAGGAAAAGAGGCTCAGAAAGAATGAAGAGGGATTAAGAAAAATGCAAGACAATATGAAACATAATAATATCCATATAATAAGGATACCAGAAGAAGAAGAAGAACAAGGGGTAGAAAACCTATTTGAAAAAGTAATGATGGGAAACTTCCCTAATTTGGTGAGAGAAAAAGTCACACAAATCCAGGAAACACAGAGAGTCCCACTCAACAGGAACCCAAAGAGGCCCACCTCAAGACACATTATAATTAAAATGGCAAAATTTCAAGACAAAGAGAGAATTTTAAAGGCAGCAAGGGAGAAACAGCAAGTAACATACAAGGGAACCCCGATAAGGCTAGCGCTGACTTCTCAATGAAAACACTCCGAGCCAGAAGAGAACGTCAAGAAATATTCCAAGTAATGAGAACCAGAGGTCTGCAACCAAGGCTACTTTACCCAGAAAGGCTCTCAATCAAGATAGAAGGCCAAATAAGAAGCCTCCCAGACAAAAGAAGTCTAAAAGAATACAGCTCCACCAAACCAGCTCTGCAAGAGATGCTAAAGGGACTGCTTTAAGGAAAGGAAGGAAAAGAGAGAGAGAGAGAGAGAGTGAGAGAGAGAGAGAGAGAGAGAGAGAGAGAGAGAGAGAGAGAGAGAGGGAACACAGGTATAAATGGCAATGAATAAGTACCTATCAATAATAACCTTAAATATAAATGGATTAAATGTTTCAATCAAAAGACACAGAATAGCTGAATGGATAAGAAAACCTGACCCAAAATCATATGCTGCTTACAAGAGACCCACCTCAGGATAAACGACCTACACAGGCTGAAAGTGAAGAGCTGGAAACAAATTTGCCAAGCAAATGGACAGAAAAAAAAAAGCTGGGGTAGCAATACTGATATCAGACAAAATAGACTTCCAAAAAAGGGCCATAAAGAGAGACCCAGAAGGTCACTTCATAATACTCAAGGGAAGAATTCACCAAGAAGACATCAACATTGTAAATATATATGCACCTAATATAGGAGCACCCAAATATATAAAGAAAATCTTAGAGGACTTCAAGAAAGATACTGACAGCAACACAATTATAGTGGGGGATTTTAACACCCCACTGTCAAAAATGGACAGATCTTCCAAACAAAATATCAACAAGGATATTTAGGCATTGAACAAAGCCCTAGATGAAATGGACTTAATGAAAATATACAGAGGCATCCATCCCAAAGAAGATAAATACACATTCTTTTCAAATATACATGGAACATTTTCAAAGATAGACCACATGATAGGTCACAAAGCAAGCCTCAACAGTTTCAAGAAAATTGAAATCATACCAAGCATTTTCTCAGATCACAAGGGACTGAAACTAGAAACCAACCCCAAGGAAAAAAACCCCAGACACTCAAAACCATGGAGATTAAATAGCATGCTATTAAACAATGAATGGGTCAAGAATGAAATTAGGGAAGAAATTAAAAGGTTTCTGTAAACAAGTGAAAATGAACTCACAATAACCCAAAACTTGTGGGACTTAGTGAAGGCAGTCCTGAGAGGGAAGTTGATAGTTATACAGGCATACCTAAAAAAGATAGAAATATTTCAAACAAACAACCTAACTCTACGTGTACAAAAACTCAAGGAACAACAAAAAAACAGCCCAGAGTAAGTAGAAGGAAGGAAATAACCAAGATCAGAGCAGAATTAAATGACATAGAGACTAAAAGCACAATTCTAAGCATCAACGAATCCAGGAGCTGGTTCTTTGAAAAGGTAAAAAAATTGACAAGCCTTTAAGCAGACTCATCAAGAAAAAAAGAGACAAGACCCAAATAAACACAATCAGAAATGAAAGAGGAGAGATTACAACTGACACCACAGAAAATACAAAGGATTGTAAGAAATTACTACAAAGAACTGTATGCCAAGAAATTTGAAAACCTAGGTGAAATGGACAAATTTCTAGAAAATATAATCTTTCAAAATTCAATGAAAAAGAAGCAGAAAGCCTGAACAGACCAATAACAGCAAAAGAAATTGAAGCAGTAATAAAAAAAACTCCTGACAGACAAAAGCCCTGGACCAGAGGGTTTCACAGGAGAATTCTACAATGCATTTAAGGAAGAGCAAACTTCTATTCTTCACAGATTATTCCAAAAAATCCAAAAAGATGGAAGACTCCCAAACTCTTTTTTTTTTAGGATGATGAAGCCAACATCATCCTAATTCCAAAACCAGATAAAGACACAACAAAGAAAGAAAACTTCAGGCCAATATCGTTGATGAACATTGATTCTAAAATCCTCAACAAAATACTGGCAAACCGCATGCAACAATACATTAAAAAGATCATACACCATGACCAAGTAGGATTCATCCCAGGGATGCAAGGATGATACAATATTCGCAAATCAGTAAATAGAATACATCACATAAACAAAAGCAAAGACAAAAACCACATGATCATATCAATTGATGAAGAAAAAGCATTTGATAAGGTACAACACCCACTTATGATAAAAACACTCTGCAAAGTGGGACTAGAGGGAGCATTCCTCAACATAATAAAGGCCATATATAAGAGACCTACAACCAACATCATACTCAATGGGCAAACATTAAAATCTTTTCCACTAAGATCAGGAACAAGACAAGACTGTCCACTTTTACCACTTCTATTCAATATAGTACTGGAAGTTTTAGCCATAGTGATCAGACAAGAAAAAGAAATAAAAGGCATCCAAATCGGAAAGGAGGAAACAAAACTGTCACTGTTTGCACATGACATGATAGTGTACATAGAAAATCCTATAGACTCCACAAAAAAACTGCTTGACCTAATAAATGAATTTGGCAAAATAGGGGGATACAAAGTCAATCTCCAGAAATCAAAGGCGTTTCTGTACACCAACAATGAAACAGCAGAAGCAGAAATCAAGAAAAAAATCCCATTTGAAATAGCAAAAAGAAAAATAAAATACGTAGGAATAAACCTAACCAAAGAGATAAAAGACCTGTATTCAGAAAACTACATAACACTGAGGAAAGAAATCAAGGAAGATACAAACAAATGGAAACATATACCGTGTTCATGGATTGGAAGAATGAACATCATCAAAATGTCCATACTACCCAAAGCAATTTACACATTCAATGCAATACCTATTAAAGTACCAATGGCTGATTTCACAAACATAAAACAAACACTTCAAAAATTTACGTGGAACCGTAAACGACCCGGAATAGCTGCTGCAATTTTGAGAAAGAAGAGTAAAGTAGGAGGGATCACAATACCTGGTACTAAACTATATTACAAGGCCATTGTAATCAAAACAACCTGGTACTGACATAAAAACAGGCACATGGACAAATGGAACAGAGAGCTCAGAAATAAACCCAAGTCTCTATGGTCAACTAATATTTGATAAAGAAGGCAGCAACATAAAATGGAGTAAAAATAGCATCTTCAACAAATGGTGTTGAGAGAACTGGACAGCCACGTGCAAAAAATGAAACTCAAGCACCAACTTACACCTTACACAAAAAGAAATTCAAGGTGGATAAAAAACTTAAATATAAACTGTGACACCATTAAAGTCATAGAGGAGAATGTAGGTAGGAAAATCTCAGATATTTCACACAGAAACTTTTTCACTGACGTGTCCCCTGGAGCAAGGGACATAAAGGAAAGAATAAACAAATGGGACCTCATCAACATAAAAAGCTTCTGCACGGCTAAAGAAAACAGTATCAAAATAAAAAGAGAACCAAATGTATGGGAAGACATATTTGCCAATGATATCTCAGACAAGGGTTTAATCTCCAAAATATATAAAGAACTTACATGACTCCACTCTAAGAAGACAAGCAACACAATTAGAAATGGACAAAGGACTTGAACTGACAGTTCTCCAAGGAAGACATATAGAGGATCCAAAGACACATGAAACAATGTTCAATATCGCTAGCTATCAGAGTGATGCAAATTAAAACTACAATGAGATACCACTTCACACCAGTCAGAATGGCCACCATAAACAAAGCAACAAACAACAAGTGTTGGAGAGGTTGTGGATAAAAGGGGACCCTAGTGCAGTGTTGGTGGGACTGCAGACTGGTACAACCACTATGGAAAACAGTATGGAATTTCCTCAGATAACTAAAAATGGATCTGCCTTTTGACCCTGCAATTTCACTGCTGGGGTAATATCCTAAGAACCCTAAAACATCAATACAAAAGAACCTTTGCACTCCAATGTTCATAGCAGCACAATTTACAATAGCTAAGTGCTGGAAGCAACCTAGATGCCCATCAGTAAATGAATGGATCAAAAAACCATGGTAAATTTACACAATGGAATTCTATGCAGCAGAAAGAAAGAAGGAGCTCCTACCCTTTGCAACAGCATGAATGGAGGTGGAAAGCATTATGCTAAGCGAAATAAGCCAGGAATTGAAAGACAAATACCATATGGTCTCACCTTTAACAGGAATCTAAACAACAAAACAAAGAAACAAGCAAACTATAGTCAAAGACACTGAAATAGAGGACAGGCTGAGAGTGACCAGAGGGGAGAAAAGAGGGAATTTCAGGGGAGAAAGGGAAAGGTTTACAGGGATGAATATGAAGGACACATGGACAAAAACTAGGGGGAGGGTGGTAATGGGAGGGAGGTGAGGAGGGATGGGTGGGTGGGCTGGAATGGCAGTAAAAGGCAGAAAACTGTACTTGAACAATGATTAAAATAAAAAAAGTAAAAAAGAAAGAATTTGCATTATTAAAATGTTCATCCTACTATAAGCAATCTTTTGCTGAAATTCAATTCCTACTAAATCTAAAAATCATTTTTCACAGAAATATAAAAAATATTTAAAAAACAATATGAAACTGTGTTAAGTTTTTGAAAAAATAAACTTGACAAACTCTCAGACTAAGAAAAAAGAGAGAAGAGTCAAATAAAAAAATTATAGATGAAAGAAAGGCCATTACAACTGATACCATAGAAATATTAAGAATCATAAGAAACTACTATGAACAATTGTAAGAAATTGAATAACTTACAAGAAATGGATAAATTTTAAATTGTGTGTCACTTAGAAATACAAAAGTCCCTGAATAGCCAAAGTACTTGACAAAGGAGAACCAAGCTAGAGGCATCGTGTTTCTTGATGTCAAATTTGTTATAAATCTATAGCACTGGCATAAGCAGACACACAGATCTGTGGAAGAGGAGAGAGAGCCCAGAAATAAATCCATGTGTATATGGTCAATTAATCTTCATCCAAGGTGCTAAGAATACATAATGGGGAAAGGATAGTTTTTTTTTAATAATTGATGTTTTGAGAAATGAATATTGTTCATTTGAATTGGATCCTAGTCTTACATCACACACAAATATCAACTCAAAATGTATTAGATTTGAAACCATAAAATTTCTGAAAGTAAACAAAGAGGAAAATCTGGTCATTGGTCTTGACAATGATTTCTTGGATATGGCACCAAAATCACAGGCAACAGAAGGAAAAATAAATAAGTGGGATTACATCAAACTAAAAAGCTTCTGCACAACAATGAAATAACAAAGAAAATAAAAAAGAATCCTATGAAATGAGAGAAAATATTTACAAACCATATATATGATAAAGGGTTAATAACCAAAATAGACAAGAACCTTACAACTCAATAGACTAGAAAGAAAAAAAACTGATTAAAAAGTAGGAAAACACCCTGAAAAATTTTCCAAAGAATTAATATAAATGCCCTTTTATATATGAAAAAGTTTCTTAACATCACTTATCATCAGGGAAATGCAAACCAAAACCACAATGAGATCTCACCTTGCATTTGTCAGCATAATCATGTATGTATAATCATCTTATATATTATATCATACATCATATAATATATAACATCACATGACATATAAGATACGATGTCACATGACACATCATACGGCACATTTTATACACCACACACCATCATATATGTCATGATATGTATGCCATGATATGTTATATATAACATACAATATTATATAATATGTGGTATATATCATATATATATATAATAATTTGAATTGGCAAGGATGTGAAGAAGAGAGAACCTGTTACACTGTTGGAGGAAATAAAAATAGGTACAGCCATTATTAAAAAAAGTATAGTTGTTCCTCAAACATAAAAAATAGTACTACCATATGACCCAGGAATCCCACCCCTGGGTATATATCCAAAGAAACTGAAATCAGGATTTTGAAGAGATACCTGTACCGTCATGTTGACTGCTGCATTATTCACAGTAGCCAGTATGGGAATAATGCAAGTGTCTATCACTGGATGATTGGATAAAGGACATGTGGTATACATAAACAACAAAATATCATTTAGCCATAAAATAGAGGGAATTCCTATAATCTGCAACAACATGGATGGACCTGAAGGACATTATGCTAAGTGAAATAAGCCAGACGCAAGAAGACAGATATGGTATGATCTCACGTAAATGTGGGATCTAAAATAGTCAAACTCATAAAAGCACAGAGTAGAATGGTGATTACCAGGCAGTAGAGGAAGAAGGCAAATGAGTGGGCAATGGATACAGGGTATGGAGTTTCGGTTATACAAGATAAGTTCTGTAGACTTCTACCAGCATACTGCCTATAGCTAAATACTATATTGTATAGTGAAATTTTTTTCACTATACAAGGGGAGATATTATATTGTGCTCTTGCCACAAAATTAAATAAAGGGGTAGGAGAAAACTTTGGGAGGTGATGGATATGTCTATGGCCTGGATGATGATAGTTTCATGGGTGTAAATTTATCCCCAAACTCATAGAGTTAAAATGCATTAAATATGTACTGTTTTTACACATCAATTGTATCTCAATAAAGTGGTTTTTGAAAGTAAAATAATAAAATTTTGTATACAAAAATGTGTGTTCAACTTCATGGCATAATTTTATTTATAGAGTCTAAACTGTATAAAGAATTGAGACTGGAAGGTATTCAGTACAATGTCTGAACTGTCATTTCACTTATGTTCTTCAATCAATTGTATTACATTCACAACTGTTTCATTTCTAGCTACCACTGCACCAGGGGTATTCTTTTTACCAACTCAACTCTGGAGTTTTATTTAGTACAGGCTATTAAAAATGTTTTCTGCCACTTGAAAAAACAGCCTAGACAAATCTAATGCTAGTTGATAAATTACATGTGTCAGTTTAACTTCAATTCATGTTACTGTTAGTACCCACGTGAGGGCCCTGGCCTCCAAACCAAGGGTGAAAGAAAATACTATGTTCAGAGGAGTATTTGGTGAAAACTCATGAAGGCCAGGATTATCATGCTTAGATCCAATTGGCTGGGGTACTTTGGGACTAGTTACATTGATATGAATCACTCTAAAAGGAAGCAATCTCATCTGACATTACATTAAAAAATTAATATAAGATGAAGAGGCCATATCTTCTGAAATTAAGCAAATCCAGCAATAAAGCTAATATATACATTAAAAACCCATTAAACCTTTCCATATCCATGGTAGGCTCCAAGTTCTTTGGGTAAAAGCACCCTTACCTAGACACTATAGACAATAGTCTGTCACACTTAATACCATTTTATTAGTCCCAGGGTGTTTCAGCACACATAAATACCAGCTTCCTCCTTTCATGTTGTTGATGTGGATAGTGGTCTAACACAAGGTTTTACAATGCCTTAAGGTGCATTGCACCCATTGTAAAGAACCAGGAGGAATTGTAGGGTAGAATGTTTTAAGAGATCCCTGAAATATCCTGCATCTTGGCTTCCTAGCTTTTTGCCAGATGATAGTCTTTCCTATACATGGGATATTAATATCTTAGAGATGTCACAATAAAGGGCCAAAAATTGAGCAGCTTACAAAACATATATGTTTTCTCATGGTCTGGAAATCAAGATATTTTGTTTGCTTCTGCCTATCTTCTGGTGGTGACCCTCAATTCCTAATATTCCTTGGCTTATATATATTTCCATCATTTCAGTCTCTGCTTTGGTCATCAGTGTCATTCTTCCTTAGTGTTACTGTCTTCACATGGCTCTTCCTTCTTCTTCTTCTTCTTCTTTTTTAAAGATTTTATTTCTTTATTTTTAGAGAGGGAAGGGAGGGAGAAAGAGAGAGAGAGAAACATCAATGCGCGGTTGCTGGGGGTCATGGCCTGCAACCCAGGCATGTACCCTGACTGGGAATCAAACCTGCGACACTTTAGTTCACAGCCTGCGCTCAATCCACTGAGCTACACCAGCCAGGGCTTCTTTCTTCTTCTTGTAAGGATACCAGTCATATGGATTAGAGTTTACTCTAGTGACTTTGTCTTAATTTTGGCAAAGACTCTATTTCCAAATAAGGTCACATATACAAGTACCTGGGAGTAGGCCTTTAAATATGTCTTTGAGGCAGATACAATTCAACCCATAACACTTGAGAAATAGATAAACTAGGAGACCTTGGGCTATTCTATTCTCAAGATAGTTACAATCTGAGAGAACAACAATATGAAATGCAGTGCAGTTTTTATTTTTTATGCTGTGAAAATTTTTCCATGACAGATATGTAATATTTCTGCTAACTATTAGAGTAAGCCCGCTTTCCAATGTCTCAAGTGAGATATAAAAAGTTACAATTCAATATTTGACTGTCAATTATTTTGAATGCAAAAACTCACCCACCCCATGATGGATATAAGCAAGTGGGCTCCCAAGGTCTGGATAATGGAAGACCTTCTTTTTCCTTTTAAAATAGAGAAGGTCTTTGTTGTTCAAATTACTGAAGGAAAAGACACCTCAATAGCAAAGGGCTAAGAAATTAGTGTGGATAGTCTCTGATTATGTATGTATCTTTTTACTTAGTGGTGCCTTGTGTAGAAAATAAAAAAGTTTATTAAGTATCTTACTATTGGCTGACTCTTGGACTGATGACTTCTTTACTCACTCCCTTATGTATATGAAAAAATTAATTACTTTAGGGCCTTGGAAGAGGAAATACTCTTTTGATCTTTAGCCAATAATTTCCCTAAACTGTATAAAAAGACACAAGTACATTATGTAAGAGTGTTACAATAAAACAGTCAGTTGGAGCACTAGGGGAGTCTCTGTCCATTGGCCAAGATGGCATTGGAGGGTGGGTGGTTCTTATACTGAGCACACCGAAAGCTAGAGATATGAATGAATAAGGCCCAAGTGTGAATGGAAAGCTAGAAAGATGAATGGATAGGGCCTGAGTGCATGAAAAACTAGAAAGATAATTGGATTAGGAAAAAAGCCTTCCCCTCCCCATCGCTACAAGAACTGCAGGCTTGAGCAAAAGGATAGAAATGGTTCTTGAGACAGGAGTCCACCATTCTCCCAGTTTGTGCTGAACCTGAACAAACCTCTTTCCTTTTGTATCAGCACCTGCCTCACGAGTTTGGCTTTTTGTGGTGGCAGGCAGCTGAACCTCCATGTTTTTGTTTGGCAACAGTTTGTGCGAACCCAGATGGGATCGTGTGTGCGCACCTTGGTAAGCCCCAGAGGGCTTGGGCTCTGGTCCCAGCTGCCTGTGCAGGCTAACCCTGAGAGTAGTTACAGGGATTTCCCAGTCTCAGGGAATTTTCCTGAACTCCTGTTCAAGGTGTCAGCCACCTGAAACACCTGGCTGATGAAAGAAAACTGGTCTGGGAAGGAGATGGACTCTAAGACTGGGCGATTCAAACCAGCATGCACACTGGGTTTCCTTTATCCATACCATTTGGGCTTTGTAACAGTGGGGTCCAGTCAGGACCATTTGGGCCTTTACCCCACTGTGGTCTGGTTAGAATCACTTGCGGTATCAGTTAGCTGGAGATATGACATTAAGACTTGCTTATAGGCACTCACTTGAAATATTGGAGTTGTGGTTTCAAGTTTTATTTATATGTTCCTACTTTGTCTGAGGTCTTGTTATGATTATGGTTTTGGGTATGTACTTTTGTGCCATCAGGGATTGTTATGTTTTGACTCCTGAAGAGAGCCCACTGGCCAAATTTTGACAAATTGGCCCATATACTGCTACTATCCAATATCTAAGAAGGAGTTAATTTTCTGTTGTAACACTGCTTGGTCTAAAGAATACTTTAGACTACAGAGAAAAATGGCCCCTAAATGGTTCCCTAAATTACGACACCATTGTGCAATTGGAATTATTTTGCCCATGGTCAAGGAAATGGGACAAAATCCCTTATGTTCAGGTGTTTATATCTTTACACAGTAAGGATTTGGCAAGGAAAGGGAACTACTTAATGATGCAGAGAAGGGATGTAACTTTAAAATCCCTCCCTGATAGTAAGAAGCAGGAAGAAAAGGAAACTGAGGAAATGAGTCCCCTTTAATGCCTTGAACCCATGGGATGGAGGATTAGCAGCAGGAAGACTTCACTAGTCACCACCCCAGCTGATAGATACCCCTGAAATACAGTCCAGAGGGTCAACAGCCCCACCCCTGTCTGAAGAAGGAATGGTCTGCCCCTCAAGGACTCATCAGGGCACCCAATTTGGCCAGGGAGCATTCCTACCTGGATGACAATTCCCTTTAAGGTTATACCCTATAATCAGAATAAACCAGGAAGGCTAGTTGGCTGCCTACTATTGGGCCCATACTGTTTTTCACTTCATATTTACTGAAATGGAAGAATTCCAACCCCTCATATATGGAGGATCCTCAGAAGATGGCAGGTGTTATCGCCTCCATTTTTGCTACTCACCATCCAAGCTGGGCAGATGAATAAGTTTTTTTTTAACATCCCGCTAACAGCAGAGGAAAGGAGGCTAGTTATAAATAGGCTAGTGGTGAGGCTCATCACTGCCATCAGGAGAATCCCAACAGGACATCCAACCCAGCTGGGGCAATTTCCTTAGCAGAATTCAACTACAACCCTAATAGAGGAAACTTAGCCCTCCTTGAACATTACATAATGTGCACATTGGAAGGCTTAAGAAAGGGGTGCCTAAACATAAGAGCTTGAATATGATACAGGCTATTCAACAAAAACCAAATGAAGATCCTTCTGGATTTTTAGATAAAATCTATCAGGCCTATTGAAAGCACACTGATGCTGACCCACAGGTACCAGGAAATGTCCAGATGGAAACAATGATTTTATTGGGAAAAGTGTCCCAGATATCAGAAGGCAGCTCCAACATTTAGATGGGGCACTGGGAATGATTCCCTCTCAGCTGGTGATATAGCCTTTGAAATTTACCACGTCTGGGAAACAATGAAGTTAAAACAGGCCACAATTTTCTTAGAACCAGCAGGGAATCAGAAGAAGAGGTGAGACCTGAAAGGAAAGGGGAAGGCTCACCAGGTGCCAGTCAATGTGCCTATTGCAAGGAGAAAGCCCATTGGAGAAAGGACTACCTAGAATTCAAAAAGAAAAATAAAAAAAAAGGTAAAAACCCTCACCAAGAAATTCTAGAAAGGAAAGATGTGTGTGATGATGAATGAGGAGGTCCAGGAGCTCCCCTGGACATCTCCTAACTTATTTCCCCACAGGAGCCTTTGGTACAATTGACAGTGGGGAACAAGCTAATGGATTTGCTTATAGACATGGGAGCTACATGTTCAGTGCTAAATACAAAACTAGCCAAGAAGAGTTCAACTGCAGTAACAGTTATTGGACTGATTAGACAATTACAAAAACAGGTACTCCTTCAACTTCTAGAATGACAAAACTTTGCATAGTTTTCTCTAAATGTCGGACTGACCATTCCATTGCTAGGCCAAGATTTACTTTTTATATTGTGTGCATAAATACTTTTATCCTGAGAAGCAGCAATTATGTGTAGAAGTCCCATTGGAACACAGTCTCCATCTCCAGGTGCCCCTGATTTGCCTGGAAAAAGATCTGGAGGTAAACTCTTCCCACCAGAGATCTATGAGCAGGTCAATCAAGCCATTTGGGCTGATGAATCCCAAGGTATAGTGGCTAACATTCAACCTGTAAAAATTTACCTAAAAGAAGGGGTGCAGATCCCATGGAAAAAACAATACATCCTTACAAAGGAGGCTTTAGGGGGAATTCAACCAATGTTACAGAAGCTCTTAAAATCAGGATTAATTCAGCCATGCCAGTCTCCCTATAACACTCCCATTTGCCAGTCAAAAAAAAAAAAAAAGCCTCACTCTGATGAATATTGATTTGTACAGGATCTTGGGGCCATAAATTACATTGTCCAGGACATTTATCTTATGATGCCCCACCCTTTTGATGGCCCACAGTGTTGACCACAGTGCTGACCACAGTGCCTGGGAATAGCAAATGGTTTCAGTCCTAGATTTGAAAGATGTCTTTTTCTGAAACCCAATAGATGAACAGGCTCAACTACTATTTGCCTTTGAATGAGGGCCCAGAAACTAAGGTCATGCTCAAATACTGTTGGACTATGTTGCAATGAGGATTTAAGAATTCCCCGGCTTTACATGGGGAAATATTAGCAAAAGACTTAAGGGATATTCAATTGAAATTGGGAGTTCTTCTACAATACGTAGATGACTTACTGATAACTAGCAATACCTATGAAGGCTGTTTGTTCAATACCATCACAGTCCTGAATCATTTGGAAAAAAGGGGATATAAAGTATCCTCTTTACATAAGAGGATATAAATATATATATACTATATATAAAGTATTGTCTCACAAAGCCCAAATTTGCAACCATGAGGTAGCATAACTGGGATTCCCACTAAAACAGGGCACTCTCTATAGGAACGTGATGGCTGATTGAAAATAAGCCATTGTTACAATAAAAATCCCAGAAAACCAGAGGCAGCTTTGTGAGTTCTTAGGAATTACAGGATTCTGCCAAGTTTGGATTCCTAACTTTGAATTTATAGCAAAACCACTGTATATTCTTTGGAAGGACTAGATTCTGAATGGACAAGAGGCTGACAGGTGGCATCTGACACCTTGAAGGAAAAACTAGTTTTGACTCCTGCACTAGAATTTCCCAATTTACAGAAACCTTTCAAAGTATACATTCATAAAAGGCAAGGAATTGGACTAAGGGTAGTAACTCAGACTCTGGGAAACACACCTTAATCCATATCCTATCTCTCAAAGAAATTGGATCATATGACCAAGTGGTGGCCACCATGCCTCCAGGCAATAGCAGCTACCTGTGGTACTTACAGGAAGCAGAGAAATTCACTCTGGGGCAGCCTACAATAATATTTGTATCACACCAGGTCCTCACTCTATCAGATCAGAAAGGAGGATATCGGCTAATGGCAGGGCACATAGGAAAATATCAGGTCACTTTATTAGACAACCCAAATGTTACCTTACAGACTACCACTACCTTAAATCCAGCCACTCTACTCCCAGACTCAGAGGGAGGCTCAGACCTCCGGCATGATTGCTTGGAAATCATTGACCAAGTTTATTGCAGTAGACCAGAGCTATTGGACAAGTTACTAACAGAATCTGACTGAGAATTATATACAAGCTTCATGGAGAATGGTCAGCAATGAGCCAGGTACACAGTAGTCTCCATAGACAAGGTTACAGAAACCCAAATCCTTACCACAGGAACCTCAGCACAAAAGGCTGAACTGATAGCCTTCAACAGAGCTTTAGAATTCTCCCAGAGGAAGAATGTTGACATCTACACTACCCTAAATATGCCTTCATGGTAGTCCATGCTCAAAGAGCAATATGGAAAAAAAGAGGGCTTTTAACCTTGGGGAGTAAGGACATCAAACATAGAAAAGAGATTTTATGATTGCTAGAGGCAGTGAATCTACCAAACCAGATTGCCATAATTCACTGCCCAGAACACCAGAAGGACAATTCCCAAACAAGCCAGGAAAGCCAAACTGCCAATAGAGCAGCGATACAAGCTGCCCAAAAGCTGCCACGTCTTGGGGGCTTTAATTCCCCACCTGGACTTGTCAGAATTTAAACCCCATTACACAGAAAAAGATGAGAATCACTCTGTGAATGGAGAATTTCTAACACAGACCCTAATTCTATATGGAAGATTAAGACTATGGTATGATCTTACTCCCTGAGGCTCTAGTGTATCCCATCCTCAAACACCACTATGGAAGGGATGGTTTAATGGACATCATTTGCAAAGGACTATCCAGAGAGTGGTATCTGACCTTTTGGCATCTCTGGACTGCACTGGAAGAAGAAGAGTTGTCTTGGGCCACACATTAAATACATTGTAACACATAATCACACACAAAAAATCTGTTAAGGTTTTAAGTAAATTTATGATTTTGTGTTGGACGATATTCACAGCCATCTTGGGCCTTGTGCAGCCAGTGGGCCACAGGTTGGAAACTTCTTATCCAGAAGATTACTCAAGCCTGTCAGATATATGCCAAAAACAATCCTTAAACAAAACATGCCCCGACAGAAAAAAAAGAGTATAATACAAAGGGATATGCCCATTTAAAGACTGGCAAATTGACTTTACACAGATGTCTAAAACCAGAGGAAACTTTAAATTTGTATTAGTTTTTGTGGACATTTGTTTCCTGGATGGATGGAGGCATATCCCACTAGAACTGAGAAGGCAACTGAGGTATCGAAACCTCTACCTAAATAAATTATCCCTAGGTTTGGACTTTCTCACAGCATTCAGGGTGGCAAAGGACCATCATTTATTTCAGAAATCTTCCAGAAGACAGGACAGTCACTACAGATCCAATGAAAACTACATGCATCTTCAAAAACTTAATCTATAGGAAAGACAGATAAAATGAACCACACAATAAAGAAGATCCTGGGGAAAATATTCCAGGAAACACAATTGAAGTGGGACTAGGCACTCCCTATTGCCTTACTCTAAATTAGGGTAGTGCCCAGAAGTGGGCTTAAATGAAGTATTTTTGAAAGACTTTATACCAGACCCATCTAAGTTTCTGGCTTAGGAACACTCCCTTTGGATTTAGAGTTTAAATTAAAAACTAAACAATATATACAACATCTAGGTCAAACATTAACAATTTTGAAGAAGTTTGCTCATTGTAGGTCCATCTACCCATCTGATAAGCCCTTAAACCCTTTGTAGCTGGGATACCGAGTCTTACTGATGTCCTAGAAGACTTGAGGCCCTGAAGAGCAGTCAAGCAATGGACCAGTCCCTATGATGTCCTGCTGACAACACACTTTTCCCTAAAGCTCATAGGAATCAAGCCTTGGATCCATCATACACAGATAAAGTGGATACCACCTGAAGAAGACTCAGGTCTTGTTGCTGCTGTTGAAACTGCAAAAAAAAAAAAAGCTGGACCTGTGATCCTTAAGGAGATTTAAAATTGCTCTTTCAGAAAGGGGTAGCAGCTCCCAAGGCTAAGTGACAATGTTATGTTTTATTTTTTGATATATTATATTATATCATATTTATTATATCATTTATATTATATTATATTATATTATATTATATTAATTTCTTTTCTCCTTTTTCTTCAGTGGCTTCCTCAGAAAATTTATTTTCTGTGGGGAGTGGCCACCTGAAGTTCTGAACCCTTACTAAACAGTTGATTGTTTGTACAGTAGAAACTCATCTTGTCTTTGGAAACTCATCTGAAACACCATCTCTTGAAACATGAAAAAGTCTACTAGCTTCACTTATTCAACAGTGCCTTCTTGAGACACCACTAATGTGTCTTCCAAAGACAAAAATCCTTCTCCCTCCTTAAAAAATTTCTTTCTCTTCTGACCATCCCCTTTCCTTTGTTAGATAGTAGGAATCTCTGGACCTGGAGATAGGTAAGACTATACTCTTTGTCAGCAGAAAGTAACTACAGAAGAATAAGACTTTTGCCCATGTACCCTTGTAAGATTACAAGAGTCTGGAGTTTTGATGGGGAAAATTGTTATTATAAAGCTGTCAGTTGGAGTGCCAAGGCAGTCTCTGCCTACTGGCTAAGACGATGATAGAAAGAGGTTCTTACACTGAACATGCCTCAAAAGCTAAAGATATGAATAGATAGGGCTCATGCTGGTGCAGAAGAAAGCTAGAAAGATGAATAGATAAGACCCTGGGTGTGACAAAAGATAGAAAGATTATTGTACTGGAAAAAATCCCTCCCCTCCCTACCCCTATATGGACTGTGGGCTTGGGTAGAAGGATGGAGATGGTCTTGGAGATGGGAGTCCACCATTCTTCAAGGTTGTATGGCACCTGAATAAACTTTTTTTCCTTTTGCATCAGCATTGGCCTCACAAGCTTGGCTTTTTATGGTGATAGGCAGCTGAACCTTCATTATTTTGCTTGGCACCAAGAGAACATATTCAAGAAACTACCACCTATTTCTCGCTGACTATAGTTTAGGGAACATGCAGAGAAGCAGTGGGAACAACATTTCCTAAGCTTTGCAAAGTAGGAGTGTAGGAAACCAGCCAAATGCAAATGCTCACAGGACTGTTGAAAATTTTGAATCTCAAACACTTTAGGGTTAAAGAATATAACACTGAACAAAAACACAAGTGGAAAATGTCACAAAATACCATCAAGTGAAGCAATTTCCCTCGTTTCATCTAACCCATCTATAGTTTTAAAGGAACTATATGTAAACTCCTTTATTTCATAGGATTGATTCCTCACACATTTTGTAAAAACTTTATATTTCTTCTTATAAATAAATCTTCATTAGATGCTGTAATAGTAAATGATATATAGACAAACCAAACCTAAGAAAAAGCTTTTAAATTCACCCACACTGTCCTTTAAAAGACATGCCTGTTTCAGAGACAATGCCATGTCCTCTCTTGCTGTGTTTCATGTTATAGTGCAGTATCAATGTTAATAGAAGGACTACTAGGCTGCAAGATCTTAGGAGTTTTTATTGGCAACATGGTATCTGCATTTCTGGGAGAGTAATTTAAAAAAATGATCCAAATGAATCTAAACTGAGAGAAAGGGGCTTAAACAAAATTTAATGAGCCCTAAATTTACAGTAAGTTTTTAAGTTATCTCTTAGAAATCCCATCTCATTTTTCAACTCATAGTTATAATTACCTCAATCCTTATGGCTAGAGTTCTGAGGGGATAGAAAGGATCTAATACAGAGAGGAAGAGGGAAGTTTCAACCTCTCCCTTCATCCTGATGGGTCTAATCTTATGCCTAATATTCACCTATTCTATAGTTAGTCCTTGGCATCTTATCCTGGCTAGAAGAAAACACATATATATTGACATTCATTAAAAGGAGACAAAAATAGAGACCAAGATCTGGATCTAACCATGCTGATACAACTCCACTAGCTAGATAGATATGAGGATGAAAGAAAACCATTGAGCTGGCACATGATCATTCAAAATCATCATGCCTCGAAGAGTTTAGACAGGGATTTATGGATGAGTAGTTTAAACTTTTCTGTTTAAGTTTATTTCTAAACCCACTTATTAAGATTATATAGCAAGAGTAGTTTCTTACAAATGTTCCTAGACCCCTTGAGCCTTGTTTTTGAATCTCACCAGAATGTAGAAAGAGGTCAATAGTTTCTCTCTGTTTCCATCACATGACCTCTCCTGTGTCAAATCTTACTCTGCCTGCTTCTCCTGAGGACACGTGTGATGGCATTTGGGGTCCACCTCAATAAACCAACATAATTACCCAATTTCAAGATCCTTAATTTAATCACAGCTGCAAAGTTCTTTTGCCATATAAGGTAACATTCATAATTCCATGGATAAGGACCTGGATAATTTGGGGAGCCATTGTTCATCCTACCACCAACTACTATTATTGGAATTGATAAAGTGGCATAGATAAATGGTATCTCTGAAAAACTCACAGCACTTACAGTCTATTGCAACAGAAAAGAAAATCCTTAGGTTTTAAGCATTTACCAAAGTACTACACTTGATGAAAAAAAAAACAGCTACAGAATCCTAGGTTTCTCCCACTTAACTTGTAAAAGAAAGAGTCTTTTATGCTATCTTAGTTACTGGTTTCAAGTCAAATATATTTTCTAGAGATTAGCAGGAATGTCCGGGAAGGTCAGAAGATGGTAGCTCACCTTGCAGAACTTAGCTGTTATTACTGGTTCTCTGTCTGACATGGTCAGATAAGAATGCATCCTCTCTTGCAACTTGCAAATTCAGAGCAAAATCTATTTGTACCTAAAGCTGTCATTGAGGGGAAAAATGGAAAACATTAAATTTCTTTCAGACATAGGTGTGTCTTCTTAACTTGTTAATATGCTCTATAGAAAAAAAATTAAAATGAGAGCCTTGCTGTGAGAGTAGGGACTGTTGCCAGGTCTCTGAGTATGGCATTTGTTTGCAAATAGAGTGATTTGTTCTCCAGCCAACATGCCCTCCAGGATAGAGGTGTAGTTGGAGTGAAAAAGAATTTTTAATTTTAACAAAAATCAATAAAACCAATTGTAATTTCAAAAAATATGCAAAGTGAAATTCTTCTAAGCATAAGTCATTTAAGTGGATTTTACATAAAGATTATTATATTTCAGTTTTTTCTTATACCTCAGTGTCAAAAAATAAAACAAAACATGGAGGGAAACTGTCTAGTACTGAATGTCAAAGCAAGTCTAGACAGCTTACTTCCCCATGGTGTATAGATTATCATTTGTCCAAATTATAAATCAGGGATATTAGCATAAAAAATAATAGGAATAAGTGATGAAATCACTGGTGTGTGTGTATGTGTGAGTGAATGGGGGATTTGGAGGAGAAAGAATTTTGGGTTATTAAATAGCAAGTATTTTTTTAAAACTGTTTTATTCCCAACTGATTTAGTGAATACTATAATTGTGATTAAAGTAGAAAGCATAAAAGGAAATCAGGATTAGCTTCCAAAATGTTTTGTTTCCAATTGGGCAACACTGGTATAGCAGACTATTAATACACTGAACAGTGCTTGTTTATGAGCAATTCAAATATTCTTCACCAGCAAGTGTGGCTGTCTTCATTATGTGCGAAGCAAAACACTGACTGAATAATTTAGTATGTGGTTTATGTGCAGTTGAATTAGGGATGGGTCCCTGTCTTAATTTTTTTAAATAAAGTTAGATCAGTCCAGAGCAGCATCTGGAGCTTGTCCAGGTCTCTTTTCACAGGGAGGTGGATGGGCACATTTGGTACAGGGTCACAGGAGTGGTAGAGAGAATTCACACAAAACTTAGGGCAACAAGGTGAGGATAATAAAAGAGATTGTTTCACCTCACACTATTACACTGTTCTGTTTTATTTCTGAAGATTACCCTGCTCTACTTACTCTGATTTCAGAGAAGAACAAACCTTGGAAGAAGAAGCTTTACAGGCTTATCAAAAAGTATCATGAGATGCAATTAACAAAGAACAGTATCATGTTCTTCCTGTGTAGCATATCCATATAATATCCCAAAGCTTGGGGGTGGTGGCCCTCAAAGAGGGACTGTGTTTCAACTGGCAGGCAAAGGTTCCTTAATAACTGGTATCCCCTGAGCAATGAACACCCTGTTTTACCTCTCTCAGTTGGGCATTTATAGCCATGATCGTCTGGAAGTTGTAATGTTCAAGCGTTCCTTAAAAGTCACCAAACAGCAGAAATAAATGCTGAGCCTCACACTTGCCCAGCAGCCTGCAGGTTCCACAGATGTACCCCTGAACAGTGACCAAGTTCTCATCTCTAAGTGTTTTATGAAATTATTAAACTTGACTATAATTACTACAGCTAATAAAGTGCTGGTGCTGAGCACAATAGCGGCAGCAATTGTGTGACAGAATGATTAAACAGCAGGCTGCAATAATTATTCTAATCCATCTTCAGAGATGGAGCCAAAGCTCTAACAATCAAATCAATCAATTAGTGAAGAAGAGCAGTGAGGAGAAAAAAAATCAATGAAAAACAAATTTTCACAACAAAGCAATAAATCAATCTCAAATAACTGTGCTGCATCATTGTACCCAAAAAGTGGGATGATACCAGTTTTTTCAATTAAATACCAAAGCAGTACTGTTTAATTACTTCTGCTCCAGCTGGAGGGTGATCTGAATTTTTTTCAGGATTTGTGGCATCTAAATAAATACCTAGGACTCAAATTTATATTTTTAAGAGTAATGTCATAGCAGGATATCTCTGTTGTCAGTAAGTCCTAGGTCCTGTCACTTTCCTGTGCCAAACAAACAAAGAACCATAGATAATGGTTTTTATGGCCACCCTAGAAAAAACCCAGAGCAGTCCCTGAGTGTTTCTCTGTTTAATATTTTACAGTTTCCAAAGTACTGTTTCCAAGATTAGACATTTTCTTCCTCAACAGGTGCCAAGTGAAGTGGCGGAGAATAGGTAGTTTTGGTCTATTTTACAGTGAGACATACTAAAGTTTGGAGAAGAGACTTTCCCAGGGGCACGTAGGGGTGAAACAAAGAGATCGGGCTATGTGTCTTTCTACTTCAGTCACGCTACACTGCCTGGGTAACTGTAGTACTGAAGTTCAGAACGAAGGATTTAAGGAAACCCCTGAAGTTCCCTTCCCCTGGCAGGTAGCTGAAAGACACAGAGGTCATGAGGGGTGCAGGGAGCACCTAGTGGAGGCCTGTGATGTGTAGATGTCCTTCATTAACGTTCTTGGAATCTTTGGGAGCTGCTCTAGCTGGGTCTGGAGCCTCCAAGCTCTAGTCAGCTGCAGGTTTGTTCTCACATTGCCCTAGAAGTGATCTAATAGCATCTTCGAGTTGTTTCTGTTGTACTGTTCATTAGCAACATTCACACACGCCACTGAGAGGGCCTTAGAAGTGCCAGGCACTATGTTAAGTGTATTACATAAATTATGTCACATCAATTCCCAAAACTGCACTGGCAAGTGGGTACTAACAGTCCCTTTTTACAGATTTTAAAAAACTGGAGGTTAGAAAAGTTACCTTGTACAAAGTCACAGAACAGTTAAGGGGTGGAGCCAAGCCTCACACTCGGATTTCTGGCTGTGCTCTGACCTGTTTCTCAGTTGGCACTAGCTGCCAACATTTTTGTTGTGAATTGTTTAATTAGTTGAATATAATCTAAAGAACATTAACATTCCCTATTGGTCTCACCTTCCAAACATTTCAAATGACATGCATTTTTATCTCATTTTTCAAAAGAACACAGAATTAGTGGGAACAAAAAGATGAATTAAAATTTGGGGTAGTTTACGAAGTCAATACCCAGTTTTAAAAACTGAAGTACTTAAATGATGGATAAAAGGTGGTATGTTATGGGTCTCCAAGACCACTGCCAAGTCCAATGATTAGCTAGGACTCACAGGACTCAGCATTGCATTGTATTTGAGGCTATGGCTTATTACAGTAAAAGGATCAAAACAAAATTAGAAAAGAGTAATGGTACATAGGGTGAAACCCAGGGAAAGCCAGGTGCAAGCCACTAAGACTTCTCTCTGAGTGGAGTATTATAAAATTCCTCTAGCAACAAACTGTGACAGCACATGTAAGGTGCTACACATCAGGAAAGCTCCTTAGAGATGAATTGCCAAGGTCTTTTATCAGGGGATGGTAAATAGGCAACCTCTACCAAACATGTATCAAAATTTCAGACCCCCAGAAGTCAAACAGGCAATCAGTATAAACCACATCATTTCCACAGTTCCAGGGGTGTCCAACCCACAGCCCATGGGCTGCATGCAGCCCAGGATGGCTATGAATGTGGCCCAACACAAAATGGTGAATTTACTTAAAACCTTTTTTTTTTTTGCTCATCACTTTTCATTAGTGTTTGTGCATTTAATGTGTGGCCCAAGACAACTCTTCTTTCAGTGTGGCCCAGACACTCCAAAAGGTTGGATACCCCTGGAAGGCATAAGACTTTCTTCTCAAAAAATTATGAAACTCTTCCAAAATCTAAGTTCACAGGTTCTAGCCAAGGGCCAACCTTGTAAGCAGGCCTTTGACAGGACTATAGTCTTGGGTCTGTTATGCCAACTCTCTTCTGCACTGGTTAGGTTTGTCATGTCTTTTCATTTTATTTCCTCTCCACTCTTCTTTCCTTCCTTCTTTCCCTCCTTCTCTTTATTGAACTGGAAATCAAGACTCCTGTGATACTTTTTAGCTAAGGCCATAAGGTCAGTAATTTGCATCTCTGGGTTAACTCACTATTTTCTTATGAATGTCTGGTCATCCTTCATTTCGGGAATCAAGCTCTCTGGGGTCTTAATGTTATGATTTCTTTCACAATGGTAGCCTCCGGGATATGAGGAATCCTGTTTTGGAGCTTGTCACCCAGGTATCTCTTTGTATGGAAGAACTATTTTTTATCTGCCTTTGATGGCTCATGGAACTCACTGTGAACCATTCCACAGTGAGCTCTGGAATGGAATTTAGTGAGCACTGCCACAAAGGGAGTCCAGATGCATATTTTCTCTTGCAAAATGATTAGGACCTCGTAAGGCCTCACACAAGAGCACTAGTTGGCTGCTCTGAATTAACTGTTTAACCACACTTGAAGAAAGCAAGAAACAATGCCTCCAGGGTGGAGCAGATGATCTGAAGGGAACATATGGACTAGAGGGCAAGGAAGAAGCAGAAAGCAGTTTAAAGAAAGAGACAAAGACATCCCCAAGGTAGGCTCAGTTGAGCGACCTTAAGTCACAGAAGAGTCTGAGCTGAAATGGTGATAAAACCCAAAAGTCATGAGAGGGACAGAAGTGAGGGGAGACACCTTATGACAAACTACAGTATGTGCAGGCATTTAAAAGAATCTAACATTACTTCACTGCTCTGCCTTTACTAAATATTTCACATGTTCTACCAGTTTGAATATCCTGTGCAGGAGGAATGAATGATCATTGAAGATGTTATCTGCATATAAACCTGTTATCACCACCACCGCCCCACACAGATTCTAACCAATTATGAACCAGTTGTTGAAGTTGAACATTTGTATCTTTAATCCAATTTGCTTTGTGTTTGTCTACTCTGTGGGTACTGGAAAACAAATCAAAGGTTGTTTTGGTTTTTCATGTGAAGGATTTGCTATTTAATCTATGAAAAACAAATCTGTACCTTCAACAATATCCCCTCGCTCTCTTCTTCTTTCCTCCTCGGGATCTGTTCCACCTCCAACACCCTACACCTTTTATTTCTTCTTCCCCTTCTCTTGAGTTCAAAGCTCCTTGAGTTCACAGAACCTTGTGACTTCTGCTTCCTCCTTTCCAGCCACATTCAGAGCCCCTAAGTCCTTGAAATGAATGACTTACCTTCTTTAGTTTCCACAGCTTATATCCCTGTTGGAAACATGGTTTGAATCATGGCTAGAAGCCTCCACAAAGTCAGACAGATGCCCACTCAGCAGCATCACTCATCCTGAAAGATTGTCTTTGATATACCATGTTTTGAAAACATGAGGGTGTTTTTTTTTCTTAAATTTAAAATTGGTGCTGTCATGAGAAAACAATTATGCAAAACCATATTTAAAGATTTTCTTGTTGCTGAAATAGCATTGAGACAAAAGACTAGGAGCTAAGAGGGGATATGAAGGGAGCTGAAGGTTGCTGAACTAGTTCAAGGGGACAGAGAGGAATCTGCACAAATGATATGCCAAATAACAACCATCCAGTGGCAAACTTAAAAGAGGGTCTCTAACTGGTTGTTTCACAAAATGGGCAGGCTTTCTCCTGTTCTTTGGGAGTGCGTTAAGTGGATTATAATGTTTCTTTTTTAGTGCAGTTTTGAGGAAGAGAGACAAAGATAAAGAAGGGAAGAGCCAGTATTTCGATATCTATACACAAAGAAAGGGAAATGGGGCTGCCACATTCTAATAAGGAAGCTGCTAAATAAAGACAGCTGCAGGGTCTTTTTCAGAGACATAGTGAACCCAGAAAGGGCTGGGCAGCCTGTTGGAAAAGGCAGTACCAGCTGAAGCCAGGCACTCTGTACCCTCCCCACTGCTCAGCCCCTCAATTACCCAGCATTTCTGAGGCTAAAGAAAGTGGAGTTACTTTGCATCTCAGGATGAGATAACAAGTGACAAAAATTATTAATTCAATCAACTCTACATATAAGTAGTAGGGCCTTCTCATAGAATATAAACTTTGAAAATTCACGTAATTCATAAATACTATAAAAGAGCAAAATTTAAGCTGGTGGTTATATTTATTTATATTCCCATTTAGAATTGACAAAATTCTAAGCCTAGCTGATTATCAGAGTCACTGGGAAGTTTTGACAAATAGAGATTCCTGGGCTCACCTTTAGGGATTATTAGCCAGTAGTTCTCATATCTCTTTGTTTTCAAAATCCCCACTATTGACTTTGGTGTTAAATCAGGTTTGTAATTCCCAAACCTGCATATTATTACTAGTAATCCAAATTACCAGAATTTTAGGTATAGTTTATAACAGAGTTTCTCAAATTAATATGTATAGTAATGACCCAGGGATCTTGTTAAAATATACATTCTGATTAGTATCACTGCTGTAGAGAAAGAGATTATACATTCCTAACAAGCCTTCAAGAGAGGCTGATACTGCTGACCTGTAAATACACTTTGGGGCAGTTGCAATAGACTAACCCTCAAAATCTCAGTGGCTGGACACTCTAAACGTTTACTTCTCACTCATGGAAGGCCCAGTGTGAATGGGATGGTCCTCCTCTATCTCATAGCCATGTCACTTAGAACTTATGGCCTCCCAGGGTACCAGAATAGGAGATGAATAGGTTGAAAGTGGCACCATGACTCAATCTGGAAGCAACACATGACATATGCTAGGCATATGGGCCCAATTTAACTGCAGGGGATGCTGGGAAATGCAGAGAAGCATGGGGAAATTGGTGAACATTAGTGGCCTCTGCACAAGAATCTAATGTTAGGCTGGGACAAACAAATTTCAATATCTATTGGATAGATGCTTGGTTTTATCTTCATTTGTTAGGTTTTAATTTAAACTATATTATTCAACCAGAATATAATCACACCTATTCAATTCACTTGACTCTGCACTGTAATTATCTTTTTTTAAAGTATTATTTTTATTAAATTTTAGAGAGAGGACAAAGGCGGGAGAAAAAGAGGGAAAGAAACATCAATGTGAGATAGAAATATCGATTGGTTGCCTCGCACATGTGCGCCAACCGGGGACTTGGCCTGCATCCCTGGCATGTGTCCTGACCAGGAATCCAACCAGTGACCTTTGGTTTGCAGGACAACACCCAACCCACTGAGCCACACCCATTAGAGCCAGAGTGATTATCTTTTTAAATACCCAAAGCCAAGGGAATGCCATGATAATATGGGAGGACCCAAAAGAAAACTTGGAATTTATTTATAAGAAGTTGCATATTTATTCTTACATGCTTGAACTTCATTTACCTTCAAAGTTCTCTCCATTTGATGTGATACACCCACCTATCAAGATGTTTTTTCCATTGCTCAAAACAGTTTTTAAACTTGTTGATTTTGATGCCTTTTAGTGCTTCTGCCATTTTTTTGTTTCATCTCTCCCACATTGGCAAAATGTTCCCCTTTGAGGACTTTTTTCATCTAGAGAAACATAAAAAAGTTGCACAAGGCAAGATTGGGTATATAGGCAGGGTGGGGCACAGATGATGCACCGTTTTTGGTCAAAAACTGCTGAACACTCAGCACAGTATGGGCAGGTGTGCTTGTAAATCACCCATCATGAAATGAGCAAACTCAATGAAAGAATCATCAGAAAATTCACTGAAGCTGAACACAGCCTCTCACAACAGTGCCAGATGGCACACTGTTACAGATGGGCTCCTAGAACACTTACCTAGTGGGAGAAGCCTGTACTACAAGGAGACCACCCTCCAGAAGATAATTCTGGTTTTTTTGGGGGGGGGTCCCCCTTGTATGTTCTATTATTGCATTTTACATAAAATTATATTGCTTTTAATTATAATATCTGCATTCAGTAACATATTTTTATATAAAATAAAAAATACTAAAACACCAAATTTCCACTAAGTGTGTCATAAGGTAATTGTGGGCATGTTAAAAGGCCTATAAATACAGAGAGCAAGTACATAGCACCATCAAATGTAACGCTATTCTCCTCAACTACTCTGTTCATCCTGGATCCCTCCACTTCCTCGCATACGCACTTGCTTCCACCCTCTTTTGACAATCAATGCTTGAAACATCCTTTCTAGCTTACTACCCATTGGTAAGGAACTTACCTTTGTTGAGTCTTAGTATCTTCAAATGTACAAGAATGTATAAAAGCTATCTCTAATGAGGTTGTTGTAATTATGAAATAGTCACTCAATAAATATTTCCTCCTAGAAACAGGGTATGAAGAAAATTAAAAAGAAGTAAAAGTAGAAGAAAGGTAGAATTGAGTATATTCAGGAGCCTGCTCTGAAGTTTATTAAGCTTTGGTTTCATGAGTTGATGTTTATAAGTATAAATATAATAAATGTAGGAAGTGTTGAGACTTGTGAAACCTTTATTCTTTTTTTACAATGAGTCTATAAGAAGTTATTTATTTTCCAGAAGTTTAAAAATACATATAAAAAGGACTAACTCCTGGCTAGAATTAAGAGATAACATCATTGTGACAAACACCTGTTGTGAAATCTTCAACCTGGAGACTAATGAAGCCAGGAGCTCCTCACTGGTGAGTGAAAGATGAGTTCTAAGGGGATAGGCAATCTCTCCACATCCCTTCTGAGTATGATTCTATATTAAATATGGTATTTTGATCACATATTCTCATTGTTTTCTCCAAACATTGAGATTATTTTTACAAAAGTATAGTGCCCCTTCTTGTTTTGTTCTCCAAAGCTTGTAATAACAGCTCTACAGAAGTCGATTCTCAATATATAGCATTGCAGATTCTCAGTGTCCGGCAGAGGTAAGCCTTGCTTGAGAGGTAAGCCTTCCTTGATTGGCAGAGTAATAATATGGGTGTAATAATTTATAGTTTTAATTTGAACATTTCACCCATATGATTGAGTGTGATATTGTTATGTTACAGAATGACATGCTTATAATTTTGTAATAACAGATTTTATGATTAAATAAGGGATGTTATTTGTGCCAGCTGTATGTATTGATTATAATAAGCTATGTTATTTTGGATGAACATTTTATCTGATTTATTTGTGACAGAGTTTTTAACTTTTGGGAGGTCATAGAACACTTTGAGAATTTTTTTAAAATTACAAATCCCACTTTCCCTAGAAAAATTCACATCATGTACATATATATAAATTTTTATGTATAATTTCAGGAGGTCCATAAGCCTCCAATCCCATGTATGGATTCCCTGCCACATAGCAAAAATTACATGTTATTGTCCTAAAATTTAGCAATAAATTCTGTTAACATGCAAAACTGAAGCAAGTAACCCCACAAATGCACACAGGATGACTGCAAAGGCTAAGGAAATCCCATGATAATAGGCTACCTCTTATACTTTCCAAGAACTTCTGGTCCCTGACACACTTTCTTCTCTAAGAAAACAGACTTGCTGTTTTCATTACCTTTTCTGTGAAGACTTCTCTGATGCTACCAAAAAAAGTTCATCTTTCCCCCATTATGTATCTCCTACACAAGATCAGCATTGTGGGGCAATGGCTTATCCATTTCTACATCATCAGATATTACGTAGTCAGTATTGAGTAAATATTTGTTTAACTGTGCTGACATGTAAGCCACTTTTTTTCTCTTTTGCTTTTTGTATTGCATGCAATTCCATCGTCTGTCAGAAGCAGAATAAACAGAACATTCCTAACACAACACCTTATCAGCCAGCCTCTCTCCTTTCAGATCATGCCTGTCTCAGCATGGGACAAATACTAATCAAATTAAATTAAATTTTACTTAATATACTTGTCACAGTTTCTCTGACAAACTGGCTACTAATAAGGCATTCTGAAACAAAAAATGAATTATTATGAACGTGTATTAAAATTGTAGTGAGCATACAGAAGTAAGAAGCCTTATACAAAGAGTCAAACCTAGTTATGCCCAATCAAACCCAATTGAAGTTCTGTGGCTGAGGTTTCCATTTATATCAAAAGCTTTGAATAAAGTTGTGTGTGGCGTGGAGTGTCGCTACTAGTCTTAGGGGGAGAAAAGTTGGGAATCAGAAAGGGAAACATTGTTGGATTGAGCCAAATGATCAAAGAAAAATACAAAAGCCCTGGCTGGTGTAGCTCAGTGGATTAAGCATGGGCCTGTGAACCAAAGGGTCACTGGTTTGATTCCCAGTCAGGGCACATACCTGGGTTGCAAGCCAGGTCCCCATTTGGGGGCACACGAGAGGCAACCAAACATTGATGTTTCTCTCCCTCTCTTTCTCCTTGCTTTCCTCTCTCTCTAAAAATAAATAAAATCTTTTTAAAAATACACAATACCCAGTTAAATTTGCATTTCAGGTTCACAAAAAATATATTTTTAGTGTAAGTATGTTCAAAATATTGCCTGGAACATATTTATACAAAAAATTACCTGAAATTAAAATATAACTGGGTACTCTCTTTTATTTGAATAATCTGGAAACTGTAATTTGGTGGCAAATATCTCACAGCAAAAACAGAAAGAAATCCATGCAGCATCACCATCTTCACTCTTTTCCTACAAGAAACATTTTTTAACAACTTTAATTAGCATATTTATGTACCATGTTCCTAGGACACTACTTTTACTTCTAAGTAATTGGGTCTTTCAGACAGCAACCTGTAAATCTCCAAATCTTATACATTTGTGCTAATGGTATTCATAGGAAACCTCAGATTCTCATTATATCTGTTTTTCTCTTCTGTATCCTAATGGGTGGTTTATGGGGAGGAGTGGGTTGTGCCATGTATTCTTGGCTATTGCATCTGAGCTGCCCTCCCTGCTGGCATGTGCTGTGAGGGGAAACCAGCTGTCATCTTGTGGTGTCAGGTTGTAGGGCTATCCCTTTTGGGAAGTGTAGATAGTCCCCTCTCTGAAAGACGAAAGGCCTCAGAGGTCAGCAAAGGATGACACCTGTTGAGTTTTGATAGTGTTCCAAAGTGAAGTCAGAAGGCCTGGCCTTGCTATTTATATAAGGAAAGGACAAAAGGTCCTTAAAATCTTGAGACAGCTGATCAAGCTGGAGCACAGTTGCATCTTGGTGAAAGGGAGCAGATGTGGCTCCTGATGGGCTATGTATTGGTTCAACCTGGGAGTTCTCCTCAGATTGATGGATGCAGAGCAGCGGCACATGTGTCAGCTCTCCATGGGTCACTGTGCAGATTTCTCTCTCTCTTTTTTTCAATTTTCATATACACCAAATATTCCAGGTTTACTTTGCTTTAGTATATTGGGCAAAATGACATTTTAGTGGTATTTCATTCTAAATTTGAATCTTATTGCTAGACTATTAATCTCTTTCCCTGACAGTGGTGGTGGTCTTAGCGGTGTTTTGAGAAAAAAAAAACAAAGGTCAAAAAGCATGTAAGGGCCCAGTTACCAAAATTATAATATTTTAGTACAATATTTGTGAAGGTGTTTAGTTTTTTGTCAATACCTGCTTGTCTGTCTGCATAATGACTAATACCATATTAAGACTGATATATCTTGTAAATGACCTAGGAAAATTTTTAGGCTTGAAAACAACTAGGATCTTTCCCATTGTTGAGAATCCTCAGGACATAAAATCAGGGTCACATCTGCTTCAAAGCAGAATGTGGTGCCAGTATGATCAAGGTTTCATCAGAGCAACTGGTATCTTTCCACTGCAGGAGGATTACATCATGGCCCTTTGTGAATAGCTTTTCAACCTTATTTCCCACTATTCTCTGGCACATATTTAATATTATTACATGCCTTTGCACCAGATTCCTTATCACTGTCACTGCTTAGAAATCATACCCACCACCACCATAAACATTTTCCCCAACATTTTTACTATTCAAACTCTTTTTCTTGAGTCTCAACTTGAATATCACTTCTTTTTAGTGTATCCATGAACCTTGGATCTACCAGAGATGTCCAACTCATGGCCTACCAGCTGCATGTGGCCCAGGATAGCTATGAATGCAGCCCAACACAAAATCATAAATGTACTTAAAACCTTTTTTTTGCTCATCAGTTTTTGTTAGTGTTTGTGTATTTAATGTGTGGCCCAAGACAACTCTTCTTCTTCCAGTGTGGCCCAGAGACACTAAAAGGTTGGACATGCCTGGTAGACTATAGTAGCCCTGTCCATGAGATGGACTGATATTTTGCAACAAGTATTGTGTTAGTCAAGGTAGCCTGAGACAGTACAGGTATGTAGAGAACAAAAGGATTAAAAGGAGCCCACATTAATTTAAAGTTGGGGTAGATAACACTACCATGTGAAATAGCAAAGAAAGAACAGCATAAGTTGTAAGACTGATAGCTAAGAGCAAAAGGAATGAGCTGTCAGGGGTAACTAATTCATGTTTGAAATTGTGCATCAGTTCTGGGATGCCCTTTTTGTATGTGATATATGTAGAGCCATCAGGAGATAACAAAGTCCTCCTTGACCAATTACAGTTTGTTGTTTCACATGTTGATTCTGTCTTTCCTCTAACAATATCATCTTCCAGACCTAAAGTCTTCTTGTCCTCTATATTGTCACAATATGTACCATAATGTAAGACATGTAGAATGTAGTCAGTGAGTGTTGATTTATTGCCAATGGATCTGTAACTTATTAAAGATAGCAGTGTAGGTTTCTGACTTGTCCTTTAGGCATAATTTTTACTTTGTATCTATGTCATCAGGCAGTGGTGATGATTGACTCTCAAGGATTATATGGGAATGTTGAGAGTACCTAGACTGTCACTATACCTTCTGCTCCAAGGCAGAGAAATATAGTTTAGCATCAAAAATATGAAATCAAATTTACCTCTTTTCCTGCCTCATATTAGACTTATGTATGTGATAAGCCAATTTCAAGGAAATACAAAACACAAACTAAGGCTCCACCCCTTAGAACATAACAGGCATGCTGAGACAAAAAAAAAATATGGCCCAAGTGAAAGAACAGATCAAAGCTCCAAAAATACAACTAAGCAATGAAGAGATAGCCAACCTATCAGACGCACAGTTTAAAACTGATAATCAGAATGCTCACAGAAATGGTTGAGTATGGTCACAAAATGGAGGAAAAAGTGAAGGTTATACAAAGTGAAATAGAGAAAAAACACATAGAACCAATAGTGAAGTGAAGGAAACTAGGACTCAAATCAATGATTTGGAACAAAAGGCAGAAATAAACATCCAACCAGAACAGCAAGAAGAAAAAATAATTAAAAAAAAATGAAGAGAGGTTTAGAAGCCTTTGGACAACTTTAAATGTTCTAAATCTGAATCATAAGGGAGCCAGAAGGAGAAGAGGAAGACCAAGAAATCGAAAACTTATTTGAAATAATAATGAAAGAGAACTTCCCCAATCTGGCAAAGGAAATAGATTTCCAGGAAGTCCAGGAAGCTCAGAGAGTCCCAAAGAAGTTGGACCCAAGGACACACACCAAGGCACATCATAATTACATCATTCAAGATTAAAGATAAGGAGAGTGTCTTAAAAGCAGCAAGAGAAAAGGAGACAGTTACCTACAAAAAAGTTCCCATAAGACTATCAGTTGATTTCTCAAAAGAAACCTTGTAGGCAAGAAGGGGCTGGAAAGAAGTATTCAAAGTCATGGAAGGCAAGGATCTACATCCAAGGTTACTCTATCCAGCTAAGCTCTCATTTAGGATGGAAGGGCAGATAAAGTGCTTCCCAGATAAGGTCAAATTAAAGGAGTTCATCATCATCAAGCCCTTATTTTATGAAATGTTAAAGGGACTTATCTAAGAAAAAGAAGAAGATCAAAAACTATGAACAGTAAAATAAAAACAAACACAGCTATCAACAAATGAACCTAAAAAAAAAAACAAAGCCAAAACCAAAAATGAACTAAGCAAAGAACTAGAACAGAAACAGATTCACAGAAATAGAGATCACATGGAGGATTATCAGTGGAGAGGGGGAGGGAGGAGATTGTGGAAAAAGGTACAGGGAATGAGAAGCATAATTGGTAGGTACAAAATAGGCAGGAGGAGATTAAGAATAGTATTGGAAATGGAGAAGCCAAAGAACTTATATGACCCATGGACATGAGCTAAGGGGGCGGGCGCATGCTGGGGGAAGGTAGGTGGAGGGTGGAGGGGAATAAAAGGAAGGGGGAAGTGGGACAACTGTAATAGCATAATCAATAAAATATATTTTTAAAATTAAAAATAATGGGGAAGATGGCAGCATTGTAGGAGAAAGCATATTCCCCTTCCCCAATGCAGGGAGGTTGCAGCCCCCAGGCCCCCGGGTCTGCCTCAGGGCACCCGGGAGAGAGCAGAGTCACCACTCCCTCCCTGGACAACAAGGATTGAGCAGCACCGGAGAGGCCTTGTTGTGTGAAGGCACAGAGAGGGGAGTTGGACTGAGAGACAATCACACAGGATTGTGAGCACCCACGCATAGCCCTGGGAAGGGTGAGTGCCCCAGCCTGCACGACCAAGGGTGGCCTGGACATGTGCCTGGGTCCCCAGCCCAGTGAGAGTGTGGTTCTGTGGAAGACCCAGACCCCACAGTCCTGAACAAGGAAAGGGCACGGGCATTCTCGGGTTTCTGGAGTCTGTGGTGGTGACCTCGGGGGAGTGCACACGCCTTCGGCATTCCCGACTCTCACATTGTGAACCTGGAAAAGACACGGCAATTCACGGGTTCCCGGAGCCCTCATTGGAAAAATTGGGGGAAGGGCGCAACCACTCCTGATCCCCGGAACTTACACCATGAACCCAGAAAAGATGCAAGTGCTTCTCGGGAATGTAGAGCCCCAGGTGGTGAAATTGGGGGAAGGGCACGACCCCTTGCGATCCCAGAGCTAACACTGTGAACCGGAAGCATCAGATTCTCTCTGGGAAGAGAGTGAGGCTAGCCCTGGGGACAGTACCAGGGAGACTGACTGAGTTCTGACTGGGAAGGGTGAAAAGCATTCCAGTCACCTCTCAGCCTGCTGAACCTAGCAAGATCAGAAAAACTGGTTTGGCCAGTTAAAACCAACAAGAGGGTTTTTTTTTTCTTTTTCTTTTTGGCTGTTGTTTGATTATTTGATTTTATCTTGTTTTTTTAAGTAACTTTATTTTTTAATTCTTATTATTTTTATATCTCTCAATTCCTTATGTTTCTCTTCCTTTTATCCTAGTGCTAAATTCCTTTCCAAATTTATCTCTCCTGCATTCCATCCTCTGCTTTTTTTTCTTTATTTTTTTGAGCCTGCAAGTTACTGCAAATTTTGTATTACGTTTTCTCATTTTTCTGACATTTTTTATTTTAATAGTATCTTGGTATTCTTTTTCTTTCTGTATAATCTTCTTGACTTGGCCGGTTATACTGTCATTTGATAGGTTTCCCCTGTTATCTCATTCACAGTGTGCTGCTAATATACTGTCCTTCATTTGTGTTCCATTAGTACACCACTCAAGGTTCTATACTCCTTATTCTTGTTATCTAGATTTCATAGATTCTTCCACGTGATTGTTGCTTTAATATTACTGTAAATAAGACCTATTTCATACAATTGTAAATACTACACAACACCCCTCCCAGATCTCAGCCCACTTCCCAATTTCCTGAACTCTATTGTTGTAGGGGTTATCTCTATTCTTTTACACACTACTCCTATTTACTATCCTTTATTCCCACCCTACCTCAGAATCTGACCTCACACAGCCTCATAGTTTTCTAGATCCAACTAACAATCCTTTCCTCCACAATAAGAGTCTTGTCTTCTTTCCATCCTTTCTAAAACATGGCTAGTGGGGTGGAAGATCACAGTTAACACTATACATAGCCCAAGGATCCCCTAACTCTTCTCTACCTGCTGCTACTGGAAATATCATAGAATATTCTCTGGCTGTCTTAAACCATTTTGCCTTACTCCTCCAACTGATCACAAAAAAGAGTAGGGGGAAGTTGTGAACATCAGGATACCTGAAGGAGACTGCACCACTGAGTCTCACAGATATTCTACCACAGAGGTTCACACCATAAGCACAGGGAACCAGAACAGATCAATTTAAGAACCAGAGGCTAACAAGAAGAGTCTCACAAACAATGAGAAAACAAAGAAACAATCCCCAGATGAAGGGAAAGGAGGAAGCCTCAGAAAGAATGCTAAATGAAATAGAGGCAAATCAACTATCAGATATTGAGTTCAAAACAATGATTATCAGGAAGCTCAATGAGCTCACTATGAGCTACCAGAAACTACAGGGGAGCTACAATGAACTCACTGCAAACTATATCAACATGAAAAAGAAAATAGAAACTATCAACAAGGGCCAAGAGGAAATGGAGAATACAATTTCTGAATTGAAGAACACAGTAGAAGGAATGAAAAGCAGGATCGATGAAGCAGAAGATCGGATTAGTGAGTTGCAGGACAAAGTAGAAAAGAACACCCAGAAAGAGCAAGAAAAGGAAAAGAGGCTCAGAAAGAATGAAGAGGGATTAAGAAAAATGCAAGACAATATGAAAAATAATAATATCCATATAATAAGGATACCAGAAGAAGAAGAAGAGCAAGAGATAGAAAACCTATTTGAAAAAGTAATGATGGGAAACTTCCCTAATTTGGTGAGAGAAAAAGTCACACAAATCCAGGAAACACAGAGAGTCCCACTCAACAGGAACCCAAAGAGGCCCACCTCAAGTCACATTATAATTAAAATGGCAAAATTTCAAGACAAAGAGAGAGTTTTAAAGGCAGCAAGGGAGAAACAACAAGTAACATACAAGGGAACCCCAATAAGGCTAGCAGCTGACTTCTCAACGGAAACACTCCAAGCCAGAAGAAATTGGCAAGAAATATTCCAAGTAATGAGAACCAGAGGTCTGCAACCAAGGCTATTTTACCCAGCAAGGCTCTCAATCAAGATAGAAGGCCAAATAAGAAGCTTCCCAGACAAAAGAAGTCTAAAAGAATACAGCCCCACTAAACCAGCTCTGCAAGAGATGCTAAAGGGACTGCTTTAAGGAAAGGAAGGAAAACTGAGAGAGAGTGAGAGAGAGAGAGAGAGAGAGAGAGAGAGAGAGAGAGAGGGAGAGAGAGAGAGAGAGAGAGAGAGAGAGAGAGAGAGAGAGAGAGAGAGAGAGAGAGAGGAACATAGGTATGTAGGTATGTAAATGGCAATGAATAAGTACCTATCAATAATAACCTTAAATGTAAATGGAATAAATGCTTCAATCAAAAGACACAGAATAGCTGAATGGATAAGAAAACATGACCCACACATATGCTGCCTAAAAGAGACCCAGCTCATGATAAAAGACCTACACAGGCTGAAAGTGAAGAGCTGGAAACAAATTTTCCAAGCAAATGGACAGGGAAAAAAAAGCTGGGGTAGCAATACTGATATCAGACAAAATAGACTTCCAAAAAAGGGCCATAAAGAGAGACCCAGAAGGTCACTTCATAATACTCAAGGGAAGAATCCACCAAGAAGACATCAACATTGTAAATATATATGCACCTAATATAGGAGCACCCAAATACATAAAGAAAATCTTAGAGGACTTCAAGAAAGATACTGACAGCAACACAATTATAGTGGGGGATTTTAACACCCCACTGTCAAAAATGGACAGATCTTCCAAACAAAATATCAACAAGGATATTTAGGCATTGAACAAAGCCCTAGATGAAATGGACTTAATGGATATATACAGAGCCCTCCATTCCAAAGAAGATAAATACACATTTTTCTCAAATATACAGGGAACATTTTCAAAGATAGACCACATGATAGGTCACAAAACAAACCTCAACAATTTGAGGAAAATTGAAATCATACCAAGCATTTTCTCAGATCACAAGGGACTGAAACTAGAAACCAACCCCAGGGAAAAAAACCCCAAACACTCAAAATCATGGAGATTAAATAGCATGCTACTAAACAATGAATGGGTCAAGAATGAAATTAGGGAAGAAATCAAAAGGTTTCTGGAAACAAATGAAAATTAACTCACAACAACCCAAAACTTGTGGGACTTAGTGAAGGCAGTCCTGAGAGGGAAGTTCATAGCTATACAGGCATACCTTAAAAAGATAGAAATATTTCAAACAAACAACCTAACTCTACATGAACAAAAACTCAAGGAACAACAAAAAAACAGCCCAGAGTAAATAGAAGGAAGGAAATAACCAAGATCAGAGCAGAATTAAATGACATAGAGACTAAAAGCACAATTCTAAGCATCAACAAATCCAGGAGCTGGTTCTTTGAAAAGGTAAAAAAATTGACAAGCCTTTAAGCAGACTCATCAAGAAAAAAAGAGACAAGACCCAAATAAACACAATCAGAAATGAAAGAGGAGAGATTACAACTGACATCACAGAAATACAAAGGATTGTAAGAAATTACTACAAAGAACTGTATGCCAAGAAATTTGAAAACCTAGGTAAAATGGACAAATTTCTAGAAAATATAATCTTTCAAAGCTCAATGAAAAAGAAGCAGAAAGCCTGAACAGACCAATAACAGCAAAAGAAATTGAAGCAGTAATAAAAAAACTCCCAACACACAAAAGCCCTGGACCAGATGGTTTCACAGGAGAATTCTACAAAGCATTTAAGGAAGAGCAAACTTCTATCCTTCACAGATTATTCCAAAAAACCCAAAAAGATGGAAGACTCCCAAACTCTTTTTTTTTAGGATGATGCCAACATCATCCTAATTCCAAAATCAGATAAAGACACAACAAAGAAAGAAAACTTCAGGCCAATATCATTGATGAACATTGACTCTAAAATCCTCAACAAAATACTGGCAAACCGCATGCAACAATACATTAAAAAGATCATACACATGACCAAGTGGGATTCATTCCAGGGATGCAAGGATGGTACAATATTCGCAAATCAGTAAATAGAATACATCACATAAACAAAAGCAAAGACAAAAAACACATGATCATATCAATTGATGAAGAAAAAGCATTTGATAAGGTACAACACCCACTTATGATAAAAACACTCTGCAAAGTGGGACTAGAGGGAGCATTCCTCAACATAATAAAGGCCATATATGAGAGACCTACAACCAATATCATACTCAATGGGCAAACATTAAAATCTTTTCCACTAAGATCAGGAACAAGACAAGACTGTCCACTTTTACCACTTCTATTCAATATAGTACTGGGAGTTTTAGCCACATCTATCAGACAAGAAAAAGAAATAAAAAGCATCCAAATTGGAAACAAGGAAACAAAACTGCCACTGTTTGCACATGACATGATAGTGTACATAGAAAATCCTATAGACTTGGGCAAAAAGCTGATTGACCTAATAAATGAATTTGGCAAAACAGTGGGATACAAAGTCAATATCCAGAAATCAAAGGCATTTCTGTACACCAACAATGAAACAGCAGAAGCAGAAATCAAGAAAAAAATCCCATTTGAAATAGCAAAAAGAAAAATAAAATACCTAGGAATAAACCTAACCAAAGAGGTAAAAGACCTGTATTCAGAAAACTACATAACACTGAGGAAAGAAATCAAGGAAGACACAAACAAATGGAAACATATACCGTGTTCATGGATTGGAAGAATTAACATCATCAAAATGTCCATACTACCCAAAGCAATTCACACATTCAATGCAATACCTATTAAAGTACCAATGGCTGATTTCACAGACATAGAACAAACACTTCAAAAATTTATATGGAACTATAAACGACCCCAAATAGCTGCTGCAATTTTGAGAAAGAAGAGTAAAGTAGGAGAGATCACAATACCTGACACTAAACTATGTTACAATGCCACTGTAATCAAAACAGCCTGGCACTGGCATAAAAACAGGGACATGTGCCAATGGAACAGAACAGAGAGCCCAGAAATAAACCCAAGTCTCTATGGTCAATTAATTTTTGACAAAGGAGACAGCAACATAAAATGGAGTAAAAATAGCCTCTTCAACAAATGGTGTTGGGAGAACTGGACAGCCACATTAAAAAAAATGAAACTCGAGCACCAACTTACACCTTACACAAAAATAAATTCAAGGTGGATAAAAGACTTAAATATAAACCGAGACACCATTAACGTCCTAGAGGAGAACATAGGTAGGAAAATCTCAGATATTTCACGAAGAAACTTTTTTACTGACATATCCCCTAGAGTAAGGGACATAAAGGAAAGAATAAACAAATGGAACCTCATCAAAATAAAAAGCTTCTGCACGGCTAAAGAAAACAGTATCAAAATAAAAAGAGAACCAACTGCATGGGAAAACATATTTGCCAATGATACCTCAGATAAGGGTTTAATCTCCAAAATATATAAAGAACTTACATGACTCCACTCTAAGAAGACAAGCAACCCAATTAAAAAATGGGCAAAAGACTTGAACAGACTCTTCTCCAAGGAGGACATATAGAGGATCCAAAGACACATGAAACGATGTTCAATATCGCTGGCTATCAGAGAGATGCAAATTAAAACTACAGTCAGATACCAGTTCACACCATTCAGAATGACCATCATAAACAAAGCACCAAACAAGTGTTGGAGAGGTTGTGGAGAAAAGGGGACCCTAGTGCACTGTTGGTGGGACTGCAGACTGGTACAACCACTATGGAAAACAGTATGGAACTTCCTCAGATAACTGAAAATGGATCTGCCTTTTGTCCCAGCAATTCCACTGCTGGGACTATATCCTAAGAACACTAAAACACCAATACAAAAGAACCTTTGCACCCCAATGTTCATAGCAGCACAATTTACTATAGCTAAGTGCTGGAAGCAACCTAGATGCCCATCAGTAAATGAAAGGATCAAAAAAACTATGGTTCATTTACGCAATGGAATTCTATACAGCAGAAAGAAAGAAGGAGCTCCTACCCTTTGCAACAGCATGGATGGAGCTGGAAAGCATTATGCTAAGCAAAATAAGCCAGGCAGTGAAAGACAAATACCATATGATCTCACCTTTAACAGGAACCTAAACAACAAAACAAAGAAACAAGCAAAATATAATCAAAGACACTGAGATAGAGAACAGGCTGAGAGTGACCAGAGGGGAGAGAAGAGGGAATTTCAGGGGAGATTGTGAAGGGTTTACAGGAACAAGTTTAAAGGTTACATGGACAAAAACTAGGGGGAGGATGATAATAGGAGAGAAGTGGGGAGAGATGGGTGGGCGGGCTGGAATGGGAGTAAAAGGCAGAAAACTGTACTTGAACAATGATTAATAAAAAAATTAAAAATACAAAACATAAACAGAAAAGAACTGATTCCTGCTTTAACATCTGCAATAGAAGGAAACCAAGTTCACTTAAAGATTGAAGGGATTGTTGATATGGTAATTACATATGAAATTAATGTTAAGCGCTAAAACACAGAAAGTTGAAAATGAAGAACAAATTTTATAACTTTGTTCTGGTGGGAGAAAGGAGAGTGAATTATAAGCTACAAGAAATTCATGATGTTTTATTGTCTCCATGAGCTACACTCACTTCCTTCCATGGATTTGTCTAATTTACCACCCATTTTTCAAAGACCAAAGATGGCAAAATTCCAATTCAGTGAAATCAGGATTGCCCTTGATTTTCTGTACCTTAGTATCTCTTTACTTGAAGTGTATTATTCCTAAGGTCAGCAGCATTGTGATCACCTGGGAGGTTGTTAAAGATGCAAAATCTCAGGTGCCACCCCAGGTGTACTGAATATGCATCTGTGTGTTAACAATATCTTCAGGTGATTTATATGCACTGATTAAATTTTGAGAAGCTCTGATTTAGGATAAGCAACAAATGGAGCTTCAGATTTTAAGAGAATGCACACTAGTTTATGATAGCCAAGATATGGGAACAAACCAAGTGTCTGTCAACAGAAGAATGGATAAGAAAATGCAATATATAAACACAATAAAATATTTAGCCTGAAACAAGAAGAAACTCCTGCCATTTGTGACAACATGGGTGGACCTACAGGACTTTATGCTAAGCGAATAAGCTAGTTAAAGAATGACTAATACTACATGATTTCACTTACATGGGATATCTAACATAGACAAACTCATAGAAGCAGAGACTGCAATAGTGGTTTGCAGGGGCTGGGAGTGGGGAATAGGGGATTGTTGTTCAATGGATATAAATTTTCAGTTATGCTAGGTAAATAAGTTCCAGAGATATGGTTTGCAATGTAGTGCTTATAGTTAACAATATGGTATTAAGCACTTCGAATTTCATTAAGAGGGTAGATCTCATGTTGTATTTCTAATACATGCACACATATAACAACAAAGTGACCGAAGGAAACTCTGGGAGGTGCTCGATAAGTCTATTACCTTGATTTTGGTGATGGTATCATGGGTGTTTGCATGTGTCCAAGTCATTAAAGTATACACATTATACGCAGTTTTTTGTATATCAATTATACCCCAACAAAACTGTTAAAAGAGAGAGAAAATCCACACTAAGACATGTTAAAATTACTCCAGAGAATAATTTCCCCATTCACTGGCTTGAACTCTCTATCATTATACTCATACCAACAAAGATCCCCCCACCAGCCTTTGCACAGTTCCCAGAAGCACAGAGATGATCAGTTGGTCGTCTGTTTACTTTTCTATTACAGCTTACCTCATAAACTCTGCAGACAAACTTGGTCAGCAAGCTCATCTACTGCTCACTAACTTAACACTACATATTACCTCAGAGGCTTTCTCTTACTGTGGCAATCATTCGGTATTCTCGGGTTGTAGGTAGAAGGGGAATATTGAATTTTCTATGTCAAGATAATTGACACTTTCCCCATATACTTTCATTTGAGGAAAAACAATGAAGAGTATAACTTTTAGCCTATCTTAGTAAATGATCCTTCTAAGGAGAGATATCCAGCCTTCTGCACTCTCCTCTGTGCCCCCAAGGAGGCTGATTTCTGGGGATTATAGCAGCTAGGCTTCCTTGCCTTCTAGCTTCTAGATGGATTTGTCCAATGAATGGCACACTGAAGACCCCAAAGGATGAGAAGAAAAAGAGGGCTGGATATTAATCTGTCCTCTTCTCCCCTACAGCTCCTCCCCTTACCCCTTTAACCCTAAGGATGGTTAATAGCTTTTTACTATTGTTAATATCTAAATGCTTCCTCATGCATTTTAGGTTAACTTGATTCTTCCCACACCTTTGCTAAGTGTCTTCATTAAAGTTTCTTCAATTCCTCTTTGAGTAGTCCTGTCTGTGTCCTGACAAGACCCTGACTAATTTAGACACCATGTTTCCTCTGCTTTCTTAGTGTAGTTCAAAGATGACAATTTAGCACACTTACAGTTTCCTGTTGCTTTCACTAGAACATCTGTCATCTAACACTTCTCTGGACTCTTCAGCAAGTGACCACTCTCAGTGCTCTGAGTCAGTGCTTCTCTCATTTTAATGACTGCATATTAATTACTGGAGGGATCTTGTTACAATGCAGATTCTGACTCAGAAGTCCTGAGTGAGGCCTGAGATCTTTGATTTCTAAAAAGCTCCCAGGTACCATCAGTGCTCTGGTCCAAAGACAACACTTTGGGGTTCCAATTTAAACCCTGAAGACAAAGAATTATGAAGGAGAGCAATGATTGTCAAAACGTAGCTCTAGACTAGTAGCATCAGCATCACCTGAGGACAGGCCTGTTAGAAATGCAAGTTCTGACTTACCATTCCAGACCTACTGAATCAGAAGCTCTGGGGTTGGAGTTTAGTGATCTCTGTGTTAGCAAGCCCCCTGAATTTGAGAACTACTGAAGCAGAAGATAGTGTAGTTGTAATAATTATTTTTGAGGCATCATTGTTTGAGTAATTTCTACATAAAGCAATACAAATAATCCTCAGAATGAATCTACTCAATATACAGATAGAAGAGCTAAATAATTTCAGAAATTGACATTAGTCACGTAGACAGAATTTTAAATTTCTGCTGTTGTCATACACATCATTATGAAAGAAAAGAATATTACCAATCAATGTTTTGAAGATAACAAATTATCTCAAGTTATAGTTTGTTTCAGTCATGCTTACAATATGCAAGTCTGTGCTAAATGCTGTAAGTGATACAAAGATAAGTTAGTCAAATTTTGTCTTATAAAACTTACAGTTCCATTGAACATTGGCTGGGTCTACTGAAATGCTGCTTTCTAGGATTTAAACTATAAAATCAACACATAAATGATCAGAAGTCTATAAAAAGGAAGTGGAGAGATAAAATGTTTTCTGGACTTAAAGCAAAATAGACAAGAATCATGTGATTCTTGGATAAAGGAGAACCACAGAGATAAACACTGTTCAATCCTGTTGTCTAGTTTAGCCCTGCTGTGAAGCTGCTTTTGATTCAAGTGCCTTTGTACCAAGTGTTTGAAATCACGGCATTGCTCTGAGTATGTGCCCACCAAGCAAATTTCTGGCTTTTGGTATCCCGATTGTAGTATACCCAGAGGAGGAACATGCACTGATATGACCAGTTCACTAGACAATTGATCTCAATCAAAATTAACATAATGGCATTCTGGGCTCATGTTCATACTCTTGAGTTAGGACCTGAGCAGGTCTGATTTATTCTGAAACACTGACAAGAGAGAATTTCAGGATAATGCAGTTGCAATCACTGACTGGACCACAGCAAATTCTCTACTATAAAGCTATATATACAGTAACTGTGTGAATAGCCAACCAGCCTCTCTAGGTGTTATCCATTGCAATAATACCCTCTTTTAAACCTTTGAAAGCCATGAGAATTCCTAAAAAGTTCTGTCTAAAAAAAGTTCAAAGGAAGAATTGAACATATTGCATTTGTGTGGATGCTGAGGAAGATCAATAAAGCTTAAAAAATAGGTAGAAATTTTTATTAAAATACAATTCACATACTATAAAATCCACCCTTTTTAATTTGTATACTTTAAGTATACAATTTAGTGACACTTTAAGTTGTACAACCATCATCATTTTTAATTTCATTAATTAATTCCAGAACATTTCATGGCCCCCATAAAAAAAAACCATACCCATTAAGAGTCACTCCCTAAACCCCGTCTCCTCAAACCCTGACAATTGACAATTGGTAATATACTTTCTGTCTCTCTTTATATGCCTATTCTTGATATTTCATATAAATAGATCATGCAACATGTGGCCTTAGATGTCTGACTTTTTTCACTTAGCATAATGTTTTCAAGGTTTATCTAATTATAGCATATGATAGCACATTATTGTTATTTATGACTTAATAATATTCCATTGGGTGGATATACCAGCTTTTGTTAATCCATTTACAGTTGATAGACATTAGGATTGATTTTATGTTTGACTATTATGAACATTGCTGTGAGCATTTGTTCCAGGTTTTTGTTTATACATATGTTTTAAATTGCCTTGAATATATATGCCTAAGAGTGGAATTTCTGGGTCCTATGGTAATTCTGTGTTTTATTTTTTTAAGGAACTACCAGGCTGTTTTTCAATATGGCCATAACATTTTACATTCTATCTAGCAATATATGAAGGTTGGTGAAATCCAACACCATTTTATGATTAAAAACAACAATAACAACAAAACTAGGAATACAAGGAAAGTTCCTCATCCTGATAAACAACATTTGCAAAAACCCACAGTTGATATCATGCCTAATGGAGAAAGTACCCCCTGAGATGAGGAATAGGACAAGGAGTTCCACTCTTGCCACTTCTGTTCAACATTGTACTAAGGGGTTGTAACCAGGTAACTTTGAGAAAAAAATAAAAAGAATCAAGAAAAAGATAGAAAGAAAAAGTAAAGAAGAAATTGTAAAAGAAAAGAAAAAATTCAGGACCATAAAAAAAGAAGCACAGCTATTACTATTTTTATGACATAGTCTTCTATTTAGAAAATCCTAAAAAAAAATCTATCAAAAGAAAAATGAAACAACTCGAACTTATTTAAGATAGCAGCAAAGTAGGTGAAAAGTACATTAATCTCCTCCCAAGACCAAGCAGGAATTATAATTAAAATCTAAACAATCAACCTGAACAACCAAATGAAGACTAGTGAACAGAAGTCTTATAACCAAAAATTTATAGAAGAAGCCACATAGAGACTGGTAGGAAAGGCAAAGATGCAAAATAAGCTGGTAGTACTCCCAGGGACAGCAGCTGAGATCTCCAGAGGGATATTTTGGGTGCAAAGTTTCCCTCTGAGGATGGTGGAATCTCAACTCCACACCAAGACTCCCTAACCCAGAGTACCAGAGATGCCCATATAATACCTGGCTGTGAAAACCAGCCAGAATTGTGTCTGCCAAAGTGACAGGATTCAGCTATAGATCCAGGTACCATCATAAAGTGTCAGCATACAAAATGTTATTTGTAGCCACTAATCCTGGACTCAGGTGGAAGGAGGAGGGCAGAGAAATCTAGAGTCATGTGAGGACAGACTGGGTTTTTTGTGGCTCTGGGGGAAGAACTGAAGGGACAGCCACCAGGGACCCTGTGCTGAGTCCCTCTCACACAAAGCAGATGCCATCTCTCTTGGGTGGAGCACTCTTCTCCTTATAGCATCAGTCTGGGGGAATGCAATCCTCACATACTTTGTACTCCCTATTGCCCCACCCTGTAGAGTTTATGCCCTCCTGAGGAGTCAGCTACATAGGCCCTGGATGTAGAGTTCTAGGCAAGACACAGGGGGTGTCAGTGATTGAGTTGTGTGGTTCTGGGGCAGGGGTTATTACTCCCATCTTCCTGTGAGCCTAACTGGGACTTCTTTCCACCCCAACAGGAGATCCACTAGCCCCATTTTCCAGGTTACCAATGGCTCTGACCTGTTGAGCACAGGCTTTCCAAGAGGTTCAGGTAGAATCTGGAACAAACTGCATTGTGGTTCTAGAACAGGGACCATTTATTCCCTTGCACACCCCACAGGTGCAGAGCCTTCCTTTCACAAGGGCAAATATTGGCCTATTTGGGCCTAATACACTCTGCTGGACTTACTCTGACAACTGCCGGAGACCTCATGCTACCACAAAGGTGTGAAGGCACCCAGCAGGTAGCAGCTAATCTTGGTGTACCCTGGGATTTTTGCTGAGTAGCCTCAGACCCAGCACTGGCATCAGGTTTGAACCTGTATTAGTCTGGTGAACACTACTTGCCTCTACCTGGTGACTCACCAAAAACTTACTTCATGCAACTCAAGTACCACCAGAGGCTCTTTCAGTGACAGAGCCTGATAGGAAGCTGGCAAGTGGAGGCAGGTGAAGGGGGATCTCAGTGTACCTAGGGCCATTTGCCTGCCCCTAGGCTTGGTGCTTATGAAAGCCACACTTGGTGACCAGCAAGGTCCTTCTGATGCACACATACCCGGAAGAGACAGCCACAAACTGTGAATCACTTACCAGTTTCAAATAGGTTGCCAAGGACCAGTCACAGGCAGCATCTAACATTGACTTGAACCAGAGTCCCTCCCAAGAAGCCAGAACAAACACATTCAGTGGTGAGCTTCAGACAACATCAGAGCAGGATCCAATCAGCTTCACGGGCAGCAATTCCAAAGAGAGATCCCATCAGGCACCAGAAATGCTGTGGTAAATTCTACTTTGTGTGACCAACACCTGAACAGAAGCTCATAATCTGCGTTTGGGGTTCACTCTTACAGTCAGCCAGCCTGAGGCCGGATCATATGCCCAGACAAGCTAAGAGCAATCAAGACTCAATTACAACAGGAGGGTTGAAACAACCAACATAAGGGATGTTCCTGGAGGACCCAGGTCAAATGATCAAGGGGACTGCTCACTGGGTCTCCCAGGACACCTACCAAATAAGGCTCCTTTACTAAGGCTCAGAGGAATAGCAGATCTACCTAATACAGAGAAACAGCCAAAATGGAGAGACAAATAAACATGCCCCAAATGAAATAACAGAAGAAATCTCCAGAAAAGGAACTAAATGAAATGGAAGGAAGCAATCTACCAGACATAGACTTTTAAAAAATGGTTATAAGAATAATTAATGGGAACTTCAACAAAGAGATAGCAAGTGTCACAAAGGACAGCAAACATAGAAAATAAAGTAAAAAATGAAGAATACAGTATCTAGAAGGAATACACAGTTGGTTAGATGAAGCAGAGGATCAAATCAGTGATTTGGAAGACAAGGTAGTAAGAAATACCCAATCAAACCAGCAAAAAAAAATTTTTAATGAGGATAATTTATAGAGCATTTGAGAAAATATGAAGTGTAACAACATCACCATCATAGTGGTACCAAAGGAGAAGAGAGAGAGCAAAGGATTGAAAACCTTTTTAAAGAAATAATGGCTGAAAACTTCCCTAATATGGTGAAAGAAAGAAACATATGTCCAGGAAACACAAACTCCCAAGCAAGGTAAACAGAAGAGGCTCACACCAAGACACATCATAATTAAAATGTCAAAGCTTAAAGGCAAAGAGAGAATTTAAAAAGTAGCAAGAGAAAGACAGTTAGTTAACTATAAGGGAGTTCCCATAAAACTGTTAGCTGGTTTTGCAACAGAAATTTTGCAGAACAGAAGGTATTGCATGAAATATTCAAAGTGATAAAAAGCAAGGACCAGCAGCAAAGGCTACTTTACCCTGCAAAGCTCTCATTTATGAAGAAGATATAAAGAGCTTACCAGACAAGAAAAAGTTAAAGGAGTTCATTACCACTGAACTAGTATTACAAGACATATCCAAAGGTCTTCTTTAAAAATAAGAAGAAAATGAAAAATGTAGTTATAAAAAATACATATTTTGCTGTGCACAATGTGCAATTTTTTACCAAACTTTTGAGGGAAAAATAAGGATTTGCATTATACATGGGTAGTACTAATTCTGTATCTATATTAGTATTTTTAATTCTTTTATTTATGCTTATGTATTAAAAGTATAACTCTGGAAAGAAATAGCGATATCTGTATGTAAAATAATATCCTGGAATATGACAATCAGTTTTGTTGAACTTACAACAAACTTGCAGTGAAAGCAGTTTCATCCAATGATTTAACAAAATGAAAAAAGAGCAACATATTTTTATTCACAAAGTAAGACATGATGCTGATTGTTATCCACTTGATAGGACAGGTGATGCTGACTTTATTACTACATGGTGAACAGCACAACATTTCATACACTTTAGGTGGGAGAAATTATTGGAAAATCCCTTGGAAAATGTCAAAACAGTTTTTGTATACTGTAAGCTTTAAGCTAAAAGTTATTAAATATACTAAAGAGCATAGCAACAAAGCTGCCAAGAGATACTTTGGACCTCCTCGCATAGAGAGTATCAACAGGTTGTGGAGGCGACAGGAAGAAAAGCTTCTTCAGAGGCCAAGGCAGAAGGAGGCAATGCAAGGGAAACCTCCAAAGTGACGAGAGGTGGAGCAGAAGGTGAAGACTTGGATTCTGGAGCAGCATCAAACTGGGATTTCTCTTTTGACCAAGATGATACAAGAGGAAGGTAAAAGGACTGCATGAGAAAAAAATATTGATGATTTCTCAGGGACACCTAAATGGTGTTCTAACTTTATGAAGAGAGAAGTTTTGAGTACAAGGACACAAACAAAACTTGCCCCCAAACTTCCAGCAGCCTATGAGAATCAAGTTTTGGAATTTTATTCCTATGTTATCAATCTTTGAAAGACTTATAACTTTGAGCTGTCCCAAATCGCCAACATGGATGAGGTCTGACTCACATTTGATGTGCCAGCCAACAGAACTGTGGACATCAAAGGAGCAAAGACTGTGGCTGTTAAAACAAATGGTCATGAGAAAACATTTCACTGTTTTTTTAGTCTGCCATGCTGATGGGACAAAGCTACCACCTATGATTATCTTTATAAGAAAAACATTTCTGAAAGGAAAGATTCCAAGTGGAGTTATTGTCCACGTGCATGAAAAAGGATGGGTGAATGAAGAAGGCATGAAAATCTGGTTTAACAAAGCCTGGTCATGAGGCCTGGAGGATTACTTAAAAAACCAGCTTTGCCCAAAGTGCTGCAGGTTTGATTCCCAGTCAGGGTACATGTCTGGGTTGCAGGCCATGACCCCCAGCAACCACACATTGATGCTTTTCTCTCTCTCTCTGTCTCCCTCCCTTCCCTCTCTAAAAATAATAATAATGATAAAAAATATCATTCATTATAAAAAAAACAGCTTTGCTTATTTCTGATTATTTCACATCCCATGTTACACAAAGTGCAAAAGCAACCACAGCGGACTTGAAAACCCAGCTTGCTGTGATACCTGGTAGGTTAACCAGCCAACTACAATCTCTTGATGTGTCAGTAAGGCCCTGACGAAGAAAGAGTGGATGTTGTGGACATAGTCAGCTGGTAATGATTTAACACCTACAGGCAGGATCAAGAAAGCGCCCATCATACAGGTTTGTAACTGGATCCTAAGATCATGGAATGGTGTCAAAACGGAAGTGATTGTGAAATCATTTAAAAAATGCAGTATCTGCAATGCTATGAATGGAACTGAGGATGATGAAATTTACGGGGATGAGGAAAGTGACTCTTCAAAAGGCACCAGTAATGTAGAAATTGAAGAAGACAATACTTCTGGTATTGACAGTGACAAAGAGTTCTTGGCTTTCTATGATGGGTAAATATCGTAAATTTGTTACCAGTACATAAAATTTGTTGTATCTTGTATCTGTTCTTGTGTTTTGTAATTACCTGTTACATAAAAGTTCTTGTACCATAATATGTTCAAAATATAAATGCTTAAATTCTTTTATAATACAAAAAAACAAGTATCTAAAGATAAATAAATAAATATTTGAATTAAATAATTAAAATGAAAGACATTTTTCCTGAAAGTTTGGGCAAAAGAATGTGGTGTGCATTATACACAGATATTACAGTAAAATTGAAATAAATACATACCTATCAAAATCACTTTAAAGGTAAATAGCTTAAATGCTCTAATCAAAAGACATAAGGTAGCTGAATGGTTAAGAAAACAAGACCCATACATATGCTGTTGATGAGAGACCCACCTCAGATTGAAAGACACATACAGATTAAAAGTAAAGAAATGGAAAAAAATACTTCATATAAATGGAAATAAAAAAAAGCTGGGGTAGCAGTACTTACATCAAACAAAATAGAATTTCTTTTAAAAGTCTGTAATAAGAGATAAAGAAGGACACTAGATAATCATGAAGGGATCAGTCCAATAAGATGATATAAACTTTTAAACATTTATGTACCCAGCATATCTTGATGGACATAAAGGGAAAGATTGACAGTAATACAGTCATAGTAGGGGATTTTAACACCCATTGATATCAATGGATAGATCTTCCAGGCAGAAAATCAACAATGAAATGGCAGCCTTAAATGACACACTAGATCAGATGGATTAATTGATATCTTCAAAGCATTTTACCCCAAAGCAGCAGAATAATCATTTTATTAAAGTGCACATGAAATATTTTTTTAGAATAGCCCACATGTTAGGACCCAAAACAAGTCTCAATACATTTAAGAAGATTGAAATTATTTCAAGCATCTTGTCTGACTATATCGTAGGAAACTAGAAATCAATCACAAAAAAACTGAAAAACACACAAGCATGTGGGGGCTAAATAACATGTTATAAACAGTGACTGTATTAACAATGAGATCAATGAAGAAATCAAATGATATCTTGAAACAAGTGAAAATGAGAACCAAATAACTCAAAATCTATGGGACAAAATAAAAGAAGTCCTGAGAGGGAAATTCATTGTATTACAGGCCTATCTCAAGGGACAAGAAAAATCTCAAACAAACAATCTAAACTTACACTTAAAGGAACTAGAAGAACAACAACAAAGATCAAAGTGATTGTAAGGCAATAATAAATATCAGAGCAGAAATAAATAAAATAGAATATAAAAAACATAAAAGATCAATAAAACAAAGAACTGGCTCTTAAAAGAATAAACAAGATTAATAAATCTTTAACCAGACTCATCTAGTAAAAAGAGAAAGGACTCAACAAGTTAAATTAGAAAAGAAAGAGGAGAAGTAACAACTGCCATTACAGAAATACAAAAGATTATAAATATTACAAACATCTAAATGCCTAAAAATTGGACAATCTTGCAGAAATAGATAAACTCCTAGAAATATACAATCTCCCAAAACCTTTTTAAATGATTGCATACTTTTATTAAAGGTATTTCATTGTGTATAATGCTTTTCTTTTTAAAAAATAGTTTATTTTTATTGTATTTTCCCATTACCATTATTCCCCTTATACCTTCTTCCACCTCCTCTCGCCTGCCTCTGCAATTGCAGCACTGTTGTTCCTGTCCATGAGTCCTCTTTCACAATCTCCCAAAACTTAAGAAGAAATAGTCTGAACAGACTGATTACAACTAACAAAAATGAAGCAATAATCAAAAACCTTCCAACAAACAAAAGTCTTGGACCTGATGTCTTCACAGTTGAACTTTATAAAACTTTCAAAGAAAAACTAAGCTCAATACTTCTCAAACTATTCCAAAAAAATTCAAGAGAAGGGAGAAAGACTCCCGAGTTCATTTTATGAGGCTAGCATTATCCTAATTCCAAAACCAGATAAGGACACTACAAAGAAAGAAAATGATAAGCCAATATCTGTGATGAACATGGATTTCAAAATCCTCAACAAAATATTAGCAAACCAGTTGCAGTAATACATTAAAAAGATCAAACAATATAATCAAGTGGGATTTACTCTGAGGATGCAAAGTTGGTACAATATCAGCAAATCAATTAATGTGCTACACCACATAAATAAAATGAAGGATACAAATCATATGATTATATCAGTAGATGCAGAAAAGGCTTTTGATAAAATGCAGCACCCATTTATGATAAAAATTCTCAACAAAGGGGGAATAAAGAGAACATATCTCAACATCAAAAAGGCCCTATATGACAAACCCACAGCAAACATCATACTCAGTGGAAAAAACTAAAAGCATTTCCCTTAAAATCAGTAACAAGACAGGAGTATGCACTTTCACTAGTCTTAACATAGTACTGGGAGCCCTAGCCAGAGCAATTGAACAAAAAGAAAAATAAAAAGCATTGGCTGTGAAAAGGATGCAGTAAAACTCTCATTATTTGCAGATGATGTGGCATTGATACTGTACATAGAGAACCCCAAAGTTTCTACTAAAAGATATACTGGAACTGATAAATAAGTTCAGTAAAGTAGCAGGATACAAAATAAATATCTAGAAATCAGTTGTACTTTTTAAAAAAGAATTTATTTATTTAATTTTAGAGAGAGGGGAAGGGATGGAAAACAAGGAGAGAAACATTAATGCGTGGTTGCCTCTTATGTGCCCCCTACCATGGACATGGCCTGCAACTCAGACATGTGTCCTGACTGGGAATTGAACCGGTGACCCTTTGGTTCACATGTCCATGCTCAGTCTACTGAGCCTTATCAGCCAGGGCTCAGTTTCACTTTTATACACCAATAATGAACTATCAGAAATGGAAACTAAGAAAAAAATTCACATTTACAATTTCATTTAAAAAGTACCTAGCAATAAATTTTACCAAGAATGTAAAAGATCTGTACTTGGAAAATCAAAGGACACTGAAGAAAGAAATTGAAGAGGAAACAAATAACTAGATGTATGTTTTAATATGGCTGAACTTAAAAATATTCTAAATGAAAGAAGCCAGTCACAAAAGATTACATATTCTGTATATATTTGTACAAAATGTCCACAATTGACAAGCTTAGAGATATGGAAAGTAATTAATGGTTGCTTAGGGATGTGGGAGAGAGGCAGTGGAGATACTTGGGGGTAAGAGCTAAAGGTAATGAATGCAATGTTTTTTTCTTAATGAGGTAGTGGAAAACATTTTAAAATTGATTGCCACTCAATGCTGTGACTATACTAAAAACCACTTAATTAATTATATACTTTCAAATGGTGATTTTTTTTTGTCAAAAGAAAATATGGAAAGAAACAAAGTTCTAAGCATGATTTAAGCCACTGGAACATCCTTTGGTTGAATTATTCCTACCTCAACACAGTGCTACATGAATGAGATAAGCCTTTTCATTGTTTAAGTCAGTTTGAGTTGAGAATTTGATTACTTGCAACATGGATTCATAACAAGTACATAAAGCATCAATGGTTCATCAGGAAAAATTGTGTGAAGAAAGTAGTTAAGGGTGGGAAAGTCAAATAGTGGCTATCGCAATAGTTAAAAGCATGGCAAATAGTGGAATAGAATTTCAACATGGATGTTGAATCTAGAGGATGAATTAAATTCTGTTGACTGTGGGAAGCAATGAAAAAGAAAAAAAATAAATCTCTGAGGGTGAAATCTTGGTGAACTGGAGATCCTCTACTGAAATTGGACAGTATTTCATTCAACATCACATTAGTCAACTTAGCTGTTTTAATGACCCCCAAGCACCATTTGCCTTCAACAATGACTAATTTCTTGCTTACAATATAAGGATTGTGAGTCAGCTGCAGCTTTGTTGCATACATCACTCAGGAACCCAGGCTGAATGGTCAGGCCCTCTGGAAATATTGCTTTTAAGGAAAAAAATCAGGGGCCAGAGAACTAGATAACTAGTGATGCTTTCTAAAAAATCTGTTTACTTATATTACACATCTCATATTTCTCTGGCCAAAATATGTCACATGGCCAACCAAACTCAAACTCAGTGGAGCAGGGAAGTATTATTCTCTACACAGAAGACACTGTGAATCATATAGCAATGAGCAGGAATATATAACTTTCCAATGGAGAAGAAAGGAAAGAATAATTGTTAACAATAATATATTTCCCACAATTGCTTTTTAGGCCTATCACTGTGTCTTGTATAGTGTAGATATTTAATCAATATTTGTTTATTACTTGAACAAATTAGTTCATACCATAACAAACACATGCATTAATGAATGAAGAAAGAACATTTTATGAAGATGAGAAAGAAAAAGAAGAAAAAAGATGAATTTATGTTGATTTTGAAAAACCAAGAGAGATAAGGATGATTATTTAACCAATATTATGAAGTAGGAGAGACAGAGTGAGAGTGAGAATAAGAGAGAGATGAGGGTTAAGCTGTGACATAGGTGATATTACAAATGTGGAATATTTGCATGAAGAGAAATGGTTATTAGAACTGGAACCAGGAGCTAGAAAAGATCAGCCAGGATGTGGTCAGAAATCAGAACAATGTAACACAAATGGTAGTGGAAAGAAAAGGTGCTAATAATATCAAAGACCCTTTTGTAATTATTAAATAATGCCTCTTCTGAAATTTCAAATAGAGTTATGTCACTTTTTTCTACAGAAGTCTATTTCACACAAGAAAATAAGTTAATTGAACTTATTTAACTGTAAAAACAGCATAATTAGGTTTAGTGGAGGGTGGAGAAGAGATCATTTGAAGGGGAAAAGGATTGAAATCACCTGATTTAAAAATTAACACCACGCAGCAAAAGTCAATACATGTAATAAGTATATAACAAATATCTGACAGTAAACTTCAATGCTGTATTATAGATGGTTAAGAGAGAATTAAAAAAAAAACTGGAAATAAAAAGGACAGAAGGGAAAATAGAGGCAGATAGGAAAATGTGAGGCTAAAAACAAACAAAACAAAACAAAAAAACAACAAACAAGAAGACAATCTCTTAGCCTACTTGTTCTCAACACTATCTAAATACTAGAATCACCTGGGGAAATTTTTTAAACATACTCATGCCTGGGCCTATACCCAGAGATTCTGAATTAATAAGCCTAGAATGAAACCTGGTATTGTTACCTAAAAAAAAAAACAACCTTGTATGTGATTCTCTTGTGTGGTTTAGACCAAGAACCACTGTCTTAGAGGTATGGAGGAGAGAGGTAGAGGATGCTGTAATGAGGTAAATTACTTTTTTTCAATCTCATGGTCTATTTGGGCTATAGGCTTCAAAATACCTTTAAGATGTAAATTAGCTAATTAACCAAGCATAGCTTGGCTGCTTTTTACTTTTTAAACAATGAAATGCTTAAAGATCTAGTTATAATAGTAATTGTAAGGCCCTAAGCAAATAACTTAGCATTTTTAGTCACTTTCCATATTTGCAAATGTAATAGTTTAGGCAACATTATTTCTAAGGCTGTTACCACAAGTATAATTTCGAGAGTATTAGAATGGGAGAGGTAGGGAAGCCAGTCAATATCAGGTCTGGATGGAATGATCCATTGGGCACACTTAGTACCCATTTTAAGCAAAAACAAAAATGGAGTGAGGTGGAAATAGAAAATCGTAAAAATGTAAGAAGATTGCAGAATAGAGGTCTCAGCTCTTACCCCCCAAAAGAAACATTGATTTAACAACTGTTACAGACAAAAATAACATATTTGAATTCTGAAATCCCAGTGAGAGGACAGTGCCCTTGTAAAGCTCAAAAACAAGAAAAGATTCATTGAACAACTAAGAATAAATTCATTAACTCACACACCACATCCCCAACTTGGCACAGTGTAGAACTTAGAGAGAGAGTGTTGGCCCACAAGTTCTCCTATGAGGGAAAGAGAGAGTACACCCACTCATAGATTCTGACACCAGTTTCATCCACCTGTGAACCCCAGCATCAGACCTTCCAGTGGACCCCACCACCAGGCTTGAGGGAAAGAGGTGACTGCTTCTTCAAATGAACAGACACCAACACAAGGTTACAAGGATCACAAAGAATTATGAAAACATTACACCAAAGGAACAAAAAAGCTCCAATTACTGACCCTTAAAAAATGTAGATGTACAAAGTGCTGGTTAAAGAATTCAAAGTAATCATCTCAAAGAAGCTCAGTGAGCTACAAAAGAATGCAGAATGACCAAAATTGTTTTTTAATTACATAAACAAAATGAGAAGTTCAATAGAGATAAAAACTAGAAAAAAGAACCAAACAGAAATTCTGCAGTTGAATAATACAATGACTGAAGTGAAAAATATTCATGAGATAGTGTCAATACCACACTTGATCAAGAAGAATCATTGAACTTAAAGATAAGTTGTTTAATAATATAAAGAAAGAAAAACAAAAGACCAAATAATTTAAAAAGTAAAGAAAGTCTACAGGATTTGTGGGACACCATGCATTACTGGAGTCTCAGAGGGAGAAAAGAGACAGAAAGGTGCAGAAAGTGTATTTATAAAAATAATGGCCAAAAACTTTCAAAGTATGTGGAGGGAAAAGAATATCCATATTCACGATACCCATAAAACTTCAAATAGGTTCACCTAAAAAAGGTGTATACCAACACATATAATTAAATTGTAAAAAAAAAAAGAGAGAGAGAGAAAGAGAAAAATTTGAAAGCAGCAATATAAAGGATACTCAACATAAAAGCCACTCAACATAAAGGATAACCCATAAGATTATTAGCAGATTGCTCAACAGAAACCTTGAAGGCCAGGAAAGGGTGGGATGACATAGTCAAAGTGCTAAAAAAACAACAACAAAAAAAAACCAAAAAACCCTGCTAGCCAGGAATACTATACCCAGAAAAGCTGTCTGTTAAAAATAAAGGAGGGAAAGACTTTCCAAGACAAAAACAAATAAATAAGGGAAATTGTCACTACTAGAACTGTCTAACAAGGAGAGCTAAAAAGAGTTCTTTAAGTTGAAATAAAAGCAAAGGACCTGAACAGACACTTCTCCAAGGAGGAGATACAGAGAGCTCACAGACATGTGAAAGGGTGCTCAGCATCACTAGCCATCAGAGAGATGCAAATTAAAACCACAATGAGATATCATCTCACACATGTGAGAATAGCTATCATTAATAAATTAATAAATAACAAGTGCTGGAAGGTTGTGGAGGAAGGGAACCTGAGTACACTGTTGCTGGGAATCCAGACTGGTGCAGCCACTGTGGAAAACAGTATGGAATTTCCTCAGAAAACTAAAAATGGAACTGCCTTTTGACCTGGCAATTCCACTGCTGGGATTATACCCTAGGAATCCTGAAATGCCAGTTCAAAAGAACCTGTGCGCCCCAGTGCTCACAGCAGCACAATTTACAATAGCTAAGTGTTGGAAGCAACCTAAGTGTCCATCAGTAAATGAGTGGAAACAAAATCTGTGGTACATTTACACAATGGAATTCTACACAGCAGAAAGAAAGAAGGAGCTCCTACCCTTTGCTACAGCATGGATGGAACTGGAGAGAATTATGCTAAGTGAAATAAGCCAGTCAGTGAAAGTCAAATACCATGTGATCCCACCTATAAGTGGAACCTAATAAATAAATCACAAGGAAGCAAAATATAACTAGGGACATTGCAATAAAAACAAACTGATAGTAACCAGAGGGGAGGGGAAGGGGGGTAAATGGGGAAAGGAGAAGAACGGTCATACAGGAACACGTAAAAAGACAAATGGACAAAGCAAAAGGTGGGTAGGATCAAGGGTGAGAGGTGGGGATGGGTGGAGTGGGGGAAAAATGGAGACAATTGTACCTGAACAAAAATAAAATAAAGCTGAAATAAAAGTGTGTTACTCTACTACACAGTAACACAAAAGGTGCAATGCATAAAAACACAAAAGCATATGAATCTTACTGGCAGTGGTAAATATATAAACAAATACAGAACAGTGTAATAGTGTAATGGTGGTGCATAATGAATTTTAACCCTATTATAAGTGTCAAAAGACAAGAGTATTTACATAATTGTAACTACTAAAAGTTGCCAATGGATACACTCTCTAAAAGCAGTAAAATCTGACACCAGAAACATAAAGGGTGAGTGAGGAACTAAAAGAGTATAATTTTGCATGCAAATGAACTGCTTATCAATTTTAAATAGATTGTTATAAGTTTTATGCAAACCTCATAGTAAACACAAAACCCAAAATTAGATACAAAAGAGGTAAAGAGAAAAAAATAAAGTAATCATATTACTAAAAAAATTATACATCAAATCACAAAGTAAGATAGCAAGAGAGGAAGAAAGGAACAAATTAACAAAACACACAAAAAAACAATGAACAAAGTAAAATGGTAATACTAAGTCCCTATCAATTAATAAGAATTTTAAATGTAAATGGATTAAACTCACCAACCAAAAGATATAAAGTGTCTGAATGTATAAAAAACAAAACCCAAGTATATACTGTCTATAAGAGATTTATTTTATACTTCCTAAAGGATAAAAATGAAAAAAATTGGAAAAAATTCTCACAAATGTTAACCAAAAGACAGTATAGATGAGTATACTTACATCAGATGAAATGTGATTTAAGCCACATGTTGTCACAATAAAGGTTCCAGCCAAATGGAGGTGTAGGTAGAAATGCTTCACTTCCTTGAACAACCAAAAGAACAATAACAACCAATTTAAAAGAATAAATAGTCAGAACTGCCAGAGAATCAAGCTGCATGGAACTCTGACAACCAAGGAGTTAAAGGAACATTCATTCAGACTGATAGGAGGGGCAGAGATGGGCAGCTGGGTGGAGAGGAACCATGGCAAGGTAGTGGACCATGTGGGTGAGGTGGGGGCTGGCTGACCAGGAAAATAAAGATTCAAAAGTTCTAGCTGTAAAATCCTGTGGGGGTTGTGAAGGCAAGAGAAACTCTCAGTCTCACAGGAGAGTTCCTTGGAAAGTGTGGTTAGAGCAGAACAAGCTAGTGACATTGTTCCCTCTCTGACCCCTCCCCCACAATGCAGCAAAGAGGGTTGCCCCACCCTGGCAAATACCTAAGGCTCTACCCCTTACAACATAACAGGTGCTCGGAGACAGAGAAATATGGCCCAAATGAAAGCACAGATCCAAATTCCAGAAAAAGAGTTAAGTGACAAGGAGATAGACAATCTACCTGATGCAGAGTCCAAAACACTGGTAATCAGGATGCTCACAGAACTGATTGAGCTTGGTTGAAAAATGAAGGAAGAAATCAAAGCTACACAAAGTGAAATAAAGCAAAATATACAGGGAACCAACAGTGAAGGGAAGGAAACTGGGACTCAAATCAATGATTTGGAACAAAAGCAAGAATTTAACATCCAACTGGAACAGAATAAAGAAACAAGAATTCAAATAAATGAGGACAGACTTAAGAACCTCTGGGGCAAATTTAAGCGCTCCAACATCTGAATCATAGGGATGCCAGAAGAAGAGGAAGAGCAAGAAGTTGAAAACTTATTTGAACAAATAATGAGGGAAAACTTCCCCAATCTGACCAAGGAAATAGACTTCCAGGAAGTCCAGGAAGCTCAGAGAGTCCCAAAGAAGTTGGACCCAAGGAAGAACACACCAAGGCCCATCATAATTACATCATCCAAGATTAAAGATAAGGAGAGAATCTTAAAAGCAGCAAGAGAAAAGGAGACAGTTACCTACAAAGGAGTTCCCATAATATTATCAGCTGATTTCTCAAAAGAGACCTTACAGGCAAGAAGGGGTTGGAAAGAAGTATTTGAAGTCATGAAAGTCAAGGACCTACATCCAAGATTACTTTATCCAGCAAAGCTATCATTTAGAATGGAAGGACAGATAAAATGCTTCCCAGATAAGGTAAAGCTAAAGGAGTTCATCATTAGCAAGCCCTTATTATATAAAATGTTAAAGGAAATTATCTAATAAATAGAAGAAGATCAAAAACTATGAACAGTAAAATGACAACAAACTCACAACCATTAACAATAGAACCTAAAAAACAAACAAACAAACAAACAAACACTAAGCAAAGAACTAGAATAGGAACAGAATCAGAGAAATGGAGACCATGTGGAGGGCTAACAGTGGGGAGGGAGAGAATGGGGGTGAAAAAGTACAGGGAATAAGAAGCAGAGCATAAAATAGACAGGGGGATGTTAAGAATAGTATAGGAAATAGAGAAGCCAAAGAACTTATATGTATGACCCATGGACATAAACTAAGGGGTCAGGGGATGCTGGAGGGTGAGGAGATGCAAAGCTGAGGGGGGATAAAGGGGAGGAAAAAATTGGGACAACTGTAATATCATAACCAATAAAATAGACTTAAAAAAGTTGTCACAACAAAGTACATTACATGATGATAAATGAGTCAGTTCAACAAGAAGATATGACAATTATAAATCTCTATGCACAAAATATCAGAGCACCTAAATATATAAAACAAACATTAACAGATATAATACAATAATAATAGGACATTTCAATGTCCTACTTTCAATAATGGAGAGATCATCCAGAGAGAAAATTGATAAAGAGAAACTTGAACAATACCATACCACATACATTTTAAAGATATATAACAAACATCCCACCCATCAGCAGAATAATATATATTATTTTCAATAGAACATGGAACATTATCCAGGATAGAGCATATGCTAGGTCACAAAACAAGTCAGCAAATTTAAAAAGATTGAAATCCTTCCATGAATCTCTTTCTGAACACAATGTACAAAAGGAAAATCACAAACGCATGATAATTAAACAATGCATTCTTAAACAACCATTGGGTCAAAAATCAAAAGGGAAATTGGAAAATCAAAAATTTTTTTGGTCTTGAGGAGACCAAAAACAAAAACACAACATATCAGAACTTATGGGATATAGGAAAAACAATACCAAGAGGGAAGTCCATAGCAATAAATGCTATTAAGGAAAAAATACTACATGATACCATTTATATGAAGAATCAGACTCTGAGTCAAACTCACAGATGCAATAAGGATAATGGTGGTTTCCAGGAGGTTCAGAGATGCAGAAATTAGTCAAAGGTATTAGTCAAAGTGTACAGAGTTTCAGATATGCTAGATGAATACACCCTAGAGATCTACTGTATAGCATTGTGCCTACAATTTACAGTACTGTATTATGTACTTAAAATTTTGCTAAAAAGGTAAATAGTTCATTGTTTCTATCACACACAAAAATAATAAATAAAAAGAGTGCTGGAATTCTTTGGAATTGATAGATCATGTTTATGGCAGAGCTTGTGGCAATGGTTTTATGGGTATATCCCTATCTTCAAATTCACTAAGTTGTAAACATTAAATACACACAGCTTCTGTATGTCAATCACATGTCAACAAGGTGTTTTTTTAGTAGTCAGAAAGAGTGAAAGAAAAAGCCTTTTTATTTCAGCCTGCATGAAAGTTTTTTTACTTTGAAATAAAATTTTTTAAGAATTAGGGTTTTTTTTAAGTAAATATTAGAGAATGAGCACAATTACTTTTTTCTATGTTGGTGGCCTGCAAATTACTAATATGTTCTGCTTTTCTCATTATCCACAATTAATTTGAAGTACCTTTGAGGCTTGGAAAAGAAGAATGAGACAGAAAGGCCTATACAGAAAATGTATTAGAACTATTTGAGTATTTTTTTAAAAAGTGTTGTGAGAGAGGGTCAGATTGTGTACCCCGTTTGCATTTCTAGGTATAGTTATGGAAGGGAGAGGTAAGGAGGGAAGCATGGAAACAGAAATAGGACTGAGGATGGGACACCCCCACCACTGCCCACCCCCTTAGCCACTGCTTAGGTACAGATGGCAGTCAATCAGTTGGTCCCTTGCTGCCTCTAGGCCAACCCGCTTTCAAAAGTAAGAAAGACTAATGGCCTATTTACACCAGAGGATGGAGGTCACACTGTTCTCTTTATCAAAAAATGGTCTAGCTGGTCCCACCACAGCTGGCAAAGTTTCAAAGGAAGGACACAGAAAGAATTAGGCCTCTTAATCTCTTAGTTACATTGGTTAGACCAATGGACCTTCCCATGTGAGCATAGCTTAGCAGCCACCTTGTGTATTTTTAAGGTGAAGGTGATTCATGTTATGGGAATGTTTACAGTAATAAATTTGATTTAATTCCAACTTTCTTTTAAAAATATTCCAACTCTCAGTAGCACCCCAATTTTAAGAAATAAATCTGAATAAAACAATATACAGTTTAAAAGTCATACTCTTTTGTTCTTTCGATCTTGTCTGTGCTCCTGAGTTATTGTAAGTTACCTTTCATCAAATGTTAGACACAGCAGCAGGCTATTTTACATGCAATTAATGCTCACAAAGCCTTACGGAGTAAGAATCACTCTTTCTCCATTTTTCTAACACAAAAGTTCAGGCTGAAAGAGTTCAGTCCATGTGACCAAGACTGCTCAGCTAGTAAGTGGCAGAACCAAAATACAAACACAAAATGGTTAACGCTGGAGTTTCAACACTGTAAGATCCTGCCTCTAGTTAAGTACATCTTCCTTAAAATAGCGCAAGTTGCTAATTATGAAAGTCATATATGATCATTGTAGGGAATTTACACAAACCAGGAAAATAATAAAATCAGTGTTAACTTTCTATGATCTTTACTATCTCCCACATTAAAACTCAATTCATATTTGGTGTTTTGTAGTATTTTAAAATTTTTAATAAAAATAGTTTCACTTGATTGTATTATTTGCACTTTCCTCACATCATTAAGTTCTTTATGAGCATAATTTTAACTGGCTTAACAATGGTTGATTATAATTTACAGTAACATTTCCTACTTACCAGACATTGGACTGTCTCCTTCTCTGTTGCTATAAATAGTGCTAGGGTGAGCATCTTATAAATCTTTGTTTCATTTCTGATTATTCCCTTCAGACACATTTTAAACAGCCCATACATGTCTCCTAACTGGAAACCACCTAGCCTACCCCAAGTGTCTTCAATATTGGCTATATTTAATCTGTAGAATCCTACCTTCTGACCATAACCAATTAGTGCAGACCAAAACTGATCTACTTATTTTTGGAATTTAAAGTTTTAACCTGAGAGACATAGAAACTATAGTGTTATTCCTAGGCAAGTCACATGACTGACAGGATTTTAGGGGGCAGGACCATTGTCTGCTACTGATAAAATCCCCAAAGCTGCTCTGGTTTGTGTTTTTCCCAAAGCCTGGCTTTTCAACCATTCCTGTGTCCCTAGATTCACCAGAATTTTTCCATTTAACACCCTTGCTTGACATACTATCTCTGGTTGGTTTGAGTATTCAAACAGAAGAAGATACTTAATTAGCTCTGGCTGGTGTGGCTCAGTGAACTGAGGGCTGGCCTGGTAACTAAAGGGTCACTGGTTCAATTCCCAGTCAGAGCACATTCCTGGGTTGCAGGCCAGGTCCCCAGTAGGGGGTGTGTGAGGGGCAACCACACATTGATGTTCCTCTCCCTCTGTTCTCCTCTCTCTCAAAAAAATAAATAAATAAAACCTTTAAAAGAACTTAATATGTATGAAATACACAGTAATATTTCTTGAAGAGATACTAATTGGTTAAAGCAAGTTTAAGGTCATTCAGACATATTGTCTTATCATCCCCAGAAATTTCTAGAGTTTGCATTCCCATCACATGGGAGGATACTATTATATTTAATATTTTTACCAGATTTGATGATAGATAATACCATCTTATTATTTAAATTAGAATATATCTAACTACTAATAATGTTTGACACTTTATATGTGTTTATTATATTTGTCAACATCAGTGCCTGTTCTTTGTCCATTTATGTATTGTGGTCTAAGGGTTTTTTGTGATCTATATAAGATATTTCTATACTGAGGATATGAGTTTGGTCAGAGAACATCTCACACTCTCCTGTGATTATATGATTATGTATCTGTTACTACTCTCCCACCACTGCTTTTCTCATATCTTAAGCTTCTGCTAGATTAAACATCACACATTTCTTGTAGTAGTCAGGATACACTAGTTTATGCTATGGGAACACAAAGTCCAATATTTCAGTTTTTTGGCCCACAAAAAATGAAATATTTTTGTTGGAGCTTGTTAGAAATGGGAGGATTCTGCCAATTTTAAACTCAGTGACCCAGGTTGAAGGAAGTTTCATCATGACTTGTGCTTCCATGAACACTGTAGCAGGTCAGGGAACTAAGTGATTTGTGTGCTCTTTCTGCCTGGAATTAATACATATCCTGTCTCATCATGTTTCATTGACTAAAGCAAGCCATGTGGTCATGACAAATTCCAAATTGGCAGTAATGCATAGTCCTAGTATGTGCCTAGCAGGAGGTGAGTACTACAATATATGTAAAGAGCTCTACAAAGTTACACACCCCTGTACATTCTTGCTATACCTCACTACTCTATTTCCTGAAAACTTCCTTCTGTTTCTCCACATGTTCAAATTCCACCAACCCTTCAAAGGCCTTCTCAAAGACCATGTTGCTTCTGAAGTCTTTCTCATTTCCTCCAGATAGCATTGATCTCTCTCTCTGAGCCACATCAAAATCTTAACTTAGGAGACTTCTATCTTGAATCATAGTCATTTATATAAAAATTTCCTTCCTTTTACTGGATCCAGAGCTTCTTAAGGAAAGTTCTGTACCTGATTAATGTTCATATACTTTACAAGGTTTAGTCTAGGACCTGGTATATTAGGCTTACAATGCTTGAATGAAAAAAATGTATACTAAGATCTACTTTACTTGTAACTCAATAATTTTGTTAATAAGACTATCATTTTAGCACATTCACAGCTTAAAATTAGCATGTTCTTGACTTTCCTGAGGTCTCTCAACTCAGTGATTTATTGAGAAAGCTGGTGGTTGTAAGGTGCTTGACAAAACTCTTTTTCTTCATGTGTACAAGCAGATGGTTGGATTTCTAGGATATTTCAGAACAGACTCTTTTACTGGCAGACCCTTTTACTCTTTTAAAAGGTGATTTTGAGTTGGCCATGGTTTTAAATGGTTACAATTCTTGATTTTAAATATAAATTGCTGATAGTTTATCTTCATTTTCCTCACTCATTTGATATTTATTGAACACTGTATAAAGCTTTCATAATTTTATTTAATCTTTTATGTACTTTTGAACTCTAGCTTTGGATTAGAACTTATTATATAAATACATGTATATCATATATATGCAATATATTTATATGTGTATACCTGTATAAAATATATATGTAAAGGTACTTTTTATATATACATACATATTTATTATGTACACACACACCTATGTAGTATTCACAAATACACACGTATATGGGGTCTTTGCTTTAATGTTCCTTCAAATCTTCCTATGGCAGCGGACATTTCATCATTCACTCGAATTTCAGCTTCTCAACTTCCTTCACTGACCACCCTGGATAGAGTAGCTTCTGACCATCCCCCAACTCCTCACCCTCCCATTTTATTCATTGTTCTTTTAAAATCTTATTATTACCTGAAATTCTCTCATACATGTGCCTATTTTGTTTTATTGTTATTGTTATTCTTCCAACTAAAATGCACTATCTTAAGGGCAAGGATTTTGTTTTCACCTAAATGTGTTGACAATAAGCAGACATTGCCAGGTACACAGTATGGGATAAAATAAATATTGTTCGGATCAGTGAGTGGATGAATAAAAGATTTTTTCTAGGATGCCTGGGTGTATTGTGCTGTCATTCATTTGCAAAGAAATGCAAAAGCAGAAGCAATTTCAGAGGAATGGCTGAGTCTGAGGTTCTTGTGTGCTATTCAGATGAAGATGTCAAATAGGACTTCAATAATCTAGGTCTGAGGCATAGGTCAGTGAACACATATGTGGAAGTTATTCCCTCACAGGTAGCAGCTGCAGTCAGGGTAATGGCTGAACTTCCTGGGTAGGGTTAGTAGCATAAAAACAGATTTTGGCCTCACAGATCGTTTTCTCTCTGATGTCTGCTCCTCTCAACAGCCTCCACAGACAGGAGTCCCAGAAACCTCCCACTCTCGACAGTGCAAACGGCCTTGCCTCTGTAATCTCATTGGTCTCCCTGTCAACAAGGACAGTTCTGGAGAGATGGCCCTACATAGTCTATTTTTCCCAGTCTGTTAGACTCGTGTTCACCCCTGATGTTACAAATGTAGGAGAATCAATACATCCTATGGGGCCTTACAGAAGCAGAGAGCAGACCCCACTTGCTTACCCAAACACTTTCTTCCAGCTCTTCTGGCAAAATTCCCAGGAAAGAAAGACAGCGATGTGTGAAGAGTGTTTTATTGGTGATGCACAGCAGCAGCCAGCTGTCTCTGTAACGATTATTTGTATTCATACAGAGCTCTGTTCAACAAAGGAATTCAAACTCAGAAGGAACTCCTCCTTGGTAATACATACAACAATCCCTTGAAGTGTTTTCATAATCTTTTGTGTCTCTGCCCTGAGGCTGTTTGGAACACAACATGTAATTCAAAGCTTCTAAGAAATAGAAGTTGAATCTTGTTCTATAGTTAAGGACACTGAGCAACCTGACTGGTGACTCCCAAAGATCAATTCTGGCACCAAAAAGCACACCTCTGCTTCCTAATTTTTACTCCAGAGCTCTTCCTATGTCCTAATAATAGTTACCTAGAATACGTGAACTACTTTCTAACAGTTTCATTAGCCTCACTATATTAACTAATATAATAATACCATAAAACAATAAATAAAATAAAACCAAGTAAAGGCTGATTTTGCCCCAAACTAGGCAAGAACATAGACTATAGTTCTACGTATAGTTTTATAGTTCTGAGACTAAACATAATCTCAGACTATGCTGTATATAAACTTCTCTGCAATTTTTATATACCCTATCCATTGAACACTGAGTGTCAAGGTTAGACATTAGACATCATCTATCCATACATGGCTTAAATTCCCTACTACAAGTTGTTTACAGTGTTTATCTAGTTCTGCATGGACACCCCAGGGATATGAAATTTACTGTCCTCTAGGCTAGTGCATTTCATTTTTAGGTAGATCATTAGGCATTTCTTCCAGATGTTGGGTTGAAATGTGCCACACTGTATTTTTTCCTTATTACCTTTAGTCCTGCACTCTGGAAGCCTCAGAATAACTCTGAAAATGCTCTTCCACAGGAGAATGCTGCAGATTTGATGAGAGAATTTTATCCACCCTTCAATCTTCTCCTAATCCAACATAAACCCTCTCTATTCCTTTTGCCTGTCCACATACATTCCCAGTTCGTTAGCTTCTGCTATTCAACCTGGGCCCTAAGCACACGTTCTCCCTCAAGTGTGCTCTGCCCAGCATGGAGTGGAGGTTCTAGTAGTGCTGTCCTGAACCTCATTAGCCTTTTTGGCAGGCACATCACACTGTTTATTCAGACTGAGCTTATAGCCAACTGTTACAGGATATAAAAGTGTTTAATATCCTTCTGTTAAATGATGCCTCCTGTATGCAGTTCTTAGGCAACTAATGTCCTCATCCGAAGTGTAAGGCTTTGCATTTACCTTGGCTCAATTTCATCTCACTGAATTTGACCCATATTTTAGTTTGGCATTCAGTGTTCTCATTGAAGTCATTAATAAAAATTATAAACAGGACAGGGTCAAGAATGAATCCCTGTGGCAATGGGATTAGATCAACACTGATTTATTAATCATTTTAGTCTCATTCAGCCAGTTACTAAATCACTCACCTATGCTCTCACTGGCCCACAATACCACATCTTGCCTCACAGGTAACACAGAAGACCCTGTTAAACATCTTGTTGAAACCCAGACCCACTCCATTCATAGCCATTCTTAAACAGTTGGTTGAGTACCTTTAGCTACTTAGTTTGTATTTGTTTAAAACCCATATTAAACACATAATTTTAAAATTCCAAAATGATCCATATAACTTGGCCTTCTGGATGAAATCAAACAGCCTTGGAGGTGTTTCCCATTCATGAACACACACCTAGGTGCCACCTCAGATTTCTATCAGAAGTCATTCTGCTCCAGGGTTCTGAGTGTTTTTCACATTTAAGTCATCATCAGAAACCTGAGGGCTACTAGACATTTCCTCAGTTCTCTTTGAAACACTTCTCACTTAGTGGAAGAAAATGTAGCCCCGGGGTTTTAACACTTTTCAAGGGGTAGGAAGATGAGTGATAAAATAGCTGTAGCTGCTCCTCTGAAAGCAGTCTTGCCACCTTGCAACACAGGAAATGCCCCAAAATGCCTTCCCCAGGTCCCCCCGAACAGTAGTAAAGAGACACATTATTGCATAAGTCACCAGGAAAATTGCCAATTACCTCTGATATAGACTTATTGTTGATGTAACTCAACTTTTGGTTCGAGAAGTCAAGGCACTAATGGCTTTGGCTCCATAAAATGCTCAAAACAATCTTAGAACTATTTCATTCAATGTATCATCTTTAAACATGTGTTGAAATATCACACAAGTAATGGTTCCCCACTGGATAGTCCATTGTTCCAGACCAAATTTGGACCTCCTGGAGGCAGGAGAGGTCATCACCAGACTTTAAAATAATAGTAGATTTGCAAAAGATCCCAGAAATTCCCACATTCCCCCTTATTCATTTCACAAATGAGAAAATTTCCAGAGACATTGAGCAATCTGCCAAGGGTCATAAAGCTGGCTAAATACAGAGCCAGGGCAAGAATTCAGGTCTTTTGACTCAGAGTCTAATGTCCTTCCTACTGTTACAGAGAAGAGAGGTGGGTTATTCTGTAGGGTCAGAGACCAACCCCTTCCTCTGTTGGAACTGGGGGTAATGGCCACGTGCACCCCTGCTCAGCCCTTCCTGGCTTACTGGCGACTGACTAATCAACATTTTATTGACTCAGGGTGGGCCCTTGTATGGCACTGACTGAAAAAGGAGCAGGTTTCTTGCAGAGACACCCATTTTCATCTTTCTTGCCCAGGGTATGCCACTAGTGTAACTCCCAGCATTTGTAGGTTGTGACCAGTATGTTAGTTGCTTACAATTCTTACTTTGTATTCTCACTTGAAAAGAACTCCAAAACTTAGACGTCTGTTTTAGTTTTTTGAAAATAAGCCAGCACCACAAAGAGCCTTTATTCTTTTTAGGAAACTGGAAAGTTGCCTTTAATCATTTAGCTATCAGAGAGTTCACAGGCCTAGAAAATAGATAAGAGAAGAACAAGAAACCATTCAGTAATTCAACCAGATTAAAGAAGGGAGAGTGTTCTCTTTCCTGGCTCCAGGAAGAAACTCCAGGTGCGAAACCCTAAGTTCCCACAGCATGAGCGTCCTAAGGGTCTCATGCTATATAGTTAACCCAAAGGCACTAACTTAAAATTTGGATGGACCAGAGCAACGTGGTCTTCTTTTTTACCCCCAGTTTTAAATCATTGTCACTTTTCAATTACAATTGGTATACATTATTATATTAGTTTCATGTGTACACCCTAGTGATGAGATGCTATATAATTTACTAAGTGATCTAGATAAATCTTGCACCCATATGACACCACACATAGTTATTTTAGAATATTATCAACTACATTCCCTATGTTGTGCTTTATATCCCTATGACTGTTCTGTAATAACCAATTTGTATTTCTTGATCCCTTCATCCTTTTTATCCACCCCACCAAATGCCCCTCTCATCTGGCAACCATCGAAATGTTCTCTGTATCTATGAGTCAGTTTCTGATCTACTTGTTCATTTGTTTTGTTTTTTAGATTCAACTGTTGATCATTATGTATTTATTGCCATTTTATTGTTTGTATTTTTTCTCCCTTTTTCTTAAAGAAGACTCTTTAACATTTTACATAATACTGGCTTGATGGTGATGAACTCCTTTGGCTTTTCCTTGCCTGGGAAGCTCTTTATACATCCTTTGATTTTAAATGATAGTTCTGCTAGGTAGAGTAAACTTAGTTGTGTGACCTTGCTTTACATCTCTTTGAGTGTTTCTTGCCAATCCCTTCCCACCTGCAAGATTTCTTTTGAGAAATCAGCTGACAGTGTAATGGGTACTCCCTTGCAGATAACTAACTGCTTTTCTCTTTCTGCTTTTAAGATTCTCTTTGCCTTTAACTTTTTGCATTTTAATTATGATGTGTCATGGTATGGGCCTCTTTGGTTTTATCTTTTTTTAAAGATTTTATTTATTTATTTATTTATCCTCCCCCCCACACTAAGCCCCACCCTTCAACCCCATAGGCTCCTTCTCAGAGCATGTTCCTCACTCACCGGCCCCCAGGAACCCTGCCTCCAGGCTGGAGCTCTAACTGCCTCCCCTGCTCAAACTTCACAGGCCATGGCCCTGCCCTGACACCTGCCCTGCAGCCTCCTCCCACCTTGGGTCCTTGGGCCAGGCTCCTTCCTCATTCTCACCAGGTCTATTGGCTCTGGGGAGCATGGCTCCAATGCTGTTTAACTCAGACTCCAGGACTTCAGGCACTCAGTGGCCTATTTATTTATTTTCAGACAGAGGAGAAGGGGAAGGAGAAAGAGAGGGAGAGAAACATCAATGTGTGTTTGCTTATTACATACCCCAGGCATGTGCCCTGACTGGAGACCTGGCCTGAAACCCAGGCATGTTCCCTGACCATGTCAATCAAACCAGTGACCCTTTGGTTCACAGGCTGGCCCTCAATCCACTGAATCACACCAGCCAGGCCTGGGTTTAATTTTGTTTGGGAGTCTCTGCACTTTCTGAACTTATATGTCTATTTCCTTTACCAGGTTAGAGAAACTTTCTGTTTGTTTTTTTTCCAAATAGGTTTCCAATCTCTTGCTCTCTCTCTTTTACTTCCAGAACCCCCATAATGTGAATGTTGGCATGAGTGAAGTTGTCCCAGAGACCCCTAACATTATCTTCATTTTTTTGGATTTTTTCTTTTTTTGCTGTTCTGATTAGGTGTTTTTGCTACCTTATATTTAAAAATGTTGATTTATTCCCAGCTTTATCTACTCCACTGTTGATTCCCTGTAAATTATTATTCATTTCAGTTAGTATTTCCTTAATTTCTGACTGGTTCTTTTTTACACTGTTGAGGTTCTCACTAAGTTCCTTGAACATCCCTATAAGCAGTGTTTTTAACTCTGCACCTTGTAGATTGCTTGTCTGCATTGTGTTTAGTTCTTTTTTGGAAGTTATGTTTTGTTCTTTCATTTTGGACATGTTTCTTTGTTTCCTCATTTTTGCTGCTTCCTTGTGTTTGTTTCTTTATATTAGTTAGAGTTGCCATGTCTCCCTGGTTTAGTAGAGTGGCCAAATCTAGCCACTCTAATCACTGAAGTTGGGTCCTCAAAGTGTACCTCCTTTATACAGGCTGTGTACACTTTCCTCTTATAGTTGAGCCTTAATTACTATTGTCAAGTCAATGGGAGAAATTCACTCCCAGGACATTCAGCTACAAGGACCGGTGGCAACCTCCGACCACCACAGAAGATCAGCTGTGCAGGGTCCCCTTACCCACATACATAGAACAGGAGTTTCTTCAGCAGGGCCCTTGTGCACACTGAATCTGCCCCCTGAGTGGGTGTTTATAGAGGTGCTTGGGTAGTGATGCTTCAACATGGTCTGAAGCTGTCCACTGGGTGGTCAGCTGCTGCTTGTGTTCTGCTTGGGGCCACCCAGAATGAGCTACAAAGCCATCTTCAGATGGTTGCTACTTGTGCTGAGCTTAGAGGAGCCCAGGTGAGGTCAAGCTGTGAACCAAGACTGGTTGCTGCTAGTGCCTGGCCTGGGACCACTGAGCAAGAGGCACAGGGCATGTTGAAGACAGATGCTGCTTGTTTGAGACATTTAGGAAAATCTGAAGCATGAACCAAAACAGGCCATTTATATAAAAATACCACTGGAAATAGCTTGAGTGAGCCTGAAAGTTGAGTGTGGTGGGGTTTCAGGGAATTATCAGCATGGGACAAACAGTGTAAACCAAGTTGATGGAGACTAAGATATGGTGCCAGTTCTGTGGAGAGAGGGCTCATCAAAGGAATAATGGCCTCTGCTAACACTTCTGTGTGGGAGAAAACTGTTTCCCAGGTCTCACTCTGATGCTGGGCAGTTCAGTTCTTCTTCATATATCCCTGGTGCCTTTTGGCCTGCCATCCCAGCACTAGAGCTCAGTGAGAGTGAGTACAAATAAATACTGTGTGTGGGCCCTTTAAGAAGATATGCCTGGGACTTCAGAAGCCCTGCCTCATTCAGCCTCAATCCCTGCTGGATTTTAAAGCCAGAAGTTATGAGGACTTCTCTTCCTGGCACTGGAACCTGGGCTGGAGCCTGGTGAGGCTGGGATACCTTGTTCCTCAGACGGGACCTCTGCAACCACAATATCCCTCCCAATTTTTATCTGCCACATGTAGGTGTGGGATCAACTCGCTTCACATCTCCACGCTTCCTGCCTGTCTTGATGTGACTTCTTAATTCCCTAGTTGTAGGTCTTCTACTTAGCCAGATTTCAGGAGATTCTGAATGATGAATGCTCTGTAGTTTAATTGTAATTTTGGTGTAACCTGGTCTTCTTGAACTGTAATACCTAAACCAGATCAACCATTAAGGTCATCCTGGCTAGTTTTTTAACTCTCATCTCCAGAAGTACATCCCAACATGTGTATTTTATCAAAGTAAATAACTTCATTCTTATGCAATCAGTGTGAAATCATGTTCCAGAGATGATGGGCTATAATATTACTTATTTCATGTTATTTACAGTTGTACACCTTATGATATAAATATCTATAATGACAAAGAGATAGTAATGACTTGTATGTAAAAGATTCTGACATAGAGGAAACAAGGAGGCATTTGTATGTGCAGAAGGTATTTTCTAGAAGGACCTACTGTCAGGTCCCATCTAGAAAGCCAAACGAGTCATGTCTATTTCTGCAAAATAAGACTTGAAAAATCATTGAATGCTGAAAGTATGTCAGTGCCTTTTCACTTAGTGGCCCTCCAATATTCAATATTTTACTCAATATAAAATCTGGAGAAAAATTTATCTATTATTTCATGAACTTGTGGCCATTGGGAGAGTAGCATTCCTACACCATGCTATACTCCATATGATTTTTTCTCAGTTGCTACAGCTGAGAACATCTCAGCAGCTCAGGGCAGAGGCAGTGTGGTGGAAACATATTAGCTCTTTATTCAAATGATACACACAGCTAAACTACATTTTCTATCTTGCCTTGAGATTCAAGGCTCCTCATGACTTTGAGGAGTTCTGGCCAATAGAATGTGGGTGATGTAAGTCACTTCTAGGCAGTCTGAAATCTGATACAGAAAATCTAGCAGGGGACTTAATGCCTAGGAGATGCTAGAACCACAAAAGTATGGATGGGGCCTTTACTCCTGAGTGTGTGTGTAGGAGCCCTGTCCTGCCCTTGATGTCAAGTAGACTGTACCTAAGGAACAAATAAACTCGAAATGTGTTAGCCACTGATATTGTGAGGTTGCCGGTTCTAGCAGACAGTCTTTTTTATCTAATACAGAAGTTAGAACAGAAACTGAAATGCTGACTTAGTAAAAGCTTAAAATATGTCACATTGTTTTAGTTGTCAGATAGCAGACAGTGAGGGAATAACTACAGCAAGCTAGAACATTGGAAAGTCATGATATTCTCTGGCCAACCACTTTGCATAAGTGTCATCTGCAATAACTTCATAAAAGGACCACATGCCTCTAAACCAGAAGCTGTGAAGAAAGTGGTTGGAAAGAGGCAGTTGAAAGCATGGTAATTACTCAGAAACGCCTTGGGTACCGAAGCTCAGACAATGAAGGAATGTTTTTCATGCAGAGATTGAAGGGAATAAAAAAAATCTAGAGATTAAGGGTCTTACAAATTTGGAAGATCTAACTGCTGCTGCACTCCAAACAATAAGAGATAAGACTAGAAAAGGTCCTGAGCTGCGAAGACCCACTAAGATTTTTGCTGATACACAGTGACTTTGTAGCAAAGATCAGAATAAGGGGGATATCTTGGCATCCAGTGTTATTGTTTCAGTGAACCTCAAGTTTATTGCCAAGAAGTTGAGATGGGGGTGCATGGAGATGAAAGACAAAAGAAAGAAATCAGATTTGAGAATTATGTTTAGGAAAGGGCTTGAAATACAATTAGTAATTAGAGGCAAATAGATCAGAAGCTTACTGAGTCTTTAAGAAAATTATATTGCCAAAATAATCACAAGTTGCTCAAATGAGGCTTCTGATTGTTTAAGGCTCAAAGCAATTTTGGGACTCCTAAACTTGCATGAGCAGGAAGTGGGCTGTGAAAGCTGTAGAGCTCCTGGGGACAATTTATTCCCCTGTGTCCACTTCAGATGTAACCATAGAGGAAAACAGAGAAGGAAGATACTCCCAGTGGTGGGTCAAGGGTCTTAGAGAATGAGAATCAGAGCACAAACTCTGTGTCTGACCATCTCCCTTCCTCTACTGCCAGGGTAGGACCCTCTAAAATGCCTGGCCAGGAGGATTTTGGAAGTACGATGCACAAGTGACTGCTTTATGTCTCCTATTCTGCCCTTTACCAAATAAATGGTTTAAGTTGTATATTACTTGACTATTGTCTATTGAGGAGAAAAGGGGTAGAGAGTGGGAACTAATAACTTATTTTTTCACTTCATAAAAATGAAAGTCACCAGAGGCTCCATATTCAAGCCTGATGAATACTTTCTACTGACCAGAGATCCTAGACTTTGAGGTGGTTGTAGGAACTTTCTGGGACTAAGAGTTGTCTCCTTGGGTAGGGCAACAAGGGGTTCTGTATATGGAATAAAATGTGAAATTAATATTTAGTGACCACAAGAATGGACTGTGGCACTGCTTATCTAGTCACAAAGCCTATTTTCCTCCTGTGCATACAATAAACTAGTTTTCCAAACCCTTTTGCATGTGTTCAAGTTCTAGTGGTTAGGAATGTGGGCAGAAGTGATATGTCTACTTCCAGGCGTGGCTCATAAGTAATCATTCCAAATGGGCCAAACTCATGCTTTTTCCTCATTTGCTAGCTACAGGCAGAGGATCCAATAGAGGGCACCAGGGCTGGTGAGAAGATATATGCCTAAGTCTGTAAATGCAGAAGCTCTAGCCCCACATCATCCACCAATAGTGTTTGGCCTTGATGTGAGCATGATACACTTCTACGTAAAGCCACTGAAATCTGCAGGGTTTTTCTTCCAGTGACAAGCGTTCCCTCACTGATACGAGTGGGCAGGGTGCCAAACACTCACACTTAGAGCATTTTAATTGAGGGAGAACACTGACAGCTCATTAACTCTCAGAGGCATGAACTTCTGAAACAAACATCTATTCTTCCTTTTCTTTCTGTTTTAAACACTGAATCACAGAACAGGCAATAAAGAAGACCTGGTGTTAAATCCAAGATCTGCCACAGAGTAGCTGCTTGTTTGAGGGTAAGTCATTTAATCACTCTAAACTGGTTGAGTGACTAAACTTACAGAGTTGTTATGAGGTAGAAATGAGAAAAGGTGCAAGTACATAGTTGGCACCCTTTCTGGCCCATGATAGGTGCCCAATAAATATTAGTTTCCTTTCTTCTTTCTGCACTAATAAACACTGGTTATGAAGCTTTTACTATGTACAAGGTATTCTAAGTGCTTTATATATCTCTGTCTAGAACTACATATGAAAAGCAAGTACAGATGTTTGCCTGGTCATGCCTGATGAGTGTTTTGAAGGAAAAGTTAAACAGAAGCAGGTCACGGGCTCTCCTATGTGATATTTGCTGAAGTGGCCTCCCCGTCCTACCCAACAGACACATATGCAGGAGGACCAGTAATGGCTTCCATGCCTCCTTTTGGGTGAGCTGGGAACAGTGGTTCAGGAATCCAAGAGTAAACAGAGCATTGAAACTAAAAGTTCTCATCACTGTTCACCCCCTCAGCAAACCCCAGCATAGAGTGCACCTTCTGACCTTCTGGAAGGTCACATGGCAGGAGAAGATTCTCCCATGAGCTGACAGTTTGAGCAAGCATTCAGGGACACAGCTTCTGCCTGGTCAATGGGCCAGAGTCCCCATGTCTAACAGACAGGTTTCTGTGTGTAAGGGTATGCAAAAGCTATGCATCCACTCCTCTTGCAACTTCTTTTCTTTCAGTAGGAGTAATCTTATTGTGGTACTACTGTCAACAATAAGAGAAGGATTTTGTCTTGATTTTTTGGTATTTTTTATTTTCTGTCCTTTCCTAATCCAAAATCATCTTTCAGCTAAATATTTTTCTTACTGTAAAAGTCAGTAGCAGCAGCAGATGTAAGCATAGGTGAGTGTAACAGATTCACAGTTCAACCTTCAGGATGTATTGTGGAACACCCCCCTGCACCTGTACCTGTACACACACACACTCCTCATATTTACATCTCTCCTGCCCCGCAGAGTGATTTTCAATCTATGAGTGAGCCAGTTCAAATTTTCAAATGCCTTAAAGTGTTGTTCTGCCTTTGCCTTAAGAAAATTTTTGTTCAAGTGTCTCAAAAGCAGTTGTAACACATGGTGATTGCTGGATCTATTTGCACATTTAAGAGATGGGTGCTTAATTTTCAATGTTCATCAGTGCCCCCTAGAAGTAAATCCAAGAACAATAGTGTATTCATTCTGTCAACTCCTGGAGAGTTACAAGCTAGTTTTCCAGGGGAAATGTGTCTCATGTTCTTTCAAAGAAGGTGGGAGAAACACCTTAACTGGGCAGAGGAGAGGCCTGTATACTCAGAACCAGTGTCAGTGGTCCTTCAATCTTTGTTAGCACAGAGAGGTACTTTGCAAAATACTGTGTGGCTTTGGAAGAGTAACTCAAGATATAGGCCATGGCTGATTCTAGCTGCTATAAAGATGAGGATAAAGAATTTGAGTGGTCACCAGTGGGATAACCTTTAGAAGGAAGCTCCCGACCTATGTGGAGGAGAGAGAGACCATTCTCTGACATGAGCACTGTCTGTCCTGCAAACTGGACCCAGTCCAGAACAAAGATTGCTTTCTGCAAATGCTCCCTTAGCAACTATCTGATCATAATTAATGTTCAAGCTAACACAAATCAGCACTCTTCCATTGCCTCCTGCTATGTTCTGGTTCCTGGAATAGCCTGTTGTCCTGAGTTGGTCAAGCATGTAAAGTATTTTCTGAACCTGGTAGCATTCATGTACTAGTACACATGACTGTTTCCCCAGTTTACTCTGAATAATTCTTTGACACCTGTCAAGAAGCATAGGGATCCATTTGTCTCATAGCCACTAAAGATACACCCCCCTCACACGTACGCTTCCCTAAATAAACTCTATTAATTAACAAGCTGGAGTGGCCCACCTCTTTCCATAGTTGCTTCCTGCCCTCTGCTTTCAGAGCTCAATTTTCAGTCTCGGGGATTTTCCTGGGTCTGAGTGTACTAACACTAAGAGTTACCAAACTAGTCTATATTTGAAAGCTGACATTAAATAAACAAAGCTTAATTGATAAAGATATAAAGTAACTTTTTAATCCAACTCTGCCCTTAAAATGTTCTCATACATAAGGTGGGAGAATGTTATTTTCCATGCTCATAGATGAAAACTCAAATAGCTCTATGACTTTTTTAGTCTCTCTTAGGTAATAATTGAATGTTCATCCTAAGTCCCCAAACCTAATTCTGATGCTGTATTAAAAATGTCTAATATTACATAAATTCCAAATGTTGCTTAAATGTTGTCCCCAGTTGCAAGCAGGAACCTGTGCTTCCATCTCTTCCTTCTCTTACTGACTGCTTTCTGACCTCTCCAGGGTCAAACCTGAGAGAGAAAGGGGAGACAAAAGAATGTATTGTTTGAACTGGTACTGTTAGAAGATGCCTTCATGGTTTCTGAGCCTGACCTGTTCTCTAACAGGAATTTTCTTGCTTCATCAAGGGACTCCCCCATCACCAGTATCGGGGATTTCTAACCTGTAGTTGCCATAAAGCAGGTTATTCATTATTCCTGACCACATTACTTATGCCTAACACAGTCCCTAGGAATCCAGAAATATGTTGAACTTCTATTTGTCCCTTCAGCTCTCTTTTGAATAGGGCCTCATGGGAGCCCACACTAGCTCTCTTTTGAGTGTGGGCCACTGTAGGCCACAGAAAATAATTATCCACTCTTTGTCCTCACAAGTTCTGGCAGTGTCAGCTCATCCCAAAGCAGCCACCTTTGCTTGAACTCATCTGTCAAGATCTAGATCACCATCCATCTCTCTCTTTCAGTTTTTTTTTGGTGGGAGTCAGACACAAGTCCATTCCCTTTCCCCTGCAGGGATACACTTCCAATTCTCCCAATCATCCTCTTGAAACCCTTGTTCTTGGATAGAGGGGAAAGGAACACACTCCTCCACCTCTCCTACTTGATGAGGATAGGACTCACAGTGGAAATCTTTTCAAAGAAATCCCTGCAGAAGTCCTACACTACAGATCTTCAACAACTTGGCACTTTATACTCTCACTGTGGATCGGCAGTTTAAAACTTGTAAAGTGGTGTTTTTGAAGTCACTTTTGAAAGTTTGCAATTGTTCCAGAATTTTATTTTGGAATGTCATACCCAATATATCCTGATGCTTCCATGGGGAATTCCAATCTAACATCATAATATACTCATTATTGAAAATTTGGAACCTACAAGGATGACATAGTGAAGAAAACAAAAGTCACTGATAATTTCACTTCCCACAGAAATATAGAAACTGTCAGCATTTGGGGACATACTTGTTCAGTCTTTTTCTTTGCTTAACACATTTAAAAACATATACTTTTAGAAAATGGGATTATACTGTACATATTATTTGTAAACTGTTCTTTTCTCTTATATTTGGAACAACTTTCTAAGTCAATAAATGTGTTTCTGCATATTTTTAGGTGGCTGTTCTGCGTAACATCTTTGGACATACCACTGTTGACTCAAAAAATTATTCACTGTTAAGCTGTTTTTTAATGATTGCATAACACAAAAACACAAATACATAGTAAAATATAAATAATTAAATAAATAATAAAATTATAAATACAAATCACAGTATAAATAAAAAGTAAAATATAAACCCTACCATTGGGAAGTACTGTTTCAAGCTTCAATCAGCAATCACAAAGTTCACATTCGTGGACTTAAAGAGCTAAGAGCACATTTTGATTAAATGTTCCACAGAGAGAAGCCAAAGCCACCAAACGGAATCCAGAGTCTGGAAAGCAAATTTTACCCATTTTCACAATATTTTTTTCCTAGAGCCAGTGCTTATTCTCACCTTGTGCCTAAAAATATTACTAAACACTATTAATCCTATTTCAAAAATATTTCCCAGGTGTCGCTCCTCTTCTCTGGTCCCACTATCATTCCTTTAATTCATGCTCTCAAAAGTTTGAACTTAATTTGCTATAATCACATCCAAGTCCCTCTTCATCTATCACTCACATTAACATCAGAAAAAAATCCCTTAACACACATAAATTTTTGTTTTACTTCCTGGATTTAAATTCTATGCTGACTTTCAGATGCTAAAGGATAAGTCCAAATGCATTTCACAGCAGTTCAAGGTGTTCTCAGTGATTCCCATACTGTGTTTCCAGCCTTAGCCCTGACTTCTCCATAGTCCCTACCTTGAACTTGATGTTTTACCCACACTCAGTGTCTCACTGGTCCCTGGAAACACTAAGTTTTTTCTAATGGTTTCTGTACATTCTCCCTCCTTTATCTGGATTGTCCTGGCCATGGTGTTTGTTCATTTCCTTTTCAGATTAAATCGTACTCCCTCCTCTCTTTCTCCCTGAGATGTCTAGGTGGTGTCTATTGCTCCCTCTTCTGGTAGTTCACAGCACAGGTTTTTCTGTTTCGTGATTGCGTTTATCTTTGTGTTATTCCCATTCAACTGGGACCTGCTGGAGGGCAGGGGCTTTGTCTCCTTGGCACCTTGTACCATTAGACATGTAGAATATGCTCAGTAAGCTCATATGACCATTTAGAAATCTCTTGGACACTAATTAAATACTTCTCAACAAACAACATAATATAGAAATCATGTTTCCTTTCTTCCATTTATTATAGCTAAAAAACTAAAGTCAAGGAAAGGGGAAGGCACAGCCTCAAGGTGGAGCAAAGGGACCTCTCACTCAGGGGCGTAGGGACACCATCCTGCTTCCTGGCTTTTACCAAATGTCATAGTTCCCACTGGACCCCTCCGGGCTACATTACAGCAGAAAACCCACAGATTTCCAGGCTAAAACTGGAGCCTAAAAATTTAAAAATATTTCTTCCCCACTGTGCTGGTTGTGTACAATGGTAGCGAACATGACACGTTTGAAATACAAGCTCAGATACGCATTTCTGGGCCGTGTGGAGCTCAAGTAAACATCATTTTTACAATATGAACTAAATGATAGATTTAAATTAGAATAAAAAGACAGAAAACAGCGTGTGAAACACTTCATTACCTTTCACATTTTTATGAAGCCTAGTGTCGAGGCAAGTATTAAAATAGCAGGATTGAAAAGTAGCTGGTGTAAACATCTTTAGTACTTCTCGCCTGACATTTTTAAAGGGGCTTATTAATGCAAACACCCTGAGGCTTTTACCATGAGCACACAGAAAGAGAATTTCTGAGGCACAGACACACAGGCAAGAAAGTCTGCCCCATTTGAGATGTTCAGTAAAAGAGTAAAATGAGGCTGAAGCTTCTATCCATTAAATGTTCCTTTATCTACCTCTATTCATCACCACCTTCTCAAAAGTTAGGCTGAAAAATATGTTTTCAGACCTTATCCCACATGCTAGCTTCACCAGGTTCTTCAGGCTGCCAATGCTTTTGCCTGGCACCATTACAAGCTGCTGGGCAGTGCTCTCCACTCCACTGCTAATGGAGTTACACGATGATAGTCTGTCCCTGCTCCGAGGGCTGAAGTGGGTGGTCAACCTGTCCCTCTGGTATTCTGAATGTGCATAAGAAACCCCTATACAGAGGCCAAAGAGTCCCACTGCTTTTCTAACCCAGTGGAAAACAAGAGTGTCTGCTATCAGAGAATTCAGCACCGGACCCAAAAGTAAAATATAAGGGACTGCTTTCCAGCATTATTCCACTGGATGCACACTCTAGAATCCTATTCCCTGTTTCAGTCTGCCCCATCTTAACAGACTGTAACACTGTGTGAGGTACTCATGGTTTCTGCAGTGCATATCCGAAGCCATGTCCCAGTCTGCTCCCCACATCCTTGAATTCAGGCAATCAGAGATTGAACAAGAGTTGTCAAAAATTTCTCTATTCTTAAAAGGTGCTTCTTAAATACTCCCTGGGACTTCCACCCTCTTTTGTATTCTGGACAACTACTAAAATTTCCCTCTCCTACTTTGACATCTCAATCTGTCCTAGCCTCACGCTAAGCAGTTGAACCCCTCATAATGCTGCCATGTAACAGGCCCACAGAGACTTTACAGCCCTTCCTATTACCACCCACACTGACCCAGACTACATCTCTCCTCACTGAGTTGGTAGAGAAAAGAAAACTAGGCAGAGGTGGTGATAGAGTAGGAGAATAATTCAAATATTAGTTAAATTTCCAGTTGATATTCCTGGGGGCAAAGTCAGACTATGAAAGTTTGCTTGGAAGAACTTTTATCTTCTTTATGCAATGCTCATATTCATTTTTCATGAATGTGTTTTTGAAAGCACTCTGAGTCTTTGTAGAGCAAAATTCACCATGGCTAGAATCCTGGTGTCTCCTGTATTCCTGACCACACGTGCAGAGCCCAGGTGTTCTGCAGTTTAATGGTAATCTGAAGATCAACTCATAAAAATTCCCACTGTTTTACAAAAGAAGAAACTAAGGTGAAATTAAAGTTAGAAATGGAGGTAATGTTTTTATTAGCATAACAGGGCCCCTGACTCCTAAGACTCTGTTCTTTTACCATTCCATGCAAACTGGCACTCAACTACTAAAGATTCATCCTGCATGCTCTTACATTAAGGCAAAATTGAATTCCCAGAACAGGACTTTGTATTTAGTAGTCAATAATAAATAAATGACACTCTAAACCATACCAGTTTTCTGGATAAGAAGAGCTTGAGACAGTGTTTTTGTTTTTTGTTTTGTTTTTCTTTTCCTAACCAAGAACTGACTCTCTTCTGTCTAGGACCTTGAGGGATTCTCTACTTCTAATATCAGAGCAGAGATAGTGTTAAGAGTGATGATACCACAGCAGTGTTCAAATTTGGAACCTTGAAACTCAAGGGCACACCTCAGGGGCAGAGCAGCTAGAGAGACTTAACTCCTAGGGCATGACCATCTCTTGAGGGTCTTCAGAGATGAGGTGAATAGTGTAACATAAAATGCCTAATTTTTAAATCTTTATTATTTATTTTTTTAGAAATTTTTCTTTTTTTCCTTTTTTAAAGATTTATTTATTTATTTTTAGAGAGGAAAGGGAGGGAGAAAGAGAGAGAGAGAGAATCATGAATGTGCGGTTGCTGGGGGCCATGGCCTGCAACCCTGGCATGTGCCCTGGCTGGTAATCGAACCTGCAATGCTTTGGTTTGCAGCCCGCACTCATTCCACGGAGCTACGCCAGCCAGGGCAAAATGCCTAATTTTTAGGCATTAAAACACAATAAAAATGCCTTGGGCAAATTAGTTTTCTTTTTTCACCTCAAGTAGTCACTCTATAAGAAAATAGAATTCATTCTACCATGCAGCCATTTAACAAAATATTTTCAACTTTCTGTTTGGATATTGCTGTTAAAGCTGGTACAGAATCTTTTTGAATGTCTTTGGTGTTAGTAAATGTTTTTTTCTTCAAGGTAAATTTGGTTATCAGAAATAGCCAAAAGTTACACTTAGTTAATTAGAAGAAAGAAAATAAGTAAAATTATATTTTTGTTTTAACAAAATTGTATGTTGTTAATGACACTAATTTTCTGACTTGTTTTGAAGGTGTTCCCCCAAAACATCATTTCAAATATAATCTAAGCAATGGCAATACCATTGTAATAAGAATATAATCTTCCCAGGTAATTAAAGCAGAGTCAATATTCACTCCTTCAAGTATGTTTTGGTGTTGTGATTCAAAGACCAGCCACAGTCTGACACATTCCCACAATAAAATACATGCTGTTATTTAAATGGATGTTTGAAAAGATTTTAGTAGCTTAGAAAATTCTTTTGTTAGAATTTTAAAGGAAAAAAGCAGGGTGATTGTATATCGAGAATTATTACAACCACATAAAAATACACATCGATAAAAATTGGAGGAATAGATACCAAAAAGTTCAAAGTGATGATCTTCAGGTGGTAGAATGGCAGGTGATTAGATTTTTACTTGTTTGTACTTTTAAAATTTTCTAATGAATAGTTATAATTTATACAATGGGAAAAGCTTTCTTTCCTTTCTTTAAAAAACTCAGTTACACAATATGTAAGCATTTTCTCTTAACCAATGACAGAGTTTCTTCTATTGGCCTCCAACCATGGTTGCCACTCCCCTGCATGCTGCCTCCCCTGTACCATGAAGTGGCTGGTGGTTACCCTCACTCTGGAGGCTTTAGAAAAGACCAACAGGAAGCTACTGCAAATGCTAAAATTAATGCCTAGGAAAGTCACAGAATAATAAAATAGTATGATTTGGTTCTTTTAAAGAAATATTTTGTTTACTTGAACATCTTGTCTTACAATTAGACTAAATTTTGTAACACACACTCATTTTAGACCACTGAGACCATGTGTTGATTACGAAGCTTAAACATAACTGTACAGTGGCAGAGCTAGACTTTATGCAAAGACATGGTAGTCTTCACCTGAATAACCCGTTGGCACACTACTTGATTCATTCCTTCAGTAGGCATTTCCCAGGTGCCAGAAAGCATCCCCCACATTGCTTGTGTATTCAGAAGCAATATGGGCAACCGTACCTTAACATATTTATGGTACAGTATTTTCTGTGCTCACAAAATATACTGATTATATGACCACATTTGATTATTTACAGAGCTATGTTACAGCCATAATTAGTCTTCATTACATGGAATTAGAAATAGTTTTAGGGCTAATTGTTAACTCCTCAAGGGCAGCGACCATGCCTTACTTGTTTTTATAATCAAAGTTTGCCAAATTAAATTCCCATAGCGTAGATTAGGAAATTGAGGCTTTGGGGTGTCATGTGATTTGTTCATGGTCATAAAGCCAACAAGTGGCTCAGAACACCTAACTTCTGTTCTATTTTATGCCTTTTTTATTATAATTCCTGCACTTTGGTAACTGTAATTTCTTTTAGTGTGGCTAACAAAAAATTAGTTCAAGACAAAAGTACCCAAATTCCCAGAAGAGAGAAACTTTATAATTAAGAGATTGGTTATTTTAAAAGTACCTGTAATTATCATATAAACAGCTAAAGATGACTAAATGTATTTATGGTAGGCAATTACAAACAAAAAGTGCTATGAGAATGCAAATGATAATGAACCAAGACAATTGAGTTTCTCCTCACTGGGAAAGATAAGACCTTGAGCTGTGACCTAATACAAGCTCTCAAAATCCTAAAGAAATCAATAAAGGTTGAGAGAGATAAATCATCCTTATGAGTGAAGTGCTAACAAAATTGTCTAGAGACTGCCATCTGAGAATAAGAAATGAGAACACAAAGGATTTGGGGCAGCATATTTTCTCAGAAAGAGTATTAAACCTGAATTCAACCAGGTATCAGCTTAAATGCTATGCTGTTTTTCCCTAATATGCCTGAAGTGAAGCATTCTACCTGTTAATGTGCTGGTACATGTTTACAACCAGACCTCTGGAGAGAATACATATGCATTTACAGAAGCTTATATATTTATTATAAATTACTGATATACATACTCAAAAGTAAAACTACTAATATAAAAATGTATTTTACACAATTCAGAAATAAAAATAATAAATACATTATTCTTTATCATAAATTCTACATAGTCAGTTGATTTCCTAAGAGTGCTTTTACTGATTTCACCATGTACTTGTATCCATAGCTGACCTATGGTTGCAATTGAATGAACACTGTTCAGACTCATTGATGTCACTGAAAGTACAATTAGAAAGAGATGTGCAGCAGTGCACCATGATATAGTATTTCCATCATGCAGATATAATAGGTGTAAATAGCCATAAGACCATATATAATAGCAAAATGTAGTAAAATGAGAAAGTGATGAGTTTTGAGTATTTTTACTTTCTAATATGATTTAATTAATTTTAAGTTTTTTAATAATAGCTCTGTTTAACAATTGGCTTGCAAAATTGTTGAGAATTTAAGAATTGGTTTTCACAAGGCAGCATGAGACATCTCAAGCACACCATCATTCTTGCCCTATCTCACCCATTTCCCTCTCTGTTCTCTTGCCCTGCTTTATTTTTCTAAATGGTTGTCATCATCACCCAAGTTTATATATTTGTTTGCTTGTCACTTGTTTCTTCCACCCATATGTAAGCACAATGAGAGCAGGAATTTTGGCTGTCTTGATCATTGCTGCCAAGGCATTTGCCACATGGCAGACAAGGGTATGAGGATCCCAGACTATGAGGAGGCATGGATAGCTGAGGTCAAGTAATGCATGCCCTTGTCTTTGTGATTGGTAAGATGACCCTGATACAGAGATTAGAGTGAAGGAGTTCATTGGGATGTGTTCTTATCAACACCTGTGGAGAAAGAAGGGATGGTAGAGGGAGGAGCTGAGCTATGATACAATCTCAACCAAGACTTCAGCTTAATCCACAGAAGCTCTGGGCAGAGATAGTCCATCAGAGCTGCGTGAGCTTGGGCAATGTGTGAGTCTTTACAGTCTCACATCAGTTATTAGATATGGGCTGTCCCCAAAAGGCAGCATGAGTTTGGATGAGGCAATTCTCTTATTGACAGGAGGTTGATAGCTGGGAAGTTGTATGCCAGCAGCATTCCCAGTGGCTGGGGACATATCCTGTGCAGGATTAGATTCAGGGTAAGGATCCACTGACAGCAGAAAATTAGAGTGCAATAAAAAATGAATAGGGAAGACCCAAGATGACATAGGAGTTAAGTGGAAGCTACACTAACCTCCTCCCAGGACCAAACTGGAATTACAACTAAATTAAAGAAAAATCATCCTGAATAACTGATTGAACACTAGCTGGAGAGAAGCCTTATAACCAAGGACATATGGAAGAAACCACTTCACCACAATGAGATTGGTAGGGAGTGCAGAGGTGTGAGATGGCTGGCTGGGCTTCCATGGGCAGTAGCTGAGGTGCCAGAGGGATGTTTCAGTGGCCAGTGGTCCTCCCTGAGAAGTATGGGTCTAAACCTAAAGTTGGGCTCCCCAGCCAGAGCTTCAGAACTGAGAAAGGAAACCAAATAACATCTGGTTGTGAAAAGGAGCAGGGTTTCTGTCTATAGGGGAGAGACAGCTACAGATGCAGAGAGCCTTGTGAAGACACAATGCACAGGATTTCATTTGCAGCTGATTACCCTGGGCTCTGGTAGAAGAAGGGCATAGTGGACTAGAGTTAGGTGAGGATAATATTGGGCTAGTGGCTCTGGGGAGAGAACTGAAGGAAGAGCCACAAGGATCCCTGTGCTGAGTCATTCCCCATACTGCAGAAGCCATCTTTCTCAGGCAGAGCACTCTCTTCCAAGTGGAATCAGCCTGAGGGGAAGCAGTAACCTATTTCAAAAAAACAAGAAAAAGCTTGAACAAACAATCTAATTTTACACTTAAAGGAACATGAAAAAGAACAACAAACAAAACCTAAAGTAAGAAGGAAGGAAATAATAAAAAATCAGAGAAGAAATAAGTGAAAGAGTCTAAAAAATGATACAAAAGATCAATGAATCTCAGAGCTGATTCTTTGAAAAGATGAACAAATTGACAAACCTTTAACCTGACTTATCAAGAAAAAAAGAGGGCCCAAATAAATAAAACAGAAATGAAAGAAGAGAACTAACAACTGACACCCAAAGAAATACAAAGGATTGTAAGAAAATATTATGAACAACTGTATGCCAACAAATTGGAAAACCTGGATGAAGTGGATAAATTCCCAGAAACATAAAATCTTCCAAAACTAAATCAAGATGAATCAAAGAATCTGAATAGACAGATTACACCTAGTAAAACTGAAGCAGTAATCAAAAAAACTCCTAACAAAGAAAAGCCCTGACCGGATGGCTTCACATGTGAATTTTACTAAACATTCCAAGAACTCATACCTTTTTTTCTCAAACTATTTCAAAAAATTCAAGAGGAGGGCCCTGGCTGGTGTAGCTCAGTAGATTGAGCACCAGTCTGTGCACCAAAGTGTCACCATTTCAAGTCCCAGTCAGGGCACATGCCTGGGTTGCAGGCCAGGTCCCCAAAAGGGGTGCATGAGAGGTAACTGCATATTGATGTTTCTCTCCCTCTCTTTCTCCCTCCTTCCCCTCTTTAAAGTAAATAAATAAAATATTTTTAAAAAATTTAAAAGGAGGGATGACTCCCAAGCTCATTTTATGAGGCCAGCATGACCTTAATTCCAAAACCAAATAAAGACTACAAAAAAAAGAAAGAGAATTTGTAAGTTAATATCCCTGAAGCAAATAGATGTCAAACTCCTCAACAAAATCTTCATTGCAAACTGAATATAGCAATATATCGAAAAGAACATACACCATTATCAAGTGGGATTTATTCCAGGAATGCAAGGTTGGTACAATATTCACAAATCAATAAGTGTGATACACCATATAAACAAAATGAAGGATAAAAGCCACATGACAAACCCATTGCCAGCATCATACTCAATGGGCAAAAACTACAACTATTCCTCTTAAGACCAGAATCAAGAGAGGGATGTCTGCTTTCAACTCTCTTATTCACCATAGTACTGGATTTCCTAGCCACAGCAATCAGACAAGAAGAAAAAAATAAAAGGCATCCAAATTGGAAAGGAAAAAGTACAACTGTCTTTATTTGCAGGTGACATGATACTGTACATAGAGAACCCTAAAGATTCCATCAAGAAACTACTACAACTGATAAATGAGTTGAGAAAAATGTTTTTATACACCAATAATAAACTATTGGAAAGGTAATTAAGAAAAAAAATCCCATTTATGATTGTTTTAAAAAGAACAAAATACCTAGGAATAAGTCTAACTAAGGATGTAAAGGGCCAGTACTCAGAAAATTATAAGACATTGAAGAAAGAAATTGAAAAAGAATCAAATAAGTGGAAGCACATACCGTGTTCATAGATAGGATGAATTAACATTATTATAATGTCCATGCTACCCAAAGCAATCTATAGATTCAATGTAATTCCTATCAAGATACCTATGATGTATTTCACAGAGCTGGTACAAATATTTCAAAAATTTATATGGAACTACAAGAGGCCCTGCATAGCAACAGCAATCCTGAGAAAGAAGAATAAAGTTGGAAGAATCATGCTACCTAATATCAAACTATACTACAAGGCCATAGTAATCAAAACAGCATTGTATTAGCATAAAAACAGAAACATAGATCAGTGGAACATGATAGAGAGCCCAGAAATAAACCCACATCTTTACAGTCAAGTAATATTTGACAAAGGAAGCAGGCACATACAATGGGCTAAATATAGTTTATTCAGTAAATGTTGTTGGGAAAACTGGACAGACATGTGCAGCAAAATTAAACTAGACCACCTTCTCACACCATACACAAGTATAAATTCAAAATGAATTAAAGACTTAAATGTTATACCTGAAACCATAAAAATCCTAGAAGAGAACATAGGCTGTGAAATCTCAAATATTGCTCATTGCAATATTTTATCTGTAATAACTCCTCAGGCAAGGGAAACAAAAGAAAAAATAAACAAATGGGATTACATCAAACTAAAAAGTTTCTGACTCAACCAACTGAATGGGATAACACTTTTGCTGTTACATCTGATAAGAGGTTACTATCCAAAACTTGTAAATAACTTACAAAACTCAACACCAAAAAACAGACAATCCAATTAAAAATGGGCAAAGGACCTGAATAGACACTTCTCCAGAGAGGACATATGGCCAATATGTGAAAAGATGCTCCGTGACACTAATCATCAGATAAATACAAATTAAAACCACAATGAGCTATCACCTCATATCTGTCTGCATGGCTATCATCAATAAATCAACAAACAACAAGTGCTGACAAGGATGTGGAGAAAGGAGAACCCTTTTGCAGTGATGGTGGGAATGCAGATTGGTGCAGCCACTGTGGAAAGTAGTATGGAGATATCTCAAAAAATTAAAAATAGATCTGCCTTTTGACCCAGCAATCCCATTTCTGGGAATATACTAAAGGAACTCAAAACACTAGTCTGAAAGAACACAAGCACCCCTATGTTCATTGTAGCATTATTTACAATTACCAAGATATGGAAGCAGCCCACATGTCCATCAGTAGATGAGTGGATAAAACAACAATGGGACGTTTACATATGGAACACTAGTCAGCCATAAAAAAAGAAAATTTTACCCTTTAAGACAGCATGGATGATGTGGAGAACATTATGCTAAGTGAAATAAACCAGTCAGAGAAAAACAAATGTGATTTCACATGGTATGTGGAATCTAATGAACAAACTGAACTACAAGGAAAATAGAGACAGACTCAAAATAGAGAGCAGACTGACAGCTATGTGGGGGATATTAGGGGGTGGAGGGATTGAGCAAAAAGGAAAAAGGACTCATGGATATGGACAACAGTAACAGTGTGGTAATTACTGTGGGGAGGCTGCTATAAGGGGGATAAATGGTAATGGAAAAAACACAAAAAGCCAGAAAAAAAAGACGGTAATCCTCATCATAGGAATCATAAGGAGGGAGTGTATGGTAGGCATTGACAGAAAGACTGAAGCTTGGGAGGCATTTGATTTCCCAGGTGAAGGAGACCCCGCCTTGTGGAGTCCTCCTGGTCGTGGACAAAATGAGTCATCCTGGACACAATCAATCAGGTGGGAAAGTGGGTGGCAATTCCCTCTAGTGGAGAATGCCCTGAGCCCTTCTCCAAAACAGCTTTTATTGGGATCAGTATGTGTAAGGGTAAATAGCATGCATGCATAGCTCATTAATCAATGTCCAAAGGCTCTAGTTATAGAAAACAGATTATTATCTATAGATAACAGTTGAAGAAACAGAGAGGTCTGTCTCAGGTCAGGGTCTGTTAGACATGCTGACGCCAGGTGGTCGTTAAGGCATGGTTCATGAGTTCAGGTATTCACTCCTTCTGCTTTGGACTTAGATATCTGATTCATGGCAACAGGGCTATACAAAGCAAAGCAAGCCTCAAGGGGTATAATGCACTTTTTAGGCCTGATTTCCCATGGGAACCCTTGATGCTAGTATTGGGTCATGCCTGCCTCCAGCATTCCCAGCATTCAGCTCAAGACTTACAGGCCTCTTTCAAGGCCTTCTTTGCCCAGGGCTGCAGTATCTCTGATACCACACAAAGTGGTCCCCAACACCCAGGGTTTGCTCCAGGATCATTGTGGGGGTTTTGTTTGTTTGTTTTGGTGTTAGAAATGAGTGGTAGAATTGGTGTACAAATACATTGCCTGACTTTCTAATTTACTCGGTATACTTCATAACCCACATAGAGGCCTCAGCCTGTTAGAATCTACCCAGGATTCTTACAAAGCACATGTATTCAAAAATATTTATTGAATACGCTGTTTTGTGTCAGGCCCTGTGGTACATTCTAGAAATGCAAGGGTAAATGAAATAGATATAGTCCTTGACTTAACAGATTTTATATTTAGTATAGCAGTTCTTAACACTAACTATACATTAATATCACTGCAGAGGTACTCTAAAATGCTGGTGCTTAGGACTGACTTGTCACAGAGATTCTGACTCAACTGACATCAAATGCAGCCCTAGCACCGGTATTTTCTAATTGAGTTTTATGTGTAGAAAGTGTTAAGAGCTGCTATTCTGAGACACTGAATGAAAAGAAAGTGAATAGGTACATACGCAATTCTCCAAAATTCAAAATGAAAAATGTATACTCTGGGCACAAAGAAACATAAGAAATAAAAATCTAAACAAAGGCCTGATTCAAAAATAAGATCTCACCTTGTTCTCTGTACCCCAGTCTGTCTAGATTAGGTCATTAATACCACATCGATGAAATGGAATGTTTTTGCTGACTGGTCAGGGTTACAAGCTGTATCACCTGCGTTGGGCTTGATGCTACAACCAGAAGTGTCTTATACATATCAGTAGACATCAGGGCAACCCACAACCATCCGAATGTCTCCTGTTGAAAATTGGCAGTGCCTTGAGCTTTTCATGCCAGATAGAGTCTACCTTTCTGTTCAAATTCCTGACTCCAGTGCCCAGACACAGTATTTAATTAGTGTTTCAATTATCATTTAAATGTTTGCACATCAAGTTCAATAAAGATCAGACATAAATTTTGAGAAAAGTGGTTGCATCATCAGTGATTTCTCCAGAGATGGCTTATTTGAAGGTCAACAATTCAAGCAGAGAGCCTCAAAAAAGTTGTTAAGTGCTGTAAATACTTTTCAGCTGCAGAAATGAGCCCTCTGAACAAGTGACTAGATCCTTTGATCTTAATGAACTAAGATGTTTTTCATGCATCACAGCAGCTGGTTGGGTTCTAAACTGCAGTTACCAAGAGCACAGAGGTCATCTCCTCCTAAACAACTTTTCAAATTGGCTGAATTGTAATTACCCTTTACACTATTACCCTTTACACTGGCCCACTGGAACAACTTTATTGCCTGGAATTTTTTTTTAAATCATGCAAATAAAATTTGAATGGAAATTGTTTGGAGTGGGAAAGCCAGCTTTATATTATTATCAGAAGATGAAAGTGAAGTGGAAGATACCTGTAATCATGTTGGCTGGTAATATTACTGTATCTATTTTTGCAGTGAAAGGTCAATGACATTACCTATGACCAAAAGAACATTGCCCATGTGGGGGGATAGAGGGAAGGGAGGAGAAAGGAAACTTAAATGGCATCCCTGCTCACAGAATTTCATCAGGTCCTTAAATGTCATAATGGTTAATTGAACCCATGTCAAGACCTCTACCGTGTTTAGGGAAATAACAGCTGGATTTTCATTTAGTTCTGAGTTTTTCCTACCTACAGGTCTTAATGATTTTTGGTTAGTTTTCAACTCAGGTTCAGTATGAAGAAGAGGATGTTTAAAAATCCACCTCAATGTGAAATGAATGATTTCAGAAAGTGGAAGATTCCAGAACTAAGGTAGATTACCTGGAAATCCCTCAAAATGAAATTCCTGTATTTTTGGACAGCTTCAGGTCCTGTCTTCTGAGTATTTACTTATTAAGGTGGGCAAAGAAACCACATAATGTGTTTCACTCTCTCATCAGTCATTTCTCCAAAATTAAGATTCACCCTTCTGTTTCCAAAACATATCTACATCCAATAGTTTAGAAATATTTCCAGTATTCTTATAGGATTTAACTACTCAGTAGTTGTTGTTGATTTTTTTTTCCCCAAAGGAATTTGCCTGGTCTCTAATGCTGGCTTTCCTCAAGGCCAGGCACCTAATATTCTTAATATTTTATGTTGTGTCACCTCTTTACAGTTCATCCTTCAGGAAACTGAGCTGGATAAGGTCTTGGAACTGGAAGCAACCTTGTGAATAATCACAGCCAATTTCCCTATTTTATAATATGAGTGATGCTCAATGGGGTCAGCTGAGTCTTCCATGGCCCAATACTCTTTGGACAAGCAGTGACTGAGAGCTTCAACTCTGGAGTCCTACACACTTGTTCAGACACCAGCACCAAAAGCTATTGCTTGCAGGACCTTAGGCAAGCTACTTAATCTCCCTGAGCCTCAATTTTCACATGTGTTAATACAGGTATAAGAATAGTACTCTCTTCTTGGAAGTGTGGAAAGGATCGAATGAGATGATGCATAAAAAGCACTTAGCCCAGTATCTGACACAGGGAGCACTTAATAAATGGCAACTGTTCAAAAGATCATGACTTCCAGTCCAACATTCATTCCTTTTGTCACACTGAAGAGCCTTTTCAGTTGTTAGAGCTCAGCCATCAAAATTCTAGGCCTGCTTGCCATGCAAAGAAATGCTTCCTTTCTTCTGTATTGTATTCCCTTTGCTCCCATAAAGAAAGAGATAAGAAACTATTGTTCCTTCAAGGTGGCTCTTCCAAAATGTTTCAGCAAAAGACTAAAGCATGGGGGCTACTTCCCTGGGAGAGTCAGAACTTCTCATGTTATTTCCAGCTGCGCTGCAGTAATGTTGCATTGGTGTATCTTTTCCCCTCTAATTTCTTTACCTATTTTCTTCTTACCTACACACTTAGCCAGTTGGTACATTTTAATCTATTTCATAAATTAGTTATGTTCTCTGGAAAGGCAATTGACACTGAGGGCACAGAAAGGTACTACAACATAAAGTGGGAAGGCCATTCTGCCTCCTTCTAAAAAATGACATTGCCATTCCAAAAGATTATTTTTGGGGTCATTCATTTAGAAACTGCAACAACATTTTCATAATAAAGAAAGCAAAACAAAACACTCAGCCCACCACTAACCTTGATTATGTTGTCAGAAAGAATAGCTTCTGGATTGTGTCGAGCATGAGAAACAGTTATGGTGGAATATTTTCAATTTTTTACCCTGGTTCATTCAGAATGAGCTTTTCCTCATCTGATCTGCATTGCTGTGGGGAACAGCCACCTTTGACACACCCATCAAGGGGCTGGTAGGAAGGACATGCACAGACCATGAGTGGTCACCAAGGCTTTCAAGAAAGCTTGGTGACTGTGTTACTATGGAAAATGCCAAAGGGAAGCTGCTTACACCACTGTTAATGCTTGGATATAAAGACAGAAATGTTCTGAGAAAATCATACTCCCAAACTCTTTCCATTCAAAAGCAAAACACAAACATAAACTCAAACTGAACATTTGAGATTTTTGTATCTTGGAAACTATCTGATTCCCCACTGAGTAAGCTTTAAATTTATACCTTTAGAAGTTGAATCATAACTAAAAGAAACTTTAGAATTCATGTTAGAATCTCTGTGCCCTCTCCCACCTCGAACATCTCACTTCTGCCCTCTTTTCTAGTTGGTTATCTCATTCTGCCAACCTTCCTCTTCCATGTGTCTCAGACTGGCCTGTCCCTATTGCTTCCATCATCACCATCATAGGCAAGATTCTTCAGCATCCACCTCTCAATTATTACAATAGTCTCTGAGCTGGTCTTCTTTGCAACCAATTTCCTTATAACCCAAACCATCTTGCATTGTGCTGCAGAATTAATCTTCCCTAAGTCATAATTTCCATAATATCACTTGCCTGTTTGCAAGTACAAAATGGGTCTTATTTCATGCAGTTCTTCACATCCCTCCATTTTTAAAGACCCATAGCTCCATTTCCACTGCTCATTCTCTTACCATGTCTCGAATTGGCCACCTTCCTTCTTACCTCTAGGCTATTTGTTGCTCTGTTTTCTGATTCAAAATTACTTTTCCTCTTTTTTCCACATAGATATTATACTTTTTTCACTTTTGAAGGCTCCTTTAGTGGGAAAGTAACTTCAGCCACTCCAGTATTCATCATTTCATCTTTGTCCTCAGCCACTTCTTGGGAGTTTTTTCTAAAGGTTTCTTACTTCTTTAGCACCCTATCTCATGATGACTCCATACCTGCTTCCCCTCCAAAATGCACATGTTCTCCCACAGCTTTTTTGTGTCCTAAGCACAACCAACCTCCTGGAGTAGCATGAAACATACACCAGAGTGGATACTAGAAAAATTGCAAAAGATAGACTCCAAGAGACTTCTATTTTTAGCAGTATTTGTAGGTATACAGAACAACTAAAAATTCTGGGCAATGTGTAAAACCCTTTTTTTTTAATGCATGGCTAGACTGGGTAGATAGTAAGAGTTGTCCTGATAGGTCAGAATAAAAAAGAAGTCTCAAATTTGTCATCCAGAAATGAAGCAATCAGCATTTGTACTTTTTAAATTTTAATGGCATAGAATTTGGCTTCAGTAGACCATATGGAGACTACCTGAGGTGTGGGTATTTCAATCAGGGTCTTCTGTATCAAAGCCACACTCCTGGAAGCCTCTGTGGGTAAACTAGGGAAAAAACTGCCTGATGGAGAAAGGTGGTAGGATATTCATCTGTCCTGGCCTTTGCTCTGGGAAATGGGGACCAAAAAAATGATTCCTCTGAAATCTTGATTACAAATCTGTCCTCATAGAAATTTAGGGCTAAAATTTACATTGATTGTAAGACTCAAGAAAGCCACATGCAGAAAATTTAGTTTAAAAAGGAGTTGGTAAACTATGATTTATGGCTAATTCTAGTCTCCCATGTACTTTTGTATAGTCATGAGCCAAAATGGTTTTTACATGTTTAAATCGTAAAAAGAACACCAAAAGAAAATATTTTGTGACACTGAAATGTATATGAAATTTAAATGTTATTGTTCAAAATTGTTTCATTGGAACATAGTCAAGCTTATTTGTTTACGTATTATCTATAGCCCCTTTAACACTACAACAACGGAATTGAATACTTGTGACAGGGACTGTAGAGCCCAAAAAGCCTGTAACACTGACTCTCTGCCCCTTTAGAAAAAGTTTGATGACTCCTAGTTTAAAGTGATCCCTGGTTGGCAGAAGTTTCTGATAAGAAAACTTTAAACACAACCTCAAGAAATTTCACAGATAAAGTTCTAAGAAATATAGATATAAGCACACATTTAAAAAAAAAGTCACTAACGCTCAAGTAATAAGACAGAATGGGTGACAACAAAAATTACTAATTAGAGAATCTGACCCACAAAGAATGTGGATACCCCCAAATTACTAGACACAATATAAATTGTTTGATCACATTTACCTAAGGCCATCTGGAGTCTCTGTCAAGTCATGTTTCTGTATGTATTTGTTTGCTCACTCATCTATTTTTTACTTGCTGCCTGCTTTCTTTATAGAAGATGATTACTACTAGCTATTTTTTCTACATGCATCCTAAATGCCATCCCTTTTATAGATCATGGTATTTAGGGCTTAATTTTAATTTTGTTTAAAAATAGAGCCTTGGGGCACTTTAGTGCCTACATAACATCCCAACACCAGCATTCCATCTATTTAGAATTGAACTGCTTGTAATAGAATTGGGAAATTCTAGTCTACTGGAGTACTTACCACTAAGAAGTATTAGAACCAGCAGTGATTCCTAACCAGGACAAGTTCACAACTTGTTTTCAATAAGTAATCATGGAAGTGAGAAATCTTAGATACAACTGACCTTCAAATAGGTCAGCCACCTGCAGACCAAGCCATGCTAGCTCATGATGTGCATCATGCTCTTCTCCCAGATAATTGAAGACTCAACTCAAATTTCACCTCATAAGAGAGGTCTTCCTGAGCAGTCTTCTTGAACAACAACTACATGCACACATTTTCTATCACATTACCCTATTTAAGTACCTTCAGGGTACTTTACATTCCCTCTATATTATTTGTTCATACACTCACTGTCTCTCTCTCCCCCACAGAACACAGGTAGCACAGTGAAGGACTGCCGTCTTATCACTCTTATGCCTTACTTCTGTGTGCAGAATACTATATTCCTGGGACCTAGAAGAATATCTGACTCATAGGTGCTCTTAACATTTGACTAATGAATAATATCCTGCCTGAAAAGATGAATGTAGACAGACTATCCTTTTTTTGAGACAGGTCAGAAATCATAGTGTTTTATTTTTGTCTCTGTCAAAGCCAGTGGCCTCCAGTTTTACTTTTATCTCTGCCTAAGAATTCAGGATGGTTGCAGCATACCAGACCCAAATTTTATTGAATCATTGATTGATTTTGTTTTTATTAATTTGAGAGAGAGACAGAGAAAGGAAGGGAACTACAGAGAGTGAGAGAGAAACATCAATTTATTGTTCCACTTACTTAGGCATTCATTGGTTGCTTCTTGTATGTGCCTTGACCAGAAATCAAACACACAATTCTGGCCTTTGAGGGTGATGCTCTAACCAACTGAGCTATTTGGCCAGGGCCTTACTTTTGGCACTGAAAAACCAGAGAAAAGAGTTTTTAAGTTTTCAGATTCAACTGCTCTTGAAGAGCAATTATCCTTTCAACAGGTACTTTATCCAGGTAGGTGATCAGAAAAACAACATGCTGCTCAGGATCATGGAACATCCCCAACTACATTTATAAATGGCAATAAAAAACCACTCTGCCTATCCACTAGTGAGGGTGGTGAGCTTCTTTTCTCAGTGGTGTTAGAATCCCCCCTGATTGCACTCCTTGAGATTCTATCGTTATGGTCATTAAACTGGTTAGGATCTTGGTGCTTATTTTCTCTATCAGAACGGAGATGCATACATACTTGTTATTTGATTATTACACAGGTGATTTTTTTTTCAGTGACTATTGCTGTGGAGCTACCCCAAAATGTATGACTTAAAACTATGACCATTTTATTATGTGCATGGATTAATATGTATGATAGCAGCCAGTGCAGCAGGATCAGTCTGTCTCTGCTCCATGATGTCTGGCACCTCAACTGAGAAGACTCAGATATGGGGATGACTTGATGGCTGGGGCTGGAATTATCTGGAGGCTCCTCCAGTCACATATCTGGTGTCTAGCCCGTCAACCAGAGCACTGCCATGTGGTCCATCCATGTGATTTAATTTCCTAACAGCATGGCAGTCTCAGGGTTGTCAGACTTCTTACATTATGATTCAGGGCTCTGAATTAGTGTCACAGTGAACAAGGCAGAGCTGCCTCACCTTCTATGAGACCAGCCCAGTGGTCACAGAACACCATCACCACCACACTCTAACTGTCAAAGCAGTCCTGCCACACTCAGGGGAGGAGACAGAGACCTCAGTCTCAATGGGAGGAGTGTCAAAAAAAGCTGTGGCCAGTTTTTTAAAACTGCTATACTCTCCTTACTTCTAGAATGTACTCCTCTCTCAACATAGTCTAGTGTCTCTAGCACTAAGTGTAAACAAACCCTGTGAGTTTAGTTAATACATCTTTAGTTACTTCATCAGCCTAGAGTTTGGGTAACTCACCTTTTGTTACTTCATCTGCATAATAAAGACGTTGGACTTGGTGTTTAGATTCCTTCCTTCTAGCTTTTGCATTCCATACTTCTTCTATTGTATTATGTCATACAAAAACTCCTGTCTACCTGAAACCTCAGAATGTTCCCTATTTTGGAAATAATATCTTTGTAGATGTAGTTAGTTAGGGATCTTGAGATTAAATAATCCTATAGTTAGGATGAGCCCTAAATGCAATAACATGTGTCATAAGAAGAGGAGAGAACACAGAGGAAAACAAAGAAGAAGGCCATGAGAAGACAGACAGAAAGATTGGGGTTATTGGACCCTAAGCTAAGAAAACCCTGGAGCCACCAGTAACTGAAAGATACAAGGAAGGCTTCTCCCTTTGAGCCTTCAGGGAGAGCAAGGGCCTGCTGACACCTCAATTTCAGACTTCTAGTCTCCAAACTGTCTGACAATAAATGTGAGTTGTTTTAAGCAACAAAGCTTTTTGGTAATATGATGACAGCCCTAGGAAACTAATGCAACTACTCTCTTCCTTCTCTTCCTTTCTCAAATCAAGCCTCAGTTATCAAAGGTAAAAAGCTCTTCCTGCCTCCCCATTCCTGGTCTGTCCCACAGCAATGAGTAACTTCGAGAGCACAGCAGTAGGACATTCAGTTAAACAGAGACACTAAGAAAGCACGCACATCATCTGAGGCCTCAGTGCACCCAAGTCACCTTTTAACTGCTTTGCTGTTGTTGTTGACCTTAAGCATGAGAAAATCTAGTGTGTGTTAGACACAGTGCTTTAATGCAGGCTCCAAATGTGATAAGGGAGGACAGGAAAATGTGTTGTCCATCTCCTCTGTAAATGCCTACTCCTTGAAAAGAGGAACCCAACGTGCACAACTGCAAGGATGAAGTGTTATTATCTGTATTGCCAAAATATGAAATAAAGAAAGGGTAGACTATGTAGAATGATGAAGCCAAATCAATGTTAAGTGCTTTCCTAAAAAAAAGGAAAAGAAAGAAAATTGTCTTAGATGCTGGGATAACAAAAAAACAACAAAAAACAAATTTCATCAGATAATAATCTACAAGTAAACTCTAACACTGTAAATGATGCAACAGCATCCATTTTGACTTCTGAAGACATTGCAAGCTGCTGAGCTATCTGCTCCTCTACAGCTTGAAAGATGCTTTCATTCCTTTCTCTTCACTCTGATGCAACTCTCCCCACCCACCCCCATGACTGCAGAGTTTAGAAATGTGGAGCTTTATCTCAGATCATCCTCTGCTTCTCCCCATCTCAATTAAATTTAATTCCCCAAAACTTAAAAAAAAGTAGATGCCTCAAAACAAGCTGAAATGAGAACGTCAAAGTGAATAGTAACAAGGGGTTCAATGACAGACCATGCATTCTCCTTATGTGGATGACAAACACACTCATGTAATTTGACTTCCTGCCCTCATTTCGCTTTGAAAGTGATTCAGAGACCCCACTATATTTTCAAAGAAAGCATTTTCCACACCATATTCTACAAAGATGATAGGCTAAGCTGGACTGCAAAGAGAAATTTTATGTGAAAGAAAGATTAGAATGCCTTTTTAAATGCACTTTTCAAAGTTGATGCTGAGATGCAAAAGGTACTGCTAATCAATTTAGAATATAAAGCCTTTGCAATCACCAAGATATGGAAGCAATCCAAGTTTCCATCAGTAGATGAGTGGATAAAACAAGTATGAGACATTTACACAATGGAATACTACTTAGCCATAAAAAGAAGAAAATTTTACCCTTTGTGACAGTATGGATGGACCCGGAGAACATTATGTTGAGTGAAATAACCTAGTCAAGGACATATACTGTATGATTCCACTCATATGTGGAATCTAATGAACAAACTGAACAAACACGGAAAATGAGGACAGATTCATAGATGGAGGCAGGATGACAGCTGGTAGGGTATTGCTCGGGGGAAGGGAATTTAAGAGGACTAAATGATAATGGAAAAAATACAATAAAGGTTAAATCAAAAAGAAAAGAAAAGATAGCTGCTATGTATAACTGAAAATGTCTTTGTCCAGTTGCTGACAAGAGACCTTGAATAGCAAGGCAAGTTAACATCATGTTCTTGTACACGTGTCTTCTTATAACAGTGTGGTACCACAGGTAGGGGCAGGGAAAGGAAAGGGACCAAGCTACCTCAAGGGAAAGTCCTTCCCCAGGTCTTCCACATGCTCATGATCTTACTGCTCCTCCTGGCATCCTGTGAACAAGGCATCACTACCCTTATTTTATAGATGAAGGAATAGGATTGAAGAAAAAGGATGAACAAATTGTCCTGAGCACATCTAGTAAAGGGTAAAGCTTGGATTGAAACCCATTCTTTTTCTTCTATGCTATATGTAATATCATCAGTGAATGCCTTATATTGTATAGCAGTCTATAAAAAAGTACCTTTTACAGATGCCATCAAAGCTGATGCTGAGATGTAAAAGTCGCAACTAATCAATTTAGAATATAAAGCCTTGTACCATTAGGAGGTTTTTCTCTATTTTTGCAAATCATTTTGGGAGAGATTATGAGGAAAAGGAACACATGTAATGAGAACATTAATTTTTACTTCACAAAGCAAAAGATCACAAGGAGAATGGCAGTTGAGGTGAGCTAGTTACCAAGGGGCTTCTACTGACAGAGAACAAACCGTCTGCCTGGACAGCACTGTAGGCAGGTCAGCAAATAAATACTGAGACACTGCACACAGCCCTTCTGGAAGCTGCAGAAATTAAGTCTTTTTGTTCTTGTATAGTGGCGTGGTTGACTTTGCACCAGGTCGAAGCAATGATCTGTATAATTGCAAACCCTCCCCTATCACCAGAACCTGTCACTTCAGAAAGTGATGTCTGGGCTCCAAGCCAGATTTTGGTTTCACCTTTGCTTTTAAGAGACTTACTACATATTGATAATAAGAAAATATATTATGGTGCAAAGAGGAGGGAGAGGGAGCAGGCAGTTAGAGGCAGAAAGAGAAACTGAGTGATAAAAGGAGAAAGCAAAGGAGAGACAAGAGGATATGGAAAGAGAATGAAAACTGTCAGAAAAGGCTGGGCAAGAAGGTGGTCTGTAAGATGGCGAAATTGTTTTAAAGAACAACATATCTGTGTTTGTCTGTTTAGGGAAATAAAGTATGAGGAAGCATAGCAAATTTTCTTCTAACCAAGATTTTTTCCACCGGTTCTAGTGCTCCAGCTTCCCCAGCTTGGGAAGTGACTCCATTTCATAAAATAAGGATCTGCACAAGAAAGCCTGGAAGCCTCACTCTGGTGCTGCTCCTGGTGAATGTCAAGGGTGTAGGAGTGTCAACAGCCTGGGTTCTTCAGAAATTTGTGAATGAAAGAAGGGTCCTGCATGGAGCAGACCTGGACACTTGGCAGGGCTCAAAAAAAAATTTGTGGAATAGTGGAATTTACAAAAAATAAAATACATTCTGTATGTAATAAGAACACATGATTTAATTAAAAAATCATTCAAGTAATGCATAATCTTGAAATGAATTTTTTCAATAGTTTGGGGGGTGGTCATTCGGCAAAAATTCATTTTAAAGCTGAATCCCCTAACCCATTTTTCTCCTATATCCACATAGAAAACCTCTCACAGATTGTCATATATCTTTTGAGGTTCCATGTTTTTTGGTAGCTTTCAAAATACACAAATTAGCCCTGGCTGGCATGGCTCAATGGATTGAGCACTGACCTGTGAACCAAAGGGTCACCAGTTCAGTTCCCAGTCAGGGCACATGCTTGAAGTTGCAGCCCCCAGTAGGGGACATGCAAGAGGCAACCACACATTGATGTTTTTCTACTTCTCTTTCTCCTTCTCTTTCTCCTTCCCTTCCCTTCCCTTCTTTCTAAAAATAAATAAATAAATAAAATCTTTAAAAATACACAATTTAAAAAAAGAAATTACAAAACAAAATGTAAAATACAAAAAAAGCAGCAAGAGAGAAAGTGGCATGAAAAGAATATTGCTCTCTTGGTATGCTTTGTTATTCCTGTTCTTTTGGATAATTATCACCTTTATTCCTAAGATTTACACTCAAAGAATAATTGTCATCTTAAATCATGCATCACTCATTATTGAAATTGTAAAGTAAGTGCACAGAAGACACTGCAGCGTGGGTGGGTGCAATTCAACTTTGGTGGAGGCAAAGGGATGTGAAAGAACAATGTGGTGGGAGGTGACCACAGCCCCATGAAGTCATTCTGTGGGACTCATTTCTTCTGAGAAGTATTTATAAAAATCTCTAATAGAGACAAATAGTCTATCATTCCTAAAAACTCATGTTCTTGTAGGCTGCTGCCACCTTTTCCCTTAAAGAACATTGATCTATCTTCCTCTTAATTTAGTTTTGCCCTAGGTTGTTAATTGGTTCATAGCATACGACAGGAATCATCAGGTGATCAGTACTGGTTAGTCCATAATAATAAAAAAAATTTCTCCCATTCACAGAACTCAGGAAAACAGGTAAGAAACTCAGGCAATATCACACCAAACTTTATGACATTCTGCCTCTTTTCCAAATGAGAAAGCAACACTGCATACTCATAAACTCTTGAATGAACATGATCTCCCCTCTGTATCCTCCTTTGAATCTCCATGGTGACCAGGTATATGTTTGGGACCCTTCAATAGCTACAACTTTCTCTGTAAAGCTCCTTTTGGCTCTCAAAGTGCTCCATACATATTAACTTACTTGGTCTTCTAACCATTTTGCTCTCCTAGGGGAAGAAATTCCCAGAGATAACATGTGATTGACTTAAATTATATGCCTTGTAGGAAGAAAAGTCTACATCATGAATTCTGGGTTTTTTTCCCACATTAAGAAGAACTAGACCAAGCAAGCTACTTAGAAAACAGCATTTGGGGCTGCACAATTGGCCAAAAATAATAAGTCTTCATCTAGAAAAAATGAAAAGGGAATATAGCTGAGGGTGAGTCTCCTAGTCCTAGGTGAACAGCACAAACAAAGATTTAGGGTATTGGGAATTATTAGCAGCACAACTTCTACTTATTAAAAAATAAAAACAGTAACTTTGTGTTCTTAAGTTGATAGAGGGTGAAAAGAATTATGACAGATCTCCTAGTCCCAGAAGTGAAGTTAATCACTGCATATTTTGGTAACTGAAATTTCCTTAAACCTATGGACAGTACACTAGTGTTTTCTAAGTTACCACTGCCATAATTAAAGAAATGCTTGTGTGGATATGCTTAATTAATGGGAAGGAAAGCAATTATAACTCATGTCTCCATTCCTAGTTAATAGATTTCTATGAGAAAGAGCCTATTCTTGTTTGGCATTTCTAGTCACCAAAACAAACTCCCTCACTATTATTTAACTTTCTCCCGGTCCACCTGAAACCATTGTTTCATCTTATTCTGCTTCTTCTGTTGCAAATTGAAATATGCCTTTTCATCAGTACCTCAGTCAGCATACCTTTTACAAAACTTAGTGAAATTTACCATGTTAGGTGCCAAGGGTACTCTAGTGATCAAGGCATCAAAATATAAGTGTAAAGAAAAATATACTTATTTTATATAAAGTCACAACTATTATTGAAAGTTGTGGGGATTTGTTTGTTTGTTTTCATCTGGGGTGGCCTTGCTCCAAGGTCAATAAAAGAGTGAATTGGTGTCTCTGTCCAAGGTACCACCATAAACACTTTCCTCTCACTCCACAAGAAGAGGAGTCAATGCTTAAATTAAAGAGCAAAACCTGATAAGACTAAACATGTATGAACCCTAGTTGTAAGTACATAAATAAAATAGATCATATGGAATAAAATCTCAAAGTACAAAAAGGGAAATATTTATTCTTTTGACAACTTCAGCCTTCCTGGCAATGCACCACAGATTGCATTTTAAAGTTTCCATTATGTCAGTAGAAGATTTTTTTCTGCATGATAAATATACATTTATCTGTTATCAATAATAACCCTGGGGATTATTAGAGTGTTTTCTTCCAAGTTACATTCCCCTTGAAGTTTATTGCTGGTAATTTATTGCAGCACATTTAGCAGAGCAAGAGAAGATGGGGTTAGGTCAGACTTGCAAAAACCCTCATATTTCAAACATTAGGGATTCTTTGGATTTCTTATTATATTAACTGAATCTATAGCCTATGTAGTTCTGGAGCTCTCTCCTTTATTCCTCCAATTTCACTCATTTAAATTTTATGTTCTTCTAGAAAGAATGTTATATGATTTAAATGCATATATTTAAAGTTTAAAAACAATTTAGGAGATTAAGAATAATTTTATTCATACTTATGATTAGATCATCACTACATTTAAAACACTTTTTAATCTCTCACCTTTCTAGTGGTCAAGACAAGCATTAAATGAAATATTATATAAATATGTTAAAAGGAATCCCACAATTTTACCTAGGGATACATTTTCATGGCATTAAACTCCTAGACAATGGTTTTCCATTCCGCATCATATAAGGGAAAGGAAGCAATAGATTAAGCACAATGACAAAAATAACAGTTTTGCAGGTGATCATGCAATAGTCTCCAAATAGCCCTTCTTTATATCAAAATTTAATAAAAATCCAACAACATAAAGTTTGATGTGAAGATAGCTCTGTGGGAATTTAAGATAGCAGTCCTGGTATATAGCATCCTGATGATCTTATTTTATATATGAATAGAGTTTAAAGAAACTAGAGAGATGAATAGATACTGCTTAGCCTATCTCCTTTAACCATAATTTTTCTGTTATACTTTGAGTGGATGCTTTATAGTGGCCACTTCAAAACCAAGATCTTTTAAACATGTCTACGATACTGATTTTTCATGATATTGATTGATGCAAGTCCTAAGGTTTTGATGTGGACATGAGATGGATTTTTGATAAGTAAAATAAATGTGAGATTCTCTAATTTTTATTGCAGAATACTAACCCTGATACCTCTGACTTTTCTGATATCACAACCAGAGCAATTTCCTTATTCAAGAGAGTGATTTACCTCACCTACTACACTGCACACCATACAAAAATTAACAATTTTAGTTTTAAGATTGTTTTAGTGTAGAGAACCAAATCTTTTAAAAAATTATTGACTTTAGAGAGAGAAAGGGAGAAAGAGAAACACTGATCTGTTGTTCCATTTATTTATGTATCCATTAGTTGATCATTGCATGTACCCTGACCAGAGACCAAACCCACAACATTGGTGTGTCAGGACAAAGCTCTAACCAACTGAGCTACCCTGTTGGGGAAGATCTTCATTAAAACAAATATCATATAATTTCACTTATATGTGGAATCTAATGAACAAAATAAACTAGCAAAAAAAAACAAAACCAGAAACAGATTCATGGATACAGAGAACAGACTCACAGCTATCAGAGGGGAGGAGCTTGGGGCAGCTGGGTGAAAAAGGTGAAGGGATTAAGCAGAAAAACCTCATAGACACAAACAACAGTATGCTGGTAAGTAAAAAGAAAGGGGGTGGGGAAGGAAGAAGAGGGTAAAGGAGGATAAATGGTGATGGAAAGAAATTTGCTTTGGAGTAGTGAACAAAATACAATATATAGATGATATATTATAGAATTGTACACAATGAAACATATAATTTTACTAACCAATGTTGTCCCCATAAATTCAATTAAAGATAAATAAATTAATTAAAAGTTTTACTAATTATTTTTTTTAAATACCAGCCAACTCAAAGTTACAGTCAGAGATTGGAATTTTAAAATTGGAAAATACTCCCTTAATGTTGGAATGTGAATCTCTGGTGAGAGGTAACCTAACTGACACAACTCATCTAGCTTCTAAAACACTTTAAATGTGAGAATACTCTTTTATGTAATATTCTCCTATAAATTTGTTTCTGCCAAACTTCTAGCTATAGTCCTTTCTTCTGCCCTCTGATGCATGAAGGAGATGCATAATAAATAAAAAATGTGTATTTTAAGCCATTGAAATTTTAATTATGTGAGACATTTAACAGCATTAAAAAAGGAGATGGGAATCATAAAAAAGTCAGAAATGAGGGATATATTAATTGAAATAAAGAATGATTTACAGAGAATCAACAATAGAATAGAAGAAGCAGAGAATAAATTAGTGAATTGGAATATAAGGAAGCAAAAACAACCAACCAGAACAGAAAATAAAATCCAAAAAAATGAACATAATGTAAGGAGCCTCAGGGACAACTTCAAGTTTACCAACATTTGCATCATGGGGGGCACCAGAAGGAAAAGAGAAGGTGTTGAAATTTATTTGATAAAATAATCACAGAAAACTTTCTTTAACCTGGTGAAAGAAATAGCATACAAGTCTAGGAAACATGAATAGTCCCAAACAAGATGAACCCAAAGAAGCCAACACCAAGATATATAAATTAAAATGCAAAAAGTTATAGACAAAGAGAGAATCTTAAAAGTAGCAACAGAAAAGCACTTAGTTACCTACCAGGAGCTCCCATAAACTTCCATCTAATTTCTCAACAGAAATTTGGCAGGCTAGAGAGATTGACAATATTCAAAGTAATAAAAAGCAAAGATCTACAACTAAGATTACTGTACCCAGCAAGGACATCATTTAGAATCAAACAACATATAAAGAGCTTCAAAAACAGGAAAAACACTAAAGGAGTTCATTATCACCAAACCAGTATTAAAGGAAATGATAGTTAAGGAGTCTTCTTTAAGAAGAAGAAAAAAGATAAAAAATATAAACAATAAAATGGCAATAAATACATATTTATTGTCAATTGAATTTAAAAAAATAAATGAACAAGCAGAAATAAAACAGACTCACAGATACAGAGAACATTTTGATGGTTGCCAGATGACAGGGACATTGGTGGGCTGGGTCAAAAAGGTGAAGGGATTGAGAAGTATAAATTGTCTCAGAATAGTTATGTGGATGTAAAGTGCAGCATAGGAATCATAGTCAATCATACTGTAATAATTATATATGGTGTCAGATGGATACGAGATTTATTGGGATGATTACCTAATAAGTAATATAATGTCTAATTACTGGTGTGTACAGCTAAAAAAAAACAAAATAAAACAAGGAGAATAGAGAGTATGTTCAGAGAAGTATTGAGCTGGTAGATCATCAGGTACTGTGTAATGGAGAAAGCAGCTGTGATTCCTGATGAGTTTCGTTTCCACAGGATCTAACTGCAGTTGTTTTAACCCTTGGATTCCTATGTGAGCTCTGCCCTTATAATGCCCTGACACCTTTATTTTATTTGATTTGACTGGGTCTCTGTTCCTTAAAGATGAGATTGCCCTGACTGAAAAGGAGTGGAACATAAACATCCCATATGTAAAGAGCATCTAAGGTACAAAATGAGATTTGAGGTAATGTGAGAACACAATAGTCATACAGCATTGGCAATTGAAATTCTCCTAAGTTTCATTTTATGTGGGATAATTTCAATGACACAGATTCTTTTATACATTTTTATGCACAATAAAGAGGAAGATAGTTGATTAAAACAGATTAACCATGACTCCAGTCTGCTTATGTGGCTCATAGTGCAAGTATATGCATATAAAGAATTAAGTGCCCTTAGCACCACAGATCAGGAACTTGACTTTGTTTCATTGTAAGATGCTGGTTCAGTGTGCAACTTCTCCCAGTTTCATGCTTTTGATAAGCAGGAGTTTAGGGTGATGTTAGAGGGTCCTACTTTACATACACAGAGAAGATCATGGGATTCATAGAAAACTACCTATAGACTCCTCCATGCACATCTCATCTCTGGATGTGCTGGAAATCTAGGATCTGATTGAGGGACAGTGAGGACAAATGAAGGACAGAGAAGGTCATGATTGTTGTGAAGGGAAGACATAGGAGACATTTGAGAACCACTAGTTTGGGATATGATTCAAAGTATTTTCCAAAAGGTGACTAATACATGATAGCACACAATTTTACACCATGCAGGGTATATTCATTTTCAAACTCCTTCTAATGCTATTAGAAACTATCAAGGAGTCATTCCTGACACATGTTCTATTGTCCAAGACACCAAATTATTTTGAAAAACAGCATGAAAGGAAATGCTCTCTCATCACGTCATAGTCCTGCGACCTATTGGCCATTTCATTTAGTTTGGTTTTTAATGTATTTTATTGATTATGCTATTACAGTTATCCCATTTCCTTCTCCCCTTTATTCCCCTTCATCCTGCACCCAGCCTTCAACCAGCATTCCCGCCTCCTTTAGTTCATGTCCATGGGTCATACATATAAGTTCTTTGGCTTCTCCATTTCCTACACTATTCTTAACCTCCCCCCTGTCTATTTTGTACCCACCATTTATGCTTCTTGTTCCCTATACCTTTCTCCCACTTCTCCCCTTTTCCTCTCCCCTCTGGTAACCCTCCATGTGATCTTCATTTCTGTGAATCTGTTCCTGCTCTAGATGTTTGCTGACTTTGTTTTTGTTTTGGGCTCAATTGTTGATAGTTCTGAGTTTTTGTCATTTTACTATTTGTAGTTTTTTATCTACTTATTTTCTTAGATAAGTCCCTTTAACATTTCATATAATAAGGGCTTGGTGATGATTAGCTCCTTTAATTTGACCTTATCTGGGAAGCACTTTCTCTGCCCTTCCATTCTAAATGATAGCTTTGCTGGATAGAGTAAACTTGGATGTAGGTCCTTGCCTTTCATGACTCTGAATACTTCTTTCAGTCCCCTTCTTGAAGACCTGCAAAGTTTCTTTTAGAAATCAGCTGACAGTCTTATGGAAACTCCTTTGTACTTAACTGTCTCCTTTCCTCTCTTGCTGCTTTTAAAATTCTCTCTTTATCTTTAATCTTGGTTAACGTAATTATGATGTGTGCTTCCTTGAGTCCAACTTCTTTGAGGCTCTCTGGGCTTCCTGGAGTTCCTGGAAGTCTATTTCCTTCACCAGATTGGGGAAGTTCTCCTTCATCCTTTTTTCAAACAAGTTTTCAACTTCTTGCTCTTCCCCTTCTTCTTCTGGCACCCCTATGTTTTGGATATTGGAACATTTAAAGTTGTCCTGGAGGTTCCTCATATTTTTGAATTCTTGTTTTTTCGTTCTATTCTGGTTGAATGTTTACTTCTTCTGCTCCAAATCATTGATTTGAGTCCTGGTTTTTGTTACTTCACTTTTGGTTCCCTGTGTAATTTATTTCACTTACACAGACTTCACTTCTTCCTTCACTTCTTCACTGCTTCCATTTTTTGACCATACTCAGCCAACTCTGTGAACATCCTGATTACCAGTGTTTTGAACTCTGCATCTGATAGGTTGGCTATCTTTTCATCGGTTAGTACTCTTTTTGGAGCTTTGATCTGTTCTTTCATTTGAGCCATAGTTTTTGTCTTGTAGTGGCTCTTACATTGTAAGGGGCAGAGTCTTAGGTATTCACCAGTGCAAGGCAACCCACCTTACTGCATTATGGCACTGTATGTGGGGAGGGGTCTGAAAGGGAACAATGCTGCTTACTTGGCTCTCAGCCAGCTTTCAGTCACTTCCCCTGCTTCCCAACAAGCAAATTGGACCCTTTTGGTGCTGATACCCAGTGGATGGAATTGTGTATATTCTAGGACCCCGTAGGTCTCTCCAACAAACTCTCCTGTGAGGCTGGGAGTTTCTCCTACTGTCACAATTCCCACAGGTTTGTTTCTTTTTTTTTTTAAGGTTTGATGAATATATTTATTATCCAGATTGTGGTTATAGTTTCATGAATATGTACATACAATATATCAAGACTTATCTTAAATAGGTACAGCTTTATAGGTCAATTATAATACCTCAATAAGGCTGTTAAAATTTTTATAAAATGAATTTTAAAACATGATGCATTAAATTGTTTTTTTAACATTTTCTTTTTATTGTTGTTCTAGTACAGTTGTCTCCATCTGTAAAGGATACATGAACAAATACCACAGGTTTTTATAGCCAGAGGTTTTGAGGCTTTATTTCCCTGCACTGGAACCATGGGTTGTATGGTCTGTCTCACTCCCTAGTTGTTACTCCCAGTTTATCCACACAGGAATGTGGGAACACCCACTCTGCCAGCTGCTGCTTTGCCCATCTGGTCCTCCAGCTGCAACCTTGTCTTTTATCATCTCTGCCCTGGCTCCCCATCTCTGCCCCTTTTACCAGTCTGAATGAATGTTTTTTCTTTAGCTCCTTGGTTGTTGGATTTTCATATAGTTTGATTTTCTTGCTGTTCTGGTTGTTTTTTTTTGTTTTTAAATTTGTTGTTGTCCTAATTTTGGTTGTGTGAGGAGGCAGAGTGTTTCTACCTATGCCTTTATCTTGGCCAGAATTCCCTCATGTAGTTTGTGATATTACTCTTTTGGTCCCAAAAAATGTGCTTATCACTGAAGCCCCAGGGTAATTATTCATACAAGTTAAAATATTAGAAAGATAAAAATTTACCCCACAAAATTCCTATTTTTTTTCATGCTCAAGAGAGGTGTTCTATTGGGAATTAAAGTGGGAAAGAAGGAAAAAGAGAGGAAATTCAAGGACTTCATATTTAAAGTGATTTCTAGCAGGCACAGAAAAAAATGTGAGAAATTACATTCAGTAAAACCAAAGCAAAAAGATAGAACAAAATGAATCAGAAATAAGTCAGTTCAGATTCTGAAAATTAAAATACTGCTCTAAATAGAACAGATATGATTCCAAATTGAACATTGAGCTGAAAGCCAGGAAGCTTTCAAAACTAAATAAAAGGTAATCACAGTGAAGAATAAAAATAAATGTGTTTTCTTGTTTACATGGTTGGACAGTAGTTCCACAGCCACTTGCTTATTAAAATGGATTGTTAACCAGATGTTAAGGAGAAAAATGAAATGGATCATCAATTTTCTCATTTTAATGCTACATTCTCTCAATGAAAATCTATTTTTAAATTAAGACGTAACTCGCAAGATAAAACATCAACAATATCTGAGTAATTGTAGAATTGAGAAGGATTGAGTTAGCCAATGATCTACTATTTGGGGCAAGGTGAGTTTTTCTCTAAGTGGCCCGTCTTTATAATTCAAAGGCTTGTAAGAGATCTCTGTATAGCTGTTCCTCATAGACAAGTACTGACTCTGTGTAAATGTTCCTACCTTTTCAGGTACTGTAGCTCTGCACTTGTTGCTGCAAAGTGACTAATTAAGACATGAAGTTACTCACCTAGGGACACAGGATGTAAGCTCTATCCTCAATGAGTTTCCATATCTGTGAATAACTTACCTACTGCTATTTAACAAACTATTTCAAAACTTAGGGACTTAAAAACAACTTACAGACCCATGATTCTGCAATGTGGGCTGGACTTAGTCAGTTAGTTCTTCTGCTGATAACCACTGCTTGGGACCACTCATGGTGGTTTGAGTGGGGCTGGATGGTCTAAGATGGCCTTATTTCACTAGATCTGAGGTACCTCACTTCTGTTTCATATGGCCTTTCTATATTTGTTACATGGAAGCAACAGCCTTCTCAAGAGCAAACTCAAGTACATACTAAGCCAAGCCTTTGCTTACATCACTTTTATTGCTGTTCCACTGGCTGGTCACATGGCAAGTCACAATGCTAAACCCAGAATCAAAGTGGGAGAGAAATCACACAAAATCATGAAATTCTAGAAGTCATGATTCAGTCAGGGATATTAATGCAACAAAACACTAAAACTCCCATTTGAGGTTGAATGTAAAGTGCAAATTTCTTAGCTTGGCATTCAAAGCTCTGTATATTCTTATCCCAGATACATTTCCTTTGGTGGTCTTACAAAAAGGTTACAATAGCAAAAACAACCACATGCTTTAACTTGAAGACAATTTTTCATACATTATCCAGAATTCTATTTCTATTGCTAAAGCACTTTTATGGCCTCCATTTTTCTAACTCCATCCATCTACCAAGAACCTTGTCCATCCCTCCAGGGCTTGAGTCATAGGTTACTCCTCTCATGAAGACTTCCATGATGGTCCCAAGAAATGGGTATTTCTCCCTTCTCTGAACTCAATATCAGGGTGGCACAGTGTGGTGTAAATGACCCAGGCTTTGAAATCAGACAGGTCTAGTTTTAAATCCCAGCTCTTCCAGTTATTAATTATGTAATTATGGCCACATTAATTCAGGTTCCTTAGCTACAAAATGGACCCCATTGTAGGGTTTTTGTGGAGAGATTAAGAGATGACATAGTAAAGCATCTAGTAGATTAAGTAACATGACAGTTTTGTGGGTCTAACTAGTATTTAGGAGGCAGACCCATCAGTTTTTTGACAGAGGTTTTGCTTTTTATTCTGTTGTTTTTTGAACATCTTTCATCAAAGAATGTGAACATTTTTTTACAAACATGTCACTTTTTTTTTTCATTTAAGCCCAGTATGCCTGAGCTAAAAAGTTAGACAAGATGTGTATTTATCCATATTTTATACTTTAATACAAATTTCAAAACATAAAGCATAACAATATTCTCTATGTTCAAATCCACTTAATTTTATCTGAAACACAGTATTTTTAAAACAAACAGCTCCTGCAACAAAACCAACATTAAGAAAGTTGCTTAAATTATTTTGTAATGGTTATAGTAGAGCTAATTTTCCTCATCAAGTACCTGCTAGCATTTAGGACCCTTTAGGTTGCTTGAATACAACCAAGAATGTGATACTGATAAGTAAATATTATATATCAGTTCAGTTAAACATTTGATGTAAAAATCTTAAAAACACAAATACATATTTCCCAAGTCTGCCTTTCTGTCACTCCAGTATCTAGAACATTCTTAATGTTGGTTGAAGACACAAAAGAGGAAAGAAGGAAAGTAGAGAGGGAAGGATAGTTGTTATTCAATTTAATACCCTATTTATGAAAGGGGAAGTTAGTGATCACTGCCTGGTAATTATCAAAATTGCTAAGTTGCTAAGACATCCTAAATGTCACTGAAGGAAAATATTTTTTTTAACCATGAACCATTGATTTTTGCATCATTGTGTGTTTTTTAATTTGTCTCAAGGTATCTTTTGATTTATTCCTTGATCTCTTTGTTAACCCATTTGTTGTTTAGTAACATGTTATTTAGCTTCCATGTCTTTGTGTGTTTTTCAGTTTTCTTCTGGTAGTAATTGATATCTAGTTTCATACTATGGTGATTGGAGAAGACGCTTGATATAATTTCAATCTTCTTAAATTTATTGAGACTTGTATTGTTGCCTAACAAGTGGTCTACCTTAGAAGAGGCTCCATGTGTACTTGAAAAGAATGTATAAACTGATGCTTTGGGGGAAAATGCTTTCACAATATCAATTAAATCCATACAGTCTAATGTATTATTGAAGACTACTGTTTCTTGCTGATTTTTTTTGTCTGGGTGATCTATCTAATGGTGTCAATGGGGTGTTAAAGTTGTTATTATGACTGTATTACTGTTGATCTCTCCCTTTATGTTGTCAATATTTACTTTATATATTTTGGTGCTCTTGTGTCAGGTACATGAATGTTTACAAGAGCTTTATATTCTTGTTGGATTAATTCATTTATCATGAAATATCCCTCTTTGTCTTTTATTATAACCTTTGTTTTAAAGTCTATTTTTTATCTGATATAAGTATTGCTGCCCCTGCTTTTTTTGTTTCTATTTGCATGACATATCTTTTTCCATACCTTTACTTTTGGTCTTTGTGTGTCTTTTGAACCAAAATGGTTCTCTTGTAGACATCATATGTATGGATGTTTTTTTATTATCCATTCAACAACCCTATGTCTTTTTATTGGAGCATTTAATCCATTTACATTTAAAGTAATTATTCAGAGATATGTAGTTATTGTCATTTTATTATCCACAGTTCTCCTTTTTCTTCTTCTTTTCTCCCTCCTGCTCCTCCTTTCTTCTCCTCTTTCCTTGTTGTCCTTTTAACATTTCTTGTAATACTGGTTTGGTGCTAATGAAATCTTTTATTTTTTTTATAATCTGGGAAGTTCTTTATTTCTCTTTCAATTCTAAATTATAGCCTTGCTAAGTACAGTAATCTTGGCTGTAGGTCCTTGTTTTCGATCACTTTAAATATTTCATGACAATCACTTCTGGCCTGCAAGTTTCTGTTGAGAAATCAGCTGTCTTCCAGGAGCTCCTTTGTAGGTAACTAACTGCTTTTCTTTTGCTGCTTTTGAGTCCTTCTGTTTTTAACTTTTATAATTTTAATTATGATGTGTTTTGGTGTGCACCTTTTTGGATTCATCTTATTTGGGACTCTACATGCTTCCTGGTTTTATGTCTATTTCTTTTACCAGGTTCTGAAAGTTTTCAGTCATTATTTTTTCAAATAGGTATTCAATTTCTTTCTCTCTATTCTCCTCTGGTGCCCCTATAATGTGAATGTTTTTATGTTTGATGTTATCCCGGAGGTCCTGAATCTATCCTCCTTTTTTACAGAGTCTTTTTCTTTTAGTTCTGTCAATTAGGAGTTTTCCACTACATTGTCTTTCAAATCACTGATTTCTCTATTGATTCCATCTAATGTATTCTTCATTTCAATTATTGTATTTTTTATTTTAGCAACAGTTTAATTTGTTTTTTTCTTGTTCAAGTATAATTGTCTCCATTATGACCCACCATGCCTCCTTGCTCCACCCATCTCCCCTCCCACCATCAAATCCAACCCTTTTGGCTTTGTCCATGTGTCTTCATACATGTTCCTTGATGCCCCCCCCCCCATTACCCTGATTATCTCTCTCCACCCTCCTCTCTGGTTACCGCCAGATTGTTCTTTATTTCAGTGTCTCTGGTTCTATTTTGATTGCTTGTTTGATTGCTTGTTTGTTTTGTTGATTAGATTCCACTTATAGGTGAGATCATATGGTATTTGTCTTTCACTGCCTGGCTTATATCACTTAGCCTAATGCTCTCCAGTTCCATCCAAGCTATCAAGAAGGATAGGAACTCCTTCTTTCTGCTGTGTAGCATCCCATTGTGTAAATGTACCAGTTTTTTGATCCACTCACTTACTGATAGGCACATAGGCTGTTTCCAACACTTGGCTAGTGTGAATTGTGTTGCTGTGAACACTGGGGTGCATAGGTTCTTCTGAATTGGCATTTCAGGATCCTTAGGGTATAATCCCAGCAGTGGAATTGCTAGATCTAAAGGCAGTTCCATTTTTAGTTTTCTGAGGAAATTCCATACTATTTTCACAGTGGCTGTACCAGTCTACATTCTCAACAACAGTGTACTAAGGTTCCCTTTTTCTCCACAACCTCTCCAACATTTGTTGCTTATTGGTTTGTTTATGATGGCCATTCTCACTGGTGTGAGGTATCTCATTGTGGTTTTAATTTGCATCGCTCTTATGGCTAGTGATGTTGAGCATCTTTTCATATGTCTCTGGGTCCTCTGTACGTTCTTCTTGGAGAATTTGTCTGTTCAGGTCCTTTGCCAATTTTTTAGATTGTGTTGTTTGTCTTCCTGGAGTAAAGTCATGTGAGTTCTTTATATATTTTGGAGATCCAACCCTTGTCTGAGGTATCATTTACAAATATGTTTTCCCATATGGTTGGTTCTTTTTTCATTTAAATGCTGTTTTCTTTTTTAAAAATTTTTCAAGCCCTGGCTGGCGTAGCTCAGTGGATTGAGCGTGGGCTGGGAACCAAAGTGTCCCAGGTTCGATTCCCAGCCAGGGTACATTCCTGGGTTGCAGGCCATAACCCCCAGCAACCGCACATTGATGTGTGTGTGTGTCTCTCTCTATCTCCCTCCCTTCCCTCTCTAAAAAATAAATAAATAAAATATTTAAAAAAAATTTTTTCACATATTTTTATGGTTTTTTAATGCTGTTTTCTTTAGCCATACAGAATATTTTTATTTTGATGATGTCTCATTTGTTTATTCTTTCTTTTATATCCCTTGCTCAAGAAGACATATTGGTGAAAATATTACTCTGTAGAGTATCTGAGATTTTCCTGCCAATGTTTCCCTCTAGGACTTTTATGGTGTCACAACTTATATTTAAGTATTTTATCCACCTTGAATTTATTTTTGTGTATGGTGTAAGTTAGTGATTGAGTTTCAATTTTTTATAATACTGAAGAAAGAAATTAAGGAAGACACAAATAAATGGAACCATATACCATGTTCATGGATTGGAAGAATCAACATTATCAAAATGTCCATATTACCCAAAGCAATTTATAGATTCAATGTAATACTTATTAAAATACCAATGACATATTTCACAGATATAGAATAAATATTTCAAAAATTTACATGGAACCATGAACAACCCTGAATAGCCACAGCAATTTTGAGAAAGAAGAGCAAAGTAGGAGGGATCATAATACCTGATATCAAACTATATTACAAGGCCACTGTAATCAAAATCGTATGTTACTAGCACAGAAACAGACACACAGACCAATGGAACAGAATACAGAGTCCAGTAATAAAGCCAAGCCTTTATGGTCAATTAATATTTGACAAAGGGGGCAGAAGCATAAAATGGAGTAAAAATAGCCTCTTCAACAAATGGTGTTGGGAGATCTGATCAGTTATTGTATTCTTCATTTCTGACTTTTAAAAATGTTTTTGTCTCTTTGTATAATTTCTCACCTATTCTTCTCTTAGGTTCATTGAGCAGCCTTACAACTAGTGTTTTGAACTCTGTATGTGATAGATTGTTTGCTTCCATTTTACTTAGTTCTTTTTCTGGAGTTTTGTCTTTTTATTTCAGATGTATTTTTTTACTTCATTTTGATTCCTTTCTATATTTGTTTCTATATATTAGGTGGATCTTCTATGTCTACCAGTCTTTGCAGAGCAGCCTTATGTATTAGGTTTCCTGTGGGCCCAAGTGGCACAGTTTTCCTGGCCCAGTATTCCAGGCATGTTCCTTTTGTGAGCTGTGTATGCCCTCCTATTGTCATTGAGCCTTGGTTGCTGTTGGCACATCAGTGGGTGGGATCGATCCCCAGACTCACTGGCTATGAAGAATGGCTATGACTATAGATAATAAGCTATTGTGCAGGGCCTGACCCCATGGAGCAGGATTTGCTTTAGAGGGGCTCTGGTGCCTCCCAGGTCCACTCTTTGGGTATGGGATTTGTGGATCTGATTGGGTAGTACTTCTATGCGGTCTGAAGCTTGCCACCAGGTGTGTTGGTTCTCAAGCCTCTTGAGAGGGGTTCCATTGTAAGCCAAGGTCACTGTTGCAGTGCTCAGTCTGGGACCATCTGATAGGAGTTACAAAGTGATCAGTAGTTATAGCTGCCTGTGCTGGGCTTGGAGGCCTCTGGGAGAAGCTTTGCAGTTAACCGAGGCTGAGTACTACCAGTGACAAGCTTGGGACTGCTTAGCAAGTAGTACAGAATTCTGTGATGCCAGTTGCTGCTTGTTTGAGGTTTTCAGACTTTTGATAAATTTTAGCAAAGTCTGTAACATCAGTTAAACCTGGCAGCTTGTGTGGAATAGTCGCTGGAAAAGGTTTGGGCTGGGCATATAAATTGGGTGAGACAAGGTTTTACAGAATCACCAGAGGTGGGGCAAGCAATGTTAACCAAGTTAATGGATACTCAGGTTTTGCATCCATGTGTACTTGCCAACTGTACAGGGGGAAGGCTCAACAAAGTCTGCCTTGGGTCTTTTAAGAGGAAGCCAGAGTTACTAGCAGCCCTCCATTGCACCTGGATGGAGCCCTTGCTAGTTTTCACAGCCAAGTGTTGGGGGAACTCCTCCTCCTGGCACTGGTGGTCTGGCCTGTGCCAGTGCAGTGTGGGGCTGGGACCTCTTGTTCCTCAGGGGATACCTCCACAGCCAAAATACCCCTCTCAACTTGTAATTGCCAGTCTCAACCTGGCTTCTTTATTATATCCTTAGTTATAGGACTTCTGTTTAGCTAGTCTTCAGGTGGTTCTCAAGGAAGGTTCTTTTATTTAGTTGTAAATTTAATGTGGCTATGGGAAGAGGAGAGAATAGCATTTACCTACCCTGCCATCTTGACAGGAAGTGAGTTAATTTTTGTGTATGGTGTAAAGATCCAACTTTATCCTTTTTCATGTACATACCTGGTTTTTCTACCACCAGTTGTTGAAAAGACTGTCCTGTCCCCATTGTATAGTCTTAAATCCCTTGTCAAAGATACTTTAACCATATGCACAAGGGTTTGTTTCTGGGCTCTCCATTCTGGTTCATTGGTATACATGTGAGTGTTTATGCTAGTACCACACTGTTTTAATTACTCTAACTATTTAGTATGTTTTAAAATCAGAAAATATAAAACCTCCAAATTTATTCTTTTTTCAAGATTATTTTGGCTGTCTGGAATTCCTTGATAGTCCATATGAATTTGAGAATCTTTTTTCTGAAAAAAAAAAAAGCCATTGAGATTTTGATAGTGATTACATTGCATCCATAGACTGCTTTGGGCAATATGGATGTTTTAACAATATTAAATCTTCAAATACATAAAATAGAATGCCTTTCCATTTATTTGTGTCTTCTGTAATTTCTTTCAACAACTTTTTGCACTTTTTAGTGTACAAGTTATTTACCTTGGTTAAATTTTTTCATAATCATTTCATATTTTTGCTGTTGTAAATAGAATTTTTTTAATTTTCTTTTTGAATTGGGCATTGTTACTGCATAGAAATGCATCTCATTTTGGTGTGTTGATTTGGTATCTTGCAACTTTCCTTAATTTGTTTATTAAATTTAATAGTGCCTTGTGGAATCTTTAGGGATTTTTACATATAAAATTCAAGAAACCTGAAGACAGATAATTTTACTTCTTTACTTCTAATGTGGGTGTCTGTTGTTTATTTGTTTTTGTTTAATTGCTCTGACCAGTACTTCATGTACAATCTTGAATAGAAGTGGCCTGAGTGAGCATCCTTGTCTTGTTCCTGATCTTAGGAAAAGCTTTCAGTTTTTTCTATTGAATACGATATTTGTGATTTTGTCATATATGGTCTTTATTATATTGAGGTAGTTTCCTTCTACTCCTAGCTTTTTTAGTATTTTTGTCATGAAAGTGTGTTGAATAACTAAATATTTTTTCCTGCATCAATTGAAATGACTATGTATTGTTGTTTTTTTGTCCTTAATTTTGTTAATGTGGTATATCATATTGATACAATTTTTGTATGTCAAAGTATTCTTACATTCCAGAAGTAACTATCACTTGATCATGTTCTACAACCCTTTTAATATGCTATTAAATTCAGTTTGCTATTATTTTATTGAGAATCTTTGCCTTAATATTCAAAGATATTGGTCTGCAGCTTTTTTTTATCTTATAATATCTTTGTTGGACTTTGGTATCAGTATCAAGGTAATGCTAGCTTCATGAAATGAGTTTGAAGTTGTTCCTTTCCTTCCAAATGTTTGGAAGTTTGAGGAGGACTGGTGTTAATTCTTTAAGCTTTTGGTAGAATTCTCTAGTGAAACCATCTGATGTTGGGCTTTACTTTGTTGTGAGGTTTTTGATTACTTATCCGGAATCCTTACTGGTTGTAGGTCTGTTCAGATTTCTTATTTGTTCATAATTCAGTCTTAGTATGTTGCATATTTCTGGTAATTTATCTATTTCTCCCAAGTTATCTAATTTGTTGGCATATAATTATCCGTAAGTTACTTATAATTATCTTTTCATCCCTATGGCATACAACCTCTACTGTAATGGCTCCTCTTTCATTTCTGATTTTAGTTATTGAGTCTTCTCCCTCTGTACTTAATATAGCTAAGGATTTGTCAATTTTATCAATCTTATCAAAAAAAACAACTCATCTGTTAAACTTCTTATTGTTTTTTCTACGCTCTGATTTCTTTTTCCTTCTAATATTTATTATTTTTTCCTTCCTTTTGAATTTGGTTCATCTTTTTCTAGTTTCTTGAAGTACAAAGTTAGGTTGTTGATTTGATAATTAAAAAAAAATATTTAATGGACTTATTTACCACTATAAACTTACCTTTTTGTACTGCTTTCATGGCATTCTATAAGTTTGGTATGTGTTATTTTTATTTTCATTTTTCTCAAGATGTTTCCTAATCTTCCTTGTGATTTCTTATTGACTCATAGGTTGGTTAAGAGTGTGTTGTTTAATTTCCACACAATTGTGAATTTTCCAGTTTTTCTTCTGCTCATGAATTCTAGTTTCATTCTACTATGGTCAGAAAAAGAAATTTGGTAGGATCATTCTGAGTTTAAAAAGCCAGTCTCTGTAAGTCACATAGAGAATTATTTAATTTATGTAGCCTTCTTGAAATGACAAAATTACACAAATGGAGAACAGATTGGTAATTGCCAGGAATTAGAGATGGGAGTGGGAGGGAAGTGAATGTGGCTACAAAAGCATAGCAGGAAAGATCCTGGTAATAGACCTTTTTTTTTTTTTATTTTCACTGTAGCAATGCTGATATCCTGGTCATGATATTGTACTATGGTTTGCAAGATATTTGGTGGGAAGTAAGTAAAAGGTACACAAGATCCTCTCTGTATTATTTCTCATAACTATATGTAAACCTATCCTTATTTCAAAATTAAAAGTTTAGTTTCAAAAACTTCCAGAGAGGCAAGTGTATCAGTTGAGAGTACAGAGTTTGTTGTCAGACTAAACAAGTTTCTAGTTCCAATTCCATCACTAATAGTTGTTTGACTTTGGCCAATGTCTTCACTTCCCTGAACCTGAAGTCCCTGGTCCATTAAATGGGATTAAAAATGTCATCTATTCCACAGGGGTGTAGCAAGTATTCAATAAGTTAAGGTATAGGAAGGCAACCCTGTGCCAGACACATGATAAGTACACCACAGAATACCATTCCTTATTTTAATTGCATGCCTCCTTTCTCTCAGTACTGTGCATAGTTAATAAGTGCCATTTTAGTAACACTGCAGAAATAACAAGAGCGAAAAATGCAAAGACTTGTTTTTTTCATATTGAACCAGGCAAAGATTTCATATGAGTATCTCAGATGCATAAATTGTAATGAAACACAAATGCATTTATAATTAAACTAAGCAATTTTATGAACTAGAAACAAAATCACTGCCCAGGTTTATACATTCCCTTTAAAAAAATGAAACAGAGAACCAATCAAGCAGCCTAAATAAAAGCTTGAAGGAGCATTAAATAGAGATCCAAAAGTGGTAAAGATAATTCCTCACTAGTTTTCCAGTTGCTAGCAATAATAAGAAAAATCAATTAAAATTTTCCTAACATGATCTTCTCTCTTCCTTAGAAAGAAATTTTGAGATTTTCCTATTTATATAAATTGAATGCCCCAGGGTTTTGTGCTGCCTATCTTTAAAGAGAATTCTTTTTAAAATTAGAAGCAGCTATAAGGTAGTCAGGGCATGTGGAACATCTCTTTTTCAGTACAGGGGTGGGTGGGGTAACACAATGTAAATTTGCTTAAGCAATTGATTTTGCCTTCTTCCCTGTCAAGCAGCTAACCATTAACTAAATAGAATGATCGGCATTTGCATGTTTATTCTACTCTAATCACCAATTGCTAAAAAGGGAGGAAAAGAAACACTCCAGGTGTGGATAAAATTTAAACGTTTGTAGAATCAAGGATATCAAGACATTCTTTGTACTTTAAACCGTCATGGATTCAAGAATCCATAGAACACAAGAATTAGACCATGAAAAAGAATAAAAGAACCCTGAATAACATGGAGAATATGATTTTCTTCATGAAATTTTACTATTAATGAAGATGAATCTATTACCTTTGTGAAGTGGAAAGAACATGGACATTGGAATAAGACCAAATTTCATCAAACCCCAAGCCCCACCAATTATTTTCTGTGTGACAAGTTATTAACCTCTGAGCTGCCATTTTTATTTATAAAACTGTGGATAAAGTAGCTGTGTTGCTAGTAGCTCTGGAACCGAGTGAAAGCATGAGGATTTGGGGCCTACCTCAGCACCTTGCTCAAAGAAGCAGCTGAGACTAGTGTCAGATCCTTTCTTCCTTGCCCTATACCTTTTGTTTCTCCCATTATTATGGCTTTTTATTGGGCTGAGTTACTCTGAGTTTTTGATCATGAAATTGTTCCTTCAGGACAGAAGCCTGACTTCTCATGGCAATGCTGAAGGAAGACAAGATGTTTGTCAAGTCTTGATATTCCATCTCTAGGTTATTATTAAGTTAATACTTCTGCAAATACAATTAAGTTTAAGTTGCAAATGTATTAAGTTAATACAATTGCAAATCACACATGCCAAAACTCACAAAACATTCATTCTTTGTGACATTAAGACAAAAGTAGGTAAAAGAAATCAAGGTTGGAAAAAACTCAAATACACTGACAGGAGGCACTTCATAGATCAATGGGTTCATTGCTGTAATCTTGCAAAGTGAATGGTCTCCTATATAACCTTAAGTGAAGGTCCCTGACTGATGTAGAGAAGTTCAATGGTCTGCTTCTAACCCAGTTTCAACTACCAAAATTCAGAAAACTACTAGTGGTAAAGTGGTCATTTCTTTGAAAGAAAGCAAGAAGGTAGTAGCTCTGAGTCAAGAAGGAGGAAACTAGGTTTAAGCCAAGGTCTGAGGCTCCTTTGGTTACTTATGCATCATGACTTTACCTCACTTATTCATTAACTTTTTATTAATTGAAGAGGAGAAACATAGAATTCTAGAGAATATTCTGACATGCAAACAAATGTTAGTAATAATGTACATGAAACAGTTGAGTCAGAAAACTCAGATTTTTGCAAGTTTTTGGTTGTTCATCCTGGAATGTATGGTAGGTTGTTACAATAATGGCCTCCAAATAATGATGTCTCCCTCTGTCCATTTTCTTTGCAATGTGATTGAGCACTCCTCCTATTAAGTAGTTGAATAAATTTCCCCATCATTTGAATGTGGGCTGGCCTTGTGACTTTATGGATCAATAGAATGTGGTGAAGTGACAGTGTGTGACTGACTTTCAAGGCTGAGACTGAAGACACCTTACAGCTTCTGCGTTGGCCCTTTTAGAACACTTTGTTTATCATGTGAAGAAGCTTGGTCTACTATAACAAAAGACAGAAGACCTTGTGGAAAGAGAGACTTAGCCAAGATTCAACACCAACAACAGGGAATAGGAATGAGGGCCTCTAGGACCAATCAGCCCCAAACTGATTAACCAGCTATCTGAAAAAGTGAATGAACCTGAACACTAGAGGAGGTAGGAGGATTTCCTAGCTGAGTCCAGCCCTATGATATTATGATTTATAGTGAAACTAATAGTTAACTGACATGTCTAGGTATCATATCATACAATCTAGAGATGTAGGTATTGGCTTTAACTAAATGTTTCAATTATTTTGGTTGTGTAGCTTATAGTCAAAGATTAAGAAAGTATGTTAATTGTGGCCTGCCTGCCTGTAAAGTAAGTTGCAAGAGAAAATGTACTTCACCTGTAGGACCTGATGCTCTCTTCAGGTAGGTAGTGTCAGAATTGAGTTATATTGTAGGACACCAAGCTGGTGTCAGAGAACTGCTTGATGGTGTGCAGAAGAAAACCCACACATTATAATTAGGTACAGAATCATAAGCCCAATTGCCAGTGCACACAAACACACAGTAATAGTTTTAAAACACTATCTTGGTCTCCTACCCAGCAATAGATAACAGACATACTAGGTAAAGGAACTAGGTAGGCTTTTGATACAAAATAAAAGTGAAGAAAAGAAAACCTGCCATTTCTACCTCTAGTTGCCTTCTCTATTACTTTATCTCTCATATTTCTGTAACTTTGAGATTAGTTGACCACCCTTTTCTTGAAATGCTTCCTTGATTTTCTTCACTGCTCAGTCTCCTCCTTCTCAATCATTTTTCTAGTTTCTTTTTTCTCTGTATCTTCAGCACACAAGTTTCTGACCCTCTGCTTTTCTCTTCCTCTCTCATTCTTTTGGTGATATCTCTCATTTTATGGCTTTATCCTGAGAATCATTGTATCCTGAAGACACATGTTTATAGCCTTAATCTATATGTAACATTGGTTTTCAATAAGTACCTGTGAGCTGCTCTTTATACAGAAAATAAAATACACACCTTGACTGTTGATTCTCAGAATTATGTTTGACAAAACTGAAAATATCTGGAAATTTTTTAAGGGGCCCCGATTTCCAGAGAGGATTTCCCACTGGACTGAAAGTTTGCATATTAAATTCAGCTCAAAATATTTCCCTTCCTCAATGAAAAAGCAAAAAAAAAAAAAAATAAATAAACCCAATCAGAGTTCAACTCACATTGTAAATCCAAAGACACAAGATAAATGAAAGATTCAATATTAAATGCTCATATGTAACTGCAGCTTAAATACCCTTGATCCTCACTTTAGCATTCAAAGATGTTCTTGCCACTTCCAAATAGGAACCCACATGTAGCTCAGGCTTCAAAGAATGAAACAAAACAATAATTTTACTTTTCTAAGTCCTCAGAGTGAAAACAACTGAGACGTAGCCTTTTTCTGGCTGTTGTGCGGTCCAATCCCTGCAGGCCAATTAAGTTCTTTCAAAGCCCCAGCAAGGGCCTGAAGGTTAATTAAAATGTATGATTTAGGAAAAACCGAGTTTGGTATATAGTGCACATACTCTGCCAGCTGCCTTGGAAGCAACATTTAATTAACTAGCAGTGAGGCCCAGCACCTAAATTGTCCCCATTTTGGCACAGACACCATGGATACAGAGGACCAAGGTCCTCATAAGTGATGTTTGCAAAGACATTGAATAGAACGTCTGTATACTCCCCACTCCCACTCTATTCCTTCTTCTTAGAAAGGGATCCTGCTTTTTGTGTCTTTATTATCATACTGTCCTAAGATTTCTCCCCACAAATAGCACATCTTTCCCCATGGATCCGCACAGAGAAATTTTTCTCATACCTCCTACTCCCATAGATTTCAGAGCTTGTCCATATATTTTTTCAGAGCTTGTCCATATATTTCAGAGCTTGTCCATATATTTTTTGCTTTTCACAGTGTCAGCTACTTGGTTAATCTGCTAATATAATGGACTGTTAATATGCTAGCCTCCCTGGAAGCATCTGCCTTTTAATAGGATATGAAAGCCCATCAGTGGAAAGTGGTAGTCAACCTCAACGACAGCCCCAAGGATCCTTACACCCACTCTTCATACCATTCTATAATCCCTTCCCACATTTAACCAGCATTGGTCTGGATGCTCAATAGTATACTAGGTAAAGCAAAAGGAGGTTTATAGTGGTGCGTACACAAAACACAGTTTATTCTTACATTATTTATTAATTATTATATAATTTTCCATAAGGACAACAGTAAACCTATTTTTGCCCACCCCATATAGCAGAAGTGCTGGTGTGTTGCTTTCAATATTAGTTATTTTTTCAAGAAAAAACTTCCATCTTAGGTTTTCTCTTTCTTTCTCTCTTCTTCTGAGGGAAACTGTACAGTAGTCCAATAAAGAGACTTTCACAGTAAGGGAATGAAGAGAACAGTGAGTGAGCTCAGAAGTGATTCCTTCAGTCCAGGTAAGACTTCTGTGACTGTAGGCTTCATTGATTTCTTGGCTGTGACTTCATGAGAGACCCTGAACTACCCAGTAAGTGGGTCCCAGATTCCTAACCTACAGAAAGTGTGAGATAAAAATTTTGTTGTTGTGAGACACCATGTTTGGGAGTAATTTGTTATGCAGCAATAAGCTAGCAAATATAAAAGTTTGGGTTTTCCCTGAAGTGTGAAAGGCACCTGCTATGGGACATCCAGGAATCACAGCCCTCTTGTTTCCTCCAGAAGCTCTCCTAGAAATACTCAAGATTGCAACCAGTCTAAGATTGACAGCAGGTCAATTGGCAGACACAGGCAGAGGGGGATCTTGTGGTGACTTGGAACATTTGCTGACACACCTTTGTACCCAATGCTTATAAAATCCAGCTTTTCAGAGCAGCCTGACCCATGCTGGGAGCAGCCTAGCTCAGAGGAATCTGCCATAAACTGTGGATTGCTTGTAGTTTCAAAAAGGCTGCTGAGGGCCAGATGTGGACAGCACCAGACATGGCTTACACAGGACTCAGACATCAGAGTGATAACCAAAAGGACAAACTAACAGGCAAGCTTTACACTCTGATGAGATGAATCTACTTGGTTCCTTTTAAATTATTTTCACTATTTTTATAGCCTTTTTATTATTTTTAATCTATTTTATATTTTTCTTTTATTTTTGATACTCTATTCTTTTAATATGTCCTATTTGACTCTTATCTTTGATTGCTCCATTGTTCCCTTCTTCTCTCCTTTTATTATTTTTCTTACTATTTCTGTGTTCTTCTTCCCCATTTTCATATTTCAATTCATTACTAGTAGTAGTTCTCTTCCCCTTCCTTCTGTCAGAATCCCTTTCTCTTCCCTTTGGTCTTCTCATTTTTCCTTTCCACCTTTCTCTACTATTCCATTTCTTTTCCTGCTTTTATCATTTTTTGCTCTTTTGTTGCTGATAGTGCTATTGAGGTTGGGTGGGGATTACTTGATTTGGCATTAGTTTTGGGTTTTGTCCAATAAATTGGACAACATGAGTGAAATGGATAAATTTCTAGACATACAATCTTCCAAAACTGAATTAGGAAGAAGCAGAAAACCTGAATAGTCAGATAAAAAGTAGCAAAACTGAAGCAGTAATCAAAAAACTCATGGCACGCAAAAGCCCTGGACTGAGATTAATTCACAGGAGAATTTTACCATTCAAAGAACACCTATTTTTCTCAAGCTACTCCAATAAATTCAAGAAGAAAAAAGACTTCCAAACTCTTTTTATAAGGCCAGTATTATCCTAATTCCAGAACCAGGTAAAGACTCAACAAAGAAAGAAAATTACAGGCCCATATCTCTGATGAACATAGATGCTAAAATCTTCAACAAAATACTAGCAAACTGGTCCAGCAATACATTAAAAAGATCATACACTGTGATCAAGTGGGATTTATTCCAGCCATGCAAGGATGGTGCTATATTAATGAGTCAATAAATGTGATACAGACATAAACAAAATGAAAGACAAAATCATATGATCATATCAATAGATGCAGAAAAAACATTTTGTAAAATCTAACACCCATTTATGATAAAATATTCAGTAAAGTGGGAATAGAAAGAGCATACCTCAATATAACAAAGGCCATTTGCCAAAAACCTACTGCCAACATTATGCTCAATGGACAAAAACTAAAAGCATTTCCCATAAGATCAGGAACAAGACAAGAATATTCACTTTTACCACTCTTCTTCAACATAGTATTAGAAGTCCGAGCCATAGCTATCATAAAGAAGAAGAAATAAAAGGCATCCAAATTGTAAAGGAGGAAGTAAAACTGTCATTATTTGCAGATGACATCATAGTGAACATAGACAATCCTGTAGTCTCCACCAAAAAACTAGTCAACCTAATAAGTGAATTTGGCAAAGTAGCAGGATACAAAGTCAATATTCAGAAATCTATGTCATTTCTGTACACAACAATGAACTATTAGAAAGAGAAACTAAGAAAAAAATCCCGTTTAAGACTTCCAGCCAAAATGGAGGCATAGGTAGACACACTGTGCCTCCTCACACAACCAAAAAAAGGACAACAATTTAAAAACAAAAAACAACCATAACTGACAGAAAATAGAACTGTATGGAAGTCCGACAATGAAGGAGTTAAAGAAGAAATACTCATCCAGACCAGTAGGAGGGGCAGAGACTGGCAGCCAAACAGAGAGGACTCACAGCAAGGTGGGAGCTGATGGACCCAGTAAGGCGACAGATTGTGGAGCAGGTTACGCAATGCTGCAGCTGGCTGGCAAAGCAGCAGCGGGAAGACCCGGTGGGGTGGCAGATTGCAGACTGGGCAGTCCCACATTCATTTGCAGATAAACCAGGAGAAACAACTGTGGAGCAGGATGGACTGCACAACCCAGGACCCCAGTGTGGGGAAATAAAGCCTCAAACAACTGATTGAAAATACCTGTGGGGTTTGAGGCAGTGGGAGTAACTCCCAGCCTCACAGGAGAATTCGTTGGAGAGAACCACAAGTTCTTAGAATGTACACAAACCCACCCACATGGGAATCAGCACCAGAAGGGCCCAATTTGCTTGTGGGAAATGGGGGAAGTGACTGAAATCTGGCAGAGAGTTGAGCAAGCACCATTGTTCCCTCTTGGACTCCTCCCCCACACACAGCATCACAACACAGCCATGTGGGTTACCCCACCCAGGTGGGTTACCCCACCCTAAGGCTCCAACACTCACTATGTAACAGGTGCATCAAGACAAAAAAAAATGGCCCAAACCAAATAACAGATCAAAGCTCCAGAAAAAATATAACTAAGCAATGAAGAGATAGCCAACCTATCAGAATCACAATTCAAAACACTGGTAATCAGGATGCTCACAGAAATGGTTGAATTTGGTCACATATTAGATGAAAAAATAAAGTCAGTGCTAAGTAAAATAAAAATTTACAGGGAACCAATAGTGATGGCAAAGAAACTGGGACTCAAATCAATGGTGGGGACCAGAAGGAAGAGAGAAGCATCCAACCAGAACAGAATGAAGAAACAAGAATTCAAAAAAATGAGCAGAGGTTTAGGAACCTTCAGGACATCTTTAAACGCACCAACATCTGAATTATAGGAGGAGGAGGAGAAGGAGAAGAGGAAGAGGAACAAGTGGAAAAGTTATTTGAACAAATAATAAAGGAGAACTTCCCCAATCTGGCAAAGGAAGTAGACTTCCAGGAAGTCCAGGAAGCTCAGAGAGTCCCAAAGAAGTTGGACCTAAGGAGGAACACACCAAGGAACATAATTACATTACACAAAATTAAAATGAAGGAGAAAATCCTGGAATCAGCAAGACACAAGGAAAGAGTTACCTACAAAGGAGTTCCCATAAGACTGCCAGCTGATTTCTCAAAAGAGACCTTACAAGCAAGAAGGGGCTGGAAAGAAGTATTCCAAGTCATGAAAGGCAGGGACCTACGTCCAAGATTACTTTATCCAGCAAAGCTTTCATTTAGAATGGAAGGGCAGATAAAGTGCTTCTCAGATAGAGTCAAGTTAAAGGAGTTCATCATCACCAAGCCCTTATTATATGAAATGTTAAAGGGACTTATCCAAGAAAAGAAGATAAAAAATATGAACAGTAAAATGACAACAAACTCACAGTCACTAACAACCACACCTAAAAACAAAACCAAAAGAAACTAAGCAACTAGAACAGGAGCAGAACCACAGAAATGGAGATCACCTGGAGGGCTATCAACAGGGGAGTGTGAGGAGGAGAGAGGGAGAAAAGGTACAGAGAATAAGTAGCATAGATGGTAGGTAAAAAATGGACAAGGGGAGGGTAAGAATAGTTTAGGAAATGTAGAAGCCAAAGAACTTATATGTACAACCCATGGACATGAACTAAAGGGGGGAATGTGTGTGGAGGGGGTGTGCAGAGAGGAAGGGAGTGAAGAGGGGGAAATGAGACAACTGTAATAGCATAATCAATAAATATATTAAAAAAAGAAAAAAAATCCCATTTACTATAGCAAGAAAGAAAATAAAGTACTTAGGAATAATGCTAACCAAGAAAGTAAAAGACCTGTACTCAGAAAACTACACAACACTGAAGAAAAAAATTGAGGAAGATACGAATAAATGGGAGCATATACCCTGTTCATGGATTGGAAGAATTAACATCATTGAAATGTTCATACTACCCAAAGCAACTTATAGATTCAACCCGATTCCTATTAAAATACCAGTTATTTCATAGATCTAGAACAAATATTCCAAAAATTTGTATGGAACAAGAAAGACCCTGAATAGTTTCAGCAATCTTGAGAAAGAACAAAGTAGAAGTTAAAGATTATATGGATATTATTCATACCAGTGTGCCAGTGCCTGGTAACAAGTAAATGTAAGTGGTCACTATCATTTTCAAGTGGCCAGTGGACTCTAGCTTGAAACTTTAGGAAAACTTCAGGAAACTTAATGCCCTACAGCATAGGCTTCTGTTATTCAATAGCCCTGGTTCTGTCCTCTGAGACAGAATAAAGCAAGGCTACTCTTTATGCAGCTAGACAGACCTGATACTCAGGGACAGCCAGAGCCCCCCTCTGTACTGTGCTCCTGTTGTGAAGGGTTTCTAGACCCTCCACTCCTTGGCTGCTCTCCTCTAACAGCTTGCAGTTTGTCAGAAGTCTTTCCAGAGTATCATGCAGAATTCACCGAGTCATCTAGGAGCAAGGTTATCCACTCACAAAGACTGACTCTCTACCTTTAGCAGCATGGAATTTCATTATGTTATGTTTTTTATTTTTTGTATGTAATATTATACGATCAAGCTTATTGGTGCTAAATATAGGTCTTATCTCTTAGGTTTTACCTTATTAATTTGATTCCAGTGTTCTCTTTGTTCTACTAATAGACTTTGAATAGTCTCTATTTTTTCCACTTTTGTATCAGCTATAAAGCCATAAGCCAGACAAGAAGCTTCCATCCAAGTCACGTGGAATGGAGCATTTTCTTTAACTGCTGGCAGCAACAGAAAGGAGCACTGCTCCACCTCAGTGTGTGGAACAGAATGAGGGTATGGGCCATCTTCTGGACCCAAATTACCCTTGGATGGTATGGCTTACCCACGGTTTTGTTGTTGTTGTTAATAAAAAACATTTGTTTTGCATTTTATACAGAGCAATGTGAGGCCTGCACCAAGACTTGACAAGTTATCCAGAGGTTTATAGACAATGTGTCCACCTCAGCAGCGTGGCTCTGGGGATTAGGGATCCACAGAAAGCCAGGCAGGAGCTGTGAGGGAGGAAGAGGGCACAGCAAGAATGTATTTCAAGTCTTTCTTAAAGAAAAGGCAGTAGAGCATTTGGGGTCACTGAGAACCTGTGCAGATAAGGCCTCTCAAACAAACTGTACTGTGAGCTCTTGGGGAAACAGCAGCATAAGGACCTTGATAAATAAAGGGATACGTTCTTGTGGCAGGGGATGAGGAGGAAGGCTTCCAGTAATCTCTGCAAGCCAAGAAAAACCATTGATCAACAGACAAATTAATTAATCTATCAATCATTAGGGAGAGGCCTAGAAAAGAAATACCCAGGCTAAAATTCACAGTGAGCAAGAAATGACCAGTATCAAATACACTTTGAGAAAATGTGTTATTGGAAGAAAGTGACTGGATTCCTGAACAGGGTAGGAAAAAGTGATGCAAAACAGGAGAACTGGAAACATCCAATAGAAACTTCAGCTAGTTCATAATTCACTGCACTCTACTAACATAAGCAAGATTTCTTATCCTAGAACTCTGGGAGGAAAAGCCTTTTATGTTTCAAAATAGATCAAACTTTCAGGTCACATGATGTATGCTTTCCATATATACAAATAACTAAGAGATACAAAAAACATATATTCCTTAATGTGAGGATTTTCTTTGGAATTGAAGAGAGAAAGTGAAAATGTATAAGTAGAACATGATAATATTAAATAAGCAACAAGAAGCCATAGGAGACAAAAAAAAAGGGGGGTGCATGGGAAGAAAACCAAAATACTATTGAGAGCCTATTGTACGTTAAGTGCTTTAATACATGATCTCTTCTTATTCTTCCCAAGATTCCTTAGTGTAAAAAAAACATTTTAATAAATGAGAAAACTGATACTCAATGAGTTGAAGTAATTTTCTCAAGGCACACAAGTTCTAAAAACCAAATATGATTCAAACCCAGTTTGTTTGCCTCTAAATCCTATACTTCCTCAATGCAACACATCACCTCCTTGATTTACAGATTATTTGGGAAGAGTATATATATATAAATTGAATAAACAATTATGCCAGAGAGAACCAAATTGGTAATTTTATTATTAATAATATGGATAGCTTTCTAGAACAGATTAGAAATAATTTTGGAGTTCTAAAGCAAAGAAAACCAATAAAATCAGGAGATGTCAGAGAAGGTGGCTTTGCAGAAGAGGCCCTGCGTTGAACCTTGAATGATGAGTATAGAACTTGACTGGTGGTGGGGTGGGGCAAGGAAGACAGAAGCTATGTTAAGGAGGTGAGGAGAATCATTTCTTAGGAAAATGTGCATAGACCTAGTGTGGTGTATGATATGGAATGTTAAGAACAGAGAAGAATTAATGACAACCTCAAAGTATAATGGTGGTACCACTAATAAGAGTCAAAGTAATTAAAAAGAAAAGAGGCTTTTAGGTGAAAGACGATAAATTATTTTTTGGAATTGTTGAATCAAGGTGATAGTGAACTACACAAACTAAAATCTCAGTAGACAAAATGAATAAAACTGATAAGAAAATAGGGCTTAGAGACCTGAGAAGTACTCCAACATTGGGGCAATACTTGAATTTAAGGGTGCTATTGATAAAGAGAAGAGCATAGGGCAAAAGACAGAGGAATGCTGAAAATCCATGGTTAAATAACTATAGGATCCAGTAAAAAGTCACCAGAAACCTTGTGAGGGTCCCAAAATGGTGTAGTCACAAAAGCAAAAACAGGACAGGGTCTCAGTCGTGGCTGACTGAATTAGTGACATCAGCGTTCCACTACTGCCTACATCCACACCTTCACCACGTTCTCACCGTGGATGAATGTACTTCTGTATACCCAAGAATTCATGTTTATATATGTGACTTGCCTTGGTCCATAGCATGTGGGAGGAAGTGATAGTGTGCCAGCTCCAAGCCTAGGCCTTAAGATGCTTTACATGTTTCTGCTCAGTTTGTGGTGTCTCTGGCATTACCTTGATAAGAACGTGCCCCAGCTCTTTCACTGTCCATAGGAAAAGAATGAGAGAAATGTGAAGAAGCACCTCCCTGGCTGATCTTAGTGTATAGTTGAACCATCCCAGCAGCTACAGCCCGAGGAAAGTGCTACCAGCCAAATCTACCCTGTATCAGAGGAACCCTAACAACCTGCAAAGTATGTGAACAATATCTGGTTATGTTTTACATCACTGAGTTTGGGGATGGCTTTTATAGCTAAGCATAAGGTTAGTTGACTGTGGCAAATGTGAGATGATAGGGAGAAAAGACCATTGAATTTGGAAACAGGTAGTCACTAGATCTTTAAGAATGAATGATGATGCTTCAAGAAAATTGCAAATACAATTATTAGATTTCAAGGTATTATAAACAGGAGAAGGGATCAAGAAATGCTGTTGTAAGTAGATATCACTTACTTTAGAAACTTGAGGTAAAAATAAACAGGATAATTGTTAGCAGAGAAATCAAACACCATATCCCAGTAGAAGTGCCCTGTGCACATTTGGAAGAAGTCTGTGGGGAGGGCGTGGAGGGCATCGGGAGGCTGATCACTGTAGAGCAGGAGAGCCGAAGTGCACAGCGGAGGGTCTGCAGAAATCAGACAGGATTGGAGCACAGCACAAAGCATAAAGTAGATGATTCTGTTATCACCAAGGGGACATAATGAAGTCAGTCCCTAAGTCACAGGCCGCATTTCACAGAGGATTGATTTTTTTTTTCAGTGAAATCCCAAGACTGTGCCAAAAGCTATTATGGGAATGTGGAAAAGTATCACATACCTGTATCTAAAATTTCTGTTTCCTTTACATTGAGTAGGAGCCTGGAGTCAAGTATCTAATCAAGAGATGTGTCTGAAGAGTTGCCATACAGTTTTCATGGTGAGAGAAAGGATTTGACATTCAACATAAAATTCAAGTTCATGGCTTTGAGTAGTTCATGGTGTCTCTAAGTGACCAAATGTGATGTCAAATGAGAAGGCGAAAGCACATGGGGTCCCTATGAGAGGAGAGGCACAGGCTGTGTTCCTGTGTTGGAAGGAAGTATCATGCTTCAGTGCCGTTAGATTGATCCACTGCCACTCTAGGCTAATGAGACTGGCACTGTCTTCTTGTTTCTGCTACCCAAGAGTTCATGGGATTTCCTTTGGTTGGCCTGACTTCATAATCTTTAGCCAACTATATGAATGTATCTGTCTGGAGGCCTTTAAAAATGACATCATAACATTATGGAAAATGTCTGTGAGCAATTCATAGCTGAGGCTGGTTCCATTTTTGAACACTTGTTTGCAGGGATGTTCCCCAAACTGGCTGAGATCAATGTGTCAGAGCCATCTGAGCAACATGGAGCAGCACCATGTCACAAAGACCTATTCCTGGCACGGCTGCTGCTGGCTCACCAGAACAGAGAGTGAGCACCAGGCAACCGTGCCACCACAGCAAGTCGTTCTGCCTCATTTCTGCTCTAATGAGGAGTCAGGGCAATATTACTTTGCCTGCTCTGACCCGTGGAGTATTTTGAAGCCTTCCCTATGGTGCAGCACTCCTCGCTGCCCTCCCGCCCCAGGCTGTGTCCGGATTGTCAGTGAAACATCAAAACTGGGGTGCTTGGTGCCACTGACACTTTGGCTGCAGTCACACCTATAAGCAATTGAAGCCAAGGTTATTTTCAGAGCACCACTCACGTGGGAGCAGCATACATTTTAGGGAATGGGATAGTATTGTACAAAAAGTGGAGGAAGCTTCACTCCAGTTTCCCAGTGAAGAGAAAACAAATATTCTGCAATTTGAGGAAATGAGAATTCAGTAGCCTGGCATGCTAGACAGTCATTTCCAGAGGCACGTTCGGAAGTACTTGGGGCAGGGAAGAGGCTTGTGGAATAAATCTAGTGATGTTCTCTGGGATACCCTTAGGCACCCTAGTCTCACATTTTAGAATTTGTCATTGCAGTATGTCAGCTGGCTTATGAATGACAGGAATAGTCTATACCCACCAAAAACTAGTTGCCTAATCAATTAATAAACACTCTGTGCTGGATTTTGCTTGCTGAAAATCAGGATCTTCCTATCTTTCTAAGCTCTCCTCTGTAATGCAGGGATAAGCCCAAAAGCCACAGTTCACAGACTCTCTTGCCAGTCGGCCCAGTTCGATTCTGTTAGTGAGGAGCATTTGTCTGAGATTTCACAGACAGAAGAGAAGAGTCTTTTTTCCCCTAAGTGGCAGCCGCAGACTAGGATGTGGGTATCATCAGAAGAAAGGCATGGCAGGGATGTTTCCTGAGGTTTTCACACATCCTCCTGAGAGTCACCTGCATCTCATGCGCAAGTCAGCTGAGGCCATGGAGATGGCTTCCTATATGCCTGTTTCTCTTGCTTGCCTTCATTCCCCCAGCCTCCCAACCTGCAGCTCCAATTATGCAAACACTAATTCCCAGACGAATACCCCATTTATGCTTCTGACTAAAGAATGTTTACAAATACGGGATCTCCTGGTCCTGGACCCAGAAAAAGTGCAGCAAGCCACATCCTCATCTGGGCTGTAAAAGCATAGCTTGTGCTCAGGAAGCCATGAGCAGTAGGTCTTCACCCACAAAGAGAATGTTTATTGAATTCCTCTTGGTGTCAGCATGGTTTTAGCAGTACAGGGAACATAGGTTCTAGTGAGAGGAGACAGATCATAAACAAGTGAAAATGTAATGTATCAGAGGATGATGAGTGCTCTGGTAAAAAGGAAGAGAAATAAAGATAGAGAGATAGATGTAGGGGGAAGAGGAACACTGCTGATTACTGGTATATAGATATACAATGTTGGGATGAAGAGGACAGTGTGCCTGTGGGGAAGGAGTTCTTTAGTATATGGAAGTCAGGAAAGGCCTCATGGATAAGGTGATATTTGGGCAGGGATCTGAAAGAAGTGAGATAGTGTGTCATGGAGCTTTGTGGAAGAGTTTTCTCCTGGTAGTCTTAGAGTCATAGCCATGCTTCCATGAGTGAACTACATGCCTGAAGCAGAGTGAGTAATGGGGACAACAGAGATTTGATCAAAAAAAGTGACAGGAGTCCACATTACTTTGTGCCTTATAGATCAGGGGTCTCCAACCCCTGGGGCAGCAGACCAGTGTGTGGGTCCACAGCCTGCTATGAACTAGCCAAGAGTGAAGCTCACATAAGCTCCGCCTCCTGCTTCCTGTCTCCTACCTACCCACTCCACAGTGGGCAACCCAGCAAAGCTCACCAGAGCTCCGCCCCTGGCCCACCATGTTCCACAAAACTGATCCCTGCTGCCAAAAAGTTTGGGGACCAATGCTATAAATCACAGGAAGTTTTCTGGCTTTTACTCTGAGAAGCTGCTGGCTAGTTTTGAACATGTATTACTTTTGTACTAAGGAGAAAATAAAGAAAACTTTATTTTTAAAACAATAGAATCTTAACAGGTACCCCACTAAAGATATATGGGTGATAAATAAGTTTATGAAAAAATGCTCCACATTATATGCCATGGGGCAATTCAAATTAAAACAATGAGAGCCCTGGCCAGGTGACTAAGTTGGATGGAGTGTTGTCCCATACACTAACAGGTTGTGGGTTCAACTCCTGGTCAGGACACATACCTAGGTTGTGTGTTTGATCCCCGGTTGGGGCACAGCTGGGGCATGTATGGAAGGCAACCAATCAATGTTTCTTTCTCAGCTTGATGGGTCTCTTTCTCTCTCTCCCTCTAAAAATCAGTAAACATATTCTCAGATGAGGATTAAAAATAAATTAATTTTATTTAAATAAAACAGTGATGAGATACCACCATACCTGTTAAAATGGCCAATATTGAGGACACTGACACCACCCAACACTGGGCGGATGTGGAGCCCCAGGACCTCTCACTCACTGCTGGTGGGAATGCAAAACGGCACAGCTGCTTTGGAAGACATGTTGGTAGTGTATTACGAAACTAAACATAATCTTGCAATACAATCCAGCAGTCACACACTTCAGTATTTATACAAAGAGATTGAAAACCTATGTCTGCCTATAAATCTGCATACAGATGTTTATAGCAATGCTATTCATATTTGCCAAAACTTGGAAGTGACCAAGATATCCTATAGTAGGTGAAGGAATAAACTGATATATTCATACAATGGAATATTATTTAGCACTGAAAAGAAATGAATTATCAAACCATAAGACAACATGGAGAAACCTTAAGAGCCCATTACTAATTGAAAGAAGTCAATCTTAAAAAGCTACATACTGTATAAATCCCAACTACAGGACTTTCTGGAAAGGACAAAACCATAGCGATAGTAAAATGTTCAGTGGATTGCCACATGTTGAGGGGAGGGAGGGATAAATAGGTGAAGCAGAGAAGATTTTTAGGGCAGTGAAATACCATGTATGATATTGTTATGGTGAATATACATCATTACATATTTCTTCAAACACATAGAACGCATAGCACCGAGAGTGAACTTTAATATAAACTACGGTCTCTGGGTGATAATGGTACATCAGTGTAGGTTCATCAGTCTTCACAAATGTACCACCCTGGTGGGGGATGCTGATGATTGGAAAGGCTGTGCCTGTGGGAGTGGGGGGGTGGGGAAGGGTTAGGACAGCTTGGAAACTTCTGCTCAATTTTGCTGTCTGTGAACTTAAAACTACTCTAAGAAATAAAGTCTATTAAAAAGAATAAAACATGAGAAAACACAGATGCAGCATTCTATCCCCAAAAAACACACTGCACTGTAATTCCCACTGACCAGCTACTCCTCAAATATAATCTAGCTCTTTGATTTTTGTACGAAAATGCCAGTTTTTGCCATCCTAAAAACCTGGCTTTTAAAGTGATTGTGAATTCTACATCAGGGTCTTAAAATTTTCAGCAAATTGCAAAACAAAGTCTTAGTTCTCTGGATGGCTGCAAGGTCATGTTAGATTTAAGGAGAGGCAAGAGGCATAAAAATAATAACAACGTAATGCTATGGGAGCAAATGCCTATAATTTGGCTGAGATAATGTCCCTGGGGAAGAGTGCCCACTGGATATCAGAGAACATCTCACTGGAAGGGGCTCTGGCACAATGGAAACGGAACGTTCCCAGGGCCACACTCCAGATTCCACTGTGCTGAAGAAGACAGCAAAACAAAGAGGCCTCTCCTCCAAGGACTTCAGTTCAGTGCTTAGGAGCTACGCACAAATACTGTGCTAAAGACTTGTCCTTGCCCAGGGCCTCCAGCAAAAAAGAAGTCCCTGCAACAAACAGCTGAAAGCCAAGGAGATTGCAGAGAAATGGTAGGGGGAGGAGGGGAAGGGGGAGAAGGAGAGGGAAGGAGAAGAGGAAAGAAAAGAGAAAAAGAAAAGGAGAATTTAGGTAACACTCAGGGGTTGTTATAAGAGGAAAAAAACACTTAGCAAAACATTGGGAAACAAAAGACAGACAGTATCTGAGTTTTATGACCTGACCTTAGCCAGAACTAACACAAAGAGGAATTACATTCTGTCTTTAGAAACATTTGTACATGAAAAGATGAGAAAAGTTTTTAGAGTTTCTATTTGCAGTTTGGTTCAATCAAAGCCTTTCTCCAATAAGCTTCCCACCCAAAGCTTCATTTAGGAAAATAACATATAGTTATAAAATTTTTTCCAGCTCTACGTAAACATAAAAATAGTTTAAAGCACCAATTGTACAGCTAGGATTCAGAGGGCTGTTAACATATTAACATACAAATAACTTAATTTTAAAAAGTCTTTCCTGGCTATGATAACTCACATTGTCAAGGCTCTCCTTTCCCAGCTTCCCCCCACACAAGGCACACCACACTCCTTTTGCTCCTTCCATTGGCTTTGGGTGTCAGCCGTCCATACACACAAGCGTGTTCCCTACATCTCCTTCAATGCTTGACACAGGTTGAATGGGGGTATTCAAGATTAGGGTGGTCTTCTGACTCTATATTGAGTCCATGGCATGATTTGAAAAGCATTGAAAGGCTCATGCCCAAAGGTATGGTTTCTGTTCATCTTCTACAGGTTCTTGCTATTCAAAGTAGATACATGGACTCACTGCATCGGTGTCACTGGGAACTTGTTAAATAAAGAACCTTGGGTCCTACCCAGAGACCTACTGAATCAGAATATGCATTTTAATAAAACCTGCAAGAGTTCTCTATGCAAATGAAGTTTGTTGCACAGGGCCTCCTATTTTAAGCCATACAGAGTCAATAGTTGGAAAATGTATTTCTGTCTCTCTCTTTAATTAATTAATTAATTAACTTATTTAGAGAGAGGGGAAAGGAAGGAGAAAGAGAGGAAGAGAAACATCAATGTGTGGTTACCTCTCCTGTGCCGCCTACTGGGGCCTGGCCCACAACCCAGGCATGTGCCCTGACTGGGAATCAAACTGGTGACCCTTTGGTTCACAGACCATCACTCAATCCACTTAGCCACACCAGCCAGGGCAAAGGTTCTGTTCTCTTAAATGTTTGAGTTGGAAAGAGTACAGGGCCTCCTTTTACATCTTCACTCTGGGATCAACTTTCTAAGGATGATAGGCAAGGCTACGAGATGAAAGGGCAAGCTGCATATGTGATTTTACATTTCCGGGTAGCCACACAAAAAAACAAAACAGGTGATGACAATTTTAACAATGTATTTTATTTAATCCAACTTATACAAAATACAATTATGTCAACATGTACTTAGGGATGCTGAGGGATGTAGAGAAGCCAAAGCACTTATATGTACAACCCATGGACATGAACTAAGGAGGGAGGATATTACAGATGGGGAGGATGCAGGATCAAGGGGACTAAAGGGGGGCGGAATGGGACAACTATTATAGCATAATCAATAAAATATATTTTTGAAAATAAAGTAAATAAATAGAAATAAAAAGAACATATTAAAGACTTATTCTACATCTTCTTTTGTACTATATCCTTGATATTCAGTGTATATTTTACACTGAAATGTGGGCTAGCCATATTTCAAGTGTGCAGTGGCCACATGTGGCCAGTGGCTTCAGTGTTGCCATGCATCTGTCACAAGATTGCTGTCCATGATGAGATAACTTACGTGAACACACTTTATAACTCTAAATGCTGTCCTGTGGGTGGAACACATCAATAAAAAGGTCATGTATTATGTAGCATGTATTATGCTGACTATCAGGGGTCCTATTTCCCCTTAGCACCTTTGTGACATGAGCTGGGAACAGGGCTTTGCGCCCTGCGCAGTTGCATTTGTTGCCCCTGTGGTGGTCTCACGGAAGGGGCACGGGCTGTGGGGCCAGGACCCACAGGGTGGCATTTCTGACCACATCCTCGCTCCATGACTGAGCAAGTCCCATTTCACTTTCCAGCCTTAGTTTCCTCTACTGTAAGAATAGTATCTCTCCTATTTATCCGGCCAAATCGTTATGAAAATAAATATAACATATGTGAGTAAACTATGACATTTTACAAAATGCTGGATATTGTTATTCTGACATTTACTAAACCTAGCATGCCTTCATATAATTGTTGACTGGATACTAGAAACATAATTATAGATCTTTCAAATTTTTAAATAAATTTCCTACTCGTTGCCTCCTCTAGCACAGAGCTTTTTTTAAGCTTTAGTGTGCTGGGCTATGCTGCCACATGTGATGCCTCCAAATGCCCCCTCTGCTGGATACCCTGTGTGAGTAGAGGATGGCCAAGGCAAATGCGGATTCGAGCAATGTTAAGATGTTATGAACTTGCGTATGAAGTCAGAAAGAGTCAGGTGAGACTATCAGACCTGCTGCTTGCTCTCTGAGTGTTCTCATTGGAAACTGCAGTTTCTGAACCTCAGTTTGCCCATCTGTGAAATAAGCTACTGCCTAGAGTTGTGAGGCTTATAAGAGAAAATACAGCAAAACACTTAGCACTGGAACTGGCCCATAGTTCACTCCATTAAATTTTAACTATTTTTATCATGATCTCAGCACACCTGATGCCTGACACACCGTCCCGGAAGAGAAAGGAGCTGTGGTCAGGTTCCGAAGTGGTCATTCGTCTTGTTTGGGGGTTCTGTGTGGAGGTTGTTGGCAGGTTTGTTCAGCAGGGACTGGGGCCCAGGTGGCACTCAGCTTTATAAGTTCAAGCCATGCAGTCACATCTCCCTGAACAGACTCATTATTTCTGAAGAGCTAGAGAAATAGCTCACAAGACTGATGGTTCCTTCCAGTCTGGCTGGCTTCCATGGGGCCTTCCCCACAGCGATGGTTCCTCAGGGAGAACCTTTCTGCCTGATCTCCTGGGGCAGACTGAGTCCTGCCCATGAGTTCTCATATCTAACATGCACTCTCTGGGTTGGTGAGAGCACTGGTCATCCTTCTGGTTGGATATTGTAAGTCATCCTTTCACCCCAAAGGTGCTCCAATTACTTTCTGTAGCTTGCCGGTTGTGAGAAGCCTGATCTAGGAATGATATAATCCCGGGGTGCCCACAGAAGAACTGCAGAGGATGGCACAGGTCCAGAGGCATCTAGCAGGCATTTAGAGGTGTAACTTGTTGTGTCTGTGATCGAAGACTGGGTGACCAACGATCTCAGTGAGCCTGGGATGCAGGAGGTTGCCTTGAATGCAGAACTTTTACCAGATTATTGAGAAGCCTAAACAATAGGTCTCATCCTCAGGGGAAACAGAATAGAGCACTGTCTCTCAAACTTTAATGTGTATACTAGTCACCTGGGGGTCTTAATAAGATGAAGATTTAGATTCAGGGGGGTCTCAGGCAAAACATAAGATTCTTCATCTCCAACAAACACCTGGTAGTACAAACTGATGCCGTCACTTCACGGGCCGCAATTGAATAGCGTTAGTGGACCTACACGAGGCCTTGGAAAGCCCTGGATTGTTATCCTGGCCACACCTCTTCCCAGATGTTATTATTATTATTATTGTTTTTAGATTTTATTTATTTATTTTTAGAGAAAGGGGAGGGAGGGAGAGAAAGTGGGTAAGAAACATCAATGTGTGGTTGCCTTTCACATGCCCCCTACTAGGGACCTGGCCTGCAACCCTGGCATGTGCCCTGATTGGAGATTGAACCAGCAATTCTTGGTTTGCAGCCCACACTCAATCTACTAGGCTACAGCAGCCAGGGCCCTTTGCTTTTCTAAATGGCAGTTTCCTCACATATTAAATCTTAAATAGTGAAACTGTTTGGTTCACAGGCCAGCACTCAGTCCACTGAGCCACACCAGCGAAGGCCCAGATGTTATTCTTTGAACTTCACTTTCCTCATTTGCTCTGCCCTTACCATCCCTGAGGATAAAACCCATTGTTGAGGCTCTTGAGATTTTTGTGTTCCTGATCTCCTAAGCTTCCATCTGCCTATGTAGTTCCTACCTCTTACTGTCTCTTATTCCTCCTTAGTTATACCAGTGCTCACACTTCCTAGTAGGGTAGTACATGATCATGTTCAACAAGCACAAGTGTCCCCTTCCCACTTCTCACATCTCCATCAATGCTGATTCAAAGTTATCACTGTCCAAATTCCCCTTCCATTCAACCTTATCCACTTCACCCATTTCCAATGTAAATTTGGATGATTTGGGCCTGAGTGCACCTAAGAACATTTAGCTACAAACATTACCCTTCCTCATTCAGTGCGTTCTAGTTGTCAGTTTTCCTGCCATGGGAGGCAAAAATCTGTGATGGCCCCCAAGTTTCCTGCCCCCTGATATACACCTTCTCCCAATAAAACACTAATCTAGGTTCTGCTTTAAAGGGATTTTACACATGGAAATAATTTTCCCAATCAGTTGACTTTAAGATAGGGAGGTTAACCTTGGTGGGCCTGACCTAATCGGATGAGCCCTGAAAGAGACTGGGCCCTCCTGGGTGTACGAGATTAGAACTCTGAAGGGGTTGTTTTATGAGAAAGATTATCCATTGCTGTCTTTGAAGACAGAAGGTGCCATGAGGTAGGGGACTGTGGGAGACTCTAGAAACTGAGAGTAGGACCTGGCTGACAGTCATTGAGGGAACAAAGTCCTCAGTCCTCCAAACACAAGGAACAAAAACTGACCAACCATCTTAGTGAGCTTGGAAGCAAATTCTTCCTCGGAGCCTCCAGATGAGAATCTAGACCAGTTAACTACGTTGATTTTGGCTTCTGAGACCCCGAGCCAAGAATCCAATTAATCTATGCCTGGATTTATGACCCATAGAAATTATAGATAATAAATGGACATTGTTGTAACCCATCAAATTTGTGGCAATTTATTATGCAGCAATGGAAAACTAATATAATAATATACCTACTCATATTACAGAAATAGGAGGAAAAAATTACCACGAATCCATTTGGCTAAAGCTTCTTGTATAGTTTTCCCCAGGAATTCAAAGCACACTGGGTATGAGTAAAATTATATGCACTCAGCATCTAGAAGAAGTGGCATGTAAGTTGAGAGCCATGATTGAGGATATCACCTGATTCCTCTCTGATGTCACCTCCTACCATTATTCCCATCACCTCCCCTATTCTAGCCATATGGGCCTCTTTGATTTTCCTAAAATGCATTAATTGTGTATCTGCCTCAGGACCTTTGCACATGTCGATAATTCTGCTTATATTGCTCTTCAACCAGATAGTTGCATGACTCCCTTGTCACATGCCTCCTTATCATTCACATTTATGCTATGCTTGGTTTGTCACATATATGCTCAGGCCTTCCCTAACCATACTATGTAATATAGCCATCCTCCTACCCTCCCCCACCTATACCCACCAACATCTATACACATTCCCTATTCTCCTGCTTATTGTCTCTCCTTGCTTTTTGTCTGTCCCAAGCAGTTATTTATTTAATTTATTCATTTGCTTTTTCTTTGCCTCCCTCCCCTGGAGCATGAATTCTGGCAGAGCAGTGAGCTTATCTATTCTCTGCTGTGGCCCCAGTGCCTAGTAGATTGACTGACACATGGTAGGCCCTTAATAAATATTAGCAAATAGGTGACTATTATAAATTGTGTGGCATTTTAAAACCTTTGATATAAGAAAATAATTAGCCAGATTTGTGCATGTATCAAATACAAAAAGAAAATGCACCCTGACTTCAAAGCCCCTTGTAAAATCCTTCTACACTACTTATAACTTGAGCTTATGGACTTAAAAATTACTAGGTGTCTCAGGACTGTCACACGTGTTTGCGGGCCCATGTTTATATACACCCAGACACAACTTCATAAGGAAAACAAGCAATATGCAAATAAATGTGGGGGGGTTTTTGTATGTGAAAACAAATGAAATCTCAACCCTGAATAGCATGGGGACTTAGCATACAGGAGTAGAAACTTCTCTTGCAAGACAGGTGGTTCCCATGACCACACGCCTCCTCAGATATATACCTGACCAACTCAGTTTAACAGGGATGAATTCACCAAGTGTCAAACAGAAAGACAGAGAAGAAAGTGTATTTATGTCTATAAAGTGTCCTGACTGTTTCATGATGGCCTTAATTTAGTGTTGATGGTTTAATTTCCAGGTTGCACATCCTCCCTTCCTTAAATAGTGTAATTGATGCCCGGTTAATCACTGTGCCAGCCCAGGAAGTGCCCACAGGGCAGGAACCACATGCTGTTTTACCTCTGCTCAGAGAGGAGAAGGTCACGCACCTCTGAAGAAACAACGCCATCTGAAAATAGTGCTGAGTCTCAAAGAAGGTCTTTGAGAAAAATAAAGCATGAAGAACAAAGTGGGAGAGAGGCAAAAATTTGCCACTAAGAATAAAGGTGAAGATTAAGACAGCTATTTTCTTCATTTTATTAAGTAGTTTCCAAAATTATAATAGGTATTTATTTTTTAATAATCATTGACATTATAGTATTATGTAAAAGATAATGCACATTATATGGAGTGTATTCTTAATTTTAGTTGGGATTTTTGTTAGTTCACTTGAGCTAATATAACAAGAGGCCATAAACTGGGTGGGCTATAAACAATAGAAATTTGAATCTCACAGTCAAGGAGGCTGGAAATTCCAAGATCATGTCACTGGCAGATTTGCTGTCTGGCGAGAACTCAATCGGCTGGTTGTCAGACTTCTTTTTCTCTGTGTCCTCACGTGACAGAAGGGGCGAGAGATCTCTCTGGGGCCTCTTTTATAAGGTGCTGCTCCCACTCGTGAGGACTCTTCCTTCCTGAGCTGATCACCTTCCAAAGGCCCCACCTCCCCATCCCATTGCACCGGGGTTAGGCACCAACCTATACATGCTGGAGGGACACAAATGTTCGGTCTATGGCAGGACTCTCAAGAACTGCATGACTGTAGGGAAGCACATTAAAATATTAACAGTGGATATCTCTGGACAATGAGATTATTGCTGAATTTTATCCCTCCCCACTTTATTTTTTATTATTTTCTAAATTTTGACAAGAACGTACAATATTTTTAATTTTAAAAAGTTGGTTAATTTTCTAAAAATTGCTATCATCCTGTTTTTTTTAATAACAATTGAGCATTTTATTTGTTTGCCTTGGGTTTATTTAAACAGGTTTCATATCTTGTTTCTGGCATTATATTAAGAGGGGGAAAGTTTTTACCTTGGAGAGGAAAAGGGAGTGTTCTCTTAAACTGCACCATGTTTTAGAAGGAATGTTGGCATCCTGCCTTCTCCTGAGATTTCTCCATTGCCGTTGGCACAGGGTAAGCACGGAGAGCGGCACCCCTGGCCTTACAGTCCTTTAAATCCACGTCTGGAATTACCTTCAAGACCAACAAGTGCCACGCTCCTCCACAGTGGAGGAAACAGACTTCCTGAAAGGAGGTGGGATTTGCTCAGGGTCACACTGTGCTGGTGACGTCATGACAAACCCAGGCCTCGCGTCCCAGAGTGAGCTTGTGTGTTCTGTGTGTTCAGGCGGCTTATTCTTTGGACTCAGAAATAGAATCCAGATGAATTCTAAGCACAGTGTCTTGTATATATTAGACTCTAAATAAATGAAGGTTGGAAAACTAGAAAAAGTTACTAAAACATTTTGAATATTAATGATCAATACTTTAAGTGGGGAAAAAAGAAGCTCTGGAAATAAACATCAATTCCTTTCTTTCAAGTTGATGGGAGAAAAAAGGCAGAAATAAAACTATCTTAAAAGTAGAACATCTATCATCTGTGACACGTGTTGACATCAGGGGCAGGCCTGTCCCCCTGGAGGAAGTCAGAAGGGTTCTGATCTTGGAAGTGCGCGCAGGAAGGCCTGCACAGATCCTTGTTTGGGTTTAAGAGGTCTGGAGAATTAAGAAAAAATGTGAAAATGTCTCTATCTTTTCCTGGTGGGTAAAGAGAAAACCTAATTCCATGTCCACAAGGGAGTCCGGTAAGCAATGGATATTTAACTTCAAAAGTAGGCACAGTTTTAGAAGCAAAAAGAACATTTTTAAGATTTATTAAGGCTTACTACTAACAACACACAGACTTCTTTTTTTACAAATGTCAGATTTGTACAAAAAATGCAGGGCTTGCTTTGTTTCCATCACATTCTATTATTGGAACCAACTAGATTTTTCCCAGGAGCCTGGCTTACTCCGAGAGGCAGCCATTCCACACAACTCAGTAAAGCGCACCACTCCAGGAGCACAGCAGCGGCCGCAGCCGACGGACATTTCACCATCATCCCCATGATGAAGGTCTCCGGTGCCACTTTTCACATTTTCCCACCCAGGGATGTCGTCTCTAGAGATTCCAAATTGTCTTTTTAATCTCAGTCTTTCACCCTGGTGAACAATAATGCAAACATGATAACCATGGTATACCAAGCATCCTTTCTTTAAACATTTTTCCCCAATTCTGAGATTAGGGATTTGAATTTTCCTTTGAGGATAAGAAAACAAAAGATTACTGAAGACAATATGGTGGCATTGCTTTCCTGTGTATTATGGAGTGGGTGCAATGGGCAAAGATATGCATCTAATGCTCATAGAGCTTCAACTCACTTAGGTGCTTCCTTTATTGAAAAATAATCTACTCTTCTCAAGACAATCTCTTGTTTCTTTTCATTTACTGAAACTGTTAACTAGATTTGTTTTAATAAAGAGATGGCTTTCCAGACAGAGTTGTCCATACTGAAAGGAAATCTATCATGGGTTTTGACCTTTAGAAAAGGTCCTTACACACAGAAATTGCTTAACATGCATTCATTAGATAAATAATCTGTGGAAAGCAGAACAATGCTGCTCCCCTCACCCCCGCAATGACATCCACGTCCTAATCTCTGGGGCCGGGGAAAATGTAACTTCACATGGCAAAAGGGACTCTGCAGATGTGATTAAGTTAAGGATCTTGCAGTCAGGAGAGTCTGTATTTTCTTGTTGGGTTCAATGTAATTATAAGGGTTCTTACAAGTTATGGGTGGAGGCAGGGAGTTCATAGTAAAAGAAAGGTGAAGATGCCACACAGCAGGCTCTGAAGATGGAGTAGGGCCAAGAGCCACAGAATGCAGGCCACCTTATGCAACAGAAAAGGCAAGGACACAGATTCTTTTCTAAAACCTTCACAGTGAAGCTCTGTAGAGATCTTAACGGTAGCCCAGGAGAGCCCATTTCAGACTCTGACCTCCAGAACTGTAATATAACAAATCTGTGTTGTTTTAAGCCACTGAATTTTTTATAGCAGCAATAAGACCCTATCATACTACCCAAATGAAAAGAAACATTAGAGAATCGCTAGCTGAATTATCCCTTTCCCCTTTTCTTTAAAGAGATGGCTAATAATAGATATGATGGGAAGAGCAGCACCAGAGGCTTCTGGTGTGAATTCTTCCAACCAAATCCTGCCACACTGTCCAGCTAGCATGAGCACACAGACCACAGCCCCTACCACTCTGGCTAATACGCAGTCAGAACAATCAATTCTAAATTATAGAGCTTTTTGTTCTGCAAAGCAGCTCTTTGGCCTCCTTTTTACTCCTGATTATAGTAAATTTAAATACCTCAGTAGCACATGAAACAAAGGCATTGCCTAATGTGTAATTTGGGAGGGAATTTAATGATATATCTGTCTGTTTTGACAAAGCACAGTCTTGAAGTATCTATTTAAAATAAAATCAGCAGATTGGCAGTGATTAAAAATGGGAGGCTATAAAAAGTTTAGGGGGAAAAAGCACTGAAGTCTAATAGCTCTTGGTTTATGCACCAGTACTATAGTAAATATTTCCAGCACCAAATTTCTCTCCTAAAATCTTGGCATTAGCTAGTGCAAAAACAAAAAAATACTACCATTAAGCACATACCAAAAAAACCATCTTTTATAAAGATTAGGTAATGAGTACCTCTGGAATCTAGTAAGACTGGGTATGTATACAATTTATAAGATATTTTTAAATTTACTTATTTACTTATTTTTAGAGAGAAGGGAAGAGAAGGAGAAAGAGTGGGAGAGAAACATCAATGTGTGGTTGCCTCTGGCGCACCCTCTACTGGTTACCTGGCCAGCAACCCAGGCAGGTGCCCTGACTGGGAATGGAATCAGCGACCCTTTGGTTCAAAGGCCAGAACTCAGTCCACTGAACCACTCCAGTCAAGGCATATTTACAAGATATTTTATTGGATATTGCTGAGCATTGTCTTTCAAACCACCTACAGTAGAAACAATATGCTATTGGTTTGTATAAAGATTGCCTTAAAATCTTTTTGATGCTACACTAATGTTATTATGCCTGAGCAATTTATTAAGGAATTTTGAAAGTTTGTGAATTTGGGATATTCTAAATGATCATTTGGAAAGATACTAGTAGCCAAGTGATGTATTGATATCTGTTCTCAAAAGCTTTAATATAGTTTACACCTTAAAGTAATAATGTGTAAAAGATAGCTATTACCAAAATAAACTTTTAAGTAAACTTACGCATGAAGTCTCAGGAATTACCAGGGACTGAATGACACCTGTAAGATCTCCAGGAGGAAAAACCGCTGCAGATGAAACAGCCTCAGACCCAGGACCCCACCCTGTATCACATCCCAGTGAAGACCTTTAGTTCCCTCCTGGGGTTAATCTGCCTTTACCTCTGGCTCCAAACATTCTTAAAGTCGTTTTAGGCCTCCTGCGTCCTTCTTCAACTTAGCTTCCAGAAACCGTTGGAGCTTTGTCAGAAGCCAGTCCTTATCTCATATGTCTCTTTTCTGGTGTCAACCTGATGGTATAGATTCTCTTGCTCTAGTTCCTTACACTGCACTAAAGCCTTACATTTAGTGACTTTTTCAAGACCACAATTAAGATTTCAAAGTAATTCTATAGCTTTATAAAACTATTTAATGTGTAAGTGGCTGGAAATGATTTATGTCATGGCAGTGGACTGTACAAATATGGACTTTTAATACCTCTATTGCTATAACTACTTCCTTAGACTATAGCTGTCCAAAGCTTCTTCAAGAAGAAAATAGAGGCAGAAGAGAATATATCAAGGGAATTATGTTTATTTATTCAGTATTTACTGAATGTCACCTCTATGCTATGTCTTGTGCTAAGTGCAGAAAGTACAGTGGGGGATAAAATGGACAACATGGTCATGGCCTCTTTTCTCATGGTCTAAGGTAATTGTTAAAACTCCAGCCATCACAAATGCATTCAAGAATGTCTCTTCCCTTAAGGGCGGAACTGTCCATGCTATCACTCAAATCTCCTTACAAAAACTTGGTCACATAGTCCACTGAGCTCCGAGGGAGCTTAGGAAAATAGATTCTTGCTGCATGGTCTGTTCCTAACTCAAAATTAGTATTCTTATTTCTAAGGAAGAAGGGGAAATAGACCTTGGAAGTTTTTTTTTAATTGTTCAAGCAGAGTTGTGTCCATTTTCCCCTCACCCCCACCTACCACCCTCAATTCTGTCCTCTTTTGGCTTCATGCATGTGTCCTTTATACATTTTCCTTGATGACCTTTCCCCTATTATCCCCTATTATTCCTCTCTCCCCTCCTTTCTGGCCACTGTCAGTTCATTCTTTAACTCAATGTCTCTGGTTGTATTTTGCTTACTTATTTGTTTAGTTGATTAGGTTCCACTTATAGGTGAGATCATATGGTATTTGTCTTTTACCACCTGGCTTATTTCACTTAGCAATAATGCTCTCCAGATCTAGCCATGCTGTCTTGAAGGGTAGGAACTCCTTTCTTTCAGCTGCATAGTATTCTATTGTGTAAATGTATCATCGTTTTTTTATCCACTCATTTAGTGATGGGCACTTAGATTGTTTCTAGCACTTGGCTATTGTAAATGGTGCTGCTATGAATATTTGGGTGCATAGGTTCTTTTGAATTGGTATTTCAGGATTCTTGGGGTATAATCCTAGCAGCTGAATTGCCAAGTCAAAAGTCATTTCCATTTTTAGTTTTTTGAGGAAATTCCATAGTGTTTTCCACAGTGGCTGCACCAGTCTGCATTCCCACCAACAGTGCATTAAGGTTAACCTCTCCAACACTTGTTTGTTGACTTGTTTATGATGGCCATTCTGACCAGTGTGAAGTGGTATCTCATTGTGGTTTTAATTTGCATCTCTCTGATGGCTAGTGATGCTGAGTATCTTTTCATATGTCTCTGGGCCTTCTGTGTGTCCTCCTTGGAGAAGCTGTTCAGGTCCTTTGCCCATGTTTTAATTGGATTTTTTGTCTTCCTGGAGTAGAATTGTGTGAGTTCTTTATATATTTTGGAGATCAAATCCTTGTCTGAGATATCATTGACAAATATATTTTCCCATTTGGTTGGCTCCCTTTTCATTTTGCTGATGTTTTCTTTAGCCATGCAGAAGGTTTTTATTTTGATGAGATCCCATTTGTTTATTCTTTCCTTTATGTCCCTTGCTCTAGGGGACATATCACTAAAAATATTGCTGTGTGGAATATCTGAGATTTTCCTGCCTATGTTCTCCTCTAGGACTTTTATGGTGTTGCAACTTATATTTCAGTCTCTTATCCATCTTGATTTTATTTTTGTGTATGGTGTAAGTTGGTGGTTGAGGTTCATTTTTTTGCATGTAGCTGTCCAGATTTCCCAACACTATTTATTGAAGAGGCTATTTTTACTCCATTTTATGCTTCTGCCCCCTTTGTCAAATATTAATTGACCACAGATACATGGTCAATTTATTTCTGGGCTCTCTAATTCTGTTCCACTGGTCTATGTGTCTATTCTTATGCCAGTACCAGCATGTTTTGATTACAGTGGCCTTGTAATACAGTTTGATATCAGGTATTGTGATCCCTCCTACTTTGTTCTTTTTCAAAATTGCTGAGGCTACTCAGAGTCAATTATGGTTCCACATAAGTTTTTGAAATGTTTGTTCTATATCTGTGGACTTTGGAAATTAACTAATTTACTCTGACACAATATGTTTATTTCTTTTATATTCAATAGCAAATAGCTTGACTTCAAGCATAGGGATTCTCCATTTAGTTTGAATAATAATTAAGTGTGACAATATAAGAAACAAATTTGTAATGTATAAAGTGCCACATATATATAAAATACTATCATTGAAGATAAAAATTGACTAGTTTTTAATTCAGAAAATTGGTTCTTTTAACACCCAGAATCTCAAAGGTGTTATATAGGACAAGACCAAGATCAAACCCATAATGTACTGATTTCTATGTTAAATTGATTGTTATTTCAATTTCAGATTTATTTGGTGGCTAATTTTTGTAGCTATTTCTATTAGCAGATTGTTTTTCTTTTTAAAATATTTAAGTATTGTTCTTGTGTAAAATATCTGTCCTCAGGGTTTCTTTCTAGAGTTCATTGCATAGTCTCTATGATTCAGAAATATATTGAGAATGATTTTATTTCAGAAATGATTCGGAAATAAATTCACTTCTTCAGCATATGTCTACTGAATGCCTACTGTGTGGCTGGTGCTATTCTAGGTCCCCGATGAAAGAGCATACAATTTAAAATTAAAACCTAAACAGTGTTTTCAGAGACTTTATATTTTGGGGGGCAGAAAGAGAAAAAAGGAACAAAGAAAATCTTTCTCCTTCTAGTTTTGCAACTTCTGTGAGTGATAAAAAAAAATAAAACAACCACTTAATGCCCCTTTACTTCTATAATGATAAAACAAGAAAGAGAGACAGAGAGAGAGTAAAACATTTATAGGGTTAAAGGAACAATTTGAACAAGAAGAGACTTTATGGTAAAGACAAGGAAAACAATAGAGAAAAAGAAAAAAAGTTGGTAAATGTTCATGGAGGAAACAAACCCTCCCCACCCCACCCAGTGGTGACAGTGTAGAGTGTTGTGCCGGTGTGGTTTACTTGGGATGACGTGGGTTCCAAACCTCAGGAGCTTCCCAGGCAAAATCGAAAACGGGGCCCTGTACATGAAGGACAAGGAGAACCAAAGAGGCAGGCCGCTCCAGATTGAGAGGTGGTGGTCTTAATAAGCAAGAGAATTACCAGGAGGCTTATTTGGGGTACCATGGGACAAGTAGATCACCTTCCCTGCCCTCCAGAATCTTAAAAGTTTATTTAGAGGCCTTGCCTGGGTTCAGTCATGTATTCAGTCCAGACGGTGTCAATAACACCTAGTTCTCTCAAGTCTCCTTCCTTGAAAATGGCTCTGGCTGTGGGATCTGCCCACAGAACACTCATTTCAAGGCCAGAGAGAAGGGAGTGAGGAGCCTCTAATTGCCTAATGGAACTCCAGGGTGATTTGGAGGTCACGTCTTCTCCATGACCTCCTGCAGCAGATGAGAATGTCTGGAAACACAATAGTTTCTTTTGCCCTGTGATATCTTAACAGACTACAGAGTTCATGGGCCAAGATGGAGAAGAAGGACCACCCAGGTGCAGAAGGAAGGGTACCTCCTGAAGTATTGCTGAATGGAATTCCCAGTCAGTACAATTTATTCCTCTATTCCTTCATTGCTCTGCTGAGGCAAGAGGCAAACCAAATAGGCATGGTCTCTACACTCATATGGCATCTAGTCTAGTAAGGGTTGTGAACATTAAATAGGAGCAAAAATAAATGTATATCCATAAATCACATATAATACTCTGAAGGAAAAGGAACACTGATGAAAAATTGACATGTGTCCTGTGTTTAACTGGGTGTCGGGGGGACAAGGGGAGGAGTGACCTCAGGAAGCTAAGAAAGAGACCTCTGCACCCAGACGAAAAGGATGAACAGATGTTACCTGGGGAAATAGTGGGCTAATTCTGAGAAAGCATTCAACGTCAGAGGTTACTGGTTAGAAAATAGATTTTGGAGGCTGAAATTACTCAAAACTCCCAGTGTCCATGTACAGAGGACACATTTTAATTTTGAAACATATTGTAGAACATTTTCAGTTTGTTAAATTTAATATACCCCTAACCCTGGGGTGCTGGAGCGAGCTCATGCAGGCTCACTAGGGCCTGTTCTCAGCAACTTTCCCCAAATATGCACTCAGTGATGTCAAAATGGAAGCTTGAAATCAGCCAAAGTTGGTGTCTTAACATCATGGAAATTAGCAAAGCCTACATATCAGGGCTTTTTTTTCTTTTCCACAGAGCTGGCTGTTTAACATTTACCAACATCATTGGTCTCTTGTCAACTAATGCCAGAATGGCTAGGCAAGAAACACCTGGAGAAAGGCAATAAAAAGCAGTCATTTAATTAAGCCATTTTAATTAAAAATTTGATAGAATATTTTGATATTTCTCTACTGGTTTAATATTTTCTTTTTTAAAATATATTATATTCACTTATTTTTAGAGCGAGAGGAAGGGACAGAGAAAGAGAGAGAGAAAAACATCACTGCGTGGTTGCCTCTCATGTGACTCCTATTGGGGACCTGGCCTGCAACCTAGGCATGTGCCCTGACTGGGAATTGAACCAGAGACCTGTTGGTTCACAGGCTGGAATTCAATCCACTGAGCCACACCAGCCAAGGCTGGTTTAATATCTTCATAAAAAAATTGTCAAGGTTATTTTGGGAATGACATAGAATAATCACACATTTAGGTGGTTGTTCCTGTTGTAAATTGTTCAATTACAATTGTTATAGAATTTATCTAAGTCTGAGAACATCACTTTTAAACAAAAAGTAATTTTTTGAAAAGTAAAAGACATCATATTGATTCATACTACTTTTTATTTATTCACCTTTAATCATTGAAAACCTGTTTTCTGATCACCAATATTGTGTCAACCTCAGCCAGGGAAATGCCAAAGGCAAATAACACTTCTAGAGAGTTTCTAATGTCTTTGGAATGAAGCGATTTTTAAATAAGAGGTATTTAAATATTAGAAGACTACAAATGTTAATTAATGTTTCAAATATGAGATGTAAGATAAAGGTAAGATAAAGGTAAAGGTAAGATAAAGGTAAAGGTAAGATAAAGGTAAGGTTAAAATGATGAGGGTGGGATGACATCACCAAGAACTTGAATTGACCTGGGTTATCAAAGGTGCATAGAATCATTTTATTATTATAAAATTAATCTAATATATTGCTGGTGGGAATGTAAAATGGTGCAGCCAGTCTGGAAAACAGTTTGGAATTTTCTTACAGAACTAAATATGCACCTACCATAAAACCAGGAATTGCACTCTTGGGCATTTATCCCAGAGCAATGAAAACTTAAGTTCACCCAAAAATCTGTACACAGACATTCATAGCAGCTTTATTCTTAATACACCAAAACTACACACACACACACAAACCCACAGCTTGTTAACCATTTAATTGGCACTCCCATGGAGTGAATGCCTAAACAAACTGTGGTCATCTGTACCACAGAATACAACCATATCAGTCTAAATGAAGTTATGCTGAGTTAAAAAAACAATCCCCAAAGTTTATATACTGTATGATTCCATTTATATAGCATTCTTGAAATGACAAAAGTATGAAGGTGGAGAACAGATTAGTGGTTATGATGGGTTAGGGGTGGGAAGAGGGGGGAGGTGGCTGTGGCTATGCAATGATAATAAGAGGGATCTGTAATGGAACTGCTTTGTATCTTGACTCCAATGGTGATAATACAAATCTATACATGTGAAAAAATTGTATAGGAGTAAATGCATACACACACATACACAAAAATGAATGCATTTAACACTGATGAAATCTGAATAAGGCCCCTGAATTGTATCAATGTCCATATCCTGTTTGTGATATTGTACTGTAGTTTTTTTCAAGGCTACCATTAGGGGAAACTAGGTGAAGGGTATATAGGGAACCCTCTATATTGTTTCTTCCAACTGCATGTGAATTTATAAATATCTTAAAAGAAGATGTTTATTAAAAATTGTAATAGTAGACAGGAAAGCAAAAATAACTTCCATAATGCCATCACACTATTATAACAATAATGGTCATTTTTTAAATTCATATATATAGTAGCTGAGTAAACACAAAAAATAGGGTAGCGTTTATTATAACATCTCAAATAATGAATGGCTCTACCAAAATAAAAAGTTTCAGTCTTATACTCTGCAAATATGAAGTATGAGAAGAAAATAGCACAAAATTACATGGCTAACTCAACTTTCTCTCTTATTTATCATATTCCACCTTTGATAAATATATCATCCTACCTACATCATCCTCGGCTCTCCTGAGAATAATCATCTTAGGAGTCAGAGCAGAATGCTATGCAAATTGAGTGCTTCTTTCCCCGCCCCTCTTAATTTCTTAAAATATGGTGACAATTCGTAACTTTATAGCAAAATGGATCCTGGAGTCTTGGCCTGCTGTTGTGTCAGATGTGAAATTTCAGGCTCAGTGTCCGTGAATTTTAGTTTTCATCTGATAAGGAACAAACCCAAGCAGTAATCTGTCTAGCTGTAAGTCAGAGTTGTAGGGTTTGGATCTTTATGCGCCACACTACCCCCGCTCCCATATCTAAAACATGCGTTTGTTTTAAGTTCTTCTTTTAAGTCAATATAGATAGTTATGTGGAACTTACTGATAAAACTCTGTCATAAATGTGACATTTTAGTGCTCTCTCCTGAACAGTCTGAGGTAACACCCAAAAATTACAATTTAATTTTAGACCCAGAGTGAAAGGTTTATGACCATGTTATTCAGACGAACACATGTTGCCATGAAATAGCACCCTGACCAGGCCATCTGTTTATCTGGGAGATTTCATTTGGTACACAGATCTGATGGATAAATCAGCTGCTTTTTGGCATAACTGGCCTGCAGAGAGGCCAGAGTCTGTAATTCAGCTTCTGCTCATCTCCAGTCAAGCCAGAAGCTCAAATGGGAGTAAAGGAGCAAATGGCTGATTTGAAACAGCAGGTGCTGATCTTTGTTTCTCAGATCTCTCTTTCCAGAAGATCCTTCAAGTTAGATTAGAGACACAATTACATGTACGTCTCTGATGCTTATATGACCCAACCGGATGTTATTTTAGGGGTGTTGATTACATTGCTTATCCTTTCAGGTATGTTGTTTTGCCGTTCAATAAATATGTCATGTGATAAATTTAGCAAATATATCTTTTAAAACTAAAAATATGGACAGCAAAACAAATCCAGGTATAAGATAATTTGTCTGTACTTCTCTTAGTGTAGGATAGTGGAAGGAATACAAATTTGAAATCAGTCACATGTTCAAATGTCCACTATCTTTCTTGACTAGATGTAACTTGGGCAAGTTAATTCCTTCATTTCTCTGCACTTCACCCCTCTGAATCTATTTCCACATTTGTAAAACAGGGTTAAGAAAAAATACCCCTCAAAGTTTTTGTGAGAATTGATCCAGTATCTGGATCACGAGTAGGAGCTGGCTCAATGCTCACTCAGGCCTTTCACTGGGATTTCCTTGGGTAACAGAGCGAGACCACTAAACAGAAACTGCCATCAACTCAAGGCAGTGCATACATAGTGGCTGAGTGCAGACTCTGAGTCCACACTGCTGACCAAGAACACCAGCTCTAGAACTTTCTACTTCTAGAAATTTGGACAAGTTATTGCATCCCTGTATTCCGCAGCGTCCTCATCTATAAAGTGTGAGTAACAATAGAGGAGTTAATATAAAGCGCTCTGACCCACAATGGGCACACAGCAAGTGCTAGATAAGGGTTAGCTAGCAAGTGTCATTATTACCATGTGTTGTTTGAAAACTTGTACTTCATGGCTTGTATTAATTTACTCCAAAGACCATTGTTTTCCTATCAGTAATTAAGTAAAACTGTTTCTTTTTCCATTGTTTTATATTCAAAACACCTGGGCCAACCTGGTTCTCTTCCTTCCTGCCTCATCAAGTCTTCCTGGGTAAAAATATGCTTCAAATGAGGGAATCAATGACCTTTCCGAGTATCTTTCAGAAGGAAGAGCCGGCTGTAAGGCTCTAACATTCTTTTGAATGTCTGAAAAAAGGCGTTTTTTTTTCTCAGTAAATCTGCCCTCAGGCTTGACATTCTCTAGGGTTCCTTCTTTCATTAGGATTCTGTGAGGAAATAATTTTCCACTCTCAGAAATGATTAGGGAGAAAGAAACAAGTTTATCTAAATCTCCATGGGAAAGAAAGGAATAATAAAAAATGGAACTAAGACATCCCCACTCCCTCCTCTTTTCAGTGATGAGTCCATTAATATGTCTCAAGGCCACTCTATTACAAAAGCTTTAAAAAACTTCCTTTTTGCTTTTCATTTTTATGAAATAGCATATTTAATTATATTAAAAACTTCTACAAGCCAGAATAGCAATGGTCTCCTTTGCAGAGAGAAGTGTGGCATTGCTGTCCTCCACCAGCAGGACAAGTATTTTGAGTGAGTTTACACTGGGGTAAGGGATGGGATTTGCATCCTTCCTGAACACTCTTATGCTCTGCTTCAGGCTGCCTCAGTCATGGAGCACAGGTGCCAGTCCACACCATCAAACTTCTGGGTTGATGGCGACAACTCTGTGCTTTATCGACCAGCCAGAGACTCAAAGACAACATAAACCAAAGGAGGTGAGAGGGTCGGGGAAGGGGGTGTACCCATCTTATTCAGTTTGGCTATCCTCTAAAGCAAGGGGACCAAGATAGGGAACTATCTTTAAAAGAATATCCTCAGACCTTTTCTGCAGTCTCATCCTATTTTAGATTCTGAGTCACATCACAATATCCATGAGGCATTTGAATGCTCCTACAACTCATGAAAGACAGTTCACAGTTCAAAAGGTTCCTAGCCACCAAGCTGGCCTTATACAGGAGGAGTATCTAATGTGGCTCCAGAGGTTGGGACAAGCCCCCTGAAGTTCATCCTTTCTTGCTTACTCCCCTGTAAAAATTGATTATTCAGATATTTGCTGTAAATAGTTTATAATTTGAGATGAATTGTTCCTGTCTTTGGTTGACCTTTGAAAAATAAACTACTACTGAAAAGGCAGAAAGGACATATCTAACTTCATATTGCTTGTCAAATATGTAGACTATCTTAAAAGGTTAACAGCGAAAATATTTAAGCTCCCTTATGAATACTATTGGAGATGGCTGAAAACCGCTAGCCTCTTTATTCCTAGGTGGCCAAGTAATTCTGCATGAAGTTCTCACGGTAGCATTAGAGCAAAGAAGTCACTGCTGCCCATATTTGCCTTGAAATAATCTGGCCTGGTAGAGGGGGAGTCCCAGGAAGGCCCTGCTGATTCTCCATGGCTTCCTCAGGACAGTGAGCCAGGAATACAGTGACCATAAGGACCAGATGTGCTGGTACAGCTCAATGTCATGCATTTTTTCCTTAATAGAAGCATTTTGCTAAATATAACTGAATATGATCTAATTTTCATATTGAAGAGACTTTTCCAAGACAAATTGGGAAAAAGTGTCCTGCCCCACATGTTCTGGTTTGAGGTTTGGAAAATATAGCCTTCACAGTAAGGAATGCATAAGTCAGAGTGGGGCAACTCGGTGCTGAAGGAGTAGAAACACTGCTGAGAGTCACCAAGTCCAGACGAGTGCGGGTGCTGTCAGGACACAGCATTGTTTCACCGGGGCTAGAACCCAAGAAAGACGGTAAGGAGTTCAAAAAGTAGGCCTGCAAGGCCTCCCAACTATGGCAGGTCACCTGAAACAGAGAGGAAGGTAGTCTCCAAAAGCAACATTATACGCTACAGCTGTACTGTGGTTTACAAACCCCAACCACATGTGGGCCCAGCCCAGGAACGCATCTGAGGTTTGCTTCCCTCTCTGCTTGTGTGCCTGACTCCTGCGTCCAGCTATCTGTCCTCTTCTTCCTCACATGAAACATTTGAGAGCACTTTCTCTAGGCAGTTATTCAAAGAAAATTTTTTTCAGAAAACAAAATTTTTATGTAGAAGATGCCCCTTGTTCTAGAAGTTCAAAATTACTTTCTATCTTACTATATATGTTCGAATGTATTTATACTTTCTTTAGTGGAAGTGTCCACAGCTGATGCCTACATTTTTGTATTTTGGGAGGGAAGGTTCCAGCACATTGAGTGTAACCAGCAGACTCTTTTCTGCAACACCAGCAAGGGTCAGCAAGACACAATGGTCAAGGTTACCGCTCACTTCAAGTTCCAGCATTTTACTACAAGGGGTTCCCAATAAACAATTTTATACCATTATGGTTGTCATGCACAACTGTTCCTCTTAAATATGAGAAAGTATGAGTTATACACATAGATTAAAAAGCCAAAAGGATGTAATTCCTCAAGCAATGTAACAGGAAATCTCAGTGGTAGGTGCACATTACTGTTCCACTTGAAAGTTCCTTCTGTCGGAGCGGCAGCTGTCCCTGGGGAACAGCGCCGGGGGCTGAAACGTTTATACTGAATTCAAGTCTAACTACCTGTGCATTTTTAATGATGTTTTTGAGACTATAAATGTAAAAGACTACAGAAAATTTGAGAAAAAAGAAAATGTAAACACAAAATAAAAATCAACTCTAACCCCATAAATGAGCATTGTTAATATTTTAATGTATTTATTGCAGACTTATTTATAAGATACATACATATTCAAACACATATACACACCCCACCACTTGTGACATAATTGAGATCACAGAATATAGTATTTTGAATCTTATTGTTTTCACTTAATAATATGTCAGCAATATTTTTCTATAATTTAAAATATTCTTTGAAAACATTATAATTAAAACAGCACATTTATACTGTTTCATATTATAAATGCATCATTATATATTAACTTTTCTCCATCAATGAGTTTCAGTATTTTTCCAAATATTTTCTCTTTTAAATAATTTAGTCACCATCTTAAAATATGAATCTTTGATTGTTTTACTACAACTGTGGGGTAGATTCCTGAATGGGAATTATTCAGTCAGAGTACGGGCTTTATTTTTAGAAAGATGAATTTGTTTATATTCCTAGAAACAGTGTACGAGAGTGTTGTTATCCCATTTTCAAACTGAACATTATGATTTAAAAATTCTTTATCACTACTATAAAGAGTTAAGAAATGGCCATTTCATTGTTGTTTCAAGCCTCATAGTTCTTAAGATGTTTCTTCTTTTCCAGGAGAAAAGAAGTGTGATTACATGCCTGGCATATTTATTCACAGGATCTGTAGTAGGCCTATCCACAGCGCTCTCCATCGTCCATGGAGGCATTTGGTGATGACTGTGATAACCTCAGTGCAGTGTTTTGAGGATGTGCCTTGCAGAATCAATGTGTCAGAGCAGTGGCTGCAGAAAGGAGAGGGAGAAGGGGTGGGTCTGAGGAGGTGGTGGCTCCCAAGCCTGGAGTGGGACCAGGGGAAGGGCAGGCTCAGTGGAGCAGCTGTAGCAGGAGGACTTTGCACACTGGGAAAGGAGGTGCCCGAGGACAGAAAGAGTCTTCAAGGATGTGAAGGTACAGAGACAAAAACTAATAGCTTGTCTTACTGAGGATTTTCCTATTGAGAGGAAAGCCCAGAGAGGATGATGGAATGAGCAGAAAACATTAAACACTCTTATAGCAGTAGGTGTCAGATTGAGGCACTTGCTAGAGACGAAATAGGTCTGACCTACCCATCTGGTGAGCAGCCTCCCGTCAAGCAGCAGACAGTAGAAAGATGTCCATCTCGGAAGGCAGAGTATGGCATCCGGAGTATAAGGTGGCAGCTATTGCTCAAGCAGACAGCCCTTGGCACTGAGGAGTTGTTTAACTGATTCCTGGTGGGCATAACCCTTCATAAGACATGGAGAGCTAAATACATTGCCTACACAAACACAAGGCTGGATCACTGTGTTGCTATGTGCGAAGATGGACCCTGAGCTGTTAGCTGTGGTTCAGGGAAAAATTAGCAAAGTAAGGGGATTTTGGATGATCTGAGGATCTGGACAAGCCAAATCAGATCCTTGGGCCCAGACACCCAAACAGAAGGCCAGTTGCTAGCACTTATGTGCAGGGTGTGGGCTGGACCAGGAGATCCTTGAGATCAGTGACACGGACTCTACGCATTCTTCTGGCAAGGCCCAGGAGTGAGCCCAGATTCTGTCTGCAGAGCGGGTTGAAAGCTCTCAGTCATCGGGGCTGGCCCACCAAGTTGGCAAAGAGCCAGAATTGTCATCACAGAAAACACGCAGAGAGCTTGTAAGGACACCCCAAATTAAACTCAAAATATTGCCTTCTCACCATTCAAGTTCATGAATGACTGGAAACTTCAAATGATCAGTTGCAAGAGATTTGTGGCTGAGGGGAAAATATATGCATCAGAAGGGGCTCCATGGGGAATGGACAAACAAACAAACAAACAAACAAAAAGTAACTGTTAAAGTAGTCTAAAAGCAATGAAATAAGCAGCCAAAATGAAGTATATTTTGATACCAGCAAGGGAGGACTAAAATGCAGGAGAAGGATTTACAGGGACTCATTTTTTTAAGCCAGACTGTCATAAATCAAGAGCATGAAATTAATGATGACTTTAAAATAGCTAAAGTATTGAACTGATTTTCTTAATCTGTCTTTAATAAGAGAAATGGAACCAAGCAGCCATTTCAATTAGGTGGTAATGTAAAGTTTGCAAAAACTTCCACAGCTGGTAAAAACCTGGAGACTGTATAAATACGCAGCTCAGCAGGTCTTCATGAGATTCATCCTTGAAATGATACCTGCAAATAATCCACACTATGCAGGAAAAGGGGTAGGCAGAGTGGGAAAGAGGCCAGAAGAGGGGGGAACAGGAGGGCAGGCAGCCAGCTATTTAACCCCTAGAAGAGTGCCATGCAGCCTGCTGGAGGAGACAGGTACTATGTAAGAGATACAGGAGAGGTCCTCATTACAGTGCTAGGAAGCAGGCACTAATGTGTGTTACCACAGCAGGAAATACTCAGCAGGTAAAGTGGCTAGGAACACGGGTAAGGAGTTGTAGTGGTGGTCAACAGTATCATGTTTTTCCTCAAGTCTCTAATGTGTTCAAAACCATTTGCCAGATCACTAAAAAGGCATCTTTGGAAAGACCTACCTTCGTTTTGAAGAGCATATGTTATATTTTGTTCATTCCAGGAAATACTTACTAGCTTCATATTACATGCTTCAATTGTGCTGGAGGGGGTGAGCATAGAGAAGGCAAAAATATATTATATCCAGTCTCTGCCCTGTGGAGGTTATAAACTCATGGAGGCACCAAAACCCAATGAGGAAATCATGCGAGACAGCATAAGCTAGCATGTGAGGTGAAGGCCCTAAGGGGCAGGCCAGAGAACAAACTTTCAACATTGTGGAAGACATCAAGAAGGCGGCACTTGAAAAGAGCCTTAAGGATGGGAAGGATCCAGACAAAGGAGAGTGTGGGCTCTCCTTGCAGAGGTTAGAATAGTGGGTAGTGTGTGTTGGCTGAATAGTTGGCTGAAATCAGCTGACACAGAATAGAGAGTTCCTGTGTGGAAGTGTGAGGGGGAAATCGGATAGCAGGCCAAGTTGCAAAAGGTTAGAGCAGCAGTTTTTAGCCAGTGTGCTGCAAGAATTTTTAAAACATGCAACACCTGACTCTTTAGTCAGGGGCACTGACCTCTTGTCCCTTAGATTGTCAAATAAAACAATGACAGCTGCCAACACAACAAGAGCCGGCTGGTGTGAATGAATCAAAATTATACCTATAAATTTTTGTCAGATTGGAAAAAATATATTTTGGGGGTGCTGCAGAATTTTAGTAATTAGTTCATATGTGCCATGAGAGGAAAATGGTTGAAAATCATTGGGTTAGAGTACTATGGGGAAAAAAAGAACATGATTTGTCAGAAAGGAATTATTTTGTTCTTGAGAGTGACATGAGAAGCATGGAATTTAGAAAGATGTTCAGCTCTGAAGAACACAGAAAGAAATAGAGCATGAGCAATATAATATGCTTTCCATATAAATACTATTTTTCCTGCCACCATCCTGATCTAGTCACCCCAACCCTCAGCAAAATACTTGAACTGGCCTCTAAACTGGGCTCTTGGCTGTTCTCCTTGACTGACTTTGGTCAATTTCAACATGGCAGCCCAGGTGATCTTGTTAAATAAAGTATAAGCATGTTATATCCTCTGTTGAGACCCTCCAAGAGCTCCTATTTTATGCAAGAGAAAGCCCAAGTCCTTACGATGCCCCAGAAAGTAGCACTTGACCCAGTGTCCACCTCCCATTCCTTCTCAAACCTCACGTCCTACTTCCTTCTCCCTCTCTCACACATTGCTGTTCCTCTAGTGCAGTGCTCACAGTCCTGCCACAGGACCTGTGTACTTCCTCCTCAGGCCCTGTTGGTGCTTTCCCAAGATGCATGGGCCTCCACTCTGTCATACTTTTGCTTAACTATCACCTTCTCAGTGAGGCCTTCCCTGGCCACCCCTTTCAAATTGTAAAAGCCCTATGCTCCAACACTTTCTAACTCCCTCCCCTGCTTTTTATTCATGTATTTCCCTTTCTAAAATATCAGTTTTGAAAATTAAATTGTTGACTGCCTTTCTCCCCCTACCCTCACGAGGCAAAGATATTTGTTGGATTTGTTAAATGGCATATATTCAGCACTTAGAGCAGAACTTGACAGATATTCAATCATATGTATTGGATGGATGGATGGATAGATAGATGAATGGATTGATGGATGTGTGAATATCACAGAAAGTTGAAAAAGCTCTGGCTTCTGTGGCTCAGTGGACTGACTGCAGGCCTGCAAAACAAAGGATCACTGGTTCAATTCTCAGTCAGGGCACAAGCCTGGGTTGTGGGCTGGGCCCCCAGTAGGGGGCATGAGAGAGGCAACCACACATGGAAATTTCTCTCTCCTTTCCCCTCTGTCTGAAAAGAAATAAATAAAATATTTTAAAAAAGAAAGCTGAAAACGATTGAGTGTGTAAAGTAGATGAGTGCTGTAAGAATGGAGAAAAGGAGGGTAACTAAGGAGAGATGGCATAAAAATGCCAGAGCCTTTAAATTACTGAAGGAATAATTAAGGAAATGCATGTCCTTTCAGCAGAAGCCCTGCTATTAACTCCACGTGTCTAAAACATGGGCTGATAAGATCAGAGGTTTATGAATGGGAATCATCCTTAAAGCATGATAAACATGGGGATGTGATCTATGAAGTGACATACTACATGAATAAATCTCAACTTTTTCTTTCCAGGATATTCCTACTGAGGTTTTGAAACATGTACTTTTCCCCATCTATCTTCAATTTTGCTTGATATTAATGCAAACAAAATCCATTTTACTACTGGCCAAACTTCTAAAATCAATTATTAGTAAGTTCTATTCACTTCCAGGGCTCATTTTTAAAACAGGATTTTGAGGTTTCTGATGAAAAATATTTAATCCATTGTTTTACAATGAGAGCTCTCCAAGAACCTCACATCTGTAGACACTGAAAATAAGGAAAAAGATATAAGTGATATGAAAGAAAGGAATATAAATGTAAGTGAAGAATGAGGATAAAAACAGGAAAGGGGTGGAGTTAAGTTGTTTTTCTAAAGTGCTGCTATAAATAAATACTTGTGGGACTAAAGGTGAGGTTGGTCAATACAAGAACAAGCAGACAGGGTGGGGATGGGGTCAGTATGGGCTTGCTCATGCTCTGAGATGGACAGGAGAGGGGCAGAGGGAGGCTTTGCAGAAAGTGCTGACCATCTCCTCGGTATCCATCTGGCAGTGTGAGGTCCAGATGGCCTCAGGACACAGAAGCTCTGACCTGAGCAATGCAGGGGAACTGGTATGATTGTCTTACATGTGTAAAGCAGTCTGTACATGGGGGTGTGCAAGAAATGTCACATCTCTTTATTTTCTTCTGGTCAACTTCTAGTCATGCTCCCATCCTAACAGGTGAGTTGGAAACTGGAAGCTATTCTACATTCCTCTGTTACTTTTCTATTTCAAAGTTGTTTCTAAGTCCTACAGTTGTCTCCAGTGCCAAGGTGGTGGTGGTGCTGACTGAGAATTTGCTCAGACACATGCTGTGTCAGCACATGTTCTCCAGGCCCACTACTATGCTGCTCCTGAGCCAGGCCCGGGGCACAGACAGTCCTGCCCCCCCACATTTATGGGTAACTGTTCCCTCAGGTATCTGCCACATACCTAGGAAAATGCCAGAAACAATAAGCATGTCTGTATGGGTATTTCTCGTGGGACCCGCCATCCTAGAGATTCTTTTTTAGTTTGAGAGAAAGTGCCTTCTCTTCAAACTCTATTCCCAGAATAGTGATTTTAGGCTTCTAGGGGAAAATCCAGAAAAGAATAGAATTAAACTCCCCTGAGATGAGGAAACACAAGAGGTCCCTGCTCCCAAATGGGTAAAGAATAAGGGGGAAAATACAGAAAGAAAACATAAGTCAATAAGTTAAATATTATCCTGACATTTATATGGATTCTCTGCCTATAAAGAGATGAATACTAGCTAATCTGAATAAAAGTAACCAGGTTCCTTCCTGGCTTGGGCAGCAGAAATGCATGGCCTACATCCCGTCAAGGGAGAAGTTTTTGCTCTGGCTCTCAGCCCTGAGTTGCCCCTGCAGCAAGGGCCTCCTCACTGGAGAACATGCCATCCCAGGGCTGCTCACATGCAGCAACTGAGGGAGGCAGGGGTATGGGAAGTTGGCCGTTTCAGCCAAATGTGGGACAACGCTGAGGGGCTATTTGTGCTCCTGACCTCCCAGTGGGGTGGACTGAGACTCCACGGACCTGCATCACGGTCCTTCCTCTCTGCCCAATGTTGCTTCTGCCCTCTTTCCACAGGCTTTCATCTCTAAAAAAGTGCCCTGCACACCCAAATCATCTCAGCATCTTCTTCCAGAGAACCCAACCTACAACCATTCACCTAGGACTGGTCCTAGAAAGCAGTCAATGAAGCAGGATTTTGGAGTCAAATCTCTAGCCACCTGGCAGGCAGTGAGGACCCAGTTGGTGACAGATGGAACACGGCATCCCCTGGCCCAAGGTAACAATGTGTTGGGTGGTGAAAGGGAATGATACATCCATGGAAAGTAATGCAGGTGAGATTTATCAGGTGTTGAGAACTATGGGAGAAACATTCACTATAAGGACAGTGGGATTGGATGAGTACTACCAAGAGCTACTGATATGCTAAAGATAATGAGAAGCTGCAGGCTGTTAATGGGCAACAGAAAGCCAAATAGGACAGCCAGAAAACTGTGGTAGTTTACAAAGAGGTTCTCACATTTTGCAGCTGAGGCTTAAGCGCAGGACTAAACCAAGTAGAGAGCTCCAGAGAGGGATTACATTTTCAATCAAGCAGACCTTTAATCCAGCCTGGTTGGGGAAGATGGGACCGACACTTGGAATAGAGACATCTCGGAAGGTGCCCTCGAAAGCTTTGAATCCCCAGAATCCTAGGGTGACCAGCTGTCCTGGTTTCTGCTGACTGAGGGGTTTCCTGAAATGTAGGATTTATGCTAAAAACTAGACAAATTGGGGGCTATTATTGTTTGCCCTATAACCCTGGAATTTTCTTGGAGATAGCACTTCTCTTTTGCTTGGAATCAATGCAGCTTCCTCACTCTGAGACAGCATGTGCCCCACTCAAGATCTACCTGCACTTCTCCTTCCAGCTTCTAGGCCCAGAAGTAGGATTAAGTCACAGCATAATCACTGCAGGATGTGCTGGTCCTGATAAGGGAAAAAAGTGATCCACTCCAAGGGAGCAGCAAGGCCCAGCCCCCACACACAGACAGATGCCACGGCAGTATCAGGGTGACCAATTCTGAGGCTGCTTGACCATGAGAAGCTGTAACATATCATTGGAAATGGGAGAGTTTATTAACTAGGGAACGCCCTCCCGAGATGTGCCTTGGCAAGACTCTCCAGAGATGGTGTCACCTTGTTGCTAGGATGATTCCTAGAAACATGGAAAAAGCAATGCCCATACTCAGCAGAATTGGAATGCCAGAATTGCCTTGGCAGATTGAGGAAGAAAGTATCAAAAGGCTCAGGGACGTGGATAGACTAGAGTGGACAAATTATCAATTGTGTAAGGCCTGCAAAGCAACCAGAGGATTATGTTGCGTGGGAAGCACAGAGGACAAGCCAGGAGCCAAGGCCATCAGGAAGAGGCTGGTGAGATGGGTTCCACCAACACTAGCATGTTGAGCAAGGCTGAAGGCACAACATAGGCGATAAGCTAGGACCCCAAATGATAGGACTCCAACATAGCAGAAGTGTGAAATGCTTGAAGCAAGCCAGGTGGGTATGAGTTTCCTAATGAACAGCAAGAGGAGAGCAGCAGAGAGCTATGCAGAAGATTATGGTGGTCCCCAAACCAGCAGCCTACTGACTCAGAAACTTGGGGAGTGGGACCCAGAGACCTGTGGTTCAACAAATTCTCCAGGTGATTCGAATGCAAGTTAAAGTTTGAGAACTACTGAGTTAACAGCAACGCAGATATGACAGAACTGATTTTGGAAAGCAGGACTGTATGCTAGGAAACCCAGGAAGTCAGCATGAATCTCAGCAGAGGACATTTGTGCTAGAATGTCCTTTCCATTTGAGAAAAGGCTTTGCTTCCTCTTCAGCCAACAAAAGAACAAAAGAGTCAGAAAAAAGTCACAGATTCTTCAAGTCATTTGCCTTACACATTTCTACTTAGGAAATCTCAAACTGGGAAATTAGCAATTGTGAGTTCTGAGCAATGAATAGCTCCACCTCTTACATCACTGAGCAAGGTAACATGGTGACTACTTCTGCCCAGCAAAGCTGCTTCTTTCTTTGCTTTGATTTGCTCTGACAAATAAAGGTCAAAAACACTAATCCCACACTGTCGCTTTAGGCTTTATTATCAGTAGGAAGGAAGAAGTTTAGAAAAAGTGGGGGAAGCCCCAGGAGATAGTAGACAAGAGGCTAAGTTATTCTTAATGCAGTTTATGAACTGACACCAATTTGGAATCATATTAGACTTATTTTGTGGATGAGTTGCTACCTAATTTCTCTAGAGCCTTCTTGCACCAATTTCAGGGGCAATGGAAGAAAATTTTTTCTTTCTCTAGCAGGTGTGTCCAACCCACAGACCACAGACTGCATGCATCCCAGGATGGATATGAATGCGGCCCAACACAAAACTGTAAATTTACTTAAAACCTTTTTTTTTTTTTTTTGCTCATCAGTTTTCATTAGTGTTTGTGTATAATGTGTGGCCCAAGACAATTCTTCCAGTGTGGTCCAGAGATGCCAAAGGTTGGACACCCCTTTGGCTTATGTGGTGCTTTTTGGTAAAAGCATAAATCTAAAATTGAGGCTTTTCCCCAAAACCCCTTGGGAGAAGAAACTCACAGGGACATGGTTGCAGGAATTCACAACTGCATATCCAACCACTGAGACAAAACTTCTCCAGTTTTTGACTTTGAACTCTTGCACAAAACATTTATATGTGTGGAATATGTCTGCCCTTCTGTTTACCTGGCCATTTATTATCCATGCAACATCTAGCTAAAGTATATTTTCAGGAAGTCTTCTTGGTAAATCAAAATATGGCCCCCTTTGTTTCTTTGACTATTTTTTATGAATTTGACTAAGTCATGATCAAAGATCTCTCTTTAATGAGACTTTATTCCAATACATTTTTGACATTCTGGGGAGTGTGCATGTGGAAATGTAGCTATGATTCCAAAGTAATGATGGCTGAGAAAGAGCCACAGGCTATTTGAAAGTCGAATAATACAATGGGAAGGGACATACATTCTCCTTCCTACTGATTGGTTGGAGTGGAGGAGAAGACCACTGACAGCCTTGAGGATGAAAGCATCGTATGTGCACAGAGATGGTTTACTGGCTCCACTTGCAGTGCCAATCGTGCAGGCCCCTTTCCAATGTCAAGTTCAGTGGTATCACGTTGTGAGCTTCAAGTCAGCCACGGTGGGAATATTTATATCACAGAATTCTGCAAATGCTGCAAACCAGGTTTTTGTCTAATCCAGCAAGCAGATTTTTCAGCACTCTGCTGTCTGCATTCCTTTTTGATATTCATATCTATCTTGAACAGGCTCATTCTTTCCTCTCCTTTCTTGAACATAGTGTATTTATAACAACATTTTAATGTATCTGTCTATGAATTGTACCCTGTAAGTCAGAAGCTGGCTAACTGAGGGTCAAATCTAGCATTAGCCTATGTCTCTCTATATTGCCCATGAGCTAAGAATGGTTTTATCTTCTAAAAGGGTTAAACAAACAAGCATCATTAACCATTAGGGAAATTCAAATAAAAAACACAGTGAGGTAGAACTTCACTTTTAAGTAGAATAGCTTTAATCACCAGGCACAAAGGACCACATAGTCTATGATTCCATTTATATGAAATGTACAGGATAGGTAAATCCACAGAGACAGAAAGGAAACTGGTGGTTGCCAGGGGCTGGGGCTGGGGGTGTGGAGACATGAGCATCTGGTGACAGCGGATTTCATTTTGGAGTGATGAGGTGGTGTGGTTCATTGATTGTGGCATGGTTTCACAACTCTTTGAATATACTAAAAACCACTTATTTTTATACTCTAAAAGGATGAATTTTACAGTATCTCAATAAAGTCGTTTATTTTATTAAAGTGGTTCCTAGGCTTTGGGATTTTATAGACCAGTAAATTATTCAGCCCTAAAAAAAAAATTCAGGGATCCATTACGGATGCCAAGTTTTTTCGTTCTTTTTTGTTTTGTTGGTAAATAAACATACAAGAAGTTATCACCTAGCACCAAAATCATTTAATAAAAGAAAGGACATTTTAACATCCAAAGATTAATAAAAAACTAAGAAAAGTAATTTTCTTATTACTTTTGCTATTATTTTAAAAATATTTTTTCAAAAGGGCTCCTGTATTTTTTCTATTTTGCATTTCTCAATTTTTCTACACTAACATTTTATTATTTCATTACAAAGTTATTTGCTATTAAAAAAACAAAAGGACTCCTCTATAAAAACTTACCATTTCTATAAAAGATGTTCTTTAAATCTTTAATTTGGAGCCCTGTATTTAGATATTAAATTATATATGTATTTTAATCACAGTCGATTTATTGATAATAATGTACATCAAAAACATTAGTTGTTAAAAACTTTATTCAAAGCATGTCAAGAACTACACAGTTCAAAACTGCAAAAATAAAAGACAATTTCTGGTAACTTAAAAATAAAGAATATCTAAAACAACATTAACATCTACTATTTTTAACACAATCTCAAATGAAAGGTAATCTTTGTACTTCTATATTCACTACATTTGAGCTGGAATCCTCCTCCTTACCCACTATACTAATATGCAACCCTTTCAGTTTTAACAATTAAAATACAACTGGGTATCTTCTGACAAGCAATAATATGTACTATTGATTACCTCCTATACATCAAAATAAAAATCATTCAAGTGACTAGAAACTAATTTTCACTAAAATAAGAACATATTAGCAAAACATTTCTTTTGAAAACGAGTGGACTAGTATTCTGAATTGAGTTATACTAGAACGCATTTCTACTTGAAGACTCTCCGAATTATTCACTACACTTTTATACAGTACAGGACATTTATAAAATGCTTTTCACCATCTATTAGGCATGACTCACAACAGCCAGGTGCTGTGAAATCACAGAATTAACTTTTGTTTGTACAGGGAGAACCAAGGCACATGAGGCCACAGCAAGACCTCATTAGATTGTGACTTCTTGTGTCCAGAGCCAGATGCCTCTTCACAGAAGACGTTAATTTGTTTAATGATGGAAATAAAAGTATAGGTTTGTTGTGGGAGAAATAGTTTGGCTCCATAGGTAAAAAGTTCAGAACTTACATAAATAAGGTAGAGAGCACAATCTCAGTGTGAAGGGGTTAATAGCAAGAAAGAGCTGGAGTAGAGATTCTATTCAGAGATCACTTTTCAGAAATAAAAATAGCAATACATGAATAGAAAAAATATAATAGCTATAAAGTTTTTCATCTCTAAGCCAAGGGGTTTTTATAAAATCACTTTAAAAGTAGGATCTCTCTTGAAGACAATTGTTAAACATCTTATTTTTCCCTCCATAAAACCCCTATGAGGTAGACAGCACTAACTTACAGGGGTGAAACTGAGAAGCAAGGAAAAGGTTGAGACCACATGGAGAGTGAACAGGCTGGAGCAGATGTTATGTCTTAAAGCATTGGCTTAGAAACAGAAGGTAGAGGATAAACAGGAATTTTTCTGGGTGGACGAGTGGAATAATCCAGGGATCCAGTAGCAACACCAGTTACTTAACATTTTTTACAAAGGACTTGGAATTTCAAGTACACAATGAAACCTAAGATGACAAATGCGCTTCTGGGTATTGACATGCTCAGCTGATGGGAATACACACACTAATTTCTCGTAAGACCAAGTGAAAAAGCAGAGGCACGAATGAGCCACAATGTGGGCAAGTGCAAACTAATGCATTTAGGACAAAATACTGCTGCTTGCAGTTAAAATATGGTGGATACTGAGCCATCAACATGACTACAAGAGGAATTTAATTTAGTTGTGTTAGGGTGGATTAAAAAAGTACTGGTTGCTATCAGGAAGAGTATTGAAAACCAAAACAAGGGCACTTAGAAAATCATATGCGACCCTGGATTCATAGATCCACTGTGAGCTATTAAGGACACTGGGAATGTTTGGAGAACATTTCTGACCCCTGGAGGGGACACATAAAACATCTCCTCATGGCTGACAGGCATATTTTGTAGCAGGAGAGACCACCATTCTAAAGTAGTGTAACAAATCCGATGTTCTGGATTTGCAGGGAGGCTTTCCCTCAAGATCTCCTCTAATCGACTTTCACAGTTAAATCCCAGGCCATGATAATAAATACACCCAATTTAGGCCATAGGAGACCTGACTGTAAACACTTCAATGTTAGTGTTTATAAAAAAATCCCAGAGGGCCACTACTGGTCTCCTACCCCTGGATGGAAAGATTGAAATACCTCTGAAGGCTGCTTTTTGTTTATGGAAAATTGTTTGGGTTAGCAATTATAACCTCATAATACTTTAAAGTCCAAGAGTAGATCTCCTTGGGTCCAACTGACAAGACTCCTGTGTAAATCCTTTACAAGTGGCAACTGTAAACAGCAGGGCTACAGAGTCGGAGCACCTGGAGGACAGGGCCCTCCCATCTTCAGTTCATGGAAATGTTACCATTTTCCCTGAATGTTCACCAACATCTCTTCCCATGAAACTCAGGCATTTATTCTACACCTCACAGCTAGGAGGGAAGGATACAGACTATAACTAGTATGTTTTGGTGCAGGGAGATGTAATTTGATGCACATCATGGCCTTAGCTCCCCAAAACTGATTGGAATATTCTGGGGAATGAACCAATGGAAAGATTTTTCCCCAACCAGTGGAATAAAGAATCCTTTTAATTGTCATGGGTGGTTTCCCTTCTCCCTGTTATACAGAATGAAATTCTACATCACAGTCTTGATAATGTATGATAAAAGATGTTTAGTTTCATCTGAATTTTTGACAGTTTCTCCACATACAGTGACTTGGGTAGAGAATATGCTAGTATGGGAAAAAGAGTAGAAATATACCTAATATTTTCACTGTTGAGTTAAAAAAGGCCTCCCTTTTCCTGTCTCTAACCATTCCTTAAAGACAATGTTAAAACAAGTATCGTAAAATGGGCTTGAAATAATGGGATGTTGGCGTATGTAAGGTTTCTGTTGTACATGCACCATGTACAAAGGTGAACTGGAGATTATTTCTTTAGCAGCAAATGTTAAGTAGCCCTCTTTCCCTCTGCCCCATTCCCCACCCTCCTAAGAAGGAAAAAGCCTTCACTAAAGAGAAATGTCAGTGAGGTTCTCTACTCGGCAGGTGGCCAACTTCAGAGCAGTGAATATGTCTACCTCCCTCTGGTGTGAGGAATCCTTAGCAAATTGTTACATTTCATGCATTTTAATTATTTTGGCATATGTTAATTAGTCTTAATAAGGAGTGGTTAGTTACCGTTTGAAATATCCTGGTTGGAAACGCACCCTCCAAAGGTAGCATTTGAAAAACTTCAGTCACATCAGAACTTTTTCTGTAGTGCAACACCAGAGACTTTGTTAACGAGGGACAGTTTTCAATGGTCAAATTAATAGTGATCAAGGCATGTGTATTGCCCCAATTCTGGGGCAGTCCAGCCCTTCCTTGAACAGATGTGAGAGTCTAGCAAGCCCACTAGCCCTGGGATCCCTAGATTCTGTGTCTAAAATTTAAACAGAATTGGGTGCCAGACACCAAAGCCTGCCTGAATATTATTGGATTCATCTCTTTAAATAACCCTCTCATTGAAGATATTATTAGATTCCTTAGTGGAACAGAGTTGGGACTTTTTCAGGCATACAACACAGGGTAACTGTTACAGCATGTCTCTTTCAGTGCTTGCTTACTTCTAAATGTGGATGAGGCGGACATTGGTCTAAAACCTGATTTCAGTGTAAAGTACCACCTGGTAAGGTTAGGGGAGAAGATTAATAGCCCTCACCCACCTCTACCTACTGAAAACCTTCAAAAGCAACCTGATAACTGCAAGTGACCAAACTGGCTAAGTCTAGTTTACAACAGTTTTTTTTCTCTAAAGGAGGAAACACAGATACCTTTACAGGGGCAATGAGATTAATCCAGTCATGGTCTATAGTGGAATAGACTCAGAAAAGCAGTTTTTAGTTACAGAAAACTGGAAGTCACTGTTCTCTCATAAGACCTGTAAACAGCCCAAGGATGAAAGACCTTTGTCAATTAAACACAGGAAGAAGAGAAACACAGAACTGTCACGTTTCTACTACACATCCTTCCTATTCTGGCCTTCTACCAAAGCCACTTTCTTTCTAGCTGTCCACTACAGGAGTGCCACCACCTCTGGGAGTTCAACAATTTTGAAGCAAACTAAACAGAGCAATTAACTAAGTTCAAGATGAGTTGTTAGAAATTTGTGCCACTAAAACAGAACCAACTGAAATGGAGTCATTTTAATTATTTGACTGGTTATTTCTGTAGCTAATGGGTGTGAGACTCAATAAGGATTTTGAGAAGTTCAAAACTACTTAAGATAAATATATGCTCTTGCTTTCATCTTAATAAACATTTCTTATGATTTGTTCCCTCTTAAACTCTTAAGAGTTCCCTCTTAAACTCTTCTTAAAAAATAGAGAAAACCTCTACCGTAACATCATTCCCCAAGAACAGATTTGAAACACTGACGTTAAGCATGATGGTGGGCGTGCAGCATAGCAGTCACCGTGAGCCTTTCTGTCCCCACAGGGCTGCTGGAAAGAGAACAGGAGTTTGGTTCTAGTCAGGGACATGATTCACCTAAGGTGCCTGCCCTAGACCCCAGTCCATGCTGCGCACTCAGTAACAGTGGCTGTTGTTTGTAGTAACATGTAAAACAAGAACGACTACTAGTCACAGCAACATGCATTTTCAATTCTAGGCAGAAAGGCTAAAACCCAGGTATCAAGTTTTTCATATGACAGACCTCTGTTACAGTAAAAGGAATGTCTTCCACTTGCACTTGGCTATATTGAAATTAGGTCTAATTGAAATTTTTAACATTTCTCCTTGGGGATGCTAGGGTATTTGGAATGCTGGCAAAGGTGATCCGGCATGCAACAACAACCGAAACACAGGCATTTTCATTTTAAGACTTACAATATTCCATCCATTGCTGTCTTATTTGACTCTCATCATATTGCTGCTGAGGAAAGTGTGATAACCTCCACTTTATGGATTGGGGCCACTGACGCCCTGGAGAGTTTAAGCATTGTCTAAGTTTCCATGGCTCAAAGGCATGAAGCCTGGAGTAGACAGAACCTGTTCTTTCGATTCCCGGTGTAATGGTCTGTCTTCTATTCCCCCAGGGGATAAAAGGTTTTAAGGGAGACTATTATATATTAAGAATAGCACTTGGAGACCAGCACAGTGCAGGGAAAGACTAAATAATGAAAAACAAAATAGTATATTTTAGACTACTGTGGCAAAGGACTTAGGAAATCATTCTCAAAGATGGATAAAGAAGCCGTCATCCCTATGAGTCTCTATGAGTAAACAGGGCGATAAAAAATTAATGAGGACACCAATTCATTTAGTTTCTAGCACATTTCTTTAGCATCTACTATGGGCAACATTACAAGGAAGCCTAACACAGATAAGAAGTTTATATCACATGCCCCAAAGAGCATGGACTTCTTCAAATTTAGAACACATAAGGTCACAGACAGGGGAACCCTCAATGAAGAGAGAAAAAATCACCATTAAAGAATTAATCTAAATTCTTATCCCATTATGTCAGCCCAATCCTAAGTGGCACAGCCACTTTATCCTAGTGTGGTCTGCAAAGAACTGGTTATTATCCACTACTGAAGCAACAAGGCATACTCCTGGAGCCTGGTGGCCTCCAGAACAGGCGTGGGTTTAAGATGGAGCACACACTGCCCCTTGAAAATGCAAGGCTGCAACTGTAAGTGGATAACCACTCTGGGACTTCTTTCTGCTTTAGTGTGTTTTAGTAAACCTGAAGAGCATCCAGCACCAGCTGTGGCTTACATCCCTAAGCCTCACACATGGATCTTCGCGAGTCTAACTTCCAAATTTAAATAGCTATCGTCTAGTCTAGGCTCCAGATTTAGAGAGTGACAGGCTAATTTTGGAGGGTATATTTTGGTTGAGGGGGCTGGCTGATCAAACTTTTTTAAAGCTCCTTCCCTTTCCACTCAGCATTTAAAATAACAGATGTAGATGGGATGCACCAGGATGAGCAAGATAGCTTGTAAGGGGCCAACAGCTATAAAATCTACCTGCTTGTTAAAGAAATACCATACCTGAGAGACAGGCAAAAAGGATATTGAACTACCTGGCTGTGACGGAGGTACCTACATCCTGAAATTTCTTTTCCATAACCACATTGAGATTATGAAAAATGCAATAGTGGGTTCTTCTTGGTAAGGAAGGTACTGTATACAGGTCCAAGGGGTCCTGAAACCCAGTGCTCCCCAATCTCCTTCCCTAGTGCAAATGAAGACATCTCTATTCCCCACTGGGATGCAGGGGCACTGTTACGACACTAATTCAACAACCTGCTTCCCAGCAGGACGCAAGAAACCACCCGGTATGTGTGAGACATGACTACAGCTTTCTAAAGGAGGTGATGTTCCATAGTATTTCCTCCTCTGTAACATTCAGTACTTTACAAAACACTTCCCTGTGAAGTAGAGCTCTGACCAGAGTCATCTTTCTGTTGGAAAACAATTGCAAGGATTCCTACACCTTCAGTTACACTAACTCACTGATGGGATTCCACGTACCACAGTCAAATATTTTCTTTCTGTGCCAGCTTGCTGAAAAGGGCAGTAAATTCTAGCTCTAAGGTAGCACTTTGAGACAGCAATGAGGGTCCTTGGGATTTACCCTTTGATACCATATAACTTTTTCTAAGTATATTTTATTGATTATGCTATCCAGTTGTCCCAAATCTTTTCTCCCTTTTACCTTCCCTCTGCCCTGCCCCCTCCAACTTCTAGCAGCACCCCCCCCCCTTAGTTCATGTCCATGGGTTGTACAGATAAGTTCTTTGGCTTCCCTATTTCCTATACTATTCTTAACTTCCCCCTATTTTATGCCTAACAATTATGCTCCTTATTTCCTATTCCTTTCCCTCCATCTCCCCCTCCCCTCCCCAGTGATAACCCTCCATATGATCCACATTTCTGTGACTCTGTTCCTGTTCTTGTTGTTTGCTTAGTTTTTGTTTTTTAGGTTCAGTTGTTGACAGGAGTTTGTTGTCATTTTAGTGTTCATAGTTTTTGATCTTCTATTTCTTAGATAAGTCCTTTTAACATTTCATATAATAAGGGATTGGTGATGATGAACTCCTTTAACTTTACCTTCTCTGATCTCATATAACTTTTAAATTGTGAATTTCCTAGCTAAAGCATTGAGTTAGAACTTAGCATCTTTCTCCCAGAGTCACTGGTCACCCAGGTCATGGGGGGAGTGTATTACTATTGCAGAAGGACTGGATGCCTGGTCTGACAAAGCACAGCAACACACAGGCAGGAACTAGAGCCAGCACAGCCCGAATCATAAGGTGTCTTTGGTATCTCATTAGAAATCTATGTTGCTATTCTCCTGCCCCCTTGAAGCGTAGGTTGGAAATGTGTACTATTTTATAGTGCTTATGTCCCTCTTTTCTAATATATGAGAAGTCTGTAGGGTTTTTTCTTTTTTTAAATCTGTGGCATACCTCTAATCTTCCAGAACACAAGTGAAACGATGCTTTCCTTCAGATGTGAGGGAGGGTGATCACATTTGTACCTGTGCTCCCTCCTCTGCTCACCCCACTTTAATTACTGCCTTGACTCTCAGTGAGGAACAGTTGGCAAAGTGAGAAAACTCAAGACAGACACTAGAGTTGGCACTAGAGTTGTGCAGGATATACTGGTATGTTAGTCACTACTGGCTTTTTTAGCATCTTTTAAAAAAAATCCTCACCTTATGATATGTTTTTATTGACCTTAGAGAGAAAGAAAGAAAAGGAGGAAGAGAAGCATTGATGTGAGAGAGAAATATCAATTAGTGGCCTCCTGTACACGCCTTTGATTGGGGACCAAACCCATAACCTAGGTGTGTGCCCAGCCTGGGGACCGAACCTGCAAATTTCTGGTGCATGGGATGATGCCCTAATCAACTACGCCACCTGGCCAGGGTATTTTGTTTGTTAATTTTTTAAAACTCTTAATTATTTTTAGAGAGGGGGAAGGGAGGAAGAATGAGAGAAACATGGATGCATAGGAGAAATGTCCATTGGTTTCCTCTTGCACATGGGGACCAGGCCCACAACCCAGGTACGTGCTCTGACCAGGAATCAAAATCATGACCTTTTACTTTGTGGGATGACACTCAACCAACTGAGCCACACTGGTCAGGGCTGGCCAGGGCCTTTTTCTAAAGTCATATCTTTATTCTTGTAGTTGACCATATAAAGTAAGGGAGGGAGATCAAGGGTAACGTGGGTTTGGCACATACGCCACATTGAAGTGGCTTTTTTTTTAAGTTTTCATTTTCCACCTGCCTTTTAAAAACAGGAGCTATTTCACAGTGATTTTCCAGCAGGCTTTTCTGAGGTAGATGAAACATGGACAATAAGTAGTAAGAATGCAGAGGGTGGCTAAGGCCTGTGTGGATAGGGTCCGTTTTAAAGAAATTTCAGTAGTGAAAGCTGAGCCTGTCGTACACAATACCACAGAAGAGGGAAAAGGCTCAAGGCTGTCCACCGTTTCCAGGGAGTTTAGAATTTAGCAGGTGGGAACTAGGCTAATGTGGCTAGTAAAGAACAGACCTGTGGGAACAATGACAGAGTGAGAGGAGGACCACGGTTAGCACTCCACTAATCAAAACTGGGCAGATATGTAGACCAGGAAAGAGATATGTATCCTTCAGGGCCTTAGTGATCAAGAAGGAACATATATTATATCACAAGAGTCTAAAAGCAATCAAAAGACTTGAAGGTTTAAACTACCTTTTCTTGTTTTTTTTGTGTGTGTAGAGAACAAATTTTGCCTGTTTCCTCAAGCCTCTGATTTGTACACAGGTATTGTGATTATATTAAGCATGTCAGGGAAAGCCAAATCCCAACTAAATAGTTAGTGAGATGGATTTCAAACTCCATCTCACTTTTGCTGCCTGTATGACTTACAGATGAACAGGGGGCCTGTCTGAGACCCAGCGAGGTGTGTACTCCCAGCTGGGGCTTTCTTTATGGAGAGTTGCTGCTGGCATCACAGGCAGATGGTCTGCTTTTCAATGAACATGCCATCGTAGGCCGAACGTTAGTAGTTAAACACCATTGTCACAGGAATACACAAACCTGTAGTCAAGTTCACAAACACAGCTGGGGGTGAAGAAATACTGGAAGAAAGAAATTTGCTATTGGCTCCATGTCATTCATCACGACTTCTGATACACTTGCAGGGGGATCGTTTTGTATGAGAGAGAACAACATAATGACTATTAACCTCGGTTTCTCTCCCCAGCCTAGGATTCACATTCGTCAGAGTGCCTGTGAGAAGCAGGGCAATCACACATAATGCTCTCGAGGGTTGATGTAGACTCTCTCGGGATCGTCGTTTTGATGTTGGCCAGGGCTCCGGTCTTGGTAGCACATCTGATTACAAAGAGGGTACATCTGCTGAACTCCATCTTCTCCCACTGGATTCTCATCTTCATAGTCAAATCTCCTGCTATTTAGTCCATTCTAAAAATTCAAACATTGCTTACATTAGCCAAACAGCTGTTTGCATTTTTTTTCTAGCACTTTGGTAAAAAGAAGCAAGAATAGAATTCATTATAGCTGTCTCCCTGATGCCCTATCCCCGAACAAACTACTGAATGGCAAAGTCAAGTCCAACAAGTTAGCATTTGCTGGTCATGTGTTGCTTTCAATACCTGAATAAGACTGGTGGCAGCTCCAAGATAGAAAATTATACACAGTTTCAGGTTTTCAAATTTAGAATTAGTATCAGGTAAGGTAAACTGGAGAAAAACAAGGCTGTGAACTTCAAGTGTCCCTGGGCATGCCTCAAGCTTGGAATGACTGCATGAGATACATGGAGAATTAAATCAAACCACACACACACACACACACACACACACACACGCACACACACACACACAACACCAAAGGAATCTTCAGGACTCAGCACTGGGGAGTTAGGGAAGAGAAACAGAGAAATGAACTGATATTTGACTAGATGACTGACACAACTGAGAAAAAGAAATGCTATCAAAAATACTCTTTTGACCTTTCTCCCTTACTTTCACAGCTGACACCCCCTGCTGCTCTCTGGTGTCTGGTTCTGATCCTGCTACCTGGTTGTTAGTTTTATAAAACTTGACTACTTCTAAGAGGAATAAATAAGCTCAAGGACTTTACAAAATGATACTGCAGCTGCTTAGATATCATAGAGGTGAATAAAATAAAATTTCATAAAAATCAAATATTTTATTAAGCGTGATGGCTACCAGCTCCCCCGGGGTTGATGCCAACAAAAAGACCACATTACTCACAGAGTGCTCGAGACCGCCAACTGCTATTTCTTTGAAACGAGTTTGCAAAGGCAAGTGTTCAGTCTGGAGGAAGAAGAGAGAAAAAGGCATGCCCTTTGAAGCACCAAGCACATGGTAAAACACACAACCAAGACCACTATGACTCCTATTATTAAAAGAGCCAATCGTGTCTTGTGAAAAGTCTGCCAGCCAAACAAAATATTCTGGATGAAGACGAGAAAAACAGCTACATTTCTGGAGAGTTTCCCTCTCTCCTGGCTCCAGACTTCTTCTGGAAGAAAGAAAATACATAAAACATTTGCTGCAGCAACTCTTAGGCAAACTTGTTTACCTCTTACTTCAAAGAGAACTCAGCACAGAAGGTCTCTCAGCTTTGCGTAGTGCAGAGGCTGCCATTTTGAATCACTGAAAGTAGTTTTGTGGTGCTTATGAAAGGTAATTATTTGTCTTTATTCATAGATAGTTCATGTATGGTTATATATGGTTACCTTTCTCTTCCTGCTGCTACTCCCTCCCTCCCAGACCCAGGCAGATCATAAAGGAAACTCATGGTTTTCAAACCCTAAGAAAGCTCTTTCTTAGCTGCCCTTTGACTTATAAACACACACTTACCCTTCAGCACCCAGGCCAAATATCACCTCTTCCAGGAAGCCTAGCAGTCAGTCCTTGGGCCGAGATAGCCGCTCTCCTTACACAGCATCTACTATGATAATCCATGTGTATTTGCTTGTCTACTTCACTAGGTTGAGGATGCTGGTTGGTGTATTTCACAAACATCATTTCATTTAATCTTTAAAATAATTCTATAAAGCCAGTATCTTTATTTTACAGATGACTAAAGTGGACAAGCAAAGTGGTTAAGGGAGTTGTCTCCAGTCACACAACTGGGAAGTGGCAGATTGTGATTCAAACATGGATTTGTCTGATGCCTAAACCTATATTCTTAATACCACCTGCTTCTATCTCAGTGCCTGGAAAACAGATATTCAGTAAGTATAACACAAAATTGCCTGGAAGTCCCAGCGGGTAGGCATGTCTATCAACATGCTCTGCACTTTACTGCCTGTCTTATGCTGTCCTTTTGGTCTAGAAGGTCAGCCTCTGAGACTCTGGTAACTGAAACACTACCCATCCATCTTGGTCTGACTAAAGTCATTCCCCACCCACCCCTAAGGTCTTTCCACAATGTCCATCAAAGTTCATTTATCCCAGTTTTCCTATTGTTCTTGTTTATTCCCCTATTAGAGCACATATCATGATGCATTTGTTTCATAGTTCCTAATGGCTGTATCTTTCAGCCCAGTAAACAGTAAGCCATTCTTGGCCATCCCCACACCCTTGCCTGTGGCTCTGTAACAGGAAGAAGTCAATAGTTAACCAACAAATTTACTGAATTCTAAACTACCAATTCTTGATATCCCATTTCAGGGTTATCGAAATTTTAAATTATTTGCGACCAATTCATCTATTGTGTTCTGCATGATTCTAGGGTGCTCTACATGACCAATTCATGTTGACAGGACACAAAAGTCCAAGGCAGGGCCAGGTTCATGGACAAGTGACCAGTGACAGAAGTCCTAGTGCTCACAAGGGTTCCACTTTGGGGTTTAATGTTCTGTGGTTGGCATCTTAGATTTCTTAATTTCACTATGAATGTGTGTTGTAAGTGGTCTAATGGGACAATGGCTTCAGGGACTTGTAGCCTCAGCTCAAGGTTGTCCTGCCACCTGCTGCTTGACTTTGACTTGGTTCTTGGCCACCACTCACCCATTCTGGTGCCCAACCCCAGCTCCCCCAACATACACTTTCCCCTCATGCCTCTGTCCACGATTGTGGCTTCCCTCTGCCACGCAGGGGCCTGAGGGCTGGTGCAGGGAAGGCTGAGGTTGGGCATGCACAGCCCTCTGCATCAGGCCACACCTGGACGGTGGCTGGAGAACACATCTCATGAGGGCAAGTCTCTCACTCACCCCTAATCTAGGTACCTAGTCTTGCCTTCTTGCCATTCCTGATTTTAAAACAAGGGGTTTTTAATTTAACACAATCTTCATGTGCACTAACTGGGCCATAAGCAGAGGCTGAAGTTCCTCTTCTTTAGCCAGTGTTGTAGACCTTCATCCAAAAGGTACTATACCTCAAATGAGCCCGTGAAGTTTTAATCTTATAATATTTAATCAAAAATTTATATAGACAGGAACCCCACACATCCTAGGGATGTCCCCAACCTGCGCCGCAGGAATAAACAGCTATAGAAAAAGGTGCTTGTTTCCACGTTGTGTGGCTGTTCAATTTCTCACAACATACACAAGGAACATAATTTGATCTGGTATATGTGTTCTCTTTCTGCTAGCTCATAAACTACCTGAAATGTTACATATTCTGATTTCTTTAAAAAATTACTGACATCAGTATATAGAAAAGTGTCTTGAATGATACCAGAAACTCATATTTAGTGCTTAATATATAGGTACTGAATTAATCTATAATACTTTAACCGATGGATTCATGACATATATTATTCTATTATTCTTCAATTTTTTTCCTAGGAAGCCTCGGGCTACTCTCAATCTCTAATACATATTTCGGTTTCCCAGCTTACATGTATGTACTATCAGCAGTTTCTATTGAGCCACAACCTGTGTTCACTTTCTTGATTTACTAAAGTCTGTAGACTCTCATTGCTGGCTTCCAAGGTGCTAACAACACTGGTTTTCAAGTTTTATTATATGTTACCTTAATAAACATTTTACCTTCCCTGGCTCAAAAAATAAACCGAAACCTTCACTTTTTACTATGTATTGTATTTTAACCTGCTTCTAAAACAGAGCTTTTGGAGTTGTTCAGGTTTATTTTAGGTAATGACAGACCAAGATTTCAAGTTGCTATTGTCATGAGGTGGACAATTACGCTGGATACTCTGCTTATCTGGCAGTGTCCACTTGGGTCCATTATTCCCACTCTCCAATGTGAGTCCTTTTGGTCTTCTATCTCATTTCATAATTTCATCTTAAGAGAGAAATAAGAAGATAATACAAACCTCTTAAATTCTGAAAGGTCCTTAACTTACCACTCAAAACCTCAGCTTAACAAGATATCTAGTTTCATTTTTTTGCATGTAGCTGTCCAGCTCTCCCAACAGTCCACTTTTGAAGAGGCTATTTTTACTCCATTTTATACTCCTACCCCCTTTGTCAAATATTAACAGATTATAGAGACTTGGGTTTATTTCTGGGCTCTCTAATTCTGTTCCATTGATCTATTTGTCTGTTCTTATGCCAATACCATATTGTTTTGATTACAGTGGCCTTGTAGTATAGTTTAATGTCAGGTATTACGATCCCTCCTTCTTTGTTCTTCTCGCTCAAAATTGCTGAGGCTATTTGGGGTTGTTTGTGGTTACATATAAATTTTTGAAATGTTTGTTCTATATCTGTGAAATATGTCATTGGTATTTTAATAGGGACTGAGTAGAATCTATAAATTGCTCTGCGTAGTACTGACATTTTGATGATGTTAATTCTTCTAATCCATGAACACAGTATATGCTTCCATTTGTATCTTCCTTAATTTCTTTCTTCAGTGTTGTATAGTTTTCTGAGTATAGGTTTTTCACCTCCTTGGTTAGGTTTATTCCTAGGTACTTTATTTTTCTAGTTGCTGTATCAAATGAGATTTTTTCCCTAATTTTTGTTTCTGATATTTCCTTGTTGGTGTACAAAAATGCCTTGATTCCTGAGCAGTAACACCACATACAAAAATAAACTCAAGATGGATAAGTCTTAAATATAAGACACAACACCATAAAAGTCCTACAACATAGGCAGGGGAACATAGGCAGAAAAATTTCAGATATTCCAAGCAGCAATATTTTCACCAATATGTACCTTAGAGCAAGGGACATAAAGGAAAACACAAAACAAAACAAATGGGACTTCATCAAATTAAAAAGCTTCTGCACAGCTAAAGAAAACATCAGCAAAATGAAAAGGGAACCAACCATATGGGAAGATATATTTGGAAATGATACCTCGGACAAGGGTTTGATCTCCAAAATATATAAAGAGCTCACACGACTCCACTCCAGGAAGACAAACAACTCAATTAAAAAATGGGCAAAGGATCTGAATAGACAGTTCTCTGAGGAGGACATGCAGAGGGCCCAGAGACATGAAAGGATGTTCAGCATCACTAGATATCAGAGAGATGCAAATTAAAACCATAATGAAATACCATTTTATACTGGTCAGAGTGGCCATCATAAAAAACCAACAAACAAGTGCTGGCAAGGTTGTAGAGAAAAGGGAATCCTAGTGCACTGTTGGTGGGAATGCAGACTGGTGAAGCCACTGTGGAAAACGGTATGGAATTTTCCCAAAACACTAAACATGGAACTGACTTTTGACCCTTATTCCACCACTGGTATTATACCCTAAGAATCCTGAAACATCAATTCAAAATTACCTCTGTAACCCAATGTTCACAGCAGCCCAATTTATAATAGCCAAGTGCTGGAAACAGCCTATGTGCCCATCAGTAAATGACTTAATCAAAAAGCTATGTACATTTACACAGTAGAATACTATACATCAGAAAGAAAGAACAAACTCCTACCCTTCTTGATAGCATGGATGGGATTGGAGAGCATTATGCTAAGTGAAATAAGACAAATATTAGATGATATCATCTATAAGTGGAACCCAATCAACAAAGCAAACAAGTGGGAAAAATATAACCAGAAACATGGAAATAAAGAACAACTGACAGTAAGCAGAGAGGACAGGGGAAGGGAAGAATGGGGCAAAGAAGGGGAAAGGTCACCAAGGAATATGTATAAAGGACCCAGGAACAAAAACAATTGGGGGGAGGGGTGAATGTGGGAGGTGGGGGTGGGTAGGGCTGGGGAGAGTAGTAAGGGGAAAATGGGAACAACTGTAATTGCACAACAATAAAAAAAAAAGGAAAAAGAAACAAGATATCTAAAACTCATTACCTGCTGAAGCACCAGCCACCTTCCCTCAATTCCTATTGTGGAGATAATCTAAGCACCCTACCACCTCACACCTAGTGGTAACTGGTGCCTCCTCCAATGCTACCTTACCTACTCAAGCATTTGCTAAGTTCCCCTCTCCTAACCTTCCTCTGCCACACCAGCCACAACCAAATATTTTAACATGCACTCACTATTTCTTATGGAACCAAAAATCTCAAGAGTATTGATTCTATGGAGAATGCATGCATAATAGGAATATTACTTAATTACTTTGATTCTACCTGACATGTTGGTCAGTCTCTTATTAAAGATGAAGCAAAATATTACACATCCTCTTGTTATGCCTGTCAAGAAACTCTGAATCCTATAAAATACAACATTTTTATGATTCTTTACTTTTTAGTTTGCTTCTATTTGTCCTTTTGTTATTCTCTCAATTCCACGGGAGACCCAGGGAGTCACATCTGTTTATTTCCCCTGCATGAGAATTTCAGGTTAATGCCTAGGATTCACATTAAAATTACCTTTCACTAGACTCCAAAGAAATTTCTGGAATTGCTAGGCTGTAGGACTCCCAGACATTTTCTCTGTGCTGAGCCCTTGCCTCGTGACCTACATTGTTCTCCTGGTTTATTTTCTATGATATGCTCTACATCTGTTGGCACACTCTCTTCCAACTCTGCCTCCATAAAGCTTTTAAAAGGCTTTCATCCTATTGACATATCTTGCCCTAATGCTTTTTCTGTATACTGACAAGTGGAACATTTTTACTTCTGCTTCCAGTCATGATGGAGAACTAATATCAGACTACCCCTCCTGCCATAAATTACTAGAAAACTGGTCAAAATATATAAACAACAGTTTTCAGATACTGAACATTGTGCTGCACACCATGAGGCTCTGAGAGAATGGGAAAACACGCACACATACATGGTAATACTCTGACAGCCCTGATGTTTCTGCTGACTGGGGAAGAGGAAAACCCAAGAAGGGCACAGGGTGCTGCTGAGCTGAGGAGTCAGAGCTCAGCGTTCTGGCAGGCTGAGGTGTTGTAATCCATGGCACAGGGTACTGAAGTGAAGGAGAATCCTCACTGAACATGTGAGACATTCAGTAGACAGAGACCCCGGGGTGATCCCTTAGAATATTCTAGAACCACCCAAACAAACCAGTGCCCAGCTTCCAATATAAATGTACTGAACATTAAAAAAATCTAAGAAACAAACCCCAAAATGATGAGAATATACAATGAAATTAGGAGAACAGCTCTTATAAATATGTTTAAGAATACAGAGGAAAATATGAACAAAATATAAGAACTGAAAACTGTGAAAAAGACCCAGAGAGAACTTCTGGAACTAAAAAAACATATATCTGAAATGAAAAAGTGACTGTATGTCCCTAATAGACTACTCCAACATATTTCAAAATCAAATTGCTGAGAAACAATGATTAAACAAAAATCTAAGACACAGCCAAAGGAAAACATAAAACACACAACATACATAGAAATAAAAATAAGAATTATCACTGGCTTCACAGGAAAAAAAAAGAAGCCAGAAGACAATAAAAGCTATGACTTAAAAACACTGAATGAAACAACAAAATCAAACTAGAATTGTGTATTACCACAAAAATATTGTAAAAATGAAGGTAAAAAAAAGAGAAATTTTTTGACAAACAAAAGCTAAAAGAAGGTGTCATCAGACCTATACCATAAATAGTGTAACAGCAAAGTTTTTCAGATTGAAAAATATTGATTCTAAACAAAAACTCCATCAATTTTTACATGTTTAAAAGAGATAGCCCTGGTTGGTGTGGCTCAGTGGATTGAGCGCCAGCCTGCAAACTGAAAGGTCACTGGGTTGATTCCTGGTCAGGGCACATGCCTGAGTTGCTGGCCAGGTCCTTGGTTGGGGGTGTTTGAGAGGCAACTGATCTATTGATGTATGATGTGTCTCTTGCACATGGAGGTTTCTTTCCCTCTCTTTCTCCCTCCCTTCCTGTCTCTCTAAAAATAAACAAATAAAATCTTTAAAAAAGATACCTCACAGTTCAAAACAAAGATAATAAGAATGCATTGTTGGGGTCATAACATGGATAAATATAATGTATAAGAATAATAAGGGAAGGAGAGAAGAAATTTAAACATCTGTTAAAGTTCTTACATGATACATAAAGTAGTATAATGTTATATTACGATAGTGGTAAGTTAAAAATGCACATGCAAAACCCCAGATAGATCACTAAAAAAGTAAAAACAAAGAGGTATAGTTAATAATTCAATAGAAGAGAAAAAAAATACTACAAATACTCAGTTAATTTAAAAGAAGGCAGGAAAAGAGGGAAAAGGAGCAAAGAACTGACAGGACGAAAAGAAAACAGTAACAAGATGATGAACTTAAGCCCAAACACGGCAATAAATGTACTAAGTGAGAATAGATTAAACATAACAACTAAAGTGAGAGATTTTCAGACTGGGTACAAAAGGCAATTCTCAACTAGATGCTATCTATGTGAAATGCATTATATGAAGATATAGATAGGTTAAAGGTAGGAAGATTGAAAAATGCATACCATGAAAACATAAATAATAAAGTTTTAAACAACTGAGGCAGCTATATTAATATCAGACAAAGTAATTTCAGGAAAAGGAAAATTACCAGAGATAAAGAATAATTTTTAAATGATGAAAAGATCTAATCAAGATGACTTAACATAACCTTCTTAAATGTGTATGTATGTACCCATTTTTTGTAAGTAGACTACAAAAACACATGAATAACAGAACTGAGAGAAGTAGATGCATTCACAAATTTAGATGAAATTAACACTCTTCTCTTAGCAACTGACAGAAAAGTGAACTGAAAAACATTATGTGTAAGGAAGACTTGAAAAACATTATTCACCAATATGACCTAAATGACATTTATAGACTCCTATACTCAACAATGGCAGAATATACATGTGTTGTGTACACAGAATGTTTAGTAAGATAGACCCTATACCAGGTAATAAAAGAAGTCTCAATATATTTCAAAGGGTTGAAATTTTATGGATATGTTTTCTAATTATAATACAGGGTCTAGCAGAAGTAACACCTGCTTGAGTATGGTTGGTAGGATAATACTAATTTATAGTTTTAATTTGAACATTTCACCTAAAATGTCATATGGTGTGCTGGTGTGTGATATTGCTTTGTTAGAGAATTATATGCTTATGATTTTGTGATAAAAAGAAGTGTTATTTGTGCCAGGCCTTGTAGAATTAGTGAGAAATCAATAACACAAACATATTTAAAGAACTCTGAAGTGTTTCGAAATTAAACATACTTTAAATAACTCCAAAGAAGAAATAATAAAAGAATCTAGAAAGTATTTTGAATTGAATGATAATAAAGTTGTAACATACTAAACTTTGTGGGATTTCAAAAACGTGCATAAAGAAAAATCTATAGCTTTAAATACCTGTATTAGAAGAGAACTCAAATTAATGATCTGAGCATCTTCCTTAAGGAGGCAAATAAAGAAGAGCAAATTAAGTCCAAAAGAAGTAGAAAGAAAGTGAAAAATCAATAAACAAATGGACAAACACTGAACAAAATTAATGAAGTAAAAATTTGGTTCTTTGACAAGATTAATAAAATTGGAAAACTCCTCATTAGAAGTAAATACAAAGAAAAAATGAAAACCAATATAAAACTGAAAATGAGGACATTACTACTGCTCTCACATGAATTAAAGGGTAAAAAAAGATGTGTTATAAACAGTTTTGACAACCTAGATGAAATGGACAAATGTCTTGAAAGACACAATTAAAATCCTTCCACAGACAAACTCCAGGCGCAGGTGGAATCACAGTAAATTCTATCAAACACTTAAAAGACAAATTCTTTCTGCAAATGAGAGAGGAGAGAACACTCTGGAACTCTTTTTAGGAGACAAGCATCAGCCTGATACCTAAACCTGACAAAGATATTACAAACAAACAAACAAACAAACAAACTTAAAGATTCTTATTCATAATATCCCAAAACCTTAAACCAAAACAGCCCTCAACCGTTAAATGAATAAACAGATTATGAAATATTCAGAAAATGGGATATTACTGAGCAATAAAAGGAAGTTTGTTCATTCAACAAGAATCTCAAAAACACTACAGTAAATAAAAGAAACTGAGGGCACAAGAGAGCACACTGTGATTTCCCTAATCTGAAGTTCTTTTAAAAAGGCATAACTAATATATTGTGATAGAAATTACATTCATGGTTGCCTGAGCAGGAGGTGTATGTGTGTGGGGGACGGTGGCGGTAAAGGGTGCATGTGAGAAATTTTACAGGTGCTAGAAATGTTGTTTGCGGTAGTGGTTACATCAGTGTGAATATTGTCCAAGTTCATCAAACTAAATATTTAAAATGGGACATAATATATCTCAATAAAGTTTTGTTTTTTATAAATGATACCATTGCATTTTACTATGCTTATTCCATTTTGGAAAAGCATGTGTGTGGAGGCAAAGTAGAATGAGTAGTCACTGACAGGCCGCATCTGGCATGATAGGAGTTCTCAGTAAATTATTGATAGTTTACAACAGATTGTCCTTGATGCAGGAGTTTCTCAGCCATAGCATCCGATTGTGTATTTGTGTTCTGGTGACTGTGTTTCAAACCTATAGAAATGATCTCACCACACTGAAGGAGCAAGACATAAAAAAAATTGGCTACCGTACATAATTCACAGAGTATGAATTCCTCAAGGCATAACGGATATTACATTCCTAGCCATTAAGTACTTCTCTGAACAATTTCATAAAGCATTATTAAAATCATGAACCAAAGGTCAATTTTCCTTTACACGGTTTTAAATAGTTCTGAAAGTGGCTGACCATGTTGCATGAGCAGAAATAATAAAGATTGTGTTCTAATTAAGTAGTATTTACAACATTAATTAGTTATTTGTTTAATGAGATACATAATTGTTAATGCTGTCCATGATAATTACCCCTAAGGGTAAGCTATTCACATGAATATTTCTTATTATTAAAGTAGGCTCTTGACATTCACAGATTTAACATTGCTGGTTTTAACCATTCATGAGTGAGTTTAAAAAGGTTATGACACGTAGTAATTTGTAATTTTGTGGAGACACAAATCTGAATCAAGACCTAGGAGGTTTTCTAATGAGATAATTATTTAGCTAGTTAATGAGCTTAGCAACTGCTCAATATCCCTCCTTCAATGTGTTTTTATTATTCTCAACCCTTTGAGTTTAAAAAAGATAGGGTTATCTAGGAATGTAGTGTTTCTCAAAACTCCATGCATGTCAAGAGGGGTCCTATATTATTAATCAACCTTTTAAAATGTGTAATTGTTACTTTTTAGTTAATTCTTAGTTCTCTAGTATCTACAATCAGTCATGATGGGCTCAGATTGCCACTACACATGGTACAATGGGGGACCCAAAAAAACACCAGAATTATCTTCTGGAGGATGGGCCCCTAGCAGTACAGGCTTCCCCTGCTGGGTGAGTGTTCTACATGCCCATCTCTATCAGCATACCACTGGCCTTTTTATGAGAGGCTGCATTCGGCTTCAGTGACTTTTTTTTGAAGACCCTTTCAACACTTTGCCCATTTCACGATGGGTGATTTACAAGCGCACCTGCCCACACCTACACGGCACTGTTCAGCAGTTTTTGACCCTCATGCCCCACCCTCCCTATTCACCCAATCTTGTCCAGAGTGAATTTTTTGTTGTTGTTTTCCAGATGGAAAAAGTCCTCAGAGGGAAACAGATTGATAATATGAAAGATGTAGAAGAGGTGATACAAAAAATGGCAGAAGCACTAAAAAGCATCAAAATCAGCAAGTTCAAAAACTGATTTGAGCAGTGGAAAAAAGTCTTGATTGGTGTATTGTGCCAAATGGAGAGTACTTTGAAGGTGACTGAAGTTTGAACATGTAAGAATAAATACACAATTTTTTAATAAACACTGTTTTTTGAGATCCCCTCTCACATAGGCTAGATATATAAAATCTGTCTCACCTTATTTCCCAAGACTTGAGATTTCCTTACAATGCCTCTTTCTCAGTGTTTGGGAAGTAAGGTTCACTTCTGTGTTCTGTCAATACACTCCATCCTATAAATTCTTTCCTGCTTACCTCCTACAAGGTGGACAGGATGGGTCCCCCAAACCTCACACGGTGCTATCATAGAGCGGATGCTCAGTAAAGGCCTGCTGACATACTGTCCTTGCATGGGGTCTGGTCTGACCCGCACTCACAGTCAGTGGTGCCCTCAGAAGTCTTGGGTGTTAAGAGCATGCTAGGAAACGTGTGCCAGTTGGACTAAAAACCTCAGGGTCAAATTCCTAACTGCAAGGACTGTATTATTTTCCTGCTCCCTGCCCCTTAAGATGGGTATTGTTCAAGATGCTTTACATGTGCTCATTTTCTTATACTATCTCCTTGAGGTAATTTTTTTTATCATTGTTCCCATAATAAAGATAAGAAAGCTAAGGCTTAGAGAGATGAATCAATGATCCCAAATTCACAGAGCTAAGATTCAAATTCATGTTTACGTAATTCCAAAGTCTGTGTCTTAAAGCATCACACAAGGTTGCCCATCTTGAGTATATCTAGTCTCTTTCTAACTTGACTGCAGAAAGGGACTGAAAAGTAGGAAGATGATGAGCATATCAAAGGAGAGAGGGCAGAAAACTGAGGGGAAATACAGGTGATTTCCAGTACTTGCCAGCTCTGCCACCTGCTCTGGATTATTGTCACCTGAACTTGTCAAATAGAAACTCTGGCATAAGTTATGTCTTTGGCTTTAGCTCCAGCCTCAACTAAAGGAAAACATATGCAAGGCTTTTCTTGAGCAGTTTGTGACTCCCAGGTATTTTGCTTTTAATCTGCCATTGCCTATGGTCATTTACTATAGAATAATACTTAAAAAATTAATTTATAGGATATCTATTGTTTGTTTATATCCTATACTGATATTAATTAGCACTTTAAAATGCAATGTTTGGTCCCCCAATTTACAATATTAAAAATTGCAATGAGGCAGTTACAAGAAAGGAATAAAAAACACCCTCAGGGAAAATTTCAAATGTAGGCTAAAGTCACGAGGTTTATTTATGACAAAAAATATTGGATATTTAATCCCACAAAGTAGCACTGAAATTTTCTCAAGTCATCAAAGAATTATAATAGCCAGCCCTGGCTGGTATAGCTCAGTGGATTGAGTGCTGGCCTGCAAACCAAAGGGTTGCTGGTTCGATTTCCAGTCGGGGCACATGCCTGGGTTGCAGGCCAGCTCCCCAGTTGGGGGCACACAAGGGGCAACCACACACTGATGTTTCCCTCCCTCTTTTTCTCCTTCCCTTCCCCTCTCTCTAAAAAATAAATAAAATCTTTAAAAAAAGAATTATAATAGCCTAGCTGTTATTGAAAATGTTGTCTTATCCAAAAGAAAGTCAGTGTTCCTGCTTATCACTGGTAAATAAATTTCATTACTTCCAATGAGTATACATTCTAGATTTTAACTTTTCAAAGTGAAATATGATATGACAGGTTTTAATGCAATTTCTTATCTTGGTTTTGGTATCACTTAATCTGTACATTAAAATATACAGGAGAGTGATACTTCACCAAAATTGTAATATGTATGAAAGGCAAAATATCTAATTAAAGTAGATGATAAAGGTGATGGAAAATTATTTTCAGTCAAACTAGACACCCATATATAGGCTAAGATGTCCTCAATCATAAATCCCACCCATTTCCAGGGCACTAATCAAATGACATGCACTATTTTCCATAACATTGTAACATCAGACCGCTACACTGTCCTTGTCACACCTTGACCTTCAAGCCTATGCCCGAATGCTGTACCAGATTACCGACTCACACTACTTTCTCTCCAAAACTGCCCCAAAGGTAGACCTTCAGTTCAGAGATGTTAATGTAATTTCATCCACGTACCCAAACACCCTCAAAGATGTTAACTGCCTCCTCATATCAGGCACAGTACTGTTCCCCAAGCCACTAAGCACAGAAATATTATCCGTCACACTGCAATACTGAACCTTGTGAAAAGATGTGTTCTGAGACTACATGACAGAAGCCATCACTCTTCTGGCTTAGCTGTTAGAATGCTCAAAATTTTACATGGTATAATAAAAACAACTCTAATTCCTTTCTAGAAACCACTAATATGGGCCTCCCAAAATCTCATATTTAATGCAGCAGCTAAGTTCCTTAACTCATGGCACTGAAAAAAGATACTCTAGTAAGAACCTCTGTGTGGTTAACAATTTAGGCTATTCTTAGCAAAAATAATTTTAAAAAATCAAAGAACCTCCTAAAATCTTTAATATTGAATCTATTTTAGATCATGAAACAAAAGGTAAGATGCTAAATGTAGAACACAACTCCGCTTATGTTCCTTCCTACTGAAAGGTGAGATAATACAGGAATCATTTCCATCAGCAATAATCTACTTTTCTACTAAGGATGAAACTAAAAGATCGAGTATGAAATATGGAAAAGTCTTTATCTGTTTGATGGTTATCATCCCGTAAACCAAATAAAGACTCACATGAACACATTAAGTTGATAATTACATGTATTTCTCTTTGGGGTCTTAAATTTAATTGAATTGTATTATAATTATTATTATTTTTTACCATTTTCCTGAAAGAAAAAAATAGGTAATATGAACTATTTCTCTTCATGAAGGAAGATAATCTAGTAACAGGAAAGAAAGTGAGACAGAAAGAGAATAAACCTTCTATGGAAAGCTTACAGTAACCTTCATGGACACCAATTTTGTAAATATAAAATCCAAAGTAGGTAGTGTTATTTGAATTGGAGAAGCAGCTGTAATTCCAGTTCAGCATTTTCCTGCACACAGGCACTACTGTCTTACGTGACCTGCATAAAAGCACCTTAAGCTGGAATCCAAGGCCCTGAGTTAATAAGCACAACTTGATGCATCAGTGACCAGAATAAAGAATCACAGCACCAGTGACTTGAGGAGGAAGGAATGGCAGAGGATACAAAAGGCAAGGAATCCTTCAATGGAGCTATGTTGCTTAGCTAATAATGTGAGCCAAGGATCTTTCTGTTGTTGTAGCTCCATTTATCTGTGCATTTATTGGTTGTTTCTTGTATGTGCCCTGACCAGGGCTCAAATCCACAAGCTTGGAGTATCAGGATGGCGCACCAATCAAATGGGATACCCAGCCAGGAAACGATCTTTTATATGTCTTCAACTTATCATACAGTCAGTTTTGAATATTTACTTAGTGATATGCTCTTACTAGATGCTACTGTTCTACGAGGCAAACAACATGGTTTGCTAAAGCTAACTAACAGTTAAAATCGCATTTTATCTTCATGCACACATAATTTAACTGGCCAAACAGAGCTTGCCTATTTTCTGTTAGCCTTTAGAACAAGCTAACAACTACAAATCACAGGTTATCTACTTAGTTGGGGATTCATAAATATTACTGCAAGATGCCATTTCTTCACTTGATAGTGAAAGGTATCAATCCATAATGACATGAGCATTGCCATTGTTTAAAACAAAAAACTAAATGTAAACTGGTAAAAAACAGTGGAGGGAGTAAATCAAACTTAAAAAAATATCAACTTGAAAAGTATTTGAATTAATTAAATATTGACAGTATATAAAGTGACACAGTTACCTCTTCCTTGCCATGCTGGAACGGCGCAAGGTCGTGGGCAACCCTGTCTGGGACTGATCATGCCTACAGAGGTCTCCTAGGGAGCCACCGGAAGGAGCCACCAAAGCAGCAGCCGTTCCATGTTAGTTCAGACATAGAGTTTATGAGAAGTGGCATCATGTCTTGGGGTATCTGACTTGGGATCTGATGGGGATTTTGGCTCTGCTGTCTATGAGAACTGAGCTTTACAGATGTTAAACCTGTCTTCTCTAACTGGAAATTAATAGTCTGTCCTCTGAAATAACCTCATCTTAGTAATACTCTACTAATGGGGGTGCAAAAGAACCTGTGGGTCCCTGCTCTCCAGGAATTTACAGTCTTGTTTCATGTGGCTCTTCTTCCAGTTAAACAACAAAGCAAAGCAGCTTGAACACAACCTCCTTAAAAGTGGGAAAGCTGTCACACACTTCTATTTTTTCTTTTCCATCATAGTATCCAGGATACTGTAGGTATATAAACACTGGTGATCTGATCTGCTTAGATGCCCAGATCACTACAGATCTACAGTTTTCATCTGAAACTTGTAGGGAATTCAGGAATTTTCAGATTTTTAGAAAGGTGATAGGTACTTATTCCATACATTTGTAAAACATCTCTGGTATAGAAACCCATAACCAAACATACAATATTTCTGCAGTAGAACATATGAGTATCCACATTAAGTGAAGAAATTTATGAATATAAATAATTTCATAAGAGTCGGCAGTTCGGGACAGATTTTGGTGCAAAATAAGTTAGGAAAAACTTGAGATGCTTAGAGATTCTTAGAAATGTAGGTAACAGATTGTGGAGCTCTAATACACATCGCAGGAATGACAAGAGTTCAGAGGCTAGAACAATCAAGATAGGCTATGGAGAGGTGCAAGTTGAACAGTATTAGTGAAGATCCGGACTTTGTTGGTGAGATGGGAGAACTTACGTGGTCACACAGAGGACACTGGGCTAAGTATGGGGGCGTCTAGTCACCAAGTACCAGACTGAGAGTTCTAAGCCTCCAGAGCAACAAGGTGTAAACAGGCTTGGTAAACATTAATCTGACTGATGATGATAATGTGATGATGGGTATGGCTAGGTCCTCAGGGTGCAGGAAAAACCAGCATTTTACTGCCAATAGTGGGGAACAAAGAAGGGGAAATGAGAGAAGGCACAAAACACCAATGGACCTATAGGCCTAAATCAAGGCTGTAGAAGCAGCAACCATATACAAAAAGGAATAGGAGGAACAAAGAATATGCATAGGCCACATTCTTCATTAAAAGTTTATGGGAGAAAGGTATATTTGATGGTGAAAGGATAACAGTAGTGATTATTACTATAGATTGAGTTGAATCATGAGAAAGATCACATTCCACTCAGGAAAACAGAACACAGATTTTTCAGTAGCATAATAAAAGGATAAAGGAATATCAGCTCAATTGTAGGAGGGAGTATATTACAAGGGGCTGGCTAATCTTCAAGAGAGGACAAAGACTGTAAAATTTCCGGGTAGTGAGTGAGCATCTTATGTTACAAACATTGAACCAATTGTGATGTTGGGGAGGAGGAGTACAAGGGATAGGGCTGCTATGCACCTCCCCCACAAAAAGTAAGGCTTTATGGGCCCTAGTAAACGATGAAGGCAAATCACAGTTGAATCAAAAAATTCTGATTGATAACAGGTGAAAGATCCATAAGAGATGAAGTTGCCCAAGGCCTGAAAATGACAAGATGCAGCAAAGTGGGAGGGGTTAAGTGTTATCATGTGGAGGAAAATGCATGTGAAGATGAGGAGCAGCTGGAGGCTCAGAAATAAACATTCCCTGTTCACAGAGAGAAAGCATGTTGTATTACAGAAGAGTGGCACACGCTTGGAAGAGGAGTCATATTTTCCTAACAGACCAGAATGGGTAACACATCAGAGAGTGAGCACCATCTGTGTATTAAAAGAAAAGGCATATTGTTTGCTTTTGATTGTAGCCTGGTTTTCAAAAAAATGTTGCATTTATTGATATGTAAGTTGCTTGAAGGAGAGGAGGGAAAGAACATACGCAATGTAAGTGGCTACAAAAGCTGCAAACATTTTCTATTACTTTTACTCCAAAGAAGCTGAGAGTGCTTCTCTAGAATCTTATTTTTAGTTTAAAAGGATTTGGGGAAACTCAGCAATATTGGAAGAATAGCTAATGGTTCTCAGAAAGATGTGTACAGGGTTTCACAGTAAGTCTAAGTCTACTGTGTTCAGAGATCACACGAGGACTCCAACCAATGTGCGTTGTACTTAGCAGATAAAAAAACAGGTCAACAGTACAAATACCCTCCTGATACCAATGTGGGTGGAGAATTCTCTAACAGATACCATAACACCATTACGGATGAAAGTTTTACAGCCTAGCCTGTTCAATAATTGAATGTAAAGACACACTTTAATTTTCTCCTTCTCAAATCGATTTTGAATAGCATATCTTATATTTAGTATGATTTGGGGAAATATTATTTTTTTAAAAATAAGTACAGATGGAAGTTAAGTAATACAAACTTCTTTTCCGTGACACAGAGTCCAGGCTAACTTTAGACTTGTTAAATGTGTACAAATTAGAAGGAAAGGATCTTGGGTGTATTTCCAACCATCCTCATCTAGATTGAAATATGTTTATGACATGTCAAGCTCATGTTCATTTATGTATACACATTTTAATTTAGAATCATTTAGGCTTCTGCATCAAAGTGACAAGGGCCCAGGATACATGATTTGTGGTGACATGTGTGCACACACGAGTGTGTGTGCAGCTGCAGTGGGGAACCATGGTGCAAGGCACTAGAATAAGGAAGATAGCCAAACACACCAGGGAAAAAGAGAAGCAACAAGATTATAGGGCTTAAAAGCTAATTGTAGAACTCGTAGAGAAAAGTCATAAAATATGGCGAGTATTCAGGAGAAAGATGTGTAAGAGTCCAAAGTTGTCTAATTAAAAATACCATTTTAGTTGAATTTGCATTCAGTTCAAAACAAGAGGAGGAGGCTTGGAATGTTAGATGGTTAATGTCAACAAAAATGCCTGAATGTTTCCCTATTTTGCGAAGTGTTGAAAAAAATCTACCTCAAGGATTTGGCTACAAATCTGTGCAATAGACCTTACACAGGGCAAGTTGGATGACGAAGTGTGGTGTTCTGAGAAAATACAAGCAATTCACGTTGTAGCTGAACTTTTTTTAACTTGCTAGGAAATGACATATATATTTCAACTGTTTTTAATTTAAGAGGTTTTTTTCCTTATGAGGTTCCACCCCTATGTGCAGTGGAGTCATATAACTCCTTATAAATAGCTTTCAAATGGCAATACGCACTGGTGTATGGAGCCCCCTGTTCAGTGCAGATGCAGAGGCACCTGATGTGTTGGAAAAGGATGATATATTGAATTGCAGCAGCTGAGCATCTTCTGGGTAGAATCCCAGAGGCCATGGCCTCACACAACTGCAAAAGTCTAAGACTGTCCTTAATTGATGAATTCAAAGCAGCAGACTTGCTTAGCCCTTTTCATCTGAGGAATTCTAAAATGTTAGTGCAAGAGGGCTTCAGGAACTATTCAGAAACAAATGCCTTCCTTTTCCATAGGAGGAGTCAGAGTTCCAGAGAGGTAAAGGGATTTCCCCAAGGATTCACTCATGACAGAGTTGGAATACAAACCCAGATCTACCTTTCGTGATGCCCAGGACAGTGATCTCTCCAGCATTTGGGATAGAGTGTGGTGTCTTGAGCTGGACTGCCTGGGTTCTAATCCTGGCTCTCCCAGCTGGGCAACATTGGTCAAGTTATTTAATGCTCTAAGCTTCAGTTTGCTCATCTGAAAGTTGAAGATAATGCTAGCATGTGGCTCACACGGTTCTTATGAGGACTACATGAGTTAATACATACAAAGCACTTAGGAATGCCTTGAATTTAGCAAATGCTAAATAAATGGAAGCTCCATGTTCTCTCAGATGGTAGGCAATAAGCAATAGAAGAGCCCAAACCTAGAAGCCCTTTACTACAAATGACCTTGGGGAAATCACCTAACCCCTTAAAACCTTAGTTTCTTCATTTGTAGAATAAGGAAAATAGTAATTCCTACCTGAGAAGGTGACTGTAAGGATTAAATAAGAAAGTTCGTGCAAAATGTTTACAATAGTGTGTAGCATACAAGCAGTGCTAAAAAAATAATAGGCATTTTCACAATACAATGATTCAATGAAAGCTTTCACCAACCTATTTTCTCCCTACTCACTACCTTTTACCTGTCTCTATCCCTACATCCAATAAGAAGACAAGAGTAGGGATTTATTCTTCAACATTAAATAAGGGAGAAAAATGTTTCTAAAAGGAGGATTTAATTTACTATAGAAACAGCCAAATTTATCCAACGTGTCAGTGCATAAGTGCTGACACTTTGGAGACAGGAAAAGTAAATGCATGAGCACACTTTCAACTCACCAGCATACCATTTAGAGCCTTACTGTAGCACACTGGTAATTCTGTTAAATGCCAAACTAGCTAAGTGAACTGAAAGACATGCCTTCTGCTCATACGCTGTTGGTGTCAGTGTACATTAGTATAAAGTATAAATTTGTTATAACCATCAAAATAAAAACCTATATACCCATTAATTTTCATTTCTTAGAAAATCATCTAATATATATGCTTCCATGTGTATAAAAGTTGTTTTTACAAGTTAGTTATTGCAGCTGAATTTAACACTTTCCCTAATTCTTAGTTCAAGATTCTTGGTATTTTTTTCTGAATCTAGTCATATGTATCTACCATTGGGGATTTTAATGGAGAAGTGATATATTCATATTATACCTTAGAAATTAAGTAAATAGAATAATCATAAACAACTTTAAAGTATGTTATGCTAACAACTCATACAATTGCTAATTTTCTATGATAGTGCATTTCACTTAATCTTGAGCACAATTTGCTACAAGAAAAATATGTTTATGACACTTTCGTGCTGTATTATACTTGATGACAAATTTTGTTTTATAACATCAAACATTTGGGGAGTGATATCACCAAGATGGAGAAGTAGGCAAGTCTAGCCTCCAGGCCCCACTAAAAAGAACAATTAGCTATCCACAAACAAAAAAGGCTCAAGGAGAACTCAGGAATCCACTTAAGAAACTTCAGCAAAACAGTGGAACAAAACACCCGAGAATAATTGCAGGAAAAGGGAGGGAAGAACAGCTTCATTTTGCCTGCATCATCCCATCCCCCAGGCCAGCATTGTTCAACAAGAAGAACTTTCCAGCTAGAAAGAGTTCCCCTTCTGGGGAAGGGAGGGTGGGGAGAATAACCAACTTCCCCAGCCTTTCAGGACATCACACAAAGCTTCAGTTCACTCCACCCAGAGATCAGCAAAGCTGAGATGTATAAAGGCAAGAACAAGGAGGAAGAGCAGGGACTACCATGCAGTGGGAGCAACCACAGTTCCCATTGACCAACTCTGCAGACAACCCCAGAAGCTTTAATCACCAAAGAGCCAACACAGCTGCCATGGAACCACTGCAGATTTTACCGTCTTCACCCCAAGGTATTCATGTTTGCAAACCACAAGCTACTTGAGTCCTTCCCCATTCCCCACCCTCCTTGACCCCACTGCAGCCCACAATCCTCCTCAACAGTAGCTGGCCCAAGCCTGTGTGGCTGCATGAGCACAAGACACCAGCCTAGACTTCAGTGGCTGACTCCTCCCATAATGCATGCACTTGGAGCTAGCCCCCCAAGCTGTGTACTTGCATACTGCCAGCTTACGCCCATCGCTGGTCTGCATTGTTGTATGTGCTTGTGGCAAGATCCTGTAGCCTTAGAAGTACACACTGACAGTCAAGGCCCCACACATGGTTGCGGGCCCAGATTCATCTCTATGTCTAGTCATTGGCCTATACCATTGGACTTACATATAGAATTTACGGAACATGATTAGAATAAACAATCATGTATGCATTCCTGTAATCCCAGAAAGAGAGAGAGAAAGGGACAGAAAGTTTATTTAAAGAAATAATGGCTAATAACTTCCCAAACCTGGGGAGATGTGAACATACAATTTCACAAAGGTAATATAGGTCATCCTCTAATTTCAATTCAAGACAATTCTGTCCAAGTTACATTAAAATAAAGCTAGCTAAAATCAATGACAAAGAGAGAGTTTTAAAGTCAGCAAGAGAAAAAAATTTCTCTCAAACAATGGAATCCCTATGATGCTGTAAGTGGATTTCTCAGCAGAGACTCAGCAGGCCAACAGGAAGTGCAATAATATATTTAGAGTGCTAAAAGAAAACAAACAAAAAAACTATCAATCAAGAATATCCTACCCTGCCATGTTGTCCACCTGATGTAAAGGTGAGATAAAGACTTTCCAAAACAAAGTTCAGGGAATTCATCACCACTAGGCCTACCTTACAAGAAACGCTAAAGTGAGTTCTTCAGTCTAAAATGAAGGAAGTTAATTAGTAACATGAAACACATAAAAATATATAACAATGGTAAAAGTAAATGTGTAGTCAGATTCAGAATACTGTTATTATAATATGGTGGTGTGTTGACCACTTAATGCCAGGATAAAGGTTAAAACGATAAAAGGATAAAGGATTAAAAATAGTTCAGCTACAATAATTTCTTTGCCTTGGCTAGGTGGCTCTGTTGGTTGGAGCACTGTCCCATGCACCAAAAGGCTGTGGGTTTGTTTCCTGGTCAGGGCACATACTTAGGTTGAGGGTTCATTCTCAGGTTGGTGTGCATAAGGGAGGCAACCAACTGATGTTTCTTTCTCTTCCCCTCCCTTTCCCTCTCTAAAATCAATAAACATATCCTCAGGTGAGGACTAAAAATAATCCAGCTACTGTAATTTCTTAATGTATATACAATATTATGATATCAAAAACATAACATCGTAAGATAAGGAATAGTCCAAGATGGCAGAGGAGTAAGTGGAAGATACACTAACCCCCTGCTAGGAACAATCTGGAATTACAACTAAATTATAGAGAAATTATCCCGAATAACCAACTGAACACTAGCTGGATCAAAGTCTTACTACCAAGGACAGGCAGAAGAAACCACTTCACCACAATGAGACTGGTAGGCAGTGTGCAGGAGGCATAAGAGGGCTGGCAGGGCTCCCGTGGGCAGCAGCTGAAGTTCTGGAGGGATATTTCAGCGGCCAGGGGGTTAACCCTGAGAAGTGTGGGGTCCAAACCCCAAGCTAAGCACCCCAGCTTACAGCACCAGAGACACAAAGGAACCTAAATAACATCCAGCTGTGAAAAGGAACAGGGTTTCTGTCTGCACAGGAGAGACAATGGAGGCTGGAGGCACAGAGAGCTTCTTAAAGGGCCAATGCACAAAATTTCATTTGCAGCCACTTACGCTGGGCTATAGCAGAGGAAAAGCAGACTGGGCTAGAGACACTGGAGGAGAATCTGGGGTTGGTGGCTCTGGGGAGAGAACTGAGGGAAGAGCTGCCAGAATCCCTATGCTAAGTCATTCCCCATACTGAAGAAGCCATCTTTCTTAGGCATAGCACTCTCTTCCAAGTGGCATCAGCCTGAGGGGAGGTATTAGCCCACCTCAGGAATAACTCTGCCTTACTTTGTGGTACTTAAGCCAGGATGCTAATTATAACTTACGGATATAGCACTGATTGGTTTAACAAATAATGTGGAAAATACAAACAAGAGCCAAAATGACAATACAAAGAAGCAGACTAACCTGAAAGAACAAGAGAATTCTCCAGAAGAAGAACTAGATGAAATGGAGGCTAGGAATGTATTAGATAGAGGGTTTAGAGTAATGATTATAAAGATAGGCAACAGCATGAAAAAAGACATAGAAACCATGAAAAATGGCCAGTTAGAAATAAAGAATGCAATATCTGAGAGAAATGATACCCTGGAAGGAATAAACAGGAGGTTACATGAAACAGAGTATCGAATCAGCAATTGGAAGAATAAAAACACCTAGCAGAGCAGCAAAAAGAAAAAAGAATTTTTGAAAAATGAGGAGAGCTTAAGAAACTTTCTGGACAACATGAAATGTAACAACATCCACATCATGGGAATACCAGAAGGAGAAACAAGCTAGCAAGGAATTGAGAACATATTTGAAGAAACGATGACTGAAAACTTCCCAAACCTGGTAAAGGAAAAAGACACACAAGTCCAGGAAGCACAAACAGTTCAAACAAGCTGGACCCAAAGAGGCCTACACTGAGACACTTCATAATTAAAATGTCAAGGATTAACAAGAAGGAAAGAATCCTAAAAGTCGCAAGAGAAATGCAGGTAGTTACATACAAGTGAGCACGATTAGACTGTCATCTTATTTCTCAACAGAAACATTTCAGGCCAGAAGGAAATGGCATGAAATATTCAATGTGATGAGAAACAAGGAACTACAATCAAAGCTACTTTATCCAGCAAGGCTATAATTTAAAATCAAAGGAGAAATAAGGAGCTTCTCAGGCAATAAAAAGCTAAAGGAGTATGTTAACACCAGTACTGCAACAAATGTTAAAGGGCTTGCTTCAAGAAGAAGAAAAAGAGAAAGAAAAAAAAAGGAAAATAGTCTAACAATAAATGGCACCAAATACTTAACTATCAATAATCACCTTAAATGTAAATGACTTAAATGCTCCAACCAAAAGACATAGGGTAACTGAATGGATAAGAAAACAAGATCCATATATATGGTGCCACCAAGAGACCCATCTCAAGTTGAAAAATATACACAGACTAAATATAAAGGGATGGAAAAGGATTTATTTCATGCAAATGGAAAGGAAAAAGAAAGCTAGGGTAATAGTACTTGTATCCGACAAAATAAAACTGTAAAATCAAGGCTATAGTAAGAAACAAAGAGACACTTCATCATAATAAAGGGAACAGTTCAACAAGCAGATATAGCCCTAGTAAACATTTATGTACCCAACATGCGGACATCAAAATATGTGAAGCAAATCTTAATGGACATAAAGGGAGAGATTGACAAAAATACAGTCATAGTCCAGGATTTTAACACCCCATTGATTTCAACAGATAGATCTTCCAGATAGAAAATTACAAGGTGACAGTGGCCTTAAACACCACACTAAATCAAATGGATTTAATTGATATCTTCAGACCATTTCACTCCAAAGCAGCACAGTATATATACTTTATAAATGCACATGGAATGCTTTCAAGGATCAACCACAAGTTAGGACAAAAAACAATCTCAATAAATTTAAAAACACTGAAATCATATCAAGGATCTTCTCTTAGCACTATGCTAAAAAACTAGAAATCAATCACAAGAACACTGAAAAACACGCAAAGACATGGAAGCTAAATAACATGTTAATAAACAATGAATGGGTCAATAATGAGATCAAGCAAGAAATTGAAGATACCTTGAAACAAATGAAAATGAAGACACAATAATTGAAAAAGTGGGACACTGGAAAAGCAACCCTCAGAGGGAAATTCAGAGTAATATAGGCCTATCTCAAAAAAAAAAAAAAAAACAAGAAAAAAGCTCAAACAAGCAATCTAACTTCACATTTAAAGGAACTTGACAAAGGACAAACAACAAAGCCCATAGTGAGTAGAAGGAAGGAAGTAATAAAGATCAGAGTAGAAATAAATAAATAGTAGTCTAAAAAAGGATACAAAGGATGAATGAACCCAAGAGCTGGATCTTTGAAAAGATAAACAAGATTGACAAATCTTTAACCAGACTAACAACAACAACAACAACAAAAATAAACAAAGGGAGGACCCAAATAATAAAATCAGAAATGAAAGGAGAAATAAAAACTAACAACAAAAATACAAAGGATTGTAAGAAAATATGAACAACTATATGCCAACAAACAGGACAGCCAGGATGAAACAGATAAATTCCTAGGAACATACAAACTTCCAAAATTAAATCAGGAAGAATCATAGAATCTGAATAGACAAATTACACCTAATGAAATTGAAGCCGTAGTCCAAAAACTCCCAACAAACAAAAGTCCTGGACTGGATGGCTTCACAGGTGAATTTTGCCAAACATTCCTAGAAGAACTAACACCTCTCCTCAAACTATTTCATAAAATTCAAGAGAAGGGAAGGCTCCCAAATTCACTTTACAAGGCCAGCATTATCCTAATTCCAAAAAGAAATAAAGACACTACAAAAAAAGAAAATTATAGGCCAATATTCCTGATAAATATAGATGCTAAAATCCTCACCAAAATATTAGCAAACTGAACACAGCAACATCAAAAAGACCATACACCATAATCAAGTGGGATTTATTTGGGAATTCAGGTTGGTACATTTGCAAATCAATTAATGTGATACACCACATAAACAAAATGAAGAATAAAAAAAACACATGATCACATCAACAGATGCAGAAAAATCATTTGATAAAATCAAGTACCCATTTATGATAAAAACTGTCAGCAATGTGGGAATAGAGGGAACATACCTAAACATAATAAAGGCCATATATGACAAACTCACTGCCAGCATCATACTTAATGAGCTAAAACTACAAGTGTTCCCCTTAGGATCAGGAACAAGACAGGGGTGTCTGTTTCACCTCTCTTATTCATCATAATACTGGGAGTCCTAGACACAGCAATCAGACAAGAAATAAAAGGTATCCAATTAGAAAGGAAGAAGTAAAACTGTCATTATTTGCAGATGACATATACTGTACACAGAAAACCCCAAATGTTCCACCAAGAAACCACCAGAACTGATAAATGAATTCAGTAAAGTAGCAGGGTACAAAATTAATATCCAGAAATCATTTACATTTTTATATGCCAATAATGAACTATCAGAAAGGGAAATTAAGAAAAGAATCTCATTCACAATTGCTACAAAAAGAAAAAAAATACCTAGGATTATACTTAACAAGGATGTTAAAGACCTGTCCTTGGAAAATTATAAAAACACTGAAGACAGAAATAAAAGAAGATACAAGTAAGTGGAAGCACATACCATGTTCATGGATAGGAAGAATTAACATCATTAAAATGTCCATACTTCCCAAAGCAATCTGTAGATTCAATGCAATTCCTATCAAGAATCCAATGACATATTTCACAGAAGTAGAACAAATATTTCAAAAATTTATAGGGAACTATAGAAGCCCCATATGGCAACAGCTATCCTGAGAAAGAAGAGCAAAGTTGGAGAAATCACAATACCTAAAATAAAACTATAAATAAGGCCATAATAATGAAAACAGCATGGTACCAGCATAAAAACAGACATTCAGATCAATGGAACAGAATAGAGAGCCCAAAATCTTTAGCCCACATTTTTATAGTCAATTTATATTTGACAGAAGAAACAAGCATATACAATGGACTAATTATTATTTATTCAACAAAAGGTGTTGGGTAAATTGGACAGATTATGTCCAGGAAAATGAAACTAGACCACCTTCTTACACCACACAAGAACAAATTCAAAATCAATCAAACACTTAAATATTAGACCACAAACCATAAAAATCATAGAAGAAAACAGGCAGCAAAATTCTGGACACTGCTTGTTCCAATATTTTATTCAATATATATCCCCAAGCATGGAAACAAAAGAAAAAATAAACAAATGGAACTACATCAATCTAAGAAGTTTTTGTATAGCAAAGGAAATCATCAACAAAATAAAGACAACCCACAGAATGGGAGAACACATTCAGTGATACATCTAATAAGGGGTTAACACTCAAAATTTATAAGGAACTTACAAAAGTGAACACCAAAAAAAAAAAACCCCAACCCAATTAAAAAATGAGCAAATGACCTGAATAGACACTTCTACAAAGGGGACATACAGATGGCCAACAGACATATAAAAGGATGCTCAATGTCACTAATCATCAGAGAAATGTAAATTAAAACCACAATGAGATACCATCTCACACCTGTCAGATTTACCATTAATAAATCAATATCAACAACTGCTGGCAAGGATGTGAAGAAAGAGGGACACTCTTGCACTGTTGGTGGGAATGCAGATTGGTGTAGCCACTGTGGAAAGCAGTATGGAGATACCTCAAAAAATTAAAAATGGATCTGCCTTTTGACCCAACGATCCTACTCCTAGGAATATATCTGGAAGGACCCAGAACACTAATTCTATAGAACATAAGCACCCCTATGTTGACTGCAGTGTTATTTACAGTCATCAAGATATAGAAGCAGTCCTAGTGTCCATCAGAGATTACATAAAACAATTATGGGACATTTACATAATGGAATACTACTTGGCCATAAAAAAGAAAATTTTACCCTTTGTAAAAGCATGGATGGATCTGGAGAACACTACACTATGTGAAATAAGCCAGTTACACAAAGACAAATACCACTGACTTCACTCATTTGTAGAATTTAATGACTGAACTAACAAGGAAAATGGGGACAGACATAAAAATGGAAAGCTGAGTGACAGTTATTGGTGAGGCGCAGGTGAGGGGATGGAGGGATTGAGTAAAAAGGTAAAAGTACTCATGGACATGGACAACAGTGTGGTGAATGCTCAGGGGACAGGCGTATAAGGGAATGGAATGGTAATGGAAAAAATACAATAAATATTAAATAAATAGAATTTCTGGCCAAGATGGATGTGTAGGTAGACACACTGTGCCTCCTTCCACAACCAAAAGAAGGACAACAAAAAATTTAAAAACAAAAACAAAAAAACCCCCAGAGTTGTCAGAAAATCGAACTATGTGGAAGTCTGACAACTGAAGAGTTAAAGAAGAAACATTCATACAGATTGGTAGGAGGGGCAGAGATGGGCAGCTGGGAGATGATTCATGGCACGTCATTGGTTGGAGGACTGAGGAGGGCTAGGTGGCAGCTGGTGGACTGAGTGAGGTGGTGGCTGGGAGAGTGGGTAGTCCCACACTTGAGTGTAGATAAACCAGGAGGACCAACTGGGGAGCAAGACAGAGCGCTGAACCCAGGGTTCCAGTGTGGGGAAATAAAGCCTCAAAACCTCTGACTAAAAAAATCTGAGTGTTGAGGCAGTGGGAGAAGCCCAGCCTCACAGGACATATTGTGGGAGAGACCCACAAGGTCCTGGAACATACACAAACCCACCCACCCAGGAATTAGCACCAGAAGGGCCCAATTTTATTGTGGGTAGCAGCAGAAGTGACTGAATGCCTGCTGAGAGTAAATCAAGTGGCATTGTTCCCTCTTGGACACCTCCCCAACGTATAGCACCACAACACAGGGATGTGGATTGCCGTGTCCTGGTAAACACCTAAGGTTCCACCCCTTACTACTTAAAAGGCCACTGAGACAAAAAAAAAAAAATGGCCCAAATGAAACAACAGATCAAAACTCCTGAAAACATAAAATTACACGATGAAGAGATAGCCAACCTATCAGATGCATAGTTCAAAACACTGGTAATCAGGATACTCACAGAATTAGTTGAGTATGGTCTCAAAATAGAAGAAAAAGTAAAGGTTATACAAAGTGAAATAAAGGAAAATGTACAGGGAAGCAGCAGTGACAAGAAGGAAACAGGTACTCAAATCAATGGTTTAGAGCAGAAAGAAGTAAACATTCAGTCAGAACATAATGAAGTAACAAGAATTCAAAGATATGAGGAGAGGCTTAGAAACCTCCAGGACATCTTTAAACATTCCAACGTCCGGATCATAGGGGTACCAGAAAGAGAAGAGGAAAACTTCCTCTTCTCTTAGAAAAAAATTAAAGCAAGAAATTAAAAACTTATTTGAACAAATAATGAAGGAAAACTTCTCCAATCTGACAAAGGAAATAGACTTCCAAGAAGTCCAGGAAGCCCAGAGAGTCCCAAACAAGTTGAACTCAAAGAGAAACACACCTAGGCACATCATAATTAAATTACTCACGATTAAAGATAAGGAGAGAATCCCAAAAGCATCATGAGCAAGGAGACAGTTACCTACAAAGGAGTTCCCATCAGACTATCAGCTGATTTCTCAAAAGAGACCTTGCAGGCAAGAAGGGGCTGGAAAGAAGTATTCCAAGTCATGAAAGGCAAGGACCTACACCCAAGATTACTCTATCCAGCAAAGCTTTCATTTGGAATGGAAGGGCAGATAAAGTGCTCCCCAGATAAGGTCAAGTTAAAGGAGTTCATCATTACCAAACCCTTACTGTATGAAATGTTAAAGGGATTAATCTAAGAAAAGAAGATAAAAAATACAAACAGTAGAATGATAACAAACTCACAAGTATCAATACCAAACCTAAAAAGGAAAAACAAAAATGAACTAAGCAAACAACTAGAACAGGAGCAGATTCACAGAAATAGAGATCACATGGAGGGTTACAAGCAGGGACGGATAGCGGGGAGAGAGGGAGAAAAAGTACAGGGAATAAGTTACACAAATGGTAGGTAGAAAACAGGCAAGGTTAAGAATAGTATAGGGAATGGAGAAGACAAAGAACTTATATGTATGACTCATGGACATGAACTAAAGTGGGGGAATGCAGGTGGGAGGTGGTGTACAGGGCAGAGGGGAATAAAGGGGGAAAAATGAGACCAGTGTAATAGCGCAATCAATAAAACATATTTAAAAAAGATAAGGAACAAAACAAGGGTGCCCACCGTCACCATTGCTATTCAAGTGTCTGGATATCCTAATCAGAGCTATTAGGCAAGAAAAATATATAAAAAGGCATTCAATTTTGAAAAGAAGTAATTATCTCTTTTTGCTGATGACATGGTCCCGTACACAGATCCTAAACACTCGACCAAAAAAATGACAACAAATAAATTCAGTAAATTTAAAATATGGAACTGAAATGTAAAAATCAGTTGCATTTCCATGCCATAACAATAAACTACTTAAAAAGTAAAATAATTCCACTTATGACAATATCAAAAACAATAAATACTCAGGAGTAAACTGAACCAAGGAAGTGAAAGACCTGGGACCAGGCTACAGGCGATAGTTGGAAGGGCCTTGAATAGAGGGCCCATAGAAACTGGATGTCCTTCAAAGAGGCTTTTGGCACCTGTTTAAAGGTTGGGAAAATGCTATTGAAGCAGAAGGAAAGGGAACCCTATTATACAGTGGGATCAAGTTTGCCAGTATGATTGCCAGTGAAAATGTGGGAAAAATTGCATACACAACTATATGGTAAATTTACCTGACATTTCTAGGAGGCATGATGTAATTGCAGAGTCTTGTCTTTTAGCAGAATATGATTGGATTTTTTTTTCAGTAATGGTTTAATTTTTCACATCAATTCACCCTACAAAGTGTGGCTCTCTAAATTGGAGCAGAAACCTTAAGAACCTACATGAAAACATTCTAAGGGTTTTGTGTACAGATGTATTAAGTCAAGATTCTGAATTTAATACACTAATTTGAGTGGCTGTTAAGTAGCTCTAACAGTTTGGTTAGATGACTAAAATCCTGGCCCAAAGGGGGACTACACTAAATTACAGTGAAATGCTAGAATTGCCTTCATATACTCGAGAAACCAGTCTCCAAAGGCTTAAAGAGAGCAAACATTAAAGTAGATTTGTCCCATAGGACCAGTTTAGCTGCCCTCTGACCTGTGCCCACCAGACAAGTCCTGAGAACATTCTCTGTATGAAATGCACTCAGGAGAATAGCTTTGGCATCCTTGCAGAGCTCTGTGGTGGCTATTCTCTGTAAGTCAAGAGTGACAAAGAACTGGCCTCTCTGAATTAAGTGGAGCAAATGGCACCCTGGAGCGGCAGAGGCTAAGTAGCAACACCTTACCACCAGAAAAGGTGGGTGTGGTACCACACCCACAATCCCTGGACATTAGTTTTGTCTGAAACTCTACCTCATAAGTATAACATATTCTATGGCATCAGACTGTGTTGGAAAAGCTTTAGAATCCCCACATATTTTACATTTCTTCCCTCACCACACCCTCAGTTATTCTTACTTTCAAGATTACCAAAGATGCAAGTTCATTCTTTCTCTATTTCTGTTCTCAACAGTTGTTCCTGCTCATCTCCAATTCTAGTGTTTTCCCCCTAATACTAATTTCTTCATTAAAAATAATTTTTTTAAAGAAAGAAGATATATGCCTATTGTTTGAAAAATCTGAACTGCACAAAGTATATAAAGTTTTTTAAAAAATCACTTTAAAAAGGGGCTGATGTAGAACATGGAGAAAAGCAGCAAGACATTATCTTCAAATATGGATTCATGAATGTTACAATAACTGATTTTGATAATCTAACTAGGTCTTAAAATCTCATTTACTTATTTTGAGTCATTTCACTTTGGTTCCCCATTTATCACGCCACCTCAGGGCATCAAAGAATAAAAATTTCTGAATATTGATTGTATGAGTTAAACAAAAAAATTGCAATCAATTATAATTTTGATCTATAATAAAGGTTAAAGTTAATGTAAATGTAATTAAGAAAATAAAAATAACTGCAAGGAAGATGTTTGGGTTGACCAGACAATCCTTTGTAGCTGGCTGTCTCTCTCTCACACACACATACACACAAATAAAAGCAAACCATCTTAACAGAAGTACAGGCACTTTTAGAAAAGAGGAGGTTCTAGTCTAAGTTCATTTGGCATGTACCATCCTGTGCTTTGTTCTAGAAAATACATAAGATATATTAAGCTAGAATTTGCTCAGGAGAGGGAGAAAAGATAAACTATACCATATAAGGAACGGTTGAAGACACTGGAAATACTCAACTTGGTTTGAAAAATTAGTGAAAGCAAGTCAAGAGAACTTTAAATATTTGAAAAGCTATTAAACAGTTTCCTGAAGGGGTGCTATAAGCATTTGAGGTGTGAAGGAAAAGTATTTAGAATATATGATCTTAATAACTGCACCTTAAGTGGCTTAAAAGAATTTCAAGAGTTTTAGAAATCAGAATCAGTACTAATGAATTTTAAAAGAGGTTAGATTTCCAATTTTCTAGCAATTTTGGCTATTCAAATAGAAATACAATGAATTGTGAGGTAGTGCATTGTTTATTAAAGTGTTTTAGTTTGATGATGGACCACTACCTTCTTGGGATATTGAAGGAAATTTTGCCTCAAGTGGGAGGCTGGGCTATGGGACCTCAAATGGTGTTTTCAACTGCAGGACAATGACTCAGAGATTTGCCACATGCTCCCCTGACAACTTTACTCACATTCCTCCTATTTAAAAAATTAAGTGCTGTGGATAATGGGCAATTAGTTTACTATAGAAAAAAAAACAACCATCAAGAACAGGATTATTCAGTTGTAAAGAATTTTTAAAATAAAAATATAAACTGTAGTCACTCCTTACGGAGATAAAAATCCATATCACATATTCATTATAAATTCTTGTATATAAAAATTGTAATGGGGTTGAGGGCGAATGAGTACTCTGGAAATAATTTTGATGATCCTACTTCTAATTACATGAAGTATTTTGAGACATAAGGACAGAAAATAATGAAAACCTAGTACAACAAAAACGGAAAATAAATTTAAGTATAAATTGCTTTTATATAAACTAAGCAAATACAGAAGACTTAGAAAAGATGAAGTTATTATTAATTACAATATCAACATTTAATATAGTCAATCTTTTTAAATTTCAGACAATCTAATGGATGTATAGTGGCTTTTATTGTGGCTTAATTTGTATTTGAGTACTAACAATGCTGAGCATTTTTTGGAGCGTCTTTTCATGTGCTAATTGGCCAATAGCATTTCTTCTTTAATGAAAAGTAGATATAAAATCTTCTGCTCATTTCTGAAAAATTGGGTTGTTGTCTTCCTATTATTGAGTTGTAAGAATTCATTTATTCTGGATATAATTCTTTTGTCTGATACATGTATTTTCTACCACTCTGTTGTTTACCTTTGTTTTCTTAATCATATCTTTCATATCTCAAACAGTTTTAACTTAATAAAGTTTAACATATAGAAAAATGAAGCTAGAACACCTTTTTACACCACATGCAAAAATAAATTCAAAGTGGATTAAAACTTAAATGTTAGACCTGAAACCATAAAAATCCTAGAAAAAAACATAAGCAGTAGAATGTCATTCATTGCTCGTAGCAATATTTTATCAGATATATCTCCCCAAGCAAGGGAAACAAAAGAAAAAAATACATGGGACTATTTCAAACTAAAAAGCTTTTACACAGCAAAGGAAATCATAAAATAAAAATGCAACACAGGACAGGAGAATGTATTCACTGATATATCTGATAAGGGGCCAATAATAAAAATTTATAAAGAACTTACAAAACTCAACACCAAAAAAACAAACAACCCAATTAAAAAATTGGCAAAGAACCTGAACAGACATTTCTCCAAAGAGGACATACAGATGGCCAATAGACATATGAAAAGATGCTCAACGCCACTAATCATCAGAGAAATACAAATTAAAACCACAATGAGATATCACCTCACACCTGTCAGAATGGCTATAATCAATAAATCAGCAAACAGTGCTGATGAAGATATGGAGAAAGGGGAACCCTTCTGTACTGTTGGTGGGAATGCAGATTGGTGTAGCCTAGCGACTGTGGAAAGCAGTATGGACATACCTCAAAAAACTAGAAATGGATCTTCCTTTTGACTCAGTGATCCCACTTCTGGGAATCCAAAGAAACCCAAACACTAATTTGAAAAAACACAAGCATCTCTCTATTCACTGAAGCGTTATGTACAATCACCAAGATATAGAAGCAGCCCTAGTGTCCATCAGTAGATGATTAGATAAAAACAATTATGGGGCACTTACTCAATGAAATACTACTTGGCTACAAAAAAGAAAATTTTACCCTGTGTAAAAGCATGGATGGACCTGGAGAACACTATGCCAAGTGAAAAAGCCAGTTAGAGAAAGACAAATACCTTATAATTTCACTCATTTATGGATCATAATGAACAAAATGAACTAACAAACAAAATAGAGACAGACTCATAAATAGAAAGCAGGAAAACAGAAAAGGTGGGGTGGGTTAGTGGGGAGAGGAATCAAGCAAAAAGGGCTCATAGACATGGACAACAGTGTGGTGATTGTTGGGGGTAGAGAGGTATAAGGTGGGTAAATGGTTATGGGAAAAATATAATAAAATTTTTTTAAAAATAAGTGACATATGTGCTTTCAGTAACTCATTAGCTAATCAATTGTATAATCAAATATTATATTCAGAATCACATTAAAATATCTATAGAGAATACTAGTCCAATGTAACACCTATGTTATTTTTCACTCTACTACCTATATTATTTTCCTAGGGGGAGAAAAGAGTCAAGAGACAGGACTATAAAGGGCATGTAACTCCCAATGCAGAAATGCATCCTATAAAATGCAGCAAAGGAAAACAGCTGAGTACTTTAGACAAGGTCATTTGGAGATATGTATTACTGCTTGAGGTATCAGCCCCATTATCAGATGAACCTAATTTCTAGAAACATGTTTTTTATAATGAATATTCAAATTTATGTCCTATGACCTTCACATTTTGGTCCTAGTTCTGTTTTCTAAAACATCAAAGAAAACTTACACTCTCTATATCACTGGAATAACAGGAAATCATCATGGAGTTCTACTTAGTGGAAGAAAGCAGATAAGCAGCCATGGAATCACAAAAGGGCTAGATAAACTCTAGCTGGGTCTCCTGAAAAAGAAGCAGATCTAAAATGTTTCATTTATCATAAGGGATGATCCTGAAGGTGTTACACATGTATCTGTTTAGCAATCACCACACAGAGGTAAGGAATGTGAGTGTGACATGTTTGTAAGCATGGCAATGATTTTAATGGTTAAGTGATTTCTGAAAAATATTTGTAAGGTAGCATCAATGATTCAAGTACCACTGCAGACACAGTGCCCCCAGCCCCTGCAAAGATGGGTTTAATTAAGTCCTCAATAACAAAACACTGCTTAATCTGAATTATACAGTTAACTTTTTAAGTTACATGCCCAAGGAAACACACCTGTTACTTTGCGGCTTATTTCTTCTCAGAATCAGATTCCCAAATAGCAAGCAATACATTAAAAAATCATTGGGTCACCAATAAGCTAATTGCTTGCCCAGCACACAATCACACAATCCTAAGCACAGATCAGTAGAGCAAACAAAAGGGGATTATTGTACATAAAATTGAGAAGACAAACATCTTGGCTTGACAATATATATATGCCAAAGACTTAACAAGATAAATTTGGAATCCTCCTACAACCAAACTTAACCAGTGCTGAAAACATGTCTCTGGGGAAAGAGAGTGGTAACTGGGGCTGCTATCATCCTGGGAACAGGAAATTTGTACTTTGGTAGCTTGGTAACTATAGAAACTCAGCTGACAAGTTACCAAGGCAGACTGGGTGAAGACTGCCATATTGATACAAGAAAATGAAATAAGTTAGTAGCTCTAGGTCAAATGACTAAGGTTAACTCACCCAAGGATGAACTGTGGTCTTAAAGCCTTTTTCATGTATTAATTTTTAAATTTATTTTTTTTGCAGTTTAAAGATTTCTAAACCAATAATCGTCTTTAATGTAATCAAGTATTTCCAGCTGATTCCTACCTTGTCACATTAAAAAAAATACGGCCTCTACTTTATTATTATTTTTGAAACCAATAAACTCTTTAGAAACATTTAAACTAGTTCAAACATGCTGTCTTCATACTTAAGAAGTTTCAAACATAAAACTTTATTTTAATGAATTAATGAAAATGTTCATTCTATTTCATTTCATTTAAGACATAGATTCTAAAATAATCAAGCATGTTAAGTATTGAATAAATCTGTCATTAAATAAACTTCACTATAAATAGTGATCAATTATCAGCTTTCTAGCTCCTCCTAAAAATATCTTCTGCTATTTTCTAGTTAATCGACCACTTCACTAAAGACAATAAAAATGAAATATTAAATAAATGGTAAATACACAGCAAATCACAAGATTAGAGCCTGGGCAACCCTCCACCTCTTCAAGTTCTCCAATTAGGTTCATGGTCTCCAATTACACTTTGGAAATTATCACAGTAACAAGTACATTAACAATAGTTCCCATTGGTACATTTTATTCTAAATTAGCTATTCTTCTAATTAGCTTAGGAAGATTGTTTTAGAGGAAGTTAAGATATAGGAGCCATTAATAATGGGAAGTACTCTGACTTGGAATAATCGGAAATGGAGAAAGAGACTTAAGAAATTGAAGAAAAAGCATGGGAATAAGTCAGATGGTTAGGGAAGTCCTCAGAGAAACAGCAGTCTCAAAACTGGGGTGGTGCACTGATATGCATAATGACACCAGTACAGATATGTGAAATCAGGGCCATCCTGGAAATTCTAGAATACAAGATTGCTGCACTAATACATAAGGAGGGTTTTGATACAATCAACAGACTAAGATAGTCTCCCCATAGTATTCTTACGTTAACAGGGGGTAGTAATGGATATTACTAAATTTATCTCTGTTAAATTCTATTATAAATCTTTATTTTTAAAAAATATTTTATTTATTTATTTTCAGAGAGAGAGGAAGGGAGGGACAAATAGAGGGAAAGAAACATCAATGTATCGTTGCCTCTCATGTGGCCTCCACTGGGACCTGGTCTGAAACCCAGGCTTGTGCCCTGAGTAGGAATCGAACCAGCGACTCTTTGGTTCCAGCCCATGATCAATCAACTCAGCTACACCAGCGAGGGCTTAACCTATCATTTTCTGATGGGCAGTGAGGCACTGTGGCAGGCATGGAGGCCTCACTGGCGTTGCACACATCGCGGCAGGAAGGCGGCTGCCTAAAGCCACTCTCCACTGAGCTCAGCATAATTTAATCAAGGACTCCACACAGAATTGACTTTGAAAAAATCTAAAAATAAATCACTTCAATTCACTAAATGAATGAATGAAAGCTCTAAATTTAGACATATGGGTAATATTTACCTTAAATAATATATCACATTATTCTCTCAAAAGTCCTTATGTGGCCTTTATTATTATTTTTTTATTTTTATCATGTCAAAAGAACTTCAGAAAAACAATTTGCCAGAACTAATATCAAGACTAAGTAGCCAAATTTAAAGTTAAATTAAATTAGTAATGTGTATGTCAAATAACTTACAAATAATGAATAAGCCTATTTTCTGAAAACAATTTAGTTTCTTTGTTCCGAACATTTACAAATAACTCAGCTCCCTGTACACATTCGTCTTTACTTAAAAAGGTATCACTTCCAATATAGAAAATGAGCGCTTTTAATAAAGAAAGCTGTTAGATCCTCTAAAATTTGGGAGAAAATTCCATTGTACTTAAGGGCTCACTGTATTTAACTTCAATAGTTCTTTTACTTGTACTTACCCATAGGTCAATCAAAGAGTCACCCCTAATCAAGACTTACACTTCCCTGATGGCAGTAAGAACTTAACACAGGTCTCAAATAAACCACTCAAGATTTAATATTCTGGTTATATCTCAAGTATGAATAGTCTTAATTTAATTCTTTAAAAATCAAGGCAAAAAACACAATTTAAATAAATTAATGGCTAGAACTATACCTTCCTGCATGAATTCCCAAGTTGTGTTGAGACATGAAAAGTTTTCTTTCCCAGTGTTTATCATTACATTGAGCTAATGCTTCATTCAGCCTTTAACATGGTTTATGACGTGTTTTAAAAATATTCTGGCAATAATGTTGAAGAGTTGAGGTTCATTTCCAGTTATTATTAGTTGATAGTGATTAAGTCTTCGGAAATGATAACATATAGGTTGGCAGTTTGTTATATCATCTTGTTCAAAATAGTGACAGACTAGCTATAAAATTTCCAAGCTGTTTGGGAGAAAATTCCATTGTACTTAGCTATTTTATTTAAATGTTAACACATGCAGAAAGATGAGGTGACATTGTCTGATGCTTTTTCTGTTCCCTACAAATTCTTGAAATTACCCTCAGCAAACCTGAGAGACTTTGATTTTATAAACAATTTCACTATAACTGAATCTCAACAGCAATTACTGAGCAGTCTCTGGGCAGAGCAGTTTATTAAATATCAAGAAAGGTTTCAAAAGGCAGTAGTAGTCACAGCTTACATTTCTAAAGAGCTTATAATCAAGAAAATAGAAAAATAGGAGAACCACAAATACACATATGTAAGTACAAAGAGTATGTAATTTTTATAATGAATCAGTTCTTATAACCACTGTGAAGATTCAAAGCAAAGAAAGATGAGATGTTTATAGCATAGATAGAATCAAATGGAATTATTCTATAAAAAGTCTTATAAAAAAGGTGTGAATTATAAATTCTCTCTAGACATCTCAGAACATCTTAAAAGGCCAACATTTAATTTCATTTTAATCATCTACTTTTTTTTTGTATTGAGCATCGGTGACTAGAATAAAGCTAGCTTTTACAGATCACTTAATCAGGTTAAAATAATTTAATCACTATTAGAAATAGCTCTAAAGCAACTTGCATTAACTTAGCTTTTTCATCTTTCCTATCACGGTTCCACTTGGGCAGTCCTGTCACAAGTCAGAACCGATACAGTGGGAATCCAGGACAGAGGATTTCAAGTCCTTTCTGAAAAACCACATGCCCTGATGCCCTAATTAATGCCCTGATGCAGCTGACACCATTAAAAACATTGAAATGCAATAAAGTTCAGAAACTTTATTGTCTAGAAATTATCACTACAGCTTCCCAAGACCAGTGAAAGTTATTTTAAACCAGTAAGTCTAAAATAAACTTTCTCAGAGTATTTCTACAATTTATAGCAAGTCAAAATCAGTTAATTTTAATCTTATTTAAACAAGATTGTTATATCCCATTTGATTCCACAGAAAATGAGAGTTAACATGACTCTAAAATATTTTTCTTTTACGTACCATTTATTATTTCCTATTTTAAAATATTTTATTAAGCATATTCCCTATGCTAATTACTGTGGCTGACACAGAAATGAGTGAAACATATAAAGAGATAATGGCTACTCTGGTGCTATGGGTCACAAAACACTATTAGAGTGGACAACACTTCCTAATTTCCACATTTCTCAGGTGAAATGAGAATTATTTATACTATTTATGTTTCCTCAAGATACTAGAAACTGAAGGAACTCTAGTAACTAAGTTAAACTACTGTCTTTCAATTCACTTAATTTGCTTATTGGTGATAAAGTTTACACAGGAAAAATAAAATGATGTACCATAAAACCATATTAACTGTATTAATGGCAACAAATAAAAGTATTAACTCTCTCATTCCAGAGAGAATGCATGGCATTATACTATCATCATATAAATTATACTTCAACAAATTAAGAACTTCCATTCTTCAAAAACCATGTTTTAAGAATGACAAGCAAGAAAAAGGGAAAATATTTCCAAATCACATATTTGACAAAGGACTTGTATCTAAAATGTCTTATTCTGCTAGAATTATTATAAAAAATTACCATGGACTGGGTGGCTTGAAGAACAAATTCACTTCTCATAGTTCTGGAGGCTGGAAGTCCAAGTCTCCTATTGGCCTAAGGTTTTGGTTCTTGGTGAGAGCCCCTTCCTGATTTGTAGAGATCTGTCTTCTTGTTGTAGCTTGGCATGGCAGAGAGCAGGAGAAAGAAGCTCCCCATTTTCATCTTAAGAGGGCACTAATCCCATCATGTGGGCTCCACCCTCACAACCTAATTGCCTCCCAAAGGCTCCATCTCCAAATACCATCACACTAGGGATTCAAAATATGAATTTGGGCAAGGGGGGGACACAAATGTATAATTCATACCACCAAATATATAAAGAACTCTCAAAACTCAACAATAAAATAACAATGAATATAAGCAAATATTTGGACAGAAACTTCATCAAAGAAGAGAAATGAATGGCAAATCAGTAAATGAAAAATAAATGTTCTACATATTAGTAACTAGGAAAAAATTAAAATAAAAATTAAAATCATAATGAAACAGACACACACATATTAGAGTGTCTAAAGTTAGAAAGTCTGATCATAGACTAGAGTAGGGAGCAACTCATGCAGTGCTGGTGGAAACATAAATGAAAAAAACCACTTAGGATGACATCTTGGCACTTTCTTAAATTTATACTTTTTAAGTTACATTTACCATATGAGCCAGCCATTTCATATCTAGGTGTTTACTCAAGAGAAATGAAAGCATATGTTTACACAAAGACATGTATAAATAAGTGTTCATACCACCATTGTTTGTAATAGCCCCAAACTGGAAACTATGCAAATGTCCACCAACTAATAAATGTATTTTAAAAATGTAGTATATCTACAAGGTATACCTACTTAGGAGGAATAACTATTGACCAACACAACATGAAGAAACCTCAAGATCACTATGTGGCAAGACCAAAAATGAGAATATACTGTATAATTCTACTACATAAAATACAAGAACATGTAAACTGATATATGTAGACAGAAAACAGATCAGTGTTTGGTTCTGGGGATGTAGGAGGGGAGCAAAGAGGATTATAAAGGGGTTCCAGGAAACTTAACAAAAATGATGAATATGTGTATTATCTTAATTATGCTGATGTTCCTGGGTCTGTCTGTATGGATGCATGTGCATATGTATGTTTGTGTTTATTGATAATGTATAAAATGTACCAAACTCACACTTTAAAGTACAGTTTGTGGTATGCTAATTACACTCCAATAAAATTCTTTTTAAAAAAGAAAAAAAAGATGTCATCATAGGCATTTGTCTATTTGTCACTAAAAAAAGTGTAAGGTCCACAAAGACAATAACTTTCTAATCTGCTTTATTAACTATATATTCCTAATATTAATATTAATTAGTTAATAGTAATGTAAACTAATATTACATATTAAGTACTCAAGAAATGTTAGATAAATGAATATAGTGAGAAAAAAACAGAACTATGAATCAAAAAATATAGACTGTACATTTTAACTTCATTTCATAAGTACTAAGTACTTCATTTTATAAGTACTAAGCTTATAATAAAAGTATCGATAATATCCAAAAGAAATACATACTGAATTTACATGGGTCAAAATAGTATTAATTTTATTCTCCTACTAAAATAATTTCACTGCTTGGTCTCTTTAATATTTTTATTGAGAATTACACAACTTTTTAAAATTTAACAATGATAACAGCAAATATATAGAGTTCACTATGTGTCAAGCACTGTTCTAAGGATGTAAGATATGGTAACTTATTAAACTCTGTACAATCTTCTGAAATAGTTTTATTTTCTTCTTGTTTATAAGATTAGTCAGGGCCTGGATTTAGTAATAATATCAAACCTTTATACTTCAAATGTTGCATCTATATTTCATTTAAATATATTTTCAATATTATTAGTTTATAAATCACTATTTCATCCAAGCTTTCTTATTCAAAAAAGTTTTTCCCTTCTCAAACTAGAACAAGGCCTTACAATTCTTTGACTACTATTTTTTGGATCATAAGACGCACCTAGGTTTTAGGGAAAATTGGAAAAAAATTTTGAAGCAAAAAATGTGGTAAAATATTTAATAACAAATAATATTTCACCAATGTAAATGTAAACAGAACTCAAGAGCAGCATTAACAACCATTATTCCCCCCAAATTTGGGAAAGGAGGGGGAAAAAAGTACATCTTATATTGCAAAAAATACGGTACATGTCTTATTAATTGCAACTGCCTATTAACTGCCTTTCATGCAAGATGAAAACTTTTTCGGTTCTCAATGCTAGAAATATTCAATCCACTCAGTCATAGTTTCCTCTAATTTGGAAGAAAAATGTGAACTCTTCTATCATATTTGTCCTTCCCTCCCTTCTCCCTGCCCTAAAGTCTATAACTACTGGTAGTTATAGGCTTATAACTATAACTGCACTATAGTTATCACTATAACTTCTGGAAACATGTTAAAATATTCAGATCCTGGGAGAAAACCAGACCATTGATGTTAATACAAGAAGCGTAACTAATATGTGTGTTTGTGTGTATAAATACATATTTATATATCAATTTATATATTTTATATATATATAAATTGAAAGATGGCAGTGCTGTGTTAGAAAGATGAGTTTTGAGAAGGAATAATGGGAATCTATAAAACTATAAGGAGTGACAGGTTCTAGAAAGCCTTAAGTAAAATATGGCATAATTAGTAACTGAAATTAAGATACTTGGAGAGCATATCTCTAACTCTAGAACTTGATAACAAGTAGGAAAATAATATATTTCTAAACCACATAGTTTGATATTTGAGATCTAGTCACAATAGTTTTCCATTTTTTATCTTCTTATTTTATATATCAATGGGAATGTATGATTCATCTTATTAAGCCTTCCATACCACAAATTTCGATACCAAGGAGCAATGTACATACCATTCATGTTGAAATTAAAACAAAAAGTTTCATATTTACTTATAATATGTTTACATGCTCATAATTTTGGCCAATAAATAAGCACACAAAAGAATGACAGTTTGCAGGAGAAAAATGGCCTTTTACACACTTGAGAAGATGCTGAAACTCACTAGTAATGAGGGTGCAAAGTTACAATAATATATGTACACACTATTTTTTTTTTACCTGTCAGATTACCAATAACCAATCAGAACACATATGCTGTTGGTGAGGATTTGGAAAAACAGACACTTCCAAGCATTACTCATAGAAGTGAAAGTGGTACGGTATTTATAGAGGACAACTTGACAATATTTATCAAAAGTACAAACACATTTACTATTTGATGTAGTATGATGAAGATTAAAAATTTACCCTGCATGAGTGCCAGGAGACAGCTTTCTCCTCAGCAATCTCCAGAGGCCAGGCAGCAGCACTGCACGCACCCTCTCTACACCCTCCCTTACACAGGGCCACAAAGCAGTGAAGCAGGTTGTCCTGCCTGGTGATTACCTAAGACTTCACCCCACACAATTTACAGGTGCCTTTTCTACAACAGGCCACACTACTAAGACAGGGAGTCAAAGTAGCTCTACCTAATAAACAGAAACAAAGGAAGGCTGCCAAATTGAGGAGACAAAGAAATATGGCCCAAATGAAAGAACAGAACAAAACTGCAGGAAAAGAACTAAATGAAATGAAGATAACCAACCTATCAGATGCAGAGTTCAAAACACTGGTATCAGTATGCTCAAAGAACTCATGGGGTACTGCAAAAATATAAGAAAAGATCCAGGCAGAAATGAGGGTTGCATTAAGAGAAATAAGGAAAAATCTATAGGGAACCAACAAGGAAGAATAAAGCATTCAATCAAAAGAGCAAGAAGAAAAAGGAATTAAAAAAACAAACAAACCAAGAATAGAATGAGGAGCCTCTGGGACATCTCTAAAAGTGTCAACATCTGAATCATAGGGGTGTCAGAATAAGAGGAAGAGGAAGAAACTGAAAACTTAATTGAAAAAATAATGAAAGAAAACTTCCCTAATTTGGCAAAGGAATAGACATACAAGCCCAGGACCCACAGAGTCCCAAAGAAGTTGGACCCAAAGAGGACCACACCAAGGGACATTATAATTAAAATGCCAAAGGTTAAACATAAAGAGAGAATCTTAAAAGCAGCAAGAGAAAAGGAGACAGTTATCTACGAGGGAGTTCCCATAAGACTGTCAGTTGATTTCTCAAAAGAAACCTTGTAGGCAAGAAGGGCTGGCAAGAAGTACTGGAAGTCATGAAAGGCAAGGACCTATATCCAAAATTACTCTATCTAGCAAAGCTTTCATTTAAAATTGAAGGGCAGATAGAGTAATTCCCAGACAAGATAAAACTAAAGGAGCTCATCAGCACCAAGCCATTATTACATGAAATGTTAAAGAGAACTATGGAAGACAAGAAGATCAAAACGATGAACATTAAAATAGCAACAAATTCACAATTATTAACAACTGAATCTATAAAACAAACTAAGCAAACAAGCAGAACAGGAAAAGAATCATAGATAATGTAGATCATACGGAGGGTTTTCCACTGGGAGGCACAAGGGGGAGAATCAGAAAAAAAGTGCAGGGAATAAAAACTACAAATTGGCAAGTACAAAATAGACAGGGGGATGTTAAGTAGAGTATAGGAAGTGGAGTAGCCAAAGAACTTCCATGCATGACCCATGGACATAAACTAAGGGAAGGGACTGCTGGAGGGAATGGGGGTACCAGGAGGAGGGGACAAAGCGGGGAAAATTGGGACAACTGTAATAGCATATTCAATAAAATATATTTTTAAAAATTTCCCTGCAGATTATACTTGCAGAGATACAAAATACCACATGTATGGAGCTATTCACTGTAACATTATTGGTTTATTAAAATATTTTGACATTACAAAGTCTGTCACATATACACATTAGTATCCTATTCAGACATAAGAGAATGCTCTGCATCTCAATAAAGATCTCCAGTATATCTTAGGAGGAAATGTCAACATATGTACAGTGTAAATATGTTACCTCTGCATAAGATAAAACATATGTATGTGTTTTCTCGTCTACCCTAGACCCTATTAAAACAAACAGAAATTTTATAAAAGTTGTTTTCTGTCAGAAGTGGTGGGGGTAGGCTAAATAGGAATGAAAATGGGAGTCATATGTTAGAAAATATTTTTATATTGTTTTGTATATATTATCTCCTCAAAATAAACTACAAAGAAACACTCTCTATAACACTCTGCCATGAACATTTACAAAAATGTACTAAAGAATGTGATATATGATAGTGAATTATTGGGGGAAATATCATTTTTCCTGACAGTAAACTCAGTGCAAGTACTGCCGTAACAAGTAAAACTGATTAAACATTCAATTCTGTAATTCAGGTTCTCAACAGCTCTGTATTTTCCTTTGCTAAAAGGCCACTAACAGAGGGCAGAAAAAGCACTGCAGACAAATCAGAGATGACAGAAAAACATAACATAAAACATAATGTTCGCTAGAGTCTGATACAAAGACAATCATTGTCAGCATTTTAGAATATTTCTATGGAGTCTCTTGTCCCCTCTGTTCTTTTTCACATACAGTATATTAATATTTGATACATGATATTAGATATGCTGACATTAAACATACTGAAACATAGTATCTGAGACATGAATATTCTAGAATAAACATTGTAGAAATTTCCATAGATCATAGATAAAGAGAATGTAAGAGAAGCTTGATTCTTCCTTGGACTTAGTCATTCAAAAATTTTTATTAGATACCTACAATGTGCCAAGCGCTGTGCTGTGCCTTGGTAATATAGTCCTAAGAAAGTGAACATAATCCTGGCCTTCATACTGCTTATGGTCTGCAGCAGGGGTTCTCAATTTTGGGGCCTCAAGGTCACTTTATACTTTCAAATTTTGATGACCCTAAGCACTTTTATTTATATGGGTAATAGCTATCTATATTTATCATATTAATCATTAAAACTGAGAAAATTTAAAGTACTTAATTTATTTAGTGAGTAATAGACCCATGTGTTAATATAAATAACATCTTTGAAATGAAAAAATAACATTTTCTGAAGCAAAGGTTAGTGATAGAAATGGCCTTTTATTATTTTTGTACATTTTGCAAATCTTTTTAATATCTGAGTCAAAAGAAGAAAGCTTGATTTTCATATCTGTTACAGCATTCAACATGTTGCAAAATGTGGTTTGGTTGAAATCTATGAAGATAAAAGTGGCCTCACACAGTTGCATGGCTGGAAAACAGAAGAGTATTTTAACAGTATTTTCAGATATCTGAGAAAATTCTCCTTAATACTATACCAAATTTCAACAAACAATAGTTTCTTGAGGTTAGCTGCTAGCTGAAAACATATCCAAAAACATTTCATACTCTGTTATATGAAAATGTTTGTACCCTTTTTTAAAGAAAAAAAAGGGCAAGGGAGGGAGAAGGAGAGGGAGAGAAACATCAGTGTGCGAGAGAAACACCAACTGGTTGCCTCTTGCATGCATCCTGACCTGGGCCTGAACACTCAACCCAAGCATGTGCCCCAAATGGGAATCGAACTGGCAACCCTTTGATTTGTGAGATGATGCCCAACCAACTGAGCCACACCAGCCGAGGCTACCTTGTACTTGAGTGGATATTTTATCCATGCATGATTTTGTAACAGCATGCACTGGTCATTTGGAAATTATTGGTTCTAAGTAATACAGATCTTTAAAACATTGGTACTTTTCAGTATTCAATATTAAAAAATCAGATTCATTAATTTCTCCATGATTGTCAATCTCATGCTGGCAGATACAAGTTTTATAACAACTGTAATTTTTACTTAGAAACCAAATTTTTCTACTGGTAAAAAACAGTTAGTTGTTTGTCTTGAGTAATAGATTTACTTCATTGATGTTTGAGAAAAATGTCTGCAAAATACTCAAGAGTGGATGACCACAGATTTTTAGTCATTCCTTTTAGTAAAAATGATGTTTCACAAAAAAAGGCAGCTTGTTCACTGAATTCAGTCATTCAAGTACTTTACACATATATCCCATTTCATCACATAGAATGTTAACACACACCTTGCATATAATAAATGTTTTAAACCATGAAAATTGACCTGTGTATTCCAACACCTGAAATACTGTCCATAAAACATTTTCAAAGTTGTTGAAAATTAAAAATTTACTAAAATTCATCTGACAAATTTCTTCTGCAAATCTGGATATTATGGAGAAGAAAATCTTATGACAGTTCAAGAGATTACAAAGCTTTTAATAATGTGATAAGTCAGCATTATAAAAATAATTCAAAGCCATATTCCCTAAATATTGCTGCTTGATTGAAATCAGGAGAAGTCAAGGAACAGTATCTATTTCAAGGAATCTACTAGTCCTGACTTTCCAAGAATACATGCTATTTTAGGCTAAAACAGATTTACATTTACATCCAGATTTTTCCATATCGGAAATCAAACTGTATTCATTAGATATTTTTTTCCTGAAAATGTTTCCTGGATCACTTTAGTTGGTTTAGGAAATATTATTTTCATATCCAAGTATAAAACTCCTCTAATGCAAGGTTAAAACATAGCATTATTCATAGAATGCATAGTGTTGTCTAAATTTTAATACAAATAAATTTATATTGGTGTCCAGTATTTCATGCTGGATTTGAATCTTGATTAAGATAAAGCCTCCTGCCACTATCAGCACTGAGAACTCTGCTTGCTACAGGCCCTAGTCACCACAAAATAAATAAGTAAATAAATAAATTGCAACAAATAAGAAATAAAAAGGATAACTTGTTATTTGTAGCAAATAGATTACATATCTAGGGAATTTAAGAAAACAAACTAAAAACTATTAAAATGAGTAAGAAATTTGAGAAAAAAGCCTAGATAAAAGATTTATATTAAAAAACCAAAGCATTTCTATATGCTAATAATAACCAATTAGAAAAAGCCATGGCAATAGGGTCAGGAGAAGACCATTCAAAATTAAAATACATAAAATGCCTATAATAAACATAATAAGAAATGTGGAAAACACATACCAAGGAAAGACTTCATACAACATCCAGAAACTATATGGGAAAAGACGACAAGTACATAAAAGCCTAAACCTTCTGTATGACACTGCAATGTTGAAAAATGAGATAAATATAAGACAAAAGATTAGTGTCCACATCAAAGAGTTACTAAAAAATTAAAAGATCAAAAAGTTAACTGAAATTTAAAAACAATGAAGAAATAGATAATCAACTATTAAACTTCATCAAATAATCTATACACAGCTTTAAAATGAACTTTTTCAGTTTTATCAAACTGGCAAAAAAAAGTTCTACTAAACAGTATTAAAGAGAGAAACAGGCCTTAATATACATGCTCCCTCTAATATATGGGGTATACTGTTGGAGGGAAATGAGTTTTAATCTATATAGTGCCCCCTTATCTGTGGGGAATTTATTCCAAGACCTCCAAGTGGATGCCTGAAACCACAGATAGTACCAGACCCTTTATATGAGATCTGTCTGGAAAGTATCCAGCCACATATTATGAAAAATAGAGATTTTTACTGAAGAAGATACAAGAAACATTGTACATAGGCCAATGATGCCTCAGTCCCCTTCAAAGTAGGCACCCTGGGACCACAACATTTCTCCCAGTGTCTCTTCCATTGTTTAAAAAACTGTAAAATCCTTTGTTAAAATTGCCATCAGCTGTTCCATCGTATTTTCCTGAATCTCATCAACAGTCTGAAATCACTTTCCTTTGGGAAAGACAGGCATGTGCCCCAAATGAAAATCGAACTGGTGACCTTTCCCTTTGGGAAAAGACAGAAGTTGCAGGGCACCAAATCTGGGCCGTAGAGGGCTGAGTCACCTGGTGATTTGATCTTTTGCCAAAAAACTCTGATACATGAGATGTGATGCATGAGAAGGCACATTATCATGATGAAACTGCTGATTACCAGTTGCCCATAGCTGTGACTTTTTGTTACATCTCTTGACCAATAAAGAACAGTGAGGTAGTACTCCTTATTAGTTATCTGGCTTGGAGGAGCATACTCGTGATAGACAACACATTCCCAATCAAAAAACACAGTTAACATAGTCATGATCTTGCTGTGACTTTGCCATGCCTTCTTCGGACATGAGAACCAGCCAACTGCCATTGGAATGACTGGGCCCATTGTGATGACTGGGCTTTCACTTCCAGATTCTAGCCATAGACCCACCATTCATCTCTGTTTATGACCTTCTTGAGGAAATCTGGTTCATTGATAGAGGTTTGAATCAAGTCATTAATGACTACTGCAACATGATATTCCTTCTGCTCTGGTAGCAGAAGCTATGGAACAAAGTTTGCCACAATACATTTCATGCCAAGATCTTGTGTTAAATTCTCAGACACAGTAGTTTTTGGAATCCCCAGATCAACTTCTAGCTCTCATACTGTCAGGTGCTGATCTTTGTTGACTGCAGCCTGTACATGTTTAACATTCTCAGGTGTTCTGATTGTTGCAGGCTTTCCAGAATGTGGATCACTTTCTCAACCCTCTTTGAAGTGTTTGTGCCACATTTTCATTTGCCCTGCACTCGCATCTTTCCAGAAGGCTTTCTGAATCCTCCAAATAGTTTCTGTGGAGGTATATTCAAGCTTAATACAAAATCTGATGTAGATTTGTTGCTCTACTTGCTCAGTCATCTTAAATGTGATGGCCACACAGTACATATGCTCACTCAACAGCATTTACCACCCCCACTGACGAGTACAGTGAAGTTGTCATTGTTCACCCATGTGCATTCCAGTCCACTCTCCTTGGCTGCTATGTTACACTGATGTTGTGCAAACCATTCTTGTTATAGTAACAATGGCTGGACTTTTTCCAGACAGGCCTCATATGCTATGTTTTTTACTATATGTGCCTACCCATGAAAAAGTTCCCTTTTTAAATCAGGCACAGTAAGAGATTAACAACAATAACTAATAACATTATAATAATATATTATAATAAAAGTTATGTAAATAGCTTTGGGGCCAATATTAAGTAAAATAAGGGTTACTTGAACACAAGCACTGTGATACCACAAGAGTTGATCTGATAACTGAGATGGCTACTAAGTGACTAGTGGGTGAGTAGCTTATACAGCATGGATACACTAGGCAAAGGAATAATTCATGAAGCAGGGTGGTGTGAGATTTCATTGCACTACTCAGAATGACACAACACAAAACTTATGAATTGTTTACTTCTGGAATTTTTCATTAAACATTTTTGGAGTATGCATATCATGGGTAACAGAAACTGTGGAAAGTGAAATCACAGATAAGGAGGGACTACTGTACTATTTGTGGGAATATAAACTGATACAGCTAGTCTGGCCATCAATATGGTACCTATTTAAATGTAAAAATTTTCACAGCCATTCTATTCCTTTGCATATATTTTATGGACATATGTGTACTATAAAGCATATAAGAGCACCCTTACTTCAACAATTATGTTATGGAAAGAACTGGAAACAAGCTAGGGAAATAGGTTATTTGTGGTATGTCAACATGATGGAATACTATTTTAGCCATTAAAATGAATACAGAGAGAACAATATTTCTCAGGCATGAATGTGCATTAAAATTCACCTGGTGAGCTAGGTAAAATACACACTGCCTCTAACACAGAGATTCTGAAATTATGCTCAAGTGTCTTCATTTTTAATAACCCAAAGGATTTTGTTAAAGGTGGCAACTCTGAAAAACAATGGTCTATAAAAGAGGAGAAAAACAATTTCTAGAATAATATGTATTATATGACTACATTTATGTTTTTTATTAATTTATTTATTGATTTTAAAAAGAAAAAGAGGAAGACGGGGAGCAAGCGGCGGGGAGAGAGAGAGAGAGAACAACATTGATTTGTTTATGTTATTTATTCATTTACTGGTTGATTCTTGTATGTGTCCCAACTGGGTATCAGACCAACCACCTAGGTATGTGCCCTGACTGAGGATGAAATCTGTGACCCTGGCAAATCAGACAACACTCTAGCCAACTAAGCTACCTGGTCAGCGTCATGTTTATGTTTTTAAAAAAACATTTGTAGATTTAAATATGGATCATGTACACATGAAAGTAAATTTGTGGAAAAAAGTCTGAGATCACAATGATGGTCTTTGAGGAAGGAAATTATCTATTTGGGGATGGGTAAATAGGAGGACTGCCACAGTTTACTCTATAAATTTATATAGTATTTGGGGGGGATCAAGAATATACTTATGTATTAAATATATGATGTTATGAAAATAAAACATAAAAATGTAGGATTATCGTCTAAAATCCTGACAAGCTGATGGCATTTCTTAATTACTTTTTGACCCCATGTGAGACATTCCTTTTTATTCCCCTCATACTTATGCATGCCTCCATGCATTCTCTCAGCAGTACAGTAATAGTTCACAAACAGAATACTGCTTCTTCACAATATCAGGCCTCATTCTCCAGACTAACTTATATTTAAGGGAAAATTCTCAGGGATGAGGTTTGGCCCTGCTACTGCAAAAGCAATGATTTAGCAGGGCAGAAAAATGTGGGTATGAGAAACTGCTTCCTGCTGTGGTTTCTCAGTGGTAGAACACTGATGGGCACAACAAGAGAGTCATGATGACATTTGGGAGCATGGCCTGGCTCACTAGGTCACTAGGCCTGTCTGTGTGGGGTGAGGGCTAAAGACTTAAGCAGGGATTAGTTTAAAATTGACATGTTATCTAGTGAACTAGAACATTAGAACACATGAGTATTACTACATGCTATCATGGCATGAAACTAATTAGATAGTAGCTATGCACTTATACATAGATTTCTCAGTAACCAGGGAACAGTTCTATAAAATTTACATTTTGATATCACAACATTAATGAAAATACAGTCACATAATTATGGTAACATATGATATAACACATGAGCCATAAACTGTCTTACTGATGGATAATGAGTTTAGCCTAAATTATTCTTGAAAGCTTTATAGAATTAAGTTACTTCATCTCAAACCAAGTTCTGCCTCTCCTAAGGGAAATGAGAGCAACTAGCCTACCCTTAGCAATGTTCTATGGAATCAGTTTTACAGCTAGGAGAGGAAAACAATTATGTTTTCCACCTGCTTAATTTTATAGATACAGGTGCTCTCCTATCAATTTTCTTCCTGAAATTTCCATCACTTGTCTACAGAACTCTTCATTTTCACCAGATTTATGCTTTTGATTATCCAAATTACTATAAGTAAAATTACTCTAATCAACAACTGATTTTATTCTATGCTTCAAAAACTTCTACCTCCAAAATCAATCCACCCAGGAAGCCTTCCCTGACTTTAGGAATATTAGAAATTGCAGTTTGTACCATAGCCAGCTTAAATTTTTCAAGAAAAAACCTTCCTTCCGTCTTTATTTAGCTGCACCTTCATACACAGCAATCATATTTTCTTAACCAAAACCCAAGATAAATGATTTAAGCCAAATGATTTTTTTCCAACTCAGAAGCTTTTATAAATATTTAACTCGAAATACTAAATAACAAGCTATATAATCAACTGATTATACAGACAATAAAAAAATTAGAATTATCCTAGAAAATGACTAACAGTGTTCTAAAAAACATGCCCAAACTGAATCTAGAAATCCTGATTAACTGCTCCCTTTGTGGAAAGAGGAAGACAGTTATCCTTCTGCAGCAGTTACCAGCTCTAGTTAAAAATTTTGTTGACATTTCACACTACTTGTTAACATCCTTTATTTACCAAAAGAAATGTGAGGCCACACTCTTTATGTGAAAACAAGAGGTCACAAAAGATGGCATGTCTTCACCTCTAAGACATTCAACTTGTGTAAGATGACAAAGCTGGTACCCATTGTCAGTGGGTGCACCTGCCAGGAATGTTCCCCCCTGCCCCCTGCTGGGGTAGTAGACTGACTATATGGTCAACAAAGAAAAACTGAAAATACATCAAAAGATATATTCCCTTGGAGTTTTCCAACAAATTAAGTAAGTTAATTGGTGGGCAAATGATTTGCCTTATTCAAGTTTAAGATACAGGGTATATTTTAAGAATCAACTATTATAGAACATTCCCACAGTTAATAAAACCCCAATATATGGTTAGAGCCCCAACAGGTTGCATGGGTGATAGAGGAAAAACAAAACAGAAAAAGTTAAAGCTAAGAATAAAAGTATTCAGATATTCTGATGGTCTCTGAATATGCTCCTGAAGTGGAGCATATTAATCTAAGGATAGAACACAAAACAGAAGCATTGAATTAATACTTTCACATGAATGACTATAAACTGATTGTAAAAGAAATTTTTAAAAGTTATTACAAATGTAGTTGGCAGCCCAATATTCCTACCCAGACTTTTAAATTGGAATCTAAACCTTCTGTTGCTAAATAAAGAAAAACTGAAGTTTAGACCTTGAATATACTGAAAAAATTACTCCAAGGAGAAAAAGTTCTTCATGACACCCTACCCACCCAAAGACATTCAATTTTTTCTACTTTTTATTTTATATAAAAATGTGTGTTTTATAATGAATCTCTATGTCAATAAAACTGTATTAACAATGTCTTCGGCCATGGCTTTAGTAAAATTTGTACTCCTAATACAGTGCTAGTTTGTCTTAGCTACAGTGACCATTACTTTTTTTTTCTTACCAATTTGTAGATGACATTTGATTACCTAAATGTTTCAGAGAACCGATTATATATTACTATATGCAATATATAATGTATCATGACAAGATAATATTTTGAAACAAATAATATACATTGCTTAGTACTTTTTATTTTATTTCAAGTGTACTCATGAATACTTACCTGATATAGAAGGTCTTTTTGAGGCAAATGGGGGTATCGTTCTTCATACACAGGAGGTGGTTTATGTGTGGGTGGAAGGTCAATCCTGCATTAAAAAGGTTAAAAAGATGTGACTGCCACATTTAGCAAAAATTAAAAAAGGAGAAAAAAATCAGAGATACATCAATTTTTGAGGATATTTTCCTCATACTAACATTTATATACTAGTGTACACTACATATTTAATTTATCTCTTACATTTCTACTAACCTATCATATATGGAAAATAAACTGGCTTTAAAGGTTCCAATGTTTAAGACAATCTAACAGATGCATATTTAAAGAAGCAATTCCAGTAGAAGCATTTTTTTGCAAAATCTTACTAAACCGGTAATACAGTACATGACCAATTTATTTATGTTTGCACATTTTTAAATCTAACTGTGACTGCTAACATTTTAAAGACTGTAAACATGTGGCCTTGGCTGGTGTAGCTCAGCAGATTGAGCATGGGCTACGAACCAAAGGATCACCAGTTCAATTCCCAGTCAGGGCACATGCCTGGGTTGCAGGCCAGGTCCCTAGTAGGGGGTTTGCAAGAGGCAAATTAACTACATTGATGTTTTTCTCCCTCTCTCTTTTCCTTTTCCTCTCTCTAAAAAATAAATAAAATCTTTAAAAAAAAGGCAATAAACATGTGTAATGGAAGGCACTTAACTCTAAAGAGTCACCAAAGTAATTTAAAAGACTACATCTAAAAATGAAATGAAAAAAAGTTTAGATTGTATTTGGAAATACTTTCAAAACTGATTTTCAAAAGCATGGCCACTCTTCGAATATTTACTATGTAAATTAGTATTTTCAACATACAGACCATTACACATCTTGCAACTGGAAATAAACAGAAACCATTACAACTTTAAGAGATGTATTTTTTGTCAAAAATGACCTAATCTGTTAAAAAACTAATATTTTTGTGCATGTTAAACATGGTTAAATTATAATAAAAATAGTTAAATATATCTTGCAGGTTTCTGCATGTTAAAAAACAATTTTTATCTATTCTAACTTTTGAAGATCAAAGGTAAGTAATTTCCAGTACTTATGATTAGTAAGTCAAACAAAAATGTTACCTACATTAAAGGATAAAGAAAATGCATATTAGAGAGGACAAATTAATTACAAATTCTCTGTGGTCTATTAAACTTCTCAATGTGGGCACTAAATAATATTTTAAATAAATACAATTCAAACAATAAATAAAATGGTTACAGGGATTTACTACCCTATTAATAAATTATGTTTTTGAAATTATAGAAAATCCTGATAATGTGGGAACTAAGATGAAGTGAATCACATACTAGTCACTCCTGAAATACTAAAGAACTTGTCTTACAGAAACTGCACTGAAAGAGTACAATCTTTTTATTTAAATTAATCGCTTCCTTTCATCTAAGGAAAATCTTAGAAACTTTATAGGTCCACAGGGCGACAGGTCATTTAGGTGAGAAAACTGAGGCTCATGAAGGTCATGTGACTTGTTCACGGTCATAGCACTAATTTGATCTTGATAAGCTCAAAATAACTCCCAAGCATCTTCAATGCAAAATGATCAGTGCTATAACTGTGACAGATTATAGATATATACACAGTATTTATAAACACAGAAGAAACACAATTTTGAGAGCCAGCCTTATGTCCTAATATAAAAACTGTAATAACTACACAAGAAATAATGCCATTTGTAAAGAACTTCAGAGTCCATAAACATTATCTTATCATGCTCTTATCACAACCATGTGACATGAGTAGGATAAAATTATTCTTATTTCACAGATGAAGCTACAGAGCTTTTGACAGAATTAAATGAATTGGGACATTCTACAGCAAGGTGCAATTTCTGCTTTATAATTTTATTGCAATGATTAGGCCAAACACACTGCTTTCTCCTTAACTAAAAAAGATGCCCATTTTTACAATTAACCAAAACCAAAATTCTTTAAGGAAAAAAGTTTAAAAACTCTATGGATTTGATAACTCATCTGATGAAAGTTAAGTTATAGCTATACATAAGACAGACATATACAATCTGAAGCCATTAAACTTCTAAGGTGTTTTTTAATATCTGTCTTTTAACCACTTCATCAAAACCTGCATTTTTTTTCAGAAGGCAGGACAACACTGAGTGTCATGTTGCCATTGGAAAGGTGTCTAATGTGCTGTAGGGGAAGAGGATGTCTAATATATCTCCATCAGTCCTTGACAGTGTATTTACCAACACGTGATTTGAGACATTCTGATGAGACCATGGTCATCACACTAAGATCTAACAGTGCCTTTACTGTCAACCCTGTCACTTTTCTTATTAGTAGCTATACACATAAAGACTGACACATACTTAATATGCACAGTTGAACACAGGCAAAAAAAAAGTTACCTACACTTTGTCCATATAGGATGGTCTCTTTTTTTGAGAAGTCAGCAGCACAGTCACAAAGACAGCAATGATGAGAAGGGCGAGGACAGCTCCAATTACAGCTCCAGCTATGGCTATGGAAGAGGTCTGCTTAAATGGAACATCTGTAAAGTAACAAAAATTAGGCTTTCAAACAATTTTAAACAGTTCTTGAATTTGCATATCCCAACTTCTACATGTGCAAGGGTGATTTAATTGAAGCAAGTCATCCAACAGCAAGCTTGGGGGACCCTAAACTTGATTCACTATTGTTGTAACATTATGCTAACACCCTCATTGCCATTAAGATGTCACCTTAGTGCTTCAGCCTTGTTATTCTCAAGTTATAAAAAGAATATCCCCAGCTAGATATCAACAAATAAATCTATTCTCAATGGGCAAAGAATATCTGGAGAAAAGTAAAGAGTGAAAATTGTTAAGTTCTTACGCTAAAAGTTGACTTAAAAAAAAAACAGTATTCTTTAACAGAGCTAACCAACAATATAGACAATTTGCCATTTTTATTCCACTTAAAAATAAAAGACATTATATTAACCAAAAACCTTCAAGAAGGGGTAAATCAACAACAAAAAAAAACCCAGATTTGATATAGTCAAAAAGTAAAAAAGAATAAAATAAAAAAATAAAATAGCAGTTATAATTTCCGTTGATTCATGAAAATTTACTTAAGTTAGTGTTTCTATGGCAAAATTAAATGAGAATTCTTCCTTACCTCCTGGCTATAGACACACTATATCATTTCTCAATACCAATTTCTCTTTCCCAGCCTCCACCACAAACTTTGTAAGATTTAAAAAACATATTTAGCAGTTAGAATTTCACATAATTCTTAAAAATTAAGTCATCCTATTTTATTAACTCCCAAATAAGTAAATTTACTAAAATTATTATAACTATGTATTTTATGTACACATATTATGAATGACAATGCCAACAATCCTTAATGTGCATTAGATAAATTTTAGCCACATTAATTCCAATAACCATATTGTTACAAAGTACCTTCAATACACATATTTTGTTTTATCTTTCTAACCAGTAAGAAACATATTTAAGATAACATTCTATCAAAGAAGATACTGCAGTTCTAAAGTTAAATATTCTGCTCAAGATCATTCAGTAAATGAGCAGTAATGAACACACAGGATAATAAAGCTAGGCTGGGGTAGGATAGAAGCCTCCACCCTTATGCCCTTGTTGGGAAGAGAATGTTTTCTTGCAACATCTAGCAGGAGTTTCCAATCTTTTGGTGTCTCTAGGTCACACTGGAGGAGTTGTCTTGGGCCACACATTAAATATACTGTGACAGGTAATCACACAAAAAAAATCTCATGATGTTTTAAGTAAATTTACGATTTTGTGTTGGGCTGCATTCATAGCTATCCCATGGGTTGGACACCCCTGAAATATTTGGGCCCCCTATTTGGTAATGAAGAGTTTTCAGTTAAACTGACATTCATATATAGTCTTCAATAATTGCAATTACTGTTGGGAACCAGATATGACAAATTTAAATGGAATTAAAACACTATTTGTATCAAAATGTTTTATCTACTTACCACATAGTAATTCATACAAATACATATTTAGAAATAATTTTGAACTTTTTTTATTAAAATGTGAGTCATGTGGTACTTTAGATTACTAAAAAGAATGCTTTCTTTTCAATTGTTAAAATTTCTTTAGCAAACTAAAAAAAAATTCCTGGGTTTATTAATAGGTTATTTTATTATTAGCTTCACTGTACACTAAAAATTCACACGAGTGCCCAATAACCCATTTCAATAACCTTTCAAACACTGAAAAGAATCTGAAAATAGGAAAATATACAATTTTTAAACAATATAACCATCTCAATCATTCACGATGTTACCCTTACTTGCTAATACAAGCCTGGTTTACCTTCCTGTTGTTGATCATTTCTCTACTCCCTACTATCACCATTTGAATATGTACTAGATGAGAAAAAGATTTGAAACCTACACCAGTCAAGTATTACTCTGCCCCTGCAAATTTAAGAGTGATTTGGAATGACATAATCTTCTATTCTACACTATCACTTTTCACACCACGAAATTATAGCTTTGTACTGTCTTTAAAAGGCAAATCGAAACTAATTAAGGTTATGGTATCAAGCTTTTTTGACAAACATCATAAATCCTGACATTGGCACACACAAAAAAAACCCCTCAAGTATGCTTGCTACCTTTTTGTCCAAATATACTGAATTTAACTAAGTATTGTTTTGATGATAATGAAGCTAATAATACTGTATTTATAGCAATACTTCCAAAATTATTTTTTCAAAAACTCAGGTTAGCCCTGGCCAGTGTGGTTCAGTTGGTTGGGTGCTGTCCTGCAAACAGCAAGATTGAGGCTTTGATTCCTAGTCAGAGAACATGCCTGAGTTGCAGGTCCTGTTCCCAGTTGGGGCACCTGCAAAGGCAACTGACTGATGTTTCTTTCTCATGTGTATGTTTCTTCCCCTCTTTCTCCCTCCTTTCCCCTCTTTCTATAACCAGTACAAAGAAAAATGTTTTAAAAACCTCAGGTTATTCTTTGAATATTAGTCCAAGTTAAGATTCTCAATGTACAAATTATAAATTCATCAAACTTCACTCCTCTTCCAAGAAAGCCTTTCATTTAATTGTTAGCAATGACGTTAAATTTTTAGTTCTTTGTAAGTACTAAAACATAATCAGACTTTTAATAGCCTAAAGTTATTCCTGACTCTGAATCTATACTATTTTTAATATCCTGAAGTAATTCTCAAGTCTAAATAGATACAATTTTCTAAACATTTAAATTATGGTCTACTTATCTCATTCTGTCCCATTAGTCTTACAATTTCTAGCTCTTAGATTTAACTGACATTTGACTGCCAGGGGCATCCAACCTACAGCCCAAGGGCTGCAAACAGCCCAGGATGGCTGTGAATGCAGTCCAACACAAAATCATAAATTTACTTAATACATTATGAGATTTTTTTATTATAGATCACAATGTATTTAATGTGTGGCTCAAAACAACTCTTCTTCCAGTGCGGTACAGAGATGTTAAAAGGGTGCACACCCTGAACCATGACACTTCCTTTTATCGTAACTTGGGCATATTTACTTCACCTGCTTCCATTCTTTTCTGAGTATCAGAACAAGCCAGAAAGTAATGAGCTGCACAACTGGATGAAAAGCGATCTGTTTACCAATTGGATAAGCTACTACATATAGGTAGATTATGTTAAATGCATAATGTATTTTGCAGTACATAATGCACTCCCACATATAATGTGCACCCACATTTTTGTCCCAAAGTTTCAGGGAAAAAATCTTTTCTTTTAAATTTTTAAATTCAGTTTCTATATTTACTTTTTATATTATGAAGGAATTTTAGCATTTGTTTTTGAACATATGTATATTGCTATTGGTTTCTAGAGTTACACTTTTAATGCACAGCATAAATAAAAGAATTAAAAACCTTTTTTACAGATATGGAATTAGCACTACCCATGTATAATGTGCATCCCTTTTTTCCCTCAAAAATTTGTGCAAAAAGGTATACATTATACATGGCAAGATACAGTATGTAGGGTGTATTTCATATTTCCATTTTTGATTCTTCTAATTCAGGAAAAGAGACTATAGTAAAGGGCATTAGCAGATGATCAACACTAGTATGAAATGCAAAGGACAAGACAAAATTTCTTGCATTCAAGTCAAAGAATTTCAGTGAAAACTTAGAATTTAACCCCAGCACTGGCTCCCCACATCCCTGCCCACGAAAAAATCTATATAGATTCTATATTCCAATAAAAGTAGCTACATTGAGAAAAAAAAACTAAGCAAATGTAAAAAATGTGACCTTTTTAAAGATAAAGCTAGTTTACTGAGTGAGTGACATGAAGTAACATTACCATCACCCAAGGAGATGATCTACTAAATCTATGTTTACAAGCAGTTGACCTAAGTCAGCATGGATGAGAAGACTGAGAGCACTGCCTGCTATACCTGCTCAGGCACCAAAAAGTAATGTCTTTAAACATATTTTCTATATTTTATGAAAATATAAAAACATAGTTTTAAAATATTAAACACTGAAGGACTGGTGTGTGAGTCTCTCATAAGAGCTTCCTATTATCACAGCAGTCATATTAACCCACATACCTTGGGAACCCACTTCCAAAACCAGAAAAAATGGCATCCCTAATACAACAAAAGTATACCACTCATAATGAAAGATACGATACACATGTCTTATGAGAAAAATGTTCAAAAATTAGTTACAAATTATACTGAAGAAATTAACAGGTGTAAGAAATAACTTTCATTACTTTTTAAAAAATTAAATACCTTATAGATAATAAACTTAAGTTGGTCTTTATTACAAAAAATATGTGAAAGCTGTTGAAACACATGCTCACCTAATTCATACCTGAAACTAAGGCATGACTACTTTAAATAAAGTACTATTCTATGCACGAAAATACTTGCAGCAATTTGCTAAAAACATTTAAAATGGGTGAGTATAGATATCTACAGTCTTTTCACACTTACATTCAAATACCCAATTCTAACAATGAAATAAAACATTTAAGTTTTGTCCCTTTTTCCCCTCAATTTCTTTCACCAAAACTTTGGTGATACCATCATGATTCACATGTGATACCCTACAAACTTATCTTCCCACCTTTTATTTGTTCCCATAACACATATGACTCTATTGACAGATTTCCTGCATAATTAACCCCATCCTTTTATTTTCAATAGCCTTTTAAAATACTTATCTATTCAATATGACATCTAAGTTTTTACAGCCATCCTAATATTTGTCTCACTACTTTTTAATAAAAGTCCTCTATTTGGGTCAAGTCAGTCTCCTCAGCCATTCATCCAACAAATTACCTATAGTAACCTAACATGTGTCAGGCCTTAGATAAAGTGCTAGGAATGCAGGGATGAGTTTTACAAAGTTGGGTCACAGAATCCATTTACATATTTTCTAACGAAGTGTAGAAAGGGTTATCACTCATCTAAAAAAAAGGAAAGGACATTTAATAAAAATAAATGTACTAGTATATATGGATGGGCACTGGCCCATGTGTCAGGTGTTCACCTGTCACACAGAGATCCGTAATGTCTTATGTGAAGTATGGTGTGGAACAGTTCCAGAAAGCAATCAAGTAAACAGTTACACCTTCACTCCATTGTTCCCTCTTAGCACAGTCACTGTCATGTCACAGATTATGATGAATGATAGCTTAGCTGAATGGACTAATAACTTATCTAGAGTTAACTGTCAAAAATGTAGGGGAGGAATGTCATGGGTGCCCTGTATGCCAAGTGACCATCTGACACATGGATCAAGTGAGGGTATCACTAATAATCCATGTAATATATTTGTAAGCATTTATTCCTAGTTAATATCAGTCCTCCAGAGAACTGGCAGAATGCAGATAACCCAATAATATAGGCACAAGTAACAACAAAAACCAAAAAAATCATCAATGCAAATATGTTACTCTTAATACGCAAACTATCAGTTACATCATGATGTAAAACCACGGCAATCTAATCAGATGTGATAAGTCAACCAAAAAAAAATTGAACACATTAGGAGACAAAATAAAATAAAAATTTACATTCACTCTGAACAATAAACCTCACACTAAACCCATACTATGCTGAAATAGTAGCTTATGTGAGGGGTGAGTTATTGTGATTACCAAGACATCAAAAAAACAAACATCTTGGACACCAAGACAAGATCTAAACAGTAGTTGGAATGAAAACTGTTTAAGTCCCCAACAATATACTTCCTTCCATCTGTATATATTTTTGAAAGGTGGCACTTTAGTTATCACACCTATTGTAAGAACCAAGTATCTAAATATATTGAACCTAAAATTATACTTTAAAGTCACTAAATCAAAGAGTATAAAAACAAGATAAAAAAACAAAGCACTTTCAATCATGCAGGTTTTTTTAAAAAGCATTACTTTTTACATTAAAATGTTTTAGTGATAAAAATGTTAACTTTTAATATGAAGGACACATTGTCTCCCCAAATATTACTGATTTAGTGAAACAAATTAATATTTTTAAATATTTTATCAGATGTTAGAACTTCTATTTTTTAATATTTTATAATACAGAGAGCAAACTTCTGTAGTAGCACATATATAGTTTATAGACTTACACACATATTAGGAGTACATACTAAATTTTAACCAATAGATAAAGTTTTGAAGGCCACTATTTAGAGAAAATAGGTAAAAACTAAAATAAAATGTGAAGTTATGGTAAGGTAGACAAAAGTTGATATAAAATATGGCAGCAGTTACTAATTCTAAAGGGGAAAGGCGTTTCATAAAGCTACCATTTGAACTGGACCTTGAATATGAACTGGTTTGCTAATGTGGAAAAGGGAGGAAAGGGAATTTCAGGTAAAAGGAGCAACATGGACGTAACTACCCAGACATCAAAGCACACTGTTATGGGAAAAGAACAGTTAACAGATCAAGACATTAGAGTCCTTTTTAGTATATCTAGACTTGGAACATCATATAACTGCTAATAGCAAAGGAAAAGCAGTTATTATATGTCTGTCATATAGAAGAACATGGCATAACCATCATTTAAGAAAATCTCGCCTCCCCAAATTAAACCTTAATCTTATCAAGGCTTTAGGACTCACTGTCAATTATACAGAAAAGCAAGTGCCACAATCCAAACTGGGACACTGTATGACAAGCCATTTCTTTAAGAAATTGTAAGAAAAAAATGAGCAAATAACGGAACTGTCACACAAAGAATATGCAGATTAAAAGACATTTCAACCAATCAAAATATATGGATCGTATATTCATACTAATTAAAACTGAAAAAAAAGGATTAGAAATATGAACACTCACTGGACACTCAATACAAATTTTTTGTTGTAATAATGAATCTGTGGTTACTTCTTCCTAATGTTCTTTATCTTTTAGAGCTACATACTGATGAATTAACAGATGAAATAGTGTCAGGGAGGATTATGTTGGTAGGAGTTTAAAAGAAAAGACTGGCTGTGAATTGATAATAATTGAAACAGGTGCACAGAGGTTCAATTTATTATTCTATCCTGTTTTTGTATAATTTTCCATAAAAATTTTTTTAAAAAAGAGGCAAAGGACTTTAGTTCTAGTTACCTTTGTCTTTTAAATTAAACCATCCCTCAAGATTTGTTTTCCATAAGATATTTCTCATAACTGAGACTGTAAACTCAGGTATCTGTCTACACAGAAATACTATCCATGTAAGCAAATGAAGACTTGAATTAATCTTGTTTCAGGGTTATTTATAGTTTATAGTTATTCCATTAAAACCACTTTCATTCTGCTTCATCCATAACTCAGCCAGAACAAAATAAAACAGCAGATATTAAATAAAGGCAAGTAATTAAGATATCTCAAAATTAAGTCAAGTTTTATATACCTAAATTAAAATGAATATGATAACTGTCATGTTCAAGAAAAGAAATAGCCCCTAACGTATGTACAGCAAAAGCTTTTGTAAGCTATGTTTGGTTTTAAGCTCTTGATGGAAATTTATTACTACTCAATTCAAATAAAAAGAAAAGGAAAAAAAGTACAGCTCATTGGAATATATTAGAAAAAATAGCATTTAAAAAACCAGAAAGTTGTATATTATATATATTATTGTAAAGATTCTTTCATGCATGAATTTTTATTGTATAAGAAGAAAACCAAACTAAATCCAGTCAAAACGTTAATTAAAAATAATACTGCTGCTTGCTCAAAAATAATGGAAAACTTAGAAAAAATAATTATAATTTTAAACATCAAAGACAGAAAATAGGAAGGTGATTACAATTAGCAACAATGGCTTTTTAGACCACAGGGGCTCACAAGCAGTAAGTGAAAAACACTAAATGCCAACTTAAAAATATTTTATTAAATGTTAATTCCATATTGAAGGTCAATCTATAAAATTTGATTTATGTCAAAGTCACAGCAAAAACATTTAAAATTTATCAGTTAGAGAGACAAGATAACTAATGATGGTGGAAAACGTATTCATGATGTGTACATATGAGACAAGAATTAAATGATTAATTAAAAGCCAAGGTTATAAAGGCTAACATACCCAGTGAGATGTTCCCTGAACTTTAACTGTATCCTTAACCTGACAATTTTATTTGGGAAAGAAACAGATTTTGAAATACCACAAAACATCACGTGACTGAAGAAAAACTAGGTTGTACAAACTCCAGCAAATACCATAGTTAGGAGGACAAAGAAGGTACAGAGCCATAGGCTTGTTACAAAAATATGCCTCTGAAGAATTAAAAAAAACACAACTTTTATTCAAATATAGGTTGTATGGCTATTGGGGTTAACACCTGATAAGTACCCTGGCAAAAAAAATGGTACAAATTAAAATTCAATCCAAACCCAATATACCAAAAATTTGAGAAAGATGCTTTTTATATAGATGATACACTTCAAATTAACAAGTAAACAGGAAAAAAATTGATTTATAAATCAATCCCCTATTAGAATTAAAAATAGGGTTACTTCCTTTCCTGTATTTTACATTGATTACTTCTACATATAACAATTCCTTACTTGTTCATATACTTTGTTTCAGCAATATTTTCCAAAAGCAAAATCAAACTCAAATCAGATGTTTTCATCTAATATTGGTATATTTTTCTCAGATTTTGCATTTATACATTGTACTTCCTACAGTTTCTTATGCTAAATATTTAGCCATCGTTATCTTTATAAAACTTTCCAATATATGGCTACCAGAAACAATTTAGAATAAATAGATCTTACTTTACTACCTTAATGCTACATTTATCAAATAGAAATCTTTAGGCACATAGTAAAATATTAAATATTTACACTACAAAGTACTTTCAAACATCACTTTTAAAGCTAACCCCCTAGCCTATTAATGTTTAGATGTATTTTAATAAAAATAAGAGATGCATTAATTTCCACTGTATTATGGAAATATTTTAACCAGTGTGAAAGAAAAACCTAAACTGAATACAAAAATGAAAAAGCATTTCAGACTATGAAAGAAATAAATATAAACATGGCCAAATTACTATTTTTCATCTTTCTGAGTAGGATTTTCATATGAACCTATCAATTAGCTGTGCACATCACTGATCTTCAAAAATTAATTTAACAAAAGTTTATTTCATACTATTTATGTTTACAAATAAGTCTATGTAAAGTAAACATATATAAAGCTCTAATAAACAACAGTGCAATGCTTCAGAAATTCTCTAAGTATTAGTATCAGATTCTTAAATTTTGAAATCTTTTAGTTTGCCAAATGTTTTAGATTAAGGATATAGAAATATATCAAATACTCACTTGTAGTTTCCATGTACCTTCTCCAACCAAAACAAAATAAATAAAATACCCTAATTGCATGATGGCCACAACATAAAAGAAAGTTCATACTAAGTAGATTATTTTTATTTTTGAAATATAGTTCTTGAAATACATTACTAATTTCCTTCAGATTATGCTTAAGTTGATATTAATACAATATTGTAAATGTGATCACTCAAATATATTATAGCATTACAAGTTATTTTTCTGAATATGAAATCTGTTCAAAAATGCCACAAATTTACATCATCCATGGTAAGAAAATTTAGACTCATCTTTCTTGTGGCTGTATCATTGTTGATATTTAAATTTTAAAAAAAATCACTTCAATCACAGAGTATTATTAAGAAAGTTTTCTTCCAATGACTTGGACTAAAGAGACTTAATATTTGTATATTAGTGGTTAACATTTAAAACCAGATATTTTTAACAAGATATTAATGAACTGAACTGTATCCTTAACTGATATTACAGTCTTACACTAAGTGTTTGGGGAAAGAAAATAGGTTTCTAATTTTCAGAAAGTACTGATAGCTAAAGTAAAGGAAAACAGGTTATAATTTAAAATAAAGCCTTAACTACTTGCAAAATTCTATGGACATGTTAGAGATTTGCCCTATAAACCATTTTTTTTAATTGCTAGATTTGACAAGTATCGGAAAGGGGTAGTTGGGATGGTAAAAAAGAAAAGTACCTACTTTTTTTATTAACAAAATAATTTATTTAATTTATGATTCTCCTACTAACTTCCACTTCAATTCCCTGGCAAAACAGCTAAGGCAATTCTATACAGTCCTTTTTCAAATAATCATCAACAGAAAAAACATATTCTTTGGGCTTCAACATAGTTGTCATTATTACAATTTTATAGGACTCCACAGTAGAAGCAATTTAATTACCTCATAAAGAAAATCCACATTTGAATGTTTATATAACATTTTTTTCCAAAAGATACATTTCTGGAAGGAGTATACTTAATGAATTATGTAACAAAATCAAAACAAAAAAAACTCATGTTTCTAGTTTTAATTGGAAAAAAAAATTTGAAACATATACATACATTTAGGAGGAAAAAGAGGATGGTTTGCCAATATCCATCAGCAAGTATTAGTAATTGGTTTTATAATTTAGATTGTTCTTGTTAAATCTCAAGTTTCCAAGTTTATCTAAATTTTTTCTGTATAATTACCCGTTTGAACAACATCAATATTAAATGGCTAAAACATCATGGTCTAGAAAATTCTTTGTATAGATAGTTGTCTAAAACATCTCATTACTGAAATTGGCATTCCAATGCTAGTTTTCCCATGTTTATCCATATACTGAATGAAATGCCCTTTCACTATACTTAACTGTGTACCATATTTTCATTATTCTTATAGTTAGAACATAAAGCCTCAAAACTACCACTTATTGTACCAAAATCCATGTTCACATGACTACATAAGAACTGGCCTATAGAGATGAAAAACACTGTAATAATTATGATGTTTAAAAGGCATGTTTTATTATTCCTGTATGTAGGCTGGCCAAAAATATTGAGCAGTTAATTATGTTCTTCCACATAGCATGTTCACTGAGTTTCCTACCACAGTTTTAGTGCAACAAAATATCTTTGAAAAGCCACTCTACAGTAATTATGGCAAGGCTCATTAAAATGCAGAGGTAAAGATTCCGTTTGCAGAGAGAGTTAGAAAACGTTTGAAAAGGAAAGCTGTTTCATTAGACTGATTTTTTTTGTATACTAAAAATACATATAAACATTTCTTGAATTAGTCAATTATAATGTGGTATCATTTAGTGGTGATAAATTTTGAGAGGTGTATTTAACAAACATTATAATTGAGATTATTATAATCTTAGGTAAACATTTAATACACAATACCAATGTAGTTTCCTTTTTTTAAAAATGTTTGTACTAAAAAAGCCATAACATTTATTGTTGACATTTCTTCTTACCTGTGAGCCTCAGACTAATAATGTACTCTGCATTAAAATTTAAATCTTGAGACAGTAGTACAGCATTGAAAAAAAAAACTGTAAAGCAGCTCAGATACATTGAACCCAGATTTTACATTTTCATCTGTCAAATTAGAATATAAAAAGCAAGCTTGAAAATCAGGGTGAAAAAGCTTATTGTTCCTCAAGAAAATGTATGAACAATCTGAAAATGATCAACTAGTATGAATGAAACATTGTACATAGTTAAGTCACATTTAGTGGTTACTAAACATACCACTCCCTCCTGGAAATTACGGAACCATCTACATGTGAAACTAAGTCATCTTCATTTTCGTCATAATGTTCATCGCTGACAAATTGCATTCCCATTTTTAGATCTTCATAATAATCCATTGGTCTTTCAAACCTACTGAGATTTTCTACATTGTTCCACTGTGTTTTTTCAGGTTCCTCTAAATAGTCTTTCCGTATTAGATTGTTCACTGGATTTTTGTTTTCTTTTTTTACACTGTCTGGGTAAGAATCAAGCTCATCTTGTTGAAGGACATCTATTTGAGATTCTTTTTGCATATCTGATGGTGGAATGTAGTTCTTGGCAAAGTAGTCTCCACGAAACGTCCGTCTTCTCCTGTAGCAGAATATTCCAGCCAAAACACTTACAAGTATTACGAAGAGAGCCCCACCCACTACACTAGCAATGATTGTGCCAATTGTGTCATCCTTAATTGTTGCCAAAGTTGATAATGGGAAGGGCAATTTTTTTACTTCGCTTGTTAGATCTTCAATGTCAGCAGTTGAGGGATGCCACTGAACTGTAGGCTGAAGGGTGGTAGTAGTAGTAGGAGGATCTAATGGAAACAGTAAAGATAGACAAGACACAGAAAGGCAAAGAATGTCAATGAGGGCTGATTCAGCAGCAAGTTGAAAAGATAGCACAGTTGATGAATATATATTCATAACAACAATAGTTTTTCATTCTTAATTTGACTTAAGATTAGAGTGTAATGGCACTTATATAGTATTTTTTTTAAAAAATTACAACTAACAATTACCAATAAAGAAAAAAGGAATTAAAAAATTATCTATGGTGTAAATCCTAAATTATTCCATTCATGTTTAAGTGTGATAGTGTGCTCAAAGAAATGTTTTGTTCTGTTTTTTTTTAAAGAGCCTTACTTAAGTGTCCCATACATAGCTGGCTTAAGAAGTATCATACCAAAAATTAAATCAAATAATTCAAATGTACATTTTTTAGCCAGTAGCACAAGAAAATAAAGTGAAAGAATGAAAAAAGTATGTTTTCTTAATATTCATTTTAACTAATATAAATTATATTTTAACTAATATAATTTATTTTTATAAGATCTGAACTTATCTATAAAAGAATGAAAAACTATAGAATCTTGTTAAGTGGTCATCGCATAAGCTGCTGTTTTAATCATTCTCTCAAAAATATTTTCCTTGAATAAAGAGAACTCTTCAATTTTTTAAAAAGGATTTATATTGTATATACCATTATTTTGTAATTAAAAAAAATAAAAAGTGTATTTAAACTGTATTAGCCAAGTGGGCCATTATTAAATGAAAACTAACAAAGTTAAAAAAGGTAAATTATAAAATGCTATAAAAATGTCATTATCATGTTTATACCCAATGGGCAACATATCTAAACATTTAGGAAGTTGAGGGATTTCAACCATATCTACCAAATTTAATGTCACATTGCTTTAGGATGGAGTCTCAAAAAGAGCAACTAATATTTTAGAGAGAACATTCTAATACATAAATATTAGATGCAAATGATCCTGTACTGCCATTAGAATATAGAGAAAATAGCCATTAATATTAAAAAGCAACTAAACATAAACAGTAAAAATTAAAGATTGGTTAATCATCAATTAGGTGGTATTTGTAGGTCACGTTACACAAAACTCTAAGAGTTTGAAGAAAAGATGAGATAAAAAAATCTTGAATTTCTTCATTTGTAAAAATAAATGATTCAAATGGTAACCTCCTGTAATTAATTTTTAAATGAGTGGTACTGATAGAGCTTTTAAAAAATGATTGTTAGAAAAATACTAAATCTACATGGGGTAAGTTATTCTAAAATTATAAGCTAAAGAAAAATACTTACTGAAACAGGTTTCATCATGGAATGCCGTATGCATAGAATGTGGTAAAAATTTAGCAAGTACAATATAAAATTGAAAGTACAGTATAACTAATTTCCTATAAGTGTAAACCAACATAAGAGGCAAACCTGTCAAGTACCTTGAAGTGAATAATAGGTATCATATTATATGTAAGTGAATCAAGGAAGTTTTAATTTATGAGAACATATTCAATAGTTGAGTAAATTTAATTTTTTAAAAATTGTGAAATTGCAGGATCATTTCTAATATTAAAGTAGTAAAGCCTCATATAATCCAACTTCACAGAACCAGCTATTAAAGAAATAAACTAAAAATTAATCATCTGTAAGACAATTCATGTATTTTCTGAAGAGGGAGGTCTAATGGAAAAGTCAAGTTTTAAGTTCTGAATGTCATCTTTACAATGATTCCCAAAGAAAAAGTATTATGATAAACTAGTATCAACATGTTTAAACAAAAATAAAGTCACCTAAGTAATTATTTATAATTCACACACTTTTATGCACATAAAATTTTAAAAGTTTTTGATAGCTCTTAATGAAATGCTATTTTTATCAGTGCTTATATCTGAGCTCTCTCACCAAGTGTAGGATATATAACAACATTTTTGCCAAATGTCCTCAAAAAAGCCAGCAATCACTGACATACCATTTCTACTTGCAATGCTATGCTATTTGCACAAATATAGGTGGGTATCTGTCTAACTCAGAGTTAACAAATTACAGCTTTCAGAAAAATCTAACTAAAAAAAAAGTGCCCCCAAAATACCTATTTACAGTGGTTCTAGTAATTTTTTAGTTTACCATCCCCTCCTCAACCAGTGTTAAAAATAGCATAGCCTGAATACAATATGATTGCATAAAAGTGGAACTAGTGTCGATACTCTATCATTTTGTATTTTTAAGCAGTGAACATTGACAATGCGTATAAGATATTTATTCATATTTTAGAATTCTTCCCTTTCTCCAAGAGAATTACAGTGAAAGTTAAATTCATGTAAGGAGTCAGGAGGAGTAATTATGTAATCACTATTAGGTACTTATTTATCATGATTTAAAATAGTTTCCAACAGCATTTTTTACTTTTTTCAGTCAGACATTACTTTTTGACATTCTTTGCTCAACATACGATAAATGAATACATGACAATATCAATGAACTAGTAGACTGATTTCTCCACACCTAAATGAAGAACATCTTAAGTTTCTTTTTCAAATTAATGAGTTCTGCCAAATGGGAAAACAAAATAGTCCAGTAGGGCCTCTGTAGCTATAAAGTATATTTTTGCATAACAATTACTATGCTAAAAATTAAATTAATTGATTTCTTTAAGACTTTATATGAATTGCTTAAGTAAATAAAATTATGAATTTTAAATAAAGTTTAAGGATTGCTAAAAATGTGGGTTCTTAAGTCATATGTCTGGATCCTAAAATCAGTGAAATTTGAAATTCAGGATTTGCATAGAAATATACTTTCAGTTTTGGGCATGAGGGAATTTAAATGATATATAAAAATTTACATCCCTATCCTCAAAGACAAATAAGCGGTATGGGGTGGGGGAATTCAAAACACCAAAAGCAACAATTTCCAGCAGTCAATTTGTATGGGTCAAAGAGCCATTGTACTCTCATGAGTAAGAACTGAAGTCAAATGCAGTAGTCTTGAATCAATCACCTCTTGTCTAAAATCTCATGTCTTCCAATATGGGAAATGTGTAATAAAATTATGAACAATTACTCTCAAAAATATTTGTTAAAGGAATATGACTGGAAACTAAAAGTCTCTAGTCATAACATATTCCTTTAACAAATATTTTAAACAATCACTTCTGAAAATTACAAATACTGAGGTAAAATTTTTTCCAATGAAAAAGATTAACTGATGATTCACTCTGTGTGAATTATGACCTTTTAGTACTGATAAAAGCCTAGTAGGTTTTATTAGTCATTTTGAAAAGGCAGTATTTTACTTAGGATACTTGATATATACCAAGACGCTCTTAGAGGATTTATTTATTTTCATCCTCACCCAAGAATATATGTTTATTGATTTTAGAGAAGAAAGGGAAGAAAGAGAGGGAAAGAGGGAAAGGGAGAGAGAAACAAGTAGCAATTGGTTGCCTCCTGTATGCACATTAACCAGGGATCAAACCCGCAATCTTTTGGTGTATGGGATGGGACAAGGCTCCAACCAACTTAGGCACCTGATCAAGGCGTTCTTAAAAGATTTAAATAAACTCAGCATAGTTTACTGTATTAAATACTGGATAGATATGTAATGTTTAATTCCTGATGATTACTTGAAAAACATCATCTCATATAATGCTATCTTTTTATTAAGTCCTTAGTGGCAATTAACTGTGATTTTTCTATTTACTTAAAATGATTTCCCCTCTCAGAAGAGTAGTACATAATCATCACTTTATACCCCAAATGATGGGAATACAGTAGTGATTCCCATCACTACTAGGACGTATATACTTGTTGGGGTAAAAAGAGACAAGCATATAAATAAAATACGTAGTATGTCACATGGCAATAAGTACTGTAAAGAAAAATAAGGCAGAGAAGGAAGACAGAAAATAGTAAAGAGGTGAGAAGAGAGAGGTCTCCATTTTACATACAACTGTGAAGGTAATATTTCAGTAAAGACCTAAAGGAAGTGAGAAAAAGAAGTACGAGAATATCTGAAGAGCATTCAAGGCAGTGCAAACAGCAAGTGCAAAGATTCTGAGGTAAAAATGTGCCTGTTGTTTTCAAAGTATGTCTTCATGCTGGCAAGCAGGCCAGTATGACTGAAGCCAAGTGAGCAAGGGATAAAATAAGGAATGACGTCAAAGAGATAATCTAGGACCAGAACATGTACAGAGAATTATAAGTCATTGTAAAGGTTTTGTTTTCATTGTGGATAAAATTCAAAGTCCATGGAAGGTGTAAAGAGGCAATGCCATGATCTGACATGCCCTTTAAAAAGATCATTCTGGCTGCTGATCTGATGACAGATTTAAAGAAGAAAGATTAAATGGCTGTTCTAATAAGTTAAGTAAGAGTTGCTGATGGCTTGGACCAGAATATTAGAACTGGAGAATTGGTAAGGTTCTGTATATGTAAAAATAAGAGAGCTAACATTGATTTCTTGATGGATTGAGTGGAATATGAAAAAAAAACTGAAATCAAGGATAAATATCAAAGATTAGGAGGAAGACTATTGTAGGAAGAGATTTGGTGGCAAGGGACAGGAAAAAGATCAGGACCTCAGTTTTGAATGTTAAGTTGTAAATGCCAATATATACTTCTGCATAGGATTAATAATCATTAATAGGCAGTCGGACACACAAGTCAGGACTAAAAGGAAGTAGACCCAGAATGCCAAAAGATATGAATTTAGGATATCATCACTGTAATCAATATATATAAGAATGCCCACATGGAACCTTATTATTTAAAAGATTGCACACTGAGTCTAAGATTTACAAGTAATATTTCATACCAAATTTTGTACAACACATACAAAAAGCAAGCAGTCCTTGTGATAAATACATTTTAAATATACTTTAAGATTCCTTTTTTTTTTTTAAATAAAAACTTACGGAAGAAATGGAGACTAGTATACTAATATTTAATCTCATTTAGATTTCCACCAAAGCACTATTGCTGGAAGAGGTAGCTCTTGATGTACATAGCTCTAAGCTTCTTGTAAGATTCACACAAACAGAGAGAGAGAGAGAGAGAGAGAGAGAGAGAGAGAGAGAGAGAGAGAGAGAGAGAGAGACGCTATTATATGCCAGGCATTATCTAAGCTGTAAACAAAGTGAACACAAATTGTTTAACTGTGAGGATAGATAAGTACATAAATAAGCATACAACTACAAATTGTGATAAATAATATGGGGTACTTTTCTTAGGTTGAGTAATCATACAGAAACAGAGAATATAACATAAAAGCAAGGTTACAATTTCTCTGAAATGTCTAATTGATTTAATTTTAGACTTGAACAGAAATGAAAATCTTAACTACCTATTACAGAATTACCATACAAACCTGAATTTCTCAAGGTTCTCTTCATTTTGCCTTTAATTTTCCATGTGTTAGACATGAAGATTGCTGCATTCTTGTAGAAGGAGATGCTCAAAACAGTTTATATAATTCATATAAATAGGAATTCCATTGATAATTCATTTATAGCCACACCCAGGATACAATATATTTTTAGCTCTAACTATATTTGGTGAATATTCAAATTTATACTGTCAAATTAACAAAAAACTTTCAGAGTTAAACAAGTGGAATGTGAAAAATCTTAAGTACTTAGTAGTTTAATGACTATCAATAAAAGACATTTTAAATTTTACTTCATTAAAACATTTTCAGTAGCATTCCTACTTCACTTCTCAGTAATTCAATATGGTATATTAACATATTGAATGACAACGTTATTTAATAAAGCCAGGTCATCAAAGTTGATATCTTATTTGTCAGATGCTTGTGTGCAAAAGAGCTATCAAAAATAAACAAAAAAAAAACCAACCAACCCAGAGTTCATTCCTAGTGTCAAGACAAAAAAAAAACCTAGAAAGGTACACACTACCTATAAAAGTGAAATATTTAATATTATTTAATAGTAAATTTAACTACATGCATAGGTCTTAAAATGTACATAAAGTTGTTGCACAGACATTTTGACATTAAGTAAAGAAATGCCACTTTACATATGTAAAGCCCTATCTGTTTACACATATAACTCTATTTCAGATAGGGTTACTTTATTATATCTTTTAGATTATTTGGAAAATCTCAGACTAAGGAACCTGCATCTTCACAAGTATAAATTACTACCATGATCACAGTGTTATTGTTATGATTGTCATTATAGGAATAATTCAAATAACCCATTTTGCAAGTAGATGATAACTTACCTGAAATGTAGATGACCTTTTGATCACTTCTTTGACCAAGGGAATTGGTCACTTTACAGACATAAACACCAGAATAATTAAAAGTCAGTGGATGGACAAAATGAAGAGTATTGTCTGAAGCCAATAAACCATCAGGCCACTGTCCATCCAACCTAGAATTGAAAAAGCATGAAAATACTTTATGTATCCTCAGTCTCTAGTCACTGATAGCTGTTTAGATATGATATTAACTTTTGAGATGTTAGTGAAGGAACCAGCATTCTATGGGTAAAATTCACTATGAAATGACGCATGAACTAAATTGTGAATTTTTATTTTTAAAAAGTTGAACTAATAAAGTCCATTAAAAATTCTTTCAAAATATCAATTCATGTAAGTGTACCTAGGCCAACAAATTAAAATGAGAGGGAAGGAGAGGAAAAAAAATTATGTGCTTTTTAAAAAATTCAGAAAACTGGAAAATTAGAAAAACATTATTTACAGGAATACTCATATTATCAAAGGAATCAAAGTAATTATCTGTTAATTATAGACCTTCTCATGATATATCTACAATTCTCTAAATGAAAAGTCATCTCATTTAAGTCCGTGATATATTTTAGCACTTTCTGTAACATATTTTAAAAAGCACCAGTTAATGCAGAACAAGTCTATACTGTGCCCCATCCAAACATGGCTAGTTTCTAAACCACCAAGAAGGTGGTTTCATTTGTAAGGTAGACATATGTAATGATAAAAATCAAGACACCATTTGGTATAAGTAACTCTTTTTTTAAATGGTGCCTATACCAAGAAGTCCTTTCGATAGTGGTGTATTATCGTGTATTACTATAAAGCACAATGGTAATAAAATCTCACTATAAGAACTATAAAGCCATTCATTGCAACAGAATTAAGTATACTGCTACATTATCTTTCCATCCTTATGGTAAAAAACCCCACCATCAGGCCTTTATTTTCAAACCAGTTTTAAAGGCCATAGATTTTTTTTTAGATAAGAAGATAAAAATCAAGTAAATTCAGGCATTTATTATACTTTGATTTAAGCAGATCTTTAAAATGTTTCTTCATTCCTTCAACTCAGCTATCCACTATTTACCTTACTCTCCTCCTGCTGCTGTTGCTGAGATGCAAAGTTAAGTAAGATTTGATCCTTGCTTTCAATGACCAAAATACATAGTAGGAGACCAACAACTAGTTACAAAGAAAATAAAAAACAAAGAATAAAAAAAGGTAGAATGAAGCAAATCCACACGGGAAAATAGGAGGGATAATTTCATTCTGTGATCCCAAGGATAATAAGTAAAAGAACAATCAGTAAAAACTTTTACACTTGCTGGAATTTTAATTTAGCAATGAAGAATAAAGGTAATAGTCTAATGGTTAAAAAGCAAAAACACCCAATCTCCTTAAAAGAATTTTGGAAACAACATTTTTAGAGCATCAACTTTAAAAAAGTGAACTCTTTTTCCAAGGATAAGAATAAATATAAACTGTATCTATATTTCCAACTATCTTTACTTTGGGCCCAAAATTCCAATCTGTTTAATTCTGAGAAGTATAAAAAAATGTCTTATAACAACCAAGGATTAAAGAAGAAACATTCATCCAGACCAGTAGGAGGAACAGAGACAGACAGCTGGGGTGGTGAGGGCTCATGGCAAGGTGGCAGATGGAGGACCAGGGAGCACAAAGCAGAGTCTGGTGAAGCAGGAGGTCCCACATTAGTGTGTGGACAAACAAGGAAGAACAACTGGGAAGTGAGAGAAACCGCATAACCCAGGGTTCCAGTGTGGGAAATAAAGCCTCAAAACTTCTGGCAGTAAAAACCTGTGGGGGTTGCAGCGATGGGAGAAACTCCCAACTCACAGGAGAATTCCTTGGAGGGACCCACAAGGTCCTAGAAAGTACACAAAACCACCCACCCAGGAATCAGCACCAGAAGGGCCCAATTTGCCTGCGGGTAGAAGAAAAAGTGACTGAAAGCCTGCAGAGAGCTGAGCAACGGGCCATTGTTCCCTTTCTGACCCCTCCCTCACATATAGGGCCACAATGCAGCAATGTGGGTTGCTCCACCCTGGAGAATCCTAAGGTTCCGCCCCTTACTACATAACTGGCATACTGAGGGAAAACAATATGGCCCAAATGAAACAACAGATCAAAGCTCCAGAAAAAATACAATAAGCAATGAAGAGATAGCCAACCTATCAGATGCATACTTCAAAACACTGGTAATCAGGATGCTCACAAAAATGGTTGAGTATGGTCTCAAAATAAAGGAAAAAGTGAAGGCTACGCAAAGTGAAATAAAGGGAAATGTACAGGGAACCAGCAGTGACAGGAAGGAAACTGGGACTCAAATCAGTGATTTGGAGCAGAAGGAAGAAATAAACATTCAATCAGAACAGAATGAAGTAATGAGAATTCAAACAAAATGAGGACAGGCTTAGGAACCTCCAGGACAACTTTAAACATTGCAACATCCAAATGAGAGGGGTACCAGAAGGAGAGGAAAAACAAGAAACTGAAAACTTATTTGAAAACATAATGAAGAAGAACTTCCCCAATCTGTCAAAGGAAACAGACTTCCAGGAAATCCAGGAAGCTCAGAGAGTCCTAAAGAAGTTGGACCCAAAGAAGCACACACCAAGGCACATCATAATTACATGACCTAAGAGGAAAGAAGAGAATCTTAAAAGCAGCAAGAGAAAAGGAGACAGTTACCTACAAAAGAGTTCCCACAAGACTATCAGCTAATTTCTCAAAAGGAACCCTGTGGGCAAGAAGGGGCTGGAAAGAAGTATTCAAAGTCATGAAAGACAAGAGCCTATGTTCAAGATTCCTCTATCCAGCAAAGGTATCATTTAAAATGGAAGGGCAGATAAAGTGCTTCCCTGATAAGGTCAAGTTAAAGGAGTTCATCATCACCAAACCCTTATTATATGAAATGTTAGAGGGACTTATCTAAGAAAAAGATGATCAAAACTATGAACAGTAAATGAAAACAAACTCTCAACTATCAAGAATTGAACCTAAAAAAAATAAACAAAAATGATCTAAGCAAACAACTAGAACAGGAACAGATTCACAGAAACAGAGATCACATGGAAGATTATCAGCAGGGAGTGAGAGGAGGGAGAATGGGGGAAAAGGTACAGGGAACAAAATAGACAGGTGGGAAGTTAAAAATAATATAGGAAATAGAGAAGTCAAAGAACTTACATGTATGACCCATGGACATGAACTAAGGTGGGGGAATGATGGTGAGAGAGGTAATTCAGGACAGAGGGCAGTAAAGGGGAGAAAAAACTGGGACAACTGTTAAGAGTATAATCAATAAAATATACTTAAATACCCTATCACACATCTTAACCAATGACTGTTTCCCCACATTTAAGAACATGTAAATGAAAAGGCCTTTCCTACTTCTAAAATTGAAACTTTGCTTAAAGGCAACAGATTGACCAAATACATTGTTCCCATACTCTTACAAAATCCTATCCCCAAAACAGTAAAGGAATTGAAGTTATTAAATACCTATTAGGGGAAAGAGAACAGGAGGTAGAATTCATCAGATAAGATGTTTCAAAAAACTTTTAGGAGAAAACAAATGGAAAGAACAGTGTATGCTTTAAGCCAGTGCTTCTCAATCAGAAGTGATTTTTGTCTCCAGAAGACATCCAGCATGTCTGAAGACATGAAGGAAGTGGAAAGATGAAGTACTACTAGCTTTAGAGATTTCAGGTCAGGAATGCTGCTAAACATCCTACAATTCACAGAGCTGCCTCCCACAAAAAAGATTTTTTCCAGCCCAGAACTTCAACAGTGCCATGTTGAAAAGCTCTGCTTTAGGCTAAAGAAGTGCTTACAGGAGGCCTATGGATGAGAGAGCAGCCAATTTGGTCCAAAGAACCCAATCAGATTTGGAACTTATCTCATTATACTGCAGAAGGCTGGAACAAGGCAAAGGGCTAGAGATAAGAATATTAGTTCAAAGTTGAAAAAACAAAACAAGAGATTCCTCCCACCTCTGTACAGATTCCAGACATTTATGTTTAGGCAAAATAAAGATTAACTCAATACATAAACTGAATGGCCACAAAAAAAAAAAAGACTTCTACCTGTCCATAGGTAATACCAGAAGCTTCCCCAGAGAAATAGTCTCTATTTGATTACTCTGAGTGGAATCTGCTAATGAGCAATCCCTACTATGGAGAGTTTTCACTTAGCATTTTAACTAAATGCACCACTATGAAATGACTGGATAACTGAGAAAATTTGGGCATGTCTACAAAATGAAAGTCAGAAAACAAACAAAAAAAGAAGTAGGAGGAAAAAGGAGACAATAAGTGGGGGGGGGGGGGTCTGCAGAAGAAAGAGCTCCACTACCTCTAGAAAAAAGCAAGAAGATATTATGTATCCATAAACTAAGAAAAGTATGCTTTGAAAATGAACAGAGAATAAGAAAATGCTCTTAGAAAATAAAAGTATGCTCCAATATGTTTAATCAAGGGGGGGAAAAATCAAGCAAATTGCCTAGAAAGAATAATAAAATAATTTGAAAAATAAGAAAGAATATTTAGTAAGCAATAAATACTGGTTCTTATTAAGAGCAAATAGAAAAAAAGGAGAGGAAATGAATAAAAAATAAAATTTTCCACAGCTGATAAATATAACTCTCTAGATTGAAGGGGCCCTTAAATATTGAGAAGTCTGAATGAAAACTTTAACAGTTGAAATTTCAAAACTAAAGAGAATTAAGGATATTCAGATAAAGCTACAAAAATAAAAACAAGCAATTATTAGCCCTCAGTGACAATAGTTTTAGACAAAAGAAAACAAGAATTCCAGTATACTACTTAATTCTCAATAAACAATATTTACCTTTCACAGAGAGGCAAATAATAATTACAGACTTTAATTAAAAGTAACAATCTCATTAGAGTTATGAAAAATAGGGTATATGGGCACATTCATGTGTGAAGGGGTAGATCTAAACTTTCATCTATCATAATAAGAAGTGGCTAGTATTAAAAATTAGTAAATCAAGAAGCAGCAGTTTAAGACCTGTAATGGTTAACTGCCAGACGGAATTGCCAAAATCACTAACGTCCCCTCTAAGAAACAGAACTGTGGGGGTAGGAAGGCGGGGAGAGGTGGAACAGGGGGACACTTAGAAACGATTCATTTAATTTAATTTTCAACAATTACTATGTCAGGTATTACACTAATAAAAAACAACTTTATGCATTTAAGAATACTTTTCACTTTTAAATAAATTCTCTTTAGAAGTATCTAATATTATTACCTGCTCCACACAGATTTGAAGGGTGGTGGATTTGCATCAGCATTACACTTGAGATTAACACCTTTTCTTCCTACAAACCAATTTCCATCGTAGCCTGTTACTGAAACCTCAGGAGCATCTATAAAATAAATGCATGACAAAACAGATTATCATTTATTAATAATAAATAAAATATAAAAAGAGAATAAACATAAACTGTAGAAGAATACAAGTAATTTTTCCTTTTCTCAATATACATAACCAATGTGGAAGATAGTATACAATAAATATTAGTTGATGAAATGAGTGCACAAATGAACAATGAGTACTCAAACATTAAGCAATTACAAGCACATATAGTTCTATTATAAACACTGAATATAAGAATATTCACAAACCTACATTCACCAAAAACAAAATTATGAAATATGTAGAGCTATATGAACAAAGAAAATACATTGTTTAATTCAATAATGAAACACAGCATTTAAGTACAAAGTCACCAAATAAAACTGTTTTTAATGAAATGTGTAATGTGAAAGGCAGTATCCCCAAAAAGGTACCAAGTCAATTACAGAGGTTAGATTTCCTATGCTACAATTAATTAATAATCTATGGGCATGTAGCAATGTAACACAAACTTTCCATAATTATAACTTAAGTAAATTATCTAAGATCTCAACTGTTCTAAAACATGAACTTGTATCCACTCAATGTGCCCAAAGCTCTTTTAGCATATGTGCAACATAATTAGTTAAATAAGCAATTATCCAGGTCTACCAGCAATATAAATTTATGCCTTCGAACCACAAAGTCCAATACTAATCATTCATTCAACCACCATATTGTTTAGTGCCTAATAAGTGACAGGCAATGTTTCAGGTATTTGGTATACATAGATTCTGTATTCAAAAAATAATATTTTAATAGTAATAAAAAAAGATGACACTTAAAAACTATTAACTAAAACCTGTCATGAAAAAGAATAGAATACCAAGAGAAAAGACAAGAGGAAAGGCCTAATTTAATTTAGATTGGGGATGAGGTTGGGAATGTCATGAAAGACTCCCTCAGTAATATTTACCATATTTGCCATGTATAATGTGCACCCATGTTTTTGGCCTAAACTTTCAGGAAAAATATGTCAATTTTTAATTCAACTCTTTATTTATATTTAGAAAAAAACTGATTATCGTATTCCCGGGTATTATTTTGCACATGGAGATCATTATTTGTTTCTAGAATTATACTTTTAATGCATAAGTGTAAAATAAAAGTATTACCTGCCTCTTATAAATACCAAGAATTAACAAACATTTTTGAAACAAAATCTGTACTAAAAAATGATGCTGAAAGAGGAGTACAGATATCATTGGGTTAATTTATTTCAAAAGGAGGATGGGAAAGGTATTCAAGTGTCCCCAAAGAATACCTCCAAATTTTGAGAGATAAATTTTGGATACATTTGGGATATGTTTTGTAGGTCCCAATTAAAAAAGAGGAAAAAGTCATAAGTATTCTAACATTTTAGAGGCATGTCAAAAAATCTCAATAATAATTATAAACTCTTATATTAGAAAAAGTATTTTTATATATTAGAATTACATTCAAGCAGATAAAAATAATAATATTCATAATACAAACTGAAGAAAATTTCTGTCATGATTAGACATAGGAAAAAGTATATATGAGAAAGATATTAATAGTAATTACTTATAATTGAGATCTGAATTTTACAAGAAAAAGGAAAAAGAGTCTATAAAATCAAGTTAGGAGAAGGAAAAGAAAATTTAATTGGCTTCTCCAGAGCAGTAGGAGGAAACAAGGTTTTTGTATTCAGGAATACAATCATAATAACATTCACATAAGATTATCTTCTCATGTTTAATCCTGTAAGAGTTAGGGGAAAAAATCCTCAGAATTAGCTTTAGAAACCATTACATCAAGTGTAATAAATATGTGTAATGTAAAATTCCATGCATCACACCAAAAAAAAAAAAAAGAAAAACAGAAGACTTTCACAAACCTAATATTTATGATCTGTAGACAGAAATGACAAAACCTAAACTCTCCTAATTTTATTACTAACCTGCATAATTTTCATTTTCTTTGCTATGAACTATCTGCACCATCAGTTTTTCTCTTGCTCAAATTTTAAAATGCTACACAAAGAATATAAATGAAAAAGCATATACACACACAAATAAAACAGAGTATCCCCTAACAAAAAAATACAAGATGAGCCAGCTTTGAATCTTATCTATAATGATTATTACCTCAATGATGTGCTTAAAATATTGTTTTACCTATGTGAGAATCTTACAACATGATCAATAAAACTGGTTAGAATACTGAAAGAATATAGATTTTCAAAATAATGTAAATGCATCTAGGAAGTAAAAGACTCTTGCTGAAAAATAAAAACATCATGGATGGCATCAATAAAACTGAAAAGCTAATACTATTGGATTGGAGAAGTAGCCTGTCTCTAAGTATTGCACATTTTGAGATATGAATTTCCAAAGTTCACGTAAGTCCAGATTATTTTTAAGGTCTAAAAAAGGATGAAGTTAAATAATTCTAAGTTAGAGAGTAACTTTAAAATAATTGCCCATCATTATAAATTGATAAAAACTGTTCTGGTTAAATTAAATTTCCACAATAATGTTTTAAAACTTAAAGAAAAAATATCAGCAAAGGAGCCCTAGCTGGCATAGCTCAGTGGATTGAGCGCAGGCTGCGAACCAAAGCATCGCAGGTTTGATTCCCAGTCAGGGCACATGCCTGGGTTGCAGGCCATAGCCCCCAGCAACCGCACATTGATGTTTCTCTCTCTCTCTCTCTCCCTCCCTTCCCTCTCTAAAATAAAAAAAAACAAACAAACAAACAAATAAATAAATAAATCTTTAAAAAATCATTTATAAAAAAAATGTCAGCAACGGAAAACCAGGAATTTCTGAATGCTAAATATTCAAACTAAAAGGAGTCTGCTGCAGAATAATTTTAAAGGAAGAAAATTAAAATAAAATACATCATGTTTAAAAAGCAAATGTTACCATTTACTTACACTGTATATCTAATATGAAAGAATACCGGATGTCCTTTTCCAAGGCTGGATGTTTTACAACACAAGTAATTCGCCTTCCTCTAGCGAATCTAGTTGGAAATAGCTTGTATTGGCTGACGATTGTGGCCGTTTCATTTGGAAAGGAAGTTGTAGTGGATTCCATTTCACCAAGATCACCTTCCCAGTTAATATGTGCAACTGGTTTTCCAGTGGCTGCAATACAAATGGCTGCTACTGTTTCATTTCCTCCATCAATTAAAGAATCTGGCCCTTTAATCAGGCTCACAGTGGGTTCAACTGTTCAAATTTAAAACAAAAGTTATATTTTAATTAAGAACATATTTATATCCTTTCAAGCCACATCTACATACATTTCAAAAATTTAGGAGTAACTACATATAAAATCTACACACACTTTTAGATAACGCCAACATCAAAGGGATTCTTGGAACAAGAGAAGATCATGAGCCAGGACAAATAAGAAGTTGAGATTTATATAACCATTACAAAGATGGTTCTCCTGGTAGAGATACACTTTTGTTTATAAAGACAGATAAGTCCTTCTCATAATTAGCATATACAAAAAGTCCTGTGAAATCAATCATAATTTCCATTATGAAATTAAAGATATTTTTACTTTAGTAATTTTAATATTTAATGCTTCATTTTTACAGCAAAAATGTTGAGAAAATATATTTTAAAGTAAGTTACAAGTATATAATCAACACTGTTGATATGGAACATCACTAATACTTGTTGGAAAGTACATGCCACCTATTTTGTTCTGGTATTAGAAAGCTCCGCATAAGGGAAACATAACCTTAATGTTAAATACTTCCTATCTAAGGTTTTTAATTATTTTTTGTATCTCCCCTAAAAACTTTTATCTGATAAATATTCCTACCCAGCTGATCCCTAATTTTCTCCAACTTTGAAATTAGGTTTGATTCCACAGTTTCTAACCAGTTGTCTGATATTTTTTGCCTAAATGTCTTCAAACTTAATGAACCAAATGCTGAACTATCATCTCATGCTACGAATCCCTAACACCTTTTTCAGAGACATGCCCCTTTAAATTAATGGTAATATAACTGATTCAAACACCAAGGTTCAAGACCTATTATTGTTCAAACCTCCCTTGTTTCTTATATCCCATTGGTTATAAAGATATGCTAGTTATTCCTTTATAATAGCTCTCTTCTTCACCCAAGCAACAGAAATTAGTGAATTAATTTCAAACCTTCATGGCCTCATGACTTAGGCATTATTTCAGGACTTCTTCATTTAATTCATCAAAAACACCAGACTGATCATCCTGAATGACAACTTTTATCACATTACTACCTAAATCAGGTCTGAGTTAGTCATCCCCCTAAGCAAGGTGAGAAGGTTGTCAAAATGGTATTTCTCAAACTTTATTGTGCACATAAATCACTTGGGGATCCTGATAAAATGTAGATTTATCACATAGTAAGTCTGAGTGATGTCTGAAATTCTGTATTTCTAACAAGTTCTGAAGCAATATTACTAATTCTGCTAGTTCATGAACCACACTTTAAAATAGCAAGAACCTGAGAGGAGAAGAGAGGTGAGAAGCACAACATTGTACACCTTCATATCTCTAGTAACATAAATCTCAAATTCCTTATCCTAACATTCAAGTTACTTTATTGTGGTCATACTCTACCTTTCTAGCCTTTATTTTTCATACTTTTTGAAAATCCTTTGAACAATCAACAAATTATTCAGTGGTTCACTATGAGGGTTCTCAGCAGTGAGTGATCTCTTCCCAACCCTCCACCCAGAGGACACTTGGCAATGTATAGAGATATTCTAAGTTGTCACAACTGAGGGACTGCTACTAACATCTAGTGGGTAGAGGCTATGGATACTGCTATTCACTGTAAAAATTGAACAGGATAGTTCACCACAACAAATTCCAGCCCCAAATTTCAAAAGTGCTAACTTGGAAGAAATTCTGCCCCGATGTAATTGTTTTCTGCCTTTGTTGCTCACTTACTCCTCTTAAATTTCTTCCCTGTTTGCCTACCCCAAACCTACCCACCATCTGAGAACTGGCAACTAATTTTTTTCCTACAAAACATTTCTAAACTATCTAGTTCCCCAGCCCATTGCTATAACCTACTTAAATAACATTAATGTATGAGACTGCTATAAACCAGGAACTCGTAATAGGCTTTAAGGGATATAATGTTAAATGATAAAATACAGAGTTGCAGTCTACCACATTTACAGTGAAAAACAAAAACAAAACAAACATTATTGAATAAAACAGTATGGTAACCACTACAATAAAGACATGATCAGGACACAATGGCAAAAAAAAAAAAAAATCATCAAATTGTGGAGGGGGTAGATCTTTCAAGAATAGCTTCCTGAAGGCTATGGTTTGATGAATAGTAGTTAAATAGAAGAATATAGGAAGAGAGAGTAAAAGAAAACCAAAGGCAATCCAGGCAAAAGGACAAACACATGTAAAAACATAGACAGGTGTTAACAGAACTACAAATAGTTTATTATGATTATAAAATTTGGGTTCTGGAAGAGGTGTAGCACAAAATGAGAAGTTAAAAGAAGTAGGCATGGGTAAAATCATGAGTATCCTATTACCGTAAACAGTCTTGAATTTAAAACCACTGGGTACTGTATTAATTTAGGAGACATTCCTAAAATTTAAAGCAAAAACATTTATTCCCACAAATTCTCTCTTCCATGTACAAACTATTTATCTAGTTCCTTCTTGCCACTAAACTTTTTGTGACCTTTTTTTATCTTGATGTCCTACACTTGATTTTTTTTCAGGTATTTATGCCTTGCCTGCTAATCAAAACATTTCTTAAAAGCGTCAATTTCATAAATATAAGTTATATTTTCCCACAGCTCTTAGGACACTGTCTTAAATATATGAAGTCCTCAAATATTTTATTCTTTTAAAGAATTTCTTTATTTTTAGAAAGAAGGGAAGGGAGGGAGGGAGAAAGAGAGAGACACATCAGTGTGTGGTTGCCTCTCATGCACCCCCTACTGGGGACCTGGCCCATAACCCAGGCATGTGCCCTGACTGGGAATTGAACCAGAGATTCTTTTCTTCACAGTCCAGCGCTCAACCCACTAAGCCACACCAGCCAAGGCTTTAATTTTATTTTTATATATTATCCCAACATGAAAAATACATATAACAAATTTGTACAAAATTCCTTTCCTGAATTCAAGAGACACTAAAATTATAGTATTAAATATTAGGGGCTGTGTACTTATTTGGTCTCTAAATGCAGACACTGAGACCAAGTATGTGTAAAAGGCTTATCAGGGAGTAACATCTGGGTGAAGAGTGAAGTAAAAAGGATTGAGTAGGGAGCCATCAACAGGCCTGACAATATTCCTGACAGGTTAAGTTGGCAGACTTCTCCCATTAAAGGAACAAAGACTTCTCCCATTAAAGGAGTCCCACTTTGGGTTGAAATGTCTAAGGTGCTATTACTCCTTAACCTTTGTTCTATTATTTAAAGGTACTCACAAGCATTTCGAAATTTGTTTATTTTTCACTGTAAGTGCCTCTCTTAATGCTAATATATTAGCTCATTCTAAATTACACCATGAACTTTAACAGTTATTAGACAGAAAAAAAGTAAAAGATCTTTCATTAGGAACAACAGACCGAGATTCAAATATAAAAGTCCACAATAGCATAAATAAAATCTGATTCAAAAAACAAATGTGACATGCCAATGACTCAAAGAAGAAAGTCACTTTAAAACTGGAAAAGCTATTTAAAGGTGTTAATTTAATTAAAAGTTGAAAACTTGAGGGAAATAATGAAAATAAATATGGCAAAGAAACTCAGTACTTAGTATAAATAAAAAACCACCTTTTGTGAAAAAAAGTAAAATAGCTAAGACTCACACACCATTATATAAGTAGGTAGGTAGACACAGACAAGATTTTGCTTAAATTAAGAGCCTAAAATCATAGGACTTTAAAACAGAACTTAAAAAATGTATTTGAATTCTTTTATTTTAAACTGAAACTTATATATAATTTCAATCGTTTTAAATTCTTGAAAGTATTTTTACTATAATCATCACAACTATTACCAAAATACATTAATTCAAGCATACCTACCTAATACAGTTACAGTTGTGGAGGACTGAGCATTTCCAAGTGGGAATGTAACAGCTTTGCATATGTATTTTCCAGAATCAGAAAATCCTATGTTATGTAGAGTAATTGTTGCATCATTAAGAGAATAGTTTTTAAACAATACTCTTCCCTGATATTCTCCTTGAACAGAGAATCCATACTGAGGATGATGAACTGCAATAGTCTGTGAACTTTTGCCATGTATCTTTTCCCATGAAATTTGTGTTATGGTTTCATTTACTTCAATTAAACACTTCAATGAAACATTCTTTCCCCATACTGCTGTAACATGTGGCTCCACAACAATTGGTCCAGCTAAGGCACCTATAGAGAAAAAAAAAGTATAGTTCTTAAAATAGAAAAATATTATGCTAAAATAATCAATCTCTCTCCCCTTTTGTTTTTCTCCCTCCTTTCTTCCTCTCCTACAGGTACGCACTTATACAAACACATTCATAACTGAATAACAGTACTAGATGCTCCAGAGGCTGAATGTGTAAGACCCAAAGAGTGACTCTCAAATAAAGCAAATACCCATCAATGTGTTATAGTGGAAAAAAGAACTAGATACAGCCAAGACTAAGCTTGGAAGCAGATGCTTCCCCAGTCAGGTCTTCAGATGAGATCCCAGCCCTAGATGATACCTTTACTACATTCTCATGAGACTCTGAAGCAAAGAATGCAACTGAACTAGGTCTGCATTCCTGAGCCAAAGAAACCAAGGGGGTTATAAATTTATGTTCTTCTTCCCTGGCTGGCATAGCTCAGTGGATTGAGCACAGGCTGCGAACCAAAGTGTCGCAGGTTCGATTCCCAGTTAGGGTACATGCCTGGGTTGCAGGCCATGACCCCCAGCAACCGCACATTGATGTTTCTCCCTCTCTCTCTTTCTCCCTCTCTCTCTTTCTCCCTCCCTTCCCTCTCTAAAAATAAATAAAATCTTTTAAAAAATAAATTTATGTTCTTCTAAAGCTAGTAAGTTTTAAAGTAACTTTTTACTCAGTAATAGATAACCTATATATACAGGACCTGTCAAACCAAATACAATACTAAAGTATCTGACTTTGAAGATTCCTTTAATCAAAAATCTCTATTTAAAAACAATTTAAAATACACAAATTCCCAGAAATCATTAATTTAAAAACAAACAAAAATGTCACATCAATTTTTTCCATCTCACAAATAAAGAAAAAAAATGCCACAAGCAAAAGTTAAAATAAAATGACATCAAAGTTCCCCTATCATGTTAATTATGTTCCAGAGGCAATGGATCAAACCTAAATAAGACAGATATTATTCATGAATACTAAAGTCAAGCAAGATACCGCTCACTGACAACTATATAAAAACATAAAACATGTCCTTGGAGAGTTTATAACTCACACATGTATCCTAACAAAATAAATTCTTAAACTATGAATTAAATCAATATAAGCACTCAAAATGGAAAGTATAATTAAAAACACCTTTAAAAATTAGAGTTATAGCTAAATAATATTTTAATTAAACACAAAATAAAAAAACATTAGGGTATCACTTAAAAGATAATCAAGAAAAATGTAAAATAGCTCTGCCTGGATGGCTAAGTTGGTTGGAGAATCATCCTGTATAACAGAAAAGAAAGGTTGCAGGCTCGATTCCTGGCCAGGGCACATACCTAGGTTTTAAGTTTGCAGATCAGTGTGCATATGGGAAGAAACCGATTGATGTTTCTCTCTCACATCAATGTTTCTCTTTCTTTTTCTCCCTTCCTCTTTCTCTAAAATCAATGAATATGTTCCCAGTTGAGGATTAAAAATAATTATGCTTAAATATGTTCAAACAGTTCTAAACAAAGACTTTACACAATTATTATTTCCATGAACCCTTTCGATAAATATGAGTGAATAACTGCATAAAAAAATCACTGCATAAATAAGAGGATGGACTTCAGATAGATAGATAAGAGATCAAGCTTTAAGCCCTGACTGGTGTGGCTCAGTGGACTGAGCACCTACCTATCTGTGAACCAAAGGGTTGCTGGTTCAATTTCCAGCCAGGGCACATGCCTGGGTTCCTGACCAAGCTCCCAGCAGGGGTACACAAGAGGCAACCACACATTGATATTTCTCTCCCTCTGTTTCTCCTTCTGTTCCTCTCTCTAAAAAATAAATAAAATCTTTTATTTTAAAAAAGGAGCAACCTTTATTACCCCAAAAATGACTGAGGATACTACAAAACAGGACTAACAACTCTTAATAGGTATGGAAGGTTTTTTGTTTTTTTGTTTTTAAGCATTGCCTCAGAAAAGATTCAAGCCCCCCAAAATGTTACATCATGCTCTTAATTACTAAGCTTTTAAAACTATCCTAAGATATAAAAGAAAAAACATATCAAGTATACTAATGTATTTTAGCAACTTATCATAAGCCTGGTACTAAACCAGAAAATAAATAGACAATAAAAAAGCAATTTATAAATACTGACTAAAAGTTTGTATATAATGAAATAATATCCAACTCTATTTAAAGAAAAAGAAACATTGAGTAAGTAGAAAACTCCAAGAATGTAAAAGTATTTTTAGGCTACTTATCAAACTGAACTCATACACAACGTTTTGCAATGATGCTTTGAAGACAATAAAATTTAACATTCATTATCTGATTTTCTTTAAAAAAATCAACTGAGAAAAGGATTCCTAATAATAAAATTGATTCTGCTCAAATGACCATCACAACAATAAAATAGAAAAAAAGAGAGCACAGATATTAAAGAAAAATCAAGAAAATGCAGTTTACTATCATTATCACTGTTCAGCTGACACTGACAATTCCAATGCAAGAAAATAAGAAAAATGAACAGAAAAATAAACATTAGAAAGGAATAATCATTATTTGAAAAACCTACCACCTGAGAAACTTAAGGTGGCCAAGTAAAGGGCATTAGAACCAAATATGTGGTACGTAAAATATATACAAAATACAAAATCACTATAATAAGTGATAACATTTGCAAATGTACTGCAGGAGAAAGATTAATGTTTGCAAAAAATAATATTAAAATATCCACGAATAAAGTTGTAAAGAACCTAAAAACTGAATGATTGACTTGAATAAATAAAAGTTACATCATGTTGCCTTGGTTGGTGTGGCTCAGTTGGTTGGGCACTGCCTGTGGGCTGAAGGGTCACAGGTTCAGTCCCAGGGCGGAGCACATACTGAGGTAGCAGATTTGGTCCCCATTTGGGGCACCTAAGAAAGGCAACCAACTGATGCTTCTCTCTCCCATCGATATTTCTCTCCCTCTCTTTCTCCTTTCCTTCTCCTCTCTCTAAAATATCTATAGGCATGTCCACATGTAAGGATTAAAAAAAAAAGATACATTATGTTCCTGGAAAAAATACCTACTACTATATAAATGTCAAACCTCCCCATTTTAACACACAAATTCAACGCAATTGCAGTGAAAACCTTGATTATACTTCTTGAAACTAGGCTAAGAATAATAACTAAGAAATATTTCAAAAAGACAAAGGCCCAGATGGAGAGAAGAAAATATTAAATTAAAAAAATAAAAAGCTTACTATTAATATCTTAATACAATTGAAAGTATACAACCAGACTAACATAGAATGGCATACGGTATATAAATAATAATTACTTTGTATGAGTGAGGAAATAATAAATTAGACAAGTTAAAAGCACAAGAACTAAATATTTAAAAACAGATCCCTTCTACTAAACTACACAAACACAGACACACACAGAGCTGAACTGAAGATTTAAAAGGAAAAATTTAGCCACATATGTGTGTACACACTGTGAGAGCTTGAAATAAACATACTAATCAGGTGGTAATTATAGAAGAGTCTATACTAACAAACTCTAGAAGAGTCGTGTATGAAAAATGTCCTTTATAAGCATTTTATAGGCATCAACAGTTGCAGTTCTTGCTTGTAAAGAAACAGCCATGACCACAACTCCCAGTGATGCAGACTGCCCAACTGCAGGGGCTTGGCTAGCAGTGACCAGCTCCACAATGCTGACATTAAAGATCTATATTGGGATTAGCAAGAACACTGCCTTCACGTCCACAGCCTCTCCCCCTGATCTCTTTGTTCTTCTTGTCCCTCTTCCTCCTTGTAAAAACCCCCGCCTGCACTAAGATGTTGAGATAGGTGTTGAGACAAGAGTTCCTCATCTTCCAGGTTGCAAGCAGCTGAATAAAACCACTTTCCTTTACAATAAGGGCTGTCCAACCTGTGCCCCACGGGCCTCATGCAGCTCAGGATGGCTATGAATGCAGCCCAACACAAAACTGTAAATTTATTTAAAACATATGAAACTTTTTTGTGATTATGTGTCAAAATGTATTTACTGTGTGGCCCAGAGACACCAAAAAGTTGGATACACCATCAATACCTGACTCTCTAGTATTAGATTTTGAAGTGACAGGCAGCTCAAACTGCATTCAGTTAGTTTTTGGCAATCCAGATGGGACAAGGTGGACACAGCTAAGGCCCAGAGTACACAGGATGACCCCATGGCAAGGACTATAGAAATTTCCCAGCAGCTGCAGAGAGTTCTTTATCTCGGGGACTCTCCATGCTCTTCCTCTCAAGGTATCAATCACTTTTTAATGCTTTGCTGGTGAAAGGGAACAGCTTATTGCCAGGCTGATGAGCCCCAAATGGGTAAAGTCCTTGGCATTCACAGCCAGGAGCACTCAGCCCATCTTTGAACTGTCTGGGATTCCCTAGGAATCAACAGGTGCAGCATGACAGTAGGCACAGCTCAATGACTAAGAAAAATCCCAGTTTCCAGGTATGGGATTCAGAACACATGTACAGTGTTCTCTGGTTTATGGATTTCTGGGTTTTGAATATTCTATTTAAAAGCTCTCATCTGTCTGTTCTGTTTGGGAGCTCTGTGAGAGCTCTTGTCTGTCTAAAGTGAAACTGGCCATAGTTGTTCTTAGCTTGCTTTCTTATCTTTTAAGGAGTTGTTTGTTCACACAGGGAATCAATCCTGTCTTTGTCATCTGGGCATTGTGTCACTTAAAACTTGTGAAGGTCATCTGCACTAATGTACTAGTCCCTCTTTTTAGATTAATTTAGTTGGAGAGTACTCATTTGTTGGAGGCTTTATCTCTGTTTTACATGTTGTTTTGTTTCTGTTTTGCAATGGGTGGCTCAGTCTCAATCCCAGTAGAGAATCCATAATGTTGTATCTTAGCTGACTGGTCAACTTACAACTATAAGTCAGTGACTAATTAGAATTGTTTTGCCAAAGCTCTGGTAAATGGGATAAAGTCTCTTATGCACAAATTTTCCACGTTGTTACATCATAAGAAATATATTCAAAAATTATTTCAACTGATGGTTCAAAGAGGGAGAAAAGATCTCATTCTCCTCTTAGACTAAAAACTCAGAAAGAAGAAAAATGAGGAGGTAAGTCTTTTAGGTACTCTAGATCCTCCTCCTGGAGGGGCAAGAGGTGTGGTAGTCCCAGGAAAAATGGGGAAATTAATGCCAGCACCAAGTCAGGTGGAAATAAGAGTGATGCCCCACCTCAGTGTGAAGGGGCATTTTTAAAATCAAGCAGCTCAAGTCAGCCAAGCCTGATATCTCCTCAGCCTCTCCTCTAGCTTCCTTAAAATTATAAACAACAAAATGAAGATCCTATCTTCTCTACGATTATTAATAATATTATTTACGTGTCTGGTAAAAAAAATAAATAAGAACTATCACAAATGTTTTTATTTCAGGATCATGTGGTCTAGAAAAATACTTTATATTAAAGCGGGTATAAGTTTAATTGATATCTTTTAAAATTATTAACATAAAATGTTTGTTTTGCCTGGGTTTGCAGGAATAAGTTCATGTTATCTGTGTTATGGAATTGGTTAAGAAAATGACTTGAGTAATAACTGACTTTGAAATCTCAAAAAAATTGTTAAGAACTAAAAATACATGTAACTAAAATGCAAAGATTTTGATAAGGCTTTTCAATAATAAATATATCTAAACATCATTTTCCAAAGTCTTTGGTACCATGGGACTTTGATGTTTTACTGTGTTAAATATTGAAAATTGTGAAATATCTACATATTTTGAAATAACAGGATACTAAAATATTAATTGATCTGAGTGTGCCTACTTTGGCTTCTTATTGCAGAGAAGCTAGAAAATAAATTTGGATCTGTTAATTAATGTATCTTATATTTTATTTAAAGACTCTTAAAAATATGAATGTGCTTGCATTTGAAGAAAAAAATCTACTTCTAAAAGTTATAAAATGTATTCATAAAAATATCAAATCTGTCCTGGCTAGCATAGCTCAGTGGATTGAGCACAGGCTGTGAACCCAAATGCCGCAGGTTCGATTCCCAGCCAGGGTACATGCCTGGGTTGCAGGCCATAACCCCCAGCAACTGCACATTGATGTTTCTCTCTCTCTGTCTCCCTCCCTTCCCTCTCTAAAAATAAATAAATAAATAATCAAATCTAAAAAGTATGAATTATTTTCTTGTAGTTGTCACTAAAATCAAGGTTTCTAAGAATTAAGAATTCTGTAAGTTGCAAAGAAATTGTATGGTTTAGAAGATATAAAATATGAAGACACTCAAAGAAAAAAGTAATTTGTTCTAAAGTTGGTTATTTCTGAGAGAAGAAAAGAACAAACTCAAAAGGCACTGTGTAAATCACAAAAAGATTATGTAAGTCATAAGTATTTATGTATATTGAAGAGAATTTGTGCCCACTGTAGAGGTCTATGAAGAGAGGTCTTAAGAGGAAATTATATAGTTAATCTGAATATTAAATTTAACTACATAATTGAATCTAAATATCAAAAGTAAGCAAATACTGAATTTGTTTGGTTCTTTTTCAAGTCTGTTAAAAGGGAAAAAGTTTTTCTTGTATCTGCCTAGAAAGCAAAGATTCTATTTTTTTAATAGCTGTGTTATATTGTGTTAATCAGGTACTTGATTATTTAAAAACCCATATTTTATCCTTATAAAAGAAATTGCTTTATAATAATGATTTATTATAAAATAATCATTAAAATAATTAAATTTTAATATTAATAATAGCTAAGTAATTGTGACATAATAAAATATTATTTGAATTATTAATAATTTAATTATTAATTAAATAATTTCTTTTGTAAGAACTAAAGGTTAGCCTGTATTTATGTTTGATACCTTTACTGTCAACATAAATAATTTAATATTGTTCCATAATGATATATAACCTTTTAGTTATATGGGCTTGTGTGACGAACTTCCCAGGGTTTAAATTTTAAGAGACTTTCTCGACCTAAAATTGGCTTTGGGTCATTCCAATAGGCCCCGGGAATGCTGTGGGGCCTTGAACTTCTCCTTATAAACTTCCCCTTATGAAATTTTAAACAAATTCAGCCTATTTGATATGCTTAAAGTACATGGGAAGCTTTGTCAAATAAGTAGTAACTATGTTCTATTTGTATACACGTATTTTTATTATAAAATGGATGTCCCATAGTCAGTTATTCTTCACATTGATGCATTTATAAATATTACATCTTCAGAAAGATCCATAAAAAGGACTCTGAATTACTCTAAATTACATATTTCTGTGAATAAATTTTCAGATCACATTTTTGAACTGGATGAAAATCACTGGAACTCTACGGAATAACAGGATTTATGAAAACACTCACAAATAATCAGCATAAACAAAAATTGGTTATGAGACAGAATGAACTAAGGATGATTGCACTTTTAATTTTTTATCAAAAAATTGGACAACAGTGTGGGAATTGACTGTGGGAATGGAGGGGTGGGATGGGGAAAAGGGAAAGGGGGGGAAATTGGGACAACTATAACAGAATAAATTAAAAATGATTTTAAAGAAAAAGAGGTACTATAAAAATATTGCTAATTTTTAATGTTTTTCTTTTTCAGACATAAGTAAACTTGTTTATTTCCTTAAAGCAATTTTGTAAATTATACTTCCATAAGCAATATTGAGGCATTTGTCTTTTTCTCCCTACCTGATCACTCTGGAATTTTGAAACTCTTAATGGGTGAGAAGTATTATTTCCATGGCAATGTGTTTGTTTGCATAAATCTAATAGGAATCTGATTCTTCATAATAGGACATATAAAGTCAGTTTCCAGTTGTGGTTTTATTATCCAAGATATTGACTGGGAAGGTCATGTCTGAGAGAGACATTCCCAGACTATGAATGTCAGCAAAAGCTTTAGGGAATGAAGACTGACTATGAAGCTGATAAAAGCCCCTTACAATGGCGTGGTACTCTGCTTATTCATAAGGTTCATGGCAGTCTTTCCAGGTAAGAAACAAATGGTGCTTTCCTGGGAGATGGCAAGGAAGAACCTCAAGACATTATGCAGACACCAAGAATTGAAGAACTCATCCAAAGTTATAGGTATTGCAGGCAAAGCCCAAAAGCAACTGGTTGGCTTGGCCTCCTTGCCCCGCAGGACTAATTAAAGCTCAATCTAGAAATTTCTTATAAGATTCCAGCAAAGTACATTTAAGAAAGCCTATATAATCAACTGCTATTCCTGTTGTGTTTGTGCAAATAATGAGGCCAAATGACAGTTTACTTAATGTAGTTAATGAACTGGTCTTGATTTAGCTCTTTGATTAAAATATGGGTGATTTTAGAAGGAGGAATTGTGTTTCAATAGACTCTATAATACACAGTTATGGATATTAAGTTCTAGTTCAGTTCATTGTTTTCCAAGTTTATGTTTCACTTATGCACAGACAAGATCAGGGCAAGGACAACAGGCCAGGTACAGGTCACCAAGGTGGAAAGCCTCAGGAGCCTAGCAACAGGAACAAAGAAGAGAACTGAATAAGAAGAAGCACATAGGCAGATGGTAAAGTGGAATGGTAATTCAGATGATAAATGAGGGGGCCCAAGGACATCTTTAGATACCTCCTAACCAATCATTATTTCCCCAAAGGAACCTCACATAATATTTACAGTGGGGAACAAAGACTAACTTTTAATAGACACAGGAGCTATATATTCTGTATCAAACACCAAATTGACTAAAAACAAACAAAACAAAACAAAACATCCTAACAGTCTTGGTCATAGCGGTAAAGAGACAATGTAGCAACAAGCCTCCTTCCAACCTTCAGAATGCCAACTCAGGGATCTTAAGTTATTACACAACCTCCTCTACTTCACAGAATGTCCTGCCTCTCTCCTAGGATGGCATTTGTTCTGTAAATTGTCCACTCAAGTAATCTTTTCTCCTGAATGGCAGCAGCTTCACCAGCAGGTTCCATGAGAACATGTATTCCAATTCCAGGTGCTTTTAACTTGTTCATAGGGACCCAGAGGAAAATTATTCCTTCCTGAGATCTATAAGCAAGTATGTAAAACCATTTTGGGCAGATGGGACTCCAGGTAAGCAAGCAATGTTCACCTGAATGGCCTGGGATCTTTCTGGGAAAATCTCAGATGATGAGTATATTTTTATGTGTATGCTACGATCCTGATAGGGAACAGCTGCACATCAGCATGCACTTTGGAATCTCTACAAGACTTTAATCATCATAGCCAATAAAAGTGCACCTCACATACTAATACTCAGAAATTTCTGGACTCTCTAAGTTTGTAATAGATAACTGAATTACTTTAAGCTACACATGAGCAGAACAAGGAGGAATCAATCCTTGTTATTGCACTTACATTTGACACTTTAGCTCAGAAGGAAATAATCATCACAAATATCAAGCAATAGGCTTCCTGGCTTCAATACACATTGGACCATCACTCTCCTCTCTTTGAGGGAACTGGAGATTGATTTATGTGTTTATTTTCATGGATACTACAAGAACTCAGGTCTATATTAGGAAGAATTTTAATTTAGGTTTAACTATCCTTTTCTTTATAATGCTTGCCTTTATTGTTTTAAACTTCCTTATGACTTGTTTTTCCCATGCCAGAAAAATTTTATCTGCTCAACAGGCACCACTAAGAAATATGTCTGTTTTAACTCTCACGATTTTGCTTTACAACACCCTCAGGTTTTTCATTCCCCCAAGCAATTCAGAGGGCATCAACAGCTCCATAAATATGGAGGAAAAACTGACAGTGGGGAATTATAACAGTGATTGAAATAAACATAATATCCTAATCACGTGGTAATTATAGAATAGGATATACTAACAAATTCATAGGAGATTCATGTATGAAAAGTTTCCTTATAAGTACTTTATATGCATCAGTAGTTTTGAAACAGGGTACAGGGCATGGTCCCCCACAGCACACAGTTGGAGGAAGGGGAGAAGTGGATGATATGGGTTAAATACTTTTCATAACAAAGGCAAGTGATAGCCATGTCTTTCCTGAAGAAAAGTTGGCTGCCACCAGGGTAACAGCCTATGTGACTTTCAGTACCTTCAGTATGGACAGTGCTAAATATGAAGTCATGTAGGGAGCCCTGGGTCTGTATTTAAAATTAAGATGGTTAGCCATGAATGGGCCATGAGGGTTGGAAAGGACAGAGTTAGCGGAGAGCCTTGAAGGAGAGCAATGACATAGCAGCCATGTGAAGGGAGGAGTAAGCAAGCAGCTATGTAGCCTGTAGTCAGGTTCCTGCCATGCAGTTTGGTGTAGTAAGAAAGGAGATACATTTTTGCTCTGATTGTGCCTGCTCTAGCTGACTCAGAAGACATCAAGGACCCGGCCTGAGAAGACGCTGGCCTGTTGCCTTACATATGTGGACTCTTATCTGGACTCTTGGGACTTGTACCTTTCCTGGGCTTCACCGTGATGCAGTGTAATACGACACATGTATTCTTTGACTGTAACACGGAGGGCTGATGACAACATACCCCAGATCCTAAAGGATAGAGCCGCTGAAAGACTTTGCGTAGCCGGCTTAAGCAAAGATAAGGAGATGGAGAACTTCTGGGGCTTTTGGCTTATAGCCTTTTGGGAAGAAGGGAAGTATTGGGTCTCAGGGGAGAAGAGGGTTCCAAACCTAAGTGCTCCCAGAACCCCCAAGGTTAGAATATTATAAATGAAAACCTGTTTCTTCCAATACTAATTACTGGGTCATACACCAAGGTGACATGTGAATGGATCCCTGTCTGCTCAGCTACAGTTTCAGTTCCCACTCGTACAAGAAATAGCTGTGACCATGACTTCCAGTGACGCAAATTGCCCAAATGCAGGAATTTGGCTAGCACTGACCAGCTCCATAATGCTAACATTAAAGATCCATATTAGGACCAGCAAGGACACTGCCTTCACATCCACAGCCTCTCCCCCTGATCTCTCTGTTCTTCTTGTCCCTCTCCCTCCTTATAAAAACCCCTGTCTGCACTGAGATGTTGAGATAGGTGTTGAAACAAGAGTTCCTCTTCTTCCAGGTTGCAGGCACCTGAATAAAAACACTTTCCTTTATATAACACCTGCTTTTCAAGTATTGGCTTTTGAAGTGGCAGGCAGCAGAACCTGCATTCAGTTATTACAAAAACTTACTGTATATTCTGGCAGATAACATTACTTACTCCTAGGGAAAAAAATTACTAAGGATTCAAGAAAAAACTTTTAGGTTTTACTCTGCGTTCTTTGATGTCAGAATGATTTACAATAATTTTTATAACAAAAAGCAAATTAAAAATAAAAATAAACAGAAATCTCCTCTTCAGGTGGAGGTAGAGAAGGGAGTATGTTAAAAAGTACTATAGACTGTATGTTTTCACCCCCTTTAAACTTTCTTTGTTGAAGTCCTAATCTTACCTCTAAAATGATGGTATCCAGAGGTGGTCCCTTAGTGTAATTAAATTTATATGAGGTCATCAGGGTGAGCCTCATGTTGGCATTAGAAAAGGAATAGAGTAGAACTTTCTTTTCACCATGTTAGAACAAAGTGAGGTGAGGGTCCTCACCAAGAACCAGTTCTGCCCTAACGAACAAAGAACTTGAATAGATATTTTAAAAAAACAACAACTATAAATGGCCATTTTAATGTGTTTAACTTTACTAATAAACTTACTAATAAATAAATAATCTAAATATCAGGTTTTTCTTTCTCATTTTTGTTTAGGAGGTAATGAGTGATTTTTGCTTTCTAATTTTTTCTATAAAAACATTGAGTAGTTTATGTTAGTTGCACAAGTAAATTCTGATAAAAATTTTTCATATTTTAGTTAGCCAGAGTTAGTTTCTATTGCTTGCAAACATTAGTGTCTAATACATTTCCAATCCTAAACTAAACCACTTCTGAATAACATTTTCCCCATACAATCTCAAAACCATGGAAAAACAGATTTTCCATTGTGGTTCTTGGACCAAAGTCAGTATTATAATGCCTCACTACAAACACTTGTGGAAGAAAAGGGGCCACACATTAATCTGACAAGCTCAGGGGAGGCCTGTGTGGCAACCTTTGCAAGCTTGAAGGCCTAAAGTAACCACAAAGGATGGTCTGAAATTAAAACATTAACTAAAAGCAGTTCATGGGGGGCAGTCATGGTGATGTAGGCTGATTTTTTTCCCTAACAAAGATCAATCTTTACCTTAATAAGGCTGTCTGTTGTCTTTTGCATCTATGATAACATACCCTTGGAAATTCGAGGTAACTTCCCTTTTTCTGAAACCTTTGGACACAACCCCCAGAGCTCAGAGCACAAATCCCCTCATTGTTACTGTTATCATATTAACTGACTGTTAACTACACTTTACCTACCTATGCAAAAGAAGTATTTGTCTACCATTTTACTTTTCATCCAATCCCAGAGATTTCCCTTTTGCTTTCTCCTGTCTCCCAAATCTATCAGCAATAGATGTAGTAACCCCTTCTGTCTCCCTCCTTTGATTATAATGTATAAAAGTAAGATGCTCAACTGCCATTCTCCAGAGCATTTCTCAATCAGTTGAGATTTTGCTTCCCAGCAATTGTCATCAGTTTGGCTCAAACCAACTCAACAAAAATTCTCTAGCAGGAGTGTCCAATCAGTGGCCCAGAATGGATATGAATGTGCCCCAACAAAATCATAACTTTACTTAAAACTTTATGAGTTTTGTTTTTGTCAGTTTTGGTGTATTTAATGTGTAGCCCAAGATAACTCTACTTCCAGTGTGGCCCAGAGATACCAAAAGGTTGGACAGCCCTGCTACAGGTTTGAATGTCTCTTCTCTTGATACTTTGAACCTACTCCCTTCCCCCTACTTTCCCACACAGAGATGAGTTTAACTGAAAAGCAGAAGTATGCTCAATGTTTATTGCTAAAGATCTCAATTATCTGAAGTATACATTTCATTAATAAAAATGTAAGCTTAGAGTGTAAAGAGGCTAAGAAACAGCAAAGGATCGAACCTTTCATATCTGACAAGACCCTGAAATATTCACCAGGTGTTCCTGGCTACTGCACACTCTCAGGGCCAAGGAAAAACATGGTAATATATGATGCTATATTTTTTCTCTGAGTGTCCACTTGTTTTTTTACTTTAAGTTTTGTTTTCATTAATTAATTCAATTGAACTTATCTGTCAGAGAAAGAAGAGAAAGGAATGTTTATCCACTACCAGTAGCTCTCACTACAACCATGAAAATACAACTCTTTCGAGTTTTCATGTGTACTGACTAGTCCAGCAATTTCAACCGGTGTATGCACACTGGTGTGCCACAAGACTTTTTAATACATTCAATACCTTACTATTTTGTTAGGGGCACTGAACTCTTTTCCCTTAGATTGTCAAATTAAAAAATAACATCAAACAACACATTAGCCATCAGGTGTGAATGAATCAAAATTATACCTATTTTTTGTCAGATCATCAAAAAATATATAGTTTAGTGTGCCACAGGATTTTAGTAATTAATTTATCTGGGCCGTGAAATGAAAAAGGTTGAAAACCACTAGAATAAGCATTCAGGCAAGATTTAGAATGCCCAAAAGATATAAATCATCTGGAAATACGGGTACTTAAAAAATAAGCTTGTGACAGAAAAAGAAAATATAATGAATGACTCATGTACTCTAACTTCTATGGGTTATTTCAAAACAAAAACAAAAACAAAAAGACTTGAGATTCCTATTAGAGACCACATACTGTGGTCTGAAATGGAAGTGAGAATAAATTGGCATCAATTCACTTTGTTACCTCTCCCACTCCAGCAATGAACCAAAAACTAATAGAAGTTGTCACAAATCTATCTTTAATAATACGTTTTGATACTTTGATACTATCTTTTACCACAACTAATTTCTCAACCTACTGGAAAGGGCAGACATGTTGGGCATTATACATCCTAGGATCTTCCAAATGTTAGAATCTACAAAACAGGTATGTGCAAATACTCTACAAATGAAACATTTGTTCTTCTCTGTGTCCAACAACAAACAATACCTCCAAAGATCTCCAAGATATAGATCCTTTCAGACTCCTCAGAATTTAGAATTTTTTGAAGCAAATAAGTATACATTTTTAATAATCTAGATACCCTCGATGATTTCAGCATACTTAAACACATTTTAGACAAATCCAATTTATAACTACCACATTCAATAATTAATTTGAATTGTTTTAAACTGATGTTTATGCAACTCTGAAAATGTAATGAAAGTTATTAAAAAAACCCAAACACTCAAAACAGAAATAAACATAGAAGAATAGAGCCTATATATATATATATATATATATATATATATATGCACTGTGTGTGTGTGTGTGTATACATATGAGAACTTACAAAATGTGAAAACTATGTATAAACTGCAAAATCAAATACTATTAGAGTATGGAATAATCTCTAACTTCCTGCCATGTCATACTAGACAAAATATCTCTGGGATCACAGGAAGTTCTAATATTCTAAGGATAAATCTGGATCACATACCAAAAAATAGTTGAGAGAACTGAGGACATTCATTTATCAGAATGCAATAGGCATGTATTTTGTGCCAGGCACTACCCTAGATGCTAGGCACAGTATCAAAAATATGTCCATGTCCTTCTGAAGTTTATATTCTAAGCAGAGAACAGAATTAACAAGAAAATAAAAAGATAAGATAGTAAGAACTATGGAGGAAAATAAAGAAAGGTAACAGCAATGGTGATTATGCTAAGGTAGCATCTAAGAGTGATAAAAGAAGGGCTTTTTAAGAGGACATTGAAACAGAAACTTGAAAAAAGTGAAAAAGAAGAACCTTGCAGTGTCCCTTGACTGCAGGAAGAGGAAAAGTGGCAGGTGATGAGGTCATGGGGATAACAGGGAACCAGACCATACAGTTAAGACTTCGCTTCAATCTGAAATTAGATAGGAAACCACTAGAGAATTTTTGGCAGAAATGTGATATTTTAACTTATCTTTTAAAAGGATCACTGTTCAAATAAACTTATACAGAGAAATAATTAATGGTACTTTATGAAACTCCATTTACAATATGTAAGTCAGATCATACTTATTATAAGAGCTATCAGTGCTGGGTTGGAAGTGAAGACCAGAACTGACAAACTATATCTGAGGACAAGTCCCACAACAGAGTCAACAAATAACATGATGACTGATAATATTCAAAACATCTACCCTCGCCAATTATTTCCTAGTTTTCTGCAATTCTATAATACTAACTTAGACAAACTTTATATCAGAGCCACTTAACTGCACAGATTTCCATGAACAAATATTCCAACTCACCTAAAGCCTAGTATTTTCCTTTCTTGTCCTGACCCCTGGAGCTAAGTCTACAGGACTAAAGCCTCTAATATATAAACTGACTCTAATTTTTGATGTTAAAATGGTGCAGGGGAGTTATTCTGAAGGTAGTAGGGTTCACATTATGAAAAGGACAAGTTTTGCTTTTCATTTGGAAACAGAAGTATAGATTATATAGCTACACTCCCCAATCTTTTTTTTTTTAAATGAATTACTGGGATGACGTTGGTTAATAAAATTATACAGGTTTCAGATGTACAATTCTATAATACATCACCTGTTTATTATATTATGTGTTCATCACCCCAAGTAAGTCTCCTTCTATCACCATTTATAACTCCCTATAGTCTCTTCTATCTTCTCCCGACACATATACTCCTTTCCCTCTGGTAATCGCCATACTGTTGTCTAGTCTATGAGTTTTTATTTTTCATAAAATTTTTATTGCTTAATCCATTCACTTTTTTCATCCAGATCCCCTCTAACAGCTGTCAGCCTGTATTTAGTAAGGAGAGTACTAGTCCTCATGTAGGATCTAGGATCAATATATAAAAATCAATTCTACCTCTATGTATTAGCAGTAAAAAATTGAAAAAACAAAACAAAACAAAACAAAACATTAGCCCCAGCTGGTGTGGTTCAGTAGACTGAGCACTGGCCTGCAAACCAGAGGGTCCTCAGTTCAATTCCTAGTCAGGGCACATGTCTGGGTCACAGTCTAGGTCCCTAGTAAGGGGCATACAAGAGGCAACCACACACTGATGTTTCTCTCCCTCTCTTTCTCTCTTCCTTCCCCTCTGTCTAAAATAAAAAGAAAGAAAAATTTTTAAATGGAAAGGAAAATTTAAAAAAAAATTTTTTTAAAAAGAAAAAAATTTTAAACATTGCTGTTTAGAAGAGCATCACACACAAAAAGATAAAAAATGAACATATCTGATCAAAGCTGTGAAAAACCTGTACAATTAAACCTATAAAATTTGCTAGGCAATTAATAAAGATATACTTTGTTAGAAGTATAGGTTAGAAGACTCAATATGCTTAAAATGTTAATTTTCTCTAAATTATCTGGAAGTTCAAGATAGTCCCAATCAAAATCCAATCAGACATTTTATAAAAATTGACAAGCTGTTTCTAAATTTCATATGAAAATGCAAACATAAAGTTTTGTAATGTTGGATTGGCAAATAGTTGTCAGATATGTGACCAGAGGTACAGTTGGTGAATTTCATCAAAATTTAAAGTTTCTGCTCTTCAAAATACACTTTTGAGACAAGTTACCTAATGAAAAATAAAAAATCTGTGAAAAACATGTTTAACAAATGAAGTACCTCTGATAAAGTACTTGAATCCAAAATACATAAAAAACTTACAAAATTCCATAAAAAAACCAAGCCAATAAAAGAAAGAAAAAATAAGTAAAAAATCTGAACAGGCATATCACCAAATAGCGTATGAAAAAATGCTCAACATCAGCAGGGAAATGTAAATTAGGACCATAAAATATACCATGACATATTCATTAGAGTAGTAAAATGAAAAACACTGACATTTTGTTTTAAGTCTTTTCTTTTTTCCTTAGTGAGTCTAGCCAGGTTTGTAGATTTTATTAATCTTTTCAAAAAAAATCTCTCTTTGTTGCATTGATTTTTTTGTAGTCTTTCTGTTCTCTATTTATTTGGCACCCAATATAAAAATTAACTCAAAATAAATCAAAGACCTGAAAAGAAGACCTAAAAGAATGAATTACATAGAAGAAAATATAGGTACTAAACTTATGAACCTTGGTCTTGGATTTTATTAATTTCATCCCAAATGCAAGGGAAATAAAAGTAAAAATAAATGAATGGGACTATATTAAACTAAAAAAAGCTTCTGCAAAGCAAAAGAAACCACCAACTGTTGGGAACCGCCCTGACTGGTATCAGAAGCTGAAACCCCCGCCTACCAACAAAACAAAAAAAGCAAACAACCAAATGGGAGACTATATCTGCAAACAGTTCCAAAAAGAGGTTAACATTCAAAATATATAAAGAATTTATACAACTCAACACCAAACAAGCAATCCAATTAAAAAATGGGAAGAGAAGCTGAACAGACACTTCTCCCAAGAAGGCATAAGATGGCCAATATAAAAAAAGCTCAACTTCGCTAGTCACTAGGGAAATGCAAATCAAAACTACAATGAGACACCACCCTCACACCTTTTAGAAGGGCTGTATCAACAAGACAAGTACTAAAAAGTGTCGGAAGGAGTTGTAGAGAAAAAAAATAAACCCTCATTCACTGTTGGTGGGAATACAAACTAGTATAGCCACTATGGAAAACAGTATGGAAGTTCCTCAAAAAGTTAAAAGTTACCATATGACCAAGCAACCCCTCTTCTGGGTATCTACCCCCAAAATATGAAAACATTTATATGCAAAGATATATGAACCTCTATGTTCACTACATTATTCACAGTGGCCAAGACATAGAAACAACCAAAGTGTCTTTGGATTGATGATATGATAAAGAAGATGTGATACGTACCGTATTTTGCTGTGTATAATACACACTTTTTTTGCCCAAAATTTTGAGGGAAAAATGAGGATGCACATTATACATGGGTAGTATTAATTCTGTATCTATATACATGTTTTTAATTCTTTTATTTATGCTTATGTGTTAAAAGTGTAACTCTAGAAAGCAATAATGATATCCATATGCAAAGTAATACCCTACAACATGATAATCAGTTTTGTTACTAAATATAAATAAATAAAAATGAATTAAAAAATTAAACTAAAGATCTAAAGATTTTTTCTGAAAGTTTGGGCCAAAAACATGGGGGCGCATTACACACGAGAGCACATTACACACAGCAAAATACACACGGTATATACAATACAATACTATTCAGCCATAAGAAAAGATGAAATACTCCATTTGCAACAACATGGATGAATCTTGAGAATATCATCCTAAGTGAAATAAGTCAGACAGAAAAAGTCAAGGACCACATGATTTCACTCAACAAATAAAAAAAACTCAGACACATACAACATTATGACAGTTATAAGGGAAGGAGCTTGGAGGAAGGTAGTAAAGGGTAAAGGGGATCAAGTATACAGTGAAAGAAGATTTGACTTTGGGTGGTGGGCACACAACGCAATATTCAGATGATGTATCACAGACCTGTACATTTGAAATCTATTTAATTTTATTAACCAATGTCACTCCAATAAACTTAATTAAAAAAGAGGGACAACTGTTAGAGAGAATGTAGAGGAATTGAAACTCTTCTACATTCCTGATTGAACTGTAAAACTATACACCTGTATTAGAAGATACTTGGCAGTTTCTTAAATATACAAGCATAGTATACACTCATTTCACTGTCTTTACTTACTGGAAAAGAAAGCATGTGTCTATGCAAAGACTTGTTCACAAATGTTCATAGAAGCTTTATTTGTAATCTCCAAAAACTGGAAGCAACCCAAATGTCCATCAGCAGGTAAATATACAGACAGATTGTGGTATACCCAAACAATGAAATACTACTCAGCAATAAAAAAGAATACCCAACTAGGAAGAGACAAGATATTCTTCAACTTGATTAAAAACATCTATTTTAAAAACCTACAGCTGACATCATACTTAATGATGAAAAACTAGCTTTTCCAGTAATATCAGGAACAAGGCAAGATGTCCCTTCTGTTGTACTTTTCAACATCACACTGCAAGTTCTTTCTTGCTAATAAGAAAACAAAATAAAAAGTATACTGACTAGAAAGAAAAAACAAAATTCTGTTCACAGATGACACGATTGTCTATAAGAAAATCAAAAGTAATTGAAGAAAAATTCAAAATAAGCAATTACAGCAAGGCTGCGGTATACAACTGCCTTCTTATGATAGCAATTAATGAGCAGAACTTGAAATTAAAGACAATATTGTTTATATCTGCACCCCAAAATTAAATAAGTATAAATCTAACAAAATGTGTACAAGATCTACATGAGTAAAACTGACAAGTATTCAAAGAAAATTAAAGAACTAAATAAATGTAGAGATATTCCATTATTCATGAACAGGAAGACTCTACTGTTAAGATGTCAGTCCTTCCCAACTTAATCTACAGATTCAGTACAATCCCAGTTAAAATCTCAGACAGTTACCATATGGATACTGACAAACTGATTCTAATAATGCACATGGAGAAAAAAAAAGACCCAGAATAACCAATGCAATATTGAAGAAGAAGAACAAAGTCAGAGTACTAATACTACCTGACTTCAAGACTTACTATATAGAGAGCTCAAGTAAGCAAGTCAGTCTGGCACTGGCTAAGGACAGATTGATGAACCAGAGAGCCCAGATATAAATTCAGAGAACTATAGTCAACTGATATTTGATGAAAGAGCAAAAGCAATATAATGAAGCAGAGTCTTTTAAACAAATGACTCTGGAACTGGACATCCTCATGCAAAAATATGACATAGACTTTACACCCTCCAAGAAAATTAACTCAAAACTGATCACCAATCTAAATACAAAACATAAACCTCCTAAAAGTTTAACTGGAAAAAATAAAATCTAGATGACCTTGGGTATGGCAATGAATTTTTAGATACAATATGAAAGACAAGATCCATGAAAGAAATAAGCAATGGGCTTGACAACATCAAAATTAAAATTTCTGCTGTGCAAAAGACACCATCAAAAGAATGAGAAGACAAGGTGTACAGAATAGGAGAAAATGCTTGCAAAACACCTAATAAAAGACTGTTATTCAAAATGTAAAAACAACTTTTTAAGCTCAACAAGAAAACAAACAATCCAATTGAAAAATGGGCTAAACCCATAAAGATACATTACAAAGAAGACATACAGATGGTAAATAACCATAGGAAACTGATGCTCAATCATGTCATTAAGAAGCTGCAAATTAACAATGAGGAACCATTAAACACCTATCAGAACTGTCAAAATCCAAACACTGCCAACACCAAATGCTGACAAGGACATGGAACAACAGGAACTCCCATTCATTGCTGGTGAGAGTGAAAAATGACACAGCCACTTTGGAAGACAGTTTGGCAGTTTCTTACACACTAAATATACTCTAACCATAGGTCTCAGCCATTGTTTTCCTTGGTATCTGTCCTAATGTGTAGAAAATTAATGCCCACACAAAATCCTTCACACAATATTTATAGCAACTTTATAACTGCCAAAACTTGGGAGCAACCAAGTGAACAGATAGGTTGTGGTATGTCCAGACAAAGATATATTACTCAGTGCTATAAAGAAATTTGCTATCAAGCCACAAAAAAACATAAAGGAACCTTAAATGCACACTGTCAAGTTAAAAAAGCCAATCTGTAAAGGCTATGATTTCAACTATATGATATTCTGGGGAGAAAAAACTAAAAACAAAAAGATTAATAGTTTCCAGGAGTTAGAAGAGTGGGAGAAATGAATAGATGGAACCCAGAGAATTTTTAGAGCAGCGAAACTACTCTGTATGTTACTATTATGTTGTATGCATGCCATTATACATTTGACAGGACACACAGAATGTACAACACCAACAGTAAACTGTAACGTAAACTATGGCCTCTGGGCAATAATGATGTGTCAATGTGGGTTCACTGATTATAAGAAAAATACCACTTCAGTAGGGGATGAGTATCTGTTGATCATCCTTGCAGGGGTGGGGGCAATGTGGTGGAGGAGCACTAGGGGTATATGAGAACTCTGTAATTTCCATTCAATTTTGCCATGAACTAAAACTGCAAAAAAAACACTAAAGTCTATTAAAGTTTTTTAAAATACTCATATAACCAAATACTATTCAGCAATAAAAGGAAATAAACTGATACATGTAACAACATGGGTGAATTTCAAAATAATTATGTTTGAAGACAAAGAGTACAAAGAGTATGATTCCCTTTATACAAAGCTACAAAATGCAAACTACTTTCTGGTGACCAGATCCAAGTTAGGGTTTGCATGAAGGAAAAGGAGTAGGAAGTGATGAGAGAGACGATTAGACGATTTAACAGAGGACACAAGAAAACTCTTGGGGATGATGGATAACATTCAGTACCTTCATTGTAGTGATGATTTAACAGGTCTACACTTTGTTAAAACTTATCAAATTGTACACCTTATATATGTGCAGCTTATTATATGTCACTTAGACCCAGTAAAACTGTTTTACAAAAAAGTAAGAATAAGAGACTGATTGGAGAACACTTAGTACACAGGTAACTTTTGTTGGGACTTTTACTATAAAGGTAGGCAGAGATCAGACAGTAGCTCAAAAGAAATGATGGGTAAAAGAGATTTTTTAATGGGGCATATTAAAATTATTTAAAAGAAAAATTTATGGCAGAACAGACAGGGCAACCGTTAAAGTGATATCTTTGAGGAAAGAGGACCATATGGAACAGGATTGGAAGGGATAACATCAACCATTCATTGTGCCTCTATTGTAGCAGGCAATCTACCAGCACAGATAGGTAGGTTGGTAAATATGGCAGCAAAAGTTCTTTTCTTACTACAGTAGCCCTACCCCCATTCATGGTTTAGCTTTCTGCAGTTTCAGTTACCTGAAGTCAACTGAAGTCTGAAAATATTAAATAGAAAATTCTAGAAATAAATAATTCCTAAGTTTTAAATTGTGCACTGTTCTGAATAATGTGATAAAATCTTGTGCCATTCCACTCCATCTCTCCAGGACATGAACCAACCCTTTGTTCAGTATATCCAGTCTATATACACTACCCATAAATTTAATTGTTGTTAATCTCTTACTGTGCCTAATTTACAAACTAAACATTATCACATAGGAAAAAGTAGTATATATAGGATCTGGTACTATCCACAGTATCAGGCATCCATTGGGGGTCTTGGAACATATCCAAAGTGAATAAATGGGAACTACTATAATAGGAGACAGTGCCATTTACTACAGTCTAGGCTAGAGGATCAGGGAATCCTTTGCAAGTGGTGGTATTTAAGCTGTGCTTTGAATGCTAAGATTTTCATAGGCTAGGAAGACCATTCCCAGCTAAGCAAAGATTCAATATGAGGTCCAAATACAGAAGGAAGACTGGAGAGTAGGCATAATCCTAAATTGGTGAAGGGCAGTAATCAAAATGACATAGTAAAAAACTAGAACTAGTGTTCTAATTTTCTTCTAGCACAGTGCTTAGAACTTCCTATAACTGCACAGCTCCAGCCACTAGCCATCTGTGGTTTTTAAATTAAAATAAAACTTAAAACTCAGGCTTCCATTTACACTAGCCATTCAAGTGCTCAATTGCCGCATGTGGCAAGTGACTATAATTCTGAAGAGTACAGCTTAATAGTGTATTGCGTCATTGCAGAAAGGTCTGGATAGCACAATTCTAAGAAAAAGGTTCAATAAAGGTTAACTTCTTTTAACTACAGGTCTAGAGTTTTCTACAAAGTTAAAAAAAATCGGCCTCAAAGAGTTATTTTTTTGAAGTTTAGATTTCTATAATAATGATTTATATGTGACCAACACAGCAATAAAAAGTACAAATTGCAAACCTCTACACTATCTCGTATACATTAATATTAATGTAGATTTCACCCCACTATCATATCATCTCTAATATTTAAGTAGTGAAGTCAGCCTTTATAAAATGATTTCCTAAAATGTCATTTCCACTATCTATTTTCAATCAAGCGCTACCTTTTAATTTCAAATATAGAAAATATCTTAAGGAGGTTTCTAAAAGTAATCTTTCCAACTCCATCACGCTGAGCACATTATAAAGAAATTCTAAATGTTTCACAGAAAGAAAACCTAGAAGGGCTTTAGTTGAGACATGCAAAAGCTCAGAGAATTTCAAAAAGGTGGAGGGGGGTTGTAATTAAGTCAGCACTTCTTCCATCAGAAATGAAATGCATGGGAGAATGGAATTTTATAACAATTACTAAGAATTTGCTTTTTTTATTCCCATTTCAACCTATGAATCCGGCAAATTTTTAAACAACAAGATTGTTTAAATAAATTTGAGTTTTAATATCTTAATAAAATGTATTCCCCCAAATACTATAGTAATTATATTCCAGCAGTAAAATTTACAACCAACAGTAAATAATTTTCAACCAAAGAAATTATTTAACCATACTACTGATTTTACTTGATTCTTTAATTTACTTTAAACCTTATTATAAGTGATACATAAAAATAGGAAGGTCTGTGATATAAATATTCTCAGATGAAACCATTTTAAATAACTTGTGCTTCAAAGACAATGATGTATTATCAATTCTCATAATTAACCTTCTATAATTCACATAAAAATTTATATACATACATAAATATATATACATGAACGTCTGGCCAGAAGGTATCCAGCCATGTAATATGCAAAACAGAGACATTTTTTGAAGAAGATACAAGAAACACTGTACACAGGACAATGATACCTCAGTCTCCTTCAAAGTAGGCACCTTGGGACCTCATACAGTTTTTCCAATCCCCATCAACTGTCCTGTCATATTTTCCTGAATCTCACAGATAGTCTGAAATCTCTTCCCTTTCAAAGGTGATTTTAGTTTTGAGAAAACCCAGAAGTCACAGGGCACCAAATCTGGACTGTAATGAGGCTGAGTCACCTGGGTGATTTGATGTTTTGCCAAAAAACTCTGCACAAGACGTGATACATGAGTTGGATGCATTGTTGTGATGAAGCTACCAATCACCAGTCACCTATAGCTCTTGCCTTCTGAATCATCCAAATAGTTGCCACAGAGTAATGTTCAAGCTTAACATAAAATTTGATGCAGATTTGTTGCTCTACCTGCTCAGTCATTTTGAATGTGACAGCCACACAGTACACATGCTCACTCAGTGGTGCCTACCATCCCCACTATTAGGGTGAGGTTAAGTAGTTATTGTTCATGCATGTGCGTTCCAGTCCACTCTCCTTGGTTGCCATGTTATATCAATGTCATGCAAACCGTCGTTATATTAACAATGGCTGGACTTTCTCCAGACAGACCTTATATATTTATATATAGACCTTATATATTTATATATACATATGTGTGTATATATAACATGCACTAGTAGTTCAAAAATCTCACACTGTTTTAAAAGAGGCACCTCCAAACAAGTACATGGAGCTTATTGTTCAGTAGTATGATACTTCTCAGAGTCAAGAATGAGATTTAAAATTGTGAATGGTAATAGGGTTTAATAAAAAAGGAAGTTTGGAGCCAGACAAACCTATGGAAAATGTCCTTATAAGTGACACACAAAGGAAAACCAGAGGAGAAAGCTGTGTAAAGACAGAGGCAGAGAATGGAGTTACAAAGTCATAAATTAAAGAACATCTATAGCCCCAGAATCTGGAAGAATCAAGGAAGAGAAACTCCCCTAGAGCTTTCTGAAGGGAATGTGGCCCTATCCATACTTATACTCCAAAACTGTGAGAGAATAAATTTGCTGTTTTAAGCCTCCAAGTTTATGGTAATTTGTTATGGTGGCCCTATCAAATGATTACAGGAGGTTACTGAACTAAACTAGGCATGACAAATAAATGTCTAGAACAAGAGTAGTGACAATAAATGGAAACAGGAAAGATGTTTAAACTCACACACCACTCAAAAGTCCCAGAATCACTGTTGATTTAAGAGTATTTTTCTTGTGTTCAAAATCTGAAGAAAAATTTCACAGATTAGTAAAAAAATAAGCACAATTATAACCTTGATAGGTCTCAGATTCTTCTAGCAAAGGAAAACTGTGGACTACAGAAGTGGTTTCAAATTGTTCTCCCGGTCCAATTCTGACAATGCAACTCAAGGGAGAAGTGGGAAAAAAGTACTAACACTAATACTAGTACTCTGAATTCTACACAAGAAAATTTCAAGAGACAGGGCTTAGAACTTCTACTAGAGCAGCTTCACTTTTGTACATGTAAAACTGTTGAGGGGGGAAGAGGAAGGGAAAAAGGAGGCTGAATATTTTAAGACTACGTATCTAGTCATTTTCAGCACTGTTTGGCAATTTGTCCTTTCTTCTGCATTATGGACAACAGACAGTCAAGGCTAAACCCCCAAAATTTATGCTATAATCCACTCCTTTCTCTTCCACCAAAATTTCCATGAAAGTCATCTCGGCAGCAAATGTGGGGTTGCCCAAAAAGTTCATTTGTTTTTTTTCCCCAAGATGGCTCTAGTGGCATTTAGTTGTCATTTTCATTAGAAACAATTTTGTTAAACTGTATTGTGACAGCTGTTATATAGAGTGCATTTAAAAAGTAAAACATCAAAATTGATAAATTTTTGTGTAGTCAATTTTAATATTAAAGATGGAAGAAAATATGCAACATTTTTGACATATGCTTTATTATTTAAAAAAAGGTAAAAACACAACTGAAACTCAAAAAAAAAAGACTTATGCAGTGTGCAGAGAAGTCACTGTGACTGATTGAACATGTCAAAAATGTTTTGTGAAGTTTCATGCTCGAGATTTCTTGCTGGATGATGCTTCATGGTCAGGTAGACCTGTTAAGTTGATAGTGATCAAATCAAGACATTAATTGAGATCAATGTTATACTACAATGGGAGATAGTAGACATACTCAAACTATCCAAATGAATATAGTTATTAATTAAAGTGGAAAATGTCTTTTTTATGTTATGGAAAAAACTAAACAAATGTTTTGGCCAACCCAGTATTTATCCTTCGAATTTGAGTAAATTCTTCAATATAGCACTTAATATAATAAGCTAGAAAATTTAGGTCCTCTATTAAGTCTTCCTCCACTCCCAGTTAAACTGTTCTTTCTTCTATAATCCCACAACACTTTGTTTATATTTCTAACTAAGACAGTTCATTTTCCCTTGTATTATTGCTAGTGGTATTTGTAAAGCACTTTACAGCAGTTTCATAAGGATTTCATTTAATTTTCACAGCAACTCTGTATATTTTACAGATGAAACATTTTAAGAGAGGTTAGTAACAGGGATTATAACAGACATGCACACACTTCTCTAATTCCAAATCTCCTAACAATTAAATATTACATTTCTTAAGGGCAAAGACTCCAAGGAGCCTAGATAGTCCTTTCTGGGTAACAGATGCTTTGTGTTTTAACAAATATTTTCTTCTCTGTTTGAAAAAACTGTTTTATCTGTCTGAACTTTAATCTATTCTTGAAGACACAGCTCAAAATTTTTTCTCTAATTAGCTTTCCTTAACCCTTCCAAGCATTACTTAGCTTTTTTTAAAGGCTATATCATACTACTTGGTATGTTGTTACAAATGTCTTTTACAGATATATTTTTAAATGCATTAGCCTTACTATTGGGGTTTATAAGCTTGAGGGCAGCCACTATGGTATCCTCTTTTTCAACTGTAGTTGAAACTGTAGTTGAAAAAGAGGATACCACCTAGCACTTAGTTGGTGCTCTATCACCTGTTTCCTGTTTGATTCTCAATAGTCCCCAATCTACTTCCTGCCCCAATTCCTAAACCTTTTATTTTTTTTTATTACAGGCAGAGATTGACTGTTGTGACTAACTAAACATTATGATATTTTAACAGTAAATATTACTCAAACCACTCCTAAGATTTGAAGCTCACAAGCCAAGGAAGTATTTTAATCATCTGACAGGAGAAAAATTTAGTGTCTAGTTTAGATGACTGTAGAGGGCAGCAAAGCAGCAGTAGTATCCTCAAAGAAAAATGTTTTCTTAGGAAACCAGATTTGGGTTTTTTTTGTTTGTTTGTTTTTTTAAACAAATGCTGTTATGATTAAAGCTTTTAGAATACAGACCTTTTAGCCTGCTGGTATACAAATTTCACCAACTACTCATATATTTAAACATTTTCACTATCAATTATAAATACAACAAAAAATGTATATGTATCAATGCTTAATCTGTTTATACACAATTGAAAAAATAAGTTTGATAAATGATTCATGACTTCAAAACAGCCATAATTGCAAATTGGTTTACAAATCTAAAAGTTGAAAGTGTCTTTCCATCAAAAGATGTAAAAATAACCTATCTTAAATACAGAAAAGAATGTCAATGGTCTAACTAAAGTTTATTTCTTGCTCAGAAATAACAGATGTCTTCGTTAGTATTACTAACTCTAGCCTTGATATGCCTTCTGTTTTTCAAAATCAGTCAACTGTAGGGTCTATCCTACCTGTACAAGATAAAAAATAAATTCTCTATCATTGTACTAGTGTACAATAAACAGAAGGTAACACCTTGAAAGATAATAGGAGGTTCTTACTGTTATTTCAATATTAATTTTGGTTCTATTATGAACTAGGTAAATGACACTGTATCATCAAAATCATATATATGTAATCTCAGAATTGCTTAGGAATGGGAAACAACTATAAAAATAGATACTCAACATAACTGAATTATTTGCATGTTAGTGAAAGTTTTTGTAGATGGTAGTTTTTTACATCTTTAAGTTTAACAAGCAGAAATCAGAGATTTAGAGTAGCTGCTACACCCATTATCACATGCAGACTCATAGTGTAGTGAAAAATGCTATGATGTTCCAGCCCTTTGCCATTAGTGAGGATAGAACTGTTAGCTATGTACCTTCTTCCACTTAAATCTAGTCAAAAAGGGAAAAAATGAGCTCTTTAAAAAAAAAGTTTGCATTTAAAGTAAAGAAACCAGAGTACCTCTGAGCACATTAAAACTAGACAGTTTATTGTCTTAGTATTAAACTGACTTTTAGTCATGAATGATTGTCTCTAAATAAAATCAGAAGGGGATTTCAAGTTCATAATGACAAGACACTTGTGAAATGAAAGTTAATCTGTCCCATAGTAGCTATGACTAAATTAGTCATTTTCAAAAATGATGGCCTGAGATATTTCAGTAATAACAATCATGTCTGTCATGGATAATTTACAGAAATAGTTCTTTACAAAATTAATTTTATCAGTTTACCAATACTGACATTTCATTAATATTTTTGATTTTTTTCTGACTTGAAGCCATTAGAAGAATTAAACTCTTAATTATATAGAATATTCTTAAACACTGAGTTGAGTCCTAGCTGTGTGCACCTATGTTTATATATTTGTCTCTGGGTTTTCTCTTATCCTTGCCAGTAACAGCACTGTTATACTTTCATTACAAAATAGATTAGCCATCTTAAATTTACTCAATTTATTCCTAAAACTCAAACCCCGAGTGAGTTATCTTGTACATCAAGTGAGGTATGCCTCACAGAAGCTGCATCTATCCTGGGATAAATAAAACAAAGATGATTTTGCAATACCAAAGAATTCATTTTAGGTCAATTTTGCAAACATTTCAGATTCAAAATGGGTAAGACAATGATGAGTAAACAGAATTAAAAATGCAAAGAGAATTTTTAGAAAAAGAAAAACCAATGAAAAACTATCTCATCAAGCAACATATTTAAAATCCATTAACTTTTTCTAGTTTAAGTAAACATGTGTGTGTGAATGTGTGTATTTTCACCCATCTTGGCAGATAGGAACAGGAATAATATCAAGACAGAATAGTAACAAGTGTACAAACTTTTCTAAGGATATATTTCCTAGGGAGTGTTTGGCACAATATACAGTCTGCAACATAACAGATATTACACACATACAAAATAATTTGTTTAATTAGTTTGTAAAACAGAATATTTTACTGAAGAATTTCTTAGACCATTAACAAACTAATGTACATAGTGACTTTCCATGAGGGGGCTATATGGTCAGTTTTTCCCATTCCCAAATGTATTCAACCATGGTATTCTGTTCCAAAAACATATCTTCTCAGACTAGTATTCCACTGAAATGCTTTGGCAAACACTGCTCTAAATACTGCATGAAAAAAGGAAGAGAATTTGCAAGCATTTCCCACCAGTGACCACATGTCAGACTGTTAAACACAGAACAGGAGAGGCCTCCAGAGACCAAAGATCTCAGAGATATCTAGGATCAGATAGAAAATAAAACAATTCAGAAATGCTTTTATAGTCATTTATTATAGCTATTACTCTATTTTTTATTTTATTTCAACATGGGAGACAAAATCATAAACCAAGTATTATCTGACACCATTTAGTCAATTCCTTAAACAATTACAATGGGAGAAAGCAAATGCTAAAATCAATATAATTTAAAAAACAATTTGTTTATTCTGTGATATGTACTATGATACATACAATGAAGCTTGAAACAAAGTCTTTAATGTGAAGAGCACACATCACAAAACAATTTATAATTAGATACTAATTAATTGCAGTATATAATTAATTATATACAATATAGTATAGAAGGTTTACGGAGAAAATTAATCTTAAACTGGGCACTTCAAAATTGGAGTAGGTAGAGGAAGGAAGAATAATGTCATTTTAGGCTTTATAGGACCAGAGAAGGACAACGTACTTCAGAGAAACGATAGTTTCAACCTACACTGTCCAACATGGTAGCCACCAGCCACAACTAACTACTGAACAAATGAAATATAGTTAGTCTAAATATCAGTCTGTAAGTATAAAATGCATACCAGATTTCAAATACTTACTATGAAAGAAAATGTATGTCAATTTTAAAATATTAACTGCATGCTCAAATATTCTGGTTATGTCATGTTAAATAAAATATTAAGATTTCATCCATTTCTTTCACTTTTTTAATGTGCCATCAGGATAACAAAATTATGTGGCTCACATTTTATTTCTGTTAAACAGTGCTGGTTTAAACTAAATTTGATTTTGATGTTAAATACCTGAAATAAAGAAATTTGAAGAAAAAAAAGCAACTTGAGTGTCTACTCCATGCGACACATATGGGGACACGTGAACAAAATAGTAGAGTATTATTTCTTTCAGAAGAGCAATCACTTCTGGTCAAATCATAAATAAAAATGCTGTAAAAATAGCACTTTAGAGGAAAGAATCATCTGATGATGTCTCTTAAAATACAAATGGTCCAATCCCCACTCTCCATTTCTCACTCCTCTTGCCAAAATTGGTTATCCAGTAAGTCCATAGTAGGGTCTGGAATGTTGTTTTGGAAAAGAATCCCTAGTAACTATAATTTGAATCCATCTGCACATCCTACTTTTGCTGACCCTAGCTAGTTAAGGAGAATGATTTATAAGCTCCTCCCCACTTTAAAAAATGTATTTCTTCCAAAGAAACTTAGGCTTGAGAGCCAACAGGTATAATGTCCAAATTATTTAAAATAAGAAAAAGTTTAATTTTATTTTTAATGAATAAAATTGAAGAAAATCAAATAGTTTTTTAACTATTGTAACTGCCCTATTTATAAAGCCACAATTTACTATCTTACACCAACAAAATAATCATGTATAGTGTTGAAAAGCATACTGTCAATTCTTAGCCACTTAATCTAGTTATGAGCTGGTATGTTTACACACATGCCTCAAATTCCAATTTATGAATATCTACTCAGAATGCAACAGATTTCTTTCCTCATCTCAATTAGCAGAATGAATGTTGGTAGTCAATAGGGTTACAAGAAAAACAATCTCCTGGATGCTAAAAATTCACAGTGTAAGTATGCAATACAATATCCTTTCTAAAACAATTATGGTACCTGCAATATGTCTCAGAAGGCAGCTCTGACTAAAATTTTAGAGTAGTGACCTAAACCATAAGGAGTGAGTCACTTGTACTACTCTGGCTGGTGTGGCTCAGTGGATAGAGCACAAGCCATTGAGCCAAAGGGTCGCTGGTTCCATTCCCAGTCCGAGCACATGCCCGGGTTGCGACCCAAGTTGTGCCCCCAATAGGGAGTGTGTGAGAGGTCAGTACACATTGATGTTTCTCTCCCTTGCTCCTTCCCTTCCTTCCTCTCTAAAAATAAATAAATAAATATATATATATATTTTTAAAGGAGTCACTTGGAAAACACTTAAAGCTCACCCTTGATAAAGATTCACAACAATTTTATTCAAATAGATGACTAAACTATGTTGAAAGCCATCATAAAATAAAAAATCTCAAGTTTTATAAAATTAGGAAAGTATATGGCTTCAAGACTTGACAGGCAATTTTAGATAAAAATATGAAAGGTAATCAAAAGTACATTAATGATTTGAAGTATTTTGGATTTCAGTTCTTGGCACACAAAATCATCTTTACTAGTCATGCCATTACTGATTTAAGGGTTATTTGATTCCATGTTAATAACTATGATTAATTGAATACTGTATCTTTCGAAAACCATATAGTACTTCTTGTCAATTTTTATGAAGAGTTTAATAGGTTACAGAATATACTACAGCAATATATTATTTACTCATTTTTAGGAATAAATTACAAAATGTCAAAACACTCCTTTTTAGCAGGCTTCTCTTCAATAATTTATAGTCCAAATAGTTATAATAAGCCATAAGTTTTATTCCTTAACTATACAAATATAAAATGAACATCAGAGTTGTTGAATCACTAAGTTATATATGTAAAAATATATGTAAGCCTAAGTGACTTAAACAAGGTAAGATAATAAATACACACAAACATACATGTAATTGCCCAGCTTTTTCCAATTCCTATGGATCTGTAGCTAAATACAAGAAAAGGTGATGTGCTTTTTGCTTGCTTTTAAGTTTGTTTCAATTTCCAATTATATTTGTTTAGAATGTAGAAAGATTCATATGTGCAATACGTATTTTAGCCTCCAGGCTAATACTATAAGTAACTTAATACAGTGTGAGTGAAATTGAGACTCCCCTCTTCAACTCCACATTTTCAACATAATCACCAACATTCTAAGTGACTTTATGGAACTGCCAAATTCTAAAATGCATTCTGTATCATGAAGGGAAAAGTCAACTAGGTTTCACACAATTACACAGTTGATTTCACCGTACATTTATCTGAAGTAAATTTAACAAATGTCTAAAGAGAATTGACTGGGCTATATACTTAAAATAATGATGTAAAGTACAAACACAGCAAGTCAAAGAATGAACTCAAAAACTCAATTATTCAAGACATCATGGTAGAATTTAAAAATGACAAACAGAGGACTGGCTGACTTTAACGCGCAATACACTAAGTGCTAACATGTGAATGTTTACTACATTGCATGCACTCTGCTAAGTGTTTTATTTCATTTTTTCATTTAATCCTCACAAGAACTCTATAGGCAAGGTGATATCATTTTTTTAAAGATGAGAAACCTTAAGTTTACTGAGGTTAAATAATTGGCCAATCACACATCTAGTAAGTAGCAGTCTTTTTTCAGAATCAAATTATGTAGTATCTAAACCATAAACTGCAGAGGGGGGAAGGGAGGAAGAGAAGTGGGAGAAAGAGAGAGAGAGCACAAACCTGTACCATATACCACAATGTCTAATCTCAATGAGAAGATCTGACTCAACTTACTCTTCTAAAGTAGGTTTTTTGGTCTTTTTTCTCCTCTCAGTTCATATTTATATATCATTACCTAATTGGTTAGGTATCCCTCTTCTGGGCATAGTATCTCATGCAGACCTCCCTCATAAACTCCAAACTGTCCTATAATCATCTATTCCCTTCATGCCTACCACAATGTTATAAGATACTTTAAGACAGAATTCTGCTTTATTCATGTTCTGTATCCCCAAGTACCTATCAACTGCCACGAATACAAAAAGTACTGAAAGTGCTCTTAAAGCTTCAATATCACATTAGATCTTTTCTATAATCTTCTAAACATCCATCTTAAGCTATAAATCTTATTGAAATTGGAAATACTAAAATCCTACATTCAAACAGGACCTTACTAAGGTCAAATAGTCTAGCTTCTCTATCACTGATAATATTCTCCACATCAAGAAAAAATGGAAAGAAAAGTGAGATAAAGCTAATCACTTATGAATTGATCATAAAGAAATATGGAATTCTAGAATTAAATAAATGAGGTTTATTAAGTCAGATCGTATTGTAAATCTAGTCTCTTTAACCTTCATACCTAGCTATTTGTTAGGCTTAAAAAATATGACAGAACCTGGCAGTTTTTCACCTGTAAATTCTTTAAAAAAGACAGCTAATGTCTATGCCCAAACAAATTTGATGTAATTTTTTATAAATTTCAAATATCAAGTCTACCAGTTGCAAGGTTTTTTTTACCAGTTAAATTAACATGATATGAAAATTACCTGTGGTAATAGATGATATTGCAGAGGTTGAAGGTAGTTAAGACTATGCTAAATGTAAGCCACAGATCAAAAACACTAGCAAAAAGAAAAACTGCTTATTATATCAAAAGAAAAATGTTCTATTAACAAATCATCAGATAGACATTTCTAATAAGCCTAAAAATCTTTTCAACTCTAAAACTGACTACTCACATATTAGTACATGTCAAACCTTGTAAGCAGTACTATTGTTAGATCAACAGACAGGTTATATGAAGAAAATTCTGTTTCCATATGTACTAAGCATCCAAAAGTCACAAGTGTACCCAACTCAGAGGCTAAATTTAAAATAGAAAAAGGTTGATGGAAAAAATTCATCATAAGGGTTCACAAACTGGGGTGTTATAACACTATAAACCAAAAAAGGAAGCTGTTAAAATGAGCAGTGCACAGTAACACAAAGCTACTGCCTGCCTCTACCACTACAAACAGAGTTGACAAAAAACTTCAATTTACATCTCCTCTAAATCACAGTCCATTTGCCTAAATTTTTAGGACTCTAAAATACAGTACATTATCAAAGATATTTTTAAAAACTCTTTTCTTCTTCCATGAGAAAACCGATGTTTCTTCAAAAAGCAATCAACACTTAACTTGCACAACTGTGAAATTATTACCCAAATTCTATTTCCTCTATGTCAGATGCACATATTACCTAACTTCAGTCTTCCATAAGGCTTTTGCCCAGCTACTTAAGCCTTTATTGGAGGCACAAATAATATTCTCTCAGTCCTTAACACAACCTGGGTTAAGATAGTAAAACTCTTTAACACTTTTTTCCCACCCAACTGTAATCGACAATCTTCCTTAATGGAAAGAACAGTACACAAATTCAATCTAGAATCCTGCATCAATTCAAAGTAGTAACAAACATTAAGAATTTTGTGGTGAAACCAAACACCTGGGGAGTGGGGCTACCACAAACAAACAAAATATTGTAGATTAAACAACATGTCGTTTATCATCGTGTACTTTGTAAATCAGAAACTTTCATCACTTGAAACGTAGTGGTGAACTGCAGCCTATAAGGGGCACTCAATCTCTTGAAATGTTTGCCTCTCTCATAACCAACCACCTTGACACACCTACCCCAAACAGGAGTCGCTTCTAAACCACTCTCCAAGAAATTCGCACACATCTTTCCTTTTAATGAGTATTGGTAAAACTTCGGGTATCTTTTAAGATTTCATTACTGAGATCCAACAGTAGCCTTAAATACTAGTAAAAAAAGTCTTGGTAACCACTGTTTGAGCAAACGTAAATTTTGCTTCTCCACCTTCTTCATCAAGTAAGAAGCTTCGAATGAATAAGGTCCTGCAGTGTTTCGGTATTACCAAAGAACAGATTGAGCTATTCCCCAAAAGCTGGTGGCCTCATTTTGCCAAATCATCGCCTTCTATTAATGACCACTTTCGTCCATCTTTCTTGTATGAAAGATATTTTTATACCGTCCTTAACAAGTAGACTTTTAGCTTCCAACATGTAGGAACAGAACTTAACTAGCTCCCAAATGTGAAAGGAAAACTGTACCATAAATACCAGGGAAGAGACAGGGAAGAGCCATGAGGTTTGTTGTGATCAGAAGAGCTGGGCACAGTCGACGCTATCAGGTATGTAATACACAAATCAAACAGTGCTTGCAAAAATAAAGACTGGCAGTGCGAGAGACGTCCCACAAACGAAGGCAGAGACAGGCTCAATACAAAGCCATCCAGAGGCAGCCAGAGCAGAACCTGGCCGGAGGAACTAAGGAAACTGACTGTAGGGGATGCCGCAGGGTGGGCTAACATGGTGCCTTCTCCAGGGTGGAAAAGGAAGAGAAGTGGACCTGAAGACTTCATTCCGTCGGACGCTGGTCCCTATAGGTATTTAGGCTCACAGTTCAAGTTTCACCGGGGAAAAGGGAGGCGACAAACGTGCTTCCCGGCACCTCAGACCCAGCCCTTAAGTCCAGTCTCTTGGCTTCCGGCTCCAATTAGCGAGGAAGTAACGGTCTGCGGAGCACACACGGAGGAGTCCGCACAGAAAAGCAGCACCTCCGAACCCCGAAAGTCAGCGCGGCGAGCAGTGCGGCCGCGGAGGAGCGGAGCGGGCGGCGGGCGTTGCTCTCCCTGCCCCAGCCCCGGCCCTGCCCTGCCCTCGCCCGAGACGCTGGGAAAAGTTTCCTACAAAAGTCTGCGGCACCCGCTCGCGCAGCCAACCGCCAGACACAACCGCCTAGCCGCTGGGGAGAGCAGCCTGCGCCTGCCCGGCCAAGGCGCCCAGACCCACGGTCGCGCCTCCCTCAGCCCACGCCGAAGTTCACCTACCACAGAGCCGGGAGAAGAGAAGCAGCGGGAAGAGCAGGAGCAGCAGCGGTGGTGGCGTCGGGGGTGGCAGCAGGAGACCGGCTCCGGGGGGAGAAGCGGAGGAAAGTTGTACTTTGCCGCCTACGGGACACAGCGGAGCCGGTCCAGGGGTCCGCGCCATTCCCCACCCTCCCCCCGGCCCGCTGGCTTGCTCGTCGGCCCCCACAGGCTCCCCCGGACCGGCGCCTCAGGCTCCTGGCGGCGGCTGAAGCGGCTGCGGCAGGGTGGCGGAAGGACTAGCGCGCGCGTTCCTAACTCCTAGTTTTTGAACCTCCGCCGCCGGCTGACACTGAGCGGAGTGCAAGCGGCTGCTTCGGCACCGCCGTCGCCGACGCCACTGCCGAAGCTGAGGCGGGAGCCGCCCGCCGCCGCCGCCGCCGCCACTCCCCTCCCCCAGCTCCCGCCCGCCTGGAACTCCTGGGAACTCGGAACGCACCACCCCGCCCCGTGCGGGAGGGGGAGAGGAAGCCGACCCTCTGAGCGGGCGCAGGAACTCGCCCGCCCCACGCCAACTCTTGCTCCCGTCTGATCCCAGACTGCCTGCCGCGTTTCCTCCCACCCGGCTCCCCTACACAAGCTCCGCCCCCTTCACACACACACACAGAAATCTCTTCTCTCCGCTTTGATAACGGGGTTTCTCCCTGAGCAAGGCTCTAAAAAGGACAAAAAAATCTGGAATAGATTAGTAGGCTCCGCCCCTCGTTCCATAGACGTACCCCCCTTCCAAGAGTTTCCAATGGTCTCGCCCACCCCGCCCCTCGTGGGTCCACCGCTGCCCAGGCGCAGACGGAGGCGGAGGGCGGTGGCGGGACAATTGGGGTCGTGGCTGGGCTCACCCAGGCAGCGCTCTCCCTCGGGCAACGCTCTCCCTCAGGCGGGGACTTGGGATTGGGAGGGTGTTGGAAGGGGAAGGCAAGATGGGGTTACCCCTTCCGTTGCCTACTTAGGAAGCTGGACGCAGCCTGCTGGACTAGTCATTTATCTCTTCGCCACGGGCGCAAGGGGCTGAGAGACTTTGTCCTTCCTGCTTCCCGGGACGGCTTTGCTCTCCGAATTCCTCCCTTTTTTCCAGCCCCACTTCCCCCCAGCCCGGTGAGGCACGTTTGCACGAGCATTTTCCTTGCTTCTTTCACTGGGCGGTCGGCTCGATGGAAGGGTCTGCGTTGCTGGGCGAGAAGAGGGACCCCAGAAGGTTTGCTTTCCCTTTCTCGCTTCTCCCAGCTGCCGGGCTGTCAGTTGTCCTCGCCTGGCGACTGGCAACAGGAGGCCATGGATTTCCCCCATCGGAGCGCCTCTAGTGCGGTGGTGTTTTTCTTTGGTTTTGTTTCATTTGCATGTACGCACGTGTAATTTTATTCTCATTATTTGTTTTCCTTTGAATTTACTGCAGGAAAGCGACCTTGGGAAGTGTTCAACCTTTGCCCTTAAGAAGAGCGTCTATGGTCCACCACGACCCTCCCTCACTCCAGATGGGCTGCTCGCCCTGTCCTCTTCATCCGCGCGCCTCGCACAGTTCTGGTGGCCTGACCTTGGAGGCATAGCCACCGGCGGTTCTTCCGGAGTGGTGGACAGTTTGAACTGTCCTGAGGGGGACTGAAGGCAAAAGACACAAGTCCTCCTGTCTTGACACCATTAATTTTAAGTTAAATCTTGCCGTTTCCGCCAATAGGCACAGGCACGCTCCGATAAGAAAGCCGAACTAGGATTTAGCCGCTTGTCTCAGCTAAACTAAATGATTGCCTGCCGCCAAGATCACACTGTCATTCCTCTTCAATCACTAGGATCTCCCACCCTCCACCCACTGACAGTGTTTTACTCGCTTTCTAGGCTACATACTATTCTACCCTTCTGCCCATATATTTTTTTAACTTCTGCCTCCCATCCTAGTTCTTAGTTTAGAACCTCTCTTCCTCCACCCCCGTATCTCTCTTCCACTCTACCCCTGCCTGCCTCTGCCGTTCTCCTTGAGCCTGTCTCCAGTAGCCATTCCTTTCCATTACCTATTCTCAGGGTGCATTTATGACTAAACCTTGCCCTGCGTACGCTCCAGGAAATTCCCTGATGATGATGATGATCATAATTGACGAAATGTAGCTATTGTGACATTGCTAAGCTCTGCTGACACTACCATTTCCCTTGAGGAAATTTATTTTTCTTTTTTTGCATTCCCTAAACCTAATTTTACTGCTAAATTTAGAGTCAACTGCGCAGCGACTAGCTAATTATCTGTTAAGATAGCCACTTTAATACGTTGTTGATACTCAGTTAAATGTTAACCAAAAATTCAATGTCTCTAGCCAGTTTCATCGTCTCCCTATCCCCCAGCCATTCCCTAATGGTTCCAGTCTCCAGAAAAAGTAATTTAGCCAACATTTGAAACGGTGCCAAAGGCTTAATACGGGGGCCACTGTTTGATTGCCATGGAGACCACGAAGGATTAGCTGGTTTAGTGCTTCTCAAAAGGATGATGCGGAGATTTAAGAAATATATATCCTCCGTATTTTGAGAAATGGATTAGTGGCATGCTATGATTATATTCTCTGACCTAAAGAGAAGAGAGAGCTTGGAAGAGTAGTATTTATAGATGTTATATAAGCATTAAAAGAGCGCTGTGCTAGTGTTTTATGTGCATACAAGCATTATGTTATAATAATAATTTGTGTTGATATAGCATCTTCAGCCAAGGATGTCAAAGCACACTCTTCTCACACAAGGTAACAATTACTATTATTCCTATTTGACAGCTGGAGGAACCTAGGCACAGAGGTTAAGTGCAAAAACTACCATCCATGTGGTGGTTTTTCTGTCAGAACCAAGTTTTTGCTTTCCACTGTGCACCACTAACCTCTTGAGATTCTTAAGTTAAAAACAAATTTGCTGAGGTAACTCAAATTTCTACTTCCTAAGTGTCCAGTCTCAAATTACGTTCTCCTCAAGTAAAGACATACCCACCCCAAGCTTTCCTCTTGGAAATTATTAATAGCTAGAGAAAAAGATTTTATATTATGCTGTATAGCTTTTTTTCAAGGACTAGAATTATTGATTGTATAAAAACCTTTAATATGAGAGCATTACTTGGCTTTACACCATTTTTAATTGTCTAACTTAAAAGACAAGTTTACCTTTATTTTTCGAGGGACAAACTGGTTGAAGGACTACTTAATTATAGCTAACTTATTAATATTTGGGGTATCATTGGATCCAAAGTATGCATGTATTTTCTAAGAAAAAATATCTGAATAAAGAGCAACATGATCCTAATGTCAAAAATATTTCATTTGTTTTGGGTTAAGAATACTGATGATATCCACCCCACTTTCTGCCTCAAAAGACTGCTGGCCAATTATTGAGGTTCATTAACTCTTAACTAAGAAACAAAGGTTGACATGTTAACAAAGAAGTAATTATATACAATGTTGGGCATTTTACATTTATTCAAATAATCCAAAATAAAGGTTTAAAATTATTATTAGAATTTCATAGCTGACTCTGAAGCAAAGGGAGTATTTTATAGTATAGGTAGGCCATTATGTACTCTAGGTAGTTCCGCTTACCATCAGCAAATTTTTTATAACCTGCTACATGAAGTATAGCTTTTCCCTATATGAAAGAGATGAGCAGTGCTTTGTGGAATGTTTGAACTTGGTACTATATTTGATAATAACTTGATTTTACCTGGCTGTAATCATAGTCTTATAAAGCAGAGCTACGCAAATATTTAAAAAAAACAAACGACAAACCCACCAAAAAAGTCTACCAATTTACAAATCTTTACCAACCACACGTTTATCAAATGCAACTATTTCCTACTGAAAAGATCTCTCTACCCCCATAGATTTATACTGTTTACTTCCTCATATTTCTTGAGATCTTTGCTTAAATTTCACTGTGTCTTCAAGATCTTTTATGACCATCCCGTATGAAAGAGCCACCTCATCTCAATCCCTATCCCCTCTTACTTTGTTCTATTTTTCTCCAGTGCACTCACCATTTGACCTGGTATGTATATTTATTTATTGTCTGTTTTCCCTTTGCTAAAATGAAAGTTCCACAAGGATGAGTGGGTTATTTTTTCACTGTTGAAACCCAACCATCTAGAACAGTATCTGTCATATAAGTCCCAGATTGTATGATTAAATGATAAGTATAGAGACAGCATACTGAGATGCATGTCTGGTGGCAGATAAACTCAAAAGAAGAATATTAATTTTTTAAGGTCTTGAGTATATGATCATGTTGAGTTTTTTTTTAAACTGGAAGATGATTATACTGACTATTGCTTAAGTCTATAGACTTCATTTATTTTAGTGCTGCTATTATCTTTCCCGTCCATATTTACACTTCCATACACTGGGTTTGTGATTTGGGGGCTGTGCTATCAATAGATGTCACTGGAGGGAAGGTGGAAGGCAAGAGTAAAGAAGATACCTGTTCCTTTCTATTTGCTTCCTGTTCCTATTAGTATCACCTCAGCAGTAAAAGCCCTTGACCCTGTCATCAGCAGTTGGTCCCAGCCTCCCACTTGCTGTACACTCTAAGAACCAAACTCATCATGACCCCTCAAAGATATCAGCACCAGCCCAGCTGTACCCACTTCTCAGAGGTCCATTTCCTAGCTGAGTAGAATCCCTTCCCTGGACTTCTGAGTTCTAATAATCCATCCAACCTTTTCCCTTTGTTCCCATAGCTCTAAAGGTGTTAATATATTCCTACAGCTCATATATCTGTATGACCTATGTTACACTTTTTGGTCTGGAGACTCCCATTTGAACCCTGGTATAACAATACCCTATTATTAAGTTCCCTCAGAAACATAGTATGTTTTCTGTGTTCTTGATTAGACCTTGACTGATGCTCTATTTTTCTGAGACTGGTTCTCAAAACCTTCCCTTGTACCAGTTATTTTCTCTAAGTTAAAGTATTTAAAATCACAGAGCCAACATCAATTCATCAATTAATGTAAATAAAAAATAAGGAAAATGAGCAAAATATGTTCCTTTAATTGGCAATAATCTAGATTTGTGGGTTTGAAATAAGTAAATTTGGAGGAAATCATATAGGTGTTTTAGTCATATATACATATGATTTATTGTTTATGTTCCTCATCTAGATTATGGCAAAAACAAATAGAAATTTCTAATTTTTGTGATTTTGTTTTACAGATCTTGAATGCACTTGAGAATCATTATGAAGCTAAAAGATAAGAGGATTATTTGGGGGAAAGAATAATTGGACTTGTCTCATAAACTTACAATGAAAACAAACATATACTGCACATAGCTATCTAAATAAAGTCTAACTCCATTTATAATATACAACTCTTGTAGAGCACTAGGGTTCCAAAGAATATTTGGAACTAATATTTAGCAGAAAGAAGAGCTATGCCATAGCATTATGGTAGGTTAAATAAAAGGGAACTAAAAGCAATAAACAAACAAGACAAACAAAAACTCACAGACACAGACAACTATGGTGATTACCAGGAACAAAGGAGTGGGAGCAGGGCTGTAATGGGTAAAGGGACTCAAATAATATATGGTGATAGAAGATAAGGAAACAGATTCGACTTTGGGTGGTAAGCACATAGTGCAATATACAGATGACATATCATAGAATTATACACTCAAACCTATATAATTGTATTAACCAATGTCACCTCAGTAAATTTAATTTAAAAAATAAAAAGTAAACAAGAAAGTGTTCAGCAACAAAAAGAAATAAAAGGGTAGGTTAAATTTAAGAAAGATAATTGAGCTCCTATGTGCTGGAGTCTATGTTAGCTATTGGGAATGGAAAAGCCCAAGTCCTTGCTTTCCAAACCATAATATTCTTGCAAATAATGGAGAATAGTACAGTACAGGAGAGAGAAGAGGATAAGTCCCACATATGCTTAAACAACTTGAAAGTCCTAACAACAAAGAAAATGTTTGAATAATCTTAACAAATGAATAGTAATTTTTCCATACAGATGGGGTAAAAGCAGCAGAGGGAATAGGAGAATGATAGATGGAAGGTTACAGAGGCATGATAGTGTATGATGTGTCCTGGAAAGTACTAGAATTTCTGTGCAGCTGGAGGGTAAAACCCAAAGAATTAGGAGAAAATAGAGATGTGTAGGCAGGGTGTTTTTAAACCTTGTAAAGAATTTCAGGTTGTATCTTGTAGATCATGGAAACAAATGAAGAATTTTAAGTAGGAAATGACAAAAGTTGGTTTGGTTTGCTAGAAAAATCAGAAAATAGTGTGAAGGTGATGATGGATGAATTGTCAGGGAATTTTGGAGAATTATAAGGAGAAATTTAGTAAGAACAGAGAATGAAGGTCTGAATTGAGCAGTGATAAAGTGGATGGTAAAAAGAAAATGAATTCAGGAGAACTTAGTATTTTAAAACAAAATAGTTTATCCCCACATTGTTTTGAATGTGGTGTAGCTAGCTAACAGATAATAATGCAGGCAAATAAGGGAAATACAAAAGAGACATGAGCAAAAGGAAAAAAGAAGTACTAAAAAGAAAGTAATGAAAATGTGGATAGAGACAGGGATATTAGAAGAGGGAATATGGAGAAGGAAATGGAGGCAGATCAAATGACAAAGAGTACAATAATATAATTGATGGTTTTATAAACTATTGGGCAAATTTTATAATTTACTTCTACTTTATATTATTATAATATTATATCATATTATTTTAATTCTTGTGGACATGTCTCAGATTCATATAATGTCCAGTACAGTTTCTTTTATATTATCATTAACCAATAAGTATCTGTTGAATGGAAGGGAGGAAAAAGAAAGAATAATTTTGTGGATGGTCTTGCTGTTGGATTTAGATTGAACTGAACTAAAGAAATCTGGTGTCTGTGTAGGTTCATTACAATAAGAGCCACTTTTCTCCCCATGGGTGTTTCAACAGATCCTACCATAATTAACTTAATTTGTACCCTTTGGTATCTGAGCCAAAACAGATACTAGTCAGCCACTCTACTTCTAACATCCCAGGGAGATGCACATAGGGAGGCTATCAGATGTAATATTAAAAAGCCTTAGAGCTTCACTGCCTGAGTATCAGTTCAAATTCTCTACTGTGTGACCTTGGGCAAGTTACTCAGTTTCTTATTTTCCTCAGGGGAAAATGATTATTCCTTTCTCACAATGTTGTTTAACGATAAAATTAGTTCATGCAATGACTTTAGAATAGATCTGATATATATATCTCTCTCTCACCCAAAAGGTATTTATTTATTTGTTGTTATTATTAATAGTAGTGTAACCAAGCACAGGTCTGGCTGCCCACTGCTTCAAAAGCCAATACTTCAGAGGCAGTTACTGTCGTAAAAGAAAAATGGTTTTATTCAGGTGCCAGCAACCTGGAAGATGGGGGACTCTCATCTCAAAGCTCATCTTAGCATCTTGGGAATCGTGGCTAGTTTATGCAGGGCAGCCAGGGAAAGAGGGGAATTAAGGAATTTCTGGTGATGTGTAGTTTCTCAGCTCTGCTCTTGGGAGGTTTCAATGTTATCTCCATGCGTATCATCCTGTAGTTTCATCCTCTATCTGCAGGTTCACTGCTCATATCTGGGAACAGGATGTGCAGGGAACATTTCTGGTAGTTCAGATATGAGTCGCTTGTGACTGTCCAGTTTCCTGTCACCAGCGTCATGCCTTGGTTAAGCTGGAGTTGCAACAACTGATGTCTATAAAGTATTTTTAATGAAACTTTTAATAGATGGATCTTCTATGAGTTTGTTAGTACAGCCTATTTTATAATAACCACCTGATCAGTATATTATGTTTATCACTGTTACAATTCTCTACTGTCAATTTTTCCTTCATATCTATGGAGCTATTGATGTCCTCTGAGTCTTCTGGGGGGAAAAAAAACCTTAGCCTGTTGTAAATTGAAATCTCGTGAGTTAAAAGCAGATATACTTTTTTCAGGCATCTCTTAAGTAGATATAATTTTTCAAGTGTGGGAAAAACAAGCCAAAAAAGCTTCAAAACAATAAAAACAAGCATTATAAATAAAAGAATGGTTAAACCTAAATTCAAGTCCTCCTAACATGATCTTGAGTCCTTGTGGTATACATGAAAATAGACTCACAAATCAATCTCCAGTTTTCCCAAAGAGAGGGGTACAATAGCCTAATTTTTGTTGAAGCCAGGGAACATGGTGCCTGATTTTGGTGATGATTATTTCCTCCTGAGCTAAGGTTTCAATGTAAGTACAACAAGAGGAGTTGATGGTCATACAAACTTCTTCTTGTTCTGCTAATATAGAGTCTAAGGCAACTCAGTTACTTAAGACAACTTTAGTGTGAGTGTCCAGAGATTCCTGAATATTAGCAAGTGAGGTGGTGGTTTCATTGGCTATGGTGATTAAAGTCTTAGAGAGATTGCTAAGTACATGCTGATGCACAGCAGCCCCTCACCAGGGTAATAGAGTACATCTAAAAAAATATTCATCACTGTCTGGGATTTTTCTGGAAAGCTCTCAGGCCATTTGTGTGAAAATTGATTGCTCACCCTGGAGTCCCACCTGCCCAAAACAGTTTTACTTACTTGTTTGTAGATCTAAAGACAGAATAATTCTCCTCCATTTTTAACCCCTGTACAGGTTAAAAACATCTGGAGTTCAAGTGCGTGTTCTGGTGGGACCTGCAGGTGAAAATGTTGACTTTCAGGAAAAAAAGGTTACTTGAGTGGACAATTTACAGAGCAAGTCCCATCCTAGCAGGGAGATGGGACATTCAGGCAAATAGAAGAAGCTGAGGAAGCCATGTGATAACTGTAAACTCTGAAAGGCATTCCAAAAGCTGAAGGGAGGCTTGTTGCTGCATTTTTCTTAACCTTACAACCAAGGCTTATGTTTTTCTATTTTTATTTTTTAGTCAATCTGGTGTTTGATCCAGAGTACATAGCTCCTGTGTCTACTAAAAGTCAACCAACTTGTTTTCTACTGTCAATTGTACCTAGGGCACCTGTGGGGAAATAATAATGGGTGGGGAGGTATCTAGAGGAGCTTGTGACCTCCTCATTCACCATTCCATTTCACCATCTGCATATATGTCTATTTATCTTTCCCATTCCTGTTGCTAGTCACTGGAGGCTTTCCACCTCGGTGACCTTCTGCACCTGGTCTATTGTCCTTGCTCTGATTTTGTCATCCATAAGTGAAAAATAAAGCTTTGAAGACAATTAACTGAAGTAGAGCTTAATATCTATCTATAACTGTGTATTATAGGGTCTATTGAAACACAATTTCTCTCCTTAATACTACCCTCTATTTATCAAAGAACCAAATCAAGATCAATTCATTTACTGCATTAAACCTTGTTTCAATTTGGTCTGACTATTTGCATAAACATAATAGGAATAGCAATTGATCTATATGATCTATTCAATGTACTTCGCTGGAATCATGTAAGAAATTTCCAGATTGAGCTTCAGTTAGTACCACAGAGCAAAAAAGCCAAGCCACCCAGTTGCCATCAGGCTTTGACTACAATAACTATAACTTCAGGTGAGTTCCTCAATTTCTTGAGATCCTCCCAGATGTGTTGAGCTTGTTCCTTGCCAACTCCCAGGAAAGCAACTGTTGTTTCTAACCTGGAAAGACTGCCATGAACTTTATGAATAAGCAGTATACCAGGGCATTTCTCCAAGGGGCTTTTATTAGCTTCAAAGTCAATCTTCATTTGTTAAAGTTTTCTGGTGTAATCCAGTGTCTAGGCATGTCTCTCTCTGAGACATGACATTCCAGTTGAAGTCTTAGTTAATAAAACCACAATTGGAAACTAGTTTTATGTGTCCTGTTATAAAGAAATCAGATTCTTATTGTATTTATGTAAACAAATATATTGTTTATGTATATGTAAATGTTATGTTTATATATATGTAAATTATAACATTCATTCATTAAGAGTTTCTAAATTCCAGAGGGATTGGGTAGGGAGAAAAATATAAATGCCTCAATATTGCTTTTGGAAGTATAATTTACCATATTACTTTAAGAAAATAAAAACAATTTCCCTTATGTCTGAAAAACAGAAAGATTAAAAATTAGTAATATTTTAAATAAAACATTACAAAGCTATAGTCGTCTTTAGTTCATTCTGTCCCATAATAAATTTTTGTGTATGCTGATTATTTGCCAGTATTTTTATAAATCCAGTTACTCCATTATGTTCTAGTAATCTTTAATCAGTTCAAAAATATGATCTGAAAATTTATTCTCAGAAATATGTAATTTAGAATAAGTCAGAGTCATTTCAATGGATCTTTCTCAAGATGTAACATATTTGTAAATGCATCACGGTAAAACAATGACTGTCTATAAATGACAAAAAAATTTAAATGAAGTGGTTAAAGATCTGATTATAATGCAATTGACAATTTATTACAAATGAAATTATATCAGAATTTTGTAAGCTCTTAGAGATTTTTATATAATCTCTAGAACATCCATTTTAATAAATGTATGTGTATACAAATAGAACATAGTTATTATTTATTTGACAAAGATTACAATGTACTTCAAGCATATCAAATAGGCCTAAGTTGTTCAAAATTTCATCTTCAGAAGGAGGATTTCAAGCCCCCATGGCATTCCAGGCACCCATTGGAATGATCCAAAACCAATTTTAAGTCAAGATAAAGTCTCTTAAAATTCAAACTGTGGGAAGTTTGTCAAACACACTTGACTAAAAGAATATATAACATTACAAAATGATATTAAATTATTTATTTACCCAAAATGATGATAAAGGTATCAAACACAAATACAGGCCATCAAAACTTTAGATACTGCAATACAGAATATGTGTTTTTAAGTAATCAAGTACCTGATTAATACAACACAACACAAAACATTTTTAAAAATAAAATCTTACCTATCTAGGCAGATACAGAAACACTTTTTCCCCTTTTAACACACTGAAGAACCAAAAATTCCATGTTAGCTTACTGTTTATATATTAATTTACCTAATTAAATTTATTGCTCAGCTTAATTATTAATATATAATTTCCTCTTAAGATCTCTCCTCATAAACCTTCAATTTGCAGAGACTGTGCAAAATAAACAACTTTAACTTTGCTGCTTCTTAACTCATTCATAAATAACTAACTTAAAAACAAATTACATTCTTCTTTTTCTTTAAGAAATGTTTTCATACTTTATACCTTTTAATTCAAACCATACAATTTCTTTCCAACTTAAAATTCTTAATTCTTAGAAACCTTGATTTTTAGTGACAAAAGTAACATTCTTTAGATCGATACTTTTATGAATACATTTTTTAACTTTTAGAAACAGGTTTTTTTCCAATGTCAAATAGACTCACACTTTCAACAGACATACTTCAAATAAAGTACAAGAAATATTTGTTAACAGATCCAAATTCACTTTCTGCAATAAAAAGTAAAAGTAGACAAACTCAGATCAATTACTATTTTAGTACCCTGTTATTTCAAAATATCTATATATTTAATCATTTCACCATTTAACCCAGCAAAACTCCAAATATCCAAGTCACCCAAGACTTTGGAAAATTATGTTATGTATATTTATAATTATTTATAAAAAGCTTTATCAGAGATTTTTAGCTTGTGGCCAAGATGGAGGAGTAGGTATATACACTTTGCTTCCTTGCACAACCAAAAGAAGGATAGCAACCAATTTAAAAGCAAAAATCAATAAGAATTGCAAGGAACTAGAAGTGCATAGAAGTCTGACAACAAAGGAATTAAAGAAAAAACATTCATCCAGACCGATAAGAGGGGCAAAGATGGAAATCCAAGGAGGAATGGATCTAAGACAAGATAGCAGCTGGCAGACTGGGGTGAGCAGGGCAGCAGTTGGTGGACCAGGCTGTCCCAAATTAGCATGCAGATAAAACCATGAGGAACAACTAGGGAGCAAGACAGATTGTACAACCCAGGTTTCCAGCATGGGAAAATAAAGCCTCAATATAACCTCTGGCTATAAAAACCTGTGGAGTTTGCAGTGGTGGAAGAAACTGCCAGTCTCACAGGAGAGTCTGTTGGAGGGGCTCACAGGGTCCTAGAATGTACACAAGCCCACCCACCCAGGAATCAGCACCAGGGCAGCAACTCAAAGGGTGCAATTTGTGGGTGGGAGAAGTGACTGAAAGTGGGGCAAGAGCCAAGCAAGTGGCATTGTTCCCTCTCTGACCCCTCCCCCACATACAGCACCATACCTCAGTGAAGTGGGTTACCCTGCCATGGCAAAAACCTAAGGCTCCACCCCTTACAACATAACAGATATGCCTGGACAAAGAAATATGGCCCAAACGAAAGAACAGGTCAAAACTCCAGAAAAAGAACTAAGCAATGAAGAGATAGACAACCTATCACATGCAGAGTTCAAAACACTGGTAAGCAGGATGCTCACAGAAATGACAGTATGGACACAAAATAGAGGAAGAAGTGAAGTCCATACAAAGTGAAATAAAGAAAAATATACAGGGAACCAATAGTGAATGGACGGAAATGGGGACTCACATCAATGATTTGGAACAAAATGAGGAAATGAACATTCAACTAGAACAGAATGAAAAAACAAGAATTCAAAAAAAAATGAGAGGCTTAGGAACCTCTGGGACATCTTTAAACATTCCAACATCTGAATTATAGGGGTGCCAGAAGGAGAAGAGGAAGAGCAAGAAAATGAAAACTTATTGGAAAAAATAATGAAAGAAATCTTCTCCAATCAGGCAAAGGTGATAGACATGCAAGTCCAGGAAGCCCAGAGAATCCCTAACAACTTGGACCCACAGAGAAGTACACCAAGACATATCATAATTAAACTGGCCAATATTAAAGATAAGGAGAGAATCTTAAAGGCAGCAAAAGAAAAAGAGTTACCTATAAAGGAGTTCCTGTAAGACTATCAGCTGATTTCTCAAAAGAAATCTTTCAGGGAAAAAAGGGGCTGGAAAAGCAAGGACAACAACCTAGATTACTCAATCTAGTAAAGCTATCATTTAGAATGGAAAGGACAGATAAAGTGCTTCCCAGATAAGATCAAGTTAAAGGAGTTCATTATCACCAAGCCTTTATTATATGATATGTTAAAGGAACTTATCTAAGAAAAAAAAAGATGATCAAAACTATGAACAGTAAAATGACAACAAACTCTCAACTATCACCAAACCTAAAACAAGAGCAAAAACAGACTAAGCAAACAAGTGGAACAGGAACCAAATCGCAGAAATGGAGATCACATGATGGGTTATCAGTGGGGAGGGGGAAGGGGAGAATAGGGGGAAAGGAATGGGGGAGAATTGGAGAATAAGAAGCATACCTTATTTTTTGGACTATAAGATGCACTTTTCACCCCAAATTTGGGAGGAAAAAGGGAATGCATCTTAGAGTCTGAATGTAGCTTCCCTGGCTCACGGGGGCAGGGGTGGCGGTGGAGTGGGGTTACAGGTTAATAAATATTTTACCACAATTTTTTTCCTATTTTCCTCCTTTAAAACTTAGGTGCATCTTATGGTCCAGTGTGTCTTATAGTCCTAAAAATACGGTAATTGGTAGCTATAAAATAGACAGGGGTAGGTTAAGAATAGTATGGGAAATGGAGAAGCCAAAGAATTTATATGTATGACCCATGGACATGAACTAAGGGAGGGGAGTGCTGGAGAAAATGGGGGTTGAGTGGAGGGGAATAACAGGTAGGAAAAAATGGGACAACTGTAATAGCATAATCAATAAAATAATACTTTTAAAAAGCTTTATCAAAAATTTTTCATTTTAGTTATACCTATTTATTAGTTATTAACAACTTTATAAGATTTTAAAGTCAATTATTACCCGTCAAATTTTCTTGACAAATTCTGTTATAGACAAAACATGAAATTATTCCTGCAAACTGAGGCAAAATGGATATATATTTTTATATTCATAACTTTTACAATATTGGTTGAATTGAAATAAGTTTTGAGTCAAATATTTTTTCCAGACCACATGATCCTGAAAAAAAATTTGGGATAGTTGTTATATTTCTTACCATACACATAAACAGTATTACTTAATAATTATAGAGAGACAAGATTTTCTTTTTTTGTCCTTGACGACTTTAAGGAGGTTGGTGGATAGGCAGGGTAATACCACGCTTGGCTGGCTTTAGTCGCTTAAGTTTAAAAATGCTTTTTTTCCCTTCACATTGAGGTGGGGCATCACTTCTGCTGTTTCCATAGGATTTGGTGCTGACATTAATTTCCCCATTGTTACTGAGATCACCACAGCTCCCATACCTCCAGGGGGAGAATTCAGAGTGTTTAAAAGACTTATCTCATTTTCCTTCTTTCTGAATTTACTCTCTGAGAGGGGAATGAGATCTTTTCTCCTTCTTTGAACTATAAATTTAAATCCTTTCTGAGTAGAGTCCTTATGGTGTAACAACATGAAATTTTGCACATAAGAGGCCTTATTCCTACCAGAGCTTTGGAAAACAATTCTAGTTAGTCACTGACATAACTGTAAGTTGACCTGTCAACTAAAATGCAACCCAATTGATTCTCTAATGGGATTGAGACCAAGCTATGCATTTTAAAACAGAAACAAAAACAAATTCTAAAGCTAAGACAAACCCCAAACAAATGATTGCTCTCCAACTAAATTATCTAGTTTAGTTGGAGGACTAGGACATTAGTGCAAATGACCTTCACAAGTTTTAAATGGCACAATGACCTTAGATGACAAAAACAGAGGATTCCCTGTGTGAACAAACTCCAAAAAGCAAACCAACTCCTTGAAAGATAAGAAAGCAAGCTAAGAGCAACCATAGCCAAAGTTTCACTTCAGACAGACAAGAGCTCTCACAGAGCTCCCAAACAGAACAGACAGATGAGAGATTTGAAACAGAACAAATATTCAAAACCCAGAAATCCATAAACCAAAACACCAAGCATGTGCTCTGAATCCCACACTGGGGAACTGGGATTTTCTCAGTCACTAAGCTGTGCCTACTACCATGCAGTGTCTATTGATACCTACATCATCCCAGACATTCAAAGAACCCAGAAGGTGGGGCTGAGGGCTTCTGGTTGTGCACACCAGGGACGTTACCAAGTGTGAGCTCATCAGCCCATCAGTAACCTGCTTCCTTTCACTAGCAAAGCATTTAAAGGCAGCTGATGCCTTGAGAGGGAGAGCAGGGAACAGTCCCAAAGATTTAAAAACAAAACAAAACAAAGCAAAAAACTCTTGACAGCTGCTTGAAAATTCCTACAGTCTCTGCCATGGGGTCAGCCTGCCACAAGCAGCAGGGACCCAAGCCTTACTAGGGTCCACATTGCCCTGCTGTGGTCACCAAAAACTAACTGAGCTCAGGTATGGCTGCCTGCTGTTTCAAAGCCAATACTTGAGAAGCAGATGCTAATGTAAAAGAAAGTGGTTTTACTCAGGTGCCAACAACCTGGAAGATAGGGAAATCTCTCAAAGCTCATCTTAGCATCTCAGGAATCATGGCTAGTTTATATAGGGCAAATATAGAAAGAGAGGAATTAAGGAATTTCTGGTGATGTGAGAGTTTCTCAGCTCTGGTCTTGGGAGGTTTCGATGTTATCTCCATGCGTATCATCCTGTAGTTTCATCCTCTATCTGCAGATTCACTGCTTATATCTGGGAACAGGATGTGCAGGGAGCATTTCTGCTAGTTCGGATATGAGTCGCTGACAACTGCCCAGTTTCCTGTCATCAGGGTCATGCCTTGGTTAAGCAGGAGTTGCAACAGCTGATGTCTATAAAATCCTTCTAATTAAACTTTTAATACATGACTCTTCTATGAGTTAGTACAGCCTATTTTGTAATTACCACCTGATTAGTATATTATGCTTACTTCAATCACGGTTCTAGTAGTATTAGTGGTAGTGATTTTAAACAGATTCTGTAATTTCATTAGCAACATGGGAGTGGAATTTTGTTAAGGCTCATGTTTGCACATCCACTGAAATCTTGAAAACAGTTCTGATAAACTCTGCCTTCCATTAACCAGATTACATTAATTAAGCATCCTTCTTTATTGCAGTGTTCCTCCAGAGGGAGGCAGAATAGTGGCCCCCCAAATAGATTCACATTCTAATCCTCCAAACCTGAATTTATGTTAGATTACTCCATGGCAGTGGAGGATTAAGTTTACAAGTGGTTAATCAGCTGACTTTAAAAACAGGGAGAGTATCCTGAATTATTTGTGTGAGCCCCATATAATCAATCACAAGGGCCTTTAAAAGTCAAAGAGGAAGACAGAAGAAACAGCTGGAGATGTGACTATGGAAAATGGTCAGAGGTGCAATGTTAATGGCATTGAAAATAAAAGAAAGGGATAATAAGCCAGAGAATATAGCAGTGTTTGGAATGGAAAAGGCAATGACAAGGATACTCCCCCACAACCTCCAGAAAGGGGTGTTGAAAGCCATTCAGTCTGTGTTAATTTGTTATAGCAACAGTAGAAACTTAATTGTGATATAATGAGAAATACATGTTTAATCTTCATCTCTCTGGTTCCTGACACAAAGCTCCTATAACCCTTCAAATTTTGAGAGTAATAGGATGAGAGAAATGTCTTTTACTTATAATAAGCCCCTTTCAACCATTTCTGAATTTATGCTTATGAGATGACTCTTGGAGGCTGGGGACTGGTTCCCAGAGAACTAAACATGTGGATAGAGAATTGGAACTTTCAGCTGCACCTCCCCCCATGCTCAACATGCAGAATAAAAAGACCGACCAGCTGGGGATGACTTGGTCGTCAAAGGCCAATGATTTAATTAGTCATGCATAGATCAGAGGTTGCTTGATAAAATTTCAAAAGGGTACCTGTTATTATTCTTGAAATTCATGGTATCAAACTTTCCCTCAGATTTTCAAAGCTACTCAATAATACTTATAATCATCCTAATCGAAATACAGTGACTGCTCTGTTTTCCTTTCTCCTTAGGCTCCCATCCCTTTCTCTGCTTATTTTCCTGAAAAAATTAAAGCTCTCCTAGATTGAATTACATCAATCATCTCTAATTTAACTTATCTGTCCCTCCCTCAGCAATAATTTAAAAGTTCATTGACAGTAACCTCATTTTCACTTTCCCAACAAATCAGAATTTATAGATTATTATATTCTAAGCAGCTGAGGATGGAAGAGCATAGATACAACTCACCTCTTAGAAACAGATCAAACACTTTGAGGATTGGACTTCTTAAAATCCAATTTCAGAATCAGTAACTCAGCTTTAAGGACTGTTGATAGCCCTGCAGCTGTTTTGTACCCTACAATCTGTTATGAGAATAAAAAACAAACAAAGGAGTTGACCTAATGAATAGAACAAAACTGGGGAGATGTTAGCCATTTGTCAGGGAAATCAGTTGTATCCTTCTCATGATCAAATACCTTAATGCTTAGCTATTGCCATTCATTGTTTGAAATTCACTTTGGTATAAAATGTATGTGAATATTTGAGTAAATAAACAGCTTTTATTGTTGTTTTCATGTTTGTATAACTAGATGACTGAACCTCAAGATTGGAAGGAATCTTTGCTTTCTAATTTTCTTTGCCCTTTTTTTTTGCCATTTATATGTTTCATAAGAATTTCATTTGTTTAATTCCTTGAATTTGTCTCTTACTATCTATTTTGATGACTTTCTTCATGGTTACTTAAATAACTGTGAAATATACTGTTGTTATTGAAAAATAGCTAGGGATTCATACTTCTAATACAACTCACCTAGAAAAACTAATATGTCATTTCTGCCAAAACTGTGTAACAGCACAAAAGAATCCCTGAGAAATTGACCCCTTTGGCTAATAGTAAAATAACCTTTTAATACTGTGTATATTTTGTCCCTGGAAGGATTATTGACAATAAATGAACTACCCTTCTGAATGCCATGGTAGAAGATACATTTCATTTATTCCACATCATTCATGCTCCATGCAGTAGAGATGTAGCAGGAAAGAAGACATAGAGGTCCTTTTTTCCGATGACCCTTCAGCTTAACATGGGAGGTAGATATTAAATAAATAATTATTTAACTGTTTAATCACAATATTATTAATGTTGTTGTGAGAAAAGTTATAGGGTATCAGAGAGCATATATTGGGGAAGCCAAATTAATACATGGGGTAAAAATAACTTTATGATAAACTGTTATTTAAGCTAAAAACCTCTGAAATAAATTAGTATTAACCCTATGAAAATCAAATCAGTGTGTGCAGGTGTGTGTGTGCGGGAGAGAGAGAGAGAGAGAGAGAGAGAGAGAGAGAGAGAGAGAGAGAGAGAGATGCATTCAGTGTAAAGCCCACAGTTCAGTCAGTTTAAAAAATTAGAAGAGGATCATGTGCCAGTTATTTGTGTGTAGCTCTTGGCTTCATTTATGACTTTCTTTGTTTTCTGAAGCTGGAAGCCAGCAAACTACACTTCACAGACTCCTTTTTTTCCAGCACATTTCTTATTAGCTTCTGCCACTATGCACCACTGTTAGGACATTTTGAGTCAGAAATACAAAGAAGCCATTTTTTTCCTGCTTCTGGTAGAGCCTCACGTAGCAGCAACAAAAGTGGTAGAAGACTTTGGGCTCCAGTAATTACTAAAGGCTTTTAGCAGCATCTATGGAAAGACAAGTGCCTGTTTAGTACTAGCAATAGTACTAACCACTAGCCACTGACCACCAACCACATTTGGCACCAAGGAGAAGGCTTGAACTGTACATTAGACATGCAGAGGTGAAAAGGTTTTCCTCAGCCCTCTTAAGGGCCCTGGCTGGGTCTGAAAATTACACTGACAAAGACAGATTAACAGGAGAAAAGCATAAAAATTTGTTTCATAAAAGTTTTGCATGACAAGGGAGCCTTCATGAGGAAATAAAGATCCAAAGAAATGATTAAACCTGAGTATTTTGTCCTATATTTGGTGAAGAGTAGACAGTCATGGAGAAATATGATAGGGCAAAGAGTATGAGGTAAATGTAGTAAACTGAGGGAAAATTAGCAAGGACTGCTTATTTGAATCTTTTTGGTGTCTCGTCTTTGGAAATAAGGATCCTTCTCTCCCTTAGGTATAGGGAAGACCCCCCTTTTTTAAAACCCTCACTCAAGGACATTTTTTCAGAGGAAGGGAGAGAAAGAAACATCGATGGGAAAGAGAATCATAGATTGTTTGTCCCCTACCTGTAAGCACCAGGGTTAGGGATCAAACCCACAACCTTGGTATGTGCCCTAACTGGGAACTGAACTTGCAACTTTTTGGTTGCCAGATGATACTCTAACCAACTGAGCGACACCGGCCAGGGCAGGAAAATACCTTTCATCAGAAGGTCTTGTGAGTTGCTTCAGTAGAGAAGAGCAGGGTCAAGGTCAGAATGACCTTCTTGTTTCTGACATTTTTAAACTCTTTCAGATTAAAATATTCAATATGTCAAGGTGCAATATCTTGGGATAGTGTGTTCTGAACCCTACCATCTATTACACTGCTGCCACTATTACCACAGGACTCAGTTCTCCTGCAACCAACCATCATGACCACTAAAGAGAGTTTCTTGAGTACCACTTGATTGACACTCCAGTGCATCTGATCTGCCTCATGGTGGAAAAAGAAACTAAAATTAAATTAATGGAGCAATGAATGAAAGAGAAGGATATGAGAAGAACAAGCATAGATAACTTTTTCAAGGCATATGGCTTTGAAGAAAAGTGAGGGAGCAGTAGCTGGAGTGCAGTGTGGTATCCAAAGAAAGTTTTTCAAGATTTGAAGGATCTAGGAGATAGGGACAAGCTGATGAGATTAGAGAGTTAGAAGGTAATTCTAATGTTAGAAGATAACATTATTCTGGGGATAGTGAATAGAGAAAATGAAAAAAAAAGAATTTTGAGGATTAAACATTAGAGAGGGAGATAGATATTCATTTTGATACTGCACTAAAATGTAACCAGCTTCAGGTTAGTTGAAGTATGGAATCTGAAAGCATATCAATAAATTTTTGTATTGCTACATTAAAATCTATTGCTTTACTGTGCACTTTGAAAAAATAAATAAATAAAAATAAACATTAGAGAGGGAGATATTGAATTATCACTATTTTAATCAATATAAAAAAAACTCAAGGATGCCTGAAAATCTCAAGATGATTAACTAAAAACTTACTGAAATTAGAGAATTCAATAAGGTGACTTCCTACAAAATTAATATACAGAAATTAGTAGCTTTAATATATTGAAATGAATTAGGAGATCTAATAAAAGATAGGATCCACTTACAATAACAGTAAAAATGGCAAAATACCCATACATGATTTTGACAAGAAATAGGTAAAAATTTTTATGAAGGAAACTTGAAGACAGAAGTCATAAAAGTAGTAGAGGAAACCATAAGAATTTTCCCTCCCATAAATTCAGAGTAGAAAAGGAACTGCTTTTTAACTATATCACAAAAGCCAGAAGTCATATGTGTAAAACTTTGATAAATATGACTATAAAATATTTTATTCATGACCAAAAAATTGCAATTCACATTTAAAAAGCTGTCTTTACATATAAATAACTTGTATGAATCATTTTTAAAAAATGAAATGATATGATAAAATAGAAAAGTAATATAAACAGAGAGCTGTTAGAAAAGGAATACAAATGGCTTTTAAACATTTGAAAAGATTGTCATTCTTACTCATGATAAATAAAATGTTAATTAAAGTTATGAGGTATGCAGAAAACTTAGTGATATACTTCTGTTGTGTAAATCTTATCACTCATGTATTTTTGTTATGACTGTAGTTCAATTTGATGTCTATGGAAGATAATTTGGCAATATCCATCAAAATCACAATTATGTTTATCCTTTAACCCTTTAATTCCACTAATAGGAATTTAACCTGTAGTTATATTTTTACATATATAAAATAATGTACAAAACTTTTTGTTGCAAAGTTTTTTTATAACAATAAAAGTTCAGAGACAAGTTAAATATTCATTAATGTGGTCAGGTAAAATAATTTATGAGACATTTATAATTGATGCTATGTAGCCAAAAAAGGATGAACCAATAATTTATGAGTAATATTATCTTCAAGATATTTTTGAATAAAATAGCAAGTTTTGTAACAGTGTGTATGGTGTATTGCTTTTATAAAACACTTCAGATAGTTTGCATAATTTACTTGTGCATGCATAGAATATCTTTGGCAGGATACTTGCCCCAAGAATAAGATAGGTAGCTAGGACTAGAAATGGAAAAGAGATTTTTCATCATATTCTGTTTTGTAATTTTTGAACTTTTAACTATTTATATACATGTGTACTTGAAACAATTACAAGTTGAGAACAAAAAGCCTGTGGGATAGAGGGAAGAAATAAAATGTAGTTAATATTGTCAAGCTGCTAAATTATTCAAATAAAATAGACTGATGCATGAAAAAAATGATTCTGTTCTTGCTTTAACTAATCTGGGAAACTCAAACTTCTGAACTTTCCAGTCCCTTTTAAATACCTGGAAGAGCATCAGGTCATTGTACATTAATGCCTCAACACATATTAAACTTATAAATGACTATCTAGATGACTTCAAGAAGAATTTTTCCATTGTTTAGACTACAGGATATCTGAAGATTACCATTTTGGACCAATCCTGAAGCTAAGAATGCAGTAATGTTTCCTACCAAGAATGTTACTTTTTACTATAAAATCCTTGACTTTTCTTTTTTCCTTCAGAACATTTCTAGGTTTTGCTTATCTTTGTTTCAAAAATCCTTTAATAAATTTTTGTCATTTATTTTGCAGCATTTTAAGCTTTTTAAAATGCTATTTTTAAGCTTATTCAACAAGCCAATGAGTTTCCTGAAATTATAGAAAGGAATATAATCCGCAGAATATGTAGAGAGATTGGCCTTGCATAATAATAGGAAACATTTCCTCCATTTTTATAAGTCAGAGAAATATGAGAGGGAGAGGTAGAATTGATCTAATGGCAGGAGATTGAAAAGTTAAATGAATTTTCTGTTTAAAACTTTTTTTAAAAATTTAATCTTTTTAGAAGAGAATGCAAAGTACTGAGCATAGAAAGACTACACAAGAGGATGGAATCTGAGAAGAGTAGAAGTTCAAAATGATTGTTGTGCAGTGTAGAAGACTGAGCTGGCAATAGGAATGCAGTCAAATTGAAAGACTGTATTGAGGGCCAGTAGTGGTTGGTTTTTAGATCCAAACTATTTCCTATCTGCTCAGTTGTCTGATTCTTCTCCAACTTTTACCTGGTTGGAATGAAAGTTAAAAAAAGAGTGAAATGTTTAAATTTTCACTTTTGTTTTCTTGCTAATAGGAAGACTGAGAAAGAGATCTCTATGCGTTGGAGGGCATCCTAAGAATGGGTGATTAATCTGCCTGAAAATGCTACTCAGTAGGAAAAATATCATTTTGTTGTTTGTCATCATCTGTCACACAGAGACAAGAATAACTTTACAAAGATTTGGTACATAGAAGCAGCACAAATTCTATTTGATTTTCTTAACTTCTCAGAAATTTTGTAAGATTCTAACTTAAACTTCATCAATAAAAACTATAAACAAGTTGTCAGCCTAGTATAAACTCTTTTCTACTTATTACTGATGTTAAATCTCAGGCTCTGCCCCTTACAACATAACAGGTGCTCCAAAACAAAGACATATGGCCCAAATGAAAGAACAGATCAAAACTCCAGAAAAAGAACTAAGTGACAAGAAGATAGGCAACTTATCAGATGCAGAGTTCAAAACACTGGTAATCAGGATGCTCACAGAGCCTGGGCCAAAAGAGCTGGGCCAAAAAATGAAGGAAGAAATGAAGGCTATAAAAACAGAAATAAAGGAAAATATACAGGGAACCAATAATGAAGGGAAGGAAACTGGGACTCAAATCAGTGATTTGGAACAAAAGGAAGAAATAAACATCCAACCAAAACAGAATAAAGAAACAAGAATTCAAAAAAAATAAGGAGAAATAAGAATTCAAAAAAATTAGGAATTTCTGGGACAACTTTAAACTTTCCAATATCTGAGCCAGGAGAAGAGGAAGAGCAAGAGATGGAAAACTTATTTGAAAAAATAATGAAGGAAAACTTCCCCAACCTGGTGAAGGAAATAGACTTCCAGGAAGTCCAGGAAGCTCAGAGAGTCCCAAAGAAATTGGATCCAAGGAGGAACACACCAAGACACATTATAATAATATTACCCAAGGTTAAATATAAGGAGAGAATCTTAAAAATAACAAGAGGAAAAAAAATAGTTACCTACAAAGAAGTTCCCAAAAGACTATCAGCTGACTTCTCGAAAGAAAACTTGCAGGCCAGAAGGGGCTGGAAAGAAGTATTCAAAGTCATGAAATTCAAGGAGTTACATCCAAGATTACTCTATCCAGCAAAGCTATTGTTTAGGGTGGAAGGGGAGAAAAAGCACTCTCCAGATAAGATAAAATTAAAAGAGTTCATCATTACCAAGCCCTTTATTATATGAAATGTTAAAGGCACTTATCTAAGAAAAAGAAGATCAAAACTATGAATAGCATAATGACAACAAACTCACAACTATCAATAACTGAACCTAAAAACCAAAAACAAACTAAGAGAAGTAGTAGAATAGGAACAGAATAACAGAAATGGAGATCATGTGGAGAGTTATCAGTAGGGAGGGGGAGGAGGAGAATAGGGGGAAAGATACAGGGAATAAGAAGCATAATAAGCAGGCACAAAATAAGCAGGGTCAGGTTAAGAAAAGTATAGGAAATGGAGAAACTGAAGAACTTATATGTACGACCCATGGACACAAATTAAGTTGAGGAGAATACTGGAGGATGGGAAAGTTCAGGGAGGAGGGGGAGATAGGAGGGGAAAATTGGGACAACTGTAATAGTATAATCAATAAAATATACTTAAAATTTTTTTCTACCATATAAGCCAAACTTAGAACTATATCATGAATCATGCCGATTTATAATGTGAACCCTAAGAAGAAAGATTCATTTGATATAAACACCAAGAAGAGATTTATCTATAGAGGCCCCAAATTTTGTAAAGAATAAGAGCCTAATAGCCATTTGTGGACAAGGGTTCCTCTTGTATTCTGTATTCTGAGAGAAAAACCTTAGATTGAAAACTCAACTTCATGCAGTTTGCTCCACTTCTTTACTCTGTATCAACCACTGCAGGGAAACAAACCCTGGCTTGTCTTTCTACTACAGGACTGAGACCTGCCCCATCTATCAGAATACATCAGAATAAAAAATGCAAAATTCGAACACATCATTTACATAAAACAAACCTAATTCAGAACCTGGGTGGGAACCATTACTATAAACTGAGGCCTCTACTTTTTCTTGGGAGAACACAATTTAGGTTGCTGCTGCCTAAACCTGTGTCTCCTGGGCTGCAGCTCCTTTTGCTTAAATAAATGTTTTAATTCTCTACTATAGTCTAAAATTAATTTTTGTTTACAATAATTATTAAAATATTAAGAGCAGAAAGACTGTGTGTATCAGCTATTTTGACATATTAACCTGTTAAAAAATTGAAGCACATAAAAGCAGTAACATTATTTTTTAAGCTTTCCACCCAAATATTATGCTCTGGAAAATTCTGCTTACTATAATTGCTTTTTTAAAATTCTAATTTTAAGATTGAGAATAAATATAATATTTCAGGAATTCAGTCTTTGTCTTAGCTAAGACTCCACTGTCACTTAAAACTCTTAAAATTTTATGTAAGAAGACACAATACTTTTTTATGATAATGTGATCTTTTATTAAAAATGAGAGTGATAGTGATGTTCATTCCCTGAAAGTTTGTTGTTGCAAATCTACTTAAGAAGTATTTTAATTCTTTTACCTATGGAGAGAGTTTCTTTTCAATGACTAAGCATTTCCTCTAACAGTAATCTTTAAATAACAATAATAAAAAAGACTTTTTCTTCAAAGCTGTCATGGGAAAAGGCATTTTCCTTGTTCTGCGCTCCGAGTAAGGACGGGACTTATAGGTCTTTTCTAATTAAGCCTTTTTTATTGCATTTAAAAAATGTTTTACTTTCAAATACAGCCTACATTCAACATTATTTTGTATTGGTTTCAGGTATACAGCATAGCAGTTATGTGGTAGGCAGTCAGACAGGCATTAGCAAAGCAGGACCATAGGCCAGAATGGAAGGTCACCAGGGCAGAGAGTATCAGACACCTAATAATAAATACCTACCAATGGGCAGAACTGGGAGATCAAGTATTGGAAATAAGTATTGTTAAAGAGGACCTCACCCCCGAGGCACCCTTTTCTCCCCTAGATGGCCTTGGGTCTTGTGGGTCAAATCCTCCCACTGACCTTTTCTCCCCTAGTGTGTAGCTAATCATGTGGGAGATGAACCCTCACCCTTAGAAAAGAGCAAGGGAGCTGAAGAAAGCCCAATCTGACTTTTGAGCAAGGACTGGAGAGGACAAGACAGGCCTGGATAGGTGAGCTGCATTCAAGGTGTTGAAAAGAGCCCTAGCCCACACCCCAGGGCAGATCTTTGAGCCACCCATTCACAACTTTCTTTCTAGTTTACTTTTGCTTTGCTTGCTGAAATAAACTTTCTCATGAAAGTTTGAGTTTTGACTGAATTCTTTCCTAGCCAGAACTCAAGTACCGAGGTCTACTTTTACTGTTTACAGTTAGACAATCATATACTTTATAAACGGTTCCCCTCAATATTTCCAGAACCTACCTGGCACCATACATGGTTATTACAATATTATTGACTATATTCCCTATGCTGTACTTCACATACCCATGACTATTTTGTAATTGTCAATTTGTACTTAAAACTTGCACTTTTCACTCAGCTCCCTAAACTCTCTCTCTACTGGTAACCACCCATCTGCTCTTTGTGTCTATGAATCTGTTTCAATTTTGTTTAATTTGTTTTTTAGGTTATATATATGAGTATGAGTGAAATCATATGGTACTTGTCTTTCTCTGACTATAAGTTTTTCAGTGAGCATAATAACCTCTAGTAAAGTTATTGCACATCCATGCCATTGAAAATAATAAAATTTCATTCTTTTTTATGGCCAAATAATATTCTATTGTAAATACAGGGTGGGGTAAAAGTAGGTTTACAGTTGTGAGTACACAAAACACAGAGTTTATTCTTGTATTGTTATTTATTAATTATAGTGTTATTTTCCATATAAACAACTATAAATGTACTTTTTTCCCACCCTGTAAGTAACATAGCTTTTTTTTTTATCAACTTGTCTATTAATAGGCATTTGAGTGGCTTCCATAGCCTGACTATTGTAAATAATGGTTCAGTGAAAATATGGGCACATACATTTTTTTCAAACTAGTATTTTGGATTTCTTTGGCTAAGAAGGCAGAAGTGGAAACACTGCTTCATTAGGCAGTTCCATTTTTAATTTTTGAGGACTGTCCTTACTATTTTCCATAGTGGCTGCACAAATCTGCATTCTCCTTTCTTCACATCCTTGCCAATACTTGTTGTTTGTTGATTTATTGATGATAGCCATTCTGACAGGTGTGTGGTGATATCTGATTATGGTTTTCATTTGCATTTCTCTGACAACAACATTGAACATCATCTCATATGTCTATTGGCCACCTATACATCCTCTTAGAGAAGTGTTTATTCAGGTCCTCTGCCCATTTTTAAATTAGATTGATTTTCTTTTTTGTTATTTGCTGAGTTCTTTGTAAATTTTGGATATTAAGTCCTTATTAGTCCTTAGTATATTATCGGTGAATATCTTCCATTTAGTAGGTTGTCTTTTTGTTTCCAAATACAATAGGGCCAAACTACTTTTGAATCAAAACTCTTAGATCTTACAGGGTTCAGTCTTCTTATATTTTACACACAAGGAAAATTAGGTTCAAACCCTTTAAGTAACTAGCTTAAAGCTAATAACTATCAGTTGTTGAACATCTTCAACTTCATGTACAGATAATCTCAAGAACAGTAGCTTAAACAAATATATACTTTCTCAATAGGAAAGCTGGAAATAGCCAATTGCTGGCATTAGTTCAGCTGATTAACAGTATTTAAGGCCTAGGCTCTTTCAGTCTTTCTATCAATGTCTCCATAGATTTCTGGTTCTTCACACTTATAATCTTAATATCCATAGTCACGAAAAGGCCATGACAGCTCCAGACATCATGGTTAAGTTAAAGGCAAGAAGAAAGGAGAATTGGAAAGCAATAAATATCTCTTCAACTGTACATTGAAACTGCCCAGCAGCTTTCCACAAGACTTCCTTCATGTTTCTTTGGCTAGGACTGGGTCACAAGGCCATACTCCTAGTGAGGTCCTTTCTAGGTCTTTGCAAGATTCTTTGCAAGAATAATTTTAGGAATGACTGTTGGGTTGGCTAACCAACAATGTCAGTCAAGCACAGCTATTGTGATTTTAGAAAACAATTTTTCTTATAATTAGGAATTAGCATTATTCTCCCTAAACACTCTGAGGTGGAAAGTAATTCAAGGCTGCTTAAGTTGAAAAAGTGGAATTACTTCAGAAAAATGGAAATAAAATAAATAAAGTGTCCCATTCTCCACACTGCCATCACTACTACTACTACTGTTATTATTATCATATTGATTAAGGGCAAGAGCTTGCTTTTCTTTAAATGTAATTATTGGAACACACACACCCTTTTTCAGAAAGATTTTAGGTCTCCTTTAAATAGCTAACAGGTCTTGTGAAAAACCCTCTCCATTAGGTATTCTTCTAGGAAGAGAGTTCTCAGCATGCTTGCAAATTCTCACCTCATTCAGAAACCTCTCTCCCCTTTCTTTTGCATCCTTCTTTATGAAAGACACTCAGGACAGAAATACATCTATGAGACTCAGGTGTGGGTCTCACCTAAACCAAGTTTGCTTCTGTCAGTACAAGTTACAAAATACCTCGAAAGCTTGTTAAAAGTTAGGATTTAGCTGCTCTTCTGTTTTGAATGTGAGCTTCTATAGTGGGCCTCTAAAGTAAACTAGGATGAAATGAGATATTGACCCCTTAATATCCATGAAGTGAGAGAATAGAAAGTATGATTGTCTAACTGACAATCTGTCACTCCTCTGGGGGAGCTTTGGTGTCAGAAAACCAAGTTTTGAAGCTCAGTTTCCCCACTCTCTATGAGCACATTTTCCAAACCCTAAATTGTCTTTAAAATAGGGATAAATAATAATACTTACTTCAAAAATCTGTATTGAGAACCAGGTGGGATATTAATCAATCATGTCATAAATGAGAAAGCAAGTTTTAATGTGTTATTTTGTGATCCAGCAATTTTGTTGGGAGTAGGTCCAACAAAACATGAGATGGGCTATATTTTATGGATTTACAACAAAGTTTTAAAGTATAACCAAGATAGTGTCTAGATAAATTCCTCCTTCATATTTGTTTGTTCCTTGTTTACTTTGCATTGCTTGAAATAACAAAGGTATTATCAAAAAATTGTTTCAGTCTGTTTATACTATAGGGTAGACTTCCTTCCTTATACATATTGGGATTTTAAAGTCTTTCCTTATACATCTAAAGGAAAGTTATCTGGACCACTGCTTTTGTCTTTACCACTTTATTTAGTAAACCCTGCTGACATCAAATAAAGAAATATTTTTATCTGGGGTCTTCTCCCATAGTACTAAAAATGCAAATTTAGGAGAGGAAGATGGCGGCCTTACTGTAGGCAGCGTTTTTCTCAGCTTCTGTGAAGAGGGGGGAAACTCGCGGATCGGTGGAGAGGCAGAGCAAGTGGGCTGGGTTGCCGAATCACTTTTGAAAGCAGGACATCAGAAATTATTGGAAAACCAGACGGTAAGAAGACGGATACAGGACAAAAGGGGCCCAAGAATCAGCACGGGCTCTGGGTTGCGCAGACCCCAGGCCCGCCCGGTGCTCCGGGCTCTGCCCCAGGGATCCCGGGAGAGGGAAGTTGCTGCTCCCTCCCTCCCCCGAATACGGGGGTGAGCAACTCCAGGGGAGAACGGGTTGCTAGAAGGAACAGATTGGCCAGTTGGACTGAGAAAAATCACCCAGGGAATATGAAATCCCGCCCAGAGGCCGAGAAGTGAGAGTCTCTAGCCAACAGGACCAGGGGCATCTTTAGCCCGGAGGAAGTGCAGAGCGGTAGTGAGCACAAGCCGGCAGTGCTCAGCCCGCGCCCCTCGGCCCGCGCCCCATAGGGAGGCAGGAATCGTGCGCTGCGATCCCAGGAGGGACGAGGGGCTGGGCACGTTCCTTCAGTGGTGGCTCAGAGATTTCCAGCCAGCCCGACCAGAGAGCCGGGAAAGGCACCAACATTCCGTCAGAGAGCCTCTTGGCGGGGAACACTGAGCTGGAAACGGCTGGGCTCCCGCACCTTCATCGGGAAGACACTCTCTCGCACCAGTGTGTCTTGGAGCGCCCCGAGTACCTGACAGACTTGCTGAGTTCTGGTTGTGAGAGAGAGAAGCATTTCAAAGGCCCCTCAGCCAGCTGAAGCTAGCAAGATCAGAAAAACTGGTCTGGCCAGTTAGAAACCAACAAGAGGTTTTTTGTTTGTTTGTTGTTTGTTTATTTGTTTGTTTTTTGGTTTTGTTTGGTTTTTATTGGTTTCTCTGGCTGTTGTTGGTTGACTGATTTTATCTTGTGTTTTATGTGACTTTTTTTTTCAATGCTCATTATTTTTATATGGCAATCCCTTATGTTTCTCTTCCATTCAACCTAATATTATTCTTTCCACTCCAAATTTAGCTCTCCTGCACCACATCTTCTGCTTTTTCTTTCCTTTTTGTTTTAATCTTGCAAGTTACTGTAAATTTGTATTATCTTTTTCTCACTTTTACGACATTTTTTAGTTCAATAATATTTTGGTACTCTTTTTTCTTTCTGTATAATCTTCTTTGCTTGGCTGGTTATACTGTCATTTGATAGGTTCCCCCTGATATCTCAGTCACAAGATATTGATAAGTTACTATCCTTCATCTGCATTCCATTAATACACTTCTCAAGGTTCTATACTCTTTATTCTTGTTATCTAGACCTCATCGATTCTGCCACAAGACTGTCACTTTACTATTACTGCTAGTAAGACCTAGTCTATACAATTGTAAATGCTTCTCAATACCCCTACCTGATCTCAGCCCACTTTGCAATTTTCTGAACTATACTATTGTGGGGGTTGTCTCTACTCTGTTACTCACTACTCCTATATACTAATCTTTAGTCCAACCCTACCTTAGAAGCTGACCTCCCACAGCCTCACAGCTTTCTAGATCCAACTAACAATCCTCTCGTCCCCAATAAGAGTCTTACCTTCTTTCCATCCTTTCTAAAACATGGATAGGGGGGTGGAGGATCACGGCTACACTATAAGGAGCCAAAGGATAACCCATCTCTTCTCTACTGGCTGCTAAAGTAAATATCATAGTATACTATCTTGCTGTTTTACACCATTTTGCCTTACTCCTCCAACTGATCCCAAAAAAGAGTAGGGGGAAGCTGTGACCACCAGGATACACGAAGGAGATTGCACCACTGAAACACACAAAAAATTCTACCACAGAAGTTCACACCATAAATACAGGGAACCAGAACAGTTCAAATTAACAAACAAAAAGAACAAAGAAGAAACCCATGAACAATGAGAAAACAAAGAAACAACCCCCAACTGAAGGGAAACGAGGAAGCCTCAGGAAAAATGCTAAATGAAATAGAGGCAACCCAACTATCAGATAGTGAGTTCAAAACAATGATTACCAGGAAGTTCAATGAACTCACAATGAGCTTTCAGAAATTAGAGGGAAACTACATCAATCTCACTGCAAACTATATAAACATGAAAAAGGAAATAGAAACTCTCAACAAAGGTCAAGAGGAAATGAAGAATACAATTTCTGAACTGAAGAACACAGTAGAAGGAATGAAAAGCAGGATCGATGAAGCAGAAGATCGGATTAGCGAGCTGGAGGACAAAGTAGAAAACAGCATCCAGAAAGAGCAAGAAAAGGAAAAGAGGCTCAGAAAGAATGAGGAGGGATTAAGAGAAATGCAAGACAATATGAAACGTAATAATATCCGTATAATAGGGATACCAGAAGGTGAAGAAGAAGAGCAAGGGATCGAAAACCTAGTTGAACAAGTAATGAAGGAGAACTTCCCTAATATGACGAGAGAAAAAGTCACACAAATCCAGGAAACACAGAGAGTCCCAATCAAGAGGAACCCAAAGAGACCCACCCCAAGGCACATCATAATTAAAATGACAAAATTTCAAGACAAAGAGAGAATCTTAAAGGCAGCAAGGGAGAAGAAGGAAATAACATACAAGGGAGCCCCAATAAGGCTAACAGCTGACTTCTCAATGGAAACACTTCAAGCCAGAAGAGAATGGCAAGAAATACTTCAGGTAATGAGAACCAGAGGTCTGCAACCAAGGCTACTATATCCAGCAAGGCTCTCGATCAAGATTGAAGGCCAAATAAGAAGCTTCCCAGACAAAAAAAGTCTAAAAGAATACACCTCGACCAAACCAGCACTGCAAGAGATTCTAAAAGGACTGCTTTAAGGAGGAGAGGGGAGAGAGAGAGAGAGAGAGAGAGAGAGAGAGAAAGAGAGAGAGAGAGAGAGAGGAACACACATACATAAAAGACAATGAATAAGTACCTATCAATAATAACCTTAAACGTAAATGGATTAAATGCTCCAATCAAAAGACATAGAATAGCTGATTGGATAAGAAAAAATGACCCACATATCTGCTGTCTACAAGAGACCCACCTCAGGATAAAAGACCTACACAGGCTGAAAGTGAAGGGCTGGAAACAAATCTTCCAAGCAAATGGTCAGGAAAAAAAAAGCTGGGGTAGCAATACTCATATCAGACAAAATAGACTTCCAAAAAAGGTCCATAAAGAGAGACCCAGAAGGTCACTTCATAATACTCAAGGGAAGAATCCATCAAGAAGACATAAATATTGTAAATATATATGCACCCAACATAGGAGCACCGAAATACATACAGAAAATCTTAGAGGACCTCAAGAAAGATATGGACAGTAACACAATTATAGTGGGAGATTTTAACACCCCACTATCAAAAATGGACAGATCTTCTAAACAAAATATCAACAAAGATATTGTGGCATTGAACAATACCCTTGATGAAATGGATTTTACTGATATATACCGAGCCCTCCATCCAAAAGAAGCTAAATATACATTCTTTTCAAATGTGCATGGAACATTCTCAAAGATAGACCACATGATAGGACACAAAACAAGCCTCAAGAATTTCAAGAAAATTGAAATCATACTAAGCATTTTCTCAGACCACAAGGGACTGAAGCTAGAAACCAACCCGAAGGAAAAAAAACCAAAAACACTCAAAATCATGGAGATTAAATAGCATGCTATTAAACAATGAATGGGTCAAGAATGATATTAGGGAAGAAATCAAAAGGTTTCTGGAAACAAATGAAAACGAACTCACTACAACCCAAAACTTATGGGACACAGCCAAGGCAGTCCTGAGAGGGAAGTTCACAGCGATACAGGCCCACCTAAAAAGGTTAGAAACTTTCCAAACAAACAGCCTAACCCTACGTCTACAAGAACTCGAGGAACAACAACAAAGACAGCCCAGAGCAAGCAGAAGGAAGGAAATAACCAAGATCAGAGCAGAATTAAATGATATAGAGACTAAAAGCACAATTCTAAGGATCAATGAATCCAAGAGCTGGTTCTTTGAAAAGATAAACAAAATAGACAAGCCTTTAAGCAGACTCATCAAGAAAAAAAAGAGAAGACCCAAATAAACACAATCAGAAAGTGAAAGAGGAGAGATTACAACAGATACCACAGAAATACAAAGGATTGTAAGAAATTACTACGAAGAACTGTATGCAAAAAAATTTGAAAACCTAGATGAAATGGACAACTTTCTAGAAAAATATAATCTTCCAAAACTCAATGAAAAAGAAGCAGAAAGTCTGAACAGACCAATAACAACAAAAGAAATTGAAGCAGTAATCAAAAAACTCCCAACACACAAAAGCCCGGGACCAGATGGTTTCACAGGAGAATTCTACAAAACATTTAAGGAAGAGCTAACCCCTATCCTTCACAGACTATTCCAAAAAAATCCCAAAAAGATGGGAATCTCCCAAACTCTTTTTATGAGGCCAACATCATCCTAATTCCAAAACCAAATAAAGACACAACAAAGAAAGAAAACTTCAGGCCAATATCACTGATGAATATGGATGCTAAAATCCTCAACAAAATACTGGCAAACCGCATCCAACAATACATTAAAAAGATTATACACCATGACCAAGTGGGATTCATTCCAGGGATGCAAGGATGGTTCAATATTCGCAAGTCAGTAAATGTAATACATCACATAAACAAAAGCAAAGACAAAAACCACATGATCATATCAATTGATGCAGAAAAAAGCATTTGATAAGGTACAGCACCCATTCATGATAAAAAACACTCGGCAAAGTGGGAATAGAGGGAGCATTCCTCAACATAATAAAGGCCATGTATGAGAGACCTTCAGCCAACATCATTCTCAATGGGCAAAAATTAAAACCTTTTCCATTAAGATCAGGAACAAGACAAGGCTGTCCACTTTCACCACTTCTATTCAATATAGTACTGGAAGTTTTAGCCACAGCAATCAGACAAGAAAAAGAAATAAAAGGCATCCAAATCGGAAAGGAGGAAACAAAACTATCACTGTTTGCAGACGACATGATAGTATACATAGAAAATCCTATTGACTCTACCAAAAAACTCCAGAAATCAAAGGCATTTCTGTACACCAACAATGAAACAGCAGAAGCAGAGATCAAGGAAAAAATCCCATTTGAAATAGCAAAAAGAAAAATAAAATATCTAGGAATAAACCTAACCAAAGAGGTAAAAGACCTGTATTCAGAAAACTACACAACACTGAAGAAAGAAATCAAGGAAGACACAAACAAATGGAAACATATACCGTGTTCATGGATTGGAAGAATTAATATCATCAAAATGTCCATACTACCCAAAGCAATTTACACATTCAATGCAATTCCTATTAAAGTACCAATGGCATATTTCACAGACATAGAACAAACACTTCAAAAAATTTATATGGAATTATAAATGACCCCGAATAGCTGCTGCAATTTTGAGAAAGAAGAGTAAAGTAGGAGGGATCACAATACCCGACACTAAACTATATTACAAGGCTACTGTAATCAAAACAGCCTGGTACTGGCATAAAAACAGGCACATAGACCAATGGAACAGAACAGAGAGCCCAGAAATAAGCCCAAGTCTCTATGGTCAATTAATATTTGACAAAGGAGGCAGCAATATAAAATGGAATAAAAATAGCCTCTTCAACAAATGGTGTTGGGAGAACTGGACAGCCACGTGCAAAAAAAATGAAACTTGAGCACCAACTTACACCATATACAAAAAATAAATTCAAGGTGGATAAAAGACTTAAATATAAAACATGACACCATTAAAGTCCTAGAGGAGAACGTAGGTAAGAAAATCTCAGATATTTCACGAAGAGACTTTTTTAATGACGTGTCCCCTAGAGTAAGGGACATAAAGGAAAGAATAAACAAATGGGACCTCATCAAAATTAAAAGCTTCTGCACAGCTAAAGAAAACAGTATGAAAATTAAAAGAGAACCAACTGTATGGGAAAACATATTTGCCAATGACACCTCAGACAAGGATCTAATCTCCAAAATATATAGAGAACTTACACGACTGTACTCTAAGAAGACAAGGAATCCAATTAAAAAGTGGGCAAAGGACTTGAATAGACACTTCTCCAAGGAGGACATACAGAGGATCCAAAGACACATGAAATGATGTTCAATATCGCTAGCTATCAGAGAGATGCAAATTAAAACCACAATGAGATACCACTTCACACCAGACAGAATGGCCATCATAAACAAAGCAACAAACAACAAGTGTTGGAGAGGTTATGGAGAAAAGGGGACCCTAGTGCACTGTTGGTGGGACTGCAGACTGGTACAACCACTATGGAAAGCAATATGGAACTTCCTCAGAAAACTAAAAATGGATCTGCCTTTTGACCCTGCAATTCCACTGCTGGGACTCTATCCTAAGAATACTAAAACACCAATTCAAAAGAACCTATGCATCCCAATGTTCATAGCAGCACAATTCACAATAGCTAGATGCTGGAAGCAACCTAGATGCCCATCAGTAAATGAATGGATCAAAAAACTATGGTACATTTACATGATGGAATTCTATGCAGCAGAAAGAAAGAAGGAGCTCCTACCCTATGCAACAGTGTGGATGGAGCTGGAAAACATTATGTTAAGCAAAACAAGCCAGACAGTGAAAGACAAATACCATATGATCTCACCTTTAACAGGAACCTAAATAACAAAACAAAGAAACAAGCAAAATGTAACCAAAGACACTGAAATAGAGGACAGGCTGATGGTGACCAGAGGGGAGAGAAGAGGGAATTTAAGGGGGACAGTGGGAAGGGTTCACAGGAACAAACTTAAAGGACACATGGTCATAGACTAAGGGGAGGGTGGTAATGGGAGGGAAGGGGGGGGGGTGGTGGGAGGGGGGAACTGGATTGGGAGTAAAAAGGAGAAAACTGTATATGAACAATGATTAATAAAAAAAAAAAAGAACATAGTAAGTACAATAAAAAAAAATGCAAATTTACTGGATGAAGCCAGTTTTAAACCAGGAAAATTAAATAGACCTCCACTTACAAATAAATATTTATACCTTTCCATTACACTTATTTTGAAGGTATACAGATCTAAGTGATTTTTTTTCATTTCATAAGATTTAGGAAACTAATTTGCCCAGAATATCTAGAATAATCATCAAATACTTTTTCAAATGTTCATATGTAATATTGCCTTAAAAAAGCCTTCTCTGAACCTCTAGTCCAAATTAGTTCACCTGGTTATTTCTTCATAGAGCAAATATTTATTTGGTTTAATATCTAACTTACAAGGGTATAAGCTTCATTAAGACCCTATCTATTTTGTTGACTACTATATACATATCCAGCACTTAGCTAATATACAGATGCATTCAAAGAATATTTGTTAAAGAAACTAATGAATAACAACAAAAACCTGATAATACTTTTAATGAATATATTTTATATTTATTCACATATTTCCCATTAGTAGATAAGAAGTACAAAAAAGGCAGGGAGAGAAAAAAAAGGAGAGGAAAAAAGAACAATTAAAAGGCGTCCTTGCATTAAGATTTTTCCTTTATTTTCTTTCCTTCCTTGCTTCCTTCCTTCCTTTTCACCTTCCTTCTTTCTTTCCTTCCTTCTTTCCCTTTAAATTTTATTTTTGCCATCACCATTTATCCCCCCATATCCTCTTCTACCTCCATCCACCCTCCCTTCCCCACCACCCACAATCACCACACTGTTGTCTGTGTTTGTGAGTTCTTTCTCTCCCTCTTCCTTTTTTTTTTTTAAATCAAATTTCAGATCCCAAACCTGAGCATCTGGTCCAGATGAAGTTGTATCAGGCAATTCTTAAAAATCCAGTTTAATTATTCAGTGTTTGTGGCAAGGAGAGAGACACTTTTTTCTATGTGTGCAAGCAGTCCAAGTTTAGAAGGAAAAGATGAATAAGGTGCATGAGAGAGAGAGAGAGAGAGAGAGAGACAGAGAGAGAGAGAGAGAGAGAGAGAGAGAGAGAGAGAGAGAGAGAGAGAGAGAGAGAAGGAGATCTGGGAAGCAGATGGGAAGTGATCGCTGACTAATTCTCCTTTTTCCTGTTATCTTCTCTATTCAGCTCTCTTTGTCTGCCTTTGTGAGAACAAGGATACATCCTACCTCATACAAAGTATTCCCCATTGTCACTAATTATGAAAGTGACTGATGCTTTTGAAGCTTTCAAGTTGTTTGTCTTGTTAGCTGTGGTTACTATATTGACATATAAAAAACAAGTGTATTTGAAGCAATATTTTCTTGATATTTTCTCTTCAAGTGTTTGTGTATGTGCATTGTGTATTGAACATTGTGAAATAAGTAGAATTACTACTATTTTTACAAATGTGATTTTTAATTATTAAAATCATAACTCTTTTTGTTACTCTCAGTTTATAAGATAAACAATCTCATATGTGTTAATCGTTAATAGGATCCTGTTTAAAGCATGGTTTCTACATCTTCAATGATTGTATCTCTGATTTTATTATTCTACACAGCATTGGATTTCCTGTTACACTATACAAAAATTTTAATGTATGTGTTTGAGGCATACCTTTGTTCTTAAGAATTCCTGCTGTCTGTATCCTTCAACTCAGGGAAGAAACAGGAGAGTACAGGTACCCAAAGGACTTTTCACAAGGCCAATACTGACCTACTGTGCCACTAATCTTCATGATTCAGAGATGTACACAGACTAGTTAGAACCAGAAGCCAGGAATTGCCTGTTGGCCACAGGACAACAGTTCAGTTCCAGGTAGTTTGTTTTTCTCAAAACTTGAGAGTATACACATATTTAAAAAGAGTCTCACTTGTATGACAGTAAACATAAGCCACAGAGCTGAGGAAGTACAAAAGAAAATAATTTACCAGGATCCCTAAAACTTCTCTCATACTTTTCTCCTAGGCAGAAAGAAGATGAGAGCTTATTATCCCAATCCAGAGATGTAAGACAGCCGTAAAGAAGATACTTAATTTGTGCAAAGGGAATTCTATAAAACTTTACTCACGTGAAGTAGGAATAATGGTTCTAACAGCTGTTGATAGCCTGAATGCTCTGGAAACAAGTAGAACTTTAAGACTGAGCCAGTGTGTGTATTTTGTTAACTAAAACACTACTGGAGGAATAGTTGGGTGGAAAGTGAAAAGTGATAAGCTGGTTGACTCACAGAAAATGAGACCTCATGGGAGCTTCCCTATGCTGCAGTGACATACAGGAAGACCCTAGAAATCACCTTTCAGGCCAGGTGCAGTCTAATTTCCATACACATACTGGAGCAAGTATATTTTATTTGCTTTAAAGTTAAGGGAAAGGAGGAAAGAAGAATGGAAGCCAAATGCTACTACCTCTTTCCCCATATGCACTTCCACATACCTATGCACAGCTTACTGACTGATAGAATTGTAGGGCTGGAGGGAACTATTGCAGTCTCTTCTTAACATACTTGCTTTTCATTGATATAGGCTGAGGATACATGGAACTAAATGAACAGCCCTGAGGTAATGTGATGATGGGAAAGTAAGGATGCTGTACAGGAGAAATGGATTCGAGTTTATTTTTATCTGAGGTCTTGTCTCATATTACTAGAAAATGAAGGTTTACTAGATGAAACCAATTTCAACCCAGGAAAAATAAGTAGATCTTGACTTACAAATAAATGTTCATACCTTTCCATTACATTTATTTTGAAGATATATAGGTATGTTTAGAGATATGTAAAGAGCTTCAGCAAATCAACCAATGTCTTTGAACCTTAATTTCTTTATCTTAAAATGAAGAGTTTTGATACAGTAATGGCTCTCAGGGGGGTGGTTGGGTGCACGCTTCCCAGTTGAGACCCACTGGATGGTTATCTTGACCTTGATGTTAACGGGATGTGAAATTTCAAACACAGTCTATTAGTATGCAGAGCTTCAGGTTCCTACAAAAGAGGGGTATAAGATTAGATGATCTCTCAGGTTCTTTCTAGCTCTAATGTAATTTTCTCATTCTCTTTCCTGATCCTGATGGTGTTTTTCTCAGTTTCTCTCTATCTTGTAGCCATCACCATTCCAGGCCAATTTATCTCATGACTATGTGACCATAACCTGTTCTGGATCAGTCTCTCTGGAATCAGTCTTGATCATTACACATAACACTGGCAAGTTTTTCTCCCTGAAATACTACTTTCATTATTGTATTCTTGTGTTCAAAATACTGAATAGTCTCCCATTACCACTATGCTAAGCAGCAAAAATCAATTCATTTGCTTCTCCTAGGGCAGAAGTTGCAAACTTAATGCTTACACAGGCCAAAGCAGGCAAGGTAAATTGAAGCCAGCTGAAAGGGTCCTGTAGCAAATCAGAGAATACATGTCTTTCTGAAAAAGAAGTTGCTAAAACTTGGCTTCCTCAGACAGCTGCTGTGTAGAAAGTAGACTCAGTGATGCCAGACAGGCCTTTCAATATTTCAAGAATAAAGGAAATTTAGATTTCTTTGTAAAATATCTCAATTTTTAAATGTTCACAACTAAATCAACATATTCCTTTGTTATTTTATATTTGTTAATTCTGTCACAACTATATTTTAAAGTTAAAACAATATTACAAGTTACATTTGCAGAAGACTTACTTCCATTCCTGTCCATTCTACCCTGTTATCCCTCTGCTTGTAAGTAACTATTTTCATTGGTTTTTGTCTTGTCCTTCCATCATTTCTTTTTTAAAATATAAATATTATACCTACATACACTTATTTACTTGAATTTCTTATGCACACAGTGGTATACCATAAATACCATTCTGCCCTTGTTTTTCTCACTTACTGTATTCTGGGTCTATATCATTTCTTGATACAATTGTGCAGCACTCCATTGTGGGGATACACTATAGTTTATTCCAGGCCTTGACAAACTGCAGCCTGAGGGCCAAATCTAGCTTACCATCTATTTTTATATGAACTTAAAGCAAAGGATGAGTTTTATGTTTCCAAATTGCTGAAAAGAAAATCAGAAGGAGAGTAATTTGTGACACAAAAGTGAAATTTCAGTGTCCACGAATAAAGATTTATTTTAACACAGCCATACTGTTTTATTTGTTGTGGAGAACTGCTTTTGTGCTATGATAGTATAGTTGAGTATTACAATAAAGACTATATGCCCACAAAGCTTAAAATTTACTATTGGGCCTTTCATAGGAAAAAGTTTGCCAACCCTGGTTTATTCAGTCAATATACTATTAATAAATGTCTTGGTTGTTTCCAATTTACTGCTATTCTAAGTAGTGTCTTAAATAGAGTAAAGTGATTTATGTCACTTTATATTTTTGCAAGTATATCTTTATAACAGATGCCTAGAATGGAAGTACTGTGTTAAAGAGGAAATGTAGCCCTGGCTTGTGTGGCTCAGTGGATTGAGTGCTGGCTGGTGAACCAAAGGGTCAAAAGTTCAATTCCCAGTCAGGGCACATGCCTGGGTTGTGGACCAGGTCCTCCGTAGGGGGTGTGCTAGAGGCAACCACATTTTGATGTTTCTCTCCCTCTCTTTTTTTCTCCCTTTCCCTGTCTCTAAAAATAAATAAATAAAATCTTTTTTAAAAAAGAGTAAAAGCATATGCGATTACACTTGAATTTGGCAAATACCTTTTTGTAGGGATTGTGTGATTTTTACTTTCCTTTTCAGAATGAATGAGAATACCTGATTAGCTGCAGCTCACGAACAGAGCATATTGTCAAATGTTAATTTAACTTGTTTTAATGTGCTGGAAGATTCCATTAAAATATGTCTAAACAAACAAAAAAATCAAGTAGGGATCCACCGGTTTCAGATCAGTAATGGACAGACTGTGCTGTGACTGAGTGTCTGGTGCTGGGGGTACAAATAGAGACTGAAAGCCATCCTGTTCACCTAAGTTTGTGCCCTAGTTCAGGTCTACCTGCATTGCTGGGGGAGTGGGCTTTTACCTAACTGGTCCAGCCAGAGAGGGTTGCCATTTTCTGGTCTAGTCAGAGGAAATGTCATTTTCCAGTTTACTGCTATGGGGACTGGATGACAAGGCAGTGGTGGTGGGTGGTGGGAGATTGGGGAAGGGAGGTGGCTCCAAAATTTGTGATTCCTATTGTAGGGTGTTCGTTTCATCTGCCTGTTTATTTTTTCTACTTTCTCCTAATATGCATGCTCTAGGTCAGATCCTATCTTCTCAGCAAAGTCTTTCTCAGTCACTCCCATTAATCCCTCATTCATTCATTCATTCATTCATTCGCTCTGTGCCCTACAGTGTGTCACTAATCTGGCCCATTTTTTGGATGGTTTAATCTCACCATTCCTTTGTCCTTTCCTTCTTCCCTGAATCAGCTTTCTCCCCATCTTCCAACGCTTTTCCTCTTACACAGTAAAATGCTAGGTATATAGCAGATGTTTAATATCCATAGTATGTGAGTGAAAATATACACTGTGAAAAAATGTACCCAATTTTCCAAAACTGCATTCAGAAAACATTGGAAGATTTTTACCAGGTAAGGTTTTGCATCTGAATGGGATATGCTGGTCTATTCTCTCTAATTAGCAAGGGCAGAAGTCTTGTCAGAGGTGTGAGCTGTGATTAAGACAAGAAGCTGAGGTCAGAGCCACCAGAGCAGCAGCAGATACCAGGAGAGAGGTGAGAGATCAAAGCTGGGGGTCAGGATGGTTTGACTGTTGGAATGCTACATGCTGCAGAGTGAGCAGTTTTTAGTGGGAGAGGCAACAATATGAGGGTGCCAGGATGGCCTCATTTGCTTGTGGCTGTATTGTAAGGAGTCAGAACTGATCATTTAATGCGGGTGGTGTTGAAAAACTTTTAAGATCCAGATGGTAAATATTTTAGGTTTTGCAAGCCTTAAAATCTCTATTGCAACTACTCAGCCGCTGTTGTAGTGCATAAGCAACCACAGAGAATATGTAAATGAATGAGTGTGGCTGTGTTAGGATAAAACTGTGGACATTGAAATTTAAATTTTATATAATTTTCAGGTGTCTTACAATTTTATTTTATTTTTTCAGCCATTTAAAAGCCATTATATTTTAGTGAGTAGATGAAAACCCAACTGTCATTTTAATATATCTACTATATAGAGATATATCAACATGAATAAAAAATTTTAATGCTTTTTAATACCTTAAACCCATCACCTACTCTTAAAAACAAAAGTCAATTATAATCTACATAAAGTTACTTGGAATAAGTGAGGAAAATCACGGTACCAAATTTTAAATAACAAAAAGCTAACTGGATAAACTGTGACTTATCCTTTATTTTTCAAATTAAGGTATATATTAAGCATACTTATATTAAAGGTAAATATGATATTGTTGCTACCAATGTTGAATGTAAAGACACATCAGTGTTTCATTTTATATATCTTGGAATGAAGTTCAACTATGAAAGGAATGTGCACCATTGTTTTTTAAAATAAATATATATTGATTATAAAAATGTATTATATTAAACTGAGCTATATTATAAACATTAAACTTGCTAAGAGACTAGATCTTAATTGTTCCCAATACTAGATGAAATGATAATGTGACATCATAGAGGTGTTCGCTAAATGTATAGTGACAATTATAAATACAAATGTATCAAACAAATAAGTTCTACATTTTAAACTTACACAGTGTTATGTGCCAAATATATGTCTATAGAAACAACAATATAAGTGTAAACTCTTCTTAGCGTACAAGCCATGCCAAAACAGGCAGTAAGCTATAGTTTGTAGATCCCTGGTCTAAAAAAATATTTTAGAGTTTCAGATTACAAAGTGATGATCAACAAAGAAGTGTAGTTCCTCTTGTACTAAACTCTAGTGTTGGAGTTACTCTAACATGTGTATTTGAAGCTATGAAATGTCTGTACAGTTATCGATCATAAAAGAGGTATAATGAAGCACACACCAATGTAATATTTCTTGTTAATGGAACAGGAAAATATTCCATATGTACTTTTCTGTACACTCCTATGACTTACATAGTGCTTACACATTTATTATTTTTACCATGTTATGTACAACTCATCACAACACTGGATGTTTGGGAAGATGGATATTATCATTCCTACTTTATAAATAGGACTATAAGCTATTTCAGTGTAGTTAAGTGAGGGGTTGAATAGTAGAATGGTATATAGAACATGGTCAGTTTCACAGGTGGGCTACCTGTGCAATTGCATGGGACTTTGAACTTAAAAATGCCCTTATGCTTGGTTTGATGTTGTACTGTTATTACTTTGAAATTTTTAATAATTCATTAACAATAGGTCCCACATTTTTATTTTACTTTGGGCTCTTCAAATTATATAGCCAGTTTGGCCTTAAATCCAAATCTTGTTACAGGTGATCTGTATTTTTCTTTTATTCTATAAGAATTTTTAAGAGATTTGTACATGAGGACACCAAACTAGACCATGGCACGTTTAATCCATTACTTTGAGTTTAGTCATCATCAATCATTTATTGACTTTAGAAGACAATGAAGAAATGCTTTCAACATTCTGATGGAAAATTATTTTCTCCCTAGAATTCTATCAAGTGTAGGGGAAGAGAGTAAAAGGAAAACATTTTCAATCAGCAAAGACTGAGAAAATTTGCCTCCAGCAATACAGAGAGTAAACTAGGAAGTAGAATGGTATGAAACCCGGGGACTAGTGGGGGCCACTCAGGACAGGAGTCTGGAGTAGTGCCTGGATAGCTGTGCAGTGGGTCTGAAGAGCAGCAGCCTGAAATGAGGCAGAAAGTAAATGTGGAAACTATCTGTGGTTACTGTGGGAGAAAGAGGGGAGGACTCATTTGATAAAGGCATGGATGGCATGATAGGACTTCAGAAAGAAAAATAAGGATGGTTATAAGAAGAAACTCTAAGAACAAATAAAATAATTAGGACTTCCAGGGACAAAAAAAGCTGTGTAAGAAAGGAAATGTAACCATAGTACAACTATTTGAAAGTACAACTGTTTCACTCTGCAGTAAACTTTTTTTTTCCATAGGCTATAACTTCATTTTTTTTCCTTTTTTTAAATTTTATTTTAATCATTGTTCAAGTACAGTTTTCTCCCTTTTACTCCCATTCTAGCCCACCCTCCCACACCTCCCCACTTCCCTCCCATTACCACCCTCCCCCTAGTTTTTGTCCATGTGTCCTTTAAATTTGTTCCTGTAAACCCTTCCCATTGTCCCCTGAAATTCCCTCTTCTCTCCCCTGTGGTCGCTGTCAGCCTGTCCTCTATTTCAGTGTCTTTGGTTATACTTTGCTTGTTTCTTTGTTTTGTTGCTTAGGTTCCTGTTAAAAGTGAGATCATATGGTATTTGTCTTTCACTGTCTGGCTTGTTTTGCTTAACATAATGCTTTCCAGCTCCATCCAAGCTGCCTCAAAGGGTAGGAGCTCCTTCTTTCTTTCTGCTGCATAGAATTCCATTGTGTAAATGTACCATAGTTTTTTGATCCATTCATTTACTGATGGGCATCTAGGTTGGTTCCAGCACCTAGCTATTGTAAATTGTGCTGCTATGAACATTGGGATGCATAGGTTCTTTTGGATTGGTGTTTTAGTATTCTTAGGATAGAGTCCCAGCAGTGGAATTGCTGGGTCAAAAGGCAGATCCATTTTTAGTTTTCTGAGGAAGTTCTGTACTGCTTTCCATAGTGGTTGTACCAGTCTGCAGTTCCACCAACAGTGCACTAGGGACCCCTTTTCTCCACAACCTCTCCAACACTTGTTGTTTGTTGCTTTGTTTATGGTGGCCATTCTGACTGGTGTGAAGTGGTATCTCATTGTGGTTTTAATTTGCATCTCTCTGATAGCTAGCGATATTGAACATCGTTTCATGTGTCTTTGGATTTTCTGTATGTCCTCCTTGGAGAAGTGCCTGTTCAAGTCCTTTGCCCATTTTTTAATTGGATTCCTTGTCTTCTTAGAGTGTAGTCATGTAAGTTCTTTATATATTTTGGAGATTAAACCCTTGTCTGAGGTATCATTGGCAAATATGTTTTCCCATACAGTTGGTTCTCTTTTAAGTTTGATAATGTTTTCTTTAGCTGTGCAGAAGCTTTTAATTTTGATGAGGTCCCATTTGTTTATTCTTTCCTTGCTCTAGGGGACAAGTCAGTAAAATAGTTTCTGCGTGAAATATCTGAGATTTGCGTGCCTATGTTCTCCTCTAGAACTTTAATGGTGTCATGTTTTATATTTGTCTTTTATCCACCTTGAATTTATTTTTGTATATGGTGTAAGTTGGTGCTCGAGTTTCATTTTTTTGCACGTGGCTGTCCAGTTCTCCCAACACCATTTGTTGAAGAGGCTATTTTTGCTCCATTTTATGTTGCTGCCTCCTTTGTCAAATATTAATTGAACATAGAGACTTGGGTTTATTTCTGAGCTCTCTGTTCTGTTCCATTGCTCTGTGTGTCTGTTTTTATGTCAGTACCAGGCTGTTTTGATTACAGTGGCCTTGTAGTATAGTTTAGTGTCAGGTATTGTGATCCCTCCTACTTTACTCTTCTTTCTCAAAATTGCAGCAGCTATTTGGGGTCGTTTATGGTTCCATATAAATTTTTGAAGTGTTTGTTCTATGTCTGTGAAATATGCCATTGGTACTTTAATAGGAATTGCATTGAATGTGTAAATTGCTTTGGGTAGTATGGACATTTTGATGATATTAATTCTTCCAATCCATGAACACGGTATATGTTTCCATTTGTTTGTGTCTTCCTTGATTTCTTTCTTCAGTGTTATGTAGTTTTCTGAATACAGGTCTTTTACCTCTTTGGTTAGGTTTATTCCTAGATATTTTATTTTCTTCTTTTTGCTATTTCAAATGGGATTTTTTCCTTGATTTCTGCTTCTGCTGTTTCATTGTTGGTGTACAGAAACGCCTTTGATTTCTGGAGATTGACTTTGTATCCCCCTATTTTGCCAAATTCATTTATTAGGTCAAGCAGTTTTTTTGTGGAGTCTATAGGATTTTCTATGTACAATATCATGTCATGTGCAAACAGTGACAGTTTTGTTTCCTCATTTCCGATTTGGATGCCTTTTATTTCTTTTTCTTGTCTGATCACTGTGGTTAAAACCTCCAGTACTATATTGAATAGAAGTGGTGAAAGTGGACAGCCTTGTCTTGTTCCTGATCTTAGAGGAAAAGATTTTTTTAATTTTTGCCCATTGAGTATGATGTTGGCTGTAGGCCTCTCATATATGGCCTTCATTATGTTGAGGAATGCTCCCTCTATTCCCACTTTGCCGAGTGTTTTGATCATAAATGGGTGTTGTACCTTATCAAATGCTTTTTCTGCATCTATTGATATTGTTACAGAACAAACAAGGGGGGCCTGGGACGATATACTATTACTGACAGAAGCCCCCAGGTCCGTTATGTCCGCTGCCAGAGGAAAGACATCTTTCAATGCCAGAGATTTGTGAAAAGGAAAGGAAACGTTTATTTAATGCTATACAAACTTAAAGTAGGGACCTAATGTCTTTACCAAAAATCCTAAAGTCCCTTAAAGTACCCACAAACAGACACAGTCCTTCCTTCCTTCCCCCTTTGCCCAGTCCAGAGTACCGTATCTCCTAAAGCTGCGGGGGTCCCTACTCTGGCAAAGGCACGTGGTCCTCTCTTCCTGGGCCATGGGAGTCTCCACTCCGTCAAGGCTGCGTGGTTCTTTCCCTCAGGGCTGCGGGAGTCTTCACTCTGCTAAAGCTGTGTGGTTCCCTCTTGCAGGGCTGTGCATGATTCTCCCCTTTCAAATGGCTGCCGTGTCTTGGTTTAAATCCCAGTGCCAATCTTCCTCTGCAGCCCCATTTCCGGCTCCTCTCACAATTGACTACAGCTGCCAGATTCTGGGCAGGTGTGGCCCTATGGTGTGGAGCCAATTATCTCTAGGCTCTTCTGGACCCTATTACAGATCCCTATTTGAGGCTCCCTCTTGGCTGCACCCTGTTACAATATGATCATGTGGTTTTTGTCTTTGCTTTTGTTTATGTGATGTATTATATTTACTGATTTGTGAATATTTTACCATCCTTGCATCCCTGGAATGAATCCCACTTGGTCATGGTGTATGATCTTTTTAATGTATTGTTGGATGTGGTTTGCCAGTATTTTGTTGAGGATTTTATCATCAATGTTCATCAGTGATATTGGCCTGAAGTTTTCTTTCTTTGTTGTGTCTTTATCTGGTTTTGGAATTAGGATGATGTTGGCCTCATCATCCTAAAAAAAAGAGTTTGGGAGTCTCCCATCTTTTTGGATTTTTTGGAATAGTCTGTGAAGGATAGGGGGTAGCTCTTAAATGCTTTGTAGAATTCTCCTGTGAAACCATCTGGCCCAGGGCTTTTGTGTGTTGGGAGTTTTTTGATTACTGCTTCAATTTCTTTTGTTGTTATTGGTCTGTTCAGGCTTTCTGCTTCTTTTTCATTGAGTTTTGGAAGATTATATTTTTCTAGAAATTTGTCTATTTTACTAGGTTTTCAAATTTCTTGGCATACAGTTCTTTGTAGTAATTTCTTACAATCCTTTGTATTTCTGTGGTGTCTGTTGTAATCTCTCCTCTTTCATTTCTGATTGTGTTTATTTGGGTCTTCTCTCTTTTTTTCCTTGATGAGTCTGCTTAAAGGTGCAGTAAACTTTTATATACACTCAAAATACTCTGAACACTGGTACATTGGTTAATTAAAAGTAACATAACTACAGTGGGAGAAATGGGGGAGAGGTGGTGATGGTTATGTTGCTATAGCTAAATCCTTGTGTATCATAGAAATAGTATCTAACATTGGTAAATCAAGAATGGCAATATAAGCATGCTATTTATAAAAACAGAAGCTAGTAGTTAAAGAGAGGTTGTCTCTATGGAATAAAACCTGGGGTTAGGGAAGTATGAAGAAACAAATGTTGATATTTATTATAACCCTTTCAGTCCTGTTTGACTTTTGTAAGCATATGCATGCATTACTTTTATGTAAATACAATTTTCTAAAAACCTATTTCAAAGTTAAATTTCCATATCGGTCAATAAAATAATAGAAATTAATAGACCTATTGTGCTATATTCTCCTTAGTTTATTCCCTTAGACCTAGTATGAACCCCTATTTCTTAAACCATCCTGTGTGGTTGTAGTCCATCTGTTATAATTCTTACTTTCCCTGATGGAGGTGTTTCAAAACTTAATTAGCTAAAGCCTATAAAGAGATTTTAGGTGCTTGGATGAAAGGCTTAGTCAATGTTGAAGCTATTTTCTAATGGGAAATTTTAGGGGACATTTAGCTATGACTTTTATTTGACTTCAAATGACAAGGAAATATAGGAGCATTAGAGATACCACTGTTAACATTCTACTATAGTCTGCTTTGCTTTTTAAAACTCTATAGATATTTTGTAAAATCAAAGAAAAATTAACATTTTTATACTTCCTAGAGGTCACTAAAATGAAGGAGGAATAAAATATAGATAATACAGTTAAATCAATTTTAAATAAAACTAAATGCACTCAGAAGACATATGCAAGATTAAAAGGTTTAATAATTTTTAATGTATCATGTCATTTTTTGGTTTCAGATGGTGTAAAGAAAAAGAAAGTACTGTGATATAAAAACTTAAATAACATTTATGAGCACCTACTATATATCAGACCTCTTTGCTAGCTTTTTCAAATACATAAGTCTTGCAATTTATTCCATCACCATTGTGCAAATAAGGAAATAAGTTTCAGAAATGGTACAGGACTTATTTAAAATTCGACAAGTAATGTGGTAAATTTGTAGTTTAAACTCATGGAATCGAATTTTAAGTTTGTGCCTAGTTCAACATGCCATGAGACTTTCCACAAAGCACATGGAACAAAAATAAAAATAATGAGTGTTATACAATAACACCCACAGGATATAGTGGCAGCAGTTTCAAATTGCTACCAAATTTATAAAGCTGGGAATTGGCAAGCTGCACCTGTAACATTTACAGTAAAATTGGGTTTAGTTTGGACAAAGCAGAAGTTAAAGCTAAAAAATAATTTGAGGGAATTTGGATTCAGGCTTTTGTTAGGTAGCAGAATCACTTAAACCTGTAGATTGCTGGTTCTCAATGTGTGATCCCTGGACTAGCAGCATCAACATTACCTGAAAACTTATTAGAAATGAAAATTATTGGACCCCAATCCAGACCAAGATTGGTGCTTCTCAAACCTTAGGTGTATAGGAATCACCTGAATAGTTAATTACAATGTGCACTCCTGTGTCCCACCTGATTCAGTTGGTCTGTGGTGGAAACTAGGAACTTGCATTTCTAACAGATTTCTAGGTCATGTTGATGTTCTTCAGATTCTTTAGACAATGTTTGTATTTGAAGTATAGATTACTAAATCCCACGTAGGTTGTCAATTACTTTTTGCTCAAAGAATGAAAAAATGAATAAATGACCTTTCACCATGACAGGTAATTGGGACAGGGGAGTGGTAGATTATAGAGGTTAGTTAGAACTGAAGGATTAAGGGAGATATGTCAAGCAGACAGGTCAAAGTCAAGAGGCTTGGAAGTCAGCCTTATATTTAGAAGGGATGAGGTCTGCATAAAGTACGTGTGTTGGGAGATGGTCTGGAATTTCCATTAGCAGCCCTAGGTTGGTTTTATCTACATGTATTAGGTCTCAGACATGGCAAGGGACAGGACCTTTTTAATCAGTGTTTGCAACTAGTCTTATCCAAGAGTCCATGAATCATTGGAAGGAAGAGGGAGCAGGTGGAAATTAATCTCTAATTACATATTTTTATATACAACTATATATCTTTGTATAATTATATAATAATATATACCTTTTATAACTAATTATATATTTTTCTCTAAGGTATTCCCAAAATGGAAGGTTTGACCAGAACCCTGACATCACCTTATCTAAACTCTTACTTTCACTTCAGCAGAAAGCAGCAGTGCCTGAGGACATAGAATAATAATAATTATTATTATTATTATAAATCAAGTTTCATGGTATAAAAATTCTAAAGTGAAGATTTAAAACTTAGAAAAAGTTAACCATAAAACATGCTTTGGTTAAAAACAGCCCCACACCCCACTATATCTTTCCAACACTTTCAATTTCTCCTCCAAATCTGAGAAGGAATGTTGATGTCACATTTTCAGATTTGGCTGAATATGTTTGTTTTCTGGAACAAACTATCAGTAATACATCGTGTAGTTTCTTTGTAATTTGAGGGTCATATTTAACAAAAAAAAACACCTCTATAGCAGGATTCAGAAATCCATTAAAATTATTGCATCTTATTGAGTAGGTTTAGAACAACTTTTCCTTTTCTTTCAGAAAGAGGCCAGGAGATTCATAGACTCATAAAGTGGGGAGGGACATTCAGAGAGCTCTAACATTTTATATTCAAATCAGAGGAGGAGAAGATAAACAAAGGAGAAACTCTTAAGTTTGGTTATGCATTCTAGTTAGTATAAGGTAAGTGAAAATATAAACCCCACAGCCTCTGAATTACAGAGAAGCCTGTAGAAGAAAGGACCCCACTTTACTGGAGACATTTATTTTTCAATTAGTCAAGGATATTAGAAATGTCTCTAATGTTGGCTTGTAAACCTATCTTACTTTTGTTTTCTCTGGACACAGATGTAAGAATCAAATTCCAAATGGTTTACCTGGAAGGTGATTAGGAAACACCAGTGGGGAAATAAGGCAGTGAGATAGAGCAGGGAAGGCAGCCAATCAGAGCACCTTATGGAGCAAGTTACCTCACGGTAAAAGGAGCTGAAGCCTGCTGGAGAATTCTGGAGACAATGTAGAACATGTGCCTCATAATTCTCCCACTGACCCCAATAGTCAGTCATTAGTTAAGGGAGGCACTGCTGGTCTGCCATGCCTCTGGGTAGAGAGGGTTCCACTCAGTCAATACTAGTGGATTTGCATGGCCAAGAGCAAAATGATAATGCAGAGTTCCTTTCTGAAAAAGTTAGAAACAGGGCTGTCTGTCTCTCTGTATCTCTCTCTCTCTGTCATGGTGCATGTGTGTGTACATGTGTGTATTTGCTATTTAATGTCACACTCCTGCTGGTACACTGATACTCATAGAGCAACTGCAGATCCTCACAGTGGCATAACCTGCACCCAGCCCTTCCCACAACTAGACACATGGGATGTGTTACATGCATGTGCCTGACCTTGACTCTCACCCAACCTGTGCCATAGGTCACTGGGTCTGGATAGAAGGAAGGCAGAGAGACAGCAGGAAGAGAGAGTGTGTACGAGTGGAGGCTTCAACCCTCTGTACACATTCTATTGTTCCATTGGACTTTACTTACAGAACACAGAGTTAAACATAGAATTTCAATTTAGCAACCACAGAAAATTAGACCCCAAGCATGGGGACCCCTTCTGAGCACAGGAGCCTGTAAGACTGTGCTGGTTATACACCCTAGACCAGCCTTCATTCTGCCAGCCACGTGAATCCTCTGCCAAAGGGATGAAGAGGCTGGTAGCTGGAGACTAGGGTGGACTACTGTGGTGAAAAGGCCAAGGGGGTATGGGTGGGATACCAACACTACATGCTACAGGTACAAACATTTAAACTGTAGACACCTTTCTCTGTAATTACTTTTACCTTTCAAATGAGTTCATAGAAAGTTTTTAAATTGGACTTGAAGGGAGTTACTTCAAAATTTTTAGATAATCTTCTCTTTTAGCTCACTCTCATATTCCAGGGACTCATGTTGTCATACATCCAACTTGTATGGTTTCCTAAATAGGCTCAATCATGCACTGAATATATTTGTCCATCTCCTATTAGGTGCCAGACACTGTGGTAGATGCAAAAGATAAAGTGATGATCGAGACCAATAGGTTCTCTAATATAATGGAAATTATACTCCAAGTTTCACTCGAGGAATCTTCTACTTGTATTTCACTGCAATTCTCCCCACATCTTGGATGCAGTGCAAGTATTTGGAAAGAAGAAGTAATATCCTTATTTCATGTCAATTGCAGCCCTTGAGAGTTATTCATGAAAATGCAATAGCTACGTTTGCCTACCTTTTAAGCCCATTTAGAATCTTTATTAAGCTATAAATTCAGAGGAAAGTCCCTAGGGTTAATTATAGATTCTGTAAAAATAGTTCTTTATATTCCTTTTCACAATGATAGTTCACCAGCATTTCAGCCAGGATAAACACATAAACAGTTATTTTTAATATGCTGTGGTTCTTAATTGGTGAAGGTCTCTCTAAGAAGCAATGATTTGTCATGTCATCTGTACTCACACACCTAACTCAAAGGGTTCATTTTCCTTGTCAATGTGAATCAAACCAGAAACTAAACCAGAAACTCAGTCTTTCACTTGAGACTTCATCACATATGATCTTAAAACTGCTTCTGAACATTTGGGTTTTAATTTCTCTTTAGTGCTCTTTAAAATATGAAAATAGCACTATGTTGATAGCTTCTCTCTTTGTCACTCTATCATTGGTGTGAAGAAGATTTTAAGAAATAACTCCTCCACACCAACAAGGCTTTCAGAACTGTGAAAGAAAAATCACATCATAAAACAAAATAATTCTCACTTTGTTCCTGGAGGAAAATGGCCATTGTTTCTCATCTTTAAGGTAGTTCTTGGTATGATACGTGAAATGGCAAGAATAATTGAGAAAAATATCTGTGTGTATCACAAAAGCCAAAATGCACTTTGTCTATTACATACATAATTATTGGCTCCTACTGACTGTTGATATTGTACATTCAAAGAAGAGGTGTTTATATTCTTAGATATAATATGGGAAGCCTCTATCTCTTCTTCACCAGATTTGTAGTGATTTTAAATACCATTTTCATGTACTGGACACATACAATGTATAATATGTCTTAGAATGCACTTATTTCAAATGAAACTGTTGGTTGACTATCTTTATACAACTCCCTTTAGAAGAGTACAAATAGTTTGCATTAGAAATATCAAAATAAGTAAAACCACATAGAAATTTGCTTTGTTGCTTATTAGCATTGAACTACATATTGATAGTTGTATATATATATTTCATTGATAAAATCATCAGGAAAAATAGACATTTTAAATGCCATTTTGTGCCACTTTAGAACTTTAATTTTGTATATCATAATATAGAAAAAAAATTGCAACACATTCCACTAGTGAAAAATGGCAGCAACGAAGCAGTTTCCCATTTCTTCTTTATAACATCTCTAAAGCCAAAAAAAACACTTAAAAAATCCTAGATGAGCCATACTCTGTTTAAATGAAATAGATATCAAACTAACTTTAACCTGTATTTTAATGGCTCTTTTCCACATCTGCCATTAGAGAGCTTCTTGCCCCCTGAAAAATTTCCCACAGTTATTTTTCAAGATTCCCTCTGGGTGTTTTATCATTATTTCCAAGTTCTATCAGCAATACAAAAGGGTGCCATCCAATCTCTTTATTTCCATTTTCCTCATCTCCAACTCTGACCTGCATCTGAAGATGCTGGCCAATGCCGAGGGGTCTGTTGTCTACAGGCGATGTGAAGGTGGCCCGGGGCAAGAGTTTCTGCCTCCCAGAGATCACTTGCTCATCTATTGCGGGCTGCCCTAATGGGAATGGCCCTTATTGCTTCTGGACACTACTCTCTCTCACCAGTTATTTCTTTCTCCTACTAAGTTCACCTTCAGTTGATATAACAGAGAACTCCAAAAGTCAAAATTTCTGCAAATAATAAAGTATCTACTCTTGCTCCTGACTTGTGTATTCTCTGCTGTGCTTTCATTCTTCAAGGACCCATTCTCAAAACCTGAATCATCCTTGATTCCTTATTTTCTTGCACACCCTATACCTAATCCATAAGTAAATCCTCTTGGCTCTACTTTTAAATATATCCAAAATGTAACCACTTTTCGTCCATTTACCTCTATCATCTTAACCCAAGTCTCCTTTGTCTCTTGCCTGGGCTATTGCAATACAATAGTTTCTCAGAAATGTCATTGCTTCCAACTTTGCCCCTATCAGAGCAGCCAGAGTGATATTTTCAATACCTGTGCCATGTTTCTGTTCTAAACACTTCAATGTTTTCTATCTCAGAATGAAACCCAGTGCATATACCTGGTTTCACACAACCCTCAGTGACCTGGCTTCTGTTTACCTAACACTTGCTCTTCTTCAGTTCCTTGCAACTCACTTACCTCTCACTCTCAACTCTATGTTCATAAGTTTCTTCTCTCAGTTAATTTTCTGCTCTCTAACTGTCACATTCTCACATAGGCCATTCCTAAACTCACTGCTTTATAAACAAAGAGCATTTTCCCCATTCACTTATATCCTACTCACTTTCTAATCCTTAACTGACTTTTACATCTTAGGACTTTTTACCATCTGCCACATTAAATATTTATTTATATATTTATTTATGATTTGTCAGTTCCATGAAAGTAGCAATGCAATTTGTTTTGTTCATGTCTATATCCCTAGACTCTGGCAAGTAGTAGGTGCTCAATAAGAATGTGTTGACTAAAAAAATGCATGCCACCCCTCCTAGAGTGAAAGGTGGCTACTAGGACAAAACTTGTATTTCTGGATCTTTGACTAAATATTATAATAATAGCAATGTATCTTGCTATTACTCTAAGCTACTGTATACAATACTACCACCAGTGATAGAAATATATATTTGGTACTGAATGAATAGCTTCAAACACTTGGCTACCTTTCAGGGAAAGTTTGGCTACAAGTCTAGATAGCTGTAATGAGGATTCCTTAAGATATGTGGTATCTAACTTATATTTATCATAAAATTCATATAGATGAAAATTTTATTTATGTATTTATATAACAGTTTTAAAAAAGATTTTACTAATTTTTTTAGAGGAAGGGCAAAGGAAGGAGAAAGAAAGGGAGAGAAACATTGATGTTCGAGACAATCATCAGTTGGTTGCCTCTCGCACACCCCCAACTGGGGACCTGGCTCTCAACCCAGGAATGTGCCCTGACTGGGAATCAAACCAGTGACCTTTCAGTTCACAGGCTGACACTTGACCTGCTGAGCCATGCCTGTCAGGGGTAGAAGAAAATTTTTAGCTATCAATCTTTAATTCAGCATGTAAGGTTTTTCTTAAAAGTTACATTTTATATACCGTTTACATCAAAGTTAAATAAATGAAGCACATATACTAAAAAGAAACAGAGATGCAAAAAACTTTCTTATTCTATTGTTAAGCCCGAAAAGGAAAATTTTCTGTAAATGAACAGGACTAATTTATCTTTTGAACATAGATTACATAGTTTTATTTAAGTGTAGATGTCTTCCTGCCTTTGTCTTCAATGTGTTTCTCTTTCTAATGAAAGTAATATTTTATTTCCTACATAAATGACAGTATATTTAAAATCTTCCTTCAGAATACTGTAATTTAAATTAGTCTATTTTAAAATTTTCTTACTTATTGATTTGAGAGAGAGAGAGAGAAAGACATCAATTTACTGTTCTACTCAGTTATGCATTCACTGGTTGCTTCTTCTTGTGCTTTGACTGGAGATCAAACCCACAACCTTGGTGTATCAGGATGACTTTCTAACCAAATAACCTACGTGGCCAGGGCTTAAATGAACCTATTTTAAAATGGGCCATTTGTCTGCAGGAAAGCTTGTTCAGGTCTAAAACTCTACACAAATGCAGGTTTTTTTTAAGTCTCATAAAAGTTTTGTTAATATCCTCAGAAATTCAAATTGGCTTTTTAACCAAATTGTTTTATTAATCCGTGGACAATATTACTATCCTCTAAGGGCTCTTGATCAAAAAGGGGGATCTGAGAAGCATAAGAGAGATGTAGGAAAAAGAAACAGAGCAATTAGGCCATAAATGAATAATCAATTTCCTATGTAAACTAGCATTTAAAATATCCTTTGAAGTCCTCAGAAGTTTCACACTGGGGAAAAATATAAAGGTAAGACAAATGACATATGAATAAAGTATGATCTTTTGAGACATGGCACGTAAATATAAACATTTTTAGGCAGTAGCAAACTTACTGAAAATGTTCAAGTTGTTGAATTAGACAGCTTTATTAAACATGCACTCCCAGTTATTAGAGTACCATTTCTGCAGTGCTATGTTTACAGAGAAAGCCATAATTAGAATCTTCAATAGCAAAAAATTTTTTTGTAATACTATTGCAGTATTTTTCAGGTGGAAACTGGAAACTTGACCTCTTTCATTTAAAATAATATAATGCTCAAAGGCTGCTGAATTGCAATTATTTTGGTTAATCTTTATATCCCATGCTGAATGATTTACTCATTAAAGCTTAAAAAATACATTTGCAGGTATTTTGGTGGAAAATTCATTTCTATCAATGACCCAGATTTTTTTCCCCTTTTTTCAATAAAGGTCATCAGACCAGGATGATTTAAAGCTGTGGTTCTCAAATTTAATGTGCATGTAGGTCACCTGGAAGGCTTGTTAAAATTGCTGGGCCCCACCCACAGAGTTTCTGATTTAGTAGGTCTGGGTGGGGCCTAAAAATCTGTATTTCCAGGAAGTTTTTAGGTCGTACTTATGCTGCAGGTCTGGAGATTGTACTCTGAAAACAATGAGTGGCTAGTTTAAATTAAGGTGAGTGGTTATCACACAAATCATTTTGTTTGAATTTATGTCTATTATTTAAATGGAAAGATGTGATTTATCACATGAAAAAGTGCTTAAAATAGATTGCTTAGACATGACTTTTAAAATGCACCAAAATCTCTAATGTGTCTTCCCAAATTTTACTTGGGGCTTACAGTGCATGTCCTCATAATTGCAGGCTTTGCAAAGTTTCAATTGTTAGCTGTAGAGGAAAAATCTGTATATTTATGTTTAAAAAGCTATTGGCCCATTTCTGCTGTCTCCTAATACCAATCAAATTAATTAACTCAAGAAAAAGTATAGATAATGTTAAATGAAAAATCTCCTAGTTTGGATTATATTTATTGATTGCTTAATACCTTATTTACACCGAAGCAGTTTGTGGAACTCTTCATTAATGCATTGAACCTAACTTACTTTGAAATTGTCCTCAGTCTAGTCTGTACTTTTTGTTATCTCCTTTGCCTGAAAAAAAATTGCATTAGCAGTTGTACAATGCCACACTACTATTATGTGATTCACAATGGAGAGATTTTCATTGTAAACAAATTCCTCCCCTCTCAACTTTCTTTTGTTTAATCAAATATCCAGTTTGAAGGAAGGCACTGATAAAGTAAAGGCAAGGAACAAAGGAGTAAAAAATCCACTTCCAAGGTCATAGAAATAAAAAGAAAATTATTCTTTCAAAAGGTTCTTCCTTTAATTTGACCTAATTGCATTTGCCTGTCTATATATGGCATTGAAACTTTCCATTTTTATGTTAGGAAATGCTTTCTGTTGCTCGTTTTCCACATGTTATCTTCATGTATCCCTATTGTGACTTCAGCTCTCAGCCTGTCTTTTCACCTCAGACATTCAGGAAAACATCTAAGACGATATATCTTATTGGAGGAGATTGGTACATCTCCATGGACATGCTATCATTAGGGCCATATGGAATGGAGGCCCTGCCATCTTCCTCTGTTGTCCCAGGGTGACTTTGTTATTTTCATTTGCTCTGACAATGTTGAATTTCATATTCACGAGGCTTCCCCCAGGCTTTAGAGTTTGCAGAGGTGCTTCTGATTTATAAACCAACCCATATCTTTTTAAGGTTGTCTTTTCTGAATAAACTGGATACAAATTTCCACGTATAAAATAGTCTGGCGAAAATTCAAATGTAATATTACTAAAAAAATCATATATAAGTATTATAAATATATATGACATCAAATCTTAGAACACATAAAGTAGATAGAATATTCCTGAAAGTTAAACCTTAGGCCATTGTAATTATTAAGGACCAGTTAGAAAAGATGTGCTGTCCCTTCCTGTCCCATATCCCATTTTAGAGAACCTGCCCATTTCCATTCTCCGAGCTCTTCCTCAATCCCTGTGAACTGGAAGGTACACATATAAATCTAACACTCTGGTACAGATGGTTGACTGCAGAGGGATAATCTAGGATTTAAAAATGTGATTTAGCATTTTTAGATAGTTGGCTGAAGAGTTTCAGGACACCATTTCTTTTGCACAGAAACATAGAAGAAAGTTGCTTACACATAGAAAAAGAGAAGCATAAAACAGATAAACACAGAGGACCAGGGAAAAGAAAGCATGTGAGTTGGAGGTTTCTGTCAGCTTTCCAGTTCCTGCCATCCCACATATAATTTCTGTTTTCTGAAATAACTTTGCTTAGACTAGGTCAAGTGAATTTCTTTTTCTTACAAATGAATAATGCTTTAAGAAGACAATGCTTATTATTTTTCTCTATTACAATTTAATCTTTACTGTATTTTTTCCATTATCATCTACTCCCCTTAGACTTTCCTCCCCCCAGCAATCATCTCACTGTTGTCCATGTCCATGAGTCCTTTTTCCTTTTTGCTCAATCACTCTATCCCTTACCCTTCCCCAGACACTAGCTGTCATCTGCTGTCATCTGCCATCTATGAGTCTGTCCCCATTTTTCTTGTTAGTTCAGATTGTTCATTAGATTCCACATATGAGTGAAATCATACAGGATTTGTCTTTCTCTGACTGGCTAATTTCACTTAGCATAATGTTCTCCAGGTCTATCCACACCGACACCGTCCTTAAGGGTAAAATTTTCTTCTTCATTTTTTTTTTTTTTTTTGCTGAGTAGTATTCCATTGTGTAAATGTCCCGTAGTTGTTCTATCCACTCATCTATTGATGGACATTTGGGCTTCTTCCATGTCTTGGCAATTATAAATAATGCTGCAATAAACATAGGGGTGCTTATGTTCACTTGAATTAGTATTTGGGGTTCCTTCCGATATATTCCAAGATTCAGAGCACTGGACAAAAGGCAAATACATTTTTAGCTTTTTGAGGCATCTCCATATTGCTTTCCATAGTGGCTACATGAATCTGGATTCCCATGAACCGTGCAAAAGTGTTTTGCTTTCTCCACATCCTTGCCAGCACTTATTGATGATAGCCATTCAGACAGGTATGAGGTGATATCTCACTGTGGTTTTAATGTGCATTTCTCTAATGCTTAGTAACGTTGAGCATCTTTTTGTATATCTGTTGGCCATCTGTTTGTCCTCCTGACAGAAGTGTCCATTCAGGTTCTTTGTACATTTTTAGTTGAGTTGTTTGTTTGTTTTTTATGTTGAGTTTTGTAAGTACTTTATAAATTTTGGATATTGATCCCTTATCAGATGTATTGGTGAATATGTTCTCCCATTCTGTGGGTTGTCTTATTTTGATGATTTCCTTTGCTGGGCAAAAACTTTTCAATTTGGTGTAGTTCCATTTGTTTATTTTTTCTTTTCTTTCCTTTGCTTGGGAAGATATATCAAATAAAAAATTGCTACAAGCAATGTCCAAGATTTTGTTGCTTGTTTCCTTCTAGGATTTTTATGGTTTGGGGTTTAACATTAAAATATTTGATCCATTTTGAATATGTCTTTTGTGTGGTATAGGAAGGTGGTCTCATTTCAGTTTTCTGCATGTATCTGTCCAATTTCTTTAACACCATTTATTGAATAAATTATCTCTTGCCCATTGTATCTGCTTTCTTCTTCCATCAAATATTGACTATAAAGGTGTTGGTTTATTTCTGGGCTCTCTATTCTGTTCCATTGAGTCATGTGTCTGTTCTTTTGCCATTACCACACTGTTTTGATTACTATGGCCTTATGGTACAGTTTGATATTAGGTAGAGTGAGTCCTCTAACTTTGTTCTTCTTTCTCAGGATTGCTATTGCTATATAGGGCTTTTAGTAGTTACATCTAAAATTTTGAAATATTTGCTCTAGTTCTGTGAAATGTGTTATTGGAATCTTTATGAGAATTGTGTTGAATCTATAGGTTGCTTTGGATAGCATGGACATCATGATGATGTTAATTGTTACTATCCATGAACACAGTATGTGCTTCCATTTATTTATGTCTTCTTCAGTTTCTTTCTTGTGTCTTATAATTTTCCAAGTACAGGTCTTTTATATCCATGGTTTGGCTTGTACCTAGGTATTTTATTCTTTTTGAGGCAATAGTGAATGGGATTGTTTTCTTAATTTCCTTTCTGTCAGCTCATTATTGGAATATAAAATGCAACTGATTTTTTAATATGAATTTTGTCTCCTGCTACTTTGCTAAATTCATTTATCAGTTCTAATAGTTTCTTGGTGCAATCTTTGGGGTTTTCTATGTACAGTATCATGTCATCTGCAAATGACAGTTTTACTACTTTCTTTCCAGTTTAGATGCCTTTTATTTCTTCTTCCTGTCTGATTGCTGTGGCTAGGACTGCCAGTACTATGCTGAATAAGAGCAGTGAAAACAGACACCCCTGTCTTGTTCCCAATCTTAGGGGGAACACATACAGTTTTTTCTAATTAAGTATGATTCTGGCAGTGGGTTTATCATACATGGCCTTAATTATGTTTAGGTATGTTCCTTCTATTACCAATTTGCTGAGAGTTTTGACCATAAATGGGTCCTAGATTTTATAAAATGTTTTTTCTGCATCTTTCATATTATCATGTGATTTTTATCCTTCATTTTTTTTTATGTGCTGAATCACATTTATTGATTTGTGAATGTTGTACCAACCTTGCATTCCTGGAATAAATCTCACTTGATCATGGTGTATGATTATTTGATGCATTGCTGGAATTGGTTTGCTAATATTTTGTTGAAGATTTTAGCATCTATGTTCACCAGGGATATTGGCCTATAATTTTCTTTTTTGTAGTGAGTGCCCTTATCTGTTTTTGGAATTAGGATAATGCTGGTCTGGTAAAATGGGTTTGGGAGCCTTTCCTCCTCTTGAATTTTATGAAATAGCTTGAGAAGAAGTGTTAATTCTAGGAATGTTTGGTAAAATTCACCTGTGAAGCCATCAGATCCAGGGCTTTGTTTGCTGGGAGTTTTTTGATGACTACTTCAATTTCACTAGGTGTGATCTGTCTATTCAGATTCTCTGATTCTTCTTGATTTAATTTTGGAAGATTGTATGTTTCTAGAAATTTATCCATTTTGTCTGGATTGTCCAGTTTGTTGGAATACAGTTGTTCATAATATTTTCTTACAATGCTTTCTACTTCTCTGTTGTCAGTTGTTAGTTCTGTTCTTTCATTTCTGACTTTATTTACTTTGATCCTTTCTCTTTTTTCTTTTTTTAAAAAATTTATTTATTTACTTCTAGAGAGGGAAGGGAGGGGGAAGAGAGGGAGAAAGAGAGAGAGAGAGAAACATTAATGTGCAGTTGCTGGGGGCCATGGCCTGCAACCCAGGCATATGCCCTGACTGGGAATCGAACCTGCGACACTGGTTCGCAGCCCATGCTCAATTCACTGAGCTACGCCAGCCAGGGCCTTTCTCTTTTTTTCTTGATGAGTCTGGTTAAAAATTTGTCAATCTTGTTTATGTTTTCAAAGAAACAACTCTTGGATTCATTGATCTTGTGTATCTTTTAGACTCTATTTCATTTATTTCTGTTCTGATCTTTATTATTGCCTTCCTTGAACCCTCTTTGGGCTTTGTTTGTGATTCTTTTTCAAGTTTCTTTAAATGCAGTTAGGTTGTTTATTTGAGCTTTTTCTTTTTTTTTTCTTTTTCTTTTTGAGATAGACAGGTAATGCTATGAATATCCCTCTTAGGATTGCTTTCCCAGTGTCCCACAGATTTTGGATTTTTGTGTCTTCATTTTCATTTGTTTCAAGGTATCTTTGGAATTCTTCTTCAATCTCATTGTTGACCCATTCATTGTTTAATAATGTGTTATTTAGCTTCCATATGTTTGCAAGTTTTTGTGTTCTTGTGATTGATTTCTAGGTTCATAGCATTGTGGTCAGAGACAATGCTTGATGATTACAGTCTTCTTAAATTTATTGAGACTTGTTTTGTGTCCTAACATTTGGTCTATGGTAGAAAACATTCCATATGCACTTGAAAAGTATGTGTATTCTGTTGCTTTGGGGTAAAATCCTCTGAAGATATCAATTAAATCCATTTCAGCTAATGAGTCATTTAATGCTGCTATTTCCTTGTTGATTATCTGCCTGGAAGATCTATCCATTTATTAAAAGCTCTTTATTTCCAATTGAAGACATGATAGAGAAACAGGGATAACAGACTCAACATCAGAGACACCATGCTGTCCAACCAAAACCCTTCCCATTGAAATTTATTTTTTGTTAATAATTTAAGTAACATGTAATACAGGCTCACTGTTAAAAATACTCAATAATACAGAAAAAGATAAAAATGCATATCCCAATTCTTACTCTCTCCTTAAACCATTCCTGAGAAATAAATTTCTTTTTACCATTGTACATCCTTCCAGATTTATGTACTTACACAAATGCACATTATTGTTCATGCGTATCTATCTATCATCTATCTGTCTAGTCTTATTTCAATTTAAATATAATACATTGTCTTTTGTTTATCCTTTTCCATACACAGGAAACATTTGCTCAGAGTTCTCCTGTATAAACCCTCATGGGTTTGAGGCCAGCCATGAATTGCTTTTTAGTTTTCCTTTCTCCAGGTTAAGCAATCCCTATTCCATTATGTTTTCCTTGGTAAATATTATTTAAAAATATTTTTTTCTCTTTCTCATTACAAAAGAAAAACACTGGTCTCTGAATTAAGTGCTCTAATAAAAAACTTTAATGTTTGCTAATATATTTTCAATACTGGCTAGCTGTGTATCAATCTTACAGAGCATAGAATGGGATCATTGATTCATCTAGACTGTTCTGAGGATAAATTTTGTTTGACATTCAGTTGATTACTCTTAGCTAACAAATACTATAGTCATGTATAGTGGAATGTCATCTCAGTAAATTCTTTGTCTCTTTTCAAATTCACACTAAACAGAAACATGAGTTTGGTATTTATCGTGATGTGACTATTTTAAAGACAAAGAAAGAGAACAGCTTTTTTTTAGAGATACTCCACATTCCTCCACATTCCTCCCACAATCATCAAAATTACCCACTGCACATTAACATCTGAATACTTACAGGCCTAGAAAAAGTATTTTTTAAGGGTAGGTAATTAAAATACATTTTTATAGATTTGTAATTCTTGAGATATCCAAATAAAAAAAAATCACCCAATGGCTTCTCCTTCAATTATTTTTAAAACCTTTGTTTATAAAATAATTTTTGAAATATATCAACATACAAACAAATATATAAAATTTATCTACAATATTTAAATAATACAAAAATAAAATCTCTGTACCCACCACCCAACATTAGAAACAGCACATTTCCACTATATTGGAGGAACCTTCTCAAGTATATCCATTTACTCTCTCCCAGAGATAATCTTTATACTAAACTTTTATTCCCCTTGTTTATCTTTGTACTTCTGCCACTTACATATTTTTTTCTTTTGGGGGGATTTTAACATATCTTTTAAATAGTTTTTAGCAATTAACATAGTATCTGACACAGAACAGATGCAAAATGAATTCTCATTAAAATTAAATTTTTCTTTTTAATTTATTCTTACTGTTTATGTTATTACAGTTGCTCCAACTTTTTCTCCCTTTCCCCACTTCCATCCAGCCCCACCCTTTCCCATGCCTCAGTCAATCTCCACGTTGTTGTTCCTGTCCACGGGCTGTGCATAAATGTTCTTCAGTTAATCCCTTCACCATTTTTCATCCTGTCTTCCCCCCTTCCTTTCTGGCAGCTGTCAGTCTGTTTCAAGTATCTAAGTTTCAGTTACTATTTTGTTCTATAGTTCATTGTGTTGAGTAGATTCTACATATTAGTGAGATCATGTGGTATCTGTCTTTCACTGACTGGCTTAATTCACTTAGTATAATATTCTCTAGGTCCATCCATGCTGTTGCCAAATGTAAGAGTTTATTGTATTTTCCTGCTGGATAGTATTCCATTGTATGAATGTGTCACAGCTTTTTTTCTCTACTCATCTACTGATAGGCATGTAGGCTATTTCCAAGTCTTGGCTATTGTAAATAGTGCTGCTACAAACATAGGGATTCATATATTCTTTTGTATTATGGTTTAGGAATCCTTAGGATATATTTCCAGAAGTGAAATTAGTGGGTCAAAAGGGAGTTCCATTTTTAATTTTTAAGGGTGCTTCATATTGTTTTCCACAGTGGATGCACCAGCCTGCATTGTTACCAACAGTGGGCTAAGGTTCCTTTTTCTCCACATCCTCAGCAACACTTGTTTGTTGCTTTATTGATGGTAGCCATTCTAATAGATGTAATGTGATATCTCATTGAGGTATCTCATTTTAAAAAAAATTTTATTGTATTTTTTCCATTATCATTTATCCACCTTATACCCTCCTCCCCCTGCAATCACCACTATGTTGTCCATGTCCTTTTTGCTTGATCCCTCCACCTCCAAACCTCCCCACCCTAGTTGTCATCCTGTTCTCCATCTGTGACTCTATCCTTATTTTGCTTGTTAGTTCAGTTTGTTCACTAGATCCTGTATATATATGAAATGGTATGGTATCTGTCTTTCTCCTACTGGCTTATTTCACTTATATATTGTTCTCCAATTCCATCCTGGCTGTCACAAAGTGTAAAATTTTCTTTATTTTTATGACTGAGTAGTATTCTATTATGTAAATGTACGATAGTTGTTTTATCCACTCATCTACTGTTGAACACTTGGGCTGCTTCCATTTCTTGGCAATTGTAAATAACACTGCAATAAATGCAGGGGTACTTATGTTCTTTTGAATTAGTGTTTTGGATCCTTCATATATATTCCCAGAAGTAGGATTGCTGGGTAAAAAGGCAGATCCATTTTTAATTTTTTGAAGTATCTTCATATTGCTTTTCACAGTGGTTCTACCAGTCTGCATTCCCACCAACAGTGTAAAAGGGATCCTTTTTCTCCACATCTTTGCCAGCACTTGTTGTTTATTGATTTATTGATGATAGCCAATCAGACAGGTATGAGGTAATATCTCACTGTGGTTTTAATTTTCATTTCTCTGATGATTAGTGACACTGAGCATCTTTTCATATATGTCTATTGGCCATCTGTATGACCTCCTGAAAGAAGTGTCCATTCAGTTCCTTTGCCCATTTTTATTTCAAAATTTTATATGGAACCACAAAAGACTCTGCATAGCAATAGTGATCCTGAGAAAGAACAAATGTGAAGGATTCATGCTACCTTCTAGCAAACTATACTACAAGGCCATAGTAACCAAAATGGCATGGTACAGGCATAAAAACAGACACATAGATCAATGGAACAGAATAGAGAGCCCAGAAATGAACTCGCACTCTTATAGTCAATTAATATTTGATAGAAGAAGCAAGCACATACTGGTTTATTCAATAAATGGTGTTGGGAAAATTCAAATGAGACCACTTTATTATACCACACACAAGAATAAATTCAAAATGCATTAAATGCTTAAATATTAAACTTGAAATCATGAAAATCCTAAAGAAAACATAAACAGTTAGCTGTTGGGTATTACTTGTAGCTATATTTTCTCTGATATATCTCCCCTGGCAAGGGACACAAAAGAAAAAATAAACAAATGGGACTACATCAAAATAAAACATTTTTGCACAGCAAAGGAGACCTTCAAGGAAATAAAAAGACAACCTACAGAATGGGAGAACATATTTGCCAGTACATCTGATAAGGGGTTAATATCCAAAATTTATAAAGAACTTAAAAAACTCAATACCAAAAACAAACACACAAGCCAATTAAAATCACTGAGGTTTTAATTTGCATTTCTCTGATGATTAGTGACGAACATTTGTCATATGTCTATGGGCCCTCTGTTTGTCCTCTTTAAAGAAGTGTCTATTCAGGTCTTTTGCTCATTTCTTAATTGGGTTATTTTTCTTCCTGGTATTGAGTTGTATTAGTCCTTTGTGTATTTTGGAGATTAAACCCTTATCAGATGTATCATTGACAAAATGCTCTTCCATTGAATGGGTTCCCTATTTGTCTTGTTGATGGTTTCTTTAGCTGTACATTACTGTCTATGTTTTCTTCTAGAATAGTTTAGGTTTTGTGACTTACATTTAAGTGTTTTATCCATTTTGAGTTTATTTCTGTGTATGGTATAAGTTGGTGGTCTAGTTTTATTATTTTTTCATGTACTAGTCCAGTTCTCCCAATATGGTTTATTGAAGAGACTACCTTTGCTCCACTGTATGCACTTACCACCTTTGTCAAATATCAATTGATCATACTGGTGTGGGTTTATTCCTGGGCTTTCTGTTATATTCCACTGATCTATGTATATTCTTATGCCAGTACCAGGCTGTTTTTATTACAGTCATTTTATAGTACAGTTTGATACCAGGAGTTGTGATACCTTCAGCTTTGCTCTCTTTTGCAAGATTGTGGAGGCTATTTGTGATCTTTTTTGGTTCCATATAAATTTTTGCAATATTTATCCTAGTTCTGTGAAATATGCTGTTGGTATTTTAATAGAAATTGCATTGTTTGTATCGATTGCTTTGGGTAGTATGGACATTTTAATGATGTTAATTCTTCCAGTCCATGAACGTGGCGTATGCTTCTACTTATTTGTATCTTCCTCAGTTTCTTTCTTCAGTGGCCTATAGTTTTCTGAGCATAGGTCTTGTACCTCCTTGGTTAAATTTACTCATAGATACCTTATTTTTTGTTGTTGTTTCAATAGTAAATGAAATTGTTTTCTTAATTTTTCTTTCTAATAGCTCATTATTGGTGTATTAAAATGTCATTGACTTCTGGGTATTAATTTTGTATCCTGCTAATTTGCTGAATTCATTTATTATGTCTAGTCATTTTTTGGTGGAGCCTTTAGTGTGTTTTATGTACAATATTATGCCATCTGCAAACAATGACAATTATACTTCCTCCTTTCAAATTTCAGTGCCTTTTATTTCTTCTTTTTGTCTGATTGCTTTGGCTAGGACTTCCAGAAATATGTTGAATAAGAATGGTAAAAGCAAACATCTCTATCTTCTTCCTGATTTAAGGGGAATACTTCCAGTTTTTGTCAATTGAGAATGATTTTAGCTGTAGGTTTTTCATATATGGCCTTTATTATGTTGAGGAATGACTCTCTATAACCACTTTGCTGAGGGTTTTTATCATTAATACATGCTAGATTTTATCAAATGTTTTTTCTATGTCTATTGTTATACACTTGAGAATTTTATCTTTCATTTTGTTTATGTGATATATTTATTGATTTCTGAATATTGTTACCAACCTTGAATCCCCAGGGTAAGTCCCACTTGTTCATGGTGTATGATCTTTTTGGTGTATTGCTAGGTCCAGTTTCTAGTACTTTGTTGAGGATTTTAGCATCTATGCTCAATAGGAATATTGGCCTATGATTTTCTTTCTTTGTTGTGTCTTTACCTTGTTTTGGAATTAGGATAATACAGACTTCATAGAAAGAGCTTGGAAATCTTCCCTCTTCTTGAAATTTTTGGATAGTGTGAGAAGGATCGGTGTTAGTCTTCCCTTTGGATGGTTGGTAAAATTCTCCTGAGAAGCCATCTGGTCCAGGGTTTCATGTGCTGGGAGTTTTTTGATTACTGCTTTGATTTAATTCATTGTTATTGGTCTATTTAGGCTTTCTACTTCTTTGTATTTCAGTTTTATGAGATTGTATGTTTCTAGAAATTTGTCCATTTCACTCAGATTGACTAATTTCTTGGCATATAGTGAGTTCATAGTGCTTTCTTATAATCTCTTATATTTCTGAGATATCAGTTATTTCTCCTTTTTCATTTCCAATTTTATTTATTTGGGTCCTCTCTCTCCTTCTTTTGATGAGTCTTATTGAAGTTTCATCAATCTTGTTCATCTTTATCAGAGAAAACCAACTACTCATTTCATTGATCATCTGTTTTGTTTTGTTAGTTTCTATGTCATTGATTTCAGCTCTGACCTTGGTTATTTCCTTCCTTCTACTTTCTCCGGGCTTTGTTTGTTTGTTTTCTAGTTCTTTTAGGGGTAGTGTTAGATTATTTATTTGAGATTTTTCTTGCTTGTTGAGGTAGGCCTGCAGTGCTATGAACTTTCCTCTCAGAACTGTTTTCACTGTTTCCCATTGATTTGGGTTATTGTGTGTTCATTTTAATTTCTTTCCAAGTATTTTTTTATTTCCTCCTTGATCTCATTGGTTACTCATTCATTATTTAATAACATTCTATTTAGCCTCCAAGTATTTGAGTGTTTTTGAGTCTTTTTATTGAGGTTGATTTCTAATCTCATGCCATTGTGATCTAAGAAAACACTAGGTATGATTTAAATTTTTTTGAATTTGTTAAGACTTGTTTTGTGACTTAACATGTGGTCTATCTTTGAGAATGATCATGTGCACTTGAGAAGAATGTATATTCTACTTCTTTGGGATGAAATGTTCTGTAAATACCAATTCAATATTGATCTAGTGTGTCATTTAATGATGCTATATCTTTGTTGATTTTTTGTCTGGAAATCTGTCTATTGTTGACCATGGGTTGTTAAAATCTCTTATTATGAGAGTATTGTTGTTGATCTCTTCCTTGAACTCCGCCAAGATTTAAAAAATGTATATAGGTTCTCCTGTTATGAGTGCATATATGTTTATAAGGTTTACATTCTCTTGTTGTATCAATCCCTTCAGCATTATGTAGTGACACTATTTTTCTCTTTTTATAGCCTTTGTTTTAAAGTCTATTTTGTCAGATATTAGTACTGCTACCCCAGCTTTTTTTTCTGATTGCTTTTTCTATTTATGTGGAATATTTTTCTTATCCCTTTACTCTCAGTTTGTGGAAATCTATTGCTTTGAGGTGGGTCTCTTGTAGACTGTGTGACTATGGGGCATGTTTTCTTATGAATTCAGCTACCCTATGTCCTTTGATTGGAGCATTTAATCCATTTAAGGTTATTATAGATAGATATTTATTGCCACTTTTTATATTGTACCTATTTTTTTCTCCTATTTCTGCTTCATCTTAAAGAAGGTCCTTTAACATTTCTTGCAATCCTGTTTGTGGTAATGAACTCCTTTAACCTTTTTTTTTTTTTTAATCTGGGAAGCTCTTTATTTGGCCTTCAGTTTTAAATTATAGCCTTGCTAAGTAGAACAATCTAGGCTGCATATTCTTAGGCTTCATTGCTCTGAATATTTCCTGCCAATCTCTTCTGGCCTATAGTGTTTCTGTTGAGAAATTAGCTGAGATTCTAATGGGGGCTCCTTTGTATGTAACTCACTGTATTCTTTTGCTGCCTTTAAAATTCTCTTTGTCTTCAATCTTTGCCATTTTAATTATGATGTGTCTTGGTGTGGGTCTCTTTGGGTTCATCTTGATTGGAACTCTTTGTTTTATTGAACTTGTGTGCCATTTTTCTTCACCAGATCAGTGAAGTTTACTGCCATTATTTCTTAGAAAGAAATACATTCTCTATCCCTTTTTCACACTTTTCTTCTGGCACTCCTATGATGTGGATGTTGCTACACTTGATGTTATCCTAAAAGTCCCTTAGCATTTCCTCTTTTTTCTTAAGTCTCTCTTCTTTTTCATTTTTCTCTTTGGGTGGATAATGCCATCTTGTCCTCTAATGCACTGATTCAGTCCTCTGCTTTATCTAACATACTGTTGATTCCATCAAGAGAATTCTTCATTCCAGATATTGTAGTCTTCATTCCTGACTGGTTTGTATTTATGGTTTCTGTATCTTTTTTAATGCTTACTATCTCTTTATTGATGTTCTCAATGAGATCATCTGTTCCTTCCCTGTGCTTTTTGAACATACATGTAACCATTATTTTAAACACGGAATCTGGTATTTGTGTTGCTTCCATTTCATCTGTATCTTTGAATTCTTTTTGTGAGGATTTCTGTTGTTCTTTTGCTTGGGACAGTTTTATTTGTCATCCCATTTGATCTCTGTATGTTAGGTAAGTGTGCTCTGTCTCCTGAACCTGCTTTGATTGTCTTATAATAAAGGTGTCTTGCTGGGGCCAATTACATAATCCTTGGAAACACCTAACCTCTGTGGCCCAGGAGTGGTTTTTTGTGGATTCTGTGTCCCCCTTGCAGTTGCATCTTATATGCTGGTGGTTTTTTTTTGATAGAGTTATCCCTTCAGACTGTGTGACTATAAGAGTAACTCTTTACTTCTGTGTGTGGATGCTGTGCAATTACTACCCCTTGATGAGGCATTGTTCCCAGAAGGGCCTGGAGCCTACAGAAATCCCCCTATGGGGATACTAATTATGTGGCTAGTTAGTTTGAGCTTTGGTGTAGGCTAAAGTCCACCACTGATTTTGTTGGTCTGGGTCCAGTTGGATGGGGTTCAGATACCAGTCGTTTTCCGGTGTTGTGTGTTTTCAGGCCTAGGCTATCTCTCTGTAGCTTCCAGTTTGTTCACAGCTTGTGTCTGGGTTTACTGAACCTACTTGTGCATGTGAGGGGAAAATCTGTATAAAAGAGTCAGCTTTTTCCTGCTTGGAACTGGTTACAGCTCTCCCTAAGAGCTGAGGCTCCCTGAGGTCACCCTCCCCCTTTTACCACTCTGCCCTTTCCTGAGCTTACCCGGTCGTCCTTCTGAGCCTTTGATAAGGGACTCTATGTTGAGACCAGGCCTGTTGACATAAGGTTAGCAGGTTCCCACCTTTGTTGACCACACAGTCTATAGGATATTTAGTGAGGGGAGAGTAGCCCCTGCTCAAAGCCAGCCCCTTCAGTCTTTGCCAGAAGAGACTCCAGCACTTGCTTCTGCATGGAGGCTTGCTTGTTGTTCAGGATGGGTACATCCAGCTTTCTCCTTTGTAAGACTTCAGAAGATAGATCAAAATAGTCTCCTATTGGGGCTGGGGCCAGACCAGACTTCAGGTGGGGGCTAAGTTCTCTATCTCACTCCAAAACCTCAGTAGGAGGTTAAGCTCTCTGTCCTGTTCTCAGACAAATACCCTGGAGAAATCTCATACTTTGAAAATCCCTGAGTTTTTCCCCACCCCTACCACACTGCAGAAATGCACCCAGTGGGGAAATCTGGGACCTGGCATGGTGGTTCTGCAGAGTTTCCCCAGTGGAGGTAGTGCTTTAAAACCTTTAGGAGGGGGTGGTCAATCCTCTTTCTTCCCAGGGTAGTGTGGGCTGAGAGTGGATTTACTTCACTGCAAAGTATCCCAACAGCTCAACTCTTGCCTCCCAGCCAACAGCCTTTACAGGAAACACACTCCAGATCTTAAAGCTCCATGAAGTACCTGGTTTGCTTGCAAACTGAGGTAGACAGGGTCCCCAAACACCTCGTTAGCAGATTTTCAATCTCTCTACTCAGCTGGTCTCAGTGGGAAAGGACCTGAAAACCCAGTATACCTTGGTGCAGCTGAGACAGGTTCAGAGTACCCCCCCCCCCAAAAAAAAATATTTCCAGCTCTGCCAGGTTACTCTCTGCAGCAGCAGCCATGTGAGTGGCTCACAATGGTGGGGCCTCATGCTGCCTATGAGCATGAGAAAGGGGGAACTGGTTCTATTTCCCAAGCCAATTAGTAAGTTCTCTGTTTTGGTCTCTACCCTGTGTCTCCCCAGCAATCAGACATCTCCTTTATGCTACTGCTATCTATTGCCCTCAGAGGCCTTATTGTAGCAGTGTGGTTTTTCCTATAGTCTGAGCTCATATAGTAAACTCTTCAGTCTGGAGCCAAAAACATTGAAGTATTTCACACTGAATTTGCAATCTCTGATTTTCACAGGTGTGGTGGAATGATACTGCTTCCCACTGCCAGCCATCCCACAGTTCTCTTCCCACTTCTATTGCTGAGGGCTGAGGATTGCTGAGTAAGATTAAGGCCAGCCCCACAGTCCTAAGGGGGTGGAGCTCTGCTGCTGTGATTTCAGTCTGGTCTCTCAGTTGACATAGTGGCTGCACAAGGGGTCCTTTCCCATCTGTGTTTCAGTTTCTCTTATCAATCTCTATGCAGTATTCACACCACCCAACTGAGTTACTGTCTGGGTCTCTGCATAAAACCTCCCCAAGGAATGAAATGTCTCTCAAAGTCACTGCTAGCTGCAGCCTGTAGATACCTCTGAAAGACCCGGGTGCTGCAACCTGATCCCTTTAACAGCTGAGCCCCTATCCTGAGCTCTCCAGGTTGGCTCTGCAACAATGGAAGCACTGTGTGCTGTGAGTATGCAGCCTGGGTCTCACAGTCTCAATGAATCCTCCCAAATTCCCCCCAAAAAAACAACACACAGTCTCCTCTTCCTGTCTCTGTTGATGTGAGTTGGGGATCCCTGCATGGAACTAAGGCTCCTGGCTCCAAGGAAGGAGGAGCTCCAGAGCTGCAATTTCTGTCTGGGCTGTCAGCTGCAATAGGAGCCACCCAAGGGGTCTTTCCCCTTCTACTTATCAACCCCTCCTACTGGCCTCTATGAAGCATTTACTATAGTCCTTGGCTTTAAACCTTCATATCAGCAAAGATTCCATTGATTGTTCAGGTTGATTGTTGGATGTTCAGTTGAAAATCTGGATTGGGGGCAGGAGCAAGGGGACTTGCTTCTACCTACTCTCCCACCATCTTCAGTCCTTCTAAAATCTTACATATTTATTTCTAAACATTATTATGTTATCTAGTTTCCTTAAGTCTTAAATTTTACACAAATTGAATCATGTTTTATGAATTTGTCTTTGGTTTCAGCAAGATAATTTTTGAGATTCATTCATGTTGATGAATATGGATAGAGCTCATTGATTTCACTGATGAGTAATATCTTTTGTATGAATATTTTATCATTTATTTCTCCATATACTATTGATAAATTTTGGGGTTTTTCCAGTTTTTACTATTATTGACAATGCTTATGGACATTCTTAGATATTTTTCTAGTAGAAGAATTGCTTAGTTCCATCAAAAATTTTTTTTAACATAAAGCAAAGGCCCTTGCATATAGTAGGCCCTGAAAAATGGTGTAGTGAATTAATTTCAATAATTTGATAGTTAATTTAAAAAAGTCTTTTTAATATTTCCTAGCAAATATGTACTGAAGAACAAATATGAAAAATATATTTGCAAATGGAATGTAAGGCGCAGACTTTGTAGTTGTTTAATTTGATCTGCCTGTTCCAGAAGGATGAACACCCTTTCTGAAGAAAACATGGCACAACTAGAAAGGGATAACTTACTTCCATCATGTGTGTTCCTAGCTAGGCCACCAAGCAAGCACATTTGCCCAGCTAAGCCCTCTTAAAATCTGCTGGGACAAGGACAGATAGAAACAAGTATAGTAAGACAAATATTTGTACAGCTGACTTTTCCTGTGAAGTTGGTGGCAATCAATTTTCCCTTCAAGGGTCCTTCTGGTTCTTTATTTCCATTTAAAACATTCCCATCAAAAAAAGCAAGTATCAAGCACTTAGTTACTCATTGTTTTGCAAATTTAATCATGGTTACAAACTGGATTAGTGTAAAAGGGCTATGTATTTGTTTACTGAAGAAAGCTTAATAATTCTGTTTAACCTATAGCTTTTCTTAGGGCTCTCAAAATATCAATTCTTCCCCTGCAGTTTGAATGATTTATATGTCAACAAAGGCTTGTGCATCAGGAACACAAGGGTAACTATGATAATGTCTTTGCAGTCACCTGCAGCCCCAGGGAGACATGAGCTTGCTTGTTCACCATCTTCCCCCTTTGACAAATAAATACTAAGAGGTCAAGTACTCCCTACCTTGGCATTAGGCAGGGAATAGGAATTGTTTTCTCGTGGAAGCATTGTTGATTATGATTCAGTTTTCTAGATTTCAAATTTGTTTGCCCTGACATCAGTGACCTACCTGATTTTTCTTGCTTTGCTTACCTGAATAGCTGGATTGCAAAAGCTTGGCTTATTTCTTTTGTTTCTTAATAGCTGTTATTCTTTATTGTCCAAGTAACAAGTGATCATTACAAATATGATTGAGGGTTTCCCCATTGATGATTGAAGTATGAATAACTGCCTCCTGTAGTAAACTATATTTCCCAGTGTTATATTTGACTTTATTGTCTTAGATTAGCATCTTAGATGGAAATTCAATCTCTTTTTCCCTGCCACTCATCTCCTCTGCAATCTCCATTTACTATTCCAAGGGCCAGTCCAGTTTGCTCCTGTCATGTTGCCAGTTCTATTGTATATATTTCTTGCAATTAAACAATGCCTAAAACAATTCTTATGGCTAAAAATTCTTTTTAAAATACAATTTGTAGAGACATCTAGCTCTACAGGTAAAGGTAATAGGAACCCACTTCCTAGAGGAGTATCTGAGATCAGCTGACTTCTATCTTTTCTCTTCTTTGTAATATCTACCTGCTAAGATAGAGCTGTAATGAGGAATAATTCCAATGCTTCTCATTATAATATTTTATTTAGTAACATTTTCAGTTAGAAAAATGAGAAGTAATATATGATTACTTGATAGGATTCCCAATTAAACATGAATTTTAGATACACAATAAATACTTTTTTGGTATAAGTAGGTCCCATGCAACTGGGACAAATTTATATTAAAAACTACTCATTGTTCATCTGAAATTCAAATTTAACTTCATGCCCTATATTTTAGTTTTCTAAATCTGGCAGTGTTAGCCCCTTTAGATGGAGAACTTCACAATTGCCAGTGGGTTTTGTTTGCTCTTTAAAAAGCCCCTGCTTCCTCCAGCATGGAGCCTCTACTTGTGGCTGGGGTTGAAGTCAAAGTTGGAGGCAACTGGAAGTCCAGTAAACATGAAGAGTGCCTGGTGTCCAAGAGAACACAAGGCATAGGATAGATTTCATGCTCCAGTAGCTTTTGTATCAGCCAGTGCATACCATTGTTTAGTGATTCTTCAAGATTTCAGAGGAAAATCCTCTTTCTCCTCAACAGCTGGTTCAGTGCTCTCCTAAGACAACGGTGTTCCATGGTAAAATTATCCTGAGGTCTTCATTTTGTAGCTTTTTAGATTCATGGACATAATTACTTCAGGAAGACACACCCTGCCTGCGGGAAGACTCATTTGGGATAGGTTCACCTATACAGAGCTTCTGTTTTGTCAGCCATGCCACGTGGTCCTAGCTTTTTCTGCCCTTGCCGTTACTTTATTTCAGTGGCTTTTTTTTTTTTTTGCTCTTCTTTGTCTCTGGGCCTCTTTCAGGATTATCCTGATCTATTCTAATAAATTTTAATAATCTTGAATCATAGGCCAAAGTAGTTGGAGCTCATGTACTCTTATACCAAAGAAGCCACTAATATTATGCAAATAAAGCTTCATAAAGATATTGATACTAGCATTAGTTTCTCTTGGTAAGGAAGGGAGAAAAGAAGGGCAGTAGAGGGGAAAGGAAGAGAAGAAGACAGAGATGGGAGAAGAAAAAGAAAGAGAAGAGGAAGAATAAGAGGAAGAAACAAACAGAAAGTTCTACCTCCTTATTGGGCATAAAAAAAGAAAAAAAATTGAGGTTCACTTGACATGGCTAAATCATAAAATGCAATACATTTTTAAAATTAGAGGAAAATATAGCAACACTGAATCCCAAATCTAGCAATAACCCCTACTAGAATAATATTTTTGGCCTTCTAAATTCTTTTTTTGTGCATATCACTGTGTGTATGTATGTGGGTGTATATATAGTCACACATAAAAATGTTCTACAGACTATTTTCCAATCTACTTTTTCTTTGTGCATTACTGAACTGTTTGTAGGTGGTGAGATATGATGGAAAGTTTCCCTTAATTACTTTATTGAGGGTATAAGGGAATCTGGTAGACAGTGAGTAATAGCTGGACAGGTTAGGACTGGCCATAGAGGTATAACTGTTTTTTTTAGTTGATTGTCCAGAATAGGGCTTAAATTCACTGTCATAAACTATACCCTTCTGATGCAAAAAAACACTTTGTACCTTATTATTTTGTCCTTTTTTTAATCTGGGGGTACATGCTGGTGGTTGACATGCTTCCTGAACAGCCTGGCACAGTGTGGGGCCAGGGGCCATAGGCTCTGGCCTCCTGCTAGGGCTGTGCCTATCACCAGCTCTCTGGGGGCTCTGGCTGTCAAGGACTCCTCCTTGAACATCTGCCAGTCAATGGGGGTGGTTGTTGGGCAAACAGGCTGCTCATGGGGACATACAGATCATAATATTTAATTCTGTCTTCCATGGCTAGAATGAGCACTCCATACTAGAAGTAGAGATCTTTGTCTGTTTTATGTTTTGATAAGTTTCACCGTTCCAGGGGAGTGCCTGGCTCTGCTCAGCACTCCATAAATAGTTGTTAAATGAATGAATCAATTTAAAAACAAGTTCTCAGATGTGCAAAGGAGAGACACAGAAAAAGGGAGGTTAGTATTAGGGTGTTCTATCTGCAAAAATACCGTAAGTGTGTTTTAATTAGAGCCTTTGAAGATGTTGCTGCCTTCTTTGTTGACCATCTCATAGGCATGTCTTTGGATCTTTAAGTCACATAGGTCCACCTTTATAGCTCTTACAATTGCCAAGTTCACCCATGCAAGCCTATACTACGGTGTTATAAAAACCATTCCATAACTAAAACCTTTCCAGATTAGAGATTCCCACACTCCAATGACAAACCATAGTAGTTTTCACTGGTTCAGGGAATTGCTCTCAGATGATTCTTGACTCTTCAATACCAAGTATGTTAACTCCAGCTCCTATAACAAAGTAGTAGATTATGTGGCTTAAATAACAGACATTTATCTCTCACAGTTTTAAAATCTGGAAAGTCCGAGATCGAGGTGCTGGCAAGACAAATTTCATTCTGAAGCCTCTTTTCTTGGCTTGTATGCAGCTGCCATTTCATTGTGTACTCACATGACCTCCTTTGTATGTTTAAAGTGAGGGGTGTAAGATCTCTGGTGTCTGTTCTTACGAGGCACTAGCCCTATCATGAGAGCCCCACTTTCATGATCTCATCTCACCCTAATTACTACCCAAAGGATTCATCTCCAAATACAAGCACACTGAGAGGACTTCAAAATATGAATTGGGGGGGGGGCACACACATTCTGTCCATAACTCTGGGTGTTAGGACCCCGAGTTCTGTAGCCCTGAGTGTGGTAAACTTTAAGGAACACTTTATTTCAGAGCTCACAGGCCAAATAGGTGGCCAAAGACAATAATCTTTTTTCCAAATCCTTGGAGAGGAAGCCAGAGAAATTACTTTTGGCAAAGGTATTATTGATATTTTCTTTCAAATAACCAAGACTATATGATTTTAAACAAATTTAAGGAAGTTTTCAAAATGTTTTCTTTTAGACAATAATGAGAAACTAGAGACTCCATTTTTTTAGAACATAGAAAGCCACAAAAAAAATGTTGCCCTCATATTAACAATAGGTATAATACAGATAGTCAGTTCCCAACTATGGAAACTGAATCTTAAAGAGTGACAAGGCTCTCTTGGGGAGGGACAGGACACACAAACTTTTACCTGTAACAGAGCATAGCCTTCATGGAAGGAAATAAGAATTAATTAGCTAAAATGTCAACTAGTCCCTATAGGCCAAACATGGGCTAACGCATCAGTATAGGATCACTGGGAGCTTTATTCATAAAGGGACTTCATGGTCACTGCAAACTCTTCTTCATGGGTTCCCTGATGCTCACAAAATTATTGAGGGTCAGGACAGAAGACTGGAGAGAACAGCTCTTAGAGCCTCTAAAACAGGAGGGGGTACGGTTACCATGGGGACAGAAGCAGGAACACTGAAATGGCCTTTTCCCAAGGCCCTGATGAACAGGCGTTGCCTAACACTGGTGCTGAACTGGGAGAATCAGGAACCACTCTCACTAACCTGTTGCCCAGCACTAAATAATAGGCAACAGCAGTCTACTGCTGAGACAGGGGGCAGGTGCTTGCAGAGAAATGCCCTGAGGTGCACGGACTGGTGCAAGCTGAGGGTGGAGCAGGAACACTGAGAAAAGCCCTCACACAACTCCCCACCCATTCTCACCAGGCCACACACTAAGCACATACTCATGGTTGGAAGAATGTGAAGACTGGTATGCTGAGATGATGCTAGCAACAGTAAGAGTCCAAGCTACTTTTAGATGGATTGTGTAAGGGTTGAGAAAGCATGTATCTGATGTACCTTTTCAATCTTTCCTGCCTTACACTTGGCTCAATGCTTTTGATCTTAAAAAGTAATAATCTTTGAGACTTTTGGGAACTCCACTGTTGGCAACAATAAAGCACTGAAGACTCTCCCATAAATGACCCAAGTAGTGTGATTGTGACTAGGAAAGCAAAGGGTGCAGCAGGAGAGCATTTAAGTAATTCTGCTGTATTCACCTCTTTGGTCTTCAGTTTACCATAAGCTGTGACACCCTGTGATTCTAAATCAAACTTTGTGAGTGGTTATTGTTTAGCTCACATGAAGAGAAGGATTTAATTTGGAAAGTCCTATACCTGCACCCATCTGTACTGTAGTTGTTTTGGTTTAATTTTGTATCTGCCTCCTTGTCCTTGCACCAACATTGATGCTGGTGTAGTTACACTAAGTATTATTGCCAGGGTGAGTTACAGAAACATGCACTTATTATTTTCCGGTAGGATTTTTTCAAATATTAAATGCTTGAAAATACAGGCAATTTGGTTTTGTGAAAACTTCTGCTAAGAAAATCAATATAACATAGATGATGTTACATGTTAAGGTTATTAAAAAAAAGTCTTTCCCTAGATTTTTCAGTGCATTCTCTGGCAATTCTTCTATGAGGTCTGTAATCATTTGATGGGAAGACTCAAGAGTTAAAATTTTTTAGTGTTAGCTTATAATTAATAGGTTTAGTGATTAATGCATGTGAAAAGCTGTTGTTCCAGGAACTGAAAGGCATGAGCAGATCTATCCTGATCCCAGGAGGACTAAAAGTGATCAAGATGGTATCTGAGCTATGGTGCTCCAGGGAGAGAATGTCAGTCAGGATGCAGGTAAAGAATTACTGGTCAGCAGGTGAAGGAATGCTAGGAAAGTTTCCGGACTGAAACTTTTATCTGATTAAACTTCCCCTGAATTCCAAAACACTTACTTAGCCTTTTTTCTCCTTATAAAAAATGACCACTTGAGATGAGATGTAAGATGGTTTCTTAGGGTACATAACCGAACATCTTCTCAGATCATTGGCATCTGAATAAAATGCCCATAAAGATTCAATCCTTGTCTCTGCTTATTGGTTCTGGTAGTGACAGAAAATCTGAATGCCAACTTTCCCAATTTCAGCTTTACAGGAGCCTATATAATAGCTGAAGAGACAATTCAGTTTTCAAAGTTAAATATACTTATAATGCCATCTTAGAAAGCCTTCTATTTTATATTCTCTGTGTAAATATAATTGCACAGTTAGAAAACACAAAGTCAAACATGTTGATTACAATATAATATCTATTGCTTCATTTATGAATTGCCCAAGCTTTCAACCTTAAATTTAAATACAGCACATATTCAAAAGGAAAAAGTGAGTAACATTTACTTATACTACTGTTCCTCAGAATTCCAACTGAAAATGTGTTGATTATTGAATCAAACTTGGAATTCAAGATTACCTCAAATGTGTACAGATATAATTTTTCTTTAAAAAAGCAACAACCAACTTATACAATTATTTTCTACCTAAATAATGAATTTTAAAATCTGACATTTTGGTTTATTGATAAATTGTAACATAAACCTGTTCTATGAAAAGTAAAAAAAATGCCTCAATTTCAATTTCCTTTATATTTTGGAGCTGGAAAAAAGATAACATAAGCAAATAAACATTTCTTTTCTTTGTAAGTGATGATGATTTCAAAATTAAAGGCAATTTTTATTTGTATTTGAGCTTTGGTACAAGAATCTGATGATTTGTCAATATCCCAGAGAAGAGTCAGAAGGATAAAAGGAAAAAAGGAAAGTCCACAACATTCATTCTTTCTATGCTTCTATCTTTAGATACAAAGTTTCACTATTTAAAAGTTGGTGATATTATATACTTTGCCTTTCTCAAGTCCTCCTCAGGGCAAGGCTAGTTTTTTAAAGATGTTATTTCTTTTTTCTTTTTAAGATAATCTTGGATTTTCTCTTAAAGATACTTTAATATGTTTAAAAAAAAACTGTAGCAGGCACTTAGATTGACTTGCTGGGGCCAACATGGCAGTTTAGAGCTAGCTAAAGCTAGACAAAGACCATTTGCTTCAAAAATTAGTTTGTTACACACTTTTGGATTAGTAGAACTTTAATTTTATTCCACAATAATTTGAACATCTAGCAAATTCTATATATAATTTTCTGTTTTCTCAGTTTTTCCCTATTTTTAAAACACTTTCTTTTCTGAGCACAAGAGTAATATATGTTTGTCATATAAAATTCAAACATTACAGAAATATGTCTCCTATAAGCTTTCCTAAAGACATTATTGTGTAGGTTGAAACAGTCTGATGAAGCATGTGTTATGGACAAAGATAATACTTGTGGAAAATGAGAATATAGTTAGAAATTCTCAGAAATTACCACAAGATGGGTGACCCTAAAATTTACTATATCTCTTCTTATCCTTCTTAGATATCTTCCTCAATCTATTTTCTTCTTATAAATTATGCCACCAGTTTTAATCCTGTGTAAAACAATAGCTCAGCTCACAAATCTAATGTTGATAACTGCAGTTGCCCAAAAGAACTTCATATTGTTTGAATTTAGATCTTGATTAATTAAAAACATCTTCAGTTTACCTTCCAAATAATGAACAAATACATACCCTAGAAAGAAGACATCAACATTGAAAAAGGTTTTGTTTAATATTATTTGTTTAAAATTTCCTAGAGGTTAATTAAATAATATTAAAATAAATTATATTTAATAATTTTATTATACTGCTTATGCACAATAACACCTCACCTTCCTGGAATTTAGTTAAGCAGCAACCTCACTTACCCAGACCATAGCTTGAAACAAAAAATAAAACTAAAATAAATCACAATAATAAAAGCTATTGCTCCTCATTTGTAGAAGGTCTTCTCAGGCTCTCTCTCAAAACAAGTTTACTCTTATGTAACACATAATTTTATCTAGCTTCATAGCCTATGATTTTGATAAGCTTTGTTCTCTGACTTATAACCCTCTTCCAGGTAGAAGAAAAACATTAGGAGAAGCCCTAATGTGCTTCTACATTTTAGACATTGGCAACTGTGAGAAGTAAGAAATTTGAGTTTGAAAACAAAGGAAAATGAATTTAAAAAATATATACATCACAGACATAATTATTCAGAATTTTCTGTTAAAGTTCAAGCAATAAGTCCTTGAGTGTTCCATAGTAGACCCTAAGAATCATAAAAACCTCTCTGACACACCCAAAGTTGTTATAGAACAATTCATCCCCCTGGTAATATTACAATAGCTGATACCTTGCTCTTCTTTGAGGGTAAAAGATCTTTTCCAAGCTCTCTCAGCCCTGCCAGTGGTAGGTACCTACTGTCCTACTCTACTCTCCTGGAGGCTAGGAATAAACTGTCTATACATTTTTGACCTTCTAACCTCTTGCTGACAGGTACCACTCCTCTTTCACCTTCCTTTTCACTTATAGCCCAGGGCATTGGGCTGTTAGTTTGACATGGTAGAAAGGATACTAACTTTTGATTCAATAAAATGATTTTGAATCCAGCCTTTCCACTTAAAAACTCTATAACCTGGGATGAAATACTATGAACTTCAATTTAATCATGTGTGAAATGAGAATTAGGCAATAATATCTAGGGGTACTATGAAAATTAAATATGAAAATGCCTAATCAAGCATGGTATAGAATAAGTGTCCATTATGACATAAACTAGTTACCCTCAGTTTCCTCTGCTCATTCTTAACTGCTGACTTGTTGATTAGTTCATAATCATGGGAAGCTTTGCCACCTGACTCATAGGTTTCTTTTCCTCAGTGCCTGACAGCATCCATTTGGTATTTCTATGCCATAATCACTTCACTGCTTTTCAGCAGCCCATTGTCAGAGACTGACTTGCTGTGCCTTGGTATCAGTCATATCTGTTTCATCTTGATGTTTCCCAAGTCTGCTCTACATCTGAAATCTTAAATTCCAAGTGATGTTTTTCTGATTATTGTCTCCTTTTTTTCCATCCTCATTCTTTTCTTACATCTATATTTGTTTTCAGGAAGCATTATAATCTCTAGTCCAATAATGGCTTATCTTCCAATATATTGAGTCTACATTGTTTTCCTATCCAGCCCACATCTGGTGAATCAAGCCTTCACACATACAGTGCTTTCTTCTCTCTTCCCCTTTGTCCTTCTGATGCACCCACTCCCAAAATTCCTGATCTATGCCTAATCTAACTTTTCTGTTCATACAAGTCCTTATCAGATACATTTATTGTAAATTTTGTGTCTTAAGCTATGTTTTGCCTGTTAATTTTCTTAAAGTGTCTTTTGATCATTACAAAGTAAAATTATTACATTTTCTTGTATGGTTAGTGCTTTCTCTGTCCTAAGAAATATTTGCCACTCCATAGTCATGAAAAATTTCTTGTATATTTTCATTTGAAGTTTAACTTTTACACAGAGGTCAGAAATCCATCTTTACTTAATCATTGTGTATTATGTGAAGTAAGGGAAAATTTGTTGTTCTTTCATATAGATACCCAGTTGTTTTGGCACCATCTGTTGAAAAGACTTTTCTGCTGCCATTGAATTGTTTTGGCACTTTTGTGGAAAAACCAATTGACCAAATATATGCATCTCTTTGTGGATGCTCTATTCTATTACATTAATCTATTTGCCTATCTTTATGCCAATACCACTGTTAGAAAACACATATCTATGGGTCTCTTGAGTTTGAACATATCTTGTGAGCAGAGTAACTGATGGCCTTTGTCCTAGAATATCCTTTCAAGGATACTTATAGAGTAAATAGTCTTTGAAAACAGAGATAATGTCTCCCTCTAGAATACAAAGCAGGCTTGTTTATTGTTAACTATATATATAGTAACTATAATAAAGATAATGTCTCCCTCCTAGGTGAAGGTCAGGCAGCCTTAGTGTCTATTATAAAAATATTTGGGTTTCTTAAATCCAGAGTTCCTCTCCTCTAATGCACTTCACTGTGTTGGCAGTTATCATCTGACCCCCTTTGTGTAATCCTGTGAGAACTTGTGCTCTGTGAACTGGCACTAATGCTGATACTCTGGCTGTAGCTATTGTCATGAATAATAAACTCCTTTATCTCTGATCTTGAAGTGTTATATCTCCCACAAGCATCCTTGAAACTGTGGCAGGCTACAGGGTCAAGCATATGATATGCTCTGTCTTGGTGAATATTCCATGTGTATTTGGAAAAAATGTGATTTCTTCCATTGTTGGATGTAGTGGTCTATAAAATCAGTAAGTTTAAGTTGGAACTTACTATTGTTCAAGTCTTCCATGTAGTTAATTTTTTTAAATCTAATTGTTTTAATGTAGTTGTTTTATCAATGACTTGAGAAGTTTTAAATTCTCACACTAATTTGTCTATTTCTATTTCATTCAGTTTTTGCTTATGTATTTTGAACCTCTGTTATTAGATATACACACATTAACATTATGTCATTTTAGTAATTTATTTTTAATTATAAAATATCCCTCTATTTCTATGGTAATACTTCTTGACCCATTATCTGCTAATAATATAGGCACTTAAAATGCATTTAATGCACCTAACATTTAGCTTTGCCTACCTTACTTAAACGTTCTCAGAACAATTATCTGAGCCTACAGTTGGGCAAAACCATCTAACACAAAACCTATTTTATAACAAAGTGTTAAGTTGCTCATGTATTTTATTATGCATATTGCTCTCACCCCATTGTAAAGATGAAAAATTGTCAATAGTCTGTGGTTATTTTGAGGTCTGATATTAATTTCAGTATTCTTTAGAGTTGCCTTTATTTGTTCAGATCTTCCATCTCTCTACTCATTACATCCATGTTTTCCTTTAAATCATTGAACATATCCTTATACCTCTTAAATTCTTTGTTAGGTCATTCTAACATTTTTGTAATCTCTTACTCTGTTTCTACTACTTTTTTAGGGGAGTGGGTGTCATATTCTTATGCTGTCTCATATGTATTATAATTTTCAATTACATGTTTGATGTTGGGAAAATACATTGCAGAGAATCTAGATTATGCTGTTTCTTCAAAGACTGTTGACCTTTTGAGGTGTGAGTTAATTTACTGGCTGCTTTGCTTGCTAAATATTTGGTTTTTGTTTTAGGCTTTATTAGGATCTAGTGTAATCCTTTCTTTAGGATTGGAAAAGTTGTAGTTCTAAGCATGACCTTTATGGGAACCTCAAAATATCTAGAGTTTTCAGCAAGGTCTCACTACTTCTGTTGTTTTTGACTGCAGTATGCCTTAGTATTGAGCAATTTTGACATCTACATTCAGTTTACATCTTTCCAACACTTGCTCTTTGCTAGGTATAATTTACTTTTTTCCTTGTGTTTATATAGCTTAAAATACAGCCAAAGATTGAAAAAAAAACTATGCAATTTTTTTCTGTTATATCTCTATCTAGGTCCTTGCTGTCGGGTGTTTTAACTGATTAATTCCAGCCACCTCAGGATCTTCAAACCTTAATCTCTCTTCTCACCAGCAAGATTGCTTATCTGTGTGTGGACCCTATTAATCTGTGTTACAGTTTGGAAAGTGCCCTCAGCCGGAAACCTGGGTTAACTGTGAGCTTATACCATCCATATCCTTTCCCTCCAGAATCACAGCTCTTCTGTATCTCATCCAATGCCAGGAAAAAAAATGTGATTGCTTCACATATTTTCTAGTGTAATAAGTATTTGCAGTGGAGAATATGCCAAATACTTCTAACTTTGTAATTGCTGGGCCAGGTTAGTTCTATTATTAACTCTTAAGATTTTATTCTTAACTCTTAGATTCATTCCTTTCTTTTTATACACAAATACACCCCATACTTCCCTGCATCACTGGGAATCCTTAATTTGTTTTTTTTTATCACTAGTCTCATTTTCTTGCTATATATTATTCACATTTCTGCTGGAATACTGGAATAATCCTCCCAAAATATGAGCCTGGTCACCCAAGTCCCTCCATAAGTATCCAATGACTCCTAATAGCCTACATGATAAATGTCAAACTCTTAATCCTGGCATTCAAAATTCTTCATTATTTGGTCTATGCCTACCTGCCTATCATTAACAGTCTTACAATTTTGCCACCTGTACCTTGCTATAGTGCCAAACAGAACTCCTTTGAGTTTCTAGAATCCTCTGTGCCCTTCCCTTTTCTCTAGTTACGTAACTTCTCTTTATTCTTTGGAATAAAGCTTTTCCTATTCCTTGCCCCAAAGCACACGTTCCTGCTTTAGTACCACTATGATACCTTGTGGTTATCTATAGTGTAGTGTAAAGTTGCTCTATAACTTTTAATTCTCTTGCCTAGCTCTCATACTATAGTGTAAGTTGATCAAGAAAAGAAAATTTCCTTTCATTGAGGTACTCAATACTTGTTTGTTTGAAGAATGAATAGAGATGATCCAATAGTTGTTAACAATAAAGAACATGGATAATGAGAAATATTTTATATTTCATATACATTATTTAAAGCAGGAATGTATAGAATATGTCTTAAAAATGTTTCTGTCCAAAATAATTAACATTTTAAACATGATGTATATCCTCAGAAATGCAGAAAACTTGTTATCCACAATGATATAAAATACAAAGCTTTGCTGTGATTTATTATTAGTTTTATATTTTTATCAATAGTGAAGGCAACAATTTTTCCCAGAATAAAAGACAACAAAGATAAACTTAGGTTATTAAGCAAAATTGTGGAGTATTGTCTAAAATATAGAACAGAAGGGACTTCAACAGATTTCTCCTGAAGAGGTTTGTGAAAGTTTTTCTCTACCTAAATGCATCTCCTTCAAGACAGGTCAGTTCTGGCCCTTTTGACCAAAGACTAGCAAGTCTAGACCTGTTAACTTCTATCTCTGTTACATAAGTTAATAATAGTCTCCATTTGTTATCTGGCATGATCTGATGCCTTTAGTTATATTGACAAATTAAAAAGTAAAGCAACTTGCCTCAAGTTAAACAGCTTAGAGGTAGTAGATCAATATTTAACCTAAGGGTAGTATGGACATTTTGATGATGTTAATTCTTCCAGTCCTTGAACATGGTATATGTTTCCATTTGTTTGTGTCTTCCTTAATTTTTTTCTTCAGTGTTGCGTAGTTTTGTTTATACAGGTCTTTTACTTCCTTGGTTAGATTTATTCCTAGGTATTTTGTTTTTCTTTTTGCTATGTCAAATGGGATTTTTTTCCTGATTTCTCTTTCTGCTGTTTCATTATTGGTATAAAAAATTGCCTTTGATTTCTGAATATTGACTTTGTATTCCGCAGTTTTGCCAGATTCGTTTATTAGGTCAAGCAGTTTTTTAGCAGAGTCTATAGGATTTTCTAGGTATGCTATCATGTCATCTGCAAGCAACAACAGTTTTGTTTCTTCCGATTTGGATGCTTTTTATTTCCTAAAACACCAATCCAAAAGAACCTATGCACCCCAATGTTCATAGCAGCACAATTTACAATAGCCAAGTGTTGGAAGCAACCTAGATGCCCATCAGTAAATGAATGGATCAAAAAACTATGGTACATTTACACAATAGAATTTTATGCAGCAGAAAGAAAGGAGCTCCTACCCTTTGCAACAGCATGAATGGAGCTGGAAAGCACTATGCTAATTGAAATAATCCAGGCAGTGAAAGACAAATACCATATGATCTCACCTTAACAGGAACCTAAACAAGAAAACAAAGAAACAAGCAAAATATAACCAAAGACACTGAAATAAAGAACAGACTGACAGAGTTCAGAGGGGAAAGGAGAGGGAATTTCAGGGGAATTTCAGGGGAAAGGGTTTACAGGAAAAAGTATAAAGGACACATGGGTAAAAACTAGGGGCGGGTGGAAATGGGAGGGAGGAGGGGAGGGCTGGGTGGGTGGGTTGGGATGGGAGTAGAAGATAGAAAATTGTACTGTAACAACAATTAAAATAAAATTTAAAAAAGAAATAAAAAATATACAGGGAATCATCAATGACAGGAAGGAAACCAGGACTCAAAAAAAAAAAAAAAAGAACTGTAGCTCTATAAGGTAATATACATGTTATCAAAAGTATATAAGAATATCAGTTAAGTAACTGTTTCTCAGAGTGTTATTAAAAAATATTTAACCTACGGCCTGTGTAACTAAAGACTGAAAATATCTCACTGAACACCATGGAGTGCCAGAATTCTTTCTGTTTTCATTATGTAAACTATTGTTAACCTAGATACTATCCTACTTTTGGTAATAACCATGGATCATAAGCACAGAACCTAATATAAGGATTATTGCTACCTGTTTTTGCATGAAGCTCTCTTACTGGTGAATAAAACCTGCACCAATAATCCAACTGTCATATCTGTAAAATTTTATTGATAATCACTTCTTATAGGAAGAATAAAACTTCTTTGTAATAAAGGAAATGTCTGATGTTTTCAAGATAAGACACATAATAAAAACAAATGTCTTTAAAACTCCTTGGAGCGGCTTGAAGAGATGTGTGATATAAGGGCAAGTTGTTAGTGGTTGAAATATATTTTCCACAAATCTTACCAGCTTTTTAAAAAGCAATCTCACAGTAACAGTTTGTTCAGCCAAGATTAACATAGCCACACACACATTTGTAGAAAAATTCAATGCAATTACTTTGAGAAATACTGACATATTTTACATCAAAATGCCAAAAACTCAAGTTTCCTTAATACTTTAAAAAATGACATCTTTTAGAAAAAAACTGTCCTTCTGTTACATCTATTACACCAGATAGTGAGTTACATAAATGGGCAAAAATAAGAAAAGCAACAAATCTCAATAGTTATAGTGCATGTCTTTTTTTCTCGTTGACACATGAGGCAAGTTGCCTTAAAGGTCATTAGTCATGTTTTCTGCAGATAAATCTCACACACTACTGCTGTTTAACTTGGAAGCATTGTAAAATATTGGAAAGCTGTGACTGAAATTTTGAAACTTTCTGTAAAGCCCTAAAACTTTAAAACTTGCAGCTATGATATGGTTTTGTTATGATTTATTTTGTAAAATCAAATAATAACTTCTGGACTTGTACCTCCTCTAACACAGTGAAATGCATACCCTTCTTGGTCAAGAGAAGCATATCTATAAATAGGTGCTAGATAAGAACTCAATGTGTCTATGTGATTTTCACTGGGACTTCAGGAAAATGGGGAGAAGGACATTAGAAATATACCTATTATTTTACTTTACTTTTTGTCAGAAAATTAAGGAAAAATATAAAAGACTATAAGGCTGAATGAGTAAGTTTTAACAAAACATTTGGAGATGAATATTAGGCAAGGACTTCTTAAAATGATTATTTCAGATACTGTCTGCATAAAAATTTAAACTACAATATTATAGCAAATCATAGTAAATTCTACAGTAAAGAATTTTAGGAGTTATGTATGCTAATAAGTAGGAGAAGAAGCTTTAAGAATTTATCAATAGATCAAAAAGACTCCAACCATCAGTATCAAACATGTACTGAAATTTGGAGCTCTTATTCCATCACGATCTTTCAGACACAAAGCTCTTTGGTTCCTGGGCCTGGGACACAGCCCCCCTTCTTCCTAAAGACCCAGAATCTGTTGATTCTTTCATTCAAAGTCACATATCACTCAATCCTTCATCAAAACAATCATATGACTTCTGTCTATAGCAGTTGTTTGTATTTCCTTGTGGCTATTCCTAACTATTATCTCAAGGTGCAATTTAATTCTTAAAAATAATCAAGACAGAAACCAAATCCTTCATTGTGTGGAATGCCATGCCTAGAAAAGTATGGGCCTTTAAAAGTCACTGAAATCTGCTAGGTAAACATGACTGGTTGAACAAATGTCTTCATCTCTGCTTTCTCCCAAATTTCTAGCAAAATTATAGTAGAAATAAAAAAGGTACTGGTTTATACAATATAAGACAATGAGAATGAGAGGGAAGACAACAGTGGATGAGAAAGATAAAAATCGGGAGAAATATGGCAAGTGGATAGAAGAAACAGTTAACAGGGCAGGGGAGATAAATCCTAAAAACAAGAGAGGGTGAAAACAAAGTGCAGAATTACTCATTGTCAAACCATGGAAAGGCTCAGATATTAGAGGTACTAGTTAATTAAAAGGAGTAGTGCTGTGGTCTAAATATTGTGTCCCCCCCAAATTCTGATGAAATTCTAACCCCCAAGGTGATGGTATTAGTGGATGGGGCCTTTGAAAAGGTGATTAGAACATGAGGGTGAAGGATGCATGAAGAGGATTAATGCCCTCATAAAAAGGCCCTCCATAATTCCCTTTCCTGTTTCCACCATGTGGGGATGCAACAAGAAGTCCACAATGAGAAACCTGGAAGAGAGATCTCGCCAGAACCTGATGGTGCTGGCACTCTGATCCTGGACTTTCAGCCTCCAGACCAGTAAGGGTAAATTGCTACTGTTTATTAATCACCCAGTTTATGTTATTTTGTTATAGCATCTTGAATGGACTAAAACAATGACTAAAATGGGGACTAAAAACATATGAATTGGTTTACAATATGAATTAGGATTAGAAAGACATCTAAGTCCCCATCCTACCCCATGCAGCGCCTGTCCCCTCTTCTGCTACCTCCAAAGAAATTAACAGATTTGTTTCAGAAGAAATTTAATTATAAGGACAATAGACTTCTAGTTTTCAGGCACAAAGATGAATGTGAGTAAATTGCATAATTCAAAGCAGAATAGATTAAGTGAAAGTGTATATAATGAATGATGGGAAGACCCTCTTCTGTTCACCCCTTGCTCTAATCTCAGAAAATCAATAGTCACTTCCTCCTAAAGCAAGAATTGGAGGATCCTTCTCTAAAGAAATTGAAGAGCTACAGAGGAAATAACCACAGATACTGACATTTTTTTAGGGCCTAGCAAAGAAGCTAGTCCACCCAATCTCCATAGAGAAGTGAGCACACTTTTAACAAACCTCCTGCACTTGTGGAGTTTCCAATAAGCCTTAGAGTACCTCACTTTTAAATATGAATAAGCCATCAAGTGTCATCTACCAGTTGGGAAATTCTTCTAACATGAAAAGGAGCAAAACAACAAAGAAAAGGAACTTGACAAAAATATAAGCAATCTAGAAATCAGAGGACACTTACAAAATTCATGGGCCTAACTTGTGCATTCCCCACAACCACTTGGACATGTACTTTCCCTTCTTTGCCAAGAGGCTCCCTGTGAAACTTACAATCAGGGGAGCAGCAGGTGGTGGAAGCTCTTGCTGCCCTAGCCACTGATCCTTTCTCCAGGAACCTGTGTGGTAGCCTTTTGTTTCTACCTAAATTAAACTTCCTTTCATTCTCAAAAAGAAAAAAAAATATGATTCACACACTTAGAGAGGAAATGATGCTGTTATCATATAGTAAGAACCAGATGCTAAAAATATAAATGATTTGAAATTAAAAGATTAGAAAATACAAATATGGTACATGAAATAAGAGAAAATTCAATGTGTTAGTTGGATGATAATGTTAAAGAAATATATAAGAAAATGGAATCAAAGGGTAAGAGGAGAGAAAACATTAGGAAAATCAAGGATCAGCTAGTAATTTTAATATTTAAATAATAGATGATCCACAAAGAGAATATAGAGAAAATAGAAAAATTATGAATGGAATAATAAAAAAATTCTATTAATGAAGAATATGAATCTCCAGATTGAAAATGCCTTCTGAGGGACCAGGGCAATTAAGTTTTCAAAAAAGAAAAAAGACCCAGAGCAAGGTATTTCCTCATGAAATTGGGGGCACCAGGATGAGAAAAAAAAACTAAAATTCTCCACAGAAGAAAAAAAGTTACACACAAATTATTAATTTAAGAATGATGTCAGATTTAAACTCTGATGAAAAGGATTTTCAATGCCATATCTATCTAAAAAATTATAAAGAAATTGTGAGAACAGCATAAAGTCATTTTCAGACATGTAAGATCTAAATACTTTTACCTCCCATTTTCTAAATTTTAGGTAGTTACTCTAAAAACTGGGGTTAATTCACAAAAAAGAGGACATGAAATCTGGAAATAAGGCAGCTCAACAGAAATGAAAGCAGTTCCCAAGATGAGAGCAAAGGCAAATGCCAGGATGACCACTGTGCAATAAACCTAGATAGCAGCAAGTTAAGGGTGACTGGAGTGACTTCAGGAAAACTACAGAACTGATGGTTTAGTAATTGGTTTGACTATGGAAATGTGAATGAAACAAGAGCCTGCTGGAAGCTAGAAGAAAAATTAACAATGAATAATAAAACTAGGGAACTTCTGGTTAAGACATTGCATAGTCAGACATAGCTCATCTCTTCTCATAACTACATCAAAAGTACAACTAAAATATAGAACAACCACCACTCAGAACCATCAGAAATCAAGTTGAATGGAAGTCTGACAGCTATGGAATTAAAGAAACCACTCACATCCTGCCTGGTAGGAGGGGCACAAATGCGGAACAAGCTGATCCCTCACGCATGTGTGGTGGATAAAAATTTGGGAAGGATATCTCAGGAACAAGGAGTCACAGCCCAAAACCAGGCCACCTAGATGAGGGTTCCAGAGTCAGGAAAAGAAGTCCTCACAACTTTTGGCTCCAAAAACCAGTGGGAATTGAGTCGGTGGAAGAAACTTCTGGAGCCCCAACCAGTTCCTCCTAAAGAAACCACACATGACCTCACCTATTCAGACTCACTCCCTCTGAATTTCAGCACCTTGAAATGTACCAGTGGTATACAGGAAGAAATTGAAGTATCTGGCATCAAGGTGAGCAGAGGCCATTGTCCCTTTTCTAAACCCTCCCTCTACAGAGCTGGCAGGCTGGTGCCATATTTTGAGACTCAATCAAACTGGCTAACACTGTTTGACCCAACTTGGAGTTCCCCAAGAATTCCACCTTACCCAATTTATGCGCCCACCCAAGCTGCTTTTCTATAGGAATGGCTGGTTTTGGTTCATACATCTCAACTTCCCAAATCCTATCAAACAAGCAACAACAGGCTTCAGTGAGCCCCAAGCCTAGCACTAACAGCACCAGCCTAGATTCAGAGCTTGGCTTTGCCTGGGAATCTCCAAGCCCAGCACAAGTAGCAGCCATATCAGGTTGTTTTTACAGCTCATGCAGGGTGCCCCAAGCAAAACACAGGTTGGGGCTGACCTTGGCCTGCACCATCCAGGAAACCCCAGAGCCAGTGCACCCAGTGGACAGCTACAGACCATGTCAGAGCACTACTACCCTGTCCCTGCACAGCTGATCCTCTATGGAGGTCAGAGGTTAGTGGTTAGTGGTCATAGTCAGTCCTTGCAGCTAACTGGCCTGGGTAAATCCGGCCATTGACCTGACAACAGCAACCAAAGCTCAACTACAAGAGGAGGGTATACTCAGCCCTCACAAAGGGTGCACCTTGTGTAGCCAGCTTGAGTAATAGTGGAGGCTGTGTCACTGGACCCTACAAGACACCTACTACTTTAGGCTTCACTACCAAGACATGGAGTCAAAGCAGCCCTATCTAACACAGAAACAAATACAGAAAGGCTGCCAAAATGAGGAGACAAAGAAACATGGCCCAAATGAAAGAACAGATCAAAACTCCATAAAAACAGCTAAACAAAGTGGAGATAAGCTATTGATCATAAGCAGAGTTCAAAACACTTGTTATAAAGATGCTTAAGGAACTTAGTGAGAACTTCAACTTCATAAAAAAAGATCCAATCAGAAACAAAGGATATACTCATTGAAATAAAAAACAATTTACAGAGAAGCAACAGTAGAGTAGATGAAGTAGATAATCAAATCAATGATTAGTAATATAAGAAAACAAAAAACAACTAATCAGAACAACAAGAAGAAAAAGAATCCTCCCCAAAATTAGGATAGTATAAGCAGCCTCTGGTACAACTTCAAGAGTTTCAACATTCAAATCATATGGGTGCCAGAAGCAGAAGAAAAAGAGCAAGAAATTAGAAATCTATTTGGAAATATAATGTAAGAAAACTCCCTTAATTTGGTAAAGGAAATAGACATGCAAGTCCAGGAAGCACAAAGAGTCTCAAACAAGATGGATGCAAAGAGGCCCACTCCAAGTCACATCATAATTAAAATGCTAAAGGTTAAAATAAAGAATCTTAAAAGAAGCAAGAGTAAAGAAGTTAGTTACCTACAGGGGAGTTCCCATAAGACTCAGCTGATTTCTCAAAAGAAACGTTGCAGGCTAAAAGGGATGGCAAGAAATATTCAAAGTCATGAAAAGCAGGGCCCTACAGACAAGATTGCTCTATCCAGCAAAGCTATCATTTAGAATCAAAGGACAGATAAAGAGCTTCCCAGACAAGCAAAAACTAAAGGAGTTCATCATCACCAAATCATTATTATGTGAATTTTTTAAAGGGAAACTAAGAAAACATGAAGAACAGAGACAGAATCATTGATATGGAGAATATTTTGATCATTGCCTGTTGGGAACCACCCTTCCTGGTTTCAGAAGCTATAACCCTCCATGGCTAAGGCTGAGTAAAAAGACCTTGGGACCATAAGCCACTAAGGAGACAAAGCTTATCCTCCTGGCAGGGGTATAGCCTCTGTCCCCTTTACTACACTCTACTTGGCCCCGGGTAGACTGGTTAGCCAATGACTGATAACATTTCTCAAGAGAGGCACAACCTATGACAGGCACGGTCATGATGGGGCCATCAGGGAAGGACTTGGGGGAGCTATAGAAAAGGGGTGATGGACCCTCACCCCTCGACTTTGACATAGCCTGAGCCCACATTCTGTCTGTGAGAGGTCTCCTAATCTCTTGGCTGCCTTACTTCCCTGTCAGACTTAAGCCTGAAACAATGGCAGAGGACAGTGCAGCCCTGGGCAGGAACAGGTGGTTCCCCAGTGGAATCAGGCCTAAGAAAGAATGCATAAAATCCTGTGAGACCTGCTTTGCTAATAATGCCCTCAATTTTCTGATAAGGGTCCAAGCATAAAATGAGTTTGTTTCCCAAAGTTTTATGGCCCTTTAGCTAACTGACCCTGACTCAGAAGAAGCCCTCATAGTTCTCTGAATGTTATCTACTGTTTGATCTTTACTGCTTGACAATGATTGATGAGCTTTACCTATATTCCTGTGCAAATTGAACCCAATAAAAGCCCATTGAGGAACAGGCTAAAGGCCCTTCCCCTTTTAGAGACTGGCTACCTTTCCTCTCCAAGCAGATCCTGTCTTGGTAGACTTATTCTCATCCATGGCAGATGCAGACGGGGGTGCTCTGTGGGTGGAGCCCCACCCCCACCACAATTGGTAGATGGGAGGGGGTTTGGTAAAAATGGGTGAAGAGGTAAGGGGATTAATAAGTACAAATACATAGTTAAAGAAAAGCCATGGAGATGTATAGTATAGGAAATGGAGTAGCTAAAGAACTTACACACATGATTCATGGACATGAACAATGGTGGGGAGATTGCCTGAGGGAGTCGGGGGTGCTGGGTGGATGGGGACAAAGTGAGAAAAATCAGGACAATTGTAATAGCATAATCAATACAGTATAATTAAAAAAAAAGAAAACTAAAATTGTAAAAAAGTGAGTAAACTGTTACTTCTGGAAGAAATAAAATTTGATTAAGAAAGAAAATATAGAGGGGGGAATGGATTGGGAGTAAAAAGGAGAAAACTGTATTTGAACAATGATTAAAAAAAGAAAAAAAGAAAAAAGAAAATATAGTATATAGTGTGTATAAAAAGCATTAATGTAGATACTAAATACTGACTTAATTATGATATTTAAAATTTTATGGGTAAGACTGCTAATGTCTTCAAATATGAGGAAGTTAAGAACTAATATTTAAGTTGACAAATCAGAACAGAACAGATTAGGATTATTTTTCAATATGAAGTTAAATGCCAGAAAAAAGAACCACAACATTGAAAGTGATTGTTTTTGAAAAGTATGATAGGCTGGAGGCAGGGAAATCTGATTCCCATTAATATAAGCCTTTAAATTATGCATATAGTACTTTAATAAAAAATAAAATTTAATGAGTACTTTTTTGAATATTGGGATTTATGTTATTTGCAGTGGGAAAGCTCAATCCATTTTATCCTGATGGCTAAAGTGTCCAAAGGTCTCTGGTACCTTAAAGGAGGCGTGAGAAAATGAGAGCACTTTTTCTCCTTTCACCCTGGAATGCTCCTTGGTGTGGAAACAATAGGCTTCCCTAGTACCTGCATATATGGCCTCAAAGATCAGCCCAGAGATACATATCTCCTTCCAAATATTCTCTCTATTTTTTAAATTTTATTTTTCATTTACAATTGATATTCAACATTATTTTACATTAGTCGGGGATCCAAGGATTCCTGTTGAGATACATTCTTATTTTCTGCTCCTCTGGTTTCCCTCAGGAAGGCCTTTCTCTTAACACATTGTTACCCTCTATTCTCTCAGGGAGGAGGCAGGGATTTATCTTATAGGTGGATTTGAGGGAAGAGAAGCACTGTGAATGCCTGGCTCTGCTTCTGCCACTCAACTTGGGAGTGTTCATCTCTAGCTGTACAAACAGAGGTCTTCTCCTCTGCTCTGTGCCAGGTAGAGTATACCATTTACTGGACAGGTTCCTGTATGGAGAAGTCTGGCTATTTATTCAGTGCTGCCCAGTGGTTACATGTGGTTCATCTGATGAGTCCTGAGGTTCACAATTAGGAAGTCCACTCTTGCCCCATACATACCTCTACTCAAGTTTTCAGTAGTAGCAAAAGGGATGTTTTGGTTCCATTAGCCAGGTATCCTGCTGTTTTTAACTTGTTATTTAGTGGGCTTAATCTAATTCAACATAAACGCTATCAGGTCTCTGGCTGTGAAACCCTCAGTTTTCTCACTTCTCTTATTGTTTCTGTGGCCAACTTTGTGGCAGGTTGCAATCATGATTGTGATTGAATATGATGTTTGTAGAAGCTGGAAGAATCAAAGTAGCACTTTGCCACTCGATATAGCCACTCTTATGTTAATCATAGGCCTTTTGAAATAATGTGGAAGAAATATATTTTTATTGTTTATCTATTACAGTTGTCCCAATTTCATATTTTCCCCTTTTATTCCCCTCCACACAGCCCACCCTTCTCATCCACATCAGTCACCTCTCCATTGTCCATGTCCATGAAGGATTCATACATATCTTAGACTAATCCTTTCTCTCCTTTCCACCATTCCTCACTCCTCCCCTCTTATAGCTGTCAATCTGTTCCATGTCTCTGGTTCTATTTTTCTCTTTTGTTTATTTTGTTCATTAGATTCCATTTATAAGTGAGGTCATTTGGTAATTGTCTTTTGCCAACTGCCTTATTTCACTTAGCATAGCAGTCTTCAGTTCCACCCATGCTATCGCAAAAGGTGCAACTTCCTTCTTTCTTTCTGCTGCATAGTATTCCATTGTGTAAATGTACCACAGTTTTTTAATCCACTCATCTACTGATGGGAACTTGAACTGTTTCCAACACTTGGATATTGTATATAGTGCTTTTATGAACATAGGGGTGCATACATTCTTTTGAATTGGTGACTTGGGATACTTAGGGTAATTTCCCAGCAGTGGAATCACTGGGTCATAAGGCAATTCCATTTTGAATTTTTTTTTGAGGAAATTCCATGTGGTGCAACCACTGTTTTTCACAGTGGTTGCACCACTCTGCATTCCCACCAACAGTGCACTAGGGTCTTCCTTCTCCATATCCTAGCCAGCACCTGTTATTTGTTGATTTATTAGTGATGGCCATTCTGGTAGGTATGAAGTGATATCTCATTGTGGTTTTAATTTGCATCTCTCTGATGGCTAGTGACTTTGAGCATTTTTTCATATGCCTATGGACCATCTATATGTCCTGTTCAGAGAAGTGTTTATTCAGGTTGTTAGCCCAGTTTTCAGTTAGGTTGTTTGTCTTCCTGATGTTGAGTCATATGACTTTTTATATGTTGGAGATAAAACCCTTGTCTAATGCATCATTGGCAAATATGTTCTCCCATACACTCAGTTCCCTTTTCATTTTTAAAATAGATTTTATTGATCATGCTATTATAGTTGTCTCATATTTTTTCTTCTCTTTATTTCCCTCCACCCTGCACCCCCCTGCCACCAGCATTCCCTTACCTTAGCTCATGGCCATGGGTCATACATATAAGTTCTTTGGCTTCTCCATTTCCCATACTATTCTCAACCTCCCCCTGTCTATTTTGTACCTACCATTTGTGCTTCTTATTCCCTGTAACTTCCCCCCATTCCCCCCTCCTCCTCCCTGCTGATAACCCTCCATGTGATCTCCATTTCTGTGATTATGTTCCTGTTCTAGTTGCTTGCTTAATTTGTTTTTGTATTTTTTTAGATTCAATTGTTGAAAGTTGTGAGTTTGTTGTCATTTTACTGTTTATATTTTTGATCATCTTTTTCTTAGATAAGTCCCTTTAACATTTCATATAATAAGGATTTGGTGATGATAAACTCCTTTAACTTGACCTTATCTGGGAAGAACTTTATCTGCCATCCAATTCTAAATGGTAACTTTGCTGGATAATCTGGCCAAGGAAATAGGCTTCTAGGAAGTCTAGGAAGCTCAGAGATTCCCCAAAAAGTTGGACCCAAGGAATTATACACGAAGGCACATCATAATTACATTACCCAAGATTAAAGATAAGGAGAGAATTTTAAAAACAGCAAGAGAAAAGGAGAGAGTTACCTGCAAAGGAGTGCCCATAAGATTATCAGCTGATTTCTCAAAAGAAACCTTGCAGGCAAGAAGGGGATGGAAAGAACTATTCAAAGTTCCCTTTTCATTTTGATGGTAGTTTCTTTATCCATGCAGAAACTTTTTAATTTGATGTTGTCCCATTTGTTTATTTTCCTTTATTTCCCTTGCTCTAGGAGATATATCAGCAAAAATATTGTTATGTAGGACACCTAAAATTTTACTGCCTATGTTTTCCAGTAGGATTTTTTGTGGTATCACAACTTAAATATAATTCCTTTATCCATTTTGAATTTATTTTGGTGTATGGTGTAAGTTGGTGGTCTAGTTTTTTTGTTTGTTTTTTTGCATGTGCCTGTCCAGTTCTCCAACACCATTTGTTAAAGATTGTTTTTACTTCATTGTATGTCTGTGCCCTCTTTGTTAAATATTAATTAGCCATACAGATATGGGTTTATTTATGGGCTTTCTATTCTGTTCCAGTGATCTATGTGCCTGTTCTTAGGCCAGTATCAGACTGTCTTGATTACAGTCGCCTTGCAATATAGTTTAATATCAGGTATTGTGGTCCCACCAACTTCCTTCTTCTTTCTCAGTATTACTGAGGCTATTTGGGGTATTTTTGACTGCCATAAATTTTTGGAATATTTGTTCTAGATCTGAGAAATATGCCTTTAGTTTTTTAATAGGAATTGCATTGAATCTACAGATTGCTTTGGGCAGTATGCACATTTTAATGATGTTAATTCTTCCAATCCATGAACACAGTATATACTTCCATTTATTTGTATCTCCCACAATTTCTTTCTTCAGTGTTCTATAATTTTCCGAGTACAAGTGTTTTATATTTTTGGTTAGATTTATTCCTAGGTACTTTTTGTTGTTGTTGCTATAGTCAATAGGATTTTTTCTTAGTTTTTTTTTTGGTACTTTATTGTTTGTGTGCAGGAATGCCATTGATTTCTGAATATTGACTTTGTATGTCGCTCCTTTGCCAAACTCATTTATTTGGTTGAATAGGTTTTTGGTGGAGACTATAGGGTTTCCTATGTACACTATCATGTTATCTGTGAACAATGACAGTTTTACTTCCTCCTTTTCAATTTGGATGCATTGTATTTCTTTTTCTTGTGTAATTGCTATAGCTAGAAATTCCAATGTCATGTTGAATAAGAGTGGTGAAAGTGGACACCCTTGTCTTGTTCCTGATCTTAAAGGAAATGCTTTTATTTTCTGCCTATTGAGTATGACATTAGCAGTAGGTTTTTCATTAGCAGTAGGTTATTCTCACTTTACTGAGTGTTTTTTTTCATAAATGGGTGCCGGATTTTGTCAAATGCTTTTTCAGCATCTATTGATATGATCATGTGGTTTTTATTTTTCATTTTGCTTATGTGATGGATTACGTTTACTGATTTGCAAATGTTATACCATCCTTGCACCCCTAGGATAAATTCCACTTGATAATGGTGTGTGATTTCTTTAATGTATTGCTGGATCTGTATTGACAATATTTTGTTGAGGGTTTCAGCATCTATATTTATTAGAATTATTGGCCTGCAATTTTCTTTCTTTGTTGTGGCTTTACCTGGTTCCAGAATTAAGATAATACTGATCTCATAAAAAGAGTTTGGGATTCTTCCCTCTTCTTGAATTTTTTGGAATAGTTTGAGCAGGATATGAGTTAGTTCTTTGAATGTTTGGTAAAATTCACCTGTGACACCATCCAGTCCAGGGCTTTCATGTGCTGACAGTTTTTTGGTTACTGCTTCAATTTTGCTGGTTATTATCAGTCAGTTCAGGCTTTCTGCTTCTTCCTGATTCAGTTTTGGGAGATTGTATGTTTCCAGAAATTTGTTCATTTTGTCTACATGTCCAGTTTCTTGGCATATAGTTGTTCACAGTAATTTCTTACAATCCTTTGTATTTCTGTGGTATCAGTTGTTACTTAACATCTTTCATTTTTGCTTTTATTTATTTGGGTATTTTCTCTTTTTTTCTTGATGGGTCTGGTTAAAGATTTGTCAATTTTGTTTATTTTATCAAAGAACTAACTCATGGATTCATTAATTCTTTGTTTTTTTTTTGTTTTTTTTTTTGTTTTTTTTTAGAAAGAGAGGGAGAAGAGCATCCATCTGGTGCCTTTCACACACCCTCAACTAGGAACCTGGCCTGCAACCCAGGCCTGTGTCCTGCCCAAGAATCAAACCAGTGACCTTTTGGTTCACAGGCTGGTGCTCAATTCACTGAACCACAGCAGCCAGGGCAGAAATTTATTTTTTTCTGTCTTGTTTCCTCAGCTGCAGATAAGGGAAATTTTTGGATTTAAAAAATGAAACTGTGATAATGGAATGCCAAACATGCTCTACTGATACCACCTAGAGATAATCAGCCCACTTAAATTCAAATATATCTCATATATGTGATGTAACTCATATGAACACTGATGAGCCTCATACACAAATGTAGGCAAATGTTGCATTTTTTTAAAAAAGATAAGATGAATTACACAACAATAAAAGAAAAATCCCACTGGAAAACAGTTCATTTGTATGCTTTCTAAAATTATAAAATACTCATTAAAAAACAGTACTTTCTTTCCTATGGTATAACTCACCTATGGGATTTAAAGTGTTTGCAAGATTAATGGAAAGAACCAGTTTATTTTTAAATCTCAATTCTGTTCCTGTTTCCATACTGAAAAAGTAGCCCAGAGAAAGTCTTATAATTGTGTTTCTCTAAATGTGGTTGGTGTCTCAATAATCCTTTATTCATCTAAGTTGAAGCCTTTTCACATTTATCTTATTTGGCCATGCAAATCTTATTTTGCTCTGCCAAACTCATATATTCATCTCTGATTTTTAAATGGGATTATACACACTTAATTACCTCTCAATTAGGAATTATACATGTATTTACTATGAAATTTCCCTGCTTTGTTTTCTTCTAAACTCTTTTTGTGGTCTTATATATTATCTAGTTTGTGTTGGCAATTTTGTTCATCTTCTATTTTTCTTTTCAAAGAAACAGTGATCCTTTTCTACTTTAAGGCTTGTTTACTTCCTGGGCCCAAAACCCTATAACCCATAACTTTCATCTTTTTTTGTATCTCATCTAAACAACAACTATCTTATATTTCTTTACCATCTCCTTCTGCATTTACTCTTTATCCTAGACCTATATATTTTATAAATTTTTTTATCCTTAAATAAAACAAAAAACTACAAAGAACCACTATCCCAAAATGTACCCCTCCATTATTAGCTTATTTGTTTTTTCCATGGCCTAACATTATTTTCAAGAACATATATTGCTGATTATAAAATTAATGTATGTACAGTTCAGAAAAGTTGAAAAACAAAGGGTTCAAATAAAAAATATAAAATTTAAAAATAATTATTAACATTTAGGGTATATTCTTACATTATTTTTCTTATACTTCACTTTTTCTGTGACAAACTTGGTATCTATCTATCTATCATCTATCTATCTATCTCATCCCTATCTCTATCTCTGTATCTGTGTGTGTGTGTATATATATACATATATAGTTATATATATCCAGATATATATATATATATAAAACTATATCTGTATCTGTCTATCTATCTATCTATCTAGCCGAGCCATTGTTAATATAACAAGAACAGTTTGTGTGACATCGATGTAACCTGGCTGCCAAGGGGACTTCACTGTACTAGTCATTGGAGGCAGTAGATGTCACTGAGTAACCATGTGTACTGTGTGGCCATGGCATTGAAAATGACTGAGTAGAGCAATGAGTCCGCATCAAATTTTGTGTTAAGCTTGAACATTCCTCTGCAGAAACTACTCAGTAATTCAGAAGGCTTTCTGAGGATGATGCAATGAAATGCAGTGCAAATAAAAGTGTGACACAAACACTTCAAAGGTGGTCGAGAAAGCCTGGAACAATCAGAACACCTGAGAATGTTGAACGTGTATGGGCTGCAATCAAAAATACCAGCTAATGACAGTGTGAGAACTAGAAGCTGATCTGGTGGTTCCCAAAACTATTGTGTCCAAGATTTTCATGCAGAATCTTGTCATGAAATGTGTCATGAAAAAATTCATTCCATGGCTTCTGCTACCAAAGCAGAAGGAAGGAACATTGTGCTGCCATTGGTGATGACTTGATTCAAACCACTGCCAATGAACCAGATTTGGCACCCTGTGACTTCTGGCTTTTCCCAAAACTAAAATCACCTTTGAAAAGGAAGAGATTTTAGACCATCAATGAGATTCAGGAAAATATGATGGGGCAGGTGATGGCAATTCCAACAAAGGATTTTGCAGAGTGTTTTGAAGAATGGAAGAGATGTTGAGAGACCTGTGTGAGGTCCCAAGGTACCTACTTTTTTTGAAGGGGACTGGGACATCATTGTCCTATGTACAATGTTTCTTGTATCTTATACCTTCTTTGATAAATATCTCTATTTTTCATGTGACATGGCTGGATACCTTATGGACAGAATAATATATAATCTATATATGTCTTACAGTGCATATTACAAATTTTAATGTGGTTTACTTTGCTATGTTTTCTCTCTTTTACTTGAATGAAATGTCTGCATAAATAGGAAACTTGACTGACTTATTGTCTAGTGTCTAGAACAGTTCTTGGTACATAGCATTCATTGAATGGATACTTATTTGTTATATGAGTTAATATATTGATACATATTTAGGTTACTTTCAGTTTTTACTATTGTAAATTATACTGCAATTAAAATTTTATACATATTCTGTGTGATATTTTTATGATGAATTTAATGTTAAGTTTTACACAGTGAAATTATAAAGAAAGATTTAAGGTTTGTAATAAATTGTCTTATATTCTCTTGAACGATTGTACCAATGCACATTCCTATTACATATGTATGCATGTCTATTCTAGCAGTCTTTTAGAAAATTATATTTTAGTTTTAAAAAGCATTTCCAATGAGTAGGTAGAAAGTATTATCTTTATTTTTAATTGTACTTGTTTGAGAATATGTGAGCTTTGCTAATACAATTTGTGTAAATTTTATTCTTTTCTTATCCTACTTGTTAAGGTTTGTTGTATAACACCACAAATGGCCTATCATGGTGAATGTTCCATGTGCTCTCAAAAATTATTTGTATTCTGCTGTTGGTGATTACTGGGGGAGGGGAATATAAGGGGACTAAATGGTAATGGAAAAGAAGAGAAGGAAAAGCAGTAAAGATTGAATAAAAAGATAAATATAATGAGGTTAAATTGGTTGATAAGTCTTCCATATCCTTACTGATTTTTTGCCTTATTCTTTCCATTACTGAGTAGCGTTGAAATCTCCAACCATAACTATAAATTCATTTATTTCTCCTTTTATTTATATTAGTTTTTGCTTTATGTATTTTTAAGCTCTATTTTTGTTTTTCAAGTATAGTTGTCTCCATTTCCCCCCCCCTCCAGCATTTGCCCCCACTCCCTGTCTTCACCTCCCACCCTCAATCCTACCTCCCTTTGGCTTTGTCCATGGGTCCTTTGCACATTGTTCCTTGATGACCTTTCCCTTTCCTTCCCCCATTATCCCCCTCTCACTTCCCTCTGGTTTTTGCCTGTTTGTTCTTTATTTCAGTGTCTCTGGTTATATTTTGCTTGCTTGTTTGTATCATTGATTAGGTTCCACTTATAGGTGAGATCACAAAACAAAACAAATAAAAAAATCAGCTAATCACCTATAAGCTGTATTGTTAAGTATATATATATTTTGGATTATTATATTTTCTTGGATAATTGACCCCCTTATTATTATTTAATGATTCTCTTCATTTCTGACAATATTCTTTGTTCTTATGTCTGCTTTGTCTAATATTAATATAGATACTCCAGTTGTAGGATATATATTTTTTCTATCCTTTCACTTTCAATCTATCTCTGGCTTTATATTTAAAGTGGGTGTCTTGTAGACAGTATATATTTGTGTTGTGCTCTTTTATTTAATATGACAATTTTTCTTTTAAACTCATGTGTTTGGACCATTTACATTCAATGTAATTGTTTAGACGGTTGAACTGTCTAAAAAAATCTATCATTTTGTTAGTTGTTTTCTATTTAATTTTATTTATTTTTCCTTTTCTTTTGCCCAATTTTGGACTAAGCATAATTTATGATTCTATTTTTTAACCATTATTGGCATACTTATTATTTGTGCCTTTTCTTAAAATTTTTAATGGCTGTTCTACTATTTACAGTGTCCATCTTTAACTAGTTAAGGTCTACATTGCAGCACTTTGCATATAGTATTGAGACCTTACAACAATGTACTTCCCCCTTCTCCCTTTCATTGTACTAGTGTTGCTATACATTGTATTTTTGCATATACTACATACACACAATAAATTGCAACTATTGTTGTAAAGGCAGTCACTTATGGTTTTGAGAAATTAAAAACAAGAAAAATACACTTTATATTTCATTTATTATTTAATTTCTGGTAATCTTCATTTATTTCTGTAGACCCAAGTTTCTGACTAATGTCATAAGCCTTCTGCCTGAAGAACTTTCTTAACATTAGGTATAGTGTAGGTCTGCTAGCCATGAATTATCTCTGAATTTGTCTGAGGAAAGTTTTCTTTCATTTTGATAGAAATGTCACCGGGTGTAACAGTGGGTTAACAGTTTTTCTTTCAGCACCTTTTAAAGATGATACTCAATTTTTTCCTTATGTAGTTTCTGATGAGAAGTTTGTCTTTGTAATTTTTACCTTTGATCTTCTTTATACAGCCACGCCCTGCTTAACTACAAGGACACATTCTGAGAAATGTGTTGTCAGGTGATTTCAGTGTTGTGCAAACATCATAGAATGCACTTAAACAGTTCTAGATGGTATAGCCTACTACACACCTAGGCTATATGGTACAGCTAAATGTCCCTAGGCTATAAGCCTCTCTAGCATGTTACTGTATAAAACAACACAATATTAAGTCAAGTGCAAGAGAAAATGATACAATCAAAAGAGGTGGTAAATGAGATGTATGAGGCTGCTGCAGATGCAACACAGCATACTGTTTTTAAGGCCTTTGATGTTAGGAGAGAAGGATTCAAGAGTGTTTTGTGCTTTTCCAGGAGACTTTTCTTCCCAAGGCTGCCTCTCAAGTAGGCTTTCTTAGCACTCTCACCAGTGTTTTTGTGAACACTTAGCAAGAGTCTCTGTGTAGAGTGGACCTACGAGTGGTTACAAGTTCCCCTTATGTCTGTAGCCCCCAGGGACTCTATATTTTATGGCTAGCTCATACTTGGTCTGTAGCAATTCTTTAAACATTGTACTTGAATTTTTTTAAAGATTTTATTTATTTATTTTTAGAGAGGGAAGAGAGGGAGATAGAGAGAGAAACATCAATGTGCGGTTGCTGGGGGTTATGGCCTGCAACCCAGGCATGTACCCTGGCTGGGAATCGAACCTGCGACACTTTGGTTCGCAGCCTGCGCTCAATCCACTGAGCTATGCCAGCCAGGGCTCTGTACTTGAATTCTTATTGCATGAGTCTAGCAGCTTTACCCCAGGTGAGTATATTCTTGCTTTTCATTTATCCTTGGAGTTCATTTCCTTTGCTTGGAGGTTAGTTTGTTGCCCTGCAACCTCAGCTAAATGATGGGTTGAAGCATTGCAGATTTTACAGCATTTTCTTGTATACACTCAGTGTGCAGTTACCTGGAACTTAAATATTAAACCACCACACCTTGAGCATAAAATTGAAGCAGGCATTGAAGTCATAAGGACGTAGGCATGTTGGCCTATCCATACAGTTTTTCTATAGCACTTGGATATTGAGATGCTCCCAAACTGAAACACCCTGTGCTTTTTCTAGCAAAGATGATACATCTATTTAAGGCTCTACATGTAAGAAGCTGGAGGAGTGATTCTTGACCTTTTTAGAGTAATAACAATGTAGTAAAGGGGTTGGGTTTTGCAATTTTTTCTTGTTCTCACTTGCTGTTGATAGATAATTTTATAAAAAAAAAGAAAAAATAATAATAAAAATACAGCTGTACTCAGAATAGTGCTGAACTGTGCTGGAAACCCTGCTGGCCATTCCAGCTGTCTCATATCACAGCATCCATTGACCTATATTCTTAAAGGGGATTTGATCAATTCAGCATTGTTAATATGTAGTGAGACTACTGACTTTTTGGCATGTACACTTACACCATCTGGTTACACAAGTATAAAGCCTGTTGGTCAGAGGATAGTGTACCTATTATTTATTGTGAAATTTAGTCATCTCATTATAGGTGAATGAAACTCAAATTGTCAGAGTATCAAGTACAATAAAAGATTTATCTGCTTTCCTGTCCTTCCTGCCAAATACACATGACAAACACACATTTCACTTTGAGAAAAGACTTAAAAGTTCTCTGAAGTGAAAACTATTCAAGGGTCTCTAGTTTCTGCAGAAAGAACACACAACAGCAAGGCAACTGCAGATCAGACTGATCTTCAAGGTAATAGAATACCCCTTAAAACCCTTGCACTATGTCTCTTTTGTATGTATAACACCTCAGAACTATCAGAGAAGAGAAAGTGGAACCTCGTAGTACCTTTAAATTTTAGGTTTTAAAATTCCAATTTATTTTATATTCAGTCATTAAAAAATGTAGGCCCTTAAATCCTGAACTGTAAAGTTGTTGCTGTTGTTTGTTTTAATGGGAGTGTATTGTCACTGAACGCTGTGAATGGCACTGCTTAAATAGTAGTCATGTTTGTTCCACCTGCCCTCTCCCTTTTCTATCATACCAGAGCCCTTCCTTTGTGTCTAAAAATTCTGTACAAACTCATCATTTTTGTGCAGCTTTCACAGATAGATGGCCCCAGGGCCTGCTCTTTCAGCAGCAGTGCAGTCCTCATGTCTGATTTTTTGCGCAGCTGAAACTGGCTGTGTGTTTTAGTGTGTGATTTTATATACTCATATGTTTTTGTTTGTCCTGACAGTAGGTGATATGCTTTTCAAATACAGGAAACATATCTCCTCCCCTCAGACTCTCTACAACATCTAGTATACTCCTCTGCTTTATAGTGTTCCTTTAAATTAGAAATAGAAATATATAAAATGTATAAAATGTCAGTAGTTTTTGTATGAAACTACTGACATTTTGAAAAATCTTACTTGCTAACTATAATTGCAAACTGGCTGAAATATAGTATGCAAAACAGGATACTGATTTTTATTGAGAATAGGGTTATGGATAGGCAGTGATTTAATATATATATTTATCTTTAAATTCTCTTTCTATATTATATATATTTGCACATATATTATAAATATATACTATATATAGTGTTTGTGTCTGTGTATATAATTCAGGCTTAATTATTCTAATTCTAATAGATAGGAAAAAATGAGCTCATAAATTAGTAAACCTGTTCAAGATCAGAAAAGTAATATTTTGAATAGAGAATTTAAAACACAGCAGTGTCTGCCTATAAGTCAGTGCTGTAGTCAACAACCCACTGTTCATACAGACTCACTAGTGATTATCTTGACATCTATATGGGACTCCCATGCCATGAATAACACATCCGCTACCCCTAGGTTCAGATCTTGGCATCCTTGTTTAAGCCCATGTCAGGGTACCAGCTATTGAGGACTGTGTTTGGAAATATCTGCTAAAGATAATAAAATTATTATTGCATTAAGTTTTTGGAAATAAAAGTATTAGTTGACAGTAATTAATACTGATTTACTAAGTAGTTGTCTTACAATGTACAACATACAGCATCCTTTAACTAGAGTAGAAAAATGCTATTTAAAATAAGAGCCAACTACAGAAGCTTTTACGTACAAGGGAAACAGCCAGATTCATATTGGAAGGATGTCTTTTGATTTGGAAATGAAAGAGATGAAGGATATGACAGATTCTTTCTGCATTCATGGTGTAAAACAGATTTGGAAGCACCTGGGAAACTTTAAAAATCTTGATGTCTGGAGCAAGGATACAGGCATCAGTTTTTAAAGCTCTTTGGGTGATTTCAGTATGCAGAAAGTTTGAAAAACACTGGTCTAGAATCTTGCTGCTTTAAGTGTGATACTGGGTGCTTATTGGAAATACAGAATCTTGGACCCTACTTAAGTTCTACTGCATCAAAATCTGCATTTTAACAAGACACCCCCCACCCTATGCACCTTAAAGATCAAGAAGCACTAGGGTAGAAAAGTTTTCAGCTTTAGCTTTAAATTAGAATCACCTGAGGAGCTTTTATAATATAATATTCTGGCCTCACTTATCAACACTGTAGCTCAATTGGTATAACGTGGGGCCGAGATGTTGATATTCTATATGCTCTTCAGGTGATTCCAATATTAAGTCAAAACTGTGAAAGAAAGGGCAAAGCTGAAGGCTCAACTACTTTGCAAAAAAAATAATCTAGAGTTTACTCAGGTAGCCTGGGAGATAGAGGTTAGGAACAATAAGAAAGGTGAAATCTAAGAGTGATTATGGTGGGTGATGTAGCAATGTGTTAGGTAGCTGGGCTTTGAGAGGAAAGGTTTTCCAGTGAGAAATTTCCATGGTGGCAGAGAGGGAAGTATACAGGTTGACTGAAGGACTTTACAGATATGGATGTGTAATATCTGATTTTACATTGTTGGTTTTGTTATGAAGCATGATAAGAGGTAACCATGAGAGCATCTGACTTTAGTGTAAAGTCCTCACAGGATTATGAAGGATTGAGGCTTGAACTATTTAAAATATGAACTACAGTAATAGTGATCCCATAAAGGTGGAGGACTTGAAGCTGGAGGAATCTTGTCATCAGTCATTTGGGAAACAAATATATATAAAGACAGTTCATCCTTTGACCATCAGCTGCTTCTTCAGGAGTAAGTAATATCTCTCTTGCCTAAGTGTAGGAGTCTAGGTTAATATCTCGTTATTGCTGTTTTGTTATCTCACCTTCTCTTTACTCACTCATGCTACCTCTTCTGGAGTTCTATGCTGTCTTTTTTGTTGGAGGTATTTTCAAATTCTCATGTCTAGTTATTAAGGCATTAAGACTTTTCATTCTCTTTGTCTCCGTTTGTTTGTTTATTTATTTATTACATGGAGAGTCACAAATAATGAAGAAACCTTTCTGCCTTCTGAGTGCAGGATACATTTCTATTAAATAAGGAGAAGAAAGCAAAACAAAGCCAAATGATAAACCTAGAACTCTCCTGAAATAAAAGGGATCATTTATCTACACCTAGTAATCTCACAGGGGAATACAAAACCACCCTTAAGGCATCCCGGTCATTTGTGTTAAGCTTGAGAATACATTCACATTCAGTGCAGCTGGATCTTGTACCTAAGGCATTTAAACCAAAGGAAATATTAGATACAGAGGAAGATCTTAAGTAACTGCACAAATAGATTCTCAAGAGGGAAAAATGCTTTATCTCATTTCATCTAACCTCTCTTAGCTCTTTTCTGAGAGAAGGAAACAAGGGTAAGAAGTAGGAGTTGTGGAACATTTTGTTGTTTTAGATGGTGATGTGTTTTTGTGTACGTTCTATCCCAGATCCTATAACAGAGCAGGCCTCTTTTGGAACTTTTGCTCCAGCCCAGAAGTAACAATGTGATAAAGTGAAAAATGGTCAAGTCTAAATGGGGACAGACTGAACAGAGTAAATGTAAGGAGAAAATCAGAGATGAGTGAAGGCAAGGTGATAATACAAGGCATCCCATCCCTAGCTATCAAGTAGTATACAGTTTTCACTCTTCAAAATTTAGCAGAACATATCTCTAATAAGAATACAGATTATGAATGAATTTCATATATTTTGCTACTTAGCAAAGTAGAACCACATTTTCCCTTTTTGGGTTAATATGTTATAAAAGGACTAAATCTAATTTTCCTTTTGTCAATCTTCATGTCAGATTACAACCAGAAAGTGAGCAAAGGATGTCTAGGAAAGCAGCTCAGGAACAAAGAAAGAGACTGAATCAGTAACTAGAGAAGTACAATCTAAGGTCATTTGGTATAGAGGCTGCCTTCCACATCACTGGACATGCACATAGGGAAGAGACGCTAAAAACTGGCACCTAGGATAAACTAGAGGTAGGCAGGAGAAAGCCGGTGAGTCCAGGCTGAAATCAGAAGTTCTCAATGGCTTTGACACATCCAGAATATCAGCACAATGCTCATGATAAGGACTCTGTTACCAAGAAAAGTGTAAGGAGGAGTGTTATATATCCCAGTGAGGTTTTCAACAAAATCATTGTTTTATAATGGGATTTAAGGAATTAATCTTTCATTATTCTAGATACTCACTTACTTGGAAGCCCTGCTCTTCATCTTTCTGAGACACCACTTTGGATAACTAAGGTGTCACGATATTAACATTTAATTCTCTGTTAATTACCAAATAGCATGCTCCTTCCTCATCTACTGTGCTGCATGCTTCTGTCCTTGTAAAGTACATCAATATCACTATTGCAAGTTAACCTAAAATTATATTTATTTCATTGTTTATAGTATGTTGATATGAGCTTCTCTCTCTCTCCTCTTAATCATGCATTTAACCCAGCTTTCTCTCAGCACATACTTCTCAAATCTAATTTAATCAGAATGTTCCCAGCCTTTTCTCTAGCCTCTTTGTGCTGTTTCTCAATTCCTATATTGAAACTAACACCTCCAGAGGTGTCCAATTTTTTGCATCTCTGGGCCACACTGGAAGAAGATGAGTTGTCTTGGGTCACATGTTAAATACATTGCAACATGTAATCACACAAAAATCTCAATGTTTTAAGTAAATTTACGATTTTGTGTTAGGCTGCATTCACAGCCATCCTGGGCTGCATGCAGCCTGCAAGCTGCAGGTTGGACACCCCTCCTAGACAATTTGTTTCTCAGTCATTGACATTGCTCACCTTCAATTTTAACTCTTCAAATGATACCACACTTCTCTATCAACACATATGAGACTAATCAGCCACTCGACCTGTTTACTTCTCACATTTATATGAAACATATTTAAACTTTCACTTCTTATTTGCATCTGCATTTCATCCTCTTTAGGAAAAAAATCACAAGAAAAGCCAGAACTCCAGTTCTTGTTTCAATTTCATTGTGCTTTTGTTTTTCTTTTTTGACTCATGTAATAATAAGAGAAACCATATCATGGTTATCTAATACTTGGCTCTTAACATCTCAAACAAGGTACCGGAATCTTCTCAATAAATTTATACCCATGTAAATATATTTGGGAATGACACTTTTTCATGTATATGTGCATTTTATATGGATGAATGCACATGGTCATGTAAGTAACATACATTTATAACAAGGTTAGAAGATTGGCCTTCAAATTGTCAATTCCTATCAGAGAGGAAACAAACCAGTTTCTTCTTTAGTATGAAACCACCAAAGAAAGAGTACTCTCTGGTTGTTGCTTTTGGATGACTGATCAATTATCCCCTTGCTTCCAGTTCTACTAGTGAAATTTTTACTATGGACCAGAAATACTCCAAAGCCACAATTTATCCTTTTAGTACTTTTAAACTTTAGCCCAGGCCATAGATTTTTATCTAAGCACATAAGATTTTTCCTTCCTTTTAATTGGATTCACATAATAATTTCTTGATCTCTACTTCAAAATCTGCCCAAATATATTTAAGCAACTGTGAACCATGCTGCACACAGTACAGGGTAAGAAAACAGATTGGTTTGGTAGCTAAGCAACAGGCCTGGAAGTGATAGTTTGTAATATGCACTACTTTGTGTCCCTGAGCCACTTTTCACCTAGTTTTTATTTCTGATAAAATGGGGCTGGTGGGCTGATGGTGAGTACTGGTCCAACTCCTACAAGACAAGTAGACAATAAATAGTACACCCTTCATAAATCACAAAATCCCACTTTACATCTAATCTCCAGTGAAACTTTCTCAGTACAACTAAATTTTGTGTTTGAAGTTCCTTTGTGCCTGAAGGATATCTAAAGATCTCTCTCTGTGTCATTGCTTCTTCCCCTTCAGATATCAGGTGGTCCATTGATTCCACCTGCTATTAGCCTCCTATGTGACCTCAGGAAATTCATTCACTTGTCTATTCCTTCAAGCTACCATAGCTCAAGCACAATAGAATGTACAAATCAACCTTTTTTTCTTTGTACTTGCTTCTATTTGTCAGTATTTCAAAGCACCTCAGTTTCTCTTTCTTTAACTCTGTAATTATTCAGAGCCCAGGGGACCTGTTGGCTGGAAACTTTAACTCCTGCTCTCCTTCATGAGATGTGAAAAGCTTGATAAATACAACCTATTAGTAAGAATATATGTTACAATTACCTGCTATATTATGATATATTGGCTTAGAAAAAAAATTACTTTTTAGAAACACAGGTACCTGACAAAGAAGAGTTTTAGTGAGGGATTTTAAACATTTCACCCCAATGGTGTTAAGGAGCTGGGAAATACCACATTGGCTAGAAAGGAATAAAGCCCTTCCATAGTGCCTGCTGCAGTTTTCTCCTCAGGATATTCTGCACTGTAGCTCACAGTGGCTGTCAAACATGGTAATGTGTCTATGAATTTCAGTTGACAGAAAACACATCAGTTAATCAGCGTTTCTCAGAAAGTAAATAAAGCTGAGCCATGGAGAGAGATTGCTGAGCAGCTAGAGTGGTTCTTGGAGATGTTGTTAGCAAAAGTACACTGAAACCAGAAGGCACAACAAAGGTAATTCTCATTCTGGATGAGAAAGTGCCCTCCAATCACTCTCAGAATGCTGTGACAGTAAACCCTTACCTGCCTCCCTTGGCTGCTAATGAGCTGGCAGACCACGTATCTTGATGCATGCTTTGCACTTTATCATCAAAATCCTTTCCATCTCTCTCTCTTTTTTCCATTTTGACAAGTTAAATACACACACACCATAAAACTGTAGAGAGTAATAAAGCAAACATTGATATACTCACTTGAAACTTAAAAATGAAGGCATTTTCACATTTTGCTTCAGACTTAAAGCATAGATAAAATTGACTTTCTTTTCTTCACTTACAGTCCCATTCTTCTCCCTACTCTTCTCTTAGAGGGAACCATGTTTTCAGTTTGACATAATATTCCCTGTCAGTTTTTAAAAACAACTTACAAATATACTATTCCTGGAACAAAATACAATATTGTTTGTATAAATAAAAAATATGTGTGGTAGTTTTGTATACTTAACCAATTATTTCCTTACTTTCCACCCTTATTATACTTTTGTTACCCTGTCTTGCATTTTTTTGTTGCACATCCTTTCTCTTTATTTACACTTACATCTGGCTCTTTGCATTCCCTTCACATTTGTTCCTTCCCTATCTTTGTTCTTTTTTCTTCTTCTAAGACACACACAGGTATGTGCACGTGAATATCTAAACAGTACACTGGAAAAAAACTGCGTGGCGAGCCCTAGCCATCCTCTTGCTGGCAGACCTTCCCATAGATGCCTTAGGGTGATGTGATCCTCAGTACTGTACAAAGAGCCGTAAGTCCACACCAAGAAAGAGCATAAAGCTTGAACACCTTGAATAACTCAAGTGTCTAATAATCTTCTGATGGAAAATGACCCATTTAAGGGTGTTATATGAGCATCATAAGGATTGACACTGCGGTGAATAGTGCATTAAAACTAATGTGGCTCCCTCAGTCTTAATTTGCGTCTTCCTGGTGATGGAAGCTGTTGAAATTTTTTACTACAATTTGTATGGGATAATAAAGAATTTGGCATTTAAAAGCATAGCTCAGAACCCACTTTCTCCCCAATAGTTTTGTGACAAGGTCTTAGAATTTCTCTAGAGAATAGTAAAATAATCCTCTTTATTATATATACCTCCTGTTGCAATTTTCTGGTCCACTTACTGAACTCCCACTCAGATCAAAGGGCCATACATATTGACTCACTAAATTCTTGACCTACTCCTGCCCTCTCCTAGGTTACCTGATGCTTTTGCCATGTGGCGTCTTTACCACATGCTCCTGTCTTCAGGCAGATACTGACATTCACTACTATTTTCTTGTGCACTTTTGATTTACTTCTTCCTCTTGCAAGAGGACCAGAGAGCCCACTTACACTCAGACAGGTGTTAAACCTTTTCTAAGTCGCCTGAGTCATTATAGGTATCCTGTTCCCCATTTTTACAAAAGTTTGACAGTGCTCAAGGTGTGCTAAAGAGAGGAGGCAGCAAAGCGAGGTCTCCCTTCCCCTCACTGATTTGATCTCCTTTGAACATTTTTTTCTGTGTAGTTAGTCCTTGATTGATTCAGTTTAGTTTCATCTGCCCAAATAGATTTAACCTCATTTTCATGCAATGTATTTGTATAAAGCAGATCCTCTGCTCTAAAGAGCTCTCTGTGCTTCAGAAATACTGAACTGTTTTTTGTTGCTTGAATATAGTATGAATATTTCATAGGCCCTTGGACACATCATTACCTTTGCCTGCAACATTCACAATAAATCCTTTCCCCACCCTGACTCCCCTCCCAGTCCACCCCAAACCTTTATCTAGGTAACTCATCCTCATATATTAGGTCTCAGCTTAGACATTGCTTCCTCTAAGAAATCTTCCTGGATATTCCACATCTGAGAGCTGTCTCCTCATCACTTACCACACTGCTGTTTTCGCTGACTTGTATGCCTCCCTGACTAGATTGCAAGCTCTGTGTCTGTCATGTTCAGCTTATACCTTGAAAGCCTGGCATAGAATCTGGTACATAGTAAAAATCTTCAAATGAGCTAATCTTCTAAACTGAGGGAGCTCTTCTTTAACTCTGTCCAACAACCTTGTAAAAGCATTTAACTTTTTTCCACCTGCCCTTTTTTCTTTTCCTAGCTAGTATTTTTTAGCAAATTATAGAGGAAGCAAATTTGTTTTGCTCTTAACCTGTTGATAAGTTAATGCATTTCACATCTGCTCACTTTAATCAAGGGAGGGAAGCATTTTATACATTACTAGCTATTTGGGGTTGCCTGGCTAAAATCTTGAGTTTAATGAATATGAAACTTGCCTTACTAAAATTCTCATCTTAAGGAATATGAAGCACCTTAAGCAGAATCCATATTTTAGCTTAAGAAAACTCAAATAATGCTTCTAATGACACATTCACCAACATCTCATATGTACAATATATAACCTTTTTACCTTAGGATGTTACATGCTTTACCAAGACTAATTACAGTAGAAGTAAGGTCTCACATGTAGAGAGGTAAAGAGATGCCCATCAATAGATCCTTTTGTCATTGTGAACTAAGACAACCATAGATTTTTTTAATCCACTATTGAGAAGGTATACATTAAAAGTTATATCAGTCAAAGGAATTTCTTTATTTAGGATACCTTTTGGCAATTAGTCATTCCTATATAGACTATCCATGTATTAAGTATTTGAAAAATTTTAAAACTTTGACCCCTAATAATATAGCTGAGCTGATAAACTTCTAGAATGAGTTAAATAATTATTTTTTCCATCCCCTTCTATATGGTTCTTTGTGTGTGAGAGGAAAACAATAACCTGAGAACTCATGTCAAACAGGTAAACAGAAAGGGCTCTGAAATACACAAAATGGTGTTACACTGACTCCTCCCACTTATACCTACACTGTCACCTCTTTCAACATAAACGCAAGCTGCTAAAACCTACTCCCACAGGCAGCTATGTAAAGTGACTTTCCCCTCACTTATTTTCTTGTAATAACCAAAGTCTCAGAATAATTCCTTTAAATAATTGTAGAAGAGAAAATGAAAATTGTGTGCCAATTTCCAAATCAGGAAACTTTACCTCATCGTGGTAATTGTTTCCTGAAGAGGAACTGAGGGAGCTGAGGTTCCTTCTCAGACAGCCTGCTCCTTCTTGCCCAAAGGCAACCCCGATCTCACCCCTGCTACTGCAAAGCAGGTCTCCTTACTATGTGGACTACCTCCCATGGGGTGAGCATGGCACAAAAGTAGGGTCTGGAGTCAGACAATATTTACTCACATGCTCTCTTTGCTACCTTGTAGCTGTGTCAACTTAATGATTTGTCACTTATATTGTATTTACCTCTCAGACTTGCTGTGAGGGCCACATTAGATAATGTAAGTAAGGTGCCCAGAACTCTGATAAGCACATAGTAGTTAATAAATGTTAGTTCCTTCCTCTCCTCTTTATTCGTGCCTTGTACTTTCTGGTTCCTTATTGGTCTATTCTCTTCTACATTCTCACCTTCAAGGAGCAACACTTACAACATTCTGAAAATTCATTTATGATTTCAGTCCACACTGATGGACATCCTGCTTTATTTTCAGTTGGGTCACCAGTTTGCTATTGCATTTTTCTAGTTACATGTGTAAGCATGTCCTAAATATTCAGCAAAAATGTTTGTAAACTTGTAGTGTTTATTTTTATGTAGCTACCCTAGTACCTAACATTGTAACTTGGTAATCTAGGGGCTATAAACTATGTCACTGATTATTATCTTTTAGAATATACATAAATTATATAAATACAGATGATCTCAGAAAGGCTAATCTCTAAAAGGACAAACAGTGTTTTATCTACTTTGGGGCTTCAAGCTTCTAGTTAATTGAACAGTCACCCTTTCATTCTGTGAGCTGACCTACTTTTTAAGATAAACTATCAGCTGATTAGGTGTTTTTTTTTACCTTACATTTTTTTTCTTGTAAAAATTAAAGCCAAAGCAAAACTTTTCACTCTCTTATTGCATTTGAATTTCAGTGACTTTGGGTAGCTAAGTACTTCTTGTACAGTCTATTCTTAAGGATATAGATTATTGGTTTCATTTTGGTGGCATGAGCAACAAAAGTCAGGAAAGATAACCAGTAATCACATTCCTGCCAAATGTGATCAAATACAGTGAGGGAAAACAACATAGAGACAGTTTTGGGGATCTGCCAACCAACATAATTTGAAGATGAGACTCAGACTTAAATGTAGCTAATTCTATTTAGAAGTTCATGAAAATGTTCACAGCAAAACAGATGCATATTGTTAGATAAATAAAACACCCTAATGCCTATAAGTAATTTCTTCTATAAACTAGTGTTGTGCTAAAGAAATCACTATACATGATTAAATATATAAGCCCTTGCTGTGTCTAACCTCAGAGCATCTTATATGGAGTTGCCCATTTGAAAAACAGCTCAAATGAATATAATACTTGCAATGTAAAAGTCTAACATTGTTCTTTTTCCCTTTTGGGCTAATATATTAGGTGAATGTATATTGTAGTTCGTTCAGGATAGTGCTGGTTTATGTCCTTGCATAATTATTCATTGCACCCACTTTCATTATCAAAAGTTCTTAGTTTGAACCATAATTGTTTTTTATATCATCTTATCCTCTTGTTTTCTGTGTCTATAACATTTTATACTCTGGGGCCTATCTCCTCAGATTGGTATTTAGCCTGGCATAAGGTGGGTTCTCTACCCATGTTGGTTAAATGGTTCTTATTGTTTATTGAATTGTGTTTCTCCAAAAGTTCCTACCTCTAGTACCATATTTGGAAATATGACCTTATTTGGAATTGGTTATTTGCCTATGTAATCCAGTTAAGTAAGGTTACACTGGATTAGGGTCAGTCAATACTGCTGTATTTATAAGAAGAGAGATTTTCGAAGACACAGAGGAGATATAAGGAAGAAGACCTTGTAAAGACTGAGGCAGGGGTAAAGAATTGCCAGCAACCAACAAAAGTTACAGGTAGAAAGAATTCTTCCCTAGAGACTTAAGAGGGAACATGGCTCTGCCAAAGCCCTGATTTCAGAATTCTAGTCTCCAAAACTGTGAGAGAATACATTTCTGATGTTTTAAGCCACTCAGTTTGTGGTAATTTGTGACAGGAGCTCTCAAAACCTAACACATTTCCTCAAGTCACCTGTTCTTCAAGATGACTGAAAGATTCTTTGGGGTTCACAAAGTGAAATTTAGGTACTTTATATAAACCAAGTCTTAAGTCAGACAATCCCACATGTATACTTCAAATGAGGTGAAAATGTATTCCCAGGTTTGGCTACCTTAGAAAGTCTCCCAGATTGGATTTTTCATTTGACACAAGAGTATATTTTAAGTGAGATCTTCCTAAACATATCCTCAAATTTGGTAAAAATCTTGTATAGTATGGCAACCTCAGGTAAACTGACAAATTTTCAGAAACTTTTAAAGTATTTATATAGATAGATGGCTGATGGATATAGAGTTACCTATTATAATGTTTTAAGCAGGGTGCCTATCCAATTTTTAGTTTTTAAAATTTTATGTCTCTATGTATCGATATAGCTATAGATATGGATATCTATTCTATCTCTATATAGTTCTCTATTATGTCTATATGTGCCTATCTATACTATTTTTCAAAGTTTCTGTCCATCTGTTTGTCTGACATATCTGTCAATTAGAAGAAGGATCTATATCTCTCATATACTTATATGAATGTAAAGGTCACTCACATATGCAGGAAATACCATGAATAAAAACCAACCTTCTGAATACTATATAATGAGACCTTGCTCAGTTACCTTGTATTAAGAAGGTATTGTATCCTTTCGGAAGCTGTCTTCTTTCAAGTGCTGACTCTATTCTGTACAAATAAAACCTATATGCTTAACTAAGCTGCTGTGAAGATTTAGGGAAAACATTCAAGGCCTGGTGGCACTAATGGCAGGGAGACCAGGAAGGGGTGGATGTGCTGAAACCCTGCTGGGGAAAAAGGAATGAGCCATCTGGACCTCCAGCTGAGTCCAATTGGATCCAGACAAGAGCTGCCAGCAGCTTTGGTGTGGATCTGGAGGCGAGCCATCTCTGCTCAAGGAAGTGGGCTGGCCCTGGAGCAGGAGGAAGGGGATGATCTTCTCAGGAGAAATGACTTGGAAGACAAGTTATCTCAAAGGTCACAGTAGGGACAGACATATTATAATTATTAACATTGACTGAGGGCCAGCAAGATGATGAGTACTGTTGAGAACATAGAAGCATTCTTGATTACTGTCCAGGGAAGCATTTATTCTGGTAAAGAGGTCACTCTTTGGTGTTCTTGTCCCTTATATTTTAACTATGCAGAAGAGTAATTTTACTTGAACCAAAGGATGAGTCTTTTTCTTTATCAATCCCATGCCAGATATTATGTTTCCATGAAAGATTTCTTTCTGCTACTACTGCTGCCCTCATCTCCTTAATGTCATCTCTTGATGACTTTGGCATCAACTCTAGAAGAAAAGACACATACCCTGGTTCATCCACATTTATTTTAGTCATATCTTGCAATATTTTTAAATGATATGGTTTAGTAGCATTATAGCTTCATTTCCACACATTATCTAGTTATGAATTTGTGTAAATACCTCTTTAATTCTAGAGCAGGCAAAAGGAATTACTGAATGAACTCTTATTATCCACTGTAGTTTATTCATTGGGCTTCAGAATAAGCCCTTGGTAAATCTTTGTGTAAAAATGTTATTTTTTAAGTCTAGTTTAGATAAAAGGTGACTCAAAGTGATTACTATATTTATTGACTATTCTGTTCCTTTGCAGATGAGTCTGTGGGCTTAGCCAGTCTACATCAGTTCCGTGACAAGTGAGGTAGTCACGGTTGCCATGAGCACCATGACAGAAGACCCAAAGGAAGTGCCCCACTGATGAATTTTTGTCTTTTAACTACCTTAAGCCATTTATTGATGTTTATTCCCATCAAAAGAATTGGGTTTGGCACTATCTGGACAATAATAAAGCAATGGTGTATTATTTTCAGAAAGGTGTGTTAGACTCACTTGGAGAGGTTGATTGATTACTTTTAAAATATTTGTGTCTAGGTCACCTCTGGAACATTTGATTCATCTGTTCTGGTGTAGACACCAGCTATGTGTAAGTTTGCATAACCATTTCAACCTAATGCACACACCTGAATAAAGGCCATTATGTTAAATATTGTTCCACTCATATTGTGAATTCAGAAACCAAAAGGTTTCAATACTACCCTGGTTTTTGTGAATTCCTTTCTTCCTTAGAATGCTAAGATTGTGCTCTGTACATAGTGATGAGTTGCTTAATTGTATCTGTATATGTGAGCCTGCAAACTCAAGCCCATCGAATTTTGTATCCTTGGCTGCCAAATTTTCCATAGCTATGAACACCAAAGACTTTTATTAATTTGAGAGTCTTAATCTTGTTCTCAATTTGATCTACTGACAATAAGCAGGATAAACTAATCTAGATTTTGTCTTCTGTGTCTCCTCCTTTGCCCAACACTGAATAGTGAAAGCATCAAGAAGGAGATTGGTAGTAGCAAGCTGAAGCAAAGGTCCATGTCGCTTAGTCATTGGACATTCATCTCCTGGAAAAGAGATAGCAGAGATAGCAGACTGAGAAAGCCTGAGACAGATGCAGCAAAGGAAAAAGTGAAGTGATTTACGCAGTCTGCTATACCTATACACACAAAACCAAGTAAAATAGCAACAAAGGATTAACAAAGTAAGAGAGGGTTAAATAGTACTGTTACTATATTTCATTTGAGACTGTTTTCATTGGAACATATCACAAGCCTAAATTGGAAATAAAGGCTATTAAATTTCAGTCAACCCATGAAATTATTACTGCAAACATTCATTATTTTTTGAAGCTGCCTATTGACAGCGCCTTGCCTGAAGAAAGAATTATATACCCAAGTCACAGTGGAACACAGTCACTGAATTTCAGATTATTATTTATCATTGTGTTCATAAACCCATGCCATTGTTTCAAGTAATACTTAATAAAATGTATGTATTTTTTTAAACCCTGGGTGAGATATGTTGTCTGATGGAAATCACAATTCTGAAAGTCAAAATGTGCCACATAATGCACAAAATTATGCTAGGTTATGACAAAAAATAGGACATCTTTGTATATTAAAATATAAGACAGGGAATAAATATAAAGCTCTGTAGATGAAATTTTGGACATATGTACAAAATTATCTTTTTATTATATGAATAGATATTGATACTTTGTCATTCATTCATTCAAAGACATTTGTTGGGCAACTACTCCATCCCAGACACTGAGGTAGGCAATGGCAAAACATAGCTAAGTCATGTTCCTTGTTTTTACTGACAAGTAAATCAAAGACTGCAGGGTAGTGTAAGTAATTGCGACTTCAGAGTTGTACATAAAGAGCTATCAGGGAGCACAGAAGAGAGCTGGTTAAGTGGAGCTTGGTGGTTAAAGGAGGACTTGCCACAGAGGTGTCACTTTAGATGTTTTCAAGGGGCATCTTATTCCGTATTTTGCTTTGGTGTAGACAGGGCAAAGGGCAAGAGGAAGTTAAAGAAAGCTATTATGAAAACAAATTCTGCATACAAAAATAGATTCCCAATATCCTTTTAAGTGTTGGACAAGGCCACAGACTTGATAGAGTTGCTATTCTTGGAGTTTGAATATCCACATGCCTTTGGATTCCCTTATCTTCTTGACGACAAGATTCTACAAAATCCATTTTGAAAGTTGTTTGTTATTTTTATTTATGAGGAACTTATTTTGAGAATGACATCAACAAATTATTTTTGTTATGATCTACAGAGATTTATCAATGGTTTTGTAGAATTAAGAAGATAGATTTTCTTGATTCATTATGAATTTGGTGGAGTACCATATGCTGCGATGCAGACAGGCTGGGGAATGGATAGTCTCCTGTGTAACAAGGTCATCATTAAGTGATCTGATACATCAGTTCTGATTAGAACAAAGTAAACTTCAGTTTAAGCTGAGATATCCATTTACATAGGGCTCCTATTTACCAGAATGAGACAAATACTTTTTACAGGTCAGTGTACTTTCAGAATAGAATTTGATACATTTTCAGTGTAAACAAGGTTAAGAGCCTTTAGATTTCTGTCTTACATTTACTGGGTCAAGAGAAATGCAATAAATTTCTGAATTTCTTGACTTGGCAGGGAAATATTGCAAGTACTTTTGTTTGATATTTTATAAAGATAATAAAACATATAAATATTCATTTTCTGGAAGCAGTAAAATTCAGAAAACATAGGAACTAAGGAAAACATATTCAGATTTAATTCGTTGGATAAAGAGTATAGTCTTCAAAAGAAAAAATAGACATTTGATAAGCTAATTGATTATAGTGTGTAGAAAGATATTTTTCATGTAGTGTGGGTATGATTGACAACAACAATCACATTTACTGAGTGTACATCTTGTAGATCACGTATTTGGTGTAATAATAGCCTGAGAATAAAGTCAGTCATGAGATTAAACTATTTTTGAGAAGTCTAGGACTTAGGCTATTTTGAAGGTTCTATATAAAGTTCAGCTTCTGACAGTAGCCAAAGAGACATTTATTTTTTGAATTTTTTTTACAAATTATGTACACTAAATGCCTTTCTTCCTCCTAACACATTTTATAAAGTTTGGCAATAGGTTAATGTACCAGTGAAATAATTTCTAGTGCTTTGGGTACTATTTAAGTAAATGGTGGATTTAAGATAATCTGTAGATTTGATTTCTCTCGGCTACATTTTCCTACTCTGATCTTCTTCCTCTCTTCCTTTCTTTTTCTTCAAGTCATTTAATAAGATATACTTAAAAATATTCCATTCATTTCTGTTTGATTGGGTAAAACAAACACAGTATTAGTCATCCAGTGAATGTCGAGTATCTACCATGTATGTCCCTTATGTAGTGGAGTTTTCTTAAACTAAGATTGATTTGAGAAAGGGAAAGACATAGACAAGTGACTTGGAGAGTGGCCTGTGATTTCTATTTTTCTAAGATCTGGACTTCATTTCTTCATTTGTCACAAAAAATTATTCAGTCTCATCTTTTATATCTACCCTTGTGCTTGGTGTTCCAACCTCATTAGATTTCTTGAAGTTCACCAAGTTTGCAGTGCATTTTTACCCCTCTGTGTCTTTACCCATGTTGACCTCTCAGTCTTTGTCTTTAAGGCCCTTCACATCAGGATGAATCAGTTCAAGGGTCCCTACCTAGGTATGGTGGGAGGATATGGCAGGCATAAAGAGGCCTGGGCATAAGTTCTGTCTCTTACAGCTTAACTATCTTGGGTAAGTTATTTAAGCCCTTTGAGCTTTAATTTTCTCATTTGAAAATTGGGGATAATATAAGATTATTAAGTGAGAAGAAATATGTTTTCCTCTTCCTTCTCCTTGACCTCATTCTGTTAAACTTTCTCTGCTGATCCTACCCAGTATCTCATAGTCAATCTGTCCTTCTGATATGTTATGGTTCTTGTTTTGACTCAATAATAAATTGCTCCCTTTTATTATAATTGGGTGTTTACATGTTTATTTTCTCTAGTAAACCAAAAGCCTCCTGTGGCCAGGGACAACACTTTTTTTTTTACTAGTGCATATTACACATTCAGTAAAGATACGGTGGCTTTAATAAGATGGCAGTTACATGATTCCTCCTCCCCCTCCCTCCTGCATCCTGCCTTCCAATTTTCTATACCCCAAATTATCTTTAGGCATTTTTCTAAAATCTGATGTTAAAAAATACATTTGACACTAAAGTTATAACAGACAGTACCATAGTCTCAGCTCAGTTAGTCCACTTGGTGGTTTTGTTTTTGTTTGTATTTAGAACTAGAGAATTGAATCATTCCCGAGTGAACCTATTATTATATTGTTGTTACATTTCAGGGTACTTTGGTTTCTTGTTTACTGACTACAAGTAGATCTAATTAGGTACATTGTTAGGGCAACGATGAGATAAAAATCATAACTAGCCTCTTGCTTGGGCCCTACTTTATGGGGAGTCTTAACATTGCACAGCAGTAAAGCTGCCTTCTTTGCCTTGCCTGTGAACTTTCAGAAGTATAGGACAGGAGAAAAGGTGTGGGTGATGAGTGTGTGTGTGTGTGCTGTGTGTCTGTGATAGAGAGAGAGAGACAGACAGAGACAGAGACAGAGACAGAGACAGAAAGAGAGCAAGCACTGGGTGATGCTGGTGAGAGAACATTTGGCATGCTTCTACATCTGTTGGAAAAAGCCAGCCAAGCCACCTGTTGTATTTCAATTCTCCATTCCTCAGGGATCTGGCTGTTGCAGCAAAGGGTTTAAGATAGCAGAAATCCACAAGAATAGAGAAGTTATAGGTCACCCAGCTCTTTACCCCAGGGATCTCCATCAGGCCATTCTCTACCGTGTGCTCTTTAATACAATACAGAAGGTTTCTAAAACAGTACACTCTTTGTCTACGTTGGTTTAAAACATTCTGAGGGACAAAGCTTTCCCTTTCTTCTAAAGGAGATGAAACCAAAAATCTCATTGTTTACAAGGTCAAGAAATGTGTCCCCAATTGTCAGCCGACAGAGTCACTTTCAAATCTTCCTACTATTCTCCACCTCATTCCTTTTGTGCACTGGTCTTGAATGGAGAAGGCTCTGACTTATCTTCACCCATAAAATACCCTGCAGGATGTTTTAGCACAAGAAAGAAAGGTTTAATCTATTTCTGTTAAATCTGGAGAAAACCTTTCACCTGCCTCCAGGAGCTACTAAACCTGGAATGCCTTCTTTTTCTCTCTTGCTTTCTGTTACCAGTTCTACCTTTCTTACAGCCTCTACAGTCCCTAAGGTCTATTTCCACTGGTATATTTTTGGAATATTCCTTTTCTTTTTCTTTTTTTTTTTGCATAGTAAATGTTTATAGTAAAAATGTAAAAGCTGTTTTCCCAGTGTTCTAATTCAGTCTTTCTTTGTCAAATAGAGAAGTTCAGATGTGAACTAGTCTAACTCCCTTTTTAAATTTAATTAACTAATTAATTGATTTTTAAATTGGGGTATAATTGACATTTATCATTATATTAGCTTCAGGTGCACAACAAAATGATTTGCTGTTTGTATGCACAGCAAAATGACCACCACAGTAATTCTAGTTGCCATTTGTCACCATACGGTTACATTGTTTTTTCTTGTAAGGACTTTGAACATTTACATTCTTAGCAATTTTAAAATATGCAATATGATATTATTATCTAAAGTCACCATGTTATTAATTACATCCCCATGGCTTATTTATTTTATAATTGGAATTTTTCTACATTCTGCCACACTTCACCTATTTTGCTTACCCCTCTCCCCACTCTGGCCACCTTCCCAGAAAGACTGGGATGTGTTTCAGTCTCCTCTCTGTGCAGTGCCCTGAATGCCCTCATTTTATATGACAGGAACCTGACGGATACTCAGAGTGAGGAAGTACTTTACCAGGAAAAAGTAGGAAGAATCCAGTCTCTAAAGCCTGACTGAGCAGTGTACCAATAATGAGTCTTTTCATCACACAGAGGGTGGAACACCATGTTGCTCCCCCTCTGTCCACATCAAAGGGAACTGCCCAAAAGAACTACCCTCTGAGCACTTGTTATGAGGTCTCAAAGCCAGGGTGGCAGCAGCTGCAGAAGTTGTCAAGAATCCTGCACCTGCCTCAACCGGTCTGGCTGGATGTGAGGTTGCCTGTTCTGGGATGTCTCCTTACCAGGCCACGCTGATTCTCTGTCTCAATTTAGAGAGTGGGGTTCTGATCCTCACCCAGTGGTAATGGATTCTCAGCTAATGTTAAATGGCTACACTAATTTTGGCTTTTGTTAGAGTAAAGAATTTACAGTTAGCTTTCACAAGCCCTTCTTAGCTCCTTCTATATAGCTAAAGCAAGAAGCCCATATGCCGTAGTGGTTACCCTGGAATCTCACAGCTTGAGTTCGAATCCCCAAGCTATCACTGATCAGCATCTAGCCTTGGCACCAATTACTTAATCCCCTTAGAACTCAGGTCTCTTATTTATAAAAGGAAGAAAAGATTAATACCTTCTTCATTGAACTGACTGTAGGATCAAACAAACTGTAAGTAAAAAAAAAAAACAGTGGTGTGCTCAAAACACTTAGTAAACATTAGCTACATTTTTTTCCTACTGAAGGTATCCTGAGTACAAATGGGGTCTCTTTGATAGTTCTGTCATATTTCACTGGCTGTCACTGGTTATTGCTGGATTCGAGCCCTCTACATAGCTTTATAGCCCCTGCTCAGGTATTTATGAGAAGGTAGTGAGGATGTTTCTCATGTCAAGGACAAGACTGATTATGTACCACATGGAAGACACCACTGGTGTGTTTGCACAGTACTGCAACATCTTGTGAGTGCAGGCGCTGCTGCTGGCTGCTGCTCACTGCTCCTGCACGGCTGCCTGTTCTGCTGCTGCCACCGCCACCACTGTTACTCTGTAGTGAATTGGGGTGTGGAGGAACAACTCTCTCCCACTCTTTGGTTATCCTGTATTAGAAATTCTTCCAAAGTAGTAGTAACTTGCATTCCAATGTCGTTTAGTTTTTCCTCATGGATTCTATCTCCTTGGAATCCAGAGATGAGTTCCCAAGGGCTGGAGTGGCAGAAATCAAGCTGGTTTTATTAGCTGAGACATTGGACCTTAGTTCCCTGCTTCCTTAGGAAGAATTATCTTCTAAGAGGTTACAATGTTCCTTGGACAAATGGAGTCTAGCAGCCAACCTCTAATCCATAAGAGCCCCCCAAGCATACTTGAATCTCAGCTGTGGGACCCTGTAATACTCATTTAATCAGAAATGGTAGAATTCACATCAATAATACCCATCTAAGCAAATTTAAGCAAGATGTTAACTCATTTAAGTAAGGCACAGTGTATGTGACTAGCCACCATGTGAGTCAGAGTTAAAACTTCTCCCAGACATTACAACCTGTCACACAAGAAAGCTATGGGACTTAGCTTTTTGATCTTAACAGTAAAATCACATATCTGTCTCAGAATGGCTAACATAAAAATCTAGTCTGCCTAAGGCCTGTCAGGGTTTAAGTGACTGGTATTGGTTCTCATTTTTTGTTTTAACTTTCAGATCTCTTATAGCTGCCACTTTCTAATGGGCTAGGTGTGAGAGATGCCAGGGGTAACAAGGAAGTGATTTGTCAGCTTAAGGGATGTCACTGGTCATCAAAGAGTCTTTTTTCTTTGGTATGAGCTGTAAAATCCATCTGAGTCACTAAGTCAGACAGGTGATACTTGGTACATCTACAGAAACTGAAAGTTTATGCCAATTACTGACTCTGTACATGAGGAAGAATGGAACTGATTTAGCTGCTAGACAGGTAACTCACATTAGGGCTCTAAAAAAAGAGCTTAATGCTAAGTAGTAACCAAAATAGAAGCTAAATTTGACTTTGACTAGTCCCAGGCTATTGCTATTATTCTATTTTATTTCTTTTAGGATCTCATGGAAAAAAATCCTCACAAAACTGTAGGTTTCCCAAAATAAGTTAATTGAAATTTTGTGATGCAAAAATATGAGTATTTATATACAATATAAAATATAGAAATATAATATATATGTAACAATTGCCATAAGGGATTAACCATGTATACAAAATAGTTCCTCCTTGCAAGTTTCTACAAATTAGTTCAAATAAATGTTACACATGGAAAAATAACATAATTCTATGAAATAATTCTGTGCCAAATATGTGGAATAGATACCTGATACTTAGGATGGGCTATTCCTTTTATTTGGGATGGCTGGGGAGTTTCATATGGGAAATGGGATCTTAGCTGAACTTTGAAAGATGGGAAAAGTGAATATATGTTGATAGTAAGAGAGAAGTAAATTTTTGTTAGAAAAATGAAGTAAAATACTGGAGTTCTGACCAAGATAGAGGCGTAAGTAGAAATACTTTGCTTCCTCACACAACTAAAAGAAGAATAACAGCCAATTTCAAAACAATAAACAACCAGAAGTGCCAGAAAATGAAACAGTGTGCAAGTCCAACAAGCATGGAATTAAAGAAACATTCAACAGACCAGTAGGAGAGACAGAGATGGGCATCAGAGCAGAGAGAATGTGTGGCCATGTGGCAGACCACATGGGTAAGGTGGGGATGGCTGAATGGGAAACTAAGGACTCAAAACCTCTAGCTGTAAAATACTGTAGGGGTTGTGATTATGGGAGAAACTACGAGTTTCACAGGAGAGTTTGTTGGAAAGTGAGACTAGAGGGGAGTGAGTGAGCAGCATTGTTCCCTCTCTGACCCGCTCCCACAGACACTGCCATAAAGCGGCAATGTGGGTTGCTCTGCCTTGAAGAATACCTAAGGCTCCACCCCTTACAATGTAACAGATGCACTAAAACAAAGAAGTATGGGCCAAATGAAAGAACTGATCATAACTCCAGAAAAAGAGGTAAGCAATGAGGAGATAGACAACCTATCTGATGCAGAGTTCAAAACCCTGGTAATCAGGATGCTCACAGAACTGTTTGAGCTTGGTTGGAAAAATGAAAGAAGAAATCAAGGCTACACAAAGTGAAATAAAGCAAAATATACAGGAAACCAACAGAGAAGGGAAGGAAACCAGGACTCAAATTAATGATTTGGAAGAAAAGGAAGAAAGAAACATGCAATTGGAACAGAATGAAGAAACAAGAATTCAAAAAAAAAAAAAAAAAGAGGCTGAGGAATCTATGGGACACCTTTAAGTGCTCTAATATCTAAATTATAGGGCTGCCAGAAGGAGAAAAACAGGAGCAATAAATTGAAAACTTATTTGAACAAATAATGAATGAAAACTTTCCCAATCTGGTAAAGGGAATAGACTTCCAGGAAGTCCAGGATGCCCAGAGTTCCAAAGAAATTGGACCCAAGGAGGAATACACTAAAGTACACCATCATTAAGTTATAGAAGATTAAAGATAAAGAGAGAAACTTAAAAGCTGCAAGAGGAAAGGAGACAGTTATCTACAAAGGAGTTCCCATAAGACTATCAGCTAATTTTTAAAAAGAAATGTTGCAGGCAAGAAGGAGCTGGAAAGAAGTATTCAAATCTATGAAAGGCAATGACCTAAATCCAAGATTACTTTATCCAGCAAAGCTATCATTTAGAATGGAAGGGCAGATAAAGTGTTTCCCAGACAAGGTCAAGTTAAAGGAGTTCATCATCACCAAGCCATTATTATATGAAATGTTAAAGGGACTTATCTAAAAAATAGAATAAGATCAAAAACTATGAACAGTAAAATAACAACAAACTCACAACTATCAACAACTGAACCTAAAACAAAAACGAACTAAGCAAACTACTGGAACAGGAACAGAATCACAGAAGTGGAGATCACATGGAGGGTTATTAGTGCGGAGGGTGTAGGGGAAGAAATGGGAAAAAGGTACAGGGTAAAAGAAGCATAAATTGTAGGTACAAAATAGACAGGTGGATGTTAAGAATAGTGTGGGAAATGGAGAAGCCAAAGAATTTATATGTATAACCCATGGACATAAACTAAGTGGGAGGAATGGCTGGAGGGTGGGGTGGTTCAGGGAAGAGGAGGGATAAAGGGGTGAAAAGATTGAGACAACTCTAATAGCATAATCAATAAAATGTACTTTAAAAAAGAAAAGAAAAATGAAGTAAAAAAGCCAGAGACTGGAAAATCCAAAATGTCTTGAGGGGGACTGCATATAGACCATTTAGGCTGGAGCAAAGGATTGAGTTTAGAATGGCTATGGAAGAAAAGGTGGGAATGGATGTTGAGGCTCTGTTTTAAATTCTCTTGAGTGCTAGGCTAAGAATTTATTATGTTCTTGAATAGTCAAAAAGAGTGCCATTGAAACTAATATGTACAGTACTTTTTCAGGGAATCAGTTTTGAAATTGTATGGGATGGATCAGGGAGGTGAGACTAAAAATAGGCAGACCAATTAAGAGTCTGGGATTATTGTGTGAGGGTGATATTTAGTAGAATTTATAATGGTTGATAGTTTTTGAGAAAGATAAACCTTGAGGATGTGGGAATCAATGATTAAATAGAGAAATACATAAATGAAGAGTCACAGGCCTTGGTGATTTACTCTAAAGATGAAGGAAGATGGAGAATGAGAGATGACCTCCGGGTTTTAAGCTTGAATGACTTGTGACCTCAGTGGGACCAATAACAGAGGTGGGAAATCAAGAGAGGAAAGTAGTTTCGGCTTGGGTTATTGCTAAGATTTCCTAAATGTCCTTATTTTTTTTAAGAAATAAACTTCTTCCACTTGTCAATTAAACTTTAATTCCATTAAGTTGTAAGGCTTGTAAAGGCCATTAATTAGGCCATTAATTATTTTTTTAATATATTTTGATTATGTTATTACAGTTGTCCCATTTCCCCCCTTCACTCCCCTCCACCCTGTACACCCTCTCCCACCCACATTCCCCCTTTTAGTTCATGTCCATGTGTCATACAAGTTCTTTAGCTTCTATATTTCCCATACTATTCTTACCCTCCCCCTATCTATTTTCAACCTACAATCTATGCTGCTTATTCTCTGTACCTTTTCCCCCTCTCTCCTCCTTCCACTCCCCTGTTGCTAACCCTCCACGTGATCTCCATTTCTGTGGTTCTGTTCCTGTTCTAGTTGTTTGCTTAGTTTCTTTTGGTTTTGCTTTAGGTGTGGTTGTTAATAATTGTGAGTTTGCTGTCCTTTTACTATACATTTTTTTTTCAATCTTCTTTTCTTAGATAAGTCCCTAACATTTCCTACAGCAAGGGGTGGTGATGATGAACTCCTTTAAGTTGACCTTATCTGAGAAGCACTTTATCTGCCCTTCCATTCTAAATGAAAGCTTTGCTGGATAGGGTAATCTGGGATATAGGTCCTTGTCTTTTATGACTTGGAATACTTCTTTCCAGTCCCTTCTTGCCTGTAAGGTCTCCTTTGAGAAATCAGCTGACAGACTGGTGGGAACTCCTTTGTAGGTTACTGTCCACTTATCTCTTGCTGCTTCTAGGATTCTCTCCTTCATTTTTACCTTGGCTAATGTAATTATGATGTGCCTTGGTGTGTTTCTTCTTGGGTCCAACTTCTTAGGGGCTCTCTGAGCTTCCTGGATTTCCTGGAAGTCTATTTCCTTTGCCAGAATGGGGAAGTTCTCCTGTATTATTTGTTCAAATATGTGTTCAACCTGTTGCTTTTCCTCTTCTCCTTCTGGTACCCCTATAATTCAGACGTTGGAATGTTTAAAGATGTCCTGGAGGTTCCTAAGCTTCTCCTCATTTTTTTGAATTCTTATTTCTCCATTCTTTCCTGTTTGGTTGTTTTTTTTTCTTCCTTCTGGTCCACTCTATTGTTTTGAGTCCCAGTTTCCTTCCTATCACTATTGGTTCTCTGTGCATTTTCCTTCATCTCTTTTATGGTAACCTGCATTTTTTCATTTAATTTGTGCCCAAAATCAACCAATTCTGTGAGCTTCCTGATCACCAGTGTTTTGAACTGTGCATCTGATAGATTGGCTATCTCTCAGTTGCTTAAAATGATGAGTCCTGGGGCATTGATCTATTCTTCTGTTTGAGACATGTCTCTCTCTCTCTCTCTCTCTCTTTTTTTTTTTTTGGTCTGGTTGCTCCTGTTATGGTGAGGGGCGGAGCCTTAGGTGTTCACCGGGCCTGGGCACCCTAGTCCCTAGATTGTGACATTGTATGTGGGGGCGGGGGCGGGGGCGGGGTGGGGGTGGGGTCAGGGTCGGGGCTGAGAGGGAACAAGGGCAGTAGCTCCGTTCTGGTGGGACCTCAGTCCCTTCCCTGGGATCCTGGGTTACACGCTCTGCCCTGCTCCACAATCGCCGTCTCACTGGGTCTGGTAGCTGCCGCTCATACTCAGGGTCCACCTGCTGTGATCTTGCACACCCCAGATGCCTTAGGCGCTCCCAGTTGCCTTAGGCACCCAGTTCTCCTTGTTCTCCACGAGCCGCAACCTGTGCTCAGCTGCTCGTCTCCGCCCCTCCTACCAGTCTGGATGAACGGGTCCACTTCAACTTCTTGGCTGTCCGACTTCCATTTAGATAAATTCTCTATCAGTTCTGGGTGTTATTCTACCTCTAAATTGTTGTTGTTCTAATCTTGGTTGTGCATGGAGGTACAGGGCATCCATCTATGCCTGTATCTTGCCGGAAGTCCTCCTCAGCCCACCTGCTGCCCCTCAGGCATGTTTGGTCGGGGTCCCGGCCGCTCTCGCCACCAACTGCCTTCCCTCCACTTCCGCCCACTGGGAGTGCTGAGGGTGTCCACTTAGAGCAATTGTGATTAGGTATGTGCAATGGGTTTCACAGTGTAAAACATGAAGATGGGCATAGTGCTAAGTGTATTGATGACATCATTTACTATGCTCACCTCAGAATTTGTTAGAAGCTACTCTTTGCAAATATGACTTTTACATTGAATTGCTTTCATTTTTCTCTAATAAATTAGTACTATCTTCAGGGGGATTTATTTTTTAAAAGGGGTTAAGTAACTAACCCCTTAAGAGAACAGGGCTTTAGCTAATTATTATCTTCTTTACTTAGAGAGTTTCATAATAGCATTTGAAGTTTGAGATTGACAATTTTAGCTGAATTCTTCTATATTGCTAAACTGGTTTGGAGTCAGATGGGACTGAGTTTATATCTTTGCTCACCACTTAATAATTTTGTGATCTTTTGACAAAGTCAGTCCCTTTGTAGAATAAAACATGGTGAAGATTGAATGAGTTAATACATGTGAAGTGCTTGCCACAGTATCTGCCATATAGTAAGCCTTGAAAAATGTTAGGTGATGTAGTTTTGCACAGATTCACCAGCAATTATAAACCCCAGAACAAAATAGAGTCATATTTCTTTAAATGTTCTATTCAACATGACCTAGACAACCATCTTGGCATTGGAAGAATATCTCTGCCCTGGAAGAGTCCAAGAAACCAGAGGCTACTTCAGATCCTGTACTTAGCTGGAATTATAATAAAATCTCATCAAGAGGAAATCAGCTGATCAGTTGTCTGTAGCCTCTGGCCATAATGGGAAAGTGTTGGCTGTTGAAATGATATTGCCTTCCCACTTTGCCCTGCTGAGATTCTTCAGGGTGCAGATCCATATAGGGAAAGGATGCATTTCTAGCCAGGGTCACAGTGCCAGCAGACAACTGGACCTCTGATATCCTGCAGCTCTTAGGTCTGCATATACACACACTCAAACAAACATGCTCACACAGTTTGTTTCCCTCCCAAGGCAAACCAACTGTGCCAGGGTGGCTGGTTCAGGCAACTTTGCCACAGGAGCCATTTGTGTCTGAGACAACGTAGGCCTAGTCTGGAGCCTTGCTCTCTAGTTCCAAATTTATTTCTCCTGGTGAGTTTCTCTGAGCAGCTCATGAGATCCTAAACCACCAGCTAACCTCAGCCATATAAGCCTTAATCAGCTAGAGATGTTTGAATAACCTACAATCTCAAAGGGAACAGGGTGAAGTTTTCCATCCCTTTCTTCCCACAAATTACCTAGGAAATTTGCCCATTCATATACCAGCATCCTTAAAGCTTCTTATTTCATTGGATTTAGGGTTAAACAGCTTCAGTCTTGAGGGAAAAATTAAAAGGAAGCTGTTTATACCTTTACTTCATGAAAATGGGCATCTATTTGTCTTATACTACTTAATTAAAAATTATTCTTCCTACAGCTAATTGATATCTTCACTTGTAGAAGCTAAGAAGATTGGCAAAATGCATATCCTCTCATTAGAAAAGTTAAAGTTCTGCCTCACCAGTTATTCCTTTACACTATTTCTTTATTCTTCTTATTATTACCACTTCAGAACTGAGGAACTAAATATGTTCCCTGAGAAGACAATTTGAGAGAGAAAGGCAAATCTGATATTTTAAGAATCCTGTACTCAAGTCAATCACCATTCTAACTTTGGTCCATCTTATACAATCATGCACAGTATAACAATGCTTAGGTCAATAATGGACTTTATGTATGATGGTGGTATACTGTATAGTCTGGGTATGTAGCTGGCTGTGCTATCTAGGTTTGTGTAAGTCTACTCTCTGATGTTCACACACAGTGAAATTGCCCAATGATGTGTTTGTCAGTATGTATCACCATCATTAAAATAACACATGACACTATAAGTAGATACCCTAGCCTTCTAATGATATTTTCTCATGTGATATATTGAATTTTAGGTCCATTTCAAATGATCACAATTATTAAATTTTTAGTTAAAAATTTCTCGGTAGTTTGTCCCTTAAAAAAATACTTCAGAAATTCTCATTTCTCAAAGTTCGCATGAAAACAAGATAACCACCTTCTATCTGTAGCTTTAAGGAAGGGAGAAAAAGGCTCATTGTTACAGTGTGGCCACTGTTAGTTTAACATCCTCATCAGAGAAAATAGCTGTCCAAACAAGGCTGTGGTTAAAGCTGGAGACTGACTTGTCAGTAACTCAAAGCCAGAAAAACTTGATTTCTAGAACGTGATCAAACTGTCAGGACAATGCTGCTTCCGTGGGAATCAAGACAAACCCACCTGTCTGAATTTTTCCCATGCCAATGCCAGGATGATTGCTTTAGGACATAACTGAGAACTCTAAAAGAGAGCCAACCAGCTGAGGGAAAGACATCAAGCAGTTGCATCACTATTACCCTTGAGGGGTTTGGTCCTGAAGGCTAAGACAACTCTTTTAAATTAGCTCTAATTAAATGCTATGACTCTATTGTTGTACCATTCAGAAAATAGATAGCCTCATTGTGGCTTTTTTCCATGTTACTAACAGAGTAGTGGAATTGAGATTCTTTAAAAGAAGATTAAAAGCATGAAAAGGAGAAAAAAGTAAGAAAAAAAATAATGACAAGGCTGTTCTGGATCCCCTGTGGATAAATGGATGGTGACCCTAGATAATCATTCAGTACGTGTTGACAGAATTAGTTTATGTGGTCACTCAGGTGGTATGCTAGCCATATTGATTATGGTGTGATATGTATTGATTATTAAGATGATTAACAACACCTCTCACACCACACTGGCTGACTGCATATACAGACAAGATCAAGTTATTTTGCGTAGATTATTCCTTAGGGTGTGCATAGGATAGAGGGCAATAGGGAAATTCACCAGCCACTCTGCTTTAAGTTATACTGACATAATAGAGTTATTTTAAGATTTTCTGTAAAGTGTTTCTGCACAAAGGAAATGTTTTGTGGAAGGATTCAGGCCACTATATAAGCATGTTCTTTAATTGGAAACTGGATACACTCTACTAAACAATTTACTGGAATATTTGTTTCACACTTTAGGAAGGATCCAGAGAGAAAAGCTTTGATTAACTATGATTGTCTGCATATGAAAAATGAGTAAAGGGACAAGGGTAAATATGCAATTAGTATGGCAGGCTTCCGAATCTTTGTTTTCTAACATTTTCAGCAGTACCATTTCTCCCAAAGATAATATTAAGCAGGACATCTAACACCAAAACTAGTCAGTTTGGTACCCTGTTATCTCTTATTGTTATTTTAATCTTTAATACAATGTGACTGTAACTAGAAAGCCAAAGATACCATTATAATCTTGAAAGTAGTTTCATTTGAGCAGAGGAAAAGAAATGAAAGCAAGACCTGTGCTGTTTTTATGTTATCAGATGATACTCCTGAGTCACTTGCAAACTAGTATTTGCTTGTTTTTGTTTGTTTAGTTTTAGTTTTTAAATGGATGGATGCTGTACACTGTATCAATATGGTCCCAGGATAAACAGCATCATCATCTCCTGCAAACTTTTGGCAAATTTTAATTCTCAGGTCAATCTCAGACCTACTGAATTAGAAACTCTACAGGCGGGAGTCTGGCAATTTTCTATAATAAAGCCCCTTCCCCCCAAAGTGATTGTAGAGCCCAGGAAAGTGTACATACTACTGAACTACACTCTCCAACTCCCTTCTCTCTTTGCTTTTCATCCCAAAGCACACCATGAATAGAAAGAGTGCTGCCATAACTTAGCACAAAGTATATAGTTCACTGCCTTTAACTGAACCTGCTGGCTTTGTAGTCTCACTAGCACAGTGCTTCAAGCAATTGAGCTTAGCAGACACAGATAAAGGAAATACGTGAGCTTTTCCCCCACTTCCCCTTTATTGGGAAGAAGCATAGTATTTAAAGGTATCATTTCAAGTTCTGATGTGTCTTAGCAATTGGGCTTGAGACAAGTTATTTAATGTCTCTAATGCTTGTGTTCTTCATCTATAGGCATACATTTCTTATGGAGTTGTTCCGAGTATGAAATGGGATTTGCCTAAGACTAGCAAATATAGTGCCTTTATGTAAATTAGAAAAAGGTGCCCCTTTGGGGCTACCAATTAGTAAAAAAGTGAATTCATTTGTTAGGGCTAACAATATCCAAGTGTCTTTCTAAATTGACAAGGAGAACCTCATCAGGACACAAGGATATGCAGGGTTCTTAAATGAGATAATGCTTATGAAGCAACAAGCATCTAACAGTTGCTTTTCTTTCAGTGTATTACATGCATAACACATATTGCACATAAACATAATTTTTAAAAATGTATCTATTATAGTTCATGGAAGGGCATACTTGGTAATCATTTGGTTATCAGTAAAGATACTTAAACTGTCTTATGAAACCTTAAAATATTTATCTATTTATTTATTTTTAGAGAGAAGGGAAGGGAGGGAGAAAGAGGGAGAGAAACATTGATGTGAGAGAGAAACATTGATCAGCTGCCTCTTGTACACACTCTGACTGGGTATCAAATTTGCAACCCAGGCATGTGCCTCAATCTGGAATGGAATTGGCGACCTTTCATTCACAGAACAATGTCCAACAAACTGAGCCATGCTGGTCAGGGCTGTCTTGTAAAAATTTTAAAATAATCATTGTGTTTTGCAGTGGTGTGCCTAACACATGGACCAAATAGAGGTTAATTGAAATCATTTAATTTTACCCTTAATGTAATGTAATGTAGATATATCCTCTCTGGACTATTGAAATACAAGATATAGAGAGAAAACTGGTCCCGCATTTGCTACTTAAATACCACTCATGGGTTAACTACTGACTGATGAAATATCATCAGGGACCCATATTCCAAAATAATAAATAGTTGGATACATGTGAAATGTGGAGAGGATATTTCCTGCCATGATATAATGTAGGTGCTGATGACTATTGTCAAATCCTTTAAGGGCAAAGGTCAACAGGAAGAAGAACCTCGGCTTCAGTAAAAAGAGGATGAAGAGGGAGACACAAGAAGGGAAAGGGTGAAGTTTTCAACTTTTTCACAATTTTACATAGGACTCACCCTTCCTGAGATTTTATAATATATTTAAGAACTTGAGTGTTCTATACCCTAGGAAAGACATACAACCCACTGCCTTGTTTGTTTGTATTAGATTTTGGTATTCACTTCTAGCACAGATAATCATTACTTATTATTAGTTCCTTGGAGTAAGGAGCTAGGAACTTGCCTAACACTCATCATTACATATTAAATTGGCACAATGAAAATAATATAACAAAGAACTGACTTTAAAAGCAACAAATTCTTTAAAGGCCACACTAAATTCTTGTGTGCCTATACATTAGTAGGTTATAGTACTGCTACTGTAATTAAATGCCATATAAAGAAATGTAACAAGGTATCACATGGCCAAAGTTAAATGCTAACCTAAATAGCATCATTAAAACATAACACGGGAAATAAAATTGGAAATCAGTATTGGAACACTGCTCATGTTACAAGATGTCAGTCATGCATAATGCAAGAGTGGAACTGCTTAGAGAGACTTTACATAGAGAATCTAAACTTGCTTGTGGACATGAGGAGCTGCTCTTTGAAGCATGGGCTCTGATGAGATTCTGCCTGGCTCTAACGATGTTCCCTTTCCATCTGATGTGTGTTTGTTTACAGGGTGCTGAATAGAGGAGCGTTTATACTGCATGGCAGATTGCACCTCCACCATATTCTTCATTAATCACCTTTTCATTGGCATCCTCACTATTGCTTTATTTTTATCTGTTTTTTGAACCCTCCATGTGAATAAACCAACAATCATAAAATTACCCATTGATCAATGTCAGCAGGCACATTCCTGCAAATACAACCTTTAACTCCTTTTCTCCCTGAACCCTCATTCCATTTCATCTCTCCAGCAAAGGCTTGAGAAAACAGATGATCCTCCAGTTACTCCCTGAAAGTCAACAAATCCAGACTTTGTTAAATTTACAAGGCTGAACACAAAGCCTGTCTCAAAGAGAATACTTTCCCTCTGATGCTCAGATTTTTAAGTGAAAAAGTCCTTATTGTGCACTCTAACATTCCCCACTACTCTGTGTTAAAGACTATCGACCACGTATTGATTGTTGTTGACACATACAGAGAAATCATCTTCTCTGAATACATGTACCAAATACAAATATACTTATCCACATACTAACCTTTCTAATCTGGACATAATTAGGACAAATTAAAAAATTTGCGAAAAGTCTTAAATTACAGATGGCTGATTACTTTTGAGTACTTAAAGTAATAGCAGGAAATAACTTAACAAACTGTTGCCAAATACAGGACCTGCCAGGCCTGTCTTAATGAATAGCTGAAGATCACTGAAATTAGCACATTAATTGTATGCATGTAAATTGTTTCCACTAAGTGCATAAAAATGCTTTTCTCTTTGTAATCATGTTGAAACAGCCTTTTCTAAATCATTCATGGAAGTAAAAAACGTGAACTTTTTAACACCTTGACTGTCTAAATCCAAACACTACCAAACACATGCCTCCACATTTTACCACGCAGGCCAAGGACTCATGATCTGTTTTTAAAAAGCCCTAAATGCACAGCTACTGAAACCCATCATCAAGTTACTCATTTCCTTGTTTCATGTCTTTCAGAATCTCAAGGTGGCAAAGTAAGATCTCAGGCTCCAGATCAAACTCCGAGAGTACGAATTCCGGCTCTGCCACTTCACAGCTCTGTATCTTTGGGCACATTTCTAAATAACACAACTTCAGTTTCTCATCTGCCCTCCAGGATTGTTGTGAGAATTAAATGGATAAAATAATGTTTGAGAAGGGTTCTGTGATGACAAAAAGGACCAGGGATGGGGGCACTTGCAAAACCAGCAGTTTCCCAGGTTCCTTCTCTGAAGCTTCTGCGGCTTTGAAGGGGGAAGCAGGTACCAACCACCCAGGAGATTCTTATCATTTGCAAAATACAATTCGTAAAGCACCTGGCTTATCATAGTTTTCTTTTCTCACATGCTATGCCTGTATGTTGCTTTAGTGAGCCAAGAAAAACAAAAGAAAAATAGACTGAAGACACAGGAACCAAAAAAGTCATTATGGCATCCCTGGCAGCTCTCCTTTCAATGCTTCCAGTGAGGAGGAGTTTGCCACCTTATAGAGAAAGCAGTTTTCTCCTTGGTTCAACCCTTCCTTTGGTTCAAAATACAAATCTTTTATTGTGTAGGAATCTGTTTCTTTTGAAGTTCAGTCCACTGTTCTTGCTTGAATTTGGAGCAACACAGGATAAGTCTGCTCACCCATCCATTTGACAACCTTTGTAAATGTTAAAGGAGCCCTCTTATCTCTTGTTCTCTTTCCAAACCAGCAATTTTTAACAGGTGTTCCATAAGAATTTTTAAAAACATAAAATACTTGACTAGTTAGGGGTACTGACCTCTTTTTCATTAGATTGTCAAATAAAAAAACAATAACAGCCAATGCAACAATAGCCACCTGGTATGAATGAATCAAAATTATACCTATTGTTTTTGTCAGATCAGCAAGAAACGTGTTTGTGTGTGTGTGGCACAGAATTTTAGTAGTTTATGTGTGCCATGAGATGAACAATGTTGAAATTCACTGTTCCAAGATAAATATATCAAGTTTCTTCCTCTACTATTCATTGTAGAAGATGATTTCTACAGTTCTCACAATATTGGTTATCCTCCTCTGGAGCCAACTTGAAACTACCAGTTTTTCTCTAAAATGTTTTTATGAAAGAATTTGATAAAACACTCTAAATTCTTGAACAGGACAGAGTACAGACAAACTGTAGTTCTAGAAATATGCTAAAAAATTATATAAAAAGAATGGTGTACTTAAATTAAAAACAAAGTTCCTAACTCCAGTTCTTTGATTTCCTATGTGTCCTTGGATAAGCCATTTAGCACTTCTAGACTTTGAATGACTTTGATCTGTGAAACTGGCATAGCACTGTTCCTCTGCCTATTCACTCACCTCATAGGGCTGTTCAGAAGATAAAATACAAAAGAAATGGTTTGAATAATTATGTGTACCTTTTATGACCAAATCAACATAGCTATGAAGCTGTGATCAAAATAATAGTTATTTAAAATATAAAATATAACCAGAGACATGGAAATAAAGAACAAACTGACAGTAACCAGATGGGAGGCAGAGAGGGATAACAGGGCAAAGAAGGGAAGGACCCATGGACAAAGACAAGGAGGGGCTGAGGGTTCAATGCGGGAGGTGGGGGTGGGTAGGGCAGGGGACAGTAATGGGGAGAAAATGGGGACAACTGTAATTGCACAGCAATAAAAAAGGAAAATAAAATGAAAGATATAGTTTAGAATTTAAAATAAACAAAAAAGAAAATGGTGAGTCACCTGCAAACACCAAATAAAATAACTAGGTTTAAAATTTTTCTCCTTGCTTTTATAGAAACATATCACACATTGGCTCATATCAAGCGCATGTACATTTAGTAAAAATCTCTTACTGATTTTTTTTCTTAAATGTAGATTGTTGCCAAGCCAAGTTGCCTTGAGTTTGCAAGCTGAAATTCTGAACCTTACTTAAAAAATGCCTTTTATGCCTCCAGGATGAGGGTGTAGAGCCAGGAGACTGACCTCTACGATAAAATCTTAAAAACCTGTTCACAGGCCTGAAGACAGAATAGGACACCACCCTCACCTTTTTTGAGTTAACTAGAACTCTCTTTGGGGAGAAAAGTACGGTTTTCAAGAATGTCATATTCCTCAATTAATTTCAGAGATTTGATTGTCAGTAATTTCTTATTCTTTTTCCTTTGGTGTGATTTCAAGGTGAAGTTTAGAGTAAATGAGAAGGCTCTCTCTCTCTTGCTCTCTTTCTCTTACAAAAGATTGGAGCTTAGATTAATGGGAGAGGTTACCTCATTGTAACTGTAGAATTAGCCTTGCTGATGTTTTAAAATAATATTTTTTGTCTATCGATATGAGTAAATAGAAAAATAATGAACACTGGAAGAAAAAACCAAAATGTTAAAAGTGCTTATTGCTAGTCAGTGAAATTACAGGTGTTTTTCTCTTTATACTTTCCTAAATTTTTAAAATTTTCTGAAATTAGCATGTATTGTTTTATAATTAGCAAAACACTAACAAGAAAGTAAAAGATAGAACTTTGCTGTTAGGTGAAAATTGATGTTTGTATTAGAAACAAAACTTCATGAATACATTTTTTAGTAGTGTCAATTCCGGAAGGTGGGAAGAGGACATTGTTTTATTTTTCTCCCCATTTCATTTCATCCGGCATGCTGGAGCCTCTTTTAATGATGGATTTCATTTAAGGAAAGGCACCTGGGGCAACAATCACGGGAGATTGCATTACACTGTGACAAAATCTTTAGAAATGCTTTCCTGTCTGGTCATCAAACAGACCGAAACAGGTGTAAATCCTTTTTCCTTTTTTAAAGTAATTTTCAAGCAGACTTCTTACACATTGAGATACATATTGGCTATAAGAAACAAAGAGAACCCTAAAAAACCCTCTATTCCAAATAATACTAGGAGTCTTACTTCCACATTAATTTTCTGGCCTTTTATTTAAATTTAGGAAGTCAGGGCAATGTTACCTCACCACTAGACTGAAAGCTCCGGGAAAGTGGGAATGGTGTTTGTCTGTCTGTTTGTTTCTAATTCATCTCTCCAACCTCAGTATCTGGCCTAAACCCTGGCACCTTAGTAAGTGCCAGCAAAACATGGTAGGAGGAAGCCCTTAAGCCAGCTGAGTAGGATACAGAATAGAGCTTTCTTCCTTTCTTCCAGAGGAAGGCTGACTGAATAAAGGACAGAGAGACCCTAAGTGACCTGGGAAAAAGAGGACTGAGTAGATTGCCATAGTATGGGCACATGGGGGAATTGCTGGTAAAGGATGTCTGGGGAATCCAGTGGGAATCTCCTCCATATCTTTATGGAACTGTGGAAGCTTTGTACTTTGGACAATGAATAGCAAAGACCATTATTAAAGCTTTTTGGCTTGTTGCTTTTCTTTCTTGGAAAGGGATCAGGTGGAATACAGATAGCTGTAAATTCACTCTGAAATATTTGAAAAAGGATTGGGATAGGGCCTGGGCTGACAAAATGACAAACATCAGAGTCAATAGTCCCCACATCTACAAAAAATAGAGACAGGAACTTTGGCCCACCCAGGGTGTCCAGCCCACACCCCAAAACAAAATAATAAATTTACTTAAAACCTTTTTTTTTTTGCTCACCAGTTTTTGTTAGTATTTGTGTATTTATTGTGTGGCTCAACACAAGTCGTCTTCTTCCAGTGTGGTCCAGAGATGCCGAAAGGTTGGACACCCTTGGGCCTATACTATGAATTACTGGCACAGAGAGCAAAGCGAGGAGGGGCCAGATCTTGGAATGAACAGCTCAGTGTGACTTCAGGTAGACTCTACTATTATTGGGCTTCAAGTCTGTAACCTTATGATAGAGGTTAAGAATGACCTTTGGGCTTGGGGTGCAGGGAAAGGCAGATGGAGTCAAGTAAATGAAGCTGTTGAGACATTTGGTCTGAGGAAGCTGAGAAAAGAGGTAGGTGGTGTGGGGTGCTAAGAGGCCTTGGCTAACCTGAAACAGTAAAGCAAGGCAGATCCTTTGAAGGCAAGCTAGAAAGACAACTCAATAACCACCACATACCTGCAATTTGCTGACGTGCATATAATTAGCGTTCCAAAATTCCTCTTCATGTAGTAAAGCTGCAGAGATTCTTACGTCTTAAATTACTGACTGGAATGTGTGAGGATCCAAATGACTCACTATGAAAGAGTGTATTAGGGACAGCTGAGGTCCTAAAGCTGGAGTTTCAAAAGAAAAATCACTTTTGTCCCTTGGTGGTGACAGAAGAGCAAGAGTCTCTAATTGAGGTGTGGGATAATACACACGCACACCAACTTTAACAGGCTTTAGGGAGTCAGAGCCTTACCCTAAACTGGTGATTCAAATGGTAGGAAAGTACTGTCAGAAACTTGGGATAGATATGAATTTCTGTTCCTCTCAGATCTGGACAATCTGGACAGTTCTATATTAAGGCTAGATGTGATTTCTAAGTGTTTTTTTAATCCTTGGAGAGATTAAAAAACAGCATTGCTAAATTACACATATATAAGTTCTGTTTTGTGCATCAGGCATCCTTCTGAGCTAAAGTTACTAAATACCCAATTTGCTAGTCAAGTCAATTTTGTGTTAGTCGAGAGGACTTGAAATCTCAGTCCTCTGGCCTGGACCACTTCCCTCCCTGGGGCTTGCTATAAATCTGTCCACCTTCTTCTAGTTGATTCTATATTGTATCCCTAGATTACCTTTTCCAAAAACACTGCCTCTATCACATTTTTCTCCTGTGCAATAAACTTTGATGGCTTCCCATGGAGCAATGGGTCTCAAGATGTAGTTCTTGAATCAACAGTGTCAGTACTACCTGGAAAGTTGTGGGAAATGTAAATTTGGGGGCTCTACCCCAGATCTACTGAATTAGAAACTCTGGTTGTGAGAATTACCAATGTGTTTTAATAAACCTAACGTATGCTGGAGTTTGCCGTAGGTCTTCAACCTAGCTTTCAAAGCACTCTCTCCTCTGGTCTTACACAACACTGCCTCTTGTATTCGGCACTATTGATCTCACCTTGTATTATAATTTTTTTCTATGTGTAATCTGATCTCACCTTCAGAATTGTAAACTTCTTGAGGTCCTGGTCTATATGGTTTTTTTTTCAGATTTACTAACTTGTAAAATCATAAACTGAAAAAGTTAAACTGGACAAACACTATCTAATCTATTTTACAAAATTTTGAACACTACCATGTGCATAGTGGGCATTCAATTAATAATTGCTGAATGAAATAACATGGAGGTGAATAAAGATTGCTGAGACCTCAGTGACATTGACTTAATTTAGATCATCTCTTCTGGCACCCTCTAAGGGTTTGCGACTGCCTGGGAAAACCTTGGATGCCTTTGCCTGCTTTTCTCCCATGGTCCTTTGCATGAGCTCTGGAATTTGCTTGCTGAACACAAGGCAGCACAGTGTTTAGAGATCCAAATTGCAGAACAGCTGAATTAAGAAGAAAATAGAAACAAAAACAAAATTTATGTTGTTTTCTCACCATTGCTTTGAGACTCAGCATGAAGTATGAGTCTGTCATACGTAAGAAATAATATCTTACCTGAATATCTAAGGCATAAGTAACAGTTAATTGCAGCACACAGCTGTTAATTATCAGGCTTTAGAGTATTCCAGAAGCAGTTGCTTATGAATACCTATTTAGCTAAAGGTCCCTTACTCATTAGGACATGCTCATGTAGACTGTGGAGACACTTGCCAGTTGTTGATTGGTTGCAGGTCCAGGCTGCCAGTGGTCATTGCATTTGTGAGGAACAGGCTGCCACAACAGAAATGGGGCACATTTGGCTTCTCTTTTTCCATCTTATGAATGCTCACACCCAAAAGAGAGGAGATCCTTGGCTTCCAAGGATGGCTCTGTGTGATTTTTTTTTCTAAATGAATCATGCCATGGATGTGACAGTCATTTGTGTGTGTGTGTGTACCATTCTGTGTGTGCAGCAGGTAGTAGATCATCGTGGTGTGCAAAATACATAAACAACTTTTATATTGCATTTTGTCATCAGTGTACTATGCTTTAGGGCCCTGTTAGTAGCTGTTGTTCTCAGAATGGCAAATCCTAAAAAATATGTTTATTGTTCTTTAGAGGTAGGACAAAGACAATAAAAGCCTTTGTATCTCAGAGATGAAAAGAAGTTCAAATGGCAGTTGGTTCTCATAGGTTAAATTTACATAGTAATGAAAAGGAGGGAAAACAGAAAAACAGATGCTTTTAAAATTTTATGTGGATAATGAAGGAAAAAAAGACTGTCTTTTCACTATAGGACATGTTCATTAAAACAAAACTCATGTGGACTTTCCTAATTATCTTTGTGTTTGTTGTACTGGGATTTGGTTTAAATAAGAGTGATGCTACTTGTTGACTACAATTTCAGAACTACAGGCTTGATTTTTCTGATCTTGTTATTATCAAGTCCTTCCTATAATCTAGTTTTTGCTGTTTTCCTCTCACATCTGTAACTTGTTCACTGAGGCTTCCTAGGTCTCAGTGATCAGATCTGACCTGGGAGAGGAAGCATTTAAGGAGCTCTAATCCAACACTTTTGTTCCTCAGCATCATGTTTGTTTGTCAGCTTTTGGTTTATGCTGTAATTTCTAGAATCATATATGTCTCTTATTCCCTGGATTTGGTATCTACCTCATACTGCAGTTATTGTATTTGGATTTTTGTCTTATTACCCAGGATTGAGTTCCTGTTTTAGAAATTTGCCAGGTTTGCCCAGCATTTCTAAGAACACATTAAACCCAACATCTCACTTGCCAGTCCTGCTCTCTTTCAGCCATCAGGGTCCAGCTTCTGTACCACAGTGCTAACTAAGGCTGTACTATAATAGCTGAGGCTGTCTGATGCTGCCTGCCTGAGTTTTGGGGCACTTTTTACTTTTGGATTCCTCAGCACCAGGCTATGCTTTCACATAGAGGGAACTTCTGCTATTTGATGTTTCCCTAATGATGCCAATTTCCTAGTTGCATTATAAACTCTTATGTACTGCCATAGTCTTCAGCTACTTTGTTCTACCTGCCAGACTGGACATCCTCCTGTCACCTGCAGCAGGCCATCTTCCCTGGTAGCAGGTTTAGTTTCAGGTCCCAGGTTCTTCCTTTATGACCTGCCCAGCCTTGGTTTAACAAATTCAACAAATGTAAACTATATCCATCAAAATGTTTATGTTGTAAATACTGTAGTTTAATCATTTTTACTCTGATTAGATTATGTTACATTTAAAAAATTATTTCTATACTTTTTTATTACTCTACATGGTTTGAAAATGGTTGTCTTTCCTTATTTGTAGGTCTTTTAAATAATAAAATGAAAATTAACAGTGCTTTTAATAAAAATTCTGCACAAAATTTATCTGAGAAGAACTTTATTTAAGGGTGCTATAATCTAACAAAATTATGCCTCTTTCTGTTCTGAAGTACTTGCTGCTTTAAATCCTAATGGAGATACAAAGAGCTAAAGAATAGGCAAAATCAAGAAAATATATGTGTGCGTGTGTGTGTGCGCATGTTGAGAAAGTGAAGGGTGAGTAATGATAGGAGAAAGCAACTGTCCATTTGAAAAATATAAAAGTGATTCCTGTTAATATAATAGCTATCAATGATGTGAACACTTAAGGTGTATCAGGCAGTGTGCTAAGCACTTGAGTTAACTACATGAAGCCCTCCTAAAAAGGTAGTAATTTTCTTTCCACTTCACATGAGAGAAAACTGAAGTTTATAGAGGTTAATTTACTAAATCCACACAAAAAGTAATTGCTAGATTAGACATTTGAGCCACTGTAGGACAAGTCAAAATTTGTATCCTCCAGATTACATTGTTTTCCTGTACTTCACTAAGATGTTTCTAGATTATTCTAATATGAATGGAAGAGTAATAGAGAATATGATAAGGAATTAACTGATATTTATTAGTTATAATTTTCAAAGGATTTTTATGTACAGTGTTTGCTTAATCATCAGAAAAAGAAAAAGTAAATGTATTATTGTCTCCATTTTAGAGGACAACATAGAAGCTCAGAAACAATGACTCCATATTGCTGTAGGTAGCTGTTGTTTCTTTATTTGACTGCAGACATTTGGATTTTTTCTGGGTTTTTTGATACTGTAAACAGCATCTCTATGAACATTTATATGCATATTTCCAATGCACATTTTACATGACTTTTTCTCAGGTATGTACCTAGGAGTATATATATTAAAAATGAACATTTAAGGCAACTATTAAAAAAGAAAGCCATGAATGAAGGAATGAGGAGAGTGTGTCATGAACTAGTAGTTTTTAGTAAACTAATTCTGTAAAAATGAGGTTAAAAAAAAAGTCTTCAAACCTGAAGTCTCACCTTTTCCTCAAAATACAGTCACCTAACTTGGTGACTTACCTAGGGCCACAGAGTGGTGCAGCTTGGACTAAGCCTAAGTTCTATAATCATAGACAATTCTTAGGCCCATAGAAATTTAACACATGAACATTATTCTCACCATTCTACTTGGGTGGCCTGAGAACTACAGACTTCACAGGTTCAGAGGAGAGATTATACACCACTGAGTTGCAAGTTTGTTTTCACAGAAGAGATTTGGTTTTACTCAAGAGTGTTTATGTTGTTTCATCCATGGGCCTGTGTGCTGCTAAGCTTGAAATGAAAAGAATGGCTTCATGGTTTAGTTTTTGAGGGAACCAAAACCATAGAGTTATGATCCAGTGCATATAATATTGAAGGATAACAATTTAAAGTCCAATAATTCTTGCCATTTATCTTCACCAGAGGATCTCAAAGAGTTTTACAAGAAGTTATAGACTGGGAATTGGAAGAGTTATATGCAATTTATGGTTGAAAAGGAAGCGCTAAACTTTTCTGGAATGCTCCAAGGCTGTCATTAGAGAAGGCATGAAAAGATCTCAGGATCATTGATTGACTCTTCGGCAGAAACCCTGGCAGAAATAAAGGTGAGCAAATGATTCAGTGAATCTGAATGGTTTCTTGCTTTGAGTGGCAATAGTACCTTTTCCAGAGGCCCTGCAGACTAAAGGAGGACATAGAGGAGCCAGTGTAAATTGTTTCTCGTTTAAGAAACAGTGATATTGTGGTGGTCATATTCATTATACATGGTTTGTAATGTATTCTCTTTCTGATTAGTGTTTCTCCATCTTTAATTGGAATTTTAGGTACCATAATGATATGAGCCAGCTCAAGTTTTTAAACAGCACAAATGTAAATGATTATACTGAATTATATTTAGGAGAAACTCTACTTGAAGTGTTTAGGTTAATAAATAAAGACATCAAGTTGATATAGGATATTTTAAGACCAAATATATAATATAATAAAACTTTGGTGATCTGTATACTTCCTAGAGGTTGGCCATAGGATTTTCAATTGAATTACTACAGAATATTTGGCACAAAATATCAGATTTAACCACCTGCTGAGAGGACTATTTGTTACTGCTTTGTTAGGCCAAATCAAAGTTTATAGCATCTTTTTTTCTGCACTTGTTTCAGCCTAGAGGGGTAATGTTTTAAAAGGAGATGATGAAATTTTCAAAAAGAGCAAGAACTTAATAAAGGGATAATATTCAAATATTTTCTTTAGAAAAACACAACTATTTTATGACTATATTATATGCACACTTTTGGCTTTTTAATAGTTAGAGAGCTTCTTTGACATTCCCATTATGAAGCTTGTAGCTAGTTTAAGGTGGAGACTGAGAGGAGAATTGTGGGGGGCACAGGAGCTCATAAAGAAAAGACCTGTGTCAATATTATTCACATTTCAGTTATGTTGCCTGCTGGCCATATCCTCCTAAAAGCTCACATTTTTGTTAGAAAGGCCGCATGGCTGGAGGATTCAACCCAGCATTTAATCAGTTCTGAGTCTATACAGCATCGTTTGGTCATGATAAATGGTTAGGAATATCCCCTCCCCATTTTCAACCTTTTCTGGGTCCATGTGTCTGTCTCATCTTGTACATGAGATGATCTAATTCAGTGGTTCTCAAATTGCAGTCTGCAGACCAGCAGCAGCACCTGGGAACTTGTTAGAAATGTATATTGTCATTTGCTCACCTGGACCAGCTGCACCAGAAACACTAGGATGGGGGCCCGCAATTCATGTAACTTTCTCGATGTCTGGTTCACAGTAGGTTTTTAATAAATGCTAAACTGAAAATTCAAATATACTTAATTTGTTATGTGACTGTGATGTTTGCTATCATATTTTAGTCTCTTTGTTACTGTAGACTCAGGAATGAGCAGTTGCCCTGACAGATTATTCATTTTCTTTTCCTTTGAGACTAGCTCTTCAGCTTCTTATTTAATATGAAAGGTCATCTTCAAAGAAAATTGTTGTCTAATGCTTCAGTTATCTAATTCTCTAAAGAGTAACTGTGAAGCAAGTTCATGCCAAACATTTCTTTACCATTTTTAAAGAGAGGTAATCACTTCATTGTCAATAATGATTAGTGAAAAAAAAATTTTTTTTAGTTTCTTCTGCAGGACTAACCAGAAGTTCAGTGGTGAGGAAAATGTTGTTTTAGGACTTCTAAGTTGTCTTTGATTCTGCTTAGGCAGAAAATTCATCCAAGGGCTTTAATACTCTCAGCTTTTCTCCAAGTAATATGTGAAAATGGGGGAAAAAATCAATCACAGAGAATGTTGAAGTGCAAACAGTTTTATGGAGACAAATGGGCTCAGATTGTGACATGTGAATTCATATGTATTATTCACCCAATAATTTCTGATGTGTAAATCCAGGGAAATCATGGACTTCAGATTCAGTGAAACACTTGTGGTACAAATTTATTTTGCATCTTGTCAGGCAAATGACCTCTGTGAGTTGAATAGCATCTCTATATATGAACACATCTAACTTTCAGGGAGAGGTTCCTCAGGTGGGGCCACCAAAAGGGAAAGTCAGGACCTGGAGTTGGGTGTGTGTCCTGTGGGAATGAGATGTCTGATTCTGGATAAAAAACTTGCAATTCAGGGATCACTGAGATTTTTGGGAGGCTTCACATGGAGGAGGGTGAGGAGGCATGGATGGTCAGGGGTACTGAGGATCTACCAGGAAGACAGAAAAGTGATAAGGGTGCAGGAAACCAGGCACAGAGGGAGCCAGAAATCCAAATAGCTGTAGGTCTTCCTTGGTAGCATTGTTATGTTTCTAGTGAAGAAGTGGGTGGGAGGATGCTTCTAGTACAAAATCAGCTGAGTGTTGCTAACTACTGCTGAGCAGCCCTTTCTCTCCTGAGTGAAGCCAGCTATTGACACCACAGGCTCTTGTTTGGTAGCTGAAATTATAGCTCTGAGTCCTGGCCAGAGCTGCTCAGTTTTGTCCTCCAAACCTCAGTGTGTTCCTTCTTTTAGAGAAAGGGGAGAATTGGCTCCTAAACCTGAGGTCCTGGGAGGACACCTGTAAAGACTTGCCTTTTGAAATCCAGGAACAATGAATATCATCCAGGTGCCAACCCTGGAGACAGTAGAGGTCAAGTGATGAGCAAGAGTTCCTGCCCTCAGGGAATTCTGAGCCTAGTGAAGGAGATAAGACATATAAACAGGTCATTATAATTCAATACAGTGATTTTTGTAGTATAGAATGTTACCTGAATTGAATCAATTTTTTGTGCTTAAGAGGAAGTCAGCTAAATCTTCTTAGAAGAGTGACACTGGAGTTAGAGCAGGTAGTGAAGAGGAAAAGGGCATTGCAGGCAAAAAGAGTGTTTAAAGAAGTATGGGGCTCTCAGGAAATGGCAAATGGTCTGTTTTCTTAGCAGCATAAGACATCTGAGGGTGTGATGGACTTGAAATTGGACAGATGATTTTGAGGTAGATCATAAAGGGCCTGTATTTTGAAGGGGGAATGGGGAGCAGAGCTTTTAACAGAAGAGTGACATGATCAAGTTGGTTTTAGAAAGATCATAAGGTCATTCATTCTAGATCCTTTGTAGAGGAAGAACAAGAGGGATTCGGTTGAACCTTGTCAAAGTACAGTTGAGGCATGATGATGGCCTGACTCAGTGCCATTGCCAAGGTGGTGGAGAAACCAGGTTGACTTTTAGAGGCTTTTGGCCTAGCTGACCTTTTTTTTGTTTCTGTCATACCCCCACCTTTGGGGGCTGCTGCTTCTGTAGTTGCTGCCTCCATGGTAGCTTCTCATATAGGGGTCAGATGGAACTTGAGACTACATTCTTTTATTTATTACATGAAAGTTTTATCTCTCTCAAAAATTTTGCCAAACTCTCCCAACATTCTGAAATTAAACCTAATTACAAAGAATTTTTATTAATATATCAGTTAATAAACTCTGTCCTTAGATACCATCTTTTGTGACAAGCAATATCCTTTGGACTTAATGTGTAATTTAAATGGCTTACATCAAATGCATTAATTCATTCATGAAACTTTTACTGATATTTGCTATGTGAAGGCACTGTTGGCTTCACTGAAGAGTAACTTAAAAGTACTAGATGTCCTCTTGTAGAATGTAACAGCTCTGCTTTATTCTTTACAGCCACAAACCAGGGAACTTTCTAAAAGCATTCGGTTCATTCATTCATTCACTCATCCATCTATTAATCCATCAGTCAACAAATATTTGTTAAGTATACACTTTGTGAAGGCAAAGTAGGAACATGTTAGTAGTGGAAATAAAAATAGAACTGAGAGTTCTGAATTAACTCAGAATTCTCAGAAAGTCTAGAATATAAAATAACCTTAGGACTCTGGGCAACTTAATCTTTAATATTGGGGTCACTTACATTATTAAAGAGTACTTTGGGCTAGGAAATGAGATTTTAGCTTCTTAAATAACCTATCCTATCTCTGTCTCCATGTTCCTGTGATAGTTACTTGAAACTTCTGATCATTGGACCGAACATTCTGGAACTGTATTTAATAGGCCATGATAATTTCAAGAAATGAATAGTAAAAGTATTTTCCATTATCTATCTATGGGATTTCTCCTCAGTTAGAATAGAATGAAATGAAATAGAATGCTTTCCTATGCAGATATGATAGAAAATATTTAGTCTATTCCACTCCTTTCCCAACTGATGAATCTGTTTAAAAATTGGCCAGTTTTAGGTTCAGCTACTAGTTGTTTGCTTAAATGGTTAAGGGTCATCAGAAATCATCTTAAAAGTATTATAAACCCAAACATATTTTAATCTCTTTCTCTTCTAAGACCTTTTAATTGAAAAAGTACTTTTTCATCATCTAATCTTCTAATCTTTTGTGGAAAGAGCACTTGCTGAGAGTCAAGTGACTTGATTTATAATCCCAGGTATGCTGTTAACTAGTGGTATGATTTTAGGCCGGGCTTTGTCAATAAAACAGCCAGCTTCAAAATCTGGCCTACCATATGTTGTTGTAAATAAAGTTTTATTGGAACATAGTCATAATTATTTATTTATTTAATTAATTATTTATTTGATTGTATATTTATTTAATTATTTAATTATTTATTGTCTATGGATGCTTTTGTACTACAATGCAGAGATGAATATTTGGGATGGAACCTATGGCCCACAGAACCTAAAATATTTACTATCTGTTTCTATACAGAAAAAAAAATTGCCAATACCACATTTAGGCAGGTCATTATCTTTCTAGAGACTCAGCTTCCCCACCTGTAAAACTGGGAATTTGATTAGGTTGTTCCTAGGAACCATGTTCTTGTTAGCATTATATTACTCTATAGCAATTCCTACAGAGCAGCCTTATCATATATCAATTATTGTACACTGAGATATAAGTCTATTCATATTTTCACTCATTGAATTCAATTTATTAAGCACCTAGTATGGCAAGCTAGTGTGGAAAATTAACAAGTTCAAGAGAGTACCTGCCCTGGAGAAGCTTATAATCTGGTTAGAAAACCTAGTTACAAAATTTGGGAGTTAAATTATAATAAAAGATAATAAAGGACAACATACCAAATTGAATGATAATGATTAAGGGCACTCAGAGGAGAGAAATTAGATGACTGAGATGATTAGAAAAAACCTATAGAGGAAAGTGGGATTTTTAAACAGCATTATCTTCATGGCATCATGAAACATTGGATCCAGTATTTCTCTGAAGCAGAAGTGTTCAGATTTAAAGTGTATGAAACTCATTTAAGTTACTAGGGAAAAATGTAAATTCCTGGAAACCAGCTTTAGAGATAGTGATTATAGGTCTGGGGTGCATTCCAGAAATCTGCTTGTTTACAGAGCATCCCAAGGAATTCTGATATACACAGAGATTTTTTTTTTTAATTTCAGAAACACTGCTTTGAAAATTTGGGGAGTTTTAAATACTGTTTCTTCCAAGGGATTTATCCTAGGTTCAACAGAGACTTATTAAACCATGGATTTAGTGTGACTAGAAGGAACTTCATTGTCCATGGGGCAATTGCTTCAATGACTTTCTCACTTCTTTTAGAAAATCTGAGGTCTTCCAAGAAGAACAACCTGAGTACTCTATTTCTTAAGGCCATTGAACTTTTTTGGATAAGTCCAGAGGGGAGATCTGGAGTGAGTACAGATATTGTGTCTATATGATAGCTGAGGGTAAATCATAGGAAAAAGTCAACCTACTGACAATTCAAATGGTAAAGCATTTGACTCAGCCCTTCTATTGTAAACTCTTTGTTCCTGCAAAGCTGGCTGAGATCAGAGGGAGTAAAATAAAAAAATGCCCTCAATGAGAGAGGTTGGGAATTTCTTATCTCCATTCCAAAATGTCACTGATGACTTGAACATATCACCAAGTACTAAAGATAAGAGGACAAATTCCACCTATGAGAGAACGACCCTCTGAAGCCAAGTTTGGAATCATCATCAGAGCCATTGAACGTGACATTTGAGATTCATGTGGGTGACGAGAAAGCTGTATCCATTTCCCACAAAATAAGGCATCTTAAGAAAGTCACACTGACAAAGAAAATGAGAAAGGGGAAGAAGAAGAAGAAAGTGGAACCAGCTTTGCAGGGACAAAGAGCTCACAACAAAAGGACCAGGAGTCAAGCACTTTATCATTTGAGTAGTCAGTAGGCTGGCACTTTCCAGTGATTTACCCTCAGCTGTCATGGACACAACAGCTGTACTGACCCCAGGTTCCTTCTCTGGACTTATCTAAAAAATTTCAATGGCCTTAGGAAATAGAGTACTCATGCTGTACTTCTTGAAAGAAAGAAAGAAAGTGGATACCCACTAACCAACCATTCTCCCAACACCTTTGGTACCTCCACAAAATGAAGAGGATGAGATGGTAGATACAAAGCTAATTCTATTCAGTGACCAGGAAGATGATCCTGACCTTCCCAATGAGGTAGGGATGAGGCATGGGGTGGTGAAATTCTGGGCTTGCTACATTTCGGCAGGAACAATGACAACTCTTTACCTAGAATGGGTAGAATTGAGGATAAGGAGCTTGAGAAGCACACTGGGATTTTTAGGCCCAGATAGAGCATGATAGCACTGGCTCATGTTCTTTCTGTACATGTGCATGGTCATTGAGGGTTTTTAACTTCTTTCTCTATTTGCAGGACAGACTACAGAATCAGCAGGAAGAGGGTGCCTTTGTGAAGAATCAGGAATGCTATTTCCAGCCCTGTGAGCTCACAGAATCCTAGGAGCCAGGGGCCCTCTTCTCCTGTAGTGACATCTTTGGCATCAACATCACACCGCTTTGGTTGTTTCCTAAGCCGTGTCTGCCAGACCTTCTCAAGGTTTAGGAAGCAGAAGTCTCCTGGAAGAGAGAACCCAGCTAAAGCAGAAGGTAATGCTAAGGCTCTGGACCTGGCAGGCTGAAGGTTCTAGGCAAAAACAAAGTACAGCACCACAAAATAGTTCCTTTGTGTTTATTGTAGTTTTACAGTTTTCTCTATGTCACTTTTCTTGTTAGTTGAGATCTTGTCTGTCAAAGAGAGAGCTGCTTCTATATTGAGATCCTCAAGCCTAAAGGAATAGTAAAAGCAAATCAACTTTGGGCCTTTTAACATTAGCCCAGTAATGGGATTGCTTCCTACTTTCTCCCATTAGATTGAAGTGGGACTCACTCTGAAACAGTGGTTCTAAAATTCATGCATATTTCACTCATGTGTTCGATTATGTAATCACTTAATTTTTGCTCAATTCTCTGAATTTAGAAGCCATACAATTTCATCATTTTGAGTAATGTCTTCTGATAATGACCACCAAGTCGAGACTTCTCATGCCCAGCTTCTCTCATTTGCTTTTTACCTTTGGCTAGAGATTCATTTTACATTTATTCTTCACCTTCAGGACTTTATTGAAATTCTACCACCTTCTACTTGATTTGGATATGACTGGGTGAGGGTGGGTATTTTTTGCTGTTCTTGTAGAGGATATGACTACAAGAACATATCCTTGTAACTATTCTTTGGTTTTCTTTATGTCACTTGCTAGTAAGATATTTGGCTCTTCTTTCTGAGTGTGCCTCTTGTATTCTCTAGCCATCTGTATTGAAAACATAGTCACAATAGGTAATGCTCCTTCTTTGTCATTCTTTAGCCAGACTCAAAGAATCCTGAGTTCTTTTGAGAATCCTAAAGAAAATAAAGAATAAAATACTTAGGAATAAATCTAACCAAGGATGTAAAAGACCTGTACTTAGAAAATTGTAAGACACTGGAGAAAGAAATTGAAGAAGATACAAGTAAGTGGCAGTATGTACTGTGTTCATGGATAAGAAGAATTAACATCATTAAAATGTCCTTACTACCCAAAGCAATCAATAGATTTAATGCAATGCCTATCGAGATTCCAATGTTGTGTTTCACAGAGCTAGAATAAATATTTTTAAAAATTTATAGGGAACCACAAAGGGTCTTGCATAGCAACAGTGATCCCGAGAAAGAAGAACAAAGTTGGAGGAATCATGCTACCTAATATCAAATTATACTACAAGGCCATAGTAATAAAAACAGCATGGTACTGGCATAAAAACAGACATATAGATCAATGGAACAGAACAGAGAGCTCAGAAATAAATCCACAAATTTATATTCAATTAATATTTGACAGAGGAAGCAAATACATATGATGGGCTAAAGATAGCTTATTCAATAAATAAGCCCTGTGAGCTTATTCTGTGAGCTCACAGGGCTGGAAATAGCATTCCTGATTCTTCACAAAGGCACCCTCTTCCTGCTGATTCTGTAATCTGTCCTGCAAGTAGAGAAAGAAGTTAAAAACCCTCAATGACCATGCACATGTACAGAAAGAACATGAGCCAGTGCTATCATGCTCTATCTGGGCCTAAAAATCCCAGTGTGCTTCTCAAGCTCCTTATCCTCAATTCTACCCATTCTAGGTAAAGAGTTATGAAAATTGGACAGATACATGCAGAAGAATGAAATGAGACCACCTTCTTACACCACACACAAGAACAAATTCAAAATGGATTAAAGACTTAAACATAAGAACTGAAACCATGAAAATCCTAGAGAAAACATAGGCAATAAAAACTTTGATGTTGCTCATAGCAATATTTTTTCTTATATATCTCCTTAGGCAAAGGAAACAAAAGAAAAAAAAATAAGCAAATGGGACTACATCAACTAAAAAGTTTTTGCACAGCGAAGAAGACCATCAAAAAAATAAAAGACAACCTACAGAATGTGAGCATATATTTGCCAATACATCTGATAAGGGATAAAACCCAAAATTTATAAAGAACTCATAAAACTCAATACTAAAAAAACAACCCAATTAAAAAATGGGCAAAGGACCTGAATAGACACTTCTCCAAAGAGGGTATACAGATGGACAATAGACATATGATAACATGTCCAACATTACTAAACATCAGAGAAATGCAAATTAAAACCACAATGAGACACCATCTCAAACCTGTCATAATGACTATCATCAAAAAATCAATAGACAAGTGCTGGTGAGGATATGGGGAAAAGGGAACCCTCTTGCACTTCTGTTCCTGTTGGTGAGAATGAAGATTGGTACAACCACTGTGGTAAGCAGTATGGAGATACCTCAAAAAATCAAATGGATCTGCTTTTTGACCCAGTGGTCCTACTTCTGGGTATTTTTCCAGAGAAACCCAAAACACTAATTTAAAAGAACATAAGCACTTCCATGTTCATTGCAGTGGTATTTGTAATCACCAAGAAATGGAAGCAGCCCAAATGTTCACCAGTAGATGAGTAGATAAAACAACTATGGCACATTTACACAACGGGATACTACTTGGCCATAAAAAAGAAGAAAATTTTACCCTTTGTGATAGCCCAGATGGAACTGGAGAACAATATATAAGTTAAGTGAGCCAGTCAGAGAAAGACAAATATCATATTATTTTGCTTATATGTGGAATCTATATGAACAAACTGAACTAACAGGCAAAATAGAAACAGACTCATAGAGAGCAGGATGACAGCTAGTTGGGGAGTGGAGGTTAGGGGATGGAGGGATTGAGCAAAAAGGAAAAAGGACTCATGGACATGGACAACAGTGTGTTTATTGCAGGGGGGAGGGAATGTAAGGGGGTTAAATGGTAATGGGAAAAATATAATATTTTTTTTAAAAAAGGAAAACAAATGCTTTCTTAAAAAGTTGAAGATCATTGTATTCTCCCCTTGTTGTCTCAGCATGCTAGGTTAATCCTCTTCCCAGGGTATAAAATAAGAGTTTAATTAATTTTAAAGAAAATTTTTAAAGTGTATTTTTAAACATATATTTTATTGATTATGCTATTACAGTTGTTCCATTCCCCCCTCATTCCACTTTGCCCTGCACTCCCCATCCTGCAAAAACACACCCTGTCTCCCTGCCCATATGTTCGTGTCAATGGATTGTACATATAAGTTCTTGGCTTCTCTATTTCCTATACTATTCTTAACCTACTCCTGTTTATTTTGTACCTACCATTTATGCTTCTTATTCCTGTACCTTTTTCTCCATCCTTTCCCTCCCCCTCACCAATGATAACCCTCTATGTGATCTACATTTCTGTGATTCTGTTCCTGTCCTAGATGTTTGCTTTGTTTGTTTTAGCTGTTGTTTTTTAGGTTCAATTTTGATAGCTGTGAGTTTGTTGTCATTTTACTGTTCATATTTTTGATCATTTTCTTTTTCTTAGATAAGTCCCTTTACCATTTCATATAATAAGGGCTTGGTAATGATGAATTCCTTTATGACCTTATCTGGGAAGCACTTTATCTGCCCTTCCATTCTAAATGAAAGCTTTGCTGGATAGAGTAATCTTGGATGTAGGTCCTTGCCTTTCATGACTTGGAATATTCTTTCCAGTCCCTTCTTGCCTGTAAGGTTTCTTTTGAGAAATCAGCTGATAATGTTATGGGAACTCCTTTGTAGGTAACTGTCTCCTGCTGCTAATCCTTTGTAGGTAACTGTCTCCTGCTGATTCTCTCCTTGTTTTTAATCTTGGATAATGTAATTATGATATGCCTTGGTGTTTGCCTTGGATACCTTGGGTCCAGCTTCTTTGGGACTCTCTGAGCTTCCTAGAAGTCTATTTCCTTTGCAAGATTGGGGAAGTTCTCCTTCATTATGTTTTCAAAGAAGTTTTCAATTTCTTGTTCTTTCTCTTCTCTTTCCAGCACCCCTGTGATTCAGATGTTGGAATATTTAAAGTTGCCTGGGAGGTTCCTCAGCCTCTCCTCATTTTTTTGAATTCTTGTTTCTTCATTCTGTTCTGGTTGAATCTTTACTTCTTCCTTCTACTCCAAATTGTTGATTTGAGATCCAGTTTCCTTCCTTTCAATGTTGGTCCCTGTATATTTTTCTTTATTTCACTTTGCATAGCCTTCATTTTTTCCTCTGTTTTGTGACCATACTCAACCATTTCTCTGAGCATCCTGATTACCAGTGTTTTGAATTTTGCATCTGATAGGTTGGCTATCTCTTCATTGTTGAGTTCTATTTTTTGAGATTTGATCTGTTCTTTCACTTGGGCCATATTTTTTTTTTGTCTTAGTGAGGCTGTTAAATAGTAAGGGGCAGAGCCTTAGGTATTTGCCAGGGTGGGGCAACCCACATCCTGCATTGTAGTGCCATATGTGGGGGAGGGGTCAGAGAGGGAACAATGCAGCTTGCTTGGCTCTCACCTGGCTTTCAGTCACTTCCCCCACTACCCACAAGCAAATTGGGCCCTTCTGGTGCTGATTCCCGGGCAGGTGGGTTTGTGTACATTCTAGGACCCTGTGGGTCTCTCTAAGGAACTCTTCCATGAGGATGGGAGTTTCTTCTGCTTCCATAACTCCCAGAGATTTTTCCAGCCAGAGGTTTTGAGGCTTTCTTTTTCCACACCAGAACCCTAGGATGAGCCATCTGTCTTGCTCCCCAATTGTTCCTCCTGGTTTATCCACATGTAAATGTGGGACTGCCTGGCCACTGGCTTGCCCACCTGGTCCTCCAGCCACCTTGTCCTGTGTTCTGTCGGTCCTGGCTCCATGTCCACTGCTCCTACCGGTCTGAGAAACTTTCTTCTTCAACTCTTTGGTGGTTGGATTTCCATACAATTCAATTTTCTGACAGTTCTGCTTATTTTTTGTTTTGCTTTTTATTTTGTTACTGTCCTTCTTTTGGTGATGTGAGAAGGCAAGGTATATCTACACATGCCTCCACCTTGGCCTGAAGTCCCTCATGTACTGAGTTTAAATTAATCTTAAACTTTCCTTAGAGGGAGTAGATTTAAAAAGAGTTTGGGAGTTTCTCTTTAGCTGTAATTACCTATTGTTATTTGCTACTCATCCCAGTTTCCCAGTTCATAAAAGAATAATAAACAAAAGTAAAAATATAAATATATGTGAGGAGTATTCTTATAAGAAGAAAGTTGTATACTTTATTTTCTTCCCTCCTTTGGGCTAACCCTTGTGGTTACAACATTAGAATTTGAGAATATGACCAATAGGTTTGTTTCATTCCTTCTTTGCCTGGAACAGGGTTCTCTATTGTTGGAAGAATGTAGCTCAGAAGGAAATAAAATGAGTTGCATCCTGGCTGGTATGGCTCAGAGGATTGAGCACTGATCTATGAACCAAAGTGTTGCTGGTTTGATTCCCAGTCAGGGCACATGTCTGGGTTGTGTGCCAGATCCCCAGTTGGAGGTTCACGAGAGACAATCACACACTGATGTTTCCCTCCCTGTCTTTCTCTCTCCCTTCCCCTCTCTCTAAAAAATAAATGAATAAAATCTTTAAAAACATGAGTTACAAAAGCAGTATCAAACTTCTTTGAGGCTGCTCAAAGAAGTAATTGGTAAAAACTGACCTTGAAGAAGTCTTGTGATGTGGTAAGGATTTCAAATTGGAAGTAGAAATTTTGCAAAATGTCATACTCAGTGCTTAGAGTAAAATGGTACAGCTTTCTAAACTCAGTCATACTTTTATACCTTTAGTCATTTAAAAAGTGATTGAATTTTTTGTCTTAGAGAATATAGAGTTTTAATAAAGCTAACTGACCATTATAAATGGGCTCCAGCTGTTACATAAAGTTTCAAATTACTTAGACTTTATTTATGTAGTCTATAAATATATTTTCTGAATTTAATACAAGAAATATACTCCCAGGGAAGGCACAATGTACATAATGTCCTGAAGCATAGATCTTCTTATTAAAAGCTCAGAAGAAGGTAGATATTAGTGTTTCTACTGGTACTTTATTGTGGTTATTATTTATCATAAGATATTTCAGGATGAGCTCTTCTGTCATAGAAAAGCTATTAGTTGGAGTCTACTTAGCCATATCTCAACTCCATCTATAATACTGGCTTTCATATAGAGTTTATTTACTCCAAATTTAGAGTACATATTTCAGATAAGGAAAGATCTGTATAAGCACTTAGTTTTAAAATTCTTTTGCTTATGTATCTTGGCACCTTGGTCATAAATAGGAGAAAGGGTATCTACTTCTTCCTGGTGAATTTTCACATGAGAAAGCATATGTCCTCAGGTTTCATATTTTGTGTTACTTCTTCATGGTTTGAATTATTAAACATGGCTTATTCTTAATAAAGTTGTTTTTGCAAAACATATTTAGAAAAATAGTACAGCTGTATAATCAAGGTGAAAACAAATTTAGAAAATAAAACCTAATCCTACTGATGAGAGATAGAGCTTAGAGGTCATTTTTAAAAATGGTTTCCCCTTCAAGGCAGTTGAACAGATATTGTAAATGTGATGTAAACAGAATTAATTAACAAGGATAAAGAGATAGTATTTATTGTGTTTAGTTTGCTTTGTTTTTCCATGGCAAATCAAAGGACTAGGTGGGTGGCAGGTGTAGTCATTGTTACAGGTTGATTAAGCTATGATTAAGGAGGTCAATAAAACTTTCCAAGTGATTTTTCCCAGATCTCTCATTAAATCTAATGTGGAATCATAATACAAGTTCTTTAAACAGATCATTTCATCACTCATCTCTGGTCTTATCTTCAAAATGTGATTGCTGTTGCTCTGGTTCTTGTCTCCCTCATTCCACATGGAAACAACACTTCCTACTGACCATTTTGTTTTTGTCACCAGGTCTGCACATTGCTGTCCAAATTCTAACTAATGTCATCTTTACTCCCTGGAAAATTTCAGCATGAAAAATACTGGCTAATGTAAAGCTTTACAAAGAACAAATTGAGAGGGCTTATTTAACAATTGAGTTTTGGTAGAGAAAGTAGAAATATCAAGACCTGCCCTCAATTTTTCAGAGATACCTGAAACACAAAGAAATTAAGTAGCTCTCTCAGGATGACATAGCTACTTAGTGGTGAAGAGAAAATAAGTAATAACTAACTATATTAAATATTGAGCTTTTTACACACTATCTATAATCTTTAAGCAATCTGCATGGGGTTGGTATTAATATTTTTATTTTATAAATGTGATAATTTAAATTGGAAAGGCCCAAGGAGTGGTTAAGTCCTGAGGCAGAGTCCAAACTCAGGTCTGTTAGTCTCGAAGCTTGCATTACATTGTACCTATCAGCATTACAACATTATGAAATCTCTTTGTTTCTAGTCTAACTCTGCCAGGTCAACAACAGGCAATTTCTATTACTTGCCAAAGTTTAGATTTTAGACCTAATACATACATGATAAAAATAGTCCAATAAAAAAGTCTAATTAAAGAGACTATTTCTTCTAAGTATTAGGCAGTAAATAATAAAATAGTTAAATTAAGTGTCAGTGATAAAAGAAAATTGCTATGCAATATAAACAAAGTTTTCATCATTACAACCAATTAAACTGAGACAATTACTTAACTGAAAAGTGATCAAGAAAAAAAGAGATAGCATATAATCAAAGCAGGGCCCTTGACTTGACAGGGTCACAAGACAAAGCACAGCAAAGACGAATTAGGTCCCATAAAAAGCTAATAGATTTAGGAATATTTCTAAACCACTTTCAGGTGAATGGTTTGGCACTTGAGCAACAGAGAGACAGGCTCTTTTGTATAGCCTAGAGAACCTTGAAAGGAGTGAGTGTACTCAGGCTAATGAACTCCAGGCTTTAAATAGGAAATTTGAATTTTCTCACGCTTCAAAACATTCTTTTCGTTCTGGTTTGACAAGGCCTCTTTCAAGACAAAAGAACAACAAAACTGGAAGATCTAAACCACTGAATTTGTGTGGTCAAGCAGTGTTGTTCTTTATTTTTTCATATTCAAGATGTGAGGACAACTGTTATATATGGGATATTGGATTTGTGAAAATTTTAAAAGCTATATTCTGTCAGCTGTAAAGAATTATAGCCCTGCTCCCATCACAGAAACTTTATGATGGACCATCTCAGCCCCATGGTTATCATGCTCGTGGTTACAGGGCTATAGGAAGTTAGTACTTGACTAACTTCCCTGTTCCCACCCCTGATGCCCTCTTACCATAGAGTAGAGTTAATCCTGCAGTTAGTGAGAGGCCCAAGAAAGGCTACTATAATAGAGGTTTAAATAGTCTACATGAAGGGGAAACCTCAAAACAGATAGAAAGAATCTTTATGCAAGTTACATAATCTTTAATAAATTGAAAATTTTGAGATTCCATATAAATTTATAATGTGAACTTGACTTTTTTCCTACTTGTAATCACCATTCTACTTCTAGAATGCCTGTGAAAATACACAGTGCTGGGTCATTACAATGGTGGTTCTGGTGAGCAGGACAATAGACCCATTTACAGAGAATGATGAAACAGTCAGTAACTGGAATTCTTAGTAAGTACTGAAGAAATATTCCCTAATATCTGTCCCTTTACTTGGAAAAAGCAGAATTATAATGACTGTAAAAATAAGAAAAAGAACACATTCCAATCAGCATTTTGTATCAAAACTCCTACTTGGCCTGAGACGATCAATAAGATCTGCTATATATAGCAGATAACAGATGAAAAATAAAACAGTAATCCCATAACCCCTTTTCTAAAAGTTACTATTCATCCTAATTTAAAATTTGGTTTTAAGTTAAAATTATGAAACAAAGATCTATGTCTGATTATATAGGTTATCCAGGTCTATATGTTACAAAATTACAGTCATCCACAGCATAACTGTAATTATATTTTGGCCAACGGTATACCAAATATGCAATAATGGTTCCATAAGATTATAATAAAGTTAAAAATTATTTTTGCCCAGTGACTTTGTAGTTGCCATTTTAGCACAACATATTACTCACATCTTTGTAGTGATGCTGGTATAAACAAATCTACTGAGCTGGAAGACAGATTGAAACATAGCACATACAAATACAGTAGTAGGCCATGCCATTTGGGTTTGCATTAGTGACACTATGATGTTCACACATCAGAATTGCCTGATGACACATTTCTCAGAATGCATGCCTGAAGTTAAGTGGCACATGCCCATACATAATAAACAGGAAATACCTGACCTTGATTTAAAAGTTAAAAAACTTAAATACAAATACTATACCCTAGTTTTTTTCAAGTTGCTATTGTGCAACTTTGGCTATTTGTTTAAATTCATTAATCTTTGGTCTCCTCACCAAAAAAAAAGTACATTAATTAATACTCTATAGGTAATTTTGAGGATTTTGTGAGACATTTTCTCAGAAAAAGTCTAGTGGCTGTTTTATCATAGAAAACTTCTAATATTGTAATACCTTTTGTATTCTAAGAAAACAAAACATCACCTGCACTAAATGCTATACAATAGTAAGCTACTCATATCAATCTCTATCAATCTAAATTTAGTACTCAAAGAGAACTAAATTTATTTATGGGGGTAGTCATGTGAAGAAAACAGCCAGAGATTTTGAGGCTTTCTTTTCCCATGCTGGAACCCTGAGCTGTGCTGTCTGTTTTGCTCCTCAGTTGTTCCTCCTAGTTTAACCGCAGGGAAATGTGGGGCCACCCTCTTGGCCAGCTGTCACCTTGCACATCCAGTCCCTCTAGCTCCACCTTGCTTCGCACCCTCTCTGTCCTGGCTGCCCATGTCCATTTCTCCTTCTGTCCTGAATGAATATTTCTTCTTTAACTCCTTGGCTGTCAGACTTCCATACAGTTCAATTTTCTGGCAGTTCTGGTTATTTTTTTTTAAATGTGTTGTTGTCCTTTTGGTTGTGCGATGAGGTAAACTGTATCTACCTATGTCTCCATCTTAGATGTCTCCATCTAAGTCTGATTTCCTTAATAACATTCTTTTCTATAGATTACTATATTGTAAGAATATGGTATATAATACATATACAAATTATGTATTAATCAACTTTTTATATTTTTGGTAATGCTTCTGATTATTAGACTATTAGTAGCTAAGTTTGGGGGTAGTCAAAAGCCATAATGAACTTTGATTGTTCAAAGGTTCAGAGCTCAACCCCAATGTTATTCAAGTTTCAACTCTAATATATTTTTGTAAGAATGGTAGATAAAATTAAAGGAACGGTAAGAAACAAATTCTTATGTGAAAATACATGGTATTTTGTATTATAATGAATGAAGTAAATCAATCATGATCTGACTTTAGGTTTTACTCTCTAGTCAAAAATTAAACAGAATACATTTGGTAGAAAATTCTAAATGGTTATTCATAAGGTAATAGAGCAGTACAACCTAGTATTCTAGAATACTGCTGTAAATATGTCTGAGTTCAAGTCTTGGATTTACCACTTAATAGCTATGTATCTCAAAGAAATTATCTTTTTTTGTGCTCCAATTTGCTCACCTGAAAAATAAGAATAATTATACCTACCTCATAAGGTACTGGTGAGAATTAAATGAGATAAGACATACAAAGTATTTAGAATAGAACTTGGCACACAGACTGCAAACTTATCAAAAATGCATCTGTTATCATCAGATGGCCAGGATACTTTTTTGAAATACTGATTTTTGTGGGAACAAGTTGTAAGGTCTCAAAGGGGAGGATTGTATAAGGTGCCTGGGGAATCTGACCTTAAGCGTAGGGCTCCTTATCTTCACTAAATATTCTGAGCATGGCTTAGAGATCTAGTAGAATCACCAAACTTAAAGAGATTCTGTGTGGCAAGACAAAAGTCACCTGACTTATTAGAAACCCAGTTATTACATGACAATAGGTCACATTTCTTAGTATCTAATTGTGAAGGAACCTGATCTTTCTTTCCAAGTGCTTAGCTAATAAGCACATAATAACTTCTCAGTAAATGTCTGTCAAGTAAATGAATATATAATTCAGTGAACAGAATTAAGTATACGTCAAATTAAATGTACCATTCACAGAAGCATCATTTTATTTCATTTGCAAATAGCTCTTTCACTGTATTTTGTCAGTAAAGTTGAAGACAACTTTCAGATCATTACACATACAAGGAGCACCCTCAAATGAACTGAGTGTGAAGTTTCCATTAGTTAAGTAGATGGGGCAAAGAATCAGCATCAGGATGCTTTAAACAAAATGGATTCAGGACTGCCATACCCAGTGACTAGGAAGTAATGCATTCCTCCTTTCAGTGGTCTCAGAACTTTCCTTTAAAATGCACGTATGCATGTGTGCACACATACAAACTTGCATGGGCACATATACACAAATATATCACAGCTACAAATACCTCTATTAATTTTGGGTAAGTTGCTATACAATAATCTACATCATAACTTAATAGCTTAGAAAAATAACATTCATTTGGCTCAGAAATCTGTAATTTGGTCAGGGTTTGGCAGGGAAGGCTCCTCTATGTTCCATGCAGCATAGCAGGGGCACCTCTATTTTTGACTGAAGGTTTTATTTCCAAGATGGCACACTCATATAATTGACAAGTAAGTGCTGGCTCTCATCTGGTTGCTCAATCATGGTGTGGGCCAGCCTCACTTCCTCTCCACATGGGGCCTCTTTATAGACTGTCATCTAATCACAGCATGGTGGCTGTGTTCCATGAGTGATCGATCCCCTAAAAGAACAAGCAGGAAGCTAGGTTTTATGATCTAGTCTCAGAAGACAAATAGTGTCAATTCTGCTATAGTCACAGGATACTGGGATTCAAGGGAAAGAAATAGAGAAGCCTGCCTCCCCCCAGCAGGAAAGTCAATATCACGTTGTCAGAAGGGTATGTGGAATGGGAGATCTATAGCCTGTCTTGAAAAAACCAATGAGTAGTCAGAGAAATGTTAATTCAGGCATCTCCGAAGTTCTCAAAAGAGACAAGACTGTCATGGTTTGTAGGAAACATTTTCTGGAAAAGGCATATTCAAAGGGAGAAGATATTTTTGTGGAGATTTGGAAAAGATAGTTTCAATTACATGTAAGAGGTGCCCTGATACTTTTCTTTGAAGAAAGTTCCAAACAATATAAATAGGACACAAGAATGAGGGCATTAGCTGACTGGGGTAATTTAGCATGGAGAGCTGAGTGTCAATGATTTAACAATAAAGTTAGGAATCTTCATCTTATCCTGTTAATACCAGTGGAAGGCGATATTCTGGACAATCCAGAAGATTTAGCGATGGCTTTTTCAATGTGAATAGAGTGTACATAGTTAGATCTAATTTTTCTCTATCAGTGACTGAACAAAATTTTCCATCATGAATACAGGCTAAGAAAAGTTGTCCCACCAAATTGAAATTAGATAGGGAGATCTATATGTGAAGTATGTGTCAACATTCTCTGTTAGTAAATATTTATTTACCTCTCACAGGTGAAACATGAATAATGACTGCAGTTTTCCTTCTAGGCAGATTAGAGTTCAGCTGAGAACAGTGTTCAGCAAATCAAAAGCCAGCAGCTTTGACCTCTGCCAATGCAGAGGCATTTAAATCATTTTTTAAATTATCTATTTTAGGAATTTGCATGGAAACCCAACAAAATCAGTTTGCTAAAATCTATTCCAGCTGGCCCAGGTGACTTTTCATAGTCTCTGACTCCTTCTGTTTTATTCACAACTGAACTGCTATTGATTTGTGTAATGAAGCAATAGCATACAGGCCACAGCTTCCCTAAAAGCTGAAACTTTTCTGTGTCTAGAATTTGGAGTGAGAGTGACCATTAACAATAAATTTTCTTCTCCAACATATACTCACTACTCTCAGCTGCTTCCTTCCACCAAAAGAAGACTGTCAAAGCTGAGTTATAATTGAACATGGCAATTCTTTTATCCTCCTGTGGATTATTAATAGGGAAGGCAGAATCTGCTCTAGGAAAAGAGAACTGTCATGGTTGGTCTCCTACTTTACTAGTCTCTGAAAAATACTGTCATTCATTTTCTATAATTATATTATTTTAAGTGGTCCTATATGCTTCAGTAATTTTCTTTTTGTTTAATAATTTAGTCTTCTGATAAAGAATCAAGGGCATTAAATGATGATGCATTCATGACAACTATGTATATCTTAAATCTGACCGCTGTTATCAAGATAAAGAATCTCTGGTAGCTTGACTAGAATAGAAAATCCTAGATGTAAGGAATTAGGAACACACAACAAAAGTAGAATTTTTATCTCCTCACCTGGGTACTTCTACAAACAGTGCTGTGGGCTCATTTACATAGGTGAGTTGAGGCAGGGACCTGAGTAGGATCATGTAACTGCCAATATGATTTAAACCTTCTTGCCATTTACTTGTTAATATCTAAAAACTATTGACTGTGGAAAAAATATTGACTGTGGAAAACAGTATGGAATTTCCTTAGAAAACTAAAAATAGATAGAACTGACTTTTGACCCAGCAATTCCACTGCTGGGATTATATCCTAAGAACCCTGAAACACCATTCCAAAAGGACCTATGCACCTCAATGTTCATAGCAGCACAATTTACAATAGCCCAGTGCTGGAAGCAACCTAAGTGCCCATCAGTAAATGAATGGATCAAAAAACAATGGTACACTTACACAATGGAATACTACGCAGCAGAGGGAAAGAAAGAACTCCTACCCTTTGTGACAGCATGGATGGAACTGGAGAGTATTATGCTAAGTGAAATAAGTCAGGCAGTGAGGGACAAATACCATGTGATCTCACCTTTAACAGGAACATAATCAACAACAACAACAAAAAGCAAGCAAAATATAACCATAGACATGGAAATTATGAACAATTTGACAGTAACCAGAGGGGAGGTGGGAGGGGATAATGAGGGGAAGAGTTTTCAGGAACAACTAACTATAAAGGACACATGGACAAAACCAAGGGGGAGGATGGAAGCAAGGGAGGGAGGTGGGTTTGGCTGGGGTTGCTGGGGAGTGGTTGGGGAAAATGCAGACAACTGTAATTGAACAACAATAAAATAATTATTAAAAAATGAAAAAATATAAATGTATTGAGTCTAGACAACTTCATCACAGGATTAAAGGCATTGCCTTGATCACAACACCTAAATTTTAACCCTATCTGATGCTGCCAGAGTGACTGTCAGTGCGACTGCTCTTTCAGCTGGATAATTCTCCCTGACACTAGGCAGAGATTAAAAATAAACTTGTAGGTTTTTCTTTTTATCCTCATCCAAGGGCATTTTTTCATTGCTTTTAGAAAGGATGGAAGAGAGAGAAACATAGATCAGTTGCCTCCTGTATGTACCAGAACAGAGGATCATAGCTCCCTGTCCAGGGATTGAATCCACAACCCAGGCATATGCTCTGACCAGGAATCAAACCCATGAACTTTTGGTTATGGCACAATGCTCCCACCAACTGAGCTACACTGGCCAGGGACAAATCTGTAGTTTTTTTTTTTATTTCATCTCCTTGTAGTGATGACAATCTATGGAGTTGAAAATTCTACATTTCCTGTGAGTTCCATAAGTTTTGTAACCTTTGACCTGGAACTGATGGAATGCATTTAATATTGTACATGGAGGCATGACCCTAAAGGAGTTACTTTGAAATGTGGTGCTCTTTCTCTCTTTTTGAAGTTTAATTCCCTTTATATTCTAAGTTCCATCCTGTTTAGAATAACTATCACTGTTTTCAGAAAATTCATTGTAACATGTCTTGAGACACTAATATAACACATACCATATGGACAGTTTAGTTTTGCATTGTATATGCTCTTCTTTCTGAAGAAATGTTAAATGAACCTGTTACATTTTACTATAAGGAGTTAAGTGTAGAAAACCCTTCAAACAGCATGACTTCTTTAGACAGGTAATAATTTATTGTTAGACATTCTGAAATGGTTTGCTTGGCAGAAATAAACATGTAATAAAATTATGCAAAAAGCACTCAGGTGAGTATTTTGATACAGCAAATGATAGGAAAGTTTGGAATTTAAATATTTTTGTGAATTGTAGCAACTTCAGCAATTGAAGGGAAGTGAAGACAAATCAAATGGAAAGAAATTTTTGTTTTAATATGGAAAAGGTGCAATGATGTAGAAGATACTAAAGGTACTAGAAAAAACGGTCAACAAGGAACTGGAAATTATGTTTAAATAACCAAGAAGATCAAGAAACGTGGGGATTGACAGGTATTAATAGAGCTCTTAAAGATGTTTTGAAGCTAATGCATGTGATATACTTCAGTATATTTCCAATACTTTCAACACAATTTTTGTTTGTTTGCTAGTTTAGATTTTGCAGGTGACAATGTAAAAAGCCAAAAACCTACATGGGAAAAAAATCTTTTTAATTGTCTTGCTGCCAATATTTAAAATACATATAACTATAGATAGATAGATAGATAGATACTCTATTTTTAGCATTATAGTTTGCCAGATATATTCTATCATTTATTCTCCTTGCTACAATGTTACTAAGACAGATTTCTTTTTCTTTTTCTTTTATTATCCACAGTTAAGAATTTTTTTTTAATGTACCCTGACTGGGAATCGAACCTGTAACACTTCAGTTCGCAGCTCATGCTCAATCCATTAAGCTATGCCAGCCAGGGCTAGAATTTTTTTTTTAATGGGATTTTGGATTCTAGGCACAATGAAGTAAACACACTTCACTCTAGATCTTCCACTACATAATAATGATAAATTATTATAATAAAAATAATTTATTTTATTATGTTTTTTCTGCATAATATGATTATGTACATTAAGCAAGTAACATAAGAGGAAGAGGTAGATAAAGCATGCAGACTGGGTAAGGATCTCGGGATTTAAGGAATGATCTGGCACTGACTTTCCTGTTTATTTTTTGTTTCTCAATACCTCTGTCTACCAGCTAGAACATGGTGGCAAACTCAGTAGAGGAGTTCTGTGGACTTTTTCAACCCACATCAAGTGAGAGGCAACAAAGATATGCAACCACTTTACTAGCATGGCAGCAGCAACCTTTATGGGGCTGAGCCCTGTAAAATTGCCTAGCACTATTGTTTGCCTTTCAGAGTATCGGGAGAAACAGGGAGCCCCTCCCTCTCCTCACTGATGTATCACAGGCAGACCTTAATGCTTGAGTACTCTGGCAGTATGGTAGTGAGGCCAACTTCCCATCTTTCTAACACATGCATTAGAAAAATGCAACTCTGGGAAACTAAGTGGGGGAAAGAATATTGAAGAGAAAATAGCTGGAGAAAGTGACCATTTAAATCTGTATTTGAAGCCCTGGACTAACATCTGAGCTATGCATGCATTCAACTAAATGGAATCAGCTGAACAAAGGCTTTAAAAAGTGAGCTACAGTGAAGACCACTGGTTAGGTATCAGACCAAAATCTGGGTGGCTCACATTATTAGCAAACCAGTATCACTACAAATTCTTTTAAAACTAAATTGACTTTGGAAAGATAGTCCTCAGAAAGTAGGCTAGGATATGAATTGATCCATTGACCAAAACAAAATAAAAAATAATCAACGTTCTACAGAAGGTTTAAATGGGATTCAGAGTCTTATACTATTCAAAATGTCCAGAGTACAATATGAAACTATTCAACATACCAAGGATTATGAAAATCTGAAGACCTATCAAGAGCAAGGGAAAACAATAGACACCAACCATAAAATGACATGTTGGAATTATATATTTAAAAAAAATCTGAAACAATAGTTATAACCATCCTCCAAAAACTAAGGAAAAACACTCTTGAAAATAATGGGAAGATAAAAGTTCTCAAAAGAAATAAAAGTATACAAAAAATAGTTGCATAGGTAAATATGATATTCAAAATCTCCCACAACCAAAACAATATTACAACCAAACTACAGAACAACCATCTTTTTTAATCACCAGAAATCAAGTTGAATGGAAGTCCTAAAACTGTGGAATTAAAGAAGAAAGCACACTGAGACTGGTTGAGGGGTGGAGATGCAGAAAAGGCTAGTCCCACACCCATATGTAGCAAATAAAAACCAAGAGGGATATTTCTGCTAGAGAAGTCCTGCCCTGAAGAATGAGGGGTCCCAGTCACACAACAGGGCCCCCTGCCGCCCAGGGTTCCAGTCCCAGAAAGACAAGTCCCCATAATTTCTGTCTGTAAAAACCATCAGGGACTGAGGCTGAGGGAGATGGAAGGTTTTAGAGTCCCAGGCAGTTCCTTTTAAAGGGCCCATACATGAACTTACTCAGACTTGCTTGCCCTGAGCTCCAGCACTTGGACAGCATCTAGAAAGGTGTCAGAGACATTTGGAGAGGAACTGAATTTTTTGGCATCAGGAAAGAGCTGGGGGGACAACATTCTCTCAAACACAACCTAAAAGTGTTGGCCAATGCACTTTTTGTACCTTTGATGAGCCAGCAGTCCTCAGAGCCATCAGGCAGGCACTGTATCTGAGACTGAGACTCCATCAACCTGGTTTGTATAGTTTGCCCCAACTTGGTGATTCTCTGAAGCTTTGCCTCTCGCAGATTTCAGACACACCCAAGCTGTTTCCCGTGGCTTTTCCGTACAAATGGCTTGCCTTGACTTATGCTTCAGATTTTTCTAAATTCAAACAACAGCATCTGACCTTAACAATTTCCATATCTTTTGCTAAGTGGTCCCAGGCCTGGCACTAGCAGCAGCCATCCTGGTTCAAAGCTTGGCCTTTCCTGAGCACCTCTAACTCCAGCTCAAGTAGCAGCCTTCTGCAAATTGCTTTCTAGCTCATGCTGGGTGGTAACTGGCAGAACATAGATGGCAGCTGATCTTGACCTGTACCTTCCAGGAGGCCCCTGAGCCAGCTCATCTGGTGAACAGCTTCAGACCACATTGAAGCACCACCCAATCAACTGCAAAAGTGATACACTCAAAAGGCTGCCTCAGTGGGCACCAGAGGTCTGCTGAATTAAGCCCTGCTGTTTGATAGCAGGGCTTAATAGGGGAGGCTGTGCCTCTGGAACCTACAGGACTTCTACTAAGTTAGATCACTCTGCTAAGCCTGGGAGATCTAGCAGCTCTATCTAATACATAGAAACAAACATAGGGAAGATGCTAAAATTAAAAGACAATGAAACATGGCCCAAATGAAAGAAGTAAACAAAATTCCATAAAGAGAACTAAACAAAATGGAGATAAGTGATCTACTAGTTGTAGAGTTCAACACACTGGTTACAAAGATGCTCAGTGTACTTAGTGAGAACATCAGCAGCATAAAAAACAAGCAGTCAGAAATGAAATATACCCTGACAGAATAAAAAATAATTTATAGGGAATCAACACAAGAGTGGATGAAGCCAAGAATCAAATCAGTAGTTTGGAATATAAGGATGTTAAAAAAAAACCCAAAACCCATTAAGAACAGCAAAAAGAATAAAAATAATCCCCCAAATGATAATAGTGTAAGAAGACACTGGGACAACTTCAAGAATACCGACATTCACATCATGGGGGTGTCAGAAGGAGAAGAGAAAGAGCAAGAAATTGAAAACCTATTTGAAAAATAATGACAGATTGTTCTTACTTTCAATGTCTCTGGTTATATTTTGCTTGTTTGTTTCTTTAGTTGATTAGGTTCCACTTACAGATAAGATCATATGATATTTGTCTTTCACTGCTTGGCTTATTTCACTTAGCTCTCCAGATCCATCCAAGTTGTCACAAAAGGTAGGAGCTCCTTCTTTCTTTCTGTTACATAGTTTTCCATTATGTAAGTAAATACATAATAAATATTAAAATGTGTAAATAAAAATGAAAAGTATACAGAAGCCTTGAACAAACACTATTAAAAAAAACTTTACTAATTTACACTTACAGGACACTCCACCTCACAACAAAACACACATTTTTTCCCCAAGCACAGATGGAACATTTACCAAGGTAGTCCATCTTGTGAGACACAAAGAAACCTCTTTAAAAAATGGCCCTGGTTGTATGGCTCATGGTTGGAGCATTGTCTTATGCACCAAAAAGACTGTGGGTTCAATTCCCAGCCAAGGCACATACATAAGTTGCAGGTTCAATTCCTGATCAGGGAGCATGTAAGAAGCAACAATAAACATATCCTTGAGTTAGGATTAAAAACCATTATTTTTAAAATTTTGAAATTATCTAAAGTTTGATCTTTGGTTATAAAAATTAACCTAGAAAGGAATCATATCTGTAAAACCCTTACATATTAGAAAATTAAAATAACTAAAAATGAATGGGTTAAGGAGAACAACCCCAAGAAAAAATAGAAATTATTTTGAACTAAATGAAAATGGAACTATAACCACCCCAAATTTATCTGATACATGCATAGCAGTTCCTTGGGGAAAAGATATAGCATTAAAAACATATGAGGAAAGAGAGTCTCAAATAATTTGAGCTTATACTTAAAAAACAAAAACATAAAAAAGAGCAAAGTATACTCAACACAAATAGAAAGCAGAAGTCAATGAGATTGAAAATATAACCACTGTAACAAAAAAATCTGATTCTTTAAAAAACAATGAATTGTTCAACCTCTAGTGTGATTGACCAAGAAAATGAAACACAAATGATCAACAACAGGAATAAATAAAACAGGAAATATTACTAAAGACCCAATTAACATTAAAAGGATAATAAGTTAATATTATTAACATGCACATAAATTTACAACTTAGATGAAATAAAATTCTAAGACACAAATGTCAAAGCCCAATTAAAAAGAACATAGATTATTCTGTATCTATTGGAAAAAGTCTAATTCATACTTAAACACCTTGAAAAAATATTCCAAGTCCATATGGTTTCATTGGTGAATTTTACTTAATATCTAAAGAGGATACCACATTAATTCTTCAAATTTCTTATTGAGTTAGAAAAGAAGCGAACATTTTTCATCTCATTTTATGAGGTCAGCATTACCTTAATACCAAAATTCAACAAAGCCAGCACAGGAAAAAAAAAATGGCAGACGAATGTTTCTCTTTAACACAGACAAAAAAATTCTCAACAAAGTATTAGCATGTAACATCCAACAATGTCTAAAAATAATAATAGACCATAACCATATAAGGTTTGTCATGGGGAAATACCCAGATATTAGAAATAACAGATCATTTCTTCAGGCTAAAATCAATTAATACATGTAATCACATTAACAGACTTAATGACAAAAAGAACAAATGAACATATCAATAGATCTAGAAAAAGCATTTGACAAAATTCAATATCCAGTTTGTAATATAAACTCTCAATACACTTGGACTAGAAGAGAATGTCTGCAGTCTGATGAAGGGCATTAATGAAAAACATACAGCTAACATTGTACTTGGAGATGAAAGACTGCTTTCTCTCTCTGTAACATCAGAAACTAGACAAGGATGTCTACTCTCACTACTCCTATTCAATATCATGCTGGAATTCTAGCAAAAACAATAAGTTTAGAAGTGAAACAAAAGGCCCTTTTCTTTGTTTCCAAAAAAATTGGAAAGAAAAAAAACTATTTTTCACTTGCCAGTGACAGTTTTTATGAAGATTATCTCAAGGAATCTATTTTTAAAATTCCTAGTACTAAAAATTGAATTTAGCAAGTTCACTGGATAAAAGGGAAATAAAAAGTTCCAATTCGCCCTGGCTGGCATAGCTCAGTGGATTGAGCACGGGCTGCGAACCAAAGTGTCATAGGTTCGATTCCCAGTCAGGTCACATGCCTGGGTGGCAGGCCATGACCCCCAGCAACCACACATTGATGTTTCTCTCTTTCTCCCTCCCTTCCCTCTCTAAAAATAAATAAATAAAATCTTTTTTAAAAAAGTTCCAATTCTATTTTTACATCTAACAACAAATAGTTAGAAAATGTTCTTCATAATTAGTCATTAGGAAATGAAAACTAAAACCACTGCATGATAGCATTACACACCTATTAACTTAGGTAAGTAACTCTTACACATTGCTGATAGGAATGCAAAATGGTACAGACACTCTGGAAAATAGTTTGGAAGTTTCTCAAAGAATTACATATGTAATATGCAACTCAGTAATCTTACCTTTTAGTATAGATATTAAAGCAATGAAAGTTTATGTTCACATGAAAACATATACATAAATGTTTATAGAAGTATTGTTGGTGATCTTCTAGAACCAGATGTTCTCCTAGAACCAGAAGCATCACAAATGTCTTTTAGTGCTTGACACATAAAAAAACGGTTGTAATCTTCATGTGGAATTCTATTTACAAATAGAAAAGGAATTAACTATTCATTACATGCCAAAATTTGGGTGACTCTCCAGAGAATTATGCTAAGTCAAAGTACTCAAACTCAAAAGGTTATATGAGGTCTGTCCAAAAAATGTCCAACCATTGTTAATATAACTAGAACAGTTTGCACAACATTGAGGTAACCTGGCAACCAAGGAGAGTGGACTGGAATGCACATGCATGAACAATGATGACTTCACTGTACTAGTCAGTGAGGGGAGTAGACACTGTTGAGTGAGCATGTGTACTGTGTGGTCATCACATTCAAAATGATTGAGCAAGAAGAAATGAATCTACATCATATTTTGTGTTAAGCTTGAACATTCCTCCATGGAAACTATGGATGATTCAGAAGGCCACATCTATGGGCAACTCATGATTGACAGTTTCATCACAATAACATGTACACTCATGCATCACGTCTCATGCAGAGTTTTTTGGTGAAACATCGAATCACTCAGGTGACTCAGCCTCCCTACAGCTCAGATTTGATGCCCTGAAATTTCTAGTTTTTCACAAAACTAAAATCATATTTGAAAGGAAAGAGATTTCAGACCATCGATGAGATTCAGAAAAATAGGAAAATATGACAGGGCAGCTGATGGCAATTGGGAGAATTGTGTGAAGTCCACAGATGGCTACTCTGAGGGGGAATGAGGCATCATTGTCCTATATACACTGTTTCTTGTATCTTCTTCAGGAAATCCCTCTATTTTTCATAGTACATGGCTGGGTACTTTTTGGACAGACCTCGTATACTGTATAATTGCATTAATATAAAATTCTGAAAACACTGCCCTTAGGCACTCCCACCCTCCCCAAAGAATGAAGAAGAGATTAATGTTTTTCAAGGCTTATGAATGAGGATGGTCTGAATATAAGTGGCAGCCTGAGGGAATTCTTTGGGATGCTGAAACTTCTCTGTATACTGTCTGAGGTCATGTTTAAAAAATGTATATATGTTAAATCCTCACAGAACCATACATAACATAAACTTGAACCTGACCATTTGTAAATAAAACAGAAATTTATCTGAATCCTCAGCTCTGTTTCATGCAGAACCGGGGAAATAACAATGTATTTTCAGGTTTATAATCTGTAGTTATATGCTAAATTAAAGTGGAATTAAATATTTTGGTCCTTTATTAATATAGTTTAATATTTAGCTAGGAACTTAATGGATAGCCCAAAGGATAATATAAAAACTAATGGCTTTAAATTGTATTGTTTCAAGGGTTTTGAACCCCCAGTATTTTCTCTTCTTATACTAAGCTCCCCAGTCTGGATTTTAATTAAAATGGTAATTTCTATAAAACATTTAACCATTTACCTTCAGCAATGCTTTTTAAAAATAGAATAAGATAAAAATACTTCTCTATTCTCCTCAATCCCAGTTCTGCACCTTTTTCAATTTATTCCGACATAAACTTTTATCCCTAGAAGAACTGAGTTGGAAGCTTCTCTTAAATTTAATGACTGTATTAATGTTGCTTTGAAAACACATTGTGTACTGGAATGTTCTACCCCCCAAAATGATGTTTTTTAAAACTAAAAATCAGTATAGTGCATATTCTCACACACTTCTAATGAGAAGATTCAACATCAATTAGGTAGCATTAACTCCAAAGGGCCTAAAAGTTTATCCCACTTGTAAGGTAAGGTGACGGGCTGCCAGGGACATGGAGCCTTTTCCAGAGGCTCCAATGAGCACAATCATCAGTCATAGAGAATTGTAGCTCAAAGAAGTAGTTATGATTTGGGGCCCCCAAAAGTAGAGCAGGCAGCCCAGCTTGTTGTACAGCCTCCAATTCATCCTGTTGGCTTCCATTCAAGGAATACTTTTTTGCAAATTAACATAAAAAAAGGGCTAAAGGAGGTACATACTATCTGTGTATAGTAAAGTGCTGAGACTTCTTTTTTGGAGGGGAAAGGCAGAAACACCAGTTTTCTTTGACTGCCAGAGAGATTAAGTATTGTGAATTTTAATACATAGTCCTAAGAAAGTTTATTCGGTGGATAAGCTTCTGAATTTCATTGGGGGTTGATTACCCCTACTGGTAGGAGTATGATATAACAAGGCTATTTGGTCAAGGCCATTTAGACTAAGGCTCTACTTTGTTAACCTACAGAACATCCAATATAGAGTGAAAGGTGTGCACGCTATGGGGTAGAAGTACTTGTGCTAAATCCTGACCCACTCATTGGTGGCAAATAACAGTGGAGTTTGGCAGCCCTGGCAATGATATATTGGAAGATCTGCCACAGGAATGTGTATTGGTCTTGGTAATCAGGAACCAGTGGCTAGGAAATAAGGCATTGGCAATGTCAAAGACAGCATACCAAGTGCTATCATTCTATGCAACAGGGGATTCAGTTCCAGTCACAATGTGAGAAACAGCCAGGGCACAGGAGCAACTACTGAATTCAGTGCTGATGAAGCCACATTAACCCTTTAGCCCGTTTCCCTATTTCATTAGGCATACAGGGTGGTAGCATCTTTTATTACACCCATTGCAACTCTCTCTCCAATTTCTCCTTATTAACAGAACATAAATGAAGGACCATTTAGTGCCTTGCTTACCATACAATTTGGTCAGATGTTTGATTCCAGTAAGTTAGAACTTTTTCATTTACACTACCTTTCCCTCCGGGTTAGCATAAAGATAATTGATTCTGTTCTCCTGTTAAATCAGCCAAACTTCTGTTTAAACTGACTGGTGGAAGAAAGAAAATCATAACTTCAATTTCCAGAAGGAAGAAATCACTTTACCTAAAAGGATTTAATCAGAAAAGAAGAATGAAATGTTAAACTTATGTATTTCTGGGGGGAAAAAGGTGGGGAGGTGAGGAGAGTCATTGAAGCTTGAAAGAAGCTTAATAGCCTCTAATTGATCCTGAAATATCTGGGTGAGTTCTGATTAAATTTGTCAGAGGCATAAGCATCAATAGAAGAAAAAGCAAGATATGAGACAATTGACAAGTTACAAAAAAGGGGACTCTCATTTCTATGCATTTTGTCAGTACTCACATTTGAAATGTTCTGTGAAGTGAGTTTCAACATGCTAATGTGAAGGAAAACCTGTAGGTTGAGAGCACAGGCTTATAAATTTGACAAATCTAGTGATAAGATCCAACCACACCACTTGCTCATGTAATTTTAAACAAATTTCTCAAACTTTTTGCACCAAAAAGATATATAAAGATATATATTTATCTTTATCTTTTTATATATTTTCTTTATCTTTACATATATTATCTCATTCTTTAATCCTCACAACTGTATAAATATTATTGTCATAGCACTTAAGTGATTAGTGCAATGCTTAATAAATAGAACCTTGAATAAATACCTGCTGTTATTATTAATAAAGAAAGACCATTGCATGTTTTACTTTGGTATTACTAGAATAAATAAATGTACAGAATTAACTAGTATGAAGAAAGTCTGCAGTTAAGAATGCTCCTCCAAAGGATTCTTAGTTGATAAGACTGATCCCTGAAATTCCATTATTAAAATTTTATCCCATTGAATTAAGGGTATCACAAATGTATTAAATACAGAACAATTTGCAGGTTATAGATGACACCTGTCTTAGTCATTTTAATTGTGTGGAGCCTTATTTGATTCAACCTGTTCTTGAGTGTAAAAGAGAAGAGAGGCAAAGTGGGGAACAATAAGAAGTTAGACAAAAAAGGGTTGCTTCAAGGATAAGAAAGTGGAGGGTAAGAAGGTGAAGTGTATTTGAAGACAAATTTTACACCTTCATTATTTAGCCAAAGTTCAAGCTTATTTCAAAAGCATTAATAATATAGAAAATTATGTCATTAGCCAAATAATTCAAGTATTAATAAAATTCCATCATTGTTCAGCTTGTCCTTAAATATTTTTATTTATTTATTTTTAGAGAGAAAGGAAGGGAGGGAGAGAAAGGGAGAGAAACACCAATGTGTGGTGCTTCTCACACAGCCCCTACTGGGGACCTGGCCTGCATCTCAGAAATGTGCCCTGACTGGGAATAGAACCTATGACCCTTTGGTCTGTAGGCCAGTGCTCAATCCACTGAGCCACACCAGCCAAGGGCCCACTTAGTCCTTAAACCTTTTAATTTCATGTAAGTAAAGACAGATTTTTGAATGGAATTCTGAACTTTCACATTTTGGGGTAATGCCAGTTAATTACAATTTTGTAACAATATATTGCTATGGTTTTTCTTCATCTGTACAAATCAGGCATAGAACTGTATTGTTTTCCATGGCCTGTCCTGGTTAACCAGTCACACACTGATCTTGGTTTGAGTGTAGACTATTTACTATGCATTGAGATTCTTGGTATTACAAACCAACAGGATATTTTTTTTCCGTGATAATAGCCACTTGTAATGATGATCTTCAAAGTGCCTTAGGAGCTACGTATACAAGTTCTCACTTATTATGGAAAACATCTCACTGTTCTCATGAAAGGTATTTACTCTTCTTCTGCTCTCATGCTCCTAGAATATGAGGAGAGTATTCTGGCAATACAATCTCTTCTGTTGTTGAACAGGTCTGATGAGAAGCTTGTTCTTATGCTGAGCCTGAATCTGCTTCTTGATTATAATTCTGCTCTTATATAGCAGGAGAGAGTACATTTTTTCAGTCTCTCCTTTAACGGCTGTATGAGAAAGTTTATGTTGCTCTTTATTGACCTCCAATGCACACAAACACACACCCACAGTCTCATACTATTAAGTTTCTCTTAATACTGGGTAACTTCATTGTGCTCATAGGTTGCCAAGATTCCAGGCCTTTCACCATCTAATTTTCAGCTCTAAAAGTCAGTGCATCCAGGGTGACCACTCATGTCCAGGGTTACCCCAGGGTTAAATGCTCTTTCACCCTTATAATGTTCTTGTTTTAATGATAAATTGTAATGTCACTGTTGTTCAAATAAAGATGAATAGCAAAACAGCACTCACAGAAGGCCTACCAGAGCAGCACTGTGGGAAATTCACTGGTATAGGATCAGCAGCAGATATGTGGTTTGTGTCCCTCTTACACCCGTTCTTTTTAAGGTGGTACAAAAAATGTATCAGGGTTCTTCATCAGATTCCATGAGAAGGATCCCAGTTCCTTGGATTGTAGGCTTATAAGCTGCAAGATTAGCAAAGTGCCCCCTCTGGTATGATAATGAGCCAGAAAAGACAACATTTGTGCTGCCTGTCACTACCAGAACCAATAAGCAGAGACAAGTATTGAATCTTTATGGGAGCTTTATTCAGATGCTGTCAATCTGAGAAGACAGAGAGTGGGTTATGTACTCTAAAAAACCATTTAACATTTCAAGCCAATTCTTTTTACAAGGAGAAATAAAGGATAGGTAAGGTATTTATAATTCAGGGAAAAAGTGGGTAGAGGGTTTGGAATTCAGAGAAAAGGTTAATAAGATAAAAGTTGCAGTCCTGTGATTTTCATAGAATCTCTTCATCTGCTGACCAGTAATTCTTTATCTGTGTCTTGGCTGTAATAATCTTTGAAGCGTGATGGCTCAGATACCACCTTAATCACTTGCAGTCCTCCTGGGGCAAAAAGGTTGAATTGCTTATGGATCTCCTGGAGTCAGGGTATATATTCCAGTTCCTGGAACAACAGCTTTCTACATGCATTAATCCCTAACCATATTAACTATAACTTAAAGCTAAAAAATTTTAACCCCTTCATCAGTCAGAAGCTGAGATACAGGTTATATCACATGGCAGTGCATTGGCTATATCCTCGTCCTGCCACTTCTCTGAGTTTCAGGTTGGGTGTAGCTTCAGTCCCTGCCCTGACTTGTTCAGAGGCCTGGGGTCCAAGCATTGCAGTTGACTGTGATTGATTGCTTTAATTTTGGAGCTGTAGCAAATTTCCATGCAGCTTTCCAAGAGATCAACCCTTTTTATGTGAGACTAGCTTTTGGAGGATCAGCATAGTTATTAACCTTTATTCAGTTCTTTCCCTTCTCCCCCAAATCAGTAAGTGGTATTTAGTCATCACAATCTGTTATTTTAACCCATAATAGCTATGTGATTAGTCACAGTTTTGCTGGTCAGCAATGTAGGACAGTGAGAAATGAGCAAGTAACTACTGTCAAGAGTAGTTTATGTTTACATAAGGAATAGTGGAAAGGGTTATTGATTCAAAAAATCCTGGAAGTATCTAGTTGGAAAGTATAACAGGGCCACTAATTCTACTTCAGAACAGGCGGTGAGGACAGGCTAACCATAGCTAGAAACATTGCTTTTGGGTCATCATAGTGCTATTGTTCTCTTGTACTCCTACATGAGACAAGGCTGAGACATCTATAGGCATGCACATAATGTTCCATAGTCAAGGGCTGTACTCACTATCTCAGAAAAAACTGGCAATTCCTGTTGTGTGAATTTTTCCGATGAACACTGACCCAGCAATCTTGTACCAGTGCTACTTCGGCTATGTTCCCCTATGGGCTGCACAGTCATCCTAATCCTACCTCATTCCACAGATGTGGGGGAGAAAAATAGGGTAGATGAAGACCATTTATTATTAGTTATTCCCTTTAGAGTACTTCTTTTTCCCCTGTCTCTTCTTACCTATGCAATAGTTACATGGAATAGCAGCGATTTCCCTAGACTTTAGATCTGGTTTAGGCTCTTAGAAAAGGAAGACAATGAGAAAAAAAGAAAAACAGAAAAAAATAAGAAAGGGAGAAAATACTAACTTTCCCTGGGCTGTGTCTCCAGATATATAAGGATATAAGACTGTTACTGAATATTATGCTAGAAAGAGCTAGACACTAGAAGCACTATCAACAATGCAGGGGTAAAGTACTTTGACAATTTAAAAAATTTAACATATCTAGATTATAAAAAAATAAAATTAGCCCTGGCTGGCGTAGCTCAGTGGATTGTGAACGGGCAGGTTCGATTCCCAATCAGGGTACATGCATGGGTTGCAGGCCATGACCCTCAGCAACCGCACATTGATGTTTCTCTCTCTCTCTCTATCTCCCTTCTTTCCCTCTCTATAAATAAATAAAAATCTTTAAATAAAAAAATTAAAATTAAAAATAAAATTAATAGGCCTAGAAAGTTACAAGAGACATATCCAGATTTGAGTACAGAATACAATGTGCCATTAAAAAAGTGACAAATATTTTTTAATTACCTAACCTTAAGCAAAAGCTTATACTACCAGTAAGTGTGAGAGCTGTTACGTACACAATGAACTAAATAAAGAGAAAATTTTCTGGTACACTTCATTAATGCAGAGTCATCAAATTTTAGGATGGAGAGGGACTTTAACAGCACCAATGTAGGTAGGGTCATCATAAAAATTGTGACACTTCCAAATTATATTCTTCTTTTTAAAGTTACTTAACTTTTTGTAATGCTAGTCATATGATTATAAAATGATTGAGGTTTGCTAAAATCTTAGAAAAATGCTCAAATAATCTCTTAGTTAACTCACTATCTTATACAACTAAATAATTCTTTAGAAATTAGAAATAGACTAGGGGTCCAAACAGAATTGTTTTAGTTCTCCCTTTTAAAAAGTGCAGGGATGATTGGACTAGCTGTGAGGATACGAGTTAGTTTGTCAACCCTGCTCTGGTACTAGTTAAGCTATGTATTTTCTGGCGATGACTTAGTCTTTTAAATCTATCTTTCCTCAGTGAGGATAAACATGGCTTTCAGAGAATCAAATGAGACCTTACAACAAAACAATAATGATGCTTATGGTGACGGTGATATTTTAGTACAATTATACAAAGTGGTTATTATCATGTATGTGAAAGAATTTTAAAAATTCGAACACTTGTCCTGGCTGGTGTGGTTCAGTAGATTGAGCAGTGGCCTGCAAAGCAAAGGGTAGCTGGTTCAATTCCCTATCAAGGCACATGCTTGAGTTTCAGGTCAGGTCCTTAGTAGGGGCACATGAGAGGCAACTACACATTGATGTTTCTCTCCCTCTCTTTCTCTCTCCCTTCCTCTCTGTCTAAATATTTAAAAATGTATTTAAATAAATATTAAAAATTAAAAATTTGAACCCTGAGTAATATGAGCCATTATTATCATTATCAGTATTATATTTTACCTGAATAACAGGACCGTGTTTTTATGCTAAGAATTCCCCCACTGCCATATATTTTGAGGTCACCAGATCGGGATTCACTAAGTGAACAAATAGTATGCTTATTAACAATTGTATGAGAAAAAACAGAAACATAACATCTTATCTTGGATAGTTGCTAAAAAATAAAGTTTTTTCTGTATCTTTTTCTTCATGAATAAACAGAAAATTTATCCATAAAATATCTGTATGATCTACATTTTCTAGGGAATGTAGAATTCCCTAGGACCCTGGGAATTAGGATAAGAACACATGATTAATTCTGAACAACTAAATGAGAGCAGAATTAATGTGTATCACTTCTGAGCAAGCATTTAAAAGTTAGTATGTCTCCCACATTTTCCTTTTCCTTGCTGCCATACCCTCAGATGCCACATGTTCTAAATTGCATTACAATATGATAGAGGAAGGCACATCAATTTGCATTGGTGTGAGTTAAGTTAAGCCACTCAGATTTTGGTATTTACTTGATACCATATCATAGCCTTGCTTATTCTAACTAATACAATGCACTGTGCCTTACTCATAACTGTGTCTTCCCAAAGATCTATCATAATGTGATGAATCAAATAACTGCTTGGTAAGTATTGTGCAAGTAATATTGCCCAAGCCCATAACTTTACAGAGGAAGTATCTGAGGTGAGGATAGGTTAGATATCATTTGCTAAAGTACTAAAGATCAAGTTTTTTCCAATCCCTTCACATTATTGCACTATATTAGTGCAATAGTATCTGATAGTATCTGATAGTATTACTATTAGTGCAATAGTAAGCTGATAGTATCAATATTTGTTTGGCATATATGGAGTCATTTTTGCTTGGGTGACTGACCCAAGAGTTCAGGCTGTCGTATGTCCTATCCAGGCATGCTAGGGCCTAAAGGATGAATATCTCCACTCACTTATGCCATCCTGTTTGGGGAACTCTAGTCTTAAATAACCACAGTTTATTAGCCATAGTTTTGAGGATGGAACTCAAGTGGCCTGACATACTGTTTTATCACATTGGTTCTAAAAACTAATTGACATGATTCAGATTCCAGGAAGTGTTTTGCTCCTGATTTAGCTGCGCAGATTGAATTCAGCAGATTTTGACTTGTCTCATTTTCCCTTATATAAGAAGTTAATCTTTAAGGTCCCTCTAACTAAAAAATTCTGTAATTCTTTATGGAAAAGGGAACATACTCTATATTTATGTAGAGTTAGTATAAAATGAAATTACTATTTTATAATAATATGGTAAATCTGATTAATGCAAGCAGACAAGCTAGATAAACACTCCAGTGAATTTTATTCAGTTTGGCTGTCCATATTCATCACAGAAATTGAATGATTATGTAGCCATGGTCAGGAACCTGCCATTTAGTTGCAGGGTCTGAATGGACTGATGCATATTTCACATGGATCACACATGCTTGATGCATATATATGTGAAAGTGGTTTGTGTATTAAGATCATATGAAGATGAATCACCAAGTATTGGGAAATCTGATTCAGATTCTTACACAGGAAAATAATGTTAAAAATTTAATATTGTTTTAAAAAGTTAATACAACATTTTGGGGCTTGGCAAAATTTCATAAATATGTTTTTTAGTTTATTGGCAAAATTTCTTTTCAAAATATTTTTTAGCTTACTATTAATACAATATTTTTCTATTGATGTAACCACTCTAAACTAGCAAAATATTTTAATAATTAAACTTCTTACTATTTTAAGTGTTCATTCAGGATTTTGCTATACATAAGAAGTATTTATAAGAGAGGAATACAATTATTTTTCCTCTACCATCTTAGGTTTATTGGCTAGGGGACTGAAATTAGACTGGGGAAAAAAAGATGAACAGAGATGAACATAAGTTTAATAACACATGCATTGCATATAGATGTGAAGGCATTCAGTGATGAACATCTCACAGGGGTGGTTAGAACTTGGGCTTACATACCATCTTAGTTAATAACAGTAATTATAGAGAAGTGGCCAGACAAAGGAAAAAATTTTGGAGCTTCTAGACCCCTCAAAATTTGGGAAGGCAAATGTATAAGAAAACTAATGCTAAATGAAAGCTAGTTTTAGTATGGGTTGTTATGTAGATTTCTATGGACTGATAAGGGTCTGGAATACTCTCCAGTGATTAATTTCTATCTTTCTTGCTATAGCAGGGAGGGGAAAATATCATTTCAAATTTATGTTTTGATTTTAAGCAAATGAGAAGGTTACAGACAACTTTCTTATATATGCTTCTTTTCAATTGTTTTCAGCTCAAAATAATCAATATGCAAAAGTATCATATTTTGAGTGGCAAATTCTCCCACCCTTCTGTTCCACGTACTAGTTTGTAGATGGGCTAGTGGTTTTACACAGATTTAAAACCTACGTATGTCATTTTGTGCTCTTTTCTCAAATGCTGTCAATAACTCTACTATAGTTCTTACATATGGCAATTACACCAGAAGAATATCCCGGTTGTAGAATTTAATTAAAATATTTATTTTTGCTTTGAAGACTATTCAAGATGAATAATGTTTCTCTTAATGAAATTAAAGGCATATTACCAGCTGATTTTGTAATATGTAATTGAAAGACATGAATTTAGCATGCTTATTTTCTGTCCCGATGAGCACATGGGCCGTACATTACTCTGAACTATCATCCTCTTTCTCTTACAGTTTTCTTTCTCTCCACTCTCCACCTAGTGACATAAGCATCTGTCACGGAAAGAACTGTGCTGGTGCACTGAGAGTTAAGCCAATTAAAAGAGTGTTACTAAATAATAGAAAAATGTTTGCTGCATATGGAGGGAAAATGGTATTTCAGAATTCGTTCATTAGATTGATGAACTGAAACATCTAACTCAGTGCTTTCCTTGCATGCCTGGATGGTGGGGGTGGGCCTCAATTTCAGGATCAGTTGACAGACTATGACCTGCCTCATTAAGGCAGATGTAACACTATGACACCTGGACAGTATTGTATTTTTTGTTTTAACTGTCATGTGAAGAATGTCATGTTTGTGAGAATTCTTCTGTATATTCTTTCTAAATATTCAAATAAATGTGGATGTGAAGTGAAAATTTCTCCTCTAGGCCTCAGGCAGCTGAAGCAAAATGTATTAAAAACTGTGCTGGTGGTATGCTTATTTTTTTTGCTTGATTTTTTAAAAAATATTATCCTATGCCCAACCCACTCTCTGCTCCCACAGTCTGCCCCACCCCATTGTCCATGTCCATGGGTCACTTAGATATGTTCTTTAACTATTTCTTTCCACTTCTTTTCACCATTCTCTCCCTCCCTTTCCTCTGGTTATCAGTCTGTTCCCTGTTTCCATGTCTCTGGTTCTGTTTTGCTCATTAGTTTATTTTTTTTCCATTAGATTCCTCCTATAAGTGAGATCATAGAGTATTTATCTGTCACTGACTGGCTTATTTCACTTAGTCTGATAGTCTCCAGTTCTGTCCATGCTGTCACAAAAGGTAGCAATTCCTTCTTTCTTTCTGCTATATAATATTCCATTGTGTAAATGTTCCAGTTTTTAATCCTTTTATCTACTGATGGGCTCTTAGGCTGTTTCCAGCACTTGGCTATTGTAAATAACACTGCTATAAACATTGGGATGCCTAAATGCTCTTGAATTGATGTTTTAGGATTCTTAGGGTATATTCCCAGTGGTGGAATTGCTGGGTCATAAGGCAGTTCCATTTTTAATATTTGAAGAAATTCTATACTGTTTTCCACAGTGGCTGCACCAGTCTGCATTCCCACCAACAGTGCACTAGCATTCCCTTTTCTCCACAACCTCACCAGCACTTGTTGTTTATTAATTTATTAATGATAGCTATTCTCACATGTGTGAGGTGATATCTCATTGTGGTTTTAATTTGCATCTCTCTGATGGCTAGTGATGCTGAGCATCCTTTCACATGTCTATGGGTCCTCTGTATGTCCTCCTTTGAGAGGTGTCTATTCAGGTCCTCTGCTGTTTTTTGGTTGGATTTTTTGTCTGCCTGGTGTTGAGTTGTGTGGGTTCTTTATGTATTTTGAAGAGTAAACCCTGTTCAGTGCATTGGCAAATATGTTCTCCCATACAGCTGGTTCCTTTTTCATTTTGTTGATGGTTTCTTTAGCCATACAGAAGCTTTTTAATTTGCTATAGTCCCATTTGTTCATTTTTTCCTTTATTTCCACTGCCCTAAGGAGATATATTGTCAAAAATATTGCTACATAGGATATCTGAAATTTTGCTGCCTATGTTTTCAACTAGGACTTTCATGGAATCATGACTTATATTTAAATCTTTTATCCATTTTGTGTTTATTCTGTGTATAGTATAAGTTGGTGGTGTAGTTTCCATTGTTTTGCATGTACCAGTCCAGTTCTCCCAACACCATTTACTGAAGAGGCTATTTTTACTCCATTTTATGTTCCTGCTCCCTTTGCCAAATATTAATTGACCACAGAGACATGGGCTTATGTCTGGGCTTTCTATTCTGTTCCATTGATCTATGTGCCTGTTCTTATGCCTGTACCAGATTGTCTTGATTACAATGGCCTTGTAGTATAGTTTGATATCAGGTATTGTGATCCCTCCAACTTTGTTCTTCTTTCCAGTGTTACTGAGGCTATTTGGGGTCTTTTTTTTTTTTTTGCTTCTATATAAATTTTTGGAATATTTTTTCTAGATCTGAGAAATATGCCATTGGTATTTTAATAAGGATTGTATTGAATGTATAGATTGTTTTGTATAGTATGGACATTTTGATGATAATTCTTCCAATCCATCAACATGCTACGTGCTTTTATTTGTTTGTATCTTTCTCAATTTCTTCCTTCATGTTCTATAGTTTTCCAAGTACAGATCTTTTACCTCCTTGGTTAAGTTAATTCCTAGGTATATTTTTTGGTGGTGTTGCTATAGTATATGAGATATTTTCCCCTGAGTTTGTGTTTTTGATAGTTAATGGTTGGTGTACAAAAATGCCATAAATTTCTGAATGTTGACTTTGTATCCTGCTACTTTGTCAACTTCTCTTATTTTTGATAGAGCCTGTAGGGTTTTCCATGTAGATTATCATATTGTCTGCATATAATGACAACTTTATTCCCTCTTTTCCAATTTGGATGCCTTTTATTTCTTTTTCTTATCTGATTGCTGTGATTAGAACTTCTTCTGCAATGTTGAATAAGAGTGGTGAGAGTGGACAGCCTTGTCTTGTTCCTATCTTTTGTTTCTTTATGCAAGGTTGATCTTTGCTACTGCCCTGCACCCACTGTTGGCTCTAGTCACATTGATTTTCTTGACTGCGTGATGAGTGCCTATTCATTCATGACTAAGCTCAAGTACCTCTTTTTTTGTGTGTGAGGGTCACTCCTGTGGTGACAGTGGTGGCAGTGACTGGAGAAGGCCTGAAAAATACCAGGGTGCCACTGTGACTCCATGAATCATGGTTTATTACCTATACCATTATTTAGCTTTTCACCTGTTTTAGTTGTTTTTCCATTTGGCTTCTTCTAACTTTACCTTTGTCCTCAACTTTATTCTCCCAGCTCCTCAGCTAATTATACCTGTCTAATTGTTTTAAAGGTTTAGCTGTATCCTATACAAGACATGGTTCACAAACTGGCCCAGCTCTGGTGTCCCACTGATGACCTCTGTGTTGTCATTTTGCTTTCCAAGATTGGGAATCTATTTTGGTTCCTGATAGCTGATACCTATTCTTGTCAGTTTTCTTGGCTGAGGAGGTCACCCATGGATAGACTTCTATCTAAGTGACCTCCTGCTGGCCTCTCATATTTTGCTGCCTGGTAATGCAGTCTGATGAGGGCTATGTAACTTCAAAGACTTATTTTGTATGTAGCTATCTTTGAGAAGAAAAGGGGCCAAAAAATGTTCTTTCCTGCAGGCTCCTATAGGGCCCCACAGTATAATTTTGTATTGAAAGTAGCTGTGATGCATTAGTTAGATATAATTAAGTTAGAGATGGAAGCATGAGGTAAATGTAAAGGGTGCATATGAGGCAACTTATGGCTCTCTGACATGGGTTGAGGTAATCTCAACCCAATGGGTATGCTATAGAGAATGGGGACAAATCATCCTAATGACAGCTTTTATTTTCAGATATGTAAGTTCTGGGAGAGTCCCTGGATTCAGGATGTCCTCTAGCAGATGCCCAACATATTTTCTGGGTTTCTATGGGAATAGAAATCCTGAATATCTTACACATGTGAACATCAGTATGATTACTAGCATGGTGGAGTGACTTTCACATGACTTTGTGTTCTTGTATCCTAGAGTAAACTTCCACTACAGATGGTAAACCACGAGTGTTTCTGCCCTGGGTTTCTTAGAAGGAAAAGTGCATACTTGTTGGAACCTTCCAATTTCTCTTGGTAATAAAGTACTCATTGTTGCCAGCAGCATGCTTGATCTTCTCAAGCCCTAAGAATACTGTGCTGCACACTGATCTGGACCCTGCCAGATCTGAGCTTCATCCCTGGTCCTCCTTCCCTTGCTGCCCTAAGGTAAGACAAATTAAAGTTCTCTGGGGGCTTGAGATAGTTTCGAGCTTCCACCTCATGTAACACAAATAATGTATAGATTTTTCAATAAATTTTGGTTGATTAATCCAGACTCAATGAGGTGGCTACTAGCCAAGTTAAGTTCTCAAAAAAAAAGTGAGCTTGCCTTCCTAAAATATGTAAATGTGTGTATATTGTGCATATACACACTCTAATAATTCAGCCCTAAATACTGGCTGCCAAAGCTATGCAGTCAAACTCAGATTCTTTGTCAGAATTTTTAGCAGAGGTTAATCAAATTCCTTGTTATTCAAGCTTGTCCCAGAGGCCTTGTCTACCTAAGATATATGTAAACACAGTGTTGCTAGGTAGAGAGGCCACTCCTTATCCCACCACAAGATTTGTTGTGTTTTCTGGTGTCATGGTACTTTAGCTAAGCACTACTCAAACACTACAAATATTGCTACAGTTGTCTGGTAGCTTAAATATGAGAATACTTTTAATAATACTCCCAAGGGATAAAATTCTTCTGGGGAAAACATTAAAAAATAAATATGTTTCTATATATCATCTCAGTTGAAGGGTAATTCTGAATGTAGTTTTGCTTCTAAAGAGTGAACTACTCTTCTTTTAAGACAGGAAGATTTGAGCTTAAGGAAGTTATATCAACTGATTCCTCCACAGCTGCCCACAGTTTTTACTGTGTGATAATTCTATGTCTCATTTTTTTTTGACATGGAGTTTGTACTCTAGCAAAACAAAAGTGCTTCTTTCATACATCAGATAAGTGATCCTTAGCTTATACTATTTTATTACCATTGGCTGAAATCTCTGAATTCCTTTCAGTATTCCTGAACAATTTGGCTCAAAACTCACATCCTTATTGTTATCTTTCTGTATTAAAGTCAATCATATATGTTTGCTCTGGTCATCCCAGCACATTCCTAGTACATGTAGGAGTAAATACCAACTACAAATCATATTATTACTTCAGTTTCTACCATTTGGTCATGACTTTGAGGTACATGCAGTGGCACCTCAGTAATTTCATATTTATAAGTAGGATGTGAAGGTGGAGCGGTAATGGCTTAGATCAATGGAGAGGCTATGAAATACTGAGGGGTGTGTGCTTTGGAAACATCAGGAAAAAGTACCCTTGGAATTCCCTGTGCTGGCTCCCAGCAGAAGTGGCAGTAGTAAGCTGATCTCCTCAGGGATCTTAGCAAGCCATGATTGTCAGTATGGGGGCAGAGAGAAAGGCCAGGAGTGGTTGATTTATGAACAAACGTAAGAGAGCTTCAGAGACAAACATGTTGCTGAATTGATGCAGGTGATGGTATATGCCAACAAAATGCTGATGATTGCCTGAAATGTGGGGGTCACAGTAGTACAGCATATTTGCCTCCTTTCATTTCATCAAAAATGCCACACAGAAAATGGGGTACTTCAGGAGTACCAAGTGGAGCCTCTCTCTTGAATTGTCCCGCCCTCTTAACCATGCAGTGGCCTGCTGTGTTGGTTTCTATTGTATAATTATTCTTTATTACACTATTTTCCAGGTTCATAAGGAAGAAGTTTCTGATCTCAGTGTGTCCTTTCCTTATCTAAAACATCTCCTATTGTCAAGTGTGGAAAAGATTCTTTCCTTCTACCTTAGGGCACCAAAATTCTTGGCCTAGCCTTCCTTTGTGGACAATGATCTTCTCTATGTTAGGCACTTTGTGGTCTGCCTAGGCTTGGCTAAATAATGCTAGTGAAATTTGGAAAAATTATCTATTTTTCCCAAGCTGGTTTTAAGCTTATTTATTTTATTTATTTTTTGCTTATAAACAAGTCAAAGACCTGCCCTATTCTCTCATGGGGCAATAATACTCAAGGACGAGCATTGAAGGTGGGAGGTTATTAGTAATCACAAATTAATGGGGCAATTAATATACATTAATGAAGGGCTCTGGTCAAGATGGCAGTGTAGGTAAATGCTGTACTCACTTACTCTCATGACCACTTCAGAACTGCAACTAAACTACAGGACAACCATCACTGAGAACCACCTGAAGTCCAGATTAACAAAAGTCCTATAACTAAGAATATAAAGAAAACTCCACATCAAGACTGGTAGGAAGAGTGGAGATGTGGGGTCAATTGGTTCCATGCACACTGGTTAAAAATTAGGGTTTATCCATGACCAGTGTTGCTCAGTTGCTTGGAGCACCATTCTGTAAACCAAAGGTTATGGGTTTGATTCCTGGTCATCTCACATGCTTGGGCTGCAGGTTCAGTCGCTGATCAGAGCATGTATAATAGGCAACTGACTGATGTTTCTCTCTGACATTGATGTTTCTCTTCTTCTCTTTCTCCTACCTTTCCCTATCTATCTTTTTATTTATTTAAAAAATAATTTGGGATCTATATCTTGGCTTAGGAGATCTCCACTGAAGAGTAAGGAGTCCTAGCCCCACACCAGGCACCCCAGTCCAGGGTACCAGTTAATTTCTGGCTGTAAAAACCATCAGGGATTGTGGTTGAGTGAGAAAGAGGGCTTCTGGAGTCACAGGTATTCCTCTTAAAGGACCAGCACATGGATTTGCTAAAAATCACTCACTGTGAGCTCTAGCACTAGGGCAAGAGCTCTAAAGGCACCAGGAACATATGGGGATGAACTGAATAGTCTTACTTCAGGAGAAGGGCTAGAGGGGTGACTTTCTCCAAAACAAAAGTACTGGAAGAAGCCATTGTTCCTTTGCTGAGCCCTCACCCAGGAGACTCAGGTGGACTCCATTTCTAAGTGTCCATCAACGTGGCTAATATAATTAGTCCTGTCCTACTGATTCTCTTACACCTTGCCCCATCAAACTTGAGGGCCCACCCAAGCTGCTTCCAGTGGCTTTTCCATACAAATGGCCTGTTTTTCATGCTTCAGACTTTCCTAAAAATCTCTCAAAAGTTTAAAAACTCAGTATGCCCCATACCTCTTGCTAAGTGGCCCTAGTGGCAGGTGACTTTGATTCATAGCTTAGCCTCTTCCAGGTACCTCTGAGGCCAACACAAGTAGCAGCCATCTTCAGATCACTTTGTAGCTCATGCAGAGCACTGTGGGCAGGACCCAGGTGTTGATTGACCTTCGTCAGCACCTTTAGGGAGGACCAGGAGCCAGCACACCTGGTAGAGAACTTCAGACCACACCAGAGCACCACTGAACCACCTCTACCAGTGACACGCTTAAGGGGTAGACTTAGTGGGCAACAACAGACTACCAGAGAGTCCTTGTCTGTTGGGCAGATCCTTGCACAGCACTTCCCCTGTTGTAGTCTTGGCCATTCTTCACAGCCAATCAACCTAATGGATCAATCCCTCCAATTGATGTGCCAACAGCATTCAAGGCTCAATTACAACAGGAAGAGACACACAATCCACATGGGAGGTTCACCTGAAGCATGTGGCTCCAGCAACTGGGGAGGCTGCACTGCTGGTTCCTACAGTACTCTTTCTATGTAGGGTAACTCTACCAAGACTGGGAGATGTTGCAGCTACTAATACATAGAAAAGAAAAAACAAAAAGGGATCCAACTGAGGAGACAAAAAAAATTTCCCAAATGAAGGAACAGAACAAAACTCCAGAAAAAGAACTAAACAAAGTGGTGACAAGTAATCTACAGATGCAGAGCTCAGAACATTGGTTATAAGAATGCTCAATGAACTTAGGGAAAGAGTAAATGAACTTAGTGAGAACTTTAACAAAGAGGCAAGAAACATAAAAATGGATGTAGAAAACATAAAAAGAAGAGTCAGAAATAAAAAAAAATACACTAACTGAAATGAAAATACATGATAAGACATCAATGGTAGATTAGATGAAGTAGAGGATCAAATCAGCGATTTGGAAGTTAAGGTAGCAATCAGAACAACCAAATTTTTTTTAAAAAATGAAAGAAATGAGAATGATTTATGGGACCTCTGGGACATCAAGTGTACCAACATTTGCATTGTGAGGGTGCCAGAAGAAGAGAGAGAGCAAGGAATTGAAACCCCATTTGAAAAAATAATGATAAAAACTTTCATAACTTGAAAAAGGATATAGACATACATGTCCAAGAAGTGCAGAGAGTTACAAACAAGATGAACCCAAAGAGGTCCACACCAAGATACATCATAATTAAAATATAAATGTTAAAAATAAAAGAGAATCTTAAAAGCAGCAAGAAAAAAGCAGTTAATTATCTACAAGGGAGCTCCTGGAAGCTCTTAACAGAAACTTTGCAGGCCAGAAGGAATTGGCACAAAATAGCAAAAGTGATGAAAAGCAAGGATCTACAACCAAGATTACTCTACCCAGCAAAGTTATAATTTAGAATTGAAGAACAGAGAAAGAGCTTCCAAGACAAGAGAAAGCTAAAGGAGTTCATCACCAGCACGGCAGTATTATAGGAAACATTAAAGGGTCTCGATTTGATGATGATGATGATGACAGCAACAAAGAAGAAGATGGGGAAGAAGAAGAAGAATATAACTAATAAAATGGCAATAAATGCACATCTATCACCAATTACTTGAAGTGCAAATGGATTAAATGCTCCAATCCAAAGACACAGGGTGGCTGAATGGATAAAACAACAAGACCCTTACATGTGCTGTCTACAGGAGACTCATTTCATATCAATGACATACAAACTAAAATTAAAGGTATGGGAAAGATATTTTATTAATATAGAAACGGAAAACAAAAAGCTCAGATAGCAATATTTATACCAGACAAAATAGACTTTAAAACAAAGGTTTTAACAAGAGATAAGAATGACCAAGCAATTTCAGTTCTGGGTATTTAGCCAAAGAAACTAAAACACTAAATGAAAAGACATATGCATTTATTTGTTCATGCAGTATTATTTACAATAGCCAAGATATGAGAGCAATCTAAGGGTCCATCAATAGATGAATAGGTAAAGAAGTGGTGTATATGTACAATTAAATGTGACTCAACCATTAAAAAAAAACTTACCATCTGCTTCAACATGAATGGACCCAGAAGATATTGTGCTGAGTGAAATAAGTCAGACAAAGACAATGTCATATGATTTTATGTACATGTGGAATCTAAAAAGCAAAATAAACAAAGCAGAACAAAAACAAACTTACAGATACAGAGAATATTTTGATGGTTGATGGATGACATAAGGGTTGTGGTGCTGGGTTAAGAGGTAAATGGATTAAGAAATACAAATTGATAATTATAGAATAGTTATAGAGTTGTAAAATATAGCATAAGGAATATAGACAATACTATTATAATAACTGGGTGATGTTAGAGGGGGACTAGATATATCAGGGTGATAACTTTGTAAGTTATATAAAAGTCTAATTACTAGATGTGCACTTGAAAGTAATATAATATTGTATATCAACATAATTAAAAAGTAAAAAAAATTAAAATTACAGTATAATATTTGTATATACTATCTCATTCTTACTATCACCCTATCAAGAGCTGATTTATTTGTTTCTAGTACTTTAATATTTCAAAGACTTTATTAGTCACCATCTAAATTTATATACATAAGAACATTGTCAGTTTCACTCAATTTAACAAATATTTATTGAGCACCAGTTAAATTTCAGGCACTATTCTAAATATTTGGGATATATCAATAAAGACAGACAAAGATCTCTACTTTATGGAACTAACAATCTAGATCAAAAATAAATAAAAACATAAAAAATATAAAATTTTTGTTTAATGTTGCAAGGTATTTAGTGCTATAGATAAAAATAAAATAGAAGAGAATCAGCAGGATCATGACCATGGAGTAAAAGAAGATAACATTGAGAAAATGACATTTAATGTTAGACTTCAAGTCAGTGAGGAAGACAGCCAAATGTATATCTGAATGAAGAGTGTGCCAAGCTAAGAAGACAGCCCATGAAAAGACCCTGCTCTAGGAATGTATCTGATGAGCTCCAGAAAAAAAGCAGAGCAAAAAACATAATAGAAATTCTTTAAAACAATTTTCTTTTTAAAAAAATTATTGCATTTTCCATTATCATTTATCCCCCTTATATCCTCTCCCCCTCAATCACCACACTATTGTCCATGTCCATGAGTTGTTTTTCCTTTTTATTCAATTCATCCATCCCCTAGCTGCACCCCTGTAAGCTCTCATCCTGTTCTCTATTTATGAGTCTGTCTCAGTTTTGCTTGTCAGTTTAGTTTGTTCCACATGTAAGTGAAATTATATGGTATTTGTCTTTCTCTGTCTGGCTTGTTTCACTTAGCATAATGTTCTCCATGTCCATCCATACTGCCACAAATGGTAAAATTTTCTTCTTTTATATGACTGAGTAGTATTCCATTGCGTAAATGTCCCCTTCATCTACTGATGGACACTTGGGCTGCTTCTATATCTTGGTGACTGTAAATAATGCTGCAATGAAAATAGAGGTGCTTATGTTCTTTTGAATTAGTGTTTTCAAATTCAGAAATAAAGAAATGCTTAAATGTTAAAAACAGTCTTTAAGTTGATAACATAAATTTAAAACAACTATATTAATGAAAACATTTTCACAAATTTAAAAGGGTTTTATCAGCTTTTTAAAAATTTAATTCTAACTAAATTTGCCTTAAAAGAGTATTTCCTGTTGAGACCCAAGATGACGGAGGAGTAAGTGAAAGTTATACTAACCTCCTCCCAGGACCAATCTGGAACTACATTTAAATTGTAGAGAAATCATACAGAATAACCAGCTGAACGCTATCTAGAGAGAAGCCTTATAACCACAGACAGATGAGGAAGCCACATCATCACAGTGTGACTGATAGGGAGTGCAGAGGAAGCATGAGAGGGCTGGCTGGGTTCCCATGGGCAGTAGCTGAAGTCCTGGGGGTATGTTTCAGTGGCTGGGGATTCCCCATGAGAAGTGTGGTCTAAACTCCAAGGTGGCTTGCCCAGTCTACAGCATCAGAACTAGGGAAGGAACCCAAATAACATGCAGCTGTGAAAAGCAGCAGGGGTTTCTGTCTGCCAGGGACAGAGAGCTGGAGACACAGACAGCCTCTTAAAGGGCCAGTCAAAAATTCTGTTTACAGCCACTTACCCTGGGATCTGGCAGAGGAAGGGCAGAGTGGACTAGAGATGCTTGGGAAGAGTCTGGGACTGGTAGCTTTGCAGAGAAATCTTAAGGAACAGCTGTCAGGATCCCTGTGCTGAGTCATTACTCAAACTGCAGTAAATATCTTTCTTAAGTAGAACAATCTTCTCCAAGGGGATCACCCTGAGGGGAAGCAATAGCCCTGCCTGCAGGAATTACTCTGCCCCACCATGTGGTACTTAAACCCTGTTGCTGAGAAGTATAGCCAGAGTCAGGAGTATGGTTTCACCGTTTAACCATACAGAAAAGTTATAGGCAGAAGTGCCTTGCTGAGAGCTCTGAGGCTTCAGCTGACCTGCACCCAGGCCTGGTGCTGGCCTTGGTGTATAGCCTCGATCTTTCTGCACACACTCAGGCCCAACAGTTGTGAGAACCACATGCTGTGAATCACTAATAGCTCCAAACAGGTGACCAGGGCCAGTCACAAGCAGGGTTTGACTTAGGTGTGTACCAGAGTATTGCAGAATAATTTAAAACATATAGACAAATACAAAGAAGCAACCAAAATGAGAAGACAAAGAAACAGACCTCAAAGGAAAGAACAAGAGTATTCTCCAGAAGAACTAGATGAAATGGAGGCAAGCAATTTATCAGGTAGTTTAGAGTAATAATTCTAAGGATATTCATCAGTAGGAAAAAAGACATTGAAACAATAAAAAAGGACAAGTCATAAACAAAGAATGCAAAGTCTGAAATAAATAATACATTGAGAGGAATAAGCAGTAAGTTAGATGAAGCAGAGTATCAAATCAGTGATTTGGAAAACAAGGTAGAAAAAAACACCCAGGCAAGGCAGGAAAATGAAAAAGAATAAAAAAAATAAGGAGAGCTTAAGAAACATTTCAGACAACATGAAGAATAACAACATCTGCATCATGGGTATACCAGAAGGAGAAGAGAGTGAGCAAGGGATTGAGAACCTATTTAAAGAAATAATGACTGAAAACTTCCCTAATCTTGTGAATAAAGAAGACACACAAGTCCAGGAAGCTCAGAGAGTCCCAAACAAGTTTAATCCAAAGAAACATACACCAAGATAAATCATAATTAAAATGTCAAGGCTTAAAGACAAGGAGAGAATCCTAAAACCCACAAGAGAAAATCATGTAGTTACATACAGGGGGGCACCAATTAGACTGTCATTTAATTCTCAACAGAAACATTTCAAGCCAGAAGGGAGTGATGTGAAATACTCAAGATGATGAAAAGCAAAGACCTACAGCCAAGGCTACTTTACCCAGCAAGGCTATCATTTAAAATATAAGAAGAAATAAGGAGCTTCTGAGACAAGAGAAAGTTAAAGGAGTTTGTTAACACCATGCCTGTATTGTAACAAATGTTAAAGGACTTGCTTTAAGAAGACAAAGAAGAAAAGAAAAGAGAAAGAAAAACAGAGGAAATGGTGACAATAAAATGACACTAAATATGTAGCTATTAATAATCACTGTAAATGTAAATGGCTTAAATTCTCCAAAAATAATATGTATGATAGCTGAATGGATAAGAAAACAAGACCCATATATATACTGCATCCAAGAGACCCACCTTAGATCGAAAGATACACACAGACTAAAAGTAAAAAGATGGAAAAAGAGATTTCATGCAAATAAAAAGGAACAGAAAAAGCGGGGTAGCAATACTTTTATCTGACAAAATAGACTTTAAAACCAAAGCTATAGTAAGAGACAAAGAGAGACACTATATAATGATAAAGGGTACAATCCAACAAGAGGACATATATCCAATAAACATTTATGCACATAACATAGGAGCACCTAAATATGTAAAGCAAATCTTGATAGACATAAAGGGAGAGATCAACAGAAATACAGTCATGGTCCAGGATTTTAACACCCCTTTGACTTCAATGCGTAGACCTTTCAGACAGAAAATCAACACGGAGACAATAGCCTTAAATGACATGCTGGATCAAATGGATTTCATTAATAACTTCAAAGTATTTCACCCCAAAGCAACAGGATATACATACTTTTCAAGTGCACATGAAATGTTTTGTAGGGTAGGACACATGCTAGGACAAAACACAAGTCTCAGTATATTTAAGAATATTGAAATCATATCAAGCATCTTCTTTGACCACAATGTGATGAAACTAGAAATCTATCACAAGAAGAACAATGAGAGACACATAAAGACATGGAAGCTAAATAACATATCGGGTCAACAATGAAGTGAAGGAAGAAATCAAAAGATACCTTGAAACAAATGAAAATGAGAAAACAACTACAACTATCCAAAATCTGTGAGACACAGGGAAAGCAATCCTATGAGGGAAATTTATAGTATTACAGGCCTATCTCAAAAAAACACAAAAAACAACAAACTAGGAAAAGCTCAAATAAACCATGTAACTTTAGACTTAAAGGAACTTGAAAAAAAAACCCACAAAGCATAGAGTAGAAAGAAGGACATAACAAAGATCAGAGCAGAAATAAATAATGTAGAGTCTACAAAAATGATACAAAAGATCAATGAATCCAAGAGCTTTTCTTTGAAAAGATAAACAAGATCAATAAACCTTAACCAGGCTTATCAAGGAAATAGAGAGAGGACCCAAATAAATAAAATCAGAAATGAAAGAGGAGAAATAACAACTGACACCAATGAAATACAAAGAATTGTAAGAAAATATTATGAACAACTATATACCAACAAACTGGACAACTTAGAGGAAATGGATAAATTCCTAGAAATGTGCAATTTTTCAAAACTGAATCAGGAAGAATCAGAGAATCTGAATAGAGGGATTATACCTAGTGAAATTGAAGCAGTAATCACAAGACTCCCAACAAACAAAAGCCCTGGACTGGATGGCTTCACACGTAAATTTGACTAAATATTCTAAGAACTAACACCTCTTCTTCTCAAACTATATCCAGAAAATCAAGAGGAGGGAAAGCTCCCAAACTCATTTTATAAGGTCAGTATTATACTAATTCCAAAACCAGATAAAGACCCTGAAAAAAATAAAATTATAGGCCAATATTCCTGATAAAAAGAGATGCTAAAGTTCTCAAAAAATAACAAAGCAAATACAACAATGCATCAAAAAGATTATACACCATGATCAAGTGGGATTTATTCTGGGAACTCAAGGTTGATACAATATTCACAAATGAAATAATGTGATTCACCACATAAACAAATTGAAGGATAAAAACCACATGATCATGTCAATAGATGCAGAAAAGCTCAAGCATGCAATTATAATAAAAACCTCCAGCAAGTGGGATAGAGGGAACATACCTGAACATAGTAAAGGCCATATAAGATAAACCCACTGATAGCATCCAACTCAACAGGCAAAAACTACAAGTGTTTCCCTTAAGAGCAGGAAGAAAACAGGGATTTCCACTTTCCTCTCTCTTAATTGACACAGTACTGGAAGTTTTAGCCATAGCAATCAGAGAAGAAGAAATAAAAGGCATCCATATTGGAAAGGAAGAAGTAAAACTGTCTTTATTGGCAGATGACATGGTAATTACATACAGAACTCCAAAGATTCCACTGAGAAACTACTATGACTGATAAATGAATTCAGAAAAGTAGTAGGATACAAAATTAATATCTAGAAATCAGTTGCACTTTAAAAAAATATTTATTTATTTATTTTATTTTCACTTATTTTTAGGGAGAGGGGAAGGGAAGGAGAAAGAGGGAGAAATATCAATGTGTGGTTGCCTCTCACAAGCCTCCTACTGGGGACCTGGCCTGCAACCCCGGACATGTGCCCTGACTGGGAATTGAACTAGTGACCCTTTGCTTCACAGCCCATGTTCAATCTACTAAGCTATACCAGTTAGGCCAGTTGTACTTTTATATGCAATTAATGAACTAACAAAAAGGGAAATTTTAAAAAAATATGCCATTTATAATTGCTTCAAAAAGAATAAAATACCTAGGAATAAATCTAACCAAGAATGTAAAAAACCTGTATTCAGACAATTATAAGAACTGAAGAAAGAAATACAAGATACAAATAAGTGGAAGCACATACCATGACCATGGATAGGAAGAATTAACGTCATTAAAATGTCCATACTACCTAAGGCACTCTATGGATTGAATGCAATTCCTATCAATATTCCAAAGACTTATTTCACAGAGCTAGAAAAAATATTTCAAAACTTTATATGGAAACACAAAAGGCTACACTTAGCAACAACAATACTGAGAAAGAAGAACAAAGTTGGAAGAATCACACTACCTAGTATCAAACTCTGCCATAAGGCTATAGTGATAAAAATATCATAGTACTGGCATAAAAACAGACACATTGATCAATGGAACAGATCAGAGATCCCAGGAATAATCCCACACATTTATAGTCAATTAATATGTGACAGAGGAAGCAAACACATACAATAGGCTAAAGATAGTTTATTCAATAAATGGTGCTAGGAAAATTGGAGAGTTATACAGAAAAATGAAACTACACTACCTTCTTATACCACACACAAGAATAAATTCAAAATGGATTAAAGACTTAAATGTTAGACCCAAACTATAAAAATCCTAGAAGAAAACATAGGCAGTAAAATCTTATACATAGCTCATAGAAATATTTTATCATATATAACTCCCCAGGCAAAGGAAACAAAAGGAAAATATAAACAAATGGAATTACATCATACTAAAAAGTTTTTGCTCAGCAAAAGTAAACATCAACAAATTAAAAGAAAACCCACAGAATGGGAGAACATATATGCTGATACATCTGATAAGGGGTTAATATAAAAAATTTATAATAACTTACAAAACTCAACACCAAAAAAAATAAATAAATAAAAAACTGGGAAAGGGGCCTTAATAGACACTTTTCCAAAGAGAACATACAAATGGCCAATAGACATATGGAAAAATGTTCAACATCACTAGCCATCAAAGAAATACAAATTAAGACCACAATGAGATATCACCTCATACCTGTCAGAATGCCCATCATCAATAAATCTACAAATAACAAATGCTGGTGAGAATAGGGAGAAGAGGGAACACTTCTGCATTGTTGGTGGGAATTTAGACTGGTGCAGCCATTGTGGAAAACAGTATGGAAATACCTCAGAATATTAAAAATGGATCCTCCTTTTGACCCAGAGTTTCCCCTTCTGGGTTCCTTCGAACCCAAAACACTTATTTGAAAGAAAATAAGCACCCCTACACTCATTGCAGCATTATTTAATTGCCAAGATGTGGAAGCAGCCCAACTGTCCATCAGTAGATGCGTGGATAAAACAACTATGGGATATTTACATAATGGAACACTACTTGGCTATAAAAAAAGAAAGTTTCACCCTTTGTGACAGTATGGGTGGACCTAGAGAACATTATACTAAGTGAAATAAGCAAAGCAGAGAAAGACAAATACTGTATGATTTCACTTGTATGTGCAATCTAATGAATAAACTGAACTAACAAATAGAGACAGACTCATACAGAGCAGAATGGCAGCTAAGGGGTTGGGGAGGTTAGTGTGTGGAGGGATTGAGCAAAGAGGAAAAAGGGCTCATGGACAACGGTGCAGTGATTGCAGGGTGGTGTTGGATATAAGATGACTAAATGGTAAATAAAAAATACAATAAAAACTATTAAAAAAGAAAACAATATTTCATGTCATAAAAGTGTAAATCAAGTGTTTGTAGCCATCTTTTCACTATGTGAACCCTAACATATACAGTTGAAACTCTGTATGTGCAGGATTTGCATCAGTGGATTCAACTAACCATGGATTTAAAAATATATATATGTATGTATATGAATAAAATATATAAAAGTATATATATATATATATATAACAATGGATAAAATATAAAAATATATATAATATATATATATACACACACATATACAATAATTGCATCTGTACTGAACATGTACAGACTTTTTTTGTCATCATTTCTTATTCAGTACAGTGTAACAAACTCTTTACATGGCATTTGCATTTTACTAGGTATTATAAGTGATCTACAGATTATTTAAAGTATACAGGAGGATATGCATATGTTATATGCAAACACTATGTCATTTTATACAAGGGACTTGAGCATTCCTTCAATAAATGAAATTTTGGTATCTTCGTGAATCCTGGAGCCAATTCCCCATAGATACCAAATGATGGCAAGCTAGTCATGTATGTATAAACATATAGGTAGTCTTGCATATGTATATACTCTTTTGATCCATGTAAAATGTGGAGCAGCCTATGAAGAACATGCAGCTGTCTGAAGACATTAGTTGCTTATATAGTGGCTGAGGTTATCTAATTACCCAATTTATTTGAATGTAGAGAACTAAACTGAATTAATTCACTTCAAGGATTAAATTATGCAGTTTTCTGTCTGCAATGATTAGATAAACCCTATAATTATAAAATAGTCACTTCATGTTGACTCTTTCACCACAGGGTCAGCACCACACATAGAAGAGTGAATGTCCTTGTTAATAAAGAGTAACTGTTGGAGCTGAAAGGATTCTTACAGACTGTTTAAATCTCATTTTATAGGTGAAGAAACTGAGGCTCAAAGAAATGACAATTCAAAGAGTGCAATTAATTGTATCTCAAAATAATTTCTAGGCTCTAAAATATTCTAATTAGTTGTTGAATCAGTGTGATAGAGAAGAATATGCCAGAGATGGTGTCAGAACACCTGGCTTTGACCATTCAAAATGCTTTATCATTTCCACTGAAGAAAATGGGAGCCATTGCAGGCCTTGAGTAGGATCAGTGTAATGCAGCTTATATTTTAAAACCTCATTCTCACTGCTGTGTTGAATGCACTGAGAGGCTTAGGGGTAAAAAGCAGGGAGATCAGTTAAAGGACTATTGCAGGAATCTAGAAGAGAGAGAGAAAATAACTCAGGTCTGGGTTGTAGAAGTGTAGGCTGTGAGCTGAAGAATGTATGTTGGATATATTTTGAAGGTGGAGCCAATAGGACACTTTGGAAGATTGAATTTGGGGTAGAAAAGAGACAAGTTCAAGGTTAATGTTTAGCTCAAGTTGCATAACAAAGTAACAAACATAGCCTGGGTAGATTAAACAAGAGAAATATTTTCTCACAGTTACGGAGGCTGAAAGATTGAGATCAGGGTGTCAGCATGGTTGGGTTCTGGTTAGAGCTCTCTTTCTGGCTTGCAGACAGCTGCCTTCTTGTTGTGTCTTCACGTGGTGGAGAGGGACAACAAGGAAACTCTCCAGTGTCTCTTTGTAAAAGGTCACTATCCCACCAGGAAAGCCCCATCCTCATGACCTCAGTTAACCCTAATCATCTCCCAAAGGCCCCATCTCTGAGTACCTTCACATTAGTGGTTAGAGCTTTGAAATACACATTTTGGGAGAAACAGTTCAGTCCATAACAGGTGACACTAAGGTTTTTATCTTGAAAACCAAATGGATTTATCTGCCATCTAACAGACCAGGAAGGCTGTGGGTGAACATGATTTGCGGGAGGACATGAAGAATATGAATGCAGGTTTGGACATGTTAAAACTGAGATGTTTTTAAGATATCCAAGAGGAAATCTCAACAGGGAATTATATACATGAATTTGGAGTATGGAAGAAAGTTCAGGGAAAGATGTAAACTTGGGAGGTGGTGGCATTTGGAGGTGATATTTAAAGCTATGAGTCAAGTGGCATTACTTAGAAACTGCATTAGCTTGCTGCTGCTGCCATAACAAAGTACCACAAATTGGGTGGCTTAAACAACAGAAGTTTATTGTCTCAGTTTTGGAGGCTGGAAGCCCAATATCAAAGCAATCAGCAGGTTGGTTCTTTTGACGCTTGTAAGTGAAAATCTTTTCCATGTCTCTCCTAGATTCTGTTTACTGACAATTGTTGGTGTTTTTTGGGTTTTAGATACATCACTCTGATCTCTTCTCATGTTCACATGGTGAAGTGTATTTGTATTTTTTCTTTATATAAGGTCACTACTCATATTGGATTAGGGACCTACCCTATCCAATATGACCTCGTCTTAACTAATTACTTCTATAACAACCCTATTTCCAAGTAAAGTCACATTCTGAGGTACTAGGATTAGATCTTCAACATGAATTTGGGGGGGTATAATTCAGTCAATAATAGAGACCAAATACTGTATTTTATCGTGTATAATGCACACCCATGTTTTTGGCCCAAACTTTCAGAAAAAAAATCTTTTGTTTTAATTTTTTAAATTCAATGTTTTCTTTATTTATATTTAGAAATAAAACCAATGATCATATTCCAGGGTATTATTTTGTATATGGATATTGTTATTGCTTTCCAGAGCTATACTTTAATGTGTAAGCATAAATAAAATAATTAAAAACATTTGTATAGATACAGAATTAATACTGCCCATGTATAATGCACATCTTCATTTTTCCCTCAAAAATTTTGGGCAAAAAACTTTATATTATACATGACAAAATATGGGTACATATAAAGCAGCTCAAGGACTAGAAAAGGAGATTGAAAATGAGTGATCAGTACAGTAGGTTAAAAATCTAAGAGAAGAATTTATGTTGGAAGCAAAGGAAGACATGGAATAGATATGTGTGTGTATATATATAGTGCTGTATATATATATACACACATATCTATTATGGTTGATTGATCAACATCAGTTTATACATGCTGGACTGTAAACTCCATGAGTACCAGGATCAATTTTCACAGCTGTTTTATAACCATAATAACTGTGTAATAAATACTTACTGATGTAAAAATTTATTGAGGAAATTAATCAATGGTTCTATTCCTATGACTTTTAGTTTGCCCCATAGTGTTCCAGTGCCCTATTCTCTGGGGTTCTCAGTTTTATTTCTCTCATGAGAGTGCAAGATTTTTGAGTATGGAGATTTTTGCGTTCTGCTCTTCTGTATTCCTTTAGTGTCTAGAACATACTAGGTATATAGTAGACAAGCAATAGATACTTGTTAATTGATTTCTACTATGAAAATTCTAATTATTATTACATTAGTTCATAATTTCTTTTAATCTTATTGATTGATTTATTATTTTTTATAAGAGACATTATTCATAATTTGGAAGAGAGGCTAAAAAGATTAATTATAATTCTAACACTATGAAACAAATCTTTCTAGAATTTTAAACTATTTTTCCAGTTAGTTATTATTTTTTAAATTTTTAAAAATATTTTATTTATTTATTTATTTTAGAAAGGGAAGGGAGGGAGAAAGAGAGGGAGAGAGAAACATCAATGTGTGGTTGCTGGGAGTTGTGGCCTGCAACCCATGCATGTGCCCTGACTGGGAATCGAACCTGTGACACTTTGGTTCGCAGCCCACGCTCAATCCACTGAGCTACGCCAGCCAAGGCTAGTTAATTATATTTTATTTTTGCTTTTGATTATAGCTTTCTTTGTCTGTTTTCGTTCGGTGTATTTGCATGTGGGTTGTCACATTTAACAGATTCTGAGAATACTAAGGCCAAAAACCATGTTTTTATGCCATTTTGGATTCTTTTAGTGGTACAGAGTTCAACAGCTCTGTCTCCCCTCCTCCTCTCACTCCAACTCACATACTTTGAATTTGCAATAATCATTCAACAATGAATTAATGGCCTGATTCCCATACACACTTTAGAGAAAATTTCTGCTCTCATTTCTAACCCCCTGGATATCCCCATCTCTACAATCCTTTCCTGTGATTTCAGCAATAAATCAACACTTTGCTCAAATCAGGTGAAATCCAAAATGACATCTTCAGGGCCTTGTGATAAATAATAGTCAGAGAAGCACTCTCCCCATTTATATCATGTATTGACTCTGTAATATGTCAGAAACACTGGAGCTTTAGTTTGGCTTTTAAGTACCTTATTCAGGCACTATGATTGAGAGTCAAGTGAGAAATAGAAGAGAGAATTAGGCAGCAATCATGAATCTACAACAACTAACAACAAAAACTCCTTTCACAAGAGGCAATTTGGGAAAATGAAAGGAGGTGTTTGAGGGTAGGGAATAAATATTCTTTTTAATATTGTTAGTTGTTTTATTTATCAGAATGTGCCTACTGAAAATACTTGGAGGATTTTGTAGCTATAATAACAGATCACAAATTAATGACTATTTATTTTAAATCCTGGCAAAATAAGTAAAATATTATTGAATGCAGTTGTATAACTAATTGAGCCATATTTGGACAAAATACTCAATACAAAAATGTCTTTCATTTTGCTATATGAAGCACCCTCCAAATCCATAAGAATAAGGTTTCACATATCTGCCACTGTTCTCATGCTAGACTTTAATTTAGTTTGCTCTTGGAAGAGGTAATTATCTTCTTCCAAAAGCAGCTACAAGAGTTTCTAGATGCTTCTCTTAAAAGTCTTTTCTCCATACCACCATTGAAACCAGAAAGTGTTTGACTATTGGGATAGATTGTTAACAGTGATGTATACATGGAAACATTTTTAATAAGAACTTATAGAAAATAATAAAGTATTTCAGTAGAAGAGACTAAAAAGTTGACTAATAACTAAAAGGAATATAGCTTCAGTGACCTTGACTACTATTCCTCTTGACTATCAGGATGTACAGTAACATGTAATTGAAGTTCTAAAGGAAAGAGAGTGAAAAACAGACAAAATATTTAAAGAAATAATGGCCAAACCATTCCCAGATTTGGTAAAAACATTCACCTACAGATGCAAGATACTCAGCAAACCCCAGGCAGCACACATATGAAGAGCGCCACACCAATGCATGGCACGTCCCAAACTACTAGAAACTAATGGTTTTACAAAAACCTTTGATATCATAAAAATAGCCAAAGAAAATGATTTTACATACAAGGGAACAAGGATAAGAACTACACTTTTAGAGTACTGAAAGAAAAAAAATATTTTCAAATCAGTTCCTATATTCGCTTAAAACATCCTTCACAAATGAGGGTGAAATAAAGACATTTTCAGATAAAGAAATCTGATAGAATTTGTTACCAGTACACCTGTCATATAAGAAATGCTTAAGAAAGTTCTGCAGGTGGAAGAGAAATAACACCAGATGGAAATTCAGATCTACAGGAAAGAATAAAAAAGTTTGGTAAACAGTAAATAGATGGGTAAAAAATAAGTGATTATCTTCTGTTTTTCTTCTTGTAATGTCCTTAGTAGACAACAAAAAAATTAAAAGACAAAACAAAACACTGCCCTGGGCTTAGTGGATTGAGTCCTGGCCTGAGAATGAAAGGGTTGCTGGTTTGATTCCTAATCAGGGCACATGCCTGGATTGCAGGGCAGGTCCCCAGTGGGGGGCACATTGATGTTTCTCTCTCTCTCTTTCTACTTCCCTTCCCTTCTCTCTAAAAATAGATAAATAAAATCTTTAAAAATATTTTTGTGGCATTTATGATGTAGATATAAAAAATATGTGACATCAGTCATATAAAGGATGGGAATAAATGGAATTCTACTCTTGATAAGAAAGGAATATATATTGTAATTTCTAAATAAACAAGGAAGACAATAGTTAATGCAAAGAAGTGTAATGAAAAAGCCAAAAGAGAGCATCAAATACAATACTAAAAAGTTAAAAATCCAAACAAAAGCAGCTTTGCTGTCACATATGGCTTTTTATTTCTCTAACAACTCATACCTATACAAGTATTTAGGGAATCCAACTGACTTTACCTTCGAACTTGAGTCTGACAAATGCTGCCATCTCCACTGGTCTGAGTCACTGTTCCCTCTCAGCAAAAGCCACATAACTGATGTCCTGGCTTCTATCATTACTCCTAATGAGTCATTCCTAACACAGCAGCCAGAATGATTCCATTAAATACCAAACTCCTTACGATAGCCTAAGAGGCACAACATGCTGTGACTGTAGGGCTTGTGTATACCCCCATGTTTCTCACAGCACACTGGATGTGCTCTTATCTAAGGGCATTTGCACTGGCTGTTCTGTCTAAATACAGTTTCCCCAGATGTTTACAGGTTAACTTCTTACCTCCTTTCACTTTTGGCTCAAAAGTCAACCACTCAATGAAACTTACCTTCACCAACCTATTAAAAAAATCACAATCTGGTCTCAACTATCCTGCTCTTGTGCTCTTTTTTTTTCCTTTTCCTTTTTTTTTTGTGGTGTTGAACACATTCCATAACACCATGTAATTGTTTATTTATCATTTACTATATTTATTATATTCTCTTAATTAGGGAAATTTCCACAAAGATGTACATTTTTTCCTGTAGGCTTGTTAATTTTTTGTGTGGTTTAGCAAGAGTGGTTTATTTTGGCCTGTTTTTTTTTAACAGTAGTATAGTCGATTTTTTTCACATATCTGCTGATTTTAAGTCCAATATACTTTGGGCTACATTTTATTTTTTTAATTTATTTTTTATTTTTGTTGAGTTACAGTTGTCCTGCCTCTTCCCTCATTTTATTTTATGTATATCAAGCACATGCAGCAGATGCTCAAAATTTAATTGTTGATCTAATGAATGAATAAATAAGATAGCAGAGCTATCCATCTTGTTCATTAAGAACACATGCAGTATTTTCACTATGTGGTACAGTGTTTAGACTAATCCAATAACAATTTCTAAAAAACAGGGCTCAATTCTATGAGAATTGTTGTGTGTAAGCCCTATGTAGAGTGCTGCTTTTCTTGTTCAATTTTAGTGAGAGAGAAATCTAATGATAAGATGAAGAATTACACTGTTTTTATTACTGATAAGACTGATACTATTTTTATTACTGATAAGATTGATATTCATGAACATGACTTTGGCCTCTGGACACTGTTTGCTATTAGTGAACCCCACGAGCAGACTTAGCCTGCTACAAGCAGTGCTATACTGCACATGGGTGGACCCCATGCCTGGAAACTTACAGAACAGAAGAAACGAAAATATATGGTCTTTTTGTTGGGTTTCTAGAAAAAAAATAGAAAATGTGCTGATCTAAGCATCCCTAGTTTGTTCTCAAAATTAGCATTTGCAAAATAATCTCTCCTTCCTTGAGGAGTAACCAAAAGGGGTTATAGAGAAACCAGGAGTGTTTTACTGATGGAAATTCTCCACGTGGAAAAAAAAACCCCAAAAGGACTGAGGGAGAATTAACTTCCTCATATCTAGAATCAAAATATGTTGTCAGTGTGAGGATGGTAGTTTATTCTGTGGTGTTGAACATATGCACCCAATAAGAGAATGTAGAGAGAGCAGAGCCTAGGTCGGACAGAGGCTTGAGAAACCATCAGTATGTGGATGGAAGTGTTGTGGACTGAATTATTCCTGTCTCCCCTCCCTCCATTTATATGTTGAAGCCTTAACCCCTTATGTGACTGTATGTGGAGGGAGAGTCTTTAGAGAAGTAATTAAATTAAAAGAGGTCATAAAACTGGGACCCTAATGTGACAGGATTGATGTTCTTCTATGAAGAGAAAGAGACACCAGAGCTTTCTCTCCTCAAGCACGCAGAGGAAAGGCCACGTGGGGTTACAGCAAGTAGGCAATCATCTGCAAGCCAAGAAGAGAGCTCTCACCAGAAAAACTTTTCTGGTACCTTGAGTTGGGACATCCAGCTTCCAGTACTGTGAGAAAATAAATTTATGTTTTCTATTGTCTAAGCTTCTCAAACTGAGATATTTTGTTGTGGTAGTCCCATCTGACTAATATAAGATAACCTTGCCAGCACACAAGAGAGGAGCAGACCAGATGAGGATGTTGTTGTATAAACCAAGGGCAAAGAGTATTTTCACAAAGCAGGAGGAGTTGACAGTTTTAAATATGGTGGAGAGGTCAAGTAAGATGAGGACTAAAATGCCCACTAATATAATGGCATGAATAATTGTGCTGTCCTAAGAACTGATGAAAATAGATGTCAGGGTGAAAATGAGACAACAAACATAGAAAATTGTTTCAAGAATTTGGATCTGAAGAACTTAGGCTGGAGGGAAAGGAAGGATAACTTTGGAAGAGACACAGAGGTGTTAATATAGTGTATTTATGGATAGTAACTGGCCAGACCAGCCTAATAAATCAGGGAAACCTATTTAAGAGTTGACAGTCACATTGCTAGAATAGCATCACATTGATTATCTTGAAGCCCAAATGGAAAGACTTTTATTTGATGTAGAGAGAAATTAATAGAATGGAAGAGTTTTTGTTAATTTGTTGTAATATACATTCATTAACCACTTATTGTCAGCTGTTAACTGCTGTGACTGATACGTAAATGAATATGTAAAGTATAGATACATATATGTATGTTTTATAAAATTAAGATAGTACTCCATACGTTCATAACTTTATTTTAAGTTATTTTCCAATAATTACAGGAACATACTCTAATTAGCTTAAGTAAGGAAGTATGTGTTGGGAGGATTCATGTGCTGTTATAATGGGGATGGGCTCCTGAACTGTGAGAACAGTAGATGATATCTGTAAACCAAATATGCTGAATTGGTTCATTCAGTGCCCCTTTCATTGTACTCCTAGAAAAAGAAATTAAAAAGCTAAAGACTTTATTCCATACTTTCTTATAGCCAAAAAGCCAAAAATTCTCATGAGAAGTAGGTTCTCCCAATCAGGTTTCACGCACAGTATCTGGGAGAAAGAAGTGAAGCAGGCACCATTTTTGGCAGCTCTGTTAAGCCATGTTCCAGAAATGGGCAGTTTTCCTGCATAAGCTTTCCAGGGACTGTTCTTCAGCTTTCTCTCTTTCACTGGGCAAATGGCATGGGGGTAGAATTACCTATTTCTTCTGGCAAAGTTCCAACTGTGGTTTCAGGGGTAGTAGCTTCCTAAGTTAGTTGGTTCTGAACCTTGTTGGAAGCTTAGCTTAAACTTGGGATAGAAAAAGTTCTTCTATAAGGGAAAGAAAGTAAATATAGGCTTTGCAGACTATACAATCTCTGCTGCAGTTATTTAACTCTGCTGTAACATGAAAGTGCCATAGATAATATATAAATAAGTTGGCATGGCTGTGTTCCAAAAAAATTTATAAAGAATATGTAGCAGAGATAAATTTGGTCTTTTGGCCATAGATTCCCACTCTTTGGCCTAAACTCTTTCCGATGATTTTGCAGCACCTAATTTCACTGCTAATAACATCTCTGCTAAATTAACATGTAGAGTGGTTTCTGGTTCTTGCATTGAACTTTGACAAATATAGTTATAGGGCTACATGACAGTCAAAAGGGGTTAAATTGCATAAGATAACAACAGTCCCCAAATCTCAGTAACTTAACACAGTATAAGATGATTTTTTATTCACAATAAACATCTAAAGCTGACCAGCACGACACATTGTTTCATGTCTCCTGATTTGACTCCTGGGCTGATACACCACCCACCTCCATACTATTGCTGGTCACCATGACATAGAGAAAAGGAGGGCATAGCAAATTACACACTGACTGTAAAACTCAGAAATGCTCCTCTCACATAACTAGGCTCTCAGTTGTGCTCCTCTGTGGCTAGAGTAAGTCATAGGGCAATGCAACAGTACGTAACAGGACAATGACAGTTTTCCTTCTTTTTTTCCTTCTTCTCATCTTCAATGGCATTAGAGTGATGACTACAAAATAAAATGTGTGTGAAAACATTCTCTGTTAACTCTAAAGCACTTCATATATGTTATTAAGGTAAAATTAAAAACCCCAGAGAAATTAACTAATTTTTTCAAGAGCAAACTGGTCTCAAAGGCACATGAGAACTCCAGACTTTTCTCCTTTACTCTATTCCTTTTACCATAATATCTCAAATCCCTCTGAATGATTGCTTTGCCAGGCAAGATTTGAGTCTTTTTCTCCTATGTAACATTGGAATGTTTTTACTTAGCCAATTTTCATATTTTCTCTTCTCTGTGCCCATTTTTGTTTCAAACAGAAGGGGTTAGATCTGATAACTCCAAGCTAATTCCCAAAGAATGTGTATTCTCCCTCCCCATAGCTTCTGTGGATATCACAGAGCTGAGAGAAGATGTGGTACAGACTTCCTGGGGGAATAGGATCCATAGTGCAGAACCTCTATGGAAGCTCAGAAGCCCTTCCAACTCTGAGCTAACCAGCTCTAGGAACTGGAGACTTCCTGAAAGAGAGATCACACAGAACCTCTGCAGTGGAGCCTAGTCCTTTTGATGGAGTCTACTCTGCAGAAGATAGTCTGAGGGAAGGGCCCTTGGGAAGGCTTGGCTTTTCACCAATGAGACAACATTCCCAGCCCTAATGCTACATCATCATGTTTTAGCCTTGGTTTTCAAGCAAGGGCTTAAAAACAATGAGGCTATTTCCTACATCTGGACCCCACCTTGCAAAATTCATGACTGACTCCATGGCTAGTGCCACCGCACCCAAGGGCACCTCATGATTAAACACTGCTGGAAAGAGGAATGTCTCATTCATTTCCATCCTACCCAAAATTCTTTGGCTTAGGAGGACAGGTAAAATCAATATTTGTCTAAAAGAAGAAGATGAAATTTGTGGGTGGTTCTGTAAGTTCAAGATGTGGTACAATGGTGCTCAGGAGATGAATTGCAAGTAAAATAGCAGAAGTGAATTTTCTGAGTGTCATTTTAAAAAGCTTCATGCTAATAAGAACCAAATTCATCTTTTGATATTTTCAAGCTTGCTGAGTAAATAACTCATAAATTTTCCATGATAATTATATGCACGCCACCGGTGTGCCTCAGAGTCTGACCTATTTTGCAGATTGACATCCCAGTCTGAGGAAGCTGTGCTAGAAGGCCACCGTTGGAGCTAGCTCTCAGGTTTTGTACACATCTCACATGTGCAGTGGTTGGAGTGGTGTCTGTTTCAGGAAACTGAACTGATATTTTATCTGAAATCTGCTTAAGTGGCATTACTTTTCTTATTTTTCTTCCCTTTAAATTTATATGTTTTGTTTTCTTCCAGCCAAGTGAAGAGAAAGACAATGTGTATCATATAATGTTCTTGAAATACCTCACCTTTCACAAAAGGTATTGAAGGTGGGAAACAGAAACACCTACATTTAATATTTTTAGCTCAAGGGCTTTAAGTGTAAGAAAGTGGAAGGCAGATAATAAATAAACAAGCCTCCTAGGGTGCAAGTGCGGTCACATTGTGAGTTTCCACATTCACACATTCTTTTCCATCTACTGAATATATACCTTGAGGTATGTTATCATACAGTCCTAGCAATAAGTAACAAATGGACCTAAACAGAGGGGAGAGTGGGGCTACTGAACAACAGACATAATAATGTCAGCCTCAGTGACAATACTCAAAGTGTACCTGGTTTTGTTTTGGGTGGGGATTTTCCATATTCAAAGCAGCTGTCTTGTTTTAATTGTGACATTTCCTCAGGTAGCACTTCATATGAAGCTCATTAAATGCTTTTTCCTAGCTGAAATGCAATGAATATGGTTACAGTGCTCAGTCTTATTTTCTAGACAGGTAATAAAATACTGATATTAAACTATAATAAAGAAAATGATAAAACTAAAACTACCATTTAATAGTCATATGACCAAGCCCATGAAAAACAATAATTTCACAGATGGAAGGTCAAATTAGTTTCAACCAATGCTTCAGTGCAAAGTAGAATTATGAAATGAATTGGCCACAATATGTTTTAGAGGATGCTTATTTTTATTTTCAATTTGCAGACAGTGTCCTTCCTGTTTTTATGGTAGCCAAGCTAGCAATTCGAGCTTTTAGAAAACATAAGCTGCTTTAGTCCTCTGCTGGGATACTTCAGGAGCATTAGAGCAAGGTTTCATATCCTTTGTTTATTTTCTGGAGTCCTTTGTTTCAATTTAAATTTTTGGACATTCTATTTAGAAAACATTATTTTCTTCACACGAAGCTATAATGGAAAGAATAGTTCCTTTATCTTCTTACAACCAACATAGACCTTCAATTACGCACACAGAGCTCCATGCACAAATGGAGATGGTGGGAAGGGTGGGAAGGGTGGTCCTGCAAGGCACCTCATCAATAGGAAAAGCCTAGCTTTGGGGTGACTCATTTCTTCTAGTCTCTGTAGCTCCTGTTGATCTCCTCTTTGAATGGCCTCAGACGAAGTCATATTATCCTTTTCAGCTTCAAAACCTCTTTGGATCTAAATTCTACTTTTCTCTCCTATCCAGAACCTCAACCTTGAATCATGGAGACTCTACTTCAGATTCTGGCCACCATATTCCTTTGTCTCTCTCCTCTCGCCTCTATGCATCTTGCTCATCTTTGCTCTTATTTTGGAACTAAATCTGTAGCCAAACTACCTAAGTTGAAAATTACTTCAGCGTGGGTAAGCCTCTCAAGAATTAATAATAAGTAGCATTAGCACGGACTTAAGAGTGGTTCCACCTTTCTCAGTAACTCTTCAATTTTTGTAATTATTGCTTCCACTTTACAGATGATAAAAGTCAGGTTGAGAGAGGTTGATTAAAGGTCAGTTGGTATGTAAGCAAGTAAGACTCAGCTTAAATCCATAGTATCTGATAATGGATTTTTGTTTTCCCTCCACAAATCTACTAGTCTCTAATACTATTACATGAAATATAATTTATATATAAGTATGTAAAATGACCCATCTTTTTTTTAGTTCCCACTTTATAAATATTTTAATCCCAAAACTCTAGATACATTCTCCAATGCAGTTATGTCCAGCCATAGACATTGTCACCTACAATCCACTGTTTCTAGTATCCACTACTGCACCTACCTTACAGACTCCCCAGTCTCTGGTGTAGAACAGTTTTCATCCTTGGCTGCACACTGGAATAATCTGGGTATCTTAAAATAATATAGATGCCTGAGTTTGACCTCACTTGTGTCAGAATCTCTGGAGCTGTTCAGTTTTGGGAAAGCTCACTGGCAGTCCTAATACAAAGTATGTGTGATAACCACAGTTTGGGAATGTATAGGTGGCAATATCCATGTCCCATCATCCAGAAGCCTAGAGGGGCTATTCTTATTTCCCTCATCTACAAACCCTGAAATATCCCACACTATTGTACTCACAGTGCCTTCACACTTGCATTTTTGGAACCCTGAACTCTCCTCAAAAGACTAGTATTTGTTTGTTTGTTTGTTTGTTTGTTTGTTTACTTTACCATTTTAGCTTTTAATTACAGTTGTCATTCAATATTAGTTTCAGGTGTACAGCAGAGTGATTAGACATTCATATAATTTAAATTCTTTACAAATACATTTTTATTTCTGAGGACTGAGGAAGCCTCTCAGGAGGTCCCATTGGGCATCTCAGTCTTCACCACCTGAAACCCCTGGAGGTGCAGGGCCAGGCTCCATCACAGGATCAAGCTTCAATTCTTGCCTAGTTGACACTCCTTCCCCAGGTTCTTCAACTCCTACAGTGGAGGCCTGTAAGTCTCACTTTCCTCTTTCTTCCATGAATGTTTCTAAAGGATCTGAGGCCCAACTCCAGAAAGCATTGACTATTAATTAGAACATCTTTCACATGTAATCCTTTCAGTCTGCTCCTTCTCCTGTCCTTTCTTCTTATTTCTTGACCATTCAATATTTAACATTTTTTTTTAGCATTTTCTGTCTGCTAGGCTCTAGGTATACATTGATGATCCAAGCAGGCATGATCTTTTTCCTTAAGGAAACAATAATTACTATTCAACTCAATTTATGCTACAGCATTTAGTTATCAAAGCTATATTTGTTGTTCTTTTTTTCCCAGAATTACCATATGTAAAAATATGCAATAAGTGAGAGCTCCCTACTTTTCTTTTTTTGTACAACTCAAATGTGATTCCCTGGACATGTTTCCAAAGACATGGTTCTGTTATTAGGTAATATTTTCCCTGAAGCTACCAGCCTGTGTCCCAGCAAATAATATAATTATTTTAAAAAATGTTTTTGGAAACCTACCAACAAAGCAATTAGACAGCAAAAGTTCAACATCGTTTAATGTAGTGAACATACATCCACATGGTTAATGGCTAGCATATCTCAAGGAAAGCACTCTTAGGGTTTTAGGTGGGTCTATTTATTCTTCATAGAGCAGGACCATCTGCATTGTAGGATGCTTAGTAATGCTGGCTCTGCCCAATGAGTAGTGGAAGTATTTTCTAATCATTGTGGAAATAAAAACTTCTTCTCATGATTCTACATACCATAAGGAGGAAAGAATTACCATAGATTGAGAAATATTAAATTAATCTATTAAATATTATAAATGTAAATATTTTAATTAAAGAGAATGACCATCCTGCAGAAAAGGTTTGGCATAGAGATAGATACAACAGTTATACTGAGCTAGATATTATAATGAAATTTATTTATTTTACTTATTTCATTCTTTTTTATTCTATTACAGTTTTGTCCTCTTTGCCCTCCTCCATCCTGCCCCATACCCCACTTCCACAGTCCATCCCAAACCCTTGTCCATGACCATGTGTCATTCATACATGTTCTTTGACTAGTCCCTTCCCCTTCTTTCATTCTTCTCCCTACCCCCACCCCTCTGGTCACTGTCAGTCTCTTCCACGTTCCCATGTCTCTGGTTCTGTTGTGCTGATTAGATTCCTATTATTAGTGATACCATGTGGTATTTGTCTTTCACTGACTGGCTTATTTTACTTAGCATAGTGGTCTTCAGTTCCATCTTTGCACACCCATGTTTATAGCAGCCTTATTCACAATAGCCAAATGCTGGAAGCAACTCAAATGTCTGTCTATGAATAAATTAATGAACAAAATGGGTAAGTAAACACATTGCAATATTATTTAGCCTTAAAAAGGAAGGAAATTCTAACACATGCCATGGCATGGGTGTGCAATTTCCATCAATGGAAAACATGGATGAAACTTGATTACATTATTCTAAGTACACCAGTCACAGAAAAGAAAATATCACATACATGGGGTGTCTCAAGTAGTCGTGTTCATAGAAACAGAAAGAAAAGTGATGATTACCAAGGGAGGGTGTGGTGGGGTAGGAAAGGCAGTTGTTGTTTAATTGATGTAGAATTTCAGATTTGCAAAATGAAAAAGTTATAGTAATCTACTTCACAACAATGTAAATATACTTAACATTACTGAACTACACACTTATAAATGGTTGATATTTTTTAAAAAATAAAAGGAACAAAGAAAGAAAGGATTCTTAGGCAAAGCTCTACACATCCTCATGATCTCTCTCTAAATAAGCCTAAGTTTGTATCTGTTATGTATGAATAATATATGTAATATAATTTAAAAATATTTTTGTTATTACAATGATAATATATATCATTATTGTATAATATATTAGGGCTGATTATATTTTAAAGTAAAGCCTCCCTTTCTGTGTGTATTTCTCTCTTCCCTTCCCTTTCCATTTATACCCCAAGGGCCTTTTTTAACTTTCCAAAGTTCATTAAAGTAGAAGCAAAAATTCAAAGGCACTACAGACTCAAATGTTTGTAAATATGCCCACTGGGCTTTTTATAGATATCAGGTAAGGCCCATTACAGACATTATACAAGGGTCTAGGGAAAGGTGGGCCAGAGGTATGGTTATTGTTTATTGATATGGGAGACCAAGAAAAAAAATTGAGGAGAGCTATGTTTTATCTCAAGAATGCATATTGGATTCAACATTTAAAAGCCAATCAATATATTTACTTATTTGCTAAATTTAAAAAATATGATCATTCAGTAGCTGCAGAAAAGGTGTTTAACAAAATTTACCGTCCATTCACGATAAGGACTCTTAGTGATCTAGGTACAAAAGAGAACTTTTCTAAATCTAGTAAAGTGTTGCTTGATAATTTTACAGATAATATCATTTTTAATGATGAAAGATAATCCTTTTCCCCAAGACTCTGAATAATAACAGTTTGTTCACTTTTATTTATTCTACTCAACATTGGACTGCAAGTCATAACCATTTCAATCAGTCAAGAAGAGTAAAAGTACCACACAGATCATAAAGAAAGAAGATAACCTGTCTTATTTGTTTAACATGCCATCATCTACATAGAAAATTCTAAGAAATGAATAACTAAAGTACTAGTACTAATAGGTGAGTTTAACATTACCAAAGCATAATCAGAAAATGACAAACTAATGCAATTATGTTAACATTAAAAGTATGACATTCTAAGGGATAAAATTGATAATAATAATAAAATTTTCCAGGATTTATACGCTGAAAGCTATAAAATATTTCTGAGACAATTAAGTGATCTAATTAAATAAAGAAAGTACTGTACACAGATATCAAAACACAACATTGGGAGTGTGGTGGGGGAAAGTGGAGGCAACTGTATTTGAACAACAATAAACAAAAGACAAGGTTGTAAAGATGAAAATTTTCCTAAATTGTTTCATAGATTCAATACAATCACCATTAAAATTCTAGCAGACTTTAGAAAAAAACTATCAATCTATTTCTCAAGTTTATATGGAATTGTGAAAGATATAGAAAAGACAAAATAATCTTAAAGAAGAATGGGGTTGGAGAACTTATAATATGTGGTTTCAAGATTTATTATGAACTTTTGGAAAGCACAATATAGTATTAACAGAAAGGTGAATAAAATAATGAACTAGAATAGAGTCCAGAAATATATAACGGGACACTCCCAAGCAATGGAATTATCTTCTGGAGGGTGGGCCCCTTGTAGTACAGGCTTCTCCTGCTAGGTGAGTGTTTTAGGAACCCATCTGTATCTGGTTTGCTGTTATAGTGTTTTTGTCTGCTTTTGGTATTAGGGTAATTTTGGCCTCAAAAATGATTGGGAAGAATTCTTTTTATTTTCTGGGAAAGATTGTGTATAGTTGCCTTTACTTTCCTTAAATAGGAAAAAAATTCCTGTTTTATATCATTCAGAGTAGGTCTGCTATCAAGAAATCCCCTTAATTTTCTTTCACTTGGTAAAATCTTTATTTTACTTTCATGTTTTAAAGAATATTTTTATTAACTATAGAATTTAGTGTTGACCATTCTTTTTCAGGTTCTAAAAGTTTTATTTTATTGTTTCCTGGCTTTGTATTTTACTATTTTTTGGTAAGAAAATTGTAGTCACTTAAATTGCTGCTCCTTATATGTAATTTATTATTTTCCTTTCATTGCCTTGAAGATTTTTTTTATCTTTGGTATTCACTAGTTTAATCACGATATGTCTAGACATGGTTTTCTTTGAGTTTATCTTGGTTTGGTTTTGCTAAGCTTCTTGAATATGTCAATCTTTGTCTTTCACTAATTTTGAAATAGTTTAGCCAATATTACTTTAGTTTAGTTTTCTAGTCACTTGCTTTCTCTCCCCTTATGGGACTCCAGTGACAAAAATGTTAGAACTTTTGATATCGTCCCGCAATTACCTAAAGATCTGTTATATTGTTTTGAAATATATTCTCCTCTGTTCCTTATACTAGTTAATATCTGTTGATCTATCTCCAAGTCCTCAAATTCTCATCTGTTATCTCATTCTATTGCACTCATATGTTAATTTACAAATTTTCACATATTTTATTTTTATGTCTAAATTTTTTATAATTTATCTTTAATTCTCTCCTGAAAACTTTTATCTTTCCATTTATCTCTTTTTTTAAATTATTTTATTGTTGTTCAATTACAGTTGTCTGCATTTTCCCCCCTACCACTCTCCCCATAACCCCAGCCAAACCCACCTCCTTCCTTGCTTCCATCCTTCCCCTTGGTTTTGTCCGTGTGTCCTTTATAGTAGTTTCTGAAAACCCTTCCCCCCATTATCCTCTCCCCCCTCCCTCATTTATTTCAAGTGTGTTTAATTTCAACTAGTGGAGCAATGGTCATATTATTTGCTGTATATTCATCCTGTGCAATTCTATCATTCAGGTTGCACTGTGGTTGGCAAACATCGATTGTTTTTTTTTCCCTTGATAATTCATCATATTTTCCTGAATTGTTGTATGTTGAATAACTTTGAATTATATACTGCACATTTTGTACATTATGTTTTGTGATTCTGGGTTCTGTTAAAATCCTATTGACAATGTTATTGTTTTTTTGTTGCTGTTTTAATGAGCATTTAATCTATTTAGGATCAGGTCATACTTTTTCTCACCTTTTTCAGTAGTGGTTTCAATTATCGGTTTAAACTCCAAACCTTTGCTACATTGCTTTGAGTCTGTGCCACTCATGTGACATTCAGGGACTAGTCTGGAAACAAGATGGTGCTTTATATTGTAGTTTAAGTCTCAAAGCTCTTTTTTAAAAAAAATATATTGTACTTGAACGACAATAAAAAATGTGAAAAATTATATTTTATTGATTATGCTATTACAGTTCTAATTTTTCCACTTTGCATCCTTTCACCCAGCATCCCCACACTCTCAATCAATCCCCACACCATTGTTCACACCTATAGGTCATACGTATAAGTTCTTTTGGTTGCTCCATTTCCCACATTGTACTTCACAACCCCATGGCTATTATGTAACCATCTATTTGTATTTCTTAATCCCTTCACTTCTTCACCCACTCCCCTGTACTCCCCCCACCCCCATCTGGCAACCATCAAGAGTCCTAAGAAAGGTGACTGCATTTCCTGGTTTGCTTGTAACAGTCCTAGTTTACTCCAGTTTATCTATAATTCATTAATATTATCCCTTTGCTATCAAAAATATCCTGGTATGGATGAACAATTAATTATGTGGTTATGCTCTCCAGAGGGACCTGAATCTGTGTTCTTTAGTACAAGGAGAGGATACAATTAACTACCAAGAATTTGTATTCTTAAATAATATTACTTTTTATTTTAGACATAATCATTTATATACAAATACTATTAAGCACTTACTGCTTAGGAGAAACTGTACTGAAAACTTTGGATAGAGTAAGATCAAGAAGAGACATGGTTTGAACACTATTGAAGAAGATAGACAAGTGTACAAGAAAATAGGCAATATACATGGAGTTTTGATCATGAGAATGTGGGAGGTTCCGAGAAGAAAAGAAAAGAATCTTTCTGTCATTCTAGAATTGGCTGGTCTTCTGGCTTCAGAAATAAACTGGATAGAGCTGCCTGGCATTGGCACAGAGAATATTTCAGGGAGAAAAAAAGTCAATTTGAAAGGGGAAATGATTAGTCAGTTTTAGACAAACTGAGTGTGGAGTGCTATGATATGCTGAAGTGAAGAAGTCCAATAGATACAACAGGCCAAGAGGACAAGCTGGTGCTATAGATTAGGGGTCATCTATGGATGAAAAAAAATTTATATGACACAATTTATAGATAGAAATGATCATGACACAATGAAACAAGGGTTATAAAAAGAATGCATCAAGTATTAGCAGAACATTATTTGATTAGACAAATACATATTGTTGACTATGAATAAAATTCAAAGAAAATATTTTCAAGAAAAATTGGCTATGAAAAAATTAGATCGAACAATCAGTAGAGGAGGTTGAGAGACTGAAAAGTTTTGTTTTTGTTTTTGTTTTTATATGTTTTTAGACAAAGGGCACATTGAGCATGTTTGACAAGGATGTAGTGAAAAGGGAACCCTAGTGCACTGTTGGTGGGAATGCAGACTGGTGCAGCCAGTGTGGGAAACATTAAAAAAAAAAACTGAAAATGAAACTACCTTTTGACATAGAAATTCCACTGCTGAGGTTGTACACTAAAAATCCTAAAACACCAATCCAAAAGAACCTATGCACACCTATGTTCATAGCAGTATTATTTACGATAGCCATGTGCTGGAAACATCCTAAGTGCCCATCAGCAAATTAATGGATCAAAAAACTGTGGTACATTTACACAATGGAATACTACACAGTAGAAAGAAAGAAGGAGCTTCTACCCTTTGTGACAGCATGTATGGAACTGGAGAGTATTATGCTAAGTGTAATAAGCCAGGCAGCAAAGACAAACATCATAGGATCTCACCTGTAAGAGAAAATAAGAGGAACCTAATGACCAAAACAAACAAATAAGCAAAACAGAACGAGAGGCATGGAAACAAGGAATAGACTGACAGGGACCAGAGAGCTGGGGAAGCGGGGTAAGGGGGGATAAAAGGAGAAAGGTCTAGTCAAGGAACAGGTATGAGTGACCCATGGACATGGGCAAGTGTGAGGATTGACTATGGGATGGGGAGACAGTGGAGAACAATGGGGGAAAAATTGGGACAACTATAACAGAACAGCAATAATTTTTTTTTAAGTGTTGATGGAAATGAGCCATTAGAAAGTGAGAGGCCAAAGATCCTGGTGAGAAAGTAGGAAAAAAAGATAGAAGTAGGCTGAGAGTAGTTGAGAAAATAAAATTAGCAACTCCAGATATTGCGTAAAATTCTTTTCTCAACCCACAGGGAGTATCTCCTGTTAATTATGAAATATGTATTTAGCTTTTCAAGTAATCGATACCAGACATGAACAATTTCTAGTACATTTAAAGTCCATTTACAAACAATACATTCCCCTGTCAAAATGACATTTTTTTTTATTTGAGTTTGTCTCCTGGGTCACCAAATTGATGACATCTACAATTTTTTATAAAGTTAATACTAGGAATATTACTGGGTCTATTAATAATTACTTTTCCTCCCTCTTTCTTTTCTCTTCACCTCCTGGATTCTTGAAGGGTAGGTCCTAAATTTTGTCAGAACAATCTCCCTCTTGTTTATATTACCTGCCCTTACCAGTAGCTTCTGAATTCTTAAATTAATCTGGCATCATTGTGATTGTGTGACCAATCTGTAAACACTACCCTATGGAAACCAAAGCATCTTTCCTTGTTCTTAGAAGTCTAGAATTCAAATCATTGACTGTTATATTTACCCAATGAACGATGGCTTCATTTTTCAGGGGACTAACAGAACCAATAAGTCACAGTGATATTAGGCAAGACATCAAATAAATGGAAACAAAAGAGAGTAACATCACTTTTATAGTTATCCCTTCCTTTCAAGAAAGTCAAAGACCATCGCATGCATGAAATCATTAATACCTTACAATTTTTTCATACTGTGAAAAGCATTTTATAGTTAGACAAAAAGCTATTTAAATACTCTTCAAAAAGTTTATCAGTAAAAGCCCAAACTAGAACAAGAGTTCTTAACTCCTTTGGTGGTCTAATTTGGTTAAATTTATTGAGAAAGTCTTATGCTAGAACAAAAAAAAAACATTGCAAAAAATAATAGAAAAATCTGGTATTTTGAATAAAACATCACAAAGTCATTAAAGAGTAGTCACATTTATGTGGTTTGTTCAGTGTATCCTGATACCAGCATACAAATAGTTCCTGGTTTGTTTTTTTTTTAATAATCTGTTTTTATCAGACCCCTCTTTTATCTGGAAAAGAATGAAAGGCAGGTTCTGGAATCATATGATGTGGATTCCATTCCCAGTTTGACTACTATGGGATCTTGGATATTTTATTTAAGCCCAGTTCTTTCATCTGTATAATGAAAAAAAATTCTCACTCAGTTGCCATTAACATTAAATATGGTTAAGATCGGGCCTGAAACATGGTAGAACTTCCATTTTGATCTTTTTTCATCTTTTTTCCAAATGGAAATTTGGAAATTTTACAGGCTAATGTACACCGTCCCTTCCCTGAATTTTTCCCTCACATTGTGTCCCAGGTAATCACTGTCCTTTACATATTCCCAAATTCATAATCCCTACTGTATCTATGGTTCTTTTCTCTTCCAGCTTTACTATATCATCTTTATAAAGAAAAGTAGGAAATATTACTTTTAGGAAACAGGAGGTCAATTTACAGAAATTGATTACTTTCATTTTTGTAAAAGCATCTTCAACAGTAGGAGGTCAAGTTTTTATTAGATACACATTAATAAACCAAAAAGAAAATTTTGTTCAGAATTTTTAATTTTTAACAAAGAAAGTTGCACACTATTGAGTTTCTTATGTTGATTTTGCACTTATTTTAAAATCTAACAATTGAAATACACAATAATTCAGAGGTGGATTTGTCAACTTGCAAACTGTTCCTGCATTCTGTAGCTTTTTTTTCTCAGTTGGATAGTGGAAAACTGATAGGGGGAAGTACAGTTTTGGGGACTTCCACATTTATAGAATGACTGCTTTGGCAAATGAATTGGAGTTTTTTTCCTGACTGTATTGAAATGTGTTAATTTTACTTTTGAAATATGATCTCTAAAGAAAGAAAACCAGGTTACCAGGAAAGAGAATAAGGGTGCTCTTTCTGCTTAATAGAAAAGTCTCTTCCATACCAGCCCTTTAGGGATAGGGATAAGATGGAGAGCAGAGCCAGCTGAACAATGATTGCTTATTCTTCTCCCATCAGGCAAAAGGCTCACCATTGATCCTGATTCACATCATCACTGTCAAATTAGTGAATTATTTTCAAAACTTATAGGTTATAAGGTTGTACACCAAAAAGAATAATTAAGTATTAAGCTATTACTTTAAAGTTTTTGTAAAAATAATTTTTATCTTGTACTGGTGAATCCTCCAGAAAATACCCCAGTGATCTGTAGTATTTCTCACTTATGTGCCTATTAGAGTATGAGTTTATTAAGGTAAAAAAACTGGCATTTCTTGTCTCCATAATTTTGCACCTATAACAGTTGTTCAGTAAATATGTGGTGCCTGAATAAATAAATGAATGAAGAAGTGAATAAAGACATTAATGATATTGATACTGAATATTATCTCACTAACTTTAAGAACTCTGATTGGCAGGTGCCTATTCTTCCTACATACTCCTGACTAATTGATTTTGTGTTCAACATTCTGAGGAAGGAGAAAAAAGGAAGAGAAGAGGGAGACAAGTTATAGTGGATAATAAAGTCAGCAAAATTCCTGAATATCTTTATACTTCTAAGAAGCTATCAGCTCTTACCAATAGTCTTTTTAAAAACAGAAGGTGTTTAAAAAGTAGCTGTACTAATTACAGCTGTTATTACAGAGTGGGAAAGAGGCATATTTCTACCCATAACACCTGTACATTCACTCAGTGAATTTGTTGGACTTATTCCTAAAATAATGCTTTTGAGTAATTAGCAATCATTGCTTTATATTCAAAGCATATGCAAGTATTTAATTATAGTGTACAGTGATTTGGGGGGCTTGTTTTGTTAAATAACTTGCCAATCAAGGGATGAAAACCTGAAAATTTAAGTCCCAAGTGGTTTTATAATATGGAAAAATGACTACTTTATATGAAATGTACAACAATTACACAAACACTTGACTTACTAATTAGTTTCAAACAATGATCAGCTTTAAGGAAACATACGTTTGTGTAATTTCTTACCATATTAACAAGACAGTGTATTTAGTGAATCAAATAATATGAGCTATAAATTGTTTTAAGAATACTTACTGTTGCCTTTTCTCAGGCAGATTATTTTAATGCCTTTCTAAATGTGTTTTTTTAAAGGAACATCCCCTCTTAAAAATTGCATTAAAATAATATGGAATTAGAAAGGGAAACACACATACTTTAATTTTTAGATTTTTATGTACTATCTGTACCTACGTGTGTTTATACTGATATTTATAATTCATATACAAATGTAAAAATATGTATGTGTATGCATGTGTGTGAACTTTCCATTTCGGTGATCTGCTTCTTAGAAAAATTGACTCATTTCCCTGGTTGAGTGATGTCTCTGTTTTAAAAAATGCACTTTGTGTTCTTGTAATGGGATTCTTGTCCCAGAAATTCATAGAATGTATTTAAAGTTATTGTAGCACGTACATAGTTCTGAAGGATTTGGTACACACTTAAACATATTTTTTCCATATATGTGATTATACAAATTTTCTTTGTCATGTGTACTGCTATGTTAAGGAACGCTAGGGTGATTTATTTTAAATATTTATGAGGAATTACTTATTTTAACTTATAAAGATGTGATGTTTAGTGTAGAATTTTGAAAGCTTTTTCAGGCAGATGAGGTAAACAAAAAGCAAAATTCTTTCATGTGAGTGCTACTCCTTGTTGAAAGTATGTTGATGAAAGCACTGCATCACAGCTGTATGGCATCATGGGGGAAGGACACCAGCCCCAGTCTTGCTGTGTCTTCCAACACCAGACCAGTTTCTTACTCTCTTTCCTTGCTTCTTAGCAGCCCTAGTGCTGCAACCTCCTTTCCCTTTCTTACTAAAACTCTCACCATGTGACCTACTTCTTTAGGGTTGTCTTTGTCTATGATTGCTTGTGAATGTTAGCCTTGTAACATGACTTGTTCCATTCTATTGAAAACAGACATTCAGACCCTTCCTTCTTTTAGACTTTGGTCACAAGTGTTTCCTGAAAGACAAGTTTTGAGCAAAGCAGCATCCTGGAGTGTTGCCTTGGGGGCTCTTTTCTCTGCAGCTCTTACAGTGTTTGTAGGTATTAATTAACAGCATTTTATCTTACCCAGTTATCATGATGAGAGGTAAGTTTCCCTCCCCCACTTCACAGACTAGAAAAAAAGAGTTAGGGTAGACAATCAATTTGCCTATTAAACCCTTATTTATTAGAACTGGGACAGTTATCTGACTCTTAAGCCCAAAACTCATTGATAGGTATGTGTATTTGCTTTTGCAGGGCATAATTTGCAGTCTGGTCCTTTGAAGTATAATCTGTGGTTCTAAGCAGTACATAATATTTTCCAGACTTTAGAAGAATGTGAGAAGCCTAACCACTTCTGGAAGCTTGTGGTAGGATGCTCATGTGACTTCCAAATTGCACAAGCATCTCTGAAATCCTAGGTGAGCAAAAAGTTAGATTTAAGGAATATTAAGGCTGGGAAAGAGTGAGAACAGATAGAAATACAGCTGAGGGCAGTGGCCATAAACTCTTCAGGATACAGGGAAGGTGAACATGACAGGGAGCACTGAGTGGCAAGAGCTTCTGCCATTTGCTTCCTTCATGAGTGAGTCTATTCTGGCTCCCAAAATTGAAAATTTTAAACAGTAATGTGGATTGTGGAGCCTGAAGAGATTTACTTACTTAAAGCACAGAGCCAGCCTAGACCACAGAACAGGTCTTCTCTTCTTGGGACACATACAGTTTTTTGCATTCATGCTTTCTGGCAGCATCTGAGCAGCAGCCATGGGAACAGCAACATGGTCAGGAAAACTTCCTTGAAAGCAAGGACAAAGGCCAGGGAGATGGGCGGGGGGGATGTGCAGCAAGGCCAGATTCTATATGATTGCTTGGTCTCTGGGATCAAGGCTCTCTTCCCTCTCGTTGTCCACAACCGATCTGAGAAAGTCTCATTAATGCAACTCAACTCTCAAGCAATCAACCAAATGTTAACTACTCATGGCAATTACTATGAAAGACCACAGCTAACAATTTTATATATCCTTAAAAATGGACTATGAAATTTGCATATTATGTTCAAACATTGTAATGGTGCTTCAAGTCATGAATTTATTAAATGAACAATTACTATACTGTGATTTTCAGTGTTTCTTTTTAAAAGATTTTATTTATTTATTTATTTTAGAGAGGGGAAAGGAAGTAGAAACAGAGGGAGAGAAACATCAATGTGTGGTTGCCTCTTGCATGCCCACTACTGGGGACCTGGCCCGCAACCTAGGCATGTGCCCTAGGTCGGGAATTGAACTGTGAACTTTTGGTTCATAGGCTGGCACTCAATCCACTGAGCCATACCACCCAGGGCTTTTCAGTGTTTCTTAAGGAAATATCTGGATCCACCTAGTAATTCTCCAGTGATTCTTTTTTTGTTAAAATGGTATATTTTCTGAAATACTAATTCAAAAGAACCTATACACCCCAATGTTCACAGCAGCACAATTTACAATAGCCAAGTGCTGGAAGTAACCTAAATGCCCATCAGTAAATGAGTTGGTCAAAATCTTCTGGTACATTTACACAATGGAATACTATGCAGCAGAAAGAAAGAAAGAGCTGCTACCCTTTGCAACAGCATGAATGGAACTGGAGAGTATTATGCTAAGTGAAATAAGCCAGGCAATGAAAGACAAATACCATAAGATCTCTGCCCTGGCTGGCGTAGCTCAGTGGACTGAGCATGGGCTGTGAACCAAAGTGTCACAGGTTCGATTCCCAGCCAGGGTACATGCCTGGCTTGCAGGCCATAACCCCAAGCAACTGCACATTGATGTTTCTCTCTCTCTCTATCTCCCTCCCTTCCCTCTCTAAAAATAAATAAATAAAATCTTAAAAAAAAGATGTAAAGAGGAATAAAAATTCAGTAAAGAAAAACAGAATTAAAAAAAAAAACAAATACCATAAGATCTCACCTATAAGCAGAACAAATCAAAAAAACAAATAAACAAGCAAAATAAAACAAGAGACTTTGAAATAAAGAACAAACTGACAGTAATCAGAGGAGAGGAGGGAGGGAAATAATGGGGGAAAGAAGGGGAAGGGTTGTCAAGGAATGTGTACAAAGGACACAAGGACAAAGCCAAAGTGGGGTAGGACTGAGGGTGGGAAGTGGGGATGGCTGGGGTCAGGGAGAATGGTGGGGAGAAAATGGAGACAACTGTACTTGAACAACAACAAAAAATTTAAAAACATATAACATAAAAATTTATAAATCATAACTAACAAAAATAAAAATTTAAATAAATTTTAATTGTAAAAGTTAAAATATATTTTTATTTACTTATTTTTTATTGAATATTTCAGTATTATTTTATTACAGCTGTCCAAATTTCCCCCCCATTGCTCTCCATTCCCCCCCCCCCCCCATTATTTTAGCAAGACAGTAACACGGCATGGTGGCGGGTGTTATCCCCACTCCCTCCAGAGATTTTCAGCTTCAGGTGGGCCTGCTTCCGCCTCATCGTTCTAGAGCCAATACCTCCCCCATCTCTTTCTGCCCCAGAGCTCTCAGTTCCAGAGCCAACCTGCAGTCACCTGAATCTGTGCTGCTGGAAGTGATGGTTTGGGCAGCATTGGGGGCAGTTTCCCCATTTGGAGAGCTGGAGCCACCCGCTCCCGGGTGCCCTGCAGGTGGGCAGGCTGTTGACCACTCTCACCCACTCCCTACACTCTCGTCTGCATATGCACTCCCACACACTCTTACTTACTTCCCACTGGAGTTTAGAGTTGGTTGCTCTGTGGTTTGGCTGCAGGACCAGTCCAGGTTGGGGAGCAAGTAGATGGAGCTTCCAGCTATTCTGCAGCATCATCTTCTCTAAAAAGTAAAAAGTATTTTAAATGCCACCATTCCATAGCTCTGTGATTATCTAATTGATGTATTCATCATGTTGTTCACTTTTTTTAAAATCCTTACCTGTGGATATGTTTATTGATTTTAGAGAGAGCGAGGAAGAGGAGAGAGAAGGAAACATCTATATGAGAGAGAAACATCAATTGATCATCTCCTGTATGTGCCCCAACCGGGGATCAAACCCACTACCTAGCTATGTGTCCTGATCAGTGATCAAACCCACAACACTTTGGTGCATGGAATGACTCCAACCAACCTAGGAATCTTGTAAAGGCTCTTTCACTTCCCCTATCCTGCTGCTTTGACTTCTGGGGCCTTGGTGGGACTGCTCCCACCCCTGGGGTTAGCCGATAATAAGAGATAGTAAATATCTTGACTTTGAGCACACTTTTCAAATATAAACTAACCAATCTAGAATCTATACTCCAACCACTCTCTTACTGAGTTTTCACAATGTGGGCCATTATCTATGTGCCCTAGTCTCTCTAGTTATCAAAAAGCTAGCCCCTACTCCTTAGAGCTTGCTAAAACTATTTGAACTAGCCAATCCTAAACTTGCTTACCTTGCCTCACCCTTTCTTTTTCACAGAAACCACAATAAAGGCAAGAGCCCTTAGCCTTAGCCTCTTCCCTTTCCTTCTGCCTCCTGATCAGCTCTGGTACTTGAGTGGTGTGATGTACCCCTCCTTTTGGGAAAGGCGAATTAATAAATTATCTTTTAAATGGCAATTATTTCCTGATCAATGAGCCTTACTATAACTCAAATTTTCAAAAAACTGACAATATTTTAAAAATAGTTGGCAATGTAAAGAACTGGTACTGTGCTTCCAATCTTCAATTGGTATTTTATATTGAGTAATTAGGCCCTTGACTCATATCTCCCTCTGATATCTGAGGCTATTATTATGTTCCTTCTTAGGACCAGGTTTCTTAATTGTGGGGACTTTTCTCACTCCATCCATGCTGGAGAAGAGGACAACAGAATGTGCACTGTGTCTCTTTCATAGTGTAATCAACAGAATGCTCTTAAAGAATTCCAGAAACCTTTGTGCCTCTAATGATTGGAAATTAATAACTGTTGATAAACAGCAAGAAAAACTGGTATTGTAAAAACCCTGATATTTAGAAAACGTTTTATGTTAGTCAGGAACACATTGGAGTGACAAAATCAACTCAGAGGCCTATTTGACAAATGATTCAAAAAGGGAACTGGTTTATAAGGAACAAGAAAAAAATGAGCTTGGTGCCTACAACCAGGATAAAAATCCAGAGCAGAAAAACAATAAGTCTACTTTGAAGAGGAGATCTTTGCCAGCTTGTAAAGCTGTTCATAAATTTGCCCTTTATAAAGATGGTTCCAAAGTACTAGGTGGGGCTGTGCTTAGAGGATTGGTTAAGAAACACCAGTGGGAAGATGGAGAGAAAGAAACAATTTATAAAGATGTAGTAAGACTGGTCAATATAATTAATGTCAGAGGCAAAACCCTTATTCGGAACATACTGCAAATGAGCTCAAACTACTGGCAGCACAAATAAGAATGCATAAACTCTGCAAACCTTAATTGTATAATATGGGGAAAAGATATAATAATACCTCACACACACAGTTTTGGTCAAGGTTACCAAAAATTAAGAGAAAATAAAGGTGATAACCTATGAAACCAGAAGACATAGTGTTGCCAGTGCAGGATGTACTCAATAAATGTTTTCTTTCTTTTCATCTTGATTATAACTCTAACTAGCTAGATGACCATGAGTAAATTCCTTCGTCTTCGTGCCTCACTTTCTTCAGGATAACAGAACCCATCTCATAGCTTGTTGTGTGAACTAAATGAAGTAATACATGTAAATTAGCCTTTAAAAGTACTTGTCAGTGTTAAATATTGTTCAGTATATATTTATTTTCTCCTTTTGGAATTGCCTCAGGAAATTATGGTGCTTTCTTTTTTAAAATCTGAAGTCATATTTAGTAGTGGATTTTAAATTTTCTAGGTAGACACATTACTATGAAGTACTTCCTTAAATATTGTGTAACTTATAAACAATTCTTAAATGAGAGGATTAAAATGTTGATACTTAAAAAGAGAACTGTAGACATAGGTCTAATGGAATGATAGATTCTTATAACGTAAAAGTGTGTTTACAGAAGAGAGTTTGGATTAATGGCTAAGTTTTTGTTACAATAAAACATTGAGAAAGAAGGACTGATGTGCTAATTAAGGATCAGAATTTGGAGGTGAGAGGAATTCTTGTGACTCTCTTCCCAGGTGCATGTAGGTGCAGGAAGGCAGGATAAGGGCATTCAAGTAATGAGTGAAAGATGCAGGGCTCCCTTCATTTTCCTTTGTACAAGTAGTTTGCTAGGGCTGCCATAATCAAGTACCATGAATGGGGTGACTGCAGTGATAGAAATTTATTATCTCACAGTCTTGGGGTCTGGAAGTCCCAAGATCAAAGTGTCATCAAGGTTGTTTACTTCTGAGGGTTATGAGAGAGGATCCCATGTCTGTTGCCTTACTTTCAGTGGTTTCCTGCCACTCTGTGGTGTTCACTGGCTTGTAGAAGCATTTCTGTGATTTATCTTTCATCTCTGCCTTCATTTTCACATGCATTCCCCTGGTCATATTGGATTAAGGCCCACTCTAATGAGATTCTCCTAACTAATTATATCTGCAACAAACTTATTTCTAAATAAAGTCACATTCTAAGATACTCACAGTTAGGACTTCAACATACACATTGTGTGGGAACACAATTCAACCCAGCACCCTTGTTAGGGCAAATTTGTTGGTTGGAACTGAGGGTGACTGAAATCTGGAAATCAGGCAGAAGGTGAGTATAAGATCACATAGCAGAAACCAAGTGACAGTGAATGCTTACAAAAGACATGCATTCATTTTCACCTCCCTGGCTAGGTGTATGTCATCCTTTCACCTAAAAAAACCTTTCAAAGCTGAAATCAGTTTCAACCTTCTCCATGAAGCCCTCTTTGAGAACTTCAGTCCTTTGGTTATTCCTACCACCTGTAAATTCTTATAGCCTTTTTGTTAGGAGAACTGATTTGTTACTTTATATATGCAAACTTATATGGTTGAACCATATGAAATTGATGATGTTCAAAATCATTTTAAACCAACAAACGCTGCAATTTAATGTTTCAACCTATAACGTACTTGCATTATGGTATTTAAGAGCCTCAGATTCTGAATTTGAGTTTATGACACATAATAGATCTTGGACCCAGGTCCCAGGAAAAATATCTAATAGTTTATGCCTCAATTTTCTTATTCATAAAATGTGGATATACCATTACCAATCTCATAATGTTGCTAGAAAAATTAATTAGCTAATATTTATCAGATATTATATATAATACCATATTTTGCCTTGTATAATGCACACTTTTTTGCCCAAATTTTTGAGGGAAAAATAAGGATGTACATTATACATGGGTACTATCTGAAATACCTTGTAACTGTTCTTGTGTTTTGTAATTATTTGTTTGTAATTATTTTATGGTAATTTGTAACTATTTTATGGTACATAAAATTTCTTGTACCAAAAAGTGTTAAAAATAAATGTTAAAATTTTCATTATAATACAAAAAACAGGTATCTAAATATAAAAAATACAATTAAATTAAAAAGTTAAAACAACAGATTTTTTCCCTGAAAGTTTGGGCCAAACATGTGGGTGTGCATTATACAAAGCAAAATACAGTATGTTTATAAAACATGATTTAACAGTGCTATCACACTCTATAATTGTTAATTACTATTGTTTTGTTTATTATTATTTTTTCTGTTTTTGTTTAAATTTTTAACTGTATTTTTCCCATTACCATTTAGGCCCTTATACCTTCCACCCAATCATCTCTCCACTGTTACCTCTGTCCACAAGCCTTTTTCCCTTTTGGCCCAATCCCTCCACCCCCTAACCTCTCCCCAACCCTTAGCTGTCAGCCTGCTCTCCATCTATGTGTCTGTCTCTATTTTACTTGTTAGTTCAGTTTGTTCATTAAGTTCCACATGTAAGTGAGATTCATGTTTCATCAGACACAGGGCTTTTAGCATTGCAGATATTTTATAAATATTTGTAGAAAGAATCACAACTGAGTAAATATACAATGTCTTCTCAACTACATATACTCTAACACAAAACAATATACAATGTAAATAAATGCTTGCTGATAATTATTAATTAATGATTAATAATTGGAAAGATAAACTCAGAATGCTGCTCCAATAAATTCTAATGCCCATAATTTAATTCTGACTTGTTTTTCATCATCAATTTTTTTACATTATGGGCCTGATTTGAGAAAATGTGAACTTTGATTATAATATTTCAAGTACACAGAGGTGTGCACTTTAGAATTGACAGTTAGGCATCAGGCTGGGGCACCAGCAGGCCAGGTGTCTCTTGTTTGATCTCGATTTTTAAAACAGGCCTATTCAAAATCAGTGCCCCTGGGAATGGATTGCAACAGCAAGACTAGTCCAGTCATCCTGTTCCTACAGAGTTAAAAAATATTTTAAATTCTGAAAACAGGGCAAAATCCATCAGACTGCCCTCAGAGATCATCTGGTTCAGTGTTTTCAGTTTCCTCAGAGGGACCCTGAGGATACAGTGAATGTGAGTGCTGAACTCACATCTGGGACTCCAGCAGTTACTCAATGGCACTGTTAGGGTATGTCTAACAGTGCCATGAGGTTTTAACGGGTTAAAATAAAAGATTCAGACTCATGATGCTAGAAACTCCAACAGAAAGCATATCTTTGAACTGTAGTTACTCGAAGATCTTTAGCTTATGAAGATGAATGAGGGAATGTGAGGACAGCATTGTGGTGATCTATAATCTAGAAAATATATAAAGGAGGATGTCTAAAAAAACTCCAGGGAATGCTGTAAAATCAAGCACCATAAAAACATTTATTTATATTTTAATGAGATTAATATAAATAGTGTGACAGGTAGAATATAATTAAAGAGATAAAGATAACTCAGTTTTGTGCTATTTTAAAAAAATAAATCTTGGATCTAGGAAAAGTAAAACATAAATGATTTTTGTTATTAAAGCACTACATTAGAATATTTCATACTTCCAGAGAAAAAATTAATTATAAAAAATGTTGATAACAAAATACCATGGTACTTAAAATATACTTTAAAACATAAACATTCAAAATATTCATTTAAAGGTGTTTTTATTGTTAGCCAGTAGCTAAAGGACTATTTCTAAGTGTTTCTGAAAGATTTTTAATTAGATGTAAACAGAAATTACTTTGTCTTTTGTTTATTTTAAATAGTTCTAATACTTTCACATCTGAGAGGATGAAGGGAGGCAATACTGCCCTTATTGAGAGAATAGTAGGGGTGTAGGCTAAGGGTTGGGTGAGGTGAGTGATGGTAAAATCAGAATAAAGGGATATCATCATGTGTCTGGAAAAATCAGTCTGACTTGTGATAGCTGTGAGAATTCCAAAGTTTGCAAGATAGCCTGGAATATGTGTGGACAGAAGTATTCTGCATTTCTGTGTATGTTTAGAGCAAGGTTTTCTTTTAAAACATTTTTTAAAAATATATTTTACTGATTATGCTATTACAGTTGTCCCATTTTCCCCCTTTCACTCCCCTCCACCCTGCACACCCCTCCCACCCACATTTCCCCCCACTCCTTTAGTTCATGTGTCGTAAGTTCTTTGGCTCTACATTTCCCATATTATTCTTACCCTCCTCTTGTCTATTTTCTACCTACCATCTATGATATTTATTCTCTGTACCTTTTCCCTTTCTCTCCTCCTCCCACTCCCATGTTGCTAATCCTCGACGTGTTTAAAGCATTCTTAAAATCTGTAGACATGACTCCTAAGCCAGACCTGCCTTGGACAACATTATTTTAATTATAAAAGTTCATGCTCATTGTATACAACTAGAAAATTTGGAAAAATATAAACAAAGAAAATCTAAAAATCAAGTAACTTAATCACTTAAAAATATGCCCATTTGGACATTTTAGCATGTTTTCTTTGCAAATACAAATTAACAAAATTGAGAACAAATCCTACACATCTTTTATGAGATTTAGTAACTATTTCCCAACAGCTTTATTTTAAAGCTTGCTTCATTTTGTATATGGATTTAACATCTACATTTACTTAGCTTCTTCATTTGCATTCAATTTTTTTGCCATTGTGATTAAAACTGTAGTAAGTCTTTGAGTGAACCTCTGGTGTTTTCCTAGAATGGGAAAAACTGGGTGAAAGAATGTGAATATTTTAAGGGCCTTGATAAATATTGCACAATTTTGCCTCCTGACAGGTGATAATCAATTAATCCTCTACAGCAGCATGTGAAAAAGTCAGACTATTTAGATGACTGTAACAGAGGAAGCATTCTACACAGATTTGAGCCAGATGTGGGCAGAGCTGTGCAGGGGCCTTAAGAAAGAGACTTGAAACAAAAGTATTAGGTGGGCATCAGAATTGTCCTCATTCAGAGATGTTTTTGTCTTTCTAAACTCTGACTGTACAGAGGAAGAATTTTTTTAACTGTCTATATTGAAATAATTGCAGATTCATAGGAAGTTGCAAAGGATTACAGAGTATACAGAAGATCCATATATACATCACACAGTTTTCCCCCAGTGGTTTCATCTCACATAATTATAGTACAATATCCAAAGCAGGAAGTTGAAGTGGGTACAATTCATGTGTATAGTTCTATATATTTGTCATGTGTTGTAACCACCACCACAGACAAGATTAGAACTGTTTCATGACCACAAAGATCTCCTTTATTCCATCTCTTTAGTCACTATCATCACCATGACCCAGTCATCCCTAATATTTGACCACACTAATCTGCTTCCCATTGATATCACTTTATCATTTTGAAATGTTAAATAAATGGAATTCTACAGCATGTGACTTTCTGAGATTGGCATTTTTTTAAAACTCTGCATAATGAATGCCCTTGAGATCCATCTAAGCTGCTGTATGTGTCAATAGTTCACTCCTTTCAACTGCTAAGTAGTATTCTCTGTTAGACATACCACAGTTTAACTACTCACACACTGAGGGATGTATTGGTTATTTCCAATTTTGGGCTATTACAAATAAAGCTTGTATGAACTATCGTATACAGGCTTTTGTGTGAACTGGTATCCATTTTTCTGGGATAAAAGCCCAGGAGTGCGATCACTGTATTATATGTTAAGTATATGTTTAGATTTTAAAGAAACTGTCAAACTGTTTTCCAGAGTGACTGTACCATGTACAATCCCATCAGTGAAGTATGAGAGGTCCAATTTTCTGCATCCTGGCTGGTACTTTGTATTGTTTACAATTTTTAAATTTTACCTATTATCCTAGAAGTAGAATTATTTGTGAAGTTTGAAATGATGTTTGGGCCCTACCTTAGCCTGACATTTGAACCAGAATCACTGAAGAAACTGGACATCTCTATTTTTAAAATATCTTCTGAGGACTCTAACATGTAGCCAAATTTAAGAGTCACTGAACTAGAGTTGTGGTTTTTCAAGTGCTGTCTCTGGACCCCTGGACCTCTGGACACCTGGAAACTTGTTAGAAATGCAAATTCATAGGATTCACTCTAGACTGACTGAATCTTGAAATGATGGAGTAGAGTCCAGAAATCTCTTTTAACAAGATCCTGATGCATGCTAGATATGGGAATCACTGACCTATAACATAAAAACAAGAACGAGCTGATTTTGGGGAGAAGACATTCTCTAATATGAAAGGAGGAGATACAAACAAGGGCTAAACATGGACTTGTTGATAGAAGTTGGTAGATAATAGCTGTCTGGGTTTGGGAGATCAGGGGCTAAAGAAAAAATTGAAGACAATCCCAGGTCTTTAAAAATCCCGAAGGCCAGGGGTCTGGGTTGAGGCAGTGGCTCTGAAAACAATAATAAATGCTTGGAACTCCAAGAAACAGCTGCTTGGACTGGTCATGGAATATATCTGGAAGGGTATGCTTTAGCATGCACTAGTTTGTTTTTAGCATTGAAACAGTCTAGGGAACTAAACTTAATTCAAATGATATTTAACTGCAAATAACTTCGGCAATCCTAACAATCTTTATTTTATTTTTCAGTTTGTGTCTACAATTCATGATGGATTTGTCTAAGTACACCAATACTCAGAACAATTATGGACAAAGGTGAAGAAAATGAGGGATGATCAGAAGAAAGGGATTAAGGGCTACAGGGACATGGCCCTGGAAAGGTACAGTAATTTACTTAAAGAAAATTCTGGATCAATATATGATAAGCTGCACGATCTTGTCTCTAACATGGTTGTTGGGGACTGCCCTGCCTGGTCTCAGGAAGCTGTAATCCCCCATGACTTAGGCTGAGTGAAAGACCTCCGGACCAGAAGCTGCTGAGGAGACAAAACTTATTTCCCTGGCATGAATGCTGCCTATTCTAATGCCTGGTTCCCTTGCATGATCAGCAGTCAATGACGGGTAGCAATTCTCTAGGAAAGAGTATGAATGTAAGACAGACTCGATCATGTGGGAATGCCCTAAGGGAGGAGATACAGGGCTGTGGATATGAAGGGGTGATGGACATCAACCCCTGCCCCCTCGGCTTTGTTAAAGCCTGAGTCCTTGTTCTTAGATGTGAGAAATCCAAGTCTCCTGGCTGCCTGTGTCTCCTGCCCTTCTCAGGCCTGCAGGGGTGATGCAGCCCAGACCAGAAACAGCAAACCCCTGGGGTAATTAGGCCTGGCACATAGAATATGCAAGATCCTTTGAGATCTGTTTGCTGGAGGATGTTATTAACTTGGAATTTAAAGGCACAGACAGGAAACCAAAACTGCCCTTTGAGCCCTGTTAGATAAAACCCCAATCTCTGTCCAGAATCACAGCAGGGGTTCTGTCTGCACCTGTGTAAGTCACCTACCTCTTTTGACCTTTTCTGCTAGACTGTAAATCCACAAACTAAGTCTGTATTCTCAATAAAAATCTGCTTGGGAATGAAGACGGCGTGCTCTCCACTAGAGAGAGTGGCCGTGACATTCTCCCCACTAGAGATAGTGGCCCTTCTGTTTCTATTTCCCCACAGGACCTGGTTGTCTCTGTATGTTTTTTCTTGTGTTTTGATGAGCATCTGTAGCTGAGATGGATACTGCTGGCCAGTATCCACCACACATGGAAATGCCTGAGTTTGGCTATGGTGAGCTAATTGTGGATCGCCCACTGGCCTTTAACTGCAAGTTTGTTTTACACCCTACCAAAGATGCCAAACTCTTTTATTTTCAAGTCGATTATTTGGTTACATTTGCACTGCATAGTTTGTTTTATCACTGAATATAGTTTTTATACTTAAACATGTTTTGAAATTCAGAAAGAGGTATATTTGGATATAAAATCATTTTTATGTGGGCGTAAATCTTCAGTGTTACTCTGTAAACTCTTGAAATATTAAGATTTGGGGGTGGTGGATTCATTTAGCTGCAGAGATATTCAATTTTGTTCAGCGATGTATCTCCAATACCTATAACACTTACTGGCACACGGTACTATGTGCTTAATATATAGTTGCCAATCACTGAATGAACAAAATGCATGATAGCCAATGTTTCTTAAGTAACAGAGTTTACCTCTGCTCTGGTACAAATTGGAAGTTAAAATATTAAAACATTTTTTTAGTAAGAGAGATCTAATCAGCTAGAGTCACAGATCACTGTCCTCCTTTATGTCCAGTACAGGTGCACATTTAAGTATCTCACATCAGTCTTTATTAACAGGGGCTCATTGGAAGTTTCTATTTTCCTAATCTAGAAAGAAGATAAAGTTAAAAGAGTTGAAGTTTGCTTAACAGTGAAGCTCTTACTTGGCCAATGTTCTGAAAATAAAGGGAGCTATTGGGTTGTCTGAGGGGATACCTAGCTGCAGTCTGCTTATTGTCGCTTAGATATTAGAGTAAACATTATTCTTTATTTAGACCAAGAAGGCTGCAAAAGGGTAAATGTCTTCATAGGTGTAAAGGGGAAGCCAGCTGCCCATGAGAAATTAACTGTGAAAGTTGCTAGCATTTGAACCTTGAGAGAAGTTTCTCTATAGTTCATGTACCTTTTTTATTGTGCCCTGAAGAGGCTCATTGATTTGACCCACTGTCAGAAAGGATCTGATGTTATTTATGAGTGACCAAGATCCAAAGCTGGGTGTAAAACTTTCATTATTCTTTACCTTAAATATTTGCTTCCCAGTATTGCACAGACTTCTCACAGGTACTAGGAGGCCCCCCTTCTTTGATTTCTTCTTTGATTTTCTTTTGTCTGCTCCTCTTATTCTACTTAATCCTCTTGCAATGCTCTGTGCTCAGCCAGCAAGCCCTATTTCACATGGTTCCTTATAGTTACCCAAAGTGGGGAACATACTAGACAAACACAGACAAATAACACTTCACCTTGTAAATATCCATCAACTCTAATAAAAAGACTTCTTGGAGTTACTGAGTTTAAAGAATGCTTCCCACCAAGGGTTGGGACTAGGGAGGAGCAAAAGGCTAAAGTAGGTCGAGAGACGTTATCTCTTGGGCAGATTGAATGCTCTTTATGTTCTAATAGTAGCTTGTCATTGCCACTTGGCCTCACTTCTGATCCCATCAAATCTTAGTGGCCACTTCAGTCTCATGCTGTGTGGGAAATAAAAGATAACTTCATTTCTGTCTTTTTAAATGCAACTCTCTTAGAAGCAGTTATCTTTAAAATCTCACTCTTAACACTGAGTTAATTAACTCACCAACACATTAATTATCTATGACCACATTAAAAGGGATTTGTTAATAGTACGAAACAACCAGTTGTCAAAACAAGAATGGGACACTGGAAAGATGGGTACTTGTGGGGGTTCTCATGAGCATGCAGGGGGAGAAGGGGCATGGCAGACCTTCAGGAGCCACTGGCATCACTGTATCATGATCTGTCTTTCCTTGGGAATCTGATAAGATTAGTTATCTGAGAGCATTACCATTATTCTTAAGTAAGTTTTATTGCAAGGATCTATGTATAGGCTATTTTCAGGAAAGAATCAAGATGCCAGAGTAAATGTTTAAGAAATGAGGTTTCCAGAAACTGAGCTCTAAAGAGTTTACTGACTTTCTCAGAAAAAAAAAATAATGCATATATGGTCTGTTTAATCAAAGAATTGTTTTGAATTAAGCTTGCTTTAGTGCTTACTATGTAATCTCCAAAGATATTGTCTCTTTTGTCTTTAAAAAATGTAGACAACATGTGTATGTCTGGAGGACACAGTTGGTTTCTGTCTAGCTTTCATTTTTGCTTCTTCCTAAATGTGCCCTTTAAACAATGTTTCCAGATATTTAGTTCTTCCTAAACCAGTTGTATACCTCTGGAAAAACTGATCATACCTCCAGCTTTAGGAGTGGCCTTATTGAATTAAGGATAATTCTAGTGACTCTGAAGAATGGGTTAATGAACTAATTTTGGCCAATGAAAAAATGAGGGTGATTTTTCTAGGTGAACCTGGAAGTTTTTTTCACATCTCAGGAAATTCCACAAAAAGAAATAATATCTCTGAACATAGTCATTCTGGATATGTTTCCTGAAGCTGTCGTTGCCATACTGCTTTGTCGCTAAGGGTAGAGCCAATCACGAGGATGGCTGACCTGAGAAGAGGAAAGAGCCCAAAATTGGATTTGCTGAGCCAACCAGTCCTGAAAACAAATTCAGCTGTTATGAAAGTCTTTTAAGATTCAAACAGTTGAAAATATATTGAGTTTATTTCTTGCTGGCTATTTATCCATGAATATAAGAAATAATTTGCTTCCAAGCATACTTCATGCTTTCTTTTCTTTTCTTTTCTTTTTTCTTTTCTTTTCTTTTCTTTTTTTTCCTTTCCTTTCCTTTCCTTTCCTTTCCTTTCTTTTCTTTTCTTTTCCTTTTCTTTTTTTTTTCTTTTCTAATAGCCAGGCTTTGCAAAATAAATATTTATTTCTTAAATTCTGTAAAAGATCTAGAAATAAAATAAGAAATTATTGTATTTTGAACTTCATTGAAGTTGACACATTGCCTATAATTTCTTGTCCTAAACCAGAGAGCAGTACTTTTATATTTTAATCCTCTCTCAATATGTCACCGAACATGTAAGGCCTGGGTTACTCTCTTCCCTGACTCACAGACACATCTTGCTCCTCTGAATCCCTTACCCTGTTTACACAGCATGCTCCTCTTTTACTTACTCTTTCTTCCACTTTTCTATAAAATCCTTCCCCAGCTATTTGCAAGTAGGTCAGTTCTCCTATTTCATCTTTGAAGTCTTTTTAGAAATTCTTATTCTGTAAGTAGCAGTTGATTTTTTATGTTTAAATATGATGATAAAATACTCAAAATTTTATATAATTAAACATCTTTTTTTTTTAAAGATTTTATTTATTTATTTTTAGAGAGGGAAGGGAGGGAGACAGAGAGAGAGAGAGAGAGAGAAACATTAATGTGCGGTTGCTGAGGGTTATGGCCTGCAACCCAGGCATGTACCCTGGCTGGGAATCAAACCTGTGACACTTTGGTTCGCAGGCTGCGCTCAATCCACTGAGCTATGCCAGCCAGGGCTTAATTAAAGATCTTAAAGATATTCTAGACTATGCATATTCTCAAAATAATATAAGGCAAATATACATTGATTTAGTTTCATCTCATTTTATTAGAAATATAGAATGTTCTACATTTTGATATTAACAGTCACAAAGGGTGGTATACATCTGTGGCCAGAGTTTAGTCAAGTATAGTTTTTAATTTCTATTCCTTAACAGTTGATGAAAAATAATTATTTAAAAATTATATTTATTTTAAATGATTGCTTTTATTAAAGATGTTAACAGAAGTTCAAGGGTGGCAAAATATTTGATATTTTCAAGTTTGATTTATGCATATTTTATGGTATATTTTAAAATATTATGCATTTTCTTCTAAAAATTTTAATTTAAAAATGTTTATTTTTTAATTAATTTATTTTTACTGCATTTTCCCATTACCATTTACTCCTCTTATACTCCCTACCCCCTGCAATCACCACACTGTTGTCCATGCCCATGAGTCCTTTTTCCTTTTTGCTCAATCACTCCATCTGCTAACCTCTCCCACCCCTTAGCTGCCATCCTGCTTTTTGTGATGTAAAAATGTTTCTTTAAATTCTTTACTATTCTAACTTCCACACAAAATTCTACTTTAGAAAAATATTTCTACCTGTAGGATGTTTAAAGAATAGAAAGGAAAGCTGGAAGAACGTAGTATATTTTAAAAAATATTTTTACCAAACTCAAATGTACTTTGGTGTTGAAGAATTTTGTAATTTCAGTATATATATTCTGGAAAAAGTCCAACTGCTGTTAATATAATGAGAATGGTTTGCACTACATCGGTGTAACCTGGTAGCCAAAGAGTGTGAACTGGAATATGCATGTGTGAACAATGATGACTTCACTATACTAGTCAGTGGGGGTGGTAGACGCCATCAACTGAGCATGTGCACTGTGTGGCCACTGCATTCAAAATGACTGAATAAGTAGAGCAATGTATCTGCATAAAATTTTGCGTTAAGCTTGAACATTCCTCTGCAGAAACTATTTGGATGATTCAGACAGCTTTCAGGGATGATGCAATAAGTACAGCCCAAATAAAAATGTGGCACAAACACTTCAAAAATAGTCGAGAATCTGTTGAAAGTGATCCACATTCTGGAAGACCTGCACCAAGCAGTATGCTGAATTTGTATGGGCTGCAATCAACAAAGGTCAGCAACTGACAGTACAAGAACTAGTAGCTGATCTGGGGATTCCTAAAACTACTGTGTCTGAGATTTTGATGTAGGATCTTGGCATGAAATGTGTCATGGCAAAATTCACTCTATGGCTTCTGTTACCAGATCAGAAGGAACATCCTGCTGCATTTGCTAATGTCTTGATTCAAACTGCTCCCAATGAACCAGATTTCCTCAAAAAGGTCATAACTGGAAGTGAATCGTGGGTCTATGGCTATGGTCTAGAAATGAAGACCCCATTGTCCCAATGGAAATCACCTGGTTCTCCATGCCCGAAGACATGGCAGGTTCTCAGGAAAGTTGCAGCAAGATCAAGACTGTGTTAACTGTATTTTTCGACTGGGAAGGTGTTGTTCATCACAGTACTCCCTTTCAGGCTAGATAATTAATAAAGAGTACTACTGCAGTGTTCTTTTTTGGTTGAGAAATGCCATACAATGAAAATGACTGCATCTATGGGCAACTGGTGATTGGTAACTTCATCATGAAAATGCGCCCTCTCATGCACCACATCTTGTGCAGAGTTTTTTTTGGTAAAATCAAATCACCTAGGTGGCTCAGACCCTCTATAGCCCACATTTGGTGTCCTGTGACTTCTGGCTTTTCACAAAACTAAAATCACCTTTGAAAAGGAAAAGATTTCAGACTATTGATGAGATTCAGGAAAATACAATGGGGCAGTTGATGGTTATTCCAACAAGGGATTTTGCAGAGTGATTTGAACAGTAGAAGAGATGCTGGAAGAACTATGTGAGGTTCCAGGGTACCTTCTCTGAAGGAGGCTGAGGCATCATTGTCCTATGTACAATGTTTCTTTTATCTTGTATCTTTTTCAATAAATATCTCTATTTTTTATAGTACATGGCTGGATACTTTCTAAACAGACATCATATATGTATGTGTGTGTGTTTATATATGTGTGTGTGTGTATGTATACATATATATATATATATATTCCACATTGTTTTAGTGGGTTCATAATGAGTTGCGTCATCTTTAGTGGTTTCATGTTTTTCTTCTCCTCCTATCTTTTTGTAAAATATATGACTTCCTGGAAATTTACCTTAAAGTCCACAGAAATGTGTTCTATAGTCAAGCAAATTTGGCAAAAGCCACCCACTATTTCCCTTGTTATTAACAATTCAGATCATCACTGAAGGAGTCAGAGAATCCTAGTAGTAAAACCATTTTGTTTTATCCGGCCTTTAATCATAGGGTTATTTCCTCCTGTCACAGCTGTGAACATTCCATGAAACTAATGTTTCATTTAACACAAGTGGGAGATATCATCCTAAATAAGTCTTCCCATCAGCCCAAAAATTCATTGAATCCTCTCTGGTTAAGAAAACATAATTTGTGTAGCCACTGAATTGCTTTAAATTTTATTTTTAATGTTTTAGTTGGGACTTGCTGTCTCGTGTTGTCATGGGAATCCTTGCTGGCAGAACAGTACCACAGCGATGTCCTGGCCCTGAGTACTGAACTAGACTGGTCATGGATTTCTTTTGAGAAATTTCCTAATTTATTATTTGCCTTCCCTGTCACTGACTTCATAAAGTGTGGAAGGGTGATATTTGCATTTTTTTCATCTGTATTACCCTTTGCTGAATATTTCATGTGTGAGGGTGTAAAGTTGGCCAAATGGTGGTTATAAATTAGATAATTAATAATTATTTCTATAAAGTCAAGGGAATTTTCCCTCATGGCAGAGCTCACTTATTTCTGCAGCCCCCCCCCCCAACTGTGAAACACAAAACATTCTAAGCTGGACTGGAGACAGGAAATGATGCACACAGAGCCCCACATGATCCTTCCTATAGCCTTGGAATTCTGAAGATGTGCTACGCTCTTACACAGGCTGTCACTGAATGATCTATTGCTCGACGAAGAGTCGGTATTCTCTGACCCCAATTCCTTCAATCCTGAAACGTTAGAAATTTTAAATTGACCTATCAAGTTACCATTAACTTCCCACATATATATATGGGAAATGTTTCTCAATTTCTTTAACAGAAAATACTTAGGTGTTCAGGTTTCTTTTTCCCATTCAGACCATGTAACTCATTTTGTTCTTTTATGCTTTTCATCCTTATCTGATGTTGTGCATCCCTTGAGATTTTCCTTTCCATGATTCAACTTCAGTAGGGGATACTATTAATGTGTTTTTGTTATTAATAAAACCACAGTGTGGCTAAAATCAGAGAAATTTATATAAATAGGTAATAAAAGTAGCATTTTGTATTAGAATTCCAGGTGTCTGATTTATAAGGTATATTTTAAAGTGAACACATACTCCAGGGATATAGTTTTTGTTTTAACCTTTTCACAGCATTTTATTAGTCAGTTAAAGGTGTACATGCATGAGAGAGAGAGAGAGAGAGGGAGAGAGGGAAGGAGAGGAGAGGAGAGATTGACTTTAAAGAGAGAATGTAATTTTATCAATTTTGTAAATATGATCATCACTTATTCATTCATTTATTCATTGATTTACTGATTCAGAATTTATGGAGCACCTGACTTTTTCAACCAAATATTCCACTATAGTTTGACAGATATGCTGCCCATTTTGTGACTTCAACTCCCCCATAATCCTGGAATTATGTCACTCATTTCTGTTTCTAAGATTTTGTACCTGTTACTTTCTTGGGCTGTAAGATCTCTCTTCTACGCTGCCTATTTAGTCTCTATGCATGACCCAAAGAGCTATTCCAATCTCATCCCCTTAAGAATTCTGCTCTGCCTGACTTTGTGCTTGTTTAATAATCTTTCCTCTGAATTACCACAGCACTTCCAGAATAACCCATATAATTTAGTACTTAATTATATAGAGCCTCATATCATTTATGTGAAAAAGATTTGTCTTCCTGATTACACTGCTACATTGTAAGGTCATAGAATTCAGGGATCCCTGTTCTTTACCATCCTTCATGTCACTAAGAACACAGTGGATGTCTGATGAATGCATCTTATTGGATTTACTGATTTTTTCATTTTCTTTGGGGATATAATTCAGCTTAAAGGAATGAGCTATGGTATCAGACCTTCTAGACAAGAATCTTGGCCCTTACACTTACTGGATGTACCTTGGGTAAATTGCTTAAATATATTTCATCTGTTAAATGAGGCTAATAAAAGACTCTCCTTCACACAACACATAGGTTTACTGTGAGAATTAAGTGTCATAGTGCATGTAAAATATATAACACAGTGGTGCCAGGAACTTGATATAAGTCCTATGAATATCAGTTATATTTTTACTAATGCAGGTAATTAAAATACTCTCCTTTCCCATCCAAACTATATTGTTGGAAAATATTACTATAGAAGAATCCAGAGTGGGGACTTGCATAGAGCAAACAGGGGAGGAAAATGGGGACTCTGTAATCTTAATATGTCTTACATGTGTAATCCTGTCTTGACATCTCTTACTCAAAGGATTCGAGCTAACCATCTGCCTGTCAACAAGACAAGTACAATAACAAGTGTTGGGAAGGTTGTGGAGAAAAAGGAACCCTTGCTCACTGCTGGTGAGAGTGTAAACTGGTACAGCCACTATGGTAAATAATGTGGAGGTTCCTCAAAAAAATAAGATTAGAGTTATCATATGACTCAGCAATGCTTCTTCTGTGGATCCACCTGAAGAAATTGAACACATTTATTCACAAAGATATATGCACCCTTAAATTAATTGCAGCATTATTCATAGTGGTCATGCATGGAAACACTGAAGTGTCCTTTGACAGATGACTGGATAAAGAAAAGGTGACACATACATACGATGGAATACTACTCAGCTATAAGAAAGGATGAAATCTTGCCATTTGCAGCAATACATATGGACCTTGGGAATATCATGCTAAGTGAAATAAATTAAGCAGGTTAGAGCTAGGAACCATATGATTTCACTTATATCTGGAATATAAAACTGAAAGCAACAAATGAACAAACAAGAAAACAAACAAAACTCATAGACACAGACAACAGTATGGTGGCTACCAGACAGGAGGGGGTGGGGGTAGTGAAGAGTAAAGGAGGCCAAATATATGGTGATGGAGGATGATTTGACATTGAGTGGTGGGCATACAATGCAATATATAGATCATGTACCATAGAAATGTATGCTTGAAACCAACATAATCTTATTAACCAATGTCACTCAATACATTTAATAAAAAGTTGTTTACTTCCACTTATATATCACATCCATGTAGGTTTTGTATTATTGCTTAGTTGTATTATTTTGGTTCAGAACATTCTGCTATTTGTATTTCAATACCTTTTCAGCTATTGTGTAATTGGAGACTTCAGCCAAATTCCCTTTTATGGGACCGAAAAGTCCACAATTAAAATTAATGAGCTAAAGACATACACCAAGATTTTATGCCCCTTCCCTTATTAGTTAGCAAGAGAAGAGGACAAGTGATACTTGCTACATTCCCATGAGAAGACCGTCATTGTCCAGAAATTCTGCTTATTGACAGAGAATAGACAGAGGCAGTCCTATAATGTCTTCACTGAGGTTAGGAAGTTGAATTTGGGTGTCACACTGATCCCACTTCAAACAGGTAGGAGTTGTAGCTAGATATCCTCTAAGGCCATGTCTTCTGTCATTGGGAGGTAGGAAAAGAGGGTAGATACCTCTTCTCTTTGAAGCATTTACTCTTCACACACAGGAGCTTGTCTGTGGAGGATGCCATTTGTCCCAGCAAACTTATTAATTTAGGGATCCTGGATTTAAGATATTGGGAAGTACAGCCCATTCTTAGTAGTTGAGGGTGCAAAGCAAAGCAAATGCTGTTTGAATATTTTGGGTAGGGAACAAAGAATTAGGAAAAACATTCTTTTTTCCACCCTGGGTAGTATGGAGCTTTTATTTGGTGACATTTTAAAAATCATAGCAATGCCTGACCCCAAGAGGGAAGTTGCTATTCACTTTAGTTAAAGTTCTTAAATACCTGGATCTACGTAACTTCTTACAGAATGAGCCTTTCACCTCATTCAGTCACCTCGTACATGCTACTTTTGAACACAAACACAGCCATTAGAAAATTAGGATTTTGGAAGAAGAGTTTGTGGTTATATCTGTATGGATAATATCACTGTGCTGCTTGAGAAATTGGAAAAGTAGGCCTGGTTCTCTCAGTTGATTTTAGAAAGTTTGTTTACTGTCTCCTTTATGAACCTTTCTCAGAAGAGGTAGGTTGAATAACATCTACTTTGGCAGTCCATGAAAACTTCAATCCAACTTCTGTGATAATGTGGTGAAGAGGGGAAGTCTAGGAAAAGAGTAGTTTATTTTAAAATTTGGTTACTAATAATGAACTAAATCTTACTTTAAATGATGAGCCATTTTCTTAACATTAAGCCTGAGTGAGATACATTAATAAGAGTGAAATAAAACAATATTCTCATAATCTTAATTGATCCCATGTGTATGTGTATATGCAAGATGCAAAATGCCTTTGTTGTTGCTCATCTCTTCTCACACCTCAAGGTTCCTCTGGCTATGTATGAAAAAATAATGCTAAAAGGACAGAAACCTTTGAATTTTAGGAGGTTCTTCAAAAACAGCTGCAACACCAACAGAAGAATGTATAGATTTAACTCTGAGAGTGTTGAATATTTATCTCTCCATAAAACGTTTGCCTGAAGAAGATGCTTAATAAATATTTGTTAACTGTCCAGTTGTCCAACATTAAAAAAAATTGTTAAAGCATAAAATAGCTCTTAACCATTCCTGTGATCATACTTTTTATTTTAAAATCCTTTCATTCTGCAATAATAAAATCTCCGTTTGGCATTTGTGCACATTTTCATGTGAATTTTTGTGGATAGCACACACTGTTACCGACAGAACATTAAAGAAGAAAGTGGCATTTTAGGTTATCTAGTTTTTACATACAGCCCTTATCAGCAGCATTGATATCACCCGGGGAACTTCTTCCACATGCAAATGCACAAGCCCCACCCCAGACCCACGAAATCTGAGACTTCGGGAGGTGAGCCCAACAACTGATGTTTTAACAAGTCCTTGGGTGATTCTGAGGCACACTGAAGTTTAAGAATCACTGATCATTTCTAATCCTTTCATTTTACAGGAATGAAATTTAAACTGGGGCTGTCTGAGCTCTTTTATTCTGATTTCTCTCTAGGCTTTCATGTCACATGTGGCTTCAAATACTATCTACGTCCACTTGTCCACTTGTCCATGGGGGCTACATCCCAAGACCTCTAATGGATGTATGAAAACACAGATAGTACCAAACCCTGTACATACTATGTTTTTTCCTTTATGCTTCTCTGACATATCCTAATTGCCACAGTCACTGCTCTTGCACTTTGGGGCCATTATTAAGTAAAGTAAGGATTACTTGAACACACATACTGTATACAGTCACAGTAGACCTGATAACTGAGATGGCTACTAAGTGTCTAATGGGCAGGTTGCCTACACAGCAGGGATACATTGGGCAAAGGGATGATTCACATCCCAGTCAGGATGGAGCAGGAAAGCATAGATTTCATCATGTTGCTCAGAACAGTTTCAATTTAAAACTTTTGGATTATTTATTTCTGGAATTTTTTAAAAAGATTTTTATTTATTTATTTTTTAGAGAGGGAAGGGAGGGAGAAAGAAAGAGAGAGAGAAACGTCAATGTGCAGTTGCTGGGGGCCATGGCCTGCAACCCAGGCATGTACCCTGACTGGGAATCGATCCTGCGACACTTTGGTTCGCAGCCCGTGCTCAATCCACTGAGCTATGCCAGCCAGGGCTTATTTCTGGAATTTTTAATGTGATATTTCCAGATCATGGCTGACTGTGAGTAACTGCAACCACAGAAGGTAAAACCATAAACTAAGTGGGGACCACTGTATACGCTGCTGACTTCCAACTTTGTATTTTAGACTTTTCCCCCTAAAACCTGAAACCACCTGCTTACTTGACACTGCCATGTGGGTGTTTCACAGGTCCATGCCACTTATCTTCTCCTCCAGGGTTATACATTTCAGCAAATGTGTATTATTTTTCCCAGTTGTTCAAACCAAAAGCCTGAGAAACTTCTTTCACACTTCTCCCTCACTACCCCCACTTTATTTGGTTAATCAAAATGTCAGTTTTACTTCTGAAATAGCTCAAAGTAATTTTCTTCTCATTTTTATTGCTACAATCCCAGTGCATGCCATCATCATTCTCTCCTACCTCCTTAGCCCCCTGTTCCTATTTTGAGCCTTCAGTGCTCTCTCTAGAGAGGAGCCATAGTAATCCTTAAAAATAGGTTATGTCAGTTATATGTTTAATGTCTTTCCATTGTATTTGGATCAAATCCCAAATCTAGCTTCCCTGCCTAATTTATCTGCTAGTTTCTTCCTTTTAATTCCTAAATATGGCAAACTCTTTCTAATGCTTTGGCAAATATTCTTTCTGTCTTGAAAACTTTTCCTTCTGCTTTCTACTCAGCCTCTTCCTACTTTCTGTGGTGGTCAATTCTGGTGACAAATTACAATCACTTTGATGACATTTTAATGAATAATGCTACCTGGACCCCATTCTTACATTCAGGTTCTTTGGCCTGATATAGCACCAGGCACTCACATAGTTTTTAAAGCTTCTCCATGTGATTTTAATGTGAAAAATAAAGAAATATGTTACTTTCTCAGAGAGGCTTTCCTGATTCACCAATCTACCTGTTAGATAGATTGCATATTTTATTTACAGTATTTATTGCACATTATTTAGATGTACTTAATAAATGTAAGCCCTGCTTGATTGTAAACTTCATAAGTATAGAGATCCTGTCCCTGTTGTTCACCTTTGTCTCCAGCACTAAGCAGTGTTTGGCATAAGGTTCCATAAACTATAGTCAATATTGTTGAATACATTAATTTATAAGGTTTTAAAGCAGGGGTGTCAAACTCATTTTTACCGGGGGCCACATCAGCCTCATGGTTGCCTTCAAAGGGCCAAATGTAATGTTAGGACTGTATAAATGTAACTATTCCTTAACAGTTAAACTAGAGCTCAGTGCTGCTGCCCAGTAGAAACAAGGTGCTGGGCTGGATACAACAAGGTGGAGGGCCGGATTTGGCCCATGGGCCTTGTGTTTGTCACCTGTGTTCTAAAGCTAACTCATGGTAGAACCCAGTCTAAAACTGAGCTGCCATGACTTCTGCTTTTATAATCTTAGAATGCAGAGAATTCCATGTTTTATTTTTCCCTCTCTCTCTCTTGAATCCTACATGCCCAAACTAGAATAGTTGTAATCTATCCTCAGCCTCTTCTGGTGGAAGATGATGTAGGTTGTTAATTCTACTTGTCTTAATAGTAGCCCCACACCATATAACTATGCTTTCCTTCACCTCTGAACTCCAAATTTTGAAGTAGTTCTAATATCTCCTGAGGATATCCTGAAGTCTCCTAATAAAAAAGAAGTACTGTTGAATTTTTGTAAGACTTACATATACTTTGAAATGAATTTCAATTAAATCTTGGGATACAGAGAGTTATCCAGAAATAGTAGCTCTTTGGTAAAGAGCTGGTATTAGATGATTTAGCTAGTTTTTGTTCACATGTACACTAATTTTCTCTTTAATGTACTGCCTTATATTCTATTGTATTTTATTAATATATAGTTACAAGCAAAGATTGGTTACATTCAACCAATCAGATAATACTCTTTTGGAAAGATCAAATTTGTACTTTTAAAATAGCCCCTTTCACCCCAAAATAACATACCTAGTTGGCAATACTTGATTGGCAGATAAGCACTAATTGTGGATAATAATTATTCTTCAAGGAGTCATGTGTGCTTTATTTTTATGAGAAATAAATCTAAACTCAGGGGCCAGATATGGGCTATCTTGTCAGCTGCTGTTGAAAAGGCATCCCTATGTAACATTATTTACTCAACTACTTGGGTTGTTGTTCTTAAATTGAATTAACAAATTTTCCAGGATAGCCCTGATTTTAACCATCCTACCTTACTAGTGCCTTAAAACATAAAAATGCCCCAGGAATTCCCTAACTTTGCCAATACCAGCAGAATGACTCAAGTCAGAGGCTGAAGAGAAATAGAGCATTAACCAAAACATACACTGAAGCCTATACCTGCTTTCTTAAGCATATTCTCTACAAACACTTCCCTAGTTAGTGCCAGAGCAATTGTGGCATTTGTCTGAGCAAGGCAAAGCTGAGCCACTGATTCAAGGTGATATGGATGGCAAACAATCTCCAAGTGTAATTGAAGGCACTTCTTTGAAGTATGTTCAAAAGAAATTATATTTCACTTTGTTGTCAAAATTAATGTAAAAATCATGAAAATATGCACTTTCAAGGTAACTGGGTAAAAGGACTACCCCATTTAAAAAATAACCAGTAATCACAAGTGATATTGCAGAAGTGAGATACCTATTGCTTGTATTGGGAATCTGATATGCCTTTATATACTTAGACAAAGAAAAATTGATTTATTCTAGGCTCTATTAACTCACAGGTAGGAAAAGTGAGACATTTTTTGTAAATTCAAAGAGGATTTTCTTACTTTTAAGGAGATAATCTTTTAAATAAACTTATTCTAAAATTACATTTTAATGAGAGTTTTTTAGCAGGATAAGGAGAGTAGAAAGATGCAACAAAGCAAAAAGGACTAGGAGGATATAAAGATGTTTGGCATGAGAATATCAGGATTCCAAACAAGGTATGTGACCCATTTCCTCATGTTTATATACAAATGCTATGATAAAAAGTTGTTTTCCCTAAATAATAACTTTTGGACATCAGAAACCTACGTAGTATCTCTAAAATGTTTATAATCCAAGTGAAAAATCACAGACTTGCCAATAACTTCAGGCAAAAAAATGTATTTTTGAAATCAGACTAAACCTTTTACTAGACCTAATAAGATATTATTAACCTTACTAGTAGTAAAGTAATTAAAAATAAAACCTAAACTTAAGTGATTATTTTATTGAATTTTGTATTGTATTTCATATAGTTTTATTTTTTCAGGAAAAGTATGCAGTCATGTGACTGAGATAATTTTATATTACCATATAATCTTAATATTAATTTAGAGATGTGGGAAATATTTTTTAACAATGTCTTAGTTTGTCATGAAAAATAGATGCTAAGTAATATGTGATAACTTTCTATTTTGACTCCCATTCTACATTACAGTAACTAAATTTCTTCACTTTGGAAGTGGCTCTTTTAATCTAGATAATTTGCTTATCAGCTATAAGGAATGGCTGTAGGGTTGAAATTTCCAGGCCTAGGTATCTAGAGGTACTTACTAAAGAGTAGCTATTTTGTTTTGTATTGGGGCATACAGGAATGTCCAGAAAATGGTCTCTTGAGGAGAGGGATGTCATCTAATGAAGAAGACAGTCATGAGCACAATTAACTGCATAATTAAGTCAGATGGTGGGTAGCAATGTTGAACAATAAACAAAGAAATTTGGGGCCAGATAGGAAAATAAGGTTAATTTTAACTGAGAGAAGCTGCTGAGGGCCTGGCATCTGACTAAAACAAAAGTTTAATCTTCCTCCTGCCATGTTGTCTAGTAGAATGCCTTGCATATAGCTCCATTGTTGGATTAAATTAAAGTCAATCCAGGCACTTGAGCCACTTGCTGCAGGGGTATGATGGAGAAGGCCTCTTTTAGCGTTTTAAAGATAGCTTTAGTTTCATCGTAAAACAGTAAATTAAACTTAAATATCAAGCAAGGTAATTTTCTTTTAAGCTTAAATTTTTTTCCAAAAAGTTTTTACCTAATGTTGTCCATCAACAGAGAAGGCATATCTTGAAATGACACTGTCTGGGAGAAACTGGGAAAACCATGTGCTTCAAAATATCTTCCTACTTTTCTTACCTAAAATTCTACAGCTGAAGGTCAGTTTCTTTGTTAAAGTCTCAAGTCCTCTTGAATACAAGTGTCCCTGGGAAGGGTCACACATCATATCATTGTAACATCTGAGTGTGAGTCAATAGGCTCCTTTTCAGACCACTGATGTTAGTACAAAACCAGTGAGATATGTCCTGAGAAGCTGCATATGTTCACTGAAGGTACTGGCACCAGGGCCAGTATGAGCCACTGATGGGCAGACACAACTGGAAAGAAGGGTTTTGGAAGAGAAAAGAGGAGGCATGTTTGTAAAACCTTCTTAGGATTTGTCCTAAGTGTAAGGTTGTACCACATGTTATGGGCGTTTGGTAAATCTGGTCACTCCATTTTTCAAACCTAAATCCCTTCAATTACTGTAATTGAAATTGAATTTAATTAAAATTGAAATTACTGAAATTGAAATCAGTTCTATATTCTGCAGACTGTGAGGCAGGCCAGGATACCTTGTGCAGGTCAGACCCTGAGGCACCATCTAGGGAGGAGTAATGCTGGTTAATGACCAAAATGCTGGGTCACCCAAGGTTACACAGAGGGACCCCAGGAGTTCTAGATCATACATATGCCTCCAAAGGAACAAAGGTATAAACCATTTAAAATACTACACTTTTTTTCTATTTTTATCCCTTATTATTAATGATAATTCACTTATATTTGATATTGAGAATAAGAATATAATTTACATCAATAGTTAGCATTTCTTAAATACCTACCTTGTGTGAGGCCTGGTGAAAATACCTGTCATGCAGTATCCCTTTTAATCCTCACCACTGAGGCTCAAATCAAATGACCTAGACACACCTACACAGTTAACATAAAGTAGAAATAGAATTTCAAGGATGAACAGTTGCAGCCTGATTCAGAGCCTTTATCCACTCTGCAATATCACCCTCAGTAAAGGAGGAAAAGAAAGCCAGTGGAGACCATGATTCTGCTTCAACATTACTCTGCTTTTGTGTGGCCTCATGAATCTAGAAGGTGATATTACATGTGCTGAACAGCTCTTCCAGCTTAAACATTCCATGCTTCTTTTGACCTGGGATCTATTGGTGGTGGTGAGGGAGTGGGCATTATCCCAGAGGGAACTATATCCCTTACTTCATAATAGGCACATTTGGCACATGAGAAGAATGGGCCATTTGCTCTCTTGCCCATGTGGAGCTCAATGTTCATGACCTGTGAGCCTCCCAGAACCTGCTATCTCTGGGGGCCCCCTTGGCTGTGAATCACAGGGCATGCCATTGCCATATACGGAAAGCACATTGGGCATAGTGGGTTAACTGAGATTACCAACAACTGTAATGTTGGTGTCTTGATTCTCAGCAACTCTGCTTTGAAGCTGAAGGGCATGGCAACAAGCATACTTCTGTGTCTTAATTTGGTAGTAATAGCATGCTTTTCTGATGACAAGGCATGCTGTGAATATCCAAGTTTACACTATGCATACTGTTGGTACTTGATATGTATTAAGTTAAACCATGGCTTGTCTATTTGCCTAAATTTTGTCACTTAAACTCCAAACACTTGTCACAAATGGACTTGGAATGTGGTGGAAAAGTAATTAGGAATTGGACTTCTTTTACTTTTAGCTCGTCATACTTTTATTGCGTTCTTAGAGATTTTCAGATATTTTGCTTATATTCTCTCTTCCTTAGTTGCTAGATTAAAGTGAATGTTAATTTGAGGTGGCTTGGTTTTGAAGTTGTCATAGTTGTAGGAAAATATTTCATGGGTGTCTAGACCCATAGGTTATTAGTGCTCAAAGAAATATTAGGTATCATTTAGCCCCATTCTTTTATTAGAATATTTCTCCTAAGTCAACTCCCAAGAAGTATATGGATTTTAGCATCAGAATTGCAATCAAATTCTTGTTTTGCTACCTAGTAGCTGTGAAACCACAGGCAAGTCATTGAACCTCCCTTAGTCTAAGTATTCCCAAATGTAAAGTAAAAACAGGGCTCACTTATGCATATCTTTATAGATCTACACAAAATGGAAGCATACTATTTAAGAAAATGCTTAGTTTCATAGCCTAGGACAGCATATTGGCTCAATAATTGTGTTTTCTTCTATATTTACTCTAAAATAATATGCTTTTTTCTATTATAATTTAAAATTATTTTTTCTAAGTTAAAATAATTGTGACATTTAAATAAGTTAAAGGATTGCTATATTTATAACAGCACTTTAAAAAATGTTTATTGTTGTTCAATTATAGCTATCCCCTTTTTTCCTCTATTACTCTCCCTTGCCCCACCCACCCCTACCTCCCAGATTCAATTTCTTCTTTCCTTTTTTCTGAGGATATAGGAGTAGCCATGAGTTCAGCTATAGTGGTGTATAGGGAGAAGGAAACTAGTAGGAGAATAAAAAAGGATTTGCCTTATTTTAAATTTCCAGAGAGTAGATACAAGGGTGGTGGAGTGAAGGTGGGAGGATAGGTTCTTAAAAACAAATGGGGTGGAAATGCAAATGAATTTAAATATAGACCTGAAGTATAATTTGAACAATACTATGAATGTTAAAGATGCAAGATAGATTCCCTGACAATAAAAAATAAAATCCTTTAATATGAATAGTGTAAGCCTACTCAAAACTTTCATATTCTAAAACCATGTAGGAGACAGAGGGTGAAAGCCTGAACTAAACTAAAAATAGATTCATCAAATACATTGTCTGGAATTAAGTGAACAAGGTAAGTGGCAAAATTTTTCCCTTCCCGTGTCATATTCTGGAATAAAGATAGGCAAATTGTGGTATTTAGAAACATGACTTAAATTTTTTTAAACATTAATGTTTCTACATAAAACAATATTAGAAAACATTGATTTATCATTCATTCATACCTCCATGCATTATTTTATTCAGCAAAAATTTATTGAACATCCTTTGAATGCCCTTTTATATGTTGAAAGATAATAGTGAATAACAACTGACAATAACCTTGGTCCTCTTAGTGTTAACAATCTAGTAGAAAGAGAGAAAGGCAATACTTACACACATACAGATTTAAAAATTATAGTCATAAATCATAAGGGCTACGCAGAAAGAAAACTTAAAGCAGGAGAATAGAGTTAGGGAATAACAGCAGGGTGGAGGGCTGAAGTTAAGCAGTTGGATCAGGTATGTCCCAAGGTTGAAAGTGCCTTGTATTTGAGGCCAGTGTGGCTAGGGCAGAGCAGGTGGGGAGGAATTAAGTAGTCATAGTGGATGGGCTCAAAGAGGCAGTTGGAATTGTATCATATAGGCCTTGTATGGCATTGTAAAAATTTTGGCTTGTATTCAGAATACCACAATAATTCATAATATTTTTTAAAATTACAGGAAAGAAGTTAATACAACTAGTTATTTCAGAAAACCCTCAGACCTTGGTTACTCAAGCTCTTCACCCTTGTCTGCTTGCCAGATCCAAGCAACTACCAGGACTCAGTTTTCCTTCTCTATCTTCCCTGATACTGTCTTTTTTCAGACCCTCATTATCTGTCATCTGAACTTCTGCATTAACCTCTTATCTCCTTTCTCTGTCTCTGTCTTTCTATTATCTTAAATTCATCCTTCTTACTGCCAACTGATATCTTTCAAAAACATTCATCTGTTTTTGTTGTGCTGATGAAATACCCTTTGAAGTTCACACTTTTTCCATAGCCTAGCTCCTTCCAGGTTCTCTACAATCCAGCTCTGGCGCATATTTCTACTCCCAACTCTGCTGCTCCTCAGTCTGCACCCCTTGTTCCCCAACTATGTCCTGAGCTTTCACACATCGGAGCTTGCACAGGTACATTTCTTTGCCTAGAATGTTTTCAGTCTATCATACTCATTCAACATTGAAACCCAATAACAGTTCTTCTTCTGGAGGAGTAGTTCCTAGCTTTTCCAGGTGGAACCAATGCATCTTTCTTCTGGATATTCATAACACTCTTCTTCCTTTGTCATAGCATGTCTTACTTTTTAATTAGTTTTTACATATATTTCTCTCTACTAGATTCTAAGATCCTAAAGCACAAACACTGTGACTTATTTCCCTCTATACCCACAGTACCTAAGGACCATACCTAGTGCTTTGAGAATGCTCAATAGTTTTTAATATAGATAAATGCATTACTATATGAATGAGTATATGTGGATAGTTGGATATACCTGTGTTAGAATAATTAATATGAGCAAAAGTTGTCAGAGAGGGTTATTAGATGTCTTTATTATTAAAACTTTGGAAAAAATTGATTTTTTGTAAAATATTTTGCCTTAGTGTTTTTTCTTTGATAAATTGAGTTGAACTGGATGGTCTTTAAGACCCTTACAGCTCTGAAACACTGTGCATTCATTCATCAATTTATTCATTCATTCGTTCAGGCATATATAAGTGTCTATTATGTACAAAGCATATAACTTCAATAAATCTCAAATCATTTTTCTTTTGAAGTTTGTATTTTGACTTAGTTAAGTACTATGATGAAGCTATAAATAAATGTATGGTATTTTGTTCCAGTTTGTCATAAGCTTATAAGATTACAAGATGTTCAGGTAAAACCAAAATACATAACATTGAGGGAATTCAAGGAAGAAAATGGATACCAGAAATTTAAAATAGGATTTGATGCTGACTGACATTTTAATACCACTAAGATGTGGAAAAACCCATGTCATCCTTTCTACATAAGATAAAGGGATTTAGAAGGATATCTTGTTACTATACATGCTGGAACATATCCATAGGATTTCTATACTAACATTTCAGTGTTCTAAAATTCTTAACATTGAACAGATGAGAAAATGTGTTGACATCTACACTACTTGAACTTGAAATCTTATAAAGTGAAAGCAAGCAATTAAATTTATAATAGAATTGACTAACCTAAAAATAATCTTCTATAATATATCAGTATTTCCCTGAAAGAAGAATTCCTTTCTTAAGCAAAGAAACCTGACCTTGGAGACTGCAATCAGCATAAGACAAAGGGGACCGTGCTGGAATCTTATTTTCTAGGAGTGAATGGAATTTGAGATTATTTTCAGATTAAGAAACACTATTTATAGATTATGCTTTCTTTTCTGTTTTAATTCTCATCTTTATATGCTTCTCTCCAGATTTCTTCAACAGGACTATACTATCATACAATGCATATTAAAGGATTATTTGGATCCAAATTAGGCATTTATAAATTTGTCTTTATATTACCAGGTGCCATCCTGACGTTAACCAAGGAAATGACAACTGGATTGCCAGCTAGAAAATTGTCACTATTTGCTGTCCTATGAGTAAAAACCATGCAAGATTTTGTATGGCAGAAAGGAGCCATTTATAGAAAATCAAGTAAACTTTTGTATGTACCAGAAGCTTTCTGGATTTTATGCTGTAAACTCCTTGCCACCAGGCCACATTTTGCATTCTAAATAGTTCACTAATGTGTCATCACCAAGAACCTTTATACTTCACAACAGTCCTCATGGACACCAATATGAAATACACACACACACACACACGTGTACACATATGCATACATATGTATATATGTATGTATATGTGTGTACCCATATTTCAATCAAAGTGAATTTAGTGAATAATAATGCATTTTTCCTTCTTTTAAACTAACAGTTATACGGTGTTTCCCTCTGTTTTCCTGACATGAAATACTAAGGAAAATATAACAGCATTTCCTTTATTTCTACCCAAGGCACCTTACCTAAATCTAATCATGAAGAAGAATCAAATGAACTCAAAGTGAAAAATATTCAATAAAAATAACTGTTCCTTAAATTTCAAAATATGAACAGCTTTCTCAAATTAAAGAAAACCAAAATGACAATAAATGCAATGTGTGATCCTGGATGGGATTCTGGATCAGAAAAAAAAAAATGGTTGTAAAGGGTGTTATTGAAACAACTACTGAAAATTGAACTTGGAATGTGAATTAGATTATAATATTGTATGAATGTTAAATTTCCTGACTTTGATCATTGTACTGTAGCTATGCAAGACAGTGTAGTAATTCCTAAGAAATATATACTGAAGTATATTGGGGCAAAGGGACATTATTTCTTCAACTTACTCTCAAATGCTAAAGCAAAGGCTAAAGCAAATAGGGCAAAATGTAAACCATTGGTGGACCTGAACAATGGGTACACAGGAGCTTTTTCTAACTTTTTGGTATGTTTGATATTTTACCAAAACCAAGTTGCCCAAAGATATGACAGAGCTGAATGCCCTCATGGCCATCTCAAAAACCATGTAGATTCAGGAGTCCTGACAGGGAATCATTGGTGTGATCTGTGTGTAGGAATGGCTCAAGTACCTACGAGTTTCTGACTTCCACCACTATGATGTTTCCTAATGGAGCCTGTGATATTCTTCTCTCAGGAGATGTTTAAATCACTCATTGTCAAAACTTCCCTGGAATGCTGAGAAGACTGTGGAGATCATCCCTTCTGATATGATGGAAAAATTCTATATATTGATAGAGGCAAACCCTCTTTCAAGTGTTTCGCATATATCATTTCACCTCATCCTCATAGCCATTTAGGAGTTATTTTGTCACCACTATTTTAAACACGAGACAACTGCAACTTGTTCAAAGGACAAGCATAGTAAGCAGTAGAGCCATAATTGAAATCTGGTTTATTTAAAGACAAAACCCAAGACCTCAACCCAAAAGACACATTCCTTCCCTGACCTCCAGATCTACTACTCACATTGAATTATAATCATTCATCTCTCTGCCCTCCAGGGAGGGTGCTAGGGGGAAGAGGATTTTCTTTCCTTTCTAACTTTCCTTTCTCTTTGTCCCCAGAACCCAAGACATTGTTTTAGGCACAACTTTTTGGTTAAAATAGATTCTAAAATGTTTTTAAGTCCCTAAGGTAAGATCCTCTGTGTGTGTGTGTGTGTGTGTGTGTGTGTGTGTGTGTGTATCACAGCACAGATAATGCCCCTTTTTTATTATAAAGTCTTTTATTATAAATCATAAACATATAATTCTGTAACATAACAATATCACACTCAAGCACACCATATGACATTTTAGATGAAATGTTCAAATTAGAACTATAAATTGTTACACCAATATTATTAGCCTACCTACCACACTTAAGCAGGCCTTACTTCTGCCATATATATAGAAGTGTGTGTGTGTGTGTGTGTGTGTGTGTGTGTGTGTGTGTATCCCAGTACTATGCCAGAAATATAGTCCTTAATCATGTCTCTGGTAAATTATATAGGTAATTTGGTAAAAATGACTTCACTTATCAGGTGTTAAAGGAACCTTTCTATTATTTGTAGTTTAATTTTGCCTGTTTAAAACAATGCAGTATATAGTTTACATATTTATTTAGTCATTTATTTAAAAGAATATAACAGGCTCCCATTAAAGAGACTTCATTGGGTCTGCTTTATTTTCATCAGTTTGGCTAGATTTATTATTTAGAACCCTTAGCTGATACTTTATCTGAATGCCTGTGATTATGCATTCCTGCAGGCCACAGTATGGTGGTCAGGGAGCAGTAGACATTCCCACCAGTCTACATGGCATCCATCACCCTGTTTATTGCATGGTGAGCATAACTTTTTGTCCTGCTTATAGGACATGGTATTGATATCTTCCCTGTGAGTCAAGGCCGTTAGCACATCTGTACACAATGTGCAGAAATGGAGATACATCAAAACCCAGCACACATGCAGTCCAACACTTAATAAGCAGAGTTTTACTCCAGCATGGTAATAAGACTACCTGGGTCTGGTTGCAGAGGTCCCTCAGTTTGGAATCGTTTATATTCACTGCACATAACATTCAAACATTCTTGAATAAGCCAGCTGGAGACTAGACAATGGAAACCTCGACAGTAAGATGAAAAATTTGGGTAGAAATCCGTTCATCTGAATGAAGAGAAATTCTCAGACTTGCTTCCTGGCAATTAACACAGTCGTGTGAGGTCCTATTATTTGAACCAACAGTGGCAATCTTAGGTACTCTGGGCTCAGGGAGTCCTCCTCCAGAATTCTGCAGTCCAATTTTCCTTTCTATCTATAGATTTTCTTTGACTGGCAACAGCAAACATTTTGAACATTTGCATTTCTCACTACTTGTGCTGCTCCAAGCTGAGCACAATCATGTCATAGAAACAAATCCAGCTGAAAAAGACCTGATGGCATTGGTTATATTAATACAACTATCAGATTTCCTTAAAATATGCTTCCAAGGGCCAAGAAAGAAGTGGGATTTTTGGAACTTGAGATTAGCTTGGTCTGGTCTCACTTTTCATTTCTCTTAGTGAAACTGCTTCCTCTTTAAACTCAAATTATAACAATTCAGGTCTTATCCATAGTAACAGATCAGTAGAAAGAATGTCCAACTTTGTATTTAGAAAGCATGATGGGAATTTAGAACAGTTTCTAATACATTTTTCCCCCTTGACAATCATTAATTTGACAGATGGAGACTGGGGTATTTAGAAATGGTTGGCAACTAGATTTTTTAAGTGTGGGTTAAAAAATATCTTAACATCAGTTTCAAAATCTCAACTGGTACCTTTCCTTTGATGTGTCACCTTGTGTTACCTTCCATCACATTATTGCACAACTCTTCAAATATAAAGGAGCCAGCCTTTTCTTTTTTCAGGTCAGATACTAATTTAGAGATTTGGTGTGAAGTAATGATGAATAATGGATGAACCAGCTCTGTGAATTGGAGCTCCAGATTCTGAGGAACATGGGAAATCTTCAAAGCCAGTTGGTATGATTGAATATGAGTACTGGGGAGAGACCAACCTGAAGGAACCATTAGCTTCTCCACCTGCCTGATTCTCTACTTACTGTCTGATACAGTTTGTTTTCCTTTATTTTAAGGTATATAAAATCATCCCATGTGAAAATGGTAAAATATTTGATTCTAAATTCCGCTTATATTTGGGAATCCTATTTTCATTACCTGTTAATTCACAGAAATCTAAAATAGGTTTGAAAATGATGCCATATTACTTTCAGGAGTCTTTGATTTGTTAGTAATATCAGGCTCAATGCATATCTCCTTTCTATGCTTCATATTTACCCATATGTAGGTTTCATATTCTTTTCAGAGAAATTTGTCTACTTCTTTGATGAGCTGATAGCACTGAATTATTTTTCTTATAGTAGTGCAAAGGAGTTAAACAAATACCAATGTTTATTTGAGTTACAAGATTATTAAAGTTTGAACTTTTAAAAAATATATTGTATTGATTATGCTATTATAGTTGTCCCAATATTTCCCACTTTGTCCCCCTCTGCCCAGTATCCCCCTTCTCTCCAGCAATCCACCCCTTGTTCATGTCTATGGGTCATACATGTAAGTTCTTTCACTTCTCCATTTCCTTACCATTCTTAACATCTCTCTGTCTCTTGTACCTACCAATGATGCTCCTTAATCCCTGCACCTTTGCTCCTCCTCCCAGCTGATAAACCTGCAAATGATCTTCACTTCTATGATTCTATTCCTGTTCTGGTTGTTTGCTTAGTTTGTTTTTTTTAGATTCAGTTGTTGATTGTTAATTTGTTGCCATTTTAATGCTCATAGTTTTGATCTTCTTTTACTTAAATAAGTCCCTTTAACATTTCATGTGATAATAGCTTAATCCTGATGAACTCCTTTAACTTGACTTTATCTGGAAGCACTTTATCTGCACATCCATTCTAAATGAGAGCTTTGCTGGATAGAGTAATCTTGGATGTAGGTCCTTGCCTTTCATGACTTGAAATACTGCTTGCCAGTCCCTTCTTGCCTGCAAAGTTTCTTTGGATAAATCTGCTGACAGTCTCATGGGAACTCCTCTGTATGTAACTCTCCACTTTTCTCTTGCTCTTTTTAAGATTCTCTCTTTATTTTCAACCTTCAGCATTTTAATTAGTATGTGTCTTGTTGTGGTCCTCTTTAGGTCCAACTTGTTTGGGATCCTCTGTGTTTTCTGGACTTGTATGTCTAATTCCTTCACAAAATTAGGGAAGTTTTCTTTTATTATTTTTTCAAATAACTTTTCAATTTATTGCTCTTCTTTCTCTCCTTCTGGCACCTCTATGATTTGGATATTGGTACATTTGGAGATGTCCCAGAGGGTCCTCATACTATCCTCATTTGTTTGTTTGTTTAAATTCTTTTTTCTTCTTGCTGTTCTGGATGAATATTTATTTCTTCCTTATGTTCCAAATTATTGATTTGAATCCTGGCTTCCTCCCCTTCACTGTTGGTTCCCTATAGATTTTTCTCTATTTTACTTAATGCAAACTTTATTTCTTCCTTTGTGTTGTTGCCATACTCAGTGAGTTCTTTGAGCATCCTGAACACCAGTGTTTTGAACTCTGCATCTGATAGGTTAGTTATCTGTTTCATTTAGTTCTTTTTCTGGTGTTTTGTTCTGTTCTTTCACTTGGACCATATTTCTTTATCTCCTTAATTTGTCAATATTCCTGTTTGTTTCTGTGTATTGGGTAGAGCTGCTTTGACTCCCTGTCTTAGTAACATGACCTATCATAGAAAAAGCACCTGTAAATTTTGTGGGGCAGAGCCTTAGGTAATCACTAGGCAGGACAACCGGCTTCATAGCTTTTTGGCTCTGTGTGATGGGAGGGTTTGTGGAGGGGACAATGCTTCTGCCTGGCTTCTAGAGGTTTTCTCAGATCTGACTCTGTTTCCAGTCACATCACCCATTTCCCATATGTGATTGGCATTCCAGCTGTTGCTCTGTTGCTGAATCGAGAGTGGGTAAGTTTGCATATGTTCTAAGTCCATGTGTGCCTTTAAGCTGAGTCTCTTGAACATCCAGCAGTTTCTTCTGCTGCCCCAATCTCCCCCTGTTTTTTTAGCCAGAAATTATGGGGATTTGTTTTCCCAGTGCTGGAACCCTGGGCTGTGCAATCTGGCCCTGGGGCTGGAATTGCTTGCTCCCAAGGTATCCCTCTCCATTTTTATTCACCATACATGAATGTGGGGCCATCTATTCTGCCACCGCTGCTGCTGCTTTTCCACACCACACCTCATCTCTGCACCTCTCTGCCCATCGCTGCCCCTTCTACCCATCTGGATGAATGTGGCTTCTTTAAATCCTTCCTCATTGGACTTCCATATAACTCAATTTTCTGCTGGTTCTGTGTGTTATTTGTTTTGAGGTCTAGTTGTATTTTTTCCTGTCATTATGAAGGGAGGTCAAGTGTGTCTACCTATGCCTCCATCTTGACCAGAAGTCAAAGTTTGAGCTTTTAAAAATTCTGCCTAAAAGGATGCTAAGTTGTTTCTAAATTACCACACAATCATAATGTCTTTCTGGCTCTCGAAATTTTTTCTAGCTGTATTTATTCTGGAAAATGCATATCATCCCTGGCCAGTGTGGCTCCACTGGTTGGAGTATTCTCCTGTAAACCAAAAGGTTGTGGGTTTGATCCCTGGTCAGGGCACATGCCTGGGTTGTGGGTTTGGTTTCCTGGTCAGGGAACATATAATAGATAACCAACCAATGTTTCTCTCTCACATCAAGCTCTCTCCCTCTTTCTCTCTCTCACTTCTTTCTCTCTTCCCTCCATCCTCTCTAAAGGCAATGAAAAAAATGTCCTACAGTGAGGGTTGAAAAAAAAAGACATTTCAGCCCTGGCTGGCGTAGCTCAGTGGATTGAGCTCGGGCTGCAAACCAAAGTGTTGCAGGTTCGATTCCCAGTCAGGGTACATGCCTGGGTTGCAGGCCATGACCCCCAGCAACCACACATTGATGTTTCTCTCTCCCTCTCTTCCCTCTCTAAAAATAAATAAATAAAATCTTTAAAAAAAAGAAAAAAAAGACATTTCATGGTAGCCTCCTGGACATGGTGGAAAATAGAGGTGAGCAATAATATAATTAGTAGGTCTGTAACTGGTTATATACTCCAAAATGGTAATCATCACTGTCTACAAGTTATCCTGCTGTGGGACTTCTAGTGACTTTCTTAAGTCTTGTGTTGTTAGTTTGTAAACTATAAAAATACAGATGATATTTTATTAGATTTATAGATGCCCCAAGATGGGAATGATAATGAGCATACTGCATGACAGAATCAGGACCAAAATGATCTTGACAGGGTGAAAGAAAGGACCAAATCTATCAAACTGAACAATCTGAGGGTCTGCCCCGGGCCCCCAAATAGCCTCAAAAATGTGTATAATGTAGAAGATGTTTCTTTAGTAGAGACATGTGTAAAAGAAGGGATCTTGCATCACAACAGGGCAATGTGATGCAACAATGTGATGTGGCTAACACAAGAAAATTGTAATCTTGGATACATTAGTAGATGCACATACAAAGATAAAGAAAGTCATCTTGTTGGTGTTCTTGTTGGTTCAAAACCTTGGGACTTTCCTGGGTGAAATCTGAAACTGGCCCCCATACAAAGATACTAAAAGAAACAGGAAAAAGGCAGTTCACTCCAGATTGGTAGGTTGCAGTTTTAATAAACAAGAGAACCTACATATGAGGCTTGTCTTGAACTGTTGAAAGGCTAGATCTCTATACCTGCTTGCCAGAATCTTAAAAGTTTATATAGAGGCCTTGCCGGGCTTCAGTCATGTATTCAGGTCAGATGGTCTTAATAACACTGTGCTCTCTCAAGGCTGGGTTTTTGAAAAATCTCCCATTGTGGGAACGGTGGACAGCACTACTTTCCAAGGGCAGGGAAGGTGGTGAGGAGCATTCCATTGCCTGGGTCCCGTCCATGGGTCCCCTGGTAATTACATCCTCTCAATGACTTCCTCCGACAGTTATCTTGGTATATTGTTAGGTCTTCATAATTTGTAAGACAAATAAAACTAGAGTGTGATGAGCAGCAAGCAACGTGGTATTGTATATGGGAGAGTTAAAGCTACTGGAGAATTCTAACCAGGAGACAGAAGTTTCAAATTGACTTGGCATCTGTATTTGTAGGAAATGTCAAATGGAGGAAGGATCAGACTTCAGTGAGTTGAGCAAAAACATTAGGGAGAGGGATGAACTTACTTAATTTAGCACAAGAAAGACCTTTCTAATAGAAGTGTCAAAAGATGCACAGGTTACCTTGTTGGAAACCTCTAAGTCAAAGCTAAATAATTACTTTGAAGAGATCTTGTAGGGAGAATTCAGAAGGTAGTGTATTTCATGGTTGGTTGTGGATCTTTTTTTCCCTTGAAATTCCTCATTATTGATCTTATAATGGTGATGTGCCCAAATGAACAAAGCTAGTGATTTTGAACTTCAGTGAGAAATTACATGATGATTATATATAAGAAAAAGTTATGATATAGTGATGATAGGACAGTAAGTGTAGGGAATCCCTGTCCTGAGAAATCTTTGAGAGTAGGGGAAATAATTACTATATATTGGCTTAGAGACTTTTATGATTATAGACAGGAATATGAAACAGTTAATTTCTTGAACTAGCTATGGTTATTTGTGTACCAGTAATCTGTGTTCTAGATTTAAAATGGTTGCTTGTCAGACTTTTTCTACAAACTTTTAAGTTCAATCAACCATGTATAATTTCATTTTATGACATGGAATGGGTTTCTCATAACCTTCTGCCTCCCCCAGACAGAGAGAAAAACATGTTCTATAGTTGTTTGCTTCTTTCCCATGGGTCATTTCTCATTCTTTCTTACCTTGAATGGTTTCAAGAATGTGTTGTTAAAACATATCATCTAATATTAAATAATATTATAAGTTTTACCCACTAAAAAAGATCTTCATAACTCTAATATTAAGATTCATTGACATACACAGTGACAAGAAAATAGATAAAATTACAAGGGTTAGGAAATTTAGTATAAAGTTGTGAGTACACAGAATCATTTATTCTTGTATTATTATTTCTTAATTGTATTATTTATCTGTATTACAACTGCAAACCTACTTTTGCCCATCCCTGTATTCCTACAGCACAGGCAACCAACTTTAATTCAAGTTATATGTTTTGGGCTTCCTCACCCTGATGTGTATGTGTTAGAAGAAGGGACAGCAGGACACCAAGTCAAGGTCGGGAAGAGTCACAGAAATGTTTCCTGGAAGTTAGCTCAAATTTACAGATTAACAAAATTACCTCAGATTAAAAATTCTCTGGGAAAGTTTCTGGTTGAGTAGCTTTGGAATAGAGCTGAGGAAGCTTTATTTTTAACAAGTATCACTGGGGGTTCTTATGCTATTCCAGACAATTCAGATTACAGTTAAAGCAAGGCAGAAAACTTTGATGAGCAGGAAGCTATAAGAGACCTAGTATAAAAGTGAAAAAAAAAGCATCGCTGTTTTCCAACAAAGATATCACAGAATTGTTTTGCTCATTTATGCAAGTGGTGTTATCTAAAAACTTTATGTTTAAATCTTTAAATCATGAATTATTGAATTCGCTTATGTATTCTACCTCTGCCAGAATACTTCTTTCCACATGTATTTTGGAAAATCTCGGTAAGCTGTTTGCCTTGTGTAACTCCATCATGATATTTTCAATACAAACCACTTTTTCTTTTTTGAAGTAATAATCAAGCCACTATAGCAGATGATTTAATGAGCCAAATGTGCCTTCTCTTGTGAAGAAATACAAAGAACATTATCAGCTTCTCATCCGTTGCATCTGGGGAGAGATTTAGTCAATGCATTCTCCCCTGCTCTTATCAATTGCTTCTCATGTTCTTGTTCCCCCCTTTCCTCTGATTTTCATAGCTTGGCCATTGGTGCTATTCTTAATTCGCCTCCACCCTCATGGACACAATAATAAAACATCCAATGATGCTTGAGGTGGCTACTAGGACTTTTTACCTTTAGACTAAAACTTAAGACAAAAACTTGAAATTTGGAAAGTCATTATAAAAACTGTATTTCGATTAATGCAAATTATCTTATTGTCTTTGTTTTTTTACACACACACACACAAAACCCTGTAAGCTTTATTTAGCAGACTTTGCTTTAAATAGGTCACACACACACACACACACACACACACACACACACACGAATTCCAAGGCAAGTAAAAATGTATGAACTCTGGATGATTGAACTTTCTACGAACATTTTTTTTAATTTTCATGGGTTTTTGCTTTTCAATAAATGAAAGATCTCAAAGACCACTGTAATATCAAAGATTGATAGTAGATGAGGAATGTGGACATGAATATTAATTTCCTCCCTTCTACTTTTTAAGGAGGAAATATACAAAAGAGTAGCATGAAGAAATAATGAGATTAAATAGGATGGTTCATATTGAGAAATGATACAAAGATGAATCATTGGAAATCCTTCTGTTAATTTCACCACTATTCAAATTGAACTTGACTTAAAGTGGGATACAGAGTTTGGAGGGCTTCTCTGTACTCTGACTGCAACATTGCATGCAAAAGATGTTTATTATTTATCTCTTTCTATTTATTAATACATGGGTATTCCGTACATTTGAAGACACAATCTTGTAATATTTTTAAGATTATTTAAAGGTCAAAAAACTAAGAATCTAGTCTATGTTTCACATTATTTTATGGAACTCTTTCTTTTTTTACTTCCATTTTGTACCATGTGATGATGTCCTTAAAATGGTTTTAAGCTATGTTGTATTTAGTCATATCAAATGGAATGTTTCCCTGCAAAAATTTGTCAATATTTATTCAAGACATCTTGGTTAAAACATACTACAATCCATCAAGTAATTTTATTATTTTCTAGTAATGTCTTTAAAATATTCTTTGGTTTTGACTGTATTGCTTTTTAAAAATCTCATTGATCTATAAAGCTTCTATATTGTTTTCTTCTATAAACTTGATCAGTTAATGTTTATATTAGTGTTTGCCATTTATCTTTATGCTTTACAAATCAAATGTATAGATAATACATATGTAATATTGTTAATATATTTATATTTTTGTATTATTTTATTTTATGTGAAGGTAAATAATATACATGTATATGCACATATGCAAACTAGGTAGTAAATCTTATAGATGAGCAACTTGACATGTAGTGAATAGTAGTGATTTGTCCAATGTCATACAGTCAGGAAATGGCTCAGCTAGTTTGCAGACTCATTGCCTCCAAGTCCAATGCTATCTCTGTCACATTATTCTATTTAGTGGTAATTGCTTTGATTGCCCTTCTTTTTAAAATATTGTGCAACTTATTTTCATTTCTTTTTGTAATTTTTTGACATTTGTTCTTCTAATTCATTTAATTTTGAAGCTACTTGTGGCTTATAGAGTGAATTAGGCAATTTCTACAGAACCTGCATTTAGTCAATAATTACTAAATTTGTAATTTGCTCATGAGTCGTTCCTGGTTTGCAACTTAAAGATAAATTTATTTAACTGATAGCTATTCTCCTAATTATTGATGCTTAGTAAATCAGGTTGCACATGTTTAAGAAAATTAGCCTATAATATAAAAGATCAGTGAGCCAATACACATTTTCAACATTTGGGAAATTATAAATAAATTATTAATGTTTTTGAAATATAAAACATTAACTCTTTTTTAAAAAGATATTTTATTTATTTATTTTTAGAGAGGGAAGGGAGGGAGATAGAGAGAGAGAGAGAAACATCAATGTGCGGTTGCTGGGGGTCATGGCCTGCAACCCAGACATATATCCTGACTGAGAATAGAACCTGCGACACTTTGGTTCACAGCCCGTTCTCAATCCACTGAGCTACGCCAGTCAGGGCAAACATTAACTCTTTAAACAACAGACATATAGTTTAGTATGATAAAATATGCATGTTTTAACAGGGTGTCCAAACTTTTGGTGTCTCTGGGCCACATTTGGTGTCTTTGGCCACACAATAAATACATTATGACATGTGACATGTAATCACAAAAAAAAACCCTCATAATGTCTTAAGTAATTTATGATTTTGTGTTGGGCTGCATTCATAGCCATCCTGGACTGCATGTGGCCTACAGGCCACAAGTTGGACACTCCTGTTTTAAAATAAATGTGACTCATTTTCAAGGAAGTACAATAAACTGAACTGTCAGAATTATTTACTGAATGGCTACTATAAGAGAAATAGTATGAGGCAGTGAAAAGAAATGGGTTTCTTCTTCAAATTTTCTGGGCTTGAATTTGGATAAATTTTGATACTTTTCAATAGAATGTACTTTTCCAGTTTTGTACATATTTCTTAATGTAAACTTATTCTATATAATAGCATGTTAATAATACCCACTCCTCAGGAGATTCAATGAAATCGATAAGTAAAGTGTATCACAAAGTCATTGACCAGTTCCTGCCACTGCTCCTTATTTGATTTTTCTGAGCACTGTTCTGAGCTACAGGGCAGAAACAAGGCAGCCTACAGACTAGAATAATTCAACATTAATTGAAATAAACTTTTTTAGAATATTGACCTTAATTCTTCCTTTTTTGTTTTTATCTATTCATTGATTTGCCTATTACATATTTCTTAAGTTCTTATGACATGCCAGGTACTGTTTGATGAATGGAGGCAACAAGAAACACAGTGTCTAAATTACTGGCTGAGATCATAGAGTTAGTTTGTCTGACTTTAGCTTAGGTTGTTGTTTTTATTGTTTTACACATGCTACATAGCAAAACAAACAAACAAACAAAAAACAAGAATCATACAAAGGGAAAAAGAGTGAATTCTATAGAAGAATATGTCATTAAAATCCAAACTGTTACCCATGAACACTTGGGACATCTCAGCAAACAGACTGGCCAATCAGGCTGGAGATGCAGTGGTGCAGGTCAGATGGGAACCAATGGATTTTGAGGGATGGGAAACCCAGGAAGTTCCTCAGAGGGAAGGCAAGAAATATCACATATTCTTATTTAATGGTAAAGTGACCCAGTCTAATGAAAGGAAGTTCATGTTATAAAGTCACCTAAAATAAGGTCCTTAGGTTGAAGTGAAGTTCAATTTAGGGGACCTTGAACATTAAACAGAGAAATTGTCATAATAATAGGTAATATTTATTGCTCATTCATTATGTGCTAGGCATTTTTCTAAATGCCTTTAATGTATTAACCCATTTAATTATTCTGTCATTTGCCAAAGGACTTATAGCTGAGATGTTGCAAAGCTGAAGCTTGAATTCAAGCAGTCCATCTCCAGAATTCATGCTCTTATACCTGTGCCACACTATTTGATAAGGTATAGTGCAGGTAAGATATGATGAAGGGATTGATGCAATCAAATCTACCCATAAAAATGTGCATAATAGGGAAGAATAAGAGTTAGGGACCCCACGTGACATTTCAGTAGGAGTCCAATGGGTTTACAGCCTAGGGTGGATGGGGTATTCAAATAGAGAATTTGAAAGAAAGTAAATCAAAGTTGTTTCAAGACGTAAGTACTGACTACTTGAAAGAGGGATGGTGCCATTAACAAAGATAGGAAAGTTAGAACAGGTGGCAGTTCTTGGGAAAAAATGAATTTAGCTTAATGCACACAGAGTTTGACTTAGATTTGGAAATTGTGAGACTAACACTTGGAAAGAATTGAGAGATGTACACATAAGTTTGGAAGTCATTAGGAAAGAGGTGATTGAGAAAGGCACAAAAATAGAAGCACTCTCTAAGGGAGAGATTGTGAGGAGAAAGAGCAGATGGTAGAATGGGTAGGTTAATTAGTAACACTGACTAATGGCTAACCAAGTGTTGCCAAGCAAAGTATCTGCCAGATTTGTTTAAACAATAGTTTTTAAATTGTGTTTACACTAGTAATTTGCTTAGCAAACCCTGTCCTGAATGTAGTTTCTGGGTAATGGGGAAACTTAGAATTGGTTTCAACAAGAAAAAGTTGGAGTGTGAGGAAGCCAAATAAGTAAAATTTTCACTAAACATATCTCCTCCACCCATTTCTGGCCATCATCTTTCTCCTTTAATTGAATATGTACCTCTTATGTTCTCAAAGGGACCACATAATTCCCATTTTGTACCTTACCTGTCCTGAAAGCTTCTCTTTTTTTACCTGAAAGACAGTTCAAATGAATTCAGTGACTCAGCATTTTACCCATCATGGATTCGATAGTTCTCATTTATTAAGGAGCTTTAAGTACTCTTTTTTTCTTTTTCCCCTTAAAATATTTATAACAATTCCTTACTCATTCTGAATTTTAAAGCACTTATCTTTTCCCGGAAATATCAACTCATTGCATATGTCATTTTTTTGTTTACCACCTTTTTATCCTTCATCCTCCAGTCTTAAGACAAAAAAAAATTACTGACACTTTTTGTATTTTCTTTTGAAGCAGCATAATAAGAGGCTAGGAAAATTCCTTGGCAAGTGAAATGGGGAAACCAAGACAGAGAATTGATTCAAACTGGCCTCATCAAGCACTCTGACTCATATCTTCTTCACCCTTGCATGATCACTCCCTTAGGCTTTAAGCCTTTAGGATAATGAGGTTCTGATCAGCATCAAATAATCTTAGGAACAAAGCCTTGGATCTGTTGACCACGGAGACAGAGTTTAGTCAAACTACAGATAACATGTAGACCTCAGTTTTGTTTTAGCTGTAGGCCCAGAGAAGCAGCAAAACCAGATGTAGAGACATTATGGCTGGCATCAGGACCAAATGAAATGACCAATGACTTCCTAACCTAGAGCTAACCAATCAGTAAAGACCATGATCCTGACCCTATATGATCATTTTGATGAATAAACATATTAAAAGACATACCCGGAAAGCTGCTGAATATTGAGATCCTTCCCTCAGACTTCTCCTAAATTCCTGCCTTTAGAAAACAGATAAAAACCTTTGAAGACAAAAACAAACAAACAAACAAACAAACAAACAAACAAACAAAGCAATGCAAACTCTTGCTCCAGAGCATGCCTGTGCTTTCTTTCTTCAGGAATGTATCTATGTTTTCTTTCTCCTAAGCTCTAAGGGTCCCTGTGAGACTTGTGACCAGGAGAGCAGTGGGCAACATCAGCTTGTTTTGGGTTAACCCCCTAAACAGTCTCCAAGGTCCCTATTTTGCCCCTGTAACTTGTCTCCTGATTCCATGCAGTTTAGCTGGCTCACTTCTTCTATCCCTGTGACTTTCTTTCTAAAAGGCCAATGCAGCTCTCTGAGAAGCCCGCTCAATTTTTCTCTCTGAGTGCACTTTTACTTTGCATGCTAAATAAATTTCCCCTTGCACTAGACTTCTTGGCTCTAAATTTTTCTTTTTTTTTTTTTTTAAATATTTTATTTATTTTATTTTTAGAAAGGGGAGGGAGGGAGATAGAGAGAGAGAGAGAAACATCAATGTGCGGTTGCTGGGGGTTATGGCCTGCAACCCAGGAATGTACCCTGGCTGGGAATCGAACCTGGGACACTTTGGTTCCCAGCCCGAGCTCAATCCACTGAGCTACACCAGCCAGGGCTTCTAAATTTTTCTTTACTGAACTCAAGAACCAAGAGCTGACATTACTGGTAACACCACTTTAGAACGAGAAAGTTCTTGAACACAGAACAAACTTTTCTTCTGCATTTTATGTGTTGTTTTATCCCAATATGTAATTCTTTAAAATGTGCCTTGTTCCAATGGGCTTTTCTGAGTTAAGTGTATTCTATTAATTCTATTAATTAAAGCTTAATTCACTAAATGTCACTCAAAACTGTTGCTCTCAGACCATTTATATCTTGATCTGTTCCTTATTTTAAATTTAAATAGCAAATCTTTTCAAAATTATCATTCTATCTTTTTTGGTAAATTTCCACAAATCTTTGATAATACTTAGTTAACATGTGGCTTACTAATTTTATTAATAAATACTAATAATAACCTGGTTAAAACCATTAATAATATGGTTTTGAATTTAAATACTGAGCTGTGAACTCTATGTTTCATTCTTTTCAATTTTGCAGACTGATTTTTAACTTCTTTTGATAGAAATTTAGCCAAACATCAGCTTCTTTATAATCAAATTGTTCATAGATTCCATGTCATTTGTTTCTTTTTTCATCAGTTCCAATGATGAAGGTTCCATTTTGCCCACTTTTCTTGAAAAGCCTCAGTGTCCCTTTGGGCTTCAGATCCCAGGGCTGGAGGTGCTGCCAGTAGTGCCATACTAGAAGAGTGGTACCACCATTTGCATTTCTTTGTCTGCTGCAGGTCTGTGCAAACCAGGGAGACAGACTGGGATAGAGGTGTATATCTACCAGGCAAGGCCTTTACATTTCTTGGTGGATCCCAGTTGATGTTTGGTATTCTGTGGCTTATGGCAGCATTTCCCAAAATGTATTTTTAAGTGCTATAATAAATTAATAAATGTTACAAATAAAAAGTATTCCATAGTTACATATGGAAAATTCTGGGTTAATGTTGAGACTGTGTCTTTCTTTTCTGACTTCTCAGACCCTCAAATATATGAATAAGTATTATGAACTCAGAAACAGATATTTTGTCTTCTGTATCCAAACATTTTTTTCTATTCCTGCATATTTGAAAAATATTTTTTATCATCATCTGAGGACAATTTTTTTCATTGCATTTATAGAGAGACAAAGAGAGAGAGGAAAGGATAGAGAAAGGAAGAGAAATATGGATCTGAGAGAGAAGCATCAATTGGTTGCCTCCAATACTTACTTGGACCAGGAATTGTATGTACCTGGACTTGGAATCATACTCTCTGACAGGGAATTGAACCCTTGACCTTTCAGTTATAGAACAACAGTCTGACCAACTGAGGCTCACTGGTTAGAGCCTATTCTTGCATATTTTAGGACCATTTCATTAGACTGTATTTTAAGAAATGTAGGTCTAATTTATACATTCTAATACAAACATTTTTATTTGCTTTTTTCATTAGTTTTTCTTGATTGCAGGAATATATATTTTTAAATATTTTATTTATTTATTTTTAGAGAGAGGGGAAGGAAAGGAGAGAGAGAGAAACATCAATGTGCGATTGTCTCTCATGCGCCCCTCACTGGGGGACCTAACTTGGCTGGCAACCCAGGCATGTGCCCTGACTGGGAATTGAACCAGTGACCCTTTGGTTTGCAGGCCAGTGCTCAATCCACTGAGCCACACCAGCAAGGGCTTGATCACAGAAATATATTTTAACTTTGAATATTTTTCCAAAATTATTTTAATTTTTGAATTTCTCAATGAAAATGTAGACAACCAGTTTAAATTTTATCTTTGAAAAGTAATTTTAAATTTCTTTAATATTTAGAATAGCCTGAAACTTTTCAGTTGAATAGCTTTTCTTTTCCATAATAGGAAATTACTGTTCTCAATATTCAAAAATTATTTTATGATATTGTCACTAAATGAATTATTTAGGAATTCTTTCTTGAGTGTCTATGCTTAGTCACAGTATGAACAGCCTTCCCAGTGTGCCTGGGATGGTGCCAGTTTCCAAGTCACAGGGGTTTTGGTGCTAAAACAGGAATTCCCAAGCAAACTAGCATTAGTGTGTCACACACAACAATGTAGTATTCAACAGGGCTTTCTAGGTCAAAGAAAAAATAGCATGTTTCAATGCCCTGGGGCAAGAACAAGGTCATTGTAGCTAAGAATAGAAGTTTTAAAGGAAGTTCTGTCAGAGAAATAGGCAGAGGACTGGTCGTGTAATGCCTTATGTCATGGTATGGGATTATTGATTTCATTTTAAGAACAAAGGGTGATTTCTCAAAAGAAACCTTATAGGCAAGAAGGGGCTGGAAAGAAGTATTCAAAGTCATGAAAGGCAAAGACCTACATCCAAAATTACTCTATTCAGTAAAGCTATCATTTAGAATGGAAGGGCAGTTAAAGTACTTCCCAGAAAAGGTAAACTTAAAAGAGTTCATCATCACCAGGTCCTTATTATATGAAATGTTAAAGGGATTTGTCTAAGAAAAAGAAGATCAAAATGATGAACAGGAAAATAACAACAAACTCACAACTATTAACAACTGAACCTAAAACAAAACAAAACAAAGCAAACTAAGCGAACAACTAGAATAGGAACAGAATCACAGAAATGGAGATCACATGGAGGATTATCAGTAGGGAGGGGAAGGGGGAGAATTTGGGGTGGGAATGTACAGGGGATAAAAAAGATACTTGGTAGGTACAAAATAGAGAGAGGGATGTTAAGAATAGTATAGGAAATGGAAAAGCCAAAGAACTTATATGTGTGACTCATGGACACGAACTAAGGGGTGGGGTGGGAGGGCTTATGCTAGAGGGAGAGGGATGCAGAGCAGAGGAGAATAAAGGGGGAAAATGGGACAACTATAACACCATAATCAACAAAATATACTTAAAAAAGGGAAGCAAATGGAGGATTTTAGTAATGTTTTAAATTTTTTAAAAATTATTCTGGATATAGAGAGGGAATATGGCAGTGAGGTAGGAGGGAGTGGATTCCACTTTCCTCTACACATGGGTAAAAAACCTAGCCGATCTACAAACAGCCAAAAGCATCCTAGCATATATGAAGATAAGAGACCAAAAATTGTAGCGGATGTTGAAAAACAAGATGGTAAGGAGAGTGCTTCAGGACAATAAGGTCCCTGGGACCAGGGTGGCTGCAGCCTCAGACCCAATGCCCACCAGGTCTGCCACAGGGTTCTTGGGAGAGAGCCTGGTCAATGGCTCCTTCCCTGGCCAAATAAGGTTTGAGCAGCACTGGGAGAGACCTGGTTGTTTGAACTTGCAGAGAGGGAATAAGGACTAAGTAGCAAACACAGAGGTGCTGTGAGCACCCACAGAGTCTGTGTATGTTGGCTGGGGAGAGTTGAGAGTCACACCATGATGGGCCATGACCCCAGTAGTTCCTAGTCTGACTAGAGAATTGGGCTGTGCAAGAAGCCAGGCTGTTGCAGGGAGCTGCAGGCATGAGTAGGAGGAATTTCTTAAAAAGAAAAGTGAAAAAAGAGACACTGTTTAGGGAATTCTCCTGCAGCAGCCACTCTAGCCTACTCCCTACCCAGCTGGGCAGTGCTGCCGAAGTGGCACAGAAGGTCCTGTGCACCCCCATAGCTCTGGGAAGAGAGCACACCCAAACCTGAGGAACCAGAGGCGGCCTGGCTGAGTGAGCATGCCTGCAACCCAGGAATAGTATGCTCTTCAGAAGGCCCCAAGCTCACACCCATAGCCCCAGGGAGAGTGTGCTCTGGATGCTGACTGAATGCAGATCAGGAAGGAAGAAAAGGAAACTAATCAACCCTCAGCCTGCTGCAGCCAGCAAGACCAGCAAAACAGGTTTGGCCAGTTTGAAACTAGCAAGAGGCTTTTTTTTTAATTAAAGTAATTCTTTATATTTTGTTTTTATTATTTTTTCTTCTCTTTCAATTCCCTTTTCCTCTCTTTCCTTCTTTCTTGTTTTATTCCTTCTTCCATTCTTACCAATTTTATCTCTTCTTCCTTCTTCTTCTTTTTAAATACCCTCAAGTAAGACAAAAAAAACTGAAACTGTGAAAAGACCAGAGTTGGATCAAAAGAGGGGACATCCCAACAGCTGAGACAATGAGACACATTTCATTTTGCTACTGCAGAGAACCTGCAAGTTATTACATATTTGTATTATTATTTTTTATGATTCTTACATCTTTTATTTTAATAGTATTTTTGTATTCCTCTTCTTTCTGTTTAGTCTTCTTTGCTTGGCTGGTTAAATTGTATTATTTGACAGGTTTCCACTGTTGTCTGTTTCATAGTATATTGCTAATTTACTGTTCTTCACTTCACTTGTGTTCCATTAGCACACTACTCAAGGTCCTATACTCCCTATTCTTGTTATCCACGTCACATAGATTCTGTCATATGAATGTTGCTCCATTATTATTGTAAATAATAGCTGCTCCATACAATTGTAAATACTACACAATACCCCTTCCAGAGCAGAAAAAACAGCTTCAACACAACCTGCCCACACCAGCACAACAAAATACAAGAGGTGGTGGACAGAGTGACCCTCAGTTAACCAGCTGATGGGAAGGACCCACCAAAGACAGACACAACAACAACCAAAACCCAAAGACAAACACAGAGCCAACTTAAATGACAGCCCAAGATCAGTGAGGTCAGGAGATCAAGGAAATGGCACCATTGAATCTCACAGGTATTCTACCACAGAAGTTCACACCATAAACCCAAGGAGCCAGAACAGATCAATTTAAGAAACAGAGGCTAACAAGAAGAGTCTCACAAATAATGGGAAGACAAAGAAATAATCCCCAAAGGAAAGAAAAGGAGGAAGCCTCAGAAAGAATGCTAAATGAAACAGAGGCAACTCAACTATCAGATATTGAGTTCAAAGTAATGGTTATCAGGAAGCTCAAGGAGCTCATGATGAATTACCAGAAACTGCAGGGAAACTACAATGAGCTCGCTGAAAACTACATCAACATGAAAAAGGAAATAGAAACTATCAACAAGGGCCAAGAGGAAATGAAGAATACAATTTCTGAACTGAAGAACACAGTAGAAGGAATCAAAAGCAGGATCAATGAAACAGAAGATCAGATCAGTAGCTGGAGGACAAAGTAGAAAAAAACACCCAGAAAGAACAAGTAAAGGAAAAGAGGCTCAGGAAGAATGAAGAGGGATTAAGAGAAATGCAGGACAACATGAAATGTAACGATATCCATATAATAGGGATACCAGAAGGAGAAGAGCAAGGGATAGAAAACCTGTTTGAAAAAGTAATGATGGAAAACGTCTCTAATTTCATGAGAGAAAAGTCACACAAATGCAGGGAACACAGAGTCCCAATCAAGAGGAACCCAAAGAGGCCCACTTCCAGACATATCACAATTAAAATGGCAAAATTTCAAGACAAAGAGCGAATCTTAAAGGCAGCAAGGGAGAAACAGGAAGTAACATACAAGGGAGACCCAATAAGGCTAGCAGCTCACTTCTCAATGGAAAACCTCCAAGCCAGAAGAGAATGGCAAGAAATATTTCAAGTAATGAGAACCAGAGGTCTGCAACCAAGGCTACTTTACCCAGCAAGGCTCTCAAGCAAGACAGAAGGCCAAATTAGGAGCTTCCTAGACAAAAGAAGTCTAAAAGAATACACCTCCTCCAAACCAGCTCTGCAAGAGATGGTAAAGGGACTGCTTTAAGGAAAGGAAGGAAAAGAGAAAGACAGAGAGAGGAACACAGCTATGAAAATGACAATGAATAAGTACCTATCAATAATAACCTTAAATGTAAATGGATTAAATGCTCCAATCAAAAGACATAGAATAGCTGAATGGATAAGAAAGCATGACCCACACATATGCTGCCCACAAGAGATCCACCTCAGGACAAAAGACCTACACAGACTGAAAATAAAGGGCTGAAACAAATTTTCGAAGCAAACTGACAGGAAAAAAGAAAGCTGGGGTAACAACATTCATATCAGACAAAATAGACTTCCAAAGAAGGACCATAAAGAGAGACCCAGAAGGTCACTTTATGATATTCAAGGGAAGAATCCACCAAGAAGACATCAACATTGTAAATATATATGCACCCAATATAGGAGCCCCCAAATACATAAGGAAAATCTTGGAGTAATTCAGGAAAGATATTGACAGCAACACAATTATAATAGGGGATTTCAACACCCCACTGTCAAAAATGGATAGATCTTCCAAACAAAATATCAACAAAGATATTGTGGCATTGAACAATGCCCTAGATGAAATGGACTTAACTAATATATATAGAGCCCTTCATCCCAAAAAGCTAAAAACACATTCTTTTCAAATGCACATGGAAAATTTTCAAAGATAGACCACATGACAGGACACAAAACAAGCCTCAATAAATTCAAGAAAATTGAAATCATATCATGCATTTTCTCTGACCACAAGGGCCTGAAACTAGCAACCAAACCCAAGGAAAAACTCTCAAAACACTCAAAATCATGGAGATTGAATAGCATGCTATTAAACAATGAATGGATAAAGAATGAAATTAGAGAAGAAATTTTAAAAATTCTGAAAACAAATGAAAATGAACTCACAACAACCCAAAACTTATGGGACACAGCCAAGGCAGTCCTGAGAGGGAAGTTCATAGCGATACAGGCCTACCAAAAAAGATAGAAACATTTCAAACAAACAACCTAACACTACACCTACAAGAATTCAAGGAACAACTAAAAAGACAGTCCAGAGCAAGTAGAAGGAAGGAAATAACCAAGATCAGAGTAGAATTAAATGACATAGAGACTAAAAGCACAATTCTAAGGGTTAATGAATCCAGGAGCTTCTTCTTTGAAAAGATAAACAAAATCAACAAGCCCTTAAGCAGGCTAATCAAGAAAAAAAGAGAGAGGACCCAAATAAACACAATCAGAAATGAAAGAGGAGAGATTACAACTGATACCACAGAAATACAAAGGATTGTAAGAAATTACTATGAAGAACTGCATGCCAAGAAATTTGAAAACCTAGGTGAAATGGACAAATTTCTAGAAAAATACAATCTTCCAAAACTCAGTGAAGAAGAAGCAGAAAGCTTGAACAGACCAATAATAGCACATGAAACTGAAGCAGTAATCAAAAACCTCCTGACACACAATAGCCCTGGATGGGGTGGTTTCACAGGAGAATTCTTCAAAGCACTTAAGGAAGAGCTAACCCCTGTCCTTCACACACTATACCAAAAAATCCAAGAAGAGGAAAGACTCCCAAATTCTTTTTATGAAGCTAGCATCATCCTAATGCCAAATTTAGATAAAGACACAACAAAGAAAGAAAACTTCAGGACAATATCACTGATGATCATAGATGCTAAAATCCTGAACAAAATATTGGCAAACTGCACCCAGCAATACATTAAAAAGATCATACACCATGACCATGAATTGGGATTCATCCCAGGGATGCAAGGATGGTACAATATTCACAAATCAATAAATGTAATACACCACATAAATAAAAACAAAGACAAAAATCACATGATCATATTGATAGATGCAATAAAAGCATTTGATAAGGTACAGCACCCATTTATGATAAAAACACTCAGCAAAGTGGGATAGAGGGAGCATTCCTTAACATAATAAAGGCCATATATGAGAGACTTATAGCCAACATCATACTCAATGGACAAACACTAAAATTTTTCCCATGAAGGTAAGGAACAAGAGAAGTTTGTCAACTTTCACCACTTCTATTTAACATAGTATTCGAAGTTTTAGCCACAGTGATCAGACAAGAAAAGGAAATAAAAGGCATCCAAATTGGAAAGGAGGAAACAAAACTGTCATTGTTTGCAGATGACATGATAGTGTACATAGAAAATTGTATAGCCTTCGCCAAAAGACTGCTCGACGTAATAAATGAATTTGGCCAAACAGTGGGATACAAAGTCAATATCCAGAAATCAAAAGCATTTTTGTATACCAACAATGAAACAGCAGAAGCAGAAATCAAGAAAAAAATCCCATTTGATATAACAACAAGAAAAACAAAATACCTAGGAATAAGCCTATCTAAGGAGGTAAAAGAACTGTACTCAGAAAACTACACAACACTGAGAAAAGAAATCAAGGAAGACACAAACAAATGGAAACATATACTGTGTTCATGGATTGGAAAAATTAACATCAGCAGAATGTTCATACTACCCAAAGCAATTTACAGATTCAATGCAATACCTATTAAAGTATCAATGGCATACTTCACAGACATAGAAAAAACACTTCAAAAATTTATATGGAACCATAAACCACCCTGAATAGCTGCTGCAATTCTGAGAAAGAAAAGCAGAGTAGTAGGGATCACAATACCTGATACCAAACTGTATTATAAGACAACTATAGTCAAAACAGCCTGGTACTGGCACAAAAACAGGCACATAGACCAATGAAACAGAATAGAGGGCCCAGAAATAAACCCAAGTCTTTACAATGAATTAATATTCTACAAAGGGGGCAGCAACATAAAATGGAGTAAAAATATATCCTCTTCGACAAATGGTGTTGGGAGAGCTGGACAGCTATGTGCAAAAAAAAAAAAAAAAAAAGAAAGAAACTCGAGCACCAACTTACACCATACACAAAAATAAGTTAAAGGTGGATAAAAGATTTAAATGTAAGTCATGACACCATTAAAATCCTGGAGGAGAACCTAGGCAGGAAAATCTCAGATATTCCATGCAGCAACATTTTCACTGATGTGTCCCCTAGAGCAAGGGACATAAAGGAAAGAATAAACAAATAGGATCTCATCAAAATAAAAAGCTTCTGCACGACTAAAGAAAACAGTATTAAAATAAAAAGAGAACCAATCATATGGGAAAACATGTTTTCCAATGATACCTCAGACAAGCGTTTAATCTCCAAAATATATAAAGAACTCACATGACTCCACTCTAAGAAGACAAGCAACCCAATTAAAAAATGTGCAAAGGACCTGAACAGACACTTCTCCAAGGAAGACATATAGAGGATTCAGAGACACATGAAAAGGTGCTCAATAATGCTAGCTATCAGAGAGATGCAAATTAAAACCACAATGAGATACCACTTCACACCAGTCAGATTGGCCATCATAAACAAAGCAACAAACAACAAATGTTGGAGAGGTTGTGGAAAAAAAGGGGACCCTAGTGCACTGTTGGTTGGATTGCACACTGGTGCAACCACTATAGAAAACAGTATGGAATTTTTTCAGAAATCTAAAAATGAATCTGCCTTTTGACCTGGCAATTCCGCTGCTAGGATTATATCCTAAGAACCCTGAAACACCAGTCCAAAAGAACCTATGCATCCCAATGTTCACAGCAGCACAATTTACAATAACCAAGTGTAGGAAGCAACCGAGGGGCCCATCAGTAAATGAATGGATCAAAACACTATGGTACATTTACACAACGGAATACAATGCAGCAGAAAGACAGATGGAGCTCCTACCCTTTGCAACAGCATGGATCCAACTGGAGAGTATTATGCTGAGTGAAATAAGTCAGGCAATGAAAGACAAATACGATAAGATCTCATCTGTAAGTGGAACATAATTAACAAAACAAACGAGCAAGCAAAATAAAACAGAGACTTTGAAATAAAGAACAAACTGACATTAACCAGAGGGGAGGAGGGAGGGAAATAATGGGGGAAAGAAGGGGAAGGGTTGTCAAGGAATGTGTACAAAGGACACAAGGACAAAGCCAAAGTGGGGTAGGATTGAGGGTAGGAAGTGGGGATGGCTTGGGCCAGGGGGAGTGGTGGGGAGAAAATGGAGACAACTGTACTGGAACAATTAAAACAAAAATAATTCTGAATGAATGAATGGAACTGGACTAGAACGTAAAATGAGGCTATTGTAGAAATCTAGATGATAGATAATTGTGTCATAGCAAAGGAAAGTAACTGTGAAAGGGGATTTATTTTGGAAATATAAGTGATAGAAATTGCTTATGGATAGTATCTGGGGTATACCTGGTTTTAGTACAGATAAAATGGATGGATAAAGGTGTCCTTTGCTGAGAAAATATCACGGTAGATGCGGTTGTGTTTTGGAGATATCAGGATGAAGATTTCTAAACTGAAAATGCAAAGTTGGGTTGCAGGGAAGGAATCAAATGGAAATGTGAAGCAGAGTTGGATATAGAAATCTGGCCTTATTGGAGAGGTCAGACATGGGTCACTCTGCCCATCAGCCTCTGAGTGGTATTTAAAGTGATGAGACCATAGGATATTACCTCATTAGAGAATTCAAAAAGTGAAGCAAAGAGGGCCTCAGGGTTCTCCCACACTTATGTTATGTTAATTCTTGTGAAGCAACTGACACCCTCAGTCCAGATTCTGAAAGGAAAGATTAGCCAAGGTCTATTTAAAACCATCATAGAGGGAAGTGCTTTCAAATTCCTATCAACTGGCTTTGGTTTTTAAATATAATTATCTATAAAATGGAAGAGGTGAGTAATCAGGTTAGAGTAGCTAGATGAAAATTCCTCCAGAAAGCATACAATTATATTTCCTTTGTTCTTGTTTGATGATTACTTTTTGGAAAAAGAGAACTATGGTTTCAAAAATGTAGGGGTTTAAAAGAGCACCTATGAAGTTGTAAAGGTACAACATAACCACATCTGGAAAGGTCTACCCTCATGATTGAACATACTGTTATATGCCTGACATGTTCCAAATATACTCCATCAAAAATAAAAATAATTAAAGTTACTCACCTTTCCTTGAAGTATATATGAAACAGAGGAAAATATGCTTTAGAAAGACATAGATTCTAAATACCATATTGGCAACTAGGAGTTGGTGGAAGACATTTATTGGAAGGAAACTTTGGGTCTGATCACAGTTATTGCTATTCTATTGACAGATATATCCCTTTCATAGGAAGAGATGATTCATCACAATATTATAGGCTGATGAAAACTTCCTTACAGCTATGTAATTTCCTGTGTTTTAGTTTTGTATTCACTAACAGCTTTGAAAATTCATTTAGTTTTTTTCAAGTAGTTTTTCCTAGTGGGAAAAGAGGGCATCAATAAGCACTGTATTTCTTATAGAATATTTATAATCGGCACTCTTGTAAAAGTTACCTTCTGGAGCTCAAGAAACTTTTGCAGAACTGTGTATTCCTGTGAGCCAAATGTTTAGGTTCTAAACCTGAGAGAAGGGGAAGACTCATTAGAGAATGGCAGAACTTCAGTGAGTGAGGTTATCCAAAAGGCCTTAGTATGCTCCACAGCTACCCAGCCTCACAGACCCAGGTGAAGTCTCTTCCTTCTCTGGCATCTACTTCATAGCATATTTTGAGGATTTGCCTTCGAAACGTTTCTCTTTATGGTCTGTGATGAACTGTGCATTTTTGATTTAGCTGTTCCCTTTACATTGAATTCTAGATCCTTTGTTGCTACTTAGTACAGATGCACTCTCTCCATCTTCTCACAGAATCAAAACTTTGGACACTCAGGCTGCATTCTAGAGCAGACTCTGGGTCACCTCTGTGTCTTATTCAGCTGCCTTAAGACTCAGCATGGGACAGCAGGCAATGTAATCTCAAAGATGTCATTACTCTCAGTTTGCTGAGTTTGTCTAAGGCTTTCTTCAGTTCTCTGGAAATTAATCATTGTTAAGAGAGCTTAGATGGTATGAGCCAATTTTTTTGAGCCTTATATCCTTTCAAATGAACCTCAGAACCTCTGAGGTACTGAGTTTAGTTGGTGTATGAGTTTCCCAAGGCTGTTGTAACAAAGTACCAAAGTAATTTGAAGGAACAAAAATTATTGTCTTACAGTTCTGGAGACTAGAAATCCAAAATCAATGTGTCAGAAAGGAGAGCTATGATCACACGAAAGGCTCTAAGGGAGAATTGTTCCTGTTTCTTCCTGGCTCTTGGTGGTGGCTGTCAGTTGTTGGCATTTACTGGCTTATAGCTGCTCTATATCAGTCTCTGCTTTCATCATCACATTATCCTCTATGTATACCTGCATTTCTGTCTATTATCCTCTTCTTCTAGGGACAACTGTCATTTAGGATTAGGACCCAACCTGATGGCCTCATCATAACTTGATTGCATCTGCAAAGTTCCTATTTTCAAGTAAGGTCATAACCACAGGTAGCAGGGTGAGGACTTCAACATAGCTCTTAGGGGAAATGCAATTCAATCCATAACAGTTGGTAGGGAGACTGGACTTAAGATTTAGAGTAAGTATTGAAGGGACATTCCATCATTATCTTGACATAAATATATGAACCTGGCTCCTGTTACTGTTGGTATTCTCACATCTGCCTAATTTTCTCAACAAGGACTCTGTTAACATTGTAACAGAATAAGAATTTGATATTCTTTTAAAGTTGGAAATTTATTTCACCTCATATCACTATTTCATTGGCATATCTAGACACAACATATAAAATACCCAAGTAAATAAAATAAAGAAACAGAGTTATTTATTTATTGACTTCTGAGTTTCAGAAGCTAAGGAACTTGAATAAAACAATGGCATTGGACACATGCTTTCTGATAAAAATTTTCCCTTCAACAACAGAGATGAAAATTCTATGATCTGAGGAGAAAGAGAAGAGCTCTAGAGAAGTGTAATATAGTTACAGAGGGTATAAAAGCAATAGAAGGAGTTGCTGGTATGGTCTCTGAGAGAATTTCCCACCTCTGCCTTCTTGGGTTGATGAGACCAATAGAATTCCCATGTGGGTTCAGGGATGTGAAAGTAAAGAACACCTGTGCTCAGTTGTCTTCTGGGGGCCCTGGGCCTAGCAGTCTTACACATCTTCCTGCATTATCATGACACCAGATCTCCAAGAGAGCTTTGAGGGGTACTGGACAGAGAAGTTCTCAGATAGCCTTAGAATGGGTAGGCAATTTCTTGCAAATCTGGGAAGGGTGGAAATGGTAGCTGAGAGGGAAAAGTGGTAGATTGGGTGAGGTCTTGAGGGAAAGAAGATGTGCACCTAGACACCAGATTGAAAAATAAATGAGCCTCCAGCTGTTGGCATAGGGCACAGTAATAGTGGAGAAGACAATGTGATAATAAATCTTTCAATGAGTATCAGAATGAAGAGGTAGCTCCAAGAGACCAGACAACTCTCCTGTCCAGACAGCTTAATACTGCAAAGTCCAAGGAAGAAGATGAAACTCCATGGGAAAAAAAGCAGTAGAAAAACCATGAGATCACATATAGTTCACTTCAAACCAACCAAGATTAGTTTTTAACTACATGACAGAATGGGTCTCAAGATAGAAATTAAGTTCATTTGTAGAAAAATAAAATTTCCTGTCTTTGTTCCCTCCTGAGTCTGTGGTCTGAAATACTGTACCCATACATCATCTGTGCAGTAAGAACAGGTGGATAAGTAAATCTGAGCTCATCTTTACTGAGAAAAAGAAAACATGTTTCCCCAATAAAAAAGACAAGCTCCATGCACTCCGCAACGGGACATACCTGTGGATTAAACAGTAATCCCCCAGGAGGACAGGGGCAGTATTTCTGTCATCATTATAGCTGAAGTGTGCAACATTGGGTTCTGTCACAGAGGGCCTATTTGTTGAATAGTGAAAGAGTGATTGAATGTTCTGTAGCTCCAAAGGAATCCTATGATTGGTAAGTGAAACTTACCACATACAGGCAATCATGTAAAACAATGACAAATGAAAGTAGTTATTACCATTTTTGTTCTGTCAGAAAAGAGTTTTGTAAGAACTGGCTCAAGGAGTAATAAAATGCCTTTCAACATCTGAGCCCTAATTATTTTACACATATCACAATGAGAGTTTCATATTTCTTTACCTTCTCTCTAGCTACCTATTTGTTGATAACATGCAACTATAATAGTGACCATTTATGGTAAGCACAAGTATACTAAGCTGTACTCTTTATGTGTTTTATCTCATTGAAAAGGCACAATAATTCTATGAGGTGGTAATTACTCTCATCCCCATATGAGAAAAATGAGGCTGAGAGAGCATAAGTAACTCAGAAGACCACTAGTGGCTAGTTCTAAGGCACAAAACCTGGTCTTGCTTCTAGGCATTATGCTATATTGTTTCCAGATTGTGGAAAATATACTTGAAAGTGATTTGTTTTTTACCTTTTGATTTTAAATATCAAGTATTCAATATTTTTTTTAAATTGCAATATTCACTTGCTTTAGCAGTTGCCACCACCCATTCCTTCCCTGCCTGCCTACATGGCCAAGAAAGGAAGAGCAGTCCTGCCAAAGAGATAACTGCAAAAAGGGTGAATCAATGAAAGCCATGGAGGGTACAGAGGAAAACTACTGCTAAGAGAGGTCACAAACCCATCTCTGACTGTCCTCCTCCAGGGTTGCAGACCTGGGTCTTGCTGACCATATCTAGGCTGCAGTGAGCACTAAAGAAACATATCCACTCCTGCAGAGCCCTCGAAGTCACTCTAGTTGCTTAGGGAAAGTATGCCAAACATGCCTTTTAGCTCTTGCTGATAGCTCTTCCAGTGCTGTTGTGATGGTTGCTCCAATGATGTATTTGTCTCCCCTTCACCCTTATCACACCTAATTTCAGGTGCTATTAGACTGAGTATCTGGTTTGCTGAAATGGATGGAATATCATTTCAGAATACTGCTTCATGCAATATTTATATCCTTTTTTCTTGCCAGCTCAAAATAGGACGTTAAAATCGCCTACTGCATTGTTTTCCAACTTCACCTTGTGAATTTATCTACCACTTTCCCTACAACATACAATTCCCAGAAGAGTTGTATCTACATACGAGTTTGTCAGGTGTATATTTCTGAAAACTTGTCCCTCCTTCAATAGCATGGTTCTCTCCATTCCAACTCCAGTCTGCTGAAATGGCCACTTTTCTTCTGAGCTCTCTCTTCACTGTCTATCCTGAGGGGATTCAGTTACATTCTTGGGGTGGGGATTTTGTTAGTAGAATAAAAAGCTCTTCTCTGAATATGATATTGATGCTTTATGACTTAGTAGCCAATAGTGCAGCCATGCTTCATATTCCTTCACCAACTTTGTAAAGCTCTGGTTCCCATGCTCAGTGCTGAGCATCTATACCTCTTCCAACCTGCCCCACCCGCTTTTTAAAAAGTCTCTTCTTTTCACAGTGTAGGTATAGGCCAGGGGTCAGCAAATTAGAGCATGTGGAACAAATCTGGCCCATTACCCATTTTTATAAATAAGGTTTTATTGGAACTCAGCATGCCCATTCATGCACAAATTCTCTATAGCTGCTTCTGTTTGCAACAGCAGAATTTAATAGTTTTGACAGAGAACATATGTTTCCCAAAGCATAACATATTTACTATATGGCCCTTTATGAAAAAGTTTGCCAACTTTTGGTATAGACTATCTCCATGAACCTCATTATGCACTTTTATGACTCCAGTGGCCAACATTTACTGGGTCAGGAGAACCAGTCTGGAAGCTTGTCTTCCCTAATCAGATTGTTTTCCCCAGGCAATTGTGACGACAGTAGTCAGGTTGACCATTTGTAAGCAGAGTTTAGAAATCAGATGTGTGTCAAGATTGAAGAATGCAGCCAGTTTACAGAGAGAAAGAGATGTGAGATCTTGCTTTCCTGAGAAAACAAAAAATGTGGGAAGTAACAGCTGTGTTGGCTCCTTCTGACTTTTCTCTTCTTGGTTCTAGTCCCTCACAAGGCCCAGCTGCATATTTTGGATTTCAGTAGATAGCCCTGTATGCCTCCAATAAATTTCCCTCTTTTCTTAAGTGTGTTTTGTGACCAAGTCAGTGAGTTTGTGCCTTAGGTATTCATAAGGTTTTCATTCAACATGTTTCCTTTTATAAAGTTTGCTTCATCTTCCCTTGGCTGTACAATTCTTCTCCTAAATAATTAAACCCAGGGATAGCATATCTGAAGAACAACACGAATTATATTGACAACTGATTCCTGAGGGGGCAAGGAAGAGCACAGGTGGGAGAGTGGGGTTAGGAAATGACTGCCCTGTGATAATTTGGGACTTTCAATGCAGAAGTATACAGAACTTTTCACTCCTCTTACTTTTGTACTTCTGTTACAGTCCAGATAGAAAAATGTTGTTTTATTCACTTCTCAAGAACATGGCTTTATAGTTTCCAACTTAATGTTTTCTGCCTCACTAATCATGTAATGAGTTTTTTTAGTAGTATTTAATTTTTTTCAAATGTATTACCAAAAATACAGGGAAGGGGAACATTCTTTGGGGTTTTGGAGGGCTTTCCAAACATCTAATTAGCATGATAAATAGCTAAAAATGTACAACAGTACTTTGATTAAAGCGGGTAGATAAGATGTAGTGTTGCCAACCCTTTTCTGCATTAATTTCCTTAACATTTTACTTAAAAATTTGGGTCTTATGAACTGTTTTAAAAATATGCAACACAGCAAACAAACAAATAACAACCCATAAGGTCATTGTGAGGCACAGTCATCATAATATCATTGTGAGGCTCGCTCTTTTCTTTTCTTTTCTTTTCTTTTCTTTCTTTTTCTTTCTATTTTATTGATTATGCTATTACAGTTGTCCCATTTTTTGTCCCTTTATCACCCTTCACCCTGCGCACCCCCTCCCACCAGCATTCCCTCCCCCTCTTAATTCATGTCCTCGGTTATTCATTTTTTAAAAAAACTGAGTGTTGTAATTTTTTTTTCTAGATAGAGGCAGATACCTGGTAAAGACATAGCTGGGGAAGAAAGTGATAGAATTTAGGAAACATAGTACTTACCGTTCTCTGGGCACTTTCAAATTTTTGTAGGATTCATAGAACTTAGAATTATTCTTCTCTGTGACAGTACATGACACTGCACTCCTAGGACACTTAATGCAATTAATGGTTTACTGAAAAGGTTTTAAGCAATATTTCATCAGTTGTTGGAAACATTAAACTTAATTTTAGAAAGGACAGATAGGCTTTGTAAGAAATAATCGGGTTGTTTGAATTTATCTAGTGTAATGTTTTTAAATGCAATATCCTATTGACTGAAGAAACCATAAAACTTGTACTCATATTACTTAAATTTTTAAAATATGTAAAATTTGAGATTTATTCCATATTACTTCATATGTATCCTATTTATTCATTTATTTATTTTTTTAAATTTTCTTTCTTTTTTTAATTGTTGTTCAAGAACAGTTGTCTCCATTTTCCTGCCACCACTTTCCCCCACCCCATCCACCCCATCTCCCACCCTCATTCCTTCTCCCCTTTTGAATTTTTCCATGGATCCTTTATACATATTCTGTAACAACTCTTCCCCTTCTTTCCCCTGTTACTCCCCTTCCCCCTCCCCTCTGGTTACTGTCAGTTTGTTCTTAATTTCAATGTCTCATTATATTTTGCTTGTTTGTTTGTTTTGTTGATTAGATTCCACTTACAGGTAAGATCATATGGTTTTTGTCTTTCAGTGTCTGGCTTATTTCACTTAGTATAATGCTCTCCAGTTCCATCCATGCTGTCACAAAGGGTAGGAGCTCCTTCTTTCTTTCAGCTGCATAGAATTCCATTGTGTAAATGTACCACAGTTTTTTGATACACTCGTTTACTGATGGGCACTTAGGTTGCTTCTAGCACTTGGCTTCTGTAAATTGTGCTGCTATGAACATTGGGGTGCATAGGTTCTTTTGGATTGGACTAAAAATTCCATTTTTAGTTTTTTGAGGAAATTTTATACTGCTTTCCACAGTGACAGCACGAGTCTGCATTCCCACCAACAGTGCACTAGGGTTCCCTTTTCTCTACAACCTTGCCAGCACTTGTTTGTTGCTTTGTTTATGATGGCCATTCTGACTAGTGTGAAATGGTATCTCAATGTGGTTTTAATTTGCATCTCTCTGATGGCTAGTGATGCTAAGCATCCTTTCCTATGTCTCTGCACCCTCTGTATGTCCTCCTTGGAGAAGTGTCTGTTCAGGTCCTTTGTCCATTTTTTAATTGGATTGTTTGTGTTCCTGGAGTGGAATAGTATGAGTTTTTTATATACTTTGGAAATCAAACCCTTGTCTGAGGTATCTCTGGCAAATATATTTTTCCATATGGTTGGTTCCCTTTTCATTTTACTAATGTGTTCTTTATCCATGTAGAAGCTTTTTATTTTGATGAAGTTCTATTTGTTTATTCTTTCCTTTATGTCTCTTGCTTTATGGGGCATATCATTTAAAATATTGCTGCATGGAATATCTGAGATTTTACTGCTTATGTTCTCCTCTAGGACTTTATGATGTCGTGACTTATATTTAAGTCTTCTATCCATCTTGAATTTATTTTTGTGTATGGTGTACGTTGGTGGTTGAGTTTCATTTTTTTTGCATGTGGCTGTCCAGCTCTTCCAACACCATTTGTTGAAGAGGCTATTTTCACTCAATTTTATGCTTTTGTCCCCTTGGTTGAATATTAATAGACCATAGAGAGATGGGTTTATTTCTGGGCTCTTTATTCTGTTTCATTGGTCTATGTGTCTGTTCTTATGCCAATACCACACTGTTTTGATTACAGTGGCCTTGTAATATAGTTTGATGTCAGGTATTGTGTTCCCTTCTACTTTGTTCTTCTTTCTCAAAATTTCTGTGGCTATTCTGGATCATATATATATATATGAATAAATTATATATATAATTTAATATAATGATATATTAAATAAATTATATACTAGACAAACCCTCAGACAAGGGTTTGATTTTCAAAGTATACAGAATAAATTATATATATAATTTAATATAATGATATATTAAATAATATTTAATAATATACTATCTGTAATATTTGTTTGTTTTGTTCAGATTTTTCTTCACTCAGTAATTTTAGGTTATGTTTTGGTTAGGTTAATATAAGGTATTTATATACCTTATATTTGCTGAATTTACTTTATTATTTAACAAACACATAGTGTCTTTTATATTCTAGGTACAGTTGTGTATAAGTACTTTAAAAATACTAGCCTGCTTAATCCTCACAACTGCATGAGGTAAACATTATTATTATGTAGAGTTGAGTAAACTGATACACCCACTGATTAAAGTAGCTTTCCCCAGGTCATACAGTCAGTAAACTAGAAGATCCAGGTCTAAATCAAAATCATCTCTGGACAAAGCCAAAGAAAGGAAGGACTGAGGATGGGAGGTGGGAATTGTTGGGGTGGGGAAAGGTGGTGGTGGGAAAATGGAGACAACTGTACTTGAAAAACAGTTTTAAAAAATTCAAAAAGTAAAATAAAACATCAACTCCTTACAAAAAAAAATCATCCAGCTCCAGAATTAACACTTCTAACCATTCTTATGTCTTAAATATTTTCATTGACTTCATTTTAGAGAGATACACAGATAGATTTTAGTCATAAGAACTTACTCTCACAATACTTGTTCTGTAGAGTCAGAAACTTGTGCTTTTGAATCATGTGTCAAGGAAAATACACTTGTGAATCAGTGAGATCTCTTGCTCAGACATTCAGCCATCAACCATTTTGACTGCACCCCTCTGTCCAGGGCAGAACAAGAGAAGAAACTGGGCAACAAAATCAGCGACACCAAAGTCAAGGCCAATTCCAAACATGGTGTAAGGACCAAATATCTTTGGTTTGGAGGCTAGATTAAAGTTAGGACAAGATTATTTAGTGAGTACTCCTATATCCTGAACTACCTTTCTGGGCTTGGGAATTGGTAGGTCACCCAATTTTCTTGCATCACCATGACAGCTTCAAATTGTCATATGAAATGAAGGTAAATGTGTACAAGGCCTTAAGAAAAATGTTTGTCTTGGAAAATTTTCTTTCCTAGTCAACAACATAAATTGCTTCACGCTTTTATTAATTTAATTGTCTTTGCCATTATAAATTTAATATCTCCCCCCTGCCATTATAAATTTAAAGGGACATTATTTGACTGGAGTTGAACATGTTATTTCCTTTTTTCCCTTTCTCAAGAAAAAAATATAGATAGTGGAATGATCTCACAACTTTTTCTCTATTTCTCTCCTTATTTTTTTTTCCTCCTCACTTTCTCCTTTTCTCTTTATTTTTGTTTCTTCAACTCAAGGAAATAGATTCACTAAGTCTTTGTTATAGTTGAAACCCCTCTCAACATCAGGTATAATACGGTGATTTAAGTCATGATCCACAATCTGAGGAGCTCGAAGTCTCACAGGAGAAAGAGACATCAGAACAACAACAACAAAACCCTATAAATCAATGAAATAAACACCATAATGGGGATATGCCCAGAGTGTGTGTCAGAGACAAGCCCCTTATAACCATGCCAGGCATGCACACTTAAGAAATGACACTCAAATTCAGAAAACCCTGGGAGGCAAGGGCAAAGTAGAGAGGGAAGTCATCACCAATACCTGGTATCTGAGAGAACCAAGGAGTGGAATAAAACAGTATGAATCTCAAGAAAATGAAGTGACCTAAAGAAATAATTATGACTAAGTATAGGAAAAGGTGTGGGGGGAATATTTTATTTAATCCTCTGTGACACAGTGTTGCTAACACTGACACCTTTTAAAGTATTAGAAATGACAAGGCTTCCACAGAGAACTTCTATCTGCTCTATTGATGCTGAGCTGCATGGGACTCCGAAAGAACACCCAGGAGATAGGTATTTACTCTTCCTGTAAGTACTGGGGAAATATTGCTCAAGTTCATTGCTTAATCTTGGCATCTTTGATTGATAAATAACAGTACTCCAGGAAGACAGTTGGGAAGTAGAGGTAGAAATGCAGGTGAGTTATAGAGGCAAAAGAGTGCATAATACATTTAACAAAGAGTGACTTTCCCTGTCCGTTGTGGTTGGAATATTGAATCCCTATTGGACTCTGTTGTTTTGATCTGCCACGCACTCATTCTGTCTCATACTTTAATCTAGTTCAGTATTTCTGGTGTCAATCACAGCCCAGTTCCATGGGGGTGGAGCAATGACTCAGACATAGCCAATCAAAATTCTTTCTCCTTTGGCCATAGTATTTCTTATAGAGCTGCGTGGATGCCAGAGTCTGCCTGTTTGACTTCAAATTCCTGTCCTGCTACTTTTTAATTTAGTGATCATGAGCAAGTTACTTCATCTTCCTGTGCTTTACTTTACTTGTATCCAAAATGGGGGTGATGATAGGGTTTTTATGTGGATTCAATCACTTAGTATATGTGAGTGAGGAGAATAGTGCCTGGAACATGGTAACTTTCCATGGGGTAGCATTTATTTATTTATATATTTAGCCTGGAGAATAAAGTGCTGGCATTTTTGATCAATGGTTAGAAAGTGAGGTAGAGGCCAATCTTCAGCCTTCTTCATACCTGTAGTTTCATCTGTGCATGTTTCAAAATTATACTATGAAGCTATATTTGGCAGGTCATTACTATAATAAAGGGAGTTATACCCCACTTGCCTTTTTTTCAGAGATATCCACATTGATTCTGACTTTGATTCTCTTTAAAAGTAACAATGATGTAATTAGGCACTTGGAGGGGATAAGTTTCACTCAAGTAGGAATTGACTTTCACTTGCAAGAATGTTTGGTATTCTCCTAAGTTAAACATTTATTTATACAATGTTATGCTAATGAGCTGAGCTGCTTTGGAAGAATTTGGGGGAGGTAGGTATAGGCCCTGCTTTAATATTATAATGTATGTCTAAGCCAACTTCAGTTTCTCCTCTGTTTTAAGTACTTTTACAGATGGAGCCTCTTAAGACAGCACTATGAGCATATCACTTCTTCTACTGAGAAGTTTCAATGGCTCATTTTGTCTATTCAGTAAGATATAAAATTATCAGCCTGGCTTTGAGGTGACAATCTTTTTTTTTTAAAGGAAATTTCATTTATTTAATTTTAGAGAGGGAAGGGAGGGAAAAAGAGAGAGCGAGAGAAACATCAGTGTGCAGTTGCTGGGGGCCGTGGCCTGTAACCCAGGCATGTGCCCTGACTGGGAATCAAACCTGCAATGTTTTGGTTTGCAGCCCATGCTCAATCCACGGAGCTATGCTAACCAGTGCTGAGATGACAATCTTTTTCCTACTACAGTTGATTAACAAGTATTTTATGAAATGTTTAGTGTGTGCCAGATATGGGCTAGAGCACCTTTAGTAGAAATGTAATGTGAGTCAAATATAATTTTATATTTCAGTAGCCACATTTTAAAAGTAAAAATAAATACGTAAGCTTCATTTCCATGAAATATTTTAACATCACTTATAAAAAATGTATGAAATATCAAAATCTAATGTATGTTAAACTTACTCATGATATTTTATATTATTTTAAAATAAATCTTAAGAATCCAATATGTATTTTATATTTACATCATATATTAACTCAGGTAGTAAACTTCCATTGAAAATACCCAATTGATATTATTGCCAGTGGAAATCAGGTTCTTTCATATGTGGTGTGGCAAGGTTTATTTGGGTGGAAATCTGCCCCTGGGTTTCCAATTTCCCATCTCCGTTCACCCCACAATGGAAAAAAATTCAACAATGTCTTCATCAAGGCCCAAACAAAGGCCAGGGTCCAGAGTTTCCATTTCATACTAAAATTTTGTCCTCTGGGGCCCATTCAGTCTGCTGCAGACTCACATGGCTGCTAGATCTACATGGCTGTGTGTGTTCCTGGGCTAGAGAAAATGCACGAACGGATGGGGTGAGTGTGGGTCACTGAGAGAAAGAGAGAGAGAGCTTATTTTCCCTCTGAGATTACAACCAGGAGTTTTCTCAAATTAACTAATCAACTTCCCAAGCTTTTTGGGCTTAAGTTTGGTCCACGCCCTAGTTCAACTGACAGGCCTCTATGGTCAAGTATCTGTCTCTACTCCATTTTAACTTCTATTGTGCATGTGCTTACCTCGCCCTGAACCCCTCAACAGTCTGGTACTGGAGGGCAAGCAGTACTCCTGGGAAGATTTCCTGCACTCTGAGAATTAAATCTCCTCAGTGGCAGTCCCCAGGAATGTGTGAATGAGTCTATAAGTGCTATAGATTCCTGGTTAAGCAAGCAAGCTTATGAACTCCAGTTTATTAAGCTCAATATCTAATTCCCATTGCACTTTTTCTTATTAATAATTAGCTAACTATCTATAGTAAGAGTATTTAGATTCAACAAGGTGTACATTTAAAAAATTTGACCCATGTATCTAAGTAGTTCCCAACATACTTAAATTTTTTAAACAATTAAATTGAGTATAAGTTTATAAATTGAAACTTTAGTCTTTCTAGTCACATGTGTCTTGCAGCTGTTGTATTAAACAGTACAGTTCTACAAGGATGGACCCTGTACTCATGGAGTTTATATTAACTTTCTTTTCCAGTTCTGTCTTCTACTGTTTCTCTGCAATGTCAGGTGCATAGCCTGACTTGAGATCTTTCTTCTTCCTGTTCCAAGTAAGCTGGTTTTGTCCTAATGGTGTACTTCCCACCTGCTGAAATTCCACCTACCTTCACCTACCTTAGCTCAGATGTCAACCCACCCAGGGCACCCCTTCTCAATCATGTAGGCAAGAAGCCATCTGCATTGTTTGACTTCTGCAGTGTTTGGATTGCACTCTTCTTTTGACACAGATAATATATTACTCTGTGGGCTTTGGCATCAATAAACCCAGGTTTGATATCTGGTCCTGCCACTCACTGGCTCTCTGACTTTGGGCCACTTCCTCAACTTTTTGAAACCTTGCGTTCATCATCTGTAAAACAATGACAACAGTGTCTACCTAATGAGTTTGTTGCAATGAGATAAGGCTGAAAAATTGCTTAATTCAGCCCTTATTAGTGGTAGTAAGTACTCATTATATATTTCTTATCTCCCAAATGCAATAATTTACAAATAATAATAATGATAAATTTGTGCTAAGTACTATTCAATTACTTTGCCTATCATATTAAACCTTCCAAACTATTATTTGAGGTATGAAGTATTGTTATACTCATTTTGCAGATGAGGGAACTAAAGCAGACTGGGTTAAGTAACTTGCTAATGTCACACAGCCATAAAGAAATGCAGTTGGCTACAAATAGTAGGACAATGAAATATAGTATGAATATATTTTGTTAATATTTCATCTCGTAGTTTGGGAGGTAGTGTAGAGAAGTCAGCAAAGGATTTGGCATCAGGAAGATCTGATTTTGAGTGCTCACTGTCATTGATCAGGGATATGATTTGTAGAAACCCCTTAAATCTCCCCAAACGTCAAGTTTCTGCCCTGTTACATGGACATAATAAATCCATCAAGAAGTATATACTGTAGAGGTTAAGTACAAAGTGCCTGGCTGTTAAATTCCAGATTCACCTTTATAATTTTTAGTTTTCTGACATTCAATAAGTTACTTAACCTCTATGTAGCAATTCCTCATCTAAAAAATTAGGAAAAATAATACTTTAAAACAAAGATTTGTCTTAAAGATTAAATGAAATAATTCATATAAACATTCACAATGCATCTAGACATAATGAACACTCAGGTAGTATTAGCTATTATAATTACTATTATAAAGCAGGGTCTGGCATAGATACACTTGGTTAACTTTCTGTTTTTTTCCCTCCTATTCTACTTCCTTATATTTGTATCCTTTATAGAGTATAATACTAAGTCTTGTATATGCTATATAGTCAATAAATAGTTACGTGAATTAGTGGGATGTCTCAAGCAACTTTGTTATATTATTTGTATTTTACACAAATACATCAACATTATTTTCAGGAAGTATAAAATATGAGCTAGAGATAGTAAACTGTTATTAGTACATAATATTTCATGTTTCCTTTGGGCTTGCAGTGATTTTAGTTATGTTTGAGGCATTTTGAAATTTAGATGCATTAAATTTCCTAACTGTTATTCAGTCAATATAGTCTTCTGTACAATTCGGATAATCTTAAATTAGAATACTTTCAAATTCAACCACAGTACAAGGCTGTACTGAAAAGCAATTCATAAGAGAGGCAAATATTGTCATAGCAGTGATAAAAAGATTTGAATAATGTAAAATGCTTCAGCAGAAACTGTAGAGGTATAATGAATATTATGCACACTGTGCTTTATTTCTAGTTCTTAACTATGACCTTCCTCTTGTTCTGAATCTCTTTTATTGTGCTCCCAATTTCATTTAGCAGTTTTTCTGATCTGTTCAATCTAGAAGAAAAATAATTCTTCTCATTTTTAAAGACCTAAATTTCTTTCTCGTTTTCTCATCAGACTGTATTTTAGCTCAGACTTTCCTTAATTAAATTATGTGAATTATGGTGTGTCTCTTGTTCTTGTATATAATCATATATTGAACACAAACAAAACGTATAGCCCTCTGCCAGGTACTGTGGATCAAGAAGAAGAAAATCCTCAGCATTTTGGAACTCGCAGTCTAGTTAGAGTGACATCGCATGCACATATAAATCTAAACAAAGCACATCACAGTATGTTCTATCATAGTATAACCAACAAAGGTCTTTGAAAATGTGGGGAGGGAGAGACGGGTTCTATTTGTAGTAAGTCAGAGGAAGGCAGACTTCTCAGTGGAATCGAGCTGAGTCTTGCTTAACTGGTAAGACTTCACCTAAGAGGCAGGCTGAAGGAGTGTCTTGAGCACAAAAAAGGAAGAAAACAATAATTAGATAGTCAATAAGATGAGGTCAGTAAGATAAGGTCAGGTCACGGGTTGGGGAAAAAAATCAGAATCTGGCTGTGGAGATCTTTGTCAGGCTGTAGTCTATAATTTATTTTGATCTATTGAGATGCCATTGAAGACTTTCAGTTGCCTTGAAATAAGGAGGAAGGTATAAGGGGACTAGATGGTAATGGAAAAAAACAATAAAAAATAAAAATAAAAAAGCAAATGCTTTTCAAACTTTGAAATTTTAAAATGTATTACATCACAATTTACCAATCTGTAATCAAAATCTATTATTTGTTCCTGCATGTCATTTAATTGACTATATATACTTTAAAAACCGAAAATGCAGGTGATCTCACACCTGTACAGCTTTGAGAACTTTCTTTTTTGCTTGATATTAAAATTAAAACTCTGCTCAAGAACATATTTTAATAAAATTATTCAATAGTATGTCAAATTATTATTTTAAAAAAAGTAGTCTTTTCCCTGTTTATTATTTATATACATATATAGTTGAGAATGTACATGCTTCTCTATTATGCTAAGTGATTGTATTGGTTTTCTAGTTCTATATACCAAATTATTACAAACTTAGCAGCTGAAGGCTACAGACATTTATTATTTCATGAATATGTAGGCCAGAATTCCAGGCACAGTGTAGCTGGTTTCTCTGATCAGGATCACACAAGGCCGGAATCAAGGTACCAGCCAGACTGCAGTTTCATCTGGAGTTCAGAGTCTTCTCCAAATCTATTCAGGTTGTTGGCTGAATACAGTGTAGTTTCTTGTAATTGAAGGAATGATGTCCCCGTTTTTCCTGCTGGCTGTCAGAAGTAGTGGTCACTCTCATCTCCTGGGGGCACACTCAGTTTCCAACAATATGGCTTGAATTGTTTATCTCACAACAATGACAGCAGCATTGCAATTTGTAGACTTCCAGCTCTTTATCTGTGTGCATGCATGCTTATGTATCTATATACCTTACACATACACCTATATCTGTAACTACACATATGTGTATCTTTATAAAAATATGACCATTCAACTCATCATGGACATTTTGTATGCCAATGAAAAAACATAGAATCATTTTTAATGACTATATTTTATTCCATGGTATGGTTACATTATGATTAATTATTTCATTGTTAGATATTTGTCTTACTTTAAATTTTCAATATCACAATACAGCTGGAATCCACATATACATTGTACAAATAGCCTTATGCATTCTTCTAGAATAGAAAATCTTTAAATGCCAAGTTTACTACAGTTAGTAGACACCACTGAAAAAAATATAGTAACTATCACATTTAAGACAATTCCTAAGTTAGTGATGAGACAGAATGCAAAATAACCTATAATACTGCTATGAAGTTGTTAATATTGTTAGTAGAATCATGTAGGCAGAGGCTGAAAGGACAGTGCAATGTTAATGATCCCATGTGCAGTGTTAATGAGCACATGTGTGATGATTAATATTGTATGCCAGCTTGACTGGGATCGGGTATTTCATCAAAAATTATTCTGGGTATGTCTGTGAGGGTGTTTCTGGATGAGATTAATGTTTCAATTAGTAGGCTGAGTAAAACAGATTGTTCTCTGTAATGTGGGTGGGCCTCATCCAACTAGGTAAAGGCCTGCATAGAACAAAAAGGCTGAGTAGGTGAGAATTCCTCCTGCCTGATTGCTTTCATTGAGCCATTGTTTTCTTCCCTTCTTTCAGACTTGAACAAAAACATCACCTCTTCCTGGATGTTGATCCTGCTGGTCTTCAGACTGGAACTACACCATTGGCTCTCCTGGGTCCCTGCTTCCTGACTGCAGATATTGAAACTTAGCCTCCTTAACCATGTGAGTCAATTCCTTATAATCTCTCTCTTTGTGTGTACACACACACACACACACACATCTCCTACTGATTCTGCTTCACTGCAGAACTCTAAATAACACATTGTGTTTTATTTGTGGGTGTAATAGATTCATATGTTGACAGGTGCTGGAGTCTCATAGGCAGATAGAAGCACAGTATACTATCATCATGGACCTTTGGTTTACTTATTATTCTTAAAGACAGGGTAGAAATCTCATTATTTTATCTGAACAGCTTGTATTTTCAGTTTCCTTATCTGTTAAAAAGAGGGTTTAATTGTAAGTTTTAAATGAGATAATTATATGGACCATGGTGCAAGGCAATTGTTTCATAAAATGTTAATAATTTTCTTTTTCTTCTTCAGAATCTTAAAAAAGCAGGCATAGTGTCTATTTCATATGTCCTCAGAAGCTGGGCATCCAGATTCCTCCATTAGAGGCCGTGTTCACTTGTGTGCCAGCCACCCTTGAGAGTGAATTTACACTGCCTGCTGTTGCTGAGTTACTGTTATACAAGATCCCATTTTCAAACACAGCGAATAACTGCCACAGAAGTAATGAATAAGAAGTAAAAAGAGGGTTTTATTGTGGTAAATATGATCTGCCTTATCCCAGCCCTGAATCCCAGCAGCACATAAGTGCAGGAATGCCAAAGATGCACCAACGCTAACCCGAAATTGTGGAGTCCCTGGCATTGACATATGATGTCTGAGCACAGGTCAAATGATTTGTGCTTTTCTGTATAAGTGCATATGCACTTTCAGGTTCTCTTCTTCCAAAATAAATCGAATGGAGCATGTCTTTATTATATACCCAACACAGAGTAGAGAGTGACTCTTGGCTTGATTAAATTAAAGAACACTTTGCCATGTCTTAAAAATTAAATGCAGAAATCTTGTTAAAAATTTTAATAAAAGCATTTGAATACATTTAGAATTCTATTTCCTAATTTTAAGTCCTACAAAACTTCATTCCTAAATACTTGGCATCTTTACAATTTTAATTTGATTTTGATTTGAATATAGTTTTATTTGAATTGGTCTTTGCCATAAATAAATAGTCCTTGCCTTTGAACTGTTAACAGTTTTTAGAAATGTCAAATATTATACTAACAGCAGTAATAATACCTTTTCTGAATGGCCCTTTTTAATTGTATAATTGCCAAATAAATGGCCTTATGCTTGTTAACATATATTTAGTGATTGATTGTTATGAAATGTTGATATTCATTTTACTTTACCTCATCCATCTGCCCAAACTTTGCTAGAGAAGATAAAACTTAGCGACCCAGAAGTAGCATCAGTAGTTTATTTTTTCCAAGGATGACCTCACTGTCTGATATAAGCATACTCTCTTCCCAGACTTCTTCCAGGTAGTTCCCTTGTTTAGTTCTCTCCCAAAGACAACCGTCTTTATTACTTAAGGCTATTCTCAACTCTCACCTTCACAACTTCATCACAAATTAAATTTTGAGGACTGATTAATATGTTCATTTATCATTTCTAGTTCTATCAAAATAATTTATACAGGAGTCTTTCACTTAATGTAAATATTGATATAGTTATATTTAGGTTTGCTGTTTGCTATTTATTTTTTATTTGCCTCATTTTTTAAATTTCTCTTTTCTTCCTTCCTTGCATTCTTTACATTAAACAAATCTTTTTAGTATACTATTTTAATTACACTTTTGGCTTTGTTGCTATGTGTTTGCATTATTTGTTACTGGTTTCTCCAACTCATGGCAGTCTTCCAAGATCTGAGATAGTAGGCTGTGGTTCTGTGTAAGATGGAATAAACACATGACAATCTGCCTCTCACACTGAATGCAACTATGAAAACGTGAGAGAAAACATGGGCAGCTTTCCCTAAAAAGAACTTTGAAACATAAATATTAGCATGTAGATTGGGAAAAATACCAGATTCTAAAGTACCACTGAACAGGCAGAGAGTTCAGCACTTTTTGTTGCCTTCAGTATCCTCCAGCCCGAACTTAATAGAAATCTGAACCCTGAGTGAGGCATTGTGGGGTCTATAGCAGGATCCAAGAGAAACCCTCTCATTCTGGATTGAGGAGTAAAAAAAGAAAATTTTAAAACTCAGAGAAAATATGGAAAATACTTGGTGTGTTAGTCCATTTGTCTGCTATTACAAAAATACCACAGACTGGATAGCTTCTAAACATCAGAGATCTATTTCTCACAGTTCTGGATCCTGGCAAATCTAAGATCAAGCAGATTCCGCATCTGGTGAGGGCTCTCTTTCAGGTTTCAGACTGCTGACTTCTTGGTGTGTCCTCACAGGGTGAACCTGGAATGCATCTCTCTGCGGTCCCTCATTAAAAGACACCAATCCCATTCATGATGGCTCCTCTGCCCTCAAGACCAGATCACCTCCCCAAGGCTTCACGTCCTGATACTATCACCTTGAGATTTAAGATTTCAACACATGAAATTGGGGGAAACACAAACATTTACACCATAACGCCCAGTGTTTTCTTCTCCTTTTACTCTGTTCTCTCATCCCTAGGACCAGACCATTGTGCAGGGAGGGCAGTGGCCTGCTGAGGAAGAGCAGCTTCCCTCTCCTCTTGGGTGAACAGGGACTCCATGAGGGCACTGCCAAAACCTGTCAGTGCACTTTTCTCTCTCTCTCTGGCCTCACTTCACATGGGTCAGGATGTCGTACAATTATATAAGTGGACAATTTCTGTTCAGGGGATGGGAAAGGGGAACCACAGGGATCAGAAACTACTAGAAAAATAGGAGAAAGGAGGGGAGTTTGAAGTAGTGTATTCCTGGGTTCATCCTTGATTTGCACTTATAAGAGTTTGATTCTTACTAACATACCAGTGGATTTGAGAACTAAACTAAGGTATAGACTGCTAGTGAGTAGCTAATGTGTATGAAAAATTTCAACAGTACTACAAATAGGTTTGCCAGATTTAGCAAATAGGAATAAACCATGTGAGTTTAATTTGAATTTCAGATAAACAATGAATGCATATGTTTTTTAGTATATGTATATCCTATGCAATATTTGGAATCCTGTATTTTAACTGAACTAACTTTGGAACCAGAGGCCACAGAAGATGGATTGGAACCTGTGGGATGAAACTAAACAAGCTAACTGCCTGCTAAAACTAAAGTATGAATATTCTCAGTAGGGTTTAAATATGATATAGGTTGTCATAAGGTAATATTCAAACTATTCAGAATGTACTAAAAATTATTCTGCAAAAAGAATCACAGAAAGAAATCTCAGCTCTCATGAGAAAAGATGATTAATAGATGCCAATGACAAGATAGAGATTACCTGACAAAAACTTTAAAGCAATTAGCATAAATGTTAAAGAGTAATTGCAAACACTCTTGAAACAAAAGTTAAAATTGAAAGAATAGAAAGGAATTAATAACAAAAAATGGAAATTTTGAACTGAAAAACAAATAACTTGGAACATCAGGAATGATGAAAGGGAAACAGAATCACCAAATAGTAGAAAATCTTCTCTTGAATTTAAAAAAATATATTTGTCAGCTGAAAGCAAATGGATAACATTATCTGATGGAATTTTCAATGTATATGTATGCAATATATGTTACAAGTATACCATAAAGAATGAAGAATAATGGAAGTCATATAATGGCAAGATTTAAACATTATAATTGAAATGGCAAAATATTATTTTATTTTATTTTAAAAATAGTTTATTTTATTTCTTTTTATAGAGGGGGAAGGGAGGGAGAAAGAGAGGAGGAGAAACATCAATGTGTGGTTGCCTCTCATGCATCCTCTACTGGGGACCTGGCCCACAACCCAAGCTTGTTCCCTGACTGGGAATTGAACCGGTGACCCTTTAGTTTGCAGGCCAGCACTCAATCCACTGAGCCACACCAGCCAGGGCAAAATATTATTTTAAATAAGGTATGAAAGGTTAAATATGTATTTCATAATTACTAGGATAACCACTAAATATGTACAAACAGACATAGTCAAAATCATGATAGACAAGTTAAAACAATATTAAGAATTAGTATTGAATTACTTGGACTAATTTATAAAATTACTAGTATTTTGTAAGATATTAAAAAGTTAACAGTATAGTTTTAGTTACCTCATATCATTTTTGCTATTGTTGTAAATATGTATATGTATGTTTATATAACATTGATATGGTTTTATACCACTAATCCAGGATTATAATTTTTTGCTTTTAACTATCATACGATTTTTAAACCAATTAAGAGAAGGAAAGAACATATATACAAATGTGTATACATATACACATTGTCTTTTTTATTTAATTATGAAAGATGATAAAATTGCATGGTTTGCACCAGGCCAATAGAGACAAATCAGGGAGCTTCCCAGAGGAGGTGACAAAATCAAAGAAGCATGTTCATGTGTTTGGTGAAGCTTCAATTAGTTTAGTACCATTAGAACAAACGTGGTGAGTCAGAAGCAATGGAAGTTCAAAGAAGTGGGGTGGAGAAGAACCAGGTGATGAAGGACTTTGTTGGATTTTCCTGTTTCTTTCCTTTGGTTTTTGAATCGGTCATCTATTTTTCTTGAAGAGTAATGATTGTGTCAGTTTTGCTCAGTGTTATAACCCCAACAGCACTTAACATAATGCCTGGCAATGAACATATATTGACTGAATGAATAAATGAAATCGGTGTTCTGAATGAGGATGCCTCTTCTATTCTGACCTTACATCTACCTCCTCCTCATCAGTCCACACCACTTTTTCCTTTTCTCACACTCCCTTCTTTCCCATATCCTCGGTCAAGAACTGAGTGCATCTGAAGGTCTACAGTCTTATTGCTCCTACTGGGGTAAGGAGTGGGAGGTCTCCCTGTGTGGAACAGCTTGATCTTGACAACAATGTATGTGGCTACCTTTATTAGAGATTCTGTCGGGATTTGATAACTTATTTTTGAGGTAGAGTTCATGATGATTGATACTCTCATTTTCCTATAAACTGGGTAAGCTTAAATGCTCCCCCCAGCCACACACACACACACACACGCACACACTTTATTATGACCAAGTTAAAAACAAAAAAAAAACTTTAGAACAACCGATCTAGAAGAAAAAGTCAGAAAAAGATTCAGAGAAAAAAGGAATCAGAAAGGTAATGATTTTAAACAAAGTTATAAAACAGTGCTTTTTGAAAGCTTTCTCCTAGCATGATTGAATGTGACATAAAGTTCTGGGAAACTTAAAACCTTGCACCTGTACTTAATCAGGCTGCAGCATTTTTCAGAATGCTACCTGGGTGGAGCAGAAGGCCTTACACTTTGCCAGCGCCTACTTAACTAATTATTAATGGCTGGCATTAAAAGTACTAGACTAGATTTGAAAAGTTTTAGATTAGTTTGGGATATGATTACCTCCAAACTTGAGAATATCTTGTTTAAATAGTTTCTGAATTTTGAAAATAATTGATTATTTTTTATTTATTTTTACTATGGTCATTTTATTTTCTTAGGTGAGATCTTAAGTTTAGATTTTCCTCTTGTCTTTAGTCTCAAGGACCCTATATAAGTAAGTTCTATACAACAAGGAACCCTGGTTTGAAGAATGTTATAAAGTGAGGTTATATAGTAATGTGGTCCTAGGTCATTTAGAAATTACATATCCTCGGTTGGGAATTCACCGCTCATGTTGCCATTGTACTTCCAGCACCTCCCATATAATAGCAAAACCAAAGAAAAAGGGAAACATTAAGGCAATTTTTTTTGAATTATAGGGTTAAAAATGAAGAAATGTAACAATAAAAATCTGTTCCTTTTAGTGCAGTTTATTGCAATTTTAATATTTTATGGTTACATTTTAACTTTTATCTCATAAATTAAAAATAACAGTCATGCTTAAACTGGAATATATTTTATCCACTTACAAAAATGCATTGACTAACACTAATTAAATTTGCTTAATCAAGCTTAACAATGCTACACGCTGTTACTCATCAGAAAGTAAGTACCATACACATTTACCAAAGTGCTCAAGCTAGAACACCACAAATTTTTTCGATTGGGGTATCCAAGGGTTCAGCCATCTGTTATTTACTCTAATTTTTAATAAAAAGCATTATTCATCTTTATTGCTAATCATTTGCCTTGCAAACAAAACACATTCTGTGATTATTACTATCATTTTAACTCTATGGCAGCCAAGGAGACACAAAGGAAAATGGTTTGCATTCAGTTGCATCACATTAATGTTTGCAAATGGTTTAGCTTCAGTGGCAGGGAAGACATAGGTAATATGCAGGTAATGCTATCAAATTACATACAGTAGCATTTAATCACATTGCTCTAATGCTTTCAGTACAATGAGCTTTTCCCCAGTGAAATAGGAAAATGTGATCATTCAACACCCTGAAGGACAAGACAGTGACTGCGTCATTCTGTATCATGTATTGCTTTTGTTCATAGCTAATAACATTTAGATTGTTTTAACTCCTACCCTGCAGATATACAATAAGTCATACCTGATAGAACAAAACTAAAACCTGTTTACAGAATTGCCTTCAAGCTGCACTGAGCATAAAAAAAATATGGATTGAGATAGGTGGGGTCAACTTCAGAATGGAGAGGTGAATTAACAAAGTTCTGTGTTAAAAGAAATGGTATGTTAAAGTGGGAAATTGCAGTGCAGTGTCTCCAATGATAATCTCCTGTATCTTGGTGTAAAGCAACTGACTCCAGGCTGACATTTAAGACAGTGTACAGGAAGGTTCATGATGCTGGCCAAGAAGGCTCTGATAACTGAAACTCAAGCATTTAGGAGTCAGAAAAAAAAGATAATAAAAACGCCAAACACTTAGTTGAGTGTAAACCAGACACTGTGTTAAATGTGTGATATATGTCATCTTATCTTCACTTTGACTCTTGAAGGTAGTCAGTTTCATACAAATTTTAAGATAGGGCCACAAGCTAAGATGAGTTAAATAACTCTGCACAATCACACAGAATTGAGATTTATAGCTTACAAGTCAGAGGCTAGGTTCTTTGTCACTTTGATTGATATTCAAGTGAGCTAACAAAAGAAAGCATGTCATCATTCAACATTTTCTCAGCTTATTGGAAGGAAGCAGCACGTTTTGTAGAAGATATTTAATGATTGTACTTCTGCAAAGTGCAAAATTTAAGATTAAGCTTAGTAATAAGAATTGTTTAGCAAGCATAATAGAGACTATGGCAAAGATGGCATAACCTGTACTTCTGAAAATAAATGTTGCAATAACTTTATCTCACCAAGGACATGGAACCAGTGATTCCTCAGTTTTAGAGGCAGCATTTATTCTGAATGGAATGGTTGTTCCAAACGCTCATGGGAAGGAATTAACTTTCAACCGTAAATATCTGGTCTTGGTAGTGCTGGAAGTATCCTCTATTTGTGTGGAATCATGAGATATAAAGCTTTCCCCAAAAGCATGCATGCCAGAGTGGAGAGCAAGAGACAAGCCAACAAGGAACTCAGTAGAGTAGTCCAGATGCTCCACAGTAAAAATGTATAGTATTAACCAGTACCATCACCATAGGTTTTAAGTAAATGGAAACTTCTGAATATTCCTTAGTCGTATTTGTAGAAAATTTAAAACACATGTCAGAATACGGGTATGATCATGCTCAACAGAGTCTTTAGCTGTTGGGAACTGCCCTGACTGGTATCAGGAGCTGAAACCCCCACCTAGGCTAAGGCTAAGGGAACGCCCTTGGAACAGTAAGCCAGCAAGGAGACAAAAGCTTATCTCCCTGGAAGGAATGCTGCTTCTGCTGCTTTATTCATAACTGAACCCCAAAAAGCTTGGTCGGTTAGCCAAAGACGGGTAAGATTCCCCAAGGGGGGAATGACCTAAGACAGGCACGGTCACTTTGGGAGGCCCCCCACAAGGACTTGGGGGGCTGCAGCAAGAGGGGGTGATGGACCCTTGCTCCTCGGCTTTGACATAGCCTGAGTTCTCAGCATCTGGGAGAAAACCTCCTTGTCTCTCTGTTGCCTTAGTTCCCTTGCTCCACCTAAGCCTGAAACAATGACAGGGTGGTGCAGCTCTGTGCTGAAAAGGGTGGATTCCCCGGGTGATCAGGCCTAAGAAAGAACATGTAAATTACTGTGAAACCTTTGTTTAGATTGCTCTCAGTTGAATGAGAGGGGTCCAAGGAGGAAGTTAGTTTGTTCCTCAAAGTCTTACAGCTTAATGAGTACTGTAGTTTACCTGAATTATTATGCAAAATGAGCCCAATAAAAGCAGGTATGGACTGTAAATCAGGGCGCTCCCCACTAGGGGGGGTGGCCATTTCGTCCCTACTTCCCCACAGAAACTGGTCTGTCTCTGTGCATGTTTTTTCTCGCGTGTTTTTCATCGAGCCATCCGCAGCGTTCCGTGGTCACTGCTGGCCGGGGACCCACGCATCATTTAGCATCTCATCAGACTTAAATTAAAGATACCTTCAAGTCTTATTCCACATAGAAACTACAACTGGAAACTTTGATGGTGGAACCATGTTGAATCTGGAAAGTGAAAAGCCATATAAGTTACTCTCATTTATAAATGCTTCCTTAATGAATCTCCCTTCTGTCAAATCTGTTGCAAACAATTGAACACTGCAATAGAGGGAGGAATGTGTGGAAAGGATAGACTCTTCCTTGCTTTTTCTTGAATATGTTGCCATTGGGTAAGAGATACCAAAATGCACAGTAGGTGCAGAAATCATAAAATAAAACAAGTGTCATAAAGATGTCAACTATCTCCAAACTGTACTCCGGTAACTTCCAAGTTTTGTTTTGCTTTTCAAAAAATCCCTGTCTTGATGTTTTTGTGGCTATTAGCAGGACTTACAGAATTTTTCATTTCTTAAATAGTTCAGTTTGACCTCGTGATGCCAAGTAGGTGCTTTTATTTGTATTTGTATTTTGGTTATTCTGGTCCAGGTTTATCTTTTCATTTTTCTTTCTTGGCAGAGTAGGCCATTTTTAGCACAGTAGTGCCCATGTTTAAGACCATTAATTGGCATTAATTCCTGCAGTCTGCATTGAGTCCACAGCTTAATCCTTAGGAAAAGGGAATATTCTGAAATCTGGGTTTCCCTTTCAAGTGACTGAGCATCTAGAGGACTCTAGTATTAGAGAGAACTCTGTGCTCTCTGCCTTCTTCTAGTGGGTTTGCTGGAAGCTTCCTCTGCTATGTCAAGTTGGAGTCCTGAGAAGGACTTTGGAAATCTCCTTTAGGATCAATATACCATGATGGCTAACAGTTGGGCTCTGAACTCAGCTTGTCTGCATTTGAATTCAATTTCTATCACTTCTTACTATGTCATAGTGGGAAATAATTTTTCTATGTGTCAATGTGTTAGACCACCAATAAAGACATTACTTTCTCCTCCTAGGGTTGCTGTATGCCTTCAATGAGGTAATATATACAAACCAACTAGCAAAAGTCATGTAAACATTTCATAAAAATGAAAGGGTCTGTAAGAGTTGTTAGAATTATTGTAAGATATATTGCTATATTGATATGAGGGCTAATAAGTCAAAATATATATAGAACTTAAGCCGTAATTCTAAAGATTTGATAGGATTCTTCTTGTTACATACATAATACCCTGTAGAACCAATTCCCCAATGAACTCAATATTAATTGATGCTACTTTTTGTAGGCAGCAGAGATTATTTTTCTGTATTTATTTATGGTTCATAAGACATTAATAGTAAGGAAAAGTCTTCTTGACTTTTCATGCACAGCAAATACAGATCAAATCCATTTAAGATAGGGAAAAATATTTATTTTCTCTTTAAAAGACTAGCTGCTTGAATTAAAAAGGCTAGTTCTCATAAACTATGCACACTTAAAACCATAAGGACACATAAAAATACAAACATTTTTTTTAATCCTCACTGTCAGTTTAAAAAAATGTTATTTGTGCTCAGAGAAGCAGTGTTACCAGAAGGCAATATTTATAGAAGTGGTAAGTCATCCAGCCCAGCTGTCATTAACACTTATCATATCTGTGCATTATCTTTCCTTAGAGAACCTGGAAGTGAGGAGAATGATAATTACATAAATATAATTAACTATGTTTTGAAGTGTGTATATGCTTATATGTATTTGAGCTCTTTCATGTTGTTTGACACAAATTGTGATTCAAAACTCAGACTTCTGAGGCCCCCTGTAACTGAAGGGAACTAAAATTTTGCCACCATGAAGCCACTTTTGGGATATTGCTTTTAAGCTGTTTAGTGAGAAACAAGACTCAGAAAGAATCTTTGATCCTCCCCCCATTCTTGCCCAAGAGATTCAGACAGAGAAACCTGCTTTAGAAAGGAAACCTTGACTTAATCACCTTAAGAATCTCCCTGCTAGCTTTAGTTAGGAAAACTCCAGGACTGTTAGCTAGATATACCCTGTGTCCCACTGTTTCTGAGCGAGAACTACCTGTAAATTGCCTATTCTCACTTCTGAAATCTAATAGTCCATCTCCCCATTTTCTTTTGCCCAAAACTGCCTTACATATCCAATGTTGCTTCACTCTCTTTGGCATTTTCAGGCTTATGTGAATTCCCCATGCACATGTACTAAACATTTGACTTTCTCCTGTCACTGTTTCTGTTGATTTGATCAGCCCAGCCAGAAGAACTTAGAAAGTGGGAAGAAAAGTATTGTATTTAGCCTCCACGTAATTGAGGTTGATGCGGGTTGTGCCACTGAATGAGTGACAGTGCAAATAGCATTTTATCAGAATCCACTTTTTATCAGAAGGGGACTTCTGTACATGGTCACCTTTCAGATTATGGCACACAGCAGGGTGGAGGCCATTACAAACAGGGAGCTGCGGCCAAAGCGAGAACTGCCCAGCTCTGCTTCTAGATTATGCTCGGGAGCCTTCCAACCCAGCTTTCTTTTCCTTTATTTGAAGTACACTTTATTGATTATGCTATAATAGTTGTCCCATTTTTCCCCTTTACCTCATTTTACCCAGTACCCCCATTCTCTCCAGCAATCCCTGCCTTAGTTCCAATTCAGCTTTCTATCTGCTTCCTGGAGGTTTCTGAGGCTATTCCCACACAATTTGCATCCACATTGTAGCTTATTCCTTTGATCTTGCTTTTCCTGGACTGTGATTGACACTATGTTTACCACTTTCTCTTGGTTTTAGAGGCCTTTCACACTTGATGTATTGACATTTGCTCTTTCTTCAACCCTGGGCCCCTCCGAATCACCTAACAGAAATGTGCAACATCTCTAATGACAGCAACTGCCAATATGGAAATTGAGGATTAGGATGATTTTTTGAAACTGCAGTACCATAGAGTAATTATTTGAATGAGATGAAATGAGATAATGCATACAAAACACAAAACACAAAACACAGAGCTAGGCACATGGAAAGATTTCTGCAGAGGATGTAATAGGCTTTAGAATAGTACATTTGGTTATTTTCTGTTGTAACAGCATGGTAGGTTTGTGAAACAATTATATATATTTATATACTTTATTTACATATATGCATATATGTGTGTATGTTACAGAACAGAACAAGGGGGGCGTGGGATGATATACTATTATTTAAAAGGCCCCCAGATCCGTCATGTCCGCCGCCCGAGGAAAGACGTCTCTCAATGCCAGAGATTCGTGAAAAGGAAAGGAAATGTTTATTTAATGCTATACAAACTTAAAGTAGTGACCTAATGTCTTTATCAAAAATCCCAAAGTCCCCCAAAACACCCACAAACAGACACAGTCCTTCCTTCCTTCCCCCTTTGCCCAGTCCAGAGTACCATATTTCAGGGAAGGAAAACGAAGTCCATGGCTCAGACAGTCCTCTGGTTCTTAGTCCTCCTTCTCGACTGGGAGACCTCCCTGGGTTCCCAGCACCCTCAGCTGAGTCGCCAGGATCTCTGCTAAAACCAGGTGGTGGTTCCCCCTTCTAAAGCTGCTGGGGTCCCCACTCTGTCAAAGCTGCGTGGTTCTCTCTCCTAAAGCAGCACAGTTCTCCCTCAATGGCTGAGGTCCTCCCTATTCTGCTAAAGCCACATGGTTCTCTCTCTCAGGGCTGCGGGAAGGGGAGAGTCCCCACTCTGCCAAAGCCACGTGGTTCTCCCTCTTAATGGCCGCCAAGTCTGGGTTTTAAATCCCCGCGGCCAATCTTCCTCTGCAGCCTCATTTCTGACTCCTCCCACACTCGGCTTCACATGCCAGAATTCATATCCTTCCAGCTTTACTGGGCTGCCATCATGAGTCTGGGCAGGTGTGGCCCCATGTCATGGAGCCAATCATCTCCGAGCTCCCACGCAGATGCTGTAACTCGGGGGACCTGCCCCCCCAGTTATGTCTTGGTGGGGAAGTTACTTCCATTCCCCTGGCTCAGAGATGATCACAGCTATTTAACATATCTAAGCGACCAGCCAAAGGCTATAGATATGTTAAATGACCATGCCAGAGGATAGCTGCAAGGCTGTTGCTATGCAAAACAGCTCTCAATGGCCTTGCTCCATTTGTCCCTTCCCCCAACCCACACCCTGGGTGAGGGGGGATGGAGACATCTTAAAATCTCCTGGACACCTTAAGTTCTGGACCCCATTCAAATGCCCATTTGGGGTCCCCCCTCTAGGCTGCACCCTGTAACATGTATGCTAGTGAGTTAGGTTTATCCCAACAGAAGAACTATTGCCTAATTCATTTTGAAGAATATTAAATCATGCCACAAAGTCGGCTTTATACTTTACCTTTCTATGAAGTCAGTTCTTGCTTGTCCTTATAGACTTTTACATATTTGCCCTGGCCTCATTGAAACCACATCAAAAAAGACAGTGGTATTTATTTGTCCATAGTATGGACTGAATGTGACTCACTTCCCATTTCATATGTTGAAACCCTAACCCCCAATGTGAAGGTATTAGGACATGGGCTTTTGGGAGGTAATGAGGTCATGAGGGTAGAGTTCTCATTAATGTATTTAGTGCTCTTGTAAAAGAGGCCCTAGAGCTTGTTCTCTCTCCCTCCCTCTCCCTCTTTCTCTCTCTCTCTCTCCCCTCCCCCCTTTTTCTCCTCACCTCCAGGTGAGGTTACAACTGGAAGACACCTATCTGCAAACTGGGAAGCAGGCACTCTCCAGACACTGACTGAATCTGCTAGTGCCTTCATGTTGGACTTCAAAGATTTCATAATTGTGAGAAATAAAGTTTGTTCTTTAAGTCACCTATTCTATAATATCCTGTTACAGCACCCCTGAACTGATTAGACACCTATTTTTACTGTAGAAAATGCTTCTCAAATATGGCAACATTCTTCCAAACCATTATGGCTTTCTAGACAATGTTTATATTTAATCATTTGTGAATACACAAATAAATCACATATCCTACCCCCCCTCCAAAAAAAAACCAGACTTTAATTAAAAAGATCAGTGAGGGTGGGACCTGAGTTTCTGCATTTCTAACAAACACCTCCCCTACATCCAGGAGATGCTGTTGCTGTGTGGATTAGGCATTGAGTAGCAAAATTCTACAAGATCCTTAACCAATCTAGCATATGGAAAGTGGGGCAAATGAAATACAAAATAACCCCGCTATTTTGGGAGATTAAAATATAGGCAAATGTCCTTGAGCATCTAATATTTATTTTAAGAAGTAAAAGGAGTACTTAACTGTCATCATACCAAAAATATTCTTTGTCTTATTTCTTTAGAGTACAATTTGAATACTATTGAGTAAGGGCTCTAAGGTATACTCTGAATTCAGATTAAGTCAGATGTATCTTTAATAATTATTTGAGGGCGTAGGTGATGATCAGGATTACTATTATTGTTCATATTGACTTTGGGAAGAAACAGAATGAACCTATTGAAAGGGAGCCATTCCTAGTATCACAGGAATAAGTTACATATAAATTCCAGAAATGCTAATATTAACTGACCTGGAGACTGATAAACAGTTTTTCACAGGTACTTCTAAGGAAAAGAATAAACAGGTTACACATTGGCCTTGCAAAATAACTAAAAGTGATTTCTAGCATGCTTCACTATGATGTTATATGCTTTGCCAAGCATGTCCTCTACTGACTCAAATCAAAGGAGTTTCCAAAACATACTTAATTCTGTGCTTCTGGTCCAGAAGCATCAAAAACATCTATTTAAAGTAACTGTAACCTGGAATATTAAGGTTAGGACTAACATCCAGGTTTTGCCAAGATAAACAATTCAAATACAATGATTGTTAGTGTTTTCCTCATGTGAAAAAGTAAGATGTTTTAAAGAGGTTAGACATTTCTCTATTTGTTCTAGTCATCCTTGAAAATAGAAACTCTGTTAGACCCTCTAAGTGTTTGACATTTTCTGTATATGAATAAACAAGTGGAGCAAAGGACCTACCCCTTGTTGAGATCTGAGGTAGTTTACTTATTGCACTCACCTCTTCACACTTCTGCCCCTCTTTACCCCTGGGTTTAGCAAGTGGGCTGTCCAAAACTGCAGTTATTTAGAGATTTGACAATGCAGGAGGGAAAATCTATGGCAATCACTTAGCATAAGGGCTGACTTTGCACCTCTGCTGACCACAGCAAATCTCTTCATGTGATTTTGATGCTAATGCATGTTCAGTACATGTAGAGAGAGACGAATTGTGCAAGGAAATCTGCTGGTGATGCAGAAAAATGGAGAGAGATTAAAGGACCAGCCGTATCATCTTTCTCCTTATCTCAAGGTGAAGCAGGAATGCCTCTGTCAGATGGAGATCACAGGGAGGGATGTATTTGTCTTTTGATCTCAAAGAACAAAACCAGTGTTTCTGTTTTCTGAAGCTTCTGGCACGATAAGGAAAAGCATCTAACTGTGTGTTATGAGATAAGGTTAGGCCCTGAATAGCTGATGTCCTTTTATTTCTTGCTTTCCAATTGAGAACAGCAGTTTCTTCTTGGTTGTTCTTCTCTTTAATCAATTTAATTGATTAAATTGTCATGTAACATAATGCATATAAAAAGTGGGCACTCCAAATATGTTTATTGAAGTGATATGCATTCTTTCTTAATGATTAATTGAATTCCATATCTTATTTTCAAAGTGTTTCTTTACAACTGGGGAAAGCAAATAAAAGGTTATGACTAGTATAGGGCAGTTTTACTACAAAAGATAACCATGATGGTCAGAGAAAATTTTATTATATATAATAATGCAAAGGGTCACCCTCTCTATTTCCTCATCTATGTCTTCCCAGGTCCTGCACTGACAATGATTTTTGACTGCCTTTTTTCCTGTGCACTGAAAGGGGTTCTCAGCTTTGAGATGAAAGGCTCTGTCACTCAGCAAGCTGGGGCAACCGATGAATTGGGGCGATTTGAGGAAAGAAGAGGAAGAGTACTGTTTTATCCTTTACAAAACAGGACATAAGAACTTTCCATTCAGGGCAAGAATATAAGGGAGGTGGAATGAATGTGTGTGCATTTGTTGGTCATGGCCTGGGTATTCTGTTTATTTATCCCAGTTTTCACTTTCAACTGTATTTAATATCCATTGGCTCCCCAATTTTTTAATTTCTTTTTTAGCACTGTAATTCACATCATTTTGTATCAATTTCTCCAGATGATTTGTTCCACTGGATATTTCAGAGTGACAGAATCCACTGTCCCAAAACTCTGGTTAATACTTGAAACACAAAGCAAGCAGTTTTTCAACAAAATACTATTGAAAATTTTAATTAATAAAATATATTATATAGAGAATAAACAAGTACTTAATGTTATATATAATATGTGTAAGTAATGTATATTATATATATTACTTAAAATATACCAAATGCATACAGATATTAGTAATACCTAGGGGCCTTCGATATATAAACCAGTTCATATTCAGCAACTCTTAATTTGTTTTCCTGAATAGAAAGTTCTTTCCTTTACATCTTTTATCTCTTTTGGTTTCTCAGGACTCATAAGCACGAGCTGCCTTTGGAAAAATTCTCAGCTCTGTTTGGGTCAAACCAGTTTCATTCTTTCCCACTGGATAGTATCACATGTGAGGGGCTCTGTTCATATGAGCCAGGTTTTCAGTAGTGAAGACAGATGGACATCACCCTTGCTTGGGGCTTATGGCTAGATCCTGCCTCCTTAAGCCAGATCTCTTGACATTTTGTCTTCCGGAAGCCACAACAGTGAGTAGCTGTTCCACTGAACAGAGGGTCATATGGCACAATCACTATCTCTAATGTCACTGTGTCCAGAAGGCATCACATCGGACTTTTCTTATCTCTCATTGTTCTACCTAGCTATTTTGACAGGAGAAAGAATTGCTTTCTGTATTCTCTCCAAACAACATTCTCTTTGTCTTTATGTGCATGTACTTAATGTGTTTGTAGTAAGCTATTCCATTTTTTCTCTATTGTGAGGCAGATTAATAATAAAAATTCAAATAATAAAAATTCTAATGAATACCTGGAATCATATGGGTGTGCCTTTTCTATTGACACATAAAATAGATCTATTAAATACAAAGAATTCTGCCAGGCTCCTGGAAACTGACACTCTGATTAGCACAAAGCTCTGAAGTTTAAATTTAACTCTTGTTTGTACTTTTCCTTTGTCTTCTTTCTGCACTCCCTGTCCCTACCCTTCCCTTCCCTTCCCTTCCCTTCCCTTCCCTTCCCTTCCCTTCCCTTCCCTTCCCTTCCCTTCCCTTCCCTTCCCTTCCCTTTTCCCTTCCCTTTCGTTCCCTTCCCTTCCCTACCCTTCCCTTCCCTTCCCTTTATCATTTACTACTTTCTGACACTAAGCAATGTTCATATCAATGGATTAGATTTACATTCCCTATGATTAAGCCTTTAGCAGAGTATTCATTTTCAGTCTCCCTCTATCATTGCCTGATTTTTCCTTTACAGAGAAACTGTAGAACTTGTTTCTTTACATGATGACAATTTGTGCTTGAAAATTTATAATAAGAGCTAATTAATGCAACTGATGGCTGGAGGCATCTGTGGCAATTATGCTGAACTTGGTCAATGTGGTGGCTGGTAGAATGAAGCCAGGAGGCTGTTAAAAAGAAAGAATAACAAAAAAACTTGACTCATTAAAATGTTTTCAACCATAAATTTAATAAAAAGATGTCCTAACTTCTCATTAAGCTTTGATATGCTATTCCCTCAAGCTTGAGGATTTGCTCTATTTTAAATCTCTGCTGAAACAGCTTCCGAAGGGTGTTTGATTCAGCTGGGGATGACTATGTAAAAGGGACATTTGGTCTGTACTGCTTTTAAGGTGAATTAGCCTCCTAAAGGGTCACTTTTTCTTTTCTGTGTAAAAAGAAAGAACAAAACATTTAATTGCCTGTGAATTGCTCAGACCCTCTGCAGCCTGCTTAGGTCAGTTCCACCTGTTATGGGACATAAATCTCTGCTAGATTCCAATAGAAACAGAAAGGGGTTAAAGGAAGTAAATAGAAAATCTAAACTCTGAAGTGAGCAACCTAAAAGGAAGTTCACACCATCTATTTAAAATACCACCAGGAGACTCTCCAGATGGCTCTTGTAAACTTTGCTGGAGTGCCCTAGGAATCTGCCCAGTTTGTTCCTCCCTCATACAAATGATGCCAGCCCTAAGGGAGGTCAAGTGTGCAGGGAGCTCTCTCTATTAATAATTGTTCAAGACCAGGGCTGCAGTTTATTCACTCAACGTTCTGCAATGTACAGTTTCATTCTGTTTCCTGAGATACTTGATGGAAACATCTGAGTTTTGTCTCTTTTGTCTTCTTGTCAGAGTTGGGAACATCAGTGAAGTTTTTAGTTGAAGGTGGAAGCGTCTCTTGTTGAAGAAGCAAAGTAAGATTCAATGAAATGCAAGTTGACTTTAATTGTGCCTACTTGGCAGGTATCTGGTCTTCCTAACAGCCTTGGCTCAGTGGAGCCTGTATGGAACTTTTCCGCATCCATAATAGCCACAGAGATAGAAACGACTTTGAAAGGATACTTGGCTCAGGTTCATGTGTTCAGCAAAGTCTTAACCCAACTCTGCTGGGCCCCCAAGAGCACACCCTCAAGAAGCAGCCTCTGAGGGGTGATTTTCAGTAGCAGCATGGGTAAAGGCAAAATAATAAAAAAGAAATTATATGTGTCTTTGTGGTTTTCTCCTTCCTTTCTGAGACCCCTTCCCATCATTTCATCTCTGTTCCTTCCACCCCTTAGTAATGGGCTTTTCTGAATGATCAGAGCTGGTCATTCGGCTGTTTATTCAGGCTCTCCCTCACTATTTCCTTTCCATGGGGCTCTAATTTTTTAAATGTTAGTGTGTACCTGAATCATCTGGAATAATTATTAAAGAAATTCAGAATGAGGATTACTTTGGAGGAAGAGCTCCATAGGGGGATGAGATACAGAAAAAAAATCATTGAAAAGAGGAAGAGAAAAAAAATGCACAGAGGACATATGAATGGTATGCTTTGCCAAAGAGGACACATAAAATGGTAAAGAAGCACATGAGATGCTCAGCACTGCTAGCTGTTAGAGAAGTGCAAATTAAAATCACAATGAGATTTTATGCACATCTATCAGAATGGCTAAAATGAAAAATAACACCAAATGCTGGCAAGAATAAGAAGAAACTTCATCACTCATCTGTTATTAGTGGGAATGAAATGTTATAGTCTCTCTAGATAATAGTTTGTTTCCTTCCAAACTACAAGTGGACTTATCGTGAGACCTAGCAATTGCATTTGCACACATTTATCCCAGAGAAATTAATACTTACTTTCACATAAAAACATGTACGAAATATTTCTAGTCACTTTATTCAAAATAACCCAAGCTAAAAAAGTACCCAAATGTCCCTCAATGAGTCAGTGGTTAAACAAACTAGTATATGCATATCATAAAATATGATTCAATAATAAAAATAAATTATTTATATACACCATAAGTTGGATGGACCTCAATAAAATTCTGCTAATTAGTAAAAAGTTTATTCCAAAAGAATAAATACTTTATTATTCCACTCATGAAGTAACATATTTATAGAGATGGAGAACAGACCTGTGGTTTACCAGAGTTAGGAAAGGGGGGAAGGGGATGGGAAGGACTATAAAGGAGTAACATGAAGGAGTCTTGTGATGGCAAAGTTGAGTATCTTGATTGTGGTGGAGGTAATGTATGGCTACACATGCAATAAAATTGTATACATCTGTACACACACTTACAGGCGCACACACAGTGCATGGGCAGCTGGTAAAAATGAATAAACTCTATGAATTGTACCAATACTAATTTATTGGTTTCGATATTAAACTGTAGTACTATAAATTATTAACATTGGGTTAGGCTGAAAAGGGGTACATGGGATTTCCCTGTACACGCCTTTGTAAACTTTCATGAATCTGTAAGTATTTTAAGTAAGAAAATAAATAAATTCCAGGCCTGGTCCAGGTGCAGTGGAAAGGTTTTTACAAAGGTGAGACTGTCAAGAGTAGGAATTCATGGAAGGGCCATCTTTGAATACTAATTATCAGATATCCCAGGCCCATGAGCTTAGATAATCTAATGTCCATCTCACCTGCAGACTTATAAGTTAAATGTTTACACTCAATGCTCTTGAAATTTAGTTATTGTTTGTTATCCAGCATTAATGTGGCCATAACATGGGTGAAATCTACTTTTATTTTAAAATTTATTTCTTTAATTTAATCCAATTCAATTAAATGCTCAAAGCAGATAAAAGTAATAACTTACATGTATCTGCATTTGCCATGATTCTTTCTTTTAACTTTTTTTATTGTTGTTCAAGTACAGTTGTCTCCATTTTTTCCCCCACCACTTCCTCTGACCCCAGCCATCTCCATCTCCCATCCTCAATCCTACTCTCTTTGGCTTTGTCCATGTGTCCTTTATACATGTTCCTTGACAACCCTTCCCCCTTTCCCCCCATTATCCTCTCCCACCTCCCCTCTGTTTACTGTCAGTTTGTTCTTAATTTCAATGTCTCTGGTTATATTTTGCTTGCTTGTTTGCTTATTTCACTTAGTATAATGCTCCCCAGTTCCATTCATGCTGTTGCAAAGGGTAGGAACTCCTTGTTTCTTTCTGCTGCATTGTATTCCTTCGTGTAAATGTACCACAGTTTTTTGATCCACTCATTTACTGATGGGCATTAGGTTGCCATGATTCTTGATAGTATGCCCAGAATATGGTGACACACAAAAAATATTGATTGTATCCTGAATATTGATAATTATAAGTTTAAAATTGTTTCAATAAAAATATTCCCAAATACTTTATCTCATCAGTAATGTTGAAAAACTTTAATCATGAGAAAGCAATGTTCTTGAAGCTTTGGAATACTCCATGTTCAAGATACATAATAATATAATAAATTAGTTCTGGAATTAATAACATCATTCTTTCTAACAAATTGGCATGCTTTGTGATCATTTTTCAAAAAATGAGAATATATAAACCATCATGTTTCTATTCTCTTCTGGTAGTCATGACACTTACAGGCAAATTTAATGTTCAGTTATACTAAGTTTCATCTTCCTTTTATCTGAAAACCTCTCTTCCAAATTATGTATGTATTTTTAATTAGTCAACGATTTCATTAGTAACTTAATTGTTCCCATGAGTCAATTATAAGAATGTGAGAACATACAGTTCTTTGTTTCCTAAATCTCAAATGTTCATTAAATAAGGTTTTCTGCAAAATCACTACTTCTAAGTAAATTTGATTGACTATAACAAAAACACAAGAAGGTTTACAAATCTTAAGTGCAAATTTTAGTGTATACAAAAAGAACATATCAATTAAACCATTTCTTTTATCAGGAAACAGCGTTGCTGCCACAGCAGGTACTCTCCTTGGTTCTCTGCCCAGTCATTGCTCACCTCTCTCCAAATGAAATTTCTCAAAAGTTTTCCTTAATGCTAATCCCACAAGTAGGTTTGAGTGTTTTGGAAATTTATATAAATAGAATCATACAACATGTACTCCTTTTTGCTGTCTTATTTGATCAATATCATGCTTGTAAGATTCATTCATGTGGTTGTGCATAGCTGTACATCATTTATTTTCATTATTGTATAGCATTTCTTATGTGCATAGCCATTATTTTATTTATTCATTCTACTTTGATGGCCATTTGTGATGTTGTATAATTCAGGATTACTATGAATACGTCTAATAGGAACATTCATGTGCATGCCTTTGGTAATCATATTTATGGATTTCTGTGGGACATGTACCCGGGAGTGTAGTGAGAAGGTAGGAAAGTGTATCTAGTTTGAGCACTCATGATATGTCCAAACAAATTTTCCAATTTACACTCCCAGCTTCAGCGTATGAGTTCACCACTGTTTGCCACATTGTGGCTGCCCCTTGGTATTAATTTGTTTAATTTTAGTTATTCTGGTTAATGTGAATTGCTATCCATTGGGCTTTAATTTACAATTTCCAGATGAGGCTGAAAAAATTTTATATACTTAATAGCCATTTGGACATTTTCTTTGGGAGAGTACCTGTATGGATGCTTGTTGCTCTGCCCTGACCCTCCTGAATCCCAGTTACTGTGTCTGTCCATTTCTCCCCCAGCTTTTGGGCTTTTCATAGTCATACCTGAGATTGATTCTCTTTAGAGGACTAGCCTTGGGACCCTGGTGTTTGTTTATTCAGTTTGCTGATTTAGATATAAAAAAATGTCTGTGTCTGTCAGATTTTAAAGCACTAGGTTATATTTGCCTAGTGGTAAGAGTTATGAAGTGTTTCCACTTTTTTTCAATTCTATGGAAGAGTTTTTGTAAGATTGTTTCTAGCTTATAAAAAGTCATACTGAAAAAGTGCTTTCTTTTCACGTTGAACTATAGGGGTTTTTTTTTCCATTTCTGCATACAACCAATGATTGTAATTCCTATATCAGGGTCTCTATATCCCTAAGAGGATCTCTAGAAGTTATGCAAAGACACAGTGTGAATGCATTACATACTTCAGCATATCAATTTACATAAATACTTGCAAAACTATTTATATAATAAAACAAATATAGATGTATTATGGAATAACAAGTAAAATAATGTAAATTTTTTAAGATAAAATTTGATAATTACTTTTAGCTATATCTCTAAGTTCTCTCTGCATTGTGTCTACTTTGCAATACAAAGGGTCTTTTGGGATAGAAATTTGGAGGAGCAATGAAATATTGTGTCTTCTGTATTGACAGGATGGCAACACAATAAAGTAGAAAGAATGTGTATTTTGTAATTAAAAGAGATATGAGTTCAAATCTTAGGCCTGTCTCTTTCCATCTATATTACCTTCAGCAATTTATTAAGTTTTAACAACTATAAATTTGATACAGTATATGATAATTACATTATAATACATGTACAATGACTAGACATAAATGTTATTCCTTGTTAGTTTTACTAAGGTTTGCAACAAACAGTGAACATCTAGGTATGAAGCCTGTGTCACAAATGAAAATGGTAAGGGAAGAAGGGGAAAACAGGAAAAGTAGGATCTAGAACCTCTGGTTAGGATGGAAGTCACCACGGTAGAAGTAGGGATGTTGTAAAAGTGACATGAATTGTGGGTTCAAGACTTCTTTTAGTCACTGAGAATTCTTTTATATATGTATATATGCCAGTTCTCAAATCTTAGTGGAGGTGAATGTTCTAGGCCACCTGAGTTTATCTCTTCTTGAACTTCAGTAGAACCTAGCTGTACTAAATAAGCACCTGCTTACAGAATAGTGTTTCCAAATACAATCCCTTCCTCCCGAGGAACTATAAGTTCCCCGGGAAATGCACCTCCCTTTAGCATCTAGTACAATATAGTCACAGAGAGATTCAAACTGTTTTGTTGATTATGGAATATTTGAACAATACTAAACAAATTGAAACACAATATAAAAACTTTATTCTTCTACTGTGAGTAAACATTTCCTTCATTGGTCAATAGTTTATTCAAAGAAATGTGTGGGCTTTCTAACAAAATCTGTCTGGGATATTATTTTTCCTTGTGAAAGAACTGTGCCCCTCAAGTTTGGGTGCTCATCCACAGTTTCCCTCCCTCCCCCACCAGGTATGGCAATGCCATTGCAAGGAGCTTCCATGTGGTGCAAATACATGAGAAGGTCTTGTCACCAAATATGAGGTAGAAATAGGTTATTTGGCAGCTGTTATAATAGTAGTAAGGTTTTTTTAAATGAAATTTTTCTTAGAAAGTTTCTGCTTTGTTCATTAAAAACAAAGCATTTGACTTGTTTTCCCTTCATTAGCAGAAAGTAATGTTATCAGGACACATTCTTACATTTCATGTAAGTAGGGATGGGCAATGGGTAAGCCTACTACCCTTGACAAAACATTTTCTTTTCTAGTTTGCCACAGTTCCTGAAATTCTGAAAGTCCTTTGGGATAATGATGTGTGTTTTTAAAGGTTTCCTGTTCTACTTCAATGAAGTTATGTAAATGAGAAACACATCAATATGCTAACATCTTGTTTGTTAATTTATCAATTTGAGGAGATGTTGGAAACTAGAGGTTTAGTTGGCTTAGGAATTAGAGCAATGACTCAGTAATTTTTATATAGAATTGAAGAGTTAAGGAAGGCTTCCTCTGAGAGCCAAAATCAAGGACACTGGGATCTGGATGTTTTGGGAGGTAAAGAGAGATGATGCAGACAGGAAAACATACCTACCAAAAGGAACATGAGCATAGAGCCTTAAGATTTTTTCCCATTGACCATTTTCCTCAAAGTTTAAAAATATCTTTAATTTAATAACTATGTTTATCTAAGAGCTTTTAAATGGAAAACTAGAAGAAGGAAGTCTGCACATTGCTTTAACAGCAATCACTGATTTAAATGTCTAATAGCACCAGATAGGCAGCATAAAAATGTGGATTTGACTTGGTGAGAATAATGGTGAACTATAGACCCAGTAAAATTTTTCTGTGGACCAAACTCAGCTTGTGAGCCAAACAGTTCACAGTGCCTGTTTTCAAAAATTACTTCATTTGGGAGGATACAGTTAGAATCGACACATTTTTTTAAGCCAAAGGGAAAAGTTCATAAAGCATCCTGCTATTTAAAAGTCAATATTCATAATATCTGAGTAGGAAGGAGTAAGTAGCTTCTTTTGTTGATTTACTGCCTAAGTCAATTTAAGGAACTTTTATTAGGAGTCTTCCATATAGTCAGACATCTCAAACATGGTTTTGATTAGACAACAAGATAAGAGCATATGATGGTATAATAAAGATGAGGAAATATTTTAAGGGCTGGTGTGTTTGGAAGTATTAGGTATACTCAGATTTTAGGTAAGCTTCTTGGCACCATCTGATATTTTGTGTTTCATGAGGCTGCATTTGAATCAGGTCTGGAAATACCTTCACTTTGCTTTTTTGGAGGCATATCCAACCTTGTCAGTTTCTTTTTCTTTTTATTTCCTTCAAGCAATCTGCAGCAGATATGTGGACTTCTGGGAGCTGTAAATGCTTAGCAGAATAATCCAAAGCCTAGCAGAGATTTTCAAAGGGAAATTGTTTTACTGCAAATACTTCACTCAGGTATTCTTTATGTACTTCTCTGTTTTTCCCCAAACCCCTCTGTCCATTTGTTAGGTTCCCAGAATAGAGAGACAATTGCATGAAATCTCTTATAATTTCACTCCAATTTCCCTTTGTTTTATACTTTTTATCAAGGAGTGTTTCCAACATTTCATTTTAATGTCATTGCAAGATTAATTGCAAACTTTCATTTCACAAATCTTTCCTTACAGTTGACAGTTTGCACACAGTGGTTAATATTGCAAATAAACAGCAATTAGAGGATGTTTTTTGAAAGAGTACTTCATTGTGATTTCTTTGTGTTTAGTTGTTGTTTTTGATGTTTCAAATTCTTATATATAAATATAGATACCTTCACCACAAACTTTATTATTTACTTGGTAACATTATGTTTTAACAAATAAAGCCACAAATGTGAGCTGTGGTACTGAATCAACCAAAAGTTTAATAACAACAATAAAAATCAAAAGCATTTGAAAAAAGAGTATTGTAAACTAGGAGTCAATGAAAAACGGTGTGGGTTGAATTTCTGACCTTGTGTTTTTATTTTCCTACACATGAATTTCCCCATATACAAGAACTTACCATTAATAACTTCCAATAAATATTTCTTTAAAACTGAAGCCATCTGAAAACACATAAACTGATTTCTTTGAGGTGTTCCTACTAAACAAGAAAAGACTTGTTTTTGTGTGGTGCTATTAATATGGAAGGCTGTAGTACCATTTGGTGTAGTGATTTTTCCATGAAATCTCATGACTTTGCCAAATATGAAAGTGTGCTGGTATTAAATATCTTCAGATCCTAAGTTGACTAAGTATTAAGACTTACAATTTTGGCACTTAAAAAACCCAGATGGGCTGCAGAGTCTCAAAAAGTTTAACATTTTCTGACCTTCTGTGGTTGAAAGATAATTGGAATGGAAGCCAGAGTTTGTGGGTTCTAGTCTTGGCTCTGTCACTAACCAGCTGTGTACTTTTGGACAAGTTAATTTTCTTCTACAATCCAGGCTTTTCTCCATTACACAACAAAGTTGGGCTAAAAGTTTTCTCGGGTCCCTTCCAAGCCAAACCTATGTTATCCAAGTAATCTCGGTTCAAATTCTAGATTTATCATCTGTTAGCCAAGCCTGCTAGGATGAATTGATTTCTATGTTCCTCATTTTAACTACTAGTAAAGTGGGTATAATAAAAGTACAATGTGAGGAATAAATGAGTCACACATAGAACTTAGCACATAATTAGTGCTTAATGAAAGGTAGCTACTATTGTGAGCCTTGCTCTCACAATTCGAGTACTGAATTTGAGTCCAATCACTTAGTTTTGAGGCCTGCATTCTGAATTATCATAAACCATGTGACCTTAAAACATGTAACTTAATTTTAGAGGAATAACTACATTCTTTCTAACATCCCCCATTTAAATGATGATAAATTAATAGTAAACCAAAAGAAGTCAGAGCCATAAGGAATCTGAATGCTATACAAGCAAAGAAATGGTGAAATCATCTCTATCTTCATGTTCTTAAACACAAAACTTTGTCAGGGTTCTGGCATAGTGGAATCATATTTTGTTAAAGAGAGGCTGTGTGTGTTGGTGGGGAGGGGTGATATTGAAAGCACAAATTGATCTGTAGATAAAGTTTTACACTAAATGTGATGGCACTTAAAACTGCAGATTAAAATGAACTGTCTATTAAAAATCAGAAGGTCTATGAACTTTTTGAATGGGAAAACCCAACCATGCATATAATGTAAATGTTATAGGCATTTCCTATGGGTCTAAAGAAGAGATTCTTAGGTTCTACTTTAGTTTCTACTTCAGTGCTGGTTGTGTATCTGGATTTCTGTTGAATGCATAGAGTAAATACTCAAGAATAGCACAGAAAACATCAAGTTATGTGGATATTGAAATACAAGTAATACAGAAAATTTTATAATGAAAGGACAAAGTCCTCTACTCTGTCCTTCTCTAGTCCTAACTCCAAACCCTAGCAGCAACTACTAACTTTAATTATTTCTCTGGTTCATCTGGTGGTTGCCTCTATAATTCTATTAGCCACATTACTAACTACTGCTCAATATAATGACCTTACAAATTATTTTAAAATTTGCCTCCTGTTATATGAGATGTGAATATTCTCATTTTCCCATCTCTCTCTCCAACTTATTGCCAATGTATGTGTTTTGCTATTCTTTATTCCCTCACTTCCACTTCTAACCACATCATTTAAATATTTGTTTCTTATTCCATGAATGGTATAAAATACTTTGTTCTCCACCTGAAAGATGAGAACATATTTCCTTTGCAACTCTCTTCACTTCTTCCTGGAAGTTTATAATGATCCATGCATAGTCAAGTTTGAAGATTTCTGTGATTTGTTCATAGATTGATGTTAAAAGGTAAAAAGGAAAAATATGCTTATATCATGAGAAGTAAGCCTTGTCCACTATATACTCAAGTAGTTTACAAAGACTACATATTTATTTCTACAGTTTCGATGTTACAACCCCTATGACTCAAAAATATATGTGTCTTGGTTTCAAGTTCAAGTTTATTTATTAATATTTTTGGTATATATTTTACTAACCACTCAAACTCATGCTACTGAGTTATAGTTTATCATTTGGACCATGCCTTATATTTCTTTTCCTGAATTTCTGATTCTTTTATTTTATTCTTTTTTAGTCTTTGCTCTTGTAGGATTTTTCAAAGTATCTTAGATAAATATTAAAAGCCTGATGTTCTCCTGGTCAGAGGTATGGTGGTTTTCTCTCAAATCATTTTATTTATATGGCATTATAAAAATTCTAATGTCTTATTGGTCTGGTAAGTGGATGCTGAAGAAGGTCAAGGGCTCAAGGCCAAAAACAGAATACAAAAGCAATACTTGAGTTCTGCATCTGTCACCAAGAGAACTGAATACTGCCTTACTTGCTGAGGACCACCACAATTCTGCTTATAAAAGTCATTTTATAACTCATTTCTGACAGGTCAGAGGGAAAAGTAAATTCCAGGACACATTATTATGAAATCTTTGATGCTAAAGCTATCATGATAATAACAAACTTCTTAGAGGGCTTGCTGCTACTTCACGATGTAGCCATACCAATATTTTCATCTCTTGGGAATTCTGAACTCTAATTAGTTTGAACACAACCTTGGTAAGCATATTTACCTCAGATCTCTGAGGTCTTTGGTTCATCTTGATTGTTTCTCAAATTCATAATCAAATGATCTCTGACAAGAATGCGCTATGAATTAAATGAAAATCACAGCTGGCTGATTCATAATTGCCTCTTGAATTTGAAGGACTTTTAAACATATTAAAGCTGCCAGGTAGTGCATGGTTCAGACTGATATGTTGTAGGATCATTTGAGAAGGAAACTCTGGCTGTTTCTGTCTAGAGTGGTAATGGTTGGGTGGGGTTGTGGATGGGCTTGAATATATTCTAAAACTTTTTATAGTTTAAATGCTGAGGCAGGATCTGATTCTCTTAACCATTGGTTAAAAGGTATTATAGTTTCTCTTGCTCAAACATGTTTAGTGAAGTTCGCTGGACATTTGAGTATGGGAATTCAGATGCTCCTACGCTCTTCCTGATGAGAATTCTTGTATGAAACTGTCTTCTTCACCAAATACCAAGCTCTGGAAGGAACATACACAGAGTAGTGGGAGAAAAGGTCTGAGCACGCTTAATATTCAGATAGGATGTCTGAATGGTTTCAATGTAATTTGGTCAAACCAGGAAAGAAAAACAATAACTACACAGTTCCCTAGTAGTATAATGGTTCTCACTCTGCAGGCTATTGTGGATCACTAGGAGGGAACGTAAAAATGGGTCCTGACTTTGCCTAGGTCAGGATACAAAATTTTAATAGTGAACTTTGCTATTGTCAATTCTACTATTTACCCACAAATGACTCAATTCCAGGAAAAATATGTGTTCTTCCTGGAAGTAGTAGTAGTTAGATGGAATGAGGTTAGGCAATCAAATGCCTTAGAGTCTTTTCACATAGAAACAATAGAACAAACTAGAATTTTCTTACAAAGGTAAAGTAGATTAATAATATTTTCTGGGCAGTGGGTAAGATTATTCTTTCTGATTTAGCCTAAAGGACTCTGAACCTTTTTTTGCATCTCTAAGAGACTTTCTTCTGGAAAAGGGACTTTATTTATTATCTGTAGCTTCAGGGAGCAAAAGTCAGACCAATAGATGGCTATTAGAAATCTCAGAGGCAAATTGATGTCCCATATTTTCCAAATGTGCAATATCGAAGAAGGTCTTTCGTGCAATAATTTACTTCCTGATTTTACCTTATGTTTTCTTTAATTGTTTCTCATATCTTTGCCTGTTTAATTTAAATTTTATTTTATCCCATTTAATTATGTAAACAGGGTCCAGCAGAAGTAACACCATTGAGTGTGGTTGATATGGTATGTGAATGTCTCTCACAAAATGGACAACAACTTGAACATTTCCCCTAAAATGCCATATGGTGTGCTTGAGTCTGATATTTATTATGTTACAGAATTATATGCTTATGATTTTATAACAGAAGTTTTTACGTAATAAAAAAGGGATGTTACTTATGCAGGACCCTGTATTTTCCTATGTAATGAGGTCAAGCATTAAATAAACAAATACATAAATAACCAGTGAATGAAACCTGCAAGGTAGAAGGTTTTACTCAGTATTAAAAAAAAAAATCAACAAAACTTACTTCTAGTGTGGCAGACATTTGCTTGTTAGTGGCCATCCTATATACCCATAGTCACAATGATACAGGTATTGGGGTTACGGACTTCGGGGGTTTCAAAGATTTAGCAATCTATTTCATGTTTATGTAAAGTTTCAAATGGTATCTTGTTACCTATAAATTTGTGATATAATAAGAATTAAGAAAGATCTTTTGGATTATAAAAAAAGAATGAAAAGGGAAAGGCATACTATCAAGACTACTCCTTGGCCCTAACATTTGCTAATTTGTGTCACTTCTGCTAAAAATAGAATGAGAAGACTGACTCTTCCAGTTGCTTCCAAATTGCATGGATAACAATCACCAATGATTATGTTTAGAATTTTGAAGACAGCTGTTTTATAGGAAATGTGTTTTACATCATCTTATTCACATTACAGGCCAAAAAATGGAGGCAGAAATAGTGGAAGGATTCAACTACAGTGGCAGCCAGTCAGTAGCCAAGACAGAAAATAAATTTTAGCTTCCTGTCATTTAGGGTAATTTGCCATTCAGCAAAATATGCTCAGGATGACACATACTAAACTGTGATCAGTAATAGCTGGGTGCATACTTGAAAAGACCATTTGGATAAGAATTTTGTAAAAACAATGAAGCCAAATTCAACCGCTCTCTACAGTTGTTGCTAATGGAAGATATGCATTCTCATTTCAAACTGGCCTTCAGTGGACTACATGCATAGCCCGCAAATAGCCGTAAGAGTTTTGGTTTCAAAATAAATCCAATCTGGGCCCTAATTTAGATTTAATCTCAGTGTAATCCTGACATAATTATAGCATTTTCCAATATTCCTTTTGTTGATATAAAACTATTTGTCACCCCATCAGGTTTTCCTGTTTCTCCATTAGTTTTTGAGTTAACAACTAGGTTATGAAACTGATGGCCCCAATTGTGAGAGTGTATTCACAGAAAGGCAGCTGCTTTAATCTGAAGGGATGTAGCACATGTGGCAGAGACCAGCCAAATGTGGTTACTTGATTCCCTGTCATTTGGAGAGGAGTGAGAAGGATGCTGTAGGAGAATATGGGACAAGATAGAAAATATTAAGCAATTAAGACAAAGGAAAAATGGAGAAAATGATGTTTAAGAAAGTTTAAACATCTGAGTATTAGGAAAATTTTAAATTTTCAAATATTATGAATTCCTCCATATAGAATTACAATTCAAAATGCATTTGCACCATAATTTTGAAGGGAGTGCTTAAAAATAACCTGAGACAAATTTTTAAAGCATCAGCTTTCCTCTAAATTCCTAATGCTGTGCCGAACAACCATCTAACACAAGTCATGACTACTCGGTTCTCAGGTTTTTGTTTTTCTTTCTTTTGTTTAAATTTAGAGCTATTTTAGATTTATAATAAAATTGAGAAGAAGGTGCAGAAATTTTGTATATTCCCCACACATGCGTAGCCTCCCCCACTATGAACATTGGTCACCAGAATGGTACATTTTACCAAGCATGAACCTACATAGGCACATCAAAACTATGCAAAGTCCCTTGTTTACCTTGGGTTTCACATTTGGTGTTGTCAATTTTATGGTTTTGGGCATTTGCCTAAATGACATGATGACATCTATTGATTAATATAATAGTATGCAAAGTATTTTCATTGCCTTTAAAATCCTCCCATCCTCAGCCCTGGATACAGCCTTTTTTTTTTCCTGTCTCCATAATTCTGCCTTTCCGGAATGTCCTATAGTTGAAATCATACTGTATGTAGCCTTTTCAGATTGGCTTTTTAACCTAGTAACATGCACTTACAGGTCCTCCATGTCTCTTTAAGACTTGATAGGTCACCCTGGCTGGCATAGCTCAGTGGATTGAGCGTGGGCTGGGAACCAAAGTGTCCCAGGTTCGATTCCCAGCCAGGGTACATTCCTGGGTTGCAGGCCAGAACCCCCAGCAACCGCACATTGATGTTTCTCTCTCTCTCTCTCTCTCTCTCTCTCTCTCTCCCCCTCCCTCCCTACCCTCCCTAAAAATAAATAAATAAAATCTTTAAAAAAAAACTCTTAAAAAAAAAAAAGACTTGATAGGTCACTTCATTTTTGTGCTAAATGATAATCCATTATTTGGATATTTCTTTATTAGTCTATTTAGTCACCTACTGAAGGACATCTTAGTTGCTTTCAAATTTTAGTAATTATAAATAAAGCTGCTATAAATATTCATGTACAAGTTTTATGTAGACATAAGTTTTCAACTCCTTTGGATAAATACCAAGGGATACAATTTCTAGATTATGTGTGAAAAGTATGTTTAATTGTATAAGAAACCACTAAACTGTCTGCAAGTGGTTGTATTATTTTGCATTTCTATCAACAATGCATGGGAGTTCCTGTTGCTCCACATTCTCAACAGTGTTTGGTGTTGTCAGCATTTTGGATTTTGGCCATTCTAGTAAGTGTGTAGTAGTATCTCATAGATACTTCAGTTTGCATTTCCCTGGTGACCCATGATGTAGAGTGTCTTTTCAGATGCTTATTTGTCATCTCTATATCTCTTTTTGTGGCTTACTTTTAACTAGATTTTTTGGTTGTTGTTGAGTTTTAAGAGTTCTTTGTATACTTTGACTAATAGCCTTTTAAAAATTTTGTCTTGGTAATACTCCCAGTGCCCTAGTTTTTAATTTTAATGAATTTCAATTTATAAGTTCTTTGTTTTATGGATTGTGTCTTTGGTGTTTTATTTAAAAAGTCATCATCATATCCAAGGTCATCTAGGTTTCCTACTGTTATTTTCTACAATGTTATTGTTTTGCATTTTAAATTTAGGTTCATGGTCCATTTTGGGTTCATTTTTGAAAAGAGTGTAAGGTCTGTATCTACATTCATTTTCTGTGAATGTTCAATTGTTTTACTGTCATTTGTTGAAGAGATCATTTTTTGCTCCATTGTATTATCTTTGTTCCTTTATTAAAGATCAGTTGACTGTATTTATACAGTTTATTTCTGGGTTTTCCATTCTTTTCCAGTGATAAACTTGTCTACTCTTTTATACAGTGACACACTGTCTTGATTACTGTAGCTTTGTAGTAATCTTTGAAGTCAAATAGTGTTAGTTCTCCACCTTTGTTTTTCTATTTTAAAATTGTGTTGCCTATTCTGGGTCTTTTGCCTCTCTACATAAACTTTTGAATTAGTTTGTCTGTATCCACAAAATAGCCTGCTGGAATTTTGAGTGGGATTACACTGAATCTATAGATCAATTTAGGAACAATTTGACATTTTGACAAAATTGACTCTTCCTATCCATGAACTTCAAATATCTACTCATTTATTTAGTTCTTTGATTTCTTTCTTCAGAATTTTATAGTTTTCTTCATATATACACCGTATACACTTTTTTATATTTATACTTAAGTATCTCATTTTTTAGGGTGCTAATACAATTGGTACTGTGTTTTTAATTTCAAATTCTACTTGTTCATTGTTGATATATAGGAAAGCAGCTGACTTTTTATATTAACTTTGTATCCTGAGAGTGAAAGAGAGAGAGAGAGAAACATCTTTTGGATTTTCTACAAATTTAATCATGTTATTGGTGAACAAAGACAGCATTATTTTTTATTCTAATCTGTATATATTTTATTTCTTTTTCTTGTCTATCCCATTAGCAAGGACTTCCAGCACAATGTTGAAAAGAAGTAGTGAGAGAGGACATCCTTGCCTTGTACCTAGTCTTAATGAGAAAGCTTTGAGTTCCTCACCAGTGAATATGATGTTAACTGTAGGGTTTTTGTTAGTTTATATCAAGTCAAAAAAGCTTTCCATTAGTAGTTTACTAAGAGTTCTTATCATGAGTAGGTGTTGAATTTTGCCAAGTGCTTTGTCTGAATCTATTGATATAATCATGTAATTTTTCTTCTATCATCTATTAATGTGAAGGATTACATGAAATGATTTTCAAAAGTTGAAATAACCTTGTATATCTAAGATAAATCCCACTTAGTGTTATATAGTATTCTTGTTTCACATTATTGGATTTGATTTGCTAATATTATATTGAGGATTTTTAAATCTATACTTTTAAGAGCTATTGATTGGTAGTTTTCTTTCTTTTAATGTTTTTGTCTGATTTTGGTATTAGGGTAAGGCTAGCCCCATGGATTAAGTTAGGACATATTTTCTCTGCTTCTATCCTCTGAAGAGATTGTAGGGAATTGATATACAGAATTACCTTGGAGATATCATGGGTTCAGTTCCATACCTCCTCAATAAAGTGAGTTATAATCTCTTGCTGATGGAGAATCTTGCCTTTAATTTATATAAAAAAACACATCTGTGAAGTGCAATAAAGCAGAACAGAGTAAAACAAGGTATGCCTGTAATTTCTCCCTTAAGTCATTTAGCTTTTTTAATGTATTAACCTTTTCTTTATTTGATCATGAGAATCATCAGGAACATGTGTTAAAAATTCAGGTTTCCAAAGGGTACTCTACTGAATGAGATTCTCCAAGGTAAGTATCCTGACAGTTTATAATGTTAACAAGCATCCCAAAGTCATTTTAAAAATCTGACAAATTTGCAAAACAGTGCTTAGGAGCCAAAGTCATGGACATAAGCCCCACATGTGGAGAGAAGTTGTTTTGGGTGGATGCCTTAGCCCAAGGTGACCCTCTCACTCTCATTGATCATCCAACATAAACTACTGATCATACTAGGTTTATCCTCCAATTTGTAGGGCATTAATGAAAAGCAAATCAGTTTCAAAATGCACCTTCTATCGGTTCTCATCTTTGTTTCTAAAAAACTGCATTCAAATTATTACCATTGTTACTGTAGTCACCTTCTTTAGCTAGAAAGAGAAAGTTAAATTAACTTTACAAGATTAATGAAAGACCTTATTTTAAGCCACCACACATGGCCATTTAACATCATATGCTGCATGGGGTCCAGCCACAATAGATCATTTATGCTACAATGGAAAGGCCAATTACATTTCTTTCGTAGGGTGAGGAACAGAGGACTGATTGATGCTATTGACTGTGACTGAGTATCTTCATTTGAATTTGTATATTTATTCAAGAAAAAGAGCCATACTACCTGTGAAATTTCAACTTTTCTTTTTAAACTAGCAATATTAGTGCTATAAAAGAGATTATAGGAAATTAAATGTGGTCTATAAAGTCACAACTACACCTTATTCAAATTTTTACTTTTGCCTCCATTTTCTACATGGCTTTGGGCTCTTTCCTTAATTTCTCAGAGCTTCCATTTATCCATGTTTATAAAGGGTTACAAACACTTTCTCTATATGGAATATAAATGAGTAAAATATAATAAAAATGAGTTGGGTTGTTCCCTATTCTTCATTCTTTCCTGTCATGTGGTCTTGTAGTGCATAAGATTTTGTGACATATATGTCCTAATCATTGACCCAGGCTTTATTATGCAGATAGTTTTGGTGGATAGAATGAGGGCATGTAACTGAACTCAAATCTGGCTGCTACTGCTTGAAAAGCCAACACTGGAGAGACAGTTGCTGATTTAAAGGTAAGTAGTGACTTATTTGCAATTGTCAGCAATCTGGAAAATGGGAGACTCATGTCTCAAAGCCCATCTCCTCATCTCAGTGGAGGCAGAGGTATTATAGGAAGGGAGAGGGGAATGGAACAAAGAGATCAGGAAGCAGATTGAAAAGTTCTCTGCATGCAGTTGAGCACAGTCTATTCTGATAACACAAGTGGTGGTGGAGTGTGCATCATCTTGATTTAGGCATCCTGGCTTCACCCTGGTTTCAAGTCATCCTGGATCCATTTATAGAAGTCAGCAAATCTGTAGCTGGGGTGCCTGAAAGTCAGAGTCTGTATCTTTTGAAGTTAGTTCCTATGATTCTTATACAAATATGCTGTTTATCCATAAGCTATATACTAGTCAGAGTCAGCACTTACAGAAATAATGTCAAAGAATGGTGGAATGAGTTAGAATTCCTCACTGATACAATTTTCCACTGTTACAGACAGATGTGGCAGAGCATTTGTTTCAACCTAAGGCCTAAGAGATTTTAGAGCTCACTTTTATTCCTCTGACTTGTCATTAAAAAAAATGCTCTTGCTCTGGAAAGCCATTATCCTTTTATTCTAAATGGTCTAGAATATATATATTTGAAGAAGTTTTGGTAATCCATACTTCAGTCCCAAGCGGGAATGAACCAGTTAATTTACAGACCAATTGGCAAAAAAAGTAAGTAAATATTGAGTAGTAGATAAAGTAAGGGGGAGTTTGGTATGCAACATTATTGTAGTAGCAAAAGCTGATCATGTAATACTCCTGATGTAATACAAACACATAAGCATTCACTCTCCCCTTAAATATTTAGTCATTTTGTATTGTTTGAACTGAAAACATAAAAATATTTAGAGGAAGAATAACTATACATAATCAATAATGTGTCTACTTTTACTGTATTGAGGATGGACAAAACATGAAAATGTATATGAATACACACAAATTAAGAGCAAATATGAAGCAGATAGGATATTAGAGGCTTTAGAAGAAGAATTTAGCATAGAATTAATAAAGAAACTATAGATAAAGACAAATAAAGAAAAATATAAAGGGGGCAAAAGAAGCAACTTTTTTAGGATTATAGATATTTTTACTGTCTCATCTTATTGTTATGCCCTAAATAAATTTTGAAATAATATTATTGATTTTATAGTAAAAAGTTATAACAGAATATTACAATAATAAAAATAACAGTGATTTTTTTTTAACATTACATATTTCTCTTTTAAAATTTTTATTTAAAAAATTTTATTATGGAAATTTTCAAACATAAACACAAGTGAAGACAATAGTATTATGAACCCATTACCAATTCCATCATCCTTGATAGAGAAGCAATTCTTTAAATATTAGAGAAGAAAATTTAATTTGGAAAATGTTTTACCTAGACTTTACTTATTTGCCATGGCAGCATAAATAATTTAAAGATGGGAGTTTATAAGCCCTCTGGGAAGATAAGACCCACAGGCATATAAGTGAACACTGTGTGTGGCACACAGTAAGCAGAGCAGCAAATGAGACAATATGCACAAAGCACCAGTGTCTAGCACAGAGTAAATGTTCAGTGCATTTTGGCTGTTTTTCTCCAGTCTTGACACAGAAATGTTGATGGTTTCTTCCCCAATGAAGGATTAAGTTCTTTTTTTTTTCATTTGATTGTGGTTCCTTCAAGATAGAATCGATATTTTATTAATCTTTGTGTTTCAGCACTTCATATGAGAAACAAGCATATATAGTAAGCATTTTTTTTTAAAAAAGGAAATATAAGGTGAAGAGAAAGATCAAAAGTCTCTAACCTACTTCTTGAACTCATAAACTGCAATTATTTACCATGTAGGATTTTTTAAAAATTCACTTACTTAATTTATCACTTAGGGTAGTTTATGTTTCCTTATAACTTTGTTTTTGATACTTGCTAACTAACCACTGGAAATATCTGGTACCTGATAGTGTGCTTCACCTTGTCAAATTGAAAAACAACAACAACAACAACTGTTAATCATAGGAAAAAGTCTGATTTATTTTCTTGAGGTTTATTTGTTTTCTGTAGACATAAAGGAACTCTGTGAGTCTGTTTTTTTTTCAGTTTTGTGAAACTCTAAAATAGAAGAAAAAGACATCAGTGCTGTAAAATATCATGCAGAACATAGATTATGAACCATCAGAGGACAAGAGAAACAGTAAAGAACTGCCTCTTTTCTCAAAGAGATTACAGTCTAGGAAGGCAGGTTGTTAAAACAGATGAAGACTGAAACACAGAAAATTGAAGGAAAGGCCATAAATGACTTTCAGGTACAGAAAGGATATTGCATTCAAAGGTCTCAGAGAAGCCATGTCCTTGAAACCAAATAAAGCCAGTTATAGAAAGGAATTTACTTAAAATAATTTCTTAGCTCATCACTCAGAAATTTAACAGAGTCAAGTGTAAAACTTCAGTCCTGAATATGTACTATCTTAATGAAGGTTCTGAGAGTCTGCAGAATAAATACAGAAGAGAGCATTTTCTGCATACTTTAGCAGCCAAATGGGATATTAACCTGATATGTTAATGAGTTCTTTGGAAGTTCTCCTGAGCATAGCTACAGTATTAGAATATAGAAGGCATTCATCTCAACAGCCTCTGTCCTGGAGCTTAGTGTTTGGAATTGCACAAGTTTTTAATCTGAGCAGGTAGAGGGAAAGTTCAAAGGGTTTCTGGAATCATGGGTGTGTCAGCCTGGAGGATGCCATCTGAAGAATGACCACTGCCTGAATAGATGCTTTGATTAGATTAACGTGAAGATGCCTTAATATTGAAACAAATTACTTTAAACATGTCCTCTGATTCTCCTTTAAATGTTACTCTTCTTAAATTCAAGTTGCTTATTTTTATCTCCTTATTTAGAATTTTTTCCTTTGAACAATAAAAAATAAAAATGTATTTCAAGGACTATAGCTATTATAGCCACATAGACACTAAACTTATGATAAGACAGATTTTTATATATGTCAAAACCCATTTACTTTTCATATCCACAAAGAACCTAACAAGAAAATAGGAATATAAAAGGTTAATGTAAAAATGAATTTCATAATGACAGACAAGACTGTATAGATTCTTTCTCTAAATTTAATTTTCTTGTCCTTTTTCTTTCTACTTAGGTCTAAGTGCACAACAGAAGTAGCCTTAATGAGAAATTATTTCCTTTGAAACTAAAATAACAACCTCCACTCAACTGTACTTAAACAGTGTATGCTGGATTCAACTCATACATGTTCACAGGATTTTATAAATTGGCTGTTAATCATAGTCATTATTTAAAATTAAATTGTAGAGCTCTAACTGTGGTGGCTCAGTAGGTTGGGCATCATCCTGAAAACTAAAGTGTCACCAGTTCAATTCCTGGTCAGGGCACATGCCTGGGTTGCCAGCCAGGTTCCCAGTTGTGGGTATGTGGGAGACAACCAATTGATGTTTACCTCCCTCTTTTTCTCTTTCAATTCTTCTCTTTCTAAAATAAATGAAATCTTTTAAAAAATAAAAAATAATTAACATTTATACAGTTAACATTACATACGTTATACTAAAAACAAAGGTAATAAATACTGAAACTTTATCATTTTCAAGTTATTTTAATGACTTCTTGAGGTTATTAACATCTTTGAAAGTAGAAATGCTATTGAATGGTGTGCTGCTACTATATACATATTTCCAGTTCTGAATTCAATGATATCATAGTTGTGGCTGGAAGCCAGCCATGGTGAAAGTACTTACAACTTGGAAATCAGCAAACACTATGATAAAGTTTAATTTACTTTTTTGTTGATTTTTTCAGACTTAAGAAATTGAGGAAGAAAATGATAATAATAAAGATTAAACCTAAGAGTGTGCCGTGTCTAGTGATGAAGTTGAAAGAGGTTAGAATTGGTACAAAGTAAGATCATTGCACATTACATATCATATTTAATGACAACAAAATTATAGGGAAAGTAATTATAGGATTAGCATGCAATTCCTTTTGTTAAATCATGGTTGAATTGTACCATAGACTGGCTATGGATAAAAGGCTTTGGCAAAAATTAATGAAAGCATCTGTGAGAATCAAATGAATATATAGAATTTACAAAAATAGTATTTCATGCATTATTAATTTTTATAAATTTAAAGTCAAAGAATCTTAAATGCAGCAAGAGAAAAACAGCTAGTAATATACAAGGGAGCTCTGATAAGGCTATCAGCTGATTTCTCAACAGACACACTACAAGCCAGAAGGGAATGGCACAAAATAGTACAAGTAATGAAATGCAAAGACTTGCAACCAAGATTACTCTACCTAGCAAGGCTCTCATTTAAAATGGAAGGTGAAATAAGGAGCTTCACAGACAAAAAAAAAAAAAAAAAGCTGAAACAGTATATTTCCACCAAACCAGCCTTGAAAGAGATGCTAAAGAGACTGCTTTAAGAAGATGAAGAGAGAGAGAGGAACACAGGTACAAAGGAATAAAATGGCAATGAATAAATACCTGTCAATAATAACCTTAAATGTAAATGGATTAAAAACTCCAATCAAAAGACATAGGATAGCTGAATGAATAAGACAATGCAACCCACATATCTGGTGCCAACAAGAGACCCACCTCAGAACAAAAGATCTACACGGGTTGAAACTAAAGAGACAAAAAAAAAATGTTCCAAGCAAATGGACATGAAAAAAAAAGGCAGGGATAAAAATACTTATATCAGACAAAATAGACTTCAAAACAAAGGCCATAACAAGAGACAAAGAAGGTAACTACATAATACTTAAGGGAGTTGTCCAAAAAGAGAATATAACTCTTGTAAACATATATGCACCCAACATAGGAGCACCTAAATATATAATGAAAATCTTGGAGGACTTTAAGGAGATTGACAGCAATACAGTCATCATAGAGGATTTTAATGCCCCACTGATGACAATGGATAGAACATCCAAATAAAAAGTCAACAAGGATATTGTGACATTGAACAAACCCTAGATCAAACAGACTTAATTGATATTTACAGAGCATTTCACTCCAAAGAAGCAAAATACACATTTTTTTCAAATACACATGGAATATTTTCAAAGATAGACCACATGATAGGACACAAAACAAGCCTCAACAAATTCAAGAAAATTGAAATCATTTCAAGCATCTTCTCAGATCACAATGACTTGAAACTAGAAACCAACCTCAAGGAAAAATCTCAAAAATGGTCAAATTCATGAAGACTGAATAACATGTTATTAAGCAATGAATGGGTTAGCAATGAAATCAAGGAGGAGATCAAAGAGTACCTGGAAACAAATGAAAATGAATACACAACAGCCCAAAACCTATGGGACACAGCAATGGCCTTCCTGAGAGGAAAGTCAATGTCAATACTAGCTTACAAATAAACAACCTTACCCTATAGCTACAAGAACTAGAGTAACAAAAACAAAGACCAGAGTAAGTAGAAGGAAGGAAATAATCAAGATGAGACCAGAAATAAGTTACATAGAAAATAAAAGAACAATTCAAAGTATCAGTGAATCCAGAAGCTGGTTCTTTGAAAAGATAAACAAAATCAACAAACCTTTAACCAGATCCATCAAGAAAATAAAAGTGAGGACCCAAATAAGTAAAATCAGAAATGAAACAGAAGTAACAAGTGATACCATAGAAATATAAAGGATTGTAAGAAATTACTATGAACAACTATATGCCAAGAAATTGGACAACCCAGGCAAAATAGATAACTTTCTGGGAACATAATATTCCAAAACTGAATCAAGAAGAATCAGAGAGTCTGAATAGACCAACAGCAACTGGCAAAATCAAAGCAGTAATAAAAAACTCTCAGCACACAAAAGTCCTTGACTGGGTGGCTTCATGGGTGAATTTTACCAAACATTCAAAGAAGAACTAACTTCTATTCTTCTCAAACTATTCCATAAAATTCAAGAAGAGGGAAGACTCCCAAATTGTATGCTATGCATTTTTTATATCATTACAACTTAGAGAAAAATTTTGGGTATGTGTATATCCTGAGTACTACTTATTAAACATTCACCATAATACCACTCCAAAAGATTATGTGAAAGAAAAATAAAATTATACTCCCACTGAAAATGCTGAATATTTGAATAATCTACTATTTTACTAGTTATTATTATGTTGGAAAAGTTTTTTAACTTTTTTGATATTGAGAAAAATGTCATAAGAGAAGAAAAGAAAACATCTTTGAATTTAAAATAGCTTTTAAAAATCACTGAAGCAGTGACTCCTCCAAACTGAGTTTAGTTCTTACCTAAGTGACACAGTCAGCTCAAGTGTGAATGGATTACAAATAAGATTCAGTACAAGTTTGTTTTTTTTTTAATCTCTCGTATTTGGAGTATTGTCTTTCTTATGAAACATGGCTTTATTTTAAAGGTTTTGAATTTTAAACCCCACAGAGTTTGAGTCAAAGCCTTTGGGCTTAGGATGGGATTTAGAAGGATAACAGTCCTCTTTCATCCATTGGAGGGATGTGGGAAAATCTGACATTCTGCTTTCAGAGAAAAAAAAATTATTAAAGCCAAAATGTAGTGTACAATAGACTGATTCTTTTAGGCAAGGTAATCAATATGGAACTAAGGTGTTCGTGTTACTTCTTCATTAGCATTGATAAGAATAAGGTCTAATATCTGGTCTATATCTGACACTGAACAAGAATGTTTATTGACCTGTTACCATAAAAGTGTATATTAATTTGGGGGACTAACTGTTCTTGGCATGATTAAACTTTGAGAAGAAAACTTATTTTTTTGAGTTAATTTAATCTATTGTATTGATTATCCATTGATGAATAAAAAATCATCCCAAAACTTAGTGGCTTAGAAAATGTTCTATTATGTCTCACAATTCTGTGTTCTGGCTATGGAATGCTTATGCTGCTCTTGTCTGGCATTGCTCAGAGGAGTCAGTGAGTCTGGAGCTGGAGGGCCTCCAGTGTCCTCATCTACTCTATGTCTGAGATGCCTGACAGCTGGGATGTTTCTCTCCAGAGGATCTCATTATTCTGCGGTCCAGCCTGAGTTATTTTTCATGGTGGCAGGATCTGGACTCAAGAGTTAAAGTGGAAGCTGTCAGACCTTTTGTGGCACAGGCTTAGAATTGGCACAGCATTATTTTTACCATATTCTGTTGGTCAATGAAGCCACAAGTTCAGTAGAGATACAAAGGTAGAGAATATGAATGTCTCCTCTTGATGGGAAGGGCTGCAAGGTTGCATTGCAGGCATTCATGGGAAAGATTATTATCACTCTCAGCAAACAATCAACCTCACTCACATCCCCTGGAAAGTCTATAAAGGTTATTTGATAATATTATTTTATTTGTGAGTTTCTAATAATTAAATCAGCCACCCTAGAAATGTTGCCTAAGAGCAAATTAAATAATATAATTTTCAATCATCAAAATATCTGGCATATTAAAGATGAAATAGTTCTGGCTAATAGACATGGTTAAGGTTCAATGGTCATTCTGACAGAGTGCAACAAGGCACATTTCAGTTGCTTTCAAGTGTCTGGCACTGCTGATTACGTAAGGCCAGGAGCTGAGTACCTGACAGACTGGAATGTACTTTCTGCCCAAACCAGTTAGGTATGCCTATATTTGGAATTCACCTCCATTACTTTCTTCTTTAAAAGCCAATTCCCTGACCTTTAATGAGAGGAAAGTAAAATACAGTGACATTGTATTGGCTTAAACATATTTTGAATATTTTCTTAAAAAATAAAAACAGTGAAAGAGAAGGTTGTAGTTGGCAGAGTTTTGAGGCATGTGGTTGTGGTGAGAGTTGGCGTGGGAGGCATATTTTTTAGAACTAAATTCTTCTTCCTGATACCGCCTAAATGCTATGCCCTGGGTCCCACTCCTGAGGCCTACAGGAAAATCAAGACCACTGAAGTGGAATGCTGGGTGGTTGTGACAGGGGACAGAGAAGAGAACTGGCTTTTTTTTTTATGGGATGGAGGCAGTGAAAGACTGGGAAAAATGATCATTGGATTCAGCTGTAGTGTCTTCTCAACCCTCAGCTAAGGTGCGGAGGACATTGTTACACAGAGAAGTTTGATGCTGCAGTTCACATGTGTGCTGGAGGGTTTTATTTCTGGAGTCCAACCTAGGTTTTGAGGTCAAACACCTGCCTTAGATGACTAGTTCTATCTGCTATGGGATGTTGAGCAGATTATTTTAATTCTTCTGGTCTAAAGATAATAAATAATAATATTTACCTCAAGAGTTGTTAGGATGAAGTGAGACACTTTTAGTAATTAGTACAGTGGGCTCCATGGAGTTCTAAATAGCTGGAAACTAACTAGAGAGTAAAGTGAGAAAACCCATAATTTTTTAGAACTGATAAAGACAAAAATAGTCCCAAATGAGTATTAAAATGGACTTATGAGGTATTATAGATACCAGTATCTTTATGTGTGTTTTTCAAATTTGTATTTATCTTGAATATAGATCTTTATCTATCCAATTTGTATTGCTTAGAGCATTAAGTTAACAAAAAGAAAAATATAAAATTATCATACTCTTCAAATTTTGAATATCACAGTTAACCTCCTTGAAAGGTGCTTTCTGTATTGGCAAGCCATATGCTATGAAGGGTGAAGTGAGGGTTACATACAGTTTTTCACTTGATTTTAATCCCATTCATTTCTTTGTAAGAGATTTGTTCACTTCTTTTTCTTGTTCAAATACTCTTTCAGCTCTTCTCTACCTGTCCAGGGCAGATCCTCTTGCTGCTGCTTTTTCTTAGTTTTATAAAGCATAAAGAGTTTTTTTCTAGATCTCTTCCACATCACCTCACTGTTAGCTTGTTAGATGGGAGTCCTTCTATGGGCTACTAAAATTCCTGGTTTCCTCTTACACTGTACTTTCACAACTCTCACAAAGTACATTCCTAACAAGAAAGTTTCTCTCTTTAAGATCTCTTTTATTCTTATTTGTATTTCCTGGTCACTTTACCCCATGTAAAATAACATTGACCAAGACAGAGAATGAAATCAGAGCTTCTCAGAAGTTTCTCTTTCACATGTGGTTTATAAAAAAAATAGTAGGAATAGGTTTGGGCTTAAAGTGGGGTTTGGAGTCAACCTGATTTTCCATCTGAAATTATGGACCAGTTCTTCACCTCTGCCCTCAATCTTTAGCATCTAATTACATAAGCCAAAATGCATGCAAGAGAGGAATCTGCTAGAAGGAAATTTAGGGATGTTCCTCAGGGAGAAACAGTGTGATGATGTCAGCATGGTGCCTGGCCAGGGACTATCAGCTGCTTCTTATTAAGAAAGGTCTAGAGCAAAAGCTGAGAGGCTTGTTATCATGAAAGAATGTTTAGTATTTTGGCAGGCATATGCTTGGAACTTATGTTCAAACATCCACATAGAATTGGGGACACTGATACTCTCCTCAGTCCTGTGTTGAAGTATGTGGGACAAAGAAGGGTTGTTTTAGCTATCTAGTGCTGCAAAGCAAACCACCCCAAAATAGTGGCTTAAACCAATGACAGCATTTCTTTTGCTCACATTTGTGCATTTTGGGAAGGGTTTGGTAGGAATAATTCATTGATACTCATCTAGGTGTCAGCTGGGGCATCTCCAAAGCTGGGGGATGGAATGATCTGGAGGTCTCTCTTTTCCCACATCTAACAATTTATGCTGGTGTAGGCCATAAGCTTAGCTAAGGCTGCTCCTGGAAGCATATGGCTTCTCCTTGCACCTTGGGCTTCTCACAAGATGGTGACTGGGCTCCCAGTACCAGGGCCCTAAATGGGAGAGCCATATGACAGCTGTATCCTTTCAGTGTTCTAGTCTTGAAGTCACATAGCACTGGTCCTAGTGGTGAAGTGTGCTTTCTTCCTGCCTCTTTGAGAGAAGATATCACAGGGGAGCTAATTAAGCAAACAAACAAAACAAACAAACAACAACAAATAAAATAAATGATGCTAGTCTTATATCTAGCACCCCAGGAAACCCTGAGGTTTTTAAGGCAGTTATACAAGTAACAGTTATTAGCCACAGAAATGTGTATATCATTGCTAATGTGAACTCATTGTGCAACAGGCTGGTCAGGCCTGGACCAATGCAGGCTAATGAGAACATCCAACAATCGTTGCCAGTGACTTGAATACAGTATGATTTCACACCAATGATTTTGTTTCTCAGTATGAAATTATTTTCTTCTCTCTGAATCCATCTTCAAACTGAATCTTTCTTCAAGCTGAAAACAAAGATTAACAAATCCTTTTAGAATCAATAAACAGTTGTCTTTGGTACCATGATTTTATAGAAATTCGTATATAACCCATTACATTTCTTATTTGAACAACTGGTTTATGTTGCAACTGTATTCTCTTCTTGTCTCTTATCTATTTGTGTAGACATTAGCTCTCCCTCTAACCAGTTCACTTCTCAAAAGAGATGCAGAGAAATTGGACTTAACTTATGCTGGTACGACTATGAGTATAACTTGAATTTCAAGGGCTTTTATTTTTGCTAAAATCCAAAAAAAACTGAATCCAAGTGATAACTTTCACTGTTCTTAGTTCCTCCACTTATCTAAAGCAGAGTCATTGGCAGATTTGGCAGTCAGACCATATCTCTAGTAAATCATCTCCCAGTTCCCCCTCTTCCTCATTTAAGGTGATGTATTGAACAGTGCCAGAACCAAGGCCAGACCCGTGGGTGTCAAATTATTAACTTTCCTCTCAGCCACGGCTGCTCACTGAGGCTGCTTCTAGAGCTTTTCACAAGCAACCTTTGGCAAAATTCTGCCATTTGCTCTTCAGTGATTTCTTTCCCCAATACTCTGTCACAAGGAAACTTACCAAAAAGCTCTTTGAAATGTCTGAGAAAATTATACTTCCTTGGTCTCTTGCATAGTGTGCCATAATTAGATCCTATTTAAAATAGGAGGAATCTTTTTATTGTTGTTCAAGTACAGTTGTCTTTTTATAGTTGTTCAAATAGGAGGAAGTCAATAGATTAGAGACACACCCTTTTTTTTTGAAAGGTGTATTTTTGAGTCTTTAAATTTTGTACCATAGGCATACTGGTGTGACTTTAATTATATTCTCATCAATTTACCCAATAACAAAAATTAGTTTTGTTAGGATATAGCTTCTTAAATTTCCTTTAGAAGCTCTCAAATTTTATTATATATGCCATATTGATGGCAGTTTTCAAAAACATTGGTTGTAGATTTGAATTACAAAACATACAATGCAAGTTATCTAACAGAAATTTATCATAAAGTCTAGAAATACATATGTCATTTATTTCTGTGTTCCTGATGGTCTAAATTGCTTCAGGTTTAGCATATTTAAGTTTATTAGGTGTGAATGTTAATTTTATGTGTCAGGTTTACTGAGCCACAGGGTGCTCAAATATTCGGTCAAAAATAATTTGGGGTGTTTATTTGATGGTGTTTTTGGATGAGATTAACATTTTAGTGGGTAGACTGAGTCAAGCAGACTAACCTCAGTGATGTGAGTGGGTCCCAACCAATCACATGAAAGCTTGAATAGAATAAAAATGCTGACCCTCCTTGGTTGGAGTAAGAGAAAATCCTTTCTACCTAATTGCCTTTGAACTGGGGCATTGGCTTTCTTCCTGCCTTCAGACTTGAATTGAAACATTATCTCTTCTCAGGTCTTGAGCCAGCCTGTCTGCCTGCCTTTGGACTAAAACTACAAAATTGCTAGGTCTGGTTCCCAGGTCTTTGGACTCAGACTGGAACTAAACCATCAGCTATCCCGAGTGTTCAGCTTGCTGACCCACTCTGCAAGTCTTGGGGCTTGCTTGCCTCCATAATCATGTTAGCCAATTTCTTTTAATACATTAATAAACAGGATTATAAATACATCCTATTGGTTCTGTTTCTCCTAGGAACCCTGACTAACACAGTAGGGCAGAGATCCCCAATCTTTTGGCACCAGGAGCAAGTTTCTTGGAAGACAATTTTTCCATGAACTGGGAGACTAGGGATGGTTTGGGGATGATTCAAGCACGTTACATTCAACCTTACCTCATGCTGTGTGGCCTGGTTCCAAGCAGGTTCAGACTGGTACAGGTCTGTGGCAGGAGGCTGGGGATCTCTGCACTAGGGAACCTTACAGCTGAAACTACAGTTGTAAAAAAAATCTCATTTATCCTCCACAGCAAACTTTTGATGTATATACAGTTTTAGAGATAACAAAATTAAGCTGAAAGAGGTTAAACGGGTCTTTCAAGATAATACTGATGTCACCACCCCACCACCACCCACCACCCCATCCCCCAAAAAACTACAAAAAAAAAGATAATACTGATAGCAAAAGGTGGGCTTAGGATACAAAGTAGGGAAATTCAAAAGCTATAATTCTCCCCACAAAGACAGCACTCATTTGAGTAAAAAGTAGCGAGGTTGGCCATCACTGCTGACCATCAGCAACATGTCTCATCTGTAGACAGGTGAGGGAACCACAGGGGCTCTCCTGGGGGACTGGGATGGCACAGTGCAGGATCCATCAGGGACTACAACAGACTGAATCCAAACTGAGTCAGGTAGTCTACACCTGATATGCTACCTGCTGTCCTGGTACCTTTTTAAGTAATGGAAAGATAATACTAAATCCAACATTGCAGTATAAAAGTTGAATGTAAGCAGGGACTCAGGAGAACTTTGTCCACAGAACCACAGGGAACTACAAGTCTTTATGTAACTGAGTGCACTAACCATCCATGGCCACTTTTTCAGAGTGCTTCTCATTACTAAAAAGGAAAGAGGGGTGGATGGCCATATCTGGCACAAGGATGCCAAGTTGACTGAGAAAAGGGTCCAGGGACCATGGCAACTCTGCATGCCTTGTTCAGTGTCATCAAGGAGTGAGAAGGGTACCGGAAACAAAAGAGATCAATCTTACCCAGACCAAAGACTAACTCAATTACAGAGACAACTGTGACTGATAAGGAAGGTGGTGCCCAGATCCTGTCTTTCAGGGAAGGGAGAAGGGGGAAATGAGGCAATGTCTCAGACCCTGCCTCAGGTATGTCCCTGTTTCTTCTATCTTTCCCATCTCCTCACTACTGGGGCCACAGATGGGCCTTGCTGCCAGTAGCTCTGACTGAGGCCTGAAGCTGCTCTCCTCAGCCAGGAGTTTCTGCCCCACCCTGGAATGTTTTAGGATCATTTTCTATCACTGAGCCTGGGGTCTGGTGGTACAGTCGATAGCTGAGTCACAGGGCTATCCATAGTGCTTTTCCCAAATCCCTCCCCTCTCTCCAACTCCCTTCCTCAGATCATTGTCTTTCTCTGTTTACCTTAGTAACTCTGGCTGAAAAATGAGCCTTGGACTTTTTGTCCTAGTTATTACGTTACTGGAGCTCTGACCAGCCCTTGATTGTGGATTAGGCCTCCACTTCACTTTCCATTGCATTTTAAATTTGGGGAATCAACCTGCCTCTCAGTTGACCTGGACCAGGGACATGGGCATGAGCTGGGGTCTCAGGAGCTGTACATGTAGGAGGAAAGTGTGGTGGTCATTATAGGCAGGGGCCAAAGGCAATAGGATCTACTATCTGGTGGAGTTTGGGCTGAATTGGAAATTAGAGTGGGTTCATGACACTGTCAGAGAGGTCAGGATTAGAGTAGCAGCGACTCAAAACAGAACAGGTGATAGCACCGGTCTGGTAAACAGAGCCTGGCTAGCTCTGCTGAAAACCAGTGCACTGGAGGCCGAAGGCCTTGTGGAAGGCAGCAGAGAGCTGTGCCTTTTGCTGGCGTGAACTGTTGAGGCATATCCTTGGATCACACAGGTTAAATCTGTGCTTCCCTTTTCTGTAGCTGGGTGACCTTTGGTAAATTATAGAATTCCCCTGAGTTTCCGTTTGCTTGTAAACTGGCAGTGATAACGTTTGATCACAGTCTATTACGAGGATTACAGAGAGAGAACATAAAGTGGCTAACGGACATGGCCTGCGTAACTGCTCGTCGTGTGGTCATTCTCAGTACGTCTCTACCACGCATCAGTCACATGACTTGGGGAACATATTTCACGTTTTGGGGCTTTAGTGTCATGTCCAATGGATGAAGAGTTCAGCATTAGATCATCTCTAAATCCTCAACTGACTCAAATATCCTAGAATCTATTCTAAGTTCCTACTTGTCAAAGGTGTCTTGCTTTTTAAAGATTATCTTGTGGCCATCCTGTGGCTCAAATCCAAACTCACAAATTAGATTAAAATCCACTGTAAAAATAAAACAAATAAACAAACAAACAAAAAAAAACCCTCCTTTGCAACACTAAAGCCCACATATATATTTAAGTAACCTTTCTAAATTTGTTCTTCCTGCAGAGGGCTTTTCATTATTCTTTTTCATTAAAATAAAAAACCCTCTGGTTGAATTTCTAAATGTGTTTTTTATTGTCAGGCTTTCAGCCTGTTGTTAACCATTTTCAACCTCAAATTAAACTCTGTCCTCCAAAGCTGAATGCTCTGTTACCCCATGATGATAATAGAAAGGGTACTTAATATGCTAAATAATAATAATATAAAATCTAAATGTGTAGTGATCACTAGCTGCTCAACGGGGTCTGTCATTCTCTTTCTTTATCGGTAGTTTTTACTATAAAATTCTGAATTGAAAGGGGAGGGGTAAAATCCTACACAGCAAATGTCTGCAACTACAGGCTGTGGTAAATAGGGTATCTAATATCCAGAAAATGAATATGCAGCCTCCAGAGAAACATATGCAATGAAGGGAAATAGATTCTCAGATTAGAAAACTAATAGGAAGGGCAAAAGAGAACTAATTTCCAAAAGAAAAGAATAGATGTAGTTGATTTCCTCCCTACTGACAAACTGCACTTGGATATAGTTCTTTATTTCAAAAGCCAAATCAAGAGTTTCCTGTTCCTTTATGTTCCATAAACCAAGCCATTCAGATAAGCAACCCTTTGCTCTGTCAACTAATTACTTTCTGATTTGCTTTGATCTATTATTCAGGCATTAAATTCCAGCTTCATTGCACCCATAATGTAAAACCCAAATGTAATCACTGTTGCAAAAGGAGATAACATAGCGTTGCCGATTTGAAAGAGGCATTTCCTTTTGCTCAAGAGGTGTAGTATGTGATACATACACTTTCCATGTCATTCAGGTAATTGACCTGTTGCAATGGCTTTTTTTTTTTTTTGGCAAAAATAACAACCATGTAACAATCATGTTTTTGGAGTTGTAAATTATATGTGATGCCATTTTGTGTGCTATTACTATAAATTATGATACTCTTTTGTTCATGAAATAAAGTCGGTGCTTTTTTTTGTTGTTGTTTATTTTAGTGTGACTTATGGAATCAGTGCTTCATAGTCAAACCTTCACATACATTATCAACTTGCCTACAAAGGTACTTCTTTTTTGGTTCGACCACACTGAAAAACATTTCTGCATAGGGTACTAGTTTTTCCTGAACAGAGTTTATAAGTTAGAATTCCCTTACAATCTATTAAACCCCTCTCAGTCCACACATTTAAAGACAAAAGAGCCATCCATGAGAATGTTAAAAGCTGCCATGATTACTTTTACTTTCATCTTTAAAAACACTTTCTTATTCATTTGGCTTTTTTCAAAAATTATTCTTTCAAAATCCAAAGAGAATAAGAGTTTGAACACTTCAAATGATTTTCTAAACTAAAAATACTCTACTTTTTAAAATTTATTTTTATTTTATCATTTCTTCTCTGTCTTTTTTGTTTCCCTCTTCATATCTCTTCACGTGTAGACATGTGAAGTATGCCCACACTGGTTTTGAGCATGGGAACGATACTGCAAGACACCAATTCCAAAGTATTCAGATTATTTCAATGAGCATTTCTCCTTCAGACACTGCCTAGACAGCTTTTATGAAGTGAGGCACAGTAAGAGAGTCTTACTAGATTAGTTCCTCATCAAGCAATGCTTTAACATGTATTACCCACGCATTGTCATTTGACCTTAGAAATTATTGATCATCTGAGCTATCTTTTCTTGTGGTTTTTAAATAATTTACTCTCTTCCATCTCTCTCCATGCTACTCCCAGCTCCAAGTAGTGACTTTCTTCTAAAATTAATCTAGTTTCCCAAAGTTATCAGAATAAAACTGCCATTTTTCTACTACATTATTTGACCTGGCAAGGCTTTGGAACAAGGTGGTTTTTGGCCTCATTTTTCAGAGGTAGGGATTTGATAATAATTAACTTTCTTGATAAGCAGAATGCAATGAGGAATTTGAAGGCCATGGTACCAGTTGTATAAACTGGCCCACAGCATTGTCGCTTGTTCTTTTGTGAAAGAAAAAAAATGATTAAATTGGATTCTGATCTGTTCTATGATGAAAGGGTTCCTGGATTTGAAATTGATTGGAAGGATCTGATGCAATAGAAATAAAACTGAATGTTGGTAGTCTCATGGGCGCTTTCCTAACTGTTGGCTCCTAAGAACTGAATTATACGACTGCAAATAGCTTATATGGTATTTGGTGTTTGGTGGTTGGTGTTTAAAGTCAATATTGTTATCATAAAAATTAGTGAGTGTTCAGGTTTTCATATTATGGCTATTCTTGTTGTTGATGAAACGTGAATTAATTCATTTGCTTGTAAAGTTCAAATCAAAGTACTTTTGGAATTGCCTTGTCTGCTTTCTTACTAGCAAGAATCATCCTCCTTGCTGTTTGATTTTAAATGTTTTAAACCAACTTCCTCATTTGTAAAATGCAATTAAATATAGTTTCTTCCCATTAGGTTGTAATGGGATTAAATGAGATTATATGAGGAAATCAGGTTAGTTAATATATGTAAAATACTTTGATCAGTGCCTAATATACAACAAGCACTCAATACATATCTGCCATCACTCTCATCACCTTTATCACCATTATTGTCATCTACATCATTTGACATCTTATGAATTTAATTTTAGAAAGAAATTGCTTCTCTCAACTTTACTAATTGGACAGTAGGAGACTCATCAAGAATTGTACTTTTACTTTTCTGCCATCAGTTTAGTCAATCTAGGAATGAGTTCACAGTTAAAAGCACTCTTGAGCCTTCCTTCTAAGTAGGAAAGAAATACTATTAACTATGGTAGGTCTGTATGTTAAGAGAAAAGCTATGTTTATTCATCCATTTCCCCAAATTTTATTTTCCATTGATTTATAGAAAGTAGAGGAGACTTCTGGCCAAGATGGAGGCATAGGCAGATACACTGTGCCTCCTCCCACAACCACAATAAGGACAACAAAAATTTGGAAACAAAAAACAACCAGTACTGACAGAAAATTGAACTGTATGGTAGTCTGACAACCAAGGAGTTAAAGAAGAAACATTCATCCAGACCAGTAGGATGGGCGGAGTAGGGCAGCTAGGTGGAGAGGACTCATGGTGAGGTGGTGGCTGGCAGACCCTGGGCTCCACAAGATGGCAGCCAGCAGACCCAGTGAGGCAGCGGATTGTGAAGGGGCATGGTGCACAAGGTGGCTGGCAGAACCTGACAGTCCCATATTCTTGCACAGATAAACTAGGTGAAACTGATGAATGAGACAGACCACACAACCCAGAGCTCCAGCTCGGGGAAATAAAGCCTCAAAACACCAACTAAAAACACCTGTGGGGGTTGAGGTGCTGGAAGAGACTCCCGGACTCACAGGAGTGTTCCTTGGAGAGACCTACAGGGTCCTAGAAGGTACACAGGCCCACCCACCTGGAATCAGCACCAGATGGGCCCAATTTGATTGGGGGAAGCAGCAGAAGTGACTGAAATCTGGCACAGAATGGACCAAGCACCATTGTTCCCCCTCGGGCCCCTCCCCCACATATAGCATCACAACCCAGCAACTGGGTTGTCTCACTTAGGTGAACACCTAAGGCTACACCCCTCATACATAACAGGCACAAAAAGACAAAAAAAGTGGCCCAAATGAAAGAACAATCAAAGCTCCAGAAATAATACAACTAAGTGATGAAGGAATAGCCAACCTATCAGATGCACAGTTCAAAGCACTGGTGCTCAGGATGCTCACAGAATTGGTTGAATTTGGTCACAAATTAGATGAACAAATGAAGGCTATGCTAAGTGAAATAAAGGAAAATGTACAGGGAACCAATAGTGATGGGAAGGAAACTGGGACTCAAATCAATGGAGTGGACCAGAAGGAAGAAACATCCAACCAGAAAGTAATGCAGAAACAAGAATTCAAAAAAATGAGGAGAGGCTTAGGAACCTCCAGAACATCCTTAAATGTTCCAACATATGAATTATAGAGATATCAAAAGGAGAAGAAGGGCAAGTGGAAAAGTTATTTGAACAAATAATAAAGGAGAACTTCCCCAATCTGACAAAGGAAATAGACTTCCAGGAAGTCCAGGTAGCTCAGAGAGTCCCAAAGAAGTTGGACCCAAGGAGGAACACACCAAGGCACATTACATTACCCAATATTAAAATGAAGGAGAGAATCCTAGAAGCAGCAAGAGATAAGGGGACAGTTACCTACAAAGGAGTTCCCATCAGACTTTCAGCTGATTTCTCAAAAGAGACCATACAGGCAAGAAGGGGCTGGAACGAAATATTCCAAGAAAGGCAAGGATCTACATTCAAGATTGCTCTATCCAGCAAAGCTTTCATTTAGAATGGAAGGGCAGATAAAGTGCTTCTCAGATAAGGTCAAGTTAAAGGAGTTCATCATCACCAAGCCATTATCATATGAAATGTTAAAGGGACTTACTTATCTAAGAAAAAGAAGATAAAAAACATGACCAGTAAAATGACAACAAACTCATGATTATTAATAACCACACCTAAAACAAAAACAAAAGCAAACTAAGCAAACAACTAGAACAGAAACAGAATCACAGAAATGGAGATTACATGGAGGGTTAGCAACAGGGGAGTGGGGGAAGGAGAGAGGGGGAAAAGGTACAGAGAATAAGTAGCATAGACGGTAGGTAGAAAATAGACAGGGGGAGGGTTAGAATAGTATGGGAAATGCACAAGCTAAAGAATTTATAGGTATGACATGGACATGAACTAAAGGGGGGAATGTGGGTGGGAGAGGGTGTGCAGGGTGGAGGGGAGTGAAGGGGGAAGTGGGACAACTGTAATAGCATAATCAATAAACTATATTAAAAATATTTCTTTTTAAAAAAGTAGAATAGTGGCAGACCTCTTCCAAATTCATTGGTTCCTACTTCCACATTCTAAAATATTTTAGTATTCTTGAATATTTGTATTTGTATTAAATAAAAATCTCCTAATTGCGTAGGAGATTTTTGTAAAAGTTCTTTGTAAGAGTTTATAAAGTATGGGCTACTGCAAAAAATGCTTTTGATGGTGGCACTTGCTTTGGTCCTATTTTGACCACTCTTTTAATATTTTCAGTGCTTTATTAAGGAAAGGTCAGTGTATATTGCTGAAATGTATGAGGGCACAGAATGTATTACTTCTACTGAGGGTGAGTACAGTGCATTTGAGTGTTGGAGCAGGGCTGAAATCTACCTAGCTCTAACATGGGAAGGGACATTTCCTGGTTGACAGTGGCAGAATATTTACTCTCCTGGGTATCTTACTCTCTATGAACTCATACAAATAAACAGAAAGAAGAGCTTACATTTATAGAGTATCCACTATGTGCAAGTTAGCAGATAACTTAATGAAACTCCTTAATAAAAGCTATTTCCATAATAAAAGCTTTAATTTACAGAGTATTTTATATATGTATTACATTATTGAACTTATTTAATTCTAAGACATGAAGTCTCTGACATAGCTACTGTTTTTCTTCCAGTTTTCCACATGAGGAACTGAAATCACAAAAGTGTTACACAAATTGTTTAGGTTACCCAGCTAGGAAGAGGCAGAATTGGGATTCGAAGCCAGGAGATCTGGCTTTTTACCACCTGCTAGTTAATGTCTACCACAACTGGCTGTGTGGATAATCACTTTTTCCCATAAAAAACAAAACAAACAAACAAACAAACAAAAAAGAGCATCTCAGAGAAGTAAAGAGCAGCTTATACTTGCCTTCCTTGTTCCACCACACTCAGATAAAGTGTCACGTCACACATATCAGTGTCTAATTATTTCTTTGTCAAAGAGAAACAGAAAGCAGATTTGGATATAGTAACATGCACCTGTGCTTGTTTGCCAGAGCTCTGCACAGTGTCCCAAGTGGAGTGAGCCTACGAAGATGCTCAGTAGAGTTCAGGAGAAGTGTGAGGACCCAGTGAGGTCTCTGTCTTGAAGCACATTTGACAAACACATTTTTTATCCTCCCAGCACACCTGCTGGCTGATAGAAAGCTGGCTAAAGATTTAGAAGATGAGCTGAGCTGGATTTTTGAGGCCAAAATTCCTCCTGGGTTCATTTTCTCCATGCTGGTACCAGAGGCAAGGTTAGCAACTTCCTCCCTTAGAGGGCTGTCACCTGAGGAAACTTTCTCTGCAGGTGCTGCTGGTCAGACTGAGACAAAAGTGGAATGGAGGGGTAAAGAGGACCAAAACAGGGGAGAGAGGAAGAGGGAATGAAAAGGAAGTAACAGAGAAATGAAAGAGACTGAAATAAGGAAATAAGTCCAGTGCTGGAGTTTGTCTACACCTGCCGGAGAGAGAGAGAGGGCCTGCCATGGACCCAGGGGTATCCTGTTCCCCTGCTCCTTTTCTTCACCTCAGGAGGGGAGGGGAGAAAGCAGATTGCTTCCCCTCAGGATTCCTAAATCCTGTGCCAGCCAAAAATTCATTTGAAAAATTAAATTACGTCTGAGGAGAAAGCACTCTTCAAAAGGCCCTGGAGGTCAGAAGAATCAGGATTTAAATTAATTGGTTAGTAGAAAAAACATTTCTGAGAACAATGCTTATAATTTGCTAAAACTAGGGTATGTTTGTAACTATTTGAAATGAATTGAATTGCTGGTTACAAGAATTAATGCTTATAGAGAAATTGCAATTGAAATCCCTGAAGTTAAGTATTAATTCCTTAAAGCAATAGGTAATTAGTGAAGTATTGTGCACTTACAGTCAGTATTACATTGAGTACTTAATTATATACTGTCTCAAATTGTTTCCCCATTGTTGCATGTATGTTAGTCTTATTTTCCTAAACTTGGTCCTAAACTTGGTGAGAGCAAGTGCTGGTTTTTATCCTTTCATTATTGTCTCCCACCAGGCTCAGTACAGCCCTAAACTCACACCAGTACTCAAGAGCTGATGGATGCTGACTGGAATAAATCCAGGAGCCTAGAAAAATTTGGTTCTTTGAAGGAAAATGTATTTAGTTATTTCAGCATGCCACAATCAGGGCCCGCTTCTCAGGAGAGCCAAAAAAGTGAACACATTATATAGTTTAAGATTGTGTGTGTTAAATAGAGAATTTTAAAGGAGACATCCTACTTGAGTGGAAAGAAATTACAGATGGCTCTGAGTCAGGTGCTGGTTGCAGAGCAGCTGGATTTGGGTGTTGTTGATTTACCTACATTTTACAAAGACTGAAAATAGGTATTAGGCCAGGAAGGGGATGGAGAACATGGCTGCCCCATAGTTTCTGAGATGCCTTTATTTCTCAAAAGCTTTGCCTGTGATCTGTTTATTAAAAGCAACAAAATAAAACAAGGCTTTACTACCATTCATGAGTGAGTGACAATAATATTTCCCATTACTTTTACTAAGTTGAAATTCATTTCTCCATTTCAGAGCCATAGAAATAATAACCTCTGCTTTAGGAACATTCTCTCATATTTTCATATTTTCTGAGTAAGTCCTCCTCTTAAAAAACATTTAATAATGCATCTTAACAACCATTCTCTTTTAAAGAATACTTAAGATTAGTCCATGTCTCATATATGTTCACTTTGACTTATGAAAGTGATGGTGGTGGCTGCTGAGCTCCAGTATTCTGGGGGGTCTTTGGCCCCCAGTGTGTCTGTTGGTGTTGGAAAAATGGTGGGATTAGAAAAAACCATCTTTGTACAGAGGCTTATAGGATGGCTGCATAACCAAGGCTCTCCACCTTATGTGGTCAATCAGAAAATCAGAACCCCCATGCATGAAATTCCCTTTGCTGCCAATATCACTATGTACTTTATCATCTGAATTCATCTAGAAACAATTTAAATCCTCAACTAAGCATATAGCTATGAACTTGGGCCCATGTTGGTATAGTGACCTCACTTAATCTCTTTGCTATCAGATTAAATAGGGTGATGAAGTTTATTGAGAAGTCCCCAAATATGTCTAAATGTCTTGATTGAGACACCTGGGCAGACAGAAGTATTCACCTGGTAAGCTTCTGTGACAATCATCACTGAGGCCTTGTGTCTTGTACAAAACCAAGCTTCATGAATGAAACTGACATCACTGATCACAGCTCTGCAGTGGAATGGATGCAAGATTTTGAGGCTTTCCAAGATGCTTGGAGTCAAGAGACTACATATGTCTGTAACCTGGCCTATTCAATGAGCTTGGTGTTAGATTAGTTTTATAGCTCACTCAGGGTGGTAACTGTGTCTGTTGTTCTGGGTACAGGCTTAGATAAACACTTTGTGAGAGTCACCAGTGCTGTGGAAGAATATGAAAGGGAGTTTTGTCCTGAATATGACTGTCTGAAGAAATCACTGGCCAGGCACAGAGCCAGCATCAGATAACCAGGTGCAAAACTAGACATACAAGTCCAGGAAGCACAGTGAGTCCCAAACAAAATAAACTGAAAGAGGCCCACACCAAGACACATCATAATTAAAATGCAAAAGATTAAAGACAAAGGAAGCATATTAAAAGTAGCAAGAGAAAAAGTAGTTACTGCTCCCATAACACTGTCAGCTGATTTCTCAACAGAAACTTTTCAGGCCAGAGGGGAGTTGTAAGAAATATTCAAAGTGATGAAAAACAACAACCTACAACCAAAATTAGTCTACTGAGAAAAGCTATCATTTAGAATTGAAGGACAAATAAAAAGAGCTTCCCAGACAAGAAAAAGCCAAAGGAATTCATCACCATCAAACCAATATTACATGAAATGTTAAAGGGTTTTCTTTAAGAGGAAAATAGTACATTAGAAATATGAAGAATAAAATAACAACAAATACATATCTATCAACAATTGAATCTAAAAAATAGAAAAACTAACAAGCAGAACAGAAACAGACTCATAGATACAGAGTCTGTTTTGATGGTTGTCAGATGGGAAGGGGGTTGGGAGCATGGGTGAAAAAGGTGAAGGGATTAAGAAGTACAACTTGGTGGTTATGAAATGGTCTTGGAGGTGTGGAATACAGCATAGGGAATATAGTCATTGGAATTCTGGTAGCTAGGTATGGTTTCAGGTGGGTGTGGGATTTATTGGAATGATCACTTGATGAGTTATGTGGTGTCTGGTCACTGGGAAGTATATTTGAAACTAGTATAATATTGTATGTCAACTGTCATTGAAAAAACCTTATTAAAAATGTAAATAAAACATTGAATATTAAAAAAAATAACAACTAGAGGGCCTTCAGAAAGATTGAAGCTCTGTAACCTTGAACACAGGAACTACTACAGACAGCTTATCTCCTTTTCAAAACCCTTCTGACTTGATCCTGATTCAGGAAACCTTAAATGAAGAGGATGAGGAAGCAGACAGTGGCACTGATGATATTGAGCACAGAGAGGAAAGCCATGAAGAGCCAGCATTCCAGAATTTTAGGCAAGAATCAATGGCAAAGTACTGGAAAAGAAACAACAAATGGTTTCTACAAGTCCGAAAGTTTGAAACTCTATGAAAGAACCATTCTCATCTCTGATTGGGGTTACTACAAAGAACAATTTTGTTCAGAATAGCAAAGTTTCTCTTATTAGGGAAATCTGACTCTAATGAAGCCAGGGGTAGAAGAAATTTGGACCTGGGAGGCAGATACTGATTCCCTTTGGCCTTTTTTTGGATTTTTGCAAAAAAAGATATTCTGAATGTTCTTGGATACTGCTATTGGTTCAGGCATAAAACTTCATATTTTATCATTTGAATTCAAGTACCTTTGATGCTGATAGATGAATTTTCTATTATCAGGCTGGGTCTATAGCTTCTATTTCTCTAGCATGTTGCACTTGACCCACAAGTTTCCCCTCCTTTTAGCAGAAAGGGAGAGGGGAAACATGAGCTTGTGTAGAGTGGCAGTGGAGTCTCTGGCAACCAATCAGTGTTGGTATGAAATATGCCTCATGCTTGGTAGCTCATGACAGGACACCAGGTTTGCTGAAGTAAGTGGGAAAAACATATCATTAATGAATAAGAATCCTGTTTTTGATGGTGGTTAGGATAAAGAGTTTTTGATTTTAACTTTGTTATAAGCCTGCCTGTCATAATTAAGAAAATTATATAATTACAAATAGATTCACTTCTATTCATCAGAGAGTTTTAAAGCCACATGTCCAAACCTGGCTCAGCAAGGAGGTTTCCCCTGTACACATCCTAGTAACCAAGTATAGAGCCAGGCCCTATTTGTATTGTACTTTGAATTCAATGCAAATTGTCCTTGCTGATTTATTCAAAGGCCATGTACTTGTTCAGGTGTACATTCCTTATGTAACAGTCATGGTAAGGGTTTACCCTGCCTCTGTTCTTCACAGTACCTTAAAATGCAGCACATTTCTCACGAGGAATTTTATCCCTGCCTAATCTGTCTTCTGTGATCTCTGGATTAGAAGCATAAAAATCACCTGGGAAACTGTTAGAAATGGGACACTGAAGACCTGAATCAGAAACTGGGGATGGGGCCCAGCAATTTCTTTGAACCACTGCTCTAACTCAGCTATTTTCAACCAGTGTGTTGCAAGAAGTTTTAAAACATGCAATACCTGACTATTTAGTTAGGGGCACTGACCTCTTTTCTATTAGATTGACAACAGCCAACACAACAATAGTTGTCCAGTGTGAATGAATAAAAATTATAGCATTTTTTTGGTCAGGTCAGCAAAAAAATATATTTTTTGGTGTGCTATAGAATTTTAGTAATTAGTTTATGTGTTTCATGAGATGAAAAATGTTGAAAATTGCTAAATTGCTGCTCTAACTCAAATAACCTATGACCATTCCAGCCCAGGTGAATCTCACATATAAATCCTCACATGACCTGCTTTATCAAAGTACCCTACTTTTGACCACCTTGTTCCTAGTCTCCAATTTAAACATTCTAAAAACTAAAGATATTTTATTCTAAAATGAAAAATTGACAGTGGTGATGGAAGGCTGGGGAAATATAAACAAATCTACTTTATAGTAATTATAAGGTAACTAAGATATGATTACAGATCAAATTACTAGACATCAATTCCAGGTAATATTCCTACATTAAGCAAAGGTCCTCTATGAAATTGCCTGTATCTGTATCTCCATCCTCTTTTCCATTGTTCTTCATATTACATTTTACATCCCAGTAACTTTAAATTGCTTTGGGCTTCATGCATACAACAGATTTTTCTAGTCTGGTGAAAGCTAGACATACATGGCTTAAAATGCCCTTCCTACTTTTCTTGCTAACTCTTTCCTTGGGCAAACACTTCAGAAAGCCCATCTCTAAATACCCAGATAGGATTTATCTTGCTTCTTTTCTTCTCTCTCTTTCATTCTATTTTACTTTCTCTTCTCTGACTAACATGGTAGCCAGCAGCACACAGAAAGGACAAAAGGACTCTATACATTTTTATAGTTATTTGCTATTATTGTTATTAAAGGGTTGATAATTGAGTTCTTATGTGCATTCAAGGTGAGAAATATTTTAGTTTAGAATTTTCCAGATTGGGGAGGGTATACGTCATAAATATTTTCCCCTGTTAGAATTTTGGAGAAAATAGTATTATTTGAATTTTTGGCTTTGTGTATGTTAGGATTTTCAAAAATTTAAAAATATTTTTACACTTGAATCATGGAATTTTACATTAGATATGAAATTTTATACCTAATGGAGTGTGAGGTCTTTTAAATGTAAGAAACTTTATAAATGACTAAAAACATTCCTTTCAAGTCTTCATAATATAGCACAACACCTTTTTTTTTTCAGAAGAAATAAATGAATCAAACAGTGCGGTATAGTAAAAAGAGCTCAGAATGAAATTCAGGTGCCTTAAATTTGCCTTTAATTGTGACATTTGTTAAGCTTCCTCACTCTAGTCCTAACTCTGTCTCACTTAGAGGAAGATTACCTGAAGGGAATTTAAACTCTAAGTGCCCTCTGGTATTATGATTTTATATTAAAACATTTTAAATTATCCAGTAAAAATGAAATGCATGAATGGAAGGGAGGAAGTGCAGAAGGAAGGATTAGAGTGGGGTGTGACTCATTATGGAAAAATTCTGGGAAAAGGTTATTTCTTACTCAGACTTGAAGGAAGAAGTGATGGGAAGCTTTACAAACTAGGATATAAAGGTGAGCTGAGCTGTCTCAGTGATTATTTTGTCCTTTTATGTACCTCTTATTTGTGGGAACTGGAGAAAGTTGAAGAAGAGTCCACCTGTAGTCAAGCTCAGATTTTCAGAGTCTAGCCACCAATAATGAAGGGTAAAGAGGAAGCTTTGCCAACAGAAATGGATTCCTGGGCTTGCAGGAGGTTTAGGATGCTTTGGGGCTCTATTTCCTTTCTTTACACCTTTCTGGAAAAACGTAATAATCCTCATTACATAAAATACTATTTTCCCCGGTCTATTCCTCATCTCTAATCTCTCAGTCCTTATCTGACCTAATGCTACATCTCTTTTTCTTCTTTTTACCTTGCCTTCAGGGTAGCCATGAAAAATGTAGAAGAATGGGCTGAAAAATCAATGTCAGTTTTAAAAGCATAATTTGCCAAAAATAGCTTCATCTTTTCTGTTTCTACATCTGTTGCACTTCCTTTTATATCACAAGCTACTTAAGTATTCACATTCAAACATTCGAGGTGCTTTGATTTTTGTTTACTTATCTAGTAACTGTGAAATATGAGATATTGCTTTACATTTTAGAGAGGGATAGAAAATTATATTTGATCATTGACCTGATCCACAGAAGGGAAAAAAATTATAGGGACTTGCCTTACTTTCTTTCTTAAAAAATAAATTACACATTTCCTCCATGTCCCCAATTTCTTTCAAAAGTAGCAATCAGAGAATAAAAAAATATTATTCAATATTCACAACAAATGTAAAAAAATTTGTATGATGCTGTAGTTATTTTAAGGGAGAACGAGATAAAGGAGATAGGGGAAACAATTTAAAATAAAGAGATTGAGAGAGAGAGAGCTAGAGACCGGTGGGGAGTGTCATGGTAAGAACAGGTGCTGTGCATCCAAACTGATGTTCATTTTCACTTCAATTTGCTACTGTTTTGCTGTGTGACATATACCTAGTTATTTCAAGGTCATTTTTCTTATTTATAAAAGGGGAACAATAATAATAATACCTAGTTTACTGGGTTGGTGGTGAAATTAAATGAAGTATCCATTCTGTAAATATAGAATATGTCTCTGTAATGTGTACTGGTTTCAACTGTAAACATTTGTTTCTGGTCCTTATCTCACTTCTCAATCAATATTTTGTCTTGTGGTCACTTCCTTTTTTATCTGTCATGTTCTTGATTCTCATCTCATGTAACCAGTAGGTGACCAGAACATACCACCCCAAAATATGACAGTAGGAAACTAGAGTACACCCTCACCCCCAAATACAGCTCTTTGGCATAAGGATTATTTTGAGCTGATTTGTTGTGAGAAACAGCAGACACAGGAGAAACTCAGCAAACAGAGTGAAAGTCACCCATTTGTAAAGATATTTCCTTTTCTGCACCAGGAAGGGAAGGATTACTCTAAATCACAAGAGAATCTTATCAATGCAGAAGGCACAAATTTAAATCTGCATTGAAAGGAACCATAGTCTTGTGTGCCATACTTTTTCCTAGTCATCTTTCCATAACTGACCTCCTCTATACTCCTCTTCCTTTGACTTAGCTGAAGATGATGTGCAAGCCTGAATTCTAAGCCACATCATTGAGAGTTACTCATTTTCGTAGGTATCCTTTGTGCATACATGAGATATATATGTTAACATACTTCTGTTTTTCTCTTGTTAATCTATCTTTTGTTACAGGGGCACTGATCAAGAACTTAGAAGGGTAGAAGGAAAATTATTTGCCAACCTGCCCCCCCACAAACAATAATTTGCCTAAAAAGACAGAGATAAAGATGTTCGAGATGGTAAACACTCTCAAAGGCCTGCACAGAGAGCTAGAGATCCTGCTCCTAAAATGTAAGAGGAAGAAGCAGACACCAGAGACATGCTTCTTATGTAGTCACTGCATCTTGTTAACACACAGATTTGAAAGTCATGTTGCATTTTCACAAATATTATGATGACATCTTTTCCCTTTGTGTGTGATTGGTGAACAAATATTTTGCAAAGCACTGATGATTTTCCATGATGAGGACAGACAAGGACAGTGCAGAAATGGAGACTGAATATCACTTGGTCCTTCAGTTAGTGCTTTTGTTGGTGGAGACGAAAATGGCAACAGGTGTTAGACTGGGGGAGTCAGAAGGAATCTCAGTTCTACAACCTCTGTACTTGAGTTCTGGCTCATGAAGAATTCAGAGCCAAGACCCCAATTACAAGAGAAAGTTTATTTAGAAAGTCACAGAAGTAGAAGTTAGCTGTGCAAGAAATGGGCTCAGAAAACAAGTTATAGACACAAAAGAAGGGGCTTTTGGAGCTTAGGAGAGAGAGGGTAAAACACACCTCGGGGGGTGAGGAGAGAGACTGGAAAGGCTTCAGCATGCTCCTGAGAGGGAGAACACCCTGGGTCCTCCATCCTAAGGGCTTTTAAAGGTGGGAATTTTAGGTGTGGTCCCAAGAGAGGATCTCAATAAAGTATTCATCTGCTTTCCAGGCATGTCCTTTCAGGGTTGAGCTTTCTGTGCATTGGGCTGGGGGTCATTAGTCAATACAGCTGGTCCTGAGAACACCCATAGCATCACTTGTCTTGTTTTGCTGCTTTGCTGACCCTGGAGCTGAAACACAGGTGAGGCCTAGATGTTATACCTAGGGGTTGATGCTTAAGAGAGTGGTCCTGCAAGGGTTTACGTGGGATCATGTGAGACCACTCTTTGGCCTCTCACTCCTCCTCTAACGACTAGCAAGTACCATGGGAGAAAAGGTCAGGGGAGGGTCCAGACCTCATGACCAGTGATATGAAGGGTTAGGGAGTTAAACTGAATGACCAATGGAATGCTAGGGGAGGAACGGTTACCATGGGGCAAGGTTCTTTTTTTCTGTTCTGCTCATTGCTAGGCACCTGGGACTTTCAGCCCTGGTGACTTCTGTACCTGCTCATCTTTCTCTGCTCATGCCTGTCTAATTGCCTAGCACTCTTTATCTGATCTACTGTTTCACATGCATTCTCAAAAGTAAATGTTGACATCTGAATGGGATTATTAATACAGCCATAGTAGATAAGAACCAATAGAAGATTCAGGAATCATACTAAACTCCATTTATTTCCATCTTTCAATTTCTAGTGATAGTTTTACAATGTTTGAAGGCATTTTTATGGTAGAATGAATGTCTGTGTAGATATCAAAATAACAGAAATAAATGGGAGAACATCTGGCTGATTCAGTCATGTGAAAATTTGGAGTTAAACTTGGCTTATTAATATTTATGACTTGAAAATATGTTCTTGGATTTTGACAAACAGTATCCAATGTGATTTAATAATTAAATAATTTGATTTCTTTAAAAATATTTAAATATTGTAGCTTGAATTTTTTATTTGAAAATAAACAAACCCTTGAAAATTCTACTTATCACTTCCCATTTTTCCCCTTAGGATTATAATACTTTATTTGGATATTTGCTTATCTCAAGTGTGTGATTATATTAAAGTTGCAGAAATCAATGTTGTTTCATTGTTAATACCTTTACAATTTAAAGCTTAAGCAAGTAAATGAACTGTACTATGGTAGGTATATAAGTATATACCGAGTTCCATGACCATTGAAACTGTCAGTGTGAAAGTTGGTATCTCTATTGTGACCTGTACTTGCCTCAGATGGGATCTAGAAGTAAAGCTTAGAAATATATATATTATTTATAGTTAGCTCCATTGAACACTTATTTTTGGCAGAGTCCAAAGTATTTACATGTATTATCTTATTTCATACTGTCAAAAAATTTTCAGGCTAGCTATTTATTATCTCTGATTAAGGTGAGGAAACTGAAGCTCATTGACTTTACAGAAATTGCAAAAGTTTCATATCTACTAAGTGGAAAAGCTGGGATTAAAATCTGATTTTGATTCTGAAACTTGAGACTTCTATTAGGTTAACTGATGTTATAAATATTTTAACCAGGTAAAAGGGATTTAGTAACTTCTTTGGCACAACAAATTTATTTCATTAAAATTATTTATTAAGAAAAAGTAATACTAATTCTACAAGACTTTCTACTCCTTCTATACAAAGATAAATTATTGCCACTTTCCAGTTTCGAGTGTGCTGAGAATAGCTGAAAGTTTAGTTCAGGGAGAATCAAAAACAAAATGCCTGGGATATCTCTATCCTTCAAGAGACAATCTCTAACCATATCTAGGGCAAAATGATGGGGTGGACATTAAAGGTCTGTCTCCAGTTTGCAGAGCTACCTACAAAATTGTCTTTCTTGACCTGATTTGAGCTTGACCTCATTGTTTGTCCTTCTATCTCTTCACCCCACCCATCCTACGAATCAGGGCATCCTAGACTACAGATTGGGTAAAGGAAAAATGCAAGCACACATGTTGTAGTTTTTGTTGTTGTTGTTTTTCATGAATCAGATATTTACACATCACTGTCATCCCGATGGAGAGGTTGGGCAGCTCATTCCCTTTGCCCACAGTCTCAATCTTTATTGCTGATTGTTCGTTTAGCTTCTTCTGTAACTGAAAGTACCTTCATCAGGTATAGCAGTCTGTCTTTAGACCCCTTATCATCACTTTTTAATATCTCTTTTGGCCTCTTCCCTCCAAAAGAAGGAAAGTGTTGGGAATAAGATCCACCCTCACTCCCCAATAATCCTTGAGGTCCTGTTTGTAAAAGCAGCCTCCTGATTCCCTGAGCAATTAATTGCACTCAGTCTCCATTCACAGACATTTCTAAGAACAGTTTCTCTCATTTGGGGGTACCCTGACCCCAACCAGAAACTAACTGATTGTTGTTTTCCTTTTGATTGCCCTTTTCTTTATTCTCATTCATGTTACCACAAAACCACTTTCACTACCCTGGCTCCATGCCTGACTTTTCTTCTTTGTTTTAAGTTTCTCTAAGGTAATTTCTACTACTTTTATATCTACCACTTTCTGATCTGTCAGTCTTTTTAAAGGCATCTTTTTCACTTTTCCTATCTATCTAATTTTGACAATAATGTGAGCATTCTCTGAAAGCTGCTGATTAAATATTTTTCACTCTTTCTAAACATTACTTTACTAGAACTGATGTTTGAATTGTGATTACTTCTACTCCAACTGGGACCCTCCAGACTTGTGAGACACCTCATCTGTGATTACAAAGAGAGTAAGTGCTGAGCTTAGGTTCTATCTTCAGTTTTCTAGTGTCCAGAAAGCTTATTCTTCACATTAACAAGCATAGAGGCTGGCTTGGTAGAGATTAGGCACTGCTATCTATGCATAAGGTTAAACTGCAAAGGGTCAAAATTAAACTTGAATAGATCTCTGAAATATCCATAAGGTACAGAATAGATGCTTTTTCAAATATACTACCCTATATAGTATTATACACCTATAAATATATAATATATATAGTGTTATTCATTTTTAGTGGGAACAAGTAGTTGGCTTCTGTTTATAAGGTGTGGTGAGTAAAAAAATATAGATATTCATGCATACATACAAAGGTATATGTATAAATGTGTAAGATACATGCATATTAATCTTTAAATATTTAAGTCATATTCTATGCAGCTAAAGAAATCATACACAGCTAAGCATGAGGGATGAAAAAGACTAAAATAGCTAGAGATGTACATCTTCCATTCCATACTCATTCAAAGATAAGGTGTGCTCTTGCTGAATATAGTGGTAAGTATAATTATCTGCACTATTTAATTTTTTCTCACTTCTGTATCTTTTAATTTTTATTCTTTGGTTATTTACTTAGAAGCAAAATAAGTAAATAAGTAAGATTGAATTCTCCTGAATTACATGATTTTATGATATAACAATACCAGATTCATATTTAAAAATTTTAATCTCATCTCAACATGTCTAGTAATACAGGTTCATGTATCATTCCAGCAGTTTCAATCAAAGCTCTAATTTCATTTAAAAGGAATAATGAGAAGGAAATCCAAGTTTTAGATCTGTACCTTTTCAGATCATTGCTCAACTGGTAAGAATCACTCATGTTATGGCAAATAATCTTGCAAATTTAACAAAATTTTGCACAGACAAACTTCTAAAATGACAAACACCAGTTTGTTATTCAATTCTGTTTCACTGAGTTTAAAATAATGATCAGACTTGAGCTGTCACCTATATTGCATTTTTAATTTCTTCTCTTATAGGTATCTTTACATGCACAAACCCATGGCTGACTCTCTCCACTCTGGGGCTGCTGCCCGGACTCTGTAGAGCTGCACTCATGCTGTAATGGTGCCAGGATTTTTAGGTAGAAGTGTCTTAGGTTTGTCAATGTGTTTAGAAGGTAAATTGGATTACTTCTTTTGAAGCTATTTTTGCTGAGCAAGCACTTTCCTTTTTCTTAGTTTTGGGAGATTAAATGGTGAGGGACTCCTGGTACTTGTTTGAAGTTTGCCTAATCTGAAATACTAGTAGCCTCTCAAACCATAGATTTCCTGGGCATAGACAGACCTCTTTTCTAGTTCTTAGTTTCTTTTTTTTTCCCCCGCATTGAACACTGGGCTTGTTTTACATGTTTTCTAGTTCATCTGTTTCTGATTATTAAATTAATTTTTTCAGGTAATTGAAACTCTGAAATATAAATCAATTTACAGCTTTTTTTTTGTTATTATTCTCTTCTCAGTTTTTTTCAGCAGAAGTTTCTTTGGGCTACCTTTAAGCTCCTGAATTTAAATCTTAATTCTATTGACATAGATTACCCAGTTTGATGATCTTATACTCTATTGAACAGGCACTTCTAATAGGTTTAGATCTTTCACATTAAATCAGTTAGCATATAGGAAAGGAGCAATAATAAAATCTATAAAAGACAATCATTAATAATGATAATAGTGCCAGTTATTGAAGATAGGCTATATATCAATATATCATTAGCACTTTATACCTCATCTCATTTCATCCTCATTTTGAGCAGATTATTGTCCACATCTTATTGAAGAAGACAGTGAAACCTAAAGTTAAAAATTATAAAATGTGTGTCACTAACATTTATTCACAAATGTGTATTATATTACAAGGCTTCTCCTTGAGGCTAATTATTCACCATCTTGTATTATTCTTTAGAAGCTTTACTTGTTCAGCTTTATTCTATCAATTGTATTATTTTGAGGAGAGAGACCATGTTTCATACTTTTTCATGTCTTCACATCACTCAGTTAATAATTTTCCTGCAAAAAATAATTATTAATTTAAATTATTGTATTTAGAGAGAAAAATTTTTCCTCCATGTTGATCAGCATTTTTTGCCACTTAAATAGAGCATATCTCTGCTAGCTGCTATTACTGATAGATTCCCTGGGATCAGCAACTGAGGTTAAGATCATACTTTCCCAGGTGGACCCTGTGCAAGAAGGATTAGAAAAGAATGCCACTGTTTACACCTTTACTTTACTCTCAGTAGGTGATTTATATTTCTTAGTTTCTATAACACATCTTTCCAAGTCCACATGGAAAAAAAAAAAACCATGAATTTCCTTTTCAAATTTAACACAGTGGGTAGGGGGAAGAGATGGGAGAAATATATTATTGAAGTGTATTAATTACATCACTGCAGTGGAAATCAAAAAGGTAGAAGCTGATCTAAAATAAAAGGCAGTACCTCTTAGTTCTGTTTGCCTTGACTCTTGCATAAAGAACACTTCCATTCTAATAGGTCTTTATGGAACCCTATTGAGACCATTGCACACTGAACATCGCAGCCCTATTATGATCTGTGAGGACATTCTAGATAAGTATGTCCTACAGGTGAGCTAGCAAAAATTACAAGTATCAAACTCTAGGGAGTGTCACAGAATCTTCAAGTACAGATTATATTAAGGACTTGGCACACCATCCTGAAATTATTTCATTCATATATATAGAGTTTCCTAAATTGAATAGTATGTTGGTAATCTTCTGTCTGTACTGACCTCTGTTCCCAGAAGGAAGCCTGGTGGATCTGATGTTTTCATTCTGGAGCAAAATGACAGCATCAGTTTGAGAGTTTTTGAATTCTTAATTTGGCAGGAAATAGAGAAGAAAGGAAGTCTTAGTGAACACATATCTCTGTCTCAATTCTGTCTTTCATTTTAATAATTGACTGTCGTTTCTACTCTCCATGTAGTTAAAAAGACAAAAAATTATGCTACAGCTTTTTAGCATTGAAAAAAGAGCAAAGATTCGCCTTTTCTAGGTTAAGTTTCTGTAGCAAGAGAAAAAAAATGGTAGATGTGATGTTAGAAATCTTGGGGTGAGAAAGTGAGCACTCTTTGTTACAAAAATCCGACAAAATCAATTTATGGAAACATAAGTAATGGGGATAGAATGAGATGGGGACAAGGGCAGCTCTGTGGATTAGAACTGGGGACTTCATTGCTATCAGAGACTTTTCTTGCCACCGTTCCTCTCTGCTTTTCTCAGGTATTTGGTTTTATACGGGTAGACACAAGCCTTTCTCTGGAGTCAGGGAAAGACAGTATGGTAACTAACAGCCTTTAATTAAAGAGGAGCACATGGTTGGAGTTTGGGAAGCTGCATTTGATAAAGGAAATGAGATGCATTTCTAGAACAAAGGGGAAAATGATAATAGATAGGTAACTAGAAAGGGAGCACAAATAATAGTTATCTAATATAAATCTATTGTATTAGGTTTTTTCCCCACTGAGTAACAAATTATCACATACTCAGCAGCTTAAAATAAACCCATTTATTATTTCAAAGAGTCTGTGAATCAGAAGTCTTGACCAGGCATAGCTATATTTCCTGTTCAGTGTCTCACAAGTCCGAAATCAAGATGTCAGCCAGGGCTGCATGCTAATCTGAAGCTCAGAGTCCTCTTCCAAAGTGGTTGTAGGGCTAAGGTCCCTACTTTCTCACTGGCTGTCATCCAGAAGGTATTTTCAGAGACTGGATAGAGGCTTTCTGCTATTCAAAGTGCAGCAGTTTGTTTCTTCAAAGCCAGAAGGATACTTTCTCTCACGTTGAATTTCCCTTTTAGAGATGGCCTTAAATCCTCTTGTATAGTGCTCACCTGGTTAAGTCAGGCCTACCCAAAAGAATCATCTTTTTGATCAACTCAAACTGATTTAGGACCTTACTTATATATGCATAATCCCTTCATCTTTGCCATATAACTTAATCACAAGAGTAACATCAATTGTGATCACAGATGGCAACCACATTCAATTGAATAGAATTAGGCAGAGTTTATACTTTAGGGGATAGGAATCTTGGAGCCTGTATTAAAATTGTGCATATCACATCTATATTTCTTGGAAATAGATACAATATATAATAGCAATAGAATGGGTCTATTTATCTAGATATGGATGTGTGTGTGTGTAATATATATATATTACATATATTACATATTTACATGTAATTACATGTCATTACATATTACATATAATTACATGTTATGTGTATTACATATTACATATATATTGCATATGTTACATATTACATTACATACTAAATATATTACATATATTACATATATATATTACACACACACACATATCCCATTACAAAGAGTTGTATATATACTTGTGATACTTTATTTTTGTTTATAAATTCCAATGAATATTATGCTGTGTAAACTTACTTCTTAGATTTACGTTTAGAAATGTTGCATAAAAATAATTTCTAAGCTTTACTCATATGAAATTTTTTATCTTTAATTCTTTCACCTGTGTCTTCAAACTTCAAAAATTGGCTTCCAGGTGTCACTAAATCTGGTTTTATTTCTCTGAAGTGTTCTAGTAAAAATTGCTTTATAAGTTTACTAGTATCAACTACAGTATGTAAACCAGGGTCTTAGCACCTAAACTATGAGTCATTGCCACTTCTTAGGCTCTTGCATTAGGGCCAGGGATTGCTTTTAGAAAAGTGTGAATAGTGGTGATCTTGGCAGGTTGTGGGCTCTGGAGAATCAAAATGTTTTAAATTTTTCTATTTAGAATATCGGCAGTACCTAGAATATCATTTCTTCTTGAAGCACTAAAGTTTTTCTAACTAATTATTAAAAATATATGTATTAAGTATTTACTTTGTTCCTCAAACAGTACTGATTGTTCTACAATTTGGGGATATCAGAGGGACTGACAGAAAAGACAGCTAGTGGTCTCAAGTTGCCCTTAGGAAATTTAGGGCTGTGTCTGTATCCATATAATCTTTAACCAGTCAGATAAATGCTTCCCTTTTTAAATGTTCTTTTCCTCCTAGTGAATATATATGATAACGTGGTTAACTAAATGACCTTATAATGCCTGTCTTGGGTCACTATTTAAAACAGTGTTTTAAGAAGTGCTTCAAATCAAGATACCATTACTGAGAGCTGCTAATTAAGTTACAAATAACTCACTGAGGTAACAATCATGATGATGTTAATGATAATGAAGGCTTTTATTTGTTTTGAAATTTCAAGTATTGTTGAGTTTGTCAATAATTGCACATATTTAATTTTGTGCTGTATTTCCAGATCCCAATATATTTTCTATTTCTTTGCCATAAGGCAGTATTTTTATTGAGTATTTTTTGTTTAGAGACACAGAAAAAAATTTACCTTTTGTAAATAAATGTATAACATATCCTTTAGATTGAATGAAAAGAAAAAATATATTTAAAAAATGCATTTTGTTTGCCCCAAGATAGTTTTTTATGTTTTCAGGCAAATCCAGATTGGATTTATGGGAATCTTGTCCCTAAATTACTACATTAATAAACTCTGAAAGTACTCAAGAATTCCTGGACAAATTATCATCTCTCCATGATTTACTATGCAGTACAATTGGGAATACTGCTGGCTCATTTGGGTAGACATCAGGAAGCACCTCTCCTTTGCCAAGTATGAGACATGTTTCAACTGCTTATATGGCATGTTCTTAAGTGTATTAGGGGATAAACACAGACCCAATGTTCCAAGCTTTGTCAGTATGTGTCATCTATACTTGAGGAGAGCATGTGTGGGAACAGGGAGATCAGTCTCTAATTTCTAACTCGGTATTAAAAATATATATTTCTATCCCTATCTTCAATCTGTTGGGTTGGTCAAAAGTTCCATTTTTTTCCTATAAAATAAAAGACACATTTTTAATTTTCATCTATAACTTTATTGATTTTGAATATTTTGAGTATATCAGCTATCTCCTGTGCAGTAGAAAGTTGATTGTTCTCAATTAATATCTCAAATTTGATCGCTATCAACTTCAGCTGGTCTACCCAACCATGGAGCATCGTCCAGTGAGAAATCTCTAGCACAAAACTTCCCAAACTACTTTTGATATGTTTGATTAGTCCCAGCATCTTCTGTATACACTGAACAAATCCTTTTTTGTCTTTCAGTTGCAATTTTACCTTTCTTGAAATAATAAAGCATAATATGCCAAAAATGTTGTGTATTTTCTTCCATCTTCAACACTAAAATGGCTAGACAAAATTCACCAATTTTGATAATTTTTTCAAATGCACACTGATATGACAGCTGTCACAATACAATTGAACAAATTGTTTTGAATGAAGTTAAAGACAACTAAGTGCTTCTGGAGCCATTGTATGGAAGAAACCAAAGAAGCTTTTTGGCCAACCAAATATTTTAACTTTGTGTCAGATTCATAAAAGAAAGAATTAATTTTGCTTATGATATGGTCTGAAAATGCAATTCTGAGACAGAGTGTACATGGAGCTTAGGTCACTATATGATTTCAGGTTGTAGGTACAACTTTTCCACTATCTAGAAATAACATAATTGTTTGGTCAGAAAACTTCAGGCAAATATTCCATTTCTCTTTGACACAGCCTCTGCAAGCATACAGGATTTGCATTTGCTTTTTTAATTATGCTCACAATGTTTCTTCTCTATCTTCCACTATGGGAATTTCTCTTCTCCTCCTCCTCCCCTTCCTCCTCTCCTCCTTCTTTCTTTTCCTTATTTTCCCCCTCCTCCTTTTCTTCTTACTCTCCCTCCTTCCCCATCCTTCCCTTCCTCTGCTCCTTCTTCCTCTCCCTTCTCCTTTTCTTTTCTGCTGTAAATGTTCATGTGCAGCTTTTTGCATGGAAATAATTTTAAATTCATTTGACTATATAATAAGGAGCATGACTGACTGATTGTGTAGTAAGAATATGTTTAGTTTTGTAAGAAACTACCAAACTTTGTTCCAAAATGGCTGTACCATTTTGCAGTCCCACCAGCAATGGATGAGAGTTTCTGTTGCTCCACATTCTTACCAGCATTTGATGTTATCAATGCATTTGGATTTTGGACATTCTGTTAGTTATATAGTAATATTTTATTTTTTAATTGAGATAATTTTAACATATAACATTAATTTAATGTGTGTGTTTAATATAATGATTTAAATATATGTATATATTACAAAATGATTACCACAATAAGTTAATATTCATCACTACACATAGTTACAATTTTTTTATTCATATGATGAGAACTTTTAAGTTACTTGTTTAGCAACTTTCAAATATGCAATAGAGTATTGTTAACTATAGTTACCATGCAGTACATTTTATCCCCAGGACTTACCTGATTCTTCGAAGTTTGTACCTTTTGATCACCTTCATTCACTGGTGATAGTTCTTATTATTCAAAACCCAGTTCAAAAATCATTTCCTTCAGTTCATAATTCCCTAGGTTTCTATTCTAAGCAATTCTATCATTAATCATAAAATGCCTAGTGTTGATATTTTATGGAATACAGATTGTCTCCATGAAGAGATTATTAGTTCTGTGAAGTTGAAGACTCACTTATGTTACTTCATTTTTTAACTTCCCATTGCCTACAGTATAGAAGTCTACACTCAACAAAATCTTTTACAATCCAAATCAATAGAATTTTTCCCATTTCAATAGCTGCTTAAATTTATACAACACTTTATGACTTCTAAAGAGCTTTCATGTATATTTTTAATCAACATTGGTCTCTTTTCATTCCACACAATGGCCTTGGTTCATTACCTAAAATATTTTCCACATGTGAAATGAGGGGAAGCATGCTGGGGGAGGCTATGTGACAGGAGTGTGTTGTGAATAAAGGAAGATCAACAACATGGGAAGCTGGAGCAGAGCTTCAGGTAGATTCGAACCCCAATGGGGATATAGAAGCTGAAAAAGTTCTATTTTTTAAAAATGTTTACCTATTAATTCTGAGAATCACATCAGCCAAATAGCAGTAAATTATGTGATAGAATCTAGTTGAAAAGATTTTATTCATGTTAAGTCAATTATGATTAAAGCTGTGAAGACTGTGAATGAAAAGAAGTATTATATTCATTGGCATTGCTACAAGTCTGTTATTTAATGACAATTCAAACTGTGCTGCAGTGACTCTCACTTCCTCATGAGAAAGACTCCTTCGTTCACACTGCCCAGAACACCTTACTGATGGAGCTTAGGGGCTGAGATCCTCACAGCATCAGGAGAACAGTACAAGACAGGGATGTGACAGATGAAGTCAGTTTGCTCAATTAAATGGAACATCAAATGCAAGAGATTTAAACAGTTATGACCTTGGGCAGGTCATTTAACTTCTCTGAGTCTCGGTTTACACCTTTGTAAAATGAGGGCTTTGTTGTACAGATGGTAGTCACCCATTTTTGCCCATGAAACATCTTTTCTTCATTTCATTTTATATCCATGCTACACAGTGAAACAGTTATCAATATTTTATCATCATTTCATAAATGGAGGAAAAGATAAATTAATTTGGTGACTTGATTAAGGTAACACAGCTCATAAGTGGTAGAGTGAAGAGTCCAATTCAGAGCTTCTACCTGTCAATACTCTCCCCTTTCTAACACCCCAAACTGCCTTGCTATTTGTAGTGGGAAAACAATGTATATTGCACATTATCTCTTTGAAAACCTTAAAAATAATACAAATCCAAATATATCATTTATCAAGTTCAAAATGGCATTGATTACTATTGTCAGTATATTTTCTAGTGAGGATTTGTCCTGATCTTCTATACCCCAAAGGTAATGGTAATGAAAAAAGAGGCTTGTTCTTGTACTTTCTCTTTTTTTAAGGACAGCACAGGCAAATTGATAATATCAAAGCTCCTGAAAGGTGAGAATTTAGAATTTCTCTTGTTCTTCATATCTATTTCATTTTTAAGGTTCACTGTCAAGTGAGTGCAAACACCTATCTAGGGAAAAAAACAATTTAGTAGTCGTGACATTTTTACATGTGATTTGATAACAAAACAAAGCCAGAGCCCATGTTTTCTATTAGCCACCAACCCTACCCCATCAACTGCAGATGTGAATAAACCTGGGCATTTGAGCTGAATTGGCTACAAAACTATATTCTTAGAAGTACCTGTGAACTTCAAAAGGAATGTCAAGCCACTGATCAATAATCCAGATGTAAGGTACTAGTCATTTACTAAATATTTTAATGGAAATGATTGCAAATAAATACACATAAAATTTCCATAAACAAGGAAACAATTTGCTGAAATGTGGCTTGTTCTAGCAGAAAGATTTCTTGACACATAGTGTGCTTCATATAAATGTATATTAATGTCAAAAACTACTCTGCTTCAATAGCCATCTTACAGTTTATATCTCAGGAATTTTTAGAATATTTCTGGCAAAAATGTTACACACCTCTTAACAAAAATGTTTTCCAAATGTGCTTGTTAGAATTCTGAGTTTTGTGAAAATGATATGTATTATTGTTGTTTGTTATATATATTCCTTTTTACTGGTCATTATTTTTTTTGCATTTTCTATGTTATACTTGGTTATGAATACAGAAAAGTGCCCCAAATATACATGTGCACAGCTCAGTAATTATCAGAAAGAGGTCACTTGTGTAACTGCCACCCACATCTAGGAAAACAACACTGCCAGGGCAAAAAGAAGGCTCCTTTGGGTTCCCTCCAGATCATAGCCCTTCCTCTGTTCTTTTCTGAGGTAACCACTATCTTGACTTCTAATGCAATAGTTTGGTTATGAAGTTATAAGCCATGCATTGGTTTATATCTGATTTATTTTACATTGTGAGATTCATCCTTCTTGCTCAATATGATTATATTTCATTTATTTTTATTTTTATAATAACATTTCATTTTATCAACACACCACAATTTATTTATCCATTTATTGCTGATTAACTTTGGGATGTTTAGGGTTTGGGACTATGAAAAAATGCTGTTGGGTGGCTGCATTCCAGCCAAGATGGAGTATCAGAATAGCATAAATCGTTCCACCTGAAGTAACAACAATAACAGAACTAGACAGGATGTATAACTATTTTCAAGACATTGGACATGAGCAAGGAAGAACAGTGATCCTTGTGAAATGGGAAATACATGAGGTGTTCAAAAAATTACCCCAAATTATTGCCTTGAGAAAGCTTGCAGGCCTTTTTGCAGGATGGAGATCCCAAGTAGACCCCCTGAGTGTGCAAAGGCTGTTACAAGAAAGGAGACAGCTTCATAGAGAGAGAATTCTGGGAATCTTAAATGTCCTCCTTGAATACTCAGTAGAATACTGACAAGCATAAACATCTAAGGAAACTATCTGAGTCAGGAAAAAGAATGACCAGAGAATTTTAGAAGGAACAATACCTAACACTCGCACAGGGCTCAGAATAGTGTGTGATCCCTCCAGTTTGATTGAAAAATCTGATTATTCACAGGGCACTGGGTCAAGTAAGTTACTCTGGTCCCACCTAATGCATTTTAAAAGCAGGACAAGATACATAATTTGTGGGGTACAGTATAAAATGCAAATGCCAGGTGTCTTGTTCAAAACTATGGAGACATTCAATTGGAAAGGGTAGAGTTAAGTCTCTCAAGCTTAGTCTCTCTAAGTATTGGGCTATATGTGACTGACCAGGTCAGAAGTCCATGAAGCAAGACCAGAGAGAATCAAACTGTTTCCTAGTAACTTTATTCATCTCTCAAGCTCTTGCAGATTTGTTGCTATTGTCTACTTTTTTCCTTTCATATTATTTTGATTTTTCATATGCGTAATTATTTTTGATTAAATGCTAGATAATATATATGAAAAACTGTAGAAATAATTGGTAATTCAGAATGATTATATCTTCCTCTGAAAGGATATGTGTTTTTCTGGCAATCTGGGATCATAAAAAGCTTAAATTTTTTTAAATCTGTTTTCAGAGATTAGAATTTGGCTTTAGTTATCAAAAGAGCTGATCTAATTCTGATTCAACATTAATCCTAGTGTGCAGTTTTTCATGGTTCCAACCTGAAACTTGAAGTTGTTAAGAGTTCTTGACTCTGGTAGGCCCTGGAGTCCAATCTTTTATTTTTAATTTTGTCTTCACAGTCCTATTAGTTCTGATCAGCTTTTAGCTGCCTCTACCTGAATATGCAACTAACTGCCTCCAGGGAAAACAAGGGTCCCTCACTGTGGCGGACTCTAGCCAGCAGAGTCCGCCAGTTGTGACTGAAAATGAGAATAAAAGCACAGGAGACAGCAGTCCTATGGAGAAAAAGGGGGCTGCACAGCTGGCTACTCTCTCAAGAGGAAAGTGCCTTGACCCTTGCCTAGACAAATTTTTATTGTTTTCCTTAGGTCTAACATCAAAGAAAGATTGATTATCTATTACACAGAATATTATTGTCTACATTTTAGGTACATTCAAGGAAATGAAAATAACATGCAGAGGGGAAAGGTGGCAAGCTGATTAGTTCTGTCCTTGGGAGAATTCACACAGGCTTTGGAAATTATCTTGAAGATAGACAACACACATTTGTTGTTTTAGACCAGGGTGGTGGAGTTTTAGCAAGAGCAAGCCATAACAGTCTGTATGCATTTGCTAGGCCTGATTCCCATGGGAAAACTTGGTTTGAAGGTCTGGCTGTTGCCCACCACTTTGCTTCTGTAGGTTTTCCATACAGAGCTGAGTCACATTTGCCAGACTGAAACAAACCGGTCCCCTACACCTCACAACTACCCAAGGATAATTCTTAAAAAATTTGCATTAGTTGCATTTAAGCAACAGCTTAATCTTTTAAAAGGAAGTGGCAAAATAAATTTCATTGTTTCTACTGTGCTGGATAATTTAGACATTTAATTTTTTTCTTCTTAACAATCCTAACAAGTAGGGAGTAGCATCCTCATTTTAGATGGCTGAAATCCCATTCTCAGGTTAAATGAGGTACCCAGCATTACACAGTGAGTAACAGAGTCACAATCTAATCTTAGTCTTTCAAACTTCAAAACCCATCTTCTGGAATTGAAACTACGTTCCCTCATTTAACATAATATGGATTGCAGACTTTAGAAGTAATATTTGAAAACTACATTTAAATGAGTAAAATAGCTAAAAGTGTCCAATATGGACTTCCATTATGACACCCTATTTAAGGACTGATTTTATAATTTATTCTAGTCAGTTGATTAAATAATAGACATTTCTACTCTTATATGGAGATAGATTGAAGACTCAGTGGATGAATCTTTTACAGATACCTTTGTAACAGAATGAAATCCTGAGTCTCTGTGACTCCATCCTTTTTGGGCCTGTGGGCCTCCTTGTGTTTCTCATGGCATCCAGGCTAATAGCTCCTGCTTTAGACATGCTAATCATTAGAGGAATTCTACTTGGGGCTCCAGTTATTTTTCTTTTTTAACAGTCCTTCTCATTTTCCCTTTTTTTGACATAAAAGAAGCCTGAACTCTACTTTCTTAAAGTGGATTTGTGTATCAAGACCCCCATCTTCTCAGTTGGCACTGTCTCCATCAACAGAGTTTCCTTACTCCAAACTCTGATGTTTTGTGCTTTGGTTTTTTGAAGCATCAGGCACATGGGGTTTGGACCAGTAACACCTGTTCAGTAATGTGTTGCAAATAGGAGGATCTACTTTACAGCTAGGCAAACGTGTGTACAAGTGTGCATGTGTGTCTGATGGAAATCAGAGAACAGGAATAGAATCATTTCAGTCCATCTTTTAGCACTTATCCTCTGTATTAAGTTGATCTACTTGCTGGAAATAGTAATACCTTTATGCTATATTTGAATGGCTTTGAGGGTCTTAACAAATCCCTGAAAGCTATGGTTTTATCATAAACTCTGACACAACATTCAATATGATCTTTTCATAAAAACTTGGTTGTACAATATCATTTATAAGCACAAGCATATATAGCTAAGCTGTTTTCCTCTTACTTTACAGCAGCCAAAAAAAATACAAATCCAAGTTTAAAAGCTCTGAGGGTGTTTTGGTTTACAAATGCCATTATACCAACCATCACACGGAAAACATTCCTAAAATTTCTCCTTATAAATTTGTTTATCTCCCAACTCCCACTCCATAGAAAAGCTACCTGAAGCTCTGTCTTTGTTATCACTGCCTCCCAGCCCCTCCTCTAGTTGCTTCTTCTTTGGTATGTAAAGCTAAGGTCGTAACTTGATGACTTACAGGCTGAATATAACCAAAGGGTATTTGGTGTTTGGTTTTCAAAGAATGTTGAAAAATGTGAATTAGTTGTCAACCTTTGAAAGTCAAGATATTTCATGTTAAAACCCAAATATCTGAGATTCCCTCTGGTGACCCTAGACCTTCTGCTCACATGGCACTTTTCACCCTATGGCACAAAGCAGTTAGCAGTCCCCATGTAGCTCCACAGACATTTGGATTGACAGCCTTTGTAGTAAAGATGGCCAGGCTGAATTATTTTCCTCTTATTTGCATACAACTCTGTTGGGAACCACCCTGACTGGTATCAGAGGCTGAAACCCCCGCCTAAGCTAAGGCTAAGGGAACGCCCTTGGAACCGTAAGCCAGCAAGGAGACAAAAGCTTGTCTTCCTGGCAGGAATGCTGCTTCTGCTGCTTTATTCATAACTGAACCCCCAAAAGCTTGGTCAGTTAGCCAAAGACGGGTAAGATTCCCCACGGGGGGAACGACCTAAGCCAGGCACGATCACTTTGGGAGGCCCCCCAAAAGAAGGACTTGGGGGGCTGCAGCAAAAGGGGGGCTGATGGACCCTCGCTCCTCGGCTTTGACATAGCCTGAGTTCTCAGCGTCTGGGAGAAAATCTCCTTATCTCTTGGTTACCTAGTTCCCTTGCTCCACCTAAGCCTAAAACAATGACAGGGTGGTGCAGCTCGGTACTGAGAAGTGCGGATTTCCCAGGGTGATCAGGCCTAAGAAAGAACATGTAAATTACTGTGAAACCTTCTTTGTTTAGAATGCTCTCAGTTGAATGAGAAGGGTCTTAGGAGGAAGTTAGTTTGTTCCTCAGTCTTACAGCTCTTTGACCCCAACTCAATAGGCCAGCAGAGTTCTTTGTTTTCTATGATTCCTTACTTCCCCCTAATGAGTACTGTACTTTACCTGAATTATTATGCAAAATGAGCCTAATAAAAGCAGGTATGGACGGTAAATCAGGGCGCTCCCCACTGCGGGGGTGGCCATTCTGTCCCTACTTCCCCACAGAAACTAGTCTGTCTCTGTGCATGTTGTTATTTCTCGCGTGTTTTTCGTCGAGCCATCCACAGCGTTCCGTGGTCACTGCTGGCCGGTGACCCACGCGCAACACAACTCAGTGAAGTAAACATAAATAATAGATTCCTTAAAAGGCTGGGAATGGGGGTGTCTGAAATGGGCAAGTATTAGTACTCATAATTTAAATGTTTCCATCACATACAAATCAACAAAATGTGCAGTGCTTGTCTTTTAAAACCTACCTGCTACTGGAAGCATTAGGTTCTCAGGCCTCACTGCTCTCTCACTCTAGATGAGCGTATCTATTATTATGACTCCTGGGGCTGTTTAAGGGAGGGCTCTTTGAAAAGAGGATGGTAAGGGTGGCACTTGGTTGTTTCCTATACAAATCTGTCAAACATTATCCTTCATGATATGAAATTCTATTGTAGAGGTAACATAGAGACCTCAATATTCCTAGAGGTTCTCTATAAAGGAGAATTTTCATATTTTATCACTGCACATAATATGCCGATGTGCTCTGAAGTTCAGCACATAATATTTTTTCCACAGGCAAGCTTCTGAGACATTTTGCCAATATATGTATTTGAATGGTGTCATTTTCTTAAACAAGAAGGTAAAAGATCCAACTATAAATGGTAAAGGCAGAAAGAAACAGAGCTCTAGGCACTTTCCAGGGCTCTGGGTAAGAGAAAGGAGATGTTTGGATAAGTTATCAAAGAGGGAAAGAATGATCTGAGATAGACGTCAAACTACAAAATACATAAGCATATAATTTTTAGCATTTGGATTTCAGAGGTAAACAACAAAAAGCAAGAATTTGTATGGTTTGGAAACTTGTGGACATTAATATAACAAGATAATAGAAGTTAATTGCTTCTAGATGCAGGGTCTGTTTTGAATTTGACCTAGGCAACTATCTCATCACATTCACAATTCTCACACATGGCCTAATTTTAAAGTATTCAATAATGTAAAAACATTACTTTAGAATAGGTATTTAGATTTTATAATTTACATTTATATCAACTTTATTATGATCTTACTGTGCTTGCTGCACTTGGAACCATCATGATCTTGCTCTATGAACTAGTGCAGGTATTTTATATTTTAATTTTTAAAAAATTGTGGTAAGATATATATAGAATACAGAATTTGTCATTTTAAACATTTTAAAGTGTACAGCTCAGTCATGTTAAGCACATTTACAATGTTGTGCAGCCACTCTCCAGAACTTTTTTTCAGGACAAGACTTTTAATCAGAGAAGTAACATTTTTAAATGGGTCATTTTAAATATTAATTAGCTTCTAAATGCAGTAATAATAGTAATGCCCTTCATAGAAGTGTTGATGAACTTACTGATATCTGCCTCAGGATTTAATGTGTTTTTTGGAATGTAAAGTAGTATTTTATTGCAAGGTAAATATAAACATAACATTGGTGAAAGCAATATTCATCATGATTGATTCCAAATATATAACATGATAAAGGAATGAATGTCACTGTGTACCTTGAAAACCAATGTTGTATATTTTTCTTCCCATTGCCATCACCTCCCCCAGGCCAGAGACTTAAGGGTGACTCTTGAAAAATTTTGAGGAAGACTAGAAGCAGCTGTTCTTTTGTCCCCTTCTGGTTTTCTCTCCCACATACCTATTTTATTTTTTTTAAAGACTTTATTTATTTATTTTTAGAGAGAGGGGAAGAGAAGGAGAAAGAGAAGGAGTGAAACATCAATGTGTAGTTGCCTCTCGTGTGCCCCCCACCAAGGACCTGGCCTGCAACCCAGGCATGTGCCCTAACTGGGAATCGAACTAGTGACTCTTTGCTTCATAGTCTGGCACTCAATCCACTAAGCCACACCAGCCAGGGCCCACATATCTGTTTTAGTTCAATTTATTCCCTCTTCCTGATTCTTTTTTACTTAACAATTTTATTCCAATATTCTACAGTCCTGTATTCTTCTTTCCTTTTTCTTGATTTCCCTTTAGGGATGGTATTATTGCTTCTTTCCTTTCCTTTTGCCCCCTTTTGTTCTCTTTTCTTTTCTTCCTTCTCATTTATTCTTTCACTCATTTATATTATTTACCTATTTGTTTTTCACTTATTTTGTGTGTGTATAAGAAATTAATTGCCATGTGTAAAGTTCTACTAATTTTCAAAAAACATAACAAGATACAGCCTTGAGGATCAGAAAGGAGCTGTGTATGACTTAAGCATGTCCCACCTGCTTAGTCTACACTCACAAGGGAAAAGGGTCCAGCATCCCCTTACTTTTTCAACTGTAAAATGTCCCTTTTCTCCAGTGTGCAGAGGGACGTATAGCACCAGCTCCAAAATGCCTTGTGGTTCCTGTGGCTGTTCAGTGTCCTCTGCCCTCCGCTAGGACAAGGGTGCACCAGACCCTGCAGAGCACCATTATTATAGGACTGCTGTGCACCACAGGCTTTTAGAGGTTGAGGATATAAAAGTGATTTACAGCAAAACCAGAAAATTACCTCATCTAACCATTAGACATCAAGTTCCCTGGAAATGTATCAGACTTTCTACATCAGAGGAACCTTTATTCTCATGAGCAGTATCTCTTATAAAGCCTTGGGGGTCCTGTTGGTATTCAGGCTTTATTACATTGGTTTTACATCAAGCTATTTTAAAATCCTAAAATTTTCTAGCCTATTTAAATGCAAGGAATGTACTATGAACACAATGATAACTTCCTACTTATAAGGGAATAGGGAAACTCTGTTTATAATTTTCAGAGTAAAATTAAACTTTGTAATAGTTTAACTCTGCATCCCATGACAGAATAGTTCTGTTGCATCACTGAATAAGTCGATGACATTTTCTACCCCCAAAGAATGAAGCTGCTAGTTTCCAACATCAGAAGAAAGTTAGATTTTTTTAATTCCATTCAGTGACAAATCCAAACAGCTCAAAATACAATTCTGCTTCCACTTTTAGTATTTCAATATAGCTCAATTTTAGTTAAAAATACATGGTAACACAGACATTAAACATTATTATTTAAAAACTCCAAATGTATCATAATCCTACCATACTAACAAAACATTTTATTTTTTTCTAGGCCCATATTTACAGGCAATTTGATGTAGGTACCCTAATTATTTCAAATTTTAAGAATTATTTTATTATAAGCATTTGTGCAGATGATGCAGGTGATTAACAATTTAATAAGCACATAATAGTATCATTATTCATTTAGCCTCTTCTTTGTTAAACTTATATATTTTTCCCAATGTTTTGTTGTTTTAAATAATGCTAAGATTAATAGCTTATCCTGTCATTGAATAAATATTCATTGAGTGCCTACTATATCCTGAGCAATAAAATGTAGGACTTAACAGATAGCAATTCCTGCCTTTATGGATCTTATACACACTGGAAAAGAACACAGGAAATAAATTAAACTAGCAAATTATATCATACACTTGAAGATAATTAGTACATTAAAAAATAAAGCAGTAAAGGGGCTGGGGAATACAGAGGCTGGAGGATGTCATTGCCTGAGAAACTTAATGAGAAGGTGACATTTGAGGAAGGACTTGAAGAGGTGAGGGGTCTGTCATTAATGTCTGGCCTGGGGCAGTAGTGTTCTGGGATGGTGGTGGACCTGAGAGCTGCAAGGAGTTTGTGTGAGTGAAACAGTGGGAGAGGTGGTCATACAGGGAACAGAGTCCAAATCCTGCATGGCCTTGAAGAACTCTAAGGGCTCTGGCTTCCTTTCACTCTAGACGTGATAGGGAACTATTAGTATTTTAAGTAGAGAAATGACATGGATTGACTTTTTAACAGAATTACTGTTGTTACTGTGCTGAATCTTATGGAGGAAGAATAAATGTAGGGAGACCAGTTAGGAGGTGCCTTAGACCATGGTGGAAGCTGGACATTTACAGAAAGTGGTCAGATTCCACCTATTTTTTCAAGGCAGAGGTGACAGACATTTACAATGCCACCATCAATATAAATGTGCACTTCTTAAACATAACATAATTTTTTTCAAAAAATCTGCTAATATTTTAAAATCATTTTAAAGTTGCTTACTTAGCTATCTGAAGTTTTGCAGGAATTCTAATAAATTTTAGAAGATGATTATATATTAAAAGAATAAAACATATTTTACTTATAATATTTATAAGTATACATTATATTATACCTACTCAGCTGTTTGTTTTCCTTTTTCAAAACATGCTATAGTATAACTTTATGATGTGTAAAACTGATCAACTAAAATTGCACAAAATATTAAATTGCTCTTTCAATATTAGTACCCATTAAGCAAATATTAACATATTAAATATTATGATCTTTTGTTCTGAACTGATATTCCTGGGAGAGAGAAGTCAGAGCCCCAGAGAGCCTGACACCATCTGTGATGACTGGTGTTCTTTGGCTCCTTATGTCACTGTGTCTGAGCCTGGTGCAGTGGAGGGCCTGATCCTTGAGTTCTTAAGCTCACCATCTGCAATAACCACTGTGAGTAATCTTCAAGTTCACTCTGCTGCTGAATCCTTTGTCTTTTCATATCATTTAGTGTTTCGAGCAATCTTAAAGATAATATTTATATTGGGTATTCATAAATGCCAAATTCCTTTCAAGGGACACATAATCTAGTTTGCACATTAGTTTCCTAGAACTTCTATAACCAAGTGCTTACTCGTGTGGCTTGAAACAACAAATACTTATTCTCTCACAGTTCTGGGGGTCAGAAATCTGAAATCTAGGTGTCAGTTGGCCTTGCTGTTTCTGAAGGCTTTATGGTGAGCCTGTTATATGGCTTTTTCTTAGCTTTTGGTGTTTTCAGCAATTCTAGGTATTTCTTGGCTTGTAGATACATCACTCTAATCTCTGTCTGTGTTGTTACATGACAGTCTCCCTATGTGTCTTCATATCATCTTCCTCCTGTGTGTGTCTCTCTGTCCCTTTCTTCTCTTTATAAGGATACCAGTCATAAATGATTAGGGCCCAGTCCAGTCCAGTATGATCCTATCTTAACCTGATTACACCTATATAAACCCTGTTTATAATATCACATTTGCAAGAGCCAAGGTTAGGACTTTAGCCTCTCTTTTGGGGTGATATAATTTAACCTGTAAGAATTGGCTTGGCAAAAAAGAAATTTCCAGAAGAACTAATCTGGAAAAAATGTAATCAAAATTAACCTTGGGGCTAGAATCTAGCAAGAATTTGAGATGAGATTAGTGACATCAGGAGACACACATTTTCAGCTTTACTGCTCACCCATCTTTCAAGCTTCAGTTTAGTTCCATCTTTTTAATGAAGGTTGTTGAACTACTCTAAGAATCTCATATACAACGATATTACTTGTATCATATCAATTAGTTTTTAATAAAATATTTTTTCTGTACTATCCTCTAGTTGGTTTAAGTGTTTTGATTCTGTTGTCTTCAACAAAAACTTCCATATTTTTGAAATAGGCTTCTTAGTATTATAGTTCACTGGTATACTCTTGAAATTTTATTACAGTGTTAGAAACTTACAGAATCCCTAAAAAAATTATGGTGTTAAACTGAAATACCTAGGGGCCAAGTTTGATTGAATGGCCAGTATGTTTGGCAGTGAGTTATTTTCCTGGCCAACCATTCACTCATCTTGTCACAACTAAGGTGTCCTTTCTTTAAGGGGCTAATTCTCCACCACCAAAGGCTGCATTATGAGTCCATCTTATGAGCCCCCACATACCTCTGAGCTCATGCTTATCACACTGCATTCAAATGTCCAGATGACTTGCCTCTCTCCCCCACTGGAATGTGAGCTGCTTTAAAGCAGAGATTGTGCTGTGTCACTATGGTATTTCCAGTGTCCAGTTCCACTTAATAACTAACTGGGGAATTTGTTCAATGAATGAGTAAACACTAAGCTGAATCATTTCTACTCCCCTGGCTTTATTTTTCCCATGTGTAAAATAATAGCCTTCCAGTAATTCCAGCTGAAGGTTAGGTAAATGTGGGCATGGTTAGGCAGCTGCACCAATATATGTGACCTACCTTTCTTAGAGAACTGTGACTAGACCATTGGGTTCTACTGTGGTCTGGCCAGGTTGGCAGAAGGCTTTACCCTGGAGCTCAATTGTATGCAGGCTCTGAGGAGGAATCCAGCTGACATTGTTAAAGTTCAAGTGCATAGAATACCAGTCATGACAAGACAAAAGAATACACTGCTGGTGACAAATAAACAGGAGCCAAGAGGCACAATAGTCAACTTCCATCAATTTATTTCCATCTGTTCATATCCACTTAACTATCCTGAGTTTATTTAGAGACCATTATCCATGGCAACAAACTACATCAGTTCCTCTGAGGAGTTTGTAATTTTTCATGAAAGACTCAATGAAAATTAAAAACCAAAAGACACCACAGTATAATTCCCAAACTAGTATTGTTAATTACAAAATAAAATTAAATCTGCAGAAGGGAAAGGAGTAATATGTACTCCATTATTTTATAAAGGCTTTACAAGGAAGAAGTGTAAATTTCTTCAGAAAGAGACTTGCATATAGATAATGATTTGGGTGAAGCCAACAAACCATACTTGGTTACCCCTTTGAAGACCTGAATTTTTTACCTTGTCTGAACAAAACCTGTGCTCATTATTATCAATCCTATGAAAAGATCAAAATATTGAGTTTTCTTCTCATTGGTGCATTAGAAATAATTCTTAATGAACTTTTTCATGTGAATTTTTTCTTCCAACTACAGTATTTCACAAACATGTCTCCTTGCATATATAATGTGTATTACTGTCAAAAAAATCAAGCAGCATACATGGTTTTTAAGTGAGGAAATGATTGCAGTTACTATGAATTTTCCACATTTGAATTACCTTGTGGGTTATTTCCCCTGATACCACAAACAGTTAATTTACAAGCAATGCACATTAAACACCTACAGCATGCCAGTCAGTGTTGGATATAGTACATAAGTTAATTTTTGTCTCTAATGTGCTCAAAGGCACACACACACATCTGAATGTATTGTATATTAATTGGGACAAGCTATACACATAAGGCAAAATCTAAACAGGAGCATGGAAACCATGGTAAACATTTAAAAATGAACAAATTTAACATCAGGAATTTTGATACATGAGTGACAGATTCTTGGGGAAGCCAAAGAGCAGATCGTGCAACAATCTAGATATTAGCATCAGCAGGAAACACCTATCATCTCTCTGGAGAGATGAGGAGGGGACAGACTGCAGTTTCACAGTGACTGGACCACAGTTGGCCTGTCCAACAGGAGTTGCAGTCATGGTGGGAATATAGTCACTGTCAGAGACACCAGAGGAAATGCAAAAGGGGGAGAAACATCTCAGCTTATGTGCTTGTCCTGTCCTGTCCTTAAGTCCTCAGGCTCTGCCTTCCAATTGGCCAAGTCTACCAAGAAGCTTGGGGGCAGAGTAGCATAGAAAATATTTCCTGTGGAATAAGAGCAAAGCATGGAAGGGGAAGAAGGTATTTTATAGGAAAATTATGTACACCCCTTTGTTAAGTAATGTTATATAACTGAGAGAGGGAGATTTATTTAACTCTGGACCCTAAAATCTCATATTTGTCGCTGGCATCTACTTCAGTTCCTCTACTCAATTCCTGGAAAGTTATCTGAGTTTGGGTTGATAAAAAGACCACAAAAAGATGACAATTAATGTCCACTTCACAGCATAAACTATATGCTGATTACTAAACTAATGATACAAATGTGATATGCACACACAACTTTCTTAGACAAATCTATGATTATTGATATAATTCTACTGCTATACTGTGATCTTCTGTTAATCAACAATCCTCTACCTCACCACCTCATAGGTATATGCAAAACCCTTAGGTGAATGTGATTAAGGTAAAAGTGTATAACTTTTTTTCTCTTCAGAGCCCTACAACTGAATTGTAGATTTCTTGAAGAAAGGACCTGTGTTTGATTTGCACATGTGTGTGTGAAACCAAGACCAAAAGCATGAACCACCATGTGCTCTTGAAGGCAAGGGAGGAGTAGGAGCCAAGGCTGAAAGGGCCCTGGAATGGTGGGTGTACTTTTGTTTGGGAATAACAAGTTCCAGTTCCAAAAATCTATAGCTGATTATACCTTCCCTTCCACCAGCTGCTGGGAATAGGATGATGGAAGTCTCAGCCTATTTCATTCAAATCCTCCTCTTCCAAAAGGGAAGAAGGGAGTAGAACATGGAATCAGTGTTTGCTTGTTGCCCTAAACATTATAAGATATTATATTCTTCATCAGCTTTAATGTTTTGTAGCACATTTCTGATGCAGAATTCTTAAACCTACATGGCAGATTAGAAAATTGATACTAAGAAAAGTTCAGTAATTTACTGAAATTTACATAGCAAGTAACTGGTAGAGTCACCTTTCCAATCCAGGCATAGAGAGCTGAAAAGAAAATATATTGTATTTCCTGATTCCCACCCAGGATACTTAAAATAACTGAAGCCAGTTAAAGAACTCTGCTTCATGGAGTAGTCTAGAGCTCTGTCACCTAAATGATCACCCCAAACTGTTGCCAACTCTTTGAAATGTTCACTGGGAGAGGAGATTATATCTCACAATTAAGGAGAAAAGAAAGATTTATGAAGCAAATTGGACTGTGATTCCATAAGTATTAGAGTGAATAATCTTAAATCAATGTACCAATAACTTCTTTCAGCTTTAAATAAAAGACAGAGCAGAGGTGTTCCATGCATCAGAAGTAGGGACAGGCCAGAGCACCAGCGAGACAAGAGGGCAGAAATACAGTGGTGCTGTGACCCCTGAAGACAGGTCTTAACAACTTGGCAATTTTCTCTTAGTCATTTTTTTTCTAGTCTTCTTCTGTGGTTAGGAAAAGCAAAACTGGGTTCCCACTGTTTTGTGTTGAGGGAAATATCTACCTGATTCTCCCACCAGATTACCTCTTCTTTTGTCTGATGCTAACATCAAACTTTGAGTAGGAATTTGTTTGAGAAAGGGGTTCTTCTATAAAAGAAAAAAAAATGTCTGAACACCACAAATCTAGAACATTATTGATAGTTGGAGAAAAACCACTGACCTAAGGGTTGGAGGATCTGGTTTTATTCTAGTTCTGTCTCTGTCTAGAGGGTGGGAAAATTGTTTAACCCCCAGGTCTCCCATTCTTTATTTTAGTGGCACCAAGATCTCACCAATTAGAGTCCTTCCAGCTTCTACATTCTGTGATTTTTCCATGGGGAGATGAATTTTCCAGTATCAATTAATTCTTATTAGTCTTTTTGTTTTTATCTCTTCAGAAATTATAAATTTGGGGCACCTGTATTAGAGAATGATTGAGCATGGAGGAAGCAGTTAGTTATAGTTAGTGGAATTTTGAGGTGTGACTGTGAAATGGTATAAGCACATGTTAGTTCTAATTGTTACTGATAATTCTGTTAAGTTAGCACAGGAGAACTTATTCTTGAACTTCCCTCTTCTAAACTTTACAGTGGTAACTAGATATCTTGTTAAAAGTATCTGGGACCAAAATATCACTGTCAGACTCTTGTTATAGGGACCCACATAATTTCTTCACCTCCTGATCTTCCTGGAAGTCTTAAAATTGGGACAATTACCCTGATTCTCTAGGGTGGAGGAGGAAACTTCCCAGGATGGGACCCAAGAAAGCTAAGGAGAAGGTGCTGGGCACCTGTTTGCACAGTGATCTATCAAAGCCACCTAGCAGGATCAGTGTCTTTGTCTACACACCAACTTTACAGAGCCTCATCAATGACCAGGAATATCTGGCTAGGCAAATGAAGACTTTGTATTTTATTCTAAGAATTTTATTTAGTGTGAACTTTCTTGATAGTGACTTAAATAGACACTAATGGATTTTTTTCCCCAGGAGCTACATTTATGATAGAAAATAAAACAAGTCTGCTGGTCCAGAGATGCAAATTTAATTCTTTTCCATTGATTTCTTTTTTTATTTATGAGGATATCCAGGAAGCCTATTATGGGGAGCCTTTCTAGAATATGAGTTGTAAGGGATTTTTTCAGGTGCCTGAAATATATTCAAACTATCATTTTAGAAGGTGTTTGTGATCAATGTGATGTTCTGAGTTTGAGGTAAGAAATGACAGTATAAGTTCCAGCTCATTGATTGGTTCCTAAGCCTCTGATGGCACTGTAGTAACAAGTAAAATATACAGATCTAATGGTTTATTGTTACTTTGTTTATTTAGAAAGTATTTATTGAATCTGAGCAATGTGCCAGGTACTGTTGTAGATTCTGTATGACTAAGTCATAAGTTTTAGGGCGTTGTGTGAATGAGGCATTTTGACAATGTCTCTTGCACTCATGGATCTTATTTTATTGTAGGCAAGACAGTAAAGAAATAAATACTCCCTTAGTACATAATGTAATATCAGGCATTGACAATGCTCTGCAAAAAAGTAAAGTTGAATAAGCTTATAGAGAAAGAGGGTTGAGGGTTAACATCATGCAATGCCATTAGCTGTCCTGTCTGAGGGGATGACATTTCAGCAAGGGTCTGAAAAGTTGAGAAAGCAATAATATGAATATTTTTAAAAAGTAAGATTTGTTCACTACTTTTATTTTAACACTTGATTGATCATTCTGCTTCTTACACCTGACATATCCTCTTCCTTCACAAATTTTGGTATTGAAGGCCCAATTTACAATGCACCTTGTTTCTTAGTACCATCTTGGGAAAAATTCCTCTTATTGAGTCTAAAGATCCCCTTCTTGATTTTATGCAAATAATTACTTTTTCTGTTTCTTAGTAAAAATAGAATTAATAAGTGTGACAATGAAGTGGATTGCATGAGACTTTGTAGTCTCTTTCTTAATAAAATATTATAATAAATAATCCTAGTAGCATATTTGTGAGGACCTTTTTTGCACTGAAATTATTCTTCCTTGATTTTTAATGCTTATACTGAAGATTAGAAAATGTATATCCCACTGCAACTGCCTCAAATGAGGTTACAGAATTATGACTAAATTTTAACACTTCCCATCATTCTTCTACAGGTGGAAGTGGTAACTGCAGACCGAAGCCTGGTGTGGCAGGCAGAACCTCCCACCTGCCCACAGGATGAGTGAATGGGTGTCCTGATCACTTTGGACTATTTATAAAGCAGTTTCTTTTTTTAACTTGTGGTGCAAAATGTCATCTTAACCATTTCTAAATGTATAGTTCAGTAGTATTAAGTATATGTACATTATACAACCAATCTCCAGAACTTCATCTTAAAATTGAAACTCATTACCAGTTAAACAATAACTCCTTATTCTCCCCTCCCCTCAGTTCGGGAACCACCATTCTACTTTTTGTTTCTATGAATTTGACTACTCTAGATGTCTCATGTAAGTAGACTCATAGAGTATTTGTCTACTACTGGCTTATTTCACTTAGCACAATGTCCTCAATATTAATCCATGCTGTAGCATTTGTAAAAGTTTTCTTCCATTTTAAGGCTGATTAATATCCCATTATGTGGAATAATACTCCATTTTGTTTATGCATTCATAAATCTGTTTTATTAAGGTATAATTGATATAAAATTAACTGCACATATTTAAAGTGTATAATTTTTAAGGCTAGATATCTGAATGCACCCATGAAACCACCACTACAATTGAGATCATAAGCATATCGGTCTCCTACAAAAGTACCTAACTTACCTTTATAATTTCCACTTCTATTCTTCCCACCCTGTTTTCAGGCAACAACTGATCTGTCTGCCACTACAGATTAGTTTGCATTGTTTAAAATTGTTTCTGTCTAGAGTAATTATTCTGAGATTCATCTATTTTATTGAATATGCAGAGAGTTCATTCTTTTTATCACTGATTAGTACTCCATATTACCAATATATAGTTTGTCTATGCATTCATCTGTGATAGATATTTGGGTTGTTACAGTTTTTGTAAATTATAAATACATGAGCATTACAACTATAATTATATATACATGAATGCTGTAAACATTCATGTTTAAGCCTTTGTATGGATATTCTTTCATTTCTCTTGGGTAAATATCTAGGATAAGAATGGCAAGATCATATGCTAAATGTATATCCAACATTTTAGGAAGCCATCAAGCTGTTTTCCAAAGTGGTGAACAATTTTACATTTCTATCAGTAACATGTAGTAGTCCCATTTCTTCCACATTCTTGCCAAAGCTTGCTATGATCAGTCTTTTCATTTTAGCCATTCTAATAGGTGTACAGTGTTATCTCATTGTAGTTTTAATTTGTTTTTCCTTAATGATTAATTAAGGTGAGAAAAAGAAGAGTATCATTTTATGTGTGTATTTGAAATCTATTTATTTTCTTTGATGAAGTGCCTGTTAAAATCTCTGCTTCATTTTTGTTGTTGTGTTATTGTTTCATTTTTATTTCAAAACATAAACTCAACTGCAATCCAGCCAGACTTGGAGAGGAAGAAGAAAAACATGGAACCCAATATATTGCAGCCAGAGCACAATGATTATAAGATATTCTGAGCAGGTGGGGTTACAGGGTATTTTCCTGAGCTACAGAAGGAATGGTCTGATGGTTAAGATAAAATGCAGGTCAAATATTTTATAGTTGTCCACAATCTGCAATAGTGATCTTCTTGCTGGCCTTGCCATTCCTGGACCAAAAGTGCTCCATAGCCATCACAATATTCATGCCTTTTTTCACCTTTCCAAAGACCACATGCTTGCCATCCAACCACTTGGACTTGGCAGTACAGGTGAAAAGCTGAAAATCATTGTGTTGGGTCCAGCATTTGCCATGGACCAGATGCCAGAACCCAATGATTCAGGATGAAATTGTCATCATCAAAATTCTTTTCATAGCTGGACTTGCCTCCCATTCCATTATGGCCTGTGAAGTCACCACCTTAGAACACATATCACAGAATACTTCTGCAAAAACAGGAAACTTTATAATCAAATACTTTTTTCCCAGTGCTCAGACCAAGAAAGTTTTTTGCTGTCTTTGGAATTTGGTCTGCAAACAGCTTGAAGGAGATGTGGCCCAAGGGTTTGCAGGTGATTACAATGTTGAAGGACACAGTGGGGCTGACCATTCTGTGCATAGGTGGCTCCAGGGTGGTGGCATCTGCAAGACCTGGTCCATTTTTCTGTTGAATTGTTTTCTTGTTATTGAATTTGGAGCTTTTAAAATGTATTTTGGACACAAGTCCTTTAGCAAATATATGATTCATAAATATTTTCTCTCAGTCTGTGACATTCTGTTACTTGTGCCTTTCAGAATATAGACTTTTTTCAAGTATAAAGTCTAATTTATGTATTCTTTTCTTCTATGCATGATGCTTTTGATGTAATATCTGAGAAATCTTAGCCTAATCCAAGTTCATTAAGATTTCTTTGTTTTAGTCTACAATTTTTTTATGTATAGGAATAAACCAAAGTTTTTCTATTGTTTTGCTTATTTGTTTTTCATTTTGGCATAGTGCATCCAATTGTCTAAGCACCATTTATTGAAAGGCTGTTCTTCCTCCTTTGAGCTGACCTTGCCCTTTGTCAAAAGTCAGTCTTCTATAATACATAGCGTGTGTCTGTCTATTTCTGGGCTCTCTTCTGTTTTGTTTTTCTGTTTGCCTGTTTTCATGCCAATTCCACACTCTTTTGGTTACTGTAATTTGAAGAAGTCTTAAAACCAGAAAGTCCTTTCAAGGTTGTTCTAATTATTCTCTGCCCTTTGCAGTTCCCTAAGAATTTTAGAATTAGCTTATCAGTTTCTTCAAAAATACTATTGGGATTTTGGATGGGATTATGTCAAATATATAGGCCAATTTTTCAAGAATTGGTATTATAAAAATATTGAGCTTTATAGTGCATGAACATAAAACTTGTTTATTTAATATCTTTTTCATTTCTCTCAACAATATATTATAGTTTTCAGTGTAGAGGCCTTGAACATATTTTATTAGATTTATACTTAAGCATTTCATAGTTTTTGATGCTACTGTAAATAATATTTTAAAATTAAAATTTCCAATTCATGTTGCCAGTACATAGAAAAGAAATTTATTTTTGTATGAAAATCTGTCAAGTCCTTATAATAGTGCTTGTGGTGACACACATAGTGGGGCTCAGTGCATTCATGGAGACATGAGAAGCCCAAGTAAATACTGAAGTGACTGTCTTGACTGAGTGATCCATTGTGAGTGCTAAGGCCATGCTCATTCTAATCTTGGGAACTATCTGTGGCAGAAGATGACTCATTATTAAATCAAACTTTCAACCACCAGCCAACCTGCTATACTAGTCCTAAGACAGTCGTAAAGGATGACAAAAAGGTGGGAAAGAATTTAGAAGTCTTGTTTTCTTTCCTTCTTGGGAAAAATGAAAGATTCACTAGGGATGTTTTGAGAAAGTTCTGCAAGAATTTTTTTTTTATCCTCCATAGGCTCATAATGACATCATAATAGACAGGTGAGGAAGAAGCATCTTCATCCACAGTGTCCTTTTCTAGATAAGACACCTCCATACATGCTGATAACCTTCATATGTGGGAGACACAGTGAACAGAGGTAGAAAATACTGCCTTCATCTTCTCATATTTTCTGATCCACTGGCTGTGTAGGGTGCAGCATGGAAATAGCAGGAAGGGCTGGCACACAGCATGTGTGTACAGAACAGGCAGCAGAAGATCAGTTTTGGCTGTATCCCCTTCTTGGTATATGGTTCTGAATAAGATATTCTAACCTCACAGGACCTTGGTATTTTTTGGTTGTATAAAAGAGAGATAATAAATTCCTTTTGCTGCAGTAATTCAAACAACAAAAAAATCTTAGCAGTTGCATATACATAGATGCATCTAGAAGAAGACAGTAGACAGGCTACAGAGTTGCTATGTATACAGAGAAGTCATATTGTCTAGGTCACAAAGTTTGGAGCTGAAAAGAGCCAGCTGGGGTCAACTGAATGGACACAACTGTTGACCCAGGGCCTGACTAGGTGTATACTGAACGAGAATGAAACTGCCATTAATTCATGGATTTTTGCTGCTTCACTGAAAAACAGTTGCAAAGAATGGCATGGTTATTGCCAAAACCCTTCCCTGGGATATTGATTTAGGAAGTCTGCAGATTTTCTAAAGGGTTTGCTAAGTTTCTAACAAGTGCACTGAAGTTCATTGATTCTATTCATTCTAATGTAAGTTTTCCCAGACAGACCACTGTTTACCATCTCAGTGACCTGGAAATACACTAGCTTCTGCTGCTCAGACTCACTTTTTAACAATCTATCTCCTTAAAAAGTCTAGCCAGAGAGATTACAAACAGAGAGGAAATATTTAGTCAATTTCTTTCAAGTCTGCTGCCTAATATTTTGCTGACTGAATGATTGTGGGTGTTTGTCATGTGGATTAATGTAGAGGGACTAAGCAGGAGCCTCAGCCTCATCATGTATTCATAGACCCTGAGAGCAGGGATTCTTGACCCCAGTTAGAATCCCATGGGGAGCTTTCAAATATTATTGCTGGCATGGTCCCACAATGGCCAATTAAGTCACAATCTCTGAGGATGTGTTATGGGCACTGGGATTGTTTAAATTCCCAAGAAGATTCCAATTTGCAGCCAGGGTTGAAAACAACAGCTGGAGTTTTCTAAGGTGATTTAGAGACTATGCAAAGCATCTTAGAAATTGCCTAGTCCAACATATGAAACAGATGAAAGTAGCTCTGGTTAGCTCTGGTTAATGTGGAGAGAAGCATTCTAGACTTCTGTCCATTTGTGGCACAGCATGGATTAAGACAACAACTATTCAGGTTTTTGAGTGATAATAATAATTGAATTTCATGTTTATTATTACCAAAGTGGGCATATAAAAATCAGAGAATTTAGTGGTTGACCCAAGTAACAGCATTAAATATAATGATGAGAAATTTGAAATCATTGAGCTCAAGTACATTGCAAACCAGCATTAACTTTGTGTGCCATTTTATCATATTTGTGAAAACATAGTGTTTGACATTTCCATCCTGCCTTTATTTCAAGATCCAGGATGCTAGACTTCAATTAAGTTGAAAGATGTAATATACTCATCCAATGAAGATCCCTACCATCTTGGGGGTTTTTTTAGTGATTATTTAAAAGGTCATTTGTACCTCCAAATGATATTTTCCCACCTTGCAGGTGACAAGGTAGAAGGAGTCAAAGATTCTTGTCATTGCAGAAGGAAGAATAAGAGTTCCATTTAGAGGAAGGGAAATTGAGATGATGGGGTTAAATATCAATTAAGGGCACTGCCAGTGGTTCTGTGATGAGCACACAAATTCTCTTTTTATGTAGCTTCTATTCACATTTTTTTACATTTGTGCCCTTTTATTGCAATTACAAGTTGTGAACAAACATTATTATAAATGAATACTAAAGAAGTGACTAAACAACAGGGTAAAACATTGAAGATAATTACCATCACCCTAGCATGGAGGGGAAGCAGAAGACAATATCATTTTTTCCCCTCAGACTCAGATGCTACATGTACATCACCTACACATTCTGGAATAACCTTAGAATATTTTCTTTGTTTCATTGTACTTTTGTGCTACTGTCCAGTGATTAAAACCTGGTGACAGCACATGCAGCTCTGCAATCCTGAGGCTACTGAACATACTTGTTTGTATATGGTATATGCTCTTCAGGCAGTCTGTGCCACTTGATTCCTGAAGTTCTTATTACTTTGTTTCTGAAGTTCTCTCAAACCCTTCATTTCTTTCAGAAGTGCAGCCATAACTGAATCTGTTCCAGGGAGAGAAAGCTAATTAGTTTTTATGTCTTGGTAATACTATATGTATCAAGACTGATTTGGGGGTGGGGAGAAATTCTAGAAATCTTTGGAAATTGGAGACAAAAGTCTAACCCTTGGAACAGATATATTTGTAGAGCTCTGAAATTGATTTGCCTTCAAACTTGGGGTACACTTTTATTTTGAAATATCTATATTTTACATAGATTTGGGGAAACTTGTACCAGTGAATAACAAAAGTTGCATAGAAGAATATTCATGGCAGTGATGTTTATATAGCAAGACTGGATTGAGAACAATCTAAAAGTCCTTTGAACAAATGATAAAACTGAGCTAAATGTACACACTGGAAAACTATACAACAGTGAAAATGATAGCTATTCATATTTATCCTGGATAAAAGTCCAACAATATCAAGTGCATAAACTAATATGTAGTGGTAGTGGAATTATCAATTCTTATGACCACTTTTCAAAATAATTATCTTTATTATATTTAATTATTTAATAATTTATTAATAAATAATATTTATTATTTATTATCTTATTATTCTGTTGAAAACATAATAAACATTGTTGAGTGTTTACTATGTCCCAGTTACTAAGTCATTTTATCCTTGTAATTGTAAGATAAATGGTATAGTTTAAACCATTTTATGTATGAGGAAACCAATACAGAAAGGTCAGGTAACTTGGCCAAGATCAAAAAGCTTTACATTGAACTCAGGCAGCTTGACTTCAGAGTTCGCCCTCTGAACCATTATACTATGCTGTCCCTTACAAGAACATAAGCCAGCAATTTCAGTTATTGATATATGCCATATCAAAATTTTGCTCTTGATGGAAAGAGATGAGTATGTTCATAGCAATTATATTGATAATAAAAAAATAAAACAACCTAAAAATCCATTGTCAAGAGAATAGGTAAATAATTGAGATACAGTCATATGGAAAAATATTATGCATTAGTAGAAATAAACTAATTATACAAATATCAAAATAATGTTGAGTGATAAAGGCAAAGGCAGGAAACATATATATATATAAATATATATGTATATGTATTAAAATAGCTGCAAATTTACATTTGCATTACACTACCACAAATAACAGTGGCCAATTATTATCTGAAAAAAAAGTTCTACTTCACCTAAATCTTAAAAATGCAAAATTAAACACAAAGCCATGTGATTGTTTTCTTTGCTTTATGAATTAGGACAATTTTTGCATGTTTTTAAAGTATAACTGTTAATGAGACAACTGGAAAATATATATTAAAGCTTTTACATGTGGTTTTAAAAACAATTTTTTGTAAAACTTCATGAGAAAATAATCAAAGATGTTCACAAAGCTTATTTTTGGAAATAACTTTATAAAAATTAAAAAATGGAAATAAAGTATATTAGCTTGCTGAGACTGTCATATGAAATTATCACAGATTAGGTGGCTTAAAACACCAAAATTTGTTTTCTCAGAATTGTGGAAGCCAAAAGTCCAAAGTAAAAGAGTTGGCAGATCTGTTTCTTTTAAGACCTAACTTGTTGAAGTGCAGGTTGGTGCATGATGCCTTCTTCCTGTGCACTCGTACAGTCAGCTCTCATCGCATGGTCTGCATCCTGATCTCCACTTCTTACAAGAACATCAGTCATACTGAGTTAGGGTCCACACTAAGGATCTCATTTGAACTTAATTTTATTTGTAAAGGCCCTATCTCCAAATACAGTCACATTCTATGTACGGGGAGTGAGGGAGTCAACATATGGATTTGGAGAGTACAGATTTCAGTCCATAAATTAAATTAAATATTAAATAATACAAAATATGTTAAAAACTCACCGAATGCAATATAACTAATAAAGAAATGGAAGCCATTAGAAACTTCCTCAATGACATGCAACAATGAACATTATATATTGGGTGAAAAACAGTTTTTAAAATATGGTAATATACTCCAACTTTGTTTTAAAAAAAGCCAAGGTAACAAATAAAATAATCATGGTTCTCTCTAGGTAGTAGCATCTTGGTTTTTTTATTCTTCTGTATATTTAAGCTTATCTATAATAAATGGTATTATTTTATAATCAGAAGAGTTTTTAAATTTACTACATGGATAAGATTATACAGCAAGATTGACAATAAATATATTAAGAGCAACATGCCCCAGTTACATTTATTCATTTATTAATTCAATCAAAATTTATCGATTTACTAATTCAACCAATACTTATTGGTTACCTATTTTATGCCTGGAAACCAGGGTCAGGAAGGAAAGTTTGGAGATTGCATAATTTTTTTATGTAAAATGTTTATATATTTACATGCTTGTGCCTTAGGTTTATAAATTCGTGACTCAGAATTAAACTCGTACTTCAGAATTTTTAGGGCAACATCATCCAGTTCCATCATGCACCTAAAATACAGGAGAGAGCCATGCAGGAGGACACAGAAAAAGAAGAGGCCATGACTAGTTTCTTGAAATATTTGAAAGGATGCCATGTAGAAGAGCACATGCCTTGTAGGCTCATTTTAGGGAATGGAGCTCATTTTAGGTTAAAAGTTTGATTACATATACAGGAAAAAATAATATTCTAAAAGTATCATTATGTTGGGAGGTAAGCAGTTTCATGATAATGTTAAAGTTTATTTTACATCTGAACTCTCTAAATGCTCTATACCTCTGCCATCTAGTGTGGAAGTCACGGCTACATGTAGCCACTTATGAGCACTTGATACATGGCCACTACAGTTGAAGCACTGGATATTTATTTTAGTTTATTTAACTAATGTTAATTTAAATGTAAATATCAACATGTGGCTAGTGACACCTATTGAACAGCACAGGTCTAGCAGACTTCTTGACAGGGGCACAACTGATTTGAAGGGTCAATGTGTCACCCAGTTGGAGTATATGATTCCTGGCCTGAGGCTGTATGATTCTTTGAACTTTAAAGTTATGGGACAGTTTTTTTCTTCTATGGGGCACAAGAGAAGAACAAGATATTCTAGTTGGAAAAGACAGATAAGCATGACTTGGATTGTCTAAATTACTTTAAAAACATGTTTGCCAAATGTGAAAGTGTGGTAGAGAGCAGACTATTTAATCTAATATGAAAATCCAGAATGCTTGTTATAATTGAGCTAAAGGTGACAGGGGACAAACATGTTTGAAACATAATATCAGTGTAGCTACCACAATACAGTTATACAAATCATTTATACAACCAAATTTATAAATGGAATACTGAGACCCAAACAGTTTGAGTAACAGGACCTTATCTACTAACATGAAGTTTTAGGCAGGCAGAGTTGAACAGCAGCTTCTCAAACAGTGCCAGTTTTAAAAATGACGAATGTCAGAGTGGACACTGCACCTCTGGTTAGCTGAGTGAGTCCAGTGCACATTCCTCTGCAACACAATGCCTCTGAAAACCCATATAAACCAGCACATTAACATAACCAGTGCATCAAGGAATGCCAAAGACCTAAAGTTCATTAGATGCATGTTCTAGATCTTTAGCTTAAAATATCAATTTAGTTTAGAGAAAATGTGCTACATATGTTTCTTGTGAGCAGCACTTGAAGGTTTATTTCTTAGACTATTCATATAACATAGAAAGCAGTGACCTATGTCTTTGACAGATATCTTATCTGTAATAAGCAAGGCTTTGACGAGATAACTGCTACTTCAAAACTAGTTGCCTGGGTTTTAATAAGCATTAATGTCAGGAAAGTCAATTAAGAAGTGACCTCCAACAACAAGCCTTTGTGGTTTAGCATTAGCCCACATTCTTTGTCAGCCTCGATGTCAGTAACATTAATTGTTGCCCTTTTGCTTTGCATTGAAAGGTCATTAGGAAAAGTTAAGCCTCCTATGTGTTCACTGACATTCCATCAAATAGGTTATCAAAGAAGCAGGGAGAAAATACTGGGTAAGGCACGATGAGCTCTTTACCTGTACACTACTTCAAGCAGGTCAGATTGTCACCTGCCAATTAACTGTACGACTAGAAATGCTTTTCTTTCAACTTAATCCAAATACTGTACCTCATTGTGATAGTAGTAATAGTATGTTACCTTCACCAATGTGTGACTATGTTTATTTCAATACATTAGTATTTAGAAATAGAATTTCCTATTTCTCTAAGCTTTCCTTTTCAGTGGCTGTTCCTAATCAAAGACATCTCAGAAAGCTATCAGACTGAACTGCTATAGCTTACAAATGTGATAAATAAGAGTAGTGAGTGTTATAATGTAGTTAGGAAAATCACTAATAGATACAAGTGAGAAAAGCTCATTTTAATCTGGGAGTGTGTTTTGAAACCATGGATAAGAACCATAGTAGTATAGATATTCTATGCATGAAAAATTATTTCTGATTGAATATTTAACTTTACATAGAGAGGAACAGCTCGTGAAATGGTAAGTGTTTAACTGGTGGAAAAATAAAACATTGTGATGTAGTCATACCAAGGCCAAATTAGGAAAATCCTTTTGCATCCATTTCACTAGGTAAAAAACATATATAATCTATTTCAACCTATTTTATTGAGACAATGGGATAATACATACATCTATAAATATCCTGATTCCCTTATGAGAAAAAAGTATATACATTTTTGCCAGTGTCACTACAATCATGATTACAGTAAATGAAGGAAAAGTATGTGTTGTCATATTTATGCTTTGCTATAAATGGAATTTTGGAAGATTATTTAAGATCCTGGATGAGCGATAACATCAATAGTATTTGATTTTACAGGTGTGACACTCTAAAACTCCAAATTCCTAAGATGAGGAAATGCTGCTTTAAAGAATAATCTGAACCAAAGACTATGGGCTGGCTTTTTATAGAAACATGTGCTTTTCCTAGAAGCTGCAATGTTACAAAATATATAGGGTAATAGGTATAGGTCTTTGGTAATATGTTATCTTATTTTGGGCTTTAATTTGTACAGTGGTGGTTGTAATTCCATAAAGTGCCCTCCTTGTATGAATATACATATTATATTCAAATGCATCACTGGGGAGATAACTTTTTTATATTTACTTTTAAATGTCTATTGTTTAGTAAAGTAATATAGTAAAATGGAAAGAGTATCCTATGTAAACTTGATGATGAAATATATTCCATTCTTATTACTGAAGTGTCCTTCATATTAGGATTAGGTGGATATAAAGCTGCAAGGATGGGTTACCACAGCAATTCAGTATTTCCTTTAATAGAAAAAAGTTAGCATTCTCTTTTTTGATCATTAAATAGATACTACTACAGGCAGTTGGTTTGTTGTTTCTTGGCTCTCCTAGAATGCTAGTGATTTTTGTATGTACTCTATAGGTTGGTTCATAATTTTCACCCTGCTTTTGATAACTTGCATTTCCAGCTGGTTCTGTGAGAAGGTCATGTGTACGTTGTCTTGGTGTCAAGCAGAAAGTGCTAGCTCCTCATCAGAGCCCTGTGGCTTTTAATGAGGGTATTTGCCATCAGACGGGTATTTGAATATTGTTCAGCAGCCCTATGTCTCATTATTACACTTTGCTTCAAACTTGGATTAAAGACGAGTTGCAAGAACAATCCCAGCAAAACTATGATATTTGCTTTGTGTATAAACTTTTGCAGTACATCAAACTCAAGAAAAATCTCATGTTTGTTAATGATAGTTAATTGGACTCCCACAATCATCAAGTGCAGATCCCTTTAATTCAGCAGCCCCAGCACAAATGGAGTGGTTATCAGCACTAAAATGGTCTATTCATCCTTGGGTGGCAGAGGGATGACAGTAACCTGTAGGGAGGGTGTTATGTCTGCTTAGAAGGAGAGATGGAAGATGCTGTTAAAAATAATTTGCTGTTCAGGTATTGTAGAAAACACTCTCACCTCACCTCAGGGGTTTAAAGGGGCATGTTGGTACTGGCAGGTGTGCTGGCAGGCATGCTGTCAAAGGGACTATTAAACATCGAAGAAATGGTCTATATCCAATCTACTGAGTCTTCTTTTCTGTGTCTTTTTCTGGTAGTCTTAAAATGGTCAAGAAACAAAGGGCTGAGAAGATGCTCAATTATTGGAATGCTCATGATGAAGACAAGGATCACTCCAGCATCTTCTTAGTCATTGGATAATGAGGAAGTCAGAGTAACCATTCTTCTCTCCCCCTCTTAATCTGTACGACAACAGTTTGGTATGCTTGAGTTAGACCAGTGTTACAACCAGCAAATTTTAAAAGGGAGAAAATGATCCATATCCTATAATGAAAGTGTATAGTGGACCCACAGTAAAAGAGTTCTCTCCTTTACCTCTAGCCAATTCTCCTACTGACAGGTAAAGAAGGATTTTCTTTTCTTAGGATAAGATTATTACTACTATTATGAAAACAAACACTGCTGACACTACTACTGCTACTAGTAGCAATAGCTGCTGTGGAAGTTAGTATTATATGTCAAGTTGACAAGGCCAAGGCAACCTAGATAGCTAACTAAAAATTCTTTCTGGGTGGATCTGGGAAGGTGTCTCTTAACCGTGTCTCTGGTTCTATTTTGCCTGCTTGTTTGTTTTGTTGATTAGGTTCCACTTATAGGTGAGATTATGTGGTATTTGTCTTTCACTGCCTGGTTTATTTCACTTAGCATAATGCTCTCCAGATCCATCCATGCTATTGTGAAATGTAGGAGTTCCTTCTTTCCTTCTGCTGTGTAGTATTCCATTGTGTAAATGTACCATCATTTTTTGACCCACTAATTTACTAATGGGCACTTAGGTTGCTTCCAGCACTTGTGTATTATAAATTTTGCTGCCATGAACATTGGGGTGCATAGGTTCTTTTGAATATGTGTTTCAGGGTTCTTAGGGTATAATCCCAGTAGCAGAATCTCAGGGTCAAAATGCAGTTCCATTTTTAATTTTCTGAGTACATTCCACACTGTTTTCCACAGTGGCTGCACCAGTCTGCATTCCCAGCAACAGTGCACTAGGGTTGCCTTTTCTCCACAACCTTGCCAGCACTTGTTTGTTGATTTGTTTATGATGGCATTTGGACTGTTGTGAAATTGTATTGCAATATCGATAAATTCTTAAAATTTGTTGGAATCATCAAGGGTCCCTCCCTGGGGGAAATAGTAACTGAGTTGAGTGTTTAATACCAAAAAAAATGAGTTAAGCAAGTGAAAAGAAATGGTGTACTTAAAAAAGAAAATAGGTTGTATAAAGTCAGACTTAGAAGAAAATGGCAATGAATTCTGAGCAATTGGGATTTAGGTTCAGGAGAGAGGTGGAGGCTTGTGAGAGATCTGATTAAAGTACTCAGGGAGCAAACCAGGAAGGACCTCGGAGGTCATGACAGGACTGAATTTTATCCAGTGGACAGTCCCTGGGTGATTGTGTGTACTAATCCAGAAAGGAAAAATAAGGGCTGAACTGAAGCAGTGGCCACAGACTAAAGCATGCAAACAGATGTTGCCCTTGTTGTTAGAGCTTGTGGGGAACTTTCAGCACTTTAGGAATTGTCACTCTCTACAAACTACATTGTATACCACCAAGTTCTATCCACTGCAGGAAGGGAGTTCAGTAACAGCACTATACTCAGAGTCTGGACAGTAGCCCCTGGGTAGTGATTCCTCACTGGGATGGTTTTCTCTGTTCCCCAAATTTCCCAACAAAGTTAAAGAGTCACATTTTCCTAATAATTTGTTATTGACACTAATTTAAAAGTTCTTTTGAAAAATAAGGACAATTAACTTGAAGCAAGGCAATTATTTTTTGTGGGTGTACATGCTTGCTTACATGCTAATTCTATCAGCCTTGGTCATATACTTGATCTTGGGTCTCAGGAGGAAGTTATTTTGTTCCTCAGTCTTACAGCTCTTTGACCCCCAACTCAATAGACCAGCAGAATTCTTTGTTTTCTATGGTTCCTTACTTCCTCCTAATGAGTACTGTACTTTACCTGAATTATTATGCGGAATGAGCCCAATAAAAGCAGGTATGGACGGTAAATCGGCGTGCTCCCCACTAGGGGGGGTGGCCATTTCGTCCCTACTTCCCCACAGAAACTAGTCTGTCTCTGTGCATGTGTTGTTTTTTCTCGTGTGTTTATCGTCGAGCCATCCACAGCGTTCCGTGGTCACTGCTGGCTGGTGACCCACGCACAACAATTAAGGGTGAGTAGTGCATGTGGTTTAGGTCCAGATAGTCAAGAACATTTAACATGAGGCAAGAAATTTTGGTTTTATTGCATGAGTTGTGAATAGAAGAATATATCAATGAGGGCCTTGTTTGCAGCGGTAGGGAGTGGTGGACTGCTGTCACAGTGGTATGTGGATTGGCCCCTCTCTGCCCTACTAGATTTTGGGACATTAGTAAAACCTACTGTCCTCGCCTGGTTCTTTTACGAAAATTGAGGCTGAGATAAGGGCTTGCATGGATGTGGTTTATCTTGCAAAGTCACCCCAGGAATCAGGAGAGAGGGACTGACATGAGGAAACTGGGAGGGAGGACAAGCTAATGAAGGGTTCAATACTAAGCAGGCCCTATGAAGGCAGTTGGGGCTGATCGGGCAGGGACTGTCTAAGGAGTTTCTCACAAAATGACCACCCAACTGATGGAACAGTAACAGTTATTCACAAGTGCCCCATAGGGTATTAACTCCCTCATTCTTTCTATGACATTAGTGTGAGTGCTTGCTGCTAAGTCAGGGGAGCCCAAGAACAGACCTGAGAATTCTAGGTGGAGATGAGAGTAGGTGCTGTCATGATAACTTTGTCGAAGGTGGTACACTTGCTGAAAGGGCTGAAGTTGAAGATCAGCTGGGAAGACCTGACACTGAGAAGGGCATGAGGTGACAGATACATCCATCATTTGAGCCTGATAGGAGCAAAGCCTATAAGAATTATGAACTTTTACAAAATAAATGCAGATTTAATATTGGCAAAATATCATTTTAATAATGGGCTAACAAAGTGTTTCCTAGACATCATTTGAGCATATCTTTTAATGAATAGTTAAAAATTGTTTGTTATTAATGTCATATTTCTCAAAACCTAATGTGATGCTGGGTGCCGAGCAAGTATTGAGTACTATGTGTGGAAGGACTAAATGTGTCAACTCATGCAAACAGGCTCTTCAAAATGCATTAGGAGTTATATTTCTCAGCACCATTTGAACAGCAATGGTGTCAAGAAACGGAGGAGAGGGCTTCTTATTTGTTTTTTAGAGAAATTTTTTTAAAGATTTTATTTATTTATTTTTGTAGAGAGGGAAGGGAGGGAGAATGAGAGAGAGAGAGAAACATCACTGTGCGGTTGCTGGGGGCCGTGGCCTGCAACCCAGGCATGTGCCCTGACTGGGAATCGAACCTACAATGTTTTGGTTCGCAGCCCGCGCTCAAGGCTTCTTATTTTTTAAAAATTAATTCATTTTGCAAACATTTACAGGTAGCACCAGGGAAGATTATAGCTTACCTTTATTTTATTTATTTATTTTTTAAACTTGATTGTCGTTCAAGTATAGTTTTCTGCCTTTTCCCCTGACCTCTCCCCACCACCCCAGCCATCCCTACCTCCTTCCCCTGATTCTATACCCCTGTGTTTTTGTCCATGTGTCCAGTTGTTCCTGAAAACCCTTCATCCTTATAGCTTACCTTTAAACCAAATTATTTCAAATTGTAATTGTTTAGTATTTGAAGGGATATGTTCTTTTTTAAAAAAATTAAACCTCTTAGCTGCCTCTATCTAAAATGTTCTATAGTCTACAGTGAGCAGGAATGGCCTCATGTAAAATCTGGATGGAAAAAAAGCTCCACAAAAAGGTTATATAAAGAATTAATTAAAAATTATTTTTTAAAGTTTCTAATCTGATAATAATGTATAAATTATTTATAAATGTTATGGTAATGTGTGGTATTTTCAAGAAGTGGAATTGAACCTTACTTTTCTTTCAAATGCTTTTTATATACTGGATAAGTTGGTAAGCAAAAATTTACTGAGTACCAGCTGTCTCCACACAGATTTGTTTGAAATAAGTTTCTTTCTTTTTTTATTGTTGTTCAGGAACAGTTGTCTCCATTTGCCCCCACTGCTCCCCCCTCCACCCCAGCCATCCCCACCTTCCACCCTCGATCCTACCTCCCTTTAGCTTTGTCAGTGTGTCCTTTATACACGTTCCTTGAAACCCTTCCCTTCTTCCCCCCTATTATTCCCTCCCACCTCTCCTCTGGTTACTGTCAGCTTGTTTTTAATTTTAATGTCTGGTTATATTTTGCTTGCTTCTTTGTTTTGTTGATTAGTTTCCACATAGGTGAGATCATATGGTATTTGTCTTTCACTGCCTGGCTTAGTTCACTTAGCATAATGCTCTCCAGTTCTATCCACACTGTCATGAAGGATAGGAGCTCCTTCTTTCTTTCTGCTGCATAGTATTCCATCATATAAATGTACTGCAGTTTTTAGATTCACTCATTTACTGAGGGACACCTAGGTACTTCCAGCACTTGGCTATGGTAAGTTGTGTTGCTATGAACATAGCTTCTTTTGAATTGGTGTTTCAGGATTCTTAGTTTATAATCCCAGCAACAGCATTGCCAGGTCAAAAGGTAGTTCCATTTTTAGTTTTCTGAGGAAATTCTATATGTTTTCCACAGTGGCTACACCAGTCTGCATTCCCATCAACAGTGCACTAGGTTTCCCTTTTTTCCACGACCTCTCCGGCACTTGTTTGTTGATTTGGTTATGACGGCCATTCTGACCAATGTAAAGTGGTATCTCATTGTGGTTTTAATTTGCATCTTTTTGATGGCTAGTGATTCTGAGCATTCTTTCATATGTCCTTGGGCCCTCTGTCCTCCTTGGAGAAGTTTCTATTCAGGTTCTTTGCCCATTTTTTAATTGATTTGTTTGTCTTCCTGGAGTGGGGTCATGTGAGTTATTTACATATTTTGGAGATCAAACCCTTGTCTGAGATATAATTTGCAAATATATTTTCCTATATAGTTGGCTCCCTTTTCATTGAGCTGATGTTTTCTTTATCCGTGTAGAAGCTTTTTATTTTGATGAAGTTCCATTTGTTTATTCTTTCCTTTATGTCTCTTGCTCTATGGGGCATATCATTTAAAATGTTGCTGCATGGAATATCTGAGATTTTCCTGCCTATGTTCTCCTCTAGGACTTTATGATGTCATGACTTATATTTAAGTCTTCTATCCACCTTGAATTTATTTTTGTGTATGGTGTAAGTTGTTGCTCACGTTTCATTTTTTTGCATGTTGCTGTCCAAATCTTCCAACATCATTTGTTAAAAAGGCTATTTTTACTCCATTTTATGCTTCTGCCCCCTTGGTTGAATATTAATTGACCATAGAAACATGGATTTACTTATGGATTCTCCATTCTGTTCCATTGATCTATGTCAACATAATAAAGGCCATATATGGGAAACCTACAGACAACATCATACTCAATGGGCAAAAACTAAAAACTTTCCCACTAAGACCAGGAACAATAGAAGGATGTCCACTTTCACCACTCCTATTCAACATAGTATTGGAAGTCCTAGCCATGCAATCAGACAAGAAACAGGAATAAAAGGCATCCAAATTGGAAAGGAGGAAGGAAAACTGTCATTGTTTGCAGATGACATGATAGTGTACATAGAAAATCCCATAGACTCCACCAAAATACTGCTTGACCTAATAAGTGTATTTGGGAAAACAGCAGGATACAAAGTAAATATTCAGAAATTGAAGCCATTTTTGTATACCAACAATGAAATGTTAGTAGCAGAAATCAGGAAAAAAATCCCATTTGATATAGCAACAAGAAAAATAAAGTGCGTAGGACTAAACCTAACCAAGGATTTAAAAGACCTGTACTCAGAAAACTACACAACACTGAAGAAAGAAATTAAGGAAGACAGGAACAAATGGAAGCATGTACCATAATAATGGATTGGAATAATTAACATCATCAAAATGTCCATGCTACCCAAAGCGATCTATAGATTCAATGCAATCCCTATTAAAATACCAGTGGTGTATTTCACAGATATAGAACAAACATTTCAAAAATGTATATGGAACCATAAAAAACCCTGAATAGCCACAACAATTTTGAGAAAGAAGAACAAAGTAGGAGGGATCACAATACCTGATACCAAACTGTAATACAAGGCCACAGGAATCAAAACATTCCAATACTGGCGTGAAATAAGTTCCTGTTCCCATCCATACCCATTTCTTTTCTTTTCTGAAGGAGATCATTCACTTACTAAGAAGTTCCTACATGACAGATTTTATTTACAAACCACAAGTATTTGACTGAGAATGTTCTCGTCATGCTCTGGGAAACCATGCTTTGGAATGTTCCTTGCAGATCTTTTCCTGAGGCTTGTGGGCTAGAGAGCCAGCTGTGATTTGGCTACAGAGTAGGCTCTGGGCTCTTACTCCTGGACTTCAGTAGATTAACATTTCTATCAGCTATGGAGCTTTGAGTCTGAGTTGTCACTTCAGATATATATTTGTCGGTTTAAATTCTGCAACATTGTCTGGGCCTATACATTCCCAGGATTTCTTATGCCATAATTATAGATATAGGGGATTCTACTTTCATGGTGAGTAGTTAATTTTAATTTCAAGTCATCTTAATCCTCATAACAATGAATGGTTTAATTTTAATGAACTAATTCATGAAAGACAATATATAACATGGAAACCAGCTGAAGTATGATTCCTTTTTGTTTCAGATTCTATTTTGTCAGAATTCCAAAGAAATTAGGAAAATGGAGTCAGAGCTGGCCAATGATTGTTTATGTTGAATTATAAAACTCTTGGTCATCCCATCTAACATATTTATCTTAAACCTTATATGCCAATGCTTAATGAAATTCTCTTTCCTAGTGTAATCTTATATTTTGATATCAGCAGTCTCGTGTTAAAAAATTATTGCTTGAAATATTAGAAGTTAGCAATGGATTGTGAAGTGTGATATAGCAAACCACATTTAAATATAGACCCTCCCCTACTTTCATGCATATATTCATTAAAAATGTAATGAAAAGTAAAGCAATTAATATATACTAAAGAGAAGAATTTTAAAATATTAAAAATTCACAATGTCACCTCCCTTTTTTTGATAAAATCTTTTTCATCTAAGAAGATGTCATCATTAGCGACTTATTTGCTGAAACAATTTATACAGGTAATCATTCTCTTTTTTTACTCTTTTTTTAAATTTTAATCATTGTTCAAGTACAGTTTTCTCCCTTTTTCTCCCAATCCAGCCCACCCATCCAACCCTCCCCAAGGTAATAATTCTTAATGCTTCATTTCCCTTTCATTATTGGGTATTTGGTCCTATCTAAAATGTCCACAGGGATGTCTGGTCCATGCAAAATGGTCCTTGGAATTTAGTACTATTCAAAGTGTCCATGGATACATTTGGTCAATGCCAAAAAGATTCTTTATATTTGGTTCTGTCCAAAATGTCTATGCTTATGAAACATCCCTGGGTTCAAATGGCTTGTAATGTTTATTTCTACTTTAGGCTTACAAGATTAATATATTAAAAATGCTATCACATTTTATCAGTTAAATAATTGTTGCAGTTGTATTGCTCGTAATACCCCTGCATGCTTCAGTAGCCAAGCTGTTAATGGCACATGGGGTAGGTAGCTGGATGGGCATGCAGCAGATGTTTCTGTGAACATTTTAAATAGGATCAAATGTCCTACACATTTTCCTTCACCACCACCAGTCCAGCAAGCCTAGTTGATCTTTTCCCAAAATATATCTGTTCACCTGTCTATTTTCAGGGCTACCATTCTATTCCATACGTCATTTCTCAAGTTGAAAAAGTTTCCTCCCACTCCTAGTTTTCTGAGAATTGTTATTTTGGAAGGTGTTAAATTATTTTCAATTGCTTTTCCTATGTCCACTGAATTGATCATATGGTTTTATTCTTTGTTTTATTAATATGATGATTATATTGATTGATTTCTCAACCTTAAATTCCCAGGATAAACTTCCACATAACTATAATGTATTATTCCTTTCTATATATATTGGGTTTTATTTGCTAATATATTCTTAACAATTTTTTTTGTCTATGTTTATGATAATTATGGCTCTGTGATTCTCTTTTCCTATGTCTTCATCTATTTTTGATATCAGGGTAAAATTGGCCTCATAAAATGAGTTAGAAATTGCTTCTGACTCTATTTTGAAAGTGTAAAATTGGAGTTATATCTTCCTTAAAACTTTGAAAAAAATATTCAGTAAGCCATTTGAGTCTGGAGAATTTTCTCTTTATTTTTGGGGGGGTGAAGAGTGAGGGTTATGTATTCAATTTCTTTAATTTACTTAGAGCAGTACAAGTTTTCAACTTTTTCTTAAGTTTTGATCATTTGTGTCTCTCAAGGGATGTGTCCTTTCCATATAGGTTGTCATATTTGTTGGCATAAAGTTTTTCATAATATATGCCCTTGTTATCTTTTAAAGTCTGAAGGCTCTGTAATGATGCCACCTCTTTTACTGCTGTTAGAAGTTATTGTCCTTGGTCTCTTTCCCCTCCCTGCCTCCCCCGCTCCTTCCCCTGCTTCCTTCCTTCCTTTCTTCCTTTCTTCTTCTCCTTCTTCTTGATTTTTCTCTTCTAAATATTTTCATTTTTTTGATTTTATATATTGGTCTTCTATTTTCTATTTCATGGATTCCTGCTTTTTAATTTAATTACCAATTTCTGCAAATTTTGGCCTTAATTAATTCTTTTTCTAGTTTCTTAGGGTAGAAGTATAGATTATTCATTTCAGACTTCTTTCTTCTAATATAAATTTTTAGTACTATGTATTTTTTCTCTAAGCATTGCTGTAGTTACATGCACAAATTGTGACATGTTATATTTTTACTATCATTGATTTTGTATTTTTTAACCTAATATTTATTTAGAAATATATTTTTTAATTTTCAAACATCTGGGACTTTTCTGGTAATCTTATTGTCATTGGGTTTTAAGTTAAGTACATTGAAGTTAAATAACATACTCTGTATGACTTCAAACTTTTAAATTTATTGAGGTTTTTTTATTGCTCTAGTATGGTTTATCTTGGTAAATGTACCACTGCATTTGTAAAAATTGAGCAGCATTATCAAATATTTTAATTTAATTGGTATTTTGTGGCATAGTGTTTTATAAATACCAATTAAATCAAAATATTTGATAATGCAGCTCAGATTTTACATGCCTACTGATTTTTGCTTATTATTTAATAAATTTCTTAGAAAAAATGTGTTAAAATTTTCATGTAAAATTGTGTAATCATACAATTTTCCCTACAATTCTCTAATTTTGCCTCATTTTAAAAAAACTTCTATTCATTAGGTGCTTTCACATTTATGATGGTTATCTTTTCCTGATGAATTGACATTTTAAAAAGTTTTATGTGTACAGTTTCACTTTTATTGATTACTTCTTGCTGTTTCTAGAAGCATTACTGTGGTGGAATTGAAAGAAACATTAAAATTATGCAACACAGCATTCTCATTTTATAAATAATTAAATCAGAACTATTTTTACCCATTGTTCCTACTTGTTTTAAAATTAATTTTTATTCTTCAATTACAGTTGACATACAACATTATATTAGTTTCAGGTGTACAACCCAGTGAGTAGACATTATGTACATACTAAATGATCATCCCAATAAATCTAGTATACTATATATGTTATTGTAATATTATTGACTATATTCTGACACCATACATTTTTATTACTTTATTGACTATATTCTCTATGTTCTACTTTGTATCACCATGACTATTCTGTAACTACTAATTTGTACTTATTAATCCCTGCACCTTTTCTCCTATTCTCCCCCTTCCCGCTCCCAATTGTAACCATCCACATGATCTCCCTATCTATGATTCTGTTTCTGTTCTGCTCGTTTGCTTACTTTGGTTTTTAGATTCAGTTGTTGATAGTTGTGAATTTGTTGCCATTTTAATATTCATAGTTTTGATCTCCTTTTTCTTAAATAAGTTTCTTTAACATTTCATATAATAATTGCTTGGTGTGATGAACTCCTTTAGTTTTACCTTGTCTGGAAAGCAGTTTATCTGTCCTTCAATTCTAAATGATAGTGTTATTTCCCATAAGACTGTCAGCTGATTTCTCAAAAGGAACTGTGGGATTATAAGGGACTTGCAAGAATTACTCAAAATAATGAAAAGCAAGGGCCTACAAACTAGATTACTCTATCCAGCAAATATATGATTTATTTTATCTTATAGATTCAATTGTTGATAGATATGTATTAATTGCCATATAATTGTTCATTTTTTAAATCTTTTTAATCTTTATCTTCTTAAAGAAGGCCCTTTAACATTACCTGTAGTACTGGTTTGGTGATGATAAACTCCTTCAGCATTTTCTTGTCTGGGAAGCTTTTTATCTGTCTTTCAATTCTAAATGATAGCTTTGCTGGGTAGAGTAATTTTGGTTATACCTTCCTGCTTTTCATCACTTGGAATATTTCTTGCCAATTTCTTCTGGCCTGCAAAGTTTCTGTTGAGAAATCAGCTGATAATCTTATGGGAGGTCCTTTGTAGGTAACTAAATTTAAGATTCTCTTTGTTTTCAACATTGGGAATTTTAATTATGATGTATCTTGGCATAGGCTTCTCTGGGTTCATCTTATTTGGGACTCCATGCAGTTCTTGAACTTCTATGTCTATTTGGTACACTATGTTAAGGAAATTTTCTGGCATTATTTTTCAAATAGATTTTTAATTTCTTGTTCTTTCTTTCCTCCTTCCAGCATACTCATAATACAAATGTTGGCACACTAAAAGTTGTTCTAGAGGCTCCTTCACTATCCTCAAATTTTTGGATTCATTTTTATTTTTGCTATTCTGGTTGGGTATTTTTTACTTCCTTATATTCCAAATTGCTGATTTGATACTTGGCTTCATCTACTCTACTGTTGATTCCATGTAAATTATTCTTTATCTCAGTTAGTGTTTCCTTTATTTCTGACTGGTTCTTTTTTATTGTTTCTATATACTTTTTTTTGCTGTTGAAGTTCTCTCTAAATTCACTACTTCTCCCCTAAATTCATTGAACATCCTTATAACCAGTGCTTTGAACTCTACATGTAGTATATTGCTTGTGTCCATTTTATTTAGTTCTTTCTCTGTAATTTTGGTTTTTTTTTTCCTTTCACTTGGGACATGTTTCTTTGATTCCTCATATTGGTAGCTTTTCTGTGTTCATTTATATGCATTAAATGAAGCTGCTATGTTTTCCCAGGCTTGGTGGAGTGGCCTAATGTGGTAGGTGTCCTGTCTGGTCCAGTGACACAGGCTTCCTGATTACCCAATCTGGGCACTCGAAGTGCACCCCTGGTTTGGGTTGTGTACACCCTCCACTTATATTTGAGCCTTGATTGCTGCTAGCACATCAATAGGAGAGATTTGTTTCTAGACCCGTTGACTGCAAATCCTAGCTGTAACCACTCTGGAAGATCAGCTCTGCAGGGGCTCTCCCCACATACTAGGACTTAACTTCATCAGGGTTCCAGTGCAGGGTGATGCAGCCCCTTGAGTGTGTCTCTTTTGGAGGTGGTTAGTTGGTGATTTGACATGGTCTGAAGCTCTCCACCAGGTGCTTTGGCTCTGGAACCTTCTGGGAGGTGTAGGCCAAGGTCATTCACCACCTGTGTTCTGCCTAGGACCACCCAGCATGAGCTACAAAGCATTCTCCAGTTGGCTGCTACTTGCACTGGGCTTGAGGGTGCCCAGAGAAGTCAGGAGAGGACAAATTGCAAACCAAGGTTGGTTGCTGCTAATACCAGTCTGTGGGCCACTTTGTGAGAGGTAGAGTGCACACTGAGGCCAGATGCTACTTGTTTAAGAGATGTTAGACAAGTATGAAGCCCAAGCAATACAGGCCATTATATTAAAAGCCACTAGAAACAGCTTGGGTAGGTTTGCTAGTTGGGTAAGGCAGGATCTCAGGGAATCACCAGTGATAGCCACATTAGTGAAGACTTGTATGGTGCCTGCCTGCAGGCTCTATTGGGGGAGGGCTCAGGAAAGGAACAATAGCCTCTGCCAGCACCTCTGTCCCCAAAATACTCCTCCAGCCCTGATATCAGATACTTCAGTTCTTCTCTATATGTCCCTGGTGCCTTTTGAGCTGCTGCCCTAGAGCTGAAGTTCAAAGGGAGTGAATCCAAGTAAGTTCGTGCATGGGCCCTTTGAGAGGAACTGCCTGGGACTTCAGAGCATTCTGTCTCACTAGGTCATAATTCCCACTGATTTTTATAGCCAAAAGTTATGGGGACTCCTTTTCCTGGAACTGGAACCCTGGACTGGGAGACCTGGTGTGGGGCTGGGACCTCTGGTTTCTCAGGTAGTCCTTCATAGCTGAGATATCCCTCTTGATTTTTATCTGCCACACGTGGGTATAGGACCAGCCCACTCCTTGTATCAACCCCTTTTATTAGTCTCAGTGTGGCTTCTTTATATGGTAAGTTGTAGGATTTGTTTTCAACTAGATTTCAGGCAGTTCTGAATGATGGTTATTCTGTAGTTTAGTTGTTATTTTGATATGGCTGTGAAAGGATGCAAGTAGAGTACTATATTTACCTCCACTGCCATCTTGATCAGAAGCCAAATTGACACTTTAATTATTATGGTTATCTTTTCTTTATGAATTGACACTTGTCTTCATATCTGCTTTCTCTAATAGATATATAGGTATTGTAGCTTTCTTAGTGTTTGCATGGTGGATCTTTCCATTCTTTGTTTTCTAGCCAATCTACCATTATGTTTTAAGGTGTGTCTCATTATAGACAGGACAAAAGTATGTTTTTCATATTATTTTGAGAATTTCTACCTTTTAAGTGAAGTGTTTTTTTAAATTAATCTTTAATATAATAATTGAAATCTTTTGTATTTGAGTCTATATTTTTACTTATCTCTTTTAGTTTTCATTCTTCTGTTTCTTTTTTCCTAATTAAAAAAATATTTGAATATTTTTTTAGAATTTGAAATCTATATGCATTTTTGAGTTATATATTTTTTACTTTAAAAGGCTGCTGTATATATAACAACAAACAGCATTAGCTTTTCACAGTCCACTTACAGTGAATACTATTGTATTTGAAATGAATTATAATAATCTTGCAGACATATAGGTCCATTTTTCTCCTTATGTTTACATATAAAACATAAAGCCACTGTATGTATATTTGTGATATATATCATAAATACACTTTAAGATCCTGAAGTAAAATATTTTAAATTTTGTTTTAAATATTTGAGTACTTTATAAGGAAACAAATCTGATAAAAAGGGAAAATTAAAAATAACTTACATTTATCCAGACATTTACCATTTCCATACTTGCCATTTATCCATATATTTTCCAGTTCTTTTTTTTTTTTTTTGGTCATTCAAGTTTCTCTCTGGAGTCACCTTCCTTCTGCCTATAGAATTTCCTTTAGTATTTCTTGTGCTGCATGTTTGCCTCTGTTGATTCTCTAAAAAAGTTTATATTTTTCTTTTCTTCTGTTTGTCCAACTTTATAGAGGCATAATCAAAAAATAAAAATTGTATATATTTAAGGTGTGCTACATGTGTATATATATATATACACATATATATATATGATTAAATTATTACCACAATCAACTTAGTTCATACACCCATCACCTCACAAGTTAAAGTTTCTTCTGTGTAGTGAGGACACCTAGGATTTACTCTCTTAGCAAATTTCAAGTGTGAAAAAGTATTATTAAGTAAAATCAGGCTGTTGTACACTTAATCTCCAGAATTTATTAATTTTATAGAAGAATGTGTACCTTTTGAACAACTCACTATTTTCCCTGACCTCCAACCCCTGATGATCATTGTTCTTCTCCCTAGTTCTACCAGTTTGGCTTCTTAGATTTCACATAACTGAGATTATACAATATTTGTCTTTCTCTGTTTAACTTATTTCACCTAACATGATATCTGTAGGCTCATTCATATTGTTGCAAATGTCATGATTTTCTTCATTTTTGTGGTTGAGTAATATTTTATTATTTATCAATCAATCTAGATCTGTTGATCTATCTTTAAGTCTCCTTAACCTATTTTTTTGTACTTAAGTACATCTAGTAAATTTTTACTTCAGAAATTTGTCCTAGAACTTTCATTTCATTCTTTTTCATTGTTTCTACTTTTTGACTGAAGCTTTCTATTACTTTGATTATATTTTTATTTATTGAAAACATCTTTTGTTTTAGTTCATTGAAAGTAATTATAATAGATGCTTTATAATCCATTTCTATTAGTTCCAGTACCTGGTTAATTTAGCAGTCAAACTCAATGGATTTTCCTTTCTTTTGAGAAAGTGTTCCATTTTCCTGGTCCTTCAGTTTTCAAGTAATTTTCTGTTATTTTGGACATTATGAATGTTATTTTGTAAAGATTTTGGATTGTACTATTTTTCCAATGAGTATTTCTTTTGTCCTGTAAGGTAATTTTCAGTTGGCTGGGAATAAACTACAAACTCTGCTTCCTGGGCAGATCTCAATTCAGTTTTTTTTTGTCTTTAGCTGATTTTCTTTGAGTTTGTTCTATACACATTTGATTCAGGAGTCAGTCATAGATTTGAGCTAACAGTTTATGGATAGCTCTCTGACTCTTACCCTTTGGAATCCCCTATTCTTTTCAGCATTTATGATTTTCGGGTTTTATTATTCTGGTTCTTCAGGTTAGAAAGACCATGGGTTTGAGTACCTGTGTCTTTGTCACCACTGTGTAAAACAGTGTGGATTGAGTTTAGTTCAAAGGGAACAACTTTATAGACTTACTAATATAACTCCTTTCTTCCTGAAGCTCTTATGTGCTTCTGAGAGAATCTATTCTGGTGTTTTCCAGGACTTTCAAAGAGTTGCTTTTTTGTTCTATGTTCAAGATTTATACTAGTGTTCTACAGTGAGTTAATCCAGTAAAGTCTTAGATTATCAAAGCTGCAGAAGGAAGAGGCTCTCTCTTGCCAATGAATCACAATAGTTTTTTAATCTACCTCAAAGTCTTCCAAATACAATATTTTGTATCTTGTATCTAAAAACACTTAAATAAGTATTTTTAAGACAAGGACCATGTAATGCTAGTGCTGTAGCTGGCACACAGTGGAAGTTCAATGTGTTTCTGCTGGATTTAGTTGAAATTAAACCACACTGACTTAAATATATGCAACAGTGAAAGGATCTATTGTAGTGAGACAGAAGGACAGAAGGACAGAAAACATAAGAAGCTTTTCTGTCCTTCGGCCGTAGGACAGAAAACATAAGAAGCTTTAAAAATGATAACTGAGGTATTACATTTATACCATACTAGTTCAACAGCATAAAGCTATACAGGAGTCTAACAAGTACAAAATCTCCACAAAAGACCAATTTGTAAATTTTGTATCTCTTAGTAATTGACCTTTTTATTTAACCTAATTTCATCTTGTTTAAAACTATATTGATAGAGAATGAAACATATTTTTTTCCAGGAGTTCAAGAATCTTTGGAGGAGAATAAATAAAAGATAAATGTATCATAAGAGAATAAAGGGGAAAAAGCAATGTATCCAAAGACATTGCTTATTTGGAAAGAAAATTACCCTGTTACTTCAGCAATACATAATGTTTATAATATTGTTGATATGTGGGAAACATGAGATCAGAATTTTAGGTAATTCTGAAAAACTGTAACTGCCTGCCATCAAAGTTATCAATGCATTGTGGTAGAGTTTAGAACTTCATTTTGAGTAGTTATGTATGCTGAGACATTTAAAAACACTTTATTACTTTTATTTTTGTGACATGAAGATATGTGTTCTGGCTTCTCATTTTCTCTTCACTTATTAACTTTGTAAAAAAGCATATATTTTCAATGTATTATAAATTAAATCATGAATCTAGCAGTAAAATGGTCCATATCTGTTTTGTGATCAAAAGTAATATTCACTCTTTTTCAAGTTGGAATGATTTTGAAAAGTCAACCCAGGGTTAGCTCCTATTTGCAAATTTAAGGGAAGGGTTAGGATTAAATAAAAAACAGAAAATGAATATAAAACCTCTTTGGAACACAGATGAGAGTATAGATATAAGGCTAAAATTATCCATGTATTATAACCTGGTGTGTGAGTTTAAAGTACTGTTGAGTAAGTGTAGAAAGACTAAATAAAGTGGGACTGTATCCTTTAAAATTTGGAGAAAGTTAAAAGGTTAAGACTGGAAGGTTTGCTCTCAACCTGAGACCCAGATACAATGAACCATTTCATAACCCATTTTATGAAATTGCCACATGGATCAACTCTGGACCGAGCTCAATTTGTAATATCAATTTATGCACACCACAGCTGTTTCCCCTCCTATAATAGCTATGTAATTAGTTAAAAAATATTGTGCATTCATTTTTAGTTCTTTTGTGTGGAAATAATGTATGTAAAAAGATAATATAATGTTTGTATTTTCTACTTATGAGCTTTCTCGTAGATATAAAGTCCCATAAATTGTTTCATGTGGTGAAATAATATAATTTAAAAGTAAATGAATCATTTACTTAACAACAACTAAATTCCTTTAAAAAGTTGTGCACATTTCCTTGTCATTGTTAGTTTAGTTCAAGCATCTGTCATAATAAATAGGGCCTCAGTTCTATTAGTGAACCTTCAAAATTCTCAAGAGGCTGAAATGTCAACTCTCAAAAACTCATCCTGTCCCTGTTCTTTGCATTTTTCAAATTTCTTTCATGTTTTATGACACAGTGTAACTGATCTCTTGAATGGACTTTTTTTTTTTGTGGTATGCATCTTGAAAAAATACATTTATAAAATAAGATCCATAGTACTGTTTATGTAAATTGAGAAACTTGAGTGTCTTTTTTGTGTTTTTCTGATTTTTAATAAGGACTTCAGTTATGATTTTCAATTTTAAAATAAGTAAAATTATTTGATAATTGGGGGAAGGTACTCCTCTCTTGCTTGGTATCTTAGGAATAAATAATACTTTTTTTGTACTTTTCATGATTTCATACACAGAAAAAAAGCAATGTTACATTTTGATATTTTATTACAGATTTTTTCTTATGAACACTAAGCCCTCCTGTTATTTAATTATTCAATTTTAAATTAAAAATTATTCAACTTAGTAATTGTTGAATTTAATAATTTTTCAACTTAAGTTAATATGTTTCCTTACCCTTCTACTATTGTCCTTTGAAGAAAAAAATCACAATAAAATCAACTTAGAAGTTGAATTACATCAAATAAAAGGAGATTAAGATATTAAAGATATATAAGTATATTTCTATAAATATATATTTCTATAAAATATATAAATATATTTCTTTTAAAATAATGGTCAACTTCTTTGCCTCTCAATGAGTTAATGAAAATTTTCTTGTTTATAAACATGAATATTTGAAGTTGGTTAAACATCTAAAATTTATGTCTTAAGTTGGTTACACAATTATTTTGTGATTTCTTTGTGAAATTTTAGAAATACATTTTATCAATATGATTTGATAATGCAATGCACTTTAAAATTCCAAAATTTGATCCTAGTAGCTCGATTTATTTTATGTTTTATTTAGCTCTGCTATACAAATAGAAGTTAAAATTAATTAGTCAAAAGATATTTCTTGACCCTGTTCAGTATTTAAAACCCAGTAGTGAATTTCCACTGGATTCTCTAAGGCTTCTTAAAAGAATGGGAAAATACATTTACTTTAATCTTTTTTAAGGCTAAAATAATAAAACGTTTGAGTTAGAATACATAATTACAGCCAACAGATATTACAACAACCCAAGCAAATGTTAATTTTGAGATTTTAAGTTAGCATTCTAAATATCCACTTAGATTCATGATTGTATGTGTAGATGGATAATATATATTAAAAAATTCAACTTACTTTTACTAATAAATTTATAATTTCATAAATGAATGCAAGTGCCTTGCATTTGGATAAAATAGAGAAGATCATGAAAGACCCCAGTTCTTTCTGACACAACAAAAAGTCAAAGGAGAAACACAGTAATCATCCATTTGAAAATGTCACAGAAGATCTTTGAACACAATATATCTAAAATATCTAAACTCCAGAGAGACAAGCTTTTCCTAGATGAGGAAGTGATGTAAGAAGTGTTCACATTTGTATCCAGTTGCTGATGTCAGGGACAGAGCAACTGGAGAAGTGATCCTGCAGCAAGGGAGTATCTCTGCTTTGTCATATAAGCCTTTCTCAAACAGTCTTTCTTAAATGGTGGCTTCTTTGTCAAAGTGTGAGACAAGAAGTCAATAACAACAAAACAAACAAACAAGCAAAATATAACCAAAGACACTGAAATAGAGAACAGGCTGACAGTGACCAGAGGGGAGAGGGGAGGGAATTTCAGGAGAAAGGGGGAAGAGTTTACAGGAACAAATATAAAGGACACATGGACAAAAACTAGGGGCAGGAGGAAATGGGAGGGAGGTGGGGAGGGATGGGTGGATGGGCTGGGTTGGGAGTAAAAGACAGAAAACTGTACTTGAACAACAATTAAAATAAAATAAAAAATAAATAAAGTAAAAAATAAATAAAAGGAGATTGTTAACAAAAGAAATCAATAAAAAGAATGAGCTATTGAGATAGAAATCACACTCTTTTGTAACTCAGTCATGGAAGCACTCTCTCATTACTCTCACAAATTCTGTTGGTTAGAAACAAGTCATGAAGTCTAGCCCACACTCCAGAGAAAGTCATTCCATAGACAATAATGCTAGAAATTAGATATAATTGGAAACCACCTTAGAAATTTGTTTGTCAGAAACACTTATTGTCTTTTTAGACATACTGCTCAGAATTAAATAAAAAAAAATACAAAACAGAAAAATCATGAAAATGTCAATGGAAATAAACTGATAAAAAAACAAGCTGTTGAAATGACCAGCCAAGAAATTTAAAATAACTGTCACAAATATGTTAAATAAACTAAGAATAACACATTGTGTGAACTAAGGGACATTTAATGAGATATTTAAAATATATTTCTAAAAAATCAAATTTAATCAAAATCTAAAAATGGACCATCTGAAATTTAAAGAGGACACTAAATTACATTAAAAAGAGATTGAACACAGTATTTAAAAAATAAATGAACTTGAAGACAGGAAGTAGCATTCATTTAAACTGAAACACATGTGAGGAAAAATGACTAAAAAAAAGTCAACAGATCTTCACTAATTCAGTGATGGAACAACTTTAAAAGTATAAACATATCTGTAATTTGAGTTTTAGAATAAGGGTAATACAAGGGAGATAAAACTTTTCCAAATTTGACCAAAAACATTAACCCATTTATTGATGAATTTCAGAGACTTCAAGGAGAACAAGTATAAGGAAAAGCACACCTAACCACATCGTAATCAAAATTCTGAGAATATGAGAAGTATAATTTTAAAGGAGCTGACAAAGAGGAGCATAATCTATGTTACATAGAGGAAAATAATCATAAGAATGCCAGGAGATAATTATTTAATTATATCTTAACATCCTTAGGTGCAGGTATGCTGGAAACTAAAATAAAACTCAAAAAAGGCAATCCCTGTCATCTTGTCATAAATAAGATCCCATATGGTAGAGAGGGGGTCTAGCATAAACATGTACAATAATGATGTGCATGTAATCATGTCAATTGACATGGCATGTGCTTCTTATTTTTTTGTGGTTATACCATTTTTTCTTCATTTTTGTTGTTGACACTACTACAAATTTCCCCCATTTTTCCCTTTTGCTGACCTCTACCCAGTCACCACTCCTCCTTTCCTCTGGCCTTCACCACACTGTTTGAGTCTATAGGGTATGCATCTACGTTCTTTGGCTAATCCCTTCACCTTCTTTCATCCATCTTCTTCTTTATGGATCTTTTTCTTCATCCATGCTCATAGAGGAACAAGTAGATGTAAATCTAAATCTTTACTAAATATGATAGTAAAGATTTGCAGGGTCGAAGCCACCAATGTTAACTTCTTAGATTATCTGAGAGGGTATCTCTTTAGACATTGTCTCCTACTCTTCTTGCCTACTCTTTTGTGCTCTGTTCTAGTATTCTTAGCTTTTAACTGTTGTCTTAAAATTGGAATTGTGTCCCTGCCTACTTTCTTTGGGATGGCTCCTCAGGTGTATGGTACATCCTTTTTATCTATGCATCTATGCTGTGTGGGGTTACCACGATGGTCTGTTCCACACCCTCTAGTCAGTCTGTGGCTCCTACTTTCTAAGCCAGGAGAATAGTTGTTGATATAGTTCTTAGTGTGTGGTTATTCTTCATGAATGAGAGATCCTATACAAGTGATTAATTTTTAACTAGACATAAAAATAAGTTCTGGCAATATTTCCTGGACTCAGTGGAATAAATGCAAGAAGCTTATCTACTCTACTTCCTCTGGATGATTTTTTGTTGGTGGTGGTTCATTTTTTGAAGGGGGATGATACTAAACACTTAGACATAATCTTTAACAACTTGTTTATATAATATATTTTTTTCATTTTCTGTGTACCAGGCTCTGCCTTAAGCACTGAGGATTAAATAGAGAAATGACAGACATGTGTCCATGATTTGTGGTTCACTGGATGTTGGAAGTTGGATGAGTCTATTACCCCCCCCCTTTTCATATTTCCAAGTAGAAAAAAATTATCAACCTTGTATTTTCTATACTGTTTTACTAGTCTTCCCCAGAAGAGGTTAACTGGTTTATCTAATAAGGAGTTTAGGATGGGGCACTGGTATTGCTTTACCCATGTGGAACTACTCAGATTGGAATCTATCTGCTTACAGAAAACAAGTGTTCAAATATACTCTGTTGGGTGGTATAAAAGCCATTTTCAATGCAAGCAGAAGCCAATGGTTGTCCATCTGTGACAACTTGTGAGTACTATACAGTTTACCAACTCAGTGGTAAATTATTATCATGGCCATTTGCTCATGTACCTCAGCTGTGTCCTTTATTTTAGTGTTTTTTTCTTTTAATAAGTCAGTAATAGAACTGGCATTTTAAAATCTACATCTTTTTTAATTCCTGTGCCTATATATTTTTCTTGGGCAAGGAAGAAGGATTTATTTATTGAACCATTAAATCTCAGTAGTGAGAATAAAGTCAGGCACATTTAGTATAATAGGTGCTAAAATAAATGTAATAGAGAGTAAAATAATAGCCAGAGAATGGCATCTTATTCAAACTGGCAGAATTATGGTGGTCAGGAGAGAATTTTTTTTAAGTGTACATCTAGAATTCTCTGTTCTCTTTAGCTAGTACCATATGAAAGCCAGTGGATTCTGGGATATATGGCACATAATTATGAATTCAGGCCACAAGAAATAATTTTCAAGTTTGGGTCCATTACATTTTTTAATTTATTCAACTATTTGTTATTAACTATATATCATGGGAAGTACTTTTTAAAATCTGAGGATAGAGAAGTGGGAAAGAAATTTAAAAAATCCAAAACCCTGTGAAACTTATATTCTAGGGTAGACAGTTGAGATTTGTGGTTGGTTTGAAGAATCATCTTCCTTTTTTAAATTTTTTTTGTATAAATAAGCTTTACTCCTAAATCAGGGCCTTTGTATTTGCTACATTTTTATGCCTGCAATGATATATCTTTCCTGAGCCACACAGTGTAATACAATTAGAGTTTTTCCAAGAGCACTTTGTTTTCTGCATTTCTCTTGTTTTGTATTCTGAGCCATTATCACCATCTGACATACTATGTACTGTCTACTCAAAGTACCACAAAGTGTCCCTTTCTCCCACAGTAAAATCCAAAGCTCTCACAAAAGATTACAAAGCTGTATGGTCTGTGTCTACCTCCATTTCCTCTCTAACTTAGACACTAGAATCAATATGATTTTCTGAGAGACTGGATTTGAGTTTTGAGAAGGACAAGAAAAAGCCATGGTTGGCTCTTGTGGTCTTATCTGACCAATTGGAATAATGCCTCCATATTTAATACATGGAGATTACTACAGGGGAAACAGGTCAGGGCTAGAAACCAGGAATGAAGTTTGTGGCATTGTTCCTGAACCAAAGTGGGGGTTTGACTGCCAGCTGCCTCCAATAGACAAATTTTAGAGGCAGAGGCTGGTGAGAAGGAAAAGAGGTTTTATTCAAATGCTGCAGGATCTGGGAGAATGTCAGTCTCTTGTCTTAAAGCCCATTCCCTCAGAAAACCAGAGGAAAGCCCACCCACCCTCAGCCAGAGCAAAACCAAAGGCAACGTCCAGAGTTCTGTCTCCCATTGAAAGTAGCATCCTTTGGGAACCACAGGCAGACACTGAGTGGCCATCCTGTGGCTCAGCTTTCTCCAGGCCACTGTAGGCTTCAGATTCTCTCCTGCAATCTGCATGTGGGGCTGTCAGTTTCACTGCCCATGACCCCAGATGCAGGATGCTCTAGACCAGCAGCAGAGCATTCTTAAGCATGAGTGTGGTTACCAGAGCAATGTGGCCCACCTGCTTCCTCCTCCCAGACGTTTGGCCAGGCTATCAGTATAAACATGTTGCAGTTAAGATGCTCACTTGCTAGTCAAGCAAAAGTGTTATGTAAGACTGAAGTTTGAGGGATGATATGGGCTAGAAGTCTAAATTTGAAGGTCTTTGGCATGCAAATGGTACTTGAATTTACTAGATGGAATAAGATCACCAAGATGTGAGAGTATATAAAGAAAAGATAAAGGGATTGACCCCTGGGGCATTTTGACATTTTGTGAACAGAGTGCTGAGGAGAAGACAGGAAAAGAGAATGCAAGGGAGCATCCTGGGAGGTGGAGAGCAGTGAGATATGTAGTGTCCTGGAAGCCAGGATATGAGAATTTCAGTAAATAGGGAGTGAGGAACTGTGTCAAATCTTGCCAATAGGTCAGGTAAGAGGCATTAGACAAAATATATTGCCCCATTACTAGAAATATGTTTCAACAAATGTCAGGAGGATAAATTAAGCACTTGCTATCTTTTTGCCATGTGCAATGTCAGAGATAAAAGTTTAGGCAAATTCCCAGTGAGCAAAAAATTTATTTGTCACAGGTTGTCTCCAAAAATATACAAATGCACACACATGCATGCATATACTTCCTTATTATATCATTATTACTGTAGGTTAATACCCAGAACTCTTATTGTTCTGCAGTACCATTTAAGGTGATGTTCTGTGGGAAAAATCCAGGGGGTTTTAATAGGATCCCTGATGAGAGAGGCAGATAAGGTTGGCACAAACATACTTTGTATTTTACCTACACAAAACTTTCAGTAGGCAATTTTCAAGTTACACTGCACCCACCACTGCATCACATCTGACCACACTGAGTCTTATTATAGAATCATTTGATATTTTACCTTATGGTACATTTTGGATTCTATTGATCAGCATGTCTAATTAAGGTCTATTTTATCACTGTCAGAATCTGCTGTATGAGAATTCCTAAATGAAAATGTCAACACGTAGATGAAAAGTGCTGTTGAATTTTTTTCATCCATTTAGTCCACTGATAACTTCTTATAAACACATTTGCACATACTCTGGTTCTGCTAATGAAAATGACTGTCATATTATTAACATACAATGATATTTTCTCACCTACTACTTTCTAAACTATTTTTATGATTATCACAAGCAATTTTTTATTACAACCAATACAATCATATTTACCATTAATTTTACTACATGAAAAAATAGGATTACACCTGTTTGAAGACTGTCCTAAAGAAATGAAACACCAATGCAAAAGAACCTATGCACCCCAATGTTCATAGCAGAACAATTTATAATAGCCAACTGTTGGAAGCAACCTAATGCCCATCAGTAAATGAGTGGATCTAAAAACTGTGGTACATTTATACAATGGAATACTATGCAGCAGAAAGAAAGAAGGAGCTCCTACCCTTTGCAACAGCATGGATGGAACTGCAGAGCATTATGCTAAGTGAAGTAAGCCAGGAGGTAAAAGAAAAATACCACATGATCTCACCTATAAGTGCAACCTAATCAACAAAACAAACAAGCAAGCAAAATACAACCAGAGACATTGAAATTGGGAACAGACAGTAACCAGAGGGGAGGAGAGAGGGGATGGGGGAGAGGAGGAAGGGTTTTCAGGAACATCTATAAAGGACACATGGACAGAGCCAAGGCGGGGTGGGATCGAGGGTGGGAGGTGGGGATATCTGGGGTGGGAGGAGGGGTGGGGGGAAGATGGAGACAACTGTATTTGAACAACAATAAAAAAATAAACTTAAAGAAAAAGGAAAAAAAGAAAAAATAATCAGAGAGTATAGATACAATTGAGACTAAATATAAAGTATAAAAATGAAAATAAAAAAACTTAAAATTAAGCACAGGTATAACTTGTGTAGCATTTGTATATTCATTGAATTTTGGGTAATGGCTCTTATGTGTTCTGTTATTATGTCTCTCACTCCATCCTTAAATAGTTCTACCACTAACTATACCTTTTCCAATTTGGCTAAATTATTAAGCTTTTTGATAATATAATATTTTAAAATATTTAATTAAAATACTCAGAATAAAATGAAATAGAAAACAACAAGAAAAGAACATAAAGGAGATCAATGAACTCCATAAAAGAAGCCATAGACATGAGTTTGCCGGAATTGCACAGGGCTGCTGAGAACAGGACATTGTGGACATCACTCATTCATAGAGTCTCCAGGAGTCAGAGCTGACTCTGCTGCACATCAGGCTTTTATAGTATTTTATATTTCCAAAACTACTCTCTTTGGTGAGAATTCTCTTTCAAGCATGTTTTATAGTAACTTCTCATGCATTAGTTTGTATTTTTTAATTGTTTTATTGTATCTGTTGTGTGTTTCAGGCTAGTTTCTAAGTTCTTGAAAATCAGGGTCATAAAACATAGCAACAAGAACTAATTTTCCAAACACACAGGGAACTGCATACCTCACAAAAAGTTAACATCCCCTAGAGACTTTTAAATTCATTTCCATGATATTGCTATTGCTTTAAAAAAAGGGTTTTTTTAAGTATTCCTGAAGTTACCTGTAGAGCCATTTGGGTAAAAAATAAATAAATAAATCTTTTTATCTTTGAGTCATATTTCTTAGATACATTCCTCAAATGGCATTATGCAAGTGAATAACTCATCTTTATGATCCCATTGGATAGTTAGATATTTCTTAAAAATAAATATATCTTCCAATACCATTCTTTCTAAAAGTTTAACCTGAATCTGCTGAAGCTTCTAGAATTAACTGCAATTTATAGGAAATCAAGGGGACAGAGAAAGATGTTAATGTTGCCATGGGAATGTGATTCTCAAAATCCAGCCTGAAAATGTCTCAGGAGGAAAAAAGAATCTGAACACTTCAACAAGTAATTAGCAAGGAAACAAATAAAGAGTAACAAAATTTATAAATCAGAGGAAATTTTAAAATCTTTGGAAATATATCAATTATCCCCAATGCATAGATTTTTCAGAATCTTTATTCAAATAAATACTCTATAAAAATGAGACAATATAAGTGTTTTGATCACTGTAGTTAATGAGATTAAGACATTTTTACGACATTTAAGTTATTAAATGGTTTTGTGGTTCAATTTTGTAGAGTCCTTTTAGTGACTCAAAACGTAAAAATTATAAATGAAATAATACTATACCTGAGATTGGGTTCAAAATAATCTAAGAATGAAGAAATTGGTCAAGAACACATGGAACAAGATTGGATATGGATTTACAATTGTTGCAACTTATTGATAAGTACATGGTAATTCTTTATGCTATTCTCTTCTCTTTTGCATATGTTTGAAATTTTTCATGAAAACTTTAAATAGTAAATATATCTCCTTAAATGAAGAGAGACTGCCATAATTGGTAATAATATGATGCATACAACCTCAGAAGGCCATTTCCAAAGGGGACTGTAAAAATATTCTATCAAAAGCATCTTTGGATCTTCCACTACTCCCCTCCCTGCTTGGAACCTAGCTTTCTCTTTATCCTTTCCATTCCTTCGCAAGTGACTAGTTTGAATTGGATTATAGGCATTTGTGTATAAAGTTGTAGCACATTTTTAAATTAGAAAAAAATTTTGGTAATTTGTTATTACCTACCTTTTCATATCCTCAATAGTGGGCACATGATAGAAACTTAATAAACACATACCAACTGCTTACTGATAGAGAAGCAGTAGCTATCCCTTCTGATGGCACACCCCAATCCTCCAGGGCTTCCTTCTTGGAAACAGTCTTTCAGTTTTACCTCTTATTCTAAAGTCTCTGTGGCAGCACATATTTATATCATTGTCTGAGATAAAATAGCTTTACTACAAGTATAGAGATATAGCTGACTATACACTAATAGCCAATAGTTAACTAAAATGAGAGTTATAATGAGTTAACTTGTACCAAATTTGGAGTGGAATGATTTAATTCAGCCCTCCTTGCCTGCTTTTACATCAGCTCTGTCTGTGCATGGGTCTCTTTATGTTCCATAATGTTTGCTGAATTGAATTGAATTAATTTTGTTGCCAGAGACATATTGAGCCAACTTCTCCCAACTCCCACATCCCTTTGTAGATTAGTAAATAGCAGCTATTTTATAGTTTATCCATGCATCTTAAATTTGCTCTCCTTGACTTAACTGTTTAGTTGTCCACCTTCCAAATGTTTTTTTCTCCTTTTTACATGAAAATATTGGAGTTCATGCCCTGTAACTGAGGCTGGAGATCCAGATGTGAATGAATCACACTGCCTTCAAAGGCTCTGTCTGCTGTTCTTTAAACCACTTGCAAATATTCTGAGAAATTTCACAACTGCCACTAATCTTTATTCACTTGTCACTTCACTCTGTAAGTTTTGTCCATCAAACAGTGAGATTTCACATTGCATGCCTGCTTCAGATCATTTATAAAAATAATCCTAGAATTATTTTTTAAAACCCACTCTTTTTTGTTATATACAGAAGTAAACAATTATCCTTGCCAGCAATATGCTTTTTTTATTTTATTTTTTATCCTCACCCAATTCTTTTTATTGCTCTTTAGGGAGTGTGGCGGAGAGAGAGACAGACAAACAAACAGATACTGATCATTGGCCTTACCTCGAACAGGACAGAATCCACAACCTAGGCATGTGCCCTGATGGGGAATCAACCCACAGTGTTTCCTGTAGTAGATGATGCTCCAACCAACTGAGCTACACCGGCCAGGGCAGTAATTTGCTTCTTAAAAGCCACCAAGTGACATTTTCCTTTTCCCAGCCTCCTTGTGACTCAAACTTTAAACAATCTTTAATGTAATTTAGTCCAGACTTTTTCAATAATTTGTTTACTCTTTTGCACCCAGACTAATTTTGTTATACCACACTCAACAACCAAAACAAAATATTTTGTTTTCAAGTGTAATTATGCAAATTGTGAGATGTTGGGAAAAATAGAGAAAAGTTTAAAATAAAAAATCATAGTCACTCATAACCTCAATTGGTCATTCTTTTATGCAAAAACCCTCAAAAGACTACATAAATCACCCCATTATGATTCTATTAAACTCATATTTGCTTGGTTGCTTTGAGAATGTTTTTATTGGTTATGGCCTCTTCCCGCTTGCCTCATGTGAAAGTAAAAGTAAGAATTATAGTTGTAGATTTTACAGAAACCCCTCAGGGATTCTTTCCATGTTCAGCAGAAGAAAGTATTCGCTCTTAAGGTCAATTCTGAGAGAATTTTATATATTTGTGTTTCAGAAATAACTGGCTATGTATCTATATTACAAAGATGGTTTCTAAATGAGAATTTAGGGGGTTGACCTTCTTAGCTAGGCAGAGTGGTAAACACAATGCCTTTTTGTCTGTACTAGAAGATTATTGCTAATATTTTTGTCATTTTATTTCCTCTGTTTTTACTATTTTTTTAGGAACTCATTAGTATGACCTCATTTTCACCTCTGCATTGTATGTTACTTTCTAATATCTCTCTGGGCTGATTATCTCCTTTGAAGAAGTCTTTGAAATTGGGAGGACAAACAAAGCTAATGTCAAACAAGCCCTTTATGACCTCCAGGCAATAAAATGATTGATACTTATTACACAATGTTGACATGTGAAAAATTATTTAAGAAAGTCATAAAGTCTAGTGTTTGTGAACCAAATAAGTGCTCATAATAAAATTCTAATTTTGTGTTATATGTTTTTCTCCATATATCATGAAAAATAGGCAAATCTTTAAAATTCTATTTCAGTTAGGAAATGGTCATAAGCACTATTAATGATAATTTCTGCTAGAAAACAATTGCAACTTCATGGTCTATAATGAATTTTACAGTTGAGAGCATTAGAATGTGAAGAGAAGCTGAGCTAGGTTACTGTTGTAATTCTGATTATTACTATTATCATTTAATTATTTCTGATCAACATTTATCAGGGATTAGTCAATAGATTTCTTTGCCAAATTTTCCAAAATTATAATACTCAAAGACTTTGTGTTTAATTCTGAAAATAATTATTTTGCTTTAAAATATTTTAATCAAATATAAAATATTTTATATGAGTTTAAATTATAGGAATGATTTTTGTGATTTTGACTTAATATGAATTCTAAATTGGATTTTATACAGAATAAAAAACATATGAAGAAACATTGGTGAATGGGAACTGAAGTCTAGAGTAAATAAAAGAGACTTTGGGCCCCTTAAATAAATTTAGGGTGCAGGCTCAGCTTGGAATTAGAATAATCCTTTAGAAGATGGAAAATTCTAAAAGGTGGCAACAGGAAGATGTGATTGCAATATACAAAAAGCAAAAGTAGGAAGGTTTCATAAACTCCAGATTGCTAATGACTTCAATGTCCACCATGGGTAATACATTAATTAATTCTTTGATTCTACCATTTAGTAATCATTTATTGAACTCTGATGTTCTGTATATGGTATTAGGTGTTGGGAATACAGAAATAAACAGGAAAACTTTCATAAATTTAGAGTTTATAAATCAGTGGGGATTACATACAAGTAAATGGGCAATTAATATAAATAATAAAAAATGAATTCAGAGAAACCTGAAGTAAAAAGATTTAATTTGTTAGAAAAGCCTATTGAGAAATCATGATGTGAAGGTATGTGGGAACAGAGGGAGGGCAGGACAAGTTGGGAGAGAGAAACTGAGATGAGAGAACTTTCTATAATGAAAAAAATGGCATAGGCCAAGGTCTGAAGAAAAAAAAAAGAGCATGGTGTAGCTGAGTTCATTGACTGATTACCATATTTTTCAGACTATAAGACGTACTTTTCCCACCAAAATTTGGGAGGATAAGGGCTGTATGTATTATAGTCCAAATGTGGCTTACCTGCCTTGCTGTGGGGGAGGAGGCGGCGGTGGAGCAGGGTCACAGGTTATTAAATATTTTACCACATTTTTTGCTTCAAATGTTTTTCCTATTTTCCTCTTCTAAAACCTAGGTGTGTCTTATGGTCTGATGCATCTTATAGTCCTGAATATACGGTATTAGGGATCAATATGATTTTACTAAGAACAGATCAAGTCAAATTACTCAATTCTTCTTCCTCCTTCTCCTTTCTCTTTCTTCTTCTTCTTCTGTTTTCATCTCCTCCTCCTCTTTCTCCTGGCATTTCCTAACTATTGCTGTAAATGAATAAAGGTCAGTGCAATTGGTAAATCACTTCAGGAGTTCAGAAGGGCATTTAACATTTAATCTCTATTAACACATTGTAAACCATATAATTGGTTAACTTTACTAAAATGGTATCTCCTGATAAATGGATTTTTCTGGATGTTTAAATTAAAACTCTGACCTTAATACTGTGTAATTGAGTCTTTTCATCCAAAATTTGGGTAAAGTTTATGAGACTTCATTTTTCAGATTTAGAAATAATATAAAATACATCAGATGGTTGAAATCAGATCCATAAATTTTTAGGTGAAATTATGGAATAAATATCCTAAGATAAATTTTGAAAAATGTTTTCTGATTATAAAAGTAATCAGCATATTCACTATAAAAATATTAGAGACATACAAAAAGTTATGTGCCAGTTATATACAGACACATGAAGTTAACACATATATTAATTTATTCCAGTAAACTGAAACAATTATAAAACTTGATATATGAGTATATACTTATAATTTTATATGTATTCCATACACAAAAATGCCCTTTGAAAAGTGAGATCATATTATAATACAGTTTTTATTGTATTATTTACTAATTATTATCATATGTCCATGTTAATAAATTAATATCTTATTTCTCAAGATGATGGCTACGTATGGCATATATACCATAATTTAATTAACAACTTTCTCCTGCTAACATTTTGTGGCTTGACGTTTATTTTCATTATATAGACTCTTTTGATAAACATCTATGTATATTCATCTCTGTGAACTTACCTATACATATATTTAAATTTCTGGAAATGGGAAGTGCAAGGTCAAAGGGTAAATTCCTTCAAATTGTGATACATATTGCTAAACAAACAAGATAAAATTTAGCACACCTCTGGGACTCTGTGAACAAGCAGAGCAATTGAGAAGCACTATCTCTAAAACATATTAAAACATTTTAGATGATAGTATTCCACTAAAGTGATGTGGCTGCTCTAGGAGCCATTTGTTCAAACTGAAATCAGAACGTACCTCAGGATACATTTGGAAATGTGAAGAATGTTTTGGTTATCATGATGACTTGGGATATTGTGAATATTTAATACTGGACAATGCAGAGAACAGTGAAGCATAATGAAAAATTGTTCCATGAAAAATACCAATAATGCCATCTTTGCACAACACTGAGCAATTGCAATCACAGGTTAACTTTATAGAATAATGCCTAGATGAAAGGAATGACACCAACATATTAACTAAAATGCATCCGTAATATTGTTTTTTAATTTTATGTCTTACAGTTTAAGGTATAGATTGGATGGGACAAATAAGTTTCATTTTATGTATCATCTTCTATTGATTATTAGCAACAGCCTAGAGAGGAAGGAGTGGTGAAAGAACTCGACAAACCCTTCTGGGTCTGGAAAGCTCTATCGGTTACTAATGCCAGTCAGGTTTGTGAGGCAGGGGGTTGATAGTACTGACGCCAAGCATTTGTCAAAATCAACAAGCCAAACTGTATTCTGTAGTCAGACATCAAAACTACCTCATGATTCTATACATATGCCTCATTTTGTCAAAGTTCCTTTTAAAGAATTTCAAGCCTTAAGCACTCAACATGGATTGTGATAATTTTTAGGTCTCTTATGGGCTGAATTGCATCCCTCCAAATTCCCATGTTGAAGCCCTAACCCCTACTATATTCAAATGTGACTGTTTTTGGAGAGAGGCCTTTAAAGTGGTGATTAAGTTAAAGTGAGCCTTAATCCAACAGTTCTAGTGTTCTTATAAGAAGAGGAAATTTGGACACTCACAGACATATCAGTAAAGCACACACAGAGAAAAAACATGTGAAAACAGAGCAAAAACGTGGTCATCTGCAAGCCAAGGAGGGAGACTTGAAGAGAAAAGAAAGCTGCTGACACTTTAATCTAGGATTTCCAGCCATCAGAACTATGGGGAAATAAATTTCTATTTTTTAAGCCACCCAGTCTATAATATTTTGTTATGGCAGCGCTGAGAAACTAATACAATACCCTTATTAATATTTCATCATGTAAATTTAAGTACCAAATTTTATCATAATGAAATCAATAGATAAGACAGTTTGAATGATCTGTATAAGTAAGACCATTCTTAGCATATACTGCAGTTAAATAAAGAGCTATCTCACATACGTGATTGAGGACCAATCTACCCCAAAATATGACCTTCTATTGCACTTTTAAACCATTTCTGCACTTTCTCTTTTTGTCATTTGATATTTCCTCGTAAAGTCACTTTTTCAGACAACTGGAAAGAAATGCACACAAAAAGTTTTTAAACATATGTTATCAGTATCTCTATTCCTTTCTCTCTTTCCATTGGAACAGAGGCATGGATGCGCTTGTACAAGTAGAGAACTAAATGGAAATAGAAAGTAGAAGTTTAAAAAAAGCAAAGCATCTATAAGGTCTCATTCACTAAGAAACCAAATGAACTCTTAAGCCCGCTGAGGAGAAGAGAAATTATAATTGAACTCTGGGTCTAGTCTCTCAGAAGGGTTTAATCCAAGAGAGGCAAAAAAGCCAAACTTTTTCTTCTGATGATTTAGAATAGAATGTGCCCTCCATACTAATTTGTTCAGACTTTTTCCATGATATTGTGAGGTAGGAGTTAACCCTATAGTTATGCTTTTGAGGCCTACATTGTCCTGGAATTGCTGTTACACACTGGGGCTGAATTGGATGTTCATTTCCTGATTAGTACCACTTTGTGAGGCTGCTTGTAGGAGAAGCTTCACAACACATAGCTTTGGGGTACCCAGGGATGTTCAGTACTTACTGCATTGTCATGAGAAGCTCTAAAGGCTGAAAGCCTCCTCTTTGAAGGTGTGGGCCCTGTCTAAGGACAGTAAGGACAGTAAGGTATTTGTGTTGATACTTCAACAGGCAGATGGGAATGCCAGATGTACAATAAAGCATTCAGAATTTTTGATATTTTAATTTGAAAACAAGTAATGATGCATTTCATTTTTAACTCAATTATCTGAAAACCCAAGTGATCATAGTCTGATTTTCCAAGTCTTTCTCCAAGGTGCGGCATATTTTGAGAGCACTACAAAGGCTGAGTAGACAAAGAAAACATGTTCAAAATTGCAGATGATATTTCTAAATTGTTCATAAGTAACAGGAAACTGCAGGATGATATTTAACTACTCTGTAGGTAGCAGGCAATTTGCGTTTTTAATATCAGCATAATGAGTTTAAGATGTGCATCGATCCCATTTTAATTATATGGAATGCAACAAAGCATGCTAATGGGTAACCTAGAAGCATATAAATCAGAAAATGTAAAATGTTTTAAAATGCAGAGCTGTTGTAGTAATTTTGCCTGTTTGAAAAATCCCACCCAAGTTATCCATAATGACTATACAATTAATACCAAATGTAATTACAGTGAATGGAGAAGTGAGGATTTTCTATTTTCAATTTTTCATGAGATACAGTGGAGGATTTGTTCTGGAGAGATGCCCCACAGTAAAACCTTGTATGAATGACAGTACCTTAATAAAAATAAGAGGCTATTTTATAGTCTTGTTAGTCTTCCTTTCTCAGAAATAGCTAATAGATTTTACCCATGCTGGCCTTTCTCTGTTTTATAGTTGTTGCTCATTAATTTAATTTTTCAGAGTCTCATAACTCACTTAAATATTCAAAGAATCATTTTGTCCCAGCTAGGCATGTGTACTTTACTCATTTATCTCAATTTTGAGAGAAATATAGCATATTATTTCAAATTATTTTTACTTCATGATTTTTTTCTCTGTGGTTGTCAATTATTTTAAGGACAAAATAAACATATGAGAACTGTGAGGATAAATGCTGTAATGCAAACACAGCAGAGTCAATGTAAGCAATTACAGATTATTTTCCATTTATAAATGCTATTGTTGAGGTCAATTCAATTACTTTGAGTCTTCAGGCTATAACTAGGTAGGGACCACTTTTTTTTAGTAATGTACTATCACTTTACTTATACCCATAGCACAACACAAGAACAAAAATATATAAAATGTAAAAATAAGGATACTTTTAAAACATACTTGCTCCCTCTAGTAATCAGAGCAGTGCAAATTAAAAGTAATTTTGTACCATTTCATGCATATTCAATTAGTAAAATTAAGATTCAATAATATGGTAAGGATATGGGAAAACAGCCTTGCTGGTAGGAGACTGGATTGCTACGAAAACTTTGGATAGCTAAATGTCAGCACTATATAGAGCTGAAGGCTCTCTTTGAATCTACTCAACACCCAGAGTAGATTATCTAGATATCTTCCCTAGGAGCATTCTCTCACATGTGTAGAAGAAGAATCATTTTAGTGTTTTTAAAATAGAAAAAAAATGAAAAGACTATCTAATCATACCTGAGTAGGGGAATTAATAATGATATAGTTCTAATTGGCAAAGTGGAATGCTGCATAGTAGTTAAAATGAATCATCAGAGATAAATGTAGCAAAATATATGGATAGCTAAAAACTGAGGTTGAATGATAAAAGAATATCATTTCTTTTCATATGTGTGATGATGTATATGCAAATTAAAATATGAAAACAAATATGGTAAACTTATTTAAAACCTATGAAGTTATTTAAAAGACATATACTGTCAGAATAGTGGTTTCCCCTGGGAAAGGGGAGAGAGAGTAGGGAGTGGGTCATGGCTGTATCTGTGATTGTTTTCTGTTGCTTTTACAAAGAGTGATCTGGAAGAAATTTAGCAAAATGGCAATACTTGATAAATTTAAGTTTTCAATATATAAGATATTTATTGTGGTTTTTGCCCTCATTTGGATGTTTGAAATATTTCATGTTCAAATTTTTAACATTAAATATGAATTAATATACCATCTCTCATATTTCATAGCTATACCAATGGTATTTATAAGCAATTAGAGTTTATAAGCAAAATCCCATTGCACATGCTGTCTTCCTATGTGCATCGACTCTTTTAATCCACAGGTAACTGTTAGGTAAGTACTATTATTATTTACATTTTACAGGTGAGGAATTGGAAGCACAGCACAGTATTACGGATTTTGGGTGACCTCGTATTCTTAACTACAACTCTATTGGCTCTCAAATTTAATGTTCTCATATGAACTATGGGATATATATGATATCCAGGTCATCATAGATTATTATATAAATATACTCCTTGAATGCCTATGTCCTTTTATCTGGGACACTTTTATCTGGCAATGCATCTTAAACATTGCTATACATTAATTAGGAATAACAGAGCAGATGATGACATAATACAAAATCTTTCAATGATGAGGCCCAATTCCTTCTAATCCCAACTCCGCCAATACCGTGCTGAATGATTGGTGGCAAGTCCTTTCACTATTCTTCACTTTAAAGCACAATCGATCAAATCTGTCTACCTCAAATGACTGTCATAAAGGTAAAACAATGCAATATATTTGGAAACACACTGAGTAATATATAATTATTCAAAATGTTGTAATATAAAGGTAGTTTATTTTGATGTTTTAATATTAAATGTTATTTATTTTCACACAAAATATGAGAAAACAAATACACTGTCCTAAATATCTATAAAAATGTACATTCCTGTGCATGAATCACAATTACTTAATAAACAACAATGTATAAAATTCTATTATGGATTTTCTTTGTCAGAAACACTGTTCCTTTGGCTTTTGCCTCAAACTTCACAGAATTCAGTTTTTATAGTTTTTATTTTGTGATTTTTGGTAGGTCCCATGATTTCTGTACCAAAGATGCAAGGTCTAGCTCCCTCTGAGCACAGTTAGGGTGGCTCTCAGAAAACACAACACATAATATAGATCTCTTTCCTGTGAATTAAGCTCACAAGTAACTGAGTCAATTATTGTTAGCATTAAATAGATGTTGAAATCACTGAAAATTGCCAGGCAATTTAAAGAAAGGGTGCTAGTGATTTAAGAAATAGCAAATCTGGGTTTCAAAAAGGAAATGAGGTGGCTCCATGTGGTAATTCATATGAATCCAGAATGGACAAAATCTTATAAAAATATGCTAGAAAAGCTAAATTAATTAATTGAGAGATGGAGTCTCTGCCTGGGTCTTGAGCATCCTGTTATTTTTTCTTTTACTTTTTAAGTATTTTATTATTTATACTATTACAGTTGTCTCACCTTTTCCCCCTTTGCCCCCCTCCACCCAGCCCACCCACCACCTCCATAATCAATCCCCACACATTTGTCCATGTCCATGGGTCCTTCATAACTGTTCTTTGACTAATCCCTTCACCTTCTGTCAATCAGTTTTCATCTTTTCGTTCCCCTCCTACTTTTAACTTCTATCTGGTGACTGACCTTAAGTTTTACTCTCTTAATTTTTATTTTTATTTCTTTGGCTTCCTCTGACCATTTGCCTTATCTCCTGAATCTTCAAGACAAATATAAGATGGAAAACTCTAGAATCCTCATTCTTTAGTTTTCATTCAAAGTCAATGTTCTGTGGTGACGTTTACTCTACAACCATTTGCTATACAAGCCCAGTGCTTTCTTTGCACTTTATAGAGTTGTAGAAACTGCCTCTTCTTACAAAACCAAGCTGGGGTGTCTCTGCTTAACAGGGTTCATGTGAGCAAATAAAAATGTAGGCAAATACCTGTGGTAATGTCAGAGGGAATCATGATCCCGCAGTTGTATAGCTAGAATGAGGGTCTATTATAGTAGCATCTACTAGGTAAATAAGCTACAAAAGGATGTGAATAAAGTTAATGTTATTATAGAAAAAGATATTAAGAATAGAAGTAAACCCAGGATATGCTCATTGAGATTTAGATTAAAGCAGAGATCTGATTGAATCACAAATTTCAAGTGACTTTGAGGAGGGCAATTTGAACATGAAACCCAGGGGATAAATCAGAGTTTCTAACAGAAGAGTGCCCTGCTCTTTCTGAAAGCTATGAGATCAAGAGGAAAAGTTCATCCTGAGGCTGGAGAAAGAAGTCTCAAGCATAGAGGTGGGCCTGGTAAAGAGAAGAGAAAGAAGCAGTGACTTTTATTAGCAGATAGAACCTGTGCCAAACTTGATGAATAACATAACTGTTTATTTACATCTTATCAAATCTGCATGCAGTTTTTATACTAAGCTGTCCTAATAAAATTATTATACATCATGAAATGCATTATAACTTATTCTAAGTGCTGAATTATTTCTGAGTATTTGTTTCTGGGTAATATTCCAAGTAGAAACTCTGAATTCTGTTCCTGTTCTTTTATGTTCTGTAGTACATGGACACTCCAAACTGTTTACCAGTGTTGCTCAGAGAGTTAACAAAAATAGGTGAATGGACAAATAGATTTCTAGATCCCTCTCCAGATTTACCAACTTGGAAGCCTCAGGAGCAGAGTCCTGGAATTGATGTCTGTAAAAACTTCTATGGTGATTTTGACACTTGACCAAGTTGGAGACTCATGTGGCATTGCTGTGGAGATTGTGAGGAAAGAATATTATCTACAAACAAAAAGGAAAAAAGAGAATCAAGATGTCTAGGAGCTTAGGCTCTGGAGAAATGGTTGTTGCTTTGTTTTGCCCAGTGTGGCAGCAGTGAATTCCAAGGAGAGGTTTCCATGGGAATTGCTCTGGTAGAACCCCCCTGTTGGAAGTTGCTATAGGGTCCTGGTTCCATCTTTTGGCAGTCAAAAGGGAAGAGAAGCAAGGGTCTAAGAAGCTAAAGTTCATTATTTTCATTAAGAGACTATTACCAAATGACCCCTAAGTGGTGTTAAGGACAATGTTCTGGAATCCGAGAAAGGGCTGGCGTAGGAATTTATAGGATTGGTCCCATAAAGTCATGATAAAGGTGTGAATAAGGATCTCCACTTTGATAAGGTGTGAACATTGTAAGGGTGCAAATCTGAGGATAAGCAGGAGGTGACCTTTCCAAATGTGGTGGGGAAGATTCATCCCCAAAGCAGTGCTCACATATCTGGAGGCAGGTAAGGGTTATGAGTCTATCTTATTGTCCATGGCAGTCCCACATTTTACTCTCTCTTGCTTCCAATGTCACAAATAAAGCATCTTTCTTGGTTGGCCTCAGATGTACTTACCCAAGTCTTGCCAAAGCTTTAGTGTGCTCTATTTACCTCAAAAGTGTCCTCACAATGACATAATATTCCAGTTGCAACAACATCTCTTCACCCCTTGACAAAAATGTTAAGGATTTAGTTATGCAAAGAAGGCCACCCAAATTCTTAAGCCCAACCATCACAAAGACAGTCAAAATAAAAGTGGTCATTTTCTTTTTTGAACAGTGTGTTAACAGGTTAACTAAGATGGTGTAATAAAGAAAAATACATGTTTTATACAGACCAGAGACACTTCACTTTAAATCTCTCATATTGCTTTCTAATTATATGACATTATGAGACCTCTATAAACCTTAACTATAAACAAAGATCATTTCTACTTTATAGGGTTATTGTTAGAATTAAATGAGACAAGAATATAAAGTATTTTTCATATAGGTATCATTTTGTAAGAATTAAATATCTTTCCTTTTACCTACATTTATAGACATCAGAGAAATATTTGTTTTTCTTTTTCCTTTTGATGAGCTCCCTGAATATCCAGTGTTCTAGTCTCAGAATCAGGGATAAATACTGAGGAAGCCATGGGCAAGTAGGGGCTCCATATATAGATTTTAAATGTCAATAATTGTAGGCATGTACATTTTGGGATTAAAAATTTCATGGTTCTCTTTAGATTCTAAAATGATCTTTGACCTATATACCCACTTAAAATGTTGGAGAATCACTGTGTTATCTGACTTATAAATTATACTAATTTCTACCCCAAAGCTGAAAATCCTACCTCTGTGTCCACGATTCTGCCTTCAAATTTTTGTGAGCATATTTCATAAAGTATGAGATCAAATGAGATAATGTGTATAAAATATTTTCCTGAGCTGTAAAACTCCATGTAAATAAAAAGAATTGTTAATATCAGTAGCAATCTGTATCATATTCTTACTTTCATGACTGTGGGGTATCTCCTCCTGATTTGCTATGATAAAAATCATCAAAATGATTACAACATTAATCACAATTACACTGCAATCTTATCACAATGCTCACAGCTGAGCAAATTAATTGAAAACTTGACAAACACTAATTGTAGCTATCTAAAATTTTTTTCTTGAGCACCACTTCCTATGAATTTACAACTATAATTTTTTCACTTGTGAACAAATCTTTGGTGGCATCTAATTTAACCTCTTAGTTTTTAGCTGTGGGAACTGAGCCTTGGTTCCCTCCATGGCTATGAAAATGTGACTTGCCCAGAACCACATGACTAGGTTATTGAAAGTTAGAATAAAAGAATGTTATTATGCAGTTTTCTTGAATATTTGATTGGTTTAAATAGTTATTTGAATGATATTTCTGATTTTTTAAAAAGGGAATAGTGTTTTTAAAAAAAGGTTTTGCTGACAGTAGTTATGGTCGATAGATAAGGAAGAGTATTAATACTGTCAAGGGAAAAACTACATGTAACTTCCATGTAGTATCTGCCCCTGAAGTGCATTTTAATTGGGATGACCCAGAAATCTGCTTCAATTGTACCATGTGTTTCCCTACTAAGTAGCAACTTACAGCTCAAACACTGGTGCTTTAGTCAGGTGCTTTATAATAAAGGCCCCGTTTAGGCTAACTTAAATAGAAAGCTGTATTGAAGCATAAAGAAGCAGATCTCAGCCAGGCCCAGGGGAGACCTTTGATAACATGAAGGCCTTCGGGTCCAGGGTGTTCCTTTGTATGTGTTCTCATCTTCAAATCAAGAGAGACTATTAGCATTCTCTGCTTTCATCATTGTTCATGTGCTCAGAAATGATGCTGAGAACTTCCAGTTCAGGTACCCAACCTGTTGTACTAGGGTCTCTGTGTCTTTTTATACATGCTAGAGAGACAGAATCTGATCACTGAGCAGCTTAATGGATTGGCCCCTTAGCTGTAGGACCTAACTTTAGACTTTTCAGTGGGTAAAGATGAACTACTATTTTGTCCTACCAGTCATCTAATTTCACATTTTAGTATAATTAATAGTGTTCAGTTACCAGAGATGAGAGTTACCTGTAAGAGAAAATTTTAAACTAATTTAAAACAGAATAAAAGAATGGCTCTGAAATTTCTAGGGTTCCATGTTTTTTTTTTTTTCAGAATTATGTTTTGGGACATATATTTTGATATACAGCCTAGCTATGGAAAAGAATTTTTAAAATAGATATGGTATGTTCTACATAATCTGCAATACACGATTGCCAAAATTCCAGTACCAGGAATACATAGAAGATTCTGTTTTCCTGGGTAAAAGCAATAATCTAAAAAGTTTCTGGGGGATCTTTATTGGCTCTCAGGGAGATCAGTACATTGTTTTTTTCTAGTTTAATATAGAACCAATTGATATAAACCACTCCCATGGTTATTTCAGGTTATCTTCTTGTTTTTGTCATGTCCTCCCAGCTCCAAAGCTGCTCTTGAGTTAAGGACATAGTATTTCAATGACTACAAAAAAAGGGGGAAGGGATTTGGGGTTATTCACGTGAAATACTTTCTGAAAAGTCATATATCTCCTTGTCTTTTATCAGATTTATATGATGCCATTTTTATCAATTCAGCTAACTTCTTCAGAAAGGCAATTAGTACATATTTTTAACTACCAGCATATACATATTTATATACATCCTAAAATATGAGCACAACTCTGCAACTATTTAAACATAGGAAAACCATAAAAATCCAATACATACTGATAGCCTTTCTTTTTCCTTAAGTAATGGTTATACAATTCCATATCTCTATTATAATCTTAAAGCTCCAGATTTTATTCTTTCCCCTTTTTAACTCTGCAGAATAAAACATAAAAGATAAAAATAATTCTAATAACTAATTAGCAAAACAGATTTCTAACTGTGATTAATATGTATCAATAAGAATAAGTAATTATTTAATTCTATAGCTGAAACTGATGACTAGAGAGCTAAAGTGAGAAATTTCTGGAGTTCCAGGCAAGATGGAGGTGTAGGTAAAAACCCCTCACTTCCTCACACAACCAAAAGGAGAATAGCAACCAATCTAAAATCAATAAACAACCAAAATCACCAGAAAATCAAACAGCATGGAACTCTGACAACCAAGGAATTAAAAAAAATCAATTGGGAGTAAAAAGGAGAAAACTGTATTTGAACAATGATTAAAAATAAATAAAATAAAATAAAATAAAAATAAATTGAAAAAAAAAATCAACCAGAACAACCAGACTGGTAAGGTGGACGTAGCAGGCTGACTCAGCAAAACTGCTGGGAGGAGGCTTAGGGGTGGGGCTGACTGCTGAGCTCAGCAGAGCTGCATGGGAGAGACTGACTTAAGGGGAAAACTGAGACTCAGAGAGGACTGTGGGCTAAGGCTGGGATTGCCACAGTGGGAGATACTTCCATTCTGACAAAGGAGTCTGTTGGAAAGTGGGCTAAAGCGGAGCTGGTGAACAGCACTCTTCACTCTCTGGCCCCTCCCCCGCAGGAAGTGCCGCAAAGAAGGTTGCCCTGCCCTGGTGATTACCTAAGGCCCTGCCCCCTTACAACGGATCAGCTGCACCAAGACAAAGAAATATGACCCAAATGAAAGAACAGAGCATAACCTCAGAAAGAGAACTAAGCAATGAGGAGATTACCAACCTATCTGATGGAGAACTTAAAGCCCTGGTAATCAAAATGCTCACAGAACTGATTGAGCTTGGTTGAAAAATGAAAGAAAAAAATGAAAGATATCCAAAATGAAATAAAGCAAAAAATTCAGGGAACCAACAGTGACAGGAAGGAAACCAGGATTCAAAGCAATGATTTGGAACAAAAAGAAGAAATAAACACCCAACTGGAACAGAATGAAGAAACAAGAATCCAGAAAAAATGAAGAGGGGCTGAGGACTCTTTAGGACAACCTAAAATGTTCCAATATCCAAATTATACAGGTGCCAGAACAACAGCAAAAAATTGAAAACTTATTTGAACAGATAATGAAGGAAAACTTTCCCAATCTGGTGAAGGAAATAGACTTCCAGGAAGTCCAGGAAGCTCAGAGAGTCCCAAAGAAGTTGGACCCAAGGAAGCACACACCAAGGCACATCATAATTACATTACCCAAGATTAAAGATAAGCAAAGAATCTTAAAAGCAGCAAGAGAAAAGGAGTCAGTTACTTACAAAGGAGTTCCCATAAGGGTATCACCTGATTTCTCAAAAGAATCTTTGCAGGCAAGAAGGGGCTGGAAAGAAGTATTCCAAGTCATGAAAAGCAAGGACCTACATCCAAGAATACTCTATCCAGCAAAGGTTTCATTTAAAATGAAAGGGCAGATAAAGTGTTTCCCAGATAAGGTCAAGTTAAAGGAGTTCATCATCACCAAGCCCTTATTATATGAAATGTTAAAGGGACTTATCTAAGAAAAAGCAGATAAAAAATATGAACAATAAAATGACAATGAACTCACAACTATCAACAAATGAACCTAAAAGAAAAGAAAAACAATGAAAACAAAAACTGAGCAAACAACCAGAACAGGAACATAATCAGAGAAATGGACATCACACAGAGGAAGTTCAGTGGGGAGGAGGAAGGGAGGAATAGGGGGGGAAGGTACAGGGAAGAAGCATAATTAGTAGGCATAAAATAGATGGGGAAAGATAAAAAATGGTATAGGAAACAGAGGACTCAAAGAACTTATATGTACAGCCCTTGGACATGGAAGGGGGTGATGTTGGAGGGTTAGGGGGAAGGGCAGAAGGGGGATAAAGGGAGGGAAATTGGGAAAGCTGTAATAGCATAATCAATAAAAAATACTTAAAAATTCTTTTTCTTAATGCAAGGCTGAGGAGGAAACAATGAATTGTTTTGATTTGGTGTTGGAGGTTTTTAAGAGAGCAAAGAAATTATTTGGGCTATAGAATCTATTATGAATTTCTAGAAAATATTTTTAAGGTTGCCAAGATAAGGCTGGGAAAAACTACTGATTTTATCTTATTAATTAGAGGGAAAGAATAGAATTTTAAATATATTATTTAAAAAAGAACCATGAAATTTCATTCAGATGATGTGGTAAATAATACAAAGTCAAAGAAGATTCTTCATTCCAGGTGAGGAAGTATATGATACAATATCAAAGTTTATTGAAATATATTGTTTCCACAAATAGTTGTTGAGTGCCTATAAGGAGCAAGCATTGTACCAGACACTATAAGGGACATAAGAGGGAATCAAATGGGAGACTTCCATTAATTTGTCAATAGTTTAAAAAGGATGTACAAGACATAGTTTTGGAATAAATGACTGAATGTGGAAGTACATACAAAATCACAAAATTCTATGGAAGTTCAGAAATATTTCAAAAATAGAAAATCAAAGAGTTTTCTCATGAATGAGATAACATTAGACTTGAGTCTTGAAGCTGGAGAGGTTTGAACATGTAAAAGTAGGACGAGAGTGGGAGAACATGCTGGAAAACACAGAGACACAAAGGCACACACAGACACATACATGAATGTGTGTGTGAGCATCATGCACACAGATGTATATTTGCGTGTATGTTGAAAGGCCAGCCATTGTATTATTATAGTGAGAAATAAATAGTTTGAGGGAAGAGGCTACCTTATTTATCATTTTATCATCTTTTTCTGGTACCTAATGTAGGCTCAAAAATGTTGAATATTGTTCAAGATGGGTAGTGGTGACAAAAGAGATGAAGCAATTTGACAAATGATTATTAAACAAAGAAAGAAAAAACATAGTTTTTATGTACCAAAGTTTATTTATATATTATATATATGGCAGAGAAATACATTTATATTTTAAAAGAAAGCTAACTATTACAGTTGCTTCTGAGAAATGATGCAAACCATGCAAGTGGAGAAAAATATCTTCATCCTCTTCATTCTAGAATGTCATGGGTGACAAAAGAAAGGCAGAGTAAAATGTCTAGCTTTGCCTATCTTTCTAGGTTACTTAAGTGTAAGATTCAGAGTAGTTGTATTTCTGTTTAGAAAAGCACATAAACAAATCATTGGAGATAAAAATAGACTTATTAGAAACAGAATTTGAAAAATAGAGAATCAGAAAACATGTTTTGAGCTGGTATTTGATGAACAAAATGCTACTGAATAACTCCATCAGTGGTAACCCCTGAAGGACTTAAAAATAGAAAGGTTTAATATTCAATTTTAATTATATACATTATTGAACTATAAACTTGTGTCCTGACTCAAACTGTTAACAGTATTCTGTACATACAATCATACTGGATGAGTAGAATTGGAGAAATCTATGAAAAGATTTGTATCACAGCTGAATCAGAAAGAAAATAAAACAGAGATTAACATTGTGTAAAAAATAGATTGAAATAAGAAAGTGAAGAGAAGCAGCAACTCAGAGACAGATGCAATTATGAGGAATTAAATCCCTAGAAAGTCACAAAATAACAAAATTGTGGGTTAGTAAACTTATGCAATTTTGTTTAAATTTCAAAGAAGACTCTGAGCTCAGTTCCATATACTTATCGTATTTAACACTTGTGATTATATGATAAAGGTGGAGTTATAATTACAAGATCTCTTCAGTTTCCATTTAACATTTTTTCTATTGTTAAATAGCAGAAGGTGGAGCAAAAACACCTGGCAATGTTAGCAATTAGAGAGACTATGGTGGGTATGTAAAGAGAAGTGCCCCATCTTTGAGCCACCTTGGTCCAACAAATGGAGACACTCAATGTTTTACCAAAAATAGGGGTGGTGGGAAGTGGGAGTAATCTATGCTGGTGCAGACAATAAAGAGTGCATTTGGGGATTGGGTAGAGAATTTAAAAGCAACAATAAAATTGACTGAAAGTCAACCTGTTGTTGTTATGTTCATATACTAGTAAATCTAAACCATGTTCAAGATAAAATCTTCCCTGCTGAGGCTAACTTTACCACTCCCAGCTTTGGTGTGCCACTGAAGATATACATTTGGGAAAGGCATACAATGCACTTGCCTTTCTGCAAGGTTAAACACAAGTCATGCAATAAGATCTACATAAAGCTGGATGGCTCTGATCAGAGCGCAGTGAAGCATCTTCCTTACAAGAGCCAGGCAGCATTGCATAGGATCTACCTCCTTGTTAAATATTTCAGTTGTTCTTTTGAGGTTGACTGTCTGTTTGTCTACACTCCATTCCATTCTTTTCTACAACGATCTTTCCAGATTCTGTTTGTTCTCATAATCAAATTTCACTCCTAAATGAAATTAGTCAATTAGAAATAAAATCAGATTAGTCTAAAATGTAAACTCCATGTGAATAGGAATAGTGCATGCTTTGTTTTTTACCTCTCTTTTTAAAAATTTTGTAAAAAGTACTTACAGTTAAAAGTTCAGATCTTTTATATACAATGTGATGTTTGGAGTATCATTCAAGTCTTTTCCCCATTGCTTTCTTTTCCTTTGATTTTATTTATTTTTTCTTTTTTATTATTGTTCAGGTTCAGTTTTCTTCATTTTCACCCCATCATGCCCCCAACTCACCCATCCCCACCTCCAACCCTAGAACCTACCCATCTTTGGCTTTGTTCATGTGTCCTTTATATATGTTCTTTGATGACCTTTCCCCTATTTTCCCCCATGATCCTTTTCCCCCCTCCTCTCTGGTTACTGTCAGTTTGTTCTTTATCTCAATGTCTCTGGTTGTATTCTGCTTGCTTGTTCGTTTTGTTGATTAGGTTCTACTTAAAGGTGAGATCACATGGTATTTGTTTTTCAACTCCTGGCTTATTTCACTTACCATAATGCTCTTCAGTTCCATCCATGTTGTCTCAAAGGACAGGAGTGCCTTCCTTCTTTCTGCTGCGTAGAGTTCCATTGTATAAATGTACCATAGCTTTTAGATCCACTCATCTACTGATGAGCACTTAGTTGCTTCCAGCACTTGGCTATTGTAAATTGTGCTACTGTGAACTCTGGGAATCTTTTGAATTGGTGTTTCAGGATTCTTGGGGTATAATTCTAGTAGTAGAATTGCTGGGTCAAAAGGCAGTGCAGCCCCTGTGGAAAACAGTATGAAATTTCCTCCCCATTGCTTTTTAGTGAGTAAATTACCTTTTTAACAATAAGTTTTAGAAGTTATTTATATAGTATGGACACATATACTTTGTGAACACCCCCCTTCAGGTTTACCTCTCCTTCCACAACGACACCACTGCGACAGCCTTAACTCTGTCCTTCAAAAATAAAACCAGTGAGACTTCAGTTTTATTTTATAGTTCTAGCTGTTCTATGTCCTCTGCTAACTAAGGAATTACCTGAAGCTAAAGAGCATATAGATATGAATCTCTTTCTTTGGAAAAAATTATTTATTTACTTTTAGAAAGAGAGAAAGGGAGAGAAAGAGGGAGAGAAACATCAATATATGGTTGCCTTTCGAGCACCCCACACTGGGGACCTGGCTGGTAACTCAGGCATGTGCCCTGACTAGGAATCGAACCGGCAACCATTTGCTTCGAAGGCTGTGCTCAGTCCACTGAACTACAACAGCCAGGGCCAGACTTTATAATAGTTATCAGTAGGAAGATTAGTTTAACACATACTCATCTTTCATTAACTGAAACTGAGATTTATTCCTGCTTTTTTACTGTCCTATTTCCAGATGCTTTAACAATCTTTTTTTGTTTGTTTGTTTGGAATTAAATGAAATTAACAAAAATTTTAAAAGAAGTATAATACTTTGAAAAGCAGAGTGCTATGGACTAAATTTTGTTCCCTCAAAATTTATATGTTAAAACCCTAACCCCCAGTGTTAGTGCATTTGGAGGTAGGGCCTATGAGGAGGAAATTAAGATTAAATGAGGTTAGAAAGGTGGGGTCCTGATTCAATAGGATTAGTATCCTTCATTTGAGAGAAATTAAAGTGCTCTTTCATACCAGGGAAGAGTTGGCATCTGCAAGTCAGAAAGAGAGCTTTCACCAGGAACTGAGCTGGCCAGCACCTTGATTTTAAACTTTTCAGCCTCCAAAACCGTGAACAATAATTTTTTCATTGTTTATTCCATTCAGTTTATGGTATGAGAAGACTTTTTTTTTCATCAAGCACACAGAGTAAAGTCTAGATTAAACTATTAAACAAGTCCAAACCAGCTCATGGCACATGTAATTTAGTTTATAACTTAGTGTAATTCATTACTCCCTGTATTAGTCATCTCTTGCTATATAACAGATTACTCCCAAACTTAGAATTTTGAAACAACAAACATGTATTTTTTCACAATTTCTGTGGGTCAGGAATGCATGCACACTCAGCTGAGAGCCTCTGGTTCAAGGTCTGTCAGGAACTGGGACTGCAGTTTCATTGGAAGCCTCAACAAAGAGAATCTGCTTTCAAGCTCAATCACATCATGATTATTGGCTGAATTTCAGCTCCTCTCAGGATGCTGGACTAAGGGCCTAACTTATTCTCTATTGACCATTTCCTTACCATGTGGGCCTTCTATACCTGCCTCTCCTCAGAGAGGATGAGGAGAGAGAGCAAGAGAGAAGGACTAAGATGCGTGGGGGTCACAGATTTTTCTAAATTAACCTTAAAAGTGACATCTCTTTGCTTCTGCTACATTGTCTTCACTAAAAGTGAAAATAAATTCAGTCTAAGTGGAGGATTATCTGAAAGGAGGTAAAGTTTATTATAAGTCATCTTAGAGCCTGTATAGAACACTCTCCTTACAGGAAAAATAAAGAATCATTAAAAATTTAAATTTTAATAATAAATGGACCTCCTGTCTTATTTGAGGCACTGCTATACTGTAGGAGATGGAAAGATAAATACAATGCAGTTCCTGTCTTCCAGGAGCTGGTGGTCTAGTTCAAGAAGTAAGATTGTATAAATGTGATCAGTGCTGTAAAAGCTGCAGAAGTTGCAGGAACAGGGAGTGTTCGCAGCAGCAAGAAGGGCTCCAGCTGTTAAACTGGCAGGGTTGGACTGGATCTTGGTTCAGCAACCTCAGTACTTGAGTTCTAGCTAAGAAAGAGACTAAGAAATAATTCAGAGCCAAGCCTCCACTATGAGAGAAAGTTTATTTAGGAAGTCACAGAGATAAAAGAAGTGAGCTGTAGAAGAAATGGGCTGAGGAAACAAATTACAGAGGCAAAAAGAAGAGTCCTTGGAGCTTAGGAGGGAGGAAGGTAAAGGTAACATGCCTGAGGGGAAGAAGAAGATGAGGGGGAAGGAGAACATGCTGTACCTCCAACCTAAGGGCTTTTAAGGCTGAAGATTTTACGGAGGTCCCAGAAGAGGATCTCAATAGAATATTCATCATCTTTCCATGTGTGTGCTTTCAGAGTTGTGATCTCTACTGATTGACCTGTTGGTGCATGTGCAGAGGGTATTTATTCAGTGCAGCTGGTCCTGATGTCAGCCATGGCATTGTTGGTTTGATTTTGCTCCTTTTGGGGCCTGGAGGTGAAACACAGCTGAGGCTTAGATGTTATCTTTTTTTAAAAAAGTTTTATTTATTTATTTTTTAGAGAGGGAAGGGAGAGAGAGAGAGAGAGAGAGAGAAACATCAATGTGCGGTTGCTGGGGGTCATGGCCTGCAACCCAGGCATGTGCCCTGACTGGGAATCAAACCTGCGGCTCTTTGGTTCACAGCTCACGCTCAATCCACTGAGCTACGCCAGCCAGGGCTAGATGTCATCTTTAAGGGTAAAGGCTTAAGGGAGTGGTCATGCAGCAGCCTGTCTGGAAGTCTCACGAGGCCACCTTTTAGCCCTTTGTTCTGCCTCCAAGGGGATCTACCACATGACCAATGACATGCTAGGGGAAGAAGGGTTACCCTAGGATGAGGTCTTTGTTTTCCCAGTTTTTCCCATTGCTAGGTACCTAGGGCTTTCTGCCCTGGTGACCTTCTGTACCCGGCCCATTGTCCTTGCTCTGCTCATATTTGTCTTACTGCCTACCATAGAAGGACTTTATAAGATGTGAAAAATGATGCCTTCACAAAGGAGGTCTGTGCAGTGTTGAAGGAAAAGGGTCTGCCTGATAGAGGGAAGAGAAGGCACCTTCTAGCATGTGTCTGTGAGGACCTTTCAGAAACATAGGCATCCTGAATGGCAAAGCCCAGGGTCCACAATAGGAGGAGTGGTGAGGAATGAGGCTGGATGGAGGATCCAGAAGGTATATTGTAAAGGGCATGTTGGGTAAAACTAAGGACTTTGGACTCTATACAGAAGCGAAGTAGAAATGTAACAGGGTGCTAAGCTAGAGGCCCCCCAAATGAGGAAGTCCCCCACTAACTTGGCTTGAGGGAGAAAGAACAGAAGACAGCCATTGAGAGTATTTTTGCATATCCGAAGAACTTGGCCAGTGTTTTAGTAATGTTAATAGCTGTGCCTATCACACTGGGAGCCAGGGAGATGGGTGTGATTCTAACCCATCATGCAGCTGGGAGACAGTCCCCCAGCTACAGAGCCTGCTTGGGAGCCACATCTTAGGGCCACGCCTTCCCAGACTAACAATGGCAGCCACAGAAAGGCAAAAGAAACCAGAGTGTTGGTTGGTGTAACCCTTTATGGGAGGAGTCAAATGGGGTTAGGGAGGAAGATCCACGCTGGGATTTAAACTCAAGTGCCAGTGCTGGGCAGCCATCATTCTCTTAGCTGTGTGGGGGCTCTTAACCATGGGGCTTGGGAAGGAGCAGAAAAGCAGTATGTAGCAGTCATGCAGGGGTCTTGGCCACATGGTTTGAAAGGATGAAGAAGGACCCCCACCAACCCACCATAAGGAGGGGCCATGCAGTTTTGGATTAAAAGCAGCAGCCTAGCCTAGCATAGAAGACTGGGAGAATTCAAGCAGGAATATGGACTGGAATTTGTCTAGCTAAACATCAGACTTCTATTTCTTTTTCTGAGAAACAGTACCTTGGACTGACCTAGGTTGGCAAAGGGAGGAAGGACTGTGCATTTGTGGATGTTTCTTTTGTGTTTAAGGGAGTGGGTTTAACAGAGAATTTTGTCATTCTTTTAACCCTGTATACCTTTCAAATATATAGTTCCTTTCCTTTTCATAAGACTCTAGCACTGGGAGTCACAGTTATTTTAGGCAGTGGTCAATAGAACCCAGAGGGGTTTCTGTTTCAGAAACACTGTAGGATTTGACCAGATATGGCCAGTATAAAGAATACTCTTTCCTGAGCTCAGTATGCTCTTCCTTGCTGATAAGCAGATCCATAAAAAGAGGAATACTATATTCTCTATGCTTTACTTCATACCTCTGTGATGGTGTATGATTCCAGTTGGGTGCTGGAAATATCGAGGGGGACACTGTGTAAAGTATGTGATTGCATAACCACTAAGCTGTACACCTGAGACCAATACAAAGTAAAATTGAGAGGAAAAAAAACAGGAATATGTCTCCTTTTCAATTACACAACCTCTAAGACTCCTGCATCAGAATGACTAGGTCATATAATCCAGGTGGAAAACTATCTGAGAGTTCCTTTACTTTAAGTCAGATCACACATTTCAATGACAATGCACCACATCTCAATGACATGTAATTTCTCACAAGCACTGCCTTTTGTAAAGTACCTGGAAGAATATAATTCAAGTTAATTTCCAGAGAAGAATGAAAGAAAATAGTGGTGTTCCTGCATAATGTTAACCATGATGTAGCCCAACCCATAGTTCCTTTATTTAGCTTGGTAAATTCAATGAATCTCTAAACACTTTAATTATTTACTCCATCCCTTTCTTCCTCCATGGTGCAAAATCTATGGCATTCACTTGTTAAGACTCCCTTTGAAACTCATTTCTCACTTTTACTCAAGAATCCAGAAGCTGTCTGTGTAGAAGTAAAAAAGAAGCAATGAGGCGTATATTCAGTGATACTTAAAACTGAGTGAGTCACTCCCAAAAAATGCCTGGGCGGTATTGGAGGGCTCAGCCATGTACCACAGTCCACAGTCCCGTGCAAATCCAAACAGCTCGGATTCTACCGAAGTATGTAAGTTCTGCTTGTCTAACATTCTTTTATTAGTGTTGTACTGTCAGAATACTCATAACCCAAGGGATCAAAGGATTTGTCAATGTTTACTAAACTTACACCATTACCAAAGGGCAAGGATGACACAGTCCTTACAGCATTATGTGATCTCTGGTTGTGTAGTGCTCAACTGTGCAATGAAGATTTAAACAACTTGCATGTGTGAGGTCCCCATAACATTAAGCCTTGCTCCAATATGCATCAGAAAAACCTGGCACCTCTGAGTAAAAACTACATAAAGTGAGATCTAGGTCACCCATTCTCATAGAGATTAGAGTCTCTTGTCAAAATAATAACATTTTCTTCATAAAATTTTAACTTTAGAAAAAAGTAAGAAAGATGTGATTATCTTTAAAAAAGTCTTCTGTTTTAGATTACTATATTTATAATTTTATCTACCAAAAATACTTTTTTCTTCTTAAGTTAGATTAATTCATAAGCAGTCCAGCAGGATGTTCAGATATCAGAAGCCAAAAACACTCATTTTATTACCTACATCTTCTTAGCTGGGATTATGTAGGGTTTTAAAATTATCATTTAATTATGACTGAGGAAAGGCAAGCTTTAGGGAAGATTAAAGGATCTGGCATGGTCTTTCAGAGCAGGTGACTGACAGGAAAACTTAGTAAGTATATATTAGGCAAATCTGAGTGATGACAGATGTAGAAACTGAGTAACCCAGAGCGAAGTTACAGAACACAAAATCAGAGAAGACATTCTTGGGTCCACTGTGGCTTATATTGTCAGGTTTAGAAAAGTTTTTAAGATAAAATGTTAGCATTTGTCATCAGATATAAGTTAATGTTGGAAACATTAACTTATAAAGTTATAAACCTAGAAGTAATTAAGAACATAGAGATGAGTTATAGATTATTTACAATAATATCAATATGATATTTTGCTATTTTGGAAAACTAACACTCAAAACTCACATGGCTATGTTATAGTAGAGAAATGTAAATATATATATATATATATTTTATATACACATACACACACATATAATGTAACAGCCAAGTAAAGCCAATTCTTACCAAAGAGATATACTAGATAGACAGATATGAGAAGAGTAGGGATAATAGGCCAGGTACAGAAAGTCACCAGGGCAGAAAGCCTCAGGGTGACTAGCAATGGGCTAAACTAGATCAGGACCTCACCCCCAGGATGACCCATCCTCCCCTAGCATATTTGCTGGTCATGCAGTTTAGGCCCTGTGACCTTTCATATTGCTGGTCATGTGGTTTGAACCCTTCCCTGACCTCTGCTTCCCTGGCATTTTACTGGCCATGTGATAGACGCCCTTAGAGGAGGAACAAGGGGGCTGAAGAAATATCTCATACTGTACAACTCCCATGTAAGCCCTTGCACAACCACTCCCTAAAGCATTAAGCTCAATGCTTCATTCGCGACAATGGGGTTCTGACCTGCATCAGATAATCTCAGGGATAAAGCCTCAGGTCTGTTGACTACAGAGACAGAGTTTTGGTCAAACTAGAGGTAACATCAAGGCCTCAGCTCTGTTTCAACTCCAGGGCCAAAAAAGCAGCAAGGCCAAGTAGAGGACAGTCCATTACAAGAAAAAATTTTCCACACAAAATGCCAATAATGCCATCTTTGAAAAACACTGCGCATCAGGACCAGCTACAATGACTAATGACCCCTGCCTTGGCACCAACCAATCTGTGCAGACCACGACACTAAAAGGACACATCTGGAAAGCTGATGAATGTTCTATTGAGATTCTGAGACTTCCCCCAAAATCCCTGCCTTAAAATACAGGACCCAGTGTGCTCTCTTTCTCTCTAGGCATGTTCCTGCCTTTCTTCCTCTTTTCTTCCCTCAAGACACATACCTTTGCTGGCTTTCTCCTAAGCTCCAAGGGCCCTTCTTTTGCCTCTTTAACTAGTTAGGGCTGGGGTTTAACATCTGGCTTCATTCACCATTAATATTCTGACGTACTTAATTTAATATGTTATTGTTGGTCATTTTACTATCAAGACATTTTTTCACATGGACATCAATAAATTTTGGTTGTTGTTCTTACCTTAGAAGTATGTGATTACTACTTTAAAAACAGGTATAGAATACATAACTAGCTGGAATATAATGTTAAATCCATCTTAAAACAAAATTTATATTACAATATTTTTTGCTCCCAACAAAATTAAGGAGCACAAACAGGATCAATTGTGTCATATTTTCTCCTATTCATTCATTTTAGTATTTCTCAGGAACACTAGAGGCATTCCTCTATACTAGAGGTACTATGCTGGCTTTGTGTCCACAGAGTAAAGAAAGAGCAAAGTTTTCAAAGTTGCATCTACACAGATGTATGGTAAAGATGTGGTGAAAAAGGCTGAGAAATCCCAAGCACAATCTCCTCATATTCCATGATTTGGTAACTTTTAATGCCAGCACTAAAGAAAGTAAAAATAAGCTTATTTTCCCAAGTCATTTGTCTTGGAACTTTGGGTGTTTCACTTTTACCTTCCTCTTGTTTGCTTATTTACTTGATTTCTTTTTCCCTGCATATGCTCAGTCACCCAGTTAGAGTTACAACCAACAGTGCTGAAAATACTCCTATTCATTACATATGCCATATTACGTTATTTAAACTCCTTTTTTATGCATAAATTTGGATTTGAATAGTGGTTCTGTTCCTGGCATCCAGGGTTCTTGGGAACTCCTGAGATAGAAATCAAGAGATTTCACCATAAATATAGTTAATACTCAGAGGAGATGTTTATTAAAAACCTGCTGCACCTGAGGGAAATAGCATCCGAAGGGAGAAATAAATGGCTGCTGCAGCCTGAACAAAAGCTGGAGAACAGTTTTAAAGAAGTTAAGACAGAAAAGATGACATCAAAGAGTGACACATAGGTATGTAGAGGCAGGACTCCTTGGCACCTGCACAATGGAACTATGTGCATCTTTATGCCTCATTAACATGTTAAATCTCCACCCAGGGGTGTGTTTTTAGCATTTAAATGAGGAAGTGTCACCAAAGGACAGTCTTTTTTTTGTTGGCCTAAATGTGTGAGCAAAAGGAACAAAATTTAACACCAAGGAAATAAATCTTGAGACAGTAGTGTCCTTCAGTCCTGTTTACTAATTGGCTGTAAGGGGCAGGGAAAGCCTAGAGGCAATTAATGGGTTTCTGGCGTCCTACCAACTGGACCCAGGGTGTAGCCTGTCTATCTCAGTCCCTAGTTTCACTTCCTTGCTTACCACATAGGTTCTCCTCTTGTCCCTGGCTAAAATAAGAGCTTCTTAGCTCTTGAACATAGAAAAGCTAAAATTTCTGAACTGTTTTATTCAAATGAGAGTATATTTCAGATCATCTAACAGGATCTCTATAAATCCTTTATTATTCCTATAGGGTAAATGGAATCATTGAGGCTCCGTGTAGGGTAAATGGAGGCAGTCTGACTTCCTCACCCAGGTGTCTTGGAAACTAAGGGAAGCAGTTTTCCTATAACTTTGAATGGACCTGATAACTAGTGTTCTCATAGCCCTGAGACTGGGTCCAATAAACGGTTCCCATAACATGAAGTGTGCTCACATAAGCAAAATCAGGCTATATCATATAATTTTTTGGCTTTTTGCTGGCTTTTTTTTGTCTACAATACTTAAGCAGGTAGGGGCTTCTCACTAGAGAGATAGATGCTCAGCTTGCAGCGTGACTGGCTCACCCAACCATGAATAAAGGCATGTCAAGCATACCCATGGCTCTGCACATTTTCTTCCCTCTCCCTGAACCTAGAGTGGACCTGCCAGGCCTTGACCAGCTGTAACACATTTCCTCACCCAGATGTCTGGGCAACTCAGATAAGCAGTGTTCCCATAGCCTTGAGAACGGTCCTGCATCCTCAGAATCATGCTTTGTTATACAATGTCTTGGCATTCAGCTGGTTTTGCATGTATTTAGTATATAAGGGAGTTGGGACTTTCCGTGGAGTGACACTTGGCTTTCAGCTTGGGTGGATCACTCCACCTTTGAATGTCAGGCATTCCTACATCTCCATGAATTTTCTTCTGACTGCCCAAATCACTAGTGAACCTGCCTGGCCTTGAAAGTCTGCAAGACAATTCCTCTCTGAGGAATGTCTTTTACATCCAATCTATCCCACATTTTGTGGATGATTCACTTTACCAGCACCTTCTACATCCCCTTCCTTCCCGTTTGCATCATGCCTATTCCATGACACCTGGCTCAGCTCAGCCTCAGGTAAAAACTCTATAAAGCTTTTCCTTTCTTCTGTGTGTCAGTCTCTCCCATGGTTCAGCATCTATTTTCATGTCTCTTCTAAAGTTGTCAGCAACATCTTTATTTCTCTACATTCCCCATTCTTCCCATTTGGGTATTCTAATCTCTGGGCCAACTCATTCTCTTCCTGCTCCTCAGTTTCTAAATGTCAAGAACCTGTTTCCTGACCTCTAATTCCTCTAGTTCTTTCTCTATAAAACATGAACATATTTGTATTTCATTAGATTTGACTGGCTTTGGGTTTCTCTCAAATTCCTTTTCCTTTCTGACACAGAAGGGGATATCAGGTCAAACCTCCCTTCTTTTCTTTCTTCCTTACCTCTATCCTTTTGGTGTTTGTGTCTCCATAGATATGAATAAACTCGATTATTTGATTCTAAGAACCAAGATATTAGCTATGATTTTTCCACTCTTCCCAGCTTCCTCCATCTCATAATCCCATGCAAAATCTCTTTGCAGGTTTTACAAGAAATTCAGTCACATTCAGAATAAACTTTCCTAAGCATTAGAGCACATTAGGAGGGAGAAGGCACATTGTACAACCTATAGTATTCTTTAATTTTCTAAATGTTTTCCCCTATCTCAGTTAATTTCTCTTCTCCTTAACCCTTCATCCAGGGTTTCCTTGTTCAACCCTGATTTCTACTGGTCAGAGTAATGTTGTTCTTGACCTTAAGCTACAAATGGAGGCGCAGAGGTTTAACCATTAACCAAAAGGACTTACATTAATTTCATTATGTAAGGACTTACATAAATTCTAGTTAATTTACATTATTAACTAGATTTGGTGGGGAAAAATACACACTTGTGTAAAACACTCAAACAGTGGAGATACAAAACTGAAAATTAGGTCTTCTTGAACCCCAGGCTCCCCCTAGGCTTCTTCCCCTTAGGTAAACATTGAACTGGGTATTTTTCTAGGAATATTTCATGGATATATAAACATTGTGGACAAAAAGAGGGCCACATACTAAATCAGACATGCTCAGGGGAAGCCCGCAGGGCAGCCTTACAAACTCAGAGACCTAATGTAATCACATAGGATGGCTTGAAATTAAAACTTTGTGACTAAAAGTGGCTCAAAGTGGGTAATGAGGCCCTAGGGTGGTATTTTTCCCTAACTACCCTAGGGAAATGAGGTCAATCTTCATTTTAACTAAGACTGCTTTTTTTTCCTTTTCCCCATATCTAAGATAACATTCCTTTGGAACATCAAAAGCAATTTCTTTTCCGGATACCTCAAAGCATAACCACTGCACAAGAGCAGAGAACACAAATCCTTTTATTGTTATTATTATCATGTTAATTTTTGACTGCTAACTATCTAAAATAATTATATGCCTATTCTTTTTACTTTTTATCTAACCCCAGAGATTTCCCCACTTTGCTTTCTCCCACCTCTCTAATGTATCACCAGTGGATTTTACATAAGTGCTTACATCTTCCCCTTTGAATCTGATGTATAAAATAAATGGTAAAGCTGCTGTTTTCTGGAGCATTTTCTCAATTCATTGAGATTTTCCTTCCTGGCAGTCGTTGCCAGTTTGACTCAAATTAACTCATAAGTATTTGTACAGTGTTAGATGTTTCTTATGTGGACCACATAGATGTTTACAGGTCCTTTCTATAAAGCACAAATTGTAGCATATTACCTTGACTGGTCAGTTCAGCAGCATAGGATTTTTATTGTTGTTGTCATAAACTCCACAAATTCACTACAGTATATATCTCTTGTATTTCTCTTGTTGAAAAAAGGGGTCCTATGAAAAGTAACCTCTCAGGGTGAACATAAATTCCTAGGTAGGCAGGTCATGGTGAGTAGTCATGCCCCAGGCTAATAACTTCTTTAGTAAAAGGTTTATCTTTGCCTGAAGGGAAGCCCTGTTCATTGTCCTCCTGCATCTAAGTTAACATATTTTTAAAATGCCTCTTTTCAAAAGCATAACCACCCTCAAGAGAGCATATAATCCTGTTAATTGTCCTGTAAACCAGTCTCTGCCTTGCTTTCTTCCAGGTTCATTTAATCTTCCTTCTGTTTCCTCTGTAAATCTGAATGCATAAAAAAGACTGCAAACTGACATTCTGGGAATCATTTTTCTCAGTCAGTTGAAGTCTTGCTTCTAGGCATACTCTCTATTTGGCTCAAATAAATTTTTATAAAAATTCTCAATAGGTTTGGACATTCTCACATTGACACTCACTTTAGTTGAGCTGAGTAATCTGCAATAGCAACTATTTTGTAGGAGTTCATCAAATTACAGTATTAAATTTGTTTGGCACAAGGGAACAAGATAACATAAAAGTATACGATGGTACTATTTTTTAGCTCACCACTCTAAGGCAGTCTTTCTTAACTTTTTACCCTGAAGAGTACTCAAAATGATCAAGTCTAATGGAAATGTTATATATTGATAAATCTGTTATATCTATATCTCAGAGTATATTTGCATGATCAGTAAATTGAAGATTTAAAAATTTAATAATAAATGCCAGTATTCCATTGAATCAAAATGACATTTTTAGTTTTGCCATTATAAGTTGTTCATTAAATGACATTATAAGTTGTTCACTATAAACAACTTATTAGCCTTTTCCTTTTGTATGGTTTCCCCACTCCACAAAGATGATAAATACTAATGTAAATTCATATAGTAGGTGAAAGAATAAATTTCCTTCTCTTTAATAAAAGTTCTACTTGATTTTTTAAAAAACCTTGCCCACATTAGCCTAAATGGGGTATATAGAAAAACAGTTTTTCGCCCTGGCTGGCGTAGCTCAGTGAATTGAGTGCAGGCTTCAAACCAGGCATCTCAGGTTCGATTCCCAGTCAGGGCACATGCCTAGGTTGCAGGCCATGACCCCCAGCAATCGCACATTGATGATTCTCTCTCTCTCTCTCTCTCTCCCTTCCCTCTCTAAAATTAAATAAATAAAATCTTAAAAAAAAAGAAAAACAGTTTTTACTTTGTATAAAACTAAAAGAAACTTTAGCCAAACTTTTTTGAAGTAAAAAATGAAAAAAGTAGTTATTTTCACTTTCATGAAATTAATAATTTTTTCTCCCATTTCAAAAGGTTAGAAAACTCATAAGGTATACATAATGAATTTTTTTAACTGACTCAAGTCAAATTTTATTCTGCCTTCTAAATATAGGATTTGGAGATTTAATTTAAATATAGGCTGCAAAATGAATTAATGCTATTTGCAATGTGAGAAACCTATTGATAATATGTAATAATAAAACTATGTATCCATAATCCAAAGGAATATGAGTAGTAATATAGCATATAACACAAATTTTATACAAATTTTGAAACTAGATTTTTCTTTTCTTATTCTTTTTTTTTCTTCATAGGATGAAGGATGATAATGTAACTGGAAAAGACACCGGCATTCATGCTGCCTGTCACTACCAAATCCAATAAACAATGACAGCGATTGAATCTTTTATGGGCACTTTATTCAGATGGCTGGCGATCAGAGAAGATGGTGGGTTCATACCCTAACGAACCATCTTCCCTTCTCTTTCTTGGCCAGATCTTTTCTAAGGGGGGTGGGGGAGGAGAAGCAAGGTTCCGTGAGGGCTTTGAAATTCAGGGAGGATTTATTAAGTGAGGTAGCTGCAGCCTTCCTGTTTTCAGCAGTTAGCTGTTCCCAAAGGGTGGGGGGTGGTCACACAAAAGGCCCACATGCCTCCAACCTGCCCCCAGGTGGTAATCTCTAGCCAGTGCCCCAGGAGGTCAGCTGCTTTTCCTGGGAGACAGTGTGGGCCTTATCTGTAGTTTCTGAAACAAAAGCTTATACACATTACTTGCTAGATTTACAGCTTTTTACCTTAAGCTAAAATTTTCCAAGTCTTGAGTCCCCTATCAATAACATGTGTCATCATTTATATCAGCAGAAGACAAACGTAAATAAAGCTTCAAATTGATGCATCTCACATTAATATCATTCCTTAAGGTCTTGAGCACATAGAAAAGATAAAAAAGAATTAGACAAACTATCACTGTCATCTATGACTACTTCTTTATTACAAAATAAATTAACCTTTCACACTACAGTCTACAAAAGGAAATTAACTTAATCTTGCAATTCTAGAACAAATTTTATAATGATGTTACAGAACAGACCAGGTGGGGGGGGTCAGTGAACGATATACTATTACCAAATGGAGCCACCACTATGCTCTACTCCGTACTAGGTTCACTTTGCCTGCTGCCAGGGAATGACGTCTCTTAATGCCAGAGATTGGTGAAAAGGAAAGGGATTATTTATTTTAAGAGTTATACAACCTTAAGAGTAATCACTTAGTCTTCACTGAGATCTCAAAATCCTTTAGAATACCCACAAATGCACAGTCCTTCCTTCCCCCTTTGCCCAATCTGGGGTACTGTATCTCAGAAAAAGAAATAAAAGTCCATGGTTCTTCTCTGTGCAAGCCATGTGGTCCCAAAAAGATGCCAAAGCTGCATGGTCCCAAAAAGACATGCCAAAGCCTTGTGGTCCCAAAAAGACGCCACATGGCTGCTGTGCCTGGATTTAAATCCTAGCACCAATCTTCTTCTGCCGCACCATATCTGACTCCTCCCACAATTGGCCACAGCTGCCAGCATTTCCATATTTTTCCAGCTTTATTGGGCTGCCATTGTACGTCTGGGCAGGCATGGCCCCATGGCATGGAGCCAATTATCTCCAAGCTCTTATGGAGGCTCTGTAACCAGGGGGAATTGGATCCCAGTTATATCACAGGTTGAAGTAACTCCCATCCCCCTGGCTCAAAGGCTATAGATATGTTAAACAGTTGTTCTAGAGGTTATCTGCAAAACTGTTGCTATTCAAAACAACTCTCAGTGGCCCTGCTTCATGCATCCGGTCCCCCAGCTCAGACTTGTGGGGGTGAGGATATCCCATATATATTTTTTTTCTAATATTTCCTGGACACTGAGTTTTGGACCCCATTACAAATCCCTATTTGCCCTCCCACCCCTTGGCTGCACGCCGTTACAGGGATTCTTAAGTTTTCATAGAGTGGGAAACAAAAGGAGAGAAAATCTTTTAGGATAGTGTTTCTCAAATTTGGTTACTTTCACAGACATATTCTTGGGGGTTTGCAAGTTTTTATGATAATGTTTTGAATTTATGTTTTACTTTTGTTTTTAATCCAAACAAATTAATACACACTTGTTCAGGAGTACCTGGATGATCATTTACATAACTCTATTGCTACATGATCATAGTATCTACATTGTACATATGGTGCCTGTAGCACCAAGTGAAGAATCACTGTGCCCAACTCTTCAGAGGGCATTTTTAAAATTGGGTCCTCAGACCCTTCACAGAACTGTTGAACATTTCCTATGAGCTCTGTGAGTTGTCAAGGTGAAGAACACTGATTCAGAGCAGTGATTCTCAAGATGGAATGAGAGGTTACTGGGGAGACATATGTAGTTTGAAAAAACACCTTGAACATGCCTATTGATTTCATAATATAAACTCGATGAAGTCAAACTCAAAATAATTTTTGGGAAGTAGCATAAAATTAGCTATAGATTCACCCTAGTGGGCATAAGATAAACTTGGTTGAGAACATTGACTTAGAGGTACAGGCATCCTGGCACATGAAGAATAATCAGTAAGAACCACATGCAAAGGAGAAAGAACTTTTCTGGGGTAAGTGACAGAATCCTAAGCTATAACTTGTCACAGTCTTTTGGAACCAAAGGGCCATTCCATAAGAAACCCAAGGTGTCCTTCAACTATCTCAGGCTTGTGGCAAGTAGGTCAACTTTTAATATTGAATCAAAAAAAGAAAAGCCTGTTTTTTCCAAGAATCTTCCCCCACCATTTTTTGTTTAGACATTTCAGAATTTTAAGTAAAAAGTTGCTGCAGCTGGGTAAACATAGCCCTAGGTACCTCCACCAGGAAGAGGTGCTATCATTTGCACTGCCATCCAGTTCTCAAGGGAGAATTCAGCCTCTGGTCTGTAATGGCTGTAGAGCTCCAATTTGCTTTAGCTGCAACAGTTCCCCATGTCGATGCATATCTATTAGATCAGTGAATCCACCTATATACACTCTTTACCAATGAAGACTCAGGGGACTGTTCTGGCTCTTGTGAGCTATTGCAAATAATTCTGAATCTTGTCTGTGTTACTGGTCAATATGATTTTGACATATTCCAAAACCTCTTGTTTGAAGGGGAATTGACTCTGAAAAAACATTTTTCTGAGAAGTAACATGAGAAGACTCAGGTATATGCTTAGAAATATCAAATTATACACATGAGTTGATTACTTGATCTTAGTTATGTATCTACATTTCATAAAGTATAATATTTGAAAGTAAATTAAAAAATGAAAATTTACTTATTTAATGTGTACCCTGCTTTTTGTTTGTTTGTTTGTTTGTTTGTTTGTTTGTTTTTACTGCACAGGTAATTTATGATTGAAAATTATAGGAGGACACAAATTATATTTTCAACTAAAATGGAACAATTTCCCTCAATGATTTTAAATGCTTGATCAACAAGAAAAAAGTAAGAAAATGTTCATTGCTTTTTGTAATGGCAATGTTTGTTTCTTTTCTCAAAAATCCAGAACTTGTCTAGAAGTCGCTTTTGTCTTTAGTATACGATCAGATGTATGAAACAAAGTTCTTTGTCTCTCACATTTATATTCTTAGGTTGAGAAGAATATTCAAAGGTTCCTTCATCCAGTCATGTGTAAAAACTGTTCAGTAGTGTTCTGTTATACTTTCAAGAGTTTCTAATAGAACTAATCTCTTCCCTGACTCTCAGGCCCAAGCAGCAAAGGAAACAGTTTACAATTCCTTTTGCAACATGACATATCTGCTAATCATGTCACATGAAGTCAAAATATTTTCTCTAGGACCTTGCAGAGACGTACACAAATGGTCTGGATGATGAAACGGTCTGCCAAGTTCCACAGATCAATGTTGGACAGCCATTCTAGGATTGCAGCAAAATCTGGCTGACTAATTTCTTGACAGCACTCCTGAACTTATCCTTTCAGTTTAAACTCCCTTTTGAGATGTCTCCAGGAGCATCATCCAAACTTTCATCATTCCATCTCCAAGAATATTTGATACTAACACCTTTCTGGTGTGAAAAATACTAGTACATTTTGATCACATTCAGAATTGTCTTTTTCCCTAAAAGAGACAAAAGCTTCGAATGGAGTATCATCAGTACAGACACCAAGATAGCTCTTCCAAGACATATACTGTGTTTCCAACAGTGAAGAGAAAAAGTATTTTGGTTTCTGCTTTTTATTTTAGGGGACAGTTTTGTGTAACAGAAATGAATTATAAATTTCACTATCATTTTCAAATTTTACAAATGCTAAAATAAGACATTTACTTAAAAAATCTGTTGACAACCTATCTAGAGAAGCTATTGGTTTTCAGCTTATTACATAAAACCTTCCCAATATCATGTGGCATGTCATCAATAAATTGACTTATTTTATAATTTTTATCATACTTTCAATTTCTTTATTGCAAGCCTTATCAGAAGTATGTTAAAAGTCTAAAATTCTTTTTTCTTTATATCTCCTCAAAAATCATAACTTGAATTTTCAGAGTGCTTATAAATAAAAAATATTAATAATATATAGACTTGAAAGACAAAAATTACTAAATGGGAAAACTTCAAAAAATCAAAATTCATCCCATTACAAAAAAATCGTAATCTGTACAATCCATGTATTGCAATGTGCTCAACAACAGAGGAAAGGCAAGTATAGCTGAGTGTATTGTAAGTCCTTCTTTACAATGAAATAAAAAAAAATTCCATTACAATAATGCAGCTTTTTTATTCCCATAAGTCAATTGGTGATCAGTAACAGGAAATTTAGGAAGATAACTTGTGAAGAAGAGGTCACTGTCATCAACCTGTCATCCCCTTCTTACTATGCAGAAAATGCTAATTGCAAACAGTCTTTTATGCTAAGAATGCAGAATGAAATCAATGAAATAAGCACAGATCTACTGTTAGCTTCTATATAGAGTCAATAATAAATTTGATAACACAATTGCACGATCACTGTCCATCATTGTGACCACAAGCACTACACAGTTTTCAAAGCTCAAAAATTATGCTTCCCCCCCAAAAAATACTATCTGTTGTAGAACCCTTCCAACATCTCATAGTACCCTAGAGTTCTACAGAACCTAGTTGAGAAACCTACTGTAGGAAACCAGAGTTCTACAAAGTTTTTACACTTTCCCAGTTATCTTTGCTATGTAATAGATCACTTCAAAACATAGGGCTCAAAACAACAATGTATTATTATTTCTCACATTTCCTGAATGATTACATCAACTGGGCAATTCTTGTTTGAGATTTCTCATGTTATTGCAGTCAACTGGTAGCTGGGGCTGGAGTCATCTGAAGTTTTCTTCATTCACATATCCAGCATGTGGACTGAGATGACTAGAACATGTGAAAGTTGGCTGGCCGTCTTTCTCCATGTGACCTCATGGTGAGCTTTGGCTTCTTCACTGAGCAAGTCCTCAAGGCCAGCAAACATTCAACTGAAAGGGAATTTGGCTCCAACTATCAATAGGAGGAACAACTGATTTTGTAACCATCTTTAATCCATGATATAGTTTTGTTTAAACTCAGGCCACAGATGTGTAGAATTTATTTGTTTTAGAATGAGAAAGAGACTTAGCTTGGAGTAGTTAAATGACTTGCTCCTAATGTTCTTCAGTAAATTAATGACAGAGAAGTGAAAAGACTTATAGGTCTGTCTGGAAAATGTCCAGACATTGTTAATATAATGAGAATAGTTTATGTGACATCAGTGTAACCTGGCAGCCAAGGAGAGTGAACTGGGATGCACATGCATGAACAATGATGACTTCACTGTACTAATCAGTGGGGACAGTGGACACTGTTGAGCAAGCATGTGTATTGTTGTGGCCATTGCATCCAAATTGACTGAGTGAGTATAGCAGCAAATCTGTATCAGATTTTGCATTAAGCTTGAACATTCCTCCACAGAAACTATTCAGATGATTCAGAAGGCCACAGCTATATACAACTGGTGACTGGCAATTTCATCATTGCAATGCTCCTTCTCATTCATTACTTCTCATGTAGAGTTTTTGAGAAAACTTCAAATCACCCAGGTGACTGAACCTCCATATAGCCCAGATTTGGTGCTCTGCAACTTCTGGCTTTTCACATAACTAAAATCACCTTTAAAGGGTAGAGATTTTAGACAATCTATAAGATTCAGGAAAATATGACAGGGCAGCTGATGGTGACTGGGAGAACTGTGTGAGGTCCCAAGGTGCCCACTTTGAAGGGGACTGAGGTATCATTGTCTTAAGTACAATATTTCTTGTATCTTATATCTTCTTCAATAAGTGTCCATAGTTTTCCTAGTAAATGGCTGGCTATTTCCTGGACAGACTTCATATATAAATTTTTTTATTCTTCAAGCAGCAGATCCTCTATTTGCCAAATATTTTTAAAGTGAATAATACATCTTGAATAAAAATCTATCAGATGATATTTTAAAGATTCTTGCTTATGTGCATTAGGAGCTATTTGCAAATGAAATCTTTTCTCAAACTAATGCTTTCTTTTTTCCATCTCCAAATCTCCTAATATTTCAGTCTCTAATGTTCTAGAGACATGTTATAAAAAAGCTACTGCACTTATAAGTTTTCTCAGTAGTTATTTTATTCTAGTGATTCTATAGCATGGAATTACTGTTTGACCTTATCTTCTGAAAATTGAACTGTAATGTCAAGTAGGTATCACAAAGGTTTGTCTGTTTAACATATTTTACTCATGAAAATCCACTTAAATCTCAATAAGAAAAAGTTGAAATGTTAGTACTTTTGGCTCCCTACACTAACCTTAAACTGTGGTTTGGAGGAAAAAGAGAATAAAAAGGTATTTTTTAGAAGCTCATGTATGTGACATTTCAGGGGAATGAAGCTGCATTCTTTGGACCTCCCTCTACTTTTTAACTCATTTTTCCTTCTTACCCAAATCAGTTCTTTTTAAAATTTTTGTTCTTGATATATTCTGTCACTTTTTGGAACAGAATTAGGAACAGAGTGGGAAAAGGGGGTCTGGACCAGCGTTTTTCATCAGAGGAGTGAAGAGTGTGTGTTGGTAATGAAGGATTTTTAGAAGTACCTGTGGGATTTTTTAATCACCCATGACCAGCATTCTCACCTACCCCAATGTGAAAATGGTTTTGCATAAAAATGGGATGAGGCTGGGGAAAAGATATTGTAACTTAATAACATTTCCTTAGGATTCTTATACACACCTGCCCTTCCGTTTGAGATCTACTGATCTTGGAAATAAATGTTTGCTTAATATTTAGGCTATCAATACTAATCAATCAGATGCAATTTTCAGGTGTATATGGTATATGAGGAATTGCATAATCATAAGGTAGAAAACCCTCACTGTGATTAGCAAAGTCAAGGTTTACCTTGTATTTTAGGATTCTTTAAGAGAAAAATCTAAAAAATAATCTTTCTGTCCCTTGTATTTCATATAGACAATACTTAGAAAAATTTAACTAACCAGATGACAGCCACAGCCAGTATCCACCATTGAAGATAGTAGTTCAGTGAATTGTGGAGCAGTGCTACAGACAAATTAATTGTCTCTGAATGTCTTATTTAGTTGCACATATATATAACATGAAAATAAATGTTACTGCAACAAAATGTTAAAAATATAATAATAAATTTATTTTAAATGTGACAGGTTGCTATGGAAATAAAAGCACAATATTCTGTTAAAATTTTGAGCAATGAAACTGGGTACAGTTCATAGAAACTGCAACACCTAATATTATATATATATATATATATATATATATATATATATATATATATCAGAAATTGCTCTAAATTCTTTACATGTATTTATTTAATTTTCTCATTAGAAACATTATTATTACCACTACTACTATCACCATTTTACATATGAGAAAATCAAATCATAGTCATTAAGTAACTTAGGCAAGATCACTTGGTACCAAACATTCCTACCTCCTCTCAATCAAATCAGTGAAAATGTTGATTTTTCATACTAGCCCATTAGGTTCACAGCCCATGGACTCTGAAGTAACTGGAAGGTTGCTGTAGCCTCAGACCTAATACGGCTATGAGAACATCCAAAGAACACAACAGTTATCCACTATGTTAAAGACAGCATGTTAACTGAAGTGGATGAGCTAGAAGTAGTATATTGAAGGCTTAGACAGATCTCTAGCTGGAAGAGATGAGTCTATTTATATGCTGCCATTGAGGCCATAGATCTCTCCTGTTTTACCTCAGTTGGTGATTAATCGCTCTGGGCCATTCATTTTCCTTTTTAAAATCCTCAGTTTCCCCAACAACAGCCATCAAATTCCATAGTCCTATAGAAATAGTTTTATATGTACAGTTTCTGCTAGATATAATTCTTTTTTATAAAGAAAATAATTCAATAATATTTTTCTACATGAAAACAAATTCAAATAAGGTAATGTATAAGAAAAAAATATTATGTAAAAATTATGTAGTTCCAATCTCTGAGTTTAGGATAGCTAGAAAAAGAAATGTATGGGAAACTAACCAATAAACCAATCACTACAAAAAAGAATAAAAAAACAAAAACAAGGTAGAGGATCCTTGACTTCCTGCTAGGCTAACATTACTGTCAATCTGCAAAGGCAGTGGTAATGTTATGATACATAGTTGACAGGCTGATGCTGGTATTATTAGCCCACACTAACTCTATTTCTTAATGCTTAATCCAACCACCCAAACAGTACATTCAGTGACCCTGGGGAATCCCTGTAAGGTTGAAAGAATGACCAATATCTCAAACAAGCAAATGTTAAGTATGTACTGCTCTCCCCTGGACTGGCCCAAGCTTTGCCTTTCTCAGCTTTCCTAGCCCCTGAAAGGACTCCCTCTGGCAGCCTGAGAGACAAAGGAGAGAACACTGCAAAAAATAAGAATAGTGCCTTAAGGATGAGAGGGTCAAACCGATGATTGAGTTTCTGCACATTTAGGGGAGGAAATATAGACGGGAGTGAACAGGATGGCAATAAGGTCAGAGTGGGTGGTAGGTAGCTGGAAAAAAGGAGTTATAAAGCATAAATTGTTAATAGGAAGCAACTTATAAATGTATTTCTTATAACGTGTTTGGGGCTTCTCTGAAGACTAGTTCAATGACACCCACAGAAAAGATACTGGTTTTGGTGCATATACCATAGCAGACGGAGTTGAGAAATTTTTAGCTTTCATTTGTTTACTGAGTACGTATTCTATGCCAGACTGTGTGATATGTTATTCTGGTGAGAGAGAAGGAGAGAGAGAAAAAGAGAAAGAGAGAGAGAGAGAAAGATGCTGAAGATTGGATTTTTACTTTCCAGAAATTCTACTTAGCTCTTTTTTTGTCTTGTAGAAAACTTACAGCAAAGAATATCTATTTATTTATTTAGAGTGAATTGCATGGGTGAAGGCTAAAATCAATATTGGTATTGTTTCAATTTAGAGCCTCTGCTACCAGCTAGTGTGTCATGAGATCTTTGCTTATAGCTCGATTCTGCAAGGATCCACATGCCTTACAGTGCTAGTATGAGTAGCCCGTCTTGTTTGTTTCTGCTCACATATCTCTCTCCTGACAACTGTAAGACAACCTCATTTTATATATAATGCTTTATATACATATTTTCTGCTGCTTCTGAGTAGAAACAGACTGTTCTGTGATAGCACAAACACAAAAAAATCTTTCCATTGATTCCCAGATGCTGTAAGAATCTCAAGAGGAGAGAAAACTGGGGAATGGCAGCTGACTGACTCCATCAAAAGAAAGGGAGAAATTACCTTGCAACTAGTCAGGTAAAGGCTGCAACAGATTGCTGAACATTTTTGTGATTAAAAAAAACTTCCCTTTGTATTATTGGAGAGATGTACCCAAACACACTGACTGTGTCATCACTTTTTAGATGTGACCTTGGGTGCTTGCTTTGGCAGCACATATGCTATATGTGACCTGGAGCCTCAAGGGATCAGCTCTGCAGTATAAATTTGCAATTTCAAAACCTGCAGCATACTCAGACCTGCTTTGACTCAGCTTGGCAAAACAGACCATTACTGGGTGAGTTCAGAACTCCTTTACTTATTTAGGTAATAACACACTGTTAATTGTTCTACAGTTTGTTACTTGCATTGCATGCTCTCAACAGTAGTTTTTTTTAGCTACTTAGTTATTGAGATCACTATTCTACTTAAACAGTATTATGAACTGTAACACCAACATGAACCAAATGCCCAAAGCTTTAAGCAAAACACTCTTATAAATGGATTTATCTAATAGAAAGACAAATTTAGGTAAAAGCACAGAGCTATTGATATTGTCTAAAATTCTTTGTGGCATACGCTGCAGGTATCCATTTTTGCAGCTCCCTCATGTATGTTGTGTGGTCTGTAAGTCAACATAATATTTATGACAGGAAGATGATATTTAAATGCCTCATATCTGTATGTTTCTGAAACGTGGTTCTCAAATTAGGCAAAAGTATTGGTCTCAAGCTTAGACTTCTATAGAGAAAAGACAAAAAGTCCAGAATATTTTAGAAGATACCAATGTCTTCTTTTTCTTATCAAATGTGCCTAAACATTTATGTATACTCACCATCACTTTTTTCAGTCATTTTACCCTAGTCTGGCTTCTGCACCAACACTTGATGAGACTGTTTTCTCAAAGGTCACAAAAACCCACCTAATTGTACTATTACTGGCCAGGCACAAAACTGAATGAAAACCTGCCACGTACTATTCAACCTCTCTATAGTCTGAGCTGGTTGTCAATGTGATTGCTGTGCAAACCTCTCTTTCACTCTATTCCATTCTTCTGATGGCCCTCCTTCTGTAACTGAAGCAACAACACATTCATTTTTTATTATTCCTCATCTTTGCATGTCATGAGTTTAACACAATGATTTAATTACAAAACAGTTATTAGAAAAGTGAGCAGCACAGGGTGCCCAGATAGTGGGGATTCTCCCCAATTCACATGGAAGTTCCTTATGACTCAGAACTGCATGCATTTCATGAACTCTTTCTCTCTTTTCTTTAACCAGCAGGATTTAAGGTTACAGGGATTATCAGACTCATTATCTCTTCTCAAACAGCATGTGCAAATCTCTTGTCTCTGTGTGAGCAGCAGGTGTTTAGCCTCACTTCCTTTGTTGTCCTGGGTGCCACTTCAGAGCCATGGAGGGAATTAGCATGGGTACCCACATACCATTTTTTTCTCTTTCTATTTATTTTATTCTTTAAATTACAGTTTACATTAAGCCCTGGCTGGTGTGGCTGAGTGGATTGAGAGCTGGCCTGGGAACCAAAGTGTTGCTGGTTTGATTCCCAGATAGGGCACGCGCCTGGGTTGTAGGCCAGGTCTCCAGTAGGGGGCATTCAAGAGGCAACCACACAGTGATGTTTCTCTCCTTCTCTCTCTCCCTTCCCCTCTGTCTAAAATAAATAAATAAATAAATCTTAAAAAATGCATTACAGTTTACATTCAATATTATTTTGTATTAGTTTCAGGTGTGTAGCATAGTGTTTAGATAATCACATACTTCACTGTGTTTCTCCATTTCTAGAACTCACCTGGCACCATGCACAGTTGTTACAATATTATTGACTATATTCCCTATGCTGTACTTTACATCCCTGTAACTGTTTTGTAACTACCAATTTGCACTTACTAATCCTTTCACCCTTTTTTACTCTGTCTCTCAACCACTGTCCCCTCTGGCAAACATTAGTCTTTTCTATGGATCCATGAGTCTGTTTCACTTTTGTTTGTTCATTTATTTTGTTCTTTAGATTCCACATATAAGTGAAATCATATGGTATCTGTCTTTCTCTGACTGACCTACATAATATTGTCATTGTTCTTGGTATGGGTTCTGGGTTTTCCCCTTGAGATGCACCGTCTTCTAGGCACAGATATGCACTGATGGCCTGAACTCTTGCAATCATTCACTCTGGTCTTCTTTTCATACCTATTTTACTTGCACTACATAGATCTCACACATTGTAGTTTAGATTATAAATATCTTCCATTTCTTTTAAGATAGGACTTATATTTCTGTTAGTTGTTCTCTTTCTTTTTGAGAGCTTTTCAGGAGAAAAATGAAACAGGATTCTTTTTTCCCCCTCATTTAACAATTGAAAATCAACATATACATTTAGATCTAATACATGCTAAGAAATACTGTCTCAGATAAAAGAGTGGTTTCACCCCCTTTTATTAAGATTAAATTTCCAGTCCAATTCAACTGTATGCATTTTTTGTTCAATTAAAAATGCAAAAAAAATATCATTGCAACAGATAAATGTCAGTAATTTGGACAATACAAGTGTTAGCATTGAGCACTTTTGAGCATATAATGAGTTTAACATTTAACTGAATTTTAGGCTGTGGGTACTTTAAGGAATTAGAGGACCAGTTGTTTTTTTAAGTAGCTATTTAAACACATTCAATTGTAAGTAAAGAAGTCAATTGATACTCAAAGGTGTATATATTACTCTACACTAGGTGTTTTGCTTAAGTGTCAGCAAAGCAGATGCATAATTTCCTGCAACAGTAAAATAAATTACCTTTTTGTTAGACCAATGTAGGCATATATAATGTAAAGATCTTATACAGTCATTTATAATGTAAAGATCAATAGTTGAAGGTTAATCTGAAGCTGATAGAAATTCACTCTCATATTCCAATCTCACAGGGAATTTTCCTTTTTCCTGGCTTCAGTGTGGTAACTATTTCATCTATCTCTGCTTGACAAATGCAGAAGAATGAGAAATTTAACATAAATACTATGTGTTTTTTATTTTTTTAACCCTTTTATTGTTCAAGTATCAATTTCTGCCTTTCCCCCCCACACCTTCCCACCAGTCCCCCTCCCTCCCCTGTTTCCACCCCCCCCTTGTTGTTGTCCATGTGTACTTTATAACAATTCCTGCAAACCCTTCACCCTTTCCCCCTACAATCCCCTCCCATTTCCCCTCTGGTCACTGTCAGCCTCTTCTGTATTTCAGTGTCTTTGGTTATACTTTGCTTACTTGTTCGTTCTGTTGATAAGGTTCTTCTTAAAAGTGTGATCATATGGTATTTTTCTTTCACCACTGGGTTTATTTCACCTAGCATAATGTTCTCCTATTCCATCCATGCTGTCTCAAAGGATAGGAGCTCCTTTTTTCTTTCTGTTGCATAGAATTCCATTGTGTAAATTTACCATAGTTTTTTGATCCATTCATTTCCTGATGGGTATCCAGGTTGCTTCCAACACTTGGCTATTATAAATTGTGCTGCTATGAACAATGGGGTGCATAGGTTCTTTTGGATTGGTGTTTCAGGGTTTTGAGGATATAATCCTAGCAGTGGAATTGCTGGGCCAAAAGTCAGTTCTATTTTTAATTTTCTGAGGAAATTCCATACTGTTTTCCATTGTGGTTGCACCAGCGTGCAATCCCACCAATAGTGCACTAAGGTTCCCTTTTCTCCACAACCTCTCCAACACTTGTTGTTTGTTGTTTTGTTTATGATGGCCATTCTCAATGATGTAAGGTGGTATCTCATGGCAATTTTAATTTGCATATCTCTCATAGCTAGCGATACTGAGCATCTTTTCATGTGTCTCTGGATCCTTTGTATGTCCTCCTTGGAGAAGTGTCTGTTCAAGTCCTTTGCCCACTTTTTAATTGGGTTGTTTGTCTTCTTAGAGTGGAATCATATGAGTTCTTTATATATTTTGGAGATCAAACCCTTGACTGAGGTGTCATTGGAAAATATATTTTCCCATACAGTTGGTTCTCTTTTCATTTTAATGCTGTTTTCTTCAGCATGCAGAAGCTTTGTATTTTGATGAGAATTCATTTGTTTATTCTTTCTTTTATGTCCCTTGCTCTAAGGGACATATCAGTGAAAATGTTGCTGTGTGGAATATCTGAGATTTTTCTGCCTATGTTATCCTCCAGAAATTTAACGGTGTCAAGGTTTATATTTAAATCTTTTATCCACCTTGAACTTACTTTTGTGTATGGTGTAAGTTGGTGCTTGAGTTTTTTGGGTTTTTTTATATAAAGACACTTTTTTTAAAAGATTTTATTTATTTACTTTTTAGAGAGGGAAGGGAGGGAGAAAGAGAGAGAGAGAGAAACATCAATGTGTGGTTTCTGGGGGCCGTGGCCTGCAACCCAGGCATGTGCCCTGACTGGGAACCAAACCTACGACACTTTGGTTCGCAGCCCGCGCTCAATCCACTGAGCTATGCCAGCCAGGGCGAGTTTCATTTTTTTGCACGTGGCTGTCCAGCTCTCCCAACACCATTTGTTGAAGAGGCTATTTTTGCTCCATTTTATGTTGCTGCCTCCTTTGTCAAATATTAATTGACCATAGAGACTTGGGTTTATTTCTAGGCTCTCCATTCTGTTCCAATGGTCTATGTACCTGTTTTTATGCCAGTACCAGGCTGTTTTGATTACAGGAGCCTTGTAATACAATTTGGTATCAGGTATTGTGGTCCCTCCTACTTTGCTTTTCTTTCTTAAAATTGCAGCAGCTATTTGGGGTTGTTTATGGTTCCATATAAGTTTTTGAAGTGTTTGTTCTATGTCTGTGAGATATGCCATTGGTACTTTAATAGGTATTGCATTGAATCTGTAAATTGCTTTGGGTAGTATGGACATTTAGATGATGTTAATTTTTCTGATCCATGAACACAGTATATGTTTCTATTTGTTTGTGTCTTCCTTGATTTCTTTCTTCAGTGTTGTGCAGTTTTCTGAATACAGGTCTTTTACCTCCTTGGTTAGGTTTATTCCTAGGTATTTTATTTTTCTTGTTGCTACATCAAATGGTATTTTTTTCTTCATTTCTGCTTCTGCTGTTTAATTATTGGTATACAAAAATGCTTTTGATCTCTGGATATTGACTTTGTATCCTGCTGTTTTGCCAAATTCATTCATTAGGTCAAGCAGTTTTTTGGTGGTGTCTATAGGATTTTCTATGTACACTATCATGTCATCTGCAAACAGTGACAGTTTTGTTTCCTCCTTTCTGATTTGGATGCCTTTTATTTCCTTTTCTTGTCTGATCACTGTGGCTGAAACTTCCAATACTATGTGGAAGTTTATTATGTTGAGGAATGCTCCCTCTATTCCCACTTTGTTGAGTGTTTTTATCATAAATGGGTGCTGTACCTTATCAAATGCTTTTTCTTCATCTATCAAGATGATCATGTGATTTTTGTCTTTGTTTTTCTTTATGTGGTGTATTACATTTATTGATTTGTGAATATTGTACCATCCTTGCATCCCTGGGATGAATCCCAATTGGTCATGGTGGATGATGTTTTTAATGTATTGTTGCATGTGGTTTGACACTATTTTGTTGAGGATTTTAGCATCTATATTCATCAGCGATGTTGGCCTGAAGTTTTCTTGCTTTGTTGTGTCTTTATCTGGTTTTGGGATCAGGATGATGCTGGCTTCATAAAAAGAATTTGGAAGTCTTCCATTTTCTTGGATTTTTTTGGAATAGTGTGTGAAGGATAGGGGTAAGCTCTTCCTTAAGTGCTTTGTAGAATTCTTCTGTGAAACCATCCCATGCAAGGCATTTGTGTGCTAGGAGTTTTTTGATTATTGCTTCAATTTCTTTTGTTGTTATTGGTCTGTTCAGGCTTTCTGCTTCTTTTTCATTGAGTTTTGGAAGATTCTATTTTTCTAGAAATTTGTCCAATTCACCTAGGTTTTCAAATTTCTTGGCATACAGTTCTTTGTAGTAATTTCTTACTAGCCTTTGCATTTCTGTGGTATCATTTGCAATCTCTCCTCTTTCATTTCTGATTGTGTTTATTTGGGTCCTCTCTCTTTTTTTCTTGATGAGCCTGTTTAAAGGCTTGTTGATTTTGTTTATCTTTTCAGAGAACCAGCTCCTGGATTCATTGATCCTTAGAATTGTTCTTTTAGTCTCTATGTCATTTAATTCTGCTCTGATCTTGGTTATTTCCTTCCTTCTCCTTGCTCTGGCTGTCCTTGTTGTTGTTCCTTCAGTTCTTGTAGGCATAGGGTTAGGTTGTTTGTGTGAAATATTTCTTGTTTAGGTAGGCCTGTATCATTATGAACTTCCCTCTCAGGACTGACTTAGCTGTGTCCCATAAGTTTTGGACTGTTATGTGTTCATTTTCATTTGTTTCCAAAATTTTTAAAATTTCTTCTCTAATTTCATTCTTGACCCATTCATTTTTTAATTGCATGCTATTCAATCTCCTTGATTTTTAGTGTTTTGAGTTTTTTTCCTTGAGGTTGGTTGCTAGTTTCAGTCCCTTGTGGTCAGAGAAAATGCTTGATATGATTTCAACTTTCTTGAATTTGGTGAGGCTTGTTTTGTGCCCTCTCATGTGGTCCATCTTTGAAAACGTTCCATGTGTATTTGAAAAGAATGTCTATTTAGCTTCTTTGGGATAAAGTGCCTTATGTATATCAGTTAAGTCCATTTCATCTAGGGCATTGTTCCATGCCACAATATCTTTGTTGATATTTTGTTTGGAAGATCTGTCCATTTTTGACAGTGGGGTGTTAAAATACCCTACTATAATTGTGTTGCTGTCCATATCTTTCTTGAAGTCCTCTAAGATTTTTTTTTATGTATTTGGGTGCTCCTATGTTGGGTGCATATATATTTACAATGTTTATGTCTTCTTGGTGGATTCTTCCCTTGAGTATTATGAAGTGACCTTCTGAGTCTCTCTTTATGGCCCTTTTTTTGAAGTCTATTTTGTCTGATATTAGTATTGCTCCCCCAGCTTTTTTTGCCTGTCCATTTGCTTGGAAAATTTGTTTCAGCCCTTCACTTTCAGGCTGTGTAGGCCTTTTGTCCTGAGGTGGATCTCTTGTGGGCAGCATATGTGTGGGTCATGTTTTCTTATCCATTCAGCTATTCTATGTCTTTTGATTGCAGCACTTAATACATTTATGTTTAAGGTCATTATTGATAAGTACTTATTCATTGCCATTTTCATACCTGTGTTTCTCCCCCCGCTCTCTGTTTTCCTTTCTTTCCTTAAAGCAGTCCCTTTAGCATGTATTGCAGAGCTGGTTTGGTGGAAGTGTATTCTTTTAGAGTTCTTTTGTCTGGGAAGCTCCTTATTTGGCCTTCTATCTTGATTGAGAGCCTTGCTGGGTGAAGTAATCTTGGTTGCAGGCCTCTGGTTCTCATCACTTGAAATATTTCTTGCCATTCTCTTCTGGCTTGGAGGGTTTCCATTGAGAAGTCTTCTGCTAACCTTATTGGGGCTCCTTTTTATGTTACTTCCCACCTTTAAGATTCTCTCTTTGTCTTGGAATTTTGCCATTTTAATTATGATGTGTGTTAAAGTTGGCCTCTTTTTATTCCTCTTGATTGGGACTCTCTGTGTTTCCTGGATTTGTATGACTTTTTCTCTCATGAAATTAGGGATGTTTTCCATCACTCCTTTTTCAAACAGGTTTTCTATCCCTTGCTCTTCTCATTCTCCTTCTGGTATCCCTATTATACAGATATTATTATGTTTCATATTGTCCTGCATTTCTGTTAATCCCTCTTCATTCTTTCTGAGCCTTTTTTTCCTTGTATTGCTCTTTCTGGGTGTTTTTTTCTACTTTGTCCTCCAGCTTACTGATCCAATCTTCTGCTACATCAATCCTGCTTTTGATTCCTTCTACTGTGTTCTTCAGTTCAGAAATTATATTCTTCATTTCCTCTTGGCCCTTGTTGATAGTTTCTATTTCCTTTTTCATGTTGATATATTTTTCAGTGAGTTCATTGTAGTTTCCCTATAGTTTCTGGTAATTCACTGTGAGCTCATTGAGCTTCCTGATAACCATTGCTTTGAACTCTATATCTGATAGCTGAGTTGCCTCTATTTTGCATAGCATTCTTTCTGAGGCTTCCCCCTTTCCTTTCATTGGGGGATTGTTTCTTTGTCTTCCCGTTGTTTGTGAGACTCTTCTTGTTAGCCTCTGCTTCTAAAATTGATCTGTTCTGACTTTCCGGGTTTATGGTGTGAACTTCTATGGTAGAAGACCTGTGAGATTCAGTGGTATAGTATCCTTGATCTCCTGAGATCATTGCTCTTTGGCCGCTGTTTATGTTGGCTCTCTGTATGTCTTTGGGTTTCTATTGTTGTTGTGTCTTTCTTTGGTTGGTCTTTCCCTCAAGCTGTTTAACTGAGGTTCACTCTGACCACCACCTCTTGTATTCTATTGTGATTGTGTATACGGGTTGTACTGAAGCTGAATCTTCTGTGTGTACAAGGTTTTGAGGCTTCTCTCTCACTCTTGTTCATTTGTTTTTTCTGGGTAATTTCTCCACCATTTAGTTGCATTTCCAGATCAGTCCTGGACTGAGGTTAGTGTGGCTTCCACCCCCTCCTTCACCTTCTTCCATTGTTATCTGTTGGTGGTTCCTTTATTGGTGGGTGTCCTCTTCCAGAAGGTATTCTGGTGTTCATGGCTCCTGCCTACTCTTTTTTGTGATCAGTTGCAGGGGGAGGGAAAATGGTTTAAGACAGTGGGAGTGTATTCTATGGTATTTAAATTACCAACCCATAGAGAAGAGATAGGAGATCCTTTGGCTAGGCAGAGTGTTAACGGTGATTTTCTACCCACTAGCCACTTGTTAGAAAGGGTGGAAAAAAGATAAGACTCTTGTTGGGGAGGGAAGGATTGTGAGTTGGATCTAGAAAGCAGTGAACTTGTGGGAGGTCAGATTATGGGGTAAAGTGAGAACAAAGGATAGAAAGTAAGTGTCATGTGCAAGAGAATAGAGTTAACCACTACAGTAATAAAGTTCAGGAAACAGTGAAGTGAGCTAAGATTCAGGAGGGGTGCTGTGTAGTATTTACAATTGTATGAAACAGCAATTATTTACAATAGTAATGGAGCAACAATCATATGACAGAATCTATGTGATCTGAATAACAAGTATAGGAAGTACAAGACCTAAAGTAGTGTGCTATTGGAACAGAAGTAAAGTGAATGATGGAAAATTAAAAATACACTATGAAAGAGAGAATAAGGAAAATGAATCAAATATGCAATTTAACAAACCAAGTGAAGAAGACAAAACCAAAAGACAAATACAAAAATACTAATAAAATAAATGATCTAAGAATATGAAAAAGTAATAGGACAAATGTACAATAACTTGCAAGTTCTCTGGAGTAGCAAAGTAAAATTTGTTTCACTGTCTCAGTTGTTGGGATGACCCTTCTTTGGGTCTAACTCTGGTCTTTTCACAGTTTTAGGTTTTATTGTCTCACTTGTGGGAATAAAAAAAGGAAGGAAGGAAGGAGTAAAAATGGAAAGGGAGGAAGGAAAAAGGAATAAAAAAAGGAAGAAAGGAAGGAGGAAGGAATTTAAAAATATAATTTAAAAAAGCCTTCTGCTGGCTTTAAACTGGCCACGCGAGTTCTGTTGCTCTTTTGGCTGCAGCAGGCTGAGGAAGGATTGGTTTCACTTTTCTCCATTCTTTGCAGTTGCCCAGCCTCCAACCCAGTTCCTCAGTTCGCTGCCAGCCCCCCAGTACCCTTCTGTGCCCAGCCTACCCTTCAGTCCACCAGTTGTGCTGTCCTTGAGGTACACCAGTTAGGGACAACTCACACACCACCTTCTTGCCCTTTGCTGTCTTAGATGCTAGGGACTCTCAGTGCCCCTTCAGGGTAGTTCAGCCCCCTCATTGAGTTAAGCTTTTCTGGGGATTGCTGACTCCCTGAGCCCTGCAGCTCTCCTCTGTGAGGTCCTCTCCACCTTCCTCTTAGAGAGCCAGTTGGCCCTGCAGGGCCCTGGGCACAGGGGCCAGGTGGGAGGTGCCTCTGGGCAAAGGGGTCAGGTGCGCTCCCTCCAGAGGCTGGGGGTGGGACGATCCTGAGCACTTGGCCTCACTGCTGGGGTGGGACTGGCAGCTGCCTTGAGGAGTCAAGTGCACACTGTACCTGGTGCTTAGGGTGAGAGTGCAGCCAGTTGGGGTTAGGGGCACAGGAGGTGGGGATGGCTGCTGTGGAAAATTCTCCAAACAGCTGCTGAATGCCTCTTTTTTCTCTTTTTCTTTTTGAAAAATTCCTTATATTCAAGCCTGCCACTCCAAATAGGTGCCTGACCTCTCATACAGCCCAGCTGTCCAACCAGACCAGGGACTGACCAGGTGAGGGTCAGTCACAGCCCAACTCTTCCCAGATTGTGTCCACAGTCTCAGTGGGTGCACACTGTCCCTGTGTGTTTGCCACTTCATCCTTATTCCCCACCTTGTGACTTCAAGCATCCAGGTCCATCCTGGTGCTGCTCAAACCTTGTTTGGCAAGGGATGGAGCTGTTGGCCTGGCTCTCTCCCAAGAATCCTGCAGCAGACCTGGTGGGCACTGGGTCTGGGGCTGCAGTCATCCTGGTCCCTGGGCTGGTCTCAGGGACCTTATTGTCCTGAAGCTATCTCCTTACCATCTGATTTTTCAATGTCCTCTACAAGTTTTGGTCTCCAGTCTTCATATATGCGAGGATATCATTGGCTGTTCACTGTTTCTCAGAAGATCAGCTATGTGTTTCATCCATGTGCAGAGAGAAATGGACTCCGCTCTCACCTATCTTGCCGCCATCTTCCATCCCCCACTGTTTTTTTATTTTCTATATTTATGTATGAGCTTGGAAGTGAGTGACTCTTTGACTGTGTTGTGATGGGATCAGGTCTTCTATGCAGGTCCACAAGAGAGAATGAAGCAAACAAAACAAAAAGAAAAGAAATAAACAATTGATTATTTATAAAAACAGAGAATGCTACTTAGGAAATAGTGGATTTCTATTTTGCAGAGCTTTTGCTTCATGAGCTGTTTATGGGTTTAGTACTGCTCTTATCTGATCTATTTTTCTTTTACAATAGCAGAGGGGAAGTGGGGAGGGTGTGGAGGGGGGACTGGAATGGGAGTAAAAAGGAGAAAACTGTATTTGAACAATGATTAAAATAAAAAAAACAATAGCAGAGGGACATTTTTTGGTAGGACAGTTCATATCAACCATGAAATTTCTACAACAAGATCAAAGTTCACAAGTGTACTTGGAGAAGCATGGTATGGTTTTTCAAGGATCAACATTCATCATTCTCAGACTGATAGATTCTTATTGGGTTATTGTGAGAAGGGACTTATACAAAAAAAACATGCCCAAAAGAAACATTGTCTGGGGACAAGTTGTCTCAGGAGATTAGTAACAGACAGCATGAAAACTTTAACTTTGAGGTCAAAAGCTCCTATCTACCTTTCCTTAATAGTGGTTAGGAAGTCACTATTTTTATAGGGGAAAGAAGGAAGGTACTCCAAACATGCTGTTTGAATATGTTTGTATTGCAAGTTCTAGTTTGAATATAAGAGAAGGGATTTACACACATACAAAAGCACACATAAATACACAAAAGACACACATATAGGAATAGAACTCAAAGAATGTTCAAAGATATATAAAAGGTGCTCCTGAGCAATAGAATTGTGGGCAATTTTAAATTTATTTTTTTCCAAATCTTATTTTCTACATGTTACACAATAATATATATATTCATTTTTATTATGAGAAAAATTAAAGTAATTTTCTTTCTCAGAATTTTGTACAATGAAAAGATAACCTCATCATTTTCTCAACCTGTACATCTCTTGGCAAGTGATTCTTCTGTGAGGCATTCAATTTTGTCTTCAATAGCTGGTTCAATTTTCCAGCTTCCTCATTATTTAGTAATTATGCATTCAAATTAGGTATTAAAATAGGTCAAATTGCCATAACTCCAAAAACCTCTAAGGGACTATCCAAGTATTTCTCAGACTCAATGTCATTTTAGAAATTTTACTTAATTTGACCTAGTTTATATATATATTGAAAAGTATATATATATATATGAGAGCTAGTACAAACTTTTTTAAAAGTCATAGTACAAGGTTTTTAATAAAAAAAAATGACCCCAGGCCAAGATGGATGTGTAGGTAGATTCACTTTGCTTCCTCGCACAAACAGAAGAAAGACAACAACCAATTTAAAAACAAAAAACAACCAGAACTGCCAGAAAACTGAAGTGTATAGATGTCCAACAACCAAGGAGTTAAAGAAGAAACATTAATCCAGACTGATAGGAGGGGTGGAGATGGGCAGCCAGGGCAGGGAGGATGCACAACAAGGTGGTGGCTGGTGGACCAAGCAGGTGAGGCAGCAGTTGACAGATCAGGTGGTCCCACATTTGCATATGGGTAAACTAGGAGGAACAACTGAGGAGTGAGACAGACCCTGCAACCTAGGGTGCCAACACAGGGAAATAAAACCTCAAAATCTCTGGTCATAAAAACCTGCAGGGCTTGCGGTGAAGGGGGAAACTTGCGGTCTCACAAGAGAGTCCATTGGAGGGACCCACAGGGCCCTAGACCATACATAAACCCACCCACCTGAAAATCAGCACCAGAAAGGCTCAATTCAGTAGGTAGCAGGGGAAGTGACTGAAAGAGGGGTGAGAGCCCGGCAAGCAGTATTATTCCCTGTCTCACCCCTCCCCCACATAAAGTGCCACAACACAGAGAAATAGGTTGCCCTGCCCTATACCTAAGGTTCTGCCCCTTACAATGTAACAGGTACATCAAGACAAAGAAATATGTTCCAAATGAAAAAGCAGATCAAAATTCTAGAAAAAGAATTAAGCAAGAAGAAGATAGCCAAGCTATCAGCTACAGAGTTCAAAACACTGTTAACCAAGATACAGAAATGACTGAGTACAGATGCAAAATCACCCATCATAAAATGGGCAAACATGTTGAGTGAATCTTCAAAAAAATTAACTGAAGTGGAATGCAGCCTCTCAACAATGCCAGCTGGTATACCAATATAGTTGTGTTCCTAGAACACTCACCTAGTGAGGTAAGCCATTATTACAAGGGGCTTGCCATCCAGAAGATAATTCCATGTTTGAGGGGGTCCCTCTTCATATATCATCCATTGAATAGTGGTAACTACTCAGAAAAAATAATGCATCAGTGAAGAAAATATGAAATATTCAAGAGGGGTGAAATATTACATTTTTCAGGGAAGGCTTCAATGAAGGGTGACTTTTATTTCCTTAGGGAAGTCAGTGAATTAGTCAAGCTATTTAAAGTCAGAGGTATCTGGGTAACAAATAACATGGTCCTGTGGCATACGTATGCCCAGTGATTTAAAATATCCTTAATTATTTATGCTTCTTCTATTTTTCCACATAGATAATCAATAGAATTTATAAATATTAGACACGTTCTATTGTATCCCACCTATATGAGTCATTGTCTCTTTGCTATGCTACTTCACATTCTATTCATCCTCCTTTGTTCTCTAACCTAATAATATTAGAATATTTGTTAATTTGATTACCACCTTTTATATTATTTTGTGGCACAAATAATATTTATAATAACTATGAAATTTTACATAAGTTAATTTTTTAAAATTAATGAGTACCTTATTCTTCATGTGTCTGGTTTACAATGCAACTGGATTAATATTTTTCAAAATACTTCAAGATCCCTATTTAATGCTCATAAGCATTGTTTATCATTTATTGTCCTAGTCTTTTCTGTCTTTCTTATTCAGTGAGAATCTTGCTCCTTAGGTCTTCTTCCATTCAACAGACATGTGTTTGTGTCATTCTGGGATTTATTTGATAATTGACTGTGTTGAATCTCTTGTTACCTAAATCTCATTTCTTCTTTAATTGCTATTTCATGTTTCTTACTGGACTACCCAAATCAATTTCTTATCTTCATTGGTGGCTGATGATTGCATTTTTCTGTGCAATTAACCTTTATTATATTTTTTTAATTTTGAGTTTTATCATGTTTTTTTACATGAAACCCAAGGTATCCCACTGAATGGGATACACAATTTAAAAAATTATACAAAATCTCATGTAATAACAAGTTATGTACTTTGACACCACGTCTAGTTAATCTAGTTGCTCAACATCATCATCATGAACCCATGTTTTGGGCTCCATCATACCTCTTCCAATTTTTGTATCAGCCACCACAGTCAGAGCTGACTGTAATAGCACTGGGCATCATCAGCATCCAGAGGAAAAGAAAGACACATTTTTTTATTGTGTCAGTATCTAAATTGGGGTCTAACTTAGATAACTAGTTCTCTAGAAGTAATTAGTCCAGAGAAGAATCTTTTAATCTTCACTTCTGATGGGGAGTGGCTTCCTTTTTTAACCATTCTATTTCTGTTTAAAGGACTTCCTTTAGACATTATTTTAGGATAGTCCTACTGATGTTGTTATCTTAGATTTCATTTATCTGAGAATGTCTTAATTTTACCTTCATTTCTGAAGGAAATTTTTGCTGGTTATAGAATTCATGGTTGACAGTTATTTTTCTTAAGCAATGAAAATATGTTGCTTTCTTCTGGCTACCATCTGGTGAAAAATTTGCTGTCATTTGAAGAATTGTTCCTCTTTAGATAATGCATCATTTCTTTCTAGTGCTTTCAAGATATTGTATCTCTGATTTTCTGAAGTTTGGCTATTTATATGTTTAGGTTATCTAGTTTGGAGTTTGCTCAGCTTCTTGAATTTTTAGATTTGTGTATTTTTTGCCAAAATTTGAACACATTAACCATTATTTCCTTGAATCCTTTTTTATTGATTTTCTAAAAGAGTTTCAGTAAAAGTGAAAAAAATGAATACTTGTCAAATCCCATATTATTTTTCTTTTTCTTCCAAGACTGATTTAAATTTTTTTCGTCTACCATCCCTCAATTGTTCAGACTGCATACTTTCTATTGTTCTATCTTTGAATTTATGAATTGTTTTTTTTCTGTCCCTTCCATTATCCCGTTGAACTTGAGTCAGTAAAGTTAGAATAGAGAATTATGGCTTCAGGCTCTACTGTTTTTTTTTTTTTCATCTTGGCTGCAACATTGCAGATGTGACCTTTACTGACTACTGTTTCTCTCTCATCTTCCTCTACAATTTCCTGTAATTGGGAGGATCAAAAATAGTAATAATAATGAAGAAGAAAGAGGAGGAGGAAAAGAAGAAGGAGGAGGAGAAGAAGAAAGAAGGAGAAGAAATGAAACTGCTATCTGGAGAGAAGGGACAAGAATGAGCTGCATCCAGTAGTCACCCTACCAGCCTCATAAACTGAGGACCACTCTATCCACTCTCCTTACTGATGTTTAGAAAAATCTTCTACTTAGACCCCATTGGAAAGTCTCATTCTCAGAAGTCACCTATTCTCACTTCTCAAGTGCATACTATTGCTTTAATAAATTGACTGTGCTTTGCTAAATATTTCTGTCATCCTGTTAAATCCTTTCCTGGGCTGTGGCAAGAATCTAAACCCTTGTATTGGCCTCCCTCAGTGCCACTTGGCACAAGACTTTTATCATTAGGCTCTTTATTTTGATTATTTTTAATTTCTAAAATTTTAATTTGATTTTCCTTTATATCTTCTATTATTTGATAATTTTCTATTTTTTCACTTGTTTCAATTACTTTTGAAATGGCTTTATAAACTATTAAGTCTTTGTCAGATATGTTAACATTACTGTTGTGTGCATGTTGGTGTCTCTTGATTGACTTTCCTCATGCAAGTTGATGATTTCTTGGTTCTTGGTGTGATGAGAAATTTTTTATTTTGATTCTGGGAATTTGGGGTTTTGTTTTGTGAGACCTTGAATCCCATTTAATCTTTTTTTACTTCTTCTGTTTCTTCTCCTCCTCTGCCTCCTCCTTTTCTTCCACCTTTTCTTGGTATGTTTATGGCTTTGCTGGTAGTCACTCTGATGATGTGTAGAATGAAGGTCTGATGGTACAATATTCACAAATCAATCAATGTAATACATCAAATAAACAAAAACAAAGAAAAAAATCACGTGATGATGTCAATAGTTGTGGAAAAAGCATTTGATAAGGGTACAGCACCCATATATGATAAAAACACTCAGCAAAGTGGGAATAGAGGGAGCATTCCTCAAAAAAATAAAGGACATGAATCGTGTCTTTCATTCATCTATCCATCCACTTATACTTCCTTTGCACCATTCTTTTTATTCATAATAAATTTGGTGTGTGTTGAGTAGGTATGAGGTACTCTCCTGGAGACACCTGAAGCATGAGATGAGAAACATGACTACCAAGACTAAAGAGCTCTTGGTCAAGTCTACACATTATTGTAGGAGACATCATTGAAAAAAAGAAACTCTGTCCCATATAGGAGAACAAACAACAAATCATTATTATGTTTGTGTATTTGTGTTATATCTATTTATAATAAGCAATACACATTTTCTGTATGTGGCACAAGGATTGAGGTGAAAGATTCAAAGGCCTCCATACCCACCCACTGATTTTGGTGATAGTGGTTATGTAGATGCACTTAAGTTATCTCCTGGTAAAAGACTGCCACCTGAATCAATTCCACTCCCTCCTTGCCTCTTGCCCTGTGAGTGTATTTTCAGTTCTCTAAAAGCTCTGAGATGCCTGAGCACTCTTACAATACGTAAACAGTGTTCACAAAATTACCTCTTTACAGTTGGTCTTGGCTAATAATGTTTCATTTTCTTCACTAGCAGATTTTCCATTGGAGCTGTGGTATCTCTGGTCATAGAGAGATCACCTTGCTTACTATACTACAGTGACAGCTGCCACCAGTCAGACAATTACAAACTCTCAGGTCAGATATACTAAGTCAACCAGTGTCTCCTAAATTATATGTGTGAATTGCCCAGGGGCCCTTGTCTAAGTCTGTAACAGAGCTGAAAATAAAACTCTTGACTCTTCCCGTACAACTGCATTGCCTTTCTGAATGTCTCAGTAACCATGTTTTTCTTCTGTCTTGGGTATCTCCCTTTGCTAGTTTATTCAGCTGTCCTCTTTAATCATTGTAGGCTCAGTAACAATTTCCATTTTTTCCTGATCTTATTAACAGGTGGTACCAAAGATATGTGTCATTATGCCATAGAAATAAATGTCTTCTAAATTTAGCCTCTCTCCTATTATTATGTTCTAACACACATACACACACATTTTTTCATATTTTGTATGTATCATAATAATATCTTACCCTTATGTTGTGTTATAAGAAAGCTTGGTCTTTAAAATGTTTATGACAAAAAAAGCATCCTGACTATAGCTCTTAGAGATTAAAAGTACACATTAGTACTGTTAAAGAACTAGTACTATCAAAGAAATTTTACTTCATTTAATCCTATATTTTTGAAACTTATTGCCCCAAACAAATTTGTATAATGTGTTCACAAATAATACTTTGATAAAAGTATTATTTTTACACAGTGCAGTGCACCAATCTCAAGCTTACAGGTTGTCTAGTTTTGACACATGCAGACATCTATGTAATCCGCACCTCCCTATCAAGATGTAAAATATTTCAACACTGCAGAAATTTCCCTCTCATTCCCAGACTATTTTTGCATGTTCTGATGAATCCATGAATCTGTGCTCTGCTATTGTATGTTATTCTTGACTTTTTTCATATGAATAGAATCATACATATACATACTCTTCCATGTTTAGCTTCTTTAAGTCATCATACTGTTTTTGAGATCCATTATTTTGTATATTTCAGTAGTTCAATCACTTCTATTTCTTGATAGTATTTTATTGTACATTCCAGTTTATTTAGTAATCCGCCTGTTGACAAACACAGAGACTGTTTCTACTTTTTGTCTATTTTGACTAAACGCTATGAGTGTGTGAATATACAAGCTTTCTGTGGACATATGATTTCCTTTCTTTTGGATAATTCATAGGAGTAGATTTGATAGGCCACAAGGTAAATGTATGCTTAACTTTTTACAAAACTGAAAATTTGTTATCCAAATTTGCAGTAACATTTTACACTCCACAAAAGGGAATGAGGATTTCTGACCATAAAGCTTCTATGTAATTTTAGTCCATAAGGAGGACAAGAAGATAGTAGAGTAAAAAGATGTTTCACATCACCTTCTAGAACCAAACTGAAAATAAAAATAAAGAATGAACTATATATTCAAAATAAACTGAAGACTACCTGAAGAGGAGACACTTAACCAAGGATGGGCAGAAAACACCTTGAATCTGCTAGAAAGGGCAAGGAGGTTTAAAGGGCACCATTTTTGCAGCAGTGGGCCAAGGCTGTGGCATGGCTGTGGAAAGTTCTCCCTGAGAGTAGGGACACCTGGACTCCAAACCAGGCTCCCAAGCACAGACCACCAGTGTTAGGACCACACACCCACACAACATCCAGTGGTGAAAGGCCATGAGGGTTTTGCTCACCAGAGAGAGTCAGAGTCTGCTGCAAGCAAAACCACATTTTTCTTTTTCACTTCCTTCCAATTTTCTAAGGGAACAACACAGAGGTTGTACATTCACAGCCACTCACCTCAGACTTGGGGGAAATGAGGGGAGCATGGTTTCAAGTAGCAGGAGGAGAGTCTTGAGTGGGAAGCAAGGAGAAGAGGCCTGGGGGAACAGCTGCTGGTTTTCTGGTGGTAGGCCAACCTCCATACCACAACAACCATTTTTCTTGAGAAGAGCAAATGCCTCTTAGGGGAAAAATAATTACCTTTGTAGGAAACCACTCACCCTACCTTTTGTAATCTGTCTTGACTCACCCTGCATCCCTTTTAAAAATATATATATATTTTTTTATTTTTTTATTTTTCAATATCCCCCAACATGCATCTTATCTTCTGCTCAAGAGAAAACAACACAGGGAGATTCAGGGGTGTTAGAGACCGTCTTTAGGGCACAGCCATTCTATACACTTTCCTGGGAACCAGACTGACAATTCTCCTTCATGAAAGAGCCGAGGAACACCCCCTTGGTTTTTAGCAGACCCAAAATCTAGGCTTTGGAGGCCCCACACTTTCCAACTGCAGGTTTGCCTTGCTGAGTGCAGCAACAATCCAGGACAGACTCATACGTGTAGCACAGGGATGGGGAAAACACACCCACTATCTTCCCTAAAGTCTGAATAATATCTCCCAGAGGAGAACCAGGGATTCCATCCTTCCAATTCCACCAGAAACCCTCTCAGAAACAGATGGGTCAGCACCTAGACTTAGACTAATGGCAGGTCCACAGGTGAAGGCAGGTGGAGGTGGTCCCTACAGCAATTTCAGTCATTAGTACACCCATGTTTGGGCCTCATGCTGATGAAAAGCCAACCCTGCAGAACAATCAGAACCATCATGAATGCAGCCAAGCTCAAAGGAGACAGCCACAAACTGTGGATCCCTTGTAGCTTTGAACAGGCTGCCTAGAGCTAGACGTGGACAGCATCTCACATTAATTTACATCAGCTTCACACAACATCAGAATCATATCCAGAGGGAGAACCCAGTGAGCAAGCATGAAACACTGATGAGACAAATTCCATTTCATTCTTTTTCATTCTTTTTATTATTTTTTCTTTTGCATGGCTTTTTGTCAATTTTTCTTTTTCCTAATTTTTTCTCTATTTTTTCTTTCTAATCTCATTTTACTCATCATTTTTCTTAATCCATCTTACCTTCAACCTTCCTTTCCTTATTGTTTTTAAATTTTAGTTTTTTTCTTTCTTTGATCTTTTATGGCAATTACCTATTTCTACTCCTTACTCTTAATGTTTCTTTGCCCTCTATCCTCTTGTAATCATTTTTCTTTCCTTTGGACATTACATATTCTTTTATTTTATTCTTATTATCTTCCCACCTTTATCATTCTTTGTCTTTTGTCATTGAGTTTGCTGCTGTTGTTGGGTGGTAGTCTTGCTTATGTGGGCTTTGTTTTCAGTGTTGTTTTGTTTTGTTCTGTCAGTACCTGTACAACAGCATATAAGTTGTAGTGGGGGTTGAGCCTCTCACTCAGCCAGCTGGAGGGAAGGACCCACCAATGAATGGGCCTAAATTCAGGAGAACCCAAATAAAGTGCATCAGAGGCATTCCTAGAACATTCAGCTCAGGAAATCAAAGAAATTGCACCATTGAGTCCCACAACCCCTAGAAACAAGCAAAGAGAGTAAGCTAAAATGGGGAGACAAAGAAACAACCCACGAATGAAAGAAAAGGAGGAATCCCCAGAAAAAAAGAGCTAAATGAAACGGAGGCAAGCCATTTATAAGACAGAGAGGTCACAGTTGTGGTTATAAGGACATTAAAGGAACTTAGAACTACAAGGATCTTAGTGAGAACTATAACAGTGTGTAAAAGGACATAAAAACCATGAATAAGAACCAGTTGGAAATGAAGAATGCAATATCTGAAATGAAGAGTACACTAGAAGGCATTCAAGTAAGCTAGGTTAAACAGAGGATCAAATCAGTGATTGGAAGACAAGGTTGAAAAAAAAAACAATCAAAGCAACAAAAAGAAAAAAGACAAAAAGAACAAGGATAGTTTAAGGGTACTTCAGAAAAACATGAAATGTAACAACATCTGGATTATAGGGACAGCAGAAGGAGAAGAAGGTGAGCAAGGGAAATAATGATAGAAAACTTCTCTAACCTGCTGCAGAAAAAAGTCACACAACTTTAGAAAGCACAGAGAGTCCCAACCAAGAGGAACTCAAGTATATTTTGATAAGACACATCATAATTAAAATGACAAATTTAAGGACAAAAAGAAAATTTTAAAGACAGCAAGAAAGAAACAATCAGTTACCTATAATGAGCTCCAAAAAGACTGTCATCTGATTTTTTAACAGAAACACATCAGGCCAGAAGGGATTGGCAAGAAGTATTCAAAGTCATGAAAAGCAAGGATCTGTGTCCAAGACCACTCTATCCAGTAAGGCTATCAATTAAAATTGAAGACAAAGTAAAGAGCTTCCCAGACCAAAAAAAATAAAAAAAGGTCAAAGGAGTTCATTAACACCAAACCAGCATTGCAAGAGATTTTAAAGGGACCAGTTTAAGAATAGAGAGAGAGAGAGAGAGGAACATAGGTATAAAGGAATAAAATGGCAATTAATGTACTTATCAATAATAACCTTGAATGGATTAAATGCTTCAGTCGAAAGACATAGGGTAGCTGAATGGATAAGAAAACATAACCCATATATATGCTGTCTACAAGTAACTCACCTCAGAACAAAAGATTTACACAGGCTGAAAGTGAAGGGATGGGGAAAAATATTCCATGCAAATAGAGATGTTGGGGTAGCAATATTTATATCCAACAAAACACAGTTCAAAACAAAGGCTATGAAAAGAAACAGAGAAGGTCACTACATAGTACTAAAGGGATCAATCCAACTAGAGCATATAACTTTTATAAACATATATGCACCCAATATAAGAGCACCTAAACATATAAAGAAAATTTTGGTGAACTTTAAGGAAGAGGTCAACAACAATATAGTCAATATCTGGGATTTTAACACCTCACTGTCAACACTGGGTAGATCTTCCAGATGAAATGTCAACAAGGAAACAATGACCTTAAGAGACATACTATATTGAATGGTTTAATTGATATTTACAGAACATTTCATCCTAAAGCATCAGAATACACACTCTTCTCAAGTGTATGTGGATCCTTCTCCAAAATGGACTACTTTGTAAGACACAAAATAAGTCTTAACAAATTCAAAAAAACTGAAATCATATCAAGCATTTTCTTGGATGACAACCTCAGAAAAAAATAAAAATTACTCTAATACATAGGGGCTAAATAGTATGTTATTAAATAATGAATATACCATCAGTGAGATAAGGAAAAAAATCAAAAAGTACCTGAAACAAATGAAAATGAACACACAATAACTCCAAACCAATGGGACACAGAATAGGCAGTCCTTAGTAGGAAGTTCATAGCATTACAGGCCTACCTCAAGAAGACAGAAAAATTTCAAATAAACAATCTAACTTTCCATATAAAGGACCTAGAAACACAACGACAAACAAAGACCAAAGGAAGTAAAAGAAAGGGAATAATCAAGATCAGAGCAGAAATAAATGACATAAAGACTTTAAAAAATATAAAAGAACAATGCATCTAGGAGCTGCTTCTTTGAAAAGATAAACAAAATGGACAAACCTTTGGCCAGACTCATCAAGAAAAAAAAAGAGAGGATCAGAAATGAAAGAGGGGAAATAGCAACAGATACCACAGAAATACAAAGGATTGTAAGAAATTATTATGAGCAACTATATGTCAAGAAATTGGACTCTTAGGTGAAAGGGATAAATTTCTAGAATCATACTTGTACAATCCCTCAAAACAGAATAAAAAATAAGTAGCAAATCTGAATAGACTGGTAACAACTAATGAAATTATAGCAGTAATGAAAAAATTCCCAGCAAACAAAAGTCCTGGGCCAGATGATCTCACAGGTAAATTTTTATCAATCATTCAAAAGAGAAGTAACACCTATCCTTCTCAAACTATTCCAAAATATTCAAGAAGATGAAGTCTTCCAAGCTCTTTTTATGAGTCCAGTAGTACCCTAATTTTAAAACCAAAAACACAACAAAGAAAGAAAACCATAGGCCAATATCCCTGATAAACATTGACGCTAAAATCCTCAACAAACTATTAGCAATACATTAAAAAGATCATATACCATGATCAAGTGGGATTTATGCTGGGAATGCAAGGTTGGTACAGTATTTACAAATCAATAAATGTGATATATCACATAAACAAAAGATAAAAATCACATGATTAAATCAGTAGATGCAGAAAAAGTATTTTATAAAATCTAGCACCTAAAAAAGAAGAAATGGAGGGATCTTACCACAACCTAATAAAGGCCACAGTATGAAAAAGTACAGCCAACATCATACTCAATGGGCAAAACCTGAAAGATTTCCTCAAAGATCAGAAGCAAAACAGGGATGTCTGCTTTCAACAATCTTATTCAATGTAGTACTAAAAGTCCTAGCCACAGTGTTCAAACCAGAAGAAGAAATAAAAGGCATCCAAATTGGAAAGGAGGAAGTAAACCTGTCATTATTCACAGTCACCATGAAATTGTACATAGAAAACTCTATAGCTCTATGAAAAATTGATTAATCCTAATAAGTGAATTCGGCAAAGTAGCAGGATACAAAGTCAATACTCAGGAATCAATAGTATTTCTAAACATCAATGATGAACTATCAGAAAGAGAAAGTAAGAAAACCTGTTTATTATTGCAGCAACAAAAAAAAACAAGGTACCTAGGAATAAAAAATTTAACCAAGGAGGTGAAAGACCTCTATTTGGAAAACTATAGGGCACTGAAGAAAGAAACTGAGGAAGATACAAGTAATTAGAAACATGCACTGTGGTCGCAGGTTGAAAGAATTAACATAATTAAAATGTCCATACTACCCAAAGCAATGTATTGATTTAATGCAATTCTTATTAAAATACCAATGGTATGTTTCATAGATCTGTAACAAATATACTAAAAATGTAATTGGAACCAAAAAAGACTCCAAATAGCCTCAACATTGTTGAGAAAGAACAAAACTGGAAGGATTACAATACCTGATATCAAACTATACTATAAGTGCACTCTAATAAAAACAGTCTTGTACTGGCATAAGAACAGACATATAGGTGAATGAAACAAAAAAGGTGACCACACCTTTATGATCAACTAATATTTGAAAATAGAAGGAAGAGCATACAATGGATTAAAGACAGTTTTTTCAAATAAATGGTGTTGGGAGAATTGAACTAGTATCGCAAAATAATGAAACTAGACCACCAACTTACATGGTACACTGGAATAAATTCAAAATGGATTAGATACTTAAATATAAGTTCAATACCATAAAATCATAGAGGAAAACATAGGCAGAAACTATCTCATGTAGAAATATTTTTGCTGATAATATCTTCTAGGGTAAGGGAAATAAAGGAAAAAATAAGCAAATTGGACTACACCAAATTAAAAAAAAAACCTTCTGCATAGCTAAAGAAACCATCAACAAAATGAAAAGTGAAACCACTGTATGGGAGAACATATTTGTCAACTATAATCAGACAAGAATTTAATCTCCAAATATGTAAAGACTTTATAAGACTCAACACCAGGAAGACAAACTATCCAATTAAAAAATAGGCAAAGGAACTGAATAAACACTTCTCCAAGGAGAACATACATATGGCCCATAGACATATGAAAAAATGCTCAACATCACTAAAAATTAAAACCACAGTGAGATGTCACCTCACACTTGCCAAAATGACTATCATTAATAAATCAACAAACAGCAAAGGCTGGTGAGGATGTGGAGAAAAGCAAACTCTAGTACACTGTTGGTGGGAATGCAGACTTGTGCAGCCACTGTGGAAAATGGTATGGAGATTCCTCAAAAAATTAAAATTTGAAATGTTTTTTGACCTAGCATTTCCACTTCTAGGCATATATCCAAAGAATTCAGAAATGCCAATTCAAAAGAATATATGCACCTCTGTGTTCATAGCAGTATTATTTACCATAGCCAAGATTTGGAAACAGCCTAGGTGGCCATTAGTAGAAGAGTGGATAAAAAGCTGTGGTACATTCACATAATGGAGTAACATGTAGCAGTAAAAATGGAGGAACTCTTCTTTTTTGTGACAGCATGGATGGAACCAGGGACTATTACACTAAATGAAATAATCCAGTTGGCAAAAGACAAATACCATATGATCTCACTTATAACTGTAATCTAATGAACAAAATAAACTAATGAGCAAAATAGAATTAGAGGCACAGAAACATGGAATAGACTGACAGCTATAAGAGAGGAGGGGTGAGGTGGGGACTGGTTGAAAGATGAAGAGATTAGACAAAGAGCATATATGCATGACCCATGGACATGGATAACAGTATGGGAATTGACTATGGGAGTGGAGGAGGTTCGCTAGAGGGAGGGGGGCAAAAGGGGAAAAATCTGTACAACTGTAACCCCATAAACAATAAAAATGTTTTTAAAAAGAAAGGTTTTATACTTACCTGGCAAGGGAAACACCATGATCATAAAAAAGAATGATTTTATGTAACTTTTTTTGGTCAAATACCTAGTAACAGACTACAGTATAAAGTGTGAAATGATAATGTAAATATTACAGAAATGGGTACGGTCAGAGGAGGTAAGAAAGATAGAAGTTTCTTTTTCAAGATCTGGTTCAGGGAAATTCAGCTATATGTTGAACTTGTTTCATTCATGATTCAAAGTTTTCTTAAGATGTAATTAATCTCTGGTGAATGAGAGATTTTAGGTATTTCTTCATATTTTTATAGAGTGTCCAGGTAATTTCACTGCAAAATGTTTTAAAATTAAATTACAAAAGCCTGTGTAAAGTTTTTATTTAGTTTATTTCTGTGTATCAAAATTTGTAGTTATTCTGGAAATTCGTATTTCATTTCCATATTAGAGTGACAGATATTGAATGACAATAAACTATTAGATATTGAACATAGAGAAGTTTTCTCTCCAGCTGAAGCTTTATGGTATTCTTACAATGGAGCTTGAGTTTTGTAAACCTTATTTAAATCTGGATTATTTGCGGTGTTGCTTAATAACATTTCAGGCCGTTCTACTGAAGCATTTTAAAAAATGTGTACTGTGGAAGGTCATTCATTCATAATAAATAATCACATGTTTAAGTTTTGTGTTAGAGGATATTTGTTTACCCAGGGAGTAAGATGTGGGTAAGTTTAAGAAGGGTTCAGTGATTGTTTTTTTGATTTAGCAGAAATAATGAGACTATGATGACTCACAACTACTGAGTCACTCATATTCACTTTACTTGACTTCTAAAATTTTCTAAACGCTTTATGATATATTTTCTATTTATAGGTGCATATAATGGTAAAGTAGGAAAGAGCCTTAAAAACTTTCATTAGATGCTTACATTTCCTCTAAACCATCTTCTCCAGTTGTTTAGTTTCAGTAATGAATGTGCATGTTTCTTAGGCATAAAGGTCTATGCAATGTATATTTATGAGACAGAAACACATTTTGTCATTCTTTTATCATTCATATCTGTCATGCTTCTTTTTTTATTTCAAGACAGAAAGGGACATGGAGAACGTGCGTTATGACAAAAGGTACACTTCTTACCTAGTACTAAGTCTTTTAAAGAAAGGGAAGCAACTTAATGCCTTTCCAAGTGGAAAGCAGAGATTAATACATCTGGAAAGCACCATGGTGTATGCACTTAAAGACCACAATGCGATAGTCACCAAGATGCCTTCTTTTCTGAGATTCCTTCTTGTGTAGTCATCAGCACAATGTCACTGACATCACACTGCATTTATTGCCCATTGGTCACAGCCCCTTCTCCAGCTCTCAGATACTGCATCAGAATATTATTGTTGTAATTCTTCTAATTTGTTACCATTTTAATTTTTTTGAAGCCTAACTTTTTTTAAGGTTTTATTTTATTTTTTAGACAGAAGGGAAAAGAGGGAAAAAGAGAGGGAGAGAAACATCAATGTGTGGTTGCCCCTTGCATGCCCCCTAATGGGGACCTAGCCCACAACCCAGGCATGTGTCCTGACTGGAGATTGAACCAGCAACCCTGAGGTTCATAGGCCGGTACTCAATCCACTGAGCCACACCAGCCAGGACAATTTAATTTTTATTGCAAAATATTTTCTCTTTGGAGAGAGCAAATTATTATTTTAGGAATCACTATTTAAACCTACTCTCACCAAACCTAACTGATAATACTCCAAATAAATGCATTTCCTTTTTTAACTGTTTTACTTCAAAAAAAATGATATGAATGTCAGAAAGTGAGAGGTTTTCTGACTCAGAATCTATCCTAAAATGTTTTTTGTTAATAACATCAGAATTTCTTTTTCTCCAGATGCAACAACCACTCATTACTAGTGTTATCATAAGCCTCTTATTATTCTGTAAACATTTAGATTGCTTTGGAAGGGACAGAAGGAGAAGAAGGGATGAAAGCAAAAGCTAGAGGTTAAAGGTAGCCATTTAATTCTACCTTAGCTTTGCTTATGTAATGAGTACTTGGATACACTGGAGTCCCTCATGAGCATTTATCTGCCTTTCAGGTCATTGTGGCAGGCAGAAATCTAAGTTGCTTCCTAAGATTCTGAGCCCTTGATTCATATGCCTTATATAATTCCAGGGACTGTGACTGTAATTTGTTTCACTCTGGTAATTAGATTATGCAATATGCAAAGTTTACTTTAAGAAAGGGAGATTATGGAGGTGGGGCTAACTGAATCACATAGGCCCTTTAAAAGCAGACAATTTTCTTCAGCTTGTCACAGAAGAGAAAGTCAGAGAAACACTCTGGTTGACAAGGAGAACAATCAAACATCATTGTTATGAACTACCTATGGAAGCCACATGGCAGGGAGCTGCAGGCTGCCGTTAGAAGCTAAGAATAGTCTCCAGCTGATATTCAACAGGAAGATGAGGATCTTTGTCTTAGAACTGCATAAGGACATAAATTCTGCCAACAACCAGTCAGGCTGGAACAGACTGAGCTCCAGATGGTAGCCCGACATGTTTTGACACCTTGATTTTAGGTCCATGAGACCCCTGAACAGAGAATCCATACACACTGTTGCCAGACTTCTGATTTACAGAAACTGAAATAATAGGTTGGTTTAAAGGCAGTAATAGAAAACTAATGCAATAGGCAATCAAGATGAATTGGTTTATTAATCAAAACCTTTATTTAAAGCAGGAAATTATGGCAAGTGATACAGATATTTCCATTAAAAAAATAAATACCTAAGTGTTTTTTGAGTTCCTAACTTTTGTTGTAGGACAAACGAATTCTGCAATTAAAACTTCAATTGTCTTTTTATATAGATCATATTTACAATGGTTCTTCTATATTTTCAAGTTTTGTATTCTTTAAAAAATCTCAAAAGCAGTTGTGCAATGTCTGATTACTGAAGCATTCAAAATACTGTGTTTCTTCCCACCACTGTTCCCAATCTTTTCAGCTGTCTGTATCACACCTATTTCCACAGCAGTCACTCAAAGAGTTACTTTACTAAGTCTTTGGAAAGCACTTAACTTAATTTCCATCAATTCAACCACATTTTTCTCTATTGTTATTTTATCATTTTATATTATATGTAAGTAAATTATTTCTTTTTAGTAACACATAAAGTAGGCATAAACAGATTTGGGAACAATACAGATGACTAGTATACACTTTACTTGATAGAACTGAATATGTATAGGTACAGTGGTCTGATAGCCACAGCGTTCAATGTGTTTGTCTCTCAGTAAGAAGATATAGCTCTGACCAGGTAACTTAGTTGTTAGAGCATCATCCAGATACTCTAAGATTATGAGTTCAATCCCCATCCAGGGCACATACAAGAATCAACCAATGAATGCATAAATGGATGGGACAAATTGATGGTTTTTTTCTCTCTTTCCTTCCCTTTCTTAGAAAGTAAAACAAGAAATTATAGAGGGAATGGAGAATATAACTTAGTAGGTAAACTTCTACTTATAACTGGCAAATAAATAAAATGGAGGTATGATAGTTTCAGGAACCATGAGGCAAGCTAATGTCTTTTTCCTCACCAAATGGCCTGTGGGTAAAAGGAGAAACAATAGTGGAGATATTCTAGAACTTGGGAAATTGGCACTTTTCAGGGAGGTAGAAAAGATGATGTATGTAAAATATAAAATAATTGGGAAGTCAAGGGAAAAAAGGGGAAATGAATTAAAATGTATAACTGAAGAGTAACAGAATCTCAAAAACAGTTTCTAATCCTTACTTTTTATTAGTGTGGTGATTTAGTGGAAGCTCCAAATGGAGGATAAGGTACCAGGTCACACCTGTTGCTTTGAGGGAGGTTCATGATTTATGTGTGTGACCTTTCAGGGCATGTTGAAGAGACACCAGTTCTACAGAAATAAAACACAATTATACTCTCTTTCATTGACATACACACACACACACACCAAAATCTTTTATCTGTGAGCTTCAAACATTTGTGTTGCCACCTGTTGGGACAGCTGTAATGTCCTTACAATAATGCCTTTTCTAATAAAAGATTAACAGAACTGAGTGCAAACTCAGCTGTTTCAGCACTGAAGTCTTACTATATTATTATCTATCCCCATTTCTTCATTCATTAAAAATATGTTTTGAGCATCAACTACATGCTGTTCTCTCTTCTTCAGTAAAGAATACAGCAGATAAAATTGCATAGAGTTCAACTTCTAGTTGGGAAAAATAGACAATAAAATTTTCAAATGTGAATATATGTCTGGGAGCCAGGGGGCACAAAGGTGAAAAGAAGTTGGTATTTTATATAGCATAGTTAAGAAGAGTCCTACCTGATGAACATGACATTTAAATAGGTAACTGAAATAAGTAAAAGGTAAAAGATTTATAGGATCTGAAGAGAAACCAGAGTATGCAAATTAAAACCACTATGAAATACCACTTCTCCCAGGTCAGAATGGCCATCATAAACAAATCAACAAACAACAAGTGATGGTGAGATTGTGGAGAATAGGGAACCCTAGTTCACTGGTGGTGGGAATGCAGACTGGTGCAGCCACTAAGGAAAACAATATGGAATTTCCTTAAAAAAATAAAAATAGAACTGCCTTTTGACCTGGCAATTCCACTGCTAGAATTATACCTTAAGAATCCTGAAACACCAATTCAGAAGAACTTATGCATCCCAGTGTTCATAGCAGTGCAATTTACAATAGTCAAGAGTTGAAAACAGCCTAAGTGCCTATCAGTAAATGAGTGGATCAAAAAACCATGGTACATTTGCATAATGGAATACTACACAGCTGAAAGAAAGAAGGAGCTCCTACCCTTCATGACAGCGTGGAGGGAACTGGAGAGCATTATGCTAAGTCAAATAAGCCAGGTGGTGAAAGACAAATACCACATGATCTTGCATAGAAGTGGAACCTAATCAACAAAACAAACAAGTGAGTAAAATGTAAGCAGGGACATGGAAATAAAGAACAAACTGACAGTGACCAGGGGGGCAGGGGCGGGGGGATAATGGGAAAAAAAGGGGGAAATGTTATCAAAGAACATGTATAAAGGACACATGGACAAGGACAACAGGGAGTGGGGAGAGGATTGAATGTGAAGGTGAAAGTGGGTAGAGCAGAGGAGAGTAATGGGGGGAGGAATGAGGACAACTGTTATTGAACAACAACAATAAAATGAAGTGAGGGAGCAAGCCACAGGAATAGCTCTGGAAAGAGCATTTCAGGCCAAAGGCTCATCAAGTGCAAAGGCCTTGAGCTGGGTGTGGGCTTTATGGGTTTAAGGAACATTAAGAAAGCCAACATAGCCAGGGGAAAAAAAAGAAACATAGAAGAGAAGAATAGAAGATGAAACTAGGGAAGTAGTGTATAATCTAAAATCTTAAATAAAAATTTTAGACTTTGGATTTTTTTTTCTGAATGAGATTAGAAGTCATTGAAGTTTCTGGGAAAGTAATATGAGCTGTCTTAGGTTTTCACAGGTCAATTGAGCTTCATGTTGAGAATAGAAGTTGAATCGTGCCAGTATTATATGGTCTGTATGGAAGTGAGGAAGACAAGCATCCAGGCATCTTTTACAGCAGAGCTCCTTGACTTCCGTGCCAGATGTGGTAATGTCCAGGTCTGTTTGGGGCTCCAGGCCACACAAGCAGGAGGTGAGCTTGAATGTAATGCACTTGAATCATCTTGAAACCATCCTCCCAACTCCAGTCCTTGGAAAAATTGTCTTCAATGAAACTGGTCCCTAGTGCCAAAAAGGTTGGGGACCACTGCTTTACAGGATTTGAGAAGAATAAACAGATGTTAAATTGTTGGAAGGAGATGATTTTCACAGTCCTTCCAATTAAAAATATTAATGGTGTATTCTTCGACAATGAAAGGGAAGGGTGCTCTAGAAATTAATCTTGAAAAGTGTATTCCTATAAAAAGACAAACTTTCTTTTAGTTTTGACATATAATTTTCTCAAATTCATAAAAGATTATGCAAGAAGTTTCTGGAATTAACAGAAACTTGTGAAGAAATGTGGGTAATGATCTAACAGTAAGGTTTACAGCCAACATCTTTTCTTGATTCACTTCAATGAAACAATATATTCTTCTTTCTTTTGTAGCCTGGTTTCTCAAAAGTAAGCAGTCTGTTTTGACCTGCTTTGTAAAAGTCCCAAAAGATGTTTTTTATCCTTTAGCCTGAACTATTTTGAAAATATTAAATTCCTAAAAATTTTCAACTCTGAGAACTCATTATGTAAATGGCTACTGATGGATAGAAAACCAAAGAAATGCACAACAAATAGTGTTTTTTGTTACAGTGGTAGAATAATTAAGAAATGAGGGGGATCCTTGGCTGGTATGGCTCAGTGGATTGAGTGCCAGCCTGAGAACCAAAGGGTCACTGGTTCAATTTCCAGTCAGGTCACATGCCTGGGTTGTGGACCAGGTCCCTGGTGCAGGGCACAAAAGAGACAACCAAATATTGATGTTTCTCTCTCTCTTCCTCCCTCCCATCCTCTCTATCTAAAAATAAATAAATAAAGTCTTTTTAAAAAGAAAAAGAAATGAGAGGGAAATATCTTAAGAGTTCTTTTAAGCCAAGTGTATAATGTGCTATGGATATCACTAAAGTAAATGTTTTTTTAATTGTATGCTTTTATTATTTTAGGTTTAAAAATTAAAATGTAAGAATTGCATCCTTATGACAAGTGGAAAAATGAATCAGATCTGCTTAACTTGCCCAGTGATTTTTAATTTTTAGAATATTTTATTTTTTATTTTATTATTATTGTTGTTTAAGTACAGTTGTCTGCCTTTCCTGCCCACCACTCCCCTCCCACCCCAGCCATCCCCACCTCTGTCCCCTGTAAACATGTTTTCTCACAAATATTCAGTACTTTTTGAAGTGATTGAAGGATATGCTAGATATTCATTTTTTGACTCAATTTTAATGATAAAGAATTACCAGGATTTAGTGTTTATATAACCTCCAACACTGAGACACTCAGTCAAAATATAATGGTTAGTCCTGGTTCAGAGGAGGACATTCCAGAGAACTTCTTTGGAGATGATTGTATGTGTGTATTTGTAACTTACACATGCAGGTGTACACACATGTAAATATACATAGACATTTTCACATAGAAAATTGCAAAAATCTTTAGACTCCTACAATAAATTGGGCTTCTTCAATGACGTTGTTCAGTCATTTCCTTGTGGGATACTCAAGAACCTAATGAGAAACTGAGTCCAACCTCAAATGGAAAGCTTATTCTATAAGTTCCCAATTATATCACCTAAGAATAGTGACTAATGTTTAACAAATAAATTTGTGTGGTTTTAATTATACCTTATGAATGTCCTACTCTCTGAGTTTCCTTAGCCTGGGTCCAGCACCATACCAAATAAAGAGTCAAGTATGAGAAACACCAAAGACTGACTGGAACTTCCTGTGTTTACTGTTTGGCAAAGATAATGTCTAAAGCTGTGTTGAATAAGCCACTCACAACCTCTGTAATGAAGGTTTTCTAGTCAATGTAGGTCTAGGTGCCTTGACCAGGGAAAAGAGAGCCTAGGATGTAATCCTGCCTATTTGAGGTTGGTATTTTTTCCTGGAACACATGAGAAGAGAGTGAGGTGCTCAGCCTTATCCAGGATGACTTTTAATAGGAAATGATGGCAGGTCACAGGCATGGGAAGTAGTGAGAGGGACCTCAAGAGGATGCCATGGGGTTCCACAGCCTTGTAGTCTACTTTATTCCCACCATCTCTCCATACCTCTACATCCCTCTTCTCTATGATTAACATAGGATTTTCCAAAGCTTAACCTATTTGCATTGTCTTCACTGGTTTTTCCTAGTAGTATTATTTTGGTTGCAGACTGTTCTGATCAACTACAGAATACTCCTTTAAAGATGTGAATGAAAGATTTTTTAATGGTCTAGTCCATAAGAATCACTGGAAAACTACCCAAATATTTATCATTCAGCTATAAAATAATTAAAATAGAATATGCTATTCATATACTCAACAACGTGGATGACTCTAAAATATACAATGTGAAAGAAGTCTATCAATTACAAAAATATATTCCATTTTTATGAAGTTTGAGAAAAGGCAACATAGTGGTATTTTTTCCTCGGGGTATGTATGTTATTACCTTAAAAGGGGGCATGAAATATCCTTCTAAAATAATGAAAACTTGCTATATCTTGATTCTGAATCACAGTTACATGGGTATATTCATATGTAAATATTCATACAGACAGACAGTTGAGATATCTTTACTGTGATATCTCAGTTTTAAAAATCACTTGGGATACTTGCTAAAACAGAGATTCCTGATCTCTGGCATAGGTATTTGATTTAGTAGCCTCTTAGTCCCAGAAAACTATGGTTTTATTAAGTCCTTCAGGGTATTATGATGTGAATAGTCCATAGACCACGATTTCAAAAAATACTGGACTAAAAGGGGTATTCTATACCTCCAGTGAGAACTCAAGGACAGTATGGATTATTGGGTCCTTCTAATTTAGCTTGTACAGTATTATATTTTTGACCTTATAAAATTCAACTGAATTCTTTCTTGTTTTGAATTAAATCATAATTCTATAACTAAGTTATTTTTTTCATTCAAGTCAATAAGGGGAAAGAATTGGAGGATGGTATGGAATTACTTAAACTATTTCTTCACAGTTATCACAAACCAGGTTATCAGCCTTTATATCTTCTGGATCTTCCATCTCCATCCTCACCTGTAATCTCCATTCACTGCTGAACATTAAGTTTGAACTCAAAGTCGAGGGATATATAATATAATGAATGACTTTTGAGACTACCTATTTAAAATAATTGGCTTTTATTTATTAATTGTAAATGATTTTGTATTTCAATATGCAGCTATGTTCTAAAACTTTTAAAATAACTTTTTTTGTTTAGAGATTGAATATCCATCTCCCTTCTCAATTCACCCAGTGATTTTCACAGGGATGAGATTGTTAAGTTAAGCAAGAATTTAAATTTAAATACAATTATTGCAAGATTTATATTGATGTCTACACAGTTCATGAATTAAATTTTCTTCATTTTCAGTTTAGTTCCAAGTAATTCAACTCAAGATAATATAATCACTCTGCTGAAACTCTTTTCCAAATATCAAAGGTGTTTAAAGATGGTTGTTATGCTAAAAAGTTTAAATTTTACAGATATGATGGCTAATTATATTTCCTTAAATCTGTTGAATTAAATAAATAGTGTAGGTGAAAATTCTTTTAAAATTGTTTGGTAAGACTTCACTAAAAGCACATTTATTTATTTTTTAACTTTATTTTTGTTGTTGACACTGTTACTATCCCTGGTTTACCTCTGTATGCTCACCTCCACCCAGCCTCTGCCCCCCTTCCTCTGGCCATCACTACGTTGTTGTCTGTGTCTATGGCTTATGCATATATATTCTTTGGCTAAACCCTTCACCTTCTTTCAGCCAATTTTCCCTCCCTCTCTTTTCTGACAGCTATCAGTCTGTTCCATGTTGATTTAATAAAAATGCATTAAATTAAAAATATACTACAAACATTTTGTTGAGACTATAGAGTGTACTGATAAATTTAATGGACCCATTATTCACACACACACACACACACACACACACACACAATAAACAAGAGAAAGTGAGAGCAAAAGGAAAAGATAGGACAAGAAATAAAGATTTTAGATGTTTTGAATTTAGTGATGAGAGTACTTTTTCTGTAATATATTTAATAGAATAAGAATAAAGTACTGGCTTACTTAATAGCTAAGACTGATAACGTTTTGGTCAAATAACCCAAGATGACACTTCCAAGTGACGGTAGATGCAGGATACTGGCTAAGACAGAATAACCCCTTGTTTAGAGTCAAAAGGACAACACCTAATTTGAGATGATGCTTTTGAATTTTACTATTTCAGCTCTATAACATTCGATAAAATCTACTTTGAATATAAAAGATGCATTTATTTCTGTCAAGACCTATTTTACATACCACAGCAAACATAAAATTTTGCCTTTAATATATTAATATGTACACAGGTTCATAAACATATTAAATGTGCTGAATGGCAATTTATCTTTCTAACCAATAGACTTTAATCACTAAGGTCCAATAGGAAAATTGAACAAGAACAAAACAATCTTTCTAAACTAAACCAGATTGGAATAATTCAAAACAAACTACACCAAGGGAGTATGCTCACAAAAGAAATAGCATAAAATTGAACACAATGGCAAAAAATGTTTACCATATTTTTAAAACTACCTATATTATATTACAATTTTGAATCAACATTATTTCTATCTGGTAAAGCTTGGAGAATGAAAACTAACAGTGCTCCTAAAGGAGATTTCAAAAAACAATGTAAAAATACTTATGCATTATATTGGTTTAGTTCTACATTTACTATTTTAGTATCGATTGCTTGTTTCTGGAAAGTAACTTGAAATAATTAATTACAATATAATTTATCTGTTATTTACCATCACATAGCAATGTGTTAATATTGCCTCACAAATGACTTTAAGATAGAAATTGAAAAACCAAAAACTCAAATTTCACTCGTCCCCTCTTGCACCACCCCTCAGTCCTGATGATTTGTATCATCAGTCAACAAGTTTTAAAAAGTTCTTTATATATGCCTAAAACTTACAAAACCTATTTTCAAGAGCTAGACATCCTAACATTTATAAAATATTTAAAGAAGACAATTAGTGGTAACGTAATTTTTATTAAGGTAATGGGTTGTGAAAGAGTTTCTTTACACCAGACTCCTCAGTCTGAGTAGTATCTGTTATCACCAGGATTAACCTGCTTGAGTATTAGTTAGGTAAGGGGCATCAAACTCATTTTCACTAGGGGCAACATCAGACTCGAGGTTGCCTTCAAAGGGCCGAAAGTAATTTTAGGACTGTTCAAATGTAACTACTCCTTAACAGTTAAGCAAGAGCTCAGTGCTGCCTCCGGGTAGAAACAAGGTGCTGGGCTGGATAAAATGAGGTGGAGGGCCAGATTCTGCCTGCGGGACCTTGTGCCACCTAAGGGTTAGGTGTGTGCAACCTTCTTTTCTCACTGCTACAACCACAACCTTCCCAAAGTCACATGTTTGCTGAAATACTCTCATTTAGAAAAATGTTTTCTTAAATAGAAAATGAATAACATACTTTTATAGTGCCTAGTACTGCATTATATCACTTTTACAGAAAAAGCGACAGACACAGAGAGGTTAAATAAACTTCCAGAAGTCAGGTAATAAGTAGCAGAGCAAGGGTACATAGGAACTCTTTTTTATTTTCTTCAACTTAAAAAGAAATTGATTCTAGAGAGATAGAGAAGAGAGAAAGAGAGAGAAATAAAAAAAACATCACTTTGTTGTTCTACTTATTTATGCCCACAACCTTGACATAAGGGGATGGCACTCTAACCAACTGAGCTACCTGGCCAGGGCCCAGGCAACTCTTAATCGTTTCATCTAACAAGCCTTAAGGATTTTTACTCCAGTTATCAGTATGGCTACTTTCAAATCAAGAGAATTTAACCAGGTGAGCCCTAATTTTTACTTTAAGGATAGGAACTGGAAGACATAGTTATTAGTTCCCTGAACTCAGGGAACATTCAGTTGTGTGAAGTTGGTGTCAGCAGCCCTTTGGTAGATGTAGTTTGGTTTTCCATTGATGAATTCTCCAAGTAAACACAGAGGTAGATGCTCCTAAAGCCACGTGCCTTCCTGAGTACCAAGTAGTTATTCAGAAACTAAAAACAGAGGTTTACAGTCTTGAAAGGGAAATGAGATACATGTGAAAAGATGACCGATAAGACAAGATAGCATAGGGTAAATTACTGGGTGGCAGAGATTAAAAATGCCATTGAGGATCAGATTGGGGAGCACACATTTCAAAATAGTTGTCAGAGTTGGGGTTCAGACTAAATTTAAAAAATGTTTGAGGGTATTGGAGATGAGCAAAGCAGCAGGTGAAAGCAATGCAGTTTAAATAAATATGACAAATACTAAATGGTTATTCCAATCTAACCCTTTGTCTTAATAAAAATCCAGAAACAGTAAAAATTGGAACCAGATTAGTAAAGTTATATTTAGCAAAATTTTATTATGCACAATAGAACAGTGTGAACTGGGAGCCTTCAAATCTAAAACTGATAAGACTCCGAGGCAAGAAATAACAGGATGACTTCAGAGTGGAGAAGATGGTTAACCTTTCCAGTAGTCGGTTAGTACAATAAAGGCTTCTAAACAACAAAGAATTGGTTAAAAGTGATGATCTTATACCATTTTAGAAAGGTAACTTCAGTTTCTTTTAAGATGATCACTTATGAGAGGAGACCACTCCCAAAATGGAATTTATTAATAAAAATAAATTATTTACTCAGTCACCTTAAAAGTACTCTTCATTTGATGCAATACCTATTGCATCAAATACCTATTGAGGCATTTTTTCCACTGCTCAAAACAGTTTAACTCATTGATTTTGACAGTTTTTACTGTTTCTGCTGTTTTTTTTTGTTTGTTTCATATCAGCAAAATGTTTCCCTTTGAGGACTTTTCTCATCCAAGGGAACAAAAAAAAGTTGCTTGGGACAAGATTGGGTGAATAGGAAGGGTGGGGCACAGGGATCGTGCCATTTTTTGTTCAAAACCACTGAACACTCAGCAGTGTGGGCAGGTGCGCTGGTAAACCACCCATCATGAAATGGGCAAACACATTGAAAGAGTCTTCAAAAAAAATTCACTGAAGCTGAAGACAACCTCTCACAACAACACCAGCTGATACACTGATATAGATGGGTTCCTAGAACACTCACCCAGCGGACGAAACCTGTATTACAAGGGGCTCACCCTCTGGAAGATAATTGTGTTTTTTTGTGTGTCCCTCCCCATATATGTTCATGAAATACACTAGGTTTAGTTTTGCTTATGTAGCTTAAGTAGTTTTGTCTGCTTGGTGGATATTCAAGACTAATCTACAATTTTATTTTAACAGTTTCCAAGCCACAGTAGCCTGTGGATAAAATTTGGATCATGTTAACAGTTTTTTATTCTGTTTTCATGCTTCTAGCCCTCCATCAGAAAAATTTTTGGGATTTCAGCCTCATAAAAATTGCACACACTGCCTCTCACCCTCAGTAGTTCTGAGACTTCTAAGAGGATATTACTCGTGTGTTTGTTAACTCCTCCTTGCTTCATCAGAGTGCCTATTACTTCTTGTTCTCTTTAGGAATGATGATGAAACCTCTGCAGCTGCTCTCACTTAAGGAAGATCTGACCACTGTCTCAGGTACTGCTGTCTTCCCCAAGAGAGCTGGAAGCCTTCCCAGTGTGCCCATCTCCAATTCACATGACCCCCAACCCCATTCCACTGCTGCAAAGATGCTGAATGTCTCAAATGCCAGGTGCATGCCATAGTCTCTCTGGTGTACTCTGCACAAAGTCACAGATGGAATGCGAAAGAATTTCTTTTTTTCAGCATTGTCCTGTCAATGCTGCTATATAAGACAAGATTGTGGGCTCTTAGTAATAACCACTCATTCCTTCTTTTTCTTAGCAGAATTTCTTACCTCAGTCCCACCCATGGATTGATGAAAATGGGGCAAGATGGCAAATCAAAATCATAAAATTCTCAGGGGCTCACTGTGAAGAATAATACTGTTCCATAGACAAGCTGCTGGAAGAACATTTTCTAAATGCAGTAGTAGCCAGAAAACTTTGCCCTAAATGAAGGCAAAGGTTTCCTTCTCTCAGTTTATCACTTTTTGAAGTAAGTCCAGACTGGCTTGGTGCTTTTTGAGCTTAATGTGGACAGGCAAGTGGTGCTGTGGCTGTGTTCCTGGAGATGTGAGTTCTCAGCCCCTCTCCACCACCACTCAACCTATATGGTTGTAAAGGTCATTTTGTGACTTTTGATTTCAGGACTTTCTTAGCTGAAAAAAATAATCACACACACAAAAAAACAAGGTTGCTTAAATGCTCTTTTGTTTGTTATCCTTCCTAAAATTCTGTCAGTATATAAATATATTACAGATCTTTATATTTCCCTCTATTTGAATATACCAACTCAGTCTAAACAAGACCAGTATCTTTATGTGGGATCCTTTAAGTTCTGTGTCAAATTAGCCCTGTATATAAAGTATTATTATTAAGCAAATATTGTTCATGAATATTAGTCTGCAAACTCTGGACTGTGAGAAACAAAGATACATTAATTTAGTTTATTTTAGAGAGAGAGGGAGATATATCAGTTTGGTGCTCCACACATTTATGCATTAATTGGTTGCTTCTTGCAGGTGCCCTGACTGGGGATCAAACTCACAACTTTGTCATATTGGGATGACCCTCTGACCAACTGAGCTACCTGGCCAGGGTTGAAAACACTTTTAAAATTCTCTTTAAACCCACTTAAAATGCCTTCAGATCCCTTTCTTATTTACTCTTCTACTATCTAGAAGGAAATTCTATTTTAATCAGCATCTTGGCCCCTCCTTGCCACAAGATGGTCCTAGAAACTGGGAAGATTATGTCACGACTGAAACATGGGCAGGCCTCCTGTCTTTACTGCATCACGATGGCCCCTGCTATCCCCATTTTCTGTTACTGGCAAGACTCCACTTCTGAGTTACTCACAGATCACGTACGCCTTTGCAGAGGCCACTGGCTCTGGGGTCCAGCCTTCCACATGAAACATCTTTCTACCCCTCTGAGGTCTGGCCTTTCCCCCAGGGTGTTACCACAGAGGGATCTCTGGTGCTGACTGGCAGGATCCACTGACAATTGTTTCTTCCTTATTTCTAGGACTCCTCTCCCTTTCATTTTCTATCCAGTCTCTTCAATATTTTAGGCATTTACTGAACAAAGGAAGGGCTGTTATCTGATTTCTCTCCTGTGATATTTTCTGAGGTAAAGAATATGCAGTTTTGACTATATGCTTGAATGGGAGGAGAGGAAGTTAAAAAAAATACATACATTAATACCCCAATAGATTATTCTGCTTGTAGCTTCTGGCTTTAGGGGTCAAGGTAAGTAATTCATTTAACTAGCATAAAAAAGGATGAAAATTAATACTGGCTTCAGGTATATCGAATCCAGTTAATGGGCACTTACTTTGTGGGATGGTTAAAATTGATTCTAGGTCAAATAGATAATCTCCTATCTAGTTCATATTGCCAAAAAGAGAAGACAAAACAAAATAAGACCTCCAAGTCTAAACAAAGACAATAACATCAAGTTCTTAATTCAAATCGTAAATGTAAATTTCTGAACAATCATAATAAACTGCCTAGATTTGCCTCTCTCCTATCCAACTACATTTTTCTCTGCAATCAACTGATGTTTCCTGCCTCCTCCCATAGTTGAGTTTTGGATCATCTTACTGAGAAGCAGTGTCCTGCCTTTGTGGGAGATGCATTAAGAAAGCTATTGCTAAAGGTTGCCCCAACTATCATTTACTTGGTGCCAGTGCCTTGTAACTATTTTCTAGCCTTCCTTTCCAACTTCCATGGCCCTCTGAGTTCCCTCATTCTGGACTACCCAGGGTACCCTTTAACATTTGTGAGATTAGGTTTTAGGCCTATATGAAAGGTTCTGCCTTTGACTCCTCTGTGCTTAACTCTGTCCCCAAACTCTTGCTGCTAATGGGGCCTCATTCCCTATCTCAGATTTCTACCTACATACATGATGCAAAATGGATTTGTGCACTCACTTTGACAAAGTTACATTATCTTGGAAACCCTGAATTCATGAGGTTTCACAGAAAGGTTTTAAAGCAGCATGTTCAGCAAACACACTAAAATTAATAATAAAAGTACAGCTTACAAAGTGAATGATTATTTAGATAACTTAATAACTCAGATTTTTCTCTAAGAAATAGTTTACATTTGCCTGTGTACTTGAAAACACATACTCAAAAAAAAAAAACAGGAGAAAAAAGCAGTCTAGCTCCCCATAGAAACATAATTTGATGAACTTTTTTAATGTTCATATTATTCATTCATTCATTTTTTTATTGTTGTTCAAGTGCAGTTGTCTCTACTTTCACCCCACCATGCCCCCCACCCCACCCTAGAATCTACCCCCTTTGGCTTTGTCTATATGTCCTTTATGCATGTTCCTTGATGGCCCTTCTCCTATTTCCCCCACTATCCCTCTCCTCTGCCTTGCTCTTCTAGTTACTGTCAGTTTGTTCTCTATTTCAATGTCTCTGGTTGTATTTTGTTTGCTTGTTTGTTTTGTTGATTAGATTCCACTTATAGGTGAGATCATATGGTATTTGTCTTTCACCACCTGGCTTATTTCACTTAGCATATTTGATGAACTTTTTCAGGATTATACATTTGATGGCTCTGAAACATTGTAAGAAATATAGAAAGAAAGCACTTATAATTTTGTGGCTCTGGATATACTACTGCAACCTGACCAGAAAACTGGGAAGGCAAAGAATTTCCTAAGTCCTGGATTTCTATTAAGCAACATGCTCTCATCAAGGCCATTTGTCTTATATGATACACAATTGATTACCTTAGGAGGGAAGAGAACAACAAAGAAATAGCAATCAAAATACCTAATCTGCTTTTACATCCTTCACCCACAAATCATAAGAATGCTAATTAATAATAAATAAGTGCCTTATAATAGTGTAACAGAGATTGTAGAAGTGATGAATCAGACATTTACCTAGCTAACCTTTCCAAGCTTCATTTTCTTGCTTTCTATAAGTGATAAATATCTGTATGATAACTCATAAGGTTGATATGAAAATCCAATGGCATGATGGATAAAAAATGCATAATGTTGTACTTGACAAAAAGAGATATCAACATTCTTAGTTTCTCTTATTGCAACTTTTTTGCTTTGGAATATATATGTAATATATCAACTATTGTAAGGCTCCTGGTTAGGAAACAGAAATAAAATAATTTCAACTCAACATTTACACAAAGGCTGGTACAGAAAGGCTGAGTAAAAATATTTCACACATACATTTTATACTTTAGTTTTTTCATTGGCAAACAGTAGATTTAGTCTTTCTGATTTGCCGTTTCATGAATTTTGACAGTTATGTATCGACCAACATTACCATGACACAGGGACAGTTCCTTCATACCAAAACCCTCCTTGTGCTGACCCCTTTGTAGTCAATCCTTGCCCCAATTTCTTTTTTTTATTAAAGATTTTATTTATTTATATTTTTTAGAGAGGGAATGGAGGGAGGGAGAGAGGGAGAGAGAGAGAGAAAGAGAGAAAGAGAGAGAGATAGAGAGAGAGACACCAATGTGCGGTTGCTGGGGGTTATGGCCTGCAACCCAGGCATGTACCCTGGCTGGGAATCGAACCTGGGACACTTTGGTTCCCAGCCCATGCTCAATCCACTGAGCTACGCCAGCCAGGAATCCTTGCCCCAATTTCAACCTCTATAACCACTAATCTGTTTTCTGTTCCAGTGGCTTTGGTCAGCTCTGTCTTACAAATGAAATCATACAGAATCAAATTTTTGTTCTGACAACTTTTACTCACTGAAAGCAATTGAAATTTATTCATGTTACATGCATCACTAGTTGATTCCTTTTTATTGCATTGTGTGACTTTACCACAATTTAATCTTCCATTCACTTGTTGAAGAATACTTGAATTATTTCCAGCTTTTGGTGACTTTTAGTAAAGCTGCTATAAACATTTTACATACAGGTTTTTATGTAAATTTAACTTTTTATGCCTTTGGGATACATACCTAGGAATCAAATTCCTGGGTGATATAATAAGTGTACAGTTAGCTCTAATATGGAAACTGCCATATTGTTTTCCAAAGTGGTTGCAATGTTTTAAATTTTCACTAGCAATGTACAAGAGTTCAAGTTGTTCTATATCTTTAACAGTATTTGGTATTGTTATATTTTTTCCCCACAACATTCTAATAGGTATGCATGGTATCTATTTTAGCACTAATGTAAATTTCCCTCATAAATGGCAATGCTGTGCATGTCTTCATCTGCTTAGTTGCCATTTGTTTATGTCCTTTGATAAAATATCTATTCAAATTTTTTCCCACTTGAAAAATTATGTTGTTATTTTATTGTTGAGTTTTGAGAACTATTACATATTTTTGATAAAATCTTTGCATGATATGTAATTTGCAAACATTCTTCCAGTTTGTAATTTGCCTTTTTATTCTCCTGAGAGTATCTATTACAAAGCAAAATTTTTAAATTTTGGTACAATATAATTTATCTCTTTTTCTTTTATGGATAGGGCTTTGGTGCAGGCAAGTATTAGAGCTATCCAGAGAAACAGAACCAATAGGATGAATATGGAGAGAAGGAAAGAGAGATTTATTTTCAGGAATTGAATCATGCAGTTATGGTGGCTGGCAAGTCCAGAATCACAGGGTGTGCTGTCAGGCTGGAGACCCAAGGAAGGTAGTTTGAGTCCAAATGCCATCTGCCAGCAGAATCCCCCTTTGCCTGGGGGAAGTCAGTGTTTTGTCTATTCAGGCCTTTGACTAATTGAATGAGGCCCACTCACATTACAAAAAGCAATCTGCTTTTTTTTTAAATTCACCAATTTAAATGTTAATTTCATCCAAAAATACCTAGATCATAAAATGATCTAGAATGATATTTGACCAAATATCTGGTCCTTAATATCTGGACTGTGGTCCAGCTAAGGACTCTGCCAAACTATATAACATGATGATTTTTTCCTGCCTTTTCTTCTAAAAATTTTATATTTTTAGTTTGAGGAATAATTCAGTTTAAAAACTTTAATTACTATATATATATTTTTCAAGCATGGGATTATATTTAGTTTTTGATGTGAAACTAATTATTAAGAAGTGTTATGAAAGCCATAAACCTGAGCACTTTACTTAAAGTCTGAGCTTTTCTCTTTTATAAATTACACTGATCTTGGAGACACAGTTTCTCAGACTATAAAAATGCCTTAATTTACTGAACACTAGATTATTACAAAATATGTATTTTTTAATAGCAATAAAATTCCAAACATAAAAAATCTAACAAAAGATATATATGATTTTATGATAAAAGTGATAACACTACATTGAGAACCATTTAACAAGACCTAAATAAATATGAGACCTAAATAAAAAAGACCTAAACAAATAAATATTTGTCATAAAAAAGAGTTGACATAGTAAAAATATAAATTCTCCACAAATTAATCTAAGCAGCTCTTCAAAATCTACACAGGCTTTTATGTTTATTTGCTTGTTTGCTTTTTTATGGAACTTAAGAAGCCACTCGTATAATTTACATTGAAATATAGAGAAAACAGATTAGCTGATATTACTATGCATAAGCACTTTTCTTGATGAAAATACTTATGTTAACACTTTATTAAGATAACCTAGTATTAATTCAGAGACAAGTTAGCAAATGAAACAAAACAGGAAATGCTGAAATGTAATTCTTTAAATATAGATATGAAAAAATGACATTAAAACTGGTGAAGAAAGAATGAATTATTAATATTTAATACATGGTTCTAGAGCAACTGTCTAGCCCCATGAAATAAAATGAAATTACATAAATTACCTACTTAAATTACTTGATTACATGTCAATTCTGCAAAAATTAAAACTAAGTCTGGAAAGTAAAATTTAAAAGTTTTTGAGAATTAAGAACCTATCAATGATTTCAGAATAGAAATAAATTTCTTAAATAAATTCTTAAATAATTTTCAAAGAAGAACATACTTTAAAGGGAAACACTAATAAATTATATAGCATTTAGATATATACACACACATGCACACACAAACACATATATATTCTATTGGTTCTCTTTATTATCTGGAGAACTCTAACACAAAAATATATGTAATAAAATTATAGAGAGATTCATAGAAATGATAAGAAACAAGATCATGATATCCAGCCCTGGCTGGCATAGCTCAGTGGATTGATCATGGGCTGTGAACCAAAGTGTCACAGGTTTGATTCCCAGTCAGGGTACATGCCTGGGTTGCAGGCCATGACCCCCAGCAACCGCACATTGATGTTTCTCACTCTCTCTCTTTCTCCCTCCATTCCCTCTCTAAAAATAAATAAATAAAATCTTTAAAAAAAAAAGATCATGATATCCTCTGCTAAGGAGAATGGAACATATAATAGGAAGGAATGATTTATGGATTTCAAATGTATTGATAATTTATTCTTCAGTCATGTGGTAGGTATGAAATATTTATTATATTATTCTATTGCCTATTTTTATGTCTAAATTAACAGAAGGCACAGAATAATTATAGAAAAAAACTTTGGGGTATTTAAAAAGAAAATTTCACAAGTGAATTTTAAGATGAATTTAGATTCACCATAGAGATTTAATAAAAGTATCTAATGCCAATAGTAATGACCTAAAATATCAAATATTTCATTTGATGCCTCACTATGATGAGGCAAGGTGAGCCAGTAGGATAATTTTCTTTGATGCTCGCACTGTCGCTATGTTCACTCAGGTAATGCCACCATTTCAATACATATCACATCTACTTAAACTGCTTATGGCCAACAGTCCATAATTCTGCTGATCACCTAATTATCAGCTTTCTATTACTTTATCCAGTAGTGCTTAGAGTCACAGAATTGTGCTTTTCTCATGTGCCTAAAACCCAGACTATCTCTAAATGTAAAGTAAGCCAGAACTGCTTTAAATTCCAAATCAATTATACTTTCTAACTATTGATTCTGTGATTGATGTGAATGTCTTCTATACTGGTCTGAAAGGTATGGAGTTTTCAAATCCATACAATTCACTACATGTACAGAATTTATAATGAAAAATAAAGCTTCTATTTATGACTTTTTATATACTTTTTATGTCCTTCCACTATCTCCTTTACTCTCCAGGCAAATAAACTAATACATGTAGGTTGGCATCTGTTTACATTTTGGACATCCACATCAAAATTTGCTTGAGTGCTATTTCCAGGAATAAATAGTGTTTATTGTCTATTTCTTTATATTCCCAATTATTGATTCCCAACTAGCAGTATATGCTTTTTTGTTGAACATCTCAAAAATTGAGGGGCTGTTTATGATAAATTTGATATTTGAGTTCTTGTTTTGATGTTCAACATAAAATACTAATATAAATATATTTATTGAACACTGTACATATAATAAGTACTGCCTCACAATTTCTATGACTATATTTAGACTTGCTTATGGTTTTAAAATAATCATATCAGCACCATTTGGGTATATGAGCTCATAACACACTGTAAAAATCAAATATTTCAAGGTAGTTTTAAGAGATAAAAGTGTGCTGAAAAGGTTTGTTATTACACAACAAGGCTAGTACAAGATGGCAAATTAAAAAGTTAAAACTATGCTAGAGGAAAACATATGCTATGCTTGTTTGCAGTTAGTAAAATTGTCAATAGAAAACAAATAATTTTTATGTTCCAAATTACATCAGTAACTGACTATTGACTATGCTTATTTGCAGTTAGTGAAATTGTAGTATGGAACAAATAATTTTTATGTTCCAAGTTGCATGAGTAATTGACAGAAATGTATTTTTATATACATTTCAACAATTAGCAATATAGCAATACTAACCTTACTTTTACATGAACAAGTTAGGTTTAAAAACTTATCAACTGACACATAAACATTGGCCTTCTGCAACTCACTGGTAGATTTCTGGCTAAAGATGAATCTTGGTTGAGGTCATCCATACCATATTGTAAGAATACATTTATAAATAACCATTCTCAAAGGTACCAGTAATTTTTTCTGTTTTTTTTTTCATTCCCTTAAAATTAGTTGCTAGGTAGTGTTCTACCAGTTCCATTCAGTGAAAGAGCAATGTGAATCTTAGCAAATTTAATTATTTTTTAGATGATTTAATTTTCTTTTTCTAGAGGCAGATCTGTTTAGTAAAAACGTATATTGATAACATTGGACTATATATGCATAATAGTACTTATAGTTTGCAAACTGTGTATGTCCACTTTCAGCTGCCTACACCACTCCACCCCAAGGAGCCATCAAGGCCTGATTCACACCTTTCCTAAGTAGCCCATAGCATCACAAGTGAATTTTAAGCACCTACACATTGCTCAGTGATTTTTGATGAATGTTGCATCTTGCCTCAAAAGTTATAGTCTTCCCAAGGTTAGGAATTATGTAGAATCATTCTTTAAGTAAACAGGGCTTACTGTTGTACCTGGAACTTGTTATGTTTAACTAATATTTAATGAGTTAATTTAATGGGAAGAATCTACAAAAGTTTGTATGAATTTCATAACCTTACATTTGTCAGCTGGGTTCCAGTTATACTAAACATTTTAAATAATGACACTGGCTTTGTGAGTATTATTTAAAACTGTCATTATTTAAAAGAAATACTGTTTATTAAAATAAATTAAATTATTTAAAATTAAAATATCATTAATAAATTAATCCTTTATATTAGACCTACATATGCTAACATACTTTTTACATTTTAGTTTTCTCTGGAAATGACTGTAGCCCAATATTGGTTGTAGCAGATATTTAGATGGATAGATAGATCATCTAAATAATTTTTATTACTCAAGTCAATTCAATAAACATTTGTATAGTATGTTATGAAATAGAAATTATCAATATGTCAAAGATGTATATATAATGCTCTTAGAAGCAGCTTCAAATTTAATAGAGAAATGTAGGATATGACATAATAAACAAAAGTAAGGGTTAAACTAAATGAAACAGGAAAAACTCAAAGAAATAAAATAATCTGAATTGGGTGGTGGGTGGAAGTGATAATAATGGGGAACTGGGTGAAAAAGGCAAAGGGACTAGGAAGTACAAATTGGTAGTTACAAAATAGTCACAGGGATATAATCAATAATAGTGTAATAACTATTTATGGTTCCAGGTGGGTACTTGAAATATTAGGGGGAACACTTTGTAAAGCATATGATTATTTATATGATGCTGTATGCCTGAAAATCATACAAAATAATATTGAATGTAAACTACAATTAAAAATTAAAAATGGCCTCATAGAGAACTATCTTAAATATTTTTTCATTATTATGGAATAATTTTATATTACTATTAATATAAGATATGAGGTTTGTATATTTTAATGTAAAATAATACTAACTTAAGCTATAGCTTAGCCTAAACATTATTGGTTCTGTTCTTTCCAATTATAATAGTCTTCAGGTTGCATGTTTAAATGCATTTCTGTACTTTGAAATGCAATTCTGGAATAGAAGCATATTTGCATTTATTACCTGAATAAGAGAGATACATACAGAAGCTGGAAATTGTTTCAAAAATTAAAACAGATTGGACAATTTCTCCTGAAGTCACAGAGAAAAGATTTAGATTTTGGATAGTGGTGTCTTTGGCTACAAATCTAACTATAGAAAGTTATTTTTTTTATTGTTGTTCAAGTACAGTTGTTGTATAGAAAGTTATTCTGATTAGAAGTTTTCATTAGTGTAGCCAGTCTTCTAGATATCTTATAGCAATACTTAACTATTTTTTCTTTTATTTTTTTAAATTATATTTTGTTAATGATACTATTACAGTTTTACCAAGTTTTCCTCTTTTATCCCCCTCCACCCAATAACCCCACTCCCTCAGGCAATCCCCACATCATTGCTAATGTCCATGGGTCATGTGTATACTTTGGCTACTCCATTTCTTATGCTATACCTCACATCCCCTGGCTATTCTGTAACTATCTGTTTGTATTTTTTTTATTTTTTACTTTTTAATATATTTCATTGATTATGCTATTACAGATGTCCCATTTTCACTCCTTCACTCCCTTCTACCCTGCACATCCTCTCCCACCCACATTCCCCCTTTTAGTTCATGTCCATGTATCATACTTATAAATTCCTTAGCTTCTACATTTCCCATACTATTCTTACCCCCCTATTTTCGACCTACCATCTATGCCACTTATTCTCTGTGCCTTTTCCCCCTCTTCTCCTCCCACTCCCCTGTTGCTAACCCTCTAGGTGATCTCCATTTCTGTGGTTCTGTTCCTGTTCTAGTGGTTTGCTTAATTCATTTTTGTTTTTGTTATAGGCATGGTTGTTAATAATTGTGAGTTTGCTGTCATTTTTCTGCATATGTTTTTTGTCTTCTTTTTCTTAGGTAAGTCCTTTTAACATTTCATATAATAAGGGCTTGGTGATGGTGAACTCCTTTAACTTGACCTTACTGAGAGGCACTTTATCTGCCCTTCAATTCTAAATGAAAGCTTTGCTGGATAGAGCAATCTTGGATGTAGGTCCTTGCCTGTAAGTTCTCTTTTGAGAAATCAGCTGACAGTCTGATGGGAACTCCTTTGTAGGTAACTGTCTCCTTATCTCTTGCTGCTTCTAGGATTCTCTCCTTCATTTTAATATTGGCTAATGCAATTATGATGTGCCTTGGTGTGTTCCTCCTTGGGTCCAACTTCTTTGGGGCCCTCTGAGCTTCCTGGAAGCCTATTTCCTTTGCCAGATTGGGGAAATTCTCCTTTATTATTTGTTCAAATAACTTGTCTGCTTGTTGTTCTTCCTCTTCTCCTTCTGGTACCCCTATAATTCGGATGTTGGAATGTTTAAAGAAGTCCTAGAGGTTCCTAAGCCTCTCCTCATTGTTTTGAATTCTTGTTGCTTCATTCTTTTCTGTTTCGTTGTTTCTTTCTTCCTTCTTTTGGTCCACTCCATTGATTTAAGTACCAGTTTCCTTCCCATCACTACTGGTTCCCTGTACATTTTCCTTTATTTCACTTAGCATAGCCTTCATTTTTTCATCTAATTTGTGACCAAATTCAACCAATTCTGTGAGCATCCTGATCACCAGTGCTTTGAATTGTGCATCTGATAGGTTGGCTATTTCTTCACCACTTAGTTGTATTTTTTGTGGAGCTTTGAGCTGTACTTATGTTTGGACCATTTTTTTTTTGTCTTGTCGCACCTGTTATGTAGTGAGGAGCGGAGCCTTAGGTATTCACTATGTCAGGGAAACCCAGTTTCTGGGTTGTGATGCTGTAGGTGGGGAAGGGGTCCAAGAGGGAGCAATGGCTCTTGCTCCACTCTCTTTCACATTTCAGTCACTTCTCCTGCTTCCCCCAAGCAAACTGGGCCCTTCTGGTGCTGATTCCCATGTGAGTGAGTTTGTGTGCCTTCTAGGATCCTGTGGGTCTCTCCAACAAACTCTCCTGTGACTCTGGGAGTTTCTCCCAGCACCTCAACCCCCACAGGTGTTTTCAATTGGTGTTTTGAGGCTTTATTTCCTGGTGCTGGGACCCTGGGTTTTGTGGTCTGTCTGGCTTCCCAGTTTCACCTGGTTTATCTGCACAGGAATGTGGGACCACAGGATCCACCAGCCACCTTGTGCACCATGCCCCTCCACAATCCACTGCCTCACTGGATCTGTCAGCCATCCTACCACGCACCCTCTTTGCCCGGCCACCACCCCTGACTCCACCCCTCCTACTGGTCGGGATGAATATGTCTACTTTAACTCCTCAGTTGTCAGACTTCCATACAGTTCAGTTTTTGTCAGTACTGGTTGGTTTTTTTTTGTTTCCAAATTTTTATTGTCCTTATTTTGTTTGTGTGAAGAGGCACAGTGTGTCTACCTACACCTCCATCTTGGCCGAAAGTCCCTATTTGTATTTCTTAATCCTCTTATCTCTTGACCCATTCCCTCACACTCTACCTTTTGACAACCATCAAAACCACCTCTGTATCCATGATTCTGACTCTGTTCTTGTTTACTTAGCTTTTTTTTTAGATTCAATTGTTGATAAATATAGATTTATTGCCATTTTATTGTTCATAGTTTTGATCTCCTTTTTCTTAAACAAGTCCTTTTAATACTTCATATAATAATGGTTTGGCAATGATGGACTCCTTTAGATTTTTCTTGCCTGGGAAGCTCTTTCTCTGCCTTTCGATACTAAATGATATCTTTGCTGAGTAAAGCAATCCTGGCTGTAGTTCCCTGATTTTCATGACTTTGAATATTTCTTCCCAATCCCTTTTAACCTGCAAAGTTTCTTTTGAGAAATTAGATGATAGTCTTATGGGAACTCCTTTTAACTGCTTTTCTCTTGCTGCTTTTAAGATTCTCTCTTTACCTTTAATTTTGGCATTTTAATTATGTTGTGTTTTGGAGGGGGCCTTTTTGTATCCATGTTACCAGTGACTCTTTGTGCTTGTATGCATATTCCCTTCATTAAATTAGGGAGTTTTTCTTTCATTATTTTTTCAAATAGATTTCTAAATTCTTTCTCTTTCTCTTCTCCTTCTGGCACTCCTATGATGCAAATGTTGGAATGATTGAAGTTGTCCCACAGGCTGCTTACACTACCCTCATTTTTTTCAGGGGAGGATTCTTTTTTCTTCTTGTTGATTTGATTGGTTGTTTTATGGCTTACTTATGTTCCAAATTATTGATTTGACTCTTTATTTCAGTCAGTGGATCCTTTGTTTCTGACTGGATCTTTCTTATGCTGTTTAGGTCCTCACTAAGTTTCCTGAGTATCCTTATAACCAGTGTTTTGAGCTCTGCATCTGACAGATTGCTTACCTCCATTTTGTTTAGTTCTATTTCTGGAGTTCTTATCTGTTTTTTTCATTTGAGTCATATTTCTTTGTCTCTTCATTCTGACAGCCTCCCTGTGTTTGTTTCTATGTTTTAGGTAGAGCTGCTATGACTCCCTGTCTTGGTAACATGGCTTAATGTAGTAGGTATTCTTTAGGTTCCAGTGACACAGCCTCCCCTGTCACCTAAGCTGGGTTCTTGAGGTGTACCCTTTGTGTGGGCTGAGCACACTCTCCTCTTGTAGTTGAGACTTGGCTGTTGCTGGCAGATCAATGGGCTTTTCCCATTGGTCAATGGATTTACCCAGGCCAGTCAGCAGTAAGTGCTGGTTGTGATGACTGACCATGGAGGATCAGCAGTGCAGGAGCAGGTTGGTGGTGCTCTGGTGTGGTCTGTAGATGCCCACTGAATGCACAAGGTCTGGGGCTTCCTAGGTGGTGCTGGCCAAGGCCAGCCTCAACCTGTGTTTTGCCTTGGGTCACCCTGTTAGGGCTATAAAGTAATCTGAGATAGTTACTGCTTGTGCTGAGCTTGGAGATTCCCAGGTGAAGTCAAACTGTGAATGTAGGCTGGCTGCTGTTAGTGCTGTGTCTAGGGCCACTTGGCAAGAAGTATGGGGGCTCTCTGAGGTTGACTGTTACTTGTTTGAGAGGACTTGGGAAGTTGTGAAGCATGAGCCAAGTTCAGCCATTCTTATGGAATAGTCTCTGTTAACAGTTTGGATGGCCCATAAGTTGGGTGGGTCAAAGTCTTAGGGGATCTCCAGAGTTCCACAAACAGCGTTAGCCAGGTTGAAGGAAAGTCAGATATGGCACCTGCCTGTTGGCTCTGTTGAGGGAGGGTTCAGGTAAGGGACAATGGCCTTTTTGTCTCAGAGAAAGCTGTTCCTCAGTTCTCACCTTGATGCCATACCCTGTACTTCCTTCCTTTATGCCACTGGTGTCTTTCGATTACTACCCTGGTGCTGGAGCTCAGAGGGAATGAGTCTGAGTAGGTGAGTCCATGTGTGAATTCTTGAAGATGTACTGCTTGGGACTGCAGTATTTCTTCTACCAACTGAGTCCCTGCTATTTTCTGCAGCCAGAATTTATGGGGACTTATCTTCATGTCACTGGAACCCTGGGCTGGTGAACCTAGTATGGGACTGGGACTCCTCCTCACTCTCAAGACATCCATCCTGAATTTTTATCCACCACATGTGGTTGTGGGACCAGTCTGTTCTGCCTCTCTATTTCTCCTACCAGTCTAGATGAATGTGGTTTCTTTAATTCCATAGTTGTCAGACTTCCATTAAATTTGATTTCTGATCATTCTGAGTAATGATTGTTCTATAATTTAGTTGTAATTTTGATGTGGTTGTGAGAGTATGTGAGCCATGTTTACCTATGCCTCCATCTTCAGCTCTTTTTTTCTAATGTGTTTTAAAAGATAGATTTTAACTTTGTTTTTGTGTGTAAGTCAATCAAAACTATAAATTATAGACCTATTTCTTAAGTAACTAAATGGTATTTCTTCTCAATAATTATATATATAATCATTGTATAAGACTTAGATTCTATAAAAAGGAAATAAAAACTACTCATAATTTTACTGCCCAAGATAATAACTACTACCATTTTGTCAAATAGACATCCAATCACTTTTTATTGACATGTGTAGCCACACAAATTTATCAATATTAAGACATGTCCACATATACAAGTGAAATACTATTAATATACACACTTCTCTATTAAATGACTTTCATCTAAAATGTATATATGATGGACATTTTAGGGAGCTCAGATTGCTTATTAGAGATTTTTACTCTTAGTGTAATTTATTTTAGCTATTGTTTCTTTGATAATTTATAACTTTCTGGAGATCTTTTAGTAATCATTTTCTTCTACAATACTGTAGAAATAATTGGCTAAATTTTTTCTAGTAGTTACATGGGTTTATTTTTATATTTAATAAGTTAATTTTTTTCTGGAGATTTATAACAATCCAACTTATGTAGTCCAATATTCTACATGAGATAATATACTGAATAACCACTATTTTAACAGTGGTTATAATGTGGTAATGTACTGAATAACTAGTCGTTATTCAGTATATTACTTCATTATCTCAGTATATTCTTATAAATATTTATAGAATATTTATTCTATTACATTAAAATATTTGTTTCTTCAACAATATCACAAATATTTTATGCATTGTAAATTTATTTATTAATATCTGAAAGAATAAAAAATTTTGTAATTTTAAAATTTTAACTTTTTATTAACTGTTAGAAATTCCTAATTGTAGATATCCTTTAGGATTGTTTTGTTGTTACTAAGTTAAAAAAAGTTTTCCAAATGTATTTGCAATTGTTTTCTAAATTGTTTAAGACCTAATGAGATGGCATTGAATTTAGTAATGTTAACAAACTCACACTTATTAACATGAAAAATTGTGAATAGAATTTTAAATTTTAAGCTATCTTTATATTCAAGGAAAAAAGCTCTATTTGGTCATGATATATTGTTACTTTAAATGTCATGCTGGGTCCTGCTACTAACATTTTATTTTGAGTTTTGCTCTATATTCATAAATGAAATTGCTCTATTTTTGTTTAGTACTATCTTGGTAGAAAGAATTGGGAAGTTCTCTTTTACTTTATTTTAAATCCTCACCTGAGGACAATTTTTTCATTGCTTTTATTTTTTAAAGATTTTATTTGTTTATTTTTAGAGAAAAGGGAAAAGAGAGAGGAAGAGAAACATGAATGTGTGGTTGCTTCTCATGTGGCCCCCATTGAGAACCTGGTCCACAACCCAGGCATATGCCCTGACTGGGAACTGAAACAGTGACCCTTTGCTTCACAGCTTGCACTCAATCCACTGAGCTATACCAGCCAGGGCTTTTTTCGATGCTTTTAGAGAGAGCTGAAGGGAGAGAGGAGAGAAGAGAGAGAAACATAGATGTGAGAGAGAAATATTGATTGGTTGCCTCCCTCACGCACCTGAACTAGGGATCAGACCTTCAACCTAGGTATGTCCTGGGACCAGGAATCAAATCTGCAACCCTTTGGTTTCAGGACAGTGTTCCAACCAACTGAGCCACATAGGCCAGGGCAAGGGAAATTATCTGTATTTTAATGTATGCTCTCAAATTCACTGCTAAATTTTCTGATCCTCTTGCAGACTTCCCAGAGGCCCAAGCTCAAGAAAAAAAATATTCTAAAGCAGTAAATTGTGGAAGTGTAGTGGATCTAGTCAGTTGGCTTACCTAGTTCCATATTATTGAGTCTAACTTCTTGTGCTGCTGAAACTCTAAAGCTAAAAATACTAAGATAGCTCAGAATCTCTATAAAGTAAAAGAAAAATAAAGCTTTCATTTTGTCTTTTAGAAGAAAGGCTTTCGTAAAGAGGAAACACATCTGTATTATTTTCACTGGGGTTTATATTTTGTAAAAGTTACATTAAATGAGCAGGAAAAAAATAGGTCTGGATTTTAAATGGCACTTAAAGAAATCATCCTGTGTTATAGGTGTTATAAACTCTGCTTTTCTTTCTCTCTCTCTCTTTTCTTTTAGAGCATTTTCATTTACATGAGACCCAGATTGAATGGAAAAATATGATTCAAACTGTGAGAGATGTTTTAAAATTTAAACAGTGTTACTTGACAAAAAATAAAAGTTAAAAGTGTGCTTCTCTAGAGCTTTAAACAGAGCCAGCCTCAGGGCTTACAGCTCTTTTCAAAACATCATTTCAGAAACAGGAAGATACAGTGTGACTGAGAGGAAAAGTGTGAATTTTTCAGACAGACCTGGATATGAATACTAGTTCTGCTACTTACTGACTTTGCAACATTTGGTAAATTGTTTAATCTTCCTCATACACAGTTTCTCTCTTTCTCTTTTATTATTCCTTATATTATTATTACTACATATTATAATGTTATAATATATATTATCAATATGTTATCAATGTATAATATACTATTTATTATATAAAATTATTCTATATTATAATATATTATTAATATATTATGTATTATTCTCTATATGTAATATATATATTATTTTGGCCCTTTGAAGGCAACCATGAGGCTGATATGGCCCCTGGTGAAAATGAGTTTGACACCCCTGGGTTAAAGGTTTGTCAACATTGTGTATCTTTTCAAAGAACCAGCTCCTGGTTTCATTGATCTTTGGTATTGCTTTTTAGTCTCTATATAATTTATTTCTGCTATAATCTTTATTATTACCCTCCTTCAACTCCCTTTGGGCTTTGCTTGTTTTTCTTATTCCAGATCCTTTACCTGTAAGGTTAAATTATTTATATGAGATTTTCCTTGCTTCTTGAGATTAGGCCTGTATTGCTATGATTTCTCTCTCAGGACTGCTTTTCCTGTGTTCCATAGATTTTGGGTTGTTGTATTCTAATTTTCATTTATTTCAAGGTAACTTTTGATTTTTTTCTTGATTTCAATGTTAACCAACTCATTGTTTAGTGACATGTTATTTAGCCTCCATGTGTCACTATGTTTTTCAGTTTTTTTCCTTATAATTGAATTTTGGTTTTATCACATGGTGGTCAGAGAAGATGCTTGATATAATGTTGGGAACCGCCCTGACTGGTATCAGAAACTGAGACCCCCACCTAGGCTAAGGCTAAGGGAATGCCCTTGGAACCGTGAGCCGGCAAGGAGACAAAAGCTTATCTTCCTGGCAGGAATGCTGTTTCTGCTGCTGAACCCCAAAAAGCTTGGTCGGTTAGCCAAAGACGGGTAAGATTCCCCACGGGGGAACAACCCAAGCCAGGCACGATCACTTTGGGACGCCCCCAAAAGAAGGACTTGGGGGGGGGGCTGCAGCAAAAGGGGGGTGATGGACCCTCACTCCTTGGCTTTGACAAAGTCTGAGTTCTCAGCGTCCGGAAGAAAATCTCCTTATCTCTCGGTGGCCTTAGTTCCCGCGCTCCACCTAAGCCTGAAACAATGACGGGGAAGTACAGCTCGGTACTGGGAAGTGCGGATTTCCCGGGGTGATCAGGCCTAAGAAAGAACATGTAAATTACTGTGAAACCTTCTTTGTTCAAGAATGCTCTCAGTTGAATGAGGAGGGTCTTAGGAGGAAGCTAGTTTGTTCCTCAGCCTTACAGCTCTTTGACCCCCAACTCAATAGACCGGCAGAGCTCTTTGTTTTCTATATTCCTTACTTCCCCTAATGAGTATTGTACGTTACCTGAGTTATTATGTAGCATGAGCCCAATAAAAGCAGGTATGGACTGTAAATCGGCGCGCTCCTCACTAGAAGGGGTGGTCATTTCGTCCCTACTTCTCCACAGAAATTAGTTTGTCTCTGTGCATGTTTTTTCTCGCGTGTTTATCGTCGAGCCATCCACAGCGTTCCGTGGTCACTGCTAGCCGGTGACCCACGCACAACAATATAATTTTAGGTTTCTTAAATTTATTGAGACTTGTTTTCTGTCTTAAAATGTGGTATATCCTAGAAAATGTTCCATGTACCCTGAAAAGAATGTGTACTCTTCTGCTTTTAAGTGAAATGCTCTGAAAATACAAATTAAATTTATCTGACCTAGTGTATCATTTAAGACTGCTGTTTCCTTGTTGATATTTTTGTCTGAAAGATCTCTTCATTCATGTCAATAGGATGTTAAAAATCACTGTGAATGCATTATTGACAATATCTTCCTTTTTGTTCATATCAAGATTTGCTTTATAATATTAGGTGAACTCTCTTTTTCATTTTTTTATTGTTGTTCAATTATAGTTTTCCCCCATTACTCTCCCCTACCCTACCCAACCCCTCACCTTCCACATTCAATCCCCATCCCCACTGTCTTTGTTCATGGAGTCTTTATGCCTGTTCCTTGACTTGATCCTTCTCCTTCTTTCCCCTGTTATCCCTTTCCCCTCCCCTCTGGTCACTGTCAGTTTGTTCTTAATTTCAGTGCCTCTGGTTCTATTTTGCTTGCTTGTCTTTTTCTTGTTTAGGTTCCACTTATAGGTGAGATCATATGGTATTTGTCTTTCACCACCTGGCTTATTTCACTTAGCATAATGCTCTCTAGTTCCATCCATGGTATTATAAAGGATAGGAGTTCCTTCTTTCTTTCTACTGCATAGTATTCCATTGTGTAAATGTACCACAGTTTTTTAATCCATTATATCCAATATTTATAAGGAAATTATGAAACAATGCCAAAAAACAAACCATCCAATTAAAAAATGGGAAAAGAACTTGAATAGATACTTCTTCAGAAGCATCTTAGAAAAGCATGCAAGTGGCCAATAGACATGTGAAAAGATGTTCAATGTCACTAATCATCAGAGATATGCAAATTAAAATCACAATGAGGTAATCGCCTCACACCTGTCAGAATGAAAGTCATCAATAGATGCACAAATAACAATGTTGTCCAGGATTGAAGAAAAGAGACCCCTCATGCACTGTTGGTGGGAATACAGATTGGTTTTACTACTATGGAGAACACAGTATAAAGTTTCCTCAAAAAATGTAAAAACAAGATCTGTCTTATGACCTAGTAATCCCACATCTGGGAATTTATCTGAAGGGAACCAAAGCACTAATACAAAAGAATATATGCACCCCTGTGTTTATTGCAGCATTATTTACAATAACCAAGCTATGGAAGTAACCTAAGTCCTCATCAATAGACAAGTGGATAAAGTATATACATATATTTTATGTATACATATATACAATGAAATATTACTTGGCTATAAAAAGGAATGAAATCTTACCATTTGTGACAGCATGAATGGATCTAGAGGGTATTATGCTCAGTGAAATCAGCTGGAGAAACATAAATACTATATGATTTTATTTATATGTGGAATATAAAAAACAAAATAAACAAACAGGCAAAACTGAAATAGACTCATAGACACAAAGAGTAATACGGAGATTGCTAGATGGTGGAGGGTTGGGAGACTGGGTAAAGGAAGTGAAGGGTCTAACAAGCACAAATTGGTAGTTACAAAATAGTCACAAGAATATAAATTACAGAACAAGGAATATAATCAATAATATTGTTGTAACATTTGTGATACTAGAAATATCAAAAGGAACACAATGTAAAGTATATGGTTATCTAAACACTAGACTGTACACCTGAAGCTAATACAAAATAAAATTGAAAGAAAACAATAAACAGCATTGGGAGGGAACAAGATTGATTAAATATTAACAGTGGATGGAAGAAGACTAAGAGTCAAGGTAGAGAATTTGAGAAAAAAGAAGATGAATTTTACCTACTTCACAATTATTTTCTAGGGAAACTGCTGATGAAAACTCACTTATTTTATGAAATGATTCCATCATTTGATCATTGTACAGTAAGTAGAAAATAGAATAAGTCAGAAAAATTAATTTTTTCATATCTTCCAAATGAAAGAAAGTGTTTAGCACTTAAGAGATTTTCAATGAAACTAATGCAGTAATTGTTATTATTCAAATAGCTCTAAGCCAAGAGAATGTGAACGTGTACTTTAATATTTTTTTCTCAGAACTCCTATAATGATTTCTTACAGTAGGCCAATATTCTGTGGTCAGTTTTGTAAAAAACTGAGGAATATAGAAACTAATTTACTTTCACAGTGTGAGGAAGGAAGTTGATAATGAAGAGAGAATAAATCTGGGTCTTTATGCTGCATTTTACCTCATGCCCCTTGAAAATAACTTTTAAAATTGAGCTCAAATAGTGAAATGGTTCAAGTGGTTTTACTAAAAGACACTGTGACTTAAAATAAAACCATATCTTGAGTCTTCTAATCCAACTCTTTAAATTATAACAATGAATCTTTAAAACCACATTAAGTATAATAATAATCTTTGATGGCTCTTCAAGTGGGGAGTAAAACTTTTCTACTGCTGAGATATTATTTAATGGTTTCAACATAAAATTATAAAATTTTAAACCATAAGGGTAATTAGGATTTATTAATTCTGGCACCTTTATTTTATAGATAAGGAAGTTGAGACCCACAAACAATAGCTGAGTGGCTCAAAGACATAGAACTAGCATGTTCACAGCCAAGATGCATCCATTTGTTTTCTGACTCTCAGACCTTTGTTCTCTGTATGAAAATACCTCAGCTTCCTAAACTCCATCCATTTTGTGGATTGAACAATATAGATGATTAATACTATTCATTGCACTCTAAGAGAGAGATTTTGAAATCAAATTAGGAGAAAAAGAAATCAAGATTTTATTGTCTTTTTTTGCTATATACATACACTCATACATACACTAATAGTGAAATAAGGACTTTTCTCTCTTTTGGTATCTAGGTGCATTGAGAAGGATATTTAACCTCAATCAGTTTCCTTATTGATTAAAATGCGATATGATTCTCAGTTTGCTATTCTGATGAATATCACAGTAGATGATAAATATAAATATTATATATATCAGTATTATTTACAAATTCTAAATTATTAAGCAAATTTAAAGGATTATTACATTCTTATATAGTGAGTGCTAGAGTAGTGAGAAGAGTAACCTGTAGTTTGCATTTCCAGCTGAGGTGGAAAATACCTTCTTTGGGCTCATTTTCCCCTGCTCATTGGAGGAATAGGTCAACTACTTTATTAGTCAAAATAATTAATACTAAGCAACTGCAATTTTAAAATAATCTTTTAGAGCCCTGCTGGGGTGGCTCAGTAGATTAGAACATCATCCCATACATTAAAAAGGTTGTGGGTTCAATCCCTGGTTTGGGCACACACAAGAGGCAACCAATTGATCTCTCTCTCTCTCTCTCTCCCCCCTTCCTTTCTCTCTAAAGTTAATAAACATTTCCTTGGGTGAAGATTTAAACACATATATGTTTTTAAGAGTCTTTAGAAATCTTTGTGGCGCAGCAAAAAGTTTATTTCTCCTTCTTACAAAATGTTATACATGTTGGTAGGAGTGTTTTGATTTAGAAAATAGGATTTGCCCAGCTGCAACACAGCCATCTCAATATAAGACCTCTTAGTGAGAGGGGGCAGGGGAAAGAGAGAGCACACAGAGGAGACACATCAGATCTTAACTGTCCTAACCTAGAAATAATACTCATAATTCTTGTGTATCATTCATTGGCCAGAACCAGTTGCATGACCTCAAATTTACTGCAAAAGAAACTAGGAAGTGTAGGACAGCATGTGGAGAATTTGGTGAATGCCACCTGTCTCTAGTATATCTAATAAATCATATTAGAACATCACTTTCCACTCACTTTTGATGTTCAAGCCTTGTGAGATGGAGACCTACCTACATCCTATATCCAAGGCCTTATAAAAGTAAGGGATAAATGAGTAGAATCACAAAACAACTATACTAGGGGAAACCCAAAGAAAAAAATAATTCATAATGCTGGATTGTGTCTCTGCAGTTACAAATAAAGAATCTTTAATTTTTAGTAATTATTAGTAGTTACATAATTTTAAATAACTGTTAATAGTTAAAAAATTAACAAATTATTTATTTTTATAATTAGTTGTGTATATAATACTATACATTTATAATACTACATAGATACATACATATATATATCATATAACAGAATCATAGAATGTAAAACATACAAATCATAGGCTATAACTCCCTTGCTTAAAACATCTGCAGGCTTTCTAGTGAATAGATATCTCGTGGTTTGCCTCTGAGTGCTTTCTGATTTTGCCTTACCCTAAAATCCCCTTAACTTACTATACTCTAGCAACTTTGGACTTAATTCTATTCCTCAAAGATAGCAAGCTTATTTCTGTCTCAGGGAGTTTATACTTCCCAATCATTCTGTTTTGAATGCCCTTCTTCAAGATCTTTCCTTGGCAATTTTTCTTGGCTATTTTTCTCATTTATTAAATCTCAGTGCAGATATCCTAACCTCCTTTCCAAAGTTGCTACTCTACCTTGTATCACCTTAATTTATTTTATTGTCAATACAATTTGTTCAAATTAATAGGGATTTGTTTGTTTTATTATGCAATTATTTATTTGTCTCAAAATCACCAAGTCATTTTTAGAATAAGCAATATAATTTATGAATCGTTGCATTTTTCCATACTGTCTAGCACATAATAAGAAGTCAAAAATACTTATTGCGCTGAACTTGTCAGCTACAAGACCATTTACTAGTTTAGGCACTTGATTCTGACCTCATAGTAAAAAGGCTATAAGAACATGCAACAGGTTATGTGAAATAGAAAAGTGGACTTGACAATTTTAAATGAAGCTGCATCACTTGCACCTGTTGGTCAGTTTTGCTGACTGATCTCCTTTTTAAATCTCTGGGTAGAAGGTAATGGTCATATAGTATAGTGGAAGCTGATAGAGTCAAACTTACATTGGGCTAGAATTTAGAGTTTTTCTAAATTTAGCAGTGTGAAAGGGACAAACTATTAAATGTTCACCACTCACTTGGAAAAAATGTTCAATGAGTTCAATTGAATAGAGTCAGGTTGGTATTGTCCCTTTGTATAGGGACAATAGCTGTCTATTGTATTAGCTGTCTATTGTATAGACAGCTAATGTGAATCAATGTTAATGACAGCTAATGTGAACCAGTATTAATTATTGGGCTATTTAGGCCATGTAGACTAACCATTTTCAGTTCAAATTGGCGTATGAAGGCAATAAGGAAGGAAAACAAGGGTATGGGTATCTTTTTAGAAAAGGGAAGCACTGCCTAAAGCTCCTAAAGCTTACCAGAAAATATCTAGTGCATGTGAGAATTTGGGTAACAAAATAATTTTAATATGATTTTGTAGAAATCATGTCTTGACATAGAGGAGATAATAGGCAATAAAAATGTAGATAAAGTTGTACAAAGCTAGGAGGACTACATTTTGAGTGCAAAGTGGGAAACAGCCCCTAGCCCAAGGGGATGATCCAATTTCTGAAGATTTCACCAATTGTGATTAAAAAAAAATGTCCCAGTAGAGACTATTTTTGCCAGTGGAATGAGTCAGGTCTTCAAAAGATATGGGGTGTTTCTCTACCCATCTTAGAGACTTGGGGGGTAGTGTCTATAGATCAGCAAAAGACAAATTAAGAAGAGAAAAGCAAGAAATTGCTTGACATGTGCATGTTCATATACTTGGAGCCACACGCTGAGTAACACAAAGAGATGGTCAGCCTATAGACCATCTTAGGCTGAAAGAAGGAAAAAGAATTTTGGGCTTCTCAGCAGGTGAGGCAAGTTTAAAAAAATGACCAGGAAAGGTATGGTAAACAGCATCGTTTAGTAAAGTTTATTACTTTATGTGGGTACCTTTGCCATTGATAAGATTTGTCAAGAGTCCTCCTCTTCCAGGTATGGGAGAAAGGAGATATGTTTATATATGAAATTTTCTTTATATATATAAATTTCCTTTACCAAAGGAAAATTGGAACTGTTTTTAAATTTTTTCCTGTGCCTACTGATTCTTGGTGGCCTTTAGTTCAAAATATTCCATATGTTAAAAATATATTTTAATATTTTAATGTTAATAGGTCTGATACCCTTCAGAAAGGAGCAATGTCTGCAAGGACACTGAAATTGGCTGTTGATTATTAAGTTGTACTGTTGCCAGGCAGTAGGATAATGAAACACTGAAAAGTGTCAACAAAAATCCAAGGGTAAGTGCTTTTTGAGATGACAAAAAGTTCCTTATTTCCTCTAGCAAAAGAGCAGGATACAGCTGAGAATCTCAGAATATGATCGTTGTGTAGCAGAGCTTTAGTTAATGCTTAGCTAAGTAGAATTATCATGCCAAGGCACACATAGATACATCTGGGTATATGTGCTGACTTTTAGGGGGTTCCACAGGCTCCCAAGAGCCCTTAAAACTTGCAGAGTGCCCACCACTCATAATACAAGCTAGAATATGAGAAAACATATAGTGATCTTTCTGTCCTTTTCAATACAGCAGGTTTCTGCTATAGGACTGTTTCATTTGTTTTTCTTATTGCCAGGCTATTATGTAGAGCTAAATCCTAGCATAAGTGGGAACACACAGAACCTAACAGTGGAGAAGAGATTGTACCCTGAAACAGCTACAACATTAGCCGGCATGTTCCTCCAGCAGCTCTGGTGATATCTCTGGAATTTGACTTTGTGGGACTAGATTAAGAGTCTTGAACCTAAAACTGGACAAGTAAGGATTCATTGATTTGAGGGACATACTTTAGGGATATAGGATTTAATAATCTAACAGGAACCCTAGGGCATTGGGTGATATACTACTAGCGTGGCTCTTAAAAGTCTGGAGAAAGCATGGCTCATGCTGTGAGAAATAGAAAGCCTGAGTGTCCCTGGCATACAGAAGAGAAAGGAATAAAAGGATTAAAGAAAGTGGTCATGCTGGCTTGAATATATTAAGTGAAACCAGAAAACCCACCACAAGTTGTTTCACAGGAAGGTCCAACAGAACACACCATTCACCAATACCGCAAAGAATGTGCTCATGAGAAGGCGCCAGCGTCACTCAGTTGTTCTTTTGTGCCTTTTTTCTTCAGACTGGGCTGACAGTAGGTGATTAGAGAGTTAGCTTGTTAATTTCCATGGGGATCTGGCCCCAAAGCAAGAGAGGTCAAATGACTGAGCTTAATTGACAGAAGCTAGGGACCGCATTATCATAGGAAATAGAAAAGTCAGAGGGAGGCCAAGGGAAATTGACCTGCCAGAGACATGGAGACAGTTAACAGAACATGTCCCCAGGTACCTGCCATTAAGTCGCCACCGAGGCTGCTTTTTTTTAACATTGCTTTTTATCTATTTTTATTATTTATTTTATTTTTTCTTTTCTTTTCTTTTCTTTTCTTTGCTTTGCTTTTCTTTTTATGATTGCTTTTCATCTATTTCTTTTTCATTTATTTTTTATGAGGTTGCTATTTAACATCAGCAGTCAGAAGAAAGCAAGAAAGGAGATGCAGGAGACTGAGGGCAATTGCCCTAATAAAAGCTGTGACCCCTTGTTCAGGTCCATATTCTGAGCCAATATTAATATCTGAAATCTACTGACTGAAGAGATGGCTGGGCCCCAAAGGGGAAGGACCCTACAATACCATGGGAAATATATTCTCTACTGATTCCATTAATGTTCAACCAAAGGTGCATATAGAATTTTACTCACGTGATGTGCACTGAAGAAAGTGGACTATTCAGACATTTCAAGGACCATTGGACAAAGCACTGATTTGACATTGATACTCCCAGATACAAAATGTCATCATGCTTTCCTTGAAAGAGTGGAGGTAACCAGGAATGAGATAATAAATGGAGTTCTAGCGAAAGTGAGTATCTTAGTGGTCCACTGGGTCTGTGAACCCATCTCACGGTCATTGTCAGGTCCCAGGTGTATAATCAAATTGACATGCTTGCTAGTTGAAGTAATTCCCACATTAGGTGTTTGACCTGTGAGTGAAAGCTAACATATTGGAGAAGACCACATGGAAGCTTCTGAAACTGTTCCCTACCAAGGATAGAAAATCAAAAGCAGTACTACAACTCTATGTTCTTGGTGGAAATTAGTGCCTCCATTAAGGACCTAAAGGATGAAAGAGTGGTGACCTTTATCATATCATACTTCAATTTCCTTTGCCACTCAGACCTCTGCAGAAAATGAACATATCCTTGAGAATGACTGTGTACTGTCACAAGTTCATTCAATCCTATTGTGTTGGTTGCAGTATTATTGCTGGTACAGTTTATTAGGGTCTTGGAAATACACTTTGCTGCTATTGATTTGGCAGATGAATTCTTTTTTATTCTGAACAGAAAAGAGGATGCGAAATAGTTTGTGTTCACATGGAACAGACAACAATATTCATTAAGAGTTTGTTCTTAGGGCTATGTTATGCTCCTGCCTTCTATTATAATATTGTTCAAAGATTTCTGGACTACCTAAACATCCCACAGAAAATCACATTCATGCAGTACATGAAAGACAGCATGCAGATGAGACAGGATGAGCAAGAGGTGGCTACTACTAGCCTAGGGGTTAGTTTGACACATGTGCTCCTAAAGGTAGCACACAGATAGACACACAGATAGCACACAGGTAGCACACAGGTAGCACACAGATAGACACATAGCCAAGTTTCTAAGAGTCCAGTGATCAGGGTGTGGTAGGAGGTCCCCTTCAAAGCACACTTTAAATCTCTGAATTGCGCATCCATGTCTCCAAAGAATGAAGCCCAGTTGGCCTCTTTGGCTTCAGAAGGTAACACAATGTACACCTAAAAATTATGATTGGACCCATATACCACCTGACACAAAATGCTTCTGATCTGAGTGAAAGCAGACTGAAAAGGGCTCTGAGGCAGGCCCATGCTGTAGTGTAAGCAGCCCTGTCACTGAGGCCTCATGATCTGGTAAAGTTTTGCTGTTCGAAGTGTCAGTGGTAGGAAGATATGTTGTGTGGAGTTTACAGCAGTCTCCAATGAAAGAGTTTCAACCTAGGCCCCTGAATTTCAGGCCCAAAGGCGTGCCATTTGTTACAGAATTACATATTTGAGAACCAGTGTTGGGCCCTGATAGAAATGGAACAGTTGATCATGGGGTACTAAGTAATTGTACATCTGGAATGCCCATCAAAAAGCCCATTTTGAACTTCTCTTGCCTTGTCATAATGAGAATCCATCATAAGCTGGAAATGGTACATCTGCTATTATACTCACACAGGTCTAGGGGGCACAGGTAAACCATAGAAATAGCACAGACCTCCAGATGACCTATCACCATGGAAAGTCTACCTCTCCCATAGCTATATTAAGAGAGGGTCTCACATAATCGGCTGAAGAAGGAAAAAGTCCCACCTTTGGTTTTAAAAAGCATTGGCTCATGCTGTGACTACAAGCTGAAATTGGGTAGTGGTTGCATTAGGGTAATATTCAGTGATGATCTTGAAAAAGAAAAAAGCCAGGAAAGTTTCTCAATAAATGAAGGTTCAGTGGAGTTGGCAATATGTGTGTATTTCTGCACAGGGACCAATGGCCTAGTTAGCTATTCAGGGGCCTGAAAGGAAATGGACTGGAAAATTGATGATGAAGTATCAGGCAGAGGGGTATGGGCAGATATGTGGGAGTAGACATAAACTGTTAAATATTTTGTGTTACACATAATGCTGATGAGAAAGCATGCACAATGGAAGAGGCACTGAAGAACTAAGTAGACAACATGACTTGACCTGCTGAGGTTAACCGGTTTTCGTCAATGAATGCCTTTTCTCTGTTTTCTCCTAAAGAAGGAATGATGCTCATGATAGGTGAGTTTGGGAAAGGATGTGTTTGTCTGAAGAGAACATATGTACCTTTTCTGCTCAAAACCAAGAAGAAGTAAATTTTGCAGGATCAAACAATTTTATGGTGTGAGACAGTGGGGAAGATGGTTGTTTCTGGTTGCCACTAACTGAAAATGATCATATAATTTAGGTGTTAAGTCTTGGTAAGGCCATTTGGCTAATGAGCCTAAATATACACATTTTAAAAACTTTATCAGTCCCAAACTGATAGTTTATCCCCATCTGTCTGCTTCCTATGCCCATCTCATCTTTGGGAGGTGTTATTCATTAGCCTCTCAAATCCAAATAACTCACAAAATAGAAAGTGAAGATTATTTAACAGTGCTCTGTTTTTTCATAAAGATTGTTACATGAGAAAAGTTATCTGATAGTTCATTTTGTTTCTCTCATTATCTTGTGGGTGGTTGAGTGGATCTTTCCTTTCCCTTCTCTATTTAAAATTTTATTTTTAATAAGATGAAGATTTAAATTATGCAAAAACCATACTTGATGTCTACATTTATTAAGTTTTAAATGTCAGAACACTGGGCTCTAATCATCTTCAGAGCAAGGAATGTCCAGGGTGTGTACTTTGCTAGCAGTGCAGCTAGAGAAGCTCTCATGTCTCCAGAACAGGCAGAGGCACCTCTGCTGTGCCAGACAGGGCTCCCATGGAACGAGGAGGCTGCTTTCCCTGCCCTTGTTCAGATTTATCTGATACTTAGTCATCTACTGCCTTTCGGAACCTTCCATATTTGACTTCAGCAACCATATGTTATACACACCCTTATTTATTCATATTACAAATGAAGGGTCTTTTAGAAATCACTAAGTTTCAAATCTGCTTTTCTTAAAATTAGTGAAATACTTGTTTGTTTGTTTGTTTTCACCAGGAAGCCCATAAGTAAGCAAATCAAAGAAGAGCTATATTCTGTTTAAAGTCTGGGGATACCACAACTGCACACTGTTTTTCCTGAAAAAAACACAAAAAACTTACAGAATTCAGGAGATAGGGGGCACTGATAGAGCATTTCTTCACACTCTAAAAGTGAATAATGTGGGGGGTGGGGGGGGGGAGGAGAAAGGATTTTCAGGAACAACTATAAAGGACACATGGACAAAACAAAGAGGGTGGAATCAGGGGAGGGAGGTGGGGATGGCTGGGTAGGGGGAAGTGGTTTAGGGGGAAATGCAGACAACTGTACTTGAACAATAAAATAAAATAAACAATAAAAATTATTATTTAAAAAAGAAAAAATTTAGAACTGTCACCTTTCTACCACAATGTTGAGTGGTAAACAAACTTGTTGAATAGATTAATTGTAACTGCTGTTTAATACAGTTCTCCTGAGCTTATAATAACATAGATCATCTTTGAAAATGGCATAAATAACAAACTTTAGAGTCCCACAGATGAGGGTCCAAATTTGTTAACTCCTTTGTTTCTCCATTTACAAATAAGAGTATTGACCCTTCCATAATGCTTGTTCTGAGAATTAAATTACAAAAAAAAAAAAAAAGCAATACCACCTGTTGCAGGCTCTGGTCATATTAAAAATTTGAAAATTGTTAGCTTATTTCTCACTGTTAGTTTTAATTTTGCCTCAAGTAATGTCATTGTAAACTTGGATTGGAACATAGGAAATTCTGAGCGTTCAATGTTGATAAAAGACCTTGGGCCACCCAGATACTAATTTCATTTTTTTCTCAGTTTCTTTATTATTATAATCACAATAGCATGACATTAAATGCATTATGACATGTTCTATTAAAAAAATTTGGTGACCTGTTAATCATTTGTCTAGATGACAAAATGTTGATTTTTGTCTATTTTGTAGATAGTCTTAAAATAGGAACTACAGAAAGAATAGTGCTGTGGCTTTGAAGAAGAGAGTGAATCAGGTTGATACACAACCCTTGAATAATGTTCCTGGATATTAATTTCATTTTAAAAGTATGTATGGACAGTCTTTCTCTTCTTTACAAAAGAAAAAAAAAACAAGAAAAGAAAAAAAGCACAACACTCTAAAGTACCTGAAGTTTTTGGAAAGGCTTTTGAAGGTCATGAGTCCTTCTTGCATATCCTGCAGATACTTGCTTCATAAACACCAAGATTGTGAACATGTTTCATTTATAAAAGAAGCCAATTTATCTTGTGTATAAAATTTTAAAAATCACAAGCAAATATATTCTTTTAAGAATGTGAACATATCGCTTCTTGGCCTTTTGGCTAAGATCAACTGTAGAATGTGAACATAATATTTTAATTATCAAATTATGATGTGTGCTATTTTAAATATTACAGCGTTCACTTTTTGATACTGTCTTTTCATCTCTTTTTCTTATTGTTTCCTTGTATTAGTTTGCTAGGGCTTCCATAACAAAATACTGCGAAGCCAGTGTTTTAACAACAGAAATGAATTTTCCTATAGTTCTGGAGGCTGAAATTCAAGATCTAGGCAGTTTTGTTAGTTCTCCTGAGGTCTGTCTCCTTGGCTTGAAGATAGCAACCTTCTTACACTATTTGCTCGTGGTTTTTCCTTAGTGCGTGGGTATTTGTGGTGTCTCTTTCTTGCATACCCATGGTGCCTCTTTCTCTTCTTATAAGAACTCCAGTCATTAGGGACCCACCCTAATCACCTCATTTTAATTTAATCACCTCTTTGAAGGCCCTCTCTACAAATGCAGTCACAAGGATTAGGGACTACTCTTTTAGTCTTAGTAAAATGGCAATTCATTGTTGACTAGGTGTTGATGAGATATTGGAAAATAGAGTTGCAATAAAAACTTAAAGAACCTGCTTATTCTTTTGAGAACTTTGTACTCTTTTGAAAAATTAATATGTTAAAATGAATGTAGCCTGGGATGGCATTTGGAGAACTAAGCTCCACCTGCTATGTGAAACTGTGCCTGTTCCTCTCTAGCTATGTAACATTTTATAAAATACTGTATTTCATAGTCCAAAGTTTCATCACCCATAGAGTGAGTCTTGGATAATCTCAATGCTGCTTTCCAGCCTCATTTTATGTTTTAAATATTTATGAAATTCTACCTGTGAGCTCTTCTTATAGGTATATCAGAACATTTATTCTCATAATAACCTTGTATATTATTACATTCTTAAGAGGCTAGAGAGTGGTATAGCAAGGCAAATTGACTCATTCAAGGCTACGCAACCTTCAAAAGGACTAAGATTAGAATACATTTTGTTGCATTCACTCTGCTATTTTTTCCCAATAGATAAGGATTCATCTTATTGTGAGTGTATGAACTAGAATATATTGTTTTCAAAATATTACTCAAATTCCATAAATATGCCTTAGAAATATAAAAGTCTTTTCAAACCTACCAGTGCATATTAAAAACACTGGCTTTGTCAAGGCAATAGAAGAACAATGCAGTAAATGGAGGGAAAAAGCAATGATGCAAATAACTCTTTGACATCCTAGAAGCCAAGGACAATCTATAGGTAATCAAACTTTTTAGGTTACATTGAGGGTCTGGGCACTGTGGGTTTCCTTATTTCCTTGTAGTATTTGGCATGAGCTACTGAGGGCTCCTGACAAATTTGGGCAACAGTCTCTAAACACTATAATACAGCTTTACAGAAAGACCAAAGAGGCATGGAGAAAACTTGGGTATCCCTCTTCCATTCAAATCTGCAAAGTTCAGAAGCCTTTCTGATTTTGGGGACAAGCAAAAATTCTAGCATTGGGGGTCCCCAGGGCAACTAAATCCAGATTGCTGACATACTATATTAATGTCCTATTGCTATTGTAACAAATTACTACAAACTTAGTGGCTGAAAATTAATTTGTTCCCATACAGATGTGGCAGCCAGAAGTTCTAAAATCAAAGTTCATTCTGGAGGCTCTTAAGAGGAATCTATTTCCTTGACTTTTTTAACTTCTAGAGCCTGCCTGCATTTTTTGGTTCGTGTCTTCTTCCTTTATGTTCAAAACCAGCAAGGTGCTTTAATGTGCTTTTCAAATATCTGTGTTTTTTTAAAATTCTGACCCTCTACAACCCTCTTAGTAGGATGCCTGTGGTTACATTGGGCCCACCTGGATAATTTAGGATAATCTTTCCCATCTCAAGAACTTTAACTTGATCACATCTGCAAAGCCCCTCTTCTCTTGTGAGGTAATACTTTCAGAAAGCCTGGAGATAAGAATGTGGGCTTGTTTGGGGCCTCTTATTCTGTCTATCACACATGCTAAATGGAATGGGTCAATCTGGATCTACTCTACTCTCAGCAATGATGTTTGGTGAAGTTTTATTAGGTCTTCGACTGAATGAAAGCAGATGCCCAGTTGTCTACTAGGAATGATTGCATCTGAGCAAAGGGACAGATACTGCAAAAGTTCTAGGGGGCTAATGGATATAACAGAGATGACTGAAGTTAAGCACTTTGGGCAGGCACTCAGAAATTAGAGGAGTCAGAAAGCTTTAATAATGCTCATATACCCTTTTTTATTACAGATATTTATTTAGAAAAATTAGAATACACGATTGAAAAATAAAGTAGAATAAAAATCCCTATAAATTTACCCACTCAGAAATCATCCTGAAGTCAATTCAACCCAAAAGCTCATCAAGCCTCTTGTGGTTAAATCATACTTCCACCATAGGCCATGCACTGGCCTCTCCTTCTGCCTGGGATAATATTTCCTCACATAGTCACAAGCTAATTTGCTTACCTTCTTCAAATCTTTGTTTAAATGTCATTTTCTTAATGAACTTTTCTCTGAACAATTAAAAATTGCAATTGTTTCCCTCCTCATATGTCTAATCCACATTACCCTATTTCAGTTTAGATTTTTTCACTGCATTATCACTTTCTTGTAATTATATAATTTACTTACTTATTACATCCACAGGGCATTATCTACTCCTGCCCTAAACTTAGAAGTTAGGTTCTAAGAAACCAGAGATTATTGTTTGTTTGTTTTTTCACCAAGGTATCCCAAATACCTGGCATATAGCAGGTGCTCCACAATGATTTTGAATAAATTGAATGACTAGAGATAAACTCCAGGTGCTTTATCTAAGTACACTCTGACGTGTTTTTGAATGTACCCCAATTTTCATTGGTCAACTCTTCCAATTGTAATTGCTCCCTAAGTTTAGTAGGTTAGCTGTTTTGTTCTTCTTGTATTTTTGACTTATAGATCAATATTTGGCCCTCATAACAAATCAGGCTGATATGTTCTCTTACTAGTCTGTTCCCCTTCTTTCTTGTATGAATGATCCATAGACATGGACAATGATGTGGGATTGACTGTGGGAGTGGGGTCAGGATGGGCAGAGGAGGGCAAAGGGGGGAAAATTGGGACAATTGTAATAGAATAACAATGAACAATTTTAAAAAATAAAAATAAATTCAGATATAGATTCAGTTCTATATCTAGAACTGAATTTAAATGGCCAGAGTCATTACCTTTAATACTGTGGCATTTTGGCAATGAATTTATTCCTTAGAGCCATGAAAATGAGTAACAATCTATTTCTTGGAAAAGTATGTTTTCTTATTTAAAATAGATTTCTCCCAATTCTGAGCCCCCACTTACAAAGAACCCCCAGCCATATTATGAGATAGCATACTTTGTGTTTCTCACCTCCAGAAAAGCCACCAAATCCGATATTAATAGGAAATATTCAAAACAATGTTTTCAAATAAATAGTCACTTAGAATTACCTTCTGTTAATCTGAGAACAAGGGCAAGATCTAATATAAATTTTTCAAATCAGCTAGCAGATATGTCAGAGTAGAATGCTATTTGGCTCCAATGCAAATAATTCTTCATTAGAGATGAAAAAGTAAACTTTTGGTAGACTTTCATGCTGCAGTTCAAGAATTTTTCCTGCCTAAGTGGACAAATTTAAAACAATTTCTAATAAACCAAAAATAGTATTGTCTTAAAATAAGATGTCACTTAATGTAAGATGTACTGTTATTTTATGCACAGTGTATTGTATATTCCATCCCATCTGTATAAGTTGGGACTCAATTTCAGGAATAAAAAAATGTGGAAAATGTGGCCACTAAAATAAATTAAGTAATAGTATTTAAAAAAAAGCAAGAAAGAAATTAGGCTGAGACTCACCTCTCCAGTTATTCAAACCCTGGCTGGCTCCTGAAGGAAAATTGACTCAAGCTCTGGCTTTAGGGCACAGGACTGGCACCAGTTTACTTGGCAGATGCCTCAACTGAACTCAAACAACCTGAGATCAGAATTAGTCAGATGTTTCTATAGCAAATGCTTCTCTAAAATACTCCCATACTGGTTCCACGAAACTGTAGGAGTACAAAAGGAAAGAATTTGTTGTCCAAAAGTAATAAAATCTGGCTTTATAAGCATAAAAGTTATAACCTTTTATTTTCACTATTTCTTAAGCACCCTAGCTTTGTTTCCTTTCTTGGATAAGAACTGAAAATATTCTTCATAGTTCAAAAATGATTCATTTCCTCTGAGTCAATTCTGCAGAATAGTAGAATCTCATCAGTTTGCCAGCATTGCTTTGAGGTCCTTGTTAAATTTATATGAAACAAAGCATGAGAAGGAACAGTCTTAGAGGTAGTATTGTAATGCTACTTTTTGAAATGTGCTTGTAACAAATATTGATGTTTGCCCAATTTGATGACCTGCTAACAGTAATTGGTCATAACTTTTAGACCAAAAAATCTGTGCTACATATACTGTTTTCAAAATGTGACCAATATAAATGTATAGCTGTCTTGACATCTACCATGTCATAAATTACTTAAGGCTGTTAAGAAGAGTCACTAAAATGTTAATAATCAAGGAGATGAAAATATTTAATTTGCATGTCATGTGGATCCTTGGGAAGAAATAGTTTACAGCAAATATTTTGCAAAAGCACCAGAAGCCCTCTATACTCATTCATCAAACCATTTATATATAAAATCATTTTTCCATTTAAAAAATACTTATGGAAGAAGACTCAGCTACAGCTCTCTAGATAGCTCATTTCACCAAAAAACCTAAGTGTTCATTTAGATGATAACATATGTGCAGATATCATATTTATATTCTAAGCCTTTATTATCTATGTAGTAGATAAGTTAACAATGTCTAATGCCAAATTTAAGATGAACTTTTATTCTAAGGCTTTCCATGTTTCACTCATATCATCAAATTTGTGATAACTCCAATTTTTCTAGCAACAACTGTAAAAATGGATTAAGCTTAAAGAAAAATAGAAATTTCCATGACTGTAGAGTGACATAGGTGTTGACAGTAGGATGCAATGCATTATATTCCCTCAAATTTAATCATCTTCCTAACATCCTTTCTAATCTTTTTTTTTTTTGCTCTCTACCATGTGTGTGTATGTGTGTGTATCTCTCCAGAAGGTATTTAGCCATGCAGTCTGAAAAATAGAGACATTTATTGAAGAAGATATAAGATACAAAAAGCATTGTACATAGGACATTGACAACTCAGTCCCCTTCAAAAGTAGGCACCTTGGGACCTCACACAGTTCCCTCAGTCACCATCAGCTCCCCCATCATATTTTCCTGAATCTCATCAACAGTCTGAAATCTCTTCTCTTTCAAAGGTGATTTTAATCTTGGGAAAAGCCAGAAGTCACAGAGCCCAAAATCTGGGCTATAGAGGGGCTGAGTCACCTGGCTGATTTGATGTTTCACCAAAAAAACTCTGCACAAGAGGTGATGCATAAGCAGGTGTGTTGTCATGATGAAGCTGCCAATCACCAATTACCCATATCTGTGGCCTTCTTAATCATCTGAATAGATTCCATGGAGGAATGTTCAAGCTTAATGTAAAATTTGATGCATATTCATTGCTCTACTTATTCAGTAATTTTGAATGTGACAGCAACACATTACACATGCTCACTTAATGGTATCCACCATCCCACTGACTAGTACAGTGAAGTCATCATTGTTCACACATATGCATTCCAGTCCACTCTCCTTGGCTACCAGGTTACATCTGTGTCATGCAAACCATTCTCATTATATTAATAATAACAAGACTTTTTTTCCAGATGGACCTTGTATGTATGTACTACATCTGTCTATTATGTAGATAGATAAATGATATATGCTTTACAGTATGCATTTTATAATTTACCTCATATGTAATATATGTTATACAGATAATATAATAACCTATTACCTAGCCATATCCTTCTTCTTATCAAATTTTTTTCCACCTCTTAATTTCCTTTCATAGATTTTCAGTCCTAATTGAAGGTAATACACAGGGCCTGATTTTGGACCCCTACCTAGTCTCTTTGCCCTTCCTCCAACCTCCTTCAATCAACCAGTTTTCTTATATGGAATCTCAGAAATTTTGTACATTTTTATTTCTTTTTGTGGGAAGTACTCTCTTCCTTCGAATTTGATTAACCCTATATTTTTTTTATTTACTTTCCTTTCTACTCTTTTTTTAAAGAAATATATTCTCTCTTTTTTAAAGATTTTATTTATTTATTTTTAGAGAGGGAAGGGAAGGAGAAAGAGAGAGAGAGAGAGAGAAACATCAATGTGCGGTTGCTGGGGGCCATGGCCTGCAACCCAGGCATGTGCCCTGACTGGGAATCAAACCTGCGATGCTTTGGTTCACAGCCCATGGTCAATCCACTGAGCTACACCAGCCAGGGCTTCCTTTCTATTCTTTATCAGCATCTTTTTGTGACTCATCTTTTTCTATTGAACTTCAAATGTTATACCCTTTAAAGACTTCCCCTTGGCTTTTCTCTTCAGACTCAATGCACCCTACTTAGTAATGTTGTCCATGCCTATGACTCAAATTGTGACTGCTACATGGCCTTTCTCAAATTTATTTCTGTAGTTAGTTCTTTTCTCTTATCCCCACAATGGCTACTCTGAACAGCTGATTAATTTGAATGCCTCAAAATTAGTGTGGCCTAGTGTAAATTATCTCTCATCCCTAACCTGGTCCTTCTTCACAATTTCTTATAATAAATAGTATCGCCAACATATAATTAATCAAAGTGAAATTCTGAGTTTCATGCTTGCTTCCAATCACCCTCTTTTCTTCTGTATCCAGTCTTCTCCTGTCTCTTAAATTTTTTTTCAACGGTTCCAGTTCTCTCAGGCTCTCTACAACCAACATTCTTGCGGAGATTACCGAAATGGCCTCCAAACTGGTTTTCCCCAATCTATTATTTTCCATACTCTATTGCTTTCCACTAAGCATTTTTTAAGAAAATGTTTCAAGTCATTTCTTGTGTGAAAATCTTTCATAGTTCTTTGTCATTCTGCAATAAGGGCTGATCACTTAACATGGCCTTATGAGGCTTTGTATTATACATTAGCACCATTAACTATTTTTTACTCACACCACACCTACTGTTCTCTGCACACCATCTGCATTGAACTTCATGCAGTTCTCAAACATTCTCTGATCTTTCCTATAATAAGAACTTTTGCCTATGCTTCTTCATTTACCTGGAACACTGTTTTATATTTACCTTGTTTTATGTATCCTCATTCATCCCTGAATTCTTATCTTGAATGTTACTTCAAGACAGCCTTCCCTAAATCACACTAGCCTTCCCTGTGCCACATGTACATAGGCTCTAATGCCATTCTGTGTCTCTATTCAGCATTTTACCAATAGATAATTACATATTTAATTGATTTATGGGTATATCCATAAAGAAATATAAATATGCAATCATTTATACAAAATTATATAATATTTATAATATGTAACATATGCATATTCCATGACAGAAGTTTGTTTAATCACTTAAATATTTTTTCTGTATTTATTGTTGTTCAAGTACAGTTGTCTCCATTTTGCCACCACCAACTCCTTGTCCAACCCATCCCCACCTCTATGCTCAATCCTACCCCTTTTGGTTTTGTCCATGTGTCCTTTATACATTTTGTTGACAACCCTTCCCTTTCTTTCCCCTGTTATCTTCCTCCCACCTCCCCACTGGTTACTGTCAGTTTGTTCTTTATTTCAATGTCTCTGGTTGTATTTTGCTTGCTTGTTTGTTTTGTTGATTAAGTTCCACATATAGGTAAGATCATATGGTATTTGTCTTTCACTGCCTGGCTTATTTCAGTTAGCATAATGCTCTTAGTTCCATCCATTCTGTCACAAAGGGTAGGAGCCCCTTCTTTTTTTCTGCTGCATAGTATTCCATTGTGTAAATGTACCACTGTTTTTTGATCCTTTCATTTACTGATGGGCACTTAGGCTGTTTCCAACACTTGACAATTATAAATTGCACTGCTTTGAACATTGGGATGCATAGGTTCTTTTGAATTTGTATTTCAGGATTCTTACAGTATAATCCCAGCATTGGGATTGCCAGGTCAAAAGTCAGTTCCATTTTTAGTTTTCTGAGGAAATTCCATATTGTTTTCCAGTGGCTGTACTAGTCTGCATTCCCACCAACAGTGCACTAGAGTTCCCTTTTCTCCATGTTCTCTCTAACATTTGTTGTTTGTTGATTTGGTTATGATGGCCATAATGACCAGCATGAAATGGTATCTCATTGTGGTTTTAATTTGCATCTCTCTGATGGCTAGTGATGCTGAGCATCTTTTCATGTGTCTCTGGATCCTCTGTATGTCCTCCTTGGAGAAATGTCTGTTCAGGTCCTTTGCCCATTTTTAATATTTTTTTTGTTTTCCTGGAATGGAGTCATGTGAGTTCTTTATATATTCTGATAATCAAACCCTTGTCTAAGGTATCATTGACAAATATATTTTCCTATACAGTTGGTTTCCTTTCCATTTTGCTCATATTTTCTTTAGCTCTGCAGAAGGTTTAATTTTGATGAATTCCCATTTGTTTATTTGTTCCTTTATGTCCCTTGCTCTAGGGGACATGTCTGAAATTTTCCTGCCTATGTTCCCCTCGAGAATTTTCATGATATCACAATTTACATTTAAGTCTTTTATCCATCTTGAGTTTATTTTTGTGTATGGTATAAATTAGTAGTTGTGTTTCATGTTTTTTGCATGTAGCTGTCCAGGTTTTCCAACACAATTTGTTTATGAGGCTATTTTTACTAATGAATGACACACCGAAGAGTTTAAAAGCAAGCAGTAGGAAGGCCATTTAGCTCAGTTTTTTTCTTTTTTTTTTTTTTTGATTAAAATCATTGAAAGGACAGTGGATTGAAAAATATTATTCAGTGACATATAATCAGTGGCTTCAAGGGAGGATGTATAATAGAAGTATTTCAACAAATTTGTTGAATAAATAAGAGCCAGGTAAATCTGCTGTCCTTTCATTGTTTTTATTTAAAAAAAAAAGAAAAAAGTAGAAAAAAAGAAGAGGTAAATGATCTTCCTATTGCTTGCTTTTAAACTTTTCTGTGTCATTCAATGCCACACACACCTGGCTGTCTTATATTTTACAAGACTTGATCTCAGTAAGTACTGTGGGTATGAATGTGTTCCTAAAGCTGAGCCTGAGAAATGCTGTGGAATAAGTTGCATATAAATGATTGGTCCCAAAGATGTATTAACTGAAGTTCTGTAAGAAAATGTAATTCAGAATTGTGGAAGTAAATGAAATGATACAGAGCGGAATACATTTAGGTGCTTTAGTACCATTTGGGTACGAGCTCTGTAAGTGAAAATCTAATTTATTTTTAGTAATTCTGAAACAAATAACTGTGAGAAGTCATGATGTGCAATGATGTGTGTGGGAGTACTTTAGATTATGATGACTATGAAACAGAAAATACCATGTAGAAACTGAGTTGAACAAATACAAGTCCTTGAAGCAAGAGAAGTTTGTAGAAGATCGTCTTCAGAAAAATAAGGAAGGTTTGGTAAATCCATTATACTGTAGTATATTTTAGTCACATCACACCTCTTACTCAATGATTTTGAAATAGCTCATAAAAAGGGACATAAAGAAAAGTTAATAAAAATCAGAATCTTAAACAGGAGGAGAAAGCAAGTAGATGGAAGGTTACATCATTCAGAATTCTTGGTTGCAACCATGAGATACAGACCCTAAATGACTTAAGTGAAATGAGCTCAAAAGAATGGTGGAAATCATGTAGACCAAACCCCTCAATTTTTAACTGACAAAATTAAGGATACTTTAAGCTACTTTCCTGAGATCCATGGCTCAAATATATTAATACTATAGAATATGATTTCTCTTTATACTATCTTTTCTTTTAATAAATTTTATTTTACTCCTTGAAAAGTTTCTTGTGGTTCTTGGGTGTGAGCACTTAAGTGAATTTACTTTCACTTTTTCCTATTTTTCTGACTCAAGAATATAGGATGAATAAATGAAAAGAGATTAGAAAGATGCATTACACTTTAGAGTAAAATGTATACATATAAATTAGGCATATATTTTGAGGTAAAAACATGTTAGAGGTCATTCCTCTAACTTTAAAAAGTTTATGAGAGAGATACAAATATTCTACTGGCAGTTATTTGACCTTATCTGCTTTTATTTCCCAAAACTTTATCATTTATGAATAATACTGACAGCATAACTTCTGCCAATTAAACTTTGATATTTTGAAATGTATTTATGTTATATATCTAAATCAATGTTTATAGAGAAATGTTCAGCACCGATATAACACTGCTATAGCAATGTTCAGTGCTATAAAAATATTTATTTTTGATTTGTCATGAAAAAATGTCATTGAATATTCTCATGTTTCTTTTTAATTTTTAAAATGTTTATTGATTTGAGAGAAAGAAGCAGAGGGAGAGAGAGAAACATTGGTGTGAGAGAAAAACATCTATTTATTACCTCCCATAAACACCCTGACCAGGGATCAAACCCACAACCTAGGTATGTGCCTTGACTAAGAATCAAACCCCTAACCTTTTGGTATATGGAACAACACTTCAACCAACTGAGTCACACTAGCTAGAGGCCCATGTTTCTATGCATAATGTAATGAATTATCTTACTTGTGCATTTGAGTCAATAACATCATTTTTTTCATATTTTTAAATTTTATTTTAGTTTATTTTAATTGTTGTTCAAGTACAGTTTTCTGTCTTTTACTCCCATCCCAGTCCATCCCCACCAGCCCTCCCACCTCCCTCCTATTTCCACTCCCCCTAGTTTTTGTCCATGTGTCTTTTATACTTGTTCTTGTAAACCCTTCCCCTTCCCCCCTGAAATTCACTCCCCTCTCCCCTCTGGTCACTATCAACATCAATAACATCAATTGTTTTAAATCATTACCCCAAAATATATTTATTGATTTCAGATAGAGGGGAGAGAAAAGAGAAGTATCAATGTGAGAGAGAAACAATGATTGGTTGCCTCCCCTACACTCCCCAACTGGGAATAGAACCTGCAACCTAGGTATGTGCCTTGCCCAGGGCTTGAACCCATAACCTTTTGGTGTATGGGACAATTCTACATTTTCTTATAATGTTCTGGCAAATACTTGAAAAAATAGCCTGAGATTTCCTCCTCCTGCTTTGACAATTGATCCATCACCAATTAATTTATGTCCCTATTTATTTATTCAGTCATTCTATGCCAAGACCAAAACCTACTTCTTAACGTTTATGTTCTTGTATATGAAGGATGGCTTAAACATTGTTGGATGCTCAAACACATGCATTTCCATTCAATCTGAAGGATTCAATAAAACACTAGTAGCTGCCATTGGTTGTTTTGGGGAAGATAAATATAATTCCTATATTATACTTCAGATTCATTGTCTTCCAAAGGAAAATGACACTTAATTCTTTACAATCATTTTATGTTTTCACATTTAACTTTTTCCTTTTGTCTTTTTAGCAGCTAGTGATCCAAATAAACTGACATGATCACAAGTTTTATTTTACAGAGGAATCAGATACAATTAAATGTGAAGTCCTGCCTTCAAATTTACAAATCCACCTGCATCTTTACCTACTGATCCCATTGTTCTCCTCTTTGTTACAATAGATTATGTGTCTGGTCCCTTTCTGAAGCTAATTCCTCTACTGGCACTCTGGTCATATAATTTTTTGATTTTACATCATCCTTGCACTCACCCTATTAACCATGCCCTACCGTCTTGTGTGTCCAATGTCTTATCCATTGGCTCGGTCCTACCAATATTTAACTTTTGTCATGCTGACCCCTTGTTAATAAAACAAATAAAATTTAAACCACATTTATCTCAGTTTCCACCATATTGCTTCTTTCTCTACCTCCATCTCTTCTGTTCCTGTTGCACACACACACAAACTCTGAATTTGTTATTTCATTGCTCATTATCTTCATTTCCTTGGCCTTGGAAGTTTACAGGATAAACTTCCTTTTTTTAAAATGAAGTATTTTATTATTGTTCTATTACAGTTGTCCCAATTTTCCCCTTTATTCTTCTTTGCCCAGCCCCCACTGCTGCTCCCACAGTCAATCCGCACACTGTTGTCCATGTCCATGGGTCATTCATACATATTCCTTGATTAGTCCCTTCCCCTTCTTTCCACCCTTATCCTCCTCTCTCCTCTCCTTCCCCCCTTCCCTCTGGTCACTGTCAGTTTGTTCCTTGTTTCCCTGCCTCTGGTTCTATTTTGCTCATTTGTTTGTTTTGCTCAGTAGGTTTCTCTTATAGGTGAGGTCATGTGGAATTTGTCTTTAACTCCCTGGCTTATTTCACTTAGCATAATATTCTTCAGTACCATCCACACTGTCACAAAAGGTAGGAGTTCTTTCTTTCTGCTACATACTACTATATTGTGTAAATACACCAGTTGTTCAATCCACTCATTTACTGATGGGTGCCTAAGCTGTTTCCAGCACTTGAAAATAACGCTGCTATGAACATAGGGGTGCATAGGTTCTTTATTGTTCTAGCCTGGTTACATGTTGTGTAATTTCACTTCTCAGTAAAGTTACCACTGACCTCCGGCCTCCATTTTTTCTGGATAACAAGAGTGCCTCATTGACCCAGCCATTCCCTCTTTAAGCCTTTCTCTACACTGAAGCTAGCATGATATTTTTAAAAATGTAAATCACATCATGTTAATAGTGCTTAAAACACTAGGGTTAATCTGCTGTTTTTAGGATAGGATTCAAAACCCTTTGGCTTACTAAGTCCTCTATTATCTGGTGCCTGCCTACATTTCCAGTATCATCCCTCTTTGTTCCCCACCCCTTTTCCCTCTAAGATCTAATTATATTGAACGTCCTTTAAAGCAAGGTGTTCTTCTTTACTTTGAGGCTTTCTACATACTCTTTTTTCCGGCTAAAAGTCTTCTGTTCTCCTTACTCTTAGTTTCATCTTAGGCATCAATTCTTATAAAAACACATTCCAGCTTTCAAAGCTGGTGTTTGATGCCCTTCTAGTGGCTTTCCACCTAATCCTTCATTTCTTTGTCATAGCACTTATCACACCTCATTTAATTATCTCTCCACTTGTGTTTCCCATTAGACTGTAAGGCCATTTACTGCTTAAGAATCCATACATTATTTTTAATTTTTTTATTATTGTTCAATTATAGTTTCCCCATTTCCCCCCATTACTCTACCCAACCTCACCTCCCACCTTCAATCCTCTCCCCACTGTGTTGTGTGTGTCTTTGTCCATGTCTCCTTTATACATGTTCCCCTTCTTTTTCCCACTACTCCTGCCCCTCTGGTTACTATCAGTTTGTTCTTTATTTCAATCTCTCTGGTTATATTTTGTTGCTTGTTTGTTTTGTTAATTAGGTTCCACTTATAGGTGAGATAACATGGTATTTGTCTTTCACCGCCTGGCTGATTTCACTAAGCATAATGTTCTCCAGTTCCATCCATGCTTTCAGAAAGGGTAGGAGCTCCTTCTTTCTTTCTGTTGGGTAGAATTCCATTGTGTAAATGTACCTTTTTTTTTGATCCATTCATTTACTGATGGGCACTTAGGCTGTTTCCAACACTTGACAATTGTAAATTGCACTGCTTTGAACATTGGGATGCATAGGTTCTTTTGAATTGATGTTTCAGGATTTTTAAGAGTATAATCCCAGCAGTGGGATTGCTGGGTCAAAAAACAGTTTCCTTTTTAGTTTTCTGAGAAAATTCCATATTGTTTTCTACAGTCCTCATTCCCACTAAGAGTATACTAGGGTTCCCTTTTCTCCACGTCTTCTCCAACACTTGTTGTTTGTTGATTTGGTTATGATGGCCATTCTGACTGGCATGAAATGGTATCTCATTGTGGTTTTAATTTGCATCTCTCTGATGGCTAGTGATGCTGAGCATCCCTTCATATGTCTCTTGACCCTCTGTCTGCCCAGCTTGCAGAAGTGTCTGTTCAGGCACTTTGTCCATTTTTTAATTATTTTTTGTCTTCCTGGACTGGAGTAGTGTGAATTTTTTATATATTTTGGAGATAAGACCCTTGTCTGAAGTATCACTTGCAAATATATTTTCCTATACATTTATAGCTACTTATCCTGGGCTCCATCAAAGACAGGGGCAGAGTGGGCTACAGAGGCCTGAGGAGAGACGAGATGGTGTAGAAGCTTTGGGGAGAGAACTGAGAGAGTAGACACTAGAATTCCAGTGCTGAGTTACCCCCTTAGGGCAGTAACCACCATGCTCTGGCAGACTACTCCGCTCTCAGCAGCAGTAGCCTGAGGGGAAACAGTGGCCCTGATTCCCAAAGGGACTATGACCTGGCTTTTGGTGCTTGAGCCTGGCTGTTGAGTGCAGAGTGACCACACTAACAACCTAAGGAGTCAGCCACAGACAGTAGACCCCTAGCAGAGTCGGGGCAGAGAGGACCAGAGACTCTTGAGGAGAGACTGGGGACAGAGGCTTTGATGAGAGAACTGAAAGAGCAACTACTGGGATTCCAGTGCTGAGTCACCCCCATATGGCAGCAGCCAGGACCAATGTTTAAATCCCTGAATGAATAAATCATGCTATACACAAAGCAACAAATTCCAAATGTACTAAATTTTTAAATATACAAAACAAATTTTCTGAAAAATAATGAAGAATAAACATCCATTTGGTTTCATCAAGGGAAAGCTTTTCAATGCTTACAGCAAAAGTCTATGTTGTTAATAAAGCAATTGATTGATAGATCAATCAGCATTAAAAATAAAACAAATCTGTCACAGTAATACAACACCATAAACAACACTGTAAACCAGATGACAAGTTTGAGGAATATATTTGCAAGGTGTATAAAACAAATGGTAAATATCCATAAAATTTAAAAGCTCTTAAATATCAACATGAGGAAAAAATCCACTAGAAAAGTACATTACAACATAAAGATGTATATTACAGATGAAGAAACACATATGGCAGATAAATGTATGCAGTCAGCAAATGCTTATTGAGTGTGTATAATTATGTCAGCTATATTCTAAGCACTTTATAGTGTTAATTTCACTTTATTAATCCTCAAAATGGACTAGTGAGTTACATTCTATTTTATCCTCTTACCTCATAGATGAGGACTCTCTTAGAATTAGAATTCTGTGATAAAAATAATTTCTTCAGTCAAAATAATAATATGATAAAATGTCAAAATGAAGAAATCAATAGTATAAAATTAATGAGATAAAATTTAAGATTTGATTTCTGGTTTGGGCTTTGATAGTTTTTAATTTATCATTACTGGGTTTTAAGTTCTTCTATAAAGCTAGGCTGCTGAAACATACTTCACAAAACTATTGTGAGAATTAAAACTAAGTATTGAATAAAGCACCAAGTGCATAAAATATGAACAAAAAATGTAAATTCCCACTTAATTGGTGCTTGTGAAGTCTTGGCATAATACCTAAATTTGTCCAACCTATTTCTAAAATTCCCATACTAGCAGAATTAGGGTATAAGCCAGAGACTATTGTGATGCTAAGGGTACAAAATACCGAGGCTGTTGGGAATCTGGACTAGGCCTGCTCCCAATAAAGGCAACCAGTAATTCAAAGTATTCTGTCTAACATATGGTTTAAGCATGGGGGCTTGATCCATAAGAATTTCACTTTCAAAGGAGTCTAACCTGGAGGATGCTGAAAGGTAGCATGAATTTTTAGTGAGAAGAACTAGTCAGAAAAAAAGTAAGTGACTTTTTTGTTCTAAGTGGTGAGTTTAACTTGGTGCATGTTTTCAATAAGTGCCTTTGGCTGTGTGTGAAGATGGTCATTCTCAGAAGATGCCTGCAGAAGGTCTGCCAGAACATCTGGAGTTCAAGACACTGTCCCAGTCCCAACAGATTAGAGTGTTAATCAGAAATCTAACACATTTTTAGGGTAAACAAACATGGCAGGGTTACAAGTAGTTCCAGTGAGCTACGTACCTTGGGTACCAGCTCTGGAACTCACTGATGGAAAAACGGATTCTTGGCTTGGAATCTAGCATGGTTAAATCTGTCAACTCACATATCAGTGGCCTGTGGTCTACATTGCGTCTAATAGATATATTTGTTACACCTAACATATACTGTGCTTGGTTTACACAGTTTAACAAAATTATCCATTATTCAAACAGTGGGAGAGTTCATGGTGAAAGTTGGATTGGCTCTTTAGGAAACATGGAAAGAACAGATAACACTGGGGCTATTTTTCAATATAGCAAAAGCTAGTGGGAGCTGAGTAACTGCTACCGGTTTAAAAGGCATAAGTTCTCCAGTTGTCTACACTCCTCATGTTCCTTACCTAGCCTGCTTTACTCACAATCATTACCTGCCTGGCCCCTTCAGTGATTCATTAATAATCTCAGCTAGCTCATAGTGCTTCCTGCTTCCTAAGGGAAGTCAAAGGCTGTTAGGACAGATGTATGTGCAAATTAGGCTGATAATGTAGTACTCTTTGGTCTAATCAAACAATTTCAAAACCACAGGGTTAAATGCAGATACAATTTACAGGGATGGAGACTGCTCCAGCTTCCTGCTCTCCCATGTGTGTAAGAAGTGATGGACTATATCAACCTAAACCCGAGATGAAGAGTTCATTAAAAGTTATAACTTCAAAAAAAGTACTCTGCTCTCCCACAGTCATGTATGGTTCAGTAAAAATAATTTAATAGAGTAACTTACATGTTAGATACATGTGAAAGTAACTTACATGTAAGATGTATACATTTGTACATAACATTTGAACTCACTAGACCTAAATTTTCCAATGTGTAAATAAAGGCATTCAAAATGGAGACATTGAAAGATCCCTTTCACCTCTCCCATTCTATTATTCCATGCAAAGGCTTGCTATCCTTAATCATGAGCTATCATATTCTCAAGAGTATCTTGCCTCCTGGCTCTTAAGGAAGGATGTATGGAGATGATTCTATGTCAAACCAATACAGTAGCTTCTTGATCTATTTTTCTGTGAAAAGACTACATTACCAAAGCAAGCTATCTACCCAGCAATATGAGTCTATATGTTTCAATCAAGAGATCCATGAAATTCAGTAGATATTTTTGAGCATTAGTTTCTGATATAAAGTAGCAAGAACTGCTTTAGCACTTATTTAATATGTGCCATAAATCAAGTTTTCTAACCAGATAGTTTCTATCCAAAACATGTTTTCTTAGCATTTTCCTTTGCATGGTACTCAAATTTATCCTTTACTGTGGCAAGGGGAAGAAAACGTTGTTTAGGTTGTGTTTATTGTTTATCATAAATTTTCTGACAGCTGTAATTTCAGTTTTGTCTCCTCCAAGACACCATTTTTGTTACAGCAACAAATATACATTTACATGCTGTCTAGATAAATCTTTTGCTCCAAATCTGCACCAGAGGTAATCTAAGATATATTGCCCAAGGTCTAACATTATGTAAGACTTCCCCAGTAGGCAATATAGGAGGACTTTGGCATCAGGCAACTTCCAGCATTCAAATCTAGTTCTACCCTTTCCTGGAGGTATAAAATTATACACATTACTCAATAACTCTGAAACATTTTCCCTGTTGTGAAATAGACTGATGTAAAATGTATTAGCTGATTCATGGTCATGGGTTTTTGTGTGTATTAAATGACATAATATACTAAAGTGTTAAACTCAGAATTCATGCTGATAATAATATTGCAAATATTGCTACTGATATAAAATTATACATACTTATCAATAAAAATGCATTTTATTCCTGATAATTGTCATCAGTAGATGTGCCTGCTATATAAAACAGTCTCTTTGACTCTTTAGTCCCCTAGAAGGACTAAATAATGAAATGCATCTGCCTCAAGTTACCTTAGACAAGTCCATGACAACTAGCTTCTTGCTATTCAAAACTCTCCAGCAGTCAGTCTAAATTTCATATTATATTAATCAGATCACCTTGGGTAGTAAATGACCTAATGACATACATAAAGAAAGCTGATGATTATTATTGACCAAATACTGCTGACTCCAAATGAAATTGGAAAAAAAACCCAGACAAATAGGGGAGGGAAAAGTTTGGTACAGTTTCAGTAAATTTACCTTAGAGAATTTGAGGCAATAATCCTTTGCAATTTATCTAATGTAATTTGCTTCTGTACTTTCAAAGTAATTTTTTTTCAATTATATAACTCCTTTGTACATATATATTCTGACTTTAACAAACTTTCATCTGAAATTTTTGTTGTTGTTGTTGTTCAACAATGGTTGTCCCCGTTTCCCCCCACAATCTCCCCTGCCCCACCCCCCACAGCTCCTACATGGACAATAGTGTGGGATTGACTGTGGGAGCAAGGGTGGAATGGGTAGGGGTGGGAAAAAGGGGAAATTGGGACAACTATAATAGAATAACAATAAAAATGATTTAATAAAAATTATATTGTTCTGAATGTGGCAGTAGTCAATATAATGTAATTATTAAAGTTTTAAAAATAAAACTTTCATATTACTCTTCTAAATTAAGCTACTCATCTAAATACATAGTCAGTTCACATCACCCTTGATTTGGTTAAAAATACACGAACTGGCTTTTCTTAATCAGACAGAAACATTAGTGTCCTTTCCCTTCTTGAATTCATATTTCCATTCCACTTCCAAAAGAATGTTGTTTCTCAGTAATGTTTGTGATCATTATTCTGCAGGACAATGTTGCACATCAATTAACCTTAACCTTTAGAAGTTCTGGTAATTATGTTTTTATTATTATTATTTTTGGATTGAGCTATGTTACAACTATCATTAGTACAGAACTTATCAAAACAGCATCATATAACCCAGATTTTAATCACATATATATTAAAGTGTATATTAAAATATAAGTATACATATATAAAATATTATTGAAATTATATTTCTTTTTTAATACTAAAACACTCTATTTTTTTAGGATAAATGCCAAAATTTTACATATGCTACAAGTCTATTACATATATTTACATAGCTCTTTCCTACGTACTCAAAACTTTCACATTATGTAGCTCCCTATTTTAAGCAAGCTTTGCAGGGATGATTTGAGGCCAGATCACAGAATAGCTTGTGCAGTGCTTTAACAAAAATGCATTTTGAAAGCTATTCTGACTACCAATTTATTCTATAAAAATGGTTTTGGGACTGTTTTTGCTGTCACCTATCCACTGCACATGAGAAACACTGTTCATTCTGAATTGCTCCTAGTGCCCCTTCCATATTCACCACCAATCAGATTACTAAACTGCAAGTATTCCCAAAGGAAAATTCACATTTTCTTCCAGCAGTACATCAGATTATTGGCATATTACTGGTTTAGGTGTTTCTAGGACACAAAACTTTCAGTACTCAACTAATTCTCATTTCCTGTCTTAACAAGATGCTTATAATCAGATTCACTAGCTTTCAACAAGTAAATCTGACTTGATAGTCTTAAATCAGTATTTTACCCAAAAAGCAACAGAAAAAGTTGATTCCTTTACTATCTCCCAAATTTAAACTTCAGTGGTTTCACCTAGGAGTTACTCAATTTGAGAACACTTGATAAAAAGTAGAGTTATCAGTAATTTAGTTATTTTAAGTGGCACTGATACTACCATTACATATCACAGAGCACAACACAAAATCAGATGAAGTCTAATTGTCTTTTCTATATTAATTAGCAGTTTTACAGACAATAATACCCTAGTGAATTTGGTATGAAACAATTGACAACTACCCTTATTACTAAATTTAAACACTAGTACTTTATCTTACTTTATACCTGGACTTTATGTGAGGTTTTAAGTTGAAATGCCATTATTTCCTTGTCAGAAGGGTTAAAGGAGACAGGAACCCAGTGGCTTGGTGGTTTAGGAAGTATGCTTGGTGACGGCTCACTGAATTTGGCTCCAGCATAGTTCTGGTTAGTTTGAGACTTAAACAGTAAGCTGGGACTTCATAAGCCAGAGTTCCAATTTTGATTATTTGGAAAATTTTTGTTCTTACCCCCATTCTGCATGGCCTGCCATGTAGCTGCTAATGTGTTGTAAGTATGTCCTCTTTCTTTTTTCTTATGAACAATCTTCATCTGGGAATTTTGATCCTTGGTCTTCTATTAAGTTGTTGTGGGTTACTAACATTTCTAGATTGAGGCGCTGGGATGTTACACCTCTCTCCACCACCCATCTTCAGCTTCTTTGTCACCTTTAGGTTTGCTTTTCAGATTGCAGGATTCCCACTCTCTGTCCTCTTCCTTGTTGCCAAGGCCAGGAGAATAGATGTTGCTTTCTGACAGATCCTTTCCTTTGTCTCAAAACAGAAGTTTTCATGGGCCAATCTGCTGAGTCCAGTTTATGAAGTGAGGCCAACATCTGAGTCTCCTCAGCACACAAGTTTGAGAGAGAAGTCCTAGCGACTTCAAGCTCGACTTCCAGCTCGGGCTGCAGCTGCAGCTCCTGCTCAGCAATGAAGCCCCTTCCCCTTACCCGGAGAGGCGAGGCGAGGCACGGAAAGAACAAAGCCCACAAGCATCGAGGACCTAGCTGCCGCCACCACCTCCGCGCATCCCAAGGACTTCCTCCTTCTGCCTTTACGGACAAATTGGAGGCCGCAGCAAGTGCGGGAGTGGGGCTGGGAGGCACAGTGGTCAATCAAAACGCGCCAGCATGGGGGCCTGGCCAATGAAAAGCGGGCCACCACCTGTTGCCGGGGCGGCTGAGGAAACAGAGGGTGGTTGTTGAGGCCAAAGTTTCAAATCCTTCTCTGTAGAAGCATGTCGGGAACAACTGCTGTAGGCCCACAGCTGCCATGGAACCCCTTGGAGGCGCCCACCCAGCTGTTCCCAGTACCTCTGGCCGTGGCGGCCTCTGCCCTTGGACCTGGTAACTCCCGGAGTCACGACACTGGCACCCCGACCCAAGGATCCCACGTTCTTGGTGTGCACTTGGCCCCTGGAAAGGGACAGGAACCACCTGCCGGGGCAGCAGCTCCAACCTGAAATTATATTTCTTAATAATTTACTTACATGTAGATTAATAACTAATTATTGCCATATTAAATCAGTTTAATATCACATTAATTCAAATATTTCTATGTACATATATGAACACTTGTTAATATAAATGAATGAATTAAAATTTGAAGGTGTTCTTATTTAAAAAGTGTCCCTTTATTTTTAAAACTCCTTTTATAGTATATGTTAAAATTTACATGTAACTTAGCATTAAATGTAAATTTTAGTAATCTACCATCTATACATAAAGTAAGTCTTCCTGCAATTTTTTAGACAGCAAATAATCATAAACCATGTAGCTAGTATAAAGATTTATTACCCAGTAATTAGATTTCTTAAAAATAAACAAAAAATATGATCAAAGTTGACAAATGACTGTTTAGTGCATTATACTCTTTCACTTGGAGGTATGTTTTTTTTTCTTAAAGAATTTATTTATTTATTTATTTTAGAGAGGGAAGGGAGGGAGGGAGGGGGGGAGAGAGAGAGAGAGAGAGAGAGAGAGAGAGAAACATCTATATGCGGTTGCTGGGGGTTATGGCCTGCAACCCAGGAATGTACCCTGGCTGGGAATCGAACCTGGGACACTTTGGTTCCCAGTGCGCGCTCAATCCACTGAGCTACGCCAGCCAGGTGTTTTTTAATATAATAAATATAAAAGTTTTGCAAAGTTTTAAATAATATATTTAAATATACCATTTTAAATATACCAGTATAAATTTGAATATACCATTGCCAATAGTATTTTTTTAAAATAGATGGTTCTATCCTAATGTGGACTTTAAGTATACCCTGGATCTTCAGACACAGCTGAAAGGAGGGACTCAAGTAATTCCTTAATTCTTTACTAGCAATCCAATGTTGTGAAATAAAAATTACTTATGCTGCCTACTCTATAGTTTATCTTAATTTATAACATCCCAACAATAGACCACAATACATAGTTTCTATTAACACTCTTCCACCCTAACATAAATATAAATTTATAAGACTTTAAAAGACATGAAACCCCATAGAGCCTTAATTTAAAAATGTTTGATTGTCAATAATAATTTGAATGATTAATTCATGCAGTATCTAGAAACTTGTATACCTTTGAGTAGTCATAATAAAACATGGAATGACTGAAAAGCATACTTTTCTTTTATATAATAGTAAGATAGTGATTATAAAAGAAAACATGGGATAGAAAATAAAATACTGTCTATGAATGAAAGGTAAAAACAAAAGAGAAAATTCATAAATTGAAAATATATTCTATTAAAACCATCTGGAAGTCTTCCAGTTTCCCGTTTATGCCAAACTGAAAAGAGGTTAGAAGTTGCTACTGTATCACAACAAGTAAAAAACTGAATTAATAAAATGAACAACTATTATTAGATCTATCAGAAAAGTGGGATCATGTGGTTAATTGCTGTCCCCAAACTCAAAACAATAGAGAGGTGAACACAGAGAAAATATACAACTTACCAAAGCAAAATCCCAGAAGCAGAAACATCCATGAAATCAGTGTTAGAATAGCAAAACCTCAACTATCATTGATGAATTGCTGGAGATTCAGTGTGGACAACTCTGAAAGTGGAAAGCTTTCAGGGCAATCAGGTATGTGAAGGAAGGCACACACTTGTGAATGTTACCTCCAAGAGTTCTACTAAGTCTTCTCACTGAAGAACGAAGGAAATCCTCTAGAGTACCCAACAGAGGGAGACAAAAAAATCTTTTTTGAATTATGCTAGAATATTCTGTTCTCCATGAAAAATCTAGCCCAGAAAAAAACTATTTTACCAGAGGCAAACTTCCTGGGTTTTATTAGAGCCTAACCTACTGGGGGGAAGGAAAATAACTAATTCAGCGACTTCAGTTCAAGTGGGGAATGAGAAATACACAACTCTTGCACCTTCTAGATGTCCTGTCTCAAGGGAAGGGGGAAAAGCACAAGTGAAATTCACAATTCTGGGACCCAGACTCACCAGAAGACTGAGACCTAATCATAGAACTACAGAGCACTTTCCCTTCTCCCACACCTTACTATTACATTACATTACTAAAGGCCCATTTACCACAGTTCTTCTCCACTACATTATGTGTACCCTGCAATAAGAAATTACAGGGCAAATTAAAAGAAAAATTGTTCAAAACTAGAACCAGAGCCTTATATGGCAAAAATAATTAGAATTATTAGACCAGAGATTTTTAAAAATTAATCTATGGTTAATATGCTCAGACCTTTAATGTGTAAAACAGACAACATGCACAAACTAGATGGGTAACATAAACAAAAATAAAAATTCTAAGAAATATCAAAAAGAAATACTAGAGACTAAAAATACTGTAAAACAGAAATGAAGAATGCCTTTGACGGACTCTTTAGTGGATGTGAAACAACAGAAGAAAATATTTCTGAGCTAGAAGATAACAGAAATTTCCAAAATTGAAAAACAAAGAGAAAGAGAAACCAAATCTTCCACCTCCCAAACATAATGGAATATACAAGAACTATGGGGCAAGTACAAAAGATACAAAATATTCTTAACATCCCTGGCTGGCATAGCTCAGTGGATTGAGCATGGGCTGCGAACCAAAGCATCGCTGGTTCGATTCCCAGTCAGGGCAAGATTTTTTAAAAATCTTTAAAAAAATAAAATAAAATATTCTTAACATATGAGAATGAGAAAAAAGAGAAAGGAATGAAAGCAACATTTGAAGGAATAATTATTGATAATTTCCCCAAAATTTTCAGACACTAAACTGCAGATCCAGGAAGCTCAGACAAAAAGCAGAATAAGTGCAAATAACAACTAAATCTAGGCATGTCTAATTCAAACTGTAAAAAAATTTAAGGCAAAGAAAAGTCTTGACACAAACAAGAGTAAAAATCAGGTTTCTTATAGAGGAGCAAAGGATTACATCTGACTTCTCAAAAACCGTGCAAGCAAGAACAGAATGGAGTAAAATCTTTTAAAGTACTGAGAAAAAAAAACAACCTAGAATTCTATAGCATGGCAAATTATTATTCAAAAGTAAAAGAGAACTAAAGACTTTCTCAAACAAACAAAACTTGAGAGAACTTGTTGCTAATAAACCTGCCTTGCAAAAAAATCTTTAAAGAAACTCTTCAGAGAGAAAGAAGATGATATAGATTAGGAATGTAGATCTATATAAATTAAAAACCATGGAGAATGAGTAAGTGAAAGTGGAGTAATTTTTTTACTTTTCTTATTTGATAACATTTTGGGCCATGTAATAATAGCAACAATATATTTTATGGAAAAATTAGATGAATTACAGTATATTAGGAATGATAGAACTTGAGAATATTTTATTTCTGTAAGATACTTGCACTACCGATGAGTGGTATAGTGTTATTTGAAAGTGAACTTGGATTAATTTTAAATGCACATTGCAAACTTTAGAGCAACCAATAACAGATTTTCAAAAGTATCATTAACATGCTCAGAGAGAAGAAAAAATTAAAGTATATAAAAACACAGTAAAAATCACAAATAAACAGAAAAGTACTGAAGACAAAAATTGGAGCAAAGAACAAGAGCAACAAATAAAATGAAAAAAAATATAGTAGATATTAATCTAACTGTATCAATAAATACCTTAAATGTCAATTATCTAAATAAACCAACTAAATGACAGCAATTTTCAAAGTGGGTCAAAAGACAATTTCTAACTATATGTTGTATATAAAAATCTACTTTAAATATAAAGTTACATGCAGATTAAAATTAAACAGATGAAGAAATTTATACTATACTATCACTAACCAAAAGAATGCAGAGGTAGCTATATTAATTTCAGATAGGTGGACTTCAGAGGAAAAAATTGTTATCAGGGATAAAAAGAGCATTGCATAATGATAAATGGGATCATACCCCAAGAAATCATAATTCTTAATGTGTTTGCACAAATGACAGGGAGTCAAAATACACATGGCAAAAACTGATAGAACTTCAAAGAGAAATAGAGAATCATCTACTATATTTGGAGTCTAACATTCCTTTATCAGAAAAGGACAGATTCTGCAGGCAAAAATAAGGACAGATTTGAACTCAATAGCACCATCGAGCAACTGGGAACAACTGATATCTATAAACTATTTCATCCAACAATACTCAAACTCATAGGAAACATTTACCAAAATAGATATCATGCCAGGTCATAAAACACATCTTAACAAGTTTAAAAGAATAGAAATTAAACATTATCTAAATAATACATGGATCAAAGGAGAAATCTCAAAAGAATTTTTTTAATATTTTGAATTAAGTAATGCAGTAAAAGCAGGGTTTAAAGGAAAACTCATAGCATTAAATAAAAATAAATAAATAAATTTAGAAAACAAATTAATGAAACTGAAAACAAAATTAGTAGAGAAAGTCAACAAAACCAAGAACTGTTCCTTCAAAGAGTTCAATTAAATTGATAATCTTCTAGCCAGGCTAACTAAGGGGGAAAAAAAGAAAATATAAAATCACTGATATCAGAAATGAAAGAAAAGATATCACTATAAATCCTATGAACATTAAAAGGGTAATCAAGAAAAAATACAAATAACTCTACATCTAAACATTTAATAACCTAGATGAAATGTACCAATTCCTTGAGAGACATACTCTGTCAAAACTAACAGAATAGTTCAATATGAATTGACCTGTATCTATTTTAAAAATTGAATAAATAATTGATAATCTTTTAAAACAGAAATGCCAGGTCCAGATAGGCTTACTGTGCAAATTCATCATTATGTGAGACTAGCATTACCTAAAATTAAAACTAGGAAAAAAACATGAAAACTACAAATCAACATCTTTTATGAACATAGATGCAAAAATCCTCAACAAAATGTTAACAAATAAAATTGAATAATGCATAGAAAGAATAATATACTACTACTAGGTGAGACAGAACCTAGATATGCCAGGCTGGTTAAACATCAGAAAATCAATTAATGTAATCAATAATGTCAACAAGCTAAAAAAATAAAAATTACATAATTTACATGACTATATTAATAAATACAAAACAAAACATTGACAAATTTCAATATCCATTTATGGTAAAAATATTAGTAAACTAGGAAAAAGGGAATTTCCATAACTTGATAAAGAAAATCCAAGAAAACATAGCTCACATTATATTTAATGGTGAGAACCTGAAAGCTTTCCCACTAAGATCAGGAACAAGGCAAGGATGTTCCCTCTAACTATTACTTTTCAACATTATACAGGAAGTCCTTACTGATTTAATAAGACAATAAAAGACATATAAATTGGGAGGAAACAAAGAAAACTTTTTATTTGCAGATGACAAAATTGTCTGTGCAGTAAATCTGAAAGAATCAATCAAAAAAATTCCTGGAACTAATAAGCAATTATAGAAAATTTACAAGGTTAATATATGAAAGTTAATTAATTTCCTGCATGTCAGGAATGAGTGAGTAGAATTTAAATTTTAAAAAAATCCAGTTTCATTAGCATTCTTAAAATTGAAACATTTAGGTATAAGTCTAACAAAATATGTACAAATCTATATGAGGAAAACTATAAAAATTTGATGAAAGAAATCAAAGAATTAAATAAATGTAGAGATATGTATGTTCAAAAATAAAATATTCAATATTGTAAAAGTGTCTGTTATTCCAAGAAGGATCTATAAATCCAACACAGTGAAATCAATGAAACAGACTACAGACCCCAGAAATTTGTCCATATAACCATAGTCAACTGTTTTTGATAAAGGAGCAAAAGCAATACAGTGGAGCAAAGATTTTCTTTACAACAAATGATGCTGAAGAAACTGAACATCCATAGGCAAAATAAATAAATAAATAAATTAGCCCCAGCTGGTATGGCTCAGTGGATTGAGCACCGGCCTGAGAACCAAAGAGTCCCGGATTTGATTCCCAGTCAGGGCACATGCCCAGATTGTGAGCCAGTAGATGACGCAAGAGAAGCAACCACACATTGATGTTTTTCTCCCTCTCTTTCTCCCTCCCTTCCCCTCTCTTTAAAAGTAAATAAAATAAAATAATAATCTAGACACAGACCTTATATCCTTTATAAAATTAATTCAAAATTGTTTATAGACCTAAATGCAAAGCACAAAAGTTTAAAATTCCTAGAAGATAGGATAGCAGAAAACCTAGATAACCTTAGATATAACAATAACATTTTAGAGATAAACATCAAAGGCATGATCCACAGAAGAAATAATTGATGAGCTGACTTTCAATAAAATTAAAAAATTCTGCTAAAAGAAAGACAATATGAAGAGAATGAAAAAGGCAAGCCATAGACTGGAGGAAACTACTTGCTAAAGATACATTTGAAAAGGACTTATCCAAAATGTACAAAGAACTCTTGAAACTGAACAATAAAAATATGAACAAGCTGATTTTTAAATGGCCAGAAGACCTGAATAGAAATTTTATCAAAGAAGATATACAAGTAGCCCTGACTGGTGTGGCTCAGTTGGTTGGAACATCATCTCATAACTGAAAGGCTGTGGGTTCGCTTCCTGGCTGGGGCATGTACCTAGGTTGTGAGTTTGATCTCTAGTCTGGGCATGTACAAGACACAATCAATTGATGTTTCTCTGATATATCAATGTCTTTCCATCTAGCTTCCTCTTTCTCTCTAAAGACAATGAAAAAAAAGTCCTCAGGTGAGGATTAAAAAAAGGAAGAAGATATACAAATAACATGGTAGCCTATAAAAGATGTCTGCCCTGACTGGTGTGACTCAGTGGGTTGTGTCACGCCACAAACAAAAACATTGCCAGTTTAATTCCAGTCAGGCTACACACCTGGGTGTCAGGCCTGGTCTCTGATTGTGGGTGTGTAAAAGACAACTGATAGATGTTTCTCTCTCACATCTATGTTTCTCTCCTTCTCCCTCTCTTCTCTCTCTAAAAATAAATAAATAAAATCTTTTTAAAGAAGATGTAATTAGGGGATTGAAAATTAAAACAATGACATACCATTGTGCATTCATGGTAATTGACAAAATCTAGAACACTGACCATACCAAGTGCTGTAGAGATGTAGAGCAGAAAGAACTCACATTTATTGCTCATGGAAATGCAACATGTAATAGTCACTTTGGAGGACAGTTTACCAGTTTCTTGCAAAACTAAACATACTCTTACTATATGATCCAGCAATCATGCTCCTTGGAATTTACCCATATGAATTTTAAAAACTATATGCACACTAGATCTGCACGTAAATATTTATAACAGTTTTATTCATAATTGCCCAAACTTGGAAACAACCAAGACATCCTTCAGTGAGTGAGTAGGTAAATACATTGTTACACATTCAAAAAATGGAGTACTATTCAACCTAAAGCAAAATGTGCTCTGAAACCATGAAAAGACATAGAAGAATATTAAATGCATATTACTAAGTAAGAGGAACCAATCTGAAAAAGCTACATACAGTATAATTATTTGACATTCTGGATGAGGCAAAACAATGGAGACTGTAAAATGATTAGTAACATCCAGTAATAAGGTGGAATAGAAGGATGAATAGGTAGCAAAAAGAGGATTTTTAGGGCAGTGAAACTATTCTCCATGATACTACAATAGTGGATATTTGTCATAATACATATGTCAAACCCATAGAATGTACATCAAGGGTGAACTCTAATATAAACAATTAAATTAGGCTGATAATGATGTATTAATGTAAATGTATCAATCATAAGAAATGTATTACTGTGTTGCCAGATATTGTTGAGATTGTTTATGTGTGTGAGATTGTTTATGGGCTATATCCTAGAAGATTTTCCTCACAGTATTATGCATTGCCCATGTTAAAGATTGCCAAACTACATTACAGAATGTAAGTGCAATTCTGCCTGGGCAGTCAAGGGCACATCTCCTTTGTGCCTGCTTTTTGAAGAATATGATGTTGTAGACACATCAGAAATCAGACTCAGTCTCTGCCTCAGCTGAAAAACAATGGAGCTGAAAACTTCCCTGTGCATTGCAGTTGTTTTCTCACTCACTAGAATGGCTGTAGAAGTCTAGGGAGGACATCCCCTGTAATATTATGAAACTGGTTACTAGAATTTTATAGCAGTCTAAAATTTTAAAGTCTCAGTAGAGCCAGAGAAATAATGTTTTGTAATTACTGTGTTTTTGAAAAATCTTTACCAAGGAAAACATAAATTACATTTACCTAGGCCACTAACTAATGGTGAAATTTGAGGAAAATTTTAATTCAGTTTCTGAATTTTAGGCAAAAACATAACACCAGTCAGCTTAAAACAAGGATGCAATTTAGGTCTTTTAACTTAGAATGAATTGAAAAAAATATGAAGTATTTATTTTTATTTGAAGAGCATCTCTTGGGAAGAATAATGATATCAGTAAAGATTACAGAGTAAAAATCTCAGAAAATTATTTCCTCTATAAAAGCAAGAGAACATTGGCAGAAACTATAGGAATCACTTTTTCGTAACTCTGAAAGTTGAGGAGTTGTAGAAATCTGGAGAGCATTTGTCCAAGAAAACTGAACTTTGTGTTATTTTAACTTTCCCTAATACCATTCCCCCTCCCCAGCTACACAAGTAGCCTCTAAAACAGTCAGAGTGAAATCAACTACTGCTAACCAGTGCAGGGAAATCAGAGGGTTGAAATGCCTTTAAAGACACATTCCCAGAAAACTGTCATTATTTTACCCATCTGGTGGTTCTGTGAAGACCTCACTAACAAGACTCTTTAGTTGATCAGAGATGGAGCTCTCCAAGCCTAAAACAGCCTTTTTATTAAAAAAAAAACTGACAATATTTAAACATTGTGACTGGCCGAGGTGATGGAAAACAGATGGATCAAAGAATAGACCAACCCAAAAGGAAAAGCTTGGGAATGAGTTGTTCATAGAGGATTTTGAAAAGTTTTGACTTATTCTCAGTAATCTAGAAAGCTACATTCATGTGTAGGGTTGTATGCATGCTCAGGGCTCTAAATATTCTTAGGAAAGATACAAGAAGGCCCTAACCTTTCATCTGGCTGATGTAGAGGCAGTGGGAAAGCAGGAAGTAAAAGCAGTCTGACAGAGTATCAAGGATATGCTTTAACACATGCACAGACCTCCTTAGCAAAGACTTACAGACTTATTAGTCCCAGGCATCTAAGGAAATCTCTGACTAACCATTAAATGACCACTAAACTAACTAAGCAGAGATTTCAGTGGCTATACATAAAAACAATACAGAGTTCAGAGAATTAGTTCAGAAAATTTGCTAAAGAATAACAGGATCTGCAGAAGATGGTGGCGAGGTAGGTGGGAGCAGAGCCCAGTTCTCCCTGTGTTCAGCTGAAACACCTAGCTGAGCTTCTGAGGAACAGAGAGAACTGCCAACAGAATCCCAGCTCATAATAGAGGACATTGAAAAACAGACAGTGAGGAGATTGTGCTGGAACGGTAAGGTCCCTGGGATCTGCACCAGGACCAAGGCTGCTGCAGCCCCCAGTCCAGTGCCTGCCTGCCACAGGATACAGGGAGGAGAGTTAGATCACCAGCTCCCTCTCCTACCAGAGCAAGGAGGGCAGCCCAGCACTAGGAGGTTCCTGGATGCTGGAAGTTGCTGGGGGGAATAGAGACAAAGTGGGAGACACAGAGGTAGTATATATCTGCGGGGACTGTGGATGCCAGCACCAGAGAAATTGGGGTGCAGGGCAACACCTGGACTGATTAGGAGGAGTTAGGCTGTGTCAGACCCTGATTCTGATAGTCTGCAGACTGGTTGGAAAGTTGGGCTGTGTGAAAAGCCAGGCACTTATAAAGAACTGCAGGTAGCTGCTTTGTAAGGAACTCTCCAGCAGTGGCTGACTCTCCCCAAGGGTGATTTCAGCTGCTTGCACCCAAACACTTCGTAGCTGAGCAGAACTGTGCTCCCAACTTGTCTTGGGCTCCACGCCTAAGATTGCCTCAAGCTGTGAGCAGCTGAGTAGCTGATTTGATCCTGGCAGCTTACAGAAGACCTGGGTCAGAGGCTGGGAAACTATGAATATTGTGACGCAGGCTTGGTCCCCATCCTCTCAATACCATAGGAATGGAGAAAAGCAAAGCCCAGCCCCCCTCTCCCTGTGGCATCTAGGAAGACCAGAACTCCCTGAACAGGTTTAAAGTCAACAGGAGGCTTATTTTTTGGGGGGGGGGATTCTCTCTCTTTTGTTTTTCCTTTTTTTTCTTCCCCCCAAATGAGACATAAGACTTGGAGTTATGAAGGGTCCAGAGACAGATCAAAAGGGGGAGCACAAGGCTAACCCCCAAAACTGAGAAACTGAGACAAACATCACTTTGCTTTCCCATAGATCTGGCATTTTGTAGTTTATGTGTATTATTACTATCTTGTCATTAATTTTACCACTTTTGTTTTAATAGTTTTTTATTTCTCTTCCTTATGTTTAGTTTTTCTCATTTTATTTGCAATTCTCTGTTTAATTGCATTGTTTGACTGGTTTTCCTTATTCTCTCTATATTGTATTTTAATTTTCCTTCTTTCACTTCACCCATATTACAATAACACACAACTTTTTATCAGGTACTTTCTATTCTGGTTATCCAAATCATATATTCCTTGTCATATTATTGTTGTTCCAGTACAATTGTCAATAATTGTTGTTCCACACAATTGTACATACCCTCCATGGATCTTAGGCCACTTCACTTTAATCCTGAGCAGTATTATTGTTGTGGTTCACTCTATTCTCTCACACACTACATCTCCTTTCTATTGTTTAATCTCACTATATTTCATCATCTAACCTTGCATAGGTACAATACTCCTCCCCTATAGCAAGAGTCTTATCTCTCTTTCACCTTTTATAAAAAGTAGCTAGTCAGGGGAAGTATCACAGTTCATGCTATACTTATCCAAGGAATCTTCTTTCTCTTCTCCATTTGCTGATAATTTAAATCCCATAAAATACTCTTATGCTGTCTTAATCTATTTTGCCTGCCCCCTGCCACTGATCACATACAAGAATAAGTGGGAGCTGAGAGCATCAGTATACCTGCTGGAGGAGAAAAACCACCAACAAAGGAACCTCCAAAAGGTAAAAATCCAAGTGCAACAAGAGAGGCCACATAAATGGAAAAAAGGACAAACCCAGAGCATCCAGGTAAGGAGATCAAAGAGACCACATCATTGAACCTCATAGAATTCCAACCATAAAAATTCACTCCAGAAAGACAGCTAGTAAAGTGAAACATCAGGAAGCACAGAATCAAGTGAAATGAGTAACCTAAAATGGGGAGACAAGAAAGAACATGCAGTCAAAAGAAATGGAAGACTCCCCAGTAAAATAGCTAAATGAAATGGGAGTGACCAACTATTGGATATATAATTCAAAATAATGGTTATAAAGATGTTCAAGGAACTCACAGACAATTACAAGGAAATGAGTGAAAACAACATCAGCATGAAAAAGGAAATAGAAACTGTAAAAAACTGGGGAGAAATGAACAATAAAGTAACAGAAATAAAAAACAAATTAGAAGGAATTATAAGTAGGCTGGATGAAGCAGAGAATCAAATCAGTGAGTTGAAGGACAAGGTATAAAAACACAACCAGATAGAGCAAGAAAAGGAAAAGAAATTCAGAAATAATGAACAGGTGGTAAGGGAACTGCAAAACAACAAGGAACAAAACAATATTTGTATAATAGGATACCAGAAGAAGAAGAGTAAGGGACAGAAAACCTGTTTGAAAAAGTAATGATGGAGAACTTCCCTAATTTGATGATAGGAAAAGCCATACAAATCCAGGGAACACAGAGAGTCCCAATCAAGAGAAACCCAAACAGGCCCACTTCAAGACACATCATAATTAAAGTGGCAAAATTCAAACACAAAGACAGAATCTTAAAGGCAGCAAGGGAGAAACAGGAAGCAACATACAAGGGACCCCCAATAAGTTTAACAGCTGACCTCCCAATGGAAACGCTCCAAGGCAGAAAAGAATGGCAAGAAATATTCCAAGTAATGAGAACCAGATGCCTGCAACCAAGGCTACTTTACCTAGCAAGGCTCTCAATCAAGATAGAAGGCCAAATAAGAAGCTTCTCAGACAAAAGAAGTCTAGAAGAATACACCTCCACTAAACCAGCTCTGCAAAATGTGCTAAAGGGACTGATCTAAGGAAAGGAAGGAGAAGAGAGAGACAGAAAGGAACACAGGTATGAAAAAGGAAATGAATAAGTACCTATCAATAATAACCTTAAATGTAAATGGATTAAATGTTCCAATCAAAAGACATAGAAGAGCTGAATGGATAAGAAAGCATGACCCACACATATGCTGCCTACAAGAGACCCACCTCAGGACAAAAGACCTACATAGACTAAAAGTGAAGGACTGGGAACAAATTTCCCAAGCAAACAGACAGGGGAAAAAAAGCTGGGGTAGCAATACTCATATCAGAGAAAATAGATTTCAAAAAAAGGGTTGGAAAAAGAGACCCAGAAAGTCACTTCATAATACTCAAAGGAAGAATCCACCAAGAAGACGTAAACATTGTGAATATACATGCACCCAACATAGGAGCACCCCCAATACATAAAGAAAATCTTAGAGGACTTCAAGAAAGATATTGACATCAACACAATTACAGTAGGGAATTTTAACACCCCACTGTCAAAAATGGACAGATCTTTCAAACAAAATATCAACAAAGATATTCTGACATTGAACAATGCCCTAGAGGAAATGGACTTAACTGATATATATAGAGAGAGAGACTTTCATCCCAAAGAAGCAAAATAAGCATTGTTTTCAAATGCAGCTGGAACATTTTCAAAGATAGACCACATGATAGGATGCAAAACAAGCCTCAACTAATTCAAGAAAATTGAAATCATATCAAACATTTTCTCTAACCACAATGGACTGAAACTAGCAACCAACTTCAAGGAAAAAAACTCAAAACACTAAAAATCAAGGAGATTGAATAGCATGCAATTAAAAAATGAATGGGTCAAGAATGAAATTAGAGAAGAAATTTAAAAAATTCTGGAAACAAATTAAAATGAGCACATAACAGTCCAAAATTTATGGCCACAGCTAAGTCAGTCCTGAGAGGGAAGTTCATAATGATACAGGCCTACCTAAACAAGAAACATTTCAAACAAACAACCTAACCCTACACCTACAAGAACTCAAAGAACAACAACAAAGACAGCCTAGAGCAAGGAGAAGGAAGGAAATAACCAAGATCAGAGAAGAATTAAATGACATAGAGACTAGAAACACAATTCTAATAATCAATAAATCCAGGAGCTTGTTCTTTAAAAAGATAAACAAAATCAACAAGCCTTTAAGCAGACTTGCAAGCCTTTTAAGCAAAATTGACAAGCCTTTAAGCAGACTCATCAAGAAAAAAAGAGAGCGGACCCAAATAAACACAGTCAGAAATGAAAGAGGAGAGATTACAACTGATACCACAGAAATACAAAGGATTGTAAAGAATTACTATGAAGAACTATATGCCAAGAAATTTGAAAATCTAGGTGAAATAGACAAATTTCTAAAAAATATAATATTCTAAAACTCAGTGAAGAAGAAGCAGAGAGCCTGAACAGGCCAATAACAGAAGATGAAATTGAAGCAGTAATGAAAAAACTCCCAACACACAAAAGCCCTGGATGGGGTGGTTTCACAGGAGAATTCTACAAAGCATTTAAGGAAGAACTAACCCTTATCCTTCACAGATTATTTCAAAGAATCCAAGAAGATGGAAGACTCCCAAACTCTTTTCATGAGGCCAACATCATCCTAATCCCAAAACCAGTTAAAGACACAGCAAAGAAACAAAACTTCAGGCCAATATCACTGACAAACATAGATGCCAAAATCTTCCAAAAAAACCCCCAAATATTGGCAAACCACATCCAGCAATACATTAAAAAGACCATACACCATGACCAAGTGGGATTCATTCCAGGGATGCAAGGATGGTACAGTATTCACAAATCAAAAAATGTAATATATCGCATAAAGAAAAGCAAAGACAAAAATTACATGATCATATCAATAAATGTAGAAAAAAGATTTGATAAGGTACAGCACCCACTTGTGATTAAAACACTCAACAAAAGTGGGAAGAAAGGGAGCATTGTTCAACAAAATAAAGGCCATATACAAAAGACCTACAGCCAACATCATGCTCAATGGGCAAAAACTTAAAACTTTCCCATGAAGATCAGGAACAAGATAAGGTTGTCCATGTTCACCACTTCTATTCAACATACTATTGGAAGTCCTAGCCACTGCAATCATATAAGAAAAGGAAATAAATGGCATTCGAATTGGAAAAGAAGAAACAAAACTGTCATTGTTTGCAGATGACATGATAGTGTACATAGAAAATCCTATAGACTCCGCCAAAAAACTGCTCAACCTAATAAATGAATTTGGCAAAACAGTGGTATGCAAAGTCAATATTCAGAAATCAAAGGTATTTTTTATACCAACAGTGAAACATCAGAAGCAGAAAGCAGGAAGAAAATCCGATTTGGTATAGCAATAAAAAAATATACCTTGGAATAAACCTAACCAAGGAGGTAAAAGACCTGTACTCAGAAAACTACACAACACTAAAGAGAGAAATTAAGGAAGAAACAAACAAATAGAAATATATACAATGTTCATGGATTGGAAGAATTAACATCATCAAAATGTCCACAGTGCCCAAACCAATTTATAGATTCTATTCAATACCTATTAAAGTACCAATGGCATATTTTACAGACATAGAACAAACACTTCAAAAGTTTATATGGAACCATAAATGACCCTGAATAGCTGCAGCAATTTTGAGAAAGAAGTGTAAAGTAGGAGGGATCACAATACTTGACATCAAACTATATTATAAGGTCACTATAATCAAAACAGCCTGATACTGGCATAAGAACAGGCGTATGAACCAATGGAAGGGAATAGAGAGCCCAGAAATAAACCCAAGTCTGTATGGTCAATTAATATTTGACAAAGGGGGCAGCAACATAAAATGGAGCAAAAATAGCCTCTTCAACAAATGGTGTTGGGAGACCTGGACAGCTACATGCAAAAAAATGAAACTTGACTACCAACTTATACCATACACAGAAATAAATTTAAGGTGGATAAAAGATTTAAATATAAGCCTTCACACCATTAAAGTCCTAGAGGAGAACATATGCAGGAAAATCTCAGATATTCCACGCAGCAACATTTTCACTGATATGTCCCTTAGAGCAAGGGACATAAAGGAAAGAATAAGCAAATGGGATCTTATCAAAATTAAAAGCTTCTGAATGACTAAACAAAACAGCATTGAAATGAAAAGAGAATTAATTGCATGGGAAAACATAGTTGCCCATAATGCCTTGGACAAGAGTTTGATCTCCAAAACATATAAAGAACTCACATGATTCTACTCTAAGAAGACAAGCAACACAATTAAAAAGTGCTCAAAGGCCTTGAACAGAGACTTCTCCAAGGAGGACATACAGAGGTTCCAGAGACATATGAAAAGATTCTAAGTATTGCTAGCCATCAGTGAGATGCAAATTAAAACTACAATGAGATACCACTTCACACCAGTCAGAATAGCCATCATAAACAAAGCAACAAACAACAAGTGTTGGAGAGGTTGTGGGAAAAAAGGGAACCCTGGTGTGCTGTTGGTGAGACTGCACACTGGTACAACCACTATGGAAAACAGTATGGAATTTCCTCAGAAAACTAAAAATTAAACTGACTTTTGACCCAGCAATTCCACCACTAGTATTATATCCTAAGCACCCTGACCTATCAATTCAAAGGAACCTATGCACCCCAATGTTCATAGTAGCACAATTTACAGTAGCCAAGTCCCGGAGGTAACCTAAATGCCCATCAGCAAATGAATGGATCAAAAAACTATGGTACACTTACACAATGGAATTCTATGCAGCAGAAAGAAAAAAGGATCTCCTACCCTTTGCAACAGAGTAGATGGAATTGGGGAGCATTATGCTAAGTGAAACAAGCCAGGCAGTAAAAGACAAATAGAATATGTTATCACCTTTAACAGAAACCTAATCAACAAAACCAATAAGCAAGCAAAGTATAACCAAAGACATTGAAACTGAGAACAGGCTGACGGTGACCAGAGGGGGTAAGGGAGGGTATAATGGGGGAAAAGCATGAATGGCCTACCGGAACAATTATAAAAGACACATAGATAATAATAAGAGAGGGTGGAAACAGGGGAGGGAGGTGGGGAGGATTGTGACAGTGGGGAGTGGTCAGGGCAAAAGGTAGAAGACTGTACTTGAACAACAATAAAGAAAAGACAAAAAATAAACTATGGGGATGGGAGTATAATTTGATTTCCACAGTTACCACATTATATTACTTGAAACTTCAGTTTTAACAAAATCGTGAGGCATATAAAGAAACAAGACAGTATGGTCTATAAAAAAAGAAGAAAGCAATTAGTAGAAACTGTCCCTGCTGAAGCTTGGATGTTGGACTTACTAAACAAAGACTTTAAATCAACTATTTAAAATATAATCAAATATCTAAAGGAAACCACATCTGAAAAACTAACTGAAAGTAGGAGAACAATTTTTTATTAAATATAGAATATCAATAAAATATATAGATTATATAAAAGGACCAAATGGAAATTCTAAATTTGAAAAGTTCAGGGAGTAAAATAATTTACTAGAGTACTTTTCATTATTAAAAGAGCTAGAAAATATATTTCAGCAAGCAACAAAATTAGTGAACTTTAAAATGGGTCAATTAAGATTGCCCACTTAGACAATGTAAAAAATAAATAAAATAAATAAAGAAAAATGAATCTTAGAGACCTGTGGGACATCATTAAATATACTATCATACTCATGGATATCTAAAAAGAAGAGTAGAGAAACAAAAGAGCATGAAAAAAAGTGTTAAAAAACCTAAAAACTTTGATTTATACATACAAGAAGCTCATGAATTCACAGCAGGATAAACTTAGAGATCCACTCCTAGACATAGCATAAAAAGTATCTCTAAGTGAAAAACTATAAAAATATATTTTTAAGTTTTAAAGATATTAATATATAAAGTTACTTTTTATAAAGAAAGGCCTAAACACATCTAACAAATAAGGCAAAATGGTTCAGATGGTTTTGGTAGAGTATCAGAACCAGAATTTAATTTTAAAAGTAATAATGGAACAGATACAATTTATTTTATATTGTTTAGTTTCACCATTTTTTCTCCTTGTTCTTATCTGCTAAAGTAGGGATTAAAGTGACATAATGGGTCTGAAAGAAAATAGGAAAAGGTCACCAGAATAGCAGCCTCTTGCTCATAAAATTTCAGATGGGATTTTTTCACCAAGAAATTTTAATTCAAATACTGATGTTAAACAAGAAAACTTGCCATTCTTCCCTCATGACACACTGTGATATTTACCATTACTTAATAAGTTTGGAAATGTAAGGTCAGCCTTTGAGAGAATGTTTATGTCCTCCTTGGTACTTGTCTTAAATATAAGCTATGTTAGATGAATATTAATTCCTTGGGCTGAACTGTTTATTCTCAAACATATGGCTTTATTCAGATATGAAAAGTGAGGCTAGATACAAAATTCAAGAAACATTTTGAGCATGTGCTGATTACTTTGATATGCGAGATAGACAAAATCTGTTCTCACGGAGATTACATGCTAGTGGGGAAGAAAAAGAATAAATATGTAGTCAATGTTTATGAGTAAATAAGATAATTTCAGGTGGAGACAAGTAGAACCAGATACATGATTTGTGGAACTCAATGAAAAAAATGCAATATAATTGATCAAACATTATTAATAATTTCAAGGTAGCAACAGCTAAAGCATGAACCAAATGAGATGCCCTTTTATTCATAGGGCCCTGTGTGACTGTATAGATTCGGGCCCATAAGGCCAGGAGATAATGTCAAAAATTTCTTTAGACAGGTTTCCCAAAATTAGATGAGTTAGTTAAAAAAACTGTTAAAATTTAAGGGGGTTAAATTACTTAAAAAATACAACTCTATCCAAATAATCGTGCATGCTGTGTGTTTTATAAAGTAGGTTGTGGTATATGCAGATAGCATGACATAAGTGCATGGTCTCATTAAATTAATGAGATGTATTTTTATGAAGGAATAAACTGCACCTCTGGATTTAGTAAGTTCTGAGTACAACATTTGAAGCTGTTTTGGGGATAAAATAAGGTGATCTTAATACATAGTTTTTAGCACAGTGCTAAGAACATAATAAAAACTCAAAAATGCTTATTATTAGTAAAGCAAGTGTCATCATTGCTGTTTAATTTCTTATAGATTCCTTTTTTATTCACACCCAAGGCAATTTTTCATTGCTTTTAGAAAGATAGGAAAGAGGAAAAAGAGAGAGAGAAAGAAACATCTATGTGAGAGAGAAATATTGACTACTGACTGCCTCCTGTGTGTGCCCTGTCCAGGGATAGGACTCTCAACCTAGATGTGTACCTGACAGAGAATCAAACCCACAACCTTTTTGTTCATAGGATGATGCTCCAACCAACTGAGCCACACCAGCTAGGACTAATTTCTTATAGATCTTTTATTCTCAGGAAAATGTTTACTTCTTCTGCTAGTTTTTCTATAAATATTTGTTCAAGTATTTTAAATATTCATGGTAAGTCATCAAATCTTTCCTGGCATTTAAAAAACTGACCAAAAAAACAAACAAAAATTTTTACTGCATTATTTTTGTTTGTTTTTGGTAACTGAAGACCACTGATATAATTAGTTCTGTTAGTTCTTTTCTGAAAAAAGTTACTTGTTCACCTAAAAGTTGTGTGAAATATGTTGATACATCTCTTCTAATGTGAAGAATTAGTTGTTACACTCTAACCCCTTGTTCAACCACAAACAATAGTCAACACCAAGTGGATCTCTTTGGATTTTGGAAGCAGCACATTTTCCTCATTTGGGTGTGCTATTCTAGCCTGTTTACTGAGTGACCCTAAAAACTCTTAGTTTTGAGTGGGCTCAGAAGAGAAGGATCAGCCACAGGATGTCTTGCAAGCTGTTTTGCCACTTGGGCCAATGAAGCCAAAAGGTCTAATGGCTCTTGAAATGTCACTGGCACATCAAGATGCTGTTTGGAGCCTTGGACAGGTCCCTGAAGGTGAATGCAGCTCAGACCATTAGATTTTTTGGAGAAAAGCCATGCCATCCTTAATCAGTAACTACTCTCCTTTTAAGACACAGCTTTTGATTCCTGCTGAATGCTTAATCATGGGTCACCAAGTTATCACATGACTTGAACTTTCCATGATGAACTGGGTGTTGTCTGGTTCCCCAAACATAAAGTTTGGTGTATATAGCCCCACTTTTTCATACAAGATTAGGCTTGAGCAGGCACTGAAAGCATGAGTAGATTACATGAGGAAGTGTCTCAAATGTCATCGCACTTACTTCTGCTACATTACTTTTTCTGTCTCTGCCCCCTTCTCCGGCTCCATTGGGAGTTACCTTCTACCAGTCCCAAAAAGAGAATACTTGGGCCTAGTTTATAGATGGTTCTGTACAACATGCAGATGCCACCTAAAAGTGATCAGCAGTAACACTACAGCTTCTTTCCGGAACACCCCTGAAGGACAGTGGTAAGGTGAAATCCTTCCAACAGGCAGAACATGGAGCAGTGTGCCTTCTTCATTGGAAGAAAAAATGGACAGAGTAGAAGTCTTTACTATTTGATGGGCTGTTATGAATGGTTTGGCTGGATAGTAAAGGACTTAGAGGATTAAAAAAAATGGTAACACGAAGGTATCTGGTGAATAAAGTGGATAGATCTCTCTGTATCAGCAAAAAAAAAATGTGTCCCATGTGAAGGTTCCACACAGGATGAGCTTAGCAGGAAAGACTTTAACAAGCAAGTGGATAAGATGGCCTATTCTGTAGCTATGAGTCAGGATCTTTCCCCAGCTACCACTGCCATCATCCAATTGGCTCATGAATAAAGCGGCTGTGGTAGCTGGAACAAAGTTCTGCGTGGGCTCTGCAACATAGGCTTAGTCTCACCAAGGCTGACCTAGCTATGCCCACTTAGGAGTACTCAGTCTGCCAATAGCAGAGACCAACAATGAGCCCCTGAAATGGGCAATATTATCTGGAGTGATCAGTCTTCCTGTTGCAGGCAGGTGGATTAAACTGTGCCTCTTTATCACAGAAGAAAAAACCATTTTATTCTTAGTGGAATGGGCACACTGTCTGGATACCAATTTTCTGTACCTGAATGCAAGGCTTTTGTGAAACTACCAAAAGTGCACTTAAAAAATTCCTTATCCACCATCATGGTATCCTGCACAGCATTGCTTTTGATCAAGGAACCTACGTTACCGGAAATGAAGTGTGACAGTGGGCCCAGGCTCCTGGACTTCATTGGTCTTATCTTGTTCCCCAACACACAGAAGCGCATGGCTTGGTAAATGATGTTATGGCCATTTTAAAACTCAGTTTCATTATCATCTAGGTGAAAACACCTTGCAGATCTAGAACAATGTTTTCTCAGAGGCTGAATATACTCTAAATCAGTGTCTAATATATTATGTCCTTTCCCCCATTGACAAGGTTCAGGGGATGAGGGATCCAGCGGTAGATGGAGTGGTACTGTTCACTATTGCCCTCACTGATCCACAAGCAAAATTTTGTTTCTTTTCCTTACTGACCTTATGCTCTGCTGGTCTAGAGGTCTTAACTTCAAAGGGAGGAATTCTTCCACCAGGAAACACAAGAATGATGTCACTGAATTTGAAATAACACTGCGTCAGGTCATTTTAAGCTCTTCATAACTCTGAATCAACAAGCGAAGAAGGGAGTTACTGTACTGGCTGGTATAATTAATCCTGCGTGCCAAGAGAAAATGGACTGCTGCTACATCATGATATAAGGGAGAGTATGTCTGATACACAGGAGAATCTAGGGTGCATTTTAATACTATCATATCCTGTGATAGAGTTAGGTGGAAACTATAATCCAAATCAGGAAGATTGCGAATGACCCAGACTCTTCAGGAATGAAGTTTTGGGTCACCCCAGCCAAAGGACCATGCTGAGGGCAAAGGGAATATGGAACAAGCAGTGAAATATGTAACTATAACCTATAACTATGTTATATGTCACAGAAATGAGCTGAATTATTGTTAGTGTTTCTTATTTTGTTATGAACATTCTTGTGTGTATATACACAGTTTATGCAGTAGCCAAATTACTTATTAAATCTACAAGTTCTTTCTACTTCTTCCAACTAAATAATTCTACTTTTCACAGTAGATAGCATCCTTTTTCACTCTCTTTATAAAGCAAATGACAAGCTGGTTAAAAAATTATTTTGTTTGGGGGAGGGAGTAAATATTTTTAAAAATTATCATGAAATTTAGGAAAAATGCTATTTTTTCTCATTCCAACCACTGATTCTAGTGTGTGTGTGTGTGTTTCACCTGACAGCTCATGGACTGAAAACCATACTGACATGAGCTTTTTAATGATAATAACTTCTGGATTAATAATTCATGGTTAAGGATTGGGCAAAATACTCACATTTTCCTGCTGAAGATCTTAGATTTTCATAAATTAGGGGGGATATTTAAACTTCACAAATCTTGACAGAAGACATATTAACATCACATTAGAAAGTCTGCGCATTTTAAACTGAGTCTCTGGGGCCTAAAACCACAGGCCAGGGACTAGGGGGTAAGGATGTGGGACTAGGGCAGAGATAAGTACTGCTGCCCCTTGGATCCTGCACAGCAGAAATTCCCTGCACACAGAGGGCTGTCAACACTAGTTGAGTGTCCCTTTCCGTGACAAGTCCTGATGAGGTCCAAGAAGCAAGCTTCTATAGATGCAGCTTGCTTCTCAGCCCTCATCACTGTTTAAAAGGTCCAGAAAATCACCTCTGGCATGCTTTCTTGATGTGGTTTTAAAAATATAATTATGGTACTCATGCAGTATGGGTAATCCCTTAACAAGAACCAGTCTGAGATTATAACCCTGCCCTGAGATTATAATCCTGATTATAATCAGGATTATATAATCCTGATATACTAGCAATGTTTCCTTTGGAATCAGTTTTCTTTTCATCCCCCCTCCACTTGATTTAGAAGAATTACTATGCACTGACAGCCTCAGGGCTTACAGGGCTGAAATGATCATGCTTTTTAATTTTTAACAATCAAAATCACCAGGGCTCATTGTGACCATGAACTCACAACTGCACCTTGGTATTCATACCTTTCTTTATAGATGGGTATGTCAGGGCATATGAAAATGAGCTTTAGTTACTCAGTAGGAAATCTCTGGGGTCTCTAATGACTGGAGAAACTGACATGATATGTTACAAGTGAAAATACTTGGACTAAATATATAAATGATTAAGAACCTACGTCTGTGACACACTTTCCAATTCCAGTCTTCTTTTCTAGCACTCCGAAATGTGGCATATTCTACTAGTTCAACATTATTTGACATTTGTCATTAGATTTTGAAAGAATTGCCATGGGCAAAAGTTTTTCTTTTCCTTAATATATTTTTCTCACTTGGTTTTTCCTAATAGTAACATGAACTATTGTCTCCAGAAGCTTGCATTGCTTCCAAGTGAATGTGACCTTTCTATAAACCCTCAGGAAAACCTGAATAAAAACATTTTATCTTTGTACTTTGCTGTTCTGTGTTTTCTTCTAAATATACCCACAAAACTGAAAAACTTTCGTTCAACACCTACTGTGTAATCCCTGCCCCAGATGAAGCCCAAGCAGAGAGGCAAACTGCATGAGTGGATCCTGGTGTCATTAACATTTGAATTCCCAGGAAAAAAAATAATTGCTGCTTGCTGTGTGTAGATACCATCTGTTTTGGTAAAAGTATAAGTCTATAAACCTTCCTTCACAATCTAATCATCAGTCTTCATGTTTTTTTCACTTGCAAATATTCACTGAATACTGTAGTACAGCCTATACCAGGACGGGCACTAGTGATGGGTGGCAGCCATCTCTGTTCAGCCACAAGACTTCGAAAATAAATCTTAGCCCTGGCTGGCATAGCTCAGTGGATTGAGCTCAGGCTGTGAACCAAAGTGTCACAGGTTTGATTCCCAGTCAGGGTACATTCCTGGGTTGCAGGCCACGACCCCCAGCAACTGCACATTGATGTTTCTCTCTGTCTCTTTCTCACTCCCTTCTCTCTCTAAAAATAAATAAATAAAATATTTTAAAAAAGGACTTAAAAAAAAGAAAATAAATCTCCAAGAATTGTTCAGCTTATCTTCTCTTTAACCAGAAAGAGCTATTCTTTCTTTCCCCATTTTTCACCTCCCATGCTTTAACTATAACATTGAGATATGTTTCACCTAGCCTATGGTAATAAAAAGATAGTAGAGTTATTCTCACATTTCTTCACTAAACATATTTTTATTTACTATTATCTCTTTATTGTTATTATTATTTTTATTTTAATTGTTCAAATACAGTTTTCTGCCTTTTACTTCCATCCCAGCCCACCCCCCCCCAGCCCTCCCCACCTGCCTCCCGTTTCCACTCCCCTTGTTTTTGTCCATGTGTCCTTTATACTTGTTCTTGCAAACCCTTCCCCTTTTCCCCTGATATTTCCTCCCCTCTCCCCTCTGGTCACTGTCAGCCTGTTCTCTATTTCAGTGTCTTTGGTTATATTTTTAAAATAAATATGAGGTATGTAATGAAAGGCACTAGATAAATAATAAGCACTTAGAATGGTGTCTGGCACATGGTAAGCCTGCAATTAATGTTCTCTATTTTGTCTTCAGAGTCTTCCAGTCACTTAGTTGTAAATCATCTGTGGTAGTGACTAGAGGGACTAGTTACAAAAAACACAGATAATGGTAGTCCTGCTCAATGACTGTAAAAAGGTGGCATGAAAATACCATATGCTTTTGCCAATCTTCTCTCACTGAAAATGTGGCATGAGAGAAGAAATATTATGAGAAAGAATGTGTTCCCAGAAGAATGAGATGATTGGTTCTTTTACATAAAATTCCAGTGAGAAACATGGTAGAGCCTGTAATGATTTGCCTATATTTATAATTATCCAATTTAACAATATATAAGTATTTATTTTTATTTATTTTAAATTTAATTTCATTAATAAATTAGGTTGACTTATTGCACATTATCTATGATCTTTTTTTGGTTTACAATAACCTTTTCAGATAAGTTTAGCATTTCCATGTGAGAAAACCAAGACTCAAAAAGATTCTTGCATCTGCCCTAGCTGGTGTGGCTCAGTGGACTGAGTGCCCGTCTACAAATCAATGGGTTGTCGGTTTGATTCCCAGTCTAGTTCACATGTCTGGGTTGTGGGCCAGGTCCCCAGTAGAGGGCACATGGAAGGCAGCCACATGTTGATGTTTCTCTCCCTCTCTTTCTTCCTCCCTTCCCTTCTATAAAATAAATAAATAAAATCTTTAAAAAACAAGATTCTTGCATGAGAGGCATAGCCTTTACTTGATGTGGCTGGCTGTCTCAGACCCTCGTGCTACTATACTGTGCTAATTGGTCAAAGTTAGAAGTTAATTTTGACTTGTATTATTATTTTTAGTGAACTTTAGCACAGATTTGAGAATAATGCTTGTAAGTTTCTATTTTTCTTTTAAAGTTACATATAAGTTTCAAATCATTGCCAACAATAACTAGCTCAGAATAAAGGGCTTTCATGAGTGGCATTTGTTGTTATTATCATTACTAATTCACAGTGACAGTTGGAGATTTTTTCTGTCCAATGTGTTGATCTATTTATATCCTGCATTTATGCCCTATATTAGGTATGCTATCCATGCTTTTAAAATAAACATAACTGACAGGTATTTTTTGTTTGTTTTTAATGTTGGCAGGAAGACCTTAGAGGAAGTGGAGGAGGAAAAGAAGTGATGTTGAAAAAGAAATCATGAAGAATTTTTTTTCTGGCTCAGATGGTGTATGTAGTATATCTTCGATATTTTCTTCAAGGGGCTCAATAATGAAATCATCAGCAATGAGAAGACTCTAAAATGGTAAACTTGCAAGGAGTCAAGCCTTTAAGCCCAAATCTATGGCAAATAAAAACATAAAACCTAGTTTATAAAATGGTGGAAGAAGTCTTATTAGATCCGGTCAGATACTTTCCTACCTTCTTTATTATTACCTCTGAGAGAATTAAGGCCAGTGTTCTTGTTGCAAATACTCGAGGGAAATGGAATTGAAATTTGTTGTATTATTTTCTTGAAATTAAATTTCTTTCATTCCTTGATGATAAGAATGGTGGCAAATTTTTGAATGTATATTATGGTCTATTTTCCAAATGTACCTGATGAAGGTTTTTAAAATAGAGACCATAGAGTAACTCAGGCTCTCTGTGACTTCTCCAATCACAGGAATCATACAATATCACAACTTTACACATGCTTGTGAGATCTCTAAGTGTGTAACCATTTCCTGCTTCTTCTCTACAGGTTCATCTATGTTGGGGAGACATGTTTGATACAGAAAATTCAACTCAATCCATACAATTTAATTAAACATTAATTGGGTTATTACGGTTGTATATCAAGCTTTTGGTGAAGAAAAAGCTCTGGGCTCAGAAATAATCTAACTTAAGGTGGGAAAGCAAAATTTACACCAAAATTATAGACTTGAATCTCTAGAAAGGTACAGGGTAGTTACAAAGATGGTGACATACTTAATGGGTCATTTTTCACTGGTTGTTGTTAGTTTTCAAACTGAAATGGAAGCAGTTTTAAAAGGTTTTATTCTATGAGCCTCAGCAAGCAACATGGTCATTCCTTCAAAGCAGTGTCCATTTGTTTTTGGCTCAAGTGTACTTAAAGAGATAGTAGGAATCATAGGCAATGCTGTGACTAAACTGGGAAACTGAAAGACCTGTCGTATATTGAATCTCACCTGAAGCTTTCCAGGCAGAGAGACAATTTAAAATAAGTTGGCTCCAATTTACAATCAATCAACAAAAACACATTGAATGCTTATTACTTGATTAGAGTAAATGATCTGAATGGGATATTTCCGAGTGTGTGAGGCCACTAACTTTATCTTAGACTGCTTGGAGGTCCAGGTTTCACATGTAGAACACACAACAGAAAAGACAGTCTTTCTGCCTTGCTAAATACTCTGATGTAAGAGGTGTACTTAGATCTACCCAGAGAGACATGATAGCTATAATCAACTTCAACAGCCAAGGTATCAGATCTTATTTCTATAGCTTTACAATCCAACATGACTTGTAAATGATCTATTGAAGATTCATTTATTGAAAAATTATTGGAAAGAGAACTATCTACATATTGTAATTATAATTCAATCATACAACTCACTCATATATGCATATAAACTCTGATATAAACATCTATCCCTGATTATTCTTTCATTCAATAAATGTGTATTGAACATGTCATATACTATTATTCTGATACTAGGAATTCAATAAACAAAGTAGAAAAATATCTTTGCTCTGTTAAACTTACATTTTGTGGGACATAGAGATAACTAAATGGTGATCATAGTAAATAAACACCTGGTATAGAATGGGATGATATATGATATCATGATGATGACACATCTAGTGGTAAAGGAATGTAAGCATTTTTAGGCAGAGATGTGTGTTTCACTATTACTTCAGTTTTGGTCAAGGCTGGAAAGATGAACAATGATGGTTGCAGCCACAGTTATGACTATTGCCTTTTGGGGATATTGTACAGACCTGGATAGAACACTTTACAATAACTGGATAACTAGCTGAGTACATTTACTAAATCAGTGAAATTAAGGTTGAATGACATAGGGAATGTGAGTACTGATTTTAGACTCAAGATTTCCATGGTTAGAACTCTGCCTCCATTATTTTATGACCATATGACTTTGTCCAGTTATATAATCTCTTTAGGTTTTTGTCCCCTCATCTATAAAATTGGGCTTGTAATTTCTTCCTCAAAGAAGTGATCTATCATGACTTAATAAAATATTGAAGGTAAAACATTTAGCATCATTCTAAATAGAAAGTATTTTGTGAATGGCAGATATCATCATTTTGTGCCCAGACACTGAAGGAATTTCTGAAATGAAAAGCACATGAGACATCACTTAAAGCAATCCAATAATTTTACAGAGGGAAGAAACTGAGGGACAGATAAATGAAATGAGTTGTCCAAACCACAAAGCTAATCACAGAGGTAGATTCTATCCATTACCAAACTCTGGAATAATGTGACCATATTTGTTATTTGGACACTTAATAGTTTCTTCTTTATATTTAAGAAAAGAAGAAGGGTAGTCACGGTTTGAGAACGTACAAGACCTTTGAGAGCTCGACATCCAGTTTCCAAATATTCCTCCAATTTTAATTCCTAATCCTTATATTATTACTGAGTTGTAGACCTAGACTTGTTTTGTGGTCATCTTATCTGCTAAAGAAATGTGTTATGCTATAATTTGATTAAAATAGGAATATAAATATTCCATTAATATCTGAAGTAACAAATGTATCACACATTAAAAATAAATTACTTTTAGTAATGTGGAATGTTGATTTAATGTACTTATAACATATTCACTGCAACAACAATTAATTGAAACAATGATTCCTGTGTCCATCAAATATAATGATTTAACAGGAGATTACCAGTTCCAATGATCGTAGAACTTTGCTATTCTCTCTAATCAGGGGAAGCAGAGTCAGAGTCAGATGAATGATGAGGGAAGCATTCAATGAACTACAGAAGGGAAGCAAAAAAGCAGGGGGAAACAAGACAGAGTCTACTCTGTCCCTCAGGATTCTTAGGTATTCTAGCACTACAGAGAAATTTGAGAAATGACAGCCTGGATCCACAACTGATTAGAAAGAATGATGAAGTATGATTATTGTGACATCTTTTTCCCACTGATTGCAAAAAAGGACAGTTTGGGGGTTTTTTTTTCTATGATTTATGTTACTTTCCTGGATTAGTTAGGATTCTCAGTAACAAAATTGAATAGAAATAGTGACAGTGGGCATTTTTGTTTTTTCCTCACTTTACTGATGATGTCTCTAAATTTCACCAATAAAACTGATGAATAAAGTTGATGTTTCCTACAGACTTCTTAAAAAACAAAGCAAAAAAATTATTCTTTCTGACTAGAAGTCAGAAGACCAAAATCAAACCTCCTTCAAGGCTTGAAGAGAGATCCTGTTCTTCACCCCTTCCAGTCCCTGGTGGCTCCAGGCACAACAAGGCTTGTGGCAGCAACACTCCAGTCTCTGCCTCCGTGGCTGCTTTTCCTTCTCTCTCTGTCAAATCTCCTCTGTGTCTCTCTTATAAGGACCCTTGTCATTACATTTAGCATCCACTGGGTAATGTAGGGTAATTTCTTTCATTGCAAAATCCTTAACTTGATTATATCTGTTCAGACATTTTTTTTTTAATTCACTGATCCAGGAATTAGAATGTAGACACTTTTGCTTCAGTTATTTTTTTTTAATTTTATATTTAGGCCAGTGAGATTTAGCACAGGAGGCACTAGAGCAATAGTGCTGTGTACATCAGTTTCAGAGTCCATTGGATCTGGGTTTAAATGGCAGCATCACGTTCTAGCTATGGGCATTAGGCAAATAATTGCAGTACCCTTAGTCCTAGGCACTTCAACTATAAAACACAAATTATAAATTCTAGCTCATAATTGCTGTAAAAAATTAAATGAGGTAATATGAAGTTCTTGGAAACATGTCTAGAAAGTAAAAGTGATCATTAAAACACATTTACACCATTATTATAGTGCTTAAACATGATAGTATTAATAATTGAACTTTTATTGAATGACTCAAAATAACTTAGTAAATAATTTGAGTATATGCTACTTATGTGACATAATTAAATGTACCCTTTTTAAACTAATTCTTTAATAAAATTATGTATATTTTATTGTGCTAAAATATACAAAATTTAAAAATGACCATTTTAATCATTTTAAGTATACAATTTAGTGGCATTAAGTGCATTAACATTGTTATGAAACACTAAAGGTTTTTAAGTGGTATTATAATGTTTTGATTCTGATTTTGCTATATTTTTCAAAAATCAAGAATTTATGTTGTTATCAAAAGACTTTTTATCTACTGAGATAGTCATACAATCTATCTTTTATATAAATCACATATTTTTAATTATTTTTTATTAAAATGATTTTACATTTACAGGATAATTAAATTTATCATGGGAAAATCTATCAAGCACACAATTTACAGAGTTGCCAAATAGAGAAAGAATTTAGACTAAAAGTGTAGATTAAAAGAAGGAGCTAATTTTAACAGCACATACATTAAAAAACAGAAGAACATAAACTGCATCTCCAACTTATTCGAAATTTCTTGTGGGAAGATACTGTTTTGTTCAATTTCAACAAAAAAGACTGTTAGTAGATGCTTATCATTCCCTACAAGTTTTGCAGTTCTCAAAAATCCTCCACAAATAACAATAACAACAACAACAACAACAACAACAACAACAAAAACCCTCTGTAACCACCAGGATTTGTCCTACAAATCTTTTATTGCCAAAACATTCTGAGACTTAATAAAAACATCCTTTTGCTTACTGTTATCATTATTGTACCATAATGTGTCTGTTCCACCACTAGCCCATAGTATGTCTATAGAAGCTGAGATGGTTTTCAGCTGTTGGTTCTTCCATACTGATTGACATTTTGGGTCTTTCTCATACTGTTTATCTGAAAGTATGTACAGGATACTGAGTTATTTTAGCAGGAGAAAGTCATACCAGTTATCTTACAGCACATGAAAGCAAAGCAAGCATTTTTTAAGTTAAATTTTGCCTGAAAATGAACAGCCATAATTTATTCCAAGGGAGAGAGTCATTCAAGTATTAGCCTGATCCTATTATTACACTCTCAGCAGGAACAGAGAAAACCGAGTCTCGGGGTCTTTGCTGGCCACTGAGTGACAGGCAAAATAGGCTCTCAATGATTACACACATTGAAAATTTCAAATTCTAATTGGAGCTTTTAAGAATATTTGAGGAAGAAAAAAAGTAAAGATGGGTACAGACAAGGACCAAATTTGGCCTTCTTTCCTTAAGAACGGATTAACTGCTACAGAACTGTTGGACTTAAACAAGATAAAAATAATTTTGGACTGAGTAAGTGGGTGCCTGCAGCTGATTTTCAGTCGAATCAAATCCCCATGAAACATTAGGATTGAATTGGAAATGTTGACAGTCTGTATACCAGATAGGCCCTAGTAAGTGTAGGGACAAGACACATAATCCATTTTGTTAACATGATGAAGTTATCATAATTAAGCAGTTCATAAAGAAAGAAATTTATTAAGAGATTATATCTTCATCCCCTTAATGAAATCTGATATTCAAATAAATGGGTGTCATGTGGTTCTGCCACTGTGTGCATTAAAAGAACCTAGCCAAAAAAATCCTTACTGTAGTTCTAGTCAGATCTTTTTAACAAGCAGATATTTTATCCATTCCTGGTAACTCTCAACTTGCTGTTTTATGCCATCCTTGTTCAGTAATAGTTTCTCATTGAAATTACATTTAGGCAGCAAGTTAATGTGTTGTTGCCCTGTTTCAAGCTAATATACAGGTTAACTCTTTGTTGCCTTTTTCTAAAAGGTAGCATTTCTTTAATGGGAGCCCATGTTGGGGGAGAGAACATACCTCAAGAAAGGAGCAAGCAGCCCTGAACTAATTTACTTGGATTCTGAATTTCCAAATTGATGGATTACATTCTGAAATTGCCTGCAGTTAAAGAACTTGCAATAGCCAAATCCTATTTCTTCCTCAATTGTGGTAAAAGTCAACCTAATTAATTCAGAAAAAAATAAATTGTGGTCATTCTTTAGTCATACACTCCTTTTGTGCTGGATATAAAGGACTGCTTTATAAAAAGTAAGATTCATAAAATATTAGAATTCTGTGTTTTGCATTAATCTCTTTTTGATACTTTTACTTTCTATCATTAAACAAATTTTATAATTAAAAATACACATTAATAACATCATATAAACTAAAAATACATTTATGTTATACTTGACTTTTTTTCACTCAGTAATTCTTTCCATGTCCTCCATGTTATTTGGGTCTCTGTGAAAACATATGTTCAGATATTCTAAATAAATATAATGATTCCAGTGGCAAAACTAGGTCTTAATATTGATTTTTATTAATATTTCTATATTAATATATCACATATTATTAGATTTATAAAGTTGTTCTTTCACATTATTAATAATATAATATTGCAATTATAGCAAAATCTTTATATATATCCACATTTATTTTCTTGGATTATTCCTACACAACTGTTGTGTTGAGTGCATATTTAAGGCAAATGACATGTATACCAAGTAATGTCTGTAACCTCTGGGCCATGTCACCAAAAGAAAGGTACTTGCCCTCTGCTTCCTCTATGCCCCTCTTCCCTCCCCAGGGCTGGACTTAGTTGTGGGGATCCAGTCTGGACTAAGCAGAACTGGACATTGTGAAACGGTAAAATGAAAGTATCCTGCATCTTAGAATCCCATCATAGAACAGGACTGACCTCTTTCTCAGACATTCGTAAGAATGAAATAAACATTCTATGTTGGTGTAAACCACCGTTAAATCAGTCTAACTAGTACTCTAAATAATATTACTTCCCAAGTGAATAGACACACCTGAAATTTTTGGAAATTAGAAGCAGGGTGGAAATGAGACTGGGTAAGTAATGATCTGTCTTGGAAAGGTGCTTATTTTCCTGAAACCACATATTTGTGCCATCAGCTTTGTAATTATTCTCCAACAGGATGTGCTTTATGCCTGTGGTTATGAGTGACACCACTGATGTGGAAGCCCTGGTCTTCAAAAGTGAGGATGTGAAGAAAATCTTCCCTGTGTCTGAGGTTGGGGAAAATTGTATTCCAGCTTCAGGTTCCTCTCCTATTATCTTAGTGATGAAGTCATTGTTTCATAAAATTTTTAGATCTAAGTTTGAATTACTCTGACTACATGTTATTTTGACTATTCCGTCTTTTCATTTCTGGCACATACTAGTAAGATAAAACCATAAAATAAGTGAAATAAGAACAGAGAGGTCTCTCACCATCTCCAATGATTCTCAAGGAACCCTTCACTTTGATTTCAGCATAGCTGTCATAAAAAGTATCCAGAGGAAATTTTTTGCAATTTTTATTGTATTTTTCCATTACTATATATTTCCCTTATAGCCTCTTTCACCACCACCTACTACCCAAACTCAGAATCAGCACACTGTTGTCCATGTCCATGAGTTCTTTTAATTTTTGCTTCATCCCTCCTTCCCCATGACTGATTTATTAAAATGCAATGGGTCACACTTATACTATCCAGGTGAAATATGTGAAAAAAGACAGATAAATTTAACAGAAAAGATAGAAATTTAAAAATTTAGTAATAGAAGGGCTCAACACTAAGATTTTGTAAGTGGCATAAGAGTGCAGATGTGGTGCCCAGACAGATCCAAACACAGCGGCATTTACTCTTTGTGGAAAGATGAATAGTGATTACTTGGACCTTGATGGGAGTCACTACATTCTTTAAAAAAGACATATAAAACAAATAGCCTAGGCTCAAGACAATTATTTCAAAGCATTTAAAATTAAACTATCAGAAACAATAACATTGTGAAGGACAGGGAATTGTTTGCTGGAAATTTTGCAAAGTCACTATCAGAGCTATTTTTAAGGAAAAAAATCTAATACTTATATGCTGGTGCAACAGATTATTTGCAAAGATGGCTGTGACAATTTTTCTCATCTCTATTATATCCTTTTTTTTCTGATAGGACTTCACAATTCCTCTCATGGAGGTGTGGAGTCTGTTCTCCTTCTTCTTACTAGGGGCTGGCCTTGTGACTTGCTGTGACCAACAGTGTAGGAAACATGGAAGGACTTCCAAACCCAGACTCAAGAGAATGTCCAGCCCCTGTTCTTGTCTTCTTAGAAATCAAAAGCTCTAAAAGAAAGTCCAAGGTAGCCTACAGGAGATGTCATATGGAAAGAACTGACATGCACTGGCTCATAGCCCCAGCCAGTTGCCAATAATGTAGGTGAAGCTGTCCAAGGCCAACAAGCTAAACTGCCAACTGACCATCGCAGCATGAATGAGTCCAGCTGATACCATGAGAAGGACAAAACATGCCAGCTGAATCCTGCCCATGTTGCTAATTCCCAGTATTGTGAGCAAGTAAATGGTTACTTTAAACCACTGTTTTGGGGTGTGTTAAAACACTCATAAGTAAATAATTAATATTGTTGATAAATGTTTAAATTAATTTATAATTCCTCTTCTTATACCTCTTACCAAATAAATCAGTTGAGATATGAGTGTGAATTTAATTGAATGAAGATGTTTCACTGTTGGTTAAGAAAAGATTATTCTAGCTTGCTGAATATTTTCACCACCAATAAAATACACTGTTACTGCATGGGTAGCCTGCTTCCTTGTAGCACCCACTGGCAAGCTCTGACTTCAGTGTGTGATCGGTCTTTGCTTGAGTGACACTGTATAAAAGGCAGATTGACTGGTCACACAGTATTTCTTAAGAAATGGAAGCGTATATACACTCACAAAGGAAAACTTATTCTGGTGATGGATAGAGCTGGTGCACATATTTTTTTAATGTAGCTGAGTTTATCTGAAAATAACTGAAGCTTACTTTGGTCTACTGACTGGTTAAACTTTTTGTTTAGTGATCCTTTGGACCTAAAATTGTTTAGATATGGCATTTGGATGTATTGATATTTTCACAAGATGATTTATGATATTTACCAAGAGATCCATTTGTAACATCAAAGCTTAAATTAGAGTCAGTTTGGCAGCTTTCCAATTTAAAACTTGGTATATACAATGAAAAAAGTCTTTAAGGGTGGAAAATCATTAAACAAAAATAGCATGTAGTGGTTCATACTATATCTATAAGACAAGTGGGAGAATTCTCCTTATAACAGACTCATAAATATAATCTATCAGGCAACTCTATTTATAGAAACAAAAATGGCTCAAATCAATGTTTTTTGGTATTGTAGCTCTTTAAAATGATATAATTGTATTTACCTGCACACATTATTACATTCACAGAGATGTGAGAGGTAACAAATCAGATGATTTTGTAAGGGTGAAATAAAGTAAAGTTTGGAAACAATTAATTTTAAAAAACCTTAATTTATATCTATCCATGTTCTATTGATAGAAACAAAAGAATTTTTTTTGAAGGAATGCTTGTCACTTTCTTAACTAATTGTGTTTGAGTACGGTTACCTATAAAGTAAGTAACTGAAGTCCCATTTCCCATTTATGCTCAAATTATGCTGGCTAACTTCTATTTAAATCATACTTTAAATTATTTATCAAGAATAACCTCATGATCTAAGTAATTAATCAGGATATCTCTAGTTTATGTTAAATTTCTATTCTTTATTGACATCTTTTTTTCTGACTTATTTTGGCATAATTTTAGATAACAGAATAACTGTAGAAATAGTATAAATATCTCTTTTTCAATCTTCCTTAAATTGCCTATATTATTATATTACCTACATTTCTATTCATTTCTATTTAAATATAAGTAAGTAGGTAGGTAGGTGAGTTTAGCATATTTTACTGAACTAGTTCACAGTAAGTTGCAAGTATATAGTATGATCCCTTTTCCAATAAACACTTTAATGTTTATTTGTTAAAAAGAGTGATCTTTTTCATAAAGGCAATTGTTATTTAAATTAGGAAATTTATCTCTTTTGATATATTCATAACTATTTCCTTTATTCCAATAGTATCTTTCTTCTTCTAGGAGTAGTTGTCTGGTGCCCACTTTAAATTCTGAACTCACACAGACCTCAGAATTCATCAAAGCAAAAACTACTCTGAAGCAATTTATTTTAGCATTTAAAGATTAACTTGTAGCCTCATCAAAAAAATTAAATAATAGCTAAAAGGATAAATTAATTACTTTGTTTACAAAACTAACAAATTATAATAGCACAAAATTATTGAAAGCTTGTGAGGCACCATGTGTTTTACATGTCTTTATTATTTAACCAAAATAATATGTAATACCTCATAAGTGCTTACCATGTTTTAAACACAAGGTTAATCATATAACAAGAATTATCAAGTCAAATAATAAAATGGCAAATGCTTATAAACCTCTTCCTATGTTTCAGATACAGTAGTTAAGTCTTTATATATAACTCTCATTTGCTCCTGGCAACATTTTGACAAGAATACTATTACTATTCTTATTCTACACATGAGAAAATTAGACAACAGCAACAAAAAATTAAGACCTCAAGGGGAATTATTATGCCTATTTGAAAAAGGAGAAAACCTGAAACTTGAATAAATGTTATTTACCTGTATTAGTTTTCTAAGGCTGTTGGGTGACTTAAAACAGCAAATTTATCTTCTCACAGTTCTCAAGGCTAGAAGTCTGAAACCAAGGTGTCTGAAGGCCCATGATCTTTCTCAAAGCTCCACAGGAGAATCTATTTCATGCTTTTCTCTTAGCTTCTGGTATGCAGGCAGTCCTTCTATTCCTTGGCTTATATTGGGTTGGCAAAAAAATTCCTTTGTTTTTTTCTGTAAGTTGGCTCTAGTAGCACTTAGTTGTCTTTAACTTTATTTGAAACAATTTTGTTAGGTTGTATTGTGACAGCTGTCATATCTGCGAGCATTTTTTTAAAACTTATCAAAATTGGTGAACTTTTGTGTAGCCATTTTAACATTGAAAATGGAAGAAAATAGGCAACACTTTTGACATATTATGCTTTGTTATTTCAAGAAAGGTAAAAATGCAACTGAAACACAAAAAAAAGGATTTGTGCAGTGTATGGGGAAGGTTCTGTGACTGATCTAATGTGTCAAAAGTGGTTCGTGAAGTTTCATGCTGGAGATTTCTCTCTGGATGATGCTCTGTGGTCAGGTAGACCAGTTGAAGTTGAGAGCAATCGAATTGAGACATTCACTGAGAACAATCAACATTATACCACTAGGGAGATAGCTGACATACTCAAAATATCCAAATCAGTAAAGGTATTGGTGAAAATGAAGAATGTGCCTTTTGTTTTACAGGAAAAAGCACATAGACTCTTTGGCCAACCCCAATATGTGATTCATTCCAAACCCTGCCTTCGGCATCCCGTGGCATTCTTCTTTCTGCATGTTTGTCCCTGTGTCTCTTAGTAAGGATGCCAATCATATTGAATAAGAGACCATCTGAAGGTGCAATTTACATCTGCAAAGGCCCTATTTCCAAATGAGGTGAGAGGCATAGTTACCAGAGGTTAGGACTTTAATAATTTTTTTAGAAGACAAATTTCAATCCACGAGATTACTCTAAGCCATTCAGCTCATTGAGGAGACTTCAGAGATTTGAAGACAGGTGTATGTCTGACTCCAAAGCCCATATTTTTAGCCATTCTGTTTCATACATCATGCAAGGCTTGAATCCCCTTTAATTCTTTTAACTGAATAATTAATTACCATAACAATCATCAAAACAATAAAATCTAAGTTTTTAAAACAGCAAATACCTGATTTAAATACTAATTGAAAAACACAAAGAAATACCTGTTTTAGTAGAGGCAATTTTTAATTGAACTCTTTTGAACTATACCTGTGAAATTTATTTTTAAATTAAATAGACTTTTATACATAAAAGTTTATTTGGTTTATTCTGCTGCCAACACAAACATACCATTCTTAAGGAAAATATCTAACAAAAAACTTTGGTTGTCTCTGCTTATTAAAATCATTTTTATGAAAATAAATCATTTTTATGTTCTTTAGTAAAATGCTGTGCTTTTATCTATATACTTTCTTTTAAATTGTATTGTACTATAAAATTTATGTTTTATCAATTTTAATCTTGATTTTATTTTAATCATTGTTCAAGTACAGTTTTCTGCCTTTTACTCCCATTCCAACCCACCCACCCATCCCTCCCCACTTCCCTCCCATTATCACCCTCCCCCCAGTTTTTGTCCATGTGTCCTTTAATTTTTTCCTGTAAACCTTTCCCAGTCTCCCCTGAAATTCCCTCTTCTCTCCCCTCTGGTCACTGTCAGCCTGTCCTCTATTTCAGTGTCTTTGACTATATTTTGCTTGTTTGTTTGTTTTGTTTAGGTTCCTGTTAAAGGTGAGATCATATGGTATTTGTCTTTCACTGCCTGGCTTATTTCACTTAGCATAATGCTTCCCAGCTTCATCCATGCTGTTGCAAATGGTAGGAGCTTCTTCTTTCATTCTGCTGCATAGAAATCCATTGTGTAAGTGTACCGTAGTTTTTTGATCCATTCATTTAGGTTCTTTGAAAAGATAAACAAAATTGACAAGCCTTTAAGCAGACTCATCAAGAAAAAAAGAGAGAAGACCCAAATAAACACAATCAGAAATGAAAGAGGAGAGATTACAACAGATACCACAGAAATACAAAGGATTGGAAGAAATTACTATGAAGAACTGTATGCCAAGAAATTTGAAAACCTAGGTGAGATGGACAAATTTCTAGAAAAATATAATCTTCCAAAACTCAATGAAGAAGAAGCAGAAAGCCTGAACAGGCCAATAACAGAAGATGAAATTGAAGCAGTAATCAAAAAACTCCCAACACACAAAAGTCCTGGACCAGATGGTTTCACAGGAGAATTCTACAAAGCATTTAAGGAAGAGCTAACTCTATCCTTCACAGACTATTCCAAAAAATCCAAAAAGATGGAAGACTCCCAAACTCTTTTTATGAGGCCAACATCATCCTAATTCCAAAACCAGATAAAGACACAACAAAGAAAGAAAACTTCAGGCCATTATCGCTGCTGAACATTGATGCTAAAATCCTCAACAAAATACTGGCAAACCGCATCCAACAATACATTAACAAGATCATACACCATGACCAAGTGGGATTCATTCCAGGGATGCAAGGATGGTACAATATTTGCAAATCAGTAAATGTAATACATCACATAAACAAAAGCAAAGACTAAAACCACATGGTCATATCAACAGATGCAGAAAAAGCATTTGATAAGATATAGCACCCATTTATGATAAAAACACTCAGCAAAGTGGGAATGGTGGGAGCATTCTTCAACATAATGAAAGTCATATATGAGAGACCTACAGCCAACATCATACTCAATGTGCAAAAATTAAAATCTTTTCCACTAAGATCAGGAACAACACAAGGCTGTCCACTTTCACCACTTCTATTCAAGATAGTATTGGAAGTTTTAGCCACTGCAATCAGACAAGAAAAAGAAATAAAAAAACATCCAAATCAGAAAGGAGGAAACAAAACTGCCTCTGTCTGCAGATGATATGATAATGTACATAAAAAATCCTATAGACTCTGTGAAAAAACTGCTTGACCTAATAAATGAATTTGGCAAAACAGAAGGATACACAGTCAATATCCAGAGATCAAAGGCATTTCTGTATACCAACAATAAAACAGCAGAAGCAGAAATCAAGAAAAAAATCCCATTTGATATAGCAACAAGAAAAATAAAAGACTGAGGAATAAGCCTAACCAAGGAGGTAAAAGACCTGTGTGCAGAAAACTACACAACACTGAAGAAAGAAATCAAGGAAGATGCAAACAAATAGAAACATATACTGTGTTCATGGACAGGAAAAATTAACATCATCAAAATGTCCATACTACCCAAAGCAATGTACACATTCAATGTAATACCTATTAAAGTACCAATGGCTTATTTCACAGACATAGAACAAACACTTCAAAAGTTTATATGGAACCATAAATGACCCCAAATAGCTGCTGCAATTTTGAGAAAGAGTAAAGTAGGAGGGATCACAATACCTGACACTAAACTATACTACAAAGCCACTGTAATCAAAAAAGCCTGGTACTGGCATAAAAACTGGCATGTGGGTCAATGTAACAGAACAGAGAGCCCAGAAATAAACCCAAGTCTCTATGGCCAATTAACATTTGACAAAGGGGGAAGCAACATAAAATGGAGCAAAAATAGCCTCTTCAACAAATGGTGTTGGGAGAACTGGACAGCTACATGCAAAAAAATGAAACTCGAGGACCAAGTTACACCTTACACAAAAATAAATTTAAGGTGGATAAAAGACTTAAATATAAGCCTTCACACCATTAAAGTCCTAGAGGAGAAAGTAGGTAGGAAAATCTCAGATATTTGAAGCAGAAACTTTTTTACTGACATGTCCCCTAGAGCAAGGGACATAAAGGAAAGAATAAACCAATGGGACCTCATCAAAATAAAAAGCCCCTGCACAGCTAAAGAAAACAGCATCAAAATAAAAAGAGAAAACATGGCCCTGTCTGGCTTAGCTCAGTGGATTGAGTGCAGGCTGCAAACCAGGCATCGCAGGTTCAATTCCCAGTCAGGGCACATGCCTAGGTTGCAGGCCATGGCTCCCAGCAACCACGCATTGATATCTCTCTCTCTCTCTCTCTCTCTCTTTCTCTCTCCCTTCCCTCTCTAAAAATAAATAAATGAAATCTTTAAAAAAAGAGAGAAAACATATTTGCCAACAATACCTCAGAGAAGGGTTTGATCTCCAAAATATATAAAGAACTTACACAACTCCCCTCTAAGAAGACAAGCAACCCAATTAAAAAATGGACAAAGGACTTGAACATATACTTTTCCAAGGAGGACATACAGAGGATCCAAAGACACATGAAACCATGTTCAATATCACTAACTATGGGAGAAACGCAAATTAAAACCACAATGAGATACCACTTCACACCAGTCAGAATGGACATAATAAACAAAGCAACAAACTACAAGTGTTGGAGAGGTTATGGAGAAAAGGGGACCCCAGTGCACTGTTGGTGGGACTGCAGACTGGTACAACCACTATGGAAAGCAGTATGGAACTTCCTCAGAAAACTAAAAAGGGATCTGCCTTTTGACCCAGCAATTCCATTGCTGGGACTATATCCTAAGAACAACAATACAAGAGAACCTTTGCACCCCAATGTTCATAGTAAACTTAATATTTTCTAATGTTTTGTTTATATTTTATAAATGTAAAATTGTGTTTTAGTGCATTTTCCACCTAGTATCTTACAAGTAGTCATTATCATGACATAGAAAAAGTCTTCAATATTTATTTTGTATTTGTGTATCTAACTGTACTCAGTTATTATATCTAATAATTTTAAGCACAATTTATATTGCTTTATAATGCAAAAAAGTTAATGCTATTTAATTAATTAATTTCTCTAATTTGGAGAATTAAGTTTGTTTTTATAGGACCATTAGAAATATCTATAGTGTGGAAGAAAGCTTTAATTTTAACTAGTTAAATCTATTGCATTTATCTTATTTCAGCTTCATTACATACATTACAGATATCCATATATTTATTATCTTTTGCCTTACAAGAGCATCCTGACTGATATTCAGTGTGTTTTCTCCCAGTGTAATACATCCTACATACCAAGGGTAGAATGATCCTGGTAAAGCTCAAATGGGGTTAAGAATCTTCTTTGTTCAACATATTCCTTCATTTGTTATTGCCTATAGAAATACTGCTTGAGAAATGCCTTGAACTAAAGAATAGCAAACCAAGCATAACTATACCAAAATAATACTTAGAAGCAAGGAGTAGGCAAGAAGAATGTTTTAAGTTATATGAAAATGGTGAGAATGACTCAACCACTATGATAAAGAGGCACTAATTCAAATGCAAATACTTAATCACTTATTTTGCTAATGGTATCTTCATTTTGTTAAATTTTTTAATCTGTTTTAACAATTGACATTGGTATATCATCTCCTTTTCTTGCCCTGGGCCAATTTTCCTCTCCAAATTTATGTTAGCTTTGAAAGATAGGTATAGATAATGATAGATGATAAAAATATAAGATAGAAATATAGATATTTATTGTCTATATTATTACCTTATTTAGTCTTTCTAGACAATTACCAATTTCATTAATTTTTCCATAGAATCAACTTTTAATTTATTGTTTTTTGTTTGGTTCTGTTTCCTCTTATGCTTAAACTATCTTCAAGATTTCTCATTTCAGCTTTTATGATAGTAATCTTTTCTTTTAAAGATCTGATTTATTTATTTACTTTTAGAGAGAGGGGAAGGCAGGGAGAAAGAGAAACATCAATGTGTGGTTGCCTCTTGAGCGCCCCTTTACTGGGGAATCTGGCCCGCAGCCCAGGAATGTGCCCTGACTGGGAATAGAACCAGTGACTCTGGTTCACAGGTCTGCACTCTGTCCACTGACACATACCAGCCTGGACTATCGGGAATAATCTTAATTCTTATTTTAAAGCCATGATTAAGTCTCCATTATTATTATTAGGTTTTATAGTGAATATTTCATGCCCATTTCTTTATCTGTGTGACCTTAGCCAACTTTCTTACAGTCTCTGAGCTTGCTAAAGATAAATAATTCTAGGCTCTATTTTACAGAGTGGCTATAATAATTAAGATAATAATTTAAAGTGTTTAGCCAAGTGCTCACACTAATTAAGGCTCCTCATAGATAATGGTAATTATGATGATATTGATGTAAATAATATGATCTTATGCTTGTTTAATTCAGGCATATGCTTGGGGTCTTTTTCTTGTTGAATTATCTGGATTTATATTTCAGTAATCAATTCTATGTGGTTTCCATGAATATTCACGTGTAAAAGCTTATAAAAATGAGACTTTATCTACAGATAAATTTATTTTATTTAATTTAAACATTCCACTTGACCTGTTTTAGGCAATTAATTATTCACATGAGCATCCAAATAAATTTTAATGTTTATAATTTATGTACTTAAAGCTTATCTTAGGATTAATGAAGCAATGTCTAAAAAGAGCTGTGAATTCATTGGAGAACATAAAAGGTCAGAGTACAAATTGTGCCAGGACTTATGTTTGTGTTTATAAACTAGAAAAATGTCTTTTCTACCTCATAGGACATGAGTTGCTAAGTGCTCACCATTGTATTTGAAGAGCCATTGTTACAGGGAAAGAGGAGCAAGCAAAGACACAGGGACTGATGGGATGAGGGGGCAATGGGACCTAATAAAGAAAAGAATGAAAGAAAAAAATGCCAAAATAGAGCATATTTGAAGAAACAGAACAATGGGGTCAGGCCATCTTATTCAGTAAATGACATCGTGTTTATCGCTCTCGCCATGAAACACTTTCCTTACTTTTCTCCAAGGGAAAAAAAAATTGTCTTCTTCCCATATCTGGCTCTGTTATCTTGGCTCTGTTGCTGGCTGCCTCTCATCTCCCTGACCTCTAAATATGAGAGTGTCCCATCATTTAGTTATTGACTATCTTTTTTTAAATCTATGTATGCTCCTTTAATGATCTCATACAGACTCATGGCTTTAAAGGGATCTACATACTCATCATTCCCAAATGTATTTCTCCAGCTTGGACCTCTCTCCTGGAACCTAGACCTGTGTATCAACTGCCCATTTGACTGCTCTACTTGTACGTGTAAAAAGTGTCTCAATTTTGACATGTTCAAAACTCAGCTTTGGATAGCTTCACCCCACCTGGCCCTGCTCTTTTACAAATCTCCTCCTACAGTCTTTGACATTTCAGGACACAGAAAATCCATTTTTTTCCCTTTTCCTCAAGCCAAGAAGCTTCTAGTCATTTCTGGATCTCTATTTTCCATAACACTCCACACTCAATTCACCAACATATGGTGTCAATTCTATCTTCAAGACATATCCAGAATCTCAGCACTTTCTACTACCACCAATTCCATCTCCCTCAATTGTTATGACAGCTTCTTAACTGAACTGCCTCCTTCACACTTGCCTCTGCTGTAAGTCCTCAAATATGGTGCTGTTGACAGAATCCAGCTTGGATTGGATATTTCTGGCTACATGTCAATTAGTATCTTACAGTGCATCTCTATCAGAGCCAGCATTACAAGATGTTTAATTCAAAAGATGCTTGATTCTCCCTTGCAGATAGTATAGCCTTGGTACAGAATCCCAGGGGACTGAATTATAATTTTCCCATTATACTTTATATAAACACTGTGTAGCATCTTTTCTTATCACAGATAGACCTAAGACAATGCAGTTGGTCAGATTAAATGACCCAAGCATTAGAGTCATTATACCAAAAGTGGGAAATCAAGACTTCCTATAAAGCCTTTCCCTGCTCTGTGTGTTACTCAGACTTTGCAGCTTTTCATACCACCTCTAGATATGGCCTTCTAGGCATGATAATTTCTTCTTTAAGCTAGGAGGTATGAGATGTATTAGTTTTATTTTATTTTAGAAGGTATTTCCTAGAATGCCACAGATTAGTAGATCCCCAAAACTGTATTTTTTTCTTTCTTTCTCTTTTTTTATCATTGTTCAACTACAATTGTCTCCATTTTCCCTTCATCACTTAACCCCACCCCAGCCATCCCTACCTCCCACCCTCCCTTGATCCTACCCCCCTTTGGCTTTGTCCATGGGTCCTTTATACATGTTCACCCATTCACTCCCATTATTCCCTCCCACTCCCCTTCTGGTTACTGTCAGTTTATTCTCTATTTCAATATCTCTGGTTTTATTTTGCTTGTTTGATTGTTCTATTGATTAGGTTCTACTTATTGATAAGATCATATGGTATTTGTTTTTCACTGCCTGGCTTGTTTCGCTTAATGCTCTTCAGTTCCATTCAAGCTTTCTCAAAGAGTAGAAGCTCCTTTCTGCTGCATAATATTCCATTGTGTAATTGTACCACAATTTTTAGATCCACTCATTTATTGATGGGCACTTAGGTTGCTTCCAGTACTTGACTATTGTAAATCATGGTGCTATGAACATTGGGGTGCATAGGTTCTTTTGAATTGGTATTTCAGGGTTCTGAGGGTATAATCCCAGCAATAGAATTGCCAAGTCTAAAGACAGTTCCAGTTCCAGAAAACAGTACACTGTTTTTTGAGGAAATTTCATATTGTTTTCCACAGTGGCTGCACCAGTCTTCATTCCCACCAACAGTGTACTAGGGTTCCCTTTTCTCCACAACCTCTTCAGCACTTGTTGTTTGTTACTTTGTCTATGATGGCCGTTCTGACTGGTGTGAAGTGGTACCTCATTGTGGTTTTAATTTGCATCTCTCTGATGGATAGTGATGCTGAGCATCCCTGCATATGTCTTTGGGCCCTTTATATATCCTCCTGGGAGAAGTATCTGTTCAGGTCCATTGCCCATTTAAAAAAAATTGGGGGGGGGGGTTGTCTTCTGGAGTGGAGTCCTGTGCATTTCCTATATATTTTTGAGATCAAACCCTTGTCCAAAGTATCATTTGCAAATATATTTTCCCATATGGTTGGTTCTCATTGCATTTTGCTGATGTTTTCTTTAGCTGTGCAAACAGTATTGAGCAAGTCAGTAAAAAAAGATCAAAATTACATAAAAAAGGAAAGACAAAAGTCACATGATCAAATCAATCGATGTGGAAAAAGCATTTGATAAAGTACTGTACCCATATATGATAAAAACAGCAAAGTGGGAGTAGAAAGAGTATACTTCAACATAATAAAGGCAATATCCAAGAAGCCTACAGCCAATATTATACTCAATGAGCAAAAACTAAAAGCTTTCCCACTAAGTTCAGGAACAAGACATGGATGTCTACTTTCACCACTTCTATTCAACATAGTATTGGAAGTCCTGGCCACAGTGACCAGACAAGAAAAAGAAATAAAAAGCATCCAAATTGGAAAGGAAGAAGCAAAACTCACTATTTGCAGATGATGTGATAGTGTACATAGGAAATCCTATAGACTCCACCAAAAAACTGCTTGACTTAATAAATGAATTTGGCAAAATAGCGAATACAGTGTAAAAAAACTACTCAACCCACAAATTGTATTAATGTGGCAGTATCTTAGCTCTTTACTAGGTTTATAACCCACCCTCTGAAATTCAGGGGTCTTTCCAAGGCCCTCAACATAGTTGCCATTTGTTGCTCCTCTGATCCTAAGGCAAGAAAGGAGGATTTGCCAACTTTATTTTTCATTATGTAGAGAATACTTTATTTGTTTCTGTAATCAAACCCATGTAGATTAAGATCTTACCTATTTAATACAATGTGTTACCCCTGTACAAATGGAAAAAATTATGTTGAACATTTCTATATCAATATGGCTATTAATTTCTGTATAATGCCAACCAAACATGGTACAACTGAGATAGTTTTTCCAGTGTAGACAGCACAGCTTAAGTTTCCAAAAATTTAAATTGTATATATTTATTTGTTTCTTTGTTTATTTATTTATTTATTTATGTAAAAGACTGATAGCAGTATGTTATGCATCAATAGCAGCAACAGCTTTTCCAGGTTCCATAGTCATCTGGACAAAATGGAAACATCCAGCACACTCTATTTTAAAAAGAGGTAAAAAGCAAATCCCCAGAAAACAGCAAATGTCTGTTACTCTTGTGGTAACTGGCACTATTTTTTATTAGCTTATACCCCATTATTTGGAAAGAAAACATTCTGGAATAACATTATTAGGAACAGCTCTGATCAAGCATGGTCATGACCACACATGTAAGCAGGGACAACATAGTTTGCACTCACAGAGGTATAATACACTACTGTCCTACAGCTAGAATACTAGATGATACAATGACAAAGGCATTATATCTTCTCCCAGCAGAAGACCCAGCCAGAAGGGTGGAATGACATGGCTCTGGTAAGATATGCACTGTCTCCGACAGGATTTCCCTTCATTAGAGACAACATTCTAGGTACACACGGAATTGGCAGCTTTAGAATATGGGTTACAACATTGCCAAAATGTGAGTTCAGTCCATTCCACAAGGAACTCTGAAGCTAGAATGGTATTTTATAGTTGTTCAGAGATAAGGCAAGGGGGCTGGGCTTTTGTACTCCCAATTCAATCAGTCATTACATATAGGTTGCCTTGTGCAAGAGTGGTATGTTCTTGGACAAGTCATCTCTCTTTATTAAAGACAATTCTCAAAGAAGTTGCTAGCTAGGACACATCCACCCCCAAATTTGAGATCAATGTTGCAGAGATCTCTTCCTTACCAAACTAGTTTTTGCTTAATCTGGATCTTTTACTTATCTATGAGTCTCTATCTGGGTAAGTATCAACTATTTTAAGGCAAATGAAAGTCATAGGTTTGCAGAGTTAAAAGGGTCTGAGAAATCATCTAATAAAATTCTTGATTAGAACCTTAAACCCTATTGATAGTCTTCTCAGCACATTACTGGATTGCATTGTTAGAACACTGATTTCCATTTTCAATAGTTCTGATCATTTTGAAAACTCCCTATCCTATTGAGCAGACTTTGACTCCCATCACTTTTACTTTTCTTCTAATTCTGAAATGAAGAACCACGTTCATAGACCAAATATTAATGAAAGTGCTTCAGATATACAGAGAGCTATTAAATTGTGTCCATACATGTGCACCTACCAACTCCAACACACTCTTTATGTGGCATGGCTTTAATATCATTATGTCTGGTTACTGTCTTGTTACTTCACTCCAACTTGTCAATTTTCCCTAGTGTCACTTTTAAAACTGAATGCATTGCTCCAAAACATGGCTCAGACTTCCCATTTTGTAGGTCACTGTGTTTCTCTCAAGACTCTTTCATATCTTACTAGTTCTTTTGGCAGCTACAAGAGACATTTTACTCTAATTGAAAATGGCTTTATCATTGTTATAATTAAAAAATAAAAACAATGTGCTATTAATTAATATAGACAATCTTATTATTTTTTTGTCTTCCAAAAAATTCTGAGAGTGAAATATTATTTTATACCATTTAAGAAGGAAATAAGCACAAATAGAAATGAGGAATAAAGCATGAAGAGAAGTAAAAAAGAAGTAAGAACATGCCCTCAAGCAATAAGTGAAATAATCTATAAAAACCCAGTTGTTATACTGTGTAAATAATTTCTTAAAATTAATTTTCTCAGATAAAATATTATCAAATATTACAGAAGAGGAAATTAATAAAGAAAGTCAGAAACCTAAATTTTGGTTATCTTACACAAATGGTTTTGTGGCTAATAGTTATATGATTATAGTTGAAATTTATAATATTTAAACTTCAGGATTACAAAATTAACTTAAAGCATGATGCTAAGAACAAGATGCATTTCTTCTTTTAAAAGATCCAATAATACTTTTCTACCTTCGCACTCTTTTTTCTACAAAGAACCCCATTTTATATCTTCCTGAGGCCCAGAAGTTTTTAAGACAACTGTGTAAAACATCTTGGTCAGTAGCCATAAATGTTTAGTGATCTTGAACCTGTTATTTTTAAAGAAAAAAAATGGGTTATGACTTAAATTTACTACCTGGTTTAATAGGCAAATTTAATTGTTCTTCTCTCACATATTTTCCCACTATCTCCACAAATATACCCAGTGTTGAAAAGAAATGCCAAGACAGCCAAGTTTGTTATTGTAAAAAGTTATGATTTACAAATGAATGGCACATCTTGTAGGGTCTAGAAAGCCAGAACTGTTTAACAGACCCTGGCAGAAGTTAATAAATGCTACTCTTCCCTAGGAATGGTGGAATCTGTGTGAAAGTAATTTAAGATTATGGACTATGGGACTTAAATTATTTATTAAGAAGATTTTACTAGCAAATGCAGAGAATGGGCAGCAAGGCATGCTTAGGGAGAAAATTCCTGATTTAAGACCTTCTTGGCAGCAGCATCACCACAAAACTGCTATTTTGTTTTTATTGTTATTTAATGCTCAGTTATTTAAAATACTTAAATGAGAGTTCAAATGCTGCCATAATATACCAGTGAGACATTAATTGTATGCTTTTAAATGACTAAAATTAGAATTTATCTTTTAAGCATGTGGCCATATTTATGGAGTCCCCTAAAATCACTGCAACACAAAGTTTCTCGGTTGAACTTCAGCTGTCAATAACAGATTATTTTACAGATGCAATTAAATCTACAAGCAGCGACTGACAAATAATAACATCCAAACTTTGAATTATAAATTATAATTTGTGGGATTGATCTTGTGTTCTGCAAACATATTTTAGACAATTCATTGAAGTCTCAAGTAGTTCACAGAATGGCTACTATGCACAGATCTAGAGAAACCAAGGACTGAAGTCTTGCCTTGACTGAGTAGAAATGGAATCTCAGGCCACTCACAACTAAAATATTTCTTATAGGATTTAAGTAATTAAGCACAGTGCAGCTACAGTAGCAAGATCTAGGTTCTAGTTTCATACTACCACCTATTACGTAGCCATAGATTAACTTTTTAAATTAAATTATTCTAGTTTCAGTATATATCAAAGTTGATGCAGAAGATTTTTCTCCTAGACATAAGAATTTGCAATTTAATTCTAATAGAACCTAACTGAGTTAATGTGAGTGGAAGCACTCATATTACTGACTTTACTTATCATCAAAATGGGTAAATAGAGGCCAGAATTACCCTTGCAGTGAAAACAACTAAAAGATAAATAAAATATGTAAAACAATAATTTTCAAAATATTGGATATAAAAAATGATATCCAGTTATCTCTGAGGAATTTTAAAATATCAAGAGGTGAATTCTACAATTTCTCTAGTTAACTCTTTGAAGAAAGTTTTCAGGGCACAGTTTAGACAGAAAGAATACAGAGAAAGTCCCACTGTTTCCCTAAGTTAAAACAATGAAGCTAGAAGTCTGTGAAGGCCCAGGAAGTTATAATGCTTAGGCACCAAAACCACAATCCAGGAAAGAAGTAATTGATAACCTGGACTTTGTTAAAATAAAAAATTGTTCTGCAAAAAAATTCTTGAGGGTCCCTAGCTGGTGTGACTCAGTGAAATGAGCAGTGGGCTATGAACCAAAGGGTTGCCAGTTTGATTCCCAGTCAGGGCACATGCTTTGGTTGCAGGCCAGGTCCCCAGTAGGAGGAGCACGACAGGCAACCACACATTGTTTCTCTCCCTCTCTTTCTCTCTCCTTTCCCCTCTCTCTCTAAAAAATAAATAAAATCTTTAAAAAAGAGCTTGTTAAAAAAATCTGTTGAGAGAATGAGAAGAGGCAACAGCCAGGGAGAAAATATTCACAAGAAATACATCTAATAAAAAACTATTAACTGAAAGTAAACAAAGAACTTTTAAAACTCAACCATAAGAAAATGAACAATGAATTATATAGTGAGACAAAGACCTTAATAGATATTTCACAAAAGATCTATAGTTGGCAAATAGAATATGACTAGATGCTCCATGTCATATGTAATCAGGGAAATGTAAATTAAAACATTAATGAGATACCACTACATCTATTAGAACAGCTACCACTACATCTATTAGAACAGTCTCAAGTGCTAATGAGAATGTGGAACAACAGTAATGCTCACTCATTACTAGTGAAAATACAAAATGGTATAACCACTTTTGAAGATAGTTTGGTAATTTCTCACAAAACAAAACATACTCTTGGTCCAGCAATTGTGTTCTTTTGGTATTTAACCAAATATGTTGAAGTATTGTGTTCACACAAAAACCTGCATATGGTGTTAATAGCAGCTTTATTCATGATTGCCAAAACTTGAAAGCAACCAATATGTCCTTCAAGAGGTGAAAGGATACATAAATTGTGGCATATCCAGATAATGAAAAAACAATATTATCAAGCCATGAAAAAAAAAACATGGAGAAATCCTGAGTGCATATTACTAAGTTAAAAAACTAGTCTAAAGTTATATACTGTATGATTTCAAGTGTATGAAATTATGGATGAGGCAAAACTATGGAGATAATAAAAAGATCACTGGTTGAGAGGGGTTGGGGGGGTGGGATGAATAGACAAAATGAAGAGGATTTTTAAGATAGTGAAATACTTTATATAATACCATAATAATGAATACATGTCATTATGCATTTGTGAAAACCCATAGTGTACAACACCAAGAATAAACAAATATGTAACTGTGGACTTTGGGTGCTAATGATGTGTCAATGTAGGTTCATGAATTGAAATAAAATGTATCATTTTAGTGAAGGAGGTTGATAATGCAGAAGGCTATACATGTGTGAGAATGGGAGGTATATGAAAAACCTATGTACCTTCCCCTCAATTTTGCTGTGAACCTTAAGCTGTATTTCAAGGTATCTTATATACTATATAAGATATACTATATACTCACAAATCAAGAAGCTCTACAAAATCAGAGCACAAGAGTGATGAAGGAAATCACTACCAAGTACATCACAATTAAATTGCTGTAAAAACCAATGATAAAAGCAACCAGAGTGAAAAAGCACATTGCTACTGGGAAACAATTCTGAATGAATCTCCCACATTTCTTCACATCTTATAAACAAGTCATTAGCTGTCCTTTATTCTGGAGTATTTTTTTCAAAAATGGTCATATAATGAACAACATCTAACCATTATAAAATATTTGGATTCCCTAAGCTCAAGTCTTCTCTGCTGTAACACAGTCCTCTGCATGTGAGGCTGTCACTTCTCTCTCCACACCACCTTCTGGCAATTGAGGCTTGGTGGCTGGCACAAGTGTGCTAATATTTTGACTACTGATTTTACTATGAGTAATAAATTGTCCTTTGTCTCTGATCCATTAATCTCATGTTTTCTAATAGTATCTGAGAAAATATAGCAGGCTAACATACTAACTTAAAAACTTAGTAAAATCTCAGACCCTTCATGGTTCTTGACAATTTCGTGATGAGGCTAGGATGTGTCACAGAGACACAGTCTTCTGGAAAGGAAAGATTGACAGGTTTACAGGCCAATTACCAGGATTTAATGGAAGACCATGAAATCAATAACAAACATTCAACCAAATTACTGATGTAATTGGGCAATAAATGCTCCTCCATGTTATTGTCTGCCTATGAAGGGGCAATTGAGGATGTGGTTGAAAGCTGAGCACCAGGAATTCATTCAAAAACAGCTGCTAGAATGGTGCCCTAACTCTCTTCTAAATTCCTTGTTAACCCAGCAGTCAATCTCAGTTGTGCACACTGCAACAACTAGTATATAGATTCATTCAGGGGATACAGAAGGTTTGGTCCTTTTTAAATAAATTACAGAGATGTGCAGCTAGAGTGAAAAGAAAGAAATTAATGGTCATATGTGTCAAACAAGTAAAAAGTTAGCAGTGTGTAACCATGAGAGGGTTGTGCCCTAAACATTTGTTAAAGAAGAATGGCAACAAACATATCATTTTTAAGCTCAGCCTGTCCTGCACTCTGTGTGCCAACTTCAGGTCTGTTTAGGGATGGGAGTGAAAGTTTCAGAACTTTTGTTTTCCCCAGTGGATCCTGGCTGCTATATGGGCACTCTGTTCCTCTTGGGAAGATTTTTCTTATACAACTACAAGCATACCAATATTTGCATGATGTGAGTGCTAGAAGAAGAAGGGAGAGCAAGGAATTGAAAACCTATATGAAAAAATAATAACAGAAAACCCCCTAATGTGGCAAATAAAATAGATATTCAAGTCCAGGAAGCACAGACAGTACCAAACAAAATGAAGCCAAAGAGGCCTACACTAGGACATGTCATAATTAAAATGGTAAATGTTAAATACAGAGAGAACATCTTAAAAGAGAAAACGCTTAGTTACCTACAAGGGACTGCCCACAGGACTGTCAGCTGATTTCTCAACAGAAACTTTGCAGGCCAGAAGGGAGTGGCAAGAAATATTCAAAGTCATGAAAAGCAGGGACCTAGTATCAAGATCACTCTACCCAGCAAAGCTATCATTTACAATGGAAGAAGAGATAAAGAGCTTCCCAGACAAGAAAAAGCTAAAGGAGTTAATCACCACCAAACCAGTATTACATGAAATAGTAGAGTCTTCTTTCAGAAAAAGAAGAAAAAAGAGATTTAAAAAATAACAATATAAATGAACAAGCAGAACAGAAACAGACCAACAGAGATTGAGAATATTTTGACAGTTGTCACATCGAAGCAGGGTTTGGGGGACTGGTGAAAAAAATGAAGGGATTAAGAAATTCAAATTTGTTGTTACATAATAGCCATGGAAATATAATGCACCAGTAGGGAATGTAGTCAATAATATTATAATAACTATGTATGATGTTAGATGGACGAGATTTATTAGGATGGTCACTTAGTAAGTTATATAATATCTAATCACTAAGTTGTGCCATTGAAACTAATAGTGTATGTTAACTATAATTGAAAAATAAAAGTTATTTAAAGTAAAATAAAGTAAGAAAACATTGTCTATAATCAAATCAAGTTGACTCACAAAAGGGAACAAACCCTTAGTCCCACATTGAACTCCCTGTGGTTGTGTGAAGTCAAAATAAATGGTACCTGTCATAGGACCTTTATACTTTTATGTACAGCTTTGGATGGAATGAAAATATTATAGATTAAGTTGGTTGAGCTTCACCATAAAAATCCCAAAGTAAAGGTGCTTTGTTTCCTGGTGTGGAGCTTCTGTATCCATCTCTATCTCAATCTCTGTCTCTGTACCTCTATCATCTATATCTCTATCATCTTATCTCCATCTCTTTCTCTACCTCTACCACTATCTCTATCTCTAGCTTTAGATCTAGCTCTAGCTTTAGGATGACTCTACCTGTCTATCTTGCTATCACACTCTTTTTCTCTGTAGCATGTAATCTCTCTTCCTCTCTATTAAAAGCACAGTTGTTTTAAAGAAAAAGATATTTAGGGGTGGGGGCAAGGTTTTCTTGTCCCAAGGGAGTAAAGGCCTCAGGCCCCCATCCAGTCATGATGCAGAACTTTAAGATAAGTGCTCAAACTTTTATAGCTTTGTTGAATAAAATTCCAAGTCATCACTTGACCTTGTCCCATAGAAAAAGATTTTGGATTTAACTAATGAGGTTTAGACAAACTTTTTTAGTGGAGGATAGAAGTTGCAATTGTGATGATTCAATGTACTTTTGTTGTGGTTTCCAATGCTTAATATATCACTTGTCTGATGTTATTTATACTTCCTAATCCAATAAAGAAGAGGAGGCTATAGTTCTGAATTTCCTTCTTGCAGGCAGCTCTGAAGGTACAAAAGGGAAAAGGGAATCATTAATCTAGGTAAATTTTAATCATGGTTATATAAGAAGTGATATCTTAATATAAGTTCTATACACTTTTTAATCCACTTACTTGGGGTTTCTATTCATTTGCTTTGTTTTTGCTTTTTTTTCTGAAAAAGAAAAATCACAAGCAGGGGAATTTAAATGACAACATCCAGGTAGTAGGGGAAAGAGAGAGGTCAGAGGTGTGGAAGGCTAATAAAAAATGGGTTCTGAATCACATAGAACAGTCCACAGAGTTGTGTCTGGTGTCTCATGAGATGACTGGTCACTTTGGCACGTGTGTCTGGTACCTGGTCTCCTGATCTGCCCTGCAGACACCCAAGGTCAGTGAAAGCTGGCCACTCCCTGAATATCTGCCAAAGACAAACTCGGACTTCACAGAAAGACAAAACAATGTAGCTCCTTGGCTTTGTGCAAAGGAACCAAACAGTAGTCTTTCTAGCCTAACAGAAGAGTCTGGAAGTTGGAAAGTCACAATGGCATCACAGTGAATTCTAAGCAGCCACTCATTCATGTGCAGACATGGTCTTCACTACCCACAACATTGTCTCTCCAGACACTCCCAGGCAGTAGGCAGTCTGCCAAAGGGTGAGGCACATGACAGTGCCTTCCTAGTCATACTTCAACAGTGGTGTCCATTCTCTAGTCTTGCTCTGTCACCTGTGGGAGGAGATTGGAATCCATTTGCTTCTCAGCTCAGCACTGGACACTGATTCTAAAGAAGCTTGGCCATCTGGATCCACACTGAAGGTTTCTCAAGTTTCTCCCACTTTTATGCTGATCTCAAGGCAGAAAATTCAGCCAGCCCCAGAGCCATGTGTGACAAAAAGGAAGGCAGAGTGATGGCTGAGCAGGAAAGACCCAGGGGTAGCACACTGCAAGACCAGAGTACATTCAAGAAGGGGAGAGGGCATGCAGCAAGCTGTTGCCCTAAGTCACAGGTGGACACAGCCAGGTCTGCCAGTCTGACATTTCAGGGTCCAAGGGCTATTAGGTACTCATATGCTAGAAAAGAAATTATTAGATATAACAATGAAATAGATTTTTTTACTATCTGTATATATGTATATTGAGATGTGTCCAGAAAGTATCCATCCAGGTGCTTTGAAAAATAGAGACATTTATTGAAGAAGATATAAGATACAAGAAACATTGTACACAGTACAATGACACCTCAGTCCCCTTCAAAGTAGGCACCTTGGGACCTCACATAGTTCTCCCAAATGCAGCATGATGTTTCTTCTGTTCTGGTAGCAGAAGCTGAAGAATGAATTATGCCATGACACCTTTCATGCCAAGATCCTGTGTCAAAATCTCAGACACAGTAGTTTTTGGAATCTCCAGATCAGCTTCTAGTTCTCTCACTGTCAATTGCCGGTTTGTTGATTGCAGTCTATAAACATTCAACATCCTCAGGTAATCCGCTTGTTGCAAGTATTCCAGAATGTGGATCACTGTCAACAGAGTCTTGACCATCTTTGGGGCATTTGTGCCACACTTTTATTTGTGCTGCACTCATTGCATCATGACTGAAAGCCTTTTGAATCATCTAAATAGTTTCTGTGGAGGAATGTTCAAGCTAAATGCAAAATTTGTTGCAGATTCATTCCTCTTCTTTCTCAGTCATTTTGAATGTGATGGCCACACAGTGCACATACTCACTCAACAGCACCTACCACCCCCACTGACTAGTATGGTGAAGTTGTCATTGTTCACACATATGCGTTCTAGTCGACTCTCCTTGGCTGCCAGGTTACATGGATGTCACGCAAACCATTCTCATTATACTAACAATGGCTGGACTTTCTCTGGACAGACCTCGTGTGTGTGTGTGTGTGTGTGTATGTGTGTGTGTGTGTGAATTCAGTGTATACATATGAATAATAATGACATACATAAAGACACTTGTGTAAACTAAATAGAATTGTAATGTTACGTTAGAAAATTAGGACTGCAAATAAGGATACATACATACATTCACATTTCTTTCAACTACCTAAAATCTGCTTACAAATAAGACATATTTTAAAAGTTAATAATAGATTTTGGGAGGAGAGGGGCTGATGATATTGTGGAAAACCTTTGGTCTCATTATATTTTTCTATATTTTTCATGATATAATTTAAATGAAAAACACATTTATTGTAAGCAGATGGTGGTACACCTCCACATTAATTATATTATAAATTATTTACCATAACAAATTAGTCATAATATATGAACATAGTTAAATTCATTTAAATAAATTTTATTGTATGGCTGTTGTGTGATAGCATAGAAGAAGTTGTAATTACAGACACATGGCTACATTTATCCATACCCAGTGAGTGGTGTGGCTCACAGAGCTCACAGCTCAATAAGGAATAACATAAATACATGTATCTATTATTTTATATCTATACTATATAATCAATACTAATACTTTTAAATACCCATAGTGAGATATATATTAAGAGCATTCAGTACTGTTGAATGCCACAGTTCAGTTAACAGTTATTAAAGGGCTACAGCTGAATGACCACCTGGAATTCTGTGACTTCAGTTGCCAGGGTCATCTTCAGGCCACTCACAATTGCCATCTTTCTTCATGTAGGGATAACTCAAGAAGCAGGTTTTTGTGAGAAATTGGGGAGAGTTGCCTCTATTTGATCTAATGCACTTCCTTGATTCTTTGTTCTCATAAGCAAATAAGGACAGGTAGAAACGGAGGGTTTTGAGTGCTCTTTATCTCAGTGCCTACTGATACTTTGTGTCTGAATAGAATGTCTTCTTCCCTGTGGAAGTAGGTGCATAGGCAGAGGGAGTAAACTGGAGGGAGTTTTCCAGCATAATATGTTTAGTATGACATTACCATTTTCCTTGGTCATCTGAGGCTTTAAATCAAATGTACAGAAAGGAACATATTTGCTCTATTCTATGATTAGCTTTGGGTTAAAGGGTCTGAATTTCACTGACCTTTGTTTCTTTTTTTTTTTTTAAGAAAAGTGAGTGATAAATTTGTTTCCTTTTACTGTGTATTGTCTTTTACACTTAGGAATAGAAGGGCAGTCTGAGGAAGTTTCAATATTGAGGACATCTGGAAAGAGCATAACCATGAGATTGCAATGAGAATTTCTTCTAGCATAAACAGCCAGAATAGATTTTATATGGACCTAAATGGATACCAGGGAATTTTCCTTTAAAATTTCTAAGTAATAGTTATGTTAGTAATGGTTAAGTTATATAACTTTTATATACGGTTATGCACCAGTTAATTTTGGATCCTTTGAAAAATATGCTTAAGGCTGCAAATTATTTGTGAAATTGAACTGTTTTTTTCTTTTTTTATTGTTGTTCAAGTACAGTTGTCTCCATTTCCCCCCACCAGTCCCCCCACCCCACCCACTCTACTTCCCACCCTTCATCCTACCCACCTTTGGCTTGTCCATGAGTTCTTAACTCACTTCACTCTTTTTTTCTTACTCCACTAAAAACTGCAATCTAATGTATTTATGATATCAGAGATTTGGAGTGGAGTGTGTGTGTATATATATATGATATATATGTATTATATATGTAAATATGTGTATGTGTATTATATATGTACACATGTATATACATGTTAGCAATACATGTATATTGCTAACTATAGCTAGCAATAGTGAAAATATTGGCTATTTGATATTTTTGCCTGAAGCAATGATTAAATGATTGTTAGTTTTAAATTAATTGTACTTTTTATTTATATCTTGCTTTTCAAAGGAGTATGTATACATAAAGTACAGACCAAAAATACGACACATTCTGCCACACAGAAAAAGCCTTTAAGAGCATTTGATTAATATCATTCCTATATATACCCACATATACATACCTAAATCTATAATATTTCATGAAATTTTGACCTCCTGTATGTATTGCTCATGAAATTACCTTTTGAATTATCAATATATTATGTTACTAAATGTTAATTTAGAAAAGGCTTTTTTTCTGGTGTAGAATTCTGTTTTATACATGTATCATCATTTATTTAACTAAATTTCTCTTTAGAGGTATTTATATCATTTGTTTTCATTGTTTTCTTTTTTACAAAAACTGCTGTCATTAATATCCTAGGAATTTTTTTTTAAGATTTTTTATTTGTTTATTTTTAGAGGGGAAGGGAGGGAGATAGACAGAGAGAGAGAGAAACATCAATGTGATGGTTGCTGGGGGTTATGGCCTGCAACCCAGGCATGTACCCTGGCTGGGAATCGAACCTGGGACACTCCCAATATCCTAGGAAACTTTTTCCTTCAATTATTTTTTCCCAAAAATGTATTAAGAGTTATGTTATAAGTAAACAATTTATGTCCAGATTTCCTTCCAGAAAATTCAAAGTAACATGTATTTCCACTTGCTCCCCCTCCTCTATTACCAGATCTTGAAAACACAGAATCTTTGAAAGTTTTAAGTATCTTTTCCAAATTGCTAAATTAAAGTGGCATACCATTCTAATTTACATTTTTATTATAAGAGCCGCTAAGCATTCTTCCTTGTACTTAATGGCTATTTGTTGTTCTTCCTCTGGGAGTTACTTATGTGTATGTTCACTATGCATCGTTAAAGGCTTATTCAGCCAAAGATAACCAGGCACAAATTTGTAGTCTGACAGGATCAGATTTACTGAAGATGAAGCAAAAGAGAGCACTCTAGAACACTGACTTTTAACATTTTTCACCTCATGGCACACATATACTAATTACTAAAATTCATGGCACACCAAAAAATATATTTTTGTCACTGTGACAAAAAGAAAATAAGTATAATTTTATTGGTTTACAAAATATAGTAATAATAGTATTTACCTACCCTTTTTGCTCCAAAATGACTTTCAAAAACATCAGGGGTTTATACATGTACTTAAGAATTTCTGGTACCATGAATTAACCAATCATACACAACCTGACTATGTGACTTGACAATAAGATTCAACTCTATTATGTGACCTATATATTTATGGTTCAAGACAGGGCATTCACACCAGATGGCTACTATTGTGCTGGCTGTTGACATTTTTTTTCTTTCTTTTTTTTATTTTAATCATTGTTCAAGTACAGTTTTCTCCCTTTTACTCCCAACCCAGCCCACCCTCCCAAACTTCCCCACTTCCCTCCCATTACCACCCTCCCCCTAGTTTTTGTCCATGTGTCCTTTAAATATGTTCCCATGAACCCTTCCCATTGTCCCTTGAAATTCCCCCTTCTCTCTCCTGTGGTCACTGTCAGCCTGTCCTCTATTTCAGTGTCTTTGGTTATATTTTGCTTGTTTCTTTGTTTAGTTCACGTTCCTGTTAAAGGTGAGATCATATGGTATTTGTCTTTCACTGCCTGGCTTGTTTTGCTTAGCATAATGCTTTCCAGCTCCATCGAAACTGTTGCAAAAGGTAGGAGCTCCTTCTTTCTTTCTGCTGCATAGAATTCCATTGTGTAAATGTACCATAGTTTTTTGATCCATTCATTTACTGATGGGCATCTTGGTTGCTTCCAGCATCCAGCTATTGTAAATTGTGCTGCTATGAATATTGGGATGCATAGGTTCTTTTGGATTGGTGTTTTAGTATTCTTAGGACATAGTCCCAGCAGTGGAATTGCTGAGTCAAAAGGCAGATCCATTTTTAGTTTTCTGAGGAAGTTCCATACTGCTTTCCATAGTGGTTGTACCAGTCTGCAGTCCCACCAAGAGTGCACTAGGGAACCCTTTTCTCCACAACCTCTCCAACATTGTTGTTTGTTGCTTTGTTTATGATGGCCATTCTGACTGGTGTGAAGTGGTATCTCATTGTGGTTTTATTGCATCTCTCTGATAGCTAGTGATATTGAACATCATTTCATGTGTCTTTAGATTTTCTGTATGTCCTCCTTGGAGAAGTGTCTGTTCAAGACCTTTGCCTATTCTTTAACTGGATTCCTTGTCTTCTTAGAGTGCAGTCATGTAAGTTCTTTATATATTTTGGAGATTAAACCCTTGTCTAAGGTATCATTGGCAAATATATTTTTCCCATAGAGTTGGTTCTCTTTTAATTTTGATACTGTTTTCTTTAGCTGTGCAGAAGCTTTTAATTTTGATAAGGTCTCATTGGTTTATTCTTTCCTTTATGTCCCTTGCTCCAGGAGACATGTCAGTAAAAAAGTTTCTGCTTCAAATATTTGAGATTTTCCTACCTACGTTCTCCTCTAGGATTTTAATGGTGTCACGTTTTATATTTAAGTCTTTTATCCACCTTGAATTTATTTTTGTATATGGTGTAAGTTGGTGCTGGAGTTCCATTTATTTGCATGTAGCTGTCCAGTTCTCCCAACACCATTTGTTGAAGAGGCTATTTTTGCTCCATTTTATGTTGCTGCCCCCTTTGTCAAATGTTAATTGGACATAGGGACTGGGGTTTATTTCTGGACTATCTGTTCTGTTCCATTGGCTCACATGCCAGTTTTTATGCCAGTACCAGGCTGTTTTGATTACAGTGGCCTTGTAGTATAGTTTAGTGTCAGGTATTGTGATCCCTCCTACTTTACTCTTCTTTCTCACAATTGCAGCAGCCATTCGGGGTCATTTATCATTCATATAAATTTTTGAAGTGTTTGGTCTATGTCTGTGAAATATGCCATTGGTACTTTAATGGGAATTGCATTGAATGTGTAAATTGCTTTGGGTAGTATGGACATTTTGATGATATTAATTCTTCCAGTCCATGAACACGGTATATGTTTCCATTTGTTTGTGTCTTCCTTGATTCCCTTCTTGAGTTTTATGTAGTTTTCTAAATACAGGTCTTTTACCTCTTTGGTTAGGTTTATTCCTAGACATTTTATTTTTCTTTTCGCTATTTCAAATGGGATATTTTCCTTGATCTCTGCTTCTGCTGTTTCATTGTTGGTGTACAGAAATGCCTTTGATTTCTGGATATTGACTTTGTATCCCGCTGTTTTGCCAAATTCATTGATTAGGTCAAGCAGTTTTTTTGTGGAGTCTATAGGATTTTCTATGTACACTATCATGTCATCTGCAAACAGTGAGTTTTGTTTCCTCCTTTCTGATTTGGATGCCCTTTATTTCTCTTTCCTGCCTGATCGCTGTCGCTAAAACTTCCAGTACTATATTGAATAGAAGTGGTGAAAGTGGACAGCCTTGTGTTGTTCCTGATCTTAGTGGAAAAAATTTTAATTTTTGCCCATTGAGTATGATGTTGGCTGTAGGTCTATCATATATGGCCTTTATTATGTTGAGGAATAATCCCTCTATTCCCACTTTGCTGAGTGTTTTTATCATAAATGGGTGCTGTACCTTATCAAATGCTTTTTCTGCATCTATTGATATGACCATGTGGTTTTTGTCTTTGCTTTTGTTTATGTGATGTATTACATTTACTGATTTGTGAATATTGTACCATCCTTGCATCTCTGGGATGAATCCCACTTGGTCATGGTGTATGATCTTTTTAATGTATTGTTGGATGCAGTTTGCCAGTATTTTGTTGAGGATTATAGCATCAATGTTCATCAACGATAATGGCCTGAAGTTTTCTTTCTTTGTTGTGTCTTTATCTGGTTTTGAAATTAGGATGATGTTGGCCTCATAAAAGGTGTTTGGGAGTTTCCCATCCTTTTGGATTTTTTGGAATAGTCTGTGAAGGATGGGGGTAGCTCTTCCTTAAATGCTTTTTAGAATTCTCCTGTGAAGCCATCTGGCCCAGGGCTTTTGTATGTTGGGAGTTTTTTGATTACTGCTTCAGTTTCTTTTGTTGTTATTGGTCTGTTCAGGCTTTCTGCTTCTTTTTCATTCAGTTTTGGAAGATTATATTTTTCTAGAAATTTGTCCATTGCACCTAGGTTTTCAAATTTCTTGGCATACAGTTCTTCATAGTAATTTCTTCCAGTCCTTTGTATTTCAGTGGTATCTGTTGTAATCTCTCCTCTTTCATTTCTGATTGTGTTTATTTGGGTCTTCTCTCTTTTTTTCTTGATGAGTCTGCTTCAAGGCTTGTCAATTTTCTTTATCTTTTCAAAGAACCAGCTCTTGGATTCATTGATCCTTAGAATTGTGCTTTTAGTCTCTATGTCATTGAATTCTGCTCTGATCTTGGTTATTTCCTTCCTTCTGCTTGCTCTGGGCTGCCTTTGTTGTTGTTCCTCGAGTTCTTGTAGATTTAGGGTTAGGTTGTTTGTTGGAATGTTTCTAACTTTTTTAGGTGGGCCTCTATCACTATGAACTTCCCTCTCAGGACTGCCTTGGCTGTGTCCCATAAGTTTTACGTTGTTGTGAATTCGTTTTCATTTGTTTCCAAAACGTTTTGATTTCTTCCCTAATATCATTCTTGACCCATTCATTGTTTAATAGCATGCTATTTAATCTCCATGATTTTGAGTGTTGTGGGTTTTTTTCCTTCAGGTTGGTTTCTAGCTTCAGTCCCTTGTGGTCTGAGAAAATGCTTGGTATGATTTCAATTTTCTTGATATTCTTGAGGCTTGTTTTGTGTCCTATCATGTGGTCAGTCTTTGAAAATGTTCCATGTACATTTGAAAAGGATGTGTATTTAGCTTCTTTTGGATGGAGGGCTCTGTATATATCAGTAAAGTCCATTTCATCAAGGGTATTGTTCAATGCCATAATATCTTTGTTGATATTTTGTTTGGACTATTGGTCCATTTTTGATAGTGGAGTGTTAAAATCCCCTACTGTAATTGTGTTGATGTCAATATCTTTCTTGAAGTCCTCTAAGATTTTCTTTATGTATTTCGGTGCTCCTATGTTGGGTGCATGTATATTTACAATATTTATGTCTTCTTGGTGGATTCTTCCCTTGAGTATTATGAAGTGACCTTCTGGGTCTCTCTTTATGGACCTTTTTTGGAAGTCTATTTTGTCTGATATGAGTATTGCTACCACGGCTTTTTTTTCCTGTCCATTTGCTTGGAAGATTTGTTTCCAGACCTTCACTTTCAGCCTGTGTAGGTCTTTTATCCTGAGGTGGGTCTCTTGTAGACAGCAGATATGTGGGTCATTTTTTCTTATCCTTTCAGCTATTCTATGCCTTTTGATTGGAGCATTTAATCAATTTATGTTTAAGGTTATTATTGATAGGTACTTATTCATTGTCTTTTATGTACCAGTGTTCCTCTCTCTCTCTCTCTTTTTCTTCCCGTCCTTAAAGCAGTCCCTTTAGAATCTCTTGCAGAGCTGGTTTGGCGGAGGTGTATTCTTTAAGACTTCTTTTGTCTGGGAAGCTTCTTATTTGGCCTTCTATCTTGACTGAGAGCCTTGCTGGATAAAGTAGCCTTGGTTGCAGACCTCTGGTTCTCATTACTTGGAGTATTTCTTGCTATTCTCTTCTGGCTTGAAGTGTTTCCATTGAGAAGTCAGCTGTTAGCCTTATTGGGGTTCCCTTGTATGTGACTTCCTGTTTCTCCCTTGCTGCCTTTAAGATTCTCTCTTTGTCTTGAAATTTTGCCATTTTAATTATGATGTGTCTTGAGGTGGGCTTCTTTGGGTTACTCTTGATTGGGACTCTGTGTTTCTTGGATTTGTGTGACTTTTTCTCTCATCAAATTAGGGAAGTTTTCCTTCATTACTTTTTCAACTAGGTTTTCAATCCCTTGCTCTTCTTCTTTTTCTGATGTCCCCATTATACGGATATTATTACATTTCATATTGTCTTGCATTTCTCTTAATCCCTCTTCATTCTTTCTGAGCCTCTTTTCCTTTTCTTGCTCTTTCTGGATGCTGTTTTCTACTTTGTCCTCTAGCTCGCTAATCCGATCTTCTGCTTCATCAGTCCTGCTTTTTATTCCTTCTAGTGTGTTCCTCAGTTCAGAAATGGCATTCTTCATTTCCTCTTGGCCCTTGTTGAGAGTTTCTATTTCCTTTTTCATGTTTATATAGTTTGCAGTGAGATTGTTGTAATTTCCCTCTAGTTTCTGATAGCTCATTGTGAGTTCATTGAAATTCCTGATAATCATTCTTTTGAATTCACTATCTGATAGCTGAGTTGCCTCTATTTCATTTAGCATTTTTCCTGAGGCTTCCTCCTTTCCCTTCAATTGGGAATTGTTTCTTTGTTTTCTCATTGTTCATGGTATTCTCATTGTTAGCCTCTGTTTCTTAAATTAATCTGTTCTGGTTCTCTGTAATTATGGTGTGTACTTCTGTGGTAGAATAGTTGTGAGATTCAGTGGTGCAGTCTCCTTCCTGTATCCTGGTGTTCTCAGCTTCCCCCTACTCTTTTTTGTGATCAGTTGGAGGAGTAAGGCAAAATGGTTTAAGACAGTAAGGCAGTATACTATGATATTTACATTAGCAGCCAGTAGAGAAGAGATGGGTTATCCTTTGGCTCCTTATAGTGTTAACTGTGATCCTCCACCCCACTATCCACATTTTAGAAAGGATGGAAAGAAGGTAAGACTCTTATTGGGGACGAGAGGATTGTTAGTTGGATCTAGCAAGCTGTGAGGCTGTGGGGGGTCAAGTTCTAAGGTAGAGTTGGAGTAAAGATTAGTGAATAGGAGTAGTGTGTAAAAGAATAGAGACAACCCCCACAATAGTATAGGTCAGGAAATTGCAAAGTGGGCTGAGATCGGGGAGGGGTGTTGAGTAGTATTTACAAATGTATGCACTAAGTCTTATTAACAGTAATATTAAAGCAACAGTCTTGTGGCAGAATCGATGAGATCCAGATAACAAGAATAAGGAGTATAGAACCTTGAGAGGTGTATTAATGGAACACAGATGAAGGGTAGTAAATTATCAACACACTGTGACTGAGATACCGGGGGATCCTATCAAATGACAGTATAACCAGACAAGCAAAGAAGATTATACAGAAATAAAAATAATACCAAAATACTACTAAAATAAAAAATGTCAGAAAAGTGAGAAAAAGATAATACAAATTTATAGTAATTTGCAAGATCAAAAAAAGGGAAAAAAAGCAGCAGATGGAGTGCAGGAGAGATAAATTTGGAGTGGAAGGAATAATACTAGGATGAATGGAAGAGAAACATAAGGGATTGAGAGATATAAAAATAATAAGAATTGAAAAATAAATTGTCACTTAAAACACAAGATAAAATCAATCATTCAACAACAGCCACAAAAACAAAACAAGACAAAACAAAACAAAACAAAACAAATCTCTTGTTGGTTTCTAATTGGCCAGACCAGTTTTTCTGATCTTGCTGGCTTCAGCAGGCTGAGGGGCGTTTGAAATGCTTATCACTCTTCCCAGCCAAATCTCAGTAAGTCTCTCAAGTACTATCCCCAGGGCCAATCTGACTTTCCCCTACAGGACCATGGGCGCTCCCGAGAATGTTCGCTCTCCGGAGCTCACTGCTGCATTCTCCCTGGCTCCGGGGTCCCTGCTGGGTTCCTGCGACTTTTCAGTTTTAGGATGCAAGCTCCTGGAATTGCATGGAAACTTGCCCTTCTGCCAAATTATGCCACGGTGAGGTCTATGATCTCAGGAAGCACCCACAACATTTTGGGATTCACGGTGCCATCTCTGGGGATCATAAAAGGGCACGCCCATCAACCAAATTTTTGAGTTTCGGGCTCCAGGAATGCACTAAGCACCACGTCCCTTCTGGGTTCACAGCGCGAGAGTCAGGATTCCCCAGGGGGTGCGTGCTTCCACAGTTCAGCACCGCAGGCTCCAGAAACCTGAGAACGCCTGCACCCTTTCCTGGATCGGGGCTGCGATGTCTGGGTTTTCCACCGATCCACACTCCCACTGGGCTAGGGGTGCCGGTGCACTTCCAGGCCACCCCTGGTCGTGCCGGCTGGAGGCACTCACTTCTCCCAGGGCTATGGGTGGGTGTTCACAGCCCCTGGGTAATTTTTTCCCAGTCCAACTGGCCAATCTGTGCCTTCAAGCAACAAGGTCTCCCCTGGTGTTGCTCAACCCCCATATTCCGGGGAGGGAGTAGCAACTCCCCTCTCCCGGGAGCCCTGAGGCAGACCTGGGAGCACTGGGCTTGGGGACTGCAATGCCCCTGGTCCCCGTGCTGATCCCTGGGTCCCTTTTGTCCTGAAGTAGTCTCCTTACCATCTGGTTTTTCAATGATTGCTATAATTTTTGATGTCCTGTTTTCAAAAATGTTTTGGTAACCTAAGCCACTTGCTCTGTTCCTCCACAGATCCATGAGTTTCCCTCCTATTCACAGAAGCCGAGAATCACGCTGCCTAGAGTAAAGCTGCCATCTTTCCCCAGCTGTTGACATTTTTTATTTAACAATCTAAGGGAAAAAAGGTCAGTGCCCCTGACTAAATTGTCAAGTATTGCACATTTTAAAAAATCTTATGGCATACCAGTTGAAAATCACTGCTTTAGAGGAACTATAGGATTTTTACATGAGAAAAGGGAGCAAAGAAGCATCTTTTGTAATGTTTCAGTTACTATGATGATTCTGAAAGGCGTCTAAGAGAAGAGGATGTTAATTCTGAATTAGTTCCTGTTTCTACATGGAATTAAGGGAGGTGACAATTTACTAGGTTGGATGTTGTCATAAGATGACAACATTTTATCAATTAAATGTCTCAGTAACAGATAATAAGAACAAACAACTTCCGGAAGCATACCTGGTAAGTAAGCAGCAGCCATGAAAAGTAAGGTTTATTATGGCATTCTACTTCATTCCCTGAGAGAAATGTTTTCTCTTAAACTGGGAGCTAACTAGTCTGTGTCCATCTTGCCACCTAGACTGATTAATGGAAAAGCTGCCTTTTTCTTTTTCAGTCCTAGCTGATACTCATTCTTGCAGTCCCAGAGAGATTTTTACACTTTTAGAACAGAACTTAGCAATGTTAGGCCATGCACTTTATTGCTTAATGGTGCAGAATTTTAAATTACACGTTCTTAAATTGAAGGCCTGGCATGTCTCCTTAATGATTGCATAATTTTAGAGAAGATATGTGATCACTTTAGTCTCAGGTTTTATAGCTTTAAAAAGGGACTGAATCATCATCATCATCATCATCATCATCATCATCTACCTCATAGGTCTATTGAGAAAATGAAACATGATTATTTTTATAAAGCATTTATCAAAGTGTCTGGCATGATGTAACTGCTCAAAAAATAATAAAAACCTATGTTTAGTAACAGTTTTACAGTAACTAATTGATGTAAAAAACTAATGAGCATGGTTACCATGATTGCATGCATATGTACAGAGGGGAATTAAAGGATATCAGACTCTATGGAAGTTGCTAATGAATATTCAATAAATTGGCAATTTAAAAAGTAATTCTTGGTATTTAAAAAGAGGAGCAAAATGCTGCATTATAGATTTAGATAATCACATAACTCTTCTATTAACTTAACATGGAAACGCTGAAGAGATTAGTGAGAAATAATCCCAGATATTGCAGTGTTGTAGGCTGTGGTTTTTATTAAAGTAACAAGGACACTTTTCAGAATGTTCTTTTGGAAGAGGAATAAGGTTCTAGCTACAAGGCTTTAGACACAACTTAATGAATTTGAAGAGCACACACACAATAAAAAGAAAAGACATGTTTTAGAGAACAAGTTAATAAATTGAGATGTCATGTGTTACAAGAAATGAAGAAAGCATTGAGGGGACAGGTGTTAAAATGCTAATCACCAGGTCAGAAGAGAAACATCTCAGAGAGGAGGAATATCAATCCTCCTGTGAAAGAGAAGATGAATGAGAAACAAAGTAGGTGTGGTCTTAGGGCAAAAACAGTGAAAGGAGGATAGGTTAGAAATCAGTCTGGTGAAATAGATGATGTAAAGCACAGATGCACTTTAGCTGCTCTGCAAATGCCAGGTCAGTCTGCTGTCTAGGCTATGATATACACTGATCTGGGTTGGTGAAGAAATTGTGCAATTTGTAGTAAAAAAACCCATTAATGAACCCAGTCAATAAAACAACTGAAATGTCGCCTAGATGATCCTGGAAAATATCTTTTGTAGTAGTTAATATAGACCAGCTTGTGGGTTGCCATTCTAGCCAATGACCATGGGGAGACAGTGTCCTTGGTGACCTAAACTCTGCAAACCTCTGAGGAAACCAAGTTGATGAAAGCAACAACCTGTATTGCCATATGGCCAGGACACAGCGTCTTGCTGCCAATAGAACAGGGCTAGAAAATGTTAGAGAAGTTATGATTAAAGGAGAGTTGATAGGTACAATTTAGATGTATTTGCTGCTTTTTTTCAATAATTGGGCAAGTCATAGAGAAAAATGCTTATATGAAAACTATGCCATTAATATGTGATATCTGGTCAACTTTATTCTGGACCAGTTTATTCAAAAAACACCAATTTAAAAATTGAATAGATGAAACTTTCTCACAGTGAGTCATTGGCAAAACCGATTTTAGCTAAATCCAGGCCACTGAACATCTGCTTTCATAATGCCTCTCTCTCAAGTGCTGTGTTCTTGTTTTTAACCCCAATTTTATCTTTTTCATTTTATTTGACATTTTTTGGTAAAGGCAAGACTATTTTGAAAAGAAGAAAAACTATCTTAAGCATGTTATTAGAGCTATAGCAGTACAAATCAGTCTTGTAAAAATCTGAAACTGCCCTTTTGTCAAAGTGTAACAATCTCATACTATCTGTACCATTCCCCCTTTGCCCTGTCTGACATTTTAGATACTAACACAAGCATTATTTGCCTTGAGCAGGCAGGGAACAGCTGTTCAAACCCTGGTTACAGATTTCTGAAAGTTTTCACCATGCTATTTTCAACTTATTTGCAGACCAGTGCTAAGCAAATGTATTCCCAAGAAATATATATGTAAAAATGTATCTATAATATACACACATGTAGGCATTTATTATACAAGTTTAGAATAAATTTGGAAGACATAAACTTCATTAATTTATTATAAGATTTTCATCAGCAGAATGAAATTTTCAATGCCACACTAACTGAGATTATATCAGAAAATTTACTATTCTGGAAAAACTTTAATTTTATTTTTTAAAATTTGTAATATATATCCTAAAAAGTCATATTGTAGATTGTAGCATCTTGTTGTGTGGCCAAAAATTGCTGTGTTTATAAAATAAAATCAAAATATTTACTTAGGTGTGAGACATCTGATTTAGTTTTGAAGGCTTTGTAACTTTAACAAACAAATAAAAAAGATATTCAAATAATAAAGATCTCAGATCAAAAAATATGACCTGAATTATTTTTCTTAAATTTGTGGTAAAATGAATCCATTTATTTATCTATTGTATGGGACAAATATATGGAATGGAAAGAAAAATAGTCCTGGCTATTATAGGTCAGTGGATTGAGCACGGGCCTGCAAACCAAAGGCATAGTGAATTTTTCTCCCAGTCAGGTCACATGCCTGGTTTGCAGTACCGGGTCCCCAGTAAGGGGGGTGTGAGAGGCAACCAAACATGATGTTTCTCACCCTCTCTTTCTCCTTCCTTTCCCCTCTCTCTAAAACTAAATAAAGTCTTTTTTAAAAAAGAAGCAAAAATAAAGTATAATAAATGAAAGGTAAAAGCATATATTTAGTTAGTTGACTCCATCTGCTAACTAAATAAGTCAATAAACCTCTATCCATTGACTTATATTCAGGTTATATATGAAGTTTTTTCTTACTTCCATTATAATGTAGATTATAAGAAGATATTGCTTCATGCAATATCTTAACACTTAATGCTTTCTTAACATTTAACACTTTCCAACCTATAATAATTAATCATTTTATTTTTCTTCATTCAATAAAACTAAGAAAAACATAATAGAACAGAGAAAATTCTAGAAGGCAACTAATAACTCAGAATTGTAAATAAAAACTTTTACATAAAAAATTAATACAAAATTATTTTAATATAAAATATAACAATAAGCCGCAGAGAAGTACAAAAATCTAGTCCTTAGCCTAATGTGTCTTATTTTTTGTCAAATATAAATTTAGGTATATGTCTTTCGTGCTCTGAAACAAATTATTTTTATAGCTTCAATATTTGTGTCTATATCCTTTACAGAGACTAAAGGTAATCACTCACATTTCTAAAGTACACTGAGAGTAAATATTGATAACCAGGAGTTAATCAATACATGAAGAAACTGAGAGGCCAATAATTAATTTATTTATTCAATATATTCTCCTACCAAATGACAAAAATTTAATTCAAGCTGAGCTTTCTCTAATTCTATAAAGTTTTTCCTCTCAGTAATTCTCACCATTTTTAATATATGTATTCCCGTTTAATCTGTTTAATGATTGCAGATACCAATATATTTTAGAGATACAGAGGTTGGCACTGGCACAAGTTTCTCTGGATTTGAACCTCAACAATTATAGTCAAATTTGCATAGCTTTAGGTAAATTATTTACACTCTCTATGACTCTGTTTCTAATCTCAATAAAGGGTACAATAATACCCTAAAAATATTCTTATAAATAGGAACCAGGTACGCTCATTCATGGCAAAAATTGGTGGCTCAGGCTTATATTAGGAACCACTACACCACACCACACCTACTATATCATAATAGGCTTCTGTCACTGTACTTTTTTTACAGAAGGTGAAAATTATCTCTTTTGTGTTTCCAGAACATGAAATGATTTTCTAGCTAAAATTTATTCTTTATTGGTACTTTGTCCTGAGTAGTCTCCTGATGGAAATTAATTTTTTTTGCTTGTCAGAGTTAACTTTACCCAAAATGGTTCTTTCTCCCAAAATAGCAAACTCCTCCCCATGGTGGATGACCTTACTTTCTTTGGTTTGTATCAAGAACAGGAACAGGAACCTTCTGTCTTGAGTAGAGATACCAAAAAAAAAAAAAAAAACCATTATGGTGAATACACTGACTACTAGAACACTCCCTGTTAACTGGTAATCCTTGGGTTATATTATCTTGCAGAAGTTGAATATCTGCTGAAGTTCACAATGATCACAACAGTGACCTTTTTTTCAGACACTGAGCTCCATTTAGTTAAACCTTAATAGGACCCATTTTAATACCTGTTCAATCTCTTGGTATAACTCCCATTTTATTTGTAATTGTTTGAGTGCATCATTAAAGAAACACATTTATATTTATTACTTAGAAGTAAAATTTCAGAGGAAAAAGAACTATCTTGGGTCTGCCATATTTTCCCATTTGGAAAAGAAATGGCTCTTTTTAATGACTGTTATAAACCACTTAGACTATTGAAGCTTATGAAACACATTAACACTGATAAGTGTTTATAAAGGAAGTGGAGAACCATCATTTCAATTGAATTTACCCTGTTTTTAGACATAAGAGACTTGCTTGGTTAATGCATCTGTGCTATAAAAGTTTCTTCACTACATTGAGTTTTGCTTGTGTATCTTGAACATACATGAAACAATGATACTCAGGTACACCTATAAAATATAACATACAGAGAATCATATCAATGTTTAAACATAATCTCACCTTAAATTCTTTTTGAAACAGTAATATCAAAATCATGAAACAGTGATCATCACAAAAGCATAAAAGCACTCTACTTCACTGTTCACTGAATATGCTTGCATTTGATTTTTCAGTATGACTGAAAATAGCACATAGAAGAAATTAAAATAATGTGTTCACAGTTTCCTTCTTTAAATGATCACAATTTTCCCATTTAAGGTGATAATTTATTTTAAACTTTGTTGCTAGAAATTATGACGTGACCAAAAAAAATTTAATCAGTATAATAGTTCCCATTTATACCTGGGGATACATTCCAATACTTTCAGTGGATGCCTAAAACCTTGGATAGTACCAAAGCCTATAATATAGTTTGCTTTAATTTATAAATTAGGCACAGTAAGAGACAATAATTAATCATAAATGAAACAATGATAATAATATACTCTAATAAAAATAGCATATAAATGTGATTATTATCTGTCTAAATATCTTGTACTGTAACTCACCTCTTCATTCAAAGGAAGAATTTTATAGCTTTTCTTGGCATATCCAAATTACTAGCACCACTGTTCTTATATGTTGGGGCCATTAGTAAATAAAATAAGAGTTCCTTGAATACAAGCACCATAATACCAGGGCAGTTGATCCGATAATATATGGCTACTAAAGTGACTAACAGGCAGGTAGTGTTTACAACATGAATACTCTGGCCAAAAGGATGATTCACCTTCCAAGCAGGGCAGAGTGGGATGGTGTGAGATTTCATCACTCTACTCAAAAAGACATGCAATTTAACAGTTATGAATTGGTTATTTCTGAAATTTTCTATTTAATATTTTTGGACCAAGGTTGAGCACAGGTACCTGAAACCATGGAAAGTAAAATGTAAGAGGGACTACTGCATTTGTAGAACTGAAAGAGTTTGGGAGACCTGCCTTTTATTCTTACTTCTTCCACAGGGCTATAAATGTCCTAACTGAGCTGAACTTCCCCAAGCTTCTGCTCTTCTGTTTGAAAATGAGAGATTTGGACAAGATATTATATAAAAATAGTTTCTGTATTAACAGTTTAAATTTAAACCACTGTCAAATATTTATTCAACAATGATTAGAATGAAAAAATCCCATATCAAACATTATTACTTGAAATTGATTTGGTTATGATTCAAGATTATTAATAATTAAATGTCCCTGACTGAAATTTTGGATGTATAGGACAAAAGTAGATTCAAATCAAGCTAAGTTATTGTTGGCTGGTGAAGACTGAGTATGATCAGTAGGCTTGTTATAGCAGGATAATACCTGGTAGTGAAACATGGTCAAAGTGCTTGACAATAGGGCCCTGCCTAGATATAGCATGCAAATAGTCATGAGTTCCAATAGGCTAGTCTTCAGAAGTTGGCTCTGGAAAATCAATGAGGTAATGCTGGTTTAGGTAGTGCTTTACCCAAATAATTTGGTTTCTTTGTTCTACTGACTCACCTCCAAGTTCAAAGCAGTAAATGCAAAACATCCCTAAATAATTGCCAAGACAAAGATTCTTGGTACAAAATTTTTCTTTGATATTATTATAATTAATCAAATTTTTTAAGTTCATTTAATCCTGGGTAATTACATAGTTACTTATGTCAATTTCTTTCTCTCTGTGTCTCTTATATTTTTATTAATAATCATCTATGTGCAGAAATGAGCATTCAAGGAGAAAGAAGATACAGTCCTCATCTTGACACATTCCAATCTATTTGACAAGATAATTGATCAACTTGTTTGTAATCAAGAATCATGCATAAAACACATTTTAAGCAAATCACCAATACACAGAAAATACTCATAGGAGGAAGTTTTTAATCCCAGCATTTTAAATTTTCATGCACAATCAATCCATAGTTATTATAATTTGGTGTCCACATGGGCAGAAAGAACTATTATTTTGGGGGGAGGGGGGAAAGAAGCTATCTTAAATTTAGTTTTGACAGAAAATTCTCAGTAAATTTACATTTTCAAGAAGTTTTTGAAGAAGCAAATGGAGTTAATTATTTTGTTTAAAAATATCTATTGAGTAGAAAGCATATGTTTTACGTAGGACAATATCCTCAGAATGGGATATCCAACACAGTTCTTCCTCATACACATAGATATTGTATACTGTCTCTCTATTTTACAGCCTGCTAGTTTTAAAGATTAGTTGCCCAGACTGATGATATCCACAGTCTCAATACTTGAACTCAAGTATGGTCTCAGGTGAACCATAACTTTTCTTAAGGAGCTTCACCAATATAATTTAGCATACAATGGCTATATCTCAAACTACTCTACTTGGTGAATTGGCCAAATTATAGAGAAATTACAAAGCTCTAACACATAGCTTTCTGAATCTTGGAAAGTTCTCGAAATTACACTTAAAAAGGAAATGATGATTTTGATACACACTAACAGGCTGACATTTCTGACTTAGCTTTTTTGTTAGACCCTATAAATTATCAGAATTAAATCATTAAAATCTGATGGGTGATTTAAGCAAATACCGTATTTTTTCAATGTAACTGAGCTTTAACTCACTATGTTTAAAATTTATTACATCCAAATATACCAACACCCAAACTTAAACTTGTTCCATTATCCAATATTGTGATTTATGAGATATTGTTTTCATCAACAATTCCTGGCTCACAGCTTCCCCAAACCTTGGAATTTCCTAAGTATAGAGAGTACTGAAGATAACTTTTATTATGTTAATGAAGGTCAGTTTGAACACCCCCACCCCAAGGGTGGGATGTGGTTGTCAAGAAAACCAACCAGGTAATTAGCTGTTTAGAAATTTCAGTCTCCTCCACCACCCCATATCCCACCCCCACTCTTTCAGAGGGGAGAAGGTCTGGAGATAGAATTCCATTGCCAATGGCCAATGGCCAATGACTTAGTCAACCATGATTAATTGATGATGCTCCCATTAAAAATCAGGAAGACTGCTTCTTGACCTCTGTTTTAAAAATCCCCACACTGGGGAATTAGAACACTTCTATGTGCCACCATGCCAACATCATAGTTCTATGAGGACATAGTCTTTGTTCAGGAACTAGTCCTATGTGTCTTTTTATCTGGATGTTGATTCATATCATTTAATGTTTTATGTAAAAAATCAATAATCTAGTGAGTAAACTGGTTTTCCTGAGTCCTGGGAGCTGTTCTAGCAAATTAGCCAAACCCAAGGATGAGGTTATGGGAACATCTAATTTGTAAACAGTTTGTCAGAAGCACAGTATAAAAACCGGGGCTTGTGACTAGAGTCTGAAGTATGTGTGTTTGGGGTGGGGAGACAGTTGAACCCTTAGCCTGTGGAATCTGAATGCTATCCCTGGGTAAATAAAGTCAGAAAGGAGTTGAATTCTTGGACAACCTCCTGATGCCTAAGACTCATTTGTTGGTATGGGGGAACTTCCCCTCCCTATAAATTTACTGGAATTGGATCAAAGCATTACAGTTGGTAGTTAGTTAATAACAAAGGAAGAGAACAAATGAAATCAGACATCAAGCCTGATTAACTAGGAAGGGGCAGCTTTGCAAACACCCCAGAGGACAGCTGTATCCTCCACCAAAGTAAGGTTAATCCCTGAGCAGGCAAAAAAAAGCCATCTTTTTAATCTCTTCAGGGAACAATTGACTCATTTGCCCAGATTATGGGGAAGGGGAATAAACAGCAAAGCAGAAATTTTTTTTCTGGGCACATGTGCTGTAGAAGCAAGATGGCATAGAGGGAGGAGGTCTTTCTACTAAGTGTATGTGCAATAGAAGCCAGATGATGAAGCAGAGCTTTGAGGCAGAGTAAAAGCCAGGATGGTGACAATCAAGGGGAAAATCTAGCCTGGGAAAATATGGGGAAAAAGATCAGGTAGAATAAAGGCACAAAATCCTGGATTGGATAGAGGGAAGACCCAGCATAGCCCCAAGGGAAACCCAAGAAATAGAGTTGACAGTTTGAAAGACAGTGTGCTGGTTTCCGAAACCCAGAATATATATGGAGGATCAGCAAAACCTTGGTATAGCTGCTAGAACCTGTCCGCTCCCTACATTCCTGAGGGCATATTATTTCCTTTCATCCCATTAAGTCTTCATTTTAAGTATATTTTATTAATTATGCTATTACAGTTTTCTGAATTTCTCCCCCTTTATCCCCTCTCTGCCCTGAATACCCCCACCCCCAGTATTCCTCCCCCACTTAGTTCATGTCCATGGGTTGTACATATAAGTTCTTTGAGTTCTCTATTTCCTATACCATTTTTGACCTCTCCCCATCTATTTAATGCCTTCCAATTATGCTTCTTCTTCCCTGTACCTTTTCCACCCCATTCCTCCCCTCCCCCTCCCCACAGAAATCTCTCCATGTGATGTCCATTTCTCTGACTCTGTTCCTGTTCTGGTTGTTTGCTTAGTTTTTGTTTTCATTGTTTGTTTTTTCTTTTAAGTACATTTGTTGATAGTTGTGAGTTTGTTGTCATTTTACTGTTCATAGTTTTGATCTTCTTTCTTAGATAAGTCCCTTTTACATTTCATATAATAATGGCTTGGTGATGATGAACTCCTTTAACTTGACCTTATCTGGGAAGCACTTTATCTGCCCTTCCATTCTAAATGAAAGCTTTGCTGGATAGAGTAATCTTAGATGTAGGTCCTTGCCTTTCATGACTTCCAATACTTCTTTCCAGCCCCTTCTTTCCTGCAATATTTCTTTTGAGAAATCAGCTGATAGTCTTATGGGCACTTCTTTGTAGGTAACTCTCTTCTTTCCTCTTGCTGCTTTTAGGTTTCTCTCTTCATCTTTAATCTTAGGTAACTTAATGATGATGTGCCTTGGTGTGTTGCTCTTTGGGTCCAACTTCTTTGGGACTCTCTGGGCTTCCCAGGCTTCCCAGAAGTCTATTTCTTTCACCAGATTGGGGAAGTTTTCCTTTATTTTTTGTTCAAATAAGTTTTCAATTTCTTGCTGTTTTTCTCTTCCCGGCACCCCTATAATTCAGATATTGGAACATTTCAGGTTGTCCCAGAGATTCGCCAGCCTCTCTTCATATTTTGGGGATTCTTATTTCTTCATTCTATTCCATTTGGATGTTTGTTTCTTCCTTTTGTTCCAAATCATTGCTTTGAGTCCTGGTTTCCTTCCTGTCACTACTGGTTCCCTGAGTATTTTGCTTTATTTCATTTTGGGTATCTTTCATTTGTTCTTTCATTTTTCAACCCAGTTCAATCAGTTCTGTGAGCATTTTGATTACCAGGGCTTTAAATTCTCCATCAGATAGGTTGGCTATCTCCTCATCGCTTAGCTCTCTTTCGAAGCTTTGCTCTGTTCTTTCATTTGTGTACATGTTAGGTTGTAAGGGGGTGGGGTCTTAGGTAATCACTAGGGCAGGGCAACCCTACTTGCTGCACTGTGGTGCTGCCTGTGGGGAAGGAGCCAGAGAGGGAACAATGTAGCTCCACTGCTCATCTCTAACTCACTTTCCAATGAACTCTCATTTGAGACTGTGAGTTTCTGCCACTGCACAACCCCCGCTGTAGTCCACAGTCCATTCTGAGTCTCAGTTTCCCCTTCAGCCAGCCCTACACTCATGGTCCATAACCTGGCTGTGGGTTCTTACTGGCCTGGTTGTTCTGTTTGACTCTTTCATTACTTGGTTGTCGGACCTCCATGCAGTTTGATTTACTGGCACTTCTGGTTGTTTACTGATTTTAGATTGGCTGTTATACTTCTTTTGGTTGTATGAGGAAGCAAAGGATTTCTACTTATGCCTCCTGAAGGCCTTACTTGACCTGAACTCCCATTAAGTCGTGCCACTATGCTTAAACTTCTCTGATGCATGTGCCCCTGAAATTCCTTTCCTGTGACTCCACAAGAACCTATTTTTCTCTGGAAACATGGGAACCTCATTCATATTACTAGGACTTCACTATTATTTTACTTTGATTTTAATTAAGGAGTAATTTTTTAACTTCTACTACTTTTTAAGTTTTTTTACTATGTAGGATATTTCTGAGGTTAAAATTCTATATATGTAGTATGTATACTAAAATCTATGTATTCATACATATGTGTGTGTTTGCTAAAAAAAAAACCTTTTTTCTTCCAATTCCCTTTCCATCCTACAAGTTTCCACTCCACAGTGCCTCCTACTGACAACAAATAAACACTGTTATTGCATTTTTTGTGTTCTTCCAAATATACATATTATACATATACAAGTAAATAGCAATATGTGTAACATCTCATTTTTTAACTCAGTGGTTACTCAACACCTTGCCTTTCACCTTGCTTTTTTTCATGCCAAACATATTTTGAAGATGTTTTAATGCCATTACCTAAAGATTTCTTTAGTCTTCATTCATTATTTTTAATGTTAAATAAATGTTATTTGTTGAATTTCTTGTTTAAAATCATTCTTCCAATTTGAAATCTTTAGAAGAGATTGTTATAATAAATCATCATCCATTTTTCAAGTTTATGTAAACCAGAAACTGAAGCTTTCTTGTATGATGTTCATGAAGCATATCATGCTTATAGACTGGGTCATCTCAGAAGTTAAAAAGTCACCCAGCTAGAATTTAATGAATCCCCTACATAGAATAGTTTTCAAGTACAAACTCTTAGATGTACTATAGACCTGCTGTGCAAGTTTTGGCCCCTGAGGATTTCTTTGTCGGGGTGCTCTAAGGTGACTTCAAAATTCATGATTCATTAACACTGAATGCTAAGTGGATGCAGAAACTCTTGAATCCTAAACCATCTCTCAACTCAAGCAAAATCATTTTACATAGTGCAATATCCAGAGTTCATATCTCTCTTTTTACTTCACTGATATGAAAAGAAAGCTCACCTATATTTCAGAGAGCACTCCTATTCTAGTTTTTAAACCAGCATTGCCTTGTAAACCTATTGCAACAATACTCCAGATTTGACATTGAAAAGTGTTAACTTTTTGTATAAACAGAGTGAAATGAATGAAATTTAACATTTTCTTAATATGCTAATTTCCTGTAAACTTCAGTTGTTAGGAAAACGAGTTAGTAAATTACAAATACTAACTTCAAAGACTATTGAGGCATAGAGGATTTGGCCTGTTACCTCCTTCAGATTTCTGTACTTTCTCCACTAGTGGCTATGGCTAATCTTTGGTGTCACTTCTTTTCTGTCAGTGCAGATGCCTCACATCTCCATACCTCTTGTTTTCTGTCTCCCTTGTCACTTCAGCAATTCACTTCCCTATTTTATTTTCTGAGTACTGGACTTTTTTTTTATGTTGTCTCTTTATACCTGGTTTTTGCACAAATAGGGCTTGGTGCCAACTTACATTGGCCATGGTAAATTTTTAGTGCTTTTTGACAAAAATTTACCATTCTCCCCCTTCATACATTTAGGGTTAGGTGGGCTCAAACTAATTCTGGTCAATGAATTGTGGACAAAAATATGTATGCCATTTCCTGGCTGAATAATGCAATAACTTATCTGTGTAAACCATGAAGGAATACTCTCTTTCCCCTCTGTCACAAGGGTTAGAAAAGTTCAAGTGTATGGCTTCTCTGAGAAACTCAGGTCCAGAATTAATACAGTTAGGCAAATTCCTCTTTACCAACCCCAATAGGAAAATGGTATGAACAAAAAATGTCTTTCTTTTTCTGTGTGTTTGTTTGTTTGTTTGTGTTTGTTTGTTTGAAGCCACTGAGATTTGGATGTATTTGTTAACCATGGCACAATCAAATATTTCTTTTTTTTTCTTTTTGTTGGTGAATGAACAACACATTAGAGTTTCCGGATTTTGTACATTTCATGTAGTCATGACAGCAAGATAAAGAGAGGCTACAATTCTAGCACTGGTATATTGGTGTACTTTTTTTTTTACTTCCAAATTTAATACTCTTTTGGAAGCTGAGGACATCATAGATCTGAGAGCTGAATCACTGACAAACCAAGGAAATATCCAATAAGAAACTCAGAAGATGGTGTGATACAGAGCATGGCTACTGTTAGAACATGAGCCAGGTGAGGGTGATGGGAAGAAAGCTTCTATAGCAGACTTCTCAATATAAAAAGTATAATATAAAGTAAGAATTTACTAAAGGCACCAACCAGTATCAGGATAAACATCCACTGATTTGACAGGTGCCTTCTGACTGACAAGCAGAGCACAGCCAAGAGATCCAGAATGCCTTAATGAGTAGGAAAAACCAGAACCAGTCACATATCCAGCTTTTAGGTTTAGGACTGTCATTATTGGCAAAGACAAAGTAGTTTTCTAGACTCGGGAATGATGTAGTATACTACTAATCAGAAGGGGTCCCTACACTAACCAGTCCAGAGCACAAGTCCATTGTAGACACAGGTATAACATCAAGAGTCCCGGAGGAGCAAAGGAGAGACCTAGTTGTTGGGTTTGTGGCCCATGGTCTGGATGAGACCAATCACATTCAAGGACAGAAATCCCCTTTTTCAGGCCCTCTTTGCCAGAGTTACCTGGACCCCAAAAAGCATGATTGACTCTTGTTTTATGAACCTTTATCCTTAGGACTAGAAAATTACCGGAAGCTCCCTGAAGACACAGAGGCTCTGGGAACTTATGAAACAGGATGTGCCAGACCTCAGCAAGGGGACCCTGCACCCAAAGATATCAGCAAAACAAGCTGCACCCTATACAAGACCAACTGCAATGTCCTGTTCTACAATGACCCTAACTACCTGATAAAAGCTTAAAGCCCTCACCCCTCAGTGCTAGGGTATCTCTCCACACCAAACCCTTCACCCCTCTTAGGGGAGAAAAGTTTACTTTTTGCACCTTCTTCTCTTTGTCATTTCTTTAACAGCCCACATCACTGACCACCCTAACACACGTCAGTGAAAATATTGAGTGATAGTATCAAATTTCTTAGATTTCTTCTGTTTGTATTTAGGTTTGGGTCTTGATATTGAGGTGGGCTTAATCTTAAAAATAAAAATAAAGTGATCCCAACCTTCTAAAACAAGGCCATGTTAGGAGGAAGGACCCGGAACAACCTTTTCATTTGAGTAGCTACTGCTTTCTTCTATTTTTTTTTCCTTTGCTTTGCCCTTATTTTTATTATATTAATAATCAGGATTGCTGTAAGTGGCTAGCAGAGTAATGGAAGAATACAATAGATTAATAGCTTGACTAAATCCTCAGTTGTTCATGTTCCATGTGTGGTTCCCTCCAACCCTGTACAGATCTCTCTTCTTATTTTTATTTTAGGAACATTGGCTGATAGCTTTATTGCTTGGGGGGAATGGAGGGGCTCAAGAGCTCTTGGTGGGCAGCTCACTTCCTCTTCAACATCACAAGCTTCTGGCTGTGTGGATGACAAACATGCACAGGTCTTAGGTACTTGTTCTTGCAGATGAGGTGCTGGATGATGCTCAGGATGTTCTTGTTGATGGTAGTCCACACATAGGAGGTGGTTGCTTTTGTTGGCTGAAACCTTACTTCTGACTACTACACCTTTCCCTTGGCTCCATGCTCACCATCATGCAGTGAATCAGCACATTTTAGCAAAACAAGTTGAGGGCCTTCAGATTATTGGATTAGGTATTATTCGTCTGCTTGTTCCTCTTGATCAAGAAGCTGGAGCAGTTCTATAGGACCATATACAGCAGGTGGCAGACATGGTGGGAGCTCCCCTCACTACAGTAAGGGAGAGAGAAGAAGAGCTGAAATAGGTCTTTTTGACACCTATTACTGAGTGGACCCAACACTTCAGTGTTTCCCAGATATGACCTTGGTTGCTTCTCAGTGAAATTTAATATACCACCCCTTGCCCCACACTCAAATTCATGGCTTTAGGCTACCTCAGAGTTTGCTTGGGCTCACAAACCTTTAGTTCAATGCTACTCCAATATGGCCCACGGGTGTGGCTCACCTGTTTAAACCAAATTCTTATAGGTTCTGTGGCAATGAATGTATATAGGTCAGCTTTAAAGAAAGAATCTAATGTTTCCTGGAATCTGAAGGGGTCTCATGGGTATAATCTTTCTACTCAGAGACAGAAATATTTTTTATGTGATAAAAGTAATTTGACCTGGCTGGCGTAGCTCAGTGGATTGACCATGGGCTGTGAACCAAAGTGTCGCAAGTTCAATTCCCAGTCAGGGCACATGCCTGGGTTGCAGGCCATGGCCCCCAGCAAGCGCACATTGATGTTTCTCTTTCTCTCTTTCTCCCTCCCTTCCCTCTCTAAAAATATAAACAAATAAAATCTTAAAAAAAAAGTAATTTGAGTTAAGGTATATCCTTTAACACTGAAATAGGGAAATGCAAATTCACATTAAAGACTAGAAAGAGGAGAAGAAGAGCAAAATTTAACAAAAGGCCAGTTTTTATAAGGTAACACAAATATACCATGTTTCAAAATAATTCTTGAGTGAAAGTCTGGATGTTTATACAATATGAATGGTTTTGCCTCTGACTTGCTTTTTACATAGACATAAATTATACAACATTTCTGTTTTCAGTAAAATAAAAGGAAAAGAGCTAGACTAGATTAACTCCAAGGTCACTTTTAATATATAATTATAATTATTTCAAGAGAGTATTTTCTCAGGTCACAGTCTCTTATTTGTTATAAGAATTGATAAAAAAATTACAATTGCATTTTTTAGGATTAATCATACACAGAAATCTGTAGCTAATCATGAAGATTTCCATATTTTAAAAACACCAATGATGAATACCATTTACTAAGTTTATTTTTTACCAGGCACTTACTAAAATTGTACTCATTTGGTTTCAATTAATAGTCCCTGTAATCTTGCATTAGTTTGTTAGGGCTGCCATAAAAATGTACCACCAACTGGGGGACTTAAACAACATGTTTCTTTTCTCACAGTTCTGGAGGCTAGAAGTCTACTATTAGGATGTCAGCTAGGTTGGTTCCTTCTGAGAGCGTGAGAGAAGCATCTGTTCCAGGCTTCCTTCTCCATGGCTTGTAGATGACTGTCCTTTCCCTGTATCTCTTCATATGACATTCTCTCTGTAGCTGTCTGTGTACAAAATTCCTCTTGGTATAATTTAGATTGGATTAGGGTCCACCCTAATGATCTCATTTGAATATAATTTCTTCTGTAAAAACCATATCTCCAAATATCATTACATTTTGAGGTACCAAGAATTAGATTTTCAACATATGAACTAAGGAGAAAGACAATTTAGTGCAAAACAAAACCTATGAAATAATAATATTTTCCTTACTTGAAAAATAAAGAAACTGAAAAATGAGATGATGTGTCTTGGATAGCTAGTAAGTAGGTTTGAACCCAATTTCACTACTCTTAATTATTAGCCTTTCTTGCTTTCAGACAATTACAATTACTATAAGGAACTGAAAGCTGCACCGCGTAGGACTACAATCCTAGAAGCCAGTTATTTTAAGAATTAAAGCAGTCTTTAGTGAAACTCAAGTACATGTTAATTATCAGAGGAAATGGAAAGAGACTACAATACATGTTAACTTTGAAGAGATAGCTATTTGGCCTTAAACTATGTAATTACTTAACAAATATATTCAACATTTTTTTCTGATGATAAAAATAATGTGTATTTATTGTAGTAGTTGGATAACATGGAAATGTATAAAGAAAAAAGTTACAATCACATACAATCCCAATCTTAAGAGCTAAATATTATTAATATTTTCTTTCTAGCATTTTAAGTACATATGTGATGATACATTATAATTTTAAACCTTGCTCTTCTTCACTAAAAATAGTGAAATTCACTATTCTTAGGCATCATGACACTTTTCTGTAATTTTATATGTTGAAATTATTTCAGACCTATAAGAAAGTTATAAAAATACTATAGAGAAATCTGTTTATTCACCTAGATTTCCCAATTGTATATATTAAACCATAATTGTCTTATTGCTGCTTTTCTGTGTGTGCATATGTATTCTCTAAAAACAAGAACATTGATTTACCTAACCACAGTATAATTATGAACATTTAAAAACTATATTGATATAAGACTATTATCTAATACACAGCTTATATTCATATTTTGCCCATTGTCCCAATGTCATTTATAGCTAAAGAAGAAATTCCTCTCCAAGATTTCATACAAGTACACACATTCTCCTTAGTCTTTAACCCTTTAAACTTGAACAGCTCTTTAGTCTGTCTTGATCTTTAATGCCTCTGATGTTATTAATGTGTACAGGCCAGTTGTCTTGTAGATTACAACCACCCATTTTTGTTGTATTGTTTCCTCATGACTATATTTGATTTCTGCATTTTAGGTAGAAATACTACCATTTGTACAACATGGATGGGCTTGGAAGACATTAAAGACTTGGAAAATAAGTGAAATTTCAATCACAGTAAGATGAGTACTGCATGATTACTCTTATGTGAGACACCACAAAGGTATGGGGAGCAGTGGTTGCCCAGGGGTTATAAAGGTACCATTATACAGTCAAATAAGTTCTAGAGATGTGCTGTATAACATAGCACCTCTATAGTTAACAGTAAGGTATTTCTCACTTTGAAGTTTGTTTAAAATATAGATCTCGTGTTGTTTTCTTACCACACACACAAAAAGCACCAAAAAGCAGCAAAGTGGTACCTGGAAACATTTCAAGTTGTGTGTCTTTATTACCTCAATTGTGGTGATGGTAATACAAGTTTATAAAAGATCTGTCTGGAAAACTCCAACCATTATCAACATAACAAGAACAGTTTGTGCAACATCTATGTAACCTGGCAGCCAAAGAGAACGGACTGGAATGCCCATCTGTGAACAATGACAACTCCACTGTGCTAATCAGTGGGGCAGTAGATGCTATTGAGTGAGCATGTGTACTGTGTGGCCATTGCATTCACAATGACTGAACAAGTAGAGCAATGAATCTGTGTAAAATTTTGCATTTAGCTTGAACATTCCTCTGTGAAAACTATTTAGATGATTCAAAAGGCTGCAGCTATGGGCAACTGGTGATTGACAACTTCATCTTGACAACATGCCCACTCATGCATAACCTCTCATGCAGAGGTTTTTGGCAAAACATCAAATCACCCAGGTGATTCAGCTCCCCTACAGTCAAGATTGGGTGCCTTGCAACTTCTGGCTTTTTCAAAAACTAAAATTACCATTCAAAGGTAAGAGATTTCAGACTGCTGATGAAATTCAAGAGACTACAACAGGGCAACTGATGGAAACTGGGAGAACTATGTGAGGTCCCAAGGTGCCTACTTTGAAGGGGACTGAGACATCATTGTCCTATGTACAATGTTTCTTGTATCTTGTATCTTCTTCAACAAATGTCTCTATTTTTCATATTACGTGGCTGGGTACCTTCTGGACAGACCTTGTATATGTCTAAAATCACCAAATTATATATATTAACTTTATGCAGTTCTTTTTATACCAATTATACTTCAATAAAACTGGGTGAAAAAAAACTTGTAAATAATCATAGCAACTCTCTTTTTAATGGTCACAAACTGGAAACAGCCCATGTGTCTATCAGCATATAAATGGATGCACACATTTTAGTATGTCCATACAATGGGATGTCACTCAGCAACAAAATTAATGAACTTCTGTTACATGTAACAACAGTGGTATAATAGTTATGCTGAAGGAAAGAAGTCAGACATCTCTCCATAAGTGTACATACTGTAAAATTCCACGTGCATAAAATTCTAAAAAATGCAATTATAATCTATGGTTAGAGAGAGCAGAACATTGGTTCCTGAGGATGTGGGTGATAAGGGCAAGAGGAGAGAAAAGAGGATTGCAGGGGTGATTTTGGAAGTAACAGATGTGTGCATTTTGTTGAGCTAGTAGTGGTGGTTTCAAGAGTGAATGCATGTGTAAAATTCTTCATGGCATTCACTTTAAATATGTGTGGTTTATTGTATCTCAATTATTCTTTAATAGTGCCTAGAGAATCTAAAATGACAAGACAATATTTTTAAAGGATTTTAACTTACACTAAATTTAAACTTTAATAATTTCAGACTTCTGGCCAAGATGGAGGCATAGGTAAATACACTGTGTCTCCTTGCACAACCAAAATAAGGGCAACAAAAATTTAGAAACAAAAAAACAACCAGAACTGACAGAAAATTGAACTGTATGGAAGTCCAGCAACCAAGGAGTTAAAGAAGACATATTCCTCCAGACCAGTAGGAGTCAGGCAGCCAGGCAGAGAGGGGTTGCAGCAAAACAAACAGACAAACAAACAAACAAAAACAGTGGTTGGTGGACCCCTGGCACCCAAGGCAGCAGTGGGTGGACCCAGCCAGGTGACGGATTGTGGAGGGGCCCAGCACACCAGGAGGCTGGCAGACTGGGTGGTCCCACATTCACACGCAGATAAACCAGGCGAAACTGGGAAGCACGAGAGACCATGCAACCCAGGGTCCCAGCACTGGAAATAAAGCCTCAAAACACCAACTGAAAACACTTGTGGGGGTTGAGGTGCTGGGAGAAACTCTTAGCCTCATAGGAGAGTTTATTGGAGAGACTCACAGGGCCCTAGAATGTACATAAGCCTGCCCACATGGGAATCAGAACCAGAAGGGCCCAGTTTGCTTGGGGGAAGAAGGGGAAGTGACTGAAATCTGACAGAGAATGGAGCAAGCGCCATTGTTCCCTCTTGGACCCTGCCCCCACATACAGCATCACAACCCAGCAACTGGGTTGCCCCACACTGGTGAATGCCTAAGGCTCCGCCCCTCACTACATAACAGGCACATCAAGGGGGAAAAAAAAAGGCCCAAAAGAAAGAACAGATCAAAGCTCCAGAAAAAATACAACTAAGTGACGAAGAGATAGTCAACCTATCAGATGCACAGTTCAAAGCACTGGTGATCAGGATGCTCACAGAATTGGTTGAATTTGGTTGCAAATTAAATGAAAAATGAAGGCTACAATAAGTGAAATGAAGGAAAATGTACAGGGAACCAATAGCGATGGGAGGGAAACCAGGATTCAAATCAATGCAGTGGGCCAGAAGGAAGAAAGAAACAACCAAACAGAAAAGAATGGAGAAACAAGAATTCAAAAAAATGAGGAGGGGCTTAGGAACCTCCAGGACATCTTTAAACATTCCAACACCTGACTTATAGGGGTACCAGAAGGAGAAGAGGAAGAACAACAAGTGGAAAAGTTATTTGAACAAATAATAAAGGAGAACTTCCCCAATCTGGCAAAGGAAATTGACTTCCAGGAAGTCCAGGAAGCTCAGAGAGCCCCAAAGAAGTTGGACCCAAGGAGGAACACACCAAGGCACATCATAATTGCATTAGTCAATATTAAAATGAAGGAGAGAATCCTAGAAGCAGCAAGAGAAAATGAGACAGTTACCTACAAAGGAGTTCCCATCAGACTGTAAGCTGATTTCTCAAAAGAGACCTTACAGGCAAGAAGGGGCTGAAAAGTAGTATTCCAAGTCATGAAAGGCAAGGACCTACATCCAAAATTGCCCTATCCAGCAAAGCTTTCATTTAAAATGGAAGGGCAGATAAAGTGCTTCCCAGATAAGGTCAAGTTAAAGGAGTTCATCATCACCAAGCCCTTGCTGTAGGAAATGTTAAAGAGACTTATGTAAGAAAAAGAAGATGAAAAATAAGTACAGTAAAATGACAGCAAACTCACAATGATTAACAACCACACCTGAAACAAAAACCAAAGCAAGCTAAGCAAACAACTAGAACAGGAGTAGAATCACAGAAATGGATAACACATGGAGGGTTACCAACAGGGGAGTCGGGGGAGGAGAGAGGGGAAAAAAGTACAGAATAAGTAACAGATGGTAGGTAGAAAATAGACAGAGGGAGGGTAAGAATAGTATGGGGAAATGTAGAAGCTAAAGAACTTATAAGTATGACACTTGGACATGAACTAAAGGGGGGAATGTGGGTGGGAGGAGGTGTACAGGGTGGAGAAGAGTGAAGGGGGGAAATGGGGCAACTGTAATAGCATAATCAATAAAATACATTTAAAAATTAAGAAAAACAAAACAAACAAAAAATAATTTCAACAAATAAGTGTATATACAGGAAAATATTTTTTTAAAAATAGTTAATGGCAGAAGACAGAGGAGAATGGATCCCAATGTAGAGAAAGAAGCAAATATAAGGCCCTGGGGAGGGAAAGGGCTTTTCAGTAACAAAAAGAAGGCTAATGTGGCTAAAATTCTCTGAAAGGTGGTAGTGGGGACTGAGGTTGAATGGGATTAGAAGGCCAGCAGATTTCAGTTTGTGCTGGAGTCCCTCTCACATTCACTTTTTTTCTTTTTTTACAATTTTACATATTCTGTTAAATGTAAATGGACACTATGAAGAGAATTAAGTAGAAGGTTGCTCTCCAAACTGTGAAAGATTACTCTGGTTTGTAAGTTGAAAGTAACTTTGAGGAGGACAACAAAAGTCAGGTAGGTGACCAGCAGGGAAGCTCTCTTAGTAACAGGGGTGAGAAATGATGGTGGCATACACTAGGGTAGTGGCAGTGGAGAAGGAAAGAAAGAGACAACACCAACCTATGTTTCGGAGACAGAAATGATAATACTTAGGTCAGATGTGGGGAATTTGGATGAGAGAGGTAAAAGGAATGTTTCTGTTTTACTATTTTGAGAAAATGAAAATTTGAAGGGCCAAATAGTAAAGTAAACATGTTAAAGAAGAAATTTGTAGGGGAAAAATAAAAAGACAAGTTTTGAACATAACTTGAAAGAAAGAACTTTTCAGTAACCAAAAGACTAAATGGAATTGACATCAAAGTGAAACTGATGCAAATGTAAGTGGATTTCTGAAATTGTCATAAAACATGATACATAGTGAAGATATAAATTCGTACATAAATGTTTGACCTAAGGAAATTAATTTCCTTAGTCTGAGCATTTTAAAAATAGAAATTCTCTGTGAATACTTTTAGAAATATTAATTTTTTTAAAGTACTTTACATATGGAATGTACTTTTGAGAAAGGTTACACTTCTGTATATTTCCTAGCAGTATAAAGTGAATCCCTAGCTGTGTAAAACAGTGTCATACAAGACCTTTGTCAGGAAATCCACACATATTTTAATCATATTTTTTTACTTAAAAGTGTAATCATACTACAAGTATATTTAATTTTTTTTAATGAGCAATGCAGCAAACATGTCTTCCCCATTCTTTACCTTATAGGCAAATATTTCTATAACTGCAGCTGAGGAGATATCTTTTTGGTAAGCAGAGATTGGATTAATTGATGTGACACTAAAAACAATCTCCTTTCTTGGTTGCTACAGCAATACAAATGATGAAACATGAAAATGAATGAACACTGTTTATTCTTCTTACATAATTGTACTTTCTTGTCAAGCTCAGGTTCAATAGATACAACTACACCTGAACAGATTTTAATAAAGTGTGGTAAACTACTCTATGTTGTGATTGGCTTTCTGTAAAGAATTAAACTGAGAGAAAAGGTTTATAATGAGGAGTGGTTTGGAAATTTATTCAGAGTAGATGAGTTTCACTCTGTGGTAGAAGGTTGCATAAGTCATCGTGATGGGTACATACTGAAATAAACTCACAGAAGCCCACAGGAGTCACTTACTGGCTGGCCACTAGTTCCATGAGCAAATACAAAGTTCTAATATGGTTTCTTCTTAGATAAAATATCCTCCTTGTTTTGTTTGTCAGATGAAGAACTTAAAAACCTCAAGTGCCAAAATGAGTCTCCCATTTAATAAAGCAAATTGGTACTGGTGCTGGGATTAGTGCCCAGAATTAGGTCTCTGCCAATTGTCATTTCTAACAACTGTCTCACTATAAAACTAAAAACAAAAACAAAAAACAAACTCCTCTCTGGATAATAATGAAATAATCTATTGTGAACACATAGATTACATCATGTGATAAGTTATATATATATATATTCCCCAAAGTTTATTCTTTATATCCAAAGCCTTCACAGTGAGTTTGGCTGTTGCAATAAAAATACCATTTATGTAGATACAAAAGGAGAGAGAGAAGTAAAAAAGAAATCAATATTTCTTTTCCCCCAAGCAACAATGCCTTGGGACAAATCCTTTATTTTCAGTAGTATTAGGATACCCAGCTATAAGCTAACACTGCAAAAGAACACATAGATCTTAATTTCTATTTTTAAAAACAGCTTCTGTTCTGTTCTTGCATCCATAATACAAATAATACTTCCAAACCAAATCCACTTTTTCTGTATAAAATAGATCAGCCAAGGTCACGAAGTTTGCTGACTGTGTTTTCCAACTTTTTGTAGTTTTCTCTGTTATGGAGCTGACTGAGTTTACAAAATAACTCACTCCCAATTTTGCATGGAAACAATGTCATTGTATCCATAACTTTGCTAAAATAACATTTTTGATGTGATAGATGGGAAAATCATCATGCTTAATTTTCCTTTTAAAATTCAGACAGATCCTCTCTTCTCTATCAGTTTTATTTTGTAGTCTCTGTGATGCTTTAAAAAAGAGACCTTTTATTTTAAAACATTTGCATCAAAAAAGTCTTTCTTTGTTTTTTTTAATGTGGTTTAGTTCTCAATTAGTGGCCTGTGTTCTGATCAACCCAGTGACCTATCTTCAAATGAGCAAGACAGTTCATTTTTCTTTTAATATGTATGTTTCTTTTTCAAATTCACTTGAAAACATCGCCAATAATTGTTGAGCTTCTTCCAATGGTCGAAGGCAGTTTTGCCCTATAAGAACATAAACTAAAGTCATCGCCAAACTGTAGTAAAGTTCAATATTTAGGATTCCAGATGATTTTTGCAAATTTAAGAGGTGGTTATCAAACTCTGAATTACTTCTGTACTTGTAAAGGGCATGAAGTTTCTGTATTTTTTTCTTTTTGGTCAATACTTTAAATTCTTGTTAAGTTTTTCAAATGCATTGAATGATTTTTTTCTTTGCAGATAGAAACTTTAAATGATTGGTATAAATATGGAGTTCATGAGACTTTTAAATTCTTACAAGTCACTGGAGTATCAGTAGTAATTTAGAATTACATTATGCTTTTGAATCAAAAGTAAAGTGTCTATTTCAAATTCCCTCTTGTAAACTTTCTTTAGGGTAAAAGCAGCCAGAGAACTGGGGTGTGCTTGGTCTGGGCTCTGATAACTCTGGTTCTTGGAGATGAAACAATATATTTCTCTATCACCATTGAGCGTGTGGCTGACTATAGAGAAATCAGACACAATCGACTCCTTTGAGAATTTTTAATGTATTTATGTTTCAGCATTTAAAAAATAATAAAATGAATCAATATTATATAGAAATTATTCCAGTGTAAAATATTTCAGTAACTAAGAAATACATACATATATTAAATTTATGAACTTAAAACATTTATATCATAAATATTTATTTTATTGGTGGAAAATAACATTTTAAATTTATATGTAATAAACCATATAAACATTATTAAAGTATTTCCCTTCTTCCTTGTTCTTCATGACATATGTAGATGTTAATAATATAAAAGGTACAATTTATAGTGCTTTTAACATTTCAAAATATCAATGTTCCTAGATATCTTTCTATATATTCTAAAAAAATTTTTGCTCCTTACATTCTCCTTTATTTAAAAAAAAAATTATTTTAAGCCCTGGCTGGCATAGCTCAGTGGATTGAGCTCAGGCTGCAAACCAAAGTGTTGCAAGTTTGATTCCCAGTCAGGGTACATGCCTAGGTTGCAGGCCATGACCCCCAGCAACCACACACTGATGTTTCTCTCTCTCTTTCTCCCTCCCTTCCCTCTCTAAAAGTAAAAATAAATAAAATCTTTTAAAAAATTATTTTAATTGTTGTTCAAGTACAGTTTTCTGTCTTTTACTCCTATTCCAGGCCACACCCCCAGCCCTCCCCACCTCCCTCCCATTTCCACCCCCCTTGTTTTTGTCCATGGGTCTTTTATACTTGTTCCTGTAAACCCTTCCCCTTTTCCCCTGAAATTCCCTCCCCTCTCCCCTTTGGTCATTGTCAGCCTGTTCTCTATTTCAGCATCTTTGGTTATATTTTGCTTGTTTGTTTGCTTTGTTGTTTAGGTTCCTGTTAAAAGTGAGATCACATGGTATTTGTCTTTCACCACCTGGCTTATTTCACTCAGCATAATGCTTTCCAGTTCCATCCATGCTGTCAAAAAAGGTAGGAGCTCCTTCTTTCTTTCTGCTGCATAGAACTCCATTGTGTAAATGTACCACAGTTTTTTGATCCATTCATTTACTGATGGGCATTTAGGTTGCTTCTAGCACTTGGTTATTATAAATTGTTCTGCTATGAACATTGGGGTGAACAGGTTCTTTTGGATTGGTGTTTCAGTGTTCTTAGGATATAATCCTAGCAGTGCAATTGCTGGGTCAAAAGGCAGACTCATTTTTAGTCTTCTGAGGAAGTTCCATACTGTTTTCCATAGTGGTTGTACCATTCTGCAATCCCACCAACAGTGCACTAGGGTCCCCTTTTCTCCACAACCTCTCCAACATTTGTTGTTTGTTGCTTTGTTTATGATGGCCATTCTGACTGGTGTGAAGTGGTATCTCACTGTGGTTTTAATTTGCATCTCTAGAAAAAGACTTATAAGTGAGCTGCAAAAAAATACAAGTCTGTAAGATTTTGAAGCCTGTAATTCTTTTAAAAAATTGCATTGAATTTATTGGGGTGACATTGGTTAATAAAATTATATAGGTTTCAAGTGTACAGTTCTAGAATACATCATCTGTGTATTGTATTGTGTGTTCACCACTCCAAATCTCCTTTCTTTACCATTTATCCTCCCTTTACCCTCTCCTACCTCCCAAACCCCCATTTTCCTCTGCTAATTGACATACTGTTGTCCATGTATATGAGCTTTTCTCTGCTTAATATTTCACTTTTTCACCCAGCACCCCCAGTACCCCTCCCCTCTGACATCTCTGAGTCTACTCTCTGTATCTATGTGTCTGTTTCTATTTTAACTTACTTTGTTCATTAGATTCCACATATAAGTGAAATGGTATTTGCCTTTCTCTGACTGGCTTATTTCACTTATCAAAATACTCTCCTGGTACTTGCACTCTGTCAAAAAGGTGAGATTGCCTTCCTTTTTTATGGCTGAGTAATATTGTGTAGTGTAAATATACCATGCCTTTTTTATCCACTCATCTGCTGATTAGCACTTCAGCTGTTTCCACATATTGATTATTGTAAATAACACTGAAATGAACATAAGAGTGCCTATATTTTTTCGAATTAGTGTTTTGGGTTTCTTCAGATAGAATCCCCAAATTAAAATCTCTAGGTCATATGGCTGTTCTGTTTTTAAGTTTTTGAGGAAACTTCATGCTGATTTCCATAGCAACTGCACCAATCAGCATTCCCACCAACAGTGCACAAGAGTTCCTCTCTTCTCCACACCCTCGCCAGCATTTGTTGTTTGTGAATTTATTGCTGATGACCATTCGGACAGGTGTGAGATGATATCACATTGTGGTTTTAATTTACATTTCTCTGATGATTAGTGACATTGAGTATCTTTTCCTATGTCTATTGGCCATCTATATGTCATCTTTGGAGAAGTACCTATGCAGATCCTTTGCCCATTTATTAATTGGATTGTTTCTTTTTGGTATTGAGCTTTGTAAGTTTTTTATACATTTTGGAAATTAACTGCTTATCATATGTATCATTGGTGAACATGTTCTTCCATTCAGTGGTTTGTCTTTTTATTTTGTTGATGGTATCCTTTGCTGTGCACAAACTTTTTAGTTTGATGAAGTCATTTTTTAATATTTTTTTGTTTCCCTTGCCCTAAGAGATACATTAGAAAAAATACCTCAGATAATACAATCTATGTTTTATTATAGGATTTTTTATGGTTTCAAGTCTTATATTTAGTCTTTAATACATTTTGAATTTATTCTTGTGTTTAATCTAAAAAGGTGGTATATATTTTTTCCAGTTATCTGTCCAATTTCTCCCAAGCATTTATTGAACAGACTGTCTTTATTCTATTGTATGTTTTTCCCTCCTTTGCCAAATATTAATTGACCATGAAGGTGTGAGTTTACTTTTAGGCTTGTTATCCTGTTCCATTGACTATATGTCTGTTGTTATGCCAGTGCAATGTTGTTTTGATTACTATGGTCTTGTCATATACTTTGATGTCAGGTAGCATGATTTCTCCAACTCTGTTCTTTAACAGGATTGCTCTGGCTATTTCAGGGTTTTGTTTTCCAAGTAAATTTTTATAATATTTGTTCTAGTTCTGTGAAATATGTCATTGGTATCTTGATAGGAATCTCATTGACTCTATAGATTGCTTTAGGAAATACAGACATTTCATAGATATTGATTCTTCCTATCTGTAAACACTTATATACTTCCACTTATTTGCATTGTCTTGAATTTCTTTCTTCAGCATCTTATAAATTTTTGAGTACAGGTTTTTTACATCCTTGGTTAAATTTATTCCTAGGTATTGTTTATGCAGTTTTAAATAGGATTACTTTCTTAGTTTCACCTTCTAATAGTTTATTATTGGTGTAAAAAATGCAACTAATTTCTGGATATTTATTTTGTATACTGCTATTTTACTGAATTAACTTAACAGTTCCAGTAGTTTTTTGGTTGAATCTTTAGGGTTTTCTATATACAGTATCATGCTATGTGAAAATAATGACAGTTTTACTTTATCCTTTCCAATCTGGATACTTTTTATTTCTCTTTTAGTCTGATTGCTATGTCTAGAATTTTCAATACTATGTTGAATAAGAGTGGTGAAAGCAAATAACCTTTTTTTGTTCTCAATTTTAAAAGAAAGGTTTTTAGGGGTTTTTTTTGCACAACTATGATGGTGGCTGTGTGTTTGTCATATATAGCCTTTATTATGTTGAGGTAAATTCCCTTTATTCCCACTTTGCTGAGAGTTTTTTTTTTTCATAAGTGGTGCTATTATTTAACAAATATCATTTCTGTGTCTATTGATACAATCATGTGATTTTTATCTTTCATTTTTATGTGGTATATCATGTTGATTGATTTACAGCTATTACATCAACCTTGCATCCCCAGAATAAAGCCCACTTGATCATAGTGTATAATCTTTTCAATATATTGTTGGATCAAGTTTGCTAATATTTGGTTGAGGATTTTAGCATGTATCATATTTTTCAAACCATTAGACTCACCTAAGTTTTAGAGGAGGAAAATAGGAAAAAAATTTTGAAGCAAAAAATGTGGTAAAATATTTAATAACATAAATAACATAATATTTCACCAATGTAAGTGTAAACAGAACTCAACAGCAACATTAAGAACCATTATTCCTCCCAGATTTGGTGGGGGATATGTCTTATAGTCCAAAAAATGCTATATAGTCATCAGGGATATTGTTTTATAATTTTCTTTTTTGTAGTGTCTTTATCTGCTTTTGGAATTAGGAAAATGCTTTCCTCATGAAATTATCTTAGAAGTTTTCTCTCCTCTTGAACTTTTTGGAATAATTTGAAAGAATTAGTGTTAGCTCTTATTTGAATATTTGGTAAAATTCACTAATGAAGCCATTCAGTCCAGGGCTTTCATTTGTTGGAAGGTTTTTTTTGTTTGTTTGTTTGTTTGTTTGTTTGTTTGTTTTTATTCCTCATATGAGGACAGGCTTATTGATTTTAGAGAGAGAAGAACAGAGGGAGAAAGAGAGAGAAAAAACATTGATGTGAGAGTCATTAATCAGTTGACTCCTGTACATGCCACAATGAGGAATCAAAACTACCACCAAGGTATGTGTCCTGACTGGGGCTCAAACCCACAACTATTTGGTGTCCAGGATGACACTCAATGTAATAAAATCACCCAGCCAGGGCTGTTGGGAGTTTTTTGATTACTGCTTCATTTTCACTTGTAATCTCTTTATTCAAATTCTCTGATTCTTTCTTCTTCAGTTTTAGAAGATTGTCCATTTCTAGGTATTTATCCATTTCATCCAGATTGTCTATTTTGTTGTGAGATAGTTGTTTCTAGTATTTTCTTATAATCCTTTCCATTTCTTTAGTGTCAGTTGTTATTTCTCCACTTTCATTTCTAATTTTATTTATTTGGGTCCTCTCTTGTTTTTTTTTTTTCCTTCTGGTTAAAGGTTTATCAATCTTGTGTATACTTTCAAATAACCAGGTCTTAGTTTCATTGATCTTTTGTGTTTTTTAGACTCTATTTTTTTTATTTCTGCTCCGATCTTTATTATTTCCTTCCTTCTACTCACTTTGGGCTTTGTTTGTTGTTCTTATTCAAGTTCCTTTAAGTGTAAAGTTAGATTATGTATTTGAGCTTTTTCTTTTTTTATTAAGATAGGCCTGTAATGGTATGAATTTCCTTCTTTGGACTGCTTTCTCTGTGTCCCACAGGTTTGGGGTTATTATGTTCTCATTTTCATTATTTCCAGGTATCTTTTGATTTATTCCTTGATCTCATTGTTAACCCATGCATTTTTTTATAATATTATTTAGCTTCCCTGTCTTTGTGTGTTTTTCAGTTTTTATCTTGTGATTGATTTCTAGTTTCATACCATTATGGGTATGGGCAGAGAAGATACTATATATGATTTCTATCTACTTAAATTTATTGAGACTTATTTTGTGTCCTAGCATGTGGTCTATAATAGAAAATGTACCTTGTGCACTTTAAAGGAATGCATATTTTGTTGCTTTGGAGGGAAACGCTCTGAAAATATCAAGTAAATCCATCTGATACAGTGTGTCATTTAAGGCCATCATTTTCTTGTTGATTTTCTGTCTGGAAGATTTATCCATTGAAGTCAATGGGATGTTAACATACCACACTCTGACTCTATTACTGTCAGTCTCTCTTTTTATGTCCTCCCAGATTGGTTTTAAATATTTAGGTTCTCTTATTTTGAGTGTCTAAATGTTTACAAAGGTTATGTCCTCTCGTTGGAATGCTTCCTTTATCATAATGCGGTGCCCTTCTCTTACTACAGCTTTTTTTCTAAGTCTATTTTGTCAAATATAAATATTACTACCCCAGTTTTTTTCATATCTATTTGCATGAAATATCTTTTTTATGTTCATCTTTTGTTCTGAGATGGGTCTCTTGTAGACAGCACATATATGCACATTGTTTTCTTACCCATTCAGCTACCTTATATCTTTTTACTGGAATGTTTAAGCAATTTACATTTAAAGTAATTATTTAAAAAACATTTTATTTATTTTTTAAAAATTTAATTTATTTTTTTAGACAGAAGGGAAGGGAAGGAGAGAGGGAGAAAAACATCAATGTGTAGTTGTCTCCTGTGCACTGCGTGCCGGGGCCCTGGCTTGCAACCCATGCATTTGCCCTGATTGGGAACGAATCCTTTCTATTCTAAAATATTTCTGTTGAGAAAACAGCTGACAGTTTTATGGTAGATTCCTTGTAAGTAACTATATTTCTCTTGCTGTTTTAATATCCTTTCTTTGTTTTTAACCTTTGGCATTTTAATTATGATATGTCCTGCTGTGGGTCTCTCCAGATTCATCTTTTTGGGACTCTGTGCTTTCTGGACTTATGTGTCTTTTTCTTTCAGCACATTAGGGAAGTTTTCAGTCATTATTTCTTCAAAGAAGTTATTTATCTCTAGTTCTCTCTCTTCATATTCTTGAGACCCTATGATATGTATGTTGTTTTGCTTCATGTTGTCTTAAAGGTCCCTTAAAGTATATTCATTTGTTATTGTTGTTGTTGTTTATCATTAGCTTCTTTGATTGGGTGTTTTTTTACCTTGTCTTCCAAATTATTTATTCAGTCCTCTGTTTCATCTAACCAAATTTTTATTTCTTCTAATGTATTCTTCATTTCAGATATTTTTAACTATTTTATTTTTAGGGATGGGGAAAGACAGGGAGAGAGAAGAGAGATACAATGCAAGAGAGAAACATTGATTGGTGCTTCTTGTAAGCACACTATCTGGGAATTAAACCACAACCCAGGCATGTGCCCTGACCAGGAATCAAACTGACAGCCTTTCACTTTGTGAGACTATACCCAACCAACTGAGCCACACCAATCAGGGTCCATTTAAGATATTTTATTCTTCATTTCTAACTGATTCTTTGTTAATAGTTTCTATATTTTATCCCTGCTGTTGTAGTTCTCACTAAGTTCCTTGAGCATCTTTATATCCATTTCAGAACTCTATATCTGATAAATTGGTTGCTTCCATTTCATTTAGCTGTTTTTCTGGAGATTTGTCCTATCCTTTCATTTGAGTTCTGTTTATTTTTCTCTCCATTTTGGCTACTTCTTTGCATTTGTTTCTACTTATTAAGTAGATCTGCTGTGACCCCTAGTCTTGGTAGGATGGCTTTATGTAGTAGGTGTCCTACGGGACCCATTGATGCAGTCTCCCAGATCACCTGAGCTGGGTGCTCAGGAATGTTCTTTTTTGTGGGTTATATAGACTCTCCTGTTGTTAATTGCTATTTGTCCAATCATGTGTGGGTTTGACCCTCAGGCTGGCTTACTGTGAGGATTAATCCTGATCACCATGTGTGAATTGCTGTGCAGGTGCTGATTGCATGAAGTGAAATTTGTCTCCGCATGATCTGGGGCCTGTTGAAATATCCTTTTTAATATGGTGCTTGTGAAGCTAATTGAATCTTGTTCTGATTTGTATGAATCTGGCCACTGTGTGTGTTTTATTCTGGGGCCTCTTGGGAGACTTTGGTGCAGACCAGCATCAGATCTGTTTGTGATTATCCCTGGGCAATTTGTTTGGAGTTAGAAAGGAATCCATAGTTTGTGGCTGCCTCTTCTCTGTTGTGCCTGGGTATGTGTGAAAAAGACAATGCTGGCTTTTACCAGCACAAGGTCAGAGGCTGGTCTGTGAAAATCTTAAGAAACCCTGAGACCCCCCTCCACTTACCTCTGTCTTTCAGTAGCCTGTGAGGCTCAGTCACTGAAAGAGACTCTAATGGTACTCAATTTGCATGAGGTGGGTTTTTAGTGAATCACCAAGTAGGGGCAAGTTTTGTTTATGAGATTGATACAGTTTCAAACTCAGTGGCATTGCTGGGTCTGTGGTCACTCACCAATTGTCCAAAGGTATACCATGTTTAGCCACCACCCACTGGGTTCTTGCACACCTTTTTGGTCAGGCAGGGTCTCAGGGATTCATCAGGGTGAGGCCAGTTGAGTTTATTAGGCCTAAACAGACCAAGATTTTGTCTTATCAAGGGAGTGTATTGCAAGGTCCTACATGCAAGGGGAAAGAGCCACACAACTCAGTATGTTTCAGGTTCTGCCAGGAGTTTAATCTCAGTAGGGCTGGTCCATCAGGAGTCAGCAAGATGGAGCTAGTTTATCTCCAGTAAGTGTGAGGTGTTAGTCAGGTTTGGGGGAAGGTGGGGTGAGTAGCCCCACTCCAGAACCACACAGTTCAGTATGTTTCAGGTACTGCTCAGAGTTTTTCACAGTGGGAATACCAGAAGTCAGGAGAGTGAGGCCATCAGGAGATCAGGGAGTGGGGCTGGAGGGTCTCCTATGAGGGGCAGGCACAGGTCAGATTCATTGGAATGTGAGGGCAATAGCCCCCATCCCTCAACCAAACAACTCAGTCACTGACAGCCCCTGAGTCTGCCCAGACTTCTATACCCCAACCCAGGGAGCTGACTATTTATTCATTAGGGCACAAGCTCTGCAGGGCCACATGACAGGGAGTCCAAAGGCTATTGCTTTTCCCCAGACTGGTGCTATATAGAAGGGAGTGCTCCACTCAATGAAGATGGCCTCTCGGGTGTTGGGGGAGGACTCAGCATAGGAACCCTGGCAGCTGTCCCTTCAGCTCTCACCCTGGAGCCACAAACCTTAGTCTGTCCTCACATGACTCTAGTCTGCTCTAGCCTTCCTCTGCCAGAACCCCAGGGTGAGTGGCTGCAAATAACATTTCATGTGTTGGCCATTTAAGAGGGGCCTGTATCTCTAGCCAATTTCCATCTCTCCCTGGCAGACAGAATCCCCACCAATTTTCACAGCCAAATGTTACGTGGGCACCTCTTGCTAACTCTGGGCTGGGAGCCTGGCTTGGGATTTAAACATCACATTTCTCAGGGGGAACCCTTTGCAGCTGAGATATCCCTCAAGAACCTCAGCTGTTGCTCATGGTAGCAGCCTTTTTTGTGTCTCCACCCTTCCTACCAGAATTGATGTGGCTTCTTCCATAAATCGTTGGTTATAAGACTTCTCCTCAGCTAGTCTTTAGTTGAATATTCAGGTTTATTGCTCTGTATTTTAAGTGTAATTCTAGATTGGTCCTGAGAGTAGGTGAGTTTAGTTTTCATGTATCCTTTCACCTTATTGGATCTCCAAAGACTGTAATCTTTTAATAAAGATTACAGAAATTATACTTTGTGAAGCAAAAATAAAACCATGCCCTTTATTCATTGTCAATGGGCCTACTCTTCCAGAATATGTTACTATCTCTTATCTAATAGCCTATTACAGACTGCAGACCATGTAAAAGCAGTGATATTGCTCAGGGTCCAAAGATTTCAATTTTTATTTCAATGCCATTATTAAATAACCCCTCAGATGGAAATTCAATACTGGCACACTACATGATAAGCTATGTTAATAGCTCATGTTATGCAAGAATCGAGCAATTACTTGAAACTTAATAGTCATGCTGTGAAAATGTGTAATTAGCCAGATTTTCATCCACAGTAATGTTTTGTAGTTACCTTAGTGTTAGCAGATTAGAGTGTGATCCTTTGAAAAGAGCTGAGGAAGCATGGCCAGATTACTAAAGAGGGGATTTCTAAACATGAGTCTATTGAAATAAGTGAGATAAAAACACCTGAAGGTGTGGTTGGTTTGGACAGAAGTTGAAGTGCTAGAATGAGATATGAGTAGTGAATTTTTTTTTGAGTCTTAAACATATACATGTCTCCTTAAAAGCAGGGTTTTTGCAAAGTGAAGACTATCATAAGTTTTAAACATACTGCAGATAGGGAGGTTAATTAAAACAGGAAAAATATAAAAATTAATAATGAAGAAGGAAAAATCATCACTGCTGGCAGATTACATATAATTATAATGAATGATGATAATGTTATTATGTTCAGAAAGCAGTGATACAGGGAAACCACACTGGAAAAGAGAGCAATTACATTTGAAATGTTGGCTCATCACTGGAAGACTTATAGTTGTGCACTCATTGAGTTGATATAGATGATTCTCATGGCATTTTGTAATTCAGAAATAATATCTTTTGCTCTATACCAGTGAAAACAAATGTACCCTTAGAAAAATCACTGAGTTAATAATAAATCAGATATAGTATTTAAAAGAGGTTTTTAGTTTGAAATTCTCCCCAAAGCATTATACATCCAGTTGCAAGTAGTGGCTGAGATAAGCTGGAGGAGATCATTTTGTACAAACACTGATTTTTCCAATGAAGATAGTCATAGCTAAAGTGATTATGCATCCAAAATCACAATACCTAGTTAGTGAAAGAGTTAGGGCCAGATCCTAAAATCCCTGTTGCACATATTAGGAATCATTAAAACCAACTTTTAAGGCACAAATTTTATGAAATTTTAGGTGAAATAAAAGGAACATTTTTTATTTTTAGAACTCCCATTGAGGAAAACAATATTTTTTTTGAACAGTAGTGATTCTCTAATTTGTTATCTAAGGATTACCCTTTCCTTGGGTTTGATAGGCCTGCTTATATTTAGATATGGGAATGAGAGTATTCTAAGGAACTTAAGATGTTTAGGAACCATGTCTATTACTAAAATGGTTATAGCTTACATACAAAGACCTAGAAAATTCCAGGATATGAAGTCATGAGGTAGAAATCTGAGGCATAAAACAGCCTGTGTAATATAATCTGCAAGATGTCCAAATAGGTAGCTTCAGAGAGTTAAATTCATAAATAATCTCAGTACTAGTGTCTTTTCTATTAAATAAACTAACACATGTAATGTACCTAGAATAGCACCTGGCATACAGAGGGTACCATATAAGTTCATGCTATTGTTATTACATTTATGACCACCACCTTCCTCCTGCTCTCTAATGTTCTCCTTGGTGTCTGAGCCAAATGTGGCTCTAGGAAATGGAGAACTTCTAATATCTATATTGTGTGTCTATAATACTGAGCTCTTTGGTATACAAAGATGATCCTAAGTTGCCTATTAGGCAACTAAATTAAATAGCACTGTATAGACCAAGATCTTCTTGGTAGTTCTCTGTTATGTCTCCTTAAAATACTTTATTTTTCTTCCTACCTGGTACTTTGAAGTTATTAAAACTGCACATATCCCAGTGGCAGCATTTGCCCTTTCTTCAACTGTGTGTGGTGCTTTGTGTAGCACAACTTATATTTACTTATATTATTAATTTCTGTAATATTTATATGTATATATTTATTATTATTAATTTATATTTATATTACATTTATCATAATAAATAATAAACAAAATAGATATTTTAATAGTTACTTATTAAGTGAATTCTGTTGAATGATGTTGCAAAGAGCCAATTTAACATATCTTTTTCTCTGTAAGATAAATTCAAATATAACAACTTTGAACTTAGTCAAATTGCTATAAAGAGCCCAAATATGTAAAGCAAAGTAGGATACATGAACAAGAAAAATTTTACTGTGGGAAAGAGACCAAAAAAAGGAAGAAGATGGAATTTGTTTTGAAATATAAATTCACGGCTCTTACACATGCACATGACAGGCTGAATAACGATCCCCCCACAGATGTTCATTTATGCCCTGATCCCCAGGGCCTGTGAATAGGTTAATTTACAACCTTAAAGGAACTTTGCCAATGTGATTGAGTCTTGAGATGGAAAGATTATCCTAGATGATCCATATGACTTACTTAATCACAAGGGTCCTTGTAAGAAGGAGGCAAGAGTATCAAAAATAGAGAGGGAAGAGTAAACATGGAAGCAGAGTTCACAGAGGAGAGAAGATGCTGCTCTGAATATGAAGGAAGGGACCACAAGCCAACAAATGTAGGCGAGTTCTAGAAGCTGAAAAGGCAATGGAATAGATTCTGTGCTAGAGCTTCAACAAGGATCTAGGCCTTTCAACACCTTGATTTTTATCCTAAAGAAACTAATTTTGTATATCTGACTTCCAGACCTATTGTATAATCATTTGTGTTGTTTTAAGAAGTTTCAGTTTGTAGTGATTTTTTGAGCAGCAATAGAAAACTAAAACAATGTAGCATATCTGTATAGTTGATGTATACTGCATATTGGATAGTAATATGAAGTGACTAAACTTTGTGCCTTTGTAGTTGCAATGCTTGTACCTGTTAGCTACCTCTGCCTATCCACCCCATTCTGAGAAAATGCCTTTCTTCTTTCTCCCTCAGCTTTGTCTTAAATGTACATTTGTTCATGAAACTTGATTCTCCCTAGGTCTAATCAGTCCATGAACACTTCTACAGTTACAGCAAGTGTAATTTGGAGTTCACTAGCCCTTGTCTCCCCCTTACAAAGGTTTCATTTCCAAACTGTTCCTGGGATTCTCCAGAGGCTGCTTCATGTTTACTCACAAAATAGTCCCCATTGGCTAGGGGTCATACTGCACTGTGGGCACTGCAGTGCTGCAGAGGGCATCCAGAGCAGGGACACTGGTGGTATAAGCATATACTGTGCTCCCCCCTAGGTGCCACTGAACCCCCACTGGATGCACCTGCAAAACAGTGAATGTTCTTAGTGTCCCTGTCTGTAGGCTAGTTTTTGAGACAAAAGAAATAAATAATAATAATAAAACGCTCTCTGTCCTTAGTACTCAACTGTGCTAAATGAGTCCCAAGACAGTGCTCACAAAATTTGGCAGGGTTCTTACTAAGACAGCAGTTTTATATTTTATTGAAATCTCCTCTGTTATTCATGGGATCCAAAAGTGAATCCAAGCTGGGGATACTAGGAAGATAATGTGAATTTAGACTCTATGCTGTCATCACAATGGCCCCTTCCCTTGAGAACCATGGCACTTAATCTGCATATGACTCCTTTGGCTTTGATTCTTATTTCTATAGGAAGCTTTTTCTACCAGAAGTTAGCTCACTCTTTTCCCAAATTCATTTGTGTTCTATCTAGGAAGTCATAGCTAGCTTTGAAAAGGGCTTGGAGTCTCTCAGACCTTGTAAAAATCTACTTTGAGGAGGTTTTTCCCACCTGCTCACAAATTTGACATAATGCTACTTGATCTCAGCATAAATTTATCTTTACCTTCATTTTTAGGCTTGTCTAAGCCTTATATATTTTTAATAACCTGGGTTCAACTGTTTAGTGTACTTGTATTTCCTCACAGTGTAAAGCCAAGATTAAAATACTGACCTACCTGAAAAGATTCCTATGTAAACAGCTTTCTGTCTGTAAAATACAATCTATTTTAAGTATTTAGATCTGTTTTTTGTTTTTTTATTGTTTTTCAAGTACAGTTGTTTCCATTTTACAGCCACCACTCCCCCTTGCCCTACCCATCCCCACCTCCCATCCTGGATCCTACCCCCCTTTGGCTTTGTCCATGTATCCTTTATACATGTTCCTTGATGACCCATCCCCTTCTTTCCTCCGTTATCCCTGCCCATCTTCCCTCTGCTTACTGTCAGTTCTTTGTTTCAATGTCTCTAGTTATATTTTGCTCACTTGTTTGTTTTGTTGATTATGTTCCACTTATAGGTGAGATCATATGGTATTGGTCTTCCACCATCTGGTTTATTTCACTTAGCATAATGCTCTCCAGATCCATCCATGCTGAATCCTGAAACACCAATCAAAAGAACCTATGCACCCCAATGTTCATAGCAGCACAATTTACAATAGTCAAGTATTGGAAGCAACCTAAGTGCCCACCCAGTAAATGAGTGGATCAAAAAACTATGGTACATTTACAGAATGGAATTCTATGCAGTAGAAAGAAAGAAGGAGCTCCTTAATCTAGGTTTTGTTGTCACAATATAAAGAATATAGCCCTGGCTGGAGTGGCTCACTGGATTGAGTGACGGCCTGCAAACCAAAAGGTTGCCAGATAGATTCCTAATCAGGGCACATGCCTGGGTCACAGGCCAAGTCCCCAGTTGGGGGCACATGAGAGGCAATCACACATCGATGTTTCCCTCCCTCTTTCTCTCTCCCTTTCCCCCTCTCTAAAATAAATAAATAAATTTTAAAAAAAGATTATAATCCACTTAAGCATACTGTTTGCAAGAATTGTCATCATCTGCTGCATTTGTAAGAAATATTTATCCACCCTAAAGAGGAGAGGTCATTTGAGGTCAGGCCTAATTAGGTTGAGCTCAAATAAATACTAATTGTGGCCAAGGATTGTTGCTAAATAAGTGTTATAAGTGCTTTCTATTCCTTAAGCTGAATAATAAGCCCATTTGAAATAATAATTTTAATTTATAACTGATTTGAACTCATAGTTGAATTGTTAAAGTAATAATTTCAACTTTATATTATTGTTCAGGCCTGTTGTGAAAACTTAGGAACAAGCAATGATTATTCCTCTCTTTACTTAGAAAAAGTGCTGTCTGCTCAGCAAACTTAGGAACTCTGTGTTATTTATGTAATTTGATGCATAACAAATTTACCCAAATTAGCAACTCAAAAGAACAAAAAAAGTATTATTTCATAGTTCCTGAGGCTAGGAATCTAGAAGCAGTTTAGTTGGATGGTTCTGACAGTCTCTCATGATGCTGTGGTCAAGCTCATGCTCAGGGCACCATTCATCTGAAGGCTTGACTGCCTTGGAAGTGCTACCTTCAGACCCACTCACATGGCTGTTGGCAGAAGGTTTCACTTCCTTGCTGACTAAGTCCATCTATTTGGTTGCTCATGACTTCAAAGCAGCTTTTAACAGAGTGAATGAAGAGGTGGACAGTGAGAGAGGAAGGAAGGAAGGAAGAGAGGGAGGGAAGGGGAAAGAGATTCATTAGAAGCAAATCACCAGGTTGAGCTCATACAATATATAAGGGCATGGAATACCAGGAAGGTATTGGGATCTTTGGGGGCCTTATGGGTGGTGTCTACCACCGTCTCTAACTTGCTGACTGAATGTGAGAAAGGCACTATGCCTCTTGGAGCCTTTGTTTTCTCTTATCACAGGTCAGGTTCAGGGATTTCACTAGATAGTCTCTTCTGCATCTGTTTGGGCTCTCACAGATGCTAATATGCTGGAAAATAATTACATCTTGGAGGACTAGGATGAAAATATGTTCAGTGAATGGGAGAATTTAACTTTAGTACCTTTTCCCAATTTCCCAAAGTGACTGCTGAATTGGTTTTGCTTTTCACCACATAAAACATCTTCCAAAAATGCCTCTCAATGATCAATAACCATTATAATTAAGGATCATACATTATCTTACTACTATTTAGGGATTGTTTCTCAAATTTCTTCATCTCACCATTAAGGAAACAGGATCCAGAATTGTTTCAAATGCTGCTACCAGTCACTAGGCCAATAATCAACATTCGTCTTTGTATAATATTACACGTAATAGGACTATTTTTGCTAAAGAAATCAAGTAAATATTATGTATCAAAAGTTATTATTTGCCTAGCACTCTTCTAAATCCTTTTTAATCTTCCAAATAATTCTACCAAGGCAAACCAAAATGATTTACTTTGGTCACACATGCATGTCATAACACAGTCAACATTTAATACCAAACAGTAGCCCCAGCACCCAGGCTCTTAACACCTATGCACTACTCTTTATAAAGAGGATAAAGAAGTTGGACATCATCATAACGCAAACTCAAGGGGAAGATCGACAGGAAATGTAGCTGACTTATGTAGTCACCACCTAGGGAACTCACATTCATGGCAGATGTTATGGTGATTCTGGAATGATTCAATTCTTTAAGTGTATTGAGACCCAAACGCTAGGAAAATAAAAACAAAGAAACTGACTGCATCAGATCTAAATTAGGGTTTTGAGTACATCAGACGTTCTTACATTTTAGGAAGTCAGTAGGAATCCCAGTTTCTCTTTTTATTTTTGTAAAGAATATGTTTATTGATTTTAGAGAGGAAGGGCAGGGGAGCAGAGAGAGAGAGAGAAAGAAACATCATTGTGAGAGAGAAACATTGATTGGTTGCCTCCCATATATGCCCCAACTGGGGATTGAACCTGCAACTTAGGTGTGTGCCCTGATGGAGAATCACACCCACAACCTTTTCATGTACAGGATGATGCTCCAACTAAGCCCCAGTGACCAGGGTGAATCCCAGTTTCTTAGTTACATGTCAGACTTATCAATTTAACATTCCAAAAGCATAAAGTTTCCCTATTGCCATAGTGTCTGTCAGATGCATGATTTCATCTTTTGTCTAGACTGTTAAGAAGGAGCTGGGTTCAGTGTGGGATAAAGTAATGACAGTAGCTGGGCATGAATTGACAAACACTGGTCTCAGTAAAACCAATTATTTCTCTTGTTCCTGTTTTCAGAGTGAATAACATGCTAGAGAATTCTCAGAATAGCTTAGAATGAGTACACAGGAAAACTAAAGCTTCTATGAAGGCTTTTTTCAGTATGTGTTCTGTTTTGTAGATCTTCTTAATAATTCAGAGAAAATTCTGAACATATTTGTGAGCTGATTTTAGTGAAAACAACTTAGAGCACATAGTTAGTATCTAATTCTTTGGGGAAATAGTCATATGCACTGGGCTATTGACTCTGACTTTCCTTCATTTTTAATGGGCTTAATACAAATAAATACTGGAAATACCACAATTTTTTTGTACTGAATATGGTTGGCCAGATAGAAAAAGCACACCTAAATAAATTTGCCTTTCAGATAAATAGCAAATAAATGGTTAGTATAAAATATTTGGTACACACAATATTTATGCTAAAATGTTCATTTCTATCTGAAATTCAAATTTAATTGGGCATCTGTATTTTTACTTGATAAACCTGGCAGACTTAATTTGGTGGCTTTGAAAAGAATTGAGAGTGTTCTCTTTGCTAAGTTTTGGGGACCGATGGTCTCATTTCTTTGGACCCACTATTAGGCCAATGACTTACACCATATACCAAAATAAACTCAAGATGTATAAAATACTTAAATATAAGTCAAAATATTGTAAAAGTCTTAGAGGAGAACATAGGCAGGAAATTTTCAGATATCTCACATAGCAATATTTTCACTGATACATTCCTTAGGGCAAGGGATACAAAGGAAAGAATAAACAAATGAGACCACATCAAACTAAAAAGCTTCTGCACAGCTAAAGGAAACATCAACAAAATGGAAAGGGGACCAACCGTATGGGAAAATGTATTTGCTAATGATACCTCGGACAGGGTTTTCTCTCTAAAATATGTAAAGAAATCACACAACTCTACACCAGGAAGATAAACAATCCAATTAAAAAATGGGCAATGGACTTGAACAGACACTTTTCCAAGCTGGACATACAGAGAGTCCATAGACACATGAAAAAAATGCTCAACATCATTCCTCATCAGAGAGATGCAAATTAAAACCACAATGAGACATCACCTCACACTGGTCAGAATGGTCATCATTAACAAATTAACAAACAACAAGTGCAGGAGAGGCTGTGGAGAAAAGGGAACCCTAGTACACTATAGGTGGGAATGCAGACTGGTGCAGTCACTATGGAAAACACTATGGAATTCCTCAAAAAAAAACCATTAAAGATGAAACTGCCTTTCAATCCAGTGATCCCACTGTTGGGATTCTACCTAAGAAACCTGAATCATCAAATTCAAAAAAACCTATGCACCCCAATGTTCATAGCAGCATAATTTACAATAGCTAAGTGCTAGAAACAGCCTAAGTGCCCATCAATAAATGTGAATGAAAAAACTGTGGTACATTTACACAATGGAATACTGTGCAGCAGAATGAAAGAAGAAACGCTTATTCTTCACAATACCGTGGATGAAACTGGAGAGCATTATGCTAAGTGAAACAAACTAGGCAGTGAAAGATAAATGCCATATGATCTCACCTATAAGTGGAACCTAATCAACAAAAAAAAACAAATGAGCAAAATATAATCAGGGAATTGGAAATAAAGAATACACTGACAATGACCAGAAGGGAGTGGGGAGGGGGATAACAAGGGAAAGAATGGGAAGAAGCAAGCCAAGGAACACAAATAGAGGACTCTGCCACAGAGAATAGGGGGTGGGTTGACCATGGGGGGCAGGGCAGGGAAGAGCAATGGGGAAAAATGGGAGAACTATAACTGAACACCAATATAAAAAATTAAATAAAGTATAAACTAAATAACACCTGAGCCACCATATCTTATTTTAAAAAGCAGACGCTTTAAGGTAAGATAATCTAGGTTCCAATTTAGCTCTGTTATTTACTTTCTGTATGATAAGGAGCAAAATTCTTAATGTGCCTGTGTCTCATTCTTTCAGTTGGATCATAGGCAGGATAACACCATCTTCAAGAATTCTTTTCAAGATCAGATGCACCTAAAATCCTTGTGGTTCTCTCACATAATAGATGTACAATATATTTTAATCATTATTTTCATTTTTCTTGTTGCTATAAAAGTATGTGGCCTGGATTTCTTAAAGCCTTGCCTGCTTATGGGTATATGTGATATTATATTAATAATTAGAATTTTATCAATGTTTCCTCTACAAGTAGTGTAATACAGCCAACCTGTTGGGAACCGCCCTAACTGGTATCAGAAGCTGAAACCCCCGCCTAGGCTAAGGCTAAGGGAACACCCTTGGAACTGTAAGCCAGCAAGGAGACAAAAGCTTATCTCCCTGGCAGGAATGCTGCTTCTGCTGCTTTATTCATGACTGAACCCCAAAAAGCTTGGTCAGTTAGCCAAAGACGGGTAAGATTCCCCACGGGGGGAACGACCTAAGACAGGCACGATCCCTTTGGGAGGCCCCCCAAAAGAAGAACTTGGGGGGCTGCAGCAAAAGGGGGTGATGGACCCTCGCTCCTCGGCTTTGACATAGCCTGAGATTTCATCATCTGGGGAAAAACCTCCTTGTCTCCCAGTTGCCTTAGTTCCCTTGCTCCACCTAAGCCTGAAATAACTACAGGGTGGTGCAGCTCTGTACTGAGAAGTGCGGATTCCCCGGGGTGATCAGGCCTAAGAAAGAACATGTAAATTACTGTGAAACCTTCTTTGTTTAGAATGCTCTCAGTTGAATGAGAAGGGTCTTAGGAGGAAGGTTTTTTGTTCCTCAGTCTTACAGCTCTTTGACCCCGACTCAATAGACCGGCAGAGTTCTTTGTTTTCTATAGTTCCTTACTTCCCCTAATGAGTACTGTACTTTACCTGAATTATTATGCAGAATGAGCCCAATAAAAGCAGGTATGGACTGTAAATCAGCGCGCTCCCCACTAGGGGGGGTGGCCATTTCGTCCCTACTTCCGCACAGAAACTAGTTTGTCTCTGTGCATGTGTCGTTTTTTCTCACGTGTTTTTGTCGAGCCATCCACAGCGTTCCATAGTCACTGCTGGCCGGGGACCCATGCATCACCAACCCACTCTCTGTAATTTTTCCCATTTATTTTTGAAAATATCAAGGGGTATCTCACATGTTTTGTAAACAATTCTTTTATACTTTTCATCTGCAACCTATTTTCTTTATTTCATATTTTAGAGCAGTTTTAGATTTACCACAGAATTGAGAGGGAGGTACAGAGACTTCCCATATGACTTCTGTCTCCACACATGCATAATCTCTCCCATCACCATCATCATTCACCAGAGCAGCACATTTCTCACCAAGGATGAACCCACACTGAAGCATTATAACCATCCAAAGTCCATGGTTTACCTTAGCATGCACTCTTGATGTTGTGTGTTCTATGGGTTTGGGCAAATGTACATGACATACATATATCATAATATCATACAGTGTATTCTCACTACCCTATATTCTCTGGTTTCCACCTATTCATCTCTTCCCAGCCTCCCACAGCCAGTGATCTTTTTGTTGTGTCTATAGTTTTACCTTTTCCAGAATGTCATATAGCTGGAATCATACAGTTGTGCCTGTTTAGATTGTTTTATTTCCCTTCGCAATATTCACTTAAGTGCCCTCCATAATATTTCATGGCTTGATGGCTCATTTGCTTTTAGAACTAAATAATATTCCATTGTCTGGATGTAAATACCAGTTTATTTAGGCATTCGCCTACTGAAAGATAGGTTGGTCTCTTCCAATCAATTTTTTTTTCTGTTGTCCATGAGTCATTTCAATAATGTTTTTATCATTCCTGTTATTGCAGCTTCTGACATCTTTAAGGCTATTGATCTTTATTGTCAGGATACTAATTCCTTGTGCTTCCAATGTCAGGAAACTTGATGGTTACCAGATTACACTAATTTACTGTAGTATTCAATATTCCCAGGGTCAAAACATGTTCTGAGCATCACTGGAGACAATTCTCCTTTCCCTTTTGTCATTTAGGGTATCTGAAGCCTTACTGCTTTGGTTCCCATATTTCAGTTTTCCTTGTAAAATAGCTCTTTGCCTTTGTGGGACCCAAATTTCCTCATCTAAGCCTATTCTGCTCTCTTTCCTCTCTCCATCCCCAACTTCCTTTCTTCTTTCTTCTCTTTCTATAAAAGAGGAGTTCAGGTCCTTTTGAAGTTGCCCTAAAGATAAGAAGATTAATATAGAGAGAAAAGAACCTCTGCAAACTGCTTTCCCCATCCAGAATACCCTACTCCTTTGCTCACTACCACTTGACACATTCAGTATTCAGTGGGAAAATTCAATGCGGAAATCAAAGTAGATGTAGACTGGGAGAGAGGGAAAAGAAGCTTATTTAAAAGGCAAAATCTCATGGTACTTCACAGAGAGAAGCAGAATCAATGACTATTCCAGTTTAAAGCTTCAGTAAATAACTTGAGGGAATATTGTGCGACAGTGATATGTGTTCTGGGGTGAATATTAGACTTTGTTTATACTCTGTTTTATGTAGACCCTTTGGATGTAAAAGAACAGGACTGATGAAGTGATATTCTGAGAAAATGCCAGAAATAGGAATCAAAAGATTCACTAAGTTAAAAGAACTATTATTAGGTCAAAATCCAAAAGTACAATGACAGCAAAAACAATAAGCTATGTCCCAGCCAAGGGATCCCCATTTCCTACCACTGTTAATGTGCACAGGCTAGTCTTGTAAGTTACAAAGACCCTTTGCCCTTATCTTTTCAAAATTGTCTTATTCTTCCCATGAACCACCTTCCTTTTGCCCAAATGCACCTTGTCCTTCTTACACAGAGACAGCAGTTTAATAGGCTTATGTACCCTGTAAATATTTCTTCAATTATGGATGCCAGTGGTAATTTAAATAATTGCTTTGCATGTTTCTCCCATCTCCTTGAAGGTAGGGACCTTCTATTATGCATCTCTGTGCTCCCAAGTGCCCCTTTGGCACAGAGTTTAGTGCACAGTATTCCTTCATAAAACAGTGGTGAATTAACCTAGTAAAATCATGAGTCACAAAATGAGAAACACACATGTGGCTTATTTCCTTCTATCACATATATTAAGCTCAGTTATCAAGCACGTCTAAACCTTTAAGGAATTATTTTAAAAACCAGTAGAGATGTGAATAATTTTATATGTCAGGATTTGAAAGATATTAATGTTTTGGTATCTATGTGCTTATTTCAACATTGATATGCATCTTTTATTTTTTATCATGCTTAGAGTCCAGGTTGGTTTATGTTAGTTCATCAAACAATGTAGCTGACCTGACTTGTATTGAAATAAGCATAATCAGTATAATTTAGAACAAACAAATAAAATTGCTAAATGGGCCTGGATATTTAGTTAAGGCTTTTTTAGTGCCTAATAAATTTAAATGAGATATAGGAGCAATTTACCTTCCTATAATACAATGCATAATTTTTTATAATACCAGCCAATATTACTACAGACACTACTTAAAGTTTTGGGTTTAGCACCTTTACTTGATCCAGATAAGATTTCATTTACAGAAAAATTGAATGGATTTTATCCTGAAGCAAAAAACATTGTTTCCAGATCCCAAACCAGCTTGTCATAAATTTCAGTTGATTTGCAGTTTTCTGTTCTAGTCCAGAGTGTTTCCTGAGAAGGAACTATTTTACAGACTGGAACTAAGAATGAGATAATGTTAATATCGAACATTTGTTAAACATTTGCACATCCAATGCTGTGCTAGGTTCTTCACATTTATCCTCACAGTATTCTATGAATAGGTGTGACTGCTTTATATGATTGTGAGTCGATTATGTTTCTAGAGCTTGTTCTTATAAAGGCTATTCTAATTAGCTGTGGAATGGGCACATGTTATTTTTAAAAGTTGTGACTCAAATTTGCCTATTGAATACATTAAATTTTCCCTTCACTAAAGTTACCTTGCATGGCGGAACCCATGATTAATTAGATGCAAGTATTGCTACTGAACCCTAAGCAAGCTTACATCAACCAGGACTCCAGGTCCATGTGGTCATTCATGCTCTGGCCACGAGGGGGCGTTTACTAAAGAAGAAGGCATCTGCACCCAACTTGTTTCACCGCGAGTGTCTTTGAAATGTGTTCCTTGATTTCGAGTGATACCTGGGCTTAGAGTTTAACCTTGCTACAAATTTTCCAGTGTGTTACAAAGGTCTTCTGACAGTCTTCTGCTTGTTATGCCTAATTTCATCACTGTTTGGCACATTCCACAAAAATGATCTGGAGTTACAAAGGCCAGTTTCCAGAGTGGGTACTAAAAAACAGCATTATCATCTACCAACACAATTCAACTACTTTTAGATGAGACTTTTTTCAGTAGCTTTTTACTAGAGTCTGCTGGCAAGCTGTAGAGGTACAAGAAAAGATCAAGAGCTTTAGCTCACAGCAAAGGGGAGTTTGATCATCAACATAAAGTTGAATAAAGGATGCAGTCTTGAACCAAATGGCTGAAAATATAGTTTTCATATACTCCCGATAATTATGTTAAATTCACTCATTTAATTTAATAACTCTGTTATTATAACTATGGATTTAAAATATATGCCACAATAAAAGTTTGGGAGCAAGCATTATAAAAAAGAGGATATCGACTCATCATTTAATAAACTTCTAAGAAGAGAATTATTCGTTTTAGGCAGCTGTAGAAATTCAAGGGTTTAATGAAATCTCTTTCTTCATTCTTTTTTTATTTGAAGAACTTATGTAGATCATTTCACGTGAGTCTACTGAGGTTTCATCTCTTCAAGCACAGTTTTATAAATTGGATAGGGAGAAACAACTAAAAAATAATTATCACACAAATCTAGATGTATGTCTTTATGTATGTATATGTATTCAACATTTTATTTTCAGAGTTTTAATATACATAATAGCACTTGAATATAGTTCTCCACACTCACATGTGAACATCATTCATTCATTCATCCAGTGCATATCAATTAAAAGCCTAACATACCTTAGGCATTCATTCCAGGCACTTGAGATCCATTAGTAAACACAATAACCCCAAATCTCCATCACTGTGAAGCATACATTCTAGTGATAGAAGAGAGGCAACCAACAACATAATGAATAAATAAAATACATGATGTATTAATACATAAATACTAATGAAAATTAGATCAGGTTAAAGATCAGGGTTCTTGGGAGGGTTGTCATGGAATCAGAGTAGCTCTCGTTGAGAAAGTGAAATTTGAACAAGGACTTGAAGAAGCAGAGGGTGTGCACCTTGCAGATACATGAAACAGAAGGACAAACACTCCAGATAAGAGAACAGTCTGTGCCAAAGCTATCATTGGCAAAAGAACAAAGAATATGACTTAAAATTTTAAAAGATTTATCATGATTTTTATGTTGCAAATACATTGTATGTGTATGTTTCTAGGTTTCCTAGAAGAGATTATAGTAGCTACTATCAGAGTGCTAAACAGTAGATTGTGGATTTATTTTGAAAGTTGAGTCAACCGAATGTCCTGAGAGATTTGATGCAAGGGATGACAGGAAGAGATGTCTCCAAGGTCTTTGGCCTGAGCATCTAGAAGGATGAGGCTGTCTTCAATTGGTGTAGGGAAGACTGTGGGAGTGAGAGTGGGGCTGGGCAGAGGATTGAACTTTTCAGTTCGGTTATGACAGGTGAGTTTGAGATGTTTATTCGACATCTGAGTGCTAGTTGGATATACTGTTCCCTTCCCATTAGGGAAAACAGCCCCTGGCACATGACCACCCTTCCTTTCTCCCATTAACAATAGACATCCCTGATTAAAAGTCCTTTATTCATGCTAGCTTGATGGAGCTCAGACTCTCTTACCACAGAGACCTAGATAATCAATACTTCTTGATGAAGTTTGAGGATAAAATTAACCTATTGGTTTTCTTGCTCAGCTACATCTAAAGACAGCCAAATTCTCAAGGTCATCTCATTAAAGCTAATGATCTTTTTAAAATACAGTCATGCACTGCATAATAACATTTTGGTCAATGATGGGCAGCATATATGACTATGGTCCCTAAAGATTATAATGGGGCTGAAACATTCCTATGGCTTAATGACATCATAGCCATGATAACACTGTCATGTAATGCATTACTCATGTGTTTGTGGTGATGCTGGTACAAACAAACTTACTGTGCTGCCAGTCCCATAAAAATATAGCATATACAATTTGTATAGCACATAATACTTGATAATGATAAGGTGATTATGTTACTGGCTAATGTATTTACTATACTACATTTTATTATTATTTTAGAATTAACTCTTCCTATTCATTATAAAATGTTTGCTGTAAACAGTGTGCCATGTTATGCTGGCATCAGCTTCATAGATTTCATGTTTACTGTGTCTCTTGATTGCACTACTTTATCTTGTCCTTGATTTAACCTTGTGTTGCTTTGTATAGTATCATGTTGTACAGGTTTTTAACTTAGGAACCATAGGCTATGCCATGGTGCCCAGGTGTGTGTAGCATCTACATTTGTGTAAGTGCACTCTGTGATGCTTACACCAGGATAAAATCACTTAATGAAACATTTCTCAGAAACTATCCCCACCATTAAGTGGTGCATCACTGTTAATACTTTACCAATACTTTTATGGGGACTGGCTTAGCTCAAAATCTAGATTATTGCAATTGATAGCTTAGCATTTCCCTGTGGCTTTCTGCATTTTCCTAGGATGGAAAGGAGAAATATAGTGTCATAGAAATCTGTCTCATGCTTACCTGACAGCTGACTTTTCCTGAAATGCTTTGTAGCTGTCATCCTATTTTCTTTAGCAATTTCTTTTAGAGTAAAAGTGGAACAGGCATCTTGGATTTTGTCAGTGATAAAGGCATGTCTGATGTGAGAGTAGGTTACCCTTCTCATTTCCTAATGGCAAAATATTTTGTTATTAAGACAAAGATCTGATCCTTTTATCAGTTAAATCTCTGCATTGTGCATATTCTTTCCCTCCCACAGAGCGAACACAGTCTCTTTACCATCTACTGGAATTTAACACAGGGTAAGGGAGTGTTCACAGTAAATTACTTCCACAGCACCTAGACACCAGAGAGTAGGATATTTAAAAAAGAGATAATTGAAATAAAGTCTAAAAGACATGTCATTAAAACCTATCACTTTTTTATTTTGAAAGGAGTTCATTCAGTGTGTCCAGACTTTGTTCAGTGGAAGAAAAATGTTTTGCATTCCTTTGAGGGTGACAATAATCTATTTGGTAATGACAAGAAATGTGTACACAGTTAGTGCTGGTTAGTAGACTGTCTTTGTCTTGCTTGTGGCACAAAAACACAGATGTCAGGAGAGAGTCCCTTTGCCCTTTAATCTGAGCTTGGGAAACTGCTGACACAGCAGCTAAGAGATCTGCATCATCTGGCTACAGGCGTGTTCTTCCTCAGTGTACGGGGGAGGGTTGTTTGTTTGTTTCTCCGTTTGTTTTTTGGTCTCGATATGAATTAATATAAAAAGAATTTTAGAACAATTTAGAATTAGAACCACTTGTGCTAAGACAAACATTTTTTAATTATGTAATCTTGCTGTAAATTTACTTATTTACTAAAACCAAAACTGTCTTCCTTTCTGTTATTCTGAATTTGTGTGTCGTGAAAGAGGAGTAATACACCCAAAAGTGAATTTTCCAAAAGGTCAGCTGTTTCTTTTAAAAAATTAGTCATTGTGCAATTAAGAAATTCATATGAGATTCTTCACTACTAAAATAACTTTTTCATAGAAATGGCCAGTGAGGGCCTCAAGGGCTCGCACTGCTCCTCTTCAAGCACCACAACCTGCCTTGCTTCCCACTGGGGCCACATGTGCTGGGGGAGATAAAATGCCACCCTGACAATTTGGGGGCTTGTGCCTATTAGGTTCTGTCATTAGCAACATTATTAAGGAGGCCGAACAATATGGTAAAGGGGATAAAAATGTGTTTAGGATCAATGATGAAGTGTGAAATAAAACATTTTTGCTGCTGAACATACTTCCAGTTTCATGGCTTGTTTTCTGCACATATCATGGAGAAAAGACAAAATAATTCAGAAAAGAGAAATATGAATTCATTTGTATTAAATTTGTATCATAAGACTACAGATTTTACCATGAGCATATTGTAAGACTTAGGGAGTATAAATTTATTCAACCCAGTGTTATCTTCTTCTAAATTACCTCCTTCTGCTGGTTCCTGTTTGTTTGTTTTTTTTTTAATTACCTTTATTCCATAGCATTTTTCCTTGGATGACTTCAAAGGTAGGAACATTTCACTTTCTGAAGGTGGCTTGCTAGAAACTCTTCAGTCAGAAGGCCAGCATCAGAATCACTGGAGGACTGAGGCGGTCCTCACCCTCAAAGGTTCTGGTTCAGAAGTCTGGGGTGAGACTTGAAAGTCAGCATTTCTAACATGTTTCCACGTGATGCTGATGCTGCTGATCTAGGGGCCTGTGGCGGATCCTGACCAACAGGATCCATGCATGTTGTGGCTGCTCATTAACAAATACACACTGACAACAGAAGTCTCGTGGAGAAAAAGGGATGGCATGGCCACTCTCTGAGAGAGAGAAGGCGAGAGGGACAGAGAGCCAAGTCCCTGCCTGTCCAGGCTATTATTACTTCTCTGAGTACATTACATGAAGGGTAGTCCTCATTTACTATGCACAGGTTCACTGCAGGGGACTGCCTTTTACAGATAACAAAGGAAAGAATGCTGCTAATTACTTCAAAGAGAAGGATGTTGCAAATCAAGGGGGAAAGTGGTTGAACTGGTCACACTCTGTACTGGGGAGTTTTAGCGTGGATTTTAGGAAGTTACAGTAAGCCCTTGGTGCCTCAATTCAGAGTGAGGGAGTTTTAGCAAAAGCAAGTCTCATAGCAGTCTAGGTACAATGCAGGCCTGATTCCCCATGGGAAAACCTCTCCATGGGCATTGTCCTGTGTGCCACTCACTCCCCACTGGTTTTCCATGTGGAGGCTGAGCTACAGTTCCATGCCACGTGAAGCAGTTCTCTACAGGGGCCACCTTTGGAAAACCACTGAAATGATACATGATCTTGAACTCATTATCTTGATATTATTATGTATTTTTAAACTGATTTTAAAAACTGGTTCCAAGAGCTCCTCACAATTAATATTATTAGAAAAAAGCATTTATTTATAAACAAAGAGCCCCAGGACATCATGGCTGCCCTGGAATGCTGACCCAAACTAGCCTGGCAGGGGCCTGGGCTCTGATGTATGAGTGCCTCCCACAGGGTCACTGCTATGTCTCATTGGTGAGTCACAAGAACAGGAAGAGATGATTTGGGATTCAGCTTTCTAACAACCAGGAATTTTGTAAGAAGCTTATCATGTATCCTCACTTCTACATCCAAGATGGGAAAAAAAACTAAGCTAAATTAGACTTGGAGAACTGATTCTTAGAAAATTAGAATAAAACTGATTTTGTCACTTACCTACGCAACACTTTTTCAAATGCCTTGGAAATCATTGTGTGCCTTGTCTGTGAGACACCAAATTCTATGAAAGCAGGAATCATTCGTTTATGTTAACTCTTGTATGAGGTCCATCTGGTAAAAGTCCAACCATCATTAATATAAGAAGAACAGTTTGTGTGACATTGACGTAACCTACCAGCCAAGGAGAGTGGACTAGAATGCACATGGGTGAACAATGATGACTTCACTGTGTTAGTCAGTGGGGGCAGTAGACACTATTGAATGAGAATGTGTACTGTGTGGCCATCACATGCAAAATGAACAAGTAGAGTCACAAATCTGCATCAAATTTTGTGTTAAATTTGAACATTCCTCTGCAGAAACTATTCAGATGACTCGGAAGGCTTTCAGGAATGATGATTTCAGTGCAGCACAAATAAGTCTAGCACAAATGCTTCAAAAATGGCCAAGAGTCTGTTGAAAGTGATCCACATTCTACAAGGCCTGCAACAAGCAGCCCACCTGAGAATTGAACATTACAGGCTGCAATCAACAAAGACTGGTGACTGACAGTGCGAGAACTAGAAGCTGATCTGGGGATTTCAAAACCTACTGTATCCGAAATGTTGATGCAGGACCTTGGCATGAAACCTGCTGTGGTGAAATTTGTTCTGCAGCTTTTGCTACCAGAGCAGAAGGAACATTGTGCTGCAGTTGGTAATGACTTGATTCAAATTGCTACCAATGAACCAGATTTCCTCTAGCATGTCACAGCTGGAGATGAATTGTATTTCTTGTATCTTCTTCAATAAATTTCTCTCCTTTTCATAGTACATGGATGGATACTTTCTGGACAGACCTCATATAGTCCAATGTTCAAATGGTGCCCAAGACATTCTGTATATTTATGGTGAATAAAACTCCAAAATCATTGGTACATAATCCCCTTCACAACCTGTACCTTTCTTACCTCTCTCTATCTCTCCCCACACAGTACTGTGGACCATCTAGCAAAAACTGATTTCATTTAGTGTCCTAAAAGCACCATGTCCTTTGTCACACTGCCATAGAACCAAATGATGGTCTTATTTTTACTATTAGTTGACAAATGTTATGACCTTTGGGAGAATAAATTAGAATTGGTTGGGCCTAATCTAGTAATTTGCTCTTGGGTCCTAAAGACAGTTGTTTAGTGTTTTGCCTAAATACTTAAAATTAATTGTTGGTTAGAAGAAATGATAATTTTTTTAAAGCTTTGGTGAGGAAATCGAGAGATTCCATTCTTTTTTTAAGATTTTATTTTTATTTATTTTTAGAGAGGGAAGGGAGGGAGAAAGAAAGAGAGAGAAACATCAATGTGCGGTTGCTGGGGACTGTGGCCTGCAACCCAGGCATATGCCCTGACTGAGAATCGAACCTGCAACACTTTGGTTCGCAGCCCATGCTCAATCCACTGAGCTACGCCAGCCAGAACTTGATAGTTTTTTATATAGGCATATATTCACAATTTTCAGAATATCTCAAATGGCTACATTGGAAATTGTGATAGAAAGGCCAATTGCCTCTGTTTTTATCAAATCAAAAATGGGAGATAAGGGGACAGGAGAGCCCAAGACCACTGAGTTCCTAGTAACAAACATCCTATGGGCAGATGAATTAGTTCAAAAGAGAAGGGCAAAATGCAAAAACTACTGCTTCAGTCCTTGCTGTGATATTCATTTCTTACTCAGCTCTGCTCATACTGTAGATACCCAGGATTGGCAGGGCCACCACTTTCTTTTAGCCCTATGGCACAGATTACTGAACATGATTTTAGATGCTGAGTATTTGGCAACTTAGGAAAAATGTACAATATTAAAATTGGAAGTAACTGGAGTTTTTGTGGTTGATAATGGGAGGCTACAGGAGAAGCATGAGGGCTATAGAAGTGAAACTACTCAGCAAGACCTGAATTTGCTCTGTTTCTATATGTTCCTAAAACTCTTTTTCTTTTGTATTTAATTTCTTAAATATTTTTTCCTAACAACTTCTAAATCTCCCTTTTCTGTAAAACATTTCATATTTTCCATTTCTATTTCTCTGTTTCTTCCATCATAGTTACATTTGTACATTGCTGGGAATTCCCTACTTCATGCTCTCTGTTTGCCTCAATTGATCAGGCCCTTTCTGTACCATAGGTTGCACTGTGCTAAGACAACTTCAGATTAGAAGGTAAGGGAATACCATTTCTTGTGTTACACATATACCTTCTAAACATTTAATGGTGTGAACAGATGGACTTCCTGTGTAAGCAGCACAACCTGAAGATGAAACACAGAAGTATAGAATTTTCTACTAAAATACTACAAGACTTGCAAAAAAGATAATCAAATTTATACTTCCTGACATGCACAAATGTTGTACTGAGTGGTACTCTGTTACAAGCAGAAGGAATTTGTATACCTAATTACCAATGTTTTTGCACAACAAATATAAATTATATTTCTCCGTGTATTGCTTGGTTAATTTTTAGTCTGTGCCCACTGATAGTTCTTCTTATGCCATAAACTATAGAATTATCCCTCCCCAGGAAAGGTTCTGAATCTAAGTCTAGAGCAGTTGGGCATTCTTGTCCATGACTTGATAACATACCTCAATAAAATGTTCTCTGGGCTCCACCCATAGGTGCCATCTCTCAAACTATTCCTCTTTCTTTGAGGAAAAATTTCTAGCTGATCATGCCTTGAAGGTCCTAGATAAAGCAGTAGAAACTCTAAATCTTTCTTATATGAGAAAGTATAGTCAGCTTATGGGTAACAGGGGTATAATACACTGAGAATGAACTCTTCTTTGGCATCTTAAAAGAGATATATATGAGAGGAGAATTTATATATAAAGGATAAAGAAGAGAAAGTATGGCTCTTAGTCACCTCCATAAAAGTCATTTCCCCTCCATCTTTTGATTGAAGAACTTTTGTTGCTCTTGTTAAACACCAGATGCCTTGCTAAGGAGCTGAATCATGATTGAGCTAAGCCACTTATGGTACTCTATTCTTCTCTGTCAAATACTGAATGGGCATGAGAACCTTTATAGTCCAATGACATGTGAGAAGACTGCAGAGATGCATATGGAAAACATTTTTCTCTCTGATTTAAAAAAAAATGGCTGCTAGGATAAAACCATTCTTCTCTTGGCTTTGGTTTTGAAGTTAGTTGCGCATGCTTGCACCTACTGTTGCTTTCTTCTTTGGGAGATGTCCCAGACATTCTCAAAATAATGGAGGAATAAAAAGAATCTTAGTCCCTGATGGCATCACTGAAATTCTGTACCAATTTAGAATCACCTACCTAGTGATATATTAAAATTGATCTCACCTTTAAATATTAACCCTTTCTTTTAATCTCCATCTTTACAAATTTGTTCTTCCTTCAGGAACTAGATTAAATTCTACCTCCTCTGGGATCATTTTTCAACCACTTCAGAATAAATTGATACCTTTCCTTTTATGAATGCCTGGAGGTTTATTTCATAGGCATTTAATACCATATTTATATGACCTATTGCATTTTCAATAGGATTGTTTAATTCCAAGGGGACAGAGTTTTCAACCTAACTCACCTCTCTTTTTTATTTATTAGAGTTTTCATCCTGTCAAAACTACCTATTAGGACCTTGATAAACATAGCATTGATAGAAAACAATTACTGAATCCTTATTTTGTGCCAGGTCATCTTGCTAAGTGTTTTGTAACAGTTAATCCTCATTAATCCTCATGGTTGAATCTTCATAATTGTATTGCACAAAGTACTGTTATGTTCCACAATGCTCTCCTAGGCTAGGTTGAGTGTTCATTAAATACTGTCATAAGATTCTATATTTTTCCTTCATTGCACTCATAGTTTTAATTTAAAAACAAATAAGCTAAGCATGCATTTGGTTTTATATTGTCCCTTTCTCTCCAAGTAAAGTCCATGTGGACAGGGATAATTTCTACCATACATCTCCAGGCCATGAAATCGGCCTTGTGTATAGTAGTCTCAAATATTTGGTGAATTAATAGAGAAATGTTCATTTTTTTAAGAATAAGAGACAGAGATTTTGGGCATTTGGAGATTTGGAGACAGATTCATCTGTCTCCAGTTCATACCATTAGGGCTAGAGTTTACATTCATTCCAGGATATCTCTCATCGGGAGTTTGCCCATAATTCCTGTACCATGTATTTTGCTTTTTGGGTTTTTTCTCCCAACTGATTTGAGTTGTTTCAAACTCCAACTGAAGCTCTGAATTTATCATCCATGGGTTATGGAGAAAACTAAGAAAATACATTCTTAACAGCCAGTGTAAAGATTTCAGGCTACTGAAGTCAGCAGGTAAGAATGATGATGGTAATGGTACCACCATGATTTACAGAGCACTCCATTTTGGCTGGGAATATTACCTCAAATCTTTAAATTATAATGGAAAGTTAGACTTTACTCCCTATACATACAGGAAATTCATGCTCAAAAAAGCAAGGAAATATAGTGAAGATCACATAGCTAACAAGCCTTGGAGATATATTATCAACCACGTCTACTTGGAAGTAAAATTCAGGGTCTTTCCAGTTTGCCATGCTATACTATCATTCATTAAATACCTACTGTGTGCCAGGAACTCTTTTAGACACTTCTTTGATTGTCAAAATAATTGGAATTTTCAAAATAATAAATCAGTGTAATCAATATCAAAATAATGAATCATCAAAATAAGGGAATTGTTATCAGAATAAGAAAGGGAACATGTGAATGAATGTAAAAGTAAAATAAGTCAAAAATTGGTTTAGTGTCTGGCAGAGTTTTCTAAAAACATGAAAAATTTTCAAGGGCATTTTTAACCTAGCTATTCCAGGGAAATGTTTAGGTTTATGTTTAATCCATACACTGAGACTAACAAGAGGGCAATGGATTTAAACATGAATTAAAATGAGGTAAATGCATGGCCAAATCTTATTTTGCAGGTGTGGGTAAACTAGTTTCAGGCATCTTCAAAGGGTCAGGCAATGACAGGATGTATGGAAATTCTAAGATTAAAGAAGTTGGGCCATTTCTAAGGACACTTTGTTACTGTCAGTATTTAGTTAGCAAAGGGAACTAGACATTGAGTTTATTTAATAAACTGGGAAGCATAAGCCTGTTTTCTTGCTAGCCAGTAAGCTACAGCTTTGTATCCCAGGAGATCATAGCATTGCTCTGCCAAGAGAATTAATACACCCCTTTCCCTTCTCCTGTACCAGACTGCTGTGGACAGGGACATAAGGGGACCTATGGCCTGTCAGTCTAACTAAGGGGTGTGGATACATCCAAAAGCTTGTGAAAGTTTGGAGAGTCAATTTGTCATTTTGAGTTGCTACCTGGTCCATCCCAAACCCAAGCTCCTTGTCATAACCCCAGAGGAAAAAAGAAGCTCTCTCTCTCTTGTTCATATCCTGCACCCGTACAGCATACTCACCTGTTTCCTCAATGGCCGCATGGCCTTAGCTGTCACGTGGTCCATGGCCCCAAGGAGGGAGCCTCAATACCTAAGCACAGCAATGAACTACAGCTGGGAACACATGCTAAGCTAGCTGGAGGCTGGATTGGGCTGTACTTGAATACGAAGCGTAAACTCTGGCTTTCATCCTGGGCCTACTGAAGACAACATTGAACTTTTTCCATGGCAAGATTGATGTAGATAGGACATTGGGAAGTAAGGAGGGGAAACCCCTTAATTGTACATTATCAATAAACCATACCACAGAGCCAAACCAAATCATCCTCCCATATGGGTGTCACCAAATTTTTTTCCTTTAGATACTACAAAAGCCCCACCTCCACCAATAATAATTTGACCCTTTAAAGGAAAACATAATTCTATAAGAGCTGATGTGGGGGAAATTGAATCTTCATATCTGGTGTCATAAAAAACAAAAGAGTTGAAATACAAAGTCAGATGAAGATTAGCTGCTTTTTTTTAAGCTACAACATCTAACCCAGTATCTTCGGCCATAGCCATGTTATCACTTTTCAGCCCCCTCTCACCAGACATCTGCTGCTGGAGATTTAATTGTATCTGTCATTTCTGTAATCACTTGCATATGTATTTTCCAGAAAGATGAGTGTAGTCTTCCAGTTTAGTATTGGATAGAATGATGTACAGCTGCTGTAATGCTAACAAGAACATTTCATCCCTCGCCTCTAACCACTCTGCTAGTGATAGCCTAATGGCCACTGCCAGACACGCTTCTCTCTCTAAATGATCTGTAATGAAACCAAGAAAGGAAACACTCAGAAAATTAGCAGATGCTGAAAGAGACTGAAAAATGCACTCCTCCAATAGTAAATCTTGATGGCTGAATCCCTAGGAAGCAGAGAAAAGGAAAAAAAAAAGCAAAATTGATTATTTCCAACAGAATGCTTGCTTTTTTACTTTATTTTATACTTTAACATTTTATCCTTGTTAAATAATGTTTTGAATTAGTACTGACTGTAAAATCTAATTGTTAAAAAAAGACTGAACTTATTTAGCCTGAAAATGAAAACAAAACCAAAAAATCTTGCCCTTGTAAATAACAATTTTGAGGTAAGCCAGTCTTTTAACCTTATTTTCAGGATCTTTTTCCACTAGCATAAAAGGCAGTATTTATTAGATAATCACTTAAGTCCCTCCTATTAAATAACTTCACATCAACTTTCTTCAGCATTTTTAAACAACTAACATAGATGTATACATCCTAAAATAACATACCCAAATTATATTTAACATATAGAATTATTTTGCCCATCATTCTAAACGCCATGGTCTGCAAGCAATGTATTAGGTCACTCTGTGAGATGATGAACCACAAAGGCCATTCTCCTTCCAGCTGCTCTGAGGGAGAGTAGAGTGTCAGCGGAGCTTCAAGGTTATGCTCCAGAAACAGGACACAGATTAGTTGTTTCACAGCTGCTATTTATTTTTAAATTAGATCATTGACTAACTGCCAGATGACATACTAAATAGGGGAATTCTGGTAGAGATTCCAAACATTATGATAGTTCTCAATCATTCAAAGGTAAACAGCTCAAGAAATATTACAGAATAACCCTAGAAGTGAAGAAAAAGAGACATAATGATATTTTTTTTCCACCATTTCTTCCAGCATGCCCAGTGCCATACCCCTGGCATAGTAAACAAGATGCTTATTATTGATTGGAGCCCAGGGTTACATATACACACACACACACACACACACACACACAAGAGTTACAAGAGGAAATAAAAGATGCCTCCCATAAGTCTCCTTGTTACAGACATTTATAGCATCCTGTTTTTCTCCTCCATATCATTTTTACAAAATTGCAAATGCATAATTCATTTTGGAACTGTTTGTTTAGTGTCTACCCTCCTCTTATGTTCACACAGATATGGACAACATCTATCATCATGCTTTGTATTTTACAAATGTTCAAAATATTGATTGAATAATTAAATGACTGAATGAATAAATTCTCTTTATCCATAGACCTCATTGATCATATGTACATAGTGTTTTTTATAAACTATTCTTGAAATATGATTAAACATGGCAAAATAAAGTTATTTTTGTTTGGATAGCCTAATAAAATAATCAATTTCACTCTAGAAGGCAAAAATTGACTTCAGGGTGCAAGACTTGTGATTCTTAACTATGACTGCATTCAAACCAATTACTATTCTCATTTTCTGCCTCTCTCTTTCTCATCACATGTTCATCCTACATAACTGGGTCTTTGCAGTGGAATCATGGTAAGTATCTCTAGAGAGTCCTGTTTAGTCCCCAAACTCCACTTTTTGGAAGAAACAGGAACTCTATTCTGAAACAGCAGTTGGTAGCCTTATGAAAGTGGCTTAAGGCTGGAGATTTTCATTCTGACTAGTGTTATGCGGAACAGCACAATAAGGCAAACACTATCTTTAAAAAATAAAAAGCCTGTATTTGAATGTGAATGAGTAGATAAATAGCCATTAAGTAACATAATTTGGTGATAAAGATTAATGCTCCTGAACATGACAAAATACTACCAGATGGAGAATACTGCGTTAAATATGCCTTTAGCAGAAATAGGGAACTCAGAATTATTTTCCTTTCCCAGGACTCAACTTGCTGTGTTACTTTACATTCCATCTTTTTTTTTTGTTTTTTAGATGAAAGCTTAAAGTATTTGAGCCTTTAAATTATATTTTATTGATTATACTATTACAGTTGTCTCAAAATTATCTTGTATATGTTCTTAAGTACCATGTAAATAGTGTAGGTAGAATTTCTCAGAATTTAAAACACTTTCTTTGAGCATTTAATATACATTCTCACTAAAAAATGGGGTTAAATAATATGTACCTTATGGTGTTGTGAAGAGTAATTAAAGCCCTGGCTGGTGTAGCTCAGTGGATTGAGCATGGGCTGTGAACCAAAGTGTCACAGGTTCGATTCCCAGTCAGGGCACATGCCTGGGTTGCAGGCCACGGCCCCCAGCAACCGTACATTGATGTTTCTCTCTTTCTTTCTCCCTCCCTGCCCTCTCTAAAAATAAATAAATAAAATCTTTAAAAAAAGAGTAAGTCAGTATATAAGAGCATATCACAGAATCTAGACAATAGCAGGTGCTAAATATATGACATTTAAATTTTCATTTAAGTGTGTTGCTTTTATGCTATATATATGATGTGGAAAAAGGCTAAGAATGGAGGCCTAAGACAATTCCCCTCCTGAAATTTTGAAACCACTTTATGAATTAATTAATAAATCAAACGCAGCATCATAAATTATTAATAGTTAATGTAGTTTTAAATATCTTTATGTGCTTGTTTTTGGTTGTAGTCTTTATTGGTAATATGAAACCACTGCCTTATTTTAACACAATATTGAAATAGTTTAATAAACTATTTTCCTAGAGATATTTAATATAATACTCTTTAACAGCATAGAAATATAATGTAAATTTTTCAATTACAACAATAATAAAAACATAAAATAATAAGAAACAGAAATATCAACACTAGAACTGTGAGAGACACACTGAAGAGAGATCAAAACTGTTTTAAGTACAAACAACAAATAATAAAAACAGACCAATTCTTCCCAAATTGAATGATAAATTAAATATATTTTAAGGAAAATCTCAATGAGCTATTTTTCTGGAACTTAATAAATCTTTGAAACACAATCTAAAAATAAATGCAAAAATAGTTATGTGCACATAGGTAAGAAAGATGTGAAATGGAGGAGGACTAGAGATTAAATATATATTATACAGTCATAATCTAAATTTAAGAAAATGGGATTTGAGGTTGGAGTAGATTTTATTTTTTAATGCCATTGTTTATTGGAAAGAATCTATTTACATTTACTATTAGTACACTTTACAGTTGACATTTTCTATTATAAAATTTATTATTAAGTTTAAAATCAGTTATGTGATGAAAGTTGTTCAATTACTACTGATTTCAGTGATAAAGCATCTAACTATTTGCATAACAACTTTCTTGCATATTTTTTCATCAATTTTTATTTGCAAAGTCTTTACACTTATGTTTTCACTAACTCAGTTACTACTTTTATGATTTTAATCACATAATGCAATCTTTCTAAACTTTCTAAACATTCTAGCTATTTTCTTACTTTGTTTTGTTTTGGTTTGTTTTGGTTTGGTTTGGTTGTTCATAGTTATGAGTTTGCTGTCATTTTACTGTTCATAGTTTTTATCTTCTTTTTCTTAGATAAGTCCCTTTAACATTTCATATAATAAGGGCTTGGTGATGATGAACTCCTTTAACTCGATCTTATCTGGGAAGGACTGTATTTGCTCTTCCATTCAAATGATAGCTTTGCTGGATAGAATAATCTGGATGTAGGTCCTTGCCTTTCATGACTTTGAAACTTTCCAGACCCTTCTTGTGTGCAAGGTTTCTTTTGAGAAATCAGCTGATAGTGTTATAGGAACTCCTTTGTAGGCAACTGTCTCTTTTCTCTTGCTGCTTTTAAGATTCTCTTTTTATCTTTAATCTTGTGTAATGTAATGATGATGTGCCTTGGTGTATTCCTCTTTGGGTCCAACTTCTTTGGGACTCTCTGAGTTTCCTGGACTTCCTAGAAGTCCAATTCCTTTGCCAGATTGGGGAAGTTATCCTTCATTATATTTTCAAATAAGTTTTCAATTTCTTGCTCTTCCTCCTCTCCTTCTGGCACCCCTATAATTCAGATGTTGTAATGTTTAAAGTTGCCCTGGAGGTTCCTAAGCCTTTCCTCATTTCTTGAGTTCTTGTTTCTTCACTCCATTCTGGTTGAACGTTTATTTCTTCCTTCTGCTCCAAACCATTAGAGTCCAGTTTCCTTCCTGTCACTGCTGGTTCCCTGTACATTTTCCTTTATTTCACTTTTCATAGTCTTCACTTTTTACTGTATTTTTGCAACCATACTCAACCCTTTCTGTAAGCATCCTGATTATCAGTGTTTTGAACTCTGCATCTGACAGGTTGGCTATCTCCTCATTGCTTAGTTGTGTGTTTTCTGAAGCTTTGATCTGTTCTTTCATTTGGGCCATATTTTTTGTCTGAGTGTTCCTGTTACGTAGTATGGGGTGGAGCCTTTGGTTTTCACTAGGGTGGCACAACTCATGTTGCTGTTTTGTTGGGGAGGGGTCCAAGAGGGAACAATGCCACTTGCTCAGCTCTCGGCTGGCTTTCAGTCATTTCCCCCACTACCCGTAAGCAAATTGGGCCTTTCTGGTACTGATTCCTGGGTCAGTGGGCTTGTGTACATTCTAGGACCCTGTGGGTCTCTCCAGTGAACTCTCTTGTGAGGCTGGGAGTTTCTCCTGCTGCCACAACCCCCACAGGTTTTTTCAGTCAGAGGTTTTGAGGCTTTATTTCCCTGCACTGGAACCCTGGGTTGCACAGTCTGTCTCGTTCTCCAGTTTTTCCTCCCAGCTTATTCTCATGCAAATGTGGGACTGCTTGCTCCATTAGCTGCCACTTTGCCTGCCCAGGTGATCCAGCTGCGTCCTTGCCTTGAGTCCTCTCCACCCAGACTGCCCATTTCCACCCCTCGTACTGGTCTGGATGAATGTTTCTTTAACTCCTTGATTGTCAGACTTCCATACAGTTTGATCTTCTGGCAGATCTGGTTGTTTTTTGTATTTAAGTTTGTTGTCCTTCTTTTGGTTGTGCGGGGCAGCACAGTGTATCTACCTATACCCCCATCTTGGTTGGAAGTCTCAAACATCAGAGAATTATTAAAAATGAAATAACTCATGTAAATAGTTTATCATAGTGCAAATCAACAATCAATAAATGTCAGTCAATTAATATGGACAGTTGTACAGAAAGTAACAGTTTAGAGACTATCCTGTCTGTTGAATTTATTGTGAACCTTATTGAGAATTAACTAACCCTATCAGCATGAATTTAGTTCTGAACTTTCTTTCTATTCCAACCTATGTGTCTAATTTTTTGCCTATACCACACTGTCTTGAGGAATGTGGCTTTAAGGTACACTTTGATATCAAATAGATTGAAAGCTCCTTTTTTGTCCTTTCAGAGTTCTTGCTATTTTTCTTTCTATATAAATTTTATAATTCTGCCACTCACTTAGGGATAGAAGGTTTTTTCCTCTTCCTTCCCCCAGCCACAGTGGCTGTTCTCCTGTGCCTCAGAAATGACAGGACTTGCTCTTGGTTAGAGAAAATGAATCTAGTGTTTTCTGCCCTTCCTGTAGCAGTGGCCACTCCCTTCAACCAGGCCTGCACCCCTGAGGGAAGATTTCTCTACTCTTCACTACAACTCCAGTCCTTCTTGTGCTTACCTTGTGAAGATCTATACAGTACAGTCCATGAGCAAGTGCAAACTCATCTGTGTCTGCAGCTCCTAATGGTTTCAAATGCTTATGATCATGCATTCTCAGTCTTTCAGATATAGTTAAAAATTTTAGCTGAATTCTTATTCACTTTTATGATGACTTTATGTTTTTCCAGGCTCTGTACTGACTCTCCTTGAAAACACAAGTCTTTACACAGATTTCAGTGTATTTGGTTCCCCTGTGACATCAATTCTCAAAGAAATTTATAATTTTGTATATTATTCAGCTTTTAGGGGCTGTTAGGATAAGACTGATGCTTTTTCCAGATCTCTACATTTTAAACAGAAGCTGGCAGCTCCCAGTGATGTTCTTTCTTACTTAGGCTATCACCATTTTTAATACATCCAGTTTTCTTCTTATTTACTTGTCTTTTCAGCTTAGTCTCTTCCCTCCACATGGATTCCTACAATAATATTCAGTGGCCTCACCTCATTGAATTCTACTGAGTTGGTCAAATAGTGTTATGAAGCATGCATTAGAGGTTATTTTTCAGCAGTATTTTCTTTATTCATTTCTTTTGATGCTCTCATCTTTTTTTGTTCTGCTCAACTTTTTTTAAATGACCCTTGTTTGACCTTGGGTAAAATGAAATTTCATTAGCTCAGCATTTTTACCTTACAGGATGTACAGCTTAACCCTGACCCAGCTTTCAGTTCAGTTGTGTCACAGCCAAAATCTATCAGTGGAAGTAGGGGTTGCACAGAGCAGCCCATTCAATTCAAGTGTCTAACATGCTCCTGTTGTAATGAGATAACATCTCCTCCCATTCCTAAGACTTGGCTCTCTGCTATGCTAAGCTATAAAAAAATACACTCTTTGCACATATTTGTATTTCATATAATGTAATTTCCATCATACAAAATTATCAGAGTTCTTGTTTACACACCACCCTCTTCCATTCTCAGGGAGACTTATTTTCACCCTAAATTGTCTTATTCTACTCAGTTATTTTTTACAGTTGATTTTCTATCTCTCTCTCTGGGAAAAAAAGGTAAAAGACAGAAAATAACTTTATGGGTCAGAAAGATAAAAATGTTACTTTTTCTTCTCAGAGAGAAATTTCTTGAAATGCAATTTCTAACAAAGTTTTTAATCTTTTTATTGCCTTTACTTTCAGGAGAAAAAGCCTGTATATACTGTAAATAAAAAATACCTTTTCTCATAATTCAACTTGAATTACTAATTGGTAAGTAAGTATTCTTTTTTTTCTTTGTGACTGGAAACCAGAAACTATTTTAAGCCATAAGCCTAATGTATCATTGAAAAAGGACGTTAAAATTGTCAGGTGGATTGAAATAAGATTATTTGGAAAGACCTATGATCTTAGACTCCTCATGATCTGAGGCCTTGAAGTGTAAGTTTTCTAATAGGAGTAGGAAGAGCAGATGCTCTGGGAAAATTTATAATCTTCATTAGTGAAATTGTAAATGGAGTATGATCTTGATTTGTCTTTCTGATTATTGTCAGTAAGCAAAAATGCAACTGATTTTTTGTGTATTAATTTTTTATTTTGCAACTTTATTGGATTCTTTTTGGTTCTAACATTTTTTGGTGGAGTCTTCAGTGTTTTCTATGTATAATATCATTTCTTCTGCAAATAGAGACAGTTTTACTCCTTTCTTTCCAATTTAGATGACTTTTTCTTTCTTTTCCTTGCCTAATTGCTGTGTCTAGGACTTCCAACACTATGTTGATTAAGAGTGGTGAGAATAGACATCTTTGTCTTGGCCCTGATCTTGAAGGGAAAACTTTCATCTTCTCACCATTAAGTATGATGTTAGCTATAGGTTTGTCATAGATGGCTTATTATGTTAAAGTAGGTTCTTTCTATATACACTTTTTAAAATAGTTTTTATCATGAATGAATGTTGAATTTTATCAAATGCTTTTTTCATCTATTGAAATGATCATAATGATCATTGATTGATTTGTAGATGTTGAACAATCCTTGCATTTCAACAATAAATACCACTTGATCAAACTGTATAATGTTTTTAATTATTAATGTATATTCCTTGTGTACTTACTTGGATTATGGGAAACCACTAATATTTATTTTATTTGTATGAGACAGACCCAATATTTTGAACCCAACAAACTGAAAGCCTCCTTCTTCTCCTTTGTCTCTAATTCTGAGAATGATCTTACTCTACCAGTGGGTATTTCACAACATCTGGAGAGATTCTTACTAATCACAACTGGGGAGTGCTTAGTGTCTAGTGGGTAGAGGTAATAGATGCTGCTAACCATCCTATAAAACATAGAAATGCTCCCCATGGCAAAGAATCATCTGGTTCAAATAATAATGAGTTTGAGAAACTCTTTTCTAAGTCCACATGAGAATACTAGCTCCTCTAAAGTACATGAAAACAAATAGAACATAAAAAGGGGATGGGACATTTTTTTCCTCCCTAAGCTCCAGAGCAAGAGGTCTAAACTTTTTCTACTAGGTTACCCTCACTTGTCTTATAGTACTAGCTTCATGGAACAAAGACTCCAAAGAGAAGACCATAATACAGAATATTAAACAATAAGATAAAGGAAGAGAGTTTACTCCTAATGAACATTTAGAAATTCCTTTTCCTTTTTCCTAAAAATATAGAAATATTTATTCCTCTAAGTCCTAAAGATGTAGTGGATAAGAACTTACCTCTCCCAATAGGTCAATATATATGTTTACTTATTTATTTTCTTTTGTTAGCTATTAGAAAGAGCTTTGAGGACTGAAATATGTTTTACTGTTGTGTGAAAACTCTTTCTTGATTCATATTTTTCTATAGCACATGGTCAAAAACCCTTAACACAGTATAAGAAATACTGTACAATCAAGCCATCTTACTTCTTTAAAATCATTGACTGTTACCTATTTTTTGACTATTCCATGGTTCATTCACATTAAACTTATGGCCTTACCTGGATATGTAAAAATATAGCTTTCTTAAGGTTTCATTCACCTGAGATTGTTTTGAAGCCAGGAAATGCCAAATCATCACTCAAGGCTCAAATTAAAGGACATCATATCTAGCCTTTTCAGCTCTTGTCAGTCAGACTGGCCTCTTTACTTCTGTTGTCCCACAGCACAATATGACTACTTTGACTTCATACTGATTTCATTTGGCTTTGTATTTTACTCAGTAGTTCCTGTAAACTCCTGTAGAAAAAAAGCCCCAACTGTTAATTTCTATATGCCCACAGCATCTGGCAAAGTATGCATGGTATAATGCTGATTAAATATTAAATGAATGTGGCAAAATGGAGAGGACACAAAAACATGATGACTTCAATTAAGTTTTCCATCAGCTTAAAACTTTTAAAAAATAATTTGTCCTAATTAGAAGGAGGAAGGCAGTAGCTCTTTGCCAATGTTGTACTAACATGCATTTCACAAGACATTTGTTTTAGTTAAGTAAATTATCAGTGCTTAACAACTCCTGGGAGTTAATGACTACAACCACCACATGGGATGAAGACTGGAAGATTCCCTCATGACAAATTGCTTATGGATGATTTCTTTCCCTTTTAAAATTGTTTTAAACTTTTATTTATTTATTTATTTATTTATTTACATATTTATTTAGAGAAAGAGAGAAACATCAACTTGTTGCACTTATTTATGCATTCATTGGTTGATTCTTATATGTGCCCTGACTGGGGACCGAACCTGCAACCTTGGTGTATTTAACCAACTGAGCTACTCAGGCAGGGTGAATTCCTGTCCCCTTTAAAGATCAGGTAGTTGTGAGGGAACAATTAACTTAGATATCGACCTGATGGCATATTTAGCAACTTTTAGGATAGTATGAAAATATAGCACCTGCTTGCCCAAATGTAGGAGTTCATGAATTAAAGATTTGGGTACCAACATTTAATAAGGTGTTCCTATAGTTAAGCTTTAATTTTATCATTACCAAAAAAAATACATAAAACACTTCCAAAAATGGTTTTAGGTAATAATCCTATTATTTGAAACATATTGAAATAATAGAGTTTCTTAATGTGTTTTACAAGAAGATTATTATACACAAAATAAAAAATTTTTCTGTTTTTTATCTTAAAATTAATTAAAAATAACTTAGAACAATGTATTTTGGTTAATTATGCCAAATGTGAAAAATTGTTCTTTTCTCTTATTGGTAGTATTTTTAGATACAAAGTATTATTAGATACATTTATTTTTGGCTGTGTTTATTTATAATAATTTTAGCTAATATATGAGGAATACATATGTTAGCCTCTGTTATCAACACTATATGTGTTAAATACTTTATTCTTTATAACTCCATGAGGCAGGAGTTATCAAACTGTTTATATAAAGGGACAGACAACAAGTTTTTTAGGCTTTGTAAGCCATATAATCTGTCTCAACAATTTGATTTGCTTTGTAGTTCAAATGCAGCAATAACATGTATAAATAATTATGACTGAATTCTAATAAAACTTTATGTATAAAAATATACAATGAGTTAGGGTTGGCCAATGAGCCATAGTTTGACAATCAGACTATAAGGTACAATTCATCCTGAGTTTACATTTTAAAAATAAGAAAATTTAAAGAAATCACAAATAAGAATAGCAAAGGTATTTAGCTTGTAAATGGTAGAACAGTCATTAACCCATGTAGTCTTTTTTTTAGAACTGTGCACTCAAATATGATAAGCCCTACTTATAGTGGCTATTGAGTACTTGAAATATGGCTAGTGTGAATTGAATTATAAGTTTAAATACACATAAAATTTCAAAAATTTAGCACTGACTGGTATGGCTCAGTTGTGCATCATTCCACAAAGTGAAAGGTTATGGGTTTGATTCCTGGTTAGGGAACATGCCTGGTTTGTGGGTTTGGTCCCTGGTAAGGGTGCATACAAGAGGCAAGTTATTGCCATTTCTCTCTCATATCGATGTTTCTCTCCCTTTCTTCTTCCCTTCCCCTCCCTAAAAATAAATAAATAAACAATGTGCCTTTCTTCCTCCCTTCCTCTCCCTAAAAATAAATGATGTATTTTTTAAATGGCAAAGATTTAGTAGGAAAAAAAATATAATATCTCAGTAACTTTTATAATGATTGTATGTTGAGCTGATAATAATTTGAATCTATAGGGTTAAATGTATTATTTTAATTGAGCTCACCTGTTTCTTGTTACTTATTTTAATATAAATAATACCAAATATTTAAATTAATGTGTGTGTTTACATTTGTGACTCTCATTGTATTTCTATTAAAAACTAGACTATTGGTAAGAACTGCCTTATACAGGTACACGATGAAGTTATATTAAAATATTTCCCTTCCAAATGTTTCTGGTGGTAGGATAACCAGAAAAACAGAGTGAGGCCCTCTATAAATCTGCTCATCTAACAAAGTAGCAAAAATAATAACAAAAACATGTCAACATCAACTTACTCAGAACTCTGTAAATTAGGCAAATGCTTGTGAAAATCAGAGGAGCATTGATTCAAGGAAAACTGTGGTGCCAGGACACTGTAGCTGACCTGGATAACCTCCTTTTTCCTACTGACATCTGGGGCTTTGACTTTTTCTTTTTTATTCTACTTTTGCTAAATGCATTTAATAATTTTTTAAAGGGGACAAACTGTAAACATATATCCTTCACCTCTTGGGCTTTTGTGATGTCATCACCTCCAATTTATATACACAGGGTGGGGCAAAATAGGTTTACAGTTGTGGGTACATGAAATAGAGTTTATTGTAACATAATTATTTATTAATTATTGTATTGTTTTCCATATGAACAACTATAAACCTGCTTTTGCCTTATGCTATATATATATAAATGATACATGTATCAATAAAAAGACAAAAGAGAGTGAAGAAAATAGATGTATTTTAAAATAAATTTTCTATATGCTATTGAAATTAAATTAGTACTAATCCAAATTCAACTAGATTGTTTTAATTAAGATGCTTATTCTAATCCCCAGCATAACAACTAGGAAAAAACCTAAAAATGTATAGAAAAAGAAACAAGATGATTGAAATGGTACACTGGAGAAGATCTATTTAGCATAAAATAAGGAAAATATCTAGTTAACATAAAATAGGACATAAGACATAAGAAAATAATAGCAAAATAGCAGATGTAAATTCTACCTTAGCAGCAGTTGCATTTAATATAAGTGGACTAAACACACTTATCTACTAATCAAAAGGCAGAGATTGGCAGAACAATGTTTAAAAGGATGTAACCCTATGCTGTCTATAAGAACTATACTTTAGATTCAAAGAAACACATCTGTTGAAAGTGAGAGGTTGAAAAAAGATATAGTATGAAAACAATCTCAAAAGGGATCTGAACTGGATTGGCATGATTAATATAAGGCCAAATGGGTTTTAAATAAAAAATTCTATTAGAGACAAAAAAAGATATCTTACGATGATAAAGGAATCATTTCATAAAAAAATACATAGCAATTATAAACATAAAGGCACCTAATAACATAATACCAAATGACATGAAGCAAAAACTAAGAATATCAAGGGGACAAATAGACAATCTGTAATCATTCTAGACTTCATTATCCCATTTTCAATAACTTAGAGAACAACTAGGCAGAAGAGTAACAAGTGAGTAGAAGACTAGAACAATAACATAAACCCACTATAGCTACAATTACAGTTTTATAAACTATACATGTATGAAACCCTGTACCCATCAATAGAATATGCATCTCCTCAAGTGCATGAGAAAAAATATTCAATATATACCATATATTAAAACATAAAATGAACTTTAATGAATTTAAAAGAATTAAAATAATATAATATGTTTCTGACTACAATTTGATTAAATAAGAAATAATAAAGGAAATTTGAGGAATTGATAACTATGTGAAAGTTTAAATATACTGTCTTGAATAGTCAATGGGCCAAAGAAAATTCACAGGGAAATTAGAAAATTCTGTAAGATGAAAAACAAAAAAATCAACCAAACCTTACAGGATGTAGCTAATTCAGTCCTTAGCGAGACATTTTTAGCTGTAAGAGCCTTATATAAAGTAACATTCTACCATAAGAAATTAGAAAAAAAAACATAGAAAACTTAAGCAAAAGAAGGAATAATAAAATTACAACAAAAATTAATAATGTAGAGAAAATCTGATACCAAAAGTTAGTTATGTGGATGAAAACAGGGCTCTATAATCTAACAAGTCCAGTGACCATAAGTAACCTCACAGAGTGATTGAATCATAAATTCCTAACTGGACAGTCATAGTGAGTGTTCACACCCAAGCCACATATATAACTTCTTTAGTAATACATTTATCTTTGCCTCAAGCAGCCCCTTTCTATTTGTTTGTTTGTTTGTTTTCAGGCATCTAGATTAACATGCCTTTGAAATGCCTCTTTTCTAGACCCCTTGGAAGCATATCCACCCTTAAGAGGACAAAATCTTGTTAACTGTCTTACAATCTAATCCCCATCTTGCTCTTTCCCACCCTTATGTAAATACTTTCTTACATTCCTTCCTTAATTCCAAATGCATAAAAGAAACTGCAACTCTCATTTTTGGAAACAATTTTCTCAGTCTTTTGAAATCTTGCTTCCAAGCATGTCCTCTGTTTAAGGATGTTTAAACTCTAATAAACTCTTATAAAAATCTCTATATATTTGGACATTCTTACATCAATAGCTTCTTTAATAGGTCAACCAAATTGACAAAGCTTTAGCTAAAATGATCAGTGAAAAAAGAGAGTGAGAATAAACACAATAACTAAAATCAGTAATGAAAGAGGGAGTACTACTACTGACCGTATAGCCAAAACAATCTTGAAAAAGAATTATGAATTTAGAGGATGCAAATGTCCTCATTTCAAAATTTATTATAAAACTATAATAATCAAATATATCAAGTCAGCAAAATAGAAGTAAGAATAGTTATTTCAATAAATGGTCCTGGGACAACTGGATATCTACATAAAAAATAAGATTTGATTTCTAGTGCACAGCATATAAAATGTTTACTCAAAAGGATACATAGGTATAAAAGTAGGAACTTAAACTTTAAAAATCTTAGAAAAAAATGGATGTATATTTTGTAGACCTTGGGTTAATTCATAGTTCCTTAGACATGACAGTCAAAACACAAGAGAATGAATGAATGAATGAATGAATGAATGAATGAATGAATTGACTTTCATCAAAATTAACTTGCATGCTAGAAATTATATTAACAAGAAAGTGATAAGGCAAGACAGCTGGTATCACCACCTAACTGAAAGAACAAAGGGAGGAGATAGTGTTAACAGATGATCAGATACAGATGGGTTCCCCATTCGAGCTGGGACCAGACAGGAGGGACAACTGAAGCTAGGGAAGAGAACAAAGCTATTACCCATGGCCTGAGTCAGAGAGAGAGAGCAAAGGAAGCATATGCAGTTTTTCTTTCTCCTGTCCTTCGGTGTCATGCCAATCTCTCCCATTAGTTGAACTCAGACAGAAGCAAGTGAACCTAGAAACATAGTTTGAAAGAGCTGGGCCCCCTTCAATAGAGTGCAACACATGAAGTGTAAGTAGATACATCCAAGAAAAAATAGGAAAATAAATATATCATCTGTTGGATTTAGGCATATATGCTATAATTCAACTGTCATGATTTTACAGAAAATGCAACATGATAAAAGGGAAAATTCACATAGCAAAATTTCTTTTTCCTGGATCTATGTGAACAGCATGAATTCTATGGGTACATGAGTGTGTCTCTGTGTGTGTGTTTTATATATTTATATGCAAAGGAGCTTGGGGAGGCAAAAAGGGAGCTGTTAGTTGCTTTGTTTCCTCAACAGAAATAATATTCCTCCACCTCATCTGTTAAATAACAGTAATAGTACCCATTCATTATTGAGAGGGTTGAATGAAATAATGTATGTAAAATACCTAGTACAAGGTCTGGCACAGACTAAGTGATAAACTATGATACTTACTTTCTCATTTCTGCCTTAGGATCACATTATAGCAGTCCTAGGGGTGTAGAAGACCATTCTGTGTGGCATGGGCCAGGCTCCCTCTCAGAGATGCACAGGACCCACGCCCATGGATAGGTTCTCCTGTGGGGAATCAGGCCTGCAATATGGCTAGGCCTCTTTGAGTCTTGCTCTTGCTAAAAAACTCCCTCATCCTGAATTGAGGACATTTACTGCAAAATAACTTCCTAAAATCCATGCTAAACCTTCCAAGGATGAGTGTAATCTGTTCAACCACATTTGCCTTTTCATCTGCAAATATCCCTCTTCTGTGATGTGATTAGTGGCATTGGCTCCTTTGTTTTCTGTAAAAAGTAACCACCTATACACCTGTGCATAGTAAATGAGGACCATCATGTAATGTGCTGAGAGATAGAAATAAAGGCCTATCATGGTGGAGGCCATGGCTTTTGCTCCCCTTGAGAGAAAAGCCATGCTGTCCCTTTTTCTCCACCAAACTCGGCAGTCTGTGTGAATGTCTCATTTCATCCATAATGACGTGGACACTGCAGGCCAGTGTCTGCATCATAGGGGTGACCTCTTTTTGGTAATTTGTGGTCTAAAACCACAAAATCAAAGTTGGGGTCAAGATAAGAAGCTCTCAGAAATATGTCTCATAGTGATGCTGGGTATTCTACATGAGGGCTGTCGTTTTATTTGGCAATGTCAAGACTGCTGCCTTGGCATTTATTTGGCAAACAGAAGTGGATGCTGGGCTGTGTGATTTACATTACATGGATCTCTGCTCAATTATGATTTGCAATCTGGCTAATCTGTCACCCATTCACTACAAATCAAATACATGTGTGCAAAATTAGTCCAAGACAGGGAGCCATGACTAATGGATGAAAGTAAAACTGATGTTGGAGAGGAAACAGAAGCAATATTAAGCCTGTTGTGGATGATCTCCACTCTGTCACTAAAATACTAAATTCCACTACAGAAATTCATTAAGCAGTTTTGCAATTTTCTACTAGCAGCCAAACAGCACTGTTACCATCCTATAAAATCAGTCATGTAATTGAACCAAATAATTTTTGCAGGGGCCCTTGTTATCCTCACCGTGTTCACAGACCTCTTAATCCTTGGTTCTGCATCAGTGCCCCACAGTATGGGTTGAGGCAGGGAGGCAATGCCCAGCATTGTGGTTAAGACGTTCTTTTTGTGGATGGAGCATAACATTCAAGGTCATGACCATTTTCATTCATTAAAAATCCTACAGAATTCTGAGATGGGATAGGAATATTCACTCTCTCTGGTGTTCTGGATAAGTTCCAGCTGGATAATTACTTTCCGCCTATAAAAATGATCCTTCTGCCATTGGAATTGGCTAGGGTCTTTATTTTTCTCACTTTTACTTGCATCTGTTTTGAGATGGTGATGATTTCTCTTGAAACTTATTACACCTGCTCTTCCTGGGATGAGATTTTGCAAATGTCTCTGCTGCCTTGAGAATCTTCCTTGAACCCCAGAAGTTTGCAGTTTTTACAGTGCATAATCACAGTCTCTGCCTCTTATTAGTAAATTTCCTAAAATTGGGGGAAACATATCTACTATTTTCTTATTAATAGTTAATTGGTGGGACATATCAACTATTTCATTGAATTTATTCCTATTTTGGATTTTATCATATTACATGTATACACATATCTTCACTATCCTACTCCTTTCTTCATAACTTTTTTGATACATATGTAGGAATTCCAGGATTGATGGATATACAAGTATTACATAACCATAAACACAAAAGGGTGGCTGTATCATGAGAAGCAAGGTCTTTGGGTTATGGAGAAAAGAGAAGAATCAATGTCAGAAAAGGTAAACAATCAGTTATGCTATTAAGAGGCAGTGTGGAAAGGAAAAGAAGAATGTTAGATTTGTAGGTATTGAGTTTTTTTTAATTTCATGAAACAAATTCTTAACTCTTCATGACTATTTCCAAAAAATCAAGCAGAAACTATATTATGTTTAACTGACTTTTAAGCCTCTTGTATTTCTGACCATATTAACCAATATTATCAAGCCAAAAATCTCTTAGTTATATCTCAACACCATCAAGACCACCAGAAAGTCATGTTTATTGTCCCACCCACTTCTTTTCATCCCCATTGCCTCCACTCTCCCCCAAGCTACCATTTTGTTTCCTCTGGATATTATATTGTCGTCTTAAGTAGTTTCTCTGAACCCACTTTTGCCCAGCTGTAAATAATTTATCCTCCCCACAACCACTGATTTTTAAAAATCAGATAATATACCTCTGTTTAACACATACATTGAACAAGCTTGTCTTGTGCTCTCTCAGCTGTACTGAAAACCGAGTCTAGGGCACGGGTGGCAAACACAAGGCCCTCCACCTTGTTTTATCCAGCCTGGTACTTTGTTTCTATCCAGTGGCAGTGCTGAGCTCTCACTTAACTGTTAAGAAGTAATTACATTTGTACAGTTCTAAAATTACATTCAGCCTTTTGAAGGCAACCCCAGGAGGCGAATGTGGCCCCCAGTGAAAATGAGTTTGATACCCCTGCTCTAGGGAGTCAAGTAGGTAATATGAATAAGTGAAGTACAATGAAACTGAAACAGTATAAAACACGTAGTAGTAAGTATAACAGTAGCAAAATGGTATTGACTGAGAGTCGGTCTACCAATTCAATGTCAATAGGAGAACTCAGTTTGTGATGCAGTGAGTGGAGGGATTTTATTCAGTGAAAATAGCTCAGTTGTGATACAGCATAGCCATGGAACATTTCAATCATCATACAGTTTGGCTGAAGGACAGTTCAGTCATGACACAGTTCTATTATGACACAGCAAGGCTGCGAGGAGGCTCCAGTAAGACAGCCCCAGTGTTACAGCTCTGGTATTGCAGTACATAGCTCAGCTCAGCTCCACTCCACCTCGCTCTACTCCTGTGCTGCAGCTCTGCTCTGCCTCTGCACTGCATGTGTGCCCTGCTCTGGCAAAACAGTTTATGTTACCGCTCCAGTCACGGAAACATAGTCTTTGGTGGAAACTGAAAGTGTGCCTTCTGAGCCAGAGGAGAGCTGACATATAGAGAGAAGTCCTTGTCCTGCTCCCTGATTGGTCCCTTCTCATGCAAGTGAGGACTCCAAATTCTCACAGTTTGGTCCAAAAAGTACTCAGTTGGTCAGAATGGAGTTGTTGTGATTGGTCAGTGAAGATATTAATTGGGGACAAAGCTCTGCAGGTCTGATTGGACAGGGGATGTCTCAGTCCTATTAACTGAAATGTATGATTCAAGGAACTCCTTTAAAAGGGTTGGCTCTGAAGGCAGCAACACAGTGCAAGCAGGCAGTTCAGTGTAGCCAGCATTTGGTGCAGTTCAGATGTCAGTTCAATGCAGACTTCTCCCTGAGGTGCAGTTTGCATGAAAGGCTTCTTTTAGCAATGGCTGCTAGGCTCTGTTTTCAAATTTGAGCCCAGTTGACTACCAGGTACCCTTCTTAAGGGGCACAATTATTTTTAAGGTCAACAATGAGAAATGACTTCTCTATCTAAATGGCACAATTTTTGTGTTGTCAGTGTCACCAGATTCGATTTTTCAAAAGGAAATTGAAATGTAGTTTTATGTAAAATCTTTTAATTTCTGAATATTGAAAAGTATTTCCATTTATTTTTCAAAGCATTATTCAGGCCAAATAAAACAAATATGTGGACTCATCTCTAACCCTTAAGCTAAGACTTAGCACCTCTGCCCTATGCATGCTTGGGGTGGCCCCCTGCTCAGTAGTAGTTTATCAATGGTTTATGTGTGTATGAGTTTTAGGGGAAGCGTTTCAGTCTACTCTGCCTCCATTAAGTGCAAGTAACAAGGGCCTGTATTGTCTGTTGAGAATTTAACAATGAAATCAACTAACAGTTGATTTGCTTTTTATTGTTATGCACCAGCAATTATAAACAATGCCCTCTACAGCAAACCAGTCCCTTATATTTCCACCTTGGTGTGCTGCTGTCCTGTAACTCTGGACACTGCCTGCCCCTCACGCATAATGCTCAAGGCTTTTGGCCTTCTGTTCCTCAGAGAAACCAAACCTCTTCTTTCACAGAGACATTTTAATTGCCATAACATGCCAGTTAGAATGTTTTTCTTTTATCTCTTCAAATTATTGACTTATCCTCATTTTTCAGATTCCAGCTTAAATTGATTTTCTTCAGTAAGATCTTTCTGAACCTAACAGTAGCTCTCTCAGTCCTGCTCTTTCAGATGACTCACTTCTATCATGTCATAGTTTACATTATCACAGTTTTTTTGTCGGTTTATTTGTTTTAGTTTATATCGTCTCTCTCACCATCTCTTCCACTCCCAGCTCACACCAGGATGTACATTCAGTGAGACAATTGAGAATAGAAATTTTCAATTTGTCGTTGAAATTTTGTCGTTGTAAATATTCACCAATTATTTCCATGTCTAATGAATTGCCTGCTACATACTTGGTCAATAAATTTTTCTTAAATGAATGCAAATGTTTTTTTAAGATTTTATTCATTTATTTTTTAGAGAGGAAAGGGAGGAAGAAAGAGAGAGAGACACACATCAATGTGCGGTTGCTGGGGGCCATGGCCTGCAGCCCAGTCATGTGCCCTGACTGGGAATCGAACCTGCGACACTTTGGTTCACAGCCCGTGCTCAATCCACTGAGCTACACCAGCCAGGGCGGAATGCAAATATTAACATTCCCAAATATCGACCTAAATTACATGTAAAAACACATGTATGAAAGGAAACAACTTTGGAACAATTTATCATAAGGCCTGGATGAGTCTCTTTTGAAGTAACTACATTTAATTCTGATGAATTTCATGTAATATATGAAAATAGATAAATAATAGTAGATCACACTATTAATTAGTGAAAATGGAGTGTGCAAATCTATTGAATAATATTGCAATGACTGAATTATTATCCACCAGTTAATAATTCTAAGTAAAGTTATTATTTGTCAAAAATGACCATAATATTTCTCAGTGTCAGAAGCTTAAGTGGTTACCTTCACGTTGAATATTCCTTTTCAATTTGTATAAAATGCAGATGTAAATAGTATAATAAGTTTGATAAGCTTTACAGCATTAGTGTTCATATTAACATAAGAACATGTTTCTTTTCCTTTTGTTTAACACTTGCTTTAATTATTAGAAAGCAATAATAAATAAGAAAAATAATTGGAATTCTAAGTGTGTTATCTAGGTATCAAATTCAATTTTATTTTTCTTTAACAGCATTTCCAAAATGCTATTATTTTCCTTAATAGCATTTTCCTTAATGGCAAAAGTAGTTTCTGTGGGGTAATAATAATAATGAATACATTCCTAGGTGAAATGTCAATACTGAGGACAACTTTGAGAATGCCTGTGTAGTTTCATTAATTATATTTTTATTACAGTTTAATGATGCATTTCTAGTAGAACTGTTTCATAATATAGAAGAAACCATCTATAATAACAGAGGGCAGAATTTGTATTTTGAGAGTTGGTGCCTCTGATCTAGCCCAAATTTTCAGAAATTGCCTGAAGATTAAATTTCATAAGAAAATAGTGAGGTGCTTGAAAGGAGCTGGAGGGTGTGGTTTTCTGTGTCATGTTTCTACATAGCACCAGGAGCCCTTATTCACTTCTCACCTTTTTGAGTCTCAGCCAGTTTATAATTGTACATGTACGTCCCAGCTCTGTGTGTACACTCCATTGCTTACTTTCTCTTCAGGTCCTTCCGGCTCTCACTTTAATTAGTGATGTTTTCTTATTGCACTTAATAAAGATTTTGCTCTATACTTGTATTTTAAATATAACAAGCATGAAGTCTTCTAAAAGGTTTAATGTAATGCACCAATATTATTACATTTTATGCTTTTGTTTTTATTTATTTTAATTTTAATTTTTTCTAATCTTACAAAACCCAACTTTGAGACTTGACTGGCCAGTGTCATCAGAAAGTGTGGACAGAAATTTTTTAGTGGAGGTTTTTCCAGCTCAGTGCTAGAATACAGAGACAAGGCTTGTGGTCCTCAGTGTATCACATTTTTGGCTAAAATGCTTATTTTCCAGATCTAGATTAAAACATTCAACACCTGAACATAATGGGTCCTGCTGACTATTTTTGAACACTCCATGCCAAGTTCGGCAACAGGGACCATTGCCTTGATTCCCAAACTGTAGTTCAAATACAGGTCTGTCTCTCTAAATCCTGTATCATTTTCCCTATAGCATGCTATGCACCTGCTGACCCCTTATAATCTAGGAAATTTGAAAATGAAACAAAATGAGTAACAGTGTCTAAACAACATTTCTAGAGGATGTTGAAAATTACGGTATCACTTTTATAGATATTACAGTTTAAAATGTTTTATTTACCAAATAAGCGCAGGAAAATTTGGAGTAAACAAATATAAAGACACATTTTAATGGTTGAATTTATTTTTTTTAATAATTTTTAAAATAATTTATTTATTTATTTTTACAGAGAGGAGAAGGGAAAGAAAGAGGAAGAGAAACAACAATGTGTGGTTGTCCCTCATGTGCCCCCTACTGGGGACCTGGCCTGAAACCTAGGCATGTGCCCTGATGGGGAATTGAACAAGCAACCTTTTGGCTCACAGGCCTGTGCTCAATCCACTGAGATACACCAACCAAGGCTATGGTAGAATTTCTTATATCTTTTGGTATGGTAATATTGCATTTGAAATCATCAAGAGAAGAAAACAGTTACTGCTTCCTGAAATTCTGTGACCACCAAATCCTTTTTTTTTTATTAAAGCAGACTTAATTAACTGGTATTTCACAGAATCCCCTTAGGGGCTCTCTAAAATAGGATGATTGTATACTTTTTAAATATATGAATAATTTCTTATTTTTAAAGGACCATATAGAATCTATTCCCTTGTCACTCAAAATCTGGTTTCAGGGCCAGAACTGAAAAATTCCCAAGATGATTCCTTTGCCTGTTAAACTTGAGACACTCTTCTACAATCCCAGGCTATTATTTTCCAGTGAAACTTCAGTATGTAAGAAGCAAAAGTGTTTCCTTAGCTTACATCAGCCAGATCAGTTTTAATAATATGCCTCAATCTGAGGAGAGACATTCTTTTTTTTACATCCTTATCTTTTATCTTCAGTAGAACGCACCTCAATGCACACACACTCAGAGATTAAAACACTCCCATTTGGGGTTAGAGAGGAGTTTAAAATGGATCAAAACTGAGATTTTTCATTCTGGAGACAACAGGAAAAAAATGAGCCACAATAGCATCAACAGAGGGTAGGACTGGGGACCAAAAACATCAGTCAAGTAAGTGAGATAATTTGTAGAATATTGAGACAATATATTTTAGTGGACTATGTAACCAACAATTATTATTTTTTTCTTTTTTTAAAGACAGAAGTGATTAGTAGGTGAATATGATGTATTTTAATATTCAGGGTTCTGCCAATAGCAGACAATTGGTCAAGGACCAAAAAGTCAAGTGATATTAAGAGGGTTGGCCCAAATGAAATAATCCAGAAATTGTCATTGATGTATGTATTTATACAGTATAGAATACCAGTCAATGGAGTTTTAACAGCTGTCCATATCAGCTTTGGGAGAATGGCCTGTTGACTAGTCATTCAATCCATTAATTTAAAACAATGCCCAGTGAACTATCTGTAGATATGTACTTGCAACATTATTTGACTGCAGTATATCCAAATGAACGCAGCACTTTATTTAAATGTGATGTTAAAGCTATCATTCAAGAGAAATTTTTTAAAAATTGCTAAAAGATTTCAGGTAGATGTTTTCCAAGTTAAACAGTTCTGCAATGTGACACATGTCCTAATTTTCCTCTCTAAGCCGAGCTGACACTGTCAATGTTAGTGTCATGGTGACAAATAATAAAGTATATAATTTCAGCACGTGATGTTTACTTGTTGGTATTAAAATAAAATACAATAGAGAGCAGGATCATCTTCAATAAAATTTTGACTCACCAAAAATACAAAGCTAAGACATTGATTGCCGAACTGACTCTCCCCAGTTTTTGAAATACATACAATTATTTGATTGTATAACTGAACTCTTCTGCTAGCTCTTTCCCCCAGAATGGAAATAATAGTTATCTTAGGGACCCAGAGGCTATAAAGATTTCTGTCTGGCATAGCGTTATGTCTAGGTTTTGTAACTGAGGGTGAGATATCTTTGTCAGCTTCTCCTCGCTGCTCTTTCTGCTCCAGAATGTGAACACTAAATGCTGTGAACTATCCTATTTTGAGCAGGGAACTGATAGCGTCACTCAGCCACAAGAGAAACAAGAAAAGAAAGAGGAAGAGTTACCAGAAATGCCATCTGATATTTTCTTTATCTGAGTGTTTGCTTCTAGGGTTGTTAAATAAGTCTATTTTTTACTGGTTGATTTTTGAATGAGCCACTGACTTCTTAATCTGAGTGTATTAGATCCAGCAATGGAGAAAAGGTGGTTTTAAAATGTGAAATCTAAATAATGTTGTTCTGAAGATAATTATTAGGTAATAGAGTCTGTATACTTCTGTATGGGGGTGTACTAGGTCAGTAATAATGGGTTGAAACAGGAATACAATCTGATAGCAACTCAGAAAATACTCAATGTCACTTCACATGTTATTCCTCACCTTTATTTCCCTTAAGAAAAAATGAAAATTATGGCATTCACACCAGTCCTGTTGAGAACAGAGGTCAAGACAAACATGTATTTTCTGAGAACTTTGAAATACAATACATGAGCTGACAGCTTTCTCTTGAGAAAAATTCCTTTTTTTACTCTCTAAAGTGGTAAGCTATAAAACGTTGATTTTTCAACCAAGTTGCAACCTTATCAACCAAGCTGGACTGCCTCCCAGTGTATCCACCCTGTTGGAAGAGCAGGGGTGGCCAATAGTACCTGTGTGCTCTCCAGATGCCAGAACACTCCTTCTGACCTGGAGACGCCTCTTCTTGCATTTGCTGGAATGGCATTTTCTAGGTCATCTAATGTGCCCCTTCAAATATGCTGAAATGTCAGCTGTTTGTGGGGACTTCTCCAATATTACTTTGCTTCACAAGCTTGTTGGAAAACAGCTGGTCAATGCTTGTTTTATACAAATGTGTCAGTTTGAATATTGAATCAATAAGATCTGTGAATGTTTATTACTGAATTCCAACAGATCTCACAGGATTTGATCTGTATCCAGAATCTAACCATCTTCCTTAGAATGAGCATGTAGGATTTATATCAGTGCATAATATGAACCAGAAGACACCACATCAAGTTGTGGCCCCTTGATATGCACAGTTTTTTTTTCCTGATGAAATTTGCTACATATTCTGGGAGTGTTACATTTTTCTCACTCTCAAAGTGTAGGAAAATTTCCAGCAGTGATTATTAAATTCCTGATGTTAGTAAAAAGTTCTTTGAAAAAAACAAATTATAGCAAACGTACATAAAATCAGACACAAAATTGTAACTGTTTTCTCTATGATAAATATTTTGTTGGAAGTAAATATAGCTTTTATTTAAAAGTTTCTTGAGAACCCAGTGCTTGTCCTGTTTCTAAAATACATGCAGATATATGTTTAAATCAGTTGCTGTAATTCCCACTGAATAGTGCTACAAAAGTGAAGATGAGTCAGGGAATAAGGATTCCCTCTCTCTTAATAGAAGCTTATGTGAGACCTTTTCAAGAATCACAAAAACAGAAGGTCATGTTGCATTATACAATAGCATAGTTTTGTTTTTTGTTTTTTTATCTGTTTTATCAGAGAAGCAGAGTTTTAGAAGTTATTTGCTGTATGCTTTTGGTGAGTGATGAAATCTCTCTATTTTCTCTTTGTCATAGTGACAAACATTTTGACACTATTCCATAAGCTATGGGAAGTGACAAGAAAGGGAAAACTGAGGTACTGTGTGACATTGTCAAAAACCCCTGGGCATCTCAAATTTTAGCTCCGCATGAAGGAGTGTGTATTTATCTAATTTCACACTTGGATGCTGAATCATTAATCCAGAATGAAAATAGACATTTTGCTTCTCAGGATTCCCCCTGACTTTTAAAGTAGCCAATCAAATAACTTAATTTTTTATTACTTAAACAAAGAAAGAATATTTAGAAATTATTTCCTGTTCATCTCATTTATCCACAAGCATGGTAATTAGCCACACAAATATGAAGCTAGTTATATACCTGCTTAATAAAACTTCTTTTCATTCCTCTATTTGACCTTGCTTCTGTTGCTAGTCATTCCTTACTACTCCTGACTTTTTCTTTTTCTTGTAGGTTTAGCTACTATGCTGTTTTCAGGTCTCCTAGATTTTTAATTTTTTTAAATATCAAGGGGAGCAACTTTTGTTTTATTTCCCTTATGTTACAAGAGTATGTATGCATAGCCAGATAAGTGCATGATATATACTAATAACTACCCTTCTGAGATTATTTTCTTACACTATCACATTTATTCTTAGAATAAATTAAATAATATAATTCCTACTTTTAATGAATAAAATGTTTGTATAACTTCCCCCAAGATCAAAGACTTAAAAACTGTTGTATAAGAAATCAAACCCAGTTTTAGCCAGAAATATTGTCTTTGAAGTCAGCTAGCTTTATTTAATAATGATTTGTGGGCTGGAAGTGGGTCATTCACCTACGCTTTAGAAAGCAGTCATCTCGATGTTCTATCATCCCCTTCCGGTCTTACCTGTAGTTGCACTTGCTTTTCCTCATTACTTTTTTTTCATCTCCCCAATTTAAAATGTTTCTTAATCCCAAGATCTACAAGAAGGATTTCTTATTCAGATTTTCATCATTCACTTCTCTTAGAATGTAATTCTCTAACCTTGAAAACTATAGAATTTTACTTAGTGATACTACCTAGGAAGCCTAAGTCTGTCCTTGCTGCTTCTACGACCCTTATTCTTCATGTGTGTGGTAATTGCTGCAATACTTATGAGGGTTTCTCTACCATATATTAAAGCTTTTGAGATCTGGATTTAACATTGTATCTTAAACATAGGCATGTTCAATCAATCTTTGTTAACATGAGAATAAAGTTTGGTAATACATGTCAGAAAGGGTGTACAGAATCAACCCATGGCCAAGTCTTCTGAACTGACCAGCTGTCGGCACCCACTTTCCATCTGCTTTGTGGTGGGTGACATGAATGACAGGGGTCAACAAGTAAAAATTTCCAGTTATAAAACAAGTCATGGGGATGTAATGTATAGTATGGTGACTGCAGTTAATAATACAGTATTGTATATTTTAAAGTTGCTAAGAGAGTAAAATTGAAAGTTCTCATCATAAGAACAAATTAAAACTATGTATAGTTGGATGTTAACTGAGTTATGAAGATCATTTTATAATATATATAAACATTGAATCATTTTGTTGCATGCTTGAAACTAATATAATGTTAAATGTCAATTGCACTCCAATAAAAAAAGAGTGACATTGGGTGCTTTGAACTTGCACCCTTCTTTGCTTCTGAATCTGATTCAATCATGGGTCTCCTTGACTCTCCCCCTAGGGTTCAGGTGTCAAACTTCTAATTTTTGGTTTCTGGACCAGGCACATCTTTATAAATTATAAAAATAAACTTAGCTCCAGTAGTGCATACTGTTAAAGTGATATTTTTTCACACCCAGAACTTTCTCGGGTCATGTTATTGACATTGGCCAGTCTACCATTCTGGTTCAACCATCACCCCTGGTTATCAGTGACACTACTTCTAGAATCATATTAGTACCCGGGACACTGTGGGAGGGTATCTCAGGGACAGATTCATCATTCTTTCTCCTATTTTTAAATACTGATCAAAGTAAGGTCCAGAGAGAGGTTGGAAATTGACTGCACTTCACATTATGGCATAGCCTGATCTTGACCCAGTTATCCTTGACCTGGGTCTTAAGTATCATTGTTAGAAGGTATCAGCGCTTTTCTTTTTTTTTTTCTTCCTTCTATTTTATGAATTGTAGACACTGGAACAGGCCCAAGTAGCAGTACTATATTCGTGGCCAAATATCTATACTCTCGTTCTGCATCCAGTTCACCCTCTTCAGACCTCTCCCTCTTTTGTTAAGTCAATAAGAGAGGAAAGAGGCTGCCCCTCCATGCCTCCTCTTTCCATTACCACATTTAAGCTCCAGCTCTAAAGAAGATGACTGCAACACACAAATATAAACACACTCACACATATGTCTTAATTTATTTAAACTATGACTTGAGATTTATCAAATAACATACTGAATACAAACACGCATAGTAAAAAACATCTGCTATGAATTTTGAAGGGAAAAACTAACTGTCAACTTTTTCAATGAGATTCAAGCTTATGTGGGCAGCCAAATTTATATCACCTACTCCTCCATGAATGCTTGTTGTGACCTGTATTCAATTTCTACTTAATATGCTGGTACCTGTTGCACTGTTTTTTTGAAAACAATAAGTGATTTCCCCCTTTACTTCTAATTCTCAACCCATACCCTTTATATTCCCTTAGAAAATGAGAATAACTTTAGCTACTAAAGCATTGTGTGTGACATAAATACAGTGATATAAAATGTGTCTGCAATTTGAAATACCAAGGAAGTCTTCGGGCACTTTTTGAACTTTTAGGGACTGAGATTGCAAGGAGTGCCTCACTTGCTGAGAGCAATAGCACTGAATTTTCAACTGTACTGTTGACATGTATAGCTGAGGCTGAGGTCCATTTGTCACCTGAACAACATGCCCAGATAAGCATTTTCTTAATATTCACCCAATGATATGTTTATTGATTTTAGAGAGAGGAGGGAGAAAGAGAGAGAGAAAAAGACACTGATATGAGAAAGAAACAAAGAAACATCCATCGATTCCCTCCTGTACATGCTCCAACCAGGGATCAAAACCACAACCTGGGTATGTGCCCTTACTGGGGATGGAGCCTGCAACATTTCAGTGAACAGGATGATGCTCCAGCCAACTGAGCCACTTGACCAGGGCCCAGATAGACATTACTTTAAGCTTTTATGAAAAATAAATTCAAAGGTCGCCTTCAGACATACAAAGTTTAGAGAATCTTCACTCCAATCAGTCATAAACCTCAGCTGATACATTTATTAGACACCATATTAGTGAATGAATAAAGCCAGAGCTTATTCATACTATGGCACTCACATGACCTGTTTTGGACACAATTCTTGCTGACAATTCATGAAAAAGGGCTTTCCTCCAATAAGAGAAGAAAGGAAGGGAATCTCCTCTGGGCTTAAGATTGGAGCCAATAATATAAATTTTTATATTTAAGAGAAATCAGCTAATTCATTTTAATAATCACTTATTGAAAACCTAAGTTATAAATTCTTCCAGGATATAATAACAAAGATGATAGAGACCCAGGTCTTTGACCTTGAGGATTTCATTGTATAACTGGGAAGGTGATGGCTTCAAACTGAGGTTCTGGAAACAGCTCACTGAAGTCTTATTACTCCCTTTTTTCATTCTACACGCATTTCCACTGTCCTGAATGTCATACACAGGAAGACTCCTGACTGTTCCCATCCCCTCCACCTATTCAAACCTTGGGATTTATTAATTTATTCAGTATCTATTTATTAGATCTTGGAACTAGACACAGGAAGTGCAGAACTGAACAAAATAAGCATGCCTTTCCTCTTATGGAACTTTTATTCTAATAGGCAGGGACATAATGAACAAACAAGGAAATGAATAATAATTTCAGATAGTGCTATAATTTTTTAAAAGATATAATAGAGTAACTGAAATGACTTAAGTTAGACAAAATCACCAAGGAAGTTTCTCAAGAAGGTGGCATTTTGGTCAAAGCCTAAACTTGGAGAAGGAGGTGGCCATGTGGAGATCTGGGATAAAAACTTTCCAGGCAAAAAGAACAATGAGGACAAAGGCCTGAGTGAGGAACCACCCAGAGTATCTGAGAAACAGAAAGATGGCCAATGAAACTTAAAGCTTATGAGTGCATTAAACAAAATGGGAAATGGTAGCAGACAGCAGACAGAATCTGAGAGGTAGGCAGGAGCAGATTGTGCCAGGGCTTCTGAGCCATGGTGGGGCTTTTGGACTGCAGACAAAGTAGAATACCACTGGGTGTTTACAAAGAGTGAAAGGATGTGAAATAATATATATGCTTTTTTAAAAAAAATATCACACTGGTTAATATGTGAAGAATGAATTCTAGAGGGTCAAGAGCAGAAACTGTATTCTGACAGTTTGAGGGAATGTTGATGTTTATTTAGAAGTATGTAAAGGCGCAGATGGAGAGAAGACCTGGTGGGTGTCTTACTGCAGGAATCATTCCCTCAGTGCTTAAGCACTCGCTCTCTTCCTCCTGTGGTCTTCCATAAGCATTCTGTCTGTATACGATAATTTCATAATTCAATAACTATAGTAAACATTTCTGATAGTTTATTATTTAATGTGCTAAATGCTTTATAAGCTTTTGTTATTATTTAATCCACACAGAGAACGGTGAAGTGAACAATATTATTATCTCCATTTTCAGAATAGAAAACTGAAGCTAAGAAAGGTTAAATAATTTTGAGCTACAAATTAATAGAGCTGAGATTTGAATCCAACTCTGCCTGAAATATTCTAGGCTCTTAACAAATAGTATATATTATCTTCTTTTTTTTTCTGTTTTGAAAGTTGTTTTAGTATTATCGCTCTGCTTGTTGTACGATGTGCAAAGCTATGAGGCAAAACATTTTTTAGAATGTGCCAACAATTTTACTGTCAAGAGTATGAACCTGGAAGATCTGATAACTGAACTATCCTAGGCACTGTGAAGCCCTAGTTAGAATTCTGGAAACCAAATATGTGAAATAGGGAAAGGATAGAACTGTAGAAGAGAACCATAGCACTGGCCATGGCAATGGAGTTGCACAGAATCTCCAGGAAAGAAAGGCATTACACTGACTGAAGAGGAGACAGTGAGCAATGAATCAGCGGCACATAGCTCTTACTGCAGGGATGTGACCAGGCAGTGGAACTGGATCCATGGGAGTGAGTTCTGTGCATTTAGAAGTGCTTGGTCCAATGTTCTGTCCTCACCGTCTTGGGATTCTTAATAATTTCTGATTAAGAGGCACCACATTTTCACGTGAAAATGTGGGAATTTGGGCAGTGCATTTTGGGTAGCTGAGGACTTTGGAAGAAGTGGACAGGTTATGTCAGCTGGACTGAGTAGGAGCAAGAATTGCTTAACTGTAAGCTTTAACTACCTTATTGAGACAATGATGATATATAACATGTTAATAATATGTAAGTATTATCTGATCATTTTAATTATAATATTCACAATATTTCTGTAAGGTAGATATTATTTTATCCAGTTCATGAGGAAGAAATGGAATCTCAGTGTAGATAAATTATCTGAGCTCCCTGGCTCAGTGCATAGCAGATTAAGATAGAAATCCTGTGGCCAATCCTGTTGTTAACCTAGAAATAAAAGGCTAAAGAGGTAGCAAGCATTCATTTGAGATCCAAAAGAACAGCTATTCAGGAAGCACAGATTTAAGAGGAAACCCAAATAATGTTCTTATTAGGAGATAAAGGCAAAGGGGAATTTATGAGAAAGGGAAGAAGAACAATTATATGAATAGAGAGAAGGAATTTATTTTCTTCTTTTTTAGGATTTTATTTATTTATTTTTCAGAGAAAGGGGAAAGGAGGGAGAAAGAGAGGGATAGAAACATCAATGTATGGTTGCCTCTCACGCACTCCCTACTGGGGACCTGGCCCACAACCCAGGCATGTGCCCTGACTGAGAATTGAACCAGCAACCCTTTGATTCACAGGCCAGCACTCTACCACTGCACCACACCAGCCAGGGCAGAAAAAAGGAATTTCTATAGGTGCAGATAAACTAACATAATGATCCTAATTCTAAAATACGTTTGTAATTTTCAGTCCAGGAGTCATAATAATTGCTTTGTTGTTATCTTTGCAAACAGTTGTTCATACACTTAAAAAATGGATTGTTAAGTATCTTCTGTCAGTGATTATAATGCATGATCTCCACATATTTGCTGTCTCAGGTGAAGCCTCCACATATATTGTTCACATTGAATCCTGCATAACACTTATAAGAAGATACTGCTCACTATATGTAACATGCAATATTTAATAATGTGAAACATTATATCATGGAAAATGACACTTGATTACCCTTAAATGTAAAGTTTTTGTTCATCAATTCATACTTTTTGAGTATTTTGTTGTCAATTAGAGGAAAAAAAAACAGAAAAAATGCTTTGATTATTTCATGGCATTTGAGATAATTTATTTGTTTGGCAAATATTTTTTGAATGTTACTAGCATGCTAGGTCTTATTCTAAATGCTGTGGTTGCAGCAGTGAGCTAGATAAAGTTTATGTCACATAGAGCTTTCACTCCAGTGGAAGAAGAGAAAATGAAAAAAAAAAGTAACATAACTTCAAATAGGGATGCTTGCCATGAAGAAAGACAAGTAGGTAAGAGAGTGTCCAGGGACTGGGAAGGGCTAAGACCTCATCATAAGGAAAGTAAATTTGAAGGTCCAGGTGATATGACTAACTAAAAGAAATTTCTCTCTTACTTGGCATTTACATGATCAGGCAAGCTTCTTGCTTTACTTTATTATTACTCAGGTTAGTTATTTTGGAGAGATTCCTGACAAACATTCACCCATGAATGTTTACATTCATCTATTACTCCTATTTTCAAGAGGACAATGAAGGTTATACTCCTCAGATGAAGGGTTAAGTAAAGTAACATTTTGTCTTTTTCAGAGGGGTATTTTTGTCTTGCTCTAGGTTCAATAGAGATATGGAAAGCATTTTTATGGATAATAGAAGTTTAGATTTGTCCTAGTTTTCTTAGCCAAAAAATCTCAAAGACCCTTTTCTCTGAGTCACAATGTGTAATTTCATGAAGGTCACTGTAATTGTCTACCTCCTGGAGAAAATTCTTGACATCAGCTTGAAGATGCTCTTATAAGAGACTCACTATAGAAACATCCATTTCTTTTCAGTGTGTTTAATTTCCTACTCTGACACTGGCTAGTTAAGTGACCTTGGGCAAATTGCTTTCTCTCACAAAACTTCTGATCCTCCCTGACAAATTCCCCTTTCTTCATTACTCAAACAGGTCTTGAAATCTCATCTCCTGCAGGAAGCACTTCTAATAAATTAGAGAAGAAAATATTAATTCCAATATGTCATGTTCTTTGTGCTTTTCATCTATTCTATGTACCTACTAAATGCACGTACCTCCCGATTTACAGCAAATAAAAATAAAAGACACTTGGACTTTAATTTCATTACTTTAAAAAATAATTGCTAAAGTTGTCATTGCATCTACATACTTATCTATTCTATACATTATGTTCTAAAGTGATTAAGCCATGCTTTTATATTTTATCCTCATTGAAAATCGTCTTTACCTTCTATCTTCTAATTCTGCTCAACAAAAGAGGAGATGATGTTTTTTTAGAAGCACAACTTCTTCCAGACTACATATATGGATATTTGAATGAGATTATCTTTAGAGTAACTTTTTAAATAAGCTAAAATGCTGTGGTCAGGGGTAATGCCTGGGCAACTGAGAGCCTTCTAGATAAAACGATGCTATGATGGACATGCTTGCAAGTGTTTCAAGGAATAAAAGTGTCTCCTGAGCATTGGAGCACCCAGTGCAGCAGAGGACTAATGCAAGGACTTCAACCCACTGTGGACTTGAAATAATAGAAATTTGATGCCTAGTAAGTAACTGGATTTTTTTGTTTAGAAAAGAATGTTAAGGAAGGCTACACATGTAAAGGTGCTGGGAAATACTATTCTCCTAATACTGCTGCTTCAGCTATGACTATAATCCGCCTCCCATTTAAGAGCATTGTAAGAATTCATGACTGCTGAATGCTCTGTGAAGGAAGGGGCAAAACTTTCAGAGTTGGTTGCATGCCAGTGAAATGGACTGATGCTAAAAAACCCAAAGGTCCCTTAAGTTGGGTGCCATGAGTATTAACATATGTATTACAATGCATTAACATTAGTAGCAATTAAATTAACTGTGAGCTACACACAACAATGACTAAATCATCCTTACCAGGCAGAGCAGAAAATTGCACACAGCTTTTGGGTCTGGTGCAGTGAATAAGATCATAGCACCCCAGTGCCAGGGAGGCAGAGGCAGCACTAAATGAAGCTTGTTTTGGATTCACAGAAAAGCCCTGGCTCATTTCCAAAGGACACTTCCCCTGCAATTAAACATCAAGAGAATATTCGTGTGCCCAACACTACCTTAGTGCTGTGGCAATTAGCTTTCCCTTTTGAAGACACATATAGAGAAAAAGAACACTATTATCACATGTGGACATAAGGGCAACATCTCAACTGAATAATAAACTTTATCTTTTCCTTTACATTGCAAATCACCAGCTTTGAGTGCCTCCCTGCTGCTAACATAAGAGAGTGCAGATTGATGACAACAGACTGGTGCTGTCCTGAGTGTCATTCATGGGGATTACAGCACGACTCTGCAGAACAGTAGGCAAATTGTTACACTGGTTATTCATTAGAGGGGAGAAAACTTTACTGAGAACCAAGACATGGCACTTTGTAGTCTCAAAAGCTCCTTCTTGCTCAATGGCCTGCACTAATCATTGCTGGGAACAAATGATTGTTATTTTTTGCTTGAATAATAAAGAACTTCTGAGCTAGTCTAATTGTGTCAAAAGTTCATCATATGGTCTTTTGTCCCCTTTGGCCACTGTGTTGCTCTCATGGATTCCTATGATTTTGAAGTTACTGTCAACTTCCTATACTTGAACTTTCTCCTTTCCTTACTCATTTCTTTCTGTTAAACAGGAGCTTTGTTTGAGCAAGTTGCTGCTTCAGTGAAAAATGTTATGAATAAAAGTGCATTGCGTTGAACACTTCTAAAAACAAAATAATTGCTTGGTCTAACAACCATCTTTTCCAAGATTGAAATAAAGAACAAACTGACAGTAACCAGAGGGGAGGGAGGAGGGAGATAATGGGGAAAGGAGGGAAAGGGTCATCAAGGAACACGTGTAAAGGACCCACGGACAAAGCAAAAGAGGAGTAGGATTGAAGTGGGAGGTGGGGGTGGGTGGGGTGAGGGAAAGTGGTGGTGGGAAAATAGAGACAACTGTACTGGAACAACAATAAAAAAAAGACTTCTACCCTGGCTGGTGTAGCTCAGTGGATTGAGCACGGGCTGCGAACCAAAGTGTTGCAGGTTTGATTCCCAGTCAGGGTACATGCCTGGGTTGCAGGCCATGACCCCCAGAAACCACACATTGATGTCTCTCTCTCTCTCTCTCCCTCTCTTTCTCTCTCTCTCTCTCTCCCCCTCCCTCCCTTCCCTCTCTAAAAATAAATAAATAAAATCTTAAAAAAAGACTTCTCTGCATGATTAAGAATATTGACATATTGCTTAGAACCTGGGAACTCTCCTATTTCCTGTAGAAAAGAGAACAAAACAAAACATGCTTTTTTGCTATTTCTTGAAAAATAGTTGCTTGATAAGAAAGAAGCAAGCACAAAATGTGAAACTATTTCTCAAGGCCTGAATATGTTTAGGGTTCAAAGGCCAAAGTTTTAAGCTATGTCTTAACTCACAGGTTTCAAGTTTTCATGTGTTATAATGGAATTTGGGCTATAGGACATAATTATATGTGCTTATAAGTTACAGTTCTCTGTGCCCACACTAGTAAAAAACAAATTCATAAAGGTAGAGACATTAAGAAATTGAGTCATTTAACATCAAGATGGTTAATTCTCAGAATTTCCTTCTACATTGTGTGAATTTATACACTCTGCTGTTTTACAATGTGACTTTTATAATACTTCTGTTATTATTTTTGTTTTATCTTAGTTGGTTTGGTTTGGTTTTTAGCAATAGAGGTAATTTCCTGGGATTCAGTAAAGAAAAGAAACGATCTTTAGGGAAAATAATGCATTAGATGTGTTAATTTCAAAACATAAGTAATAATATTTCCTTGTGTTAAAAAAGAAATCAAAACTTTTAAACAAATATTAATTTACTCGCTAATATCCTCCTTTCTCTATCAGATTCTGTTAACCTAGGTCTGGCTTTGTGGGCATGTGACCAGTACAGTTGCATAGGGCCCCAAACTAGGCAGGGCTCCTGCGTGGAGTGTAATGCTTTCAAGTTTCTGTGTTGAATATCTTAATAAGGTTATCTTTGAATTTATGTTTTATAAACAAGGTCCCATGAGGCAGAGAAACATGCGCTTTGCATCACCTCTCATTCTCCCTGAACAGGTTTTCTACCACCCACCCCAGCTCCCTGGTGCCATTGCTTGGACATATCACTTGCACAACTCATCCAGACTGTGGAAGAGGAAAGTAGCTTCACCACCCCCAGAAAGGTCCATAAATTTTCATTTTGCAGTGGGCAGAGCAATAGCCAGCCTTCTCTCAACCCTCATAATTACTTGTATAACAGTAGAGCTAAAGATCTTTTTCATTAGTTAAAGGAAATTTGCTGAAAGAAAAAAAAATGCTTCTAAAGGAATGTTCAACCTTCATGTTTAAAGGCTCTTCCAGCAATGAGAGAGGGCACACAGCTGGTTCTCAATCTAATTGGCACACAATTAGATTTTTTCTGTTGTTGTTTGTAAGCAAAGAGAATTACTGACACTACCTGAAGGGAAAGTGAGTGTGCTGTAAGGTATGGATATGGAAAGCCATCAACAGCAGAACACTTTGCACGAGCATTTCTCTCCCCATCCCTGTTGGGAGTTGGCATGATGTCCCCAGGGAATCTCTGCCACTTTCTGCACAATAACTTACTCCAACTTTGATTTGCCCATGGCTCACCATGGTCTATCACAGTCTTCTGTTTCCTCATTGGGACCTTACAAGTCCATTCACATTTCTAAGTACTTTTATTATCTGGACAGTTGTTTCATCTCAAGGCATATTACTGCTGGCTCACCTTCGCTATGAATTGGCTACTCTTCAGTCAGATCCTTAATCCAGCTACCCCAGCTATGAGCAGAATATTGGGTAATCAAATAAGCTGCCTTTCTCATAAAGGGTTGAGGACAGGGCAAGCCCTTGAATGGACAGCTTTTCAATGGCTTGCTCTTTTCATATTCCTGATGCTGTCCCTTTTATTCCCTACCTCAGGTAAAGACCACATCATCCAGTTATTCAATGAGATACTTGAGAGTGTTCATACTCCTTCCTCTCCCTACTCATCACTCCTATTGTCTTTTCCTCCTAGATTTCTCTTTTCACAGTTTCTGATTGATTTCTGAATAAAATCCAATCTCTTCACTATTGCAAACAGACTTTTCTGATCTGGCCCCTAACTATTCTCCAGTCTCATTCTCTGTGGTTGATGCTATTTCCCACACCACATGACAATTAAACTACTTGCTGTTCCTCAGATGAACTGTTCTCTTTCTCATCTTCATAATTTCTCACAATCTGTTCTTATCCATAATGCATCCATAACTATATTTTCCTTTCTAGTAGCATTTATCACAAGGTACTGCTGTCGTTTATTTATGTGGTTTCCTAAAATATTGTGAACTTTTTGAAGGCAGATACCATGTTTTCTGTATCCCTACATCTAACAGAGGATGTAGAATAAGGTATATATTAAATATAATAAATACATATTACCATGTGCCCCATTAAAAATGCCAATGACCTCACACTATTTTCAGCATAAAGTGCAGACTCCTCAGCACCTCTCCTATATCATTTTTCCAGTACCCTTCTTCTAATTTTATGTTCTAACAATAGAGAAAGATTTCTGGTCAGTCATTGTCTCATGCTGATTTATGTCTCATCCTTCTGTAAATAATGTTCTTTATACCAGAATATCTTTCCCCTCACTTTTTTGCACAGTGAACTTTTATTCATTCTTTTTTTTTTTAAAGATTTTATTTATTTATTTATTTATTTTTTTTTAGAGAGAGAAGGGAGGGAAACATCAATGTGTGGTTGCCTCTCACGTGCTCCCTACTGGGGACCTGGCCTGAAACCCAGGCATGTGCCTTGACTGGGAATCGAACCAGTGACCCTTTGGTTCACAGTCCAGAGCTCAATCCATTGAGCCACACCAGCCAGGGCGAACTTTTATTCATTCTTAAACATTTAATTCAAGCATCAGCTCTCTCAGGAAGTCATTGCGCTCTCTCTCCTTTCCCTTCTTGCAATCTTAGGCTCCCTATCCTTTAGCATATGTTAGAAACTTTTTCTCCACTGTGATGTTTTTATCTTTATATTTTTATATTATACCTGCTGCTTTCATTGTCCTCCTGTTAAGAGATAGGAAATATTATCTTTATATCCTCAATACATAATAAGACACAGGGTGGATGCTCAATAAATACTGCAAAAACAAGACTATAACAAGTCTAGAGCTAAGTCCTAAATTAGTCTAAAACTAATCTCCGTCCTACTTTCCCAAACAATTTACATTACATCATGACACTTTTCATGAAAATAATTCTATCCAAAATAGAGCACCTACTTCAGTGGAGCTATCATAGCATTCTTACTTCTGTATTAGATAAGAAACAGATTAATATCCTGTAAGAAAGACATCTAAAATATGGAAGATTAAGTAAAATTAAAGTTTATGTCTCTCACCCAAAACACTTTAGAGAGAAGTGGCCTATGCTGCTGTTATTTTTCCCACACCAACCAATGCTCCCATTACCTGACTCCAGTCAGGTGTCTTCCAATTTGATTCATTTCTGACACTAACTGGAGTTAGTGTCAAATTTCAGAGGTTAAGACCTCAGTCTCATAAGGGAGCCATCACTTCAGATGCCAGTTGCAAGTATCAGTCCCCCACGTTACTCACACTTCTGTCTGACTCACCTACAAAGTCAGGAGTTCCCATAACCTCTTCACCAGGTTCAATAATTTGCTAGAATGACTACCAGAAGTCAGAAAAAGGCTATATCTACTATTTTGGTTTATTGTAAAGGATACAAAAGAACAGCCTGATGAATATATACATAAGGCAAGGTTCATCGGTGTCCAGAGTGCAGGAGCTTCCATCCTGTGGGCTTGGGGTGTGCTACCCTCCGGCACGTGGATGTGTACACAAGCCTGGGAGTTCTCCAAACTTTGTCTTTTAGGGGATTTTATGAAGGTTTTATTATCTTTGTGCAGTCGATTGAATCACTGACTGTTGATTATTAGCTCAATCTCTAGGCTCTCTCCTCTCCTTGGATGGTGAGGAATGGGACTGAAGTTCTAAACTTTTAGTCAAAGCTTGGTCTTTCTGGTGGTTAATCCCCAGCCTGCAGCTATCTAAGGGCCTGAGGAGAGTCACCTTACTAGAACAAAAGGTGCTTCTCTCACTCTTATTGCTGAGAAAATTTTGAGTATGTTAGGATCTTTGTGCTAGAAACCAAGAACAAAGACCAAACATATTTTTTATTATACCACAATTGCTAAATAATTCTGTTCCATGAAATCATTCAGATACTCAAATAACTCCTATGTTGTTTCTCCTGTTGCTCTTGGCTACATGGTTAAAATTGAGTTGCTACAACCAACATGTGACAGCCCATAGGAAAGGCCAACAGAATATGTAGGATAGAAGATATCTTTTGATTTTGTGAAATGGGAGGAGTTATATATATCACCTCAGCTCACATTCTGTTGGAAAGATATCTAACTACCAAGAAAACTAAAAACAAAATGTAGTCTAAAATGGGTAGCATTTGCCCCACAAGTAAAGTTATGTAAGAAAGAAGGAACCGATTTTAGAAGACAAATAGCAGTCTGACCCAAGTACCTATTCTTGAAAATACTTTTATAGTCAAAAGTACATTTATTTTTAAAGTCAACTGGATTTTCAGGAGCAAATGTAGTGCAATGTCTCTGGGTATGGGTTCCAGAGCCAATTCAAAATGAGCTCTAGTCATCACTGGGTGTGTGACAACATGCTTAACCTTTGGACATTTCTGTTTCCTACCGGTAACATGAGTATAACAATAATATCCACTACCTACATTGAGAATTACATAAATTAATACAGGGAAAAGCTTAAGATGTGTCTGTCTGGCAGAGAGTGAGCACAATGTGTTAGCTATTATTACATCTATTCCTAAAGATGTTCACACTTATTTTTCACCTTACAGATACATATTTATTGTATAAATGAACAATCTAATTGATAAGTATGTTTTATGTATTAAACTCAGAAAATTCATATTTTTCATATCATGTGTATAATTTTCATAAATTGCTACTTCTATTCCTTTTTTAGATTTTCAATTATTACTTCTTCTTACTATTGATGTAATCCTCCAGAAGCCTTCAATTTCTAAATTACTGGTTATAGTATCCATGAGATTTTTCTATCAGATAATTGAAATTATTAAGGCTGTGTGTGAAATAGAATTAAACGGGCTCTGGGAGACAATCTAAGGTACATTTTTATGACATAAAGTAAATATACCTTTTAGTGCATTTTCCTTAAGGAACTATTTTTATTATTCAAGGATCATTTTGTTCATTTCTTGTGTTTATAGGTAGTATCAGCAAATAAATATCTCTAGAGAAGGAAGTTTGGAGCTTGATATACTCATAAATATATAGATAATTACTAAAGTTTCCATAAAAACTTGAAGCTTGAAGTATAAAGAAAATTAAAAAACAATTAGGTAACAGCACACATTGAATGGAATGAAAATTTATTTTACTGTCTGAAAAAAGAAGCAAACAAATCTTGTTAGGGTTTATTGGTAAGAATCTGCATGATAAATTCAACCTGATGTCTACAGATTGCCAGGAATTAGATGCCCAAGTAAACGTGGGACATGCACTAAGAGACATCTCTTTGAAGTCACTTCTTCTGATGCTGCCTGAACAAGAATGAGAGAGGTGTGGGGCGGGGAGAGAAAAGGAGAGAAAGAGAGAGAGAGAGAATTTGATATTGCAGTTTAGTTGTTACCTGACCAGCATCTCTCCAGACATCCCAGGAGGCAGGGATCCTGGTGATTGATCCTGAACAATTGTATGACAAGAACAATTGTATGACACTGGGGTAATAAAACTATATGTTGTCTTAATTGCGGTTTCCTCTAACTTGCTGAGGCAACTACAAATAAACAGCAGTGGCCCTGAGTGGATAAGATCAAGACAGATCTTTCTTCAGATTTCTTTGGTGTAATTCAGTGTGTCTGAGTATGGAGTTGTTAAGCATTTTAAGATGGTAAAGGGATGGAACAAACTGTCATCTCATGTTGTTCATGTCACCCCATCCCCCCCCAAAAAAAACACACCCACTATTGCATAGCAGTACTCCTTAGATAGTAAATGAATTCTAAACACTCATCACACACAGGAGTGATCTCCAGATCTAAGAAAACCAAATTTCTAATTTGATTTCTGTGTGTCACTGAATAATGTTCATCAAAGGCTAATGGATCCTGTCTTTCACCTAATAAAACCTTTTAAAGAGATAACACCATAAAGATTATAAAATATAATTGGAGGTCTCAATACCCAAAGTCTTCTATATAGCTTCCAGGAGAGCACAAAATTTTGTTTCTCACTCCATTTCAAAGACTTTCTTCTCTAGCATTTGCGCAGTAAGTCCTCATCCTTCTAACACTATGCTGTTACAGAGAAGTAACACAGAAGTGTTAATCTGTGAGGTTAAAACTAGAACAGGAGACATAATAGGGTTTATAGTATACCAAACATATCATTAGTCCATTGTGTCTTAGCAATATTTGTAGACTATGGACAAAAACTGGAGTTCTCTACATTTACTGTGAGTGACTAGAGCAAGAGCAAGTACTCTCTTAACATCCATACCATTTGTGCCATGACACACACCACACACAGGGTTGCATTGCCCATGAACGTTAATGAACCAATCAAAACTTTAAAAGATGTAACTAATGGGTTAAGAAAAAAATTAAAATTTGAGTCATAAATAATGCAGTATTTTTATTTCTTTTCATGGGATCTTAACTAAAGCCAATTCTTAGTGGATCTAGTTTATTGTAAAAAGAAATACTAATGGAATCCAAAAAACACAAGAAAAAATCAAACTCACATCTAGGTGCTATAGTCACACTCCATTTAATAAACTTGCACATAGAGTAATTCATTATTGTATGTTAAAAAAGAAATTTCTCTCGTATATACATACACATGTACATACACATGTACATATACAAATATATACATATACTTATGTACATATACAAGTATATGCACATACATATATATCCATTTATATGTGATATGTATACACACACACAACATGTAAAAGTTCTGTCTGGAAAATGTCCGGCTGTTGTTAATATAACAAGAATAGTTCACATCTATGTAACCTGGCAGCCAAGGAGGGTGGACTGGAATGTGCATGTTTGAACAATGACGACTTCACTGCACTAGTCAGAGGGTCCAGTAGACACCATTGAGTGAGCATGTGCACTGTTTGGCTGTCACATTCAAATTGACTGCGGGAGCATAGCAACAAATCTGCATCAGATTTTGTGTTAAGCTTGAACATTTCTCTGTGAAAACTATTCAGATGATTCAGAAGAGTTTGGGGGATGATGCAATGAGTGCAGCACAGATAAAAGTGTGGCACAAATGCTTCAAACATGGTTGAGAATCTTTTGAAGTTGACCCATGTTCTGGAAGGCCTGCAACAGAGTACCTGACAATGTTGAATATGTATATGCTGCAATCAACAAAGATCTATGTGAGGTCCCAATGTGCCTACTCTGAAGGGGACTGAGGTATCATTGTCCTACATACAATGTTTATTGTATCTTCTTCAATAAATGTCTCTATTTCTCACATTACATGGCTGGATACCTTCTGGAAAGACTCTCTATATTTTTTCATATATATATTTTCATATATGTACTATATATACTATATATATACACACACACACACATATGAAATTTCACAGCCATAGCCAATGTGAACTGTGCATCCTGGAAACATTTTCAGCCACTTAGAAAGACACATACTGGAGTGTGGGATGCAATGATTTCTGTTTATTCTGCTGTAAGCTCTTTCATCATTTATTTTGTCTTCTTGTTAATATCAATAGTTTTTGACTCATGAATGACATGCAAATAACAGTCATGGATCTCCCAAAAGAAGCAAAGAGAATGCATACCATGCAAGCCAGAATGTTGCAACAACTTCAGGAAACCTAGTGTAAAGGACAGTGAGAAGGTGGGCTGACATTATGAAGGTCATCATGGTGATCTATGGCAAGGGAATAATGACCCACCCTTACTCAAGCTGGAGCTGGAAGAAACTAAGACCTAAAGCTGATCAAACCTGCAAAGAACATGAGAAATATAGTCATTGTCATTTTAAAATTCAAGATGCAAATCTTTGAGAATTTTGCCCTAAAAAGTTTGTGCTGTGCTCATCCAATTTTTTGTGTTCTTTTATTTAGTCTGTTTGGGCTGCCTTAACAAAATACCATAGACTGGGTGGCTTAAACAGCGGGGCATTTATTTTTCCACAGCTGTGGAGGCCAGAAGTCTACCACCAGGGACCCGATGGCTTGCTTCTAAGGAGTGCTGTCTCCTGATGTTCAGGCAGCCTCTTTCTCCCTGAGTCCTTACAACCTAGAGAGAGAGGGAGTGAACTCTCTGGCAGCTCTTTTAACAGGGCTCTGATCCTATCAAGGCCCCACTTCTGTGACTTTATCTTTTCTTAATTACTTCCTTATTCCAAGTACAGTCACATTGGGGGTTAGATTGTCCATGTACAGATGCAGTAAGAGGAAAGTAGGGCACAATTAAGTCTGCAGCAGTTTCCTGAATAGATTATTTTTCTACATTCTCCTACAACATGTGTATATGTGAATATACTGGTGAAATCTTTAACTGGACTATCAAGAGTGTAGTCTGTTTTGTTAAGCAGAACAAAATCCAAATTGCCCTTCCTTTTCTAAACATAGCCAGCAACATCCAAAAAGACTTTTTCATGTTTTCTCTCTGAAATGACTCTTTTCCCTCCCTTTTTCTTCTTTTAGTGTTCTAGAAATTATACTGGACCAAACCAGACAGTTGAAGAACATCTCCCAGTTTCACATCATCTGGTTAGAAAGCATAATTTTATCTGCAACCCTAATCCCCCTACCATGCAACCTAACATCTTCTGGGAATCAGAATGCGGGCATTTTTAGAGGACCATTCTTTGTTTTTCCGCCACCTACAGCTATAGTAATATCATTATATTAGAACCCAATTTCTTGTACCTGTAATTTAACAAGGTAAAGGACAAGTAAATCAAATCATTAAATTTGAAAACTGGATTTGATGTAAATACTACTATTCTCTTAGGCATTTCAATTTTTCACTTCCTAAAAATGGACCTTTTAAGATTGAAAAATACTCAAACCAAATTATGGATGTAAATTAAAGCACATTTAATCAACAGTACACAATTCAATTGTCTTCTAATTCTCTTTAGCAAACATTTAGTCAGCTGATACTTGCAAATTTTCAAACAGTTTAATAAAGAGAAACATAAACTTCAGGATAGGGAATACAATGAACATAAAATTAAGATTCAATATATTCCAATTTCAAACTGTAAAAAATTTTAGGAAGTGAGTAAAAGCAAAGAAATGCCCACATTTAATAATGAATTTAGAAATATAAAATTTTTTCTGTTGCTGTAAATGCACAATATGAGTTTTACAAATAATATATCAAGTATGTTTTATACAGAGTGAACATAAAAACACTGTAATATTATTTTAATTATCTTAAAAATGCTTAAACATAATTTACTGGAAATAGTAATACACTCATTTTCAAATAATGTGCAAACATATACCATAAATTTAAATAAGATACTTACTAAATGTTTATTATAGGCAACACTTAGAAGGATACAAAATTTTAGAGAATATAGACTCTAAGGATTTACATATCTACTAAAGGAGAAAAATTATTTTAAAAAATGATAAAATATTAACTTTACATCACCTCACATTTTATGTTAATGCAATTAATAAAAAATGCTTTTTAAAAAAATTAAAGCTGCAATTGTGAACTGATGTAGTTTAGTTAGTTGCACTATAGTCTTTTTAAATTTTTTTTTTCCGAGAGAATGTGACAGGTAGGGAAAAAACTCTGTTTTTGTTTCAATTGTTTTAGTTGAATAAACATAGCTGATTTGTCCTTTAGCTTCTGTACACACACTCTCACAATGATCAAAGTTAGTAAAAAATTAAAGCACCAAAAGAGTCAGTACGTGTTTGCTGTAGACAGACACATACCCAAAGACACATACAACCTGCTATTTTGTTGGATTATGTCTTAAAGTAAAAGAACCAAGAGAATAAAGCCACGTTGTGCAGATATTTCATATTTTGCCCTGGCATACAAATACTAATACTTTTATACTAAAATTATTGTGAAAACAGTTCTCTTCAATGAAGTTATTGAGCATATGAAAGGCTTTACTTTTGTAAAGGGAAACAGCCTCAGATAACTCAATATTAGAGTTTATTGACAGGTATATGGGAGTTTAGGAATAGGAAGTAATTTCATCTTTTAACAATATGGCTACTCTGGGTTCTAGTGCTCCTAACCCTGAATATAATAACGTTTCCAAGGAGCATTACATCATTACCTTAGAGCCACTTGGAACCAAACTATGTCCTGATTTTTCTGAACTAAAGTTTTTTTTTCCTTTAATATTTATCAGGGAACACTTATATACACAAAACTAGTTTCATGGCCCCCATATCCTCATTACTCAGATGTAAGTCATCAGCTCATTGCTACTCTTTTTTTTTATTTCTATTTGAAACTTTCTGACTCTTATCTCACTGGATTATTTTGAAACACATCCCAAACATCATGTCATTTCATCTATACATATTTATAGGTGAATCACATTTATTTCTAATTTTTTATATCCTCACTTGAGGATCTGTTTATTGATTCTATTTAGAGAGAGGGGAAGGGAGAGAGGCAGGTAAGGAGGGAGGGAGGGCAGAGAGAGAGAGAGAGAGAGAGAGAGAGAGAGAGAGAGAGAGAGAGAGAGATTGACGTGAAGGAGAAACATCGATATGTTGCCACCCATATGCTCCCTGATCAAGAACAGAACCCGCAACCTAGGTATGTGTCCTGACTGGGAATTAAAACACAACCTTTTGGTGTATAGGACAACACTCCAACCAACTGAACCACCCAGCCAAGGCATGAGTCGCATTTTTAGAATGCCAAATTGGATGTGCTTTTATAAGCATGCCTAGGTAATTACATTTTTTCCAATTCATTTTCTATTGAGCTTTTTTAGTATTGATTTATAGGATTGCATTTTATATGCTCTATATGAGTCCTTGGCTTTTATTTGTTTATGTGTATATTTTAACAATATCTTCTCCCACTCTATGTCTTGATTTTCTTTATGGTGTATTTTGATAAATAAAATTTCTCATTTTTGTTGTAGTCCAACTTATCAATTCCATAGCCAGTAATTTTTCTGTCCAGCAGAAGAAAGTTTTACATACACCAAGGTAATGGGTACATGTTGCCAAGGTCTGAATGTTTATGTTGTCAAATTCATATGTTGAAATCCTAATGCCCAATATGACATTAGAAGCTGAGGCCTTTGGGAGGTGCTTAGGTCATTAGGGTGCAATTCTCAGGGGTTCCACCAGAGCTCCCCACCCCCTTCCACCCTGTGAAGACACAGGGAGGAGTCAGCAATCTGAAACCCGAAAGAGGGCCATTACCAGGAGGACCTAACTATGCTGGCACCCTGACTTGGACTTTCCAATTACAGAACTTTTTGAGAAATAAATTTCTGTTGTTTATTTTATTTTTTAATTTTGATAATCAAAGTTATTTTTTAATATTTTACTGTAAATTTCTATTGTTTATAAGCTACATAGTCTGTGGTAGTTTTTAACTTTCAGATTTATCTTCATTCTAATTGTAATTTATATGAGGGGGAAACCCCCAAAACCTGGAATTCATTTATAAAAAATTGTGTATTTATTCTCACATGTTTAAACTTTAGTCACCTTTGTACTAAAAAGTACTCTCCATTTGGTACAATACACCTATGAAGATGTTTTTTCCACTACTCAGAACAGTTTTTGAACTCATCAATTTTGATGCCTTTTAGTGCTTCTGCCTTTTTTTGTTTCACCTCTTCCACACTGGTAAAACGTTTCCATTTGAGGACTTTTTTCACTTGAGGAGACAAAAAAAATGTCACGGGTTGAGATCGGGTGAATAGGCAAAGTGGTGCATGGGTGTCATGCCATTTTTGGTCAAAACCTACTGAACACTTAGTGTGGTATGGGCAGGTGTGCTCATAAATCACCCATCATGAAATGGGCAAACACTTGAAAGACTTTTCAAAGAATATTTGCTGAAGCCGAACATAGCCTCTCACCACTACACCAGCTGGTACACTGATACAGATGGGTTCCTAGAACACTCACCTAATAGGGGAAGCCTGTACTACAAGGGGTCTGCCCTCCAGAAGATAATTCTGGGGGCCTTTGTGTGTTCCCCTTTGTATGCATGTAATGTGAGAGGTAGGAGTCATGTTTCACTTTTTTTTGTATGAATATCTAATTGTCCCAGCACCACCTATTGAAAAGACTATTCTTCTTCACAATGTAGTAGCACCTTTGTCATACATTAGGTGATTATATGTACATGGATCTGCATCAATTCTAGAGTATTTTAATTACTACAGTTTTATATCTAATGTGTAAGTTAGTCCTCTAGAAATTTTTTTCTCATTTATTTTGGCTTGGCCCTTTGCTTTTCACATATATTTTAGAATATGCTTGTTCATTTTCAACAGAAAGATGGCCAATCTTCTGGTTAGAATTACACTGAAACCATATACAGTTTTTTAAAAAAAGACAGATATCTTTGTACTAGTGAATCTTCTAATTTGAGAACATAGTATATTCCTCAATTTATTTAATTTCTCTGAATAATGTTTCAAAGTATTCTAGCAGAAATTTCCTCTGAACAAATCTGACTTCATTCATTAGTTTATCCTACTATTTTGGTTATTTTATTTATTTATAAAAGGCATGAATTTCAATATTTATTTTGTATTTGCTGCTAGTAGATAGAAATACAGTTAATATCTGGGTATTAACTTTGTAAATTGTGACTTTGCAAAATACATTTATTAATTTTAATATTTATAGGTGCTTCAAAATTTTCTATTTTATAAGTAATAATTTTATTTTTTACTTCAAAACTATATTTTATTTATTTATTTATTGCTTTATTGCACTGGCTAGAAGGCTCAGTATAAGGATAAATAACAGTGCTTATACTGGCATCTTAATCTTGTCCTAAATCTCAGTGAGAAAGCTCTCAAAGTCACTATCAAGTTTCATGTGTGTCTGGGGTTTTATAGATGTTCTTTATCAGATTAAAGTTTTTTTTCTTTTCCTACTTTTATCATGAATAGATTATAGACATGCACAATAATAATGTTTTTTCTTTTGTAAATGAAGAGAGTTGCATTGGTTTTCCAATATTAGACATATTTAGCATTCTTGAAATAGCTGAACTTGATCAAGGTATAACTATTTTATATATTAAAGAATATGATTTCTTAATATTCTTTTAAAACATATTTACATCTATAATACAGATTGTCTAGTAACAGTTTTTCTTGCACTTCAATTTATTTCTCTATTGGCACTATTACAGACGTCCCCATTTGTCCCACCCTTAGTCCACCTCCACTCAGCCCCTTCCCTGTGCCCCTTCTGGCCATCCCCATACTGTTGTCTGTGTCTGTGAGTCATGAATATATGTTCCTTGGCTAATCCTTTCACCTTCTTTATCTAGTCCCCTTCCCTGTCAGCCTGTTCCATGTGTCCATGCCTTGGTTTTTATTTTGTTCATTAGATTCCACATGTAAGAAAGATCATATAGCATTTGTCTTTCTCTGACTGGCTTATTTCACTGAGCATAATACTTTTCAGGTACATGTGAGCTGTCACCACAAGTAAGATTTCTTGCTTTCTTACAACTGAATAGTATTGCATTATATACTGTATTTTCAGGCCATAAAGCTCACCTAAGTTTTAGGGGAGGAAAATAGGAAAAAAAATTTTGAAGCAAAAATGTAGTAAAATGTTTAACATAAATAACAATATTTCACCAATGTAAATGTAAACAGAACTCAACAGCTGCATTAATAACCATTATTCTTCCCAAATTTGGGGGAGAAAAAAAAGTGTGTCTTATAAGACACATAAGTACTTGTGTGTCTTATAAGTGTGTCTGAAAAGTACTGTAATGGACACACTTTTTTTATCCATTCATCTACTGTTGGGTACTTAGTCTGTTTCCAGATCTTGACCATTGTAAATAATACTGCTATAAACATATGGGTCCATAGATTCTTTCAAATTGGTGTTTAAGGATTCTTAGGCTATATTCCCTCAAGTGAGATTGCTGGTTTCATTTCTAATTTTTGAGGAAATTCCATACTCTCCTCCACAGTGGATGTACCAGTCTACATTCCCCCTAACAGTTCACTAGGGTCCCCCTTTCTCCATATCCTTGCCAGCACTTGTTGTTTGTTGATTTGTTGATGATAGACATTCTGGCAGGAGTGAGGTGATACCTTATTGTGGTTTTAATTTGCATCTCTCTGTTGATTAGGACCTGAACATTTTTTCATATATCTATTGGCCATCACCTTTTCATCTTTTGATGTTGAATTTATGTTGGCCTAATAAAATGAATTAGAATGTTTTTCTTCTTTTTCTATCCTTTGGGTTGTTTTTTGTAATATTGTTTTTCAATACGTCTTTGGAAATCAATATTAAAGAAACTATCTAAGCCTAAAATTCTCTTTGTGGAAAGATCTATAATTAAAGTTCAAACTACTTTAATAGATATGATTATTTATATCTCTAATGGAATTAATTTTGCTAAGTTGTATTTGTTTTCATTTCATTTTTATATTCTAATTTACTTGAACAAAAATTGTTTATAATATCTATTACTTATTATTTATTGTGTTTAGGATCTCTAACTTGATATTCCACTTCTCATTGCTGAAATTAGGAATATATTCTTTTTTATTTTTCCTGATAAGTCTTAAAAGAAGCATGTAATGTTTATTATTATTGTCCAAGAACACAATTATTATGTTGTTGATTTTTTGTTTGTTTTCTACTTACTTCATACCTACTTTTTATTATCTGTATTATACTTTCTTTGGGCTTATTTTCTGTTTCTATTGTTGTTGTTGTTAACAACAATAGAAAGATGGAATTTTTCTATTTTTCTTAAGATGGAATTTTAGATCATTAAGTTTTGGGTTTTTTGTTTTCTTTTCTAATCTATGCAGTTGATATTATAGATTTCTCTTTAAGTACATATTTTACTGCATTGCATTAGTTTTCACATATTTTATTTTTATTATCTTCTAATTCGCTTTAATTTCTAAATTCTTTGTAATATTTTCTCTTACTCATTATATCTTTTAGAATATATTGCTTTATTTCCAAAAGTTGGGTATATTAGTTTTTTTTTCTTTTAATTGATTTATGACATAATTCCTGTCTGCTGAAATAAAATGCTTTGAAATGATTTTAAAGTTTTGAAAATTTGGGGGCCTAATTTTAAGGCTAAACATATAATTATTTTGGTAAATATTGTATGTACAGTTGAAAAAATATTTATCCAGTCATTTTGGGTTTAGTGTTCTTTATATAACAATTAGGTTAATATCATTAGTCTTGTTTAAAGCTATGTTTTTTCTAATTTTGTGTTTGTATGTACCATCAGCTATGAAGAAAGGTTTATTTTAAAATCTCTCTTATGTGTCATAGATTTTCTATTTCTTTTTTGAGTTCTGTCCATTTTTGCTTCATGTATTTTGAAGCTCTGATATTAGGAACATGGATTGTATATTATAATATCTTTCTTATGGGTTGACCCTTTCATTATCATGAAATATATCTCTTTGGTGAACCAAAGTGTCACAGGTTTGATTCCCAGTCAGGGTACATGCCTGGGTTGCAGGCCATGACCCCCAGCAACTGCACATTGATGTTTCTCTCTCTCTTTCTCTCTCCCTCCCTTCCCTCTCCAAAAATAAATAAATAAATAATTTAAAAAAATTTTTTTAAAAAAGAAATATATCTCTTTGTTTCTTGTAGGTCTCCTAAACTTAAAGTCTACATTGTCTGGTATTAACTTAGCTTAACTCATTTATTTTACTTAGTGCTTACATGATATGCATATCATTTTCTGTGTTATTAATTTGGCATTTCTTATATTTATATTAAAGATGTATTTTTATTTATACTTAAGGTATTTTTTTAAAGATTTTATTCATTTGTTTTTAGAGAGAAGGGAAGGGAAGAAGAAAGAGAGGGAAAGAAACATAAATGTGTGGTTGTCTCTCATGCATCCCCTACTGGGGACCTGGCCCACAACCAAGGCATGTGTCCTGACTGGGAATTGAACCAGCGACCCTTTGGTTCACCAGCTCATGCTCAATCCACTGAGCTACACCAGCCAGGAACTTAAGGTATGTTCCTGTATTGACATCCAGTTATCAATTTACATGCCACTATATAATATGTTAAAAATATTTTAAAGTCACTTTTCTTAAAAGGCATACATGTTTATAATAGCCACAAGGGTTATAAGATTTTCTCTTATAGACAATGAAACATAATTTAATGAAATTATATGATTATTAATGTATATTATATGTAATGTACATTTTCAAAAGGGGTGGTATAATTGATTATTCAAAAAACTAAACTTTCATTGTTTCAGCTTTCCATTTCTCAGTTATCCCCTCTCAAGTCTTTTGCAATCCACTTCTATTTACACTGTTCATTTGGCTTGGATTCTTATGAAAGAATTCTGATTTCCTGATAAACTCTTGAAATAAACTGTTATTGCTATAAGAAGACGTCCAAAATTTATGAATCAGTAATCTAATCTAGACTGGCAACTCCCATTGAATTAACTTAATTTCCCTTTTACTGTGTTCATATTCTCATGTGGAACACCGGGTCACAAGCTGTATTCACCACCTTAGCTCACTCTTCAAAATAACCTTCGCAAGCCACACTCCTTTACTACAACATCCAATTTTACATGCCTGTATTGATAAATTGGATGACATAAACCACTGTGTAAATGTCATGTCTGACATCTTTTGTACCTCAATGTCTCCCTTCTGTACCACAGATTAAAGACTTTCTGAGCAGACAAGATTGAATGGAGAATCTTATTTCATGCTACAGGAAATGTAAAGTCCCATCTTTTACACGGTCATGTATATATAAAAGAGTCTTGACTGGGAACAAAATAGTGTAATGAAGTTCAAAAAAGACATAACTTGAGGAAGAATAGCAGAAATATTTTTTTCAATAGTTCTAGAAAACTCATTGAGGAAAAGGTAAGCAATGTGATAGTACTACATAACAATTTTGAACTTTGGGGTCCTAAAAAGATTTTGGGGGTAATAGAAAGAGTCACAATGATACTTAGATTCTAGCCTCAGCTCTTTATTTTGTGACATTGGCCCACAAGTTTCCATTTAATTTCTCTGTCTATATCAATTACAGACTGGTGCCAAGTACGCTTAATAGCCTTTCAGTGTGTAACTGGTTAATCTCAACATTGATACGAGACATCAATAAGACTGGATGTTTAAGTGAGTAAACCTAACTACCATGACTTGAGGTATATGGAAAGAGTTCCATTCAAAAAGCAACTACCTACTCTATACTCTGGATCTGACAATATATTTGTGGCAGCGTTTTTGATCACAAAAACTCATTAGGAGAACACAAAAAGTCATTAGGAGAAATGTTTTCTTAAGGTTTACTAATCCATGAATCTAGACTTCTTAGAATAAATGTTCTTCTCTCAGAATATGGAACGAAAAAAAAAGCTGGCATACGTGCTGCTTGTCACCACCTACCAGACTCAATAAGCAGAAATGGGTTGAATCTTTATGGGCACTTTATTTAGATGGCCAGTGATGTGAGAACACAGAGGGTTTGTACCCTAACAGACCATCTTAAATTCCATCTTAAACCGATCCCGTATTTAAGGAGAAGAAGAGTGTAGGTAAGGGGTTTGGAATTCAGAAGAAAAGTTAATCAGATAAAAAGCTGCAACATTTTTTCACCAGTGAGCTGTGCAGTGGATGTCTCACCCTGGAGTACAATGGCTCAGATACCATCTTAATTTATTGCAGTCTTCCTGAGGCACAAAGGTGGAACTGCTTTTGGTTTCCTGGAGTCAGGGTGGGTCCTACCTTCAGTTCCTGGAGCACTAGCTTTTTACATACATTGATTACTAAGCTTATTAGCTATTACCTGAAACTAAAATTTTCCCAACATTTGAGACCCCATCAAATAGAGTACAAGGAAGGGACACAATAAATAAATAAAGGAGAAAAGTACTTGAAAAGGGGAGAATTAAAACTTTTCCCACTTTGAAATCAACCTTCAGTTTACTTTTTCAGTAAATAATAGTTGACCTTAAGGAGAATCTCCAATAGGCTTTCCCCTTGCTTCCCACAAGTATGTAAAAGAAGCCCAGGGGGGAAAAATCCACTTGGTTGAAAAATTGTCTCTGAGAAGACATATGGCAACAACATTATCCTTTTTAGATTTCTGATTTTCAAAGGTAGTTGTATGGTGTAAAGTTTATAAGATGTTCAGATTGAAACCAGACATTGATAGGTGATATACAAGCTGTGGTGAAGGATTGTATGTATAAAGACAGGCAAATATATCTTACATAAATATAAAACAAATGGAAAAGAAAAGAACAACCTATTGTGATGTAATACTTATGTATCCATCCATCCTGGAATTCCTACATATGTATCAACAAAGTTATGAAGAAAGGAGTAGGACAATGAAGATATGGTGCACATGTCATTTAGGGCACAGTGTATAGTTATACTGTTAATTAGTTAATGAGGCTGGAGGTGAGATACACATTATTAGATTATTACACATTATTAAATTATTTTTCTTTACTCGTATGAATAATCATTGTGCTGGACTATATTTACTTGATGTAATTATCTCAGAAGAGTTGCTGATAAAATTTGTTCCCACATAATACTATTTAATTTTGTTAACTAGCTACTTAATTAAGCATCTAAGTAAATGAAACACATTGAGATACTAAGGAGTTTTTTTTTAGAGAATCTTACGTCCTGTTATCATTTAGAAAGGTTGTGGGCTCCAGAAAGATGTTCTTCAGCATTCAAGGTAAATGTCCTGAGGAAAGTTACATGTGTGCCACTTGTAACATGTGGCAGAGACAATTGGAGTGACTAACTCAAGGAACAAAGAACATGAACTTCTTTTCCTCCAAGATGTGGAATTTGGAGGGCAACAGTGGGTACCCCTGTATTAAAGGTCGCATGAATCAGTGGGGAGTTTATAGAACTTTCTGTGTTGTTTTCCTAGGGCTGCCATAACAAACTACCATAAACTGAGTGACTTAACAGAAATGGATGAGTCTTGGTTCTGGAGACTAGATATCTGAGATCATGTTGCCAGAAGGCCATGCTCTCTCTGAAACCATTAGGGAAGGATCTAAGCCTCTCTCCTCAAACAGGCTCGATTCTGTTTTTAACAAGATACTGGGTTGCTTTGCAGACACAATAGGCCAAAACCACAAGTCATGCATCCCAAGCATATATAGAGAAGAGAATTTTGACCTTCAGTCATACCCAGACCCAAAGGACCAAGACATTGGTTCAGTTCTGGAACCCTGTAAGAAGTGAAGGGTTCATTGTCCAAGAAAATCCATTGTTGAAACCCCTTATATCTTACCATAAATGGTCAAATTCCAAGACCTTCCTATTAAAACCTGCCCTGCCATGCTTCCATACACCAGCCTGTCCTAATCACTAAAATGCCACCCCAAAGCCTTTTCTTTTCTCAAAAGCCAACAACCTAGTATTGGCTTCTATGCAGGTCAGACAGCAAGTCTTTACTCAGTAACACTAGCTTCTGATAATTCCTTTGTATGTGGTGGCATAACGCCAATATTCACATGATGCTCTCCCCAGGTGTCCACATTTTTCTTTCTCACAAAGTTACCAGTCATACAACCTATTTATATTGTTAGGTGTACAACCTATTCCAGTATGAGTTTATCTTAACTAATCACATTTCTAATTATACCATTTCAAATAAGGTGGTATTCTGAGATTCTTAAATTTGTCATTAAAATGTGAATTTAGGGAGAAACACACTTCAATCCAAAATATCTTCCTTGTCAGTGGATGGTCCAGAGCTCACCTGATTCTCCACCTCTTTTGGATCATAGGTGCAGTTGAGCTGTTCTGTGTTAAGTGAGCCTTCTACATTGCCACTCACCTGCAGTTATAAAAGATTATAAAGGATGGCAAGAAAGAAAACCACTGGCATAATAATAGGCAACAATACTTCAGAAATACATTAAACAAAAAATAAAATCTAGAGAGGAAAACAGGGGAATGAAGATGATAACACACTTAGCGAAAAAGAAGGCAACTGTAGAAAAACTTATTTCCTTTTTTCCCTTCCATTTATAAAGAGTGCACAATGATAGGCTCATAGCCAAAGACAACCCACATATGGCAGAAACATCTGTAAGTTATGGATAGATTAAAAAGGATGCCCTCAAATGGGGTTCTGGAGAAGAGGACCATCTCTCAAAAATTAAATAAACCATTGACAAGGCAAAGAACATCTATGCTTTAGGATGATGTCAGTTATTTATAAATCCATTCCTCTACATAATTGTTGCATATTTTACTAATTAAATTATTATTCAGGTAACCTTTTAGTAAAAATGCTGGCACGCCTGTCTCAGATTTCACTCATTATTAGGAGTAATGATAAAATGAGGAATGTGCCATCAATAGCATAGACTACTTGTGGAAATATTCATTGACAGTCATCACATTTCAAATTAAAAGAGTGATATTTTCTGACCTGAATTAGTTTCCCACTTTTAATATAACAAATTTCCAAAAACTTAACTGACTCAAGACAATACAAATCTATGATCTTACTGTTCTGTAAGTCAAAGGCCCAAGCCTGGCTAAAATCAGGTGTCAGATCTAGAGAAGAATTCAATTCCTTTCCTTCTACCATCTCTAGAGGCTGACCACACTCCTTGGCTCATGGCCTCCTTCCTCCATTTGCAAAGCCAGCAACACTGCATCCCTTTGATTATTCTTTTTAGTCACATTTAACTCTGACCACAGCTATACAGTTTCTCTGCTTTTAATGACTAATGTGATCAAATTGCTCCCATAGAGATAACTCAATATCCTCCTCCCATCTCAAGGTATGTAACCTTAATCACAGTTGCAAAGTCTCTTTTGCCATGTAAGGTAACATATTCACAGACACTAGAATATGTGGAAATTTTTAGGTTAGTATTCTTCCTACCTTATGACCATTTGCTCCTATTTAGGGGTTACATTCAATCTGGAAATCACAGCTATCTATCAATACATTAACTGCAGTGGGTACTTACTTGTTCAGTAAATACTTGTTGATCAACTTAAGAGCATATATGAATGCATGACTCTTACAAAAATAATCCAGAAGTACTTAACTAGTTGCATATCATGCCAAGTATAGTGTGTCAGTTCTTAAGAAGCCACACAGGTGTGCTTCAGCACATGAAAAACACCTATGTTCACTGAGATGGCTTGTAAAGTATTCCTTATAAGCCAAATCAAAATTATTTGTCCCTTATGGTAAAGCAAAGGGCAAAATAAATGATTAAATTAAATACAAACTAAGAGTAGGAGAAGATGGGAGGAATAAATAGAGCACAGAGGGATTTTAAAGCTGTGAAATTATTTTGTACGATACTATAGTGGTGGATAACTGTCATTGTACATTCATCAAAACCTATAGAATGTACAAAACCAATGAAGCCTAGTGTCAGCTGTGAACCTTGGGTGACAGTGATCTGTCAATGCTGGTTCAGAGACTGTAACAAATGTGCCACTCAGTGGGGGATGTTGATTGTGAGAGAAACTATCTATGTGTTGGAGCAAGTAATATATGAGAACTCAGTACTTTCCATTTAATTTTTCTGTGAACCTAAAATTTCTCTAAAAATTAATCCTATTAAAAATTAATAATAGTTACACACAAAGAACCAAATCAGACATAAGTTGAAGCATAAAAATAGATAATCATTTAGAGTATGACTAAATGCTCTATCAACTAATGCATTATTGTACTGATTCATCTAAAGCACTGTATACAAACTTATCTTCAATTTGGGATGAAGACAGAAATGTCCAGAATAGTATCCCATATGTACCAAGGTGGCTGAAAAAAATAAGAGGAAAAAGCAATGGACAGGAAGTGAGTAGACTTGGGTTCTAGTCTTGACTCAGTCACTAACCAACATCATGGTTGCAGTGCTTGTTTCTTAACCTTTCTGGATCATGGCATTCTTGTCTATAAATAAGCACAGAAAGCAATTTTTAAGATCTCTTATCTCTTACAAAGATATGGAATTAAAATTCATGAATGAAACTCTACAGGTTAAGTAATTACCATTACCACTACTAGTGGAAATTTCTAGATGTGGTGGAGAGGCAGTATGTTCCACTTGATGTTGGGAAAAATTTTGAGCCAAAAAGAAATAGATTTTTATCTTCACTCCCCAACTTAAAATTTGTGTAATCTTTGGGTAACATACTGATTCTCTGTTTTTCACCTGTATAGTGTGGAGAGCAAAATTCACCTCATTAACTTGCTATTAAAGACTCATTGGTAAATATATGGGAAACAGATTTCAAACAATAATTAATAATAATCATATACTTGCTAATTTTAATTGACTGTCCATCATGTGACAGGTGCTGCTTTAAATGTATTTTTATTTGTTAAGTTTCTTATCCTGCATATCAACCCAGGAAAATTGGGGCTATGTTTATCCCATTGACTAGATGAGGAAGCTGAAGCAGATAGGTTATGTAACCTGCCTAGAGCCACAGAGGCGGTTGCATAGAAGAATCAGGGCTGGGACTGAACTCTTATGGTTCAAGGTGAGGTTTTTAACCAGGCTGTAATAATTCCTCTTCCCCAGAGTTCCCTTCTTTTCTTCTGTCCAGTCCTTCCCAAAACAATGGTACAGGGATTAAACAGATCTTGTACGTTGTGAGTACATAACTATTTTACTATTGTGGCTAATTCTATCATATGGGATCCACTCTACACATCTCCCATTTTGCAAAAATGAAAATACTTCAGTGTATATGGTATTACTTTGTTAATTATTACTTCATCAGCATGACATATCTGTGAACTCCTTTATAAATTACATTACTTTATGCAATGTTAACTTACTAGCTTATAGCTTTTAAGAGTAGGGGGGGAAAAAAAAAACCTGGCAATCAGCTAAATCTAACCTGTATTGAATGTAGATGAGCAAACCAAGAGAGAAAACTGTAAAATGGCTCCTCCAGGTTCAAACAACTAATAGAAAATGATACTTTACTCCCCATAATCCATCCTTTCATTCTTAACATTTTCAATACATTAAGCACTTGTCAATGCTGACACATTCTCTAATTGTATTATGTGTACAAAGAAATCAGTAAGTCAAGATCATACATCTTTTGTATATAGAAAAAAAAGGTTGTCACATCCTCTGACTGGCAAAATAAACCATTCTTTCTGCATTTGCCATATTTTAATGATGATGAATCAATGACAATGTTCATTTTGTAGCTTAAAATCAGGAAGAACTATTGTAATTATGTTTCAATTCATACTTCACCTTTATTTCATTATATTGGATTATTATTTCATTTATTGTTTGAACATGAATTTTTATTAAGAACTTAAATTCAGGGCTATTACTGGTTACATTTCTGTTATCTTGTTTACTCAAATTATTCTAATATTGCATGTTTTTATTTTCTCAGTAACCTGTCCCTTTTATACATTCTTTAAATATAAACTCATGAAAATATACTTTTCCAAGGTTGATCTGAAGAGTTTCAAACATAGCTGAATGTGAAAAATTCCAAAGGTTTTTTTCTTGCACTAAGGAGGCTGGATACCTGTCTCTCTAGCAATGTAATCTTTACCAGCATAACACAGGAGAATTATATTATTTTAAAGAGAACTCTACCTAATAGGTACTAAATATCAAAAACACATTTCAAACCCTTTAAAAATTCAATATCAGCAAAATAACCAGAAAACTGATATTAATATTTCTTATGCCTCTTAAAGTAAAATAACTGACAACTCTTCCCTGCACAGCTGCCAGAAACTTAACCTGGCATTTCTAAGAGCTCTTCAGTTTAAGTACTCCCTTAAGAATCCTTTTTTTTGTCTTTTTATTTATTTTATTTATTTTTATAACATTTTTAAAATTGTTGTTCAAGTACAGCTTTCTGTCTTTTACTCCCATCCCAGGCCCCTCAACCCAGTGCTCCCCACCTCCCTCCCATTTCCACCCTCCCTAGTTTTTATCCATGTGTCCTTTATACTTGTTCCTGTAAACCCTTCCCCTTTTCCCCTGAAATTCCCTCCCCTCTCCGCTCTGGTCTTTGTTGGCCAGTTCTCTATTTCAGTGTCTTTGGTTATCTTTTGCTTGTTTGTTTTTTTGTTGTTTAGGTTTCTGTTAAAGGTTAAATGATATGGTATTTGTATTTCACTGCCTGGCTTATTTCACTCAGCACAACGCTTTCCAGTTCCATCCATGCTGTTGCAAAGGGTAGGAGCTCCTTCTTTCTTTCTGCTGCATAGAATTCCATTGTGTAAATGTACCATAGTTTGTTGATCCATTCATTTACTGATGGGCACCTAGGTTGCTTCCAACACTTGGCTATTGTAAATTGTGCTGCTGTTGACATAGGGGTGCATAGATTCTTTTGGATTGGTGGTTCAGGGTTGTTAGGATATTATCTTAGCAGTGGGATTGCTGGGTCAAAAGGCAAATCCATTTTCAGTTTTCTGAGAGAATTCCTTACTGTTTTCCATAGTGGTTGTACCAGTCTTTAATCCCACCAACAGTACTCTAGGGTCCCCTTTTCTCCACAACGTCTCCAACACTTATTGTTTCTTACTTTGTTTGTGATGGCCACTCTGACTTGCATGAAGTGGTATCTCATTGTGGTTTTAATTTGCATCTCTCTGATAGTGATATTGAGCATTTTCATGTGTCTCTGGATCCTCTGTATGTCCTCCTTGGAGAAATGTCTGTTCAAGTCCTTTGTCCATTTTTTAGTTGGGTTGCTTGTCTTCTTAGAGTGGAGTCATGTAAGTTCTTTGTATATTTTGGAGATTAAACCCTTGTCTGAGGTATCATTGGCAAATATGTTTTCCCATACAGTTGGTTCTCTTTTTATTTTAGTACTGTTTTCTTTAGCCATTCAGAAGCTTTTTATTTTGATGAGATCTCATTTGTTTGTTCTTTCCTTTTTATTCTTTGCTCTAGGGGACATATTAGTAAAAATGTTGCTGCATGAAATATCTGAGATTTTCCTGCCCATGTTCTCCTCTAGAACTTTAATGGTGTCATGACTTATATTTAAATCTTTTACCCACCTTGAATTTATTTTTGTGTATGGTGTAAGTTGGTAGTCAAGTTTTGTTTTGTTTTGTTTTGTTTTGTTTTTGCATGTAGCTGTCCAGTTCTCCCAACACCATTTGTTGAAAAGGCTATTTTTATTCCATTTTATGTTGCTTCCCCCTTTGTTGAATATTAATTGACCATAGAGATTTGGATTTATTTCTGGGCTCTCTGTTCTGTTCCACTCGTCCATGTGCCTATTTTTATCCCAGTACCAGGCTATTTTTATTACAGTGGCCTTGTAATAGAGTTTGATATCAGGTATTGTGATCCCTCCTAGTGTGTTCTTCTTTTTCAAAATTGCAGCAGCTATTTGGGGTCTTTTGCGGTTTCATATAAATTTTGAAGTGTTTGTTCTATGTCTGTGAAATATGTCATTGGTATTTTAATGATTTAGTTATGGCATTGAATCTGTAAATTGCTTTGGGTACTATGGACATTCTTATGATGTTAATTATTCCAATCCATGAACATGGTATGTTTCCATTTGTTTGTGTCTTCCTTGGTTTCTTTCTTCAGTGTTGTGTAGTTTTCTGAATAAAGGTGTTTTACTTCCTTGGTTAGGTTTATTCCTAGGTACTTTATTTTTCTTTTTGCTATATTGAGTGGGATTTTTTTCTTGATTTCTGCTTCTGCTATTTGATTATTGGTATACAAAAATGCCTTTGATTTCTGGATATTGACTTAGTATCCCACTGTTTTCCCAAATTCATTTATTAAGTTGAGCAGTTTTTTGGTGGGGTCTATAGGATTTTCTATGCACACTATCTTGTCATCTGCAAACAGTGACAGTTTTGTTTCTTCCTTTCTGATTTGGATGCTTTTATTTTCTTTTCTTGTCTGATCACTGTGGCTAAAACTTCCAATATTATGTTGAATAGAAGTGGTGAAAGTCGACAACCTTGTCTTGTTCCTGATCTTAGTGGGAAAGTTTTTAGGTTTTGCCCATTGAGTATGATGTTAGCTGTAGGTCTCTCATATATGGCCTTTATTATGTTGAGGAATGCTCCCTCTATTCTCACTTTGCTGAGTGTTTTTATCATAAATTGGTGCTGAAGCTTATCAAATGCTTTTTCTGCATCTATTGATATGATCATGTGGTTTTTGTCTTTGCTTTTGTTTATGTGATGTATTACATTTACTGATTTGCAAATATTGAGCCATCCTTTCATCCCTGGGATGAATCCCACTTGGTCATGGTATATGATCTTTTTAATGTATTGTTGCATGTGGTTTGCCAATATTTTATTGAGGATTTTAGCATCCATGTTCATCAGCGATATTGGCCTGAAGTTTTCTTTCTTTGTTGTGTCTTTATCTGGTTTTGGCATTAGGATGATGCTGGCTTCATAAAAAGAGTTTGGGAGTCTTGCATCATTCTGGATTTTTTAGAATAGTTTGTGAAAGATATGGGTTAGCTCTTCCTTAAATGCTTTGTGGAATTCTCCTGTGACCATCCCATCCAGAGCTTTTCTGTATCATGAGGTTTTTGCTTACTGCTTCAACTTCCTGTGCTATTATTGGTCTGTTCAGGCTTTCTGCTTCTTCTTCAGTGAGTTTTGGAAGATTATAGTTTTCTAGAAATTTGTCCATTTCCCCTAGGTTTTCAAATTTCTTGGCATACAGTTCTTCATAGTAATTTCTTACAATCCTTTGTATTTCTGTGATGTCACTTGTAATCTCTCCTTTTTCATTTCTGATTGTGTTTATTTGGGTCCTCTCTCTTTTTTCTTGATAAACCTACTTAACAGCTTGTCCATTTTGTTTATCTTTTTGAAAAAAGAGCTCCTGGATTCATTGATCCTTAGAATTGTGCTTTTACTCTGTATGTCATTTAATTCTGCTCTGATCTTGGTTATTTCCTTCTTTCTACTTGCTCTGGGCTGTCTTTGTAGGGGTAGGGTTAGGTGTTTGTTTGAAATGTTTCTATCTTTTTTAGGGTGGCCTGTATTGTTATGAACTTCCTTCTCAGGACTGCCTTCTCCGAGTCCCATAAATTTTGGACTGTTATGTGTTCATTTTCGTTTGTTTCCAGAAAGTTTTTGATTTCTTCCCTAATTTCATTCTTGACCCATTCATTGTTCAATAGCATGATATTCAATCTCCATGATTTTGAATATTTTGGTTTTTTTCCCATGGGAATGGTTTCTAGTTTCAGTCCTTTGTGGCCGGAGAAATGCTTGGTATGATTTCAATTTTCTTGAATTTGTTGAGGCTTGTTTTGTATCCTATCATGTGGCCTATCTTTGAAAATGTTCCATGTGCATTTGAAAAAAATGTCTATTTAACTTCTTTTGAATGAAGGACTATATATATCAGTTAAGTCTATTTCATCTAGAGCATTGTTCAATGCCACAATATCTTTGTTGACATTGTGTTTGGAATATCTGTCCATTTTTGACAGTGGGGTGTTAAATTCTCCTACTATAATTGTGTTGCTGTTAATATCTTTCCTGAAGTCCTCTAAGATTTTCTTTACGTATTTGGGTGCTCCTATGTTGGGTGCATATATATTCCTAATGTTTATGTCTTCTTGGTGGATTCTTCCTTTGAGTATTGTGTAGTGACCCTCTGGATCTCTCTTTATAACCCTTTTTTTGAAGTCTATTTTGTCTGATATGAGTATTGCTACCTGGGCTTTTTTTTCCTGTCTCTTTGCTTGTAAAATTTGTTTCAGCCCTTCACTTTCAGTCTGTGTAGGTCTTTTGTCCTGAGGTGGGTCTTTTGTAAGCAGCATATGTGTGGACCATGCTTTCTTATTCATTCAGCTATTCTATGTCTTTTAGTTGGAGCATTTAATCCATTTACATTTAAGGTTATTACTGATAGGTACTTATTCATTTCCTTTTTCATACCTGTGATCCTCTGTCTCTCTCTTTTCCTTCCTTTCCTTAGATCAGTCCCTTTAGCATCTCTTGCAGAGCTGGTTTAGTGGAGGTGTATTCTTTTAGACTTCTTTTGTTTGGGAAGCCCCTGATTTGGCCTTCTATCTTGATTGAGAGCCTTGCTGAGTAAAGTAGCCTTGTTTGCAGGTCTCTGGTTCTCATTACTTGGAATATTTCCTGCCATTCTCTTCTGGCTTGGAGTGGTTCCATTGAGAAGTGAGCTGCTAACTTTATTGGGGCTCCCTTGTATGTTATTTCCTGTTTCTCCTTTGCTGCCTTTAAGATTCTTTCTTTATCTTGGAATTTTGCCATTTTAATTATGATCTGTCTTGAGGTAGGCCTCTTCGGGTTCCTCTTGATTGAGACTCCGTGTTTCCTGGATTTGTGTCAGTTTTTCTCTCATCAAGTTAGGGAAGTTTTTCATCATTACTTTTTCAAATAGGTTTTCTATCCCTTGCTCTGCTTCTTCTCCTTCTGGTATCTCTATTGTATAAATATTATTATATTTCATATTGTCTTGCAGGTCTCTTACTCCCTCTTTTCTTTCTTTCTGAACCTCTTTTTCTTTTCTTGCTCTTTCTGGGTGTTTTTTCTACTTTATCCTCTAGTTCACTGATCTGATCTTCTGATCTTCTGCTTCATCAATACTGCTTTTGATTCTTTCTACTGTATTCTTCAATTCAGAAATTGTATTCTTCATTTCCTCTTGGCCCTTGTTGATAGTTTCTATTTCCTTTTTCATGTTGATATAGTTTTCAGCGAGTTGTAGTTTCCCTGTAGTTTCTGGTAGCGCAGTGTGAGCTCATTGAGCTTCCTGATAACCATTGCTTTGAACTCAATACCTGTTAGTTGAGTTGCCTCTATTTCATTTAGCATTCTTTCTGAGACTTCCTCCTTTTCTTTCCTTTGGGGATTGTTTCTTTGTCTTCCCATTATTTGTGAGACTCTTCTTATTAGCTTTAGTTTCTTATATTGATCTGTTCTGGCTCCCTGGGTTTATGGTTTGAACTTCTGTGGTAGAATACCTGTGAGATTCAGTGCTGCAGTTTTCTTGATCTCCCGAGCTCACTAGTCTTGGGCTGTCGTTTAAGTTGGCTCTTTGTTTTTTCGGGGGTTTTGATTGTTGTTGGGTCTTTCTTTGTTGAGTCCTTCCCACCAGCTCCTTAACTGAGGGTCACTCTGTCCACCACCTCTTGCATTTTGTTGTGCTGGTGAGGGCAGGTTGTGTTAAAGCTGGTTCTTCCACATGTACAAAGTTTTGAGGATTCTCTCTTGCTTTTGTTCAGTTGTTTGTACTGGGTATTTTCTCCACTATTTAGTTGTATTTCCAGATAGTTCCTGGATTGTGGTTTGTGTGGTTTCCACTCCTTCCTTCTCCTTCTGCTATCTGTTAGTGGTTCCTATATTGTTGGGTTTCCTCTTCCAGTGGGTATCCTGGTGTTCACCGCTCCTACCTACTCGTGTGGTTTTTCAGTGTCCGCTACAATTTTTGGTCTCATATTTACATATATCCTGGGGTACTGTTGGCTGTTTGCTCTGTTCCTCTGTAGATAAGCTAGGTTTTTCTCCCATATGTAGGGGGAAGTGGAATATGCTCCCTCCTACCCTGTCGCCATCTTCTCTCTTTAAGAATTCTTTTTAAATGAGTTCCTTTCTGAATATGAATCCATTTCCTCTCCCATACAATTAAAATAACTGTAAGCCATGGCATTGGCCACCCTATCCATCCAGGCATTGATTTGGGTGGGTATTGCTACATGGCAGCTTTCCAACATGTGCTTTTCTCTAATATGCATTGCTCTCAGTCATTTCCATTTCATTCTCTTCTGGTATGAGAAACCACAATACATTATTGGAAGACATGCATTCTAAAAAGATGAATTTGATTCTCAGAATAACAGAGCCTCTATCCAACACATTTTCGCATAGCAGGAATCATGAGCCACATTCCTTAGGGCAGATGAAACTAATGAAAGCACAGATTTGGATCTACATCTCAATGCTGCAGTGATAGTTTCCCATAAATATGCAAAGAAAATAAAAATGCAAATAAATACAGCATTTAGGACTGCCATTACAAAGGGAGGTATGGGAAAATAGTCAAATTTTTCTTAAGTTTTGTACATTGTTTCACTTAATCAATTGAACCTTCTTTGATAGGCATCATGTATGTGGTGAGCTGGTATTTAACCAGGGAAGGCACTTAACTATTCATACCCTACAGGCTCTCTGACAGTCTTTTACAAACAATCTCTGAAGACCAGACGGTATCTGTAATTGTGAACAAGTAAACATTAGTCTGAACCATGTGAACAATTCAACAGATGAAATGAGAGAGTTTACTCTGCAGGTGTGTTAACAGCTGCTTCCAAACACCTCTCTGTCCCCACATCTTGGAGCAGGCTGAGAGCAGATAGGCAGAATCATTCTCTCTGACATGAAACCTCTAGAGCTGAAAAGTTCTATTTCTCATGAAAAATGTGATTAATGCCAAAGCTTAGGCCCTTTGATACTCTAAGAGACAAAGCTTTTGATCTTTAAAAACAATACTCTTTTACTTTATAAGATGTATTTAAGTTATTTCTTATTTTATTTTTTTAAAGTTGAAATCACTGGAAAAATTAGGCCCTCTAAATTTAATTGCCTATAATTTTGCTATCAAGACAGCCCATCAAAGTCCTCTGCAAACAGAAGAGTGATTAAAAATGAGGAGCAAGTGTCTAGCTATCTGCAAAATTATGTTGAACACTGAACTAGAATTGCCCCGCTTTGCCTTGTCTGATCTCCTTCATATGCATCTTGTGTACACACCACCCCCAAAATACATATCCTTTCCCACAGCTCTCTAACATTATGTTAAATGATGATGCCAGAATGCATCTCTAGGGTTAATCTTGCAATCAGTTTGATTTTCAAGAATCAAATCCCGACTGTAGAAAGTGAACACAATTCAGGGATGTTGTTGATTTAAAAATCTATAAATATGTAGTTGAGAGAAAGAAGAAACAGAAAACATGGGAATAAAAGAGGAAACCTACAATTAATATGTGGATATTTAAGGACATCTCTGTGACTTTCAGAATCCATTAAAGTGAATAAGTGATTCTCTTATTTGTCCTATTTTCAGCCATAATTAGTCTTGTGCTATCTTTCTAATGCAGTGTAATCACTTGCTCAATTTTTACCTGGTTTTGAAAAACATTGCTCTTCTCATTTCAGTAGATGTAGCATTAAATACTGTGATGGTATAGAAAATAGTATGTTATGGTGTGCTGTCCTGTAACCCGTGAACCTCTTCTCAGGAATTTTACTTCAGTGTTGGCCCAGGTCAGTGAGACTGCTGCAATGTTTGACTTGTGGTCTTCCTAGGGCTGTACTTCTGCTATAGTGAGTGATGAGGCATGAAGTAAAAGTGAACATGCTGTAGCAGTTTTCCAAGTAGGTGAAGACTCTGAGATTATAGTTTTATAAACTTGTTGGGTTTAGCTGATTTATGAGTACATGTCTTGCTGGACAACTCTAATTGTCTCTGTATTACAGGGATCTATTTAAAAAAAACATTCAGAGAATGAAAATCAAAGGAATAATAGTGTAGTTCTATTGTGTTGTTACTAAAACAAAAAAAAAGGAATCTGCTGTATCCTTTTCTATTTACTCAAATTTTACATTCAAAGACTATGAAAGTAGTGTGGATAATATAAAACATTAGATGACTCACAGGAACTTTATTAGAATTTTCCTTGCTGTACCACTGTGCAACAGTAGAAAAAATTCACATGAAAGGGACAGTTTCTAAAATTCAGATAAACAACATTTTTCTGTATGTGTTTATATATAAAATCATGCAGGGGAGTGGAAAGCTATGTTCAAAAGATGGTGGTACTCCAAACTACCCAAGCTTTTATACCCATGCTTCCTTTATTCTGCTTGTCCTGCCTGGACAGAATGTACCTATTACAGTTTCAGTTCTCTAAAGGGAGATTCCAACATGCAATCAGTATGCAGGATTCTTATTAGGGAGGGCTATTTGTCTTAAATCCTATGGGAAGGAGGATTAGCCACAGAAAGAACCTAGTCTGTGACTCAGTGACAACAAAGCTGTCAGCCAACCCCATGGGGAGTTTTCCAGTTGGAACAGGTCATCGGAGTTGTCCTGAGTTAAGGGTGAGAGGTCTAAGCTTTTAACCCTCACGTGTTGATCAGTCATCAACTATGGATTACACCCGGAAGGAGGCACAACCTTAGGCAAAGAAGTTTGTTTTTGTTTATGTTTTTAATTAGTGGCCATTCCAAGCAGGGCTGTCAGCAGAGGGTCATCTTGAAGAACTCCTAACAGTGGGGGGAGTAAGTCCTGCCTTACTCAAGTAGGTACTAGGAACAGAAGTGATTCACCACATTCACCAAGTACTTCTTGTTTTCAACAAGATGAGTTCTACAGATTTTCTAAGACTCATTTACAATATTACATCTATGAAGACATTCCTGATTTCTCATGTGGAGTTAATCATCCCTTTTTAAAGTAACTACTGAATCCTTGTACAGATGTGTATCATGAACTTCCAAAATCTTCATTACTGTATTTCTTTGAATATTAGTCTTTCCTATTATACTATAAGCTGTTTGAAGACAAGGGCTGTGACTTTTGTATATTTGTCTTTGTGTCACCTAGCACAGGACCAAGCACATAGAATGTGCTCAATAAAAAGGAAGATGATTCCCTGACCGGTGTGGCTCAGTGGATTGAATGCTACCATGTGAACCAAAGGGTCACCAGTTTGATTCTTATTCAGTGCACATGCCTGGGTTGCAGGGCATGTCCCCAGTAGGGGGCTTGTACTCTTACAACCACACACTGATGTGTCTCTCCCTCTCTTTCTTCCTCCTTTCCCCTCTGTAAAAATAAGTAAATGAAATCTTAAAAGAAAAAGATGAATGGAAAAATTGCAAAAAAGGAAGTAAGAAGAAGAAAGAAAGAAAGAAAGAAAGAAAGAAAGAAAGAAAGAAAGAAAGAAAGAAAGAAAGAGAGAGAGAAAGAAAGAAAGAAAGAGGATTCTAAATGTACTAATCCTATTGAAAAGAAATTTAGGTGGAAGACTAAGAAGATATCACAGAAATAATAAAGGGAAGGGAGTTTGCCTTTGGTGCATGAAAGAAAACCAGTAGGCCAAATTACTTTCTAGTGGCTATAAGTGTCCTAGAAAGGAAGATAACAATTCATTTGATTGAATTGAGCAAAGTTGATGAGCAACTGCTATATGCCAAGTGCTATAGTGAGCAATGTAGAAGAATAAATACTTTTAAAAGTAGCATAACAATGTGTATCTTCTAATTAGAGAAATAAAACAAGGAACAATCAAAATAAAAGAAGACAGGTTTTATAAAATTCTCATAAAAATAAAAGCAAACTCTCTCTTGCAGGAGAGAGTTCAATGAATAAGACATTATAAGGAGCTACAAGGTTTAGAAGAGTCATAATAAAAGTGGTGGCATGTGAGTTTGGCCTTGATTTTTCATAAGTGAATGTGATCAGTTTTGGAAGTGTGTGCCAGTTCAAGTACTGGGTGAAGCAGCAGCAAGAGGAAATTAAATGTGGGAGAGATTTATTGGGCAAAATGTGTGTGAAGACTAAAGGGAAAACTATCAGGAATAGGTAGAGAGAGAATTCAAAAAATGATATAGATCAGATACCTATGAAAAGAGAAAGGGTAGGTCAGAGAATTAAGTAGAAAGAGCCTCAGACTGAAGGGAAACCCTGAGAAAGTCTGAGTCAGGCTGGTAGTGAAGCCTCAGGGCAAAGAGTCTTCATTATAGGAGAGCCTCAGTCAGTTCTTGGCCAGGAGCGCCCAGGAAGGGCATGACCCTGGTGTGAACACCATGCTGGATCCTGAGGAAGTGACAGCTGGAGGCTGTCAGCACTCCCTTCAAGTTCTCTCATATCTGAGAGGTACATATATATGGGTGTTATAGATGGAGAAAAAACATTTCAGGAGCAGGAAACATGGCTCAAGATTTGAAGACACGTAGTTAAAATCTTTGGTTGCGAATATTAGTATGACCGATGAGCTAGCATTAGCCTCTATGATAAGCAATAATGGCAAGAAACTTTCTAAGTCTCATTGCTATTTTATTGATTTCTTTGTTCTATTTTTTCAACTTGTTTGTACTTTCATTTTTTTTTCCCCTTACACCAAAAAGCATGTCCATGTACCCAAAAGCCACTGTAACTTTCTAACCGTGGTTGGAGGAAGGATAAACGAAAGGCCAAGGGTACCTTTTTTTAAATCTCACAAATGGTACTCAACTGTAGAGTCTTATCACTTTCCTCCTCCCATAACTTATAGGCTGTGACCCTCTCACTAAAAATATGAGGCTCTCGGCCACTTCCATTGCATGCTCTTTTCCAACATGAAACATTTTTAGGACTGAAAAGGAATAATTCCAAAATAGACCACATATGGATATGTTGGTAAAATATTCGTTGCTGCATCTGCATTCCAGTGTTGACCAACTTTCTACAGAAAATCAGGTTTTGACAGGTGATTTATGGGTTCAGGTGGAAATAGCTGCTTTCCTTGAAAGACAACGAGAAGCACATGGAAGGATGTCCTAAATAATCTTTGTAAAAATGTCTTGGCAATAATTTACCTGTGTAAGTTTAAAGTAGTCTTGGTGATGCCTTGGCTGGGGCAACCTGACCAAGATTACACACTGTGTCTCAATTTTTTGGCATTTCTTTCAGCATCTTTTGAAAATGTGCTTTGCACTCTCAAAGCTGTGAAAATTCCTTTTAAAGGTGCAATGATTACCAAATGTATTGATGGAATGAGAGACTTTGTTCCAGTAACAGCCTCCTGCGACTTCAAAAATTAACTTCTGAACTTGATCCTCCTGTTATCTGTCAGTACCAGGATGTGCTTTTGGAGGGAAGACATACATTCCCTTAATATTCTTATTTAATGAATCAGAGATGACTATACCTCACATCACTACAATAAAATCAGCAGGAAACCCAAATGGAGCAAGTGATTTCTGATATGGCACCTCATGGTATCATGAGATGGTCCAGAGCACAGAATGGGGGAAATGAAGAAACAAGGCATTAGTTCCCTCAGAGGAAAGAAAGTTTCTGGAGTAGAAAGGTCTGAATCACTATGTATAATCAGTAACCACCAGGTTCAAGATCTAAGTCCTCACTGAACATTTTAACATGTCTCCTGAGCTTTTCTGACTGGGCAGTCAGGCCGAAATGATCTTTTGGTAGACTGGTGATGATGAAGTGGGAAAGATGTGTGAATGGACCATGTGGTTACCTACATAAAAATATTTTTCCCACATTGGCATGTTAGATGCACAGAACAATTTATCCCAACAGTTGTATGGGGTTAGAGGTAGAAAGTAAAAGGAGGAGATGACACCCTAAACAAAATCTATATATTCTATATGCTTATGTCAAGAAGGTTTGTCACATTTTTGGTTTTCTTTGTTTTAAATTTTGTTTTTAGCTGTGCTTTTGTACTGTTCTTCATAATTTCTTATAATAGTTGCTAATTCTAATGCCATTTACTAGAATTATACTTGATAGGAAAAAAAGTGAAACTATTTAAATAGCCCCCACTTTGTAATGTTGAATTGAGAATTCTGCTCTTTTCTAGGAATACTTTTCACTAAGATGAAGTAGATCTCCCTTTGCTTCATAAAATCCCAACAGTTTAGTTGAAATAAATAAATCTCTGATATACATAATTTATATTAAAAACAATGTGGGTATGTTCTGAAATTTTAAGAGAAGGGTGAATTCAATGTCTGTCACAAAGGCTGCATTTTTTTAGGCCCTCACCCTCAGAGCAAGACCTCTGCTCACTGGAAGATAAAGTCCTGATGACTGTGTGGTACCCTATAGGATCCAGGTGAAAATGAGCACTATTTTCCACAGTTTTTATAGAGTTGTTATGATCTTATTTTCATGATTCTTTACAAACATAACATTGACAGAACAAAGAACTAAAAGTAAATGGATTAAAGTTTGTGAGAAATTCCTGTGAAGTAGTCATATGTCCCTTTTCATTTTTCCTCTTAAGATTTCTATGTATTAATTTGTTTGCTTTTCTAGTTTAACATCTGCTTTTCTGATGGGGTCTCTGCCTTTAGGAAAATCAAATTACTGACTCTAGAATATAAAATTCTTATGCAATACAAGTTTCAGCTTTGATATATTTTGAGTATTCAGTCCTTCTCTTATTAATCACACACTTACTATTCTATGAATGTATTTACTCTCTTTGTTGAATGACCTATTACCTACCATCACCACCTTCACCATCATTACCACCACCTCCTACATTTCTCTCTGTTTATCCTTCATTTAGATCTTTCTTTATGTGATTTTTATCTTGTTCATACTTCTGAATTTGTGAAGCTTTTGCAATAAACTGACAAATTCACTTCCCATTGAAGAGCAAACACATGTCCCTATCCTTTGCAATTTGCTGTTTCTGGTTTTTTATAAATAGCTCTAAAAACAGCTCCAGAATGAAATATTCTTCACTAGTACAATTTTTTCACTTGTAACTCTGATACATATCAAGTTAGATATCAAGGGGGTTACATTCCTTCTGAAGTAGTGTTCTTCAAAATGTTGAACTTAAAAGGGAAGTAAAGAAAATGGCAGTGGACTCAGTCAGCAGTTTAGTAGAGGAACCAAGTGCCAGCAGGATTCGATAAAGGAAAGTTCAGTTCCAAGTGGGGAGATCAAGAAACATGTCCTAATGGAGCTATATTTTTTGGTTTGGTCATTGAAAAATGGGTACAGTTCAGGTGTAGGGCATTGGGTAGTCCTTGGTCAACTCCGGATTTCTTGAAGCTGCTGACAGGAATGATACTCTGAGAGAGAAATGAGCACAAGAACAAATCAGGGTAACAAAGCACAGTGGTGAGGAATGTTAACCAACAGTCCCATTCAGCATGCCCAGAAAAATAAATAAATCCTGGTTGCTATAATGTACAGGTAACTTCTTATGACTGCAGTCAACTCATCTTAATTCAGGCTTAAAATAAAATAAAATTGCATAGTCTTAGAAACTCATTAATTCCTCTTTCTTTGTTTTGGGCTTTTCTTCTTTTCCCTTTTAAAAAATATTTTACAATACCATTAATTATTCTGAACCTTGACAAATATTACAATGTAATTCCATTCATTCATTCATTCATTCATTTTTAGCATGTATGAATTGAGTACCTGATGTACTTCTGATACATTTTAATAGACATAGCTAGAGAAATGCTTGAAAAGGAGAATAACTGTAATTTAAAAAAATGTACTTCAGTGTATTCTTTATAAACTAAATAATGGTCTTATACATTTTATATGACAAAATACATAAGGTGTTGTCTATGACAAATGTTTTATAAAGTTGAAATTATAGTCTTTGGTATTTAATAAATCTATTTTGGGTTATATCCAATAAACTTGGAAGTATTTAGGCAAATTGTTTCATCTTTCTTTCTTCTTTATCATGTTATATTGTGTGCTTGTCTTATTTTGGGAAAAAATAAAGTGAAAGGAAAATGAGATCTTGAATTTTGAGGAAAAAACACAGGAATTTCTTCTATAACTATGGAAACATAGTACTTTGATATATTGGAAAACAGTATTTAAATTCTAACTGGAAGGAATAAACTTTAATCTACTTGAACACAGATTTGTCTATTGGCTATGGCACCATGTAAATGAAATGAAAGCATTTAGATTGCTTCTGTTTTCTGAGTGAATAGCTTTCTTATTCCAGAAGATTGATCTCAACAGCAGCACTATTACCTTCTCTACATTACAAATTGTTGGATTCCTGTGTCTAACATTTATTACCTGAGATAATTGGAGATAAAAACCTATTTTTTAGAATTGCTGTGAGGATTATAAAAGTTAATGCATCAGCAAGATGGTAGGCAAAATATAAATGAAATAATTCTTTACCTACCCCATCATCACCTGCAACTCAAGGACTTACACATTCTGCTTACAAGAAAGGCATGATTTAACCAAATGAGTGAGTAAACTTAAAACTCAGGAGGGGTTCTCACCATACCCACCAAAAAGAAGTCATAAAAGACAAAAAGGAGTTGTGAAAATGTGCCATATTAAAGGAGACTAAAGAGACATGACTCCTAGGTGCAATGTCTGTCACCAGAAAAAGTCTTTTGTGAGAGGGAGAAAAAAATTTCTATGGATTATATAATTTGCTCAACTGGAAGATTCAAAAACATATGGTAGATTAGCTTAAAGTATTGAGTCATTATGTAGGGTATTAGAGTTGACAACTGTAGTGTTTGTTTGAAGGAATATTAGTCTTAGCAAATATACATTGAAGTGTTTAGGATTAAACAACCATAATGCATGTAATGAAAAAAAAAGCTTGTGTGTGTGTATGTGTGTAAAAAAGAGAGAGCAGATGATAAAACAAATTAAAAAAGGAAAGAATAAATAATAGTAAGTGAATATGGGTAAAGGATACATTTTTTCTATCCTCATTCATGCAACTTTCTTGTAACTTTGAAATTATTTACAAATAAAAAATTAAAGTAAAAACAGAAATTAATTTCCAGGAGACATGCATACACTCAAAAAAAAACCACCAAAGGAATCCATTCAAAAGAAGAAAATTATTTGAGATGAAACCATTCACACACACTCAAAACCTTCCCATTTCCACTTGAAACTATGAAAATACAGGAAAGAATGAAAAGCAACAGAAGTATAAACATGTTGGCAAATATAAAAGTATAAATGACTGTATCAAACAAAGTAAGACTGGTCAGAATATTTCAAGATAGAATTTTATTTTTATTTTTTATTTTGTTCCATTAAAGTTGACCCAATTTCTCCCCATTACTCTCTCCTGCCCTGCCCACCCCACCTCCCTGCTCCCACAGTCAATCCCTACCCTGTTGTCATATCCATGGGTCATTCATACCTGCTTGTTCATTAGACCCTTCATCTTCTTTCTGCTCGTATCCCCTTTGTCCCTCCTCTTCAAGGTAGAGTATTAAAAAGTAGTATTTTTCATGTAGAATTCAAATACATGAGAATAATAACATGAAAGGTGAAAATGAGTACATTGTTTCACTTTGATACATGAAATGGTAAAGGTAATGCTTTATATAGAATCCATTATGTCAAGAATAAATATTATAAATTAAGGTTTCCAACAAATAGAAGAGAAAATATTATATAACTATCAAGTTAATAGAAGAGATAAAGAGGATGATAAAGCCCCTTGCTTAATATGCAACAAGGCAAAAAAGTTTTAAAATAACAGTTAAGTCAAGTATAAAATAAATAGTAATGTGGTAGATGTAAATGCCTAATATCAGTAATTACACTTAATAGAGATAAACATATGTTATTCTTTCTTAGATCTATTAATACGGTGTAACTATTCATAGATTTTTCTAATGTTGAAACATCCCTGAATTCTTGGTATAAACTTTACTAGGTCTTGGTGTACTACTTCCTTACTTTCCTGGCACATTAGTGTCTTTTTATTAATATTTTACTTAAGATTTTTATCAATTAAAATTTCAGTATGTATTTTTCTATATATGCTTTTATTTTGCATGTATTTTTGAAGGATATTTTTTCTGGGTGTAGAATGCTTTGCTATTGCTTCTTTCAACCTATTGGTGATCTCAAACCACTGTCTTCTCATTTTCCTAGTTTTGGTTGAGAAGTTATTTTCATTACGCCTCCTGTGGTAGTTCCATATTTCTCATCTAACAGGTCACCCTGAATCTTCTACCCTCACTGATTTTTACAGTTTATTCTTTGTCTTTGATTTCTATCAGTGATCCTATAATATACATGTGATTTTCTTTGTATATATTGTGCTTATGTTTTATAAAGCTTTTTGAATCAGTGGCTTGAAGTCTTATACTCTCATTTAAATACTTCTTGGTGGATATTATTGCAAATTTTGTTTTGTCTCAATTTTTATTCTCTTGTTTTGGGATCATACATTAATTTTATTATTTTACTATTTGTTTCTCATGGCCTTTCATATATATTGGAACATTTTATATAGACCTTTTTCTGTTTTACTAACACCCTTCTCTGCTATACCTAACATACTGGCAAAGCCATCTATTGACTTCCTAGTTTCAATTACTACATTTGCAGTTAAGAATTTTCACTTGATTCTTTTTAATGAACCAAATTCCTTGGTGCTAATTTTCATCTTGTCCTTTTTTAAAAGTATTAACCATGGCTTTAGAAAAACCCATTTCTTTTGTTGTGTAATCTTTTTTTGCCATATTTTTCCTATCTTCTTTCTTTCCTATTAAATTTTAATTTAATGTATGATGTTCTCTATAAGGAATTAAAGAGACTCTGTTTAATGTTATATTCTTCCAAAGAGGATGTACTTTTATTTGTGACAGATAATTCAAACAGAAAAATCACAGTAATTTCTACCTGAAATTGAGCTAATTTAAAACTTAAGGACTTTTTAAATTTCCTATTCATCTTACTTTTGTGCTATATATCTGAGAGTTTGGTGCATTTTCCACAGTACTTCTCCATTGTGGATCACAAGTGCCATTTATTGGATCTCTCAGTAGTCTCACTTGACTTCTTAGCAATTATGGTGTTCTAATTTCTCTCCTCTTGTTCCATTTAAAAATCTCCAAATTCCTTGAAAAAAAATGCTAGGTAATGTTTTTTTCCCTCCTAAACTTTGGTCCCTCAACCTTGTCTTTTTAAAAAGATCTGAACATCAGATTTTTGTCTCCCTAGTCACATGACTCTTCCAAAAATTTGGCTCAATCTCTCAGCCAAATTTACATACTATTACATACTATTACATAAAATTACATACTATTTTCTGCTTAGGGTTTTTTTTTTAATTTTTGGCTTCACACCATTTCTCAGAGAATGATTTGAAGCAAAACATGGCACCTTGATGTTCTTTCCTACTTGTATTAGTTTGTTGGCTGCTGAAACAAAGGTCCACAAACTACATGGCTGAAGCAACAGAAATGCATTTTCTTCCAATTCTGGAGGTTAATAGTCCAAGGTCAAGGTGTTGTTTCTTTCTGAGGGCTGCGAGGGAAGAATTTGTTCCAAATATCTCCCCTGCTTCTGGAGGTTTCCTGGCAATCTTTGGTGTTCTTTGACTTGTAGATGCATCACCCCAATCTCTGCCTTCATTTTCACATGGCATCCTATTTGTGTGCATCAAATTCCAAGTTTCCTCTTCTTATAAGGGCACCAGCCATATTGAATTAGGGGTGCACCATACTCCAATATGAGCTCATAGTGGCTTAATTATATCTGTAATTACCCCATTTCCAAATAAGGGCACATTCTGAGGTATTAAGCATTAGGACCTTTCTATATGAATTTGGGGTGGGGCACAGTTCAACTCCATAACACTATACTCAGAGCCTTGGATTCCTCAAGTTCTATTTGCTAGGGTAGGTCTTTAATCTTCAAACAAATATTTTGCATTTTTACACAACTTTCCTAATTGTTCTTGGAAGAATAATTAGCTAGATACCAGCTAGCCAATGATGTTAATAAATTGAAGTCTCAGATTTAATTTAAAATTAGTTATATATATATAAAACCTCAAGCTTCTCTATAAGAGTTTCCCCAGTTGAAGGTAGGCAAAGTTTTGAGAACATCTGTCCAATGTCTCATTAATTTCCATTTTACTTGGCAGTTCTTTTACCATTTTAAAATTTTTACTTACTTAAGTAAATTTGATGGGCCATACATGAGGATTTTGCAACATGATCATAAGAAAGGAAGATGGCCAAATGACACCCAAGACACATTTTCTAGTTGTGAGTGCAGTCTAAATGTTAAGGGCATAGAGTGAGTAATAGTTGGAAAGCTTTCCAAATTCACTTAGGATCATGGGTAGCTAAAGATTTTTAAATAGTTTGTAATTTTTATCATGATAGCTATAAAAAGTAAGCTTTTTGAGTTGAGGAAGTAAGCTGTGAGTTGAGGAAGATGTAACAAAGACAAGAAAGGTCCACTGCATAGCAGAAGTCTCCATTTTTACATCTAAATGAGCAGTAACATGGATGACATACATAAGTGACAGAAGCACTGATCCATCGGTTCCTTACTCTCGTATTTTATTTGGTTTTTATCAATACAAGCCTTTTTGATTTGTAGTATTCAAAGGAAGTCATTGTAATACTATATTATTGCAGGTGCTCATAGCAAATTGTTCTTTTTTTTAATAGATCCAGATGTTTTTCAAGAAGGTAGTCAAACACAAATAATATCAATGCTTGGTATATTTTATTTCTTTCCCATTTTCATTTTTCAGACATGTAAATTTGCCATTTTAAAAATTTCATATTCATTTGATTTATTGTTGCTTCACATTGAACAAAGCAGTGTATCAAAGTGCTTAAGAAGTCAGTTTTTGATCAGTCTACCTTCAAATATTACCTTAACTGTAACATTTAATGTTAGTGAGATCACAGGTAAGAGTCTTAGTACTCTATGTTCTAATATACAGGGATAATACATACCCTCTAGATTTGTTATAAAGATAGAAGATAATGTAAATCAAGTTCTTGGTAGAGTGCCTCCCACATATTAAATGACCAAATAATGAAGAATTATTATCATTGATGAATTGATATAGCTTGAATTACAGTGTGTACTACATTGCAGGATGAATCTTGCATTCCAGACACAGAAGCTTTATCAGTCTCCAAGGGCACACACCCACACACATATAAACTTTATGTAGAGGTACCTGTATATATGCTCTTACATATATGTATATGTGTACTTATTCACTGAACCTTATTAAATATAATTGAATTTAAAATAAAATCATAACAAGTTTACCTTGGATAAGAAGTTAAAGATTTTAAGGTTGTCTAAAGTGGTTACAAACAAAAGCAGAATTTTTAAAGTTTCATGGATTGTTAATCTCCACAGGAGGAATGTTAGAGGAAGGATTCAAATGCCATGCTAACAGAATATTTCATAATGAAGATTTCAGTTTCAGTGACTTTATTGTGTGATTCATTTCTTACCAAAGCATATATTTTTAAATGTTTTTAAGTGCCCATATTTGGTTTACCATAAATAATGTATTATCTAAAGGTTATTCTTGTTTTATTTAACATTATTAAGAAAAATGCTTAATCCTGAAATATTGTATTTCTATCTCTATTACAAAATACACATTTGAGTAATGAATCTTTTAAAATAATTAAATAAAATATACTGAGTTTAGATTAATAAATCTTTTGGGGACCTATTTTGCAATAAAAGCCATTCACTATACATAAGAATAAATCTACATGAAGGTAATGAGTTAGAACTACAAATAATTTCTTGCCTGTGATAATTATTTATAAACAAAGATATTACAGTTATATACTCACTCATCTCTGATATACTTTAAATTCTCATGGATTTCTGACTTAAAATTTTGGTTTCAAACACGTTCTATGTGTTGTTCTCAGTTACCTGGAGAGGAAATAATAAGGCATAGCAAGGCAACATAATCACCCAAAGATATTTCATTGATCAGTGATCAAACTAAATGTAGCTTCCCAGCTTCTACTCCAAGAACTTCTTGACATATAGTATCATTTCTTTTTCAATCCTGCCTGGTAATATTTGTAATTGTAATGATAACTGTTTTAGGAAAGGTATAAAAGGATTTAATGCAGACAGAAATTCTCTAGATTTGTGTAACTATGGATATTTAAAAACACATACACCTCTTTTATTTTTGTCCTCAATTTATTTATCCTGCTGGTCTCTATGATATCCACACTTTCTTTTTCTTCCTCTACTATTGAACACAAATGACGTCCACAAGTGCAGCACAAAATACACCATTTTACTTTTGTATCTCCTTTTCTTCTAACACTCATTCTACTTGGAAATTACCTTCTTATACTGAAGTTTACTTTATTATTGAAGTTTGTACCAACAATCTTAAGTATAAATAATTAAGGTTTATTACTTATTCTTCATTGTAGTTTACTGACTAGATCTGGAAAAATGTAATGTACAGAAATCTCTGTGAAAATTGGTGTCCATAGCATCATCAAAAGCAGGCACTATTTGACAAAACATTCCCATCACTGGTTCCAGATGAGACTTTTAGCTGGGAGTATTGAAAAATAAGGAGCAGATTCATCTCAGGGCCACAAAAAGAAGCAACATTAAGGTTGTTCCACAAACCAGAGCACTAATAGTGAATAGTATATTAATAGCAAAATTCAAAGGAGTTCTCTCACTTCTGACAAGTGGAAACAGCTGATTGGCAACAAAGATCTCTTTTGATGTACCAGTTTTCTTTCTTTTGACTTAATATTATAAAAGACACATGTTTACCTCACCTACACATTTCTCTTACCCCATTCTCTCAATATAGCTGTTTAAAACAATAACTATATATATATATAATTATAATTTAAAACCATGTAATGTCTTTGATCATAATTTTTACTTGTGTGCCTATTTTCCCTAAATTAAAAATTGTTCAAATTTTTCTTTGTTCCAAGTCCTTCAACAGTCATATCATTTTTGATAGGAACAAACTGTGTTGAATATGTTGATTCTATTTGTTTCATAGAGACTTCTTTCCTGGAAAATTTTCTCTTCATGAACCAATCAGGATCTTTACTCTTTAAACAGCTCTCATATTAGGGGTTCTTTCGTCTCCTGTTGTATTTAATGCACATTACCATAAAACCTATTTCTCCTTCTTTATTGTCCTACTTGTTTTATTTGGCTGAGTCCATCTTCTAGCAGATTACTTTTTTTATTGAATTTATTGGGATGACATTGGTTAATAAAATTATACAGTTTTCAAGGTATGCAATTCCATAATACTTCATCTGTATATTGTAGTGTGTGTTTACCACCCCCAGCCTCCTTTAATACCATTTATCTCCCTTTACCCTCTCCTACTTCCCCCTACCCCACATTTTCTGTGGTAATTACCATCATGTTGTCTATGAAATTTTCTTTTGCTTAATCCCTTCACTGTTTTCACCCACACCCATAACCCATTCCATCTGACAACTATCAGTCTGTTCTCTGTATCTATGAGTTCATTTCAATTTTCTTTGTTTATTTTGTTTATTAAATTACATATATAAGTGAAATCATATGGTATTTGTCTTTCTCTGATTGACTTATTTTACTTAGTATAATACTTTCCAGGTCCATCCATGCTGTCACAGGTGTTAAGATTTCCTTCTTTTTATGGCCAAGTACTATTTCATTGGGTAAATGTACCATTGTTGTTTTATCCACTCACCTAATGACAGGCACTTGGGCTGATTTCAAATCTTGGCTATTGTAAATAACACTACAATGAACATAGGGGAACTAATATTCTTTCATATTAGTGTTTCAGGTTTCTTCAGATAAATTTCCAGAAGTGGAATCCCTCGGTCAAAAGGCAGATCCATTTTTCATCTTTTGAGGTAACTTCATACTGATTTCCACAGTGGCTGCACCAACCTGCATTCTCATCGACAGTGCACCAGGGTTCCCTTTTCTCCACATTCTCACCAACACATGTCTTTTGTTGATTTACTGAGGATAGACATTTTGACAGTTGTAAGGTAATATCTCATTGTGGTTTTAATTTGTGTGTCTTTGATGATTAGTGACATTGAACATTTTTTCATATGTCTTTTAGCCATCTGTATGTCCTTTTTGGAGGAGTGTCCATTTAGGTCCTTTGACAACTTTTAAATTGAATTGTTCTTTGATGTTGAGTTTTATAAGTTTTTTATTAATTAACCAAAATAATCTATATATTCAAAGCAATTATTATCAAGATATAAATGGCCACAGAACTGTTCACAGAACTGGAACAAATATTTCAAAAATTTATATGGAACCATGAAAGACCTCAAATGGCCACAGCAATCTTGAGAAATAAAATCAAAGTTGGAGAAATTCCACTACCTGATATCAAACTATTCTTCATCCATAGTCATCAAAACAGCATGGTACTGGCATAAAAATAGACATAATATTCTTCATCCATGTTATCAGATACACGTAAAAATATGAAATTAGACTACCTTCTTATACCATACATAAGAATAAATACATGTTAGGCTCAAAATCATAAAAATTCTAAAAGAAAACATAAGTAGTAAAATCTCAGACATTTCTTACAACAATATTTTTCTGATATATCTCCTTGGGAAAAGGAAACAAACAAACCAAAACAGATAAGACTACATCAAAATAAAAAGATTTTGCATAACAAAGGAAACCATCCAAAAAATGAAAAAGACAATTCACCAAATGGGAGAACATATCCTCTGATACAACTGAAACGGATTAACCTACAGTTTATCTAGCAGATTTCTTAAAAGGTATGCAAGAGATAGGAATTTTTTCAGTATTTTCCTCTCCTAAAAATGCCATTATTATACTCTCCCATGGGACAGCAGGTTGGGCAATTATCAAATTTTCTTTGGAAAACTTCAAGGTATTGTTCCACTCTCCTCTAGTATCTCTTACTGCTATTGAGAATCCTAATTGCATTCTAATTCTTATTTTTTATGTGCTTCTTTTTTTCCCAGAATGTTTTTAGGACACTTGTTTTATCCTGTATATTCTGAAATTTACCCCAATATCTATCAAAAATGTTTATTCTCTATGTTCTCATTAAGACATTTCAAACATAACCATGTATCTCATATTTTCTGATATTGTCATAATACCTTTAATCATTTTTCTCCTCTCTGTTTTCTCTTCTTTCTTTGTGAAACTTTTATTTGTCAAATATTGGGCCCACTGGATGATCCACAATTTTATCTTTTCTTTGTTTATTCATCTCCTTATTTCCAGTGAAATCTCTTTCATGGTGACTGCCAATCCTTTTATTAATTTTTTTTAGCTGTCACATGTTTGATTTCCAAAAGTTTTCATTTTTCCCTGACTGTTCCTTTATTTTAACATCATGTTTTCATTTCAACATTGAAAAACATTATTTTATCTCACTGAGAATATATGTTATGCTTCCTATGTAGATTTTTTATGTTGTCTCTCTTTCATTTAAGTTTCCTTTATAAAGTTAATTAATTTTGCTCCCTAACCTGCTCTTGAGGTTTTCTATAAATATCTGTTGATTCTTGACTATGTATTTTTACTGAAGGGAAAGGCATTGAAGGTCTTTTTGAATAGGCATAGCTCATTCACTGCTAGGGTTCATTGTAGGGTAATCAATCTGGCAGTGAAATATATTTTGTGCCTCAAAGTTTATTATGTTCCACTGTGGGATATTTTAGTTTCCCCAGAAATAAAATGTTCTCCTCTCCTGTGTGCATGGTTATAAGTTTGTTTTCTGGCTTTTTGAATAATGGGAGGGGGATAAAGAGAAAAAGGTGACTCTCATCAATATACAGAACTTCTACAAAAGTCCCTGCATAAGAGTTGGTGTTCCCAACTGCTCCTCCTTTTTCCTGCTGTCTCCAAGTCTGGATACATTCCAGTTCAGTTGTCATCTTTTTGGAGGTAGCAGTCAGATTGGAATTATAGTGGGGGTGTGTAATTATTCCTTAGTAGGTTTCAAACTAGTAGACCCAGTTTTTGTGCACTGATTTCTTTGATATGGAAGTCTCCAATTACCAAGCTTTTCCATTGTCCTATGGCAAATAATTAATGTCTTTTTGCTATCTCCTTCATTATGCATCTAGATTTATTCTTCATTTCTTCTGCTAAGTCAAGAACCATTCTTTCTGCTTACCCTCTAGATATTAAAACTAAGGAATTTTACTATGACAATAACTTGTGCATCTTACAAGTAAAAAGTAGTATGTTGGGGTAAGTGTAGCTCATTTTAGAATAAAATAACTTGGCTTCCCTGGAAGAGCTGCAAAAGAAGAGTAAGCTTGAGTCACTGTCACAGAAAGTACAATTTAATCAAAATATCAATTAGATTGTTTAGTTTGTGTTTATGAAATGCATTTTTTCCTAAAATGCCTTGAGATAATTTGTCTTTTTGAGAGGAATTGTATACCATAGGGGTTAGGAGCATGAGTTGTAAAGCTAGGTTCCTGGTTTTTCACTCTTGCACATCTGTTTAACAACTAAATCAAGTGTTTATTTTCCTTGTGCCTCAAGTTCGTCTATAAAATGGGAACGTCACAGAAAACTACCCTACAAAGATGTTATGAAAATTTGATTAAACAACAAAACACTTAGGACAATATGCTACAAATATTAAAGATTCTTTTGTACAGGAGAACTGATATTGTTCTCTAAGGTAGGAAATTTTGTCTATAAATTCTTCCACAATTTTAAGAGCTGCTGACTTTGGTTTCATAGATGTATCAAACTTATACTCATAAAGATATCTTAAACTTTAAATAAATATTTAGCATGATAATGACACAAATAGCATAGCTACAAATAAAATGACAATTAATGATATTGGTTCAGTAGAAATAAAGAAAACAATGGGCTCCTAAGGATAATCCATATCACCTTGAATTGTGAGAGAGGAGGAAGGAAGGAAAGAGAAAGGGAAGGGGCCTAGGACATGAGTTAGTCTATATCTGCCATCAACTCAAAAAGGTTGCTGCAGGATCTAGAAGAAAGTTTGCTATAGAACAGAGCAAGTGATGTTAATACATTATTGAGGTGTTGTTGGGTGAAGAAGGAAATGCTAAATTGTCCATTGTCTTTTAAAAACATAATTTAACATTTTCACTCTCTAAACAACAGAGTTCCATGGCAGCCTCATCCCTACACAATTAATTGCTCTTCTGGGCACATGCATTTTCTGAATTTTTGTATTTAATCAGATGCTAAACAATCTACTCATTAGTCAACTCAGGTGTTAATCTTCAAAACCCAGGTGAAATGAACATTTGATTAAATTTTTTAACTGCTAAATTGACAAATAGAAAATTGGTCAAATTCCAGCCCTGGCTGGCATAGCTCAGTGGATTGAGCGTGGGCTGTGAACCAAAGTGTCGCAGGTTTGATTCCCAGCCAGGGTATATGCCTGGGTTGCAGGCCATAACCCCCAGCAACCGCACATTGATGTTCCTCTCTCTCTCTCTATCTCCCTCCCTTCCCTTTCTAAAAATAAATAAATAAAATCTTTAAAAAAAGAAAAAAAAGAAAATTGGTCAAATTCCAATTAAGGTATTATTAGTAAATATTTCACATAAGCACACAGATCTTGGATCATTATTTTTCTACTTGTCAACACTTTATGGTTCTTATATAGATACAGTTAATGTTTTTTGTTTGAAAATAAAATCACTTTGTAGGTACCAGAATATCAATCAAATTCATATGAAGTAGTTTCCTTCTTAAATTCTTAAAACATATAAAATATATGTTAATCAAAACAATTTTATCTTGTACTGATTTCCTAATAAAAACCACCCCTTAGACTAAGAGAATAGTCAAGATTTGTTTCTAGAGTAATCTGTCCTGTTTCCAAGTACAAGATTTCTAAGGAAATTATTATTTTTTAATTGGAAATATTTAGAAAATAAAATTCACATCCAATTCTTCTGCCAGAAGTCTCAGATACTAATTTCCCTAATACTTTGAGAAAAAAGAATAGAACAATTGTTACTGACTTTTTTAAAAAAGAAGGTTCTTTTCAATATTGTTTTAATCAAAATGGCTAAACGGTATAGAATCAAATAACAATAATCAGTACTATCAATCATAAAATATAATATAAAAATTCACATATATGCTGATTTTCCCAAGAGTAAACTACAAATGTTATTTGGTGACATTATAGAAACTATGATTTCCATAGCCAATTTGTGTGCTGATCAATATTTAGCAATGGGCTTCCCAGGGAAGAAAAAACCCAATTTGTAGTATTTTTTACCAATATATGAATGCAAATACTCCCACTACAGCTCATTTCAAGTTCCTAAAGTGATGTTTGTCAGCTTACAAAAATATTTAAAATGTTAATAATTGACTAACTGCATCATACCACTGTACCCACTCTCTAGACTAAATCCACAGTATGGATGTCTTTTGTTGATTCCATTTATGAGTTCTAGTTCAAATTTCTATCAGGAAACATTTGAAAATAAAAAAGGAAACATAATATTTAATAAAGAAAGTTTGATAAGGTCTCTTACATTTGCTCTAAAAATTTACAGTTTTATTTCTAACATAATCTATTATAGATGGTGTGTATGCTTTACTATGTATTTTACAATTCAGTATCTGTCCTATGAATTGAGTCATTATACCACATGTTATAATTTTGCTACTCCATTTGTCATGAACATGCTTAATTTTGGCACATATTAATTATAAGCATGACTGTGTATGCATGAGTGTGGAAGGCACTCTGGATAATTCTGCTTTTCATAGGTGATTATGGTGAAAAGTGAGATTAAACTTCCAAAAATGCTTCAAAGTAATACCCATACAATGAAATTTAATTTTAAAGCAATTCAAAAACAGCCTGGAATTAACAGCCAATTCCAAAGGTACTCAAAATGACATTTAAATTCATATTTCATTTAACAGATATCAAACTGACTAATTAGCTACAACATGATATGCTTTTGTCAAAGATGAGTCCAAATGTTTAATTCAGTCAAAATCACAAACTTACTATATTCTCATTAAAAATGTTTGCTCAAGAACGTCTCTCTTGTTCTAACCAAAACTTATTCTTGTTTCTTTTTTATCTCATTTCTCTTTTTTCTACATTGTATGGCATCTTACTTGCTGATTTATTCATTGCTTTTGCACCTATTTAATTCTTTTTTAAAATATTTTGTTTATTTATTTTTAGAGAGGGAAGGGAGGGAGATAGAGAGAGAGAGCGAGAAACATCAATGTGCGATTGCTGGGGGTTATGGCCTGCACCCCAGGGATGTACCCTGGCTGGGAATCAACCTGCAACACTTTGGTTCGCAGCCTGCGCTAAATCCACTGAGCTACGCCAGCCAGGGATGTACCTATTTAATTCTAACACTCATGAACATGGAGTTGTAGGTAGATACAATTTGCCTCCTTGCACAAAAAAATGAGGACCACAACAAATTTAAAAACAAAAGACAACCAGAACTGCCAGAAAATTAAACTGTATGAAAGTTTGACAACCAAGTAGTTAAAGAAAAAACATTCATCCAGACTGCACCACAGTAAAGTAACGTGTGTTGATCCACCCCAGTGAATACCTAAGGCATAGCCCCTTTATAATATAACTGGTGTGCCAAGACAAAGAAATATGGCCCAAATGAAACAACAGATCAAAACTCCAGAGAAAGAGCTAAGTGATGAAAAGGTAGTCAACCTATCAGATGCAGAGTTCAAAACACTGGTAATCAGGATGCTCACAGAAATGGTTGAGTATGATTATAAAATAGAGGAAGAAATGAAGGCTATGCAAAGTAATAAAGGAAAATGTACAGGGAGGCAGGAAAATGGCAGTGAGATAGGTGGGAGTTTAACCCACTTGCTTGTGCACCCAACAGGGATACCTAGCCAACCTTCTGAAGAACAGAGTGAACAGCAAATGGAATCCCAGCTTATATAAAGTTTGGAAGTCAAAGATTACAGAAGACATTAACAAAAGGATGGTAAGGAAACCAGGCCTTAAACCTGGGACTGCAGTGTGGCAGCTGTGGTCCTGGTTCCTGTTGATACAGGAGATTCAGAGGAGAGCCAGGTCAGTGATTCTAACTTCGCAGTTCCCTCCCCTCCTAGAGCAAGGAAGCCAGTCCCACCTAGTAGAGACCTGGATGCTTGAAGTTGCTGATGGGGGTAAAGGCACAGTGGCAGACACATAGCAGGGAGCATTTCTCACTGTGGACTGTGGTCTTTGGCTGAGATAGTACCAGAGAAATCAGGGAGCATGGAGACACCTGGAGATGGGAGAAGAGTTGGGCCGTGACTGACTGTGACCCAGAGAGTCTTGGGACTGATCAGAGATTTGGGCTCTTTAAAAAGCCAGGTGCTTGTTAAGAATGGCAGCCTCCAACCAAGGGGAAATCTCAAAAAAAAAAAAAAGGAGGCATGGAGCTGTTGTGCAAGGACTTCTGTGCAATAGCCTGACTTGCTAGCAAAGACATAGGAGGAGGGGTGCTGCAGGGACTGATCAGAGGAGGGCAGCAAGGGCTCAGAGAGTTAACAGTCTCCACAGAGACTTAATTTAATAGGGAAACTATATTGTCCAAAGGGGAGTTTGAGAGTGCACAGCACCTGAGCCAGCAAAGAGAGAGGAGGAGGAGTGCCAGTTGCTCCTAATCTGTGCACCTCACACTGGTGGCAGAATGTGGTGGATCAAAGACCCTGGCCTGACTCACATGGACAATGGGAGCAGTGCAGCACTTTGAGGGCTTGGGCTGGAGGCTGGGCATCTATGAATATGGTAGCCTGGACCTAGCCCCACCCTCACAACACCACAGGAAAGGAAAACAGTGAATCCCAGGCCCCTCTGCCTGTAGCATCCAGGAAGACAAGCAGAACTTGCTTGACAAGTTTAAAAATCAGCAAAAGCTTTTTCTTTCTTTTCTTTTTTTCCCCACAAATGTGAGACAATAAGACCTGGAGCTGTGAAAGGACCAAAGACTGATCCAGACAGAAATAAGGAGCCTAACCAAAACAACTGAGAAGCTGAGACAAATTTCACTTTGCTATCCTACAGAACTTGATTTTTATTTTTTATTTTTATTATTTCTTTTATTATTATTACTTTATTTCGCTTCTCTCCAGTTTTCTTCATTTTGTTTGTTTAGCTGCACTGTTTGACTGGTTTTCTTTGTTTTCCCTTTCACATTGCATTTTAATTTTTCTTCCCTAACTTCACTCATATTCCAGTAACACTATATTTTTGGTCTTTTACTTTCTATTCTTTCTATTAAGATCATGTATTTTTTGTCATATTATTGTTGTTCCTATATTAATGTAAATAGTTGCCATTCGAGACGGGTAGATGGAGGCTTTACTCTAGGCAGCATTTTTCTCGTCTTCTGTGAAGAGGAGGGAAACTCGCGGATCAGTGGAGAAACAGAGCAAGTGGACTAGGTTACTGAATCACTTTTGAAAGCAGGACATCAAAAATTATTGTGATCATGGAAAAACCAGATGGTAAGGAGACTTCTTCAGGACAAAAGGGGCCCAGGGATCGGCACAGGGACTAGGGGTATACAGTTCCCAGGCCCAGTGCTTGGGGCTCCCGGGAGAGGGGAGTCACTGCTCCCTCCCCCCAATACGGGGGAGAGCAACTCCAGGGGAGAACGTGTTGCTAGAAGGAACAGATTGGCCAGTTGCACTGGGAAAAAAATCGCCCAGGGACTATGAACACCTGCCCAGAGACTTAGGAGAAGTGAGGGCCTCTAGCCGACAGGACCAGGGGCAGCCTGGAAGAGCACCTGCACCCCTAGACTGCACCCCTAGCCTGGAGGAAGTGCAGATCGGTGGAGAGCACAGAGTAGGAACACGCTCGGTTCTCGCCCCATACGGAGGCCTGAAACGCGCGCTGGGATCCCGGGAGGGACGTGGTGCTTGGTGCGTTCCTACAGTAGTGGCTCAGAAATTTCCAGCCAGCCCAACCGGGGGAGCCAGAAAAGGCGCCAACACCCAGTCAGAGTGCAGTTCAGCGGTAACCACAGAGCTGGAAAGGGCTCGGCTTGCACACCATCGGGAAGACTGTCTCGCGCTCGCTGTGAACCCGGAACGGGTGCAAGTGAGGTGCTTAGGGCGATCCTAGACCCCGAATTTCAAAAGTTTGGAGGAAGGGCGCGCCCTTTTACGATTCCCAGGGAGGGTTCATTGAATCCCAAAAAGTCGCGGGTGCCTCCTGAGATCATAGGGCTGGAATCCTGCAGGACCCCAGAGTCTGGAAGAACGTGGAAGTGAGATCCAGAGAGCCAGTGTGCTTGGGAGCGCCCAGGGTACAGCACGTCTGTATTCTGACAGACTTGCTGAGATTTGGGCTGTGAGAGAGAGAAGCATTTCAAAGGTCCCTCAGCCAGCTGAAGCCAGCAAGATCAGAAAAACTTGTCTGGCCAGTTAGAAACCAGCAAGAGGTTTTTTTTTATTGTATTTTTTCTCTTTTTTTCTTTTCTTTTTTTTCTCTTTTTTTTTGTTTTGTTTGGTTTTGTTTGGTTTGGTTTGGTTTGGTTTTTGTGGCTGTTAGTTGATTGATTTTATCTTGTGTTTTATGTGACATTTTATTTTTCAATTCTTATTATTTTTATCTCGCAATCCCTTATATTTCTCTTCCATTCATCCTAATATTATTCTTTCCACTCCAAATTTATCTCTCCTGCACTACATCTTCTGCTTTTCTTTCCTTTTTCTTTTTTTATCTTGCAAGTTACTGAAAATTTGTATTATCTTTTTCTCACTTTTCTGACTTTTTTATTTTAATATTATTTTGGTATTCTTTTTCTTTCTGTATAATCTTCTTTGCTTGGCTGGTTATACTGTCATTTGATAGGTTCCCCCTGGTATCTCAGTCACAAGGTGTTGATAAGTTACTATCCTTCATCTGTGTTCCATTAATACACCTCTCAAGGTTCTATACTCCTTATTCTTGTTATCTAGACCTCATCGATTCTGCCACAAGACTGTCACTTTACTATTACCGTTAGTAAAACCTAGTCTATACAATTGTAAATACTACTCAACACCGCTACCTGATCTCAGCCCACTTTGCAACTTTCTGAACTATACTATTGTGGGCGTTGTCTCTATTCTTTTACACACTACTCCTATACACTAATCTTCAATCCAATCCTACCTTAGAATATGACCTCCCACAGCCTCACAGCTTTCTAGATCCAACTAACAATCCTCTTATCCCCAATAAGACTCTTACCTTCTTTCCACCCTTTCTAAAACGTGGATAGTGGTGTGGAGGATCACGGTTAACACTATAAGGAGCCAAAGGATAACCCATCTCTTCTCTACTGGCTGCTAATGTAAATATTATAGCATACAGTCTTGCTGTCTTAAACCATTTTCCCTTATTCTTCCAACTAATCACAAAAAGGAGCAGGGGGAAGCTGTGAACACCAGGATACACAAAGGAGATTGCACCACTGAATCTCACAAATATTCTACCACAGAAGTTCACACCATAATTACAGGGAATCAGAACAGATCAAACTAACAAGCAAGAAGAAAAAAGAAGAAACACGCGAACAATGAGAAAACAAAGAAACAACCCCCAACTGAAGGGAAATGAGGAAGCCTCAGGAAAAATGCTAAATGAAATAGAGGCAACTCAACTATCAGACAGCGAGTTCAAAACAACGATTACCAGGAAGTTCAATGAACTCACATTGAGTTTTCAGAAATTAGAGGGAAACTACATCAATCTCACTGCAAACTATATAAACATGAAAAAGGAAATAGAAACTCTCAACAAAGGTCAAGAGGAAATGAAGAATACAATTTCTGAACTGAAGAACACAGAAGAAGGAATGAAAAGCAGGATCGATGAAGCAGAAGATCGGATTAGCAAGCTGGAGGACAAAGTAGAAAACAACATCCAGAAAGAGCAAGAAAAGGAAAAGAGGCTCAGAAAGAATGAAGAGGGATTAAGAGAAATGCAAGACAATAAGAAATGTAATAATATCCGTATAATAGGGATACCAGAAGGAGAAGAAGAAGAGCAAGGGATCGAAAACCTAGTTGAACAAGTAATGAAGGAGAACTTTCCTAATTTGATGAGAGAAAAAGTCACACAAATCCAAGAAACACAGAGTCCTAATCAAGAAGAACCCAAAGAGACCCACCTCAAGACACATCATAACTAAAATGGCAAAATTTCAAGACAAAGAGAGAATCTTAAAGGCAGCAAGGGAGGAAAAGAAAGTAACATACAAGGGCGCCCCAATAAGGCTTACAGCGACTTCTCAATGGAAACACTTCAAGCCAGAAGAGAATGGCAAGAAATACTCCAGGTAATGAGAACCAGAGGTCTGCAACCAAGGCTGCTATATCCAGCAAGGCTCTCGATCAAGATAGAAGGCCAAATAAGAAGCTTCCCAGACAAAAAAAGTCTAAAAGAATACAGCTCCACCAAACCAGCTCTGCAAGAGATCCTAAAGGGACTGCTTCTAGGAAGAGAAGGAAAAGAGAGAGAGAGAGAGAGGAACACACGTACATAAAAGAAAATGAATAAGTACCTATCAATAATAACCTTAAACATAAATGGATTAAATGCTCCAATCAAAAGACACAGAATAGCTGAATGGATAAGAAAAAATGACCCACATATCTGCTGTCTACAAGACACCCATCTCAGGATAAAAGACCTACACAGGCTGAAAGTGAAGGGCTGGAAACAAGTCTTCCAAGCAAATGGACAGGAAAAAAAAGCCGGGGTAGCAATACTCATATCAGACAAAATAGACTTCCAAAAAAGGTCCATAAAGAGAGATCCAGAAGGTCACTTCATAATACTCAAGGGAAGAATCCATCAAGAAGACATAAATATTGTAAATATATATGCACCCAACATAGGAGCACCGAAATACATAAAGAAAATCTTAGAGGACTTCAAGAAAGATATGCACAGCAACACAATTATAGTGGGATATTTTAACACCACACTATCAAAAATGGACAGACCTTCTAAACAAAATATCAACAAAGATATTATGGCATTGAACAATATCCTTGAGAAAATGGACTTTACTGATATCTACCGAGCCCTCCATCCAAAAGAAGCTAAATATACATTCTTTTCAAATGTACACGGAACATTATCAAAGATAGACCACATGATAGGACACAAAACAAGCCTCAAGAATTTCAAGAAAATTAAAATCATACCAAGCATTTTCTCAGACCACAAGGGACTGAAGCTAGAAACCAATCCTAAGGAAAAAAAAACAAAAACACTCAAAATCATGGAGATTAAATAGCATGCTATTAAACAATGAATGGGTCAAGAATGACATTAGGGAAGAAATCAAAATGTTCCTGGAAACAAATGAAAATGAACTCACAACAACCCAAAACTTATGGGACACAGCCAAGGCAGTCCTGAGAGGGAAGTTCATAGTGATACAGGCTCACCTAAAAAGGTTAGAAGCATTCCAAATGAACAACCTAACCCTACGTCTATAAGAACTTGAGAAAAAACAACAAAGGCAGCCCAGAACAAGCAGAAGGAAGGAAATAACCAAGATCAGAGCAGAATTAAATGACATAGAGACTAAAAGCACAATTCTAAAGATCAATGAATCCAAGAGCTGGTTCTTCGAAAAGATAAACAAAATCGACAAGCCCTTAAGTAGGCTCATCAAGAAAGAAAGAGAGAAGACCCAAATAAACACAATCAGAAATGAAAGAGGAGAGATTACAACAGATACCACAGAAATACAAAGGATTGGAAGAAATTACTACAAAGAGCTGTATGCCAAGAAATTTGAAAACCTAGGTGAAATGGACAAATTTCTAGAAAAATATAATCTTCCAAAACTGAATGAAAAAGCAGAAATCCTGAACAGACCAATAACAACAGAAGAAATTGAAGCAGTAATCAAAAAACTCCCAACACACAAAAGCCCTGGATGGGGTCGTTTCACAGGAGAATTCTACAAAGCATTTAAGGAAGAGCTAACCCCTATCCTTCACAGACTATTCCAAAAAATCCAAAAAGATGGGAATCTCCCAAACTCTTTTTATGAGGCCAACATCATCCTAATTCCAAAACCAGATAAAGACACAACAAAGAAAGAAAACTTCAGGCCAATATCACTGATGAACATTGACTCTAAAATCCTCAACAAAATACTGGTAAACCGCATCCAACAATACATTAAAAAGATCATACACCATGACCAAGAGGGATTCATTCCAGGGATGCAAGGATGGTCCAATATTCGCAAGTCAGTAAATGTAATATATCACATAAACAAAAGCAAAGACAAAAACCACATGATTATATCAATTGATGCAGAAAAAGCATTTGACAAGGTACAGCACCCATTCATTATAAAAACACTCAGCAAAGTGGGAATAGAGGGAACATTCCTCAACATAATAAAGGCCATATATGAGAGACCTACAGCCAGCATCATACTCAATGGGAAAAATTAATGTCTTTTCCACTAAGATCAGGAACAACACAAGGCTGTCCACTTTCACCACTTCTATTCAATATAGTACTGGAAGTTTTAGCCACAGCAATCAGACAAGAAAAGAAATAAAAGGCATCCAAATTGGAAAGGAGGAAACAAAACTGTCACTTCTTTGCAGATGACAGGATAGTATACATAGAAAATCCGATAGACTCTACCAAAAAACTGCTTGACCTAATCAATGAATTTGGCAAAACAGCGGGATACAAAGTCAATATCCAGAAATCAAAGGCATTTCTGTACACCAACAATGAAACAGCAGAAGCAGAGATCAAGGAAAAAATCCCATTTGAAATAGCAAAAAGAAAAATAAAATGTCTAGGAATAAACCTAACCAAAGAGGTAAAAGACCTGTATTCAGAAAACTATATAACACTGAGGAAAGAAATCAAGGAAGACACAAACAAATGGAAACATATACCGTGTTAATGGATTGGAAGAATTAATATCATCAAAATGTCCATACTACCCAAAGCAATTTATACATTCAATGCAATACCTATTAAAGTACCAATGGCATATTTCACAGACATAGAACAAACACTTCAAAAATTTTATATGGAATTATAAACGACCCCAAATAGCTGCTGCAATTTTGAGAAAGAAGAGTAAAGTAGGAGGGATCACAATACCTGACACTAAACTATACTACAAGGCCACTGTAATCAAAACAGCCTGGTACTGGCATAAAAACAGGCACATAGACCAATGGAACAGAACAGAGAGCTCAGAAATAAGCCCAAGTCTCTATGTTCAATTAATATTTGACAAAGGAGGAAGCAACATAAAATGGAGTAAAAATAGCCTCTTCAACTAATGCTGTTGGGAGACCTGAACAGACACGTGCAAAAAAATGAAACTTGAGCACCAACTTACACCATATACAAAAATAAATTCAAGGTGGATAAAAGACTTAAATATAAAAGGTGACACCATTAAAGTCCTAGAGGAGAACGTAGGTAGGTAAATCTCAGATATTTCACGAAGAAATTTTTTAATGACTTGTCCCCTAGAGCAAGGGACATAAAGGAAAGAATAAACAAATAGGATCTCATCAAAATTAAAAGCTTCTGCACAGCCAAAGAAAACAGTATCAAAATTAAAAGAGAACCAACTGTATCGGAAAACATATTTGCCAATGATACCTCAGACAAGGGTTTCATCTCCAAAATATATAAAGAACTTACAAGACTGTACTCTAAGAAGACAAGGAATCCAATTAAAAAGTGAGCAAAGGACTTGAACAGACACTTCTCCAAGGAGGACATACAGAAAATCCAAAGACACATGAAACGATGTTCAATATCACTAGCTATCAGAGAGATGCAAATTAAAACCACAATGAGATACCACTTCACACCAGACAGAATGGCCATCATAAACAAAGCAATAAACAACAAGTGTTGGAGAGGTTGTGGAGAAAAGGGATCCCTAGTGCACTGCTGGTGGGACTGCAGACTGGTACAACCACTATGGAAAGCAGTATGGAACTTCCTCAGATAACTAAAAAGGGATATGCCTTTTGACCCTGCAATTCCACTGCTGGGACTCTATCCTAAGAATACTAAAACACCAATTCAAAAGAACCTATGCATCCCAATGTTCATAGCAGCACAATTTACAATAGCTGGATGCTGGAAGCAACCAAGATACCCATCAGTAAATGAATGGATCAAAAAACTATGGTACATTTACACAATGGAATTCTATGCAGCAGAAAGAAAGAAGGAGCTCCTACCCTATGCAACAGCGTGGATGGAGGTGGAAAACATTATGCTAAGCGAAACAAGCCAGGCAGTGAAAGACAAATACCATATGATCTCACCTTTAACAGGAACCTAAATAGCAAAACAAAGAAACAAACAAAATGTAACCAAAGACACTGAAATAGAGGACAGGCTGACAGTGACCACAGGGGATAGTAGAGGGAATTTAAGGGGACAGTGGGAAGGGTTCACAGGAACAAACTTAAAGACCACATGGTCATAAACTAAAGGGAGGGTGGTAATGGGAGCGAAATGGGGAGGGGTGGGAGGGGGGAATGGATTGGGAGTAAAAAGGAGAAAAGTGTATTTTAACAATGATTAAAAATAAATAAAAAATAAAAATAAAAAATAGTTGCCATTCTATATTATTGTAAATCCTACACAGCACCCCTCTGTGGTCTTGGCCCATTTCACTACCTTACTGAGCTTTATTATTGCTGTGGTTAACTTCATTTTCTTGCACACTACATCTAATTTCTACCCCTTACTCTCACTGTAGCTCACCATCCAACCTCACAGAAGCACTCTGTTTTCTGGATTCAGCTCACATTCTTTCTCCCCTCTAATAAGTCTTATTTCTTTTTCATCTTTTATAAAAGTAGCTATTTAGGTGAAATATCATGGTTATCACTGTAGTTCTCCAAAGGATCTCCTATCTGTTCTCCACTTATCTAGAAATGACTATGAACAACTATATGCCAAGAAATTGGAAAACCTAGGTGAAATGGAAAAATTTCTAGAAAAATATAATCTCCCAAAAATGAACAAAGAAGAAGCAGAAAGACTGAATAGATCAATAACAGCTGGTGAAATTGAAACAGTAATCAAAAAAGTCCTATCACACAAAAGCCCTGAAACAGATGGTTTCACAGGAGAATTTTACAAAACATTTAAGGAAGAGCTAACCTCTATCCTCGTCAGATTATTTTAAAAAATTTAAGGAAAGGAAAGACTCCTAAACTATTTATATGAAGGCAGCATCATCTTAATTCCAAATCCAGATAAAGACACAAAAAAGAAAGAAAACAAAAGGCCAATATCGCTCATGAACATAGATGCAAAAAACCTCAACAAAATATGAGCAAACCAATCCAGCAATACATTAAAAAGATCATATACCATGACCAAGTGGGATTCATCCCAGTGATGTAAGGATGGAAAAATATTTGCAAATCAATAAATGTAATACATCACATAAACAAAAGGAAAGAAAAAAATCACATGATCATATCAATATATGTAGAAAAATCATTTGATAAGGTACAGCACTGATTTATGATAAAAAAAAATCAACAAACTGGGAATAGAGGGAGCATTCCTCAACATGATAAAGGCTGTATACAAGAAACCTAAAGCTGACATCACAGTAAATGGGCAAAAACTAAAATCAAGAACTAAGACAAGGATGTCCACTTTTACCACTTCTATTCAACATAGTTTTGGAAGTTCTAGCCACAGTGATCAGACAAGAAAGAGAAATAAAAAACATCCAAATTGGAAAGGAGGAAGTAAAATTGCCACTGTTTGTATATGATATGATAGTGTACATAAAAAAACCCTATAGACATCACCAAAAAACTACTCAACCTAATAAGTGAATTTGGAATAACAGTGCCTCGGCCCGCGAGGCAGTCAACGGGGTCCGCCGAAGTACCTGTAACGGATGAAAAGGGATGGGACAGGAGGCGCGAAAGAACGACAGCAAGTCAAAAGATTCTGATCAAGCTGCAAGTTTTATTTTAAAATGGAGGGAGTTATATAGAGGAGGGTAGAGGAAGGCAGATAGGGGAAGTAATTCTGGTCGGTAGCTTTGGGGCGTGCTCTTAACTGGGATAGGCTAGGGGGCGCATGATAGGCGCGTGATCAAGGCACTGATTGGCGTGCTATCTGCATGTTCAGGCTAGGCGCTTGACCGCAAACATCCTGTTGTGGAAGCGCAATCTTTATTTCTGATTGCATCAGCCTGTTTCAGGCTTATCCCTGCCCCCAACATAACAGCAAAATTCAAAGTCAATATTCAGATGTCAAAGGCATTTTTATATACCAACAACAAAACATCAGAATTAGAAATCAAGAAAAAAAATCCCATTTGCTATAGGAACAAGAAAAATAAAATACCTAGGAATAAACATTATCTAGGAATAAACATTTTCTGTGCTGCACTCAGAAAATGACAGAACACTGAAGAAAGAAATTACGGAAGACATAAACAAATGGAAGCATATCCTGTATTCATGGATTGGGAGAATCAACATCATCAAAATGTCCACATTACCCAAAGCAATCTACACTCAATGCAATTCCTATTAAAATACCAATGACGTATTTCACAGGTATAAAAAAAAATTCAAAAATTTGTATGGAACAATAATAGACATCAAATAACCACAGCAATTTTAAGAAAGAAGGACAAAGTAGGAGGGATCACAATACCTGATATAAAATTATATTACAAGGCCATGGTAATCAAAACAGTATAATACTGGCATAAAAAGAGACACATAGATCAATGGAAAAGAATAGAGAGCCCAGAAATAAACTCCAGTCTCTATGGTCAATTAATATTTGACAAAGGTGATAGATGCATAAAATGGAATAAAAATAGCCTGTTCAACAAATGGTGTTGGGAGACCTGGACAGCTACATGCAAAAAAGTGAAACTAGACCAACAACTTATACCATAGACAAAAATAAATTCAAAGTGGATAAAACACTTAAATAAAAGTCATGATACCATTAAAGTTCTAGAGGAGAACATAGGCAGGAAAATCACAGATAGTCCACACAGCAATATTTTCACCAATATGTTCCCTGGAACAGGAAAGAATAAAAAAATGAGACCTCACCAAAATAAAAAGCTTCTGCACAGCTAAAGAACACAACATTAAAAGAAAAGAGAACCAAGTGTATGGGAAAACATACTTGACAATGATACCTGGGACAAGGATTTGATCTCCAAAATACATCAAGAGCTCACACAACTCTACTCCAGGAACACAAACAACCCAATAAAAAATGGGCAAAGGACCTGAACAGACACTTCTCCAAGGAGCATGTACAAAGGACCCAGAGACATATGATAACATTCTCAGCATCACTAGCCATCAGAGTAATGCAAATTAAAACAATGAAATACCACCTCACACCAGTGAGGATGGCTATCATAAACAAAGGAACAAACGATAAGTGCTAACAAGGACATGGAAAACAGGGAACCCTAGTGCACTGTCAGTGGGAATGCAGACTCATACAGCCAATGTGGAAAATAGTATGGAATTTCCTTAGGAAACTAAAAATGTAACTGCCTTTTGACCCAGTAATACCACTGCTGGGGTTATACCCTAAAAATCTTGAAACACCAATTCAAAACAACCTATGCATCCTAATGCTCATAACACCATTTACAATAGCCAAGTGAGGGAAGCAACCTAAGTGCTCATCAGTAAATGAGTGGATCCAAAAACTATGGTATATTCAGACAATGGAATACTATGCAGCAGAAAGAAAGAAGAAGCTCCTACCCTTTGTAACAGCATAGATGGATCTGGATAGCCTTATGCTAAGTGAAATCATCCAGGCGATGAAAGACAAATATCATATGATCTCTTTAACAGGAACCTAAACAACAAAACAAACAAACAAGCAGGCAACATACAACCAGAAACATTCAAATGAAGAACAAACTAAAAGTAACTAGAGAGAAGCAGGGAGAAGGATAATGGGGGATAATAGGAGAAGGGCATCAATTAACATGTATAAAGGACATATGGACAAATCCAAAGGGAGATAAGTTCAAGAGTGAGAGACAGGGATGGGTGGAGCAGGGCAATGTGGTGTGGTGAAAATGGAGACAACTGTACTTGAACAACTATAATTTAAAAAAAAAGAAAATGTGCAGGGTACCATGGTGACAGGAAGGAAACTGGGACTCAAATCGATTTAGAGCAGAAGGAAGAAATAAACATTCAACCAAAACTGAATGAAGAGACAAGAATTCAAAAAATGAGGAGAGGCTGAAGAACTTACAGGACAACTAAATATTCCAACATCCAAATCCTAGGGGTGCCAGAAAGAGAATAAGAAGAGCAAGAAATTGAGAACTTATTTGAACAATAATGAAGGAGAACTTCCCCAATCTGGCAAAGAAAATAGACTTCCAGGAAGTCCAGGAAGATCAGGGAGTCCCAACAAATTTGGACCCAAGGAAGCACACACCAAGGCACATCATCATTACATTACCCAAGATTAAAGAGGAGGAGAGAGTTTTAATAGCAGCAAGAGAAAAGGAGAGAGTTACCTACAAAGGAGTTCCCATAAGACTATCAGTTGATTTCTCAAAAGAAATATTGCAGGCAAGAAGGGGCTGGAAAGAAGTATTGGAAGTCACGAAAGGCAAGGACCTACATCCAGATTATTCTATCCAGCAAAGCTATCATTTAGAATGGAAGGGCAGGTAAAGTCCTTCCCAGATAAGGTCAAGTTAAAGGAGTTCATCATCACCAAGCTCTTATTATATGAAGTGTAGAAGGGACTTATCTGAGAAAAAGAATAAGATCAAAACTATGAACAGTAAAATGACTACAAACTCAGAACTATCAACAACTGAACCAAAAAAACAAAAACAAACAAACAAAAAAAAAACAAAGCAAACAACAGCAGGAACAGAATCACAGAAATGGAGATCACATGGAGGGGTATCAGCAGGGACAGTGTGGGAGGAGAATAGGGGAAAAGGTACAGAGTAAAAGAAGCATAAATTGTAGGTACAAAATAGACAATGGGAGGTTAAGAATAGTATAGTAAATGGAGAAGCCAAAGAACTTATATATACAACCCATGGACATGAACTGAGTTGTAGGGGATGTTGGTAGGGGGAGGGGTGCACTGCAAAGGGGAATAAAGGGAAGAAAAAGGGACAACTACAATAGCATAATCAATCAAATATACTTTAAAAAATAATTGTAACACTCTTCAAGATAATCTCTTAAATGTATACTGCATTTTCTCATGTATTCTTCCTTTTAGATTACGCAAATTTAACCTTTATGTCAGTAATTTTTTAAATCATTACTTTTATACAAAGCTACAAGCTATTGTAGTCCAAAATTAACATAATAAATTGAAATAAGAAGTTCCTGGATCTTTGTCATTCTCTGCTCATACGTCAAACATCTCAACATTTTGTGCTGAAATTAATCACCATTTATCTTGAATACATATGATGTTGTACCTAACTTTCCATATCAACCTGTTTCAGCTTTATCAAATGGTGACAGTATGATTTTGATAATTAAAATGCCAACTGACTTAAAAATTTTACTTGAAGCTTTAAATACATTGCCTTAATTGCTTTCAGTTGTCTGACAAAGTGGGTATATTATTCATAATTTACAAGCAAAGAAATTAAGATATAGACAAATCCAGAAACAATACAGCTAGTAAATGGGAAAGCTGGAATTAAATGATTCTTTGTCTAAATCAGAGCCTATTTTCTTTCCATAATATCATACTATCTTTTAAATTAATAATATAGTAATGACAGTATCATAACCATGCTGCCTTTGTATAAAGTGCTTCTTTATAAGAAAATTAAAACCATCGAAAAATATTCCCCTCTCTCAAAGACAAATTTTTAGATGTTATAGCAATAGCAATTATAAAATAGAGATATGGGACTTTGATCTGCCAATAATTGTACTAAGTGGAATTTTTGACAGCTTGGGTTTTTGGTTAATGAAGCCAAGGTCAGACTGTTTCCTCAAAAAGGAGAGGAATAAAATGAAAAAGGGAAGCTTTTATATTGGGTTATGGAGAAACAGAATAACAGGCATGTGATAGTGCCTTGGAAGACACTAAGTATAAAAAGAAACACCATAATTTAATCAAGGCTTAAACGCTAATAAGGAAAAGCACAAAGAAAAACATTTTTAAGTAAGTGCTGCCCATCCAAAAAAGAAAGAAATGCGAGGAATTATCCTGACTTGAGGGTAGGGGATCACAGGAGACAGCCCAGTGCAGTGTGCGGCCTGAGATGAAAGGATAATTAAAGTTAAAATAAATCAAAGAAACCATTTGATTTTTTGGTGACAAGGATACTAGAGGAAGGTATACTAGGGTTACTTGGGCAGCTGGAATGGGGCTGGGGGATCCACTTCCAAGATAGCTCAGCTACAAGGCTTGAAAATTATTGCTGTCAATTCCTCTCCATGTGGGGTTTCCCACAGAGAGCTTCAGCTTCTGCACAGTGGCAAAAGCCCACGCACCAAGAGATAAAAAGTAGAAGCTGCCAGCTTTTCAAAGCCAGGGCCTGAAAACTGTCACAGCATCACTCTCTCCATAACCTACTGGGCAAGCTGTCACAAAACCCAGCATCAAGGGGAAAGGCCATGAACCACCTCTCAGTAGATCTGGGGGCTATGTTTTAAAATAACTAATATTACCCAATCTGTATTTGAAGACTTCCAGTGGGGACTATAATTTCCAATGAAAATCATTCACCTTGATCATTGTTCTGTAATTCATGTTTTTGTGTCCTTATTATCAATACTTCCTCACACTGTCTCTAGTTCTATCTTTGAGACTGCTTAGGAAAAAAAAACAGTTTAAACTATTTCAAAATAAATACCATGCTTCTGTTCATTTTTTAATTTTTTCTTTTTATTGATTCTTGAGAGAGGGGGAGGGAGGGAGGGAGAGAAAGAGAAAAGTCCATGTGAGAGAGAAACATTGATTGGTTGCTTCTTATACGTGCCTGACTGGGGATGGAAATTGCAACACGGACATGTACTCTGACCAGGAATCGAACACACCACCTTTTGGTTTGTGGGACGCTGACCAACCAGCTGGGCCACACTGGTCAGGGCTTGCTCTGTTCTTCCTCTGACTCAAATCCTAATTCCAACCTGGAGTTTTCCTGGAGTGTAAAAGTACACATTACTGGCTCCTGCAATTGTTCCTTTACCATCTCCATCAAACAGCACATACAACACTTGATTTCTGAATGTCCACTCAAAAGCTTTGCTTAAGGATCTGCCTCCAACATTCCAGGTGTTGTCTGACCATTACAAAAATAGAGCAGGAATTTCAACATTCTTTCTTAGCTATATTTTAAATTTCCATAAATGCAAATTAGCTGTTGTGGAAACTATGTTATCCTGTAAACACGTATCAAATATTTCTTATTCATTCACTTGCTCTTGCATATATTTATGAACTCTTTTTAATCTTAAAAGTACCCTGTTTTTCCCCTTGGACAATAATTATTTTCCCAATAAAAATATCTCCATTTTTGTCTAAATCTACTGCAATAAATCTTACAGAATATTTTATAAAGTAAAATATTATGTGATAATATTTAATTTCAGTCTTTCTTGATTATTAAATAAAGTGCAAATACAGTACACATAGAAATTTGTGATGCTACTGAATCTCTCTTGTGTTATCCTTCCTTTTTTTAAAATTTGGCCAGATGTTATAGAATAAGAAGTATATCAGTATTCTGTATTTGTATGTCTTGTACCTGTGAATAATTGCCAAAAAGTAATTGAAGTGTGATATCAGGCATGTATAATTTTAAGCCCTAAGGGCACAGAAAAATTAACAGATTTAATAAATAGAAAATATTCACTTTAAGTCAATGGATAACATAGCAAGCTAGGTCATTTCCATTGTTCCCTTCTCAAGTTCCTAACATGTTATCACTTCAGATGATATAGATGAAAACAAGAGACACATTTCTATTGGGAATATTTAAGCCAGAGGTTATCAAAATTTTTACTTCCTGAGATCCCCTTCCCCAGCATTCTGACTCAATCTTTCTAGAGGGAGGGAGAGGGAATACATGCATGTGTAATCCTGCCTGCCAACAAAATCCAATGTAGATCTTCTGTGGACTGTACCTAGAGAAGCACAGCTACAGCTATCATCACTACCATTCTAGTATTTTTATTATAATGTATTGTCTACATTGCCATCCCTGGTGTTTGCCGGCTAAGTCACTTACTCAGCTGCCCTGTGTGTATGTGTGTGTGTATATGTATAGGATAATTAAACAAAGAGTTCTAGGTTGCTTTCCAAACACCAATTCCCCTTAATATTTCATTTTTCATTTCATACATGTTCATTTATTAATTCAGTGTACCATATACTTAAATAGCTCTTGTGATATTTACATATTATATGGAAGATTAATAAGATCAAATAAATGTCAAGTAGTAATAAGTTCTATGAAGAAAAATAAAGTAGGATAAATGTATAAAGAGAGGTGAGGGGAGGTCTATTTTAGGTAGGAAAACAAGGGGAGGATTTCCTGAGGAGGTGAATTTTGAGCAGACTTTTTTCCTTTTTTTCTCTCTTTTTTAATTGTTGTTCAAGTACAATTGTCTCCATTTTCCCCTCACCACTCTGCCTCAAAGCAGCCATCCTACCTCCCACCCTCTATCCTACCCAACTTTGGTTTTGTCTATGTGTCCTTTATACATGCTCATTGACAACACTTCCCCCTTTTCCCCCTATTATCCCCTCTCACCTCCCTTCTAGTTACTGTCATTTTGTTCTTAATTTCAGTGTCTCTGGTTATATTTCATTTGCTTATTTTTTTCTTGATCAGGTTCCACTTATAGGTGATATCATATAGTATTTGTCTTTCACTGCCTTGCTTCTTTCACTTAGCATAATGCTCTCCAGTTCCATTCATGCTGTCACATAGAGTAGGAACTCCTTTCTTTCTGCTGCATAGTATTCCATTGTGTAAATGTATCACAAGTTTTGATCCACTCATTCACTGATGGACACTTAGGTTGCTTCTAGCACTTGCCTGTCGTAAATTGTACTGCTATGAACATTGGGGTGAATATTCTTTTGAATTGGTGTTTCAGGATTCTTAGGGTATAATCAGCAGTTCCAGCAGTTCCACTGCTGGGTCAAAAGGCAATTCCATTTTCAGTTCTTAGAGGAAATTCCATACTGTTTTCCACAGTGGCTGAACTAGTTTGCATTCCTACCAACAGTGCACTAGTCATCAGGGTTCCTTTTTTTCCAAGCCTCACCAGCCCTTGTTGTTTGTTGATTTGTTTATGATGACCATCCTCACCAGTGTGAAGTTGTATCTCATTGTAGTTTTAATTCACATGTCTCTGATGGCTAGTAATGCTGAGCATCTTTTTTCAAATGTCTTTGGGCCCTCTGAGTGTTCTCCTTAGAGAACTGTCTGTTTAGGTCCTTTGCCCATTTTTTAATTGGGCTGTTCATCTTCCTGGAGTGGAGTCATGTGAGTCCTTGATATATTTTGGAGATCCAACCCTTGTCCTAGGTATCACTGGCAAATATATTTTTCCATACAGTTGGTTCCCTTTTCATTTTGCTCCTATTTTCTTTAACCATGCAGAAGCTTTTTATTTTAATGATGAGTTAATAATGAGATCAAGGAAGAAATCAAAAAGTTTCTGGAAACAAATAAAAATGAACACATAACAGTCCAAAACTCATGGGATACAGCAAAGACAGTCCTGAGAGAGAAGTTCATAGTGATACAGGACTACCTAAAAAAGATAGAAACGTTTCAAAAAACAACCTAATCCTATATCTACAAGAACTGGAGGAACAACAACAAACAAAGCCCAGGGTGAGTAGAAGGAAAGAAAGAACTAAGATCAGAGCAGATTAAATGACACAGAGACTGAAAGTACAATTCTAAGGATCAATAAGTCCAAGAGGTGGTTCTTTGGAACAACAAGCAATATTGACAAGCATTTAAGGAGACTCATGAAGAAAAAAAGAGTGAGGACCCAAACAACACAATCGGAAATGAAAGAGGAGAGATTACAACTGATATCACAGAGATACAAAAGATTGTCAGAAATTACTGTGGACAATTATATGCCAAGAAATTTGAAAACTTGGGTGAAATTGACAAATTTCCATGAAAATATTATCTCCCAGGACTGAATGAAGAAGTAGAAACACTGAACAGGCCAATAACAGCTAGTAAAATTGAAGCAGTAATCAAAAAACTCCCATCACAGAAAAACCCTGGACCAGATGGTTTCACAGAGGATCTTACAAAACATTTAAGGAAGAGCTAACCCCTATCCTTCTCAGTCTATTCCAAAAAATCCAAGAGGTAAGACTCCCAACTTCCTTTTATGATTTCTGCTTTTTAATATTTTCTTCTTTCTGAAAATCACTTTGGCTTTCATTTATTCTTGAATTTCTTAAAGTTTGATTACTGGTTTAAATTTTACTCTCTTTTAAAAAAAATAAAATCTGTGATGCTACAGATTTCCTTGTAGGCACAACTGCATAACAACTTTTCATGCATTGCATTTTCATATTCAATTCAAAATATTTTAATTTCTCTTGAGACTTACTCCTGAACATTCCCATGACCAAATGAAACTGTTTTGCTTAATTTTTTTAATTTTTACATTTTACCAGGTATATTTTATTGTTTATTTCTAGTCTAAATATGTTGTGGGCAATATATATCCCTTGTATAGTTTTGATTACTTAAATTTTTCATGGTATAATGGCCCTGATTTGAGTCTGTACTATGTGTACTGTAAAAATTTATATTGTGCTGTTATTCAGTAAGTTTCCTATAAATTGGCAGGCTGGATTTAAAAATTGACCTAATTATTAAATTTATAATTTACATATAAGTTGTATATATAATTTATAATTAGCTCAGTTTATAAAATCCAGTCTGCCAATATGTCATCAAATCAATATTAGACCATTCATATTTAATGTAATTCTCGATATGTTAAAGTTTAAATCTTTACTGAATTACTTGTTTTCTTTTGAATTCTTCTATATTTTACTCTTTTGTTTACATTTTCTTCTATCTTGTGGGTTATTTTTATTTTGAATTATCTTTATGTATTTTTTAAATATATTATATCAATTATGCTATTATAGTTGTCCACCTTTTTTCTCCCCTTTATTCCCCTCTGCACTACCTCCCACCTCCTCCCACCAGTATTCCTCCCCTTAGTCCATGGGTTATATATTTAAGTTCTTTGGCTCTGTGTTTCCTATACTATTATTAACCTCCCTTTGTCTATTTTGTACCTACAATTTATGCTTCTTTTACCCTGTACCCTTTCCTCATTTCTCTCTGCACCCCCTCAACACTGATAACCCTCTATGTGATCTCCATTTCTGTGCTTCTGTTCCTGTTGTTCTTTGCTTAATTCACTTTTGTTTTTACTTTTTTAAGGATCAGTTGTTGATAGCTGTCAGTTTGTTCCCATTTTACTGTTCATAGTTTTGCTCTTCTTTTTCTTAGATAAGTCCCTTCTACACTTCATATAATAAGAGCTTGGTGATGATGAACTCCTTTAACTTGACCTTATTTGGGAAGGACTTTACCCTCCCTTCCATTCTGAATGAGAGCTTTACTGGATAGAGTAATCTGGATGTAGGTCCTTGCCTTTCATGACTTCCAATACTTCTTTCCAGCCCCTTCTTGCCTGCAATATTTCTTTTGAGAAATCAGCTGATAATCTTATGGGAACTCCTCTGTAGGTAACTCTCTCCTTTTCTCTTGCTGCTATTAAGACTCTCTCCTCCTCTTTAATCATGGGTAATATAATGATGATGTGCCTTGGTGTGTGCTTCCTTGGGTCCAACTTCTTTGGGACTATCTGAGCTTCCTAGACTTCCTGGAAGTCTATTTCCTTTGCCAGATTGGGGAAGAAGTTCTCCTTCATTATTATTCAAATAAGTTTTCAATTTCTTGCTCTTCTTATTCTCTTTCTGGCACCCCTAGGATTTGGATGTTGGAATATTTAAAGTTGTCCTGTAAGTTCCTTAGCCTCTCCTCATTTTCTTGTATTCTTGTTTCTTCATTCAGTTCTGGTTGAATGTTTATTTCTTCCTTCTGCTCCAAATCACTGATCTGAATCCCAGTTTCCTTCCCTTCACTGTTGGTTCTCTGTACATTTTCCTTTATTTCACTTTTCCTCTATTTTGCAACCATACTCAACCAATTCTGTGAGCAACCTGATTACCAGTGTTTTGACCCATGCATGTGATAGGTTGGCTCTCTCTTTGTCACTTAGTTATATTTTTCTGGAACTTGATCTGTTCTTTTATCTGAGCCCTTTTTTTTGGCATACCTGTTACATAGTAAGGGGCAGAGCCTTAAGTATTCACCAGGGTAGGGCAACCCATGTTGCTGTATTGTGGTGCTATATGTGGCAGAGGGATCTGAGAGGGAACAGTGAAGCTTGTTCATCTCTCCACAGGAGTTCAGTCACTTCCTCTATTATACACAAGTGAATTGGGCCCTTCTGGTGCTGATTCTTCAGCAGGGGTGGGGGGCAGTTTGTGTATATTCTAGGATGCTGTGGATCTCTCCATCAATCTCTCTTGAGGCTGAGAGTTTCTCCTGCTGCTTCAATCCCAACAGGTATTTTCAGACAGAGGTTTTGAGGCTTAATTTCACACACTGGAACCCGAGGTTGCAAGGTTTGTCTCGCTCCCCAGTTGTTCCTCCTGGTTTATCTGCACACAAATGTGGGGATGCCTGCTCAGCAGCTGCCACCTTCCCCATCCACCAGCCACCATTTTTTGCAAGTGCTCTCCCCATCTGGCTGCCAGTCTCCATCCCTCCTGCCAGTCTGGATAAATATTTCTTCTTTAACTCCTTGGTTGTCAGACTCCCATACAGTTAGATTTTCTGTCAGTTCTGGTTGTTTTTTGTTTTTCATTTGTTGTTCTTCTTTTGGTTGTGCAAGGAGGCACAGTGTATCTGCCTATACCTCCATCTTGGGCAGAAGTCTGAACAACCTGAATTATCTTTAGTATTTGAGGATATTTCTTTGCATAGTTTTTCTTTCAGTGGTTTTCCTAGGATATACAAGATAGTCATATAAATCTTATGGCTATCATATATATATCATACATATCATATAAATGACTGGTTTGTGGTCATATATATAGGTATATGACAGGATATATATATCTTATCATTACTTTTACTAGCAACACTTATTAGCATAAATGCAATGTAGAAACTTTACTGTATGTGATGTCTTTTTACTCTGTACCTTTATAACATAGTTATATTTAATGTCACCTCCATATTCATTGAGAACTACGATCAGATATTGTTATATTTTTCTCATTAAAAAACCTCAAAGGGAGAATTAGTCAATTATGGTTGACCACATATTTACTCTCTTTATTCCACTATTTTTTTCTTTATTTTTGATTCTCCTAGTTGTTTTTTCTATTATTATTTTCTTCTTTTCTATGGAACTTTTTTTTAGCACTTTATTTATAGTCAATCTGCTGGTAACAAATGTCTGAGTTTCTGTGGTCTGATATGGTTTTTATTTCTCATATGTTCCTGAAAGAAATTTTTTGTAGATGTAGAGTTTGAAGCTGATAGTTCTTTTATTCAGCATTTGAAAATGTTGGGCTACTTCCTTCTGTCCTCCAGGTTTGTTTGTTTGTTTTTAACTTTATTTTTGTTTACACTATTATAGATGTCCCCTCCCTTTGCCTACCCCATCCAGCCCTCAACCCCCTTTCCCTCTGGCCATCGCCACATCATTGTGCATATCTATCTGTTATGCATGTATGTTCCTTAGCTAATCCTTTCACCTTCTTTCATCCTTCTCCCCTTTCTCCTTCCCTGTGACAGCTGTCAGTGTGTTCCATGTTGTTATTCCACTAAACGTAACACATTACATCTCTGAATCCTTTCAAGATTTTTTCTTTTGTTTAGACACAAAATATTTTATTTTGATGTGTTATTGTAAATTGTTCTGGATTTACCATCTTGAAAAAATTGGAAAATATTTCAATCTTCATTTCTTTAAACATTTTTTCAGTCATCTACTCTTTTCTTGAGACTTCAATGACAGAACTATTAGATCTCTTATATTTATCCAAGGGTTCTTTCACCTGTGTTCACTTTTTAAAATTATGTTAATTTTTGTTCAAATTAGATAGTTTCTATTAATCTATTATAAACTCAGTGATCATATTTCTTTCTAGCAAAGCTACCTTTTGTTTTTTTATTCCTTTGTTAAATTTTAATTTGCTTCCTTGTATATACTATGTACCATTTTGAGATGTTCCATTTCTTTACCTATTTCAGGAGGGTCTAAAATTCTATTAGAGTACTTTTATCATAGCTGCTTAAAAACCTTCCCAGTAATTTTATTATGTTTTATCTCAGTGTTGACACCTGTTGATTGCTTTTCTAATTGAAGATGAAATATATCTTGCTCTTGGTATGACAGCTCATTTTGGTTTGTGTTCTGCTACTATTTTGAATTATTTATATTTTAGCAAGTAATATACCTGTTTAGTCTCAGAATTCAAGTCCTACTCTAATATTATAGTTTATAACTAAACAGCAATTTAGTTTCAAATTTTTTCCAGTGTTTTTCTGGTATATAACACCTATGTGTTCCTCTGCCAATCTAAAACCTGGGCAATATTATGCACTTAATCTTGAAAACTTTGTAAGGATACTATAATTATGGCTATCATTGCAATTATGATACACTTATGATATTCCCTTTTTGTAAATGATGAGACAATTTCTCAAACATTAGGTAATGACTGAACTGTTACAGAACACAGACATGCACTTGTAGTTCCAAATCCCATATTTTCTGAGGATTTGTCGGGTCTGAAAAGTTGACCAACCATTCAAGCATTGCAACAATAGCTTATAGTTACAATAATAGGAAAGATAAATCTGGAACAGAGACAGAGTCTAATTCTCTAAGGTTTTGGAATGACAGAAAAAAAAACTGAGACTTTATTGAATTCAAACTTGGATTCGCTGAACATTTAAAACATGATAGTGACTTAAAACAGCTCCTTGGCAACACTGATCTGACAACAGAGTATATAATAAATGGGATTGTTGATACAAGTCAGACAAGAGTGCAGTTAGTGAAATATTGCAGGAATCATTGGAATGTAGCTTTTGATATGCTATCAGTATGTGGATTCCATTGGGGTAGAACATGAATTTAGAAAGGATTATAGATTCATAAAAACAAGCTATCTGTAATTACATCAATAGAGATTAAAATGATATAGACCACAAGTTTTCATACTCTAGAACATATGACCATGTGCAGTTAGGATCAAAAGAAATGCCTCTCAAGATAATCCAGAGATTATTTAACAGCTTTATGGAAAATTTATCTTTTATGGAGAGATAATTGAATGTGGGAGGAGGGGTAGGCAGGGCAGGGGAGAGTAATGGACAGGACAGGGGGTAGAAATGGGGACAACCACAATTAAATAAAGTTTTTTTAAAAAGAAAATACCTAAAAATATGCATGCTATGAAACATCAGATTTAGAATTATAGGTATCTTTGGGGTAGGCACAAGAAAGGTCTGTGGTTAGGCAACTTTTACAGAAAACTTTGTCTATTTGTATTGTGTTGACATTTAAGTGTGGCATTTAAATGATCAGTATCATATTATCATTTATATTATATTGTATGATATTAGTTGTGATTTATACAGTGTCATTCTTTATGTCACTGTATATCTCAAATATTTCACAACTAAACATTTGAAAAAGACTGAAGTAAAAAGGAAGTCTTATATAAAACTTTCCAGAAATTAGCTTTTTAGGTGGAATCAGAGGAAATAATAGTTGCTAGAGTGGAATACAGTTGTAGAAGGGTGTAGTTTGTTAGGGAGTTAGGTAGGCAGGTAGATAGACAAGAAGGTAGGTAGGTAGTTTATTTTAAAGGAAACTGATTCAAAACCTGTATCTACAATTTCATTATATATGTCCTTGGGTAGAATATTTAATTTCTCTAAATCACCATTTCTTCATCTAAACCTAGAGATTAAAATGTTTACTGTTTGTGCTTTGTAATGATTGCATTGCAAAAAGCAGCTAGAGTTCAGTGACTGTCATTATATATACAGGTAGCAAGTATCATTTTCATACATTTTACTTTAGTATTTGGAAATAATTCAGAAGAAGCTATTATCAAACAGTTCAAATTCATTTCATACTTAATGAATTTGAGGAAAAGAGTATCTGATTTGTTCTCTTTCTTGTAAGAGAAGTATAGACTTTAGAATGTCTATATGGACAAGAAAAAGAAATAAAAGGCATCCAAATTGAAAAGGAAAACTAATTGTTTGCAGATGACATGTAGTGTACATAGAAAATCCTATAGACTCCACCAAAAAACCACTTGACCTAATGAATGAATTTGGCAAAACAGCCAGATACAAAGTCAATACTCAGAAATCAAAGGCATTTTTGTATACTAACAATGAAATATCAGACAGAAATCAGGAAAATAATCCCATTTCACATAGCAACATGAAAAATAACATACTTAGGAATAAATCTAACCAAGGAGGTAAAAGACCAATACTCAGACACTACACAACACTGAAGAAAGAAATTAAGGAAGACATAAACACATGGAAGCATATACCATGTTCATAGATTTGAGGAATTAACATTATCAAAATGTCTATACCACCCAAAACAATTTATAGATTCAATGCAATCCTTATTAAAATACCAATGAAATATTTCACAGCTATAGAACAAACTTTTCAAAAATTTATATGGAACTCTAAATGACCACAGATAGCCTCAGCAATTCTGAGAAAGAAGAACAAAGCTGGAGGGATCACAATACCTGACATCAAACTATATTACAAGGCCACTGTAATCAAATCAGCCTGGTACTGGCATAAGAAGAGACACATAGATCAATGGAACAGAATAGAGAGCCCAGAAATAAACTCATATCTCTAGAGTTAATTAATATTCAACAAAGGGGGCAGAAACATAAATGGAGTAAAAATAGACTCTTCAACAAATGGCGTTGGGAGACCTGGACAGCTACATGCAAAAAATGAAACTAGACCACCAAATGACACCATACACAAAAATAAACTCAAGATTAGTAAAAGAGTTAAATGTAAGTCACAACACTATAAAAGTCCTAGAGGAGAACATAGGCAGGAAAATCACAGATAGTCCACACAGCAATATTTTCACCAATATGTTCCCTGGAACAAGGGACTTAAAAGAAAGAATAAACAAATGAGACCTCACCAAAATAAAAAGCTCCTGCACAGCTATAAAACACAAGATTAAAATGAAAAGAGGACCAACTGTATGGGAAAACATATTTGACAGTGATACCTGAGATACAAGGGTTTGATCTCCAAAATATATCAAGAACTCACATGAGTCCACTCCAGGAAGACAAACAACCCAATAAAAAATGGGCAAAGGACCTAAATAGACACTTCTCCAAAGAGCATGTACGAAGGACCCAGAGACATATGACAACATGCTCAGCACCACTAGCCAATAGAGAGATGCAAATTAAAACCACAGTGAGATACCACTTCACACCAGTGAGGATGGTCATCATAAACAAATCAACAAACAAGTGTTGGAGGGGTTGTGGAGAAAATGGAACCCTAGTACACTGTTGGTGGGAATGCAGACTCATACAGCCAATGTGGAAAACAGTATGGAATTTCCTTAGGAAACTAAAAATTGAACTGCCTTTTGACCCTGCAATTTCACTGCTGGGATTATACCCTAAGAATCCTGAAACACCAATTCAAAACAACTTATCCCATATATCCACCCCAATGTTCATAGCAGCACAATTTACAATAGCCAAGTACTGGAAGCAACCTAGGTGGCAATCAGTGAGTGAGTGGATCAAAACCTATGATATATTTACACAATGGAATAGTTTTCAGCAGAAAGAAAGAAGGAGTTTCAACTCTTTGCAACAGCATGGATGGAGCTGGAGAGCATTATGCTAAGTGAAATAAGCCAAGTGGTGAGGGACAAATACAATATGATCTCACCTACAAGTGGAACCTAATTAACAAAACAAATAAGCAAGCAAATTATAACCAGAGACGTTGAAATAAAGAACAAACTGACAGTAGCCAGTGGGGAGGGGAAGGGGATAACGGGAGAAAAGGGGAAAGGTCATCAAAGAACATCTATAAAGGACATGTGGACACAGCCAAAAGGGGATAGGTTTGAGTGTGGGTGATGGGGATGGATGGGAAATGGGGTGTTGTGGGGGAAAATGGAGACAACTGTACTTGAACCACTATAAAAAAATAAAATAAATTAAAATAAATAAATAAAATCTCTATCAATATAGAAATATGTGAAAACATCCAAATGATTTTGCAGCAATACAGTGTTAAGGAAATATATTACCTGTACTTAACTTTGAGAAAAAATTGAAATCACACTGGACTATTCCATGGAAATTAGATGTTAATTTCTAGAATATATTAAAATTTTAAGTGGTTTGTGTTCATAGGAAGCTTTACTATAATAATTGTGTTTTTTCTGTAAAATATGCTTTGTTTTTTTTATTTTGTTTAAGTATAGTTAGTATACAATTTTATATTGATTATATTAGTTTCAGGTGTACAACATAATGATTCTATGTTTTTATACCTTACATTGTGATTACCCTGCTAATTCTAGCAATTATCTATCACCATGTAAACTTATCAAAATATAATTGACTATATTTTTCCCCTTTAATAGCATTTACTTTAGGAAGTTATTTGTGTCTTGTCTCTTTGGTTGAGTTGTGGTCAATTTAGTATATTCAGGATGAAAAAATATTTGGTACACTATAAAAATTACATTTTCAACTTTAATATTCAAAGATTCAGAGACGTTTTGATGTAAGTTACTTATAGGTAATTGCTTTATCTCAGCTTGGGTACAAGCAATTTATTAGGCAAGCAGAGTTTTGAAATTTCTGTGGATATATGAGTTTGTGCATTGTTTTTTCTGTTAGAGTATAGAAAGCAGTTTTATATTGACTCTGATGTTGTCCTTTGGTGACTTTAGCTTTAAGCAAGATTTGATTAATATAGTGCAGTGATATTGAGAATACATTTTTAGAAAATATGTATTGTTTTTAATTCTTGTATTCTATTAGCTCAGTATATACTAAATATGCAACATTATCAATTCTGAGTGTTTGATACAAGTTAAAAACATACTTACAATATGACATCAGTAGAAATGGATATTTGATGCTCATAATTCCCAGAATAACTTACATAAAAGGACTTTTAACCTCAGGGAGAAATGCATGGGTTCAAAATATTGCTTTAGAAATTGGCTTACATTCATGGGTTTTAACTTTTCTCTCTAAAATGAACTCAGCCATTCCCTACTTAATTCATTATTTATTCTCTAGGAGGTAATAAACAGAAAAAAAGTGTGTCCATGTTAAAATAACCCTCTTTTATTGTTTAATTAGTGATACACACAAATCTGTATGAAGTGAACACAGGGTTTGTTTGAGGGATGCATTTAAATTATTTTTAAAATATTAAATATCATATGACATTATACAGATAACATCTGAAGACATTTGCTAGTTGCTACATTTGCCTTGGTAACAGTATTCCAGCAGGGTACTGCAGGAGAAAGTCATGTGACTAATCACAGTGGACTTCATGTCCTTGGGGTTGCTATACCAAAATTGACATGTTTTTATACCAAAGGGTTTGAGTTCTGACAAGCATCTGTGAGATTTTTCTGTTTCATCTCACTCCTGTCTATACTACTGTACCATAGCTTTATCCAGAACAGAAAAATGTGATTGTTATTTTAAAAATCAGGTTTAATTATATGGAGAATAGAAATTATCAGGTATTCTAAAAGCAATAAAAACATGTCCTTGGGAGGGGATAAAAATCTAAAAAGAAAATTTTTATAGTAAAGCATCTCAAATATTAACTTGGGAACATGTCAATAGTGTGGATAATAAAGAAAAAAGAAATCCATTTTACTGTTTGCTTTCTATGACTCAAGGAAAATATTGACATGAACAGAAATCAATTTTGGAAATATGAACACACTAAGAAATTTAGATTATCATTATGCTCTATTTTCTTCATAACATATTATTACTTAAAAAGCAATAAAAGTGTACAAAGAAGATGAATGGGCTGTTAAACAATATTGGTTCAAAGTTTGAAAATGGCAATGAAACTAAAGCAAACCATTTGATTAAGAACTGGCCCTTATTACTTAAGATTCTGCCAAAAAGTCTGAATCTTATCCAAAAGATTCCTTTACAGTTTTCATTTGTTTTAAAACCTGCAAAGCAAGACAGACATAAAGTACACATGCATTGTATAAATACTGAAAAGAAGCAATTGATTTGGAACACTCAATTTATGCAGTATAATCAAATTGCTAAAAAGAGCCTAGTAACAGCTTCTAGTTATTACGTTTCCACCTCCCCGAGGCATATGGCTCTTTTGAAAGTCTTTTGTTGGTCGTTTAATGTTTTCAGACTCAAGAAAATTTTTCCATAATGGTTGTACCAGTCTGCAATCCCACCAACAGTGTACTAGGGTCCCTTTGTCTCCACAACCTCTCCAGTTGTTGTTTGTTGCTTTGTTTGTGATGGCCACTCTGACTTGCATGAAGTGGTATCTCATTGTGGTTTTAATTTGCATCTCTCTGATAGTGATATTGAGCATCTTTTCATGTGTCTCTGGATCCTCTGTATGTCCTCCTTGGAGAAGTATCTGTTCAAGTCCTTTGCCCATTTTTTAATTGGGTTGCTTGTCTTCTTAGAGTGGAGTCATGTAAGTTCTTTATATATTTTGGAGATTAAACCCTTGTCTGAGGTATCATTGGCAAATATGTTTTCCCATACAGTTGGTTCTCTTTTTATTTTAATACTGTTTTATTTATCTGTGCAGAAGCTTTTTATTTCAATGAGATCCTATTTGTTTATTCTTTCCTTTATGTCCCTTGCTCTAGGGGACATGTCAGTAAAAATGTTGTTGTGGGAAATATCTGAGATTTTCCTGCCTATGTTCTCCTCTAGGACTTTAATAGTGTCATGGCTTATATTTAAGTCTTTTATCCACCTTGAATTTATTTTTGTGTAAGGTGTAAGTTGGTGCTCGAGTTTCATTTTTTTGCACATAGCTGTCCAGGTCTCCCAACACCATTTGTTGAAGAGGCTATTTTTATTCCATCTTATGTTGCTTCCCCTTTTGTTGAATATTAATTGACCATAGAGCCTTAGGTTTATTTCTGGACTCTCTGTTCTGTTCCATTGGTCCATGTGCTGGTTTTTATGTCAATACCAGGCTGTTTTGATTATAGTAGCCTTGTAATACAGCTTGGTATCAGGTATTGTAATCCCTTCTACTTTGCTTTTCTTTCTCAAAATTGCAGCAGCTATTCAGGGTCATTTATGGTTCCATATAAATTTTTGAAGTGCTTGTTCTACGTCTGTGAAGTATGCCACTGGTACTTTAATAGGTATTGCATTGAATCTGTAAATTGCTTTGGGTAGTATGGACATTTTGATGATGTTAATTCTTCCAATCCATGAACACTGCATATGTTTCCATTTGTGTCTTCCTTGATTTCTTCCTTCAGTGTTGTGTAGTTTTCTGCATACAGGTCTTTTACCTCCTTGGTTAGATTTATTCCTAGGTATTTTGCTTTTCTTTTTGCTGTATCTATTGGTATTTTTTTCTGGATTTCTGCTTCTGCTGCTTCATTGTTGGTATACAAAAATGCCTTTGATTTCTGGATATTGACTTGGTATCCGCTGTTTTGCCAAATTTGTTTTTTATGTCGAGAAGTTTTTTGGCGGAGTCCATAGGATTTTCTACGTACACTATCATATCACCCAGCAATTCCACTGCTAGGATTATATCCTAAGAACCCTGAAACACCAATCCAAAAGAACCTATCCACCTCTATATTCATAGCAGCACAATTTACAATAGCCAAGTGTTGGAAGCAACCTAGGTGCCCATCAGTAAATGAATGGATCAAAAAACTTTGGTACATTTACACAATGGAATTCTATGCATCAGAAAGAAAGAAGGAGCTGCTACCCTTTGCAACAGCTTGGATACAACTGGAAAACTTTATGCTAAGAGAAACAAGCCAGGCAGTGAAAGACAAATACCATATGATCTCACCTTTAACAGGAACCTAAACAACAAAACAAACAAACAAGCAAAATATAACCAAAGACGCTGAAAGAGAGAACAGGCTGACAGTGTTCAGAGGGGAGAGGGGAGGGAATTTCAGGAGAATTTCAGGGGAAAAGGGAAAGGGTTTACAGGAACAAGTATAAAGGAAACATGGACAAAAGCTATATGGGAAGGAGGTGGGGAAGGCTCAGTGGGTGGGCTGGGATGAGAGTAAAACATAGAAAATTATACTTGAACAATAATTAAAATAAAATTAGAAAAAATAAAAGCAAAAAAAGAAAAATTTTCCTTCAGATTTTGAACATTAAATTTACTCATTCACTTAGCACAATTACAAGTTGACATCCAGATCTCTAAAACATGTAAGCTCTAAAACATTTTTAACTTTTGCAACAGAATTTCGAAGAATGCATATCACTGTCCAAAAAGGGGAAAGTTATTACATAAATTGATGTTTAATTTATATATAGACAAAAAGTGATATTTGAATGAGGTTAGTAAGTACTAAATTCTGCTAGCCACTAGGAATGTGATTTGTCCTTTTTTCTCAGTAATGCTTTGCCTATGCAGGATCTTTTTGTGGTTCCACATAAATTTTAGGATTATTTTCTCTATTTCTGTGAAAACAAAAAGCCACTGGAATTTTGATAGAGTTTGCACCAAATCTATAGATGCCTTTGGGTAGAATGAATGTTTTAACAATATTAATTTTTCTGCTTCATTTGTGTCTTACTCAATTTCTTTCACTAATATCTTATACTGTTCTGTGTACAGATCATTAACCTCTTTGGACAAATTTAGTCCTCAGAATTCTATTCTTTGGGAGGCTATTGTAAATGAAATTGCTTAATATCTCTTTTTGATAGTTCATCGTCAGTGTATACAAACACAACTGATTTTTATATATTAATTTTTTATGCTGCAGCCTCACCAAATTCATTGATTAGTTCTAACAGTTTTTTTGGTGGAGTCCTTAGAATTTTCTATATAAAAGATTATATCATCTATAACCAAGACAACTTTTGTTTCTTCCTTTCTTATTTGTATGCCTTATTTATTTTTCTTCCTTGTTTGCTCTGGCCAGAACTTTCATTACTATATTGAATAGGAGTGGAAAGAAGCACCTTAAAGTAAAATACTTCCAACCTTCCACCTTTGAGTATAATATCACCTGTGGGCTTGCCATACATGACCTGTATCATATTGAGGTATGTACCTTCTGTGCCCAAATTGTTGAACATTTTCTTTTCTTTTTTTTAGAGGAAAGCAGAGAGAGAGAGAGAGAGAGAGAGAGAGACATCAATGTGCAGTTGCTGGGGGTTATGGCCCGCAACCCAGGCATGTGCCCTGACTGGGAATCGAACCTGCGATGCCTGGTTCGCAGCCTGCGCTCAATCCACTGAGCTATGCCAGCCAGGGCAGAGCATTTTCTTTATGAAAAGCTTTTGTATTTTGTCAAATGTTTTTCCTGTACCTGTTTATGATCATATATATGATTTTCATCTTTCATTCTGTTAATATAGTGTTTTACACTTATTGATTTATGTACATGTATATTGAAACATTTTTGCATCACAGGAATAATTCCTGCTTGATTATGGTGTATAGTCCTTTTAATGTGTTGCTAAATTAACTTTGCTAGTATTGTGTTGAGAATTTTTACAACTATATTCATTGGGGCTATTTGTCTGTAGTTTTCTTACAGTGTTCTTGTCTGGCTTTGGTATCAGAGTAATGCTGGCCTCATAAAATGAGTTTGAGAGTGTTACCTCTACTTAAATTTTTGAGGAAAGTTTGAGAAGAACCAGCATTAGTTCTTCTTTAAATGTTTAAAAGAATTTACCAGTGCAACCATCTGGTCCTGGGCTCTTCTGTGTTGGCAGGTTTTCGGTTACAGTTTCATCTCCTTTCTTAGTTGTCTCTTCAGATTTTCAATATCTTCATAATTCAGTTTTGATAGGTTGTATGCTTCTAAGAAACTCATGTACACTGTCAGTTAATAAACACTGAAATGGGGTGTGTAGACTTAGACTGGTAAGGGAGGAGGTAGAAGGCCCAAGGACATTTATTTTACCCTTCTATGCAAGATAATACACAGAGAAGTATAAAGTGACCCTGAGAGCTAAGAACGTAGCTTACCTTTGTGGTTTCTAAATTTACATCTCAAGAAACGAAGCTGTGCTTTCCTTAAACTTGGATTCTGAGTTGTAGTCATCTTTTTATAGTAACCATCTTTTTATTTTCCTTCTGGAGTATGTTTTTTGATTCTCACAAAAGTGTCTTTTACTAGATGATCTTCAAAACAGTATCTACATTTTAATATTTTTCACAGATTAATCTGTCAACATGGCTTGGTTTTGCTAGTTTCTGTTTTTCCCAGTTCCTTAAGTCCTGCTTCTTTAATGCCCATAATTACTTATACAAACTCACCTCAATGTTTAGTCATGCTTACAAATAAGACAAACAATACCGGCATTGTCTTTCCTTCTCTTCACCTTGCATTGCCTTCATTCTCACCATATCCTTAGAACCATAACCGTTTAGACTACACTCCTTCATAACTAAAATTCTAGATATAGCTGATCACTTGTACCAGAAATGCCTCTTGGCTCAATGAACAAGTTGGCACTTTGGTGTTTGTTCATCTAAACTACGTTTTTGGTTTCTTCATCTTAATTTTCGTCTCCAGGCCTATCCTTCAGCAGAAAGCAGAGACTAGTGGCTCATAACACCACAGATGTGAAATAACCCAGAGAGGCTGCACCAGGAATGCTGTTTTAAATCAAGTCATTCTTCAATGAAGGAAAAGATTTTCAGCTGGAATTCTATGTAAACATATTGTGCCCCTGTGGTATGAACTTAAAATAGCCTTTCAATCGCCATAGGTCTTACACAATAATAGCCAAAGCAAAGGGAATACACCATAGCAGTTAATACTCAGGTAGTAGAGAGAGACCTGGAACTGTTTCTCAAGACTATTTTTCAAGAAAGTGCATAAATAAATATAAAAACACTGAGTCTAGAAATTGGGCTTTCAGGTTAGAATCTAGTATCCCTGGAACATATAGGAAGATGTCTTAAAAGTCTAAACGAGAAATCCAGAACATTCTCTTCATCTCACTGGAGATGGTTATATCTTCCTTAAGATAAAATAGAAAACTCCAACCTACTGTTTACTCTTTGTAGCTCTGAAGTATAATTATGTAAAATTAATAGTATAGGATGGGTTTCACTTCTTATCACCTAAAACCTTTGCTATTTTCAGTTAATATTGGATCAAAATAAGCAAATAAAATAACATGGCTGGACTTGCTACAACTAGAAATCTGTAACAGGTGCCTCACCTCTTTATATGTATAAATAGTCTGTCTGGAAAAAGTCCTTCCATTGTTAATATAACGAGAATGCTTTTCATTACATCAATGTAACCTGGCAGCCAAGGAGAGTGGACTGGAATGCACATGCATAAACAATGACAACTTCACTTTACTAGTCAATGGGCGTGGTAGAAGCTTTTGAGTGAGCATGTGTACTATGTGGCTGTTACATTCAAAATGACTGAGTGAGTAGAGCAAGGAATCTGCATCAAATTTTGCATTAAGCTTGAACATTCCTCCGCAGAAACTATTCAGGTGATTTAGAAGGCCACAGCTATGGGCAACTGATGGTTGGCAGCTTCACAGGACAACATACCTACTCATGCATCATGTCTTGTGCAGATTTCTTTGGCAAAACATCAGATCACCTAGGTGACTCAGTCCCACTACAGCCCAGATTTGGCACCCCACAACTTTTGGCTTTTCCCAAAACTCAAATCTCCTTTGAAAGGTAAGAGATTTCAGACTGTTGATGAGATTCAAGAAAGTATGACAGGGTGGCTAATGGCAGTTTGGACTCCTGTGTGAGGTCCCAAGGTATCTACTTTGAATGAGGACTGAAGCATCATTGTCCTGTGTACAATGTTTCTAGTATCTTGTATCTTCTTCAATAAATATCTCTATTCTTCATATTACATGGCTGGATGCCTTCTGGACAGACTTTGTAAAATTACTTGCACAATATATCCTGCCCAACCCACTTAAAGGAAAAATATGTAAAATATAAATAGAGTCTTAATCTGATAACAATCACTAATCCATACCTGTAACCAGGCAATCCAGTTAGTAAATATAGAAATGGGGTACATGGAGTTAAAGTAGTGAAGAAGGATGTAAAGTCCCAAAAATAAAATTGTAACAATACAGAAGCATTTAATTTCTGAAAAGATTCCTGAGTGGAATCAATTTAACTGCAAAGGGGACATTGTAAGAATCCAAAGAATGTCTGTTGCATACGAACCCCTGGAGATTAGCTGCTCTGGAGTTTGACACAGTTCTAATTTGGTTTCCTTTCAAAGAAAACATTCCAATCTTTTCTTCAAATAAATGAGCAAAGCAATTATGCAGCCTCTAGAAAAGCATTAATGTGCTCACAGAGGACACTATAAAATATTTTCTCATTATTCTATAACTTACTGATTTTAGAAAATAGTTCATTCCTCTTTAAATGACCCACATTCCTCAACACATGAAAACAGCCTGGTTAACCACTTCTTAAGTACAGATTTAAATAAGTTTGCCTTGCCTAGTTATTTATCAGGTATTTTACCACTTATTTACTTTGAGACATTGTTGCAAACATCTGCTTAAAATGGAATTACTATCTTCATTTCAACCAGCTAATATTTTATAATGCATTTGAGATTATTTATAAAATTGCTCAATTGCTAATTGATTAGTTTCAGTAATCCCCAGAGATACCCCACTTTGAGTTCATGAAAGGCTCATCCTTATCTTAAATAACTGTAAAGTGACAGTAATGAATAAATTGGGGAAGGGGAACATCCATCAAATGAGCAGTGGTTATAGAGTTGGGAACTTGATATCCTGAAAATTAAATACAAATAAAAAGTGATATGGGCTTAAGAAAAACAGCAACATTCAAAGCCCAAATAAAATGTGGCATTAACACTTGAAATCATGAGAAAAATACAGGATAAAGTTTAAACATTTTCAGAGAATGAAGGTCAATTTCAAGAGTAGAGTAAAATAATTTTCTCTTTTTGTTCACCACAATGACTTTATCACCCTCATTCCACATTTGGTAGATTGTTATTTAGGCTTTTTTTATAAAACTGACTTTTTCCTAATGATCATTTTTAGAAATTTGCAGGCATTAGTCAAAGAAGAGAGGAAAAATCATCAATAATTCAATTTTTCAAATGAGGGACATACTATTTTAGTAGATATACTTCCAGTAATATTTTGCTCACTTTATATCTCTCCTTCTTTTTTCTAAAGAGGTAATATACAATAATCATGGAAAAATACAAGACAGAAATATAAAAACAAACAAATTAATAAAATGATCTGAAATCTTTAAATAAAGATATAACCACTGTTAAACATACTGATGTATATTTTCCCATAACAAAATAACCTTAAAATGAGATTGAGCACCCATGCAATTTAAATCTGGGCTGACAGTATGAAAAAAATGAACCAAGTTTTGTATTGGCCCACAGACACTGCACTGTTGTTGCCTCACTTAAGAAAAATATACTGCTTCCACGCTCCTGTATAATTGTGGCTGAGGCCAAAAGATCAGGCTGCAGCCTTCACAAGAGTAGCCTTTACCTCACATTGCAACGGACAGTTACATTGTCAATCATCCTGGGATAATTCTAGGAATGCTCTCCCTACCCCAAGGGTGGTGAGGACTTTGGGAAGCTGACTCAGGAAACAAAATATAGATCAAAGTAAATACAATTTTCTTTTCTCTTTTAAGGTTTTTAATGAATATCTGATACATGTTGCTTTAAAATAGTCTAATATATAAATTATGTAAATCATTAAGCATTTAAAGTTGTATTTTCAATTATTCAAAATATGCAAAATCTCTACCTGTAAAATATTTCTTAAAAATAGCCTAATATTTTCTTTTTCTCTTCAAACTACTAGTTATATTAAGACCATCAGTTTGTAAGATCCATAACATTTTCACTGATTTGTAACCATAATACATGAAGATAGAGAAAAAAGTACATATATATTAATTACAAAAATAGTATGAAAATGTACACTAACAATTATTTAAAATTATCTTATTTCCTGAAAAATAGATGTTCAATAATGACTGAGAATGTAATCACTAGATAAGTATCATAATTAAAATGATTTGACTTAATATTGATATATTAAGATATCAATATTAAGATATATTAAGATATATGTACCAATAAATAAGACCAGAACATTTTGATGGTTGCCAGATGGGAGGGGAGTGTGGGAGCATGGGTAAAGAGGTGAAGGGATTAGGAAGTGCAAATAATAGTTGCAGAAAAGCCACAGGGATGTAAAGTACAGTATGGGAAATGAAGTAACTAAAGAACTTATACAAATGACCCACAGATATTGTTACAGGGTGCAACAAAGAGGGGGGACCCCACATGGGCATTTGAAATGGGGTCCAGAACTCAAGGTGTTCAGGAAATATTAAGATGTCCTCACCACCCCGCCACAGGTGTGGGTTGGGGGAAGGGACAAATGAAGCAGGGCCATTGAGAGCTGTTTTGCATAGTAACAGCTTTGCAGCTAACCTCTGGTGTAGTCATTTAACATATCCAAAACCTTTAACTGGTTGCATAGATATGTTAAATAGCTGTGGCCATGCCCTGAGCCAGGGGGATGGAAGTAACTTCCTCACCAAGATGTAACTGGGGGGTTAGGTCCTCCCGCATTACAGTGCCTGCATGGGAGCTTGGAGAAGATTGGCTCCAGGACATGGGGCCATGCCTGCCCAGACTCAGGATGGCAGCCCAGTGAAGCTGGAAGGCTTTGAGAGTGATGGCAGGTGTAACTGATTGTAGGAGGAGTCGGAAATGAGGCTGCAGTGGAGGATTGGCGGGGGGATTTAAACCCAGATGCGGCAGTCATTGCTGGGTGAATCACAAGGCTGGGGCAGTAGAGTGAGAATCATGCATCTTTAGCAGAGTGGAAACTCCCGCAGCCCTGCGAGAGAGAATCACCATGCGGCTTTAGCAGAGAATCGCCACTCGGCTTTGGCAGAGTGGTGACCATCCCCCCCGCCCCTTCGCAGCCATTGAGTGGTGAGAGAAGCATGCGGTTTGGGCTGAGTGGGGACTCCCGTGGCCCTGGGAGAGAGGACCACATGCCTTTGCCAGAGTGGGGACCCCTGCAGCTTTAGAAGGGGGAACCACCACCCAGTTTTAGCAGAGATCCTGGCGACACAGCTGAGGGTGCCAGGAACCCAGGGAGGTCTCCCAGTCACGACGGAGTACTAACTGGGAGGAACCAAGAACTGCCTGAGCCATGGACTTCTATTTCCTTTCCTGAGATACGGTACCCCAGACTAGGCAAAGGGGGAAGGAAGGACTGGGTCTGTTTGTGGGTGTTTTAAGGGACTTTAGGATTTTTGATGAAGACATTAGGTCACTACTTTAAGTTTGTATAGGATTAAATAAACATTTCCTTTCCTTTTCATGAATCTCTGGCATTGAGAGACATCTTTCCTGTAGGCGGCAGACATAACAGACCTGGGGGTTTCTTTCAGTAACAGTATATCTTCCCAGACCCCCCTTGTTTGTTCTGTAACAATATGAACAATAGTGGGGTGGATTGCCTGAGGGACTGCGGGTGCTGGGTGGAGGTGGGTAAAGGGGAAAAATGAGGACAACTGTAATAGCATATTCATTAAAATAAAATTTTAAAAAAGTGAATATTAACTAATTATTTTTAAATCTCAGAAAATTAATAATTTCTATATTATAAAAATATTCCAGATAATTAAAAATATGGTATAATTCACAATTAATTTTGTAAAGCTAGTGGAATGAAAGTAGTGCATTTATCTGATTAAAAATTATGTTTACCCCAAAACAATACTGACAGATACATGACTACATACACATAAAAGCATTGTGCACTCAAATTAAATAATATAACAAACCATTAATCTATACAATCAAGTAAAATATGTCCTTATACTTTGTTGATTTAATATTAAATATTATTTTTATGTGCTATTTATCATAATAGTATAGAAAACTTGCTTCTCAATAGGTGTTGACAATGTTTTTTAAATATAATTTGATATCATTTTAAATATCAAAACAACTGATAACTTAAAAAATAAAAACTAATTTAAATTATTACTAATAATACATCTTAAGAATTGAGAAAGAAGTACTTGCCATTTGTAAAATAGTTCCTGGCATATTATAGGGTTCTAAAAAGACAGAATGTCATGAAAGACAAAGTATAGCAGACAATTAAGTAGATAGTTTTATTTAGCTGATTCCAATGGGGAGACATTCACTAATCAGAAATGTCTCAAAGAACAGGAAAGGACCTAGGATTAGATACAGGTAGACAAATGAATCATGTGTGATTCTTATAAAACTAAGAACAAAAGTTAAAGATGAGTCTTATCCAAGACATTCAAGAAAGTTGGAGATAGGTCTTAGACTATGCAAAATCAGGTGGTTCTTGCTCATGAGATGCTCATGGGAAGATTTCTTAACCATTGATGTTTTCTTGGAGCAAAAGGGCTCAGATAAACTTCAACATTGTCAATGTCTTACCAGAAACATCAGATTACTATGCAACTGATGTTATCCACCATGAACTTGGCATTGTCAGATCCACCAAATCATGTAATTAGATAGACACAGCAGCCACCGTATAATACAAATTGTGTATTTTGTTTGGATTGGGTCCAAGAGTGTCCAAAGAGCATAAGTAAATTATATACACAAGTAACCCAAACTTTCATGTTACCTACTTCTATTGTCCCTATAGGAAAACTATAACATAACTTTATGGAGAAATTCATATTACCAACTAACAAAAAGGAAAATAACAATAAAAATGATTACTACATAGATGCATTATGTTGTTCTAGCTGTTATAAGTGTCACTAAAGGTCCACTCAAGGGTTGGTTGCTTTAATGAGTCATGAGAGAGCAGTTTCCTAAGAGAGCAGACTTGACTATTACAAGAAGAGAAGTTGCTTGACAGGGATACACAGGGAATCCTCAGTTGTGGGGAAATAGCTTTTGCTAATCAAAGCCCTGGAAGAAACAAAATTTGAATATTATAGACAAGAAGCTCTGTAGTAAATCTAAATATGTGTGTGTGTATTTATTTAACAAGAGCCACAGAGCATACAGCTATTAGAATATGTACCATGAAAGAAATTCCAAAACATTCCAGACGGACAGGGTGATCCATACAATATCTTCAGTCATTTACTCTTGTGACAAAGAAAGTAACCATGGAGACAGAGGTACAGAATGTATACAAATACAGTACCATTAGAATCTTTTATTCAAATCTTTAATTAACTAATGACAATGTAAAATGACCCACTAGACATCTAAGACTGATGCTGAGTAATTGAGATACCATTATTTCTTAAAGACAGCTTTTTGGGGGGGCAGAAGGTGAATGTTATTGGACAATTTGCTAGAGAGAAGAGTGACTTGTTCCTATTTGAATTGAATCCTACAGTGGATATGAATTAGCCTTTTTTGTCCATAATGTCACTGATAGAACTGCTAACTGAGGGCTCTCAGAATAGTTGATTGATTAACATGGTATTCCATACAATATTGCCACAGAGCATTGACATATTTTAAATCAGATTGGGGCAATAAATCAGCATGGGCTACACCAGTCTTATGACCCATTATTTAAAAGCAGTTGACTAACTTACGCAGAAAAATTGTCGGTTTAAAGGCTCAAGTAATGCACCAGATTAGGTACAGCATTGTTTAGATTGGAGCGCTGACTTCCGGGATATGGCATATGTATTGGACTAACAATTGATATATGAACTTTGCTCTCCACAGATTGAATATATGTATCTGAGGACCAAGAGGTGGAAGTAGAATTAGCTCTTTTATTTTCACTTTCAGGGAATCATTCATAGAATTTGTCTTTCCATTCCCATTATCTTAAGCTCTGGTTGGTTAGAAGTGCTGGTTTTCAGCAGAAACAATTCAGCTAGAAGACAAAGTAAGGGTCCCACTGAATTTGAAGTTGCAATTATTCCTTAGTCTCTCTGGTCTCTTCATGCCACGGATACCAACTGTACTATCAAGAGAAGAGGGTAATTTTGTCTAGGCAGCTTCAAGAGCTAGGGTTGATCCTATGCAATGGACCTACTGAGGGCTATGCCTGAAATAAAAGGGATTTCCCAGGGAATTGCTTGGTGTGTCTGTGCCCAGTGATAACAGTGAATGAAAGATGGCTAAGGATTCAAATTCTTGGGGACTGTGTAGGTTATACCAGTAAGCAAACAGCAACCTAGACCAGCTGTGGTGTCAGTCTAAGGTGAGAGAAATATAGAATGTGTGGTGCAGAAAGAAAATGATGGATATTAATTATAATCTTAAGATCAATGACAATAACAAGGATTATTGTTTCACTTCCCTTCTCTTTCAAGCTGTCACTATGGTAGCAAGACAGTTAATTTCTATGCTAAAATGCACTTTTCTGTAGCATTTCACCTACTTAATTCATACACTCCATTCCAGTATGCTCAGTTTCTTAATGTTGTCTTTCTTATTATGTAAAATCACAGTTTTTCTGTTTTCCAGTCCTTCCATCCTCTCTCCTTGCTGTACTTACTAATTTTGAATATAATTAGTTGCATATTTATGAATGTATATATTGTTTATTAATATATATATTTTTTATCTCTCACTCATCTTGAATATAAAATTCAAAGTGGCAAGCATTTCTGTGTGTGGTTTTCTTCCCCACTATTGTTTTCCATCACTTAAAAGAGTGTCTAGCTCATAGAAAATCCTTAATAAGTATTTGTAGAAATAAATACATTAGTTTCATTTCTTTTTTGTTTTATGACTCTTGAATCTACACCTTCAATCTGCACATCCAAATTTATATTCTACTCCATATTTTTAGGTTACATAAAGCTATGCCCTTATGTAGAGCAGAGTTGACAGGATAGATATCTTACACTTTCATTTGAGTGGAGATGAAAAGACCCCTCATATGCCAAACCATATCTGTCTTAGCTTGATCACTGGTATTTTACATTCCTTATAGGAAATAATGATAAGGTTAGAATATAAATAACTTTGGGAAAATTAGATATTTATATAAATATAGTAGGGAAAGAGTTTATATAGATGAAATAAAAGGTGGAAGGCACAAGGACTCTTGAGTGGCACAGGCTGTTATAACTTCCACTGACTTTCTGAAAGGATCTCTGGGTCTCACTGACTTCATGTTGTCTCTGGTATAAACTTCACATTTCGGATCTCATCCTCAGATTCACTGACTCTCAGTAACTTGCTTTACTTAATTAGATCAAGTTTACCTTCTAGTACCTTGAGATTATGTTCTGGAACCTAATTACTTGAAAATTCAGAGTTAAGTCAGAAACACTCAAAAGTCAGACAATGATGTACAGACATAACTTACTAACCTGAAAAAAATTCAGAGTTGCTCTCCACATTTCAGGGTCTTTATAATCTCTCCTCTCCTTTTATCTTTTCCTCTCATGATTGTCATTTTTTTGTATAGAACGCAAGCCAACTAGCCAAACCACATGCATATATTTTTCCAGCTTCAGGATACGCCATGCATAGACTACACTCTTTATGTTTACTGCACATATGCTTCCTTAGAAGTTTTATTACCTCAGCCTAAGACAAGGACTATCTTTCCGTGGTCTATAGGGCCCTTGCTCCAACTAGCTGTTAAGTGGGGTGAGAGGCTGTGGAGCAGAGGGTGATAAATCCATTACAAAAAACAAGATTGTGACCAGAAAAGCAACACAAAACACTAAATACTTCACTTTTTTGAAGACTAATTATAACTAGTAAGTTATAATTTATTCAGAACTAGTCAGATTGAACATATGGTTTTCATTAGGCTTTTTAATAAGAACTATAATGACCCCATAATGACTTTAGTATCCCTATATAACTAGGACTCCAATCTTAAAATCATTGATTTTTTCTTATATATCATGTATATGATATATTTTTATATATTCACATATATAACTTTATTGAGATATAATCATGTGCCATAAAGTTTACTCATATAAGTTGTACTATTTATGGTTTTTATTATATACAGGGTATGGTAAAAGTAGGTTTACAGATTTTTATGTGGAAAATAATATAATAATTAATAAATAATAATACAAGAACACATTCAGTGTTTTTTTAAACTTAATAGGGATCAGAACTTTCAGATTCACTGAAATATTTAAGACCTACTTTAACTTATGTAAGTAATAAAAACATTCAGTATACCATATGTCTTTTTTAACAACCTGATTCCACAGGTTAATTATAGCTCACTATTAAACCCTGACTTTTTATAGTAGCTTTTATTATTACTTTTTTGCAAGCAAACTATGCTATTAAGAAGTAATATTTCATTTCAGATTTACAAATGAGGAAATTAGGCCAGGTAGAATAAAGAAGAAAGTTAAAGACATCTTCAAAATCACAAAATATGTGAATGGAAAAATTGAAATTAGGATTCACAACTGATGAACTTTCCATTTGCTCCTCTCATTGATTTACACTGTCTTTGTTTTTCTTCCTTTATGAAAATAAAAAAAACTCTGTGTGTCTCTGCACAGAAAATATTTAAAGGTTAGGAACACTAAGGGGTGACACTTAACAAATATCTGCTGGCCATCTTCAGGTCATCAGGTTCTTCTCTAGATGAGACAAGTTGACAGGTTAGGGTTCCTTGGAAAATAAAGGAACTTCATGACTGTCCTAATAATAACTATCATTTATATATTGGTTTCTGAACACTCTGTTAAGAAATTCATAGGTATTATTGCAGTCTTAAAATTACCTCATTCTTATTTTATAGATGAGGAGACTGCTAGCAAATGGCAAAAGTGAGAGTCAAACTCAAGTCTGTATGACCAAACATGTCTGCTTATTGACTACAACATTATGTGATTTTCTTCCATAGAGACTCTTTTTTAATTAAACAAACTTGGATTTCAAAAGAATTCTTAAAAAGATCAAATAAATCCAGTTTGGCTACAGAGACAGAAAATCCAGTAGAACTAAAACGTTAGAGTCATTTCAATTGTTCTGCTATCCCTAAGGGAAAAAAATGTAAGGAAAATAAATAAATAAATAAATAAATATTTATATATATATTTTATATATATATATTAAATGCCTAATATGTACCAGTCTTAGTTATAAATTTATAACTCCCACAAAAACCTTGTTAATATAGTTGAAGTCTACTTTTTTCAATACTCAACACTTCTTCCTTATTTGATCAATATGTGATTATTTAGCTACCAGCTCCTCTCCTCATTTCAGCCATGGCACTTTAATGGCTGCTGTCAAGTACCTGATTCCATTTGCCTGGATTTGTTTGTAAACAATTCATGTAGGCCAGCTTAATCAAGGCTCTTCCATGAGATGCCTGCCATTAGATGTAAGAAAAACAGGTTTCTGCTTTCTATTGAAAAGACCATGAAGAAAAGGCTAACCCTAAGAGAAAGGAGGTAAATGGTAGTGAAGAAAGAAATCCTGGTGGTATTGGATTCTCTATTTCTGGGCATCCCCAAGCTTTATCCTTTCCCTTGGTTCAATTTTTTTATTACATCGGTCAATGTGTTATCCTAATTGCCTAAGATACTTTATGTTGTTTTTAGTCACTTGTAACCAAAAGATTCCTATTTTGATAAAGCAAACGGAAATTCAGATGCTTAGTCCAATGTTTCACTAACCTGTGAGTGACAAAACGGATTGAAGCCCAGGGTAATCTACTACTCAATTTGAGCTTTAAAAATAACCTATTCTACCATAGGGTTTAAATGTGTTTAAGTCATTGAAATATAACTACTGTGAATGGTTATATTTTGCTCAACTTGCAAGTGGAAATTAAGTGCTAGGTATGGTATCTTTATATACAATGTCTACATTGCCTTTACCTTTTGAGGAGTGAATATTACCTTAGTGAATATAAAAAGTCAATCTAATTCACCCAAACCTCTTTGAGATAGATAAGACTTTAATTTGGGTTTTAATTGAATAAAATAAGCACAATCAGGTGAAACCCTAAATATAGTTGACTTCACTTACATTCTACCTTAAAGAAACACAGCTATCATACATTTCCCCCAAAATATATTGGTGTATCTGCCATTTCTTTTCAAATACATCTCAGCAACTCTTTTCTTGATGTGCTCTCTGCTTCAGAACATAGCTATAAATAATTTCCCCAGAGAATGCTATAAGCTAAACTTCAATCATAAGATCATTGAAGGAGGAGACGCCTACTAAACCACTGGATTTTTTCACAAATTCAATGTGTTTTTCTCCCAAATATAAAGGATGTTAAATCAAATCAAAATAGGGATACAGAAATATAAAATCATTATTGGCTAATTGATTTTGACTAGAGTTAATTAATTACAATGGAGAGAAAACAGATATGAAGGATTATATAGAGACTAATAAGGTTCTTGAAAGTGTTTTCCTTACTTTTAATTTTTTCCTAGTTTTACCTACTTTCAATATTTGTCTTTAAATGATCATTACATAACATTTCTGATTATTATTGTTTACACAATTATATGAGTAATGAAAGATGATTTTTTGCTATATGTTGACTTAGGTATAAAAAATTATCAACTCATTTTATCACAGTTTTTTCATAGAACTTTGAGGGGGAATTTCTTAAAGTGAAGAAATCACACAGACCTGCTAGCCCTCCTGGTATTATAGTTATGCATTTCTCATATTTATGGGCTGAGAAAATAGCTAATGTAAAATGCTACTTTAAGTATAATAAATTATATAGTCACACTTATTATCACAGTACTAATGATATGTAGTATAATTGCTTACTTGTCTATGTTAACCTATGACCTCTATGAAGGCTAGGCTTTTGTTTATTTTATTTAAAATAAATAAAACAAATTATATTTATCATTGTTTTCATTGGATTTTTGGTATATATTTATAACAGAACCTAACAGAATGACACATTGTACCTATTTAATGAACATCTGTAGAACGGATAGGTAGTTATTCCAATGAAAACATATACTGAGAACTTGGAAAATATTCAAGACTAAAACTCTTTAAGTTATGCAATACTTGGAGAGTATGCACCATACTTATTCTCAGAAAAATCAATTGATCTGAATGTTGAAAATATTAGTGGGTAGTATTGTGAGCCAGACTCCATGTAAAGCTACATTACACTATACGTTATACTATTTGATACTCACAGTAAGTCAGTGAATGGTTAAGAATTAATATCCCAGAGAGGTTATGAGTTTACGCATGGTCACAAAGCTAGTAAGTCACTAAGCCAGATACTGGTCTGAGTTTTTAAATACATTGTCATATTTTGCTGCCTCCCTATATAAAGGTGGAAAGAGTCAGAGGTAAGTTTTAAAAACAAGTGAAACAAGCCATTTATGTTTTGATGGAGGTTGAGGAGTGGTAAGACATGAGGTTAGGATCCATTAAATTAAGAGTTGCATAATTTCTTCAAAGACAAGACTAGTGGATACATTTGTGGAAAACTGAGGTTTTATATGTGTACCATGTTTTGAACAGTTTTTAGAAGTAGTCCAAACTCTTATGACTAATAGTTTCAGGAATCTGGCTTAATAATAAATAAAGTACTTGATGATTTTCTAAGAATTTATAACTGATACATACTCAGGAAAATAATTTGTGTTTCATTCTTAGAGTCCTAGAATCTAAGATTTGGAATACATTTTACTTACATATTCTTACCTCTGACTGAAATTTTTGAAGGAAGTAGGGAGAAAAAGAGGAGTTTTACCACTTAAGTTCATGTTCACATTTCAAACAGTTTAAATTTTTTATACTTTAATTGAATTATACAGAAATGTACTTTTCTGTATCTTCATCCATTGACCTTAGTCCTATTCCTTTGAAGTAACCCAGGATACATGCATATATGCACACATACATATAAATATCTTTATAAATCTTTAACATGCCAGCCCTTCTTAATTAGAAAACAGCCTCTTAAACTATCATTTCACTATATACCTTCTTAAAGACACAGTCTTCTCCAAAATTCCTCCAGTTTTTCTTTTATCTTGATCACCTTTCTTATTACTTAATGTGTACATATTTTATCTCAGTTCTTCCCTCATAGACTCCATTGTCTCAGGTTCATAATATAAAACAAAGTCCAGATATGACCAGAACAATGTCATTTCAGAATTGCTCAGAATTTACTTGATTACTTATTCATATCCTTAGATCAAGTTCATGTATAAAATTAAAAGAACAAAATTAATCTAGAATCTTATTCTTGTTGATTAGTGTATAACTGATACACATTATATGTATGTATGTGTATATATTTAAATAATATTTAACAAAGTTAAATCACTATTTATACTTTTTTATGCCTGCTATAATTAACCAGGTATCTTTTTTATACTTCTACACACATCCAAAACACCTTGGGACTTGTCATTTTATGACAGCATGTTTGTACTTTTTTTATACAGGGTGGGGCAGAAGTAGGCTTACAGTTGTTCATATGGAAAGGAATATCATAATTAATAAATAATAATATAAGAATAAGCTCTGTTTTGCACACTCGTAACTGTAAACCTACTTTTGCTCCACCCTGTATTAATGAGTTACCCTTTGAGAGCTACAAGGGATCTCTTGTAGGACAGGGACCCATATGCAGAGTAGCTGATGGGAAAGAAATCAAAATTGATAGAAAATGTAAAAGATAAAATCAGTCTGAATGGTATCATCATGCCATGATTTTTGTCTTGAGTATTTGAAAATGAGCTCTGGAATTATTTTAATATCATGTCATGATTTTCCATTCACTGACTGAGGTGAAACCCCAAAAGATAGTATCCACACAGACCATAATTGGAACCAGAATTGTGGCCTCAAGTTCATATATAGATTGTTTATTACAGGTATCACCACTGATGGGCTGCACATTTGTTCTCTCTATTTTGATCTTCCCTAGGTCAACTAATATTTATTGAACACACACTGAGAGTAGGCCTGCCTAAGGGAGATATTATGTAAATAAGCACAATTCCATCCCCTGGAACAGAGATTAACTAATATGTAAAATAGTAGAAGTGGAAACCAGTGTCAAAATTAAACTAAACTTCCCTCCAACTCAGTGAAGAGTCACAAAGATAGTGAAATCACAAAGACAGTAAAATCAACAGATAAGGCTTGGTTATTTGTTAAACTTCAGTGATCCCAAGCATCTTAGCTGTCTGGAACTAATGCTTATCAATCCTGGAGAATTCAGTATATAACTAAGTTAAAGACATTTTCTTAAGAATTTCTGTAAAAATATATTCAACAATAATACTTCCTGTTTAAATGTTTTTTTTTTAATTTTAGGAGAAAATGTATAATATCTTTAAGAAAAGCTTACAGAGGAAATAATTTGATTTGCCTCTATGTATTTATGTAAAAATTTTCCTGCTTCTCATTTCTTAGAGAAATATTAACTATGCATATTTAAATACATGTACAGATATTAATAAAGCAATACATTTTCTACTTAAAAACTTAACAATGACTTACTTGTTTGTTCATCACATTTCTTTGAGTTATCCAAACCTGGGGTTCATTCTACCGGCTCCTAACTCAAGGCACCCACTTTCACCTAAGACTGCTAAAACTATTCTCAAGCTCAGTAACAAATATGATCATTTCAAGCAGTGGATCCAAGAACGTGCTTTTATTCTAAATACAACTTCAATGTGATAATAGAGACATTTTACCACCATTTAATGAACCAAAAGATAAAACATAATTTTCCATTATAATTATTGTTTAAAAGAATGTTTTAACTCTAAAAAACAAATCTCAGAATACAGGCTGGTCCTTTAAAGTGAGTGAATTTCTCATTATGGAAAAAACTCAGTACACTGAAATGCCCATATCTATCTGTTCTCATTTTTTAAGCTCTTTTTGGGAACGACTCCTATATGGACATTGGAAATCCAGCTTATTAAATGTTAGGGAGTATCATGGCTTTGAGCCCAGGAGTATTGTTATTCTGTTTATTTCTTATTTGGTCTCATTTGTTACCAATTCCCCTTTCTCAAAACTGTGTGGTTTCTGAAAACATATGGCCCAGAGTGCCCAAGTGCTTTGCAGATAACTAGTACTAGTTATGTACTCTGTGACTATAAGAATACAATAATGATCAGAATAACATTTATTAACAAGAGAGAATCAAACTTTCCACTTTATATCTGTGTAGATTTAATATACACAAATGACAAAACATATAAACAGTTTACAAGACAAGGTAAGTGAACATGATGTTTTTGGATCAGAGACCATTATTATATTTATATCAATAACCATACAGGCTCTCCTTGTCCTCTTCTATTCCCTGAGAGGGTGTGACGAGGGTAGATAGACCCTGACTTGTATAAAGGATGTCTCTAGGATAGAGGCAGAAACCAGAGATTATGAATTATTATTATAACAACTACCACTTAACTTCCCCTTTCCCTTCAAATAAACAAATGTTCTCTTGGAGAAGAGGGAAAGGTCCTTAGATATTTGCAACCCTTTGGAATGCGAATAAATGACTGAAGGGGAGATAGGTCTGTAATCCTCTGTAGAGGCCTCCAACTTCCAAGACAGATTCACCAGTTAAACATGTTTGAACTCTGTTTGCCAGTAATGTTTTTCTTCCAAAGTCTTAAATATGCAGAAACATGAAATATTAGTTGTTCTGCAACAACAAATACATGGCAATTATTTTATTTTCCTTATCTATTATGTCATTTCTGAATTCCCTTGGGTTTTTTCCTTTAAATAGCAAAACTGTTCAGTGTTAGTCTCTCTACTGAATCTCTACATGTCTATGCTTTTCCAAGTCAATAGAGTTTATTTAAAGTACTGGTGCTGGTTTTGTATTAGTTTACAAGATGTGGTTAAATTCTGGATTATATTAGGAAACCCAACTCTCTCATCATGATTGTATTCTACTCTAGCTTAATACATATAGTTTTTTTCTCTTTTGTCTCTGGTCATTCAACTTTCTTTAGACATCTGTGCAGATAAGAAATTAATTGGGCATGGGGCAATATCTGCTGTTGTGCCACTAAAAGTGTTTAAGTAGAAATGTATAACTACAAGTTGATATGCTCCAACAGCTGTCCTCCATCACCACTGCATTGTCACAACTATTTTTCAAAACAACTGTTACAGAAAAATATAATGATCAACAGAGGAAAAAAACATTCAAATTTACCTGTAATAGAAATTAAAGTTAAAACCTTATTGAGATCCTAAATTTTATTCATAAAATTATATAGTTTGCCTATTTTTATTTTGTCTCATTAATATCCATAATCAGTACTGATGATGTGCTTATAAAAGAGGTACTATCATGTGTTGCTGATATAGTACCTTAAACACTCATGAACAATATTTCATTCTTAAAAAATTATTTGCCTTTTCAATCTACTTTAAGTTTTTTATGGATAAAATTTTTAATTTGTTGCAGTTCAAACAACATGTACTTTTTAATTTTCTCAATTATTTTCTTTAGAAATATTTTTCTTATTGCACAAAGTGTTTATCAGATATAAAACTAAACTGTAAGAACAGCTACAATAACATATAGACTTACTCTTTTTCAGAATTTGCTAGTCTAATCTTGTCTGCTAAAATATATTTTGTCAAGCTCTGAAAATATTTCACAGACATTTTGACTGAAATTTCAAGAATACTATAAAATTTTAAAGGTGAACATATTCAAATACTAAATGATCACATTCTAAATAGGAAATAAGGACAAAAAAGGGGGATTATTACATGGCAGACATTGTGCTAAGCATATGGAATGTTTTATGTCACTAAATATTTAGAACAACACTCAAATATGGGTTTTACCATTATGTGCATTTTGGGGTGAGAAAACTTGAAATTGGAAAAGTCACTAATCTCAGTGTTTTAAGTCAAAGATAACTTTTATTTTAAGCTTAGCTAGCTGAGAGAAAGGTGCTAAATTTGACAGAAGGGATAAAAGATAGGGTTCAAAGATACATTTGTTTATGGTAGAATATAATATATTGCAGTGTCAACTATCTGTTAGCTGAGGAGACACAAAGTTGTCCCAGAGTAAACACTCAGCATTCAGTGCACATGCAGAACTTATACTCAAGAAAGGTGATGACAATGCTGAAGATGTTGATTTAAAAGTCACCAACTCAGATATCATTTAAGTGAATAATTTCTTCAAAGGACAAAGACTAAAAAGATTCTAGGCAAAGAGCAAAGAAGCAGAAATATCCATTGTAAGAAATATCCTTACAAATAGCCATTGTAAGGCACACTTAAACTTAAGAAGTCAGAGAAGAAATCAAGTTCAAAGAATGTAAGTTGGTCATAGGGAGAGGAGCCTAAGCAGAAAAGAAGAAGCAAAATATTGCAAAAACGGTAAAAGATCGGAAAGATTCAATGCTGGAGAAGGTAAATATTCAGGGAATTTAATTTTACTTGTAGATAATTGATAGGTAAACTTTGGAAAAGTATCTTAAAATAGAAACTGAAAATTTAGGAGTTAGTGTCTCCTGAGACAAAGATGACAAGCTTTGACCACTGTTGATGGAAGTTTACTGTAAATAGAAGGAAAATAAAGGATAACATATACAAGAGGCTGAAATGCTTCAAAGAAATTAAGGACACTGAAAGCTCTAGGTAGGGGTGTCCAAAATTTTGGCATCTCTGGGCCATACTGGAAGAATAGGAGTTGTCTTGGGCCACACATTAAATATATTGCAACATGTAATCACAAAAAAATTCTCATAATGATTTAAGTAAATTTACGATTTTGTGTTGAGCTGCATTCACTGTCATCCTGGGCTACATGTGGCTCACAGGCTGCATGTTGGGCATCGCTTCAGGGAAATGATTAGTCTGAAAAAAAAAACAGTATGAATGGTATTAGAATTATGTCTTGTCAAGTGGATGAGCTTAATTATTTTACAATTCTATCCTGTAAAACTGGAATAAGATTTAAATCTCATGTCATACATATTTTTTTAATCTGTCATCTTTTAAGAATAATACAACATACAGTCAGTAGTGCATTATCAGAGTTAAAGTCTGTCATTTCAAGGATGCATAATCTTCAACACTTTAAAAATATCCAACTGAAGATTCATGGGCTTCTTGCCAAGAGGAAGGCATAGCTAGATATGCTTAGCTTCCTTGCACAACTAAAAGAAATAAAATAACCAATTTAAAAACAAGAAACAGTTCCATCCATGCTGTCCCAAAGGGTAGGAGCTCCTTTCTTTCTGCTGCATAGAGTTCCATTGTGTAAATGTACCATAGTTTTTTGAACCATCAGGCTGATAGTGACCAGAGGGGAGAAAGGAGGGAATTTTAGGGGAAAAGGGGAAGGGTTTACAGAAATAAGTATAAAGGACACATGCACCAAAACAAGGGGGGGTGGAAATGGGAGGGAAGTGGGGATGGCTGGGAGGTGGGCTGGGATGGGAATAAAAGGCAGAAAACTGTACTTGAACAACAATTAAAATAAAATAAACTAAAAATAAATAAATAATAAATAATAAATAATTAAAAAAAAAACAAGAAACAACCATAACTACCAGAAAACTGAACTGTATTAAAGTCCGACATCCAAGGAGTTAAAGAAACATTCATCTAGATTGGTAGGAGGGGAAGGGATAGGAAGCCAGGGGAAGAGGCAGGAAGGACAGGAGACAAGGCAGCAGGTAATGTACTGGGGTGGGCAAATCTAGGCAGTAGACCAGAATATCCACTTTCCAGTGTGGATAAGCCGAAAGGAACAACTGGCAAAGGAGAGAAACTGTGTAGCCCAGTTGCAGTGCAGGGTTACAGTGCAGGAAACAAGCCTTAAAACCTCTGACTGTAAAAACCTTTTGGGATTGCAACCACAGAAGAAACTCTTAATCTCACAGGAGAATCTGTTGGAGGGGCCCACAGGATCCTAGAACATACACAAGCCCACCAACCTGGGAATCAGCACCAGAAAGGGCACAATCTGCTTGTGGGAAGTGAGAGAGGTGACTGAAAGTGGAGCAAGAGCTGAGCAAGCAGCATTGTTTTCTCTCTGACCCCTCCCCACATACAGCACCACAGTGCAGCAAAGTGAGTTGCCCTGCCTTTGAGAATACCTAAGGTACCCTTACAACATAAGAGGTGCACTGAGAAAAAGAAATATGGCTCACATGAAAGAACAAATCAAAACTCCAGAAAAAGGGGAGAATGATGGTGGGGAAATGAAGAAAACTGTACTTGAACAACAATAAAAAACCTCCAGAAAAATAACTAAGTGATGAAGAGATAGCCAACCTATCAGATGCAGACTTCAAAACACTGGTAATTAAGATGCTCACAGAAATGGTTCAGTAGGGTTGCAAAATAAAGGAAGAAATGAAGTCTATATAAAGTGAAATAAAGAAAAATATACAGGAACCCAACAGTGATGGGAAGGAAACTGGGACTTAGATCAATGATTTGGAACAGAAGGAAGAAATAAACATTCAGTAAGAACAGAATGAAGAAACAAGAATTCAAAAAAATGAGGAGAGGCTTAGGAATCTCTGGTACAACATTTCAACATCTGAATCATAGGGGTACCAGAAGGAGAAGATAAAAAGCAAGAAATTGAAAACTTATTTTAAAAAATAATGAAGGAAAACTTCACTAATCTGATGAAAGAAATACAAATGCAAGTCCAGGAAGCTCAGAGAGTCCCAAAGAAGCTGGATCGAAGGAGAAACACACCAATACACATTAATTGCATTACCGAAGATTAAAGATAAGGAGAGAATCTTAAAAGCAGCAAGAGAAAAGGAGGCAGTTTCCTACAAGGAGTTCCCATAAGACTATCAGCTGATTTCTCAAAAGAAACCTTATAGGCAAGAAAGGGCTAGAAAGAAGTATTCAAAATCATGGAAAGCTAGGACCTACAACCTAGATTACTCTGTCCAGCAAAGCTATCATTTAGAATGGATGGGGAGATAAAATGCTTCCTAGATAATGTCAAGTTAAAGGAGTTCATGACCACCAGGCCATTATTATATAAAATGTTATAGGGATTTAGCTAAGAAAAAAATCAAAACTATGAACAGTAAAGTGACAACAAATTCACAACTCAAATTCACAAAGGTAAATTCACAATTTGTTAATTCACAAATTAACAATGAACCCAAAAAGAAAAACAAAAACAAACTAAGCAAACAACTAGAACAGGAACAGAATCACAGAAATGTAGGTCACGTAAAGAGTTTTTAGCGGGGAGAGGGAGGTGGAAGAATAGGGGCAAAAGGTACAGGCAATAAGAAGCATAATTGGTAAGCACAAAATAGACTTGGGGGGGGTTAAAAATAGTACAGGAAATAGAGAGGCCAAAAAACTTATATGTATGACTCATGGACATGAACTAAAGGAGAGGAACGTGGAAGGAGGGAATGCAGGGGAGAAAAAAATAAGACAACTGTAACAGCATAATCAATAAAATATACTTTAAAACCCCAAGTGAAATTCATAGGAATGTAATGTATGGATTCTTTTTGTAATTAATATCTGGATTTTGTAATGACCAGTCTTTTTTAGACTATGAGACTGTAATAAATTATTTACCTTATGATAGAGTAACTGGCCCATTCTTAACTCAGAAGCAAATCTTCTTTTGAGAAAAGTAGTGTTTATAGGATTATGTACAGTTATTGGCAAAGACCACATAGCATCGCCTTAGCAATAAGGGAAGGTTGCAAATAATAAAACTACTGGACAATACTAAATTAAACACAATATGTGGCATTCAGAAGTTGATAACTAAAACTTCCTGTAGCAGAATTTTTCCAGTTTTCACTTTTCATTCAGCAACTGACAGCACATAACACATAGCTGACAGTATTAAAAACTGGTATTTGTAGTATTGGGTTGCCAATGTAAATTTATTGTAAAAAAAATCACACTGATGGCTTCATCGTCTTCCACTTCTTAATATTTAAAGCAGAATTTCCTTGCAGGAATTCAGGTAAATGGTATAGGGAAGTATCACATGCTTCCTAAAAAATGGCATCCTGTTTAGTTAATGTGATGGGCATAATGTGATGGCAACAAATCATCCTCATCTAGTGTATTTTTGGCCTTTTGTAATCCTCCCTACTTGTGTGTGGACTGGACTTAGTGACTTGTTTCTAAGGTAAAAGTTATAGGATGCCACTTCTGAATTTATGTCACAAAAATATATAATTTTCATCTTTCCTGCAATTGCTCTCTCTTTGGTTTTCTAGCATTTGGGCTAATGAAGCAAGCTTCCATGTTGTAAGCTGCCCTATGGAAGTACCCAAATGGAAAAGGTACTTCCATTTGGGGGCATCCAACATACAGTCAGCAAGAAATGAAAAACACCAAACCAACAGTTCTTGACAAACTAATTCTTGATAATAAGCACATGGATTCATCTCTGACTTAGCCATTGGATGAGACTGCATCTCCCACCAGCACCTTGAACTGTAACCTTGTAGAGACCCTGAAGAAGGGAACTCAGCTAAGTCATGCTCAGATTGCTAACCTACAGAAATTGTGAAGTAATAAATGAATGTTTATTTAGACCATTAACATTATGGTTAATACAAAAAATATCACTTTTTTAAAATGGAGCTTTTCTCTAAACTAGCTAGTTTTAACAAGGATAAAAACAAAAAGCTCACAAAATTATTTTAATAACTTGTTTCTGAATGATCCAAGATCTATTTTTCTCAACCATTCTTCAAAGTTCAGTGACTCTTTCACTCATTTATGAGCATTAACAGTAAGTTTGTTAAAAGTTACTTAAATTAATAGAAAATTTTCAAATATCAAATAGCAGGATCTTTATCTTCATTATATGAGACTTTGAAAGAGGTCACATTTTCTGTTCATTAATTGCAATATTTATCAATTGAGAAAATTACATATTCAATATTTTGGCTGCCTGTCATCTGTTCCTAGACATATGTGACTATTTGAATTTAGTTTAAATTAATAGAAATAAAAATTTTAAACTTTACTTTCTGAGTCACCCTAGACAAATTTCAAGTGCTCACTAGACACATGCCACTAGCCATTAATTACCACTGTGGCCACTTCATTATAGGAAGTCGTATTTGGCAGTGTTTTCCTAGAAAATTTGTTAAATTCCTATACTTTTACAATATTATGTAATATTGAACACTGAATTTGCAATTACAAATATTAACATATAATGATGAGTACTTGATAAATGTCTATTTACTCATAAAATCTGGACTAGAACATATATTTTTTTTCTTTTAAGTCCTGTTCATTTGGACATGATATCATTTAAATAGTCTTCAATTTTCAGTATTAAAATGTTTTAAAAGTTGACATTAAAATAAAAAAAACTTATCTTAGTACATTACAAAAATAATATTGTCATCGAAATTTTCTGCTTTGAGAAGAACTTATTTCAATTCTGAAGATCAAAATTTATTACAATATAATAACACTAACTAAAACTGTTCCATTAAGTTGCTATCATTTACACATAATTTTTTTTCACTTTTTTTATTGTTGTTCAAGTATAGTTGTCTCCATTTCTCCCTGACGTAACAAAGTTAGCTAGGGTAAGAAAAGCAAAACAACAGGTCATATAAGTAAGAGGAAGCAAATGACATAGGGACCTGTAGAGATGGGCCTGGTAACTGCAATTCAAGTGGGTCATAGTGAGAATAGTGTTAGCTACACAGCATCAGTTTAATGACAAACTACTTCACAATTCTTCTGCATGACTAACTCCCTTAACTGATTTTATAAATAATATAGTATGGTAGGGAGGACAAATCAAAGAGCCAATCAAAGCTATGTCTAAGTTTAACTTACACAGAGATAAGTAGCTCAATTTAAATGGTTTTGTAGGTTAAACAGAGTTGAAATTCCCATGGCATTTACAGGTCAATCCAATGGCATGAAACAATAAATCACAGGAATATCAGTTAATAACGACCTTTGCAAATTAAATCAGATTAGGTGTTTTGTTCAACTTAAATAATTCTCATTAAAATACATCATCCTATAACATAACTATAAAGCTTAACTTCTCTCATATATATACTCTAAAATTAGCAACTGTTTGCAGGTGAAATTATAGCCATTCTTATCGCTCTTTATCAAAAGTATCTATCTAGAAATGAGTAAGTTGAAACTGGTCTTTCATTATGGAACATTAATACAAACCATCTTATGAGACAGTTATTGCACATTTCTAAAACATTGCCTAAGTTTTAATGTCTCATCACAATTTGTATCAGAGCCACGGAATATACCATAATATGTGACATGGCTTTATTCAAACTGATTTCTTAATTTTCACTAAACCATTTTCTCTATTAGTATATGACATGACTTAGATTGTACTTTGACTATGTGTGATTCCATAGAAATTTTGAAGAAGAAATTTGATGTGGAATAATGGATACTTTAAATCACTTAAATTTAAATAAACTATGGTGTCATGATTTATATTTAAATCTTTTATCCACCTTGACTTTATTTTGGTGTATGGTGTAAGTTGGTGTTCTAGTTTCATTCTTTTTTTGCATGTAGCTCTTCAGATCTCCTGGCACCATTTGTTGAAGGGGCTATTTTTACTCTATTTTATGTTCCTATCTCCTTTGTCACATACTAACTGATGGTAATGACATGAATTTATTTCTGGGCTATCTATTCTGTCCCATTGGTCTATGCCAGTAGCAGACTGTTTTGATTACAGTGGCCTTGTAATATAGTTTAATATCAGGTATTATGATCCCTCCTACTTTGTTCTTCTTTCTCAAAATTGCTGAAGCTATTTGTATCATTTATGGTCCCATACATATTTTTGAAATCTTTGTTCTGTATCTGTGAAATATGTCATTAGTATTTTGCTAGGGATTGTGTTGAATCTATAAATCACTTCAGGTAGTATGGACATTTTGATTATGTTAATTCTTCCAATCCATGAGCATGGTATATGTAATCAAAAGGAATGGAAGACTCCACTAAAATAGCTAAATGAAATGGAGGCAAGCAAACTATCAGATACAGAATTCAAAAGAATATTTGTGTATTCCTTAATTTCTTTCTTCAGTGTTGCGTAGTGTTCTGAGTACAGGTCTTTTACCTCCTTGGTTAAGTTTATTCCTAAGTATTTCATTTTCCTTGTTGCTGTAGTAAATGTAATTTTTTTCCTATTTTTCATTTCTGTTATTCATTGTTGTTATACACAAATTCCATCAATTTCTGAATGTTGACTTTGTAGCCTGTCATTTTGCCAAATTCATTTATTATGTTGAGAAATTTCTAAGTGGAGTCTATATGGTTTTCTATGTACTATCATGTCACCTGAAAACAGTGAGTTTTACTTCCCCCTAGAGGAAAACATAGGCAGAATAATTTCGGATATCCCACACAACAACATTTTCACCAATATATACCCTAGGGCAGTGATATACAAGAAAGAATAAACAGATGGGACCTCATCAAATTAAAAAGCTTCTGCATGGCTAAAGAAAACATCAACAAAATGGAAAGAGAACCAACTGTATGAGAAAACATATTTGCCAATGATACCTCAGACAAAGGTTTGATCTCCAAAATATCTTAGAAACTCACATGACTCCACACTAGGAGACAAGCATTCCAATTAAAAATTGGGCAAATGACCTGAACAGACAAATCTCCAAAGAAGACATATAGAGGGAACAGAGACACATGAAAAAATGCTCAACATCACTAGCTATTAGAGAGATGAAAATTAAAACCACAATGAGACACCACTTCACACTGGTCAGAAAGGCCATCAATAACAAATCAGCAAACAACAAGTGCTGGCGAGGTTGTACAGAAAATGGAACCCTAGTACACTGCTGGTGAGGATGCAAACTGGTGCAGCCACTGTAGAAAACAGTATGGAATTTCTCCAGAAAACTAAAGATGGAACTACCTTTTGATCCATTGATCCCAGTGCTGGGATTATACCCTAAGAATCCTGAAACAGCAATTCAAAAGAACCTATGCACCCTAATGTTCATAGCAACATTATTTACAATAGCCAAGTACTAGAAACAGCCTAAGTGCCCATCAGTAAATCAGTGAATCAAAAACTTGTGGTAAATTTACACAATGGAATACTACAGTACAGAAACAAAGAAGGTACTCTTACCCTTCAAGACAACGTAGATGGAACTTGAGAGTATTATGCTAAGTGCTAGGTGAAATGAGCCAGGCAGTGAAAGACAAATTCCTTATGATCTCACCTGTACATGGAACCTAGTCAACAAAACAAACAAATAAGCAAAATAGAACCAGAGACTTGGAAATAAAGAACAAACTGACCAGAGTGGAGGGGAGAAGAGATCATGGCGGGGTAGAAGGGGGAAGGGCATGCTAAGGAACATGAATAGAGGACTCATGGGCATGGACAATGGTGGGGGTTGACTGTGGGAGTGGGCAAGGATGGGGTAGAAGTGAGCAATGGGGCAAAATGAGGGACAACTGTAACTGAACAACAATAAAAAAAATTAATGAACTAAAGATTATCTCCAAAATAATATTTGATATACTTTTAAACATGACATTTTTATGCTAATACAAATATATATAGTTTTTTCATGTGAGAAACTAAAGATTATTAAATTACCAAATATAAATAAATGGTCCATGACATAAGTTGATACTTGGGGGAGGCCTAATGATGAACTTAATAAGATTTTCTTAAATGTATAATGCTTAAATCATCACATATTTTACTTGATGACTTGTGGAAAACATCTGTGTACATGTATGATGTTAGAAAATAACCTGTAGTTTTCTTGTTTCTACTGTAATAAACAGGAATGTACATAACATCATTAATTAAGAAGACTGGGTTCTGTAAGAATCATTATGTGGGTTATATGTCTATGCCAACAGTGAACTTCATTTGTATAGGCCATATAAAAATATTTAGCACTTATTGAATATGTACTGTTTTCCAGGCATTGTGCTGAGGACTTTACATTATTTATCTCTCTTAAGCCTTAAAACCCCTCTTTAAGGTTGATAACATTACTAAATTTATTAATGAGGAAATGAAGACTTACCAAGTTTAAGTAACTTGCCCAAACTTATGGAGATTACAAGCTACCACCAGGACCCAAAGTAAGTCTGCTTCACTGCAGAGCCTGAGCTCCTATTGTTACATGCTATGGTGTATATTTATTTTAAGTCAGCACATTCATATCTAAGATATTGTGTTATTAAAACTGTAGTCTAAAAATATACACATTAAAAAATATAAAGACTTTCTCAACATGTTTAGGGACGAACTTGGCCTAAACTATATTATTACCCTATTTTGGTAACTGTGAATTAGTCTCACTGCTTTTCCATGACCTGCTTCACTGATGACCTACAGCAGTGATGTCCTTATCCCATTAGAGTCCACTATGTCTTTGGTGAGATGCATGCCAGTCTAGATATGCACAGCACTTTCTGGGTGGCTACTGGATCTATTTTAAATGGAAAGCCATTGAAGAATGGGTGATAGCTCAATTTCAGCTTGTCATCCCAAAATAAACATGTCTGTGGACAAGGCAAGTCCTCATTATGCAAAAGCCTGAACTGAGCACAACAGGTTCCTCTTATAAATATATTGTTTGCTTAGAATAGTATAGTATTGCTGAATACTCCAAGAACCACTTTGAATATTTTGTGAGACCTGAAGCAAACTATTTAGACTTTGTGTGAATCCCCACCAAAATAAAGAGACCAAAGGTAATGAGAATAACTTATTGCATATTATTTGTGTCTAAAATATTATTTCCTTGAGAATATCATGCTAAGTGAAATAAGTCAAATAGGAAAAGTTAAGAACTATCTGATTTCACTCGTGTGTGGGATATAAAACTGAAAGCAACAAATGAACAAACAAAAAAACTGATGAAAATTCATAGTCACAGAAAACAATATGGTGAATAACAGAGAGAAGAGGGTTTGGGAGTAATTGAGTGGAAAGGGGGTCAAATATATGGTGACAGAAGATGATTTGACTTTGGATGGTGGGAATACAATGCAATATACATAGCATGTGTCATCGAAATGTACACTTGAAACCTATATAATCTTTTTTATTAACCTTTATTGTATTTTTCCATTAATATTTAGTCCCTTTATATCCCACTCACCCCAGCAATCACCACTCTGTTGTTCATGAATCCTATATAATCTTATTAACCAATGTTATCCAATAAATTTAATGATAATTAAAAATAAATAAATAAAATATTATTTTCACTTGAAGTAGCATTATTACAACATGTAACGCTGGTCTTTTGTTTTACAGGTGCATACTGTTAAAATGTGTTTCACTGTGTTTCTAAAAATCAAAGAGTTTTTAATGTTTCTTTGAATAAGCTAAACCTATTGCTAATAAAAATATGGATAGTTAACCTTAAAAGACAACGAATGCTAGAAGCATAAAACTACTTGGCTTATGTAAACTAGTTTTATAATATTAATTTTGCATTTATGCTTTATAGATTATTTTCCCTCATTTCAAGTGTGATTTTCTAATACAATGAACATGCCTTAACTTTTACCAGCAATTATAATATTGAAAGAACCTTTCATTCTAGATCTTAAAATATAGCTATCCCAGGGTCCTTAGGGTATAATCCCAGCAGTGGAATTGCTGGGTCAAAAGGCAGTTCCACTTTTAGTTTTCTGAGGCAATTCCATACTGTACTCCACAGCGGCTGCACCAGTCTGCATTCCCAGCAACAGTGCACTAGGGTTCCTTTTTCTCCACATCCTCTCCAACATTTGTTGTTTGTTGATTTGTTTAGGATGGCCATTCTGACTGGTGTGAAGTGGTATCTCATTGCTGTTTTAATTTGCATTTCTTTTATGGCTAGTGATGCTGAGCATCCCTTCATATGTCTTTGGGCCCTTTGTATGTCCTCCTCAGAGAAGTGTCTGTTCAAGTCCTTTGCCCATTTTTTAATTGGGTTATTTGTCTTCCTGGAATGAAGTCATGTGAGTTCTTTATATGTTTTGGAGATCAAACCTTTGTCTGAGGTATCATTGGCAAAAGTGTTTTCCCATATGGTTGGTTCTCTTTTCAGGAATATGTATAAAGGACACATGGACAAAACCAAAGAGGGGTAGGATCAAGGGTGCGAAGTGGGGTTGGCTAGGGTGAAGAAGAGTGGTGGGGGGGGGAAACAGAGACAACTGTACTTGACCAATAAAATTGTGTGAAAAAACAAAAATAAAATAAATAAATTTGAAAGTGTTAAAAATAAATTAAATTAAATTAAATATAGCTAACCCAGACTGTGAAAATTGGTAAGATACATTTTATGAAGACTTCATTCACAGCTTCAGACATATGAAATATATGCATAGATGAACCTTGGAGGTTTTGTCACCCTCACTATGCTCAGTTTTAAAATGCTTTAGGCTCATGTAGCCATGAGACATTTAATAAACTCACCACTTGTATATGAATACAAAGAGGCTATGCTTCATGTTCAAAATACTTAGTTATCCAAATTTTTAATAGAGTACTAAAGACATAGAAAAGCAGTGACTTTCTAGTTAATAACAACCTATTTTCATAGTCATTATTCTCAAAATTTGCTGCAATTTTAATATGATTGTTTTCACCACAGAAAATGGTACTCCTTTTCAACTCCAAATAATATAATCCAGAGATGTTAAAATGCTTTGCACTGAAAATCACAGACACCTTCAGGCTTTAAGAGCATTACTTTCCCAGACACTAATTCATGATTTAATTTTACTCCACTAAAACTGTTTTTCATACTGCTTTTTTTTTGTCTTGAGCCAATCCAATGAGATAAATGCTACATCCTCTACCATGAAAATAATAATAATACAAAAATAATCAAAGCTTATTTTTGTATGTGGAATTTAGCTATGGATCTAATGGGGTAACTTATTCTAAAATAAATGAGGGGCATGATAATAAGGTAAAGTTACACTTCTGGCAACTTCTTGCTTTGTTTCCATGAGTTAGAACACTTCAGCCAAATCTTGATGATGCTGAATTAATAAATCTGGAAACTGACTGATGATTCACAATAATTTGATATGACTTAAATCATTAACACCAGTCATTTTTTAATTATATAATTTCAATATTTATATCATTTTGGGACTATTTTTGGAGGTGAGGATGTAAATTACTTTTGAGCAGTTAGAAAAATGTAACTAAGTCATGTTGAAATTTCAATGTATTTTTATGAAAACATATTTGTAGAATGGCAGTTCTTTGCCAATTCTCATTTCCATAACTGGATCCTACTTTTGTTATAGGACATATCATTATTACACTACAGCTTGTGGGTAATGAGCCATTCAGGATTTTGACGGAAAAAGGGATCACAACAGAGAATTTGCTTAGATTTAGAATTTCAGAAATGTCTTTCAAGCATGATGCCATGTAAATATTTGCCAGTTTTAATCCAGAAGTTACAACACTGAGCTTGATTTTATTTATGATAAAATATGGATCATCCAACACATTCATTAACCTTGATACTGTGTTTGATATTAAGGGAAATGCAAATAAATATGAATTGTAAACCTTATACTCAAGAAATAGAAATGAAAACAAGAAAGTGGGACAAGCAAAAATGTAAAGATAATGTTAGTATCAGACAGTATAATTTTTAAATTATGTATTGTCAAGAGTAAGGTCTATAGGAGTTCATAGGAATAAAAGTTTACTGAGTAAGTGTGATCAGAGAAATGTTAGTGGATGACCTGAGATTTGAGTCAGGTATTACATACTGAGTAGGGTAGAGGGAGTTTTAGGTGAAATAAGCATGAACAAGGGTTCTGGTATGGTAAAAACACAAAGTAATTAATTAAAGGGTTAGAAGTTTTCATGAACCTGTGGATTAATATAAGAGTATAAAGGAATAAGAGGCTCTGAGACACATTCTGCACATTAGCCTATCCAACATCACTAAATGTTTGGAGTATCTTGTTTGTTTAAAAGGAACTGTTCTATTTGTATATAAAAGGACAACCCCCTTGTATAAAAAGGGGGCAAGTTTCAGCTGCAAAAAGACAGTTTTTTAAAATTTTATTTTAATTGTTGTTGAAGTACAATTTTCTACCTTTTACTTCCTTGCCAGCCCACCCACCAAAATTTAAAACATATTAAACAGGTATCACAATAGTCCACGCACTGTGGACAAGGAATCTAAAGTATTCAGCCTTGGTGGAACTTCTTTTTCTCACCTGCCACTGAAACATCATTTGGTTCATGCCAAATAGTCCTTGATATGTGGTCCTGCTCAAAATATTTGTAGAGAATTTGGTCCATGCCAACCAATCTACCTAACCCCATATTCCATTACCAGCCAGGCTACCAAGCTAAGAAGGATTATGATTGACAATAGAGCCACAACACAATTATTGAACAAATGAAATATGGTAGTATTTTTATGTATTCATCCTGTAAACTAAAAGTACAAATAAACTTTATGGGTTATTTGAACCCAGGGACATTTTCTAAGCATGAGTGTTTTTGACAGTACTAATTATTAAGGACCTTGTGGCATGGACCAAATGTCTCCATAGACACTTTGTCCCAATATATGCTAATCATACACATGTGTGTGCACATACATATATGTATGAAATAGAAAACCCAAACCTAAATATTTACTCTACATATACATGCTGAATGTATATACACTACTATATATACTATAAATATATATGTATATACAACATAATATTGCAAATTTCAAGAAAATAATATATTTACTTAAATTAAGTAGATAAAAATGAAAGATACCTCATAGATCTAGGGGTAGACTCCATTTTATATATGTTAACCACTTCTTATAAGCATTTATTATGTATGACAGTTATCATATTGCATTTTAGGGTATGACAATTTGTACAACTGACATTCACTGCAAAGTCCCACAAAATACAACATTCCTTTTTTATATCACTCTTTTCCAAAATAAAAATAAAAAACTAATATAGAAAAATATTGTTGGTTTTAGAATAATCTCCCTTCCATTCCATGGGATTTAAAAATAACTAGAAAAAAACATTCAGAAAGCAGAATTCAGAAAGAACATCTAGAATAGACTTTAAGTCAATTAATCAACAAGTATTTATTAGGCTTTAATTGTTTTCTTAGCATAGGATTTTAAGATGTTCTTCATTATAGCCACTGAGCTATCTTAACTTCATAAATAGATTTAATGAAGATAAGCTCCTTATATCAGCTCCTAATATCAGATTAATTCTTAATTACTATGACTATCTAAACATAATTAGATAAAACTATTTTGGTACAACTTGTAAGTAAAGGGTTTTTAAAAATATGTGTAACAATTTTGCATATTCTTTTTTATTAACAAATTAAGTCTATTACTGAGGGATAGTCTATTTATCATGTCTTAAAAAGAGCAGTTGTCAACCATGGCTAAGATGAGAATTCCCTATGAAACATAAAAATGACAATAATGGAACTCATGACATTTCCAGACATAATGAATCAGAATCTCTGGTTAAAGGATGGGTATTTTTAAATTTTCCAGTTCATCCTGGAATACATTGAAGGTTAGGAAATACTACAACAAACTTTAAAAGATTTTTTATTTGCCTCATATTCCCAAGAGATTTGGACACTCTTTGTTATAATTAGAAAGACCTTTATTCATTTAACAAGTGTTAATAAAGTTTTTTGTATTAAATATGATGAAGACTATAAAATATGTAAAAGGCCACCCTTCAGGACCTTAAAATGCACATGAACTGTAGTCAACATGTAGCTGAAGAAATCATCATGGAGGTGAAATTTCAGTTGAGCAGTTGAGTCTTCAGGATAATTAGGATTAGAATATCAAGATTTCTTATCAACCGGTGAACTAAAATAGGTGAAAAAGGTAGGAAAAGTTATTCCAACTAAAATGAGGAATGACATGCAGAGGCTTCAAATTTATCATGAACAGGTCCATGTTCAGTGATCCATGTGGAGGAACTGAGAGTGTGCATTTTGAGACTAATTGGTTAAGTGTGGTCTAAATTAATAATGGTGATTCTAAATAGCTGGATTGGAGAATTTGCATTTTATTCAGAAGAAAGAGGGAGAGGGCATGTGATGTAGACAGGAATGATGTAGGGAAAAGTTGGAAGTTTGAAAAGAAGTCATATATTTTGTGTTTGAAAAATGTTAATCTGATATAACACTGCACAGAAGAGATTATAGGATGAGACTCCATGGCAGAGAACTAAACTAGGAAGCTCTCACAAAATCAATATGTGTTATACCATATGTTGTTGTTTTTTCAAGTGCACTGAGGCATAAAGTTAAAATAAAACCACTTGGATAAAAATCTCTGTAAAGGAAATTTTAACCCATGGGATTCTCCTCCTGCTGTCAAGTGGGAATTTTGGTTTCTTGTCTCAACTCAGCCACCAAAATCCTTTCACACATTAAATGGTGATTTCTTCAAATCTTTTTAATATGCAGTAGTTTACACAATGCCTGGTACAAAGTAGGTACATAGTGTAGCTTGTTTTATTGTGGTGTCAAGCAGTCTATTTCACAAAACACTACTAAAGGTTATTTAGATGTAGTTACATAAAATCTTATTATGCATATATCATGTATTTGTATAATAAAGCTTTTGAAAAACCTAAAAACTATAAGGTTCAAGAAAGACAACATATTGCAATTGTTTCATGAGTAATTTTAAGTGCTCTCTAGCCATGAGGTGCTACTATTTTGTCTTAAGTATTGCTACCCAAGACTTATTGTCTTCTTTCCATTTTATAAGCTATCTTTTTTCATTCCTTTACTTTCAGTTTGCACATGTCTTTTGATCTGAAGTGAGTCTCCTGTAGACAACATATGTAAGGGCCCTGTTTTGTTATCCATAGAGTCACTGTATGTCTTGATGGGAGCATTTAATCCATTTGCATTTAAAGTAATTATTGATAGATATGTATTTATTGCTATTTTATAATTCTCTTTTTTCCTTTTTTAAATTTTTTAAAGAAGACTCAAAAAGAAAAAGAAGACTTTAACATTTCTTGTAATACTGGGTTGGCAGTGATGAACTCCTTTAGGTTTTTCTTGTCTGGGAAGTTCTTTATCTGTCCTGACAGTCTTAATGATAGCTTTGTTGGGTAGTGAGTGTAATCTTGCTTTTCATCACTTTGAATATTTCCCGCCAATCCCTTCTGTCCTATAGTTTCTTTTGAGAAATCAGCTGATCCTTGTAGTTAACTAACTGCTTTTCTCTTGCTACTTTTAAGATTCACTCTTTGTCTTCAAGCTTTGCCATTTTAAGTATGATGTGCCTTATATAGGCCTCTTTGGGTTCATCTTGTTTGTAACTCTCTGGGCTTCCTGCACTTGTATGTCTATTGTTTTTACCATGTTAGGGAAGTTTTCCATCATTATTTTTCACATACATTTTTAATTTCTTGCTCTCCCTCTTCTTCTTTCACTCCCATGAGTGAATGTTGGTACACTTAAAGTTTTCCCAGAGGCTCCTTATACTATCTTCATTTTGAGGAGATTCTTTTTCTTCTTGCTGATCTGACTGAGTGTTTTCACTGACTTGATTCTCTGGTTCACCTACTCTACTGTTTATTCCCCATGGCTTATTCTTCATTTCAGTTCATGTATCCCTCATTTCTGACTTTTTTATGGTTTTCATGTCTTTTTTATGCTGTTGGAGCTCTAAGTTCATTGAGCATCCCTATAATCATTGTTTTGAACTCTATCTGGTAGTTTTCTTGCCTCCATTTTGTTTCATTCTTTTCCTGGAGTTTTGTTCTGTTCTTTCATTTGGGACCTGTTTCTTTGTCTTCTTATTTTGGTAACCTCCTGGTATTGCTTTCAATGTATTAGGTAAACCTGATAAGTCACCCAACTTAGTAGAGTGGCCATATGTAGTAGGTGTCCTTTAGGGTCCAATGACACAGCCTCCCTGATCACCCAAGTTGGTGCTCTAGGTGCACCCCTGTGTTGGCTTTGTGCACTGTCCTATTGTACTTGAGCATTAATTGCTGTTAGCATATCATTGTGAGGGACTGAGATGCAGGTCCATTAGATGCAAGGACTAGCTGTGATTACAGAGGAGGAACTGCTGTCCAGGGGATGAACCCACAGGGCAAGACTTGCTTTAGTGGAGCTTTAGTGCCTACCAAGTCCACCCTATGAGTGTGTGGCTCATGGAAGTGGTTGGATTGTAATGTGATGTGATCTAAACCTGAAATGGGGTGTACTGGCTCTGGGGCCTCTAAAGAACTGCAAGGTCAGCCACCATCTATGCTCTGCACAGATCAATCCAGCATGAGCCACAGAGTGATCTTCAGATGGCTGATACTTGTGCTGGGATTGGAGATTCCCAGGAGAAAGCAAGCTGTAAATCAAGGCTGGCTGCAGCTAGTACCAGGCCTTGGGCCATTTAGCAAGAAGTACAAAGTACATAGAAACTAGATGTTGCTTACTTGAGAGATTTTAGTAAAGTCCTAAGCATGAGCCAAGAAAGACTGTTTGTATAGTCACTGGGAACCTCTGGATGGGCCAGCATTGGCTGGGGCAGGTCTTGAATCACCAGGGTGGGATTAATAGTGTTAGCTTCATGGAGATTCAGATAGAGCACAATGTTGGGGAAGGGTTTAGCAAAAAAGCAATGGCCCCTGACAGCCCTTCTGTCCAGAAGAAAACTTCCCCTTAACATTTGCCCTTAAGCCAGACAATTTAGTCTCTCCCCTTGAGTCCCTGGTGCGTTTTGAGCTGCTTCCCCAAAGCTGAAGCTCAGAGCAAGTGAGTCTGAGTAAGTCTGTGCAGGAGGGCCATTAAGAGGAACGTCTAGGATTTCAGGATCCTTCCACCTCACTCAGCCAAAATCTGGTTTTACAGCTTAAAGTTATGAGGACATCCTGTCCAGGCACCAGAAGCCTGGGATGAGGTTTCTGATCTGGAATTTGAACCCCTCTCTCCTTACAGGTCCTCCGTGGAGATATTCCTCCAGGCTTTTATCCACCACCTGGGGGTGTGGGTGTGGGGCCAGACCATTCCACAGCTCCACCCTTCCTGCCAGTTTCTATATAGCTTCTTTTTTATATCCTTAGTTGTAAGATTTCTGTTCAGCTAGATTTCAGGCACTCTGAAAGATGGTTTTTCTGTAGTTTAGTTGTAATTTCGTTATGGTTGTGGGAAGTTCTGAGGACTGCATTTACCTATGTCACCATCATGATGGGAACCCCAAAGATTTCTTAAGAGAACACAAGGAAACACCAATACAGTAAATGTGTGTATATGTACATGCACATCTATATAAAGATTTAAAACTTTTCTTTATTAAAAGGCACCGTTAAAAGTTGTAAACAACTAACCTATACATTGCAAAAAGGCATTGATAATACATACATTCAACAATGTATTGCCATCCAAAATATAGAAAAACTCCTATATATCAATATGAAAAAGACAACTTTTGTTTATTTATTTTTTTAATTTTAATTGTTGTTCCAGTACAGTTTTCTGTCTTTTACTCCCATCCCAGCCCACCCCCCCAAGTCCTCCCTACCTCCTTTCCATTTCCACCCCTCCTTAGTTTTTGTCCATGTATCCTTTATACTTATTCCTATAAACCCTTCCCCCTTTTCCCTTGAAATTCCCTCCCCTCTGGTCACTGTTAGCCTGTTCTCTATTTCAGTGTCTTTGGTTATATTTTGCTTATTTGTTTGTTTTGTTGTTTAGGTTCCTGTGAAAGGTGAGATCATATGGTATTTGTCTTTCACTGCCAGGCTTATTTTGCTTAGCATAATGCTTTCCAGTTCCTTTTAAGAAAATTGAGCAAAGACATAATAGATTTTATAATAATAATAAAATATCTAAGTAAGCTTATAAAACAAATTATTCAATTGTTATTTCGTGAGAAAATGCAGAAAAAAATCCTAATATACTTCTCTATATAACAACGGAGTAATTGAAAATGACTAAAATGAATTGTTAGTGGGAATGTGGAGCAGTCAGAACTTATTGTCATACACTGCTAACGTTACTGCAAATTGATCCAACAATTCAACTCCTTGGTATATATGCAACAGAAATACATACATTTGCTTGCCTGAAGATATGTACAAGAATGTTTATTGTGGCACTAATAATAATGTCCCAATACTGGCATCTATCCAAATTCCAAAAATATAATGAATAAAGTAATTGTGGTATGTTCCAAATAAAATATTATGCAGGAATTATAATAAAGGAACTAAAAAATGCATACAAAAAATAATTGAAACTGATAAATACCAAGCAAGAGTGATCAGACATAAAATATACACAATATGATTTAATTTATATGAATTGCAAAAAAACAATTTTTTGGTGTTGGGGGGTCATGATGGTCAAGAAGATGGCATCTTCTAGCAGGGTCACTCAAATAGTCAATCCACATACTCCATTAATAAGGCTCCCTGACAGAAGAGGCAATTCCAAAATCAATGTGTCAGAAGTTTTGAGATCAGCAAGACTACCATCTCACACTTCTTCATTTCAAAGCAGCTTAAGGGAAGCAAATTACCAGATTGGCTGATGCATCAGAGTTCTCCACACACTGCAGGAGTAATGAAAACATTACCTCAGAAATACAGAGGGAAACTAGTGTCTCAAGAAGAAATCAAATTTACCCAATATTATCCAGTCAAGTCCAGAATAAGAACACAGTGTGGGTGTTGTTTGTTATCAGACAAAAGAACAATCTTTATAATAATGGACTTCCAAAATGACAACTGAAAAATTGTACATTAAATAACTTTAATAAATGTTCTGTAAATAAATAAATATAGAAAATTTAGATGGACACTTGTGTCTCCTAACTTATGTCTCTTGGTAAGCTTCTCTACAAACTTACCTGTTCATATACTTTTTTAAAATTGTTGTTCAATTACAGTTGTCCTGCATTTTTTTCTGTTGCTCTCCCTTGCCCTGACCCTGCCCCTGCCCCACAGTCAATCCCCACCACATTGTCCATGCCAATGGGCCCTCTATTTTCTTTCTTGACTTGACCCTTCTCTTTCTTTCCCTCATTATCCCCCTCCTTCATTCCTTCTAGTCACTGTCAGTTTGTTTTTTATTTCCATGTCTCTGGTTCTATTTTTGCTCATTTGTTTGTTTTGTTGATTAGGTTCCACTTGTAGGTGAAACCATATGGTATTTGTCTTTCAATGCCTGGATTATTTCTCTTAGCATAATACTCTCAAGTTCCATCCATGCTGTCTTAAAGGGTAGGAGTTCCTTCTTTCTTTCTTTCTTTCTGCCCTGTAGTATTCCATTACATAAATGTACCAGAGTTTTTTTGATCCACTCATTTATAGATTGCTTTTAGATTGCTTTGGATTGTATGGACATTTTAATGATATCAATTCTTCCAGTCCATGAACACAGTATCTTATTAAAGTACACATTAAAAAAATAGAATCTATAGTGTTAGAAGTCAAGTTAATGTTTATTTTTTGTCCTCTACACATTTTTATTTTTAAAATATATTTTATTGATTATGCTATAACAGTTGTCCCATATTTTTCTCCCCTTTATTCCCATCTGCCCTGTATTACCCCTTCCACCAGCATTCCCCCACCTTAGTTCATGCCCATGGGTCATACATATAGTTCATTGGTTTCTCCATTTTCCCATACTATTCTTGATCTCCCTCTGTCTATATTGTACCTATCATTTATGCTTCTTATTCCCTCATTCTCTCCACTCTCCTTCCCCACTGATAACACTCCATTTCATCTCCATTTCTGTTATTCTGTTCCTGTTCTAGTTGTTTGCTTAGTTTGTTTTTGTTTTTCTTTTTCTACACATTCAGTTATTGATGGTTTGTTGTCATTTTACTGTTCATATTTTTCCTTCTTTTTCTTAGATAGGTCCCTTTAATATTTCATATAATAAGGGCTGGGTGATGATGAACTCCTTTAACTTGACCTTATCTGGGAAGCACTTTATCTGCCCTTCTGTTCTAAATGAAAGCTTTGCTGGACAGAGTAATCTTGGATGTAGGTGCTTGCCTTTTGTGACTTCAAATACTTCTTTCCAGCCCCTTCTTGCCTGCAAGATTTCTATTTTGAGAAATCAGCTGACAGTCTTATGGGCATTCCTTTTTAGGTAACTCTCTCCTTTTCTCATGCTTCTTTTAAGATTCTCTCCTTATCTCTTGGCTAATGTAACTATGATGTGCCTTGGTGTGTGCTTCCTTGGGTCTAACTTCTTTGGGACTCTCTGAGCTTCCTGGACTTCCTGGAAGTCTGTTTCCTTTACTCTATTAGGGAGGTTCTCCTTTATTATTTTTTCAAATAAGTTTTTTCAATTTCTTACCTTCCTCTTCTCCTTCTGGCACCACTATGAATCAGACATTGGGATGTTTAAAGATGTCCTGGAGGTTCCTAAGCCTCTCCTCATTTTTTTAATACTTGTTCGTTCATTCTGTTCTGGTTGGATGTTTATTTCTTCTTCCTGGTCCAAATCATTGATTTTTGTCCCATTTTTTTTCCCATCACTGTTGGCTCCCTATACATTTTCTTTCATTTCACTTTGCATAGACTTCACTTCTTCCTCTATTTTGCAACCATACTCAACCATTTCTGTGAGCATCCTGATTACCAGTGTTTTGAATTCTACATCTGATAGTTCTCCTCATCACTTAGTTCTGTTTTGGGAGTTTTGATCTGTTCTTTCATTTTGGCCATATTTTTTTTCTCAGCCCTCCTGTTACATAGATCCCAGCACAGAGCAAACCACATTGCTTTGTTGTGGCGTTGTATGTGGGGGAAGAGTCAGAGAAGGAACAATGCCACTTACTTGGTTCTCAGCCAACTTTCAATCACTTCTCCCACTACTCACAAGCAAAGTGGACCCTTCTGGTGATGATTCCCAGTGGATGGGTTTGTGTGCATTCTGGGACCCTGTGGGTCTCTCCAACAAACTGTCTTTTGAGGCTGGGAGTTTCTCCTGTTGCTGCAGCAGGTTTTTACAACTAGAGATGTTGAGGTTTTATTTCCCCACACTGGATCACTGGATTGTGTGGACTGTCTCAATCTCCAGTTATTACTCCTAGTTTATCGTCACATAAATGTGGGACTGCCTGGTTCACCAGCCATTGCTTTGCCCACCCCAGTCCTCCAGCTGCTAGTTTTCTGCTAGTCCTCTCCACCCCAGCTGCACTTCTCCATCCCTCCTATTGGTCTGGATGAATATTTCCTCTGTAATTCCTTGGTTGTCAGATTTCCATGCAGGTTGATTTTCTGGCAGTTCTGGTTATTTTTTGTCTTTAAATTTGTTGTTGTCCTTCTTTTGGTTGTGCAAAGAGGCAAAGTATATCTACCTATGTCTCCATCTTGGCCAGATGTCTAATGTATATTTTTGAGAATATTAACTAAGGAGGGCCTTGGATGTTTCTGTTGTACTAGTAATGTAATATTTCTTGATCAAAACACAACTCATAAAGTATATAGCTCATTAATATTTTAGAAAGTGAATACAGGGTGGGGCAAAAGTAGGTTTACAGTTGTTCAATGGAAAATAATACAATTAATACATAATACAAGAATAAACTGTTTTGCATACTCGCAACTATAAACCTACTTTCCCCTACTTTGTATCCACCATGGAAAATATTAATGAGCTATATACTTGAGTTATGTTTTTCTATATGCATGTTATATTTCAATAAAAATTTCAAGAACTTTTCTTTAATGTCATTGTAATGATAGCACAAGCACCACACACAAATAAAAACAGTAGATTTCTTGTTACCAATCTAGCAAAACAAAATGTATGCAAAGGAAGGATGCATTCTGAGTAATATTTAGCACTTTTTCTAATTTTGATATTTTAGTAACTTTCATCTCACCATATTTTAGTCTCATAATATTTAAATGTGCAGAAAAGATTTATCTTGAAATGTTATAAGTACACATAGACATGCTCCCAAACACAAATAGAAATCTAAGTCATGCATACATACATCTTCATTCATCATTTCTTTTCTTCTATGTGAGCCTCATATTGTGTTATTTTCATTTTGTAAAGCTCATGATGACTCAAGTTCTCTCACTGATGAGAAGTTAAATTCATTTTGAAAAGCAAGTAACCTTGCATAGTTTAAAAAATATTGGTAGTATAAGGAAATGACCACTGTTTTTATAGACATGTATAAGTGTTTGGATAGTGTCTTATACATAAATACTTTACCCTCAGGAAGGTAGAGCATAACACCATACCTCTCCACTCCTTAAGTGTGGCTGTGCATTGGCTTCCATTCATGTTACATTTAGTTGTTGTCTTCTTTGATTTTTCTTGACTATAGCATTTTCTCAGACTTTGCTTGTTTTTAACGATTTTGACAGTTTTGAGGATATTTTGTCAGATATTTGTAGGATGTCCCTCTATTGGAAATGGAAGTAAGTAGAATAACTTCACAGTGGATAAATCTGATAACACTACCTTAGTCAGGTGATCAAGATCAACATCAATAATTCATAGAGATAATATATAACTATGATAAGCTGTGATAAAAATGATCCTCTAACTCTGTAGTTTTTCTTCCAAAAAAACATAACCTCAGTACAATCATGACAAAAATACCAAACAAAACCAAATAGAGGCACATCCTAAAAATACTCAACTAATATTCTTAAAAATTGTCAAGACCATTGAAAACAAGTCAAGTCTAAGAAATTGTCACAGCCAAGAAGAGTGGAAGTAAGCATGACAACTAAATGTAATGCGGTATGCTGAATAAAATCCTGGAATTAAAAAATAACATTAGGTAAAATCTAAGGGACAATGTGAGACCATGTGGGAAAGAAAGGGGTAAAAGGACTCTCGCTGGTGGGCCATGAGTAGGTGACACATGGTTTTGGTTTAAGGACTGGAGCTAGAGGTGACATAGCTGATGGTGCTGGGAACCTCAGAAGACATGACTAGCTGAGAATGAATCACTGGGAGGAACCTAGAGAAGTGAGTTGCGGACTTCTGCTTTTTTTTCTTCTGCAGGGCAGTACTTCTCACTGGCATGTTCTGAGACTGGCCTGATTGGGCAAAGTGGGGAAGGCAGAACTGTGTGTTTGTGAGTGCATCTTTGTTTCTAAAAGGAGAGAGATTTAACAGTAGAGTTCTGTCATTTTTCTAAACCTGTATAACTTTTAATTAAATAGTTCCTTTCCTTTTTACAAAAAAAAAACAACATTAGGTAAAAACTTAAAAAAATCAGTGTAAAGTATGGATTTTACTAATACTACATTGATATTAGTTCATTAATTTTAGCAAATATAACATAGTAATAAAATAAATTAATAATAGGGGAAAGTGGATGCAGGTTATATAGGAACTATCTGTACTGTCTTTGTAGCTTTTCTGTAAATCTGAAACTATTCTAAAAAATAAAGTTTATATTTAAAAATAAAAGAGTCCTCTGTGTCTATGTGTTTTCAGTATGTAAGGTACAAAGTACAGATTATTACTTGATAACAAGCAGAGAGAACAGATATTCTTATTTTGTCATCAGTTGTGTTTTTACTTATAATTATCTATAATGAACAAATGAGATGATACAAGGTCATAAAGAACACAAGTAAAATAAATGAATAAAACAGAATAAATTATATTTTTATTTTCTTGTTCCATGTATAATATACTTTAATATATTCCATTATGTAAATGTACCACAGTTTTTTGATCCACTCATTTACTGATGGCCATTTAGGTTGCTTCTAGCACTTGGCTATTGTAAATTGTGCGGATGTGAACATTGGGGTGCATAGTGAAATAAGCCAGGTGGTGAAATACAAATACCATACATTCTCACCTATAAGTGGAACCTAATTGACAAAACAAACAACCAAGCAAAATAAAACCACTGAATTAAAAAACAAACTAACAGTGACCAGAGAGGAGGAGGGAGAGGGATAAGGGATAATAGAGGAAGGGCCATTAAGAAACATGTATAAAGGACACATAGACAAAGCCAAAGGGGGTAGGTTCAAGGGTGTGAGGTGGGGATGGGGGCTATGGGGGCTATGGGGGGGATAAAAATGGAGACAACTGTACCTGAACAATAAATATATATATATTACTTATAAATAAATATTATTTATATAATATATTATAGATACATATATATTACTATATTAAAGTTATATATATAAAGTAATATATATATAACTTGTATATATAAAACTTTAATATAGTACAGTGGTTAAAGGTGCACTCTAAAATTAAGCTATCTGGTACCAAATGTCAGCTTCACCACTTTGTAGCTGTCTTTCCTGGTACATCTACTTAACCTCCTAGGAGTTCAAGTTTTTCCCAGTGGCTTTAGGAACCAGGCAATGGACAGCACAAGGAAATTGCTTATTAGAAGATAAAAAGATGGCAATACATCAACACATGATATGCAGTGGCAAAACACTTGGTAAAGGCTTGCCAACACTAATTTGGAAGACAGATCATGTATCAAGCAAACTTTTAAATTTAGGAAAAAATTCTGACAAACTTAATTAATAGAATGTGTTGTTAGGTTGTTAGCTATTTATGGCAATTATTATCAAGAGTTGATCACAGAACAAATCATTTGATTTGCAAGAAAAAATGAAAGAAGAGTCAGGAAAAAGCAATAACTTCTCAATCCCATTGTTAAAACTTGAAAACTTACTTGACAAATGTCAATTAAATCAACTTGACCCATCAGCAAGCATTAAATAAAGGGCATTGCTGTTGGTTATTAAAAATTTTAGGTACTTTCGACAGATCACAGATTAAGGGTTCAACTGCGGAGTGGTTTTGCAGAAAAATTTTCAATTTGACAAAGTGTTTCAGAAAAAGTAGACCTACTATATGGTTCTCCTCTTATAGCTGATAGTCCAAGATCTCTGTGATCATGAGGAGAGAGAGAGACAAAGAAAGACAGAGAAAAAGAAGGGGGGCAGCAGGCATGGGAGATAAAATCAATGCAATGTAACAACTGTAGATGTCATTCCTGTCACATGAAGCTAGCCATAATCGAATACATAATTGGCTAAGTTCTTACAAGTTTTTGTACTGCCAAAAATCCCATCAACCTGGACTAAAAGAGATCATATCTTACTGAATCTTAAAATAACCCTGGTACCCTACCATCTATGAGGCTTATTTTTTAATGCCTACTTCAGATATGGCCCAGGAAGGCAAAGTCTGTAATTACTGAGAAAACAAAACAGGGACCACTCCTCAAATCATGGTTTACCCAAAAACATTAGGTATTTAATAAAAAGGATACATTGAACAGAGATGTGAAAAATATAAATAATAATGTGAAATATATAAATAAAAATATAAAATTTCAATTAAATGTATAGAAGTAATAAATTTTAAAGCAGATATATGAAATTACAAATAGCATTTTCTTTGGAATTTGGTAACATGCTTCTTCAGTTTTCCTGGAAGAATAAAGATAAAGATCTGTAAAACAAAAAATATATAACAAAGCATTGATTATCTAAATAATGTGGTAATTTAATAAAATAGAGATATTCAGATTGAAATATGAAAAATTTTTATTATTTATGTACTTAGTATATATAATGTTGCATTATAAATTAGCAATGAATAAAATAGTATACATGATTACTGAGATAATTAATTAAAATTTGGAAAAAAATTAACTTAGACTCTAATACTGTACTTTCCATTAAAGTTACCCATATATTAAAATTAGTTCCAGGTATGTTAGAGTTTATAGAAAGAAAAAATAAAGCTTAAATATAAAATATAGAAGAATATATATATAGATATACATTCTATTTTTTAAAACTTTTTTATAACATTGTAGTAATTTTTTAAAAGATTTTATTTATTTAGTTTTAGAGAGGGAAGGGAAGAAGAAAGAGAGAGAGAAACATCAATGTGCGGTTGCTGGGAGCTGTGGCCTGCAACCCAGGCATGTGCCCTGACTGGGAATCGAACCTGCGATGCTTTGGTTTGCAGCCTGTGCTCAATCCACTGAGCTATGCCAGCCAAGGCTACATTCTTCTATATTTTGAGATGTTAGACTTATTAAGCAAAGAGCAAAATCAGAATTGATAATACAATTTTAATTCTTTCTTTCTAAATCGGATACCTTTTATTTCCTTTTCTTGCCTAACTTCTCTGGATAGGACTTCCAGTACCATGTTGAATAGAAGTGGTGGGAAGGATACGATTGCCTTGTTCCAGATCTTAGAGAGAAGACTTTAGTGTTTTTTTTTAAGATTTTATTTATTTTATTTTTAGAGAGAGAAGGGAAGGAGAGAGAGAGAGAGAGAGAGAGAAACATCAATGTGTGGTTGCTGGGGGCTATGGCCTGAAACCTATGCATGTGCCCTGACTGGGAATCGAACCTGCGATGCCTGGTTCACAGCCCGCGCTCAATCCACTGAGCTATGCCAGCCAGGGTGAGACTTTAGTTTTTTCATCACTGAGTATGATGGTACTTGAAGGGTTTTCATATATGGCCTTTATTGTGTTCAGGTGAGCTCCTTCTATATCATTTATTGAGAGCTTTTTAATCATAAAAGAAATTGAATTTTTGTCAAATGTTTTTCCTGCCTCCATTGATCATGTAATTTTTACTTTTCATTCTGTTAATGTGCTATATCACACTGATAGATTTGCATAAGTTGAAACATCTTTGTATCCCAAGGATAAATCCAACTTCATCATGCTGTATGATGAACCTGGAGAACATTATGCGAAATAAGATAAGCCAAGCATGGAACAAATAATATGTGACACCAATTATATGAGGAGTTTAAAATAGTAACTCTCATGGAAGCAGAAAGTAAAATGGTGGTTGCCAAGAGTTATGGGGAGAGGAAAATAGAAAAGTATAAATTTTGTCAACAGGTACAAAGTTTCAGTTATGCAAGATGAGTATTTCCTAGAGATCTGCTGTATAGCATTCAGCCTGTATAGTTAACAATACCTTAATGCATATTTAAAAACTTGCCAGGGAAGCTTTAAGGAAATTCACAATGAAAATATTGATAAATTTACCTAGATAAAATATTTATGACAATAAATAGAGATGAGAAATTAACACAAGGTAAACATCAAGGAGAAAAGAGGAAAACTAAGAGCCATTGTGATAGAATATTTTAGAAATACTAAAAAGGCATGGTTCTAAAATTATTAAGTGACATTATATAATAATGAAAAAAGTAAGATGTATAACAGTATGATTCAAAAATTATATTCATCTACATTTGTAACATGTACATATTTTCATTTATGTAGATGTTATAAAGTTAGACAAATCTTATGAAGGAATAAAACATTGATAATGGCTATTTTCAGTGTTTGAATACCTGTTATTTTCACTACATTTTTATATTTTTATTATTGTTATATTATTTTTAATTACAGCTTGCATTCAACAGTATTTTGCATTACTTTCAAGTATATAGCACTGTGGATAGATGTTCATATAGGTTACAGATTCTTCCTCTAATAATTCAAGTACCCACCTGGCACCATACACAGTTATTACAATATTGTTGACTATATTCCCTATGCTTTACCTTACATCTCCATGACTATTTTGTAACTACTAATTAGTACTTAATCCCATTCCATTTTTTCACCCTGATCCCCAACACACTTCCTTCTGGCATCCATTAGTCTGTTCTCTGTATTTATGAATTGATTTCTATTCTTTTTTTTCAGTTTTTTACATTCCATATATAAATATCATGTGGTATTATGTTTCTAATTTGCTACAGTGAACATGTATCACTTTTATAAATGGAAAAATGAAATCAATATTATTTTAAAGCATTTATTTAAGCTATATTTCCAAGTTAATATATAGTTATGAACTTAGGAAAAACTGATAAATTCCTCATCTTTCCCAGTGTAATAAAGAAAAGACTTATCTAAAGAGACCTGGATTAAAACACAAAATTTATTTAGAAGTTTTCAACATGAACTGAAAATGATCTGGGTATTTTTACATTATAATTTATGTCACCTGTACTTCCAGTATTAATATAGCCCACACTCAATAGATAGATGAGTGTTGTTATTTTACGGAATCTGCATTTCTAATTTTTAAAAATCATATTTTATGTAAATATCTAAGGCATTGTTAAGCAGACAAAAGCAATACCATGAAAAATGCATATAGTAATAAATTATAAGTACATACATGTGTGTGATAAATATATAAATAAATTTTAAGTATATATGTATGTAATAAATATATACATATATAATCACTTACAATATAGTTGAATTGAACATAAAAGATATGGAAAATACACATCAAATTACTAACAGTAGTCACCTCTCTGAAAGGTACCAACAGCCTGGGCCTGGGGTCAGTATCCAGCATGGGCTCTTTGTCTCTGCCATTCAAAATATTTACAAGAAGAGTAAAAGTATTTATTTATTTATTTATTTATTTATATTTAATCTACTCTAGGTAAAGATACAATAAAGAAAGAAAATTACAGGCCAATATTTCTGATGGGCACAGATGCTAAAAGTCTCAAAAAAAATTAGCAAACTGGATCCAGCAACACATTAAAAAGAGCATATACCATAGTCAACTGGGATTTACTCCAGGGATGCAAGGATGGTACAATATTTGTAAATCAATAAATGTGATACATCACAGAAAGAAATGAAAGACAAAAATCACATGATTGTATCAATAGATGCAGAAAAAGCATTTGATAAAATCTAACACCATTTATGATGAAAACATTCAGCAAAGTGGAAATAGAGGGAGCAAACCTCATATATGAGCATAATAAAGGTCATATATGAAAACCTACTGCCAACATCATACTCAATGGGCAAAAGCTAAAAGCATTTCCCTTAAGATCAGGAACAAGATACAGTATCTGCTTCCACCACTCTTATTCAACATGTACTAGAAGTCCCAGCCACAGACAAGAAGAAATAAAAGTCATCCATATTAGAAAATAAAAAGTAAAACTGTTATTATTCACAGATGACATGATGGTGTACATAGAGAACCCTATAGGCTCCACTATAATCATTTATTGTTTGTGCTATTAAAATAACACATAAAATAAAAAATCACTTTCGACTCTCCCTCATTCAAAAGGTAAAAACATGCCCTAACCTGTAAAGATGGAGAAAGCATGACCCACCAAAGACTGGATTTGAGAATCTAACTGAACTCTATAAAATATCCCTTCAAAATTGCCAATAGTTTTCTTTAAAGGGTCACCTTTGCACCAGCTGCATAGGCATCCCTTAGAAATTATTAGTTATGCAAATTTTTAGGCCCCATCCCAGACTTCCTGGATCAGAAACTCTGAAAGTAGAGCCCAGCAATCTGTGTTTTAACTAGCCTTCTAGGTACTGCCAATACACACTAAACTTTGAAAATCACTGTTACATAATATAATGAATTAGTATCAGATATTTGTAATGATTTTTGAGAAAAGGGCTGTATAATAAATAAATCAATTGGATTAAAAAATTGTTATCTAACTACAATTACAGTTAAAACCGGAGGTAAAAAACAGTATTAGCTCAGGAGATTCACTGCAGTACACATTAGTTGTCTACTCCAAACTATTCATCTTTCCCAAGGAGAATCTCAACTTTGTCTCAGTCCCATGTATGGGGGCCATGTTAAATGTTAACCATTTCCAGCCAATGTGACATAAACAGGTGTGAATATTTTTAAAAGGTTCTAGAGTCAGCTTAAAAGTCCAAATATTCCTTTGGACTTTTTCTCCCTCCTTTCTCCTTTTTCTTCCCTGGTATGTGGATAGCGTGCAGATACAACAGCATCTAGGAAGCATGAAGGTAAAAGTTACATGCTATAGATGATGTGGAGGGAAAATTGCAGCTGTCTGGGACCTTTGTGACATCATTGGTATGGCACTATTTCACACACCCACCACAGTTTATCTCCAGATTTCAAAAGTAATCTCTTATTTGGTGAAGCCAGTCATTTCCTATAACTGAACACAATTCTAACCAACATAGCAAATGATACAAAGGTTCAATTTGAGTCAGATAAAAAGAGTAAAGTAATGAGATGTGGGGGAAAAAGAGGAATGAGAGATATAAAATGTATATGGGGCAAAGTAATAAAGGTTGATAAAGATCAATAAGAATGACATTCCATTAAACCTGTGCTTTAGATGTTCTAAATTTAGATGTGCATTTTACTTATTTCCCTGTTATAAATGTGCCTGCCAGTGTTAGGCTCTGCACTTGTCTGGCAATAGCCTTCATGTTTCTATTATCTAAGACACCATGTGACAGTTTTTCATATAATCAAGCAAAGGCCCCAAATAGACACAAGCTTCTTGTGTGCAACACATCCACACTGTAGACACACAGAAAGTAATATAGGAAGATAATTAATAACATTTCATCTTGTTTTATTGCTAATTCTTTTAGATCTCTATATCTGGCAGGACTGAACCATTATTAGTGACTACTTTTCATACCTGCATTAAAAATTCTAAAAGATAATATAGCAAGTCCTTTAAAAAATTTAGTCCATTATTCTATACCAGTTCTTTTTCTGGGAAGATGACTCACCCTGGGACATCCCACCCCTGCTCCCTGCTCTTAAGTAAGTAACAGGAACTCTTTCCCCTGGATAGTTAGATAACATTCTCTCACACTTTGAGTCCTTGATTTCAGATACAGCAGCAGTGAGGGCTGAAAAGCCTTTTCCAATGTGGCTTCTTCCTATCACAAAAGTGGGCTTATTCAATATGCCTTCTTTTTGTACTCCTGTCTGTTGATAGCAGTGATTTCACATCCCCTCTGTGATTAGTGGTGTATTCATTTCAAAAAAAAAAAAAAAAGCATTGCCACTTGTTTTCCCCTTTGTTATAATTGCAGTAACAATGCCAGCTTTTGGCATGAAACACAAAACAGCACTTACTGTTAGATTGATGCCAACTTTCTATAGCCTTGTCTGTTTTTTTTCCTTCCACCTCTGGGACAGTAGATTAAAAATATAACTTCCAGTAACATTTCTACTTATAGTCTGAGCATCAGGAAGACATAACTAAGTATGTGGTGGGAATTTTTTGTTGTTTAACAGAATGCGAAAAGTACAAATGAAAAGTAACTCATTAAAGTAATATCCATTCATTCCAATTTCTCACCTCTTCAGTACAGTCATGCTCCACTTAACAATAGTAATAAGTTCTGAGAAATGTGTTGCTGGACAATTGAATCATTGTTTGAACTTCACAGAGTGCATTTACAAAAACCTAGATGGTAGAGCCTACTGCACAGCTAGGCTATATGGTATAGTCTATTGCTCCTAGACTACAATGAGGTGCATATTTTCTTCCTTAAGGGTCAAAGACTTTTACATTTTATTAATCGTACCTCAGAAGACAACCATTCTCTCAGTTGTTTCTATTTTTTTGATAGGAAAACTAAATCATAAGAAAGCTTTGACTTTTGTAAACAAGTGTAATGCTCCAACTGAGCACATTTCTCCTCAAAGACAGTGAATGGTTCTTTTGATATTTACAAGAGCTCTGTAATTCCAAGAGAATTAATTGAAAGGGTGAAGAGAAATTTGGCAAGTTGAATGGAGAGCACTGGTTAAGTGTTCTCAGGTATTCTTCTGTTATTAACTGTGTATGCTTTGCTCTTCAACTCCAAAAGAAACTGCCATTTCACAGGACGCTGAAAATGCCTCAGAAAATTTCAAGTATGTTTGTCCCTCGTGATGACTCACTGATTGGTGCAGGTGGCCCCTGGATTAACAATACACCTCAATGAAGCGTGACCTCTGACCAGAAGGAGCAGTCTTCCTCAATTTGGTGTAAATCAGCAGCTCCCTTTATGTTCAATTCTCTAGTCCTGTAAAGCCTCTGGAACTCCTGGCATAATACAGAAATATTTGGCATTTCACTTCTTGTTACAGGGTGCAGCCAAGAGGGGGGACCCCAAATGGGCATTTGAAATGGGCTCCAGAACTCAAGGTGTTCAGGAGATTTTAGGATGTCCTCACCACCACCCCCCAAGGTGTCGGTTGGAGGAAGGGACAAATGGAGCAGGGCCATTGAGAGCTGTTTTGCATAGCAACAGCCTTGCAGCTAACCTCTGGCATGGTATTTAACATATCTATAACCTTTGACTGGTTACATAGATATGTTAAATAGCTGTGGCCATGCTCTGAGCCAGGGGAATGGAAGTAACTTCCCCACCAAGATGTAACTGCGGGGCAGGTCCCCTGAGTTACAGCCTGTGTGGGAGCTTGGAGATGATTGGCTCCATGACATGGGGCCACACCTGCCCAGACTCATAATGGCAGCCCAGTAAAGCTGGAAAGGACGGGAGATTGAGAGCAAATGTGGCTAAGTGTGGGAGGAGTCAGAAATGGGGCTGCAGAAGAAGATTGGCGCAGGGATTTAAACCCAGACGTGGCAGCCATTGGGGAGAGAACCACGCATCTTTAGCAGAGTGGAGACTCCTGCAGCCCTGCGAGAGAGAATCATCATGCAGCTTTAGCAGAGAACCCCCACTCAGCTTTGTCAGAGTGGCGACCTCCCCACCCCCCACCCCCCCACCCGGCCCGCAGCCAGTGAGTGGTGAGAGAAGCATGCAGTTTTGGCTGAGTGGGGACTCCTGTGGCCCTGGGGGAGAGAGGACCACGTGGCTGGAGTGGTGGAGAGAGGACCATGTGTCTTTGCCAGAGTGGGGACCCCTGCAGCTTTAGAAGGCGGAACCACCACCCAGCTTTAGCAGAGATCCCTGCAACACAGGTGATGGTGCCAGGAACTGAAGGAGGCCTACCAGCTGAGATGGATGACTGTGAAGAACCAGGGGCTGCCTGAGCCATGGACTTCTATTTCTTTTCCTGAGATACGGTACCGCAGACTAGGCAAAGGGGGAAAGGAAGGACCGTGTGTGTTTGTGGGTGTTTTAAGGGACTTTGGGATTTTGATGAAGACATTAGGTCACTACTTTAAGTTTGTATAGCATTAAATAAACATTTCCTTTCCTTTTCACGAATCTCTGGCATTGAGAGATGTCTTTCTCTAGCGGCAGACATAATGAACCTGGGGGGTTCCTTCCGGTAATAGTATATCATCCCAGGCCCCCCTTGTTGTTCTGTAACATTCTGACATGAAGGAGTCCTACACAGAGCGTAAATTAACCTTTTTTAGTGACTACATGGTTTCTGCTTCCCTGGAGTATTTCAGTCACCACTGATGAGTATAGAATAATTTCACATCATGGTAGTTTGACTTGGAAATTGTAATAAATAATAATGAGCTAATAAGTTGCAGTCACCTCTTCCCTTTTCATTTTCTTTTGAAAACATTTGAATCTTCAGACAATACCTCTGATTTAAAAAGAAACAAACCTACTTAGTACTTTATAGTGGCAAGTATTGTCAACTCTTGATCTTTTCTCTAAAATGTTAATTAATGTCAAGACATTATAGAAAGTATTAGTTTGTTATAGAAGTTATTATTTTTTCCTCAGTAAGTAAACTTAATCATGTGTTTTAGATACATTTATTTTACATAAAAGTTCATTCTGATTGTGAGAAGCCCAGTTCCATAATCTACAATTTATTGTTCAATATTGTTCAGTTTATTATTTATTCACTGTAGTATACACGGAAATTAGTTTGGTAATTGCACTGTCTATGAGAAAGAAAAATGATCAATTATCATACAGTGCTTATATAAAATTCTTTTTGTTTTTAGCTTTACCTTCTCCTGTCAAAACTGTTTTTGAAAATTATTAAGTTCATTTTCTCTTTTTCTCACCTCCATCAGATTAGATTCACATGTCACAATCTTCATTTTGCCCAGAAATTTCCCCAAATACTTATATATATGTGTGTGTGTTTAATTTGCATACAGTTAAGTTTATAATGATGGGTTTTGAGAAATTCATAGTCGTATGCACACAGACCCAGTATGATACATAACAGCTCCATCACCCCAAAACCTCCATCATATGACCTCTTTATAGTCATCCACCATACTCTCTCTTCCAATATGACTATCACCATTTTTCCCTAAGATTTCAATGTGATGATTTGATATACGTATAGATTATGAAAGGATTCCCTCCATGGAGTTATTTAACACATCCATCACCTCATATATTTGCCTTCTTTTGGTGAGAACATTTAAATTTGAATTACACAGTGTTTTATCAACTAGAGTCACCATATTTATTAAATTTTCAGAACTTATTCATCTTATAGTTGAAAGTTTGTACCCTTTTACCAACCTCTCCTTATTTCCTCACACCTCAGCCGCTGGCAAAAAAAAACTCATCTAATCTCTATTTCTGGGTTTGTTTGCTTGTTTTTTTGTGTGTGTTTGTTTGTTTGTGTTTTGATTCTACATACAAGTAATATCCTGTAGTATTTGTCTTTCTCTATCTGGCTTATTTCATTTAGCATAATGCCTACAACTTAATCCAAGTTATAAATGGTGGGATTTCTATCTATTTAAGGTAAAATGATATTTCATTTATATATATTTTACAATACGTATATATTTATATATACATACACATATCACCTTTTCTTTATCCATTCATCCATTGACAGATACTTACATCATTTTCATTCCTTGGTTGTGGTGAACAATGCTGCAATAAACATGACAGGGCAGATATCTCTTTGATATAATGAGATACATTCCCACTTTACCCAACTTGTTGAGACTTTATTTTATTATAAATGCATGCTGAATTTTGTCAAATGCTTTCTCTGCATCTATTGATATGCTCATATGATATTTACCCTTAATTTTGTTAATATGCTATATTATGTTGAGTGATTTATGGATATCAAACCATCCTTGTATCCATGGAATAAATCCCACTGATCATGGTGTATAGTGCTTTAATGAATTTTTGAATTCAGTTTGCTAATATTTTGTGGAAAAATTTTTTAATTCATCAGAAACATTACCCTGTAATTTTTTTTGTGTGTAGTGTCCTTGTCAGGCTTTGGTAGTAGGGAAATGATGACCTCATAAAATTAGTGGGAAGTGTTCCCTCTTATTTTTTAAAGAGTTTGAGAAGGAATGCTATTAATTCTTTTTAAGTATTTCATAGAATTTACTAGTGAGGTTATTTGATATTGTACTTTTTTTTGTTGAAAGGTTTTGATAACTGATTTCAATATCCATATTAATAATTGTTCTGCTCAAATTTTGTTTCTTCATGATTCAGTCTTGAAATGTTATACATATTATTCCTAGGACTTTATTCATTATGTTCTAGGTTGTCTAATTTGTTTGTATGTAAGAAGTGTTCACAGTAGTCTGTTATGATGCTTTGTATTTAAACAGTATCAGTTGTAATGTCTCCTTTTTCATGTATAATTTTATTTATTTGACTTCCTTTTTTAGTAAATCTAGATAATAGTCTATTTTATCTTTTTTAAAAAATGAACCCTTAGATTATTTGTTTTCTATTGTCCTTTTAGACTGTTTCATTTATATCTGCTCTGATCTTTGTTATTTCCTTCCTTCTGCTAACTATGGGCTTGGTTAGTCCTTCTTTTATCAGTTTCTTGAGTTGTAAAGTTAGGTTGTTTAATTGAAAGCTTCATTTTTTTCTTGATATAAGCATTTATTGCTGTAAACTTCCCTGATATAAGCAGTTTTAATGCTTTTACTGCATCACTTAACTTTTAATATGTTGTTTTTCCATTTTCATTTGTCTCGATATATATTTTGATTCTTTCTTTGAGTTCTTTTTTTAACCAATTGGTTGTTCAGAACCACAGTTTTAAATTTTCACATACTTGTGAATTTTCCAGTTTCATATTGCAATTAATTTCTAATTTCATATCATTGTGGTTCAAATAAAATGCTTGATGTGAGTTGAACATTACATTTATTGTGACAGAGAAGAATCAGCTTTGGCACAACTTATCTGGTTAAGGAGTGCTATGGAGACTCAAGAGGGCTGGCCGGGTGCCCACAGGTGGCAGTGCAGGAGAGATAATTAAGCAGCCAGTTGGATCTCCCTGGGAAGAATGGGGCCTAAACCCTAAGCTAAGATCCCCAGCCTAGAGCACCAGAGCCCCAAAAGTACACAGATAACAACCAGGAGTGAAAAGCAGCAGGGATACAGAGACAGATGGCTAGAGACACAAGAGTCATTTAAAGGGCCAACACACATATTTTCATTTGCTGCCACTTACCCTGGGATCTGGCAAAGGCAGGAGGTGGAGTGGGCTGGTGATGCCTGAGGAGAGACTAAGGACTGAAGCTTTGGGGAAAGAATTGAGATAGCAGACACCAGGATCCCAGTGCTGAGTCATCCCCCAGACCACTCTCCTCTGAGCAGCAGCAGCCTGAAGGGAAACAATAGCTCTGACCCCTGGAAGGTCTCTGCCCTGGTCCTGTGGTGCTTAAGCTACTCTGCTGAGTGCAGAGTACTAGATTAACAACCAAAGGAGATAGCCACAAAAAGTAGATCCCTGGCAAACAGGGGCAGAGTGGACTAGAGAGCCTTTAGAGACTGGGGATGGAGGCCTTGGGGAGAGAACTGAGAAAGTAGTGGCCAGGATCCTGGTGCTGAGCCAACCCCCATATGGCAGCAACCATCCTGGTTGGGCAGACCACTCCCTTCCATGCAGCAGCAGCCTGAAGGGACACAATAGCCTGCACCCCAGGAGGAATTTGGCCCCACCCTATGGTGCTTAAACCTGACGGCTGAGTGCGGAGTGACCACATTAACAACCGAAAGAGACAACCAGGGACTGCAGATCCCTGGGAGTATCGAACAGGCTGCCTGAGGTCAGACCGGGTCAACATCTGACATCAGAGGCATATCCAGAAAGAAAAAATAGTGGTAAATACAAGAGGCTACTGAGACAAAATCCACTGTGGTCTTCCCCATGATTTGTGAAATTTTCTTTCCTGCATAGGTTTCTAACATTAAATTTTTGTCCAACAAGTTTGTACATATTAAGTGTTACAGGGTGCAGTCAAGAGGGGGGACCCTAAATGGGCATTTGAGATGGGGTCCAGAACTCAAGGTGTCCAGGAAATTTTAGGATGTCCTCACCAACCCCCTTGTGTGGGTTGGGGGAAGGGACAAATGGAGCAGGGCCATTGAGAGCTGTTTCACATAGCAACAGCCTTGCAGCTACCCTCTGGCATCGTCATTTAACATATCTATAACCTTTGACTGGTTACATAGATATGTTAAATAGTTGTGGCCATGCTCTGGGCCAGAGGGAAATGGAAGAAACTTCCCCTAGTTATAGTGCCTGCACCTTCGTGAGAACTTGGAGATGATTGGTTCCACGACATGGGGCTGCACCTGCCCAGACCCACAATGGCAGCCCAGTAAAGCAGGAAGAATATAAGTTCTGGCATGTGAGGCTGAGTGTGGGAGGAGTTGGAAATGGGGCTGCAGAGGAAGATTGGCATGGGGATTTAAAACCCAGACTTGGCGTCAGTTGGGGAGAGAACCACGTGGCTTTAGCAGAGTAGGAACTACCACAGTCCTTTGAGAGAGAACCATGAGGTTTTGGCTAAGTGAAGACCCCTGCAGCCATGTAAGGAGAGGGACTAAGTGGCTGTGGCAGTAAGGAAAACCACGTGCTTTAGCAGAGTAGGGGGCAGGGGCCAGCTCGGACTGTAGGGAGTCTCTGCAGCCGCCCACAGCCATGCAGACACCACCCACCACCCAGTCACTAGCGGCTCCTCTACTGCCTGGCTCCGAGCTCCAGCCAGCTCTGCAGCAGCGACCACAAGAAGGAGCCACCAGTAAGCGACTGGGGAGCCCCAGGTCACTGCCCCCCGCCGCCACCGCCAGGCCTCAGCATGCTGCGCCCATGCTCTCACCGCTGGGACTCAGCCAACCTTGCAGCCACCTGCTCTGGGCCCTGGGGCCAGGACACAATGAGTTCCATGCTAGCCCTCTCGGCACTGCTGCTGCTCCTGCCACCACTACGATCGCTCTCCCAGAAAGGGGGACACCCACCCCCCACGTCGCAGCCAAGAGAAGAATCACCATGCGGCTTTAGCTGGAGATCCTGGCAACACAGCTGATGGTGCTGGGAACTAAGGAAGGCCTACCAGCTGAGCAAAAATTACTGGGAAGATCTGGGAGCTGCCTGATCCACAGACTGCTATTTCTTTCACTGAGATATGGTACCCCAGACTGGGCAAAGGGAAGGACTGTGTGTGTTTGTGGGTGTTTCAAGGGACTTTGGGATTTTGACAGAGACATTAAGTCATTACTTTTACTCTGTATAACTTGAATAAATAATTCCTTTCCTTTTCACCAGTCTCTAACATGGAGAGCTATAATTCTCTGGCGAAGGGAAAGGTGAACCTAGTATAGGGGGACCCCAGAAGAAACAGGGATCAATTCGGTAGCATTGTGGGACCCTTTTCCCTGGTGGCCAATTGGGGAGGATCATGGAAGACCACATGCACAGTAGCTTTAAAGTAATACAATTACTTGTACATGCACAGTAAAGCCCAGAAAAACTAGCCAGAAAGGATCCTCCCTATAAGAATAGAGTCCCTCCAGCCCATGAGGTCAATATCTGCTTGGAGTTGGCCTGCTCCCATGTTCTCTTCTATGAACTCTGGGTATTTGGTTCAATTCTTTGTCCCAATCACTAAGAACCTGGTTACCTGTGCCCACCTGTGACATAACTAGATTTTTTTTAAAGATTTTATTTATTTATTTTTAGAGAGGGAAGGGAGGGAGAAAGAGAGAGAGAGAAACATCAATGTGCAGTTGCTGGGGGCCATGGCCTGTAACCCAGGCATGTGCCCTGACTGGGAATCGAACCTTCGACACTTTGGTTCGCAGCCCATGCTCAATCCACTGAGCTACGCCAGCCAGGGCTTAACATAACTAGATTTTATATTGCAGTGTATTTCAATTCACATACTTTGCCCCTCCCTCCTCTTAGCCCATTTTACCTTCCTCTTTCCTCACATTATTTTCATTTCAGACTTTGTTTTCTCTCTTGCTACATTTTGTTTCCATTCCATACTCTTACTATGCTACATCTTGTTTCCATTCCCTACTCTTACTATTTCTCCCCCGTCAGACACACAAAACCAATTTTCTTGTCAAGGGTCATCTCACATCCATTTTCCCTGCTCTTAATATACCTGCATTCTCTCTCCACCTTTAACAATATTTACTAGTTGGTTGTGGGTAGGGTAGTTGTTGAATTGTTTTTTTCAATTTTATCTCTACAGCATCACTAATTCTATATTTCAAATATCAAATCTTACTGGTCCTCTCTCTTACTCTTTTTTTCATCTCAAATTTTAATTTTGCCATCTTAGCTTATTTTTTCCTTTTTGTCTTTCTTCCATTTCTCTTTCATCCTACCCTTTTACTTTTCTTTATTCTCCTTTTTTTCCTTTTCTTTTTTCCCAACATCCCAAATTTTAATTTTCCCTGCTTTAGCCTGGTTTTTGTTCCTAACTCTTAGTATTCCCCCTCTATCATTTGAAAATCACTTCCAATCCTCTAAACATATCTTAGACTTTTTCTTGTTTCTTTTTTTTTCTTATTCTCATACCACCTTTATTAATTTTAGTTAGTTTTGTTTTTGATAGTACTGTGGTGGATCTCTCTTTCCAATATGGATCCTATATTTTATTAATTATTTACTATTATTTTCCTTTTTCTTTCTCTCTCTCTCACTTTATTTTACATTATTTTAATTTCTGTTTAAACCTAATATTATATGCTTCCCTTCTCATACTCCATTCTACATTCTTCATTCCCTTTTTTAAATTTATTTTTAATCATTGTTCAAATACAGTTTTCTCCTTTTTACTCCAAATCCAATCCCCCCTTTTTTATTCATGATGTAAATTTTACCTTCTCTCTTTCCATTGCTCCATCCCCCAACTCTTATTAGTACTCCCCTCTCTACCCTCTCAAAATCATTTCTCTTTCAGTAGGTCATCTCATATCTGTTCTCCTTTTTTATAATAATCTTAATCTCTTTGCATCCTTATTAATACGGGTTCATTTGCTGTTGATAGTTGGATTGTGGTGGGCGTGGGAGGATATTTTTGCAGTTGTGGGTTTGTTCCCTGGGTTCTGTGGTCTTGTTCTGGCAGCACCTGCACAACAGCACACCAGAAATGGTGGGAGAAGTGACCCTCAACTCAGTCAACCAGCTGGAGGTAAGGACTGCACCAAAGAAAGACCCAAAAATAATCAAAACCCAATTACATCTAGAGAACCAGCATAAATGGCATAAAGGGCATCTTAATAGCATCATGGTCAGGTAATCAAGGAGAGCACCACTGAATCTCACAGTCCTCCTACCATGGAAGTTCATACCACAAAGTCGGGAAGTAAAAACAGATCAATTTAAGAAGCAGAAGCAAACAAGAAGAGTCTCACAAACAATGGGAAGATGAAAAAAAAAACTCCAGTCGAAAGGAAAGGAGGAATCTTCAGAAAGAATGCTAAATGAAATAAAGGTAAGTCAATTCTCAGATATTGAGTTCAAAACAAATGTTAAAAAGAAGCTCAAAGAGCTCAATGCAAACTACCGAAAACTACAGGGAAACTATGAGGAACTTACTACAAACAATATCAGCATAAAAAAGGACATAGAAACAATCAACAAGGGCCAAGAGGAAATGAATACAATTTATGAACTGAAGAACACAATAGAAGGAATCAAAAGCAGGCTAGATGAAGCAGAGGATCAAATCAGTGAGCTGGCAGACAATGTAGGAAAAAACTCCCAAAAAGAGCAAGAACAGAGAAAAAGACTCAAAAGAATGAATAAGATTTAAAGGAAATACAGGACAGCATGAAACAGAATAATATCCATATAATAGGGATACCAGAAGGAAAAGAAGAGGAACAAGGAACAGAAAACCTATTTGAAAAAGTAATGATGGAAAGCTTTGCTAATCTGATGAGAGAAAAAAGGCACACAAATACAGGAAGCAAAGAGGGTCCCAATCAAGAAGAACCCAAAGAGGCCCACTCCAAGATACACCGTAATTAAGATGGCAAAATTCCAAGACAGAGAGGGAATCTTAAAGGCAGCAAGGGAGATACAGGAAGTAACACAAAGGGGAAACCCAGTAAGACTAGAAGCTGACTTCTCAGTGGAACCGCTCTAAACCAGAAGGGAATGGCAAGAAATATTCCAAGTAATAGAAACCAAAGACCTGCAACCAAGACTACCCAGCAAGGCTCTCAATTAAAGAGGAAGGCCAAATAAGGAGTTTCCCATACAAAAGAAGGCTAAAAGAGTAGCCTTCTCCACAAAGCCAGCACTGCAAGAGATGCTAAAGGGACTGTTTTAAGAAAAGGAAGGAAAAGAGTGAGAGAGAGAGAAACACCTGTATGAAGGAAGTAAAATGGCAATGATAAGTACGTATCAATAATGACCTTAAATGTAAATGGTTTAAATGCTCCAATCAAAAGACATAGGGTAGCTGAATGGATAAGAAAACATGACCTGCACATATGCTGCCTACAAGAGACCCATCTCAGAACAAAAGACCTACACAGACTGAATGTGAAGAGCTGGAAACAAATATTCCAAGCAATAGATAGGAAAAAATGGGGTAGCAATATTCATATCAGACAAAATAGGCTTCCAAAAATTGGCCATAAAAAGAGACCCAGAAAGTCACTTCATAATAATCAAGGAAGGGAAAATCCCATCAAGAAGACATAAACATTATAAATATATATGCACTCAACATAGGAGCACCCAAATATATAAAGAAAATCTCAGAACTTCAGGAAAGAACTTCCTGAAGTTCAAGAACTTCAAGAACTTCAAGAACTTCAAGAACTTCCGAGAAACACAATTATAGTAGGGGATATTAACATCCCACTGTCAAAAAAGGATAGATCTTCCAAACAAAATAGCAACTAAGATATTGCAGCATTGAACAATGCCTTAGATGAAATGAACTTAACTGATATATAGAGAGACTTTCATCCCAAAGGAGCAAAATACACATTCTTTTCAAAAGCACATGGAATATTTTCAGAGATGGACCACATGATAGGACACAAAACAAGCCTCAACAAATTCAAGCAAATTGAAATCATATCAAGCATTTTTATCTTACCACAAGGGACAGAAACTAGAAACCAACCTCAAGGAAAAAACTCAAAAACACTCAAATTCATGGAAATTGAATAGCATGCTATTAAACAATGAATGGGTTAAGAATGAGATCAAGGAAGAAATCAAAAAGTTTCTGGAAACAAATGAAAATGAATACATAACAGTCCAAAACTTATGGGACACAGCAAAGGCAGTCCTGAGAGGGAAGTTCATAGCAATTCAGGCCTACCCAAAAAGATAGAAACATTTCAAATAAGCAACCTAGCCCTACATCTACAAGAAGTTGAGGAACAACAATGAAGTCAACCCAGAACAAGTAGAAGGAAGGGAAATAATCAAGATCAGAACAGAATTAAATGACATAGAGACTAGAAGCACAATTCTAAGGATCAACGAATCCAGGAACTGGTTCTTTGAAAAGATAAACAAAATTGACAAGCATTTAATCAGACTCATCAAGAAGAAAAAGTCCTGGCTGGCATAGCTCAGTGGATTGAGCGCGGGCTGGGAACCAAAGTGTCCCAGGTTCGATTCCCAGCCAGGGTACATTCCTGGGTTGCAGGCCATAACCCCCAGCAACCGCACATTGATCTCTCTCTCTCTCTGTCTCTCTCTGTCTCTCTCTGTCTCTCTCTGTCTCTCTCTCTCCCACTCCCTCCCTTCCCTCCCTAAAAATAAATAAATAAAATATTTTTAAAAAAAAATGAAGAAAAGAGAGAGGACCCAAATAAACACAATCAGAAATGAAAGAAAAGAGGTTACAACCAATAACCACAGAAATACAAAGGACTGTAAAAAATTGTTATGAACAACTATATGCCAAGAAATTTGAAAACCTGTATAAAATGGACAAATTTTTAGAAAAATATAATCTTCCAAAACTAAATGAAAAAAGAAGCACAAAGCCTAAACAGAACTATAACAGCTGTCAAAATTGAAGCAGTAATTGAAAAAGTCCAGGCACACAAAAACCATGGAGTGGATGGCTTCACAGGAGAATTTTACAGACATTTAAGGTTGAACTAATTGCTATACTTCTCAGAATATTCTAAAAAATCTTATAAGAGGGAAGACTCCCAAACTCTTTTTATGAGGCCAGAATCATTGTAATCCCCAAACCAGACAAAAAACATAACAGAGAAAACTACAGGCCAATATCACTGATGAACATAGATGCTAAAATCCTCAACAAAGTATTGGCAAAGCACATCCAGTAATACATTAGAAAGATCACACACCATGATCAATTGGGATTCATCCCAGGGATACAAGAATGGTACAATATTCACAAATCAATAAATGTAATACATCACATAAACAAAGGGAAATTAAAAATCACAAATTATATCAATACATGTAGAAAAGGCATTTGCTAAGGTATAGCACCCATGTGATAAAAACACTCAGCAAAGTGGGAGTAGAGGAAGCATACCTCAACATAATAAAGGTCATATACAAGAAACCTACAGCCAACATCATACTCAAATGGAAAAAACTAAAGTTTCCCACTAAGATCAGGAACAAGACAAGGATTTCCGTTTTCACCATTTCTGTTCAACATAGTATTGGAAGTCCTAGCCACAGTGATCAGACAAGACAAAGAAATAAAAAGCATCCAAATTGGAAAGGAGTAGGTAAAACTGTCATTGTTTGCAGATGACATGATAATGTACATGGAAATCCTATACACTCCATCAAAAAACTATTTGACCTAATATGTGATTTTGGCAAAACAACAGGAAACATAGTCAATAATCAAAAATTGAAGGCATTTTTGTACAGCAACATTGAAATATCAGGAACAGAAATCAGGAAAAAAATCCCCTTGCTATAGCAATAAGAAAAATAAAGTATCTAGGAATAAACCTAACCAAAGACACATGGACAAAGCCAAAGAGGGTAAGTGTGAGGGTGGGAGGCAGGGAGGGATAAGGTGGTGGGGGTGGTGGCAGAAAAATGGAGACAACTGTACTTGAAGAACAATACAAGAAATAATAATAAAAGATGCTGGAGTAGCTAATATAGTCATAGAATTTTAGCACCTTTAACAAGTTGTAGGTGGAAGTTCTATATGAACTTCCTCTTTTGTCCATGGGCTGTTGGTAACAAACCCAGTGATGATTCTTTCCAGGATTATGGACTTCAGTAGAAAAATATTGTTCTCAAGAAATCATTTTTTTGTATAAAAAAGATGTCTCAGAAAAAGTCACTTTCCTGTTTCCTAACTTGTGATTATTTCTCCTTGCCTTTGAGCATATTTATGTATCCAATGTTGTTAATATTGCTGTTTTTTACTTTCATCCTTCTTGAATTTCAATGTTACAAATTACAGACAGCATCACCTGAATCGCTTGTAGCTTATTTATAGGATGCTCATGGGGTCTAAGAAAGTAATGGCTTATTATTTCTCTTGTCTCGAGGTATCTTCATTTATTCTTCATTAATCACAAAATGTTTGCCAAATACTTGTTTATGGCCACTTATGCACCACTCAAATGTTCATCACTTAGCCTGTGAATTTTTTGTCTTATTTCACTTAAATTTCTCTGTATTATTTCATCTTAAGAAATGATGAAGGGGAAATTAGAAGGAAAAATAATTTAATACTTACCTCAGAACAATCACTCATAGTCTAAAATGAAGTATGAGATATTTTAGTTTTGTGTCATTTTTTAAAATTCTGAGAAAATTAGAAACAAATGTAACTTGAATCAGCCAGTTTAGTAAACAAACTACAATATCCCCTGATACAAATGCCAACTATTAACAAGTCTTATGACTCAAGTCACATTTTATCTACAGCAAGAAGAAATATTTATGAAGTTATATGACTATATGAAGAAGAGTACTACAGACTCATAAAGATTTTCAAAATTCCATTTATTTATTTTTGGGGATCTAGAACATTTTTAAAGGTGAGATTCATTATGTAATTTTCAACATGGATTTATAGGTTCTGTTGTCTCCTATGAGCTACAAACTTTGAGATCTGGCATTACAACAGTTAAGAAGATATACCTGGTTATTGTTTTCAACAGCTTCTATTCTAAAAAAAAAAAATACCTGAGTAAATAACTGGAGAAGAAAATTTCAAAAGTAGATAAATATTGTCATTTATTAATTCAATGAGGATTTATTGAGTTTGAAACATGAATTATATTCCAGATGCTAGGACATAGCTGTGAAAAACAAATCCAACTCAGCTCCAAATGAATTTATACTTAGTGGAGGAGGCAGATAATATACATCACTGATCTGTGTTTGTGTCTTACTACAGATTCTGAATATTTTAAAAATAAAGTAGGAGGCTGTGATAGACTGATAAGAGAAAGGGAGGATTACTTTAGATATGGTGACCAAGGAAGACTTCTTTGAGGTGAAATTTAGAGAACATTTTTTGTCTAAAATTTTAATTCACAAATTCTCAATGCAAATATATAAAATTACTGATTTTTTATATCAACCATATATCCTATGGCCTTTGTAGCTTTCTTGGGAGTTTTTCTGTATATAAATATATTGTCTACAAATAAAAGATTTTCACCTTTTACTTTCCAATTTTTATGATTTTGGTAGCTTTTTCTTACCTCATTTCAGTGAATGAGGACCACTAGTATAATGTGGACAAATAGTTATTTTTCTATTAATGACCTACAGATATTGGTCTGTAGTTTTTCTTCTTTTTCATGTAGTGTTTGCCTGCCTTTTGTTTGAGGATAATGCTAAACTCAAAAAATGAGTTGGAAATTATTTCATCTTCTTTTACTAATTAGTAACATTAATGAAAAAATTGTCATCTTTCTTCTTTGAATATGTTATAGAATTCACATCTAATGCAATCTGGGCCTGAGTTATAATCTTTGTGTAACATTACTTATTTTTTATTCAATTTCTTTAAAAATATATGAGTATTAATCAGATTATGTCTTCTCTGGTAAATTTTATCAGTTCTTTCAAAGAATTTTATTGTCATCTATATTATCAAATTTATTGGCTTGCTTATTGATAACATTCCCTTATCAATCATGCTTTTATATTCTGTTAGATTTCTAATGATATCCCTTACTTCATTCTTAATATTGGTAATTTGTGTTTTTTTCCCATTTTTCTTTACTGGTATGACTAGAAATTTACTAATTTTATTGATATTCATCTAATTTCATTGATTTTTGGGGTTTTGTTTTATTTAAATGTTATTGAGTTCTGTTCTCATTTTTTCTCTTATGTCTTCCTTCCACTGGTTGTAGATTTTAATTTACTGGGTTTTTTTACTTTTTTTTATTGTTATTCAAGTACAGTTGTCTTCATTTTCTTCTCACCACTTCCCTCCACCCCACCTTCAAATCCTCAAACCTACCCCCTTTGGCTTTGTCCATGTGTGCTTTTTATAAACTCTTTGATGACACTTCCCCTATTTTTCCCCATTATTCCTTTCCCCCATCCCCTCTGGTTACTGTCAGTTTGTTCTTTATTTCATTGTCTCTGGTTATATTTTGCTTGCTTGTGTTTTGTTGATTAGGTTCCACTTATAGGTGAGATTATGTGGTATTTGTCTTTCACCACCTAGCTTTCACTTAACATAATGCACTCCAGATCCATTCATGCTGGTGTGAAGGTTAGGAGCTCCTTCTTTCTTTCTGCTGCATAGTGTTCCATTGTGTAAATGTACCATATTTTTCTAATCCACTCATTTACTGATGGATACATAGGCTGCTTCTAGCACTTCTCTATTGTAAATTGTGCTGCTATGAACATTGGGGTGCATAGATTCTTTTGAATTGGTGTCTCAGGATTCTTGGAATATAATCCCAGCAGTGGAAATACAGGGCCAAAAAGCAGTTGCATTTTAGTTTTCTGAGGAAATTCCATACTGTTTTCCACAGTGGCTACACTAGTCTGCATTCCCACCAACAGTGCACTAGGGTACCCTTTTCTCCACAACCTCTCCAGCACTTGTTGTTTATTGATTAGTTTATGATGTCCATTCTGACTGGTGTGAAGTGGCTTCACATTGTGGTTTTAATTTGCATCTCACTGATGGCTAGTGATTCTGAGCATTCTTTCATATGTCTCTGGGACCTCTGAATGTCCTCCTTGGAAACGTGTCTGTTCAAGTCCTTTGTCCATTTATTAATTGGGCTGTTTGTCTTCCTGGGGTGGAGTTGTGTAAGTTCTTTATATATTTTGGAGACCAAACACTTGTCCAAGGTATCATCAATACCTTTTTAATTTTCAGATAATGGACATTTTAGTTATTAGAAAGTGTTCTTCAAAAAGTTGGGTAAAACAGCTTCTAAAGCCCATTCATGCTGAACATTATTAGCTTCAGTGAAGCACACTTGCTATTGCTCTTAGTGAATGTGTTTCTTCCCTTTTACTGTTGTTCTAATTTTCCTAGGACTTCAGGAAGAGTATTAAACTACTAGGAAGCTGGCACATACAACTCTGTTTTTAAGAAAATATCAAAAATCTTCATGTCAGTGTTGCACCTTGAAAAAAAAGAGGGATTTTTATGTACTTTTCATTATAATCCTGAGCCTGTTTTATTCTATGCCTCAAGGTCTTTGACTTTTTTAAATTGATATATGCTTTAAAGAGAAGACTGATTAAAATATTTTAGTCAATATTCATTCTTAGATCATAAAATATACTTTTCCATGAAAGGCAGGCACATTTACATCTGTCATATTTATCTCTCTGCACCTGCCTGAAAAAGACCTTATACTAGCTGTCTTCTTTAGTAAGAGTTCTGACTTAATGCCATCTTATTTTCTTATAGTTTCCCACCTTAATTTTTTTCTTTTTAGGAGTAATTTTTTACTATCATTATTACTAATATTAAAATTCTAAAAATCTTTTCCTTTTCTTTCCCTCTCTGTTAACTTAGGGATAGAAGCAAAAACAGTATGATTGATCCTTCCATCATCATTTGAAGTATGCAAAATTTAAATTTTATTATCCTCACCCCTTTTTGATGATTAAAATTGAAAAAGAATGTTTAAAAGGTAGTTGATTAAGCCTGTGATTATCTCATCACATCTATTTTTCTATATTAGTGACCTCTTAGATAATATTTGTATCAAAAAACTCTCATCAATAATCTAATGGGCCTACTCATTAGTAATAATTCAATGAATTTTTCTGAAAGTATTTGCTTCTTATTTTGTATTTTCTTGTTTATTTTGCTAACACATATAAATCAACCCATCATTTGGTGCTAAATAAGATCTTGAATTAGTGGTAGCTCTTTCTGGGTTGGGAATAATTATCTTTTGAGATAACATCAAGGTTAGTAATTGCTTTTGTGTTAAGAGTATAAAATTCCATAATGGCAGTAGCTCAATATTTGCCTTTAAATATTCAGGAACCCCTTACCATATGTTGTTCCTTCTTAGAGCCTCTAAATGTCACTCGTATAAAGCTAATCTCTCTCTGTGTGTGTGTGTGTGTGTGTGTGTGTGTGTGTGTGTGGCAATGGAAACCAAGGTTTCTGTGCTTCTGAGTAAATGGTTCATGACTGTAAGAAGATAACCCTGTTACCAATCAACAGAGTTCTAAAAGAAAGCATTTCATTCACTAAGGTTGTACATTTCAATCAAGGAAGAACTCCAATAGGATGAAATCATTTGCTGATGGATTATGGAATAGTCTATATCAGATCAATTTTCTAAGACATTTATGGATGTCACACTTCATGTGGTTTGCTTTTAACATTTCCTTTTTCTTTTTCTGTTTTCCTCTATTTAACTTGATGTGTGTGTGTGTGTACACTTGTGTGATATATTGTCTTTTTCTTTGTTGATGTTAAATATTAGGACTGTGGTATTCATGTGTCATTCAATTTTCTTTTCCTTCTTTCACAGATTCCCTTTTATTAAGGCTGATTATTGATCCAGGGATTTTGTGCTTCCTCATAATTACACACCTGTAGTTCTTTAGCTCTTTAATGACTTCTGTTCTTTATAACTGACATAATAAGATGCCTCCTTTTTCTTTCCTAAGAAGCTAATATCTTATCCTTGTGGGTTAAACTGATCAGTTTCACTGCTTGAAATGGTGTTTGAGTATTCTCATGTTCTCTACTAGTTTCACTCCTTCTTTTTGTTGCTTGAAGCCTGGAGTAAAGAAAGGTCCTAGCAAAATAATGGTTAAGGAAGATAAGTTTCTCATTTAATAATTTTTGGTACTTAAAATGTTTTTTCCAGATTTTATTTTATTTTTTAGAGAAAAGAGACACAAAGTTTTGAAAACAAGTTAAGTAACTGTCATAAAAATCAGAAAATAGTCGTTTACAATATTTTCTTGATGTAAAAGTCAATAAATATGTCCCAGTTGGAAACATAATGATAGAGATAATAGCAGGGTAACTGATCAAAGACAAGAGTGGAAACAGGCAGCAGGAGGAATCCCACTACCAATGTGATGCTTATCTGAAATGTTCTGATTTTATCAACAAATAAGTACTGAGTAGTGTTTGGTGAACAGTAGGCTGAGCACATGGAAAGAGAAAGAAATGGCATACAAATTTATCAATTGCCTTTTTAAGTTCATCTATTTCATAATGTTGTGTTTCAACAATGCTTTAAAAATGATGAAGCATCTTTCAAAATAAGGTAACTTAACTTCAGAATGTGAGGTGCCTTACCCACATTTACACAATAGGAAAAGGAAGACTTGGTGTTTGTAGCCAATTTTAATTGATGCCTGAGCCCAAATGTTTCCAACAAACAACACATGCCCCTTACTAAAAATTAATCAAAAGATTATATTCCAAACCATGTAGGAGTCTAGCAAAGAAATAAGTTAATGAACCACTAACCCACATATATTCAACATAGAATATCTGACCAACAAACTACACATGGAGTGAAGATTTCAAAACATCATCCTAGGTGTTCTGATTTAGAAAGATGTCTTCTAACTGAGGAGTACACAATACAATGATACCTGAAAACCACTGACCTGATATAAAGCATAGAAATGAAATACTATAGACCAAAATAAGGCCAAAATAGATTTCAAGGTCTGAGTAACAAATATAACTGTTTTCCCCCTTTGGTAGTATGATGAATGTTTTATCCAACTATTTATAGATCTTCTTAAAACTTAAACTAATTCCCCAAGCCCTTGTGATAGTGGAGATATGGGCATAAGTGTGGAATATTTATTTACATTCCCAAATCATAAGGACATGAACTGTGCTATTTCTACACTTTCTGTAGCATCAAACTGACAGAAGGTGCCAATAAAATGGTCACATAGGCATTTGTCAAAAGGTCTTCCTCCTTCACCAGCTTTTCTTAAGTGAAAACACATGAGCAACCATAGACTGGCAGGATTTCCTCTGTTCTTTTTTTTTTAAGATTTTACTTTTTTATTTTTAGAGAGAGGGGAAGGGAGGTAGAAAGAGATGGAGAGAAGCATCAATGTATGATTGCCTCTCAGGTGCACCCCACTGGGGACCTGGCCCACAACCTAGGCATATGCCCTGACTGGGAATCGAACTAGTGACCCTTTGGTTCAATCAATCCACTGAGCCACCCAAGCCAGAGCATGACTGGCAGGATTTCTTTAGGGGCTGTTATATGACTTTGCATAAGATATGGTGTTTTGTTTATGTTAGGTATAATTCATGCCATTTGAATTTTATCAGGAGTTTTACATTTGCAAGAAAGTAGGAAATTGAAATAAAATTATTTAGGACTTTCAAGTCCTGTCCAGTTTGCAAAGGCTTCTGAATTATGTAGGACACAGAACTCGAATTTAACGCAGCACCCATGGCTATGACATCCCTACAGTGTTTCTAGGAAATGAATTAACAAGTGACCTCCTTGCACACTTCTATCCATACCATCCAGAGTGGCAGTATACCTAAAAGAATATACACATGGAAGTTTGAACTTTTACAAAAAATCCATGAGTTTAAAAAGGCAAGCTTGGCTAAAGGGTGGGTTTATAAAACATTTTCTTTTTTGGTGAATTATCAATTTCTTTCTTCTTGTAGGTTCCATTTGGTCATGTATTTCCTCCATTTTCTTCAGGTATTATTAGTTTGTACTGTCTATTGGTTGGATCATATTTTTAATTAGATAACTGAAAAGGTCACCTGTTGATTTTTGCCTTCTGTCTGCTAATGTTGCCATTAAAAACTACCTTTTGTTTCTCTCCCATTCTCGTCTCATACAATTTCACCAAGTGTCATTTCTTGTTTCTTTATTTCATACTGACAAAATATAAACCTCCACATAGAATGAGAAGTTCATTTCAGTGTACTTATAAATATCTGTGGAATTAATAGTGTGCAGCTTTATGTTATTTTGGAAAAAGAAGTTTGTCATCTACTTTTGGGAGTAGACAAACATTAATCCATCCTTATTGTCATTTAGCTAGAACCTGCCTTATTTATTCTTAAAGTGTGGTTAAATCATCCCTCTAAAGGTCAGTCTAAGCCACATTAGACAAAGCACAATTTTTTCTTGCTACTTTTTTCCCTCTTTTTTTCTCCCCTTTGCCTTAGGATCCTCCATATCTCCAACGATCAGTTTCCCAACATCTCACACCAAAGTTGAAGGCTATCTAGAGCAGACTTTTTAGTGGAAAAATTAAAATGTGAATTGTGAATGGATTACTTCACAACTACAAGTACTGTGAAGTACTTCTCTTTGTGCTCCTTTTTCTTCTGGCTGAGGGAAGGAATATTTCTGCATTATCATTATCACCCTTCCACACCATCCTTCTTTTATTCTTTACTCCAGGATCTGAGCTATTTGTTTACTCATTCATTTTTTAACTCATTATATATGGTAAGCACTATGCTAGATTGTAGGGATACAATAGTCAGTAAAAAAATAAGAGAAATTCCTTGTGCCCTTTATGCAAACAGCTTAGCATGGGAAGATAGTCATCAATAAAAAAAATAACAGACATAAATATAAAATGGCCCTGTGATAAATGTTGCAAAGAATACAGGATGTTATAAAGATATATAAATAAGAAAAATGGATCCCATCATGGAAGAGGCAATCAGACTGAATCTTTAAAAAAAGAGGGAGAATTAGCTAGGTGAAAAGGGAGACAGGGGTATATATTGGGTTGAATTGTGTTCTACTAAAATTCAATCCACCTGAAACCTTAGAATATGACTTCATTTGAAAATTGGGTCCCTGTAAATGTAATTAACTTAAGATGAGGTCATACTCTTAGGATGAGCCCTGATCTGATGACCAGTGTCCTTATAAGAAGAGGGAAGTTTAAACAAAGAGATACAGATAAAAGAAAGTTGTTATAAAGATATATTGGAAGAGGCCATGTGAAAACAGAAGCAAATAATAGATGGATGTGTTTACAGGCCAAAGAATGATAAGGACTGTTGGTAATCACCAGAAATTAGGAGAAAGTCATTGGATGGCTTCTCCCTCAGAGCCCCCAGAAGGAACTGACCCTGCCAAGACCTTGATTCTGGACTTCCAGCTTCCAGAACTATGAGAGAATAAATTTCTGATTTTTCAAGCCACACAGTTTCTAGTACTTTGTTACAACAGTCACAGGAAACCAATACAGGATATTAAGGAATCAGTCAAGAAATTTAGTGTGGACTTCTGGCCAAGATGGAGGCATAGGTAGACACACTATGCCTCCTCGCACAACCAAGATAGGGACAACAACAATTTAGAAACAGAATGACAACCAGAACTGACAAAAATTGAACTGTATGGAAGTCGGACAACCAAGAAGTTAAAATAGACCTGTTAATCCAGACCAGTAGGAGGGGCGGAATCGGGCAGCTGGGCACTGGTCGAGGGGTGGAGAGCAGAGAGCATTGGGACTGGGCACATAAGACATCTGGGGTGTGTAAGACCAAAATAGGTGGATCCTGAGTGTGCAAGCGGCAGCTGGCAGACCCCGGCCAAAGGGTGGCAAACGGCAGACCCAGGGAGGTGGGAATTGTGAAGCAAGGCACTGCGCACAACCCAAGATCCCAGCCATGGGAAACAGAGCCTCGAGACATTGATTGAAAACACCTGTGGGGGTTGAGGCACAGAGAGATACTCCCAGACTCACAGGAGAGGTCGTTGGAAAGTCCCACAGGGTGCGCAAGCCCACCCACATGGGAATTGGCACCAGTGGGGTCCAGTTTGCTTGGGGTAAGTGGCGGAAGGGACTGAGGTCCAACGGAGAGCAGAGAGAGTGCCATTGTTCCCTCTCGGACCCCCACCCTCACATAAAACATCATGACCCAGTGACTGGGGTGCCCACCCAGGTGAACACCTAAGGCTCCACCCTTTATACATAACAGGCACAACCAGACCAAAGGGGGAAAAAAAAGATGGCTCAAACAGAATTGAAAGCTCCTCAATCAGTCAGTACATTTAAGCGACCGAGAGATAGCCAGCCTATCAGATACACAATTCAAAGCACTGGTGATCAAGATGCTCACAGAATTGGCTGATTTGGGTCACAAATTAGATGAACAAATGCAGGCTATGATAAGAGAAATAAAGGAAAATGCACAGGGAACCAATAGTGATGGGAAGGAAACTGGGACTCAAAACAACAGAGTGGATCAGAAGGAAGAAAGAAACAACCAAACAGAAAAGAATGGAAAAATAAGAATTCAAAAAAATGAGGAGAAGCTTAGAAATCCTCAGGATATCTTTAAACGTTTCAACATCTGAATTATAGGGGTATCATAAGGAGAAGAGGAAGAGCAACAAGTGGAAAACTTATTTGAACAAATAATAAAGGAGAACTTCCCCATTCTGGCAGAGGAAATAGACTTCCAGGAAGTCCAGGAAGCTCAGAGAGTCCCAAAGAAGTTGGACCCAAGAAGGGACACACCAAGGTACATCATAATTACATTAGCCAAAGTAAAAATGAAGGAGAGAATCCTAGAAGCAGCAAGAGATAAGGAGACAGTAACCTACAAAGGAGTTCCCATCAGACTGTCAGCTGATTTCTCAAAAGAGGCCTTACAGGCAAGAAGGGGCTGGAAAGAAGTATTCCAAGTCATGAAAGGCAAGAACCTACATCCCAGACTGCTTTATTCAGCAAAGCTTTCATTTAGAATGCAAGGACGGATAAAGTGCTTCTCAGATAAGGTCAAGTTAAAGGAGTTCATCATCACCAAGCCCTTATTTTATGAAATGTTAAAGGGACTTACCTAAGCAAAAGAAGATAAAAAACCTTGCACAGTAAAATGACAGCAAACACAATTATTAACAACAACACCTACAACAAAAACAAAAAGAAACTAAGCAAACAACTAGAACAGGAACAGACCCACAGAAATGGAGATCACATGAAGAGTTAGCAACAGGGGAGTGGGAGGAGGAGAGAGGGGGAAAAGGTATGAAGAATAAGTAGCATAGATGGTGGGTAGAAAATAGACAGGGGGAAGGCAAGAATAGTATGGGGAATGTAGAAGCTAAAGAACTTATAACATATGGACATGAACTAAAGGGGGGGAATGTGGGTGGGAAAGGGTGTGCAGGGTGGAGGGGAGTAAAGGGAGGTAATGGGACAACTGTAATAGCATAATCAATAAAATATATTTTAAAAAATGAAATGTGGTGTGAAAAGGCCCTATTGCTGCAGAGACCATAGCACCTACAGTAAGGGTCTTAATTGACTGATGGCCCAAGCTGCTCTTCTTCTAAACCCACTCTCACATTCACTCAGATTACATTTCCCAAGGCTGCTTCCCAGCAATGAACTATCATGGTGGGAAAATCAGTACAGGTCCATTTTTGTGAGATGTGGGACACTCTCCATGGGTGACTCCGGCTCAAGAACATCCTATCAACCTGGCTCAAACTTTGTAGGAACAGGGTTGCAATATGTGAGCTTTCTTATACAATCTTTATTTCTTCCCCATTGCTTTTACAGGGGTCAGATCTGCATCATGGTATTGAGGATTTCCTCCCAGGGCTCCCTTTCCTTGACCATTTTCAGGTATGGCCCCAATAAATATCTCACATATCTTATCCCATCTTGATGCCCGCTTCTCTGGAGACTTTAATGAACAAAAGTGGTGTTAGGAGTGACCTAAGAAGACAGGCAGTAAAAATGGGTTTTAAGATTGTCTCATTCACCACCTGGAAGGTAAAGAAGATCCCACCCTGAGTGGCATGTAGGACATCAAATTGAAGAAAACTATGCAATGTGGGGACATATTCTGGCAGGCATTTAAAAACTGCATACATGATGTTATAGTTACCATAAAAATACACTTTTCAGGGCTTAACTACAGAAACTTAATTGACCAAGAGCTCCATATTCTGTACTTTGAAATATACTTCATTTAGCCAAAGGCCATGCTTACCATGGGCTACTCCCAGCCCCTGACTTAGCACTGAAGGAGTTATAAGGGAGGCCTTCCCTTGCGACACACACGGGACTGTTCTAATACACCAGTTAAGGAGGACTCAGTTGGCCATGCCAATGCTTTCTTAGAATTTACATCACTCTAGGACATTTTCACCCCCCTTCCTTCCCTCTTACTTCCATGCATTGTTATTTCAGAACTCCCATACCCTTCCCTGCCTCCCTTTCTTTTTTATCTCTCAGATATTTTCCTAATAAAACCCTTGCACATTTAAGTCCATCTTGCTATTTGCTTCTCAGAGGACATTGACTAACACAAAATTCTGTAAGAACAATGGAGTTGTCTGGTTACTGCTAACTTATATTGTTTCTCAGATTGATAACAGCTGCAAAGGGCTCTTAAAGCTAAATGTAAAAACAAGAGAGCCTCCTTGGTAGATATTAAAGAGGCCCTATGTTTCTCAGTGGAAGACTGATATAGCTAAGAAGAAGATTAAAAATATAATAGTGTCTTGAAGATCCAGAGAAATTTAAAGGGTCAGCCAAGGTAAGGAATACTATTACCCTAAAATCAGTGTCATAATTGACAAAATCTTAGGACCCTGGAATATAAAATGAGGACATCTGGTTGGATTCTCCTCAGAGTGTTGGCCATGAAGATTCCTTTGGACTCAGAGCTTTCAGATGTGGCCCATACTTCCATAATAAAAGCTATCATAACCCTACTTCCAGAGAACATGGCAGAGGTCTATCCCCAACAGAACAGTAAGTGTCTCTCTTGGGAGTTGCACTAGCCTTCTCTCCTAGTTGCCAGGGTTAAATCTCAAACTAATCTGATTGGGATGTGATGGACCTAACAAGGGAGAAAATACATACTTTGAAGTGGATGCAAGAATTAGATAGCACATACAGCAGAAGTACCACTATAGTTGTTTTGAGGGTGCTTGATCAAGGGGGTTAAAATATAAAGCTATATTCCATTTACTGGAAGCAATTTTACAGGACATGAATTTAACTGTGTGTCAAGAAACCCAGCACATAGGGCAAAGTTGCTGTTAGGGATTGGTCTTAGAAAACTGGAGAAAGCAGTCACTGAAGCTAAGTCCATGGAATAACACCATTTCTCTTGGGAATACACCAGACATTTGGTGGCAAGTCAAGGAAAGGATGTATTTCCATCCTTTAAGGTCTAACAGTAGATTGATACAGGGATAGACAATTTATTCCAGGCATTTATTTGCCTACATTGCTCTCAAAACCTTAGCCTGCACCACTATTTATGGAGCTATAGAATGCCTGATCCATAAGTAATGGAATCCCACATAATGTAGCATATAACCAGGGACCTATTTCACAATAAAAAAAAGGTGCATCAGTGGGTCCACGACCACCCAGTCAGTGGGTGATATGACACATAATACCATCCAGAGGCATCTGGCCTCAAAGAGCAGTGGCATGGCATTCTTAAAGGCATAGCTGAAAAACAATTTTGGAGAAAGCAGTTTCAAAGACTGGGGTACTGTCATTAAGGGTAAAATATATTCATTAAATTGAAGATTTCTATATAGTACTGTGTCCCTATGAAGATTACATAAATCCAGGCACCTGAGAGTAGTAGTGATTCCATGGGTTATCATTCCCAATCATCCACTGGAAGATTTTGGACTCTCTATGCTCACACCTCTGAGGTCTGTTTGGTTGGATGTCTTGATCCTCTAAATGTACAAGATGATTATAGAGTCAGTTTTAGGTTGGATGTTCTGGTCCCCCATGATCTAATTAACATCAGAATGCTGAAATCACAAACTACATAAAATATTTTTTCTAAAGCACATGGCACAGTCATCAAGATAGACCATATAGAATATCACAAAAGAAGAAAAGAGTATGGAGCTGCAGGAATCAGTCCCTCCAAACCCTTTTATACAGTTTAGTTATGCAGTAATATATAAATCCAGATCATTTACTTGGGCATCTTCTGGTATTGGCTTGTCCATTGTAACTATTAATAGACATGCACAGCCAATGACCTGGAAAGGTTATGATTGCCAGGGGCTCAGACAACTAAAGAATAAAACTTTTTATGGCACTACCAAGTAAGTCTCTATGGCATGCCCAAGTGATGGTTCAAATTGAGAAGGATATAGACTGGAGAGCAGCAAGGGAGGGGATGTCTGTTTACAGCCCTGAGGCCAACTACAGAAATATGGGGTCTAGATTTCTGTCTATTAACCCCCTTTATCTATGATGTCTGAAATATAAGCCCAAAGGAACTATTAAAACTGTTCCCTGAAACTGCATGAAAAAATAGATCATTGTAGAGCAAGGGGTGGATATAGTAGCCATCAAAATGAGCTTCTCAGGAAGTAGCATAATTGATTGACAACCCATGCTTCTTCCCTTCTGGATCCTGGCCAACTTCTAAGCACAGTTGGGAATACTAATGCAGGCCCACTCCTGTGAGACATAGAACCCTTTACTAGGAAAATGGCTCAAGTGCACTTCCTTACCTTTTCTCCCTGAAATGTGGCTGAAACCTGGAAAATATTCTGCAATCTCTGACTTTTCCTCTGTCGTTCCTTCACAGATAGCAAACCTGTATTGCAGTCTGAAGGCTCTGTTTTTCTTGTCTGTCTCTTCATCTTTATACTTCTGTATCATCACTTGCACATCTACTCTTGTCTTAGCACCTGTTTTTTGGGGGAGATATATGCTAAACACAGTGCTTGAGAAGAAGTGAAGCAGCGGTGTGATGGGAACAGAGTGAGAGAAGTTATGGTGCCAGAACAGACTAAAGATACAGGTAGTCCCAGATTATCACACCATGTAAGGACTTGTGTTTTGGATTTTTATCTTCACCCTAAGAAAAATGAGAAATTTAAGAAGCTAATACCAAGAAACCCTCTAGTGAAATATTTACTTGACATATAAACATTTCAGAATTGTGTGCATATAAGCACCTACAAAAGGCATACATTTGCATATTTTCTTCAGCTAGAGTTTCTGTAGTGAACTACAAGGAAATACAACAGATAACTTAAGGTATTAAGTCTATGAATTATAACAAGTCATCAACCTTCAATAACAACTGGATGATTTAGTCAGAAAAGGAATATCTTTGGAATAATATCAACACTTTATAGACTTGATGAAAATTCTGGAGATGCAATGGAGTGGCTCTCAATATTTCCCTTCAGAGCCACCCTGACCTTCACATCAGACCATGCTTCCTCTAAGCTGCTCTCAGCCAATGACTGAGACAGCAAAGCTATTGTACATAAGCTGGGCTATTTCTGCCCATTGTGGGATTTTTCTGATGTACAGATTTTTTTAGGGACATTTCAATGACCTGACCAAAACTATCTCAAAAGTACCCAATCCTGTCCTTTTCCCACCTTCTTTCATGGGTGTAGAACCAGTCCAAAGACTTTCCTGTTAGACTGCCACTCCCTCCCCTTTCCTCAGCCTCTTCATGCATTTCCTCCTATTAATCACTTCCACATTTTAATCTATCTAATGTACATTTTGGAGGATAACAATGCTTTAACATTTGACAAATACCAAGGGAGAATGAGTGAGCCACAAACCACCACCAAGTTTACCCCACAGAACAGCCAAGTGGAACACTGCTGATGACAACACTGTCACTGTTTTACCTGGTATCATCATCTGGAACAGTCAGTACTGCTGCTACTACTGTCTTTCCTATGATCACCCTCATCAAGATAAGTTCTCAGGTGTACCTACTCTTCACATTACTTTCTCAAGATTCAAAGTCCCAGGAAGTAATGAATGATTGGCTGAGCTTGAATATGTCTCTGAGCTGTCAATGACAAGCAAAGAAACGTTCCTTATGCTATGGTAGAGAAAGGCAGTGTACCACATTCTATAATACAAATATTTCATGCAATGAGGAGTTATCTTAAATATGTAGAAGACAAGACATCTGAAGGCAAACCAAACACAAATATTCACAAAAAATGCAAACCAAAATTTCTTGACTAGCAGTAAAAAATAACATTTTAATTAGACTTCAAAAGTAGAATTTTATAAAATTTTACTAATTTTTATTTTAAAATAATCATAATTTGTCATATATGTAAAAGAAAGTTGTACATAATTTTTAAAAAGCATGAATTATTAAATGTGATTATTCTAGATGGATTTCATATTAGTTCAAAGTAATATTTTTAAATTTTAACTTTTAAAACAATAAAGGTCATTTCTGCAAATTTATCAATTATTCATTATAAAAATTACCAATTTTTCCAATAGATTCCCCTAATCCTTTGATATTCAAATCATTCTCTTTGAAATACCAATCATATCAATGTTCTTGTACTTTACTTTAAACTAGTTGAATTTTGTCAGTCCAAGAGACACTACAGTGCTCTGTGCTCTAGTTCAATTGGCTGCATTTGACACCTAGCTAGCACATTCACCTTTGACCTAAATTACAGGGACAAATTACTAACCTCTGTGTAAACTCTTTTTTCCATCTAAAAACAAGAATAGTTTAAGTACCTCCTTAATAGATTTGTTGTGAGGACTAAATAGGTATATATATCTTAGAACATTATTACTACATAGTAAGTTCTCAATAACTGTAAACTCTTATCATAGTCTTTATTTGATAATATTTTGTCTGAGATGTCAGAATACTTTCCTTGGCCTTCCTGAAACCATGTATCAGTTGTAAATTTTACAGTTTAAATTTGTAAATGACTAGCATGTTAATAATTCTTTGGATAGTCAAGGTAGATAGATAAAAGATAAATCGATAGATATGGGTACATGTAATTAGCAAGACATTTATTTAAATGTTCACAAATTAATTGGTGTAATGGTTTAGAAAATGTTACAATAAACTAAGAGGGGTGTCTCAGGTAGACTAAATAAATATGTGGTGCTTCAATTATTGAATATTTTTATGTTATGACAACATTTGTATACATTTCTCTAATGGATTTATGGAAAGAGAATCAGAGCTACATATAACAAGCAAGAAGTGGTGGAAGAGGGGGATTCTGACCCAAATTGTATTCTAAAATTTTTAAATTACTAATTTATTTTCTCTTAGTTACTAGTTTGAAAACAACTATTCTAGAGAGTAAAACTGTTTTCTTCTTACTTTAAAATCTACAAAAAATTCATAAAATATTATATGTACATTCAGATAAATTGAGTTTTAATTACTACTATCATAAAAGCTCTTGAAAACAGCATAGAAAATATTTTGTAACAAAACAACACATAAAATTTTCTGAGGGTGTCAGGGCTCCATTAATATTTTAAATCTAATTTACTATATAAAGTTGGTTTGAGGAAGAACTTTAGAGACATATTTTCTAGTTCCCTTAGGACAGACACGAAAATCCTGAATGTACCATACAAGGATTCACTTATCTCTCCATCCCCATCTCTGTCTTTATGTTCTGATCACCAGGAAAGCAGGCTCTTAAAATTTTGTCTTGCAGATCATGCGCTCTTGCCACAGGGGTTTTGCAAATGTTATTCTTTTTCTAGATTATGTTTTCCCCACTCTCACCCTTGCCTATTAACTTTTATTCATTCCTAAAATTTCAGTTACATTATATATTTTCAGGGAAATCTTTCCTAACCCTCTACTTTCCAGTATTCTCAGAAAACCATGTTCCTTCCCCTCATGGCAACTCTTTCTCATTAGTTACTAGTGGTTAATTCTTATTCATTAGTTACTATTCATTATTTACCCCACACAGATTATAAACATCATGAAAGCATAGAGAATGTCATTTTTATTCCTGGCTCTAACCCAGCCCTTATCAGAGTTCTGGCCACACAGTAGGTGCTCAAAATATATTTAGCATGTAAATAAAGATATTTTATGCAAAATAAGTTAATGATTGGGCTTTTGGTGATGAGTCTATTTAAATTTTATGCTGTTGTGAGTGAGTGTATTTTAAGAAAAAATAATCAATGTTTTTGTTAAATTTGTACCAGTAACTTTAAAATAAAGATTGAAGACCATAAATATGCAGATACTTTAAGATTCTTTCCAAAATCATTGAGTTAATAAGCAGCAAAGTGAGGATTTAAACCAGGTTTTTCTGCTTCCAACTCTGGGAATAATCTAATGTACTATGGTGCATATTTTAACTTTTATTTCAAATAGCAACATTTAACAAAATGGCATATCCTACATACAGTCCTGGGTACTGGGAATTCAAAGAGAAAAGACACAAAGCATTTCAGTACTACTCAGAAAAATTGCTAAGCTGAAAGATGTATTTACTGCATGCAAAATATTACCAAAACCAGAAATAATAGAATATTGTTATCTGTAAACTAAACAGAAATATATATATGTATACATATGTAAACCAATTTTATATATGGAAACCAATTTTATAAACATATATATGTATATATTTATACCAATTTACTAATTCTTAGAGAGTATCTTAGGGCAACATACATTTGGGATAAAATGCCCACACTGAGTTGTTTGCATAATCTTATATTCCCCATTTTTCAAATAAGAACACTAAGGTATTAGTAATTTATTTCAAATTAAATATGTATTTAAGAGATAGAAGGCTGGTGGTCAGGACTAGAACCCTGGTACTGGCTGTCCTAGAGGAAGGTCTTATTAAGCATTTCTCTTAAGATCAGGAACAAAATAGGGATGTCTGTTTTCACCACTCTTACTAAAAATAATAGCCAAAGCAGTCAGACAAGAAGAAGAAATAAAAAGGCATACAAATTAGAAAGGAAGAAGTAAAACTGTAATTATTTACAGAGGGTATGATACTGTATATAGAGAACCCTAAAGATTCCACCAAAAACTACTAGAGCTGATAAGTGAGTTTAGTAAAGTAGCAGGATACAAAATAAATGTCCAGAAGTTAGTTGCATTTTTATATACCTTAATGGACTCAGAAAGGGAAACTAAGAAAATAATCCCATTCAAAGTGCTTCAAAAATATAGCTAGGAATAAACTTAAACAAGAATATAAAAAATTGGTACTCAGAAAATTATGACAATAAAGAAAAAAATTGAAGAAGATACAAATAAATGAAAGCATATACTATGTATTTGGATAGGAAGAATTAACAATTAAAATGACGTACTACCCAAAGCAATCTATATAGATTCAACACAATTCCTATACAGAACTAGAATAAATATTCCACAAATTTATATGGAACCGTGGAAGACCCTGGAGCACCTCAGCCATGTTGAGGGGAAAAAACAAATGTTAGACAGATCACAATACCTAATGTCAAACTATACCATAAGGCCATAGTAATAATCAAAACAGCATGGTACTGGCATAAAAACAAACATATAGATCAATAAATAGAGAAATAAACCCAGACCTTTATGGTCAATTAATATATGATGAAGCAAAACTACACGATGCAGAAAAGATAGTTTATTTAATAATGGTGTTGGTAAAATTGGATGAATAGGTACAAAAAATGAAATTAAACTACCATCTTACACTACACACAAGAATAACCATGAAATAGATTAAAGAATTAAATGTAATACTGAAAACTATAAGAATCTTAGAAAAACAGTAAACTCTCAGACATTTCTCATAGTAATATTTTTTCCAATATATCTCCACAAGAGTTAAATAAAATAAAAAATAAACAAATGGGACTACATCAAACTAAAAAGTTTTTGTACAACAAAGGAAATCATCAACAAAATGAAAAGACAATACACTGAATAGGAGAACATATTCTTCAATGATACATCTGGTAAGGTATTAATAAACCAATATTTCTAAAGAACATATATAACTCAACACCAAATAAACAAACAATCCACCTAAAAAAAATGGGCAAAGGACCTAAATAGACACTTCTTCAAAGAGGGCATACAGATGGGAAATAGACGTATGAAAAGATGCTCAACATCATTAACCAGAAATGAAATGCAAATTAAAACTACAATGAGATACTACCTCACACCTGTCAGAATGCCTATCATCAATAAATCAACAAACAAGTGTTGGTGAGGATTTGATAAAAAAAGGAACCCTCCTGCACTGTTGGTGGGAATGCTGATTGGTGCAGCCACTGTGAAAAGTAGTCCAGATTTACCTCAAAAAATGAAAAATGGAACTGCCTTATGACCCAGCATTTCTACTTCCAGTAATATTTCTGAACAAACATGAAACACTATTTGGGAAGAGTATATATACCACTGTGTTCATTACAGCATTGTGTAGAATAGCCAAAATTTGGAAGCACCTCAAGTGCCCATCGGTACATGAGTGAATAAAAAAACTGTAGTACATTCACACACTGGAATGCTACTTGGCTATGAAAAAGAAGGAAATCTTACCTTTTGTGACAGCATGGATGGACCTGCCTGCAGAGTATTATGCTAAGTGAAATTAGTCAATCAGAGAAAGACAAATACCATATGATTTCATTTATATGTGGGATATAATGAACAAAATAAACCAAAAAACAAAACAGAAACAGACTCATAGATACAGAGAATAGACTGACAGCTGTTAACAGAAAGAGACATTGGAGGGCTGGGTGAAACAGCTGAAGGGATTAAGCAAAAAAAAAATTAACCTCGTAGACAACAATATGGTCATTAACACAGGGAAAGGGGATAGAAGAGTACATAAGAGAGTAAATAAGGGTAAATAGTTATGAAAGACTTGACTTTAGCTGTGAACACATAGTAAAATATACAGATGACAGACTTCACTGGTGTGGCTCAGTGGATTGAGCGCTGATCTGAATATCAAAGGGTACTCAGTTTGATTCCTACTCAGAGAACATGCCTGGGTTACATGCCAGGTCCCCAGTAGGGGGCATGAGAGAGGCAACCACACATTGATGTTTCTTTCCCTCTCTTCCCCCCTTTCCCCCTCTCTAAAAATAAATAAATAAAATACTTTAAAAAGTATACAGATGATGTATTATAGAATTATACACCTAGAACTTATATAATTTTATAAATCAGCTACCCCAAAAATTCAATAAACATTGTTTTAAATAAATTTTACTGTATTAAAGAAATAAAGTTTTATGACTATAGAACATTTAAGCTTCCATGCTGCTAAATAAAAGATATATTTTTTATTATAGTGAAAAAATGATAGTAATGATCATAATGTTCTTATATATTTTTTAATAATAAAGAAAGCACTTTGGAATGTCATAATATAAGAAATCTATTGTTAGTACATCTTATTATAGCATGGCTGACTGATCTTGGATACGTTGATTACTGTCAATGCAGTGGTTTGCAAAATAAATTTTATCAAGCAGATGAATTCCTAAATATGGGACCTAAATAATGGAGATCTACTGTGTATATATACAAAGTCTGTCTGGAATCAGCCAAGTCATTGTTAATATAACAAAAATGGTTTGCATGACATTGATGTAACTTGGCAGCCAAGGAGATTAGACCATAATTTGCATGTGTAAACAATAAGGACCTCACTGTACTAGTCAGTGGGGGTGATAGCATGTATGCTGTGAGCTACATTGAGTGAACACTTGTACTGTATGGTCATTGCATTCAAATTGAGTGAGTGAGTAGAGCAATGAATCTACATTAAATTTAGTGTTAAGCTTGAACATTCCTCCACAGAAACTATTCAGATCATTCAGAAGGCCAAAGCTATGGGCAACTGGTGATTGGCAACTTCATCACAATATCGTGCCCACTCATGAATCACGTCTCAATCAGAGTTTTTTGTGAAAACAATAAATCACCCAGGTGACTCAGCTCCCTCTAGCCCAGATTTGGCTCCCTGTGACTTCTGGCTTTTCTCAAAACTAAAATCACCTTTGAAAGGGAAGAGATTTCAGACCCTCAGTGAAATTCAGGAAAATACAACAAGGCAACTGATGGAGATTGGGAGAACTGTGTGAGGTCCCAAGGTGCCTGCTTTGAAAGGGACTGAAGCCTCATTGTCCTATGTACAACATTTCTTGTATCTTCTTCAAATAAATGTCTCTATTTCTCATATTACATGGATGGATACATTTTGGACAGACCTCATACACACATATTTACATATGTATAATATGTAATAATAAAGACCTACTATATACATACACACCATGTGTACATGTGTAACATAAGAATATTTTTAAAAATATCAACAGCTGCCTTTTATTTTCCTTACTCATATTAAAGACAAATACTATTATTCTTAATGTGATAACAGCAAACTCTTTGACTTAGCCTGCTGCAATTGACAAAATTTGAATAATTTTTCCAGGCTGGACAAGCATCTTGGAGATGTTATCAAGATGATGATAGTCGTAAAAATATTTTGTGCAATTTCTTTCATATGAAATAAACTTGTGCCTTTCACATTACCATCCCATAATTAATGCCATATATCTTATTGAAAAGATAGTCTGGAATGATGAAGCAGGAGAATGTACTTTCAAGCTTGTGTTAAATTACATTACTTAGAAAAACACCATTTCCTGAAAACTAGGAGAATATCACAATTTGTGCTTACAATCATATTTTATATCTACATAGCATATTTAGTCATCACTTACACAAAAAAGTATCAATTAGTATAAATATTTTAATGTTTTCTTTTCAACCTTCTTTTTTTACTTTTTTCATTCTTTGAGTATCTTCTCTTTTTAGGGACTTTAGGTCCTTCAATAGTCTTTTGGACAATGTTTTTATTGTGTTTATTCTTAAAATAATTGCTCTTAAAATGTTCCTATAATAATTAGCTTTTATGTTATGATAATTTTGCTATGTACATTTTTTCAATACTTTTAAAAATAAACTTTGAGGTATAATTTACAGAAACAGAATACATTCTTCATGAGCATACAAATAATGAATTTAGATAATATATATACCTGTGTAAACACCCTAGAAATTCAGACACAAAGCGTTTCTTTCACCCAAAAAGTTTCCTAAATGCCTCTTTGCATACATTGCAAACCATCCCAGTCCATGGAAATTATGGATTTGCTTTCCGTTGCTAAAACTTATTTTTACTCTTTAACATTTTGTATAAATAAATTCATACAGTATAACTGTATTTGTATCTGGCAATTTCCTGCAACATATTTTTACATGCACCCATGTTATTGCTTATATTAGTTGTTTGTTTCTTTTTAGTGTTTACTAGCATTACATCGCATGAGTTTATAAAAATGTTTCTTAATTCACCTGCTAATAAGTATTTTTTTCAGTTCCTGTCTCTTATGAATAAAGCTACTATGAACATTCCTGTACATTTCTTTTTGTGGACAGATGTTTTACATTTCTTTAATATAAGTAAAATTACTAGGGGATAAAATAGATTTACATTTACATTTATCAGAAACTGCAAAATAGTTATGCAAAGTGGCTCTACCATTTTACATTCTCACCTGTAATGTATGTATTCAAGTTGTTCCATATCCTTGTTTACATTTGTGTTATGTCTTTTAATTTCAGCCAATATATTAGGTAAGGAATTTTATTTAATTGTGATTTGAACTTGGATTTTCCTAATAATTAATGATACTGAGCCTACGTTTAATACTTACTTGCCATTTGTATATCTTCTTTTCTAAAATGTCTGTTCCAGTACTTTAATTTTTCCCCATTTTCCATTGTATTTTGTGATTCTTTCTGTGAAACTTTATATATCTATATTATATATCCACATCTCTCTGTATGAATATATTGTATATAAATAAATCTGTATAAAGTTTTAAAATGATGGTAGTGCAAGTCCACCAGCTTTGTGCTTATTTTAAACAAAATAAAACAAAACTGCTTTAACCATTTTATTAGGTTAGCCAAAAAAATCCATTTAGTTTTTCTATAAAATAAAAGACACATTTCTCATTTTCACCAATAAGTTTATTGATTTGGATATTTTGAGTGTGTTGGCTATCTCCTGCTACTGGCTTCTAGTGGGTAGAGGGCAGGGGTACTGCTAAACATCTTCCAATGCATAAGATAGCCCCACAGCAAAGAATTATTTGACCAGAAAGTCAATAGTACCAAGGAACTTCACAAACCATTTTTGACATGTTCAATCAGTCACAGCACCTCCTCTATATACTGCACAAATCTTTGCTTTTTTGCATTTTTACCTTTCATGAAATAACAAAGCATAATGTGCCAAAAATGTTGCATGTCATCTTCTATCTTCAGTATTAACATGGCTGCACAAAAATTCACCAATTTGGTGTTTTATTAAATGCACAGTGATATGACAGTTGTCACAACACAATCTAACAAAATTGTTTTGAATGAAGTTAAAAACAACTAAGCACTTCTAAAGCCATAGAATGAAAAAAGCTAAATTAACTTTTTGGCCAACCCAATAAACTGTATTTCCATTTATATTTTAAAGTCAGCTTGCCAATTTCTACCAAAATATATCTATTGGCATTTTTATTTGGATTGCATTGAATCAATAAATCACTTGGGAAAAAAGTAACAACTTAAAAACATTGAATTTCCTGATTCATGAACTTGGCATATATCTCACCATTTATTTAGGTCCCCTTTCATTTCTTTCAGCATTATTTTGCAGTTGTCAGTGTATATGGCTAGTGACTATCTTGATAAATTTATCTGAATATTTCATGTTTTTGGATGTTTTATCCCTTTTTAAATTAGCTTCTATAATCATTTTATACCACTTATTCTGAAATAATCAAATTTAGAGATGGTATTAATAGTGTTAATCTAATTACAGTGTTATTTTGAATGTCTATTAGATCTCCTAATCTACTTCTTTAATCTCACAACTCAATGACAGTTTAGTGTCCCTTGATCATTTCCCGTGATAAGAAATGCATTCTTATAAAAGAAACATTGTTTTTTTTAAAGTGGTTCTAAATACAATTTGTTTATTAAAGTGAAATTAATAGGTTTACATTTTCACCTACCTCCTACATTGTCAAAGCCTTACCAAAATCCTAACTGATCTTCAATATAATATTCTCTCAAATATTTGCATACTACTTTTGAGTTTGTTTCTTTTCTGATTGACTTTTCTCCAAGTTGACTATCCCTAGCTACTCCAACAATTAATTACATCTCATAGTTTAAGATCTCAGAAATCCATGTCATTGTTGTCCAAACAAGCTCCACCATATGAATATAATCTCTAAATGATGAAATCCAGAACTAAACACAATGCTTACAATGTGAACTTTATAGTATTAACTATTTTGAAAAGATTTTCTCCTAAACTCTGACAATTCTACATTTTCACAATTTGGCTAAAGACTCTTGGAATTGGACATTCAGTAATTAGATGAATCAGATCTCAGAGGGGAGTGGGTTGGGAGACTGGAAGAGATTAGCCAAAGAACACATATGCACATATGCAGAGCCCATGGACACAGACAACAATGCCTGGGTGAAGGTGAGGGAAGAGAGGGGGAATTGGAGAGCTGGGGAGAGAGAGAAAATGGGAGGCTTCTGAAATAGTGTCAACAGAAAAAATGTATGCCCGTATCACTTAATCAATGTTAACTTTTATTCATTTGTCTGTTTCTCAAAATTCTCATAATTTTATTTTACAGTAAATTAGAATATCAAAATGACAGCTTTCACATGGAAGAGATGTTTGTTGAAAATCTCTCCTTTTTGTTCTTGGTTTTCTGAGACCTACACAAGGCATTAATTTCTGTTTTTAGATTAAGTATCTATGTTAGGTGAACATAAAATACATCTCCAACTATAATTGGATACAGGTTTAGTTAATCAAGAGAAAAGGTCAACAATTAACATAAATGAACATAAACATCTTACCCCTGATGTAGGCCAGGTAAAATAAAAATTTTACACAATCAAGAAGGAATGTAAATCTATATTGTTAATTAACCCACCATCCCTTGGGTAAGTTAAAAGTTTTAGATGTTTAACTTCAAAGAAGGATGTGAGTAGATAGCAAAAAAAAAAAAAATGCAGTATGTAAAGAAACAGCAAATATTTAAAAATGAGTAGAGTTGCTTGAAATTCAGGTTTAAAATAACTTTAATACTACATTGCAAAAACAGATATATATATATATCAAAAAATTAAATTTTTACTTATGCTTAAATGGCTATTAATTTACAAAATGAGTCTTCATTATGGCTCTACTTATAATAGGAAACTTGAGTCTAATTAAACTTATATTAATTATCTGTGTTTTAGCTGATCAAATAGTAATCTCTGATTAATATATATTAAGTTGACCACATACAGTGATGTCAGTAAGATAATGAATAGGAAGTTCTATCCCTAAGTCACTCATGGAAACACTGATTTAACAACCATCCATGGACAAAAATGCCTTCATAGAAGTTCCAATCCGGTGATGTTACAGTGCATTGGAAGAGCACAGAATGGAGAAAACATGCATTAAAAAGTATAATAGAGATCCAAGATGGCACAGGAGTAAGTGAAACCTGCACAAATCTCCTCCCAGGATCAATCTGGAATTACTACTAAATTGTAGAGAAATTATCCTGAATAACCAACTGAACACTAGCTGGACAGAAGCCTTATACCCAAGGACAGAAAGAATAAAACACATCACCACAACATGACTAGTAGGAAGTGTAGAAGAGGCACAAGAGGTCTGGCTGGGTTCCCATGGATGGTAGCTGAAGTTCCAAAGGGATATTTCAGCAGCTGGGTTCCCCAGCCTACAGCACAAGCCAGGAAAAGAACCCAGATAACAACCATCTGTGAATAGCAGTAGGGTTCTGTCTGCCAGGCAGAGATAGCTGGAGAGGCAGAGAGCCTCTTAAAAGGCCAATGCACAGAATTTAATTTGTAGCCACTTACTCTGGGCTGTGGCAGAGGGAGGGCAGAATGAACTAGAGACACTGGGGAAAGTCTGGGGCTGGTCGTTCTGTGGAGAAAACTGAAGGAACAACCACCACAATCCCCATTCCGTAGAAACCATCTCTCTCAGGCAACAGCACTCCCCTACAAATGACATCAGCCTGAGGAGAAGCAACAGCCCCATCTGCAGGAATTACTCTGCTCCAACTTGTGGAGCTTATACTGGGCTGCTGAGTGTAACTTGAGGCTCTATCAGTGATTAAGCTTAACAACAAGGCAGATCTCTGGGAGCTGCGAGACTTGCTGGTCTTGGTACAAAGCCTGGTTCTTTCTGCACATACCAAGGGCCAGCAAAGGGAGCCATATGCTGTGGATTAATAAAAACTCTGAACACATTGCCCTGGGCCAATCACAGGCAGCAATGAGATAGGGCTGCACCAGAGTTTTTGCAGACCCACCCAATACATAGACACAAACACAAAGAGGCAGCCAAAATGGGAAGACAATGAAACAGACCCCAAATAAAAGAATAGGAGAAACCTCCAAAAGAAGAACTAAATGAAAGGGAAGCAAGCAATTTATCAGATACAGAGTTTAGAGTAATGATTGTAAGGATACTCAACAGCATGAAAAAATGCATAGAAGCAATGAAAAAATGCATAGAAGTAATAAAAAAGGACCAGAACAGTCAGAAATAAAGAATGCAATATCTGAAATAAATAATACATAGGAAAGAATAAACAGTAGGTCAGATGAAACAGAGGATCAAATCAGCATTTTGGAAGACAAGGTAGAAAAACATGCAAGCAGAGCAGCAAAAAGAAAAAATAATTAAAAAGAATGAGGAGAACTTAAAAAACATTTGGGACAACATGGACTGTAACAACATCAGCATAATGGGAATAATAGAAGGAGAAGAGAGTGAGCAATGGATCAAAAGCCAATTTTTAAAAAATGACTGAGAACTTCCCTAATCTGGTTAAAGAAAAAGACACACAAGTCCAGGAAGTGTAGAGAGTCCCAAACAAGATGAACCCAAAGAGTCCTACACCAATACACATCACAATTAAAATGGCAAAGCTTAAAAACAGGAGAAAATCATAAAAGCCCCATGAGAAAAGCAAGTATTTACCTACAAGGGAGCTGCAATTAGATTGTCATGTGATTTTTCAAAAGAAACATTTCAAACAAGAAAGGAGTGGCATGAAATATTCAAATTGATGTAAAATAAAGACCTACAACCAAGGCTACTTTACTTAGCAAGACTATCATTTAAAATTGCAGGAGATATAAAGAGCATCCCAGACAAGAAAAACCTAAAAGAGTTTGTTAACACCGAAGCAGTACTTCAACAAATGTTAAAGGGCTTGCCAGGAGGAGGAGGGGGAAGGAGAGGGGAAGGAGGAGGAGAAGGAGAAAAAGAAGAAAGAAGATGAAAGTGAAGATGAAGACAAAGGAGAAGAAGAAGAAGAAGAAGAAGAAGAAGAAGAAGAAGAAGAAGAAGAAGAAGAAGAAGAAGAAGAAGAAGAAGAAGAAGGAGAAGAGGAAGAAGAAGAAGGAGGAGGAGGAGGAGAAGGAAGAGGAGGGGGGGAGGAGGAGAAATATTTTAAAAATAAAATGGCAATAAATATATATCTATCAAAAATCACCTTAAATGTAAGTGGCTTAAATGCTACAACCCAAAGCTATAGAGTAACTGAATGGATAAAGTCAAGAGCCATATATATATGTGTCTCTAAAAGACCCACTCAGATTGAAAGATACACGCAGACTAAAAATAAAAGGATGGAAAAAGATATTTGAGCAAATGGAGAAAAAAGCTGGGGTAAAAAATACTAATACCAAACAAAATAAACTTTAAAACCAAGGTCATATAGTAATAGAGACAGAAGGACATAACATAATGATAAAGGGGCAATCTAAGAGAATATGATCCTAGTAAACATTTATGCACTTAACACAGGAGCATATGTAAATATGTAAAGCAAATTTTGAAGGACATAAAAGGAGGGATCAACAGAAATATAGCAATATTAGGGAATTTTAACACCTCATTGACTTCAGTGGATAGATCTTCCAGACAGAAAATTAACAAGGAGACGATGGCCTTAAAGACACTAGATCAAATGGATTTAATTGGTTTCTTCAGAGCATTTCACTCCAAAGCAGGAGAATATACATACTTTTCAAGTGCACATGGAAAGTTTTCTAGGACATACCACATATCAGGACACAAAACAAATCTCAATAAATTTAAGAAGGTTGAATTCATATCAAGCATCTTCTCTGACCATAATGCTAAGAAACTAGAAATCAATCACAAGAATAACACTGAAAAATACATGCAGACATGGAAGCTAAATAACATGGTAACAAGGAGTTCATCATCACCAAGCCCTTATTATATGAAATGTTAAAGGCACTTATCTAAGAAAAAGAAGATCAAAAATATGAACAGTAAAATGATAACAAACTTACAACTATCAACAACCAAATCTGAAAATGAACTAAGCAAACAACTAGAACAGAAATAGGATCACAGAAATAGAGATCATGTGGAGGGTTATCAGCAGGCAAGGGGAGAGGGAATGTGGGAAAAGGTACAGGGAATAAGTAACATAAGTGGTAGGTAGGAAATAGATAGGGGGAGGTTAAGAATAGTATAGGAAATGTAGAAGCCAAAGAACTTATATGTATGACTCATGGACATGAACTAAAAGTGGGGAGGAATGCAGGTGGAGGGGGTGTGAAGGGCAGAGGAGAATAAAGGGGGGAAATGGGATGACTGTAATAGCATAATTAATCATATATATAAAACAAATCTCCCAATAATCAAAAGCTCTTGACCAGATGGCTTCACAGGTGAACTTTAAAAATATTCCAGGAAGAACTGACAACTCTCATTATCCAACTATTTCAAAAAACTTAAGAGGGGGGAAAGCTCCCAAGCTCATTTTATGAGGCTAGCATTATTCTAATTCTGAAACCAGGTAAAAACACTACAAAAAATAAATTTACAGGCCAACATCACTAATGAACATACATACTAAAATGCTGAACAAAATATTAGCAAACTGAACATAGCAACACATCCAAAAGATCATCCACCATGATCCAGTGTGATTTTCTGATAATGCAATGTTGGCACAGCATCCACAAATCAGTAAACAAAATAAAGGATAAAAACCACATGATCATATCAATGATGACGAAAAGCATTTGCTAAAATCCAGCACCCATTTACGATAAAAACTCTCAGTGAAGTGGGAATACAGAGAACATACCTAAACATAATAAAGGCCATATATGACAAACCCACTCCCAGCATTATACTCGATGGCCATAATCCACAAGTGTTCCCCTTAAGATCAAGACAAGAAAGGGACGTCTGCTTTTACCTTTCTTATTCAGCACAGTACTGGGAGTCCTAGCTGTGACAATCAGTCAAGAAGAAGAAATAAAAGGTTTCCAAATTGGAAAGGAAGAAGTAAAACTCTCTTTATTTGCAGGTGACATGATATATAGAGAACCCCAAAGATTCCACCAAAAACCTACTAGAACTGATCAGTGAATTCAGCAAAGTAGCAAGATACAAAATTAATATACAGAAATCACCTGCATTTTTATACACCAATAATGAACTAACAGAGAGGGAAATTAAGTTTATAATCTCATTCACAATTATTTCAAAAAGAATAAAATACTTAGGAGTACATCTAACTCCAAGGATGTAAAAGACCTGTACCTGGAAAATTATAAGACAACAAAGAAAGATATTGAAGAAGATACAAATAATTGGAAGCACATACCATCTTCATGGTTAGAAAAAATTAGCATCATTAAAACGGTCAGACTACCCAAAGCAATCTATAGATTCAGTTCATTTCCTATCAAAATTCCAATGACATATTTCACAGAACTAGAACAAATGTTTCAAAAATTTATATGGAACCACATAAATGGCCCTACATAGCAACAGCAATCCTGAGAAAGAAGTACAAAGTTGGAGGAATCACACTACTTTGTATCAAACTATACTATAAGGTTGTAGTAATCAAAACAGCATGGTACTGGTATAAAAACAGACACATAGATCAATGGAACAGAATAGAGAGCTCAGAAATGAAACCACAATTTTATAGTCTATTAATATTTGACAGAGGAAGCAATCATATACAATGGGCTAAAGATAGTTTATTCAATAAAATGGTGTTGAAAAAATTGGACAGATATGTACAGAAAAATGAAACTAAGACCACCTTCACACACCACACATAAGAATAAATTCAAAATGGATTAAATACTTGAATATTAGATCCAAAACCATAAAAATTTTAGAACAAAACATAGGCATTAAAATCTCGGGCATTGCTCATAGCAATATTTTATCTGATATATCTCCCCAGGCAATGGTAGCAAATGAAAAAATAAACAAATGGGACTACATCAAACTAAGAACTTTTTTCACTGCAAATGAGACCATCGACAAAAGAAAAAGACAACCCATGGAATGGGAGAAAATATTCACCAACATATCTGATAAGGAGTTAATATCCAAATTTTATAAAGAACTTACAAAACCAACACCAAAAAAATAAACAATCCAATTAAAACTGGGCAATGAACCTGAATAGACACTTCTCCAAAGAGGACAAACAGATGGCCAACAGACATATGATAAGATGCTTAACTTCATTAATGATCAGAGAACTGCAAATTATAACCACAATGAGATATCAGCTCACACCTGTCAGAATGGCTATCATGAACAAATCAACAAACAACAATTGCCAGTGAGGATGTGGAGAAAAGGTAAGCCTTTGCACTGGTGGGGTGAATGCAGACTAGTATAGCCACTGTGGAAAGCTGTATGGAGAAATCCCCCAAATTATAAATGGATTTGCCTCCTGATCCAGAGGTCTCACTTCTGGAAATTTATCCGAAGAAACCTGAAACTGAAACTCTAATTTGAAAGAACAGAAACACCCTATATTCATTGCAGTGTTATTAACAATTGCAAAGATATGGAAGCAGCCTGAATGTCCATCAGCAGATGAGTGGATAAAACAACTGTGGGAACTTTACATAATGGAATACTGTTTGGCCTTAAGAAAAAAGAAAATTTTACGCTTTGTGACAGCATGGATAGACTGAAGAACATTATGCTAAGTCAAAAAAGCCAGTCAGAGAAAGACAAATACCATATAATTTCACTCATCTGTGGAATCTAATGAACAAACTGAATTAACAAGTAAAACAGTGACAGATTCATAGATAGAGAACAGGATAACAGGTATTGGTGGGGGAGGTTAGTGGTTGCAGGGATTGAGCAAAAAGGAAGAGGACTGATGGACATATAAACAGTGTGGTGACTGCACAGGGAAGAAAACTATAACAGGGTTAAATTGTAATGGAAAAAATACAATAAATTTCTTTTTAAAAAGAAAGAAAAATAATAAGTAGGGAGGAAAATAAAATTATAAGAAAAGCAGCACTGATTTTTCTGGGTCATTCTTCTCTTAAGCCAGCACAGCATAGTCCTCAGAAAGATTCCTCAGACCATGAGCTTCTCCTGGGGAAAATAGAAAATGAAATGAGCATCTGACTTCTCCCACCTTTCAGAGAATTGCTTCTGTGACACTTCACCCAAAACACTGAGAGAATCAGCAGGTCTAGATCACTTAGGGGTAGCTAAGAACAACAAAAAAAAGCATGAACCCTCAACAGCTAGCCACGACTTTGAATGGCAGACCCGCTCCTGCAGTAGGCCCATTCACCCTCTAATACTGGAACTGGGTGTGCCCAACTGTTAGATTTTGACAGCTGGCCCACCCACACACCATGCCAAATCTCTGGTCTTGAAGAGAGTCTGTAAACTAGAGGGGGTAGTTTGTTTCTTCAAATGTGCAGACACCAATGAGAGGCCACACAAATCACAAAGAATTATAGAAACATGATACTATGAAAGAAACAAAATAAAGTTTTTGTAATTAACCCTAAAGAAATAGAGATCTTGCCCTTGGTGGTGTGGTTCAGTGGACTGACTGTCAGCCTGCAAAGTGAAAGGTCACTGGTTCGATTCCTGGCTGGGGCACATACCTGGGTTGGGGGCCAAGTCCCCAGTTGGGGGCATGCAGGAGACCACCAGTCAATGATTCTCTCTCACATTGGTGTTTGAAAAGGAAAAGAAATAGAGATCTACAAATTACCGAAGAATTCAAATAGTCATCTTAAAGAAGTTCAGTGAGTTAGAACTAAAAATCAGTAAAACAATATATGACTTCAAAATAAATTATAAAAGCATAGCAATCAAAACAGGATGGAGTGGGCATAAAAACAGACACATAAACCATAGAACAGAATAGAGATCCTAGAATAAATGCATGCACATACAGGCAGGTAACTTTAACAAGGATGCTGAGAATACACAATGGAAAAAGACATTCCCTTCAATAAACGGTTTTGGGAGAATTAGATATCAACATACAAAAGAATGAAATTGGACTCATTTTACACAGCACACAAAACCAACTCAAAATAGATTAAAGACTTAAAGACCTGAAACTATAAAACTCCTAGAAGAAAACAGAAAAAGCCTTCTTGGCATTGAAGAGGATATTGAGAGAGGGCTTGAGAATTGAAGAGGTGACTAGATCTTTAAAAGAGATGACCAGGAAGTTTCTCTAGAGGTATAAACATGTAAAGGACTTTAAAATACAGGAATGCCTATTATTAACTTTTACTTTGTGGTTATTTTGTGCTGTTCATAATGTAAATTCATTTAGCTTCTTCACATCTTAGTCACACAGTCTTGAACCAGTGATATGTCAAGATAAGGTGAAGAATGCATATAAATATAACCATATGCATAGGATTTGAGTGGTATCCAGCAGTACAATTTAGAAAGGAAAAGAAACACACATGCAAGTATAGACAAAACTCAAAATGGACATAAAAATTTAGTGAAGGTAGGTATATTGGAATGGATACTGGTTCTCTTATCGTATATGTGAATTGTATAAGTTATCCATTAACATGGTTCAATGTTGAGGTGGTTAATTTTATGTGTTAACTTGACTGGACCACATGGTGTTATATCTGGTTAAAAATTTTGACTGTTTCTATGAGGACGTTTGTTTCCAGATAAAATTAACATTGGATTTGGTAGACTGAGTAGAACAGATTGCCCTTCCCAGTGGAAGTGGGCCTCATCCAACCCACTGAAACTCTGAATTAAAAACTAAAAAATAAAAATTAAAAGAAACTGAGTAAGGAAGAATTTAATCTTTCTGTTTATCTTTAATCTGGGACATCAGTTTTCTGCCTTTAGACTCTAACTTGGACTGAAACTTCCACTATTGACTCTCTGAGTTCTCATACTCATACTTAGACTGGAACTTACACCATCACCTCCCCTTCTTCTCAGGCTTCAGACTCAGACTGGAACTTCACCATTGTCATTCAAGGGACTCTAGCTTGCCAATTGCTGATCTTGGAACTTCTCAAACTTCATAATTGTGTGAGCCAATTTCTTATAATAAATCTATAGATAGATAAATGATAGAGATAGATAATAGATAAACAGACAGAGAAGCATCCTATTCTCCCTGTCCCTGTGTACCCTGACAAATACAGTTTTTCTTACTGAGGCTGATTATAAAACAGAATTTTAAGGAAGCATTTTTTGAATTGATTCTGGGGTTTCTGGAATTGACTCTCTAATACAGTAAGATTTAAAGATTCTAATGGCCTTATTTTCAGTAGTAAAAAGAGCACTTATAGTCCATGGCATGATCTAACAATAGAGATAGCCAAAATATTACCATTGGATACTCTTAATTAACCATTTATGATAAGCTGGAATCTGGAGGATGGTGTATATGATACTTTCAAACATTTTGGGAAAACTAATATACAATGAGATTGACTGGTTCTTTCTATTACCCCTACACAAAGTGGGGAAAGGAAAGGATGAGCTCAGGGATTTGAATTCCCAGCTCAAGCACTATATAAATTCCCTGAAAGTTTCTATATGTTCCTTGAAGGAGATCTTTAAGTCCTTCAGCCTCAGGGCTGATCCTGTTGAAAATCAAGGAATAGTTTCAGTACAAAGTTTTGAAGTAAACAAACACCCAACTGCAATGGGTAATAAGTAGCGGCAGGACAGTGAAAACAGCAAAAATATTCGACTTTTCCAAGAAATATGGGCTGAGACAGAGAAGTTGCCATGAAAACTATGGAGTGAAGAGGTTTAATTTTGACTAAAGGAAAAAATATAAATACTGATGGCAGAAAACAGATGAGAATTGAAGTTTGAAAATACAAGGAAAGGATGGTGTGATTAACAGATAGGAAGAAAAAAACTGATGTTATTTTGATATTAAGACAAAAGTAAGCAGGGGCAAGTTTCCAGTGTAGTTAATATTTTAATAAAGGAAAAAGGTAGTATTAAGAATTAATCTGGGACAACATGAATAAATTGAGACTGTCCTAGGCAACTGAGTCTTTTCTAATTAAGAAAAAGAAAAGAAATTAGTGCAGACAGGTTGTGGATAAAGTGGCATAGTTGAGAGAGCTGATTTGATGGTTTCTATATACTGTACTCTGTGAAGTATACAAGTCATCTAGTGAGACTGAAAGGTGAGATAAAGTCATTTAGTAAGAAAGCAAGCAAGTAGATAGAAAGGTTTTGGTTTAGAAAGTAGGAAAGCATTGAATTGCTAACTGTGGAAAATGAGAGTCCTAACTAGAAGACATAAGCAGATTAATAGGTGGCGTTGCACATTCAATTAAAATGGAGAACATATATTTACAATCAAAATCAAGACTTGCATTTATGTTTCTTACTCTAGCAGAGTTCAATAGGCTGATTATGGGCACAGAGATTTGTACATGTTCTGATTCAGTATTAGACTTTTCTAATTAGATTCTATCTAAGAAAAATCAGGCAAAAAAAAAAATAGAGCACTGTCTCCAAAGTGGGGGTTGATTTATTGTGATGTAAGAAAATTAAAAAATTTGTATTTTTACTTTGTAAATTTTGTTTTTCCCATTTTTATTTTTAAATAATTTAATAAATGTTTCATATTAATTATTATTTAATAAAATAAAGCTAATATTATGTGTTACTATATTATTACCTTACCCATATTTTGTTATGTATAATGTGCACATTTTGCCCAATTTTTTGAGGGAAAAATAAGGTTGTGCATTATACATGGATATAATGATTACATACCATGAATATAATAATCCCATGTGTAATGCACACAAAAACATGGGCGTGCATTATACACAGGAAAATATGGGGTGTGTGGGTGGGAGTGCATAGAGAGAGAGATACAAAAATGTCTCCCTGATAGTAGTGTGAAGCTCACATAAAATATACTTGAATATATGTTTATATTTGTGCATAGTCTAAATGATACTAAACCATGAAAGTTGACTTCATTAAAGCCTTTAATCCCTGGTTTTCTTTACTAACCTTTTTCTCTCTTCTTTCTTATTTATCTTAAACGTGTTAAATAAGTATAACTGAGATAATTGGAAGTATAAACGTTTTCATCACAGAGAACTGCTCCATCTCAGAGCTCTAAATTAAGGTAAAACTTTGAACATTTGATCAAGAAATGCAGAATAGCAGTGGGTGCAGTAATACAAAAGAAGTGGAAGTAATGATCCCAGGGAAAAGGAGGTCAAGAAATAGAGAGGTTAGAGTTTTATACAGGTCTTTCACACAAGCATTAATATTACCCTGGCTGATAGCAAAATTGGTAATAATGAGAAGCAAATGATCCAGGTTTCAAAGTCTTCAAAAATGTTGATGTGGGAAAAGGTAGTTTATAAATATCAGCCACTCTGATGGTTAAGAATAAAAAGGAGATTATGAAATATAAAACATAGAACCCTGGGTCATAGATTTGGAATAAATTTTGTAAGAAGTAGTAAGTTTCCCACAGAAATCACATAAATGGGACAATAGTAAGACTTGATAGATGAACCAGGTCAGTGAAGCTCTGACAGACTGCCATAATAGTCAGAGCTGTTTTCTTTTTGATGGAAAGGGAATATTAGAAGTCAGCCTGGGTGGATTTCAATTTTGTGAGATTTGGAGGGCTCTGTTGGATGGGGAGAAACTACCCTCTCTGAAAGAGGTCTATTTCTGTCTAAATTGGCTGCGAGGCTCTAGCTTTGGGCTGTTAATCCATTGACTCTCAGGGAGTGCTGAGAGACCCCATCTGTGTATAGTAAGTTTAACAAGTAAAGGAGCTGGACTTCAGAGGCCACATTCATCACTAGAGACTGTTCCATCTCAGAACTCAGCAACCTCAATGTCCACAGTATAGTCATGGTATAGGTGTAGAATAGGTAATTATCCTTGGGAGGGCACAAAAAGGAGGTCATGAAATCTAGAGCTTAGGGCATCCCACAGTAAATTACACACAGTATGTTACTGTGTAGGTAACTACATGATATAACTGAGACTCAGGCTTGATGAGAGTGTGGCTTAGATATTTATCCAATTCTGGAAGTGAAAACATTCAATCAGGTTAAACATTTGGATACTGCAGTGCCAACAGTTAACAAGACAATAGAGAATTAAAAGACCAAATTTCTTGATGTCCTGGGTCCCTCACATTGTGGCACTTTCTTCATTTTTTTCTTTTTGTTTTTTTAAGATTTTATTTATTCACTTTTAGAGAGAGAGGAAGGGACAGAGGAAGAAAGAGGGAGAGAAACATCAATGTGTGGTTACCTCTCATGTGGCCCCCACTGGAGACCTGGACCACAACCCAGGCATGTGCCCTGACTGGGGATTGAACCAGTGACTCTTTGATTCACAGCCCGCACTCAATCCACTGAGCCACAGCAGCCAGGGTGCACTTTCTTCATTTTAAAGAAGATAAGTAAATGGAAGCAAAGAGTATTGGCCAGGAGTTTAATTTCTTCTACTGGAAAACAGTGTCTTTGAATAATTTAATTGTTTTCAGTTCTTCATATAGAAAATAATGTTATAAATATTCATAATTTAAACATATATTTAAACAATCATTATAACACACAAGTGAGTACAATGTGTTTTATATCTTTTTCTTTCAGGAAAATATGCCAGAGGTTACATGATTTGCCCACATCACACAATTCTACACTATGCTCTTGCCTGTGGAGTTGGATTTAGAGTCCAGGTCCCTGACTCAAGAGCATTACAGGATACTACAAATTTAAATTATGATTAACTGCATTTATATTTATTTTATAAAATAGTAATTTCTGTATCACATTTAATTCAAGACAAAATTCAACTCTAAAGCTGAGAATAATTTCTAGAACAGTAATAATAATTAAGCCTTACCCCAATTTCCTAAAGAAATCCAAGAATGCCATAATCCTGTCTTGAAGGTATCCTTACCTATACATTTACTGTGAGACCCATTCTACATACAAAGGATAAGCATAAATTGGGGGAGGGGATGTCAGTGTGATATTTATTAGTCTCACATTTGAGATGCTCAAAGCAGAGACCTGGTAAGGCTAAGTTAGAAAATATGTTCAACCATAAAAGCCTAAGAGAACATGTACAAAACCAAAATTCTGGCACTTTACCAATCTCAGGCTGGACTAGTAGCACAGATGAAAGTATTCATGAATGTGTGCTGAGTCAGCTGGGAGAAAGTGGAGAGCAAGATGGATAAGTCCTAAGAGGGTTGTTAATTGGTACACTATTGCACTGAGCAGAAGAGACAGTTTTTCATGGGTATACACACAATGAGCTTGCTCGTTAATGAAAGTTGTATTAACTTGCTTGTGTCTGATCTGTAAGCATAGTAATTGCTCTTTTTGTGTGCACAGTAAGAGAAGGATATTAGTAAGGAGATGCAGGGAAGGGGACAGAGATCTTCGTACATGCACACCTATAAAGGACAATGCCAGTGTGTGGAACATGAGGGCAGAGATTTAGCAAAAGCTATACCTACTGATGAGATGTACATTGAATTGTATAGTTTCACTGATGCTGCTCTGGTAGGTCTCAAGATTTTGATTTATATATTTTTTCATACTGAAAGTGGCAGATATATTCTCAAACCTTGGGAGGAGAAGGGGAGTGCTGTGCACAAACTTTGAAGATTACTCTTACCCAGGTTGGAAGCACTAACAATGCTCCCTAGTGAAATGGAAGTGTTACTGGAACAGAGTGTGGAACTATAATATGGTGTAAGGGATATATATGATGCTTATAATGTGGTACAACTTTTTCCAAGTGCTACTCTATGGATGTTAATGATTATTTCTATTTTACATGTGAGGAAAATGAGGCACAGTGTTAGTAAGGGACAGAACTATTATTTGAACTCTGCAGTCTGTTTCTAGAATCCATGATCTTCTACTATACTACATCAGCCTTCACAGAAAAGGTGATAGTGGTTTTTGCAGAATGTGCAATGGCATGAGGGTCTAGAGAGAATGAGGCATTGGAAGAGTAGGAAAAAATGACATCATCAGGGTACATGTATTTGTGTGTGTATCTAATGTATACATACATTACATAACTCAAATCATGCACTTAACAAGTAACTTTTTTTAAATATTTTTATTTATTTTTAGAAAGAGGGAAAGAGAGGGGGAAAGAGGGAGAGAAACATCAAGTGCTTGCCTCTAGCACATCCTCAAATGGGGACTTGGTTTGCAACCCAGGCATGTGCCCTGACTGGGAATCCAACCAATGCTACCTCTCACTTTGCAGGCTGGCGCTCAATGCACTGAGCCACACCAGCAAGGGCAAAAGTCACCTTTTGAACATATCAGTAGAAACAAAGCACATTATAAGATCCACAAATAGGTCCACATATTTATGGACAATTGATTTTCAACAAAAGCTCTAAAGCAATTAAGTAAGAAAAGTTTATTTACCAAATTTTGCCAGAACAACCAAGTAAATATATGGAAACAAAAAATCTCAAGCCCTACCCCACACCATACATGTACACAAAATTGTTTTAGATAATCCCACAGACCTAAATATAGAAGAAAAGCTATAAATCTTTTAAATGAAAACATACATTGGTAAAGATTTCTCAGAGAGGACAGAAAAAAAACACTAAAATAAAAGAAAAATGTTAAATTGCCCTTCATTAAAATTAAAAACTTTTCCTTATTAATGGTCATCATTAAAATATAAGCAAGACACAGACTGGCAAAATATGTGGAGAGTAGGATTATGGGTAGGTGAGTCTGGAAAAGCACACATATTTAAAACATATAAAATGGATTCCTACAAATCACTATCAAAAGAACAACTCAATAAAAAATGAGCAAAAGCATTGAGAAGACTCTTCAAAAAAGAAGATATGCAACACTTAAGATCATTAGTCATCATAAACATGAAAATTAAAATCACAATATAACATCGTTTCACATATACTAGAATCACTAAATTTCCTTTTCATTTTTAAAGCTGCTAACATCAAGTCTTGGAGAATATGGAGTGAGTTGTATCTCATTCACTGGAGACAGAAATGTAAAATTATGCAACCACTTTGAAAAACTGCTCAGAAGCTATTACAAAAGCAACCATATACTCATTATAAGATTTACAATTACACTTTTTTTTTAAAGATTTTATTTATTTATTTTTAGAGAGGGAAGGGAGGGAGGGAGATAGAGAGAGAAATATCAATGTGCGGTTGCTGGGGGTTATGGCCTGCAACCCAGGCATGTACCCTGGCTGGGAATTGAACCTGGGACACTTTGGTTCCCAGCCCGCGCTCAATCCACTGAGCTATGCCAGCCAGGGCTACAATTATACTTTTAAATATTTGCCCAAGAAATTTTGAGATCTATGTCCATAAAAAAGACTTGTATTGATATACATAGATTTATTCATAATAGCCCAAACTGTAAACAACTCAAATGTCTAACAGAATAATCAACAAACAAATTGTGACATAGAATATCATTCAGAAATAAATAAATAATAGATAATAAATAAATATTGTATATAGATAGATGATAAATGGATATATACCCACAACAACACAGATGAATGGGAAAAATCATCTTTCTGACTGAAGAAACACAGACAAAAAATCCTTATGTTTTGGTCCTATTTTCATCCTAGACAAGGAAACCCAATATGTGGTTATAAATGTCATAACTCTGATTGACTAGGCAGCAGTTGTGGACTGACAAAAGGGACCATGAGGGAACTTTTGGGGTGTTAGAAATGTTTGATATCAATTGAAATAATGATGACATGGGAAACACATCAACTAAATCTCATACAAATGTACACCTAAGATCTGTGCATTTCCTTATAAAAACCAAACATAAACAACAGAAAGGCTTGAGGCTTCACTTCAACAGCCAGGGCCTCATTGTGTGGTAAAAGTGTTGAAACACTGTAGTGTCCTGGGGGCTACTCTTGTCAGCTAAGAAAATGACTGCTTCCCCCAACAAGACCATCTGTGATCTGCAATTCCACCTAATAAGTTTTGGAATTCTTTTAGTAGACTAGCACACTAGTTAAGGAACACAACCTGTTATAACAACTCTAGATTCTCAATGACTTTATCAAAGTTTACTTATTGCTTTATAAAAGTCATCATTTCCACCAAGACAAAAAGAGGACAGTGATCTCTTTATGAGTCAAAGATTTTGCCAAAAACAATCAGTTTTCTCTCTTTTTCTTCTCCACCCACAGTACAGTCCTTTTAAAATCAATTAAATGAGAACCCCAAGAAAGTGGTTGGTTAACCAAGTAATAAGAGGTTACATGAATGTCATTGCCTTTCTGGATATGTCTCTTCTTAGTGTAAGTCACACATATTGGAAAAACCAACATGAATATAAATTGACTGAGAAGGCTGTGTTTTATAATTACTAACTGTGATATTGGAGTAAAATAGATGACTAAGATATTAAAACTTTTGGTTAAATTTCAATAGGAATATAATCATAACTTGATAACAAATATACTCCCTTCTATCTACAGCTGAATCCAGTTCTTTCTAAAATATCCTTTTTCCAAAGAAAATATAAAAGGCCTTGATTTTTTTATATTCTAGTTTTTTCAGTTTTCAAAAAGCTCTTTTCTCTACTGTTGCTAAGAAGAAAAAGGAACTGTTGCCAAGTAACAAGAAAATAGTGTCCCCACATATCTGTGTCTCCTCAGCTGCATATCAAATGCAAAACTCTCAGCTGCTCTCAAGGACATGGCATGAGTGAAGCATCATTCATAATACTGAATGCAGGCCCATCAGATCCCATGAAGTTCAGTGCTTCTCTAATAGTGATATTCAGCTGTATGTGTAATTTTTATATCACACTTTGAGGAACAAGTACATTACTAATGCAATTGCACTTTTCATTTACCCGAAGCTTTTTGCTTAATCATGAGCAAGTAATTTGAAGGAAGAATATTTTGCTTGTTTCATTTCTTCTTCCTGATCAAGAACAGATATCATATCTGACCTGCTTAACAAGTCTTCCTCTTTATTCAGAAGCAATAGGTAAGTAAACAGATCTATGATAACTCACCTTGATGCAATACCAGAGTCACTTTGTGATTTCAGAAAGTTAAAATTGGTATTCAAGAAATTGACTCATTTAAAAGGCAATGCAAATACAGAAAAAGTTAAAATATTAAATGAATTCACTCTGAGTAACCCGAAATGACATTCTACTTATTGTCTCCCCTTCTAAGAAAATTTACAATTCTCTATTTTTGTTGCCATTTGTACCATGTGTCCACAACATAGCCAGAGTTAATTGGACCAATGATGCACCTAAGGAGAATCAATTTTCTAGATGAATTAAGCAAATTAAATTTCTTCTTTTGAAAATATATATCAAGAGATACTTAGTCAGATGGTGGTTTACACTAGGGTCATATAACCTTGGGACCATGTTAGTTATATTCATGCAGCTCAAACTCATGTAGATAGAGAGGAGATAAAAGTAAAGAAAATTAAAAATAAGAGAGACTGCACCACACCTGAGATTAAAAAAGGAAAAGGAAAACAACCCATATGAGGAGTAAACATTGACTTTAATAAGGCTAGATTTTATTAGCATCAGTTGGTTTTATTTTTTAATTATTCCTTTCAAATTTAGCTCTATTGATCCCTTTTCTTTGCCTTAGATTCTATAGCTTCTTGGTTATTGCCAGTTATTTAAATTTAGGTCAGTCTACTGTAATATTCCCATCTCATATCTGGTTCAAAACATTTACTTCCCAACCTGCCACACTTCCATCTACCCTTCCAGTCACTTGTTCTTTTACTGACTTGGGGGTGGAGAGAAAACCATGAAAATAAGGACCTGTGCCCACATTTAATTTGGTAAAGTTATCTCTGGTGATAAATATCCTTGAACATTTTTGTTCACTCTGATTCTATCTGATGTTGGATCCTTCTGAGAAGTGTGATTTTTTTTAGAATGGTCTTCATCTTGATCCTAGACCTCTCCAATGCTGATCAATCCCTCAAACAGAAACATCTTTGTCCTTATGTGATCCTGCTTAAAGTCCGGTTTCTGATCCTGTTTTTAATGTTAGGAATATCATTGTTTAGCCGCTGTCTGAGGAACTCTATGTCTTCTGCCAGTTTATTAGTTGATTTCCTCCATTGGACAAATATCCAGTAACTTCTGAGACCTTCTCTGTCATCAAATGAGTATCAAAGAATCAAAAGTAGAATAGAAGTTGCCTCCATCTTTTTCCAAATACACTTCATCATGTTTTCTTCATGCCTTAATACTGTGAGATATTCCAGATGCTCCTCAGCCTGCCAAAATCTGTAGACAACAAATGGACAATACCCCAGACTCAGAGGATGCAAGCTAAGGTCTGCCAAAAACTTCATTATTTCTTCACTGATGATTGCACAACAATGGGCCTCAAGTTCTGCAATGTGGCCAGCATCCACCCAAGGAATGAGATGCCCAGTTCTTATTTCTTAGAGGTATCCCCAATCTCTCCTAATAACTCTCTTCAACTGTCTTCAAACTTGGCTTCAGTGGTGGTAAGGAGCCCTTATTTCTCTGTTAAGGTTGAGAGGGGGAGGAAATGTGTGTATGTGGGAGTGAAGGTATTGAGTAGCCTCTTACCATTCTGAGTATACTTTGCCCCAAAATACTGCCAAGGCCCTCTGACTCTTTCATTTATTCTCAAGTCTGTCTTTTTTTCACTAGGGAAGGGGTGGTGGAATGATCACCAGAAAGCTCTACGGAGAAAAATCTGGCCATCGTTATGGGTTGTCCATTGGAAATTTCCCTAGAACATAAAGTTCTTGAGGATGTAAGACTAATTTGCAGTTAGCCTTAAATGCAATTCCAGAATATCATTCAACATCACTTATACCAATTCTATAGCTTATGCAACTTTTTTATTAGATCTGAATGTACGCTTTGTAAAATCTAGTATTAAAATGAACCAACTACTTACTTTAAATCCAGTTTTTCTGGATTTCTGTTTCTATGCTCAAATTACTCAATGAAAACAGTGGGCAATATCCCATAAAAGTCTCTCAGGAGAAATTAGACAATACTTTATCAGAAAAAAGTAGAATCTGCTTGAAAGATAAAACTTACACACACAAAAATAACAATATACTATATTATTTCAGTGAGTATCAAAAGAACTAAAAGAAATAATGACACTGAAGGAAGCTGTTGGTCACAACTAGCAGTCATGTCAATGTCCTTCTCACGTGCAAAATACATTCATTCTGTCAGCAGCAGGAAACTGGCAGTTGTGGCCAAGAGAATTCAGAGCCACTTGAATTATAAGGTAAAATTTATTTAGAAAGTTACAGAGGTAGAAGTGATCCATAGAAAAAAATGGGCTCAGGAAATGCTACAGCAAAACAGTCCTTGGAGCTTAGGGTGGGAGAAAGAGAAAGAGAGGGGTGGGGGGAGAGAGAGAGAGAGGAGATGCACCTTGAGGGAGAAAAAAGGGAGGAGAGGCACTGGCATGCTCTAGGAAAAAAAAGAGAGAGAGCATGCCCTTGGGAAAGAAAGGGCTGGGAAAGGCTTCAGAATGCTCCATAGAGAAACCCGCAGCAGGGTCCTCCATCCTGGGGGCTTTTATGTGGAGATCTCAGGAGAATACCGCAATAGACGATTCATCAGCTTACCAAGTGTATCTCCTCAGGGTTACGGTCTTCACTAATTGAGGGGCAGCAGGGCAAGAGGTCGTTAGTTAATGCAGTTGGTCCTGATTTCAGCCATGGCACCACTCTGCCTGGTTTTGCTGCTTTTCTGAGCCTGCAGCTGAAACCCAGCGGAAGCCTAGATGTCATCTTCCAGGGCTTAATGCTTTAGAGAGTGCTCATGGGAGGGCTTGTAGTTTTGCCCCTTGCTAGGCACCCGGGGCTCTCCATCCTGGTGACCCTCTATGCCTGGTCTATTTGTTACATTGCTCATACCCGTCTAACTGCCTGCTACAATTTCATCCCAATAGCATCAACTTTAAAGCCTAAGTCCAAAATCTCTACTAAATGAAATCTACATCAGATATGATTAAGACTCAAGGTATGATTCATCCTGAGGCAAATTCCACTCCAGTTCTGAACTTGTGAACCCAAACATAATAAGTGCTTTCAAAACACAATGGTGAGACAAGCATAGGCATTTCTGTTCCAAGATTGAGAAATAGGAAAGAAGAAAGGAGTGACAGCACCATGTAAGTCCAAAATCGAACCGGACAAATTCCATTGTACCTTAAGGCTTAAGAATAATTCTTTTTGGAAAAAAAAAGAATAATTCTTTTTGGCTGCACACCCACAGCTCAGCAGGATGGCCCCACAGAGTCTCTCTGCCTAGGCACTGCCCTAAGGCAACTCTCTGCAGGGGTCATTTCTGCAGCAATCTAGTAGGTCTGGGGTATTGTGCCCTCGGTAGCTCCAGGTAACTCTAACCTTTGAAAGCTAAGTGGAGCAGGCCATGCCTCTTTCTGATTTTGGCAGAAGTTGCCGAGTGGACATTCTAGACAGGCAGTCACAGCACATTGCACTGAATTGGGGCCCACCAGAGCCTCTCCTAGGGCAATTGAGGAGCTTGGTTCTGTTGTGTAGGGTGAACTGGCAACAGGGGAAATCTGAAGTCCCACATGTGCCAGCAGTCCCTCCTTTGACCCTGCTGCCACCCTCCCCCCATCCTTGCACCTGGATCTTGATGGGAATGATGGCTTTTATGATTACCACATTTGCGGCCATCCTTCCATTGTCTTGGAAATTCACTCTTGACGTCTGTTGAGGTGGCTGTTCTCTACTTTAATCTTTTAATTAAATGGCCACTTATTCACAGCTTTAGTATTCCAAATCTTTTTAAGTCTGCTTATTTTGCTGAACAATTCTGTCTTTAAGTGATTTATCTCTTCTCACACTTTTATTATAAGCAGGCAAAAGGAGCTTAAAAATAGCTTCAGCTAAATGTCCAGTGTTATTGCTTGCAAGTTCTACCTCCAGAAAAACGCTAGAACAGAAATACATTTCAGCCAAATTCCTTGTCACTTTGTAACAAGTTTGGCCTTTCTTCCAGTTTTTGATAGCATGTTTCTTATTTCCATCTGAGGCCTCATCAGAATGACCTTTACCACTCATATTTCTACCAACATCGTGTTCAGTATTGCTTAGGTATTCTCTAAAACTGAGGGTTTCTTTACAGCTCTCCTCTTTTCTTTCTGAGCTTCCTCCAGAATCACCCTTAGTGGTTGGTTCATGGCAAAGTAAGCTTTGTCTAGCATGCACCTGAAAACTCTTCCAGCCTCTGCCCATTACCCAGTTCCAAAGTCCCTTCCATTGTATTTATTAGAATAACATCTGCACTTTCAGTTCATCCCAGATGCTATTACAAAAATACCATAGACCTGGTGGCTTAAACAACAATTATTTATTTCTCACAGTTATGGAGGCTGGGAAGTCCAAGATCAGGACTCTGTCTGTGAGAACACTTTTCTTAGTTCATAGACAGCCATTGTTCTCGCTATAAGCTCAGGTAGTACAAAGGGTGAGGGAGCTCTCTCAGTTCTCTTCTATAAGGGAACTGACCCATTCATGTACTAATGAAGGGCTCTACCTTCATGCACTAATCATCTCTCAAAACCTTATGTTCAAAATCATCATATTAGGGATTAGATTTCAATATATGAATTTTGAAGAGACGTACATTCAGCCTACATCAGTAATTTTAAGTAAGTTAAGCTCCCTAAATATCAGTTTTCTTATTATTTACCGGCGATAAATTTGCAACCATCTCATGGAATAGTTTTAATATTACAAAATATATATAAAACATGACATCACACAATATCATGGCCTATATTATATGTGATGTAACATATAACATACATAATATATAATATTGTAGCATATATAATAGAGTATAACATGTGTGGTATTTTTACTGATAGACAGTCTGTTTGGAGTACCAGGGAAGTCTCCGCAATCAGTCGAGATGGCAGCAGAGGGTGTTTCTTACACCGAGCATGCAGAAAACTAGAAACATCAATGAATAGTGACTGAGTGCACAGAGAGCTAGCAAGATAATTGGATATAAGAAAAGCCCTCCACTCCTTATCAGATTGGGGGTGAGACCAGGAAGGCAGGCACATGCACCATACAAGTCAAAATGGTGCAGGAAGAGGTGCTGGACCAAAGAGGCCAGTCAGTCTGGCCTGGGGAAAGAAGGGACTGGTTGGGAGGTGGACCCACCTGAAGCACATGAAAGTTTGGGAAATTGATTGGTCATTATGAGAGAGCACCTAGCCCATCCCATACCCAAGCTAATATAAACCCAGGGGAACAAAGAAGCAACTCTCTCAGGTTCTCTCTGGCTCATGGCTCATGGGCTAGTGACCTGCACTGGCATGGCGCACTGGCCTATTCTGTCCATGGGCCACGTGGCCTTAGCAGCCATGTGACCCATGGCCTCCAGGAGTGAGTGTTTCTCACTATGTTGCTCACTTGCCAAGGCATTTGCTGGTGTGTTCACATACTCTTTTTCAGGAGCACATGACTTTGCTGCCCTCACAGTTGCATAGCACATGGCCACATGGGCTCCACACATAGTCTCCAAAAAGGAGACTGAAATGAACAGCAGCCAGGAACAAGCTAAGTGCCCGTAGAAGTGCCAGCTGCCTACAGATTTCAACTGTGCTTTAAAATGGAACAGGAGCTCTGGACATGGACTCTTGTATTGGTTTTGTGGAGGAGATGAGCTTTGAGACAGGATTCTACCATTCTCCCAGATGACACAGGGCCTGAATAAAATCTCTTTCCTTTTACATCATCATGTGCCTCCTGAGTTTGGCTTTTGTGGCAACAGGCAGCTAAACCTCTTCTTTGTTGTTGAGTTATAGTTAGGGAGGGATCCAGATCCTCATGATCTTACCCAAAGGGAACACACAGCCCCATGGTGGCCATGGTTCTGAGCTGAGTTTTCCCTTCATGTCAGATTTCCCACGCCCCTGATGTTTTCTCCCCTGGTATGTAGCTACTCATGCAGTAGATCCTCCCTTAGAGAAGAACCTGGGGGCTGGAGAAAAATGCTGTCTGATTTTTATACAAGGATGGGAGACAATGGGACAGGTCCCAATAGGTCAGCTCATAAAAAAAGCAGTTAACCCTCTGCCAGAGTGTTAAAAGGAGCCCTTGCCCACACTCAGGGCAGCCCTTTGAGCCCCCACCCCTGAAATTTGCTTTCAAGTATACTTTTGCTTTCAAGTATACTTTTGCTTTGCTTGCTGAATAAACTTTCCCTTGCAAGTTTGAGGTCTGGCTCTTAACTTTTTTTCCTAGGCAGACACAAATACCGAGGGCTACTTTTCAGTTTTTACAGTTTTATTGATGGATAATTTATTGGTTATTTAATCATTTTTACTGTTATTAATATTTGCCACTTTGGATTTGAAATTCATGAAAATTCTTGGTTACACTTGGAAGAAAACAGAGAGTCTTAGTCCTTTCTCTTGGTTTTATAGCATGACCCCTGAAGGGGCTTTACTCAGTCTTGACTACCAATATTAGCAGCATATAGAGGCCTATTATTTCATCCACCAATCCTTTTGTTTATGCTTGCAGTTAAAAAAAATGTTCTCTTCCATACCTCTAGTACTATCTGAGATACACCTGATTGAATTAGAAAGGGGACAATTTACCCGAGATGCCCATTTGCATTTTTTCTACCTAGTAGCATTTGGAATGCGTATGACTTAGAGTGACTGGACAAGCCTCAGTTGATCACCTCACCTGAAAAGTCCTTGTAGAGCTGAATGCGAGGTACTGTAAATACATAAAAGTTGAGATTGCTGATCTGAATAGTAAGAGAAAGAGGAAGAGAAGGACAGGAGAGGAAGCAGAAATGATCAAGTCATAAGAGGGGAAAAGAGAAAAAGAGAGAAGCAAAGAGGAACAGAAGTTCTTGCACATTTTTTGTTCCAGGTTGTGAGATACATCCTCATAGGGGATTTGTGGATATGCAAATTTATTAAAAGTAATTTGAGGCTTGAAGTGAGCTGGGTTAGTTACTTTGTGGCTCATCAAACCTCTCCTTCCCAAACTCTCCCCGATCCCAAGGATCTCAGCATTATGGTTTCTCTGGAAGCTAAAACCTACTGTTGCAATTTTCAACATTTCTGCAACAACATCACATAAAATAGGTGGTGTCATGCAATAAATGTCCAAACTTATAAGAATTTTTATGAGTTTATTTGAACCAAACTGACAAAATTTTCCAGGAAGCAAAAATTCAAAGGATTGAGAAAATGCTCTGAAAAAAATGGCAGTTTCACCAATTATTTTATGCTTAAGAATCAAAGATGAAGACAAGGGGTAAGGGGGTTAACATGAAATGCCTGGGTAACAGATAAGGGAGGCTGGAGAAAACAAAGCAGGAAATCTCTGTGACTGGATACAAAGTAAAAGAAACAGACACATACTCTTTTTACTCCGCGGTATAGGACAGTTAACAGTTAACAATTATGATGACTATAACTATGAGGAGCTCTGTCCTGCTCTAGTGGCAGATTGTGCCCTGAGGGGTCTAGGACATGACCCCTGCCATAACTTACTTTTAACTGGAGGGTTTAATTTCAGACCCTTCTCCGTGGTTACTTGAGGTTTCTGAGTTTGTAAGGCCTGCCATGCAAGCCTCCTCTGAACTTGACAGGTTTAGTATGTGGCTGCTTTTTCGTCCACAGTGGGTATATTATATAGGATGAAATGTGCCTTTTTAAATGATTCCATAGTGTGTCTTGACATCATCAATATATAATATCAAGATAATTTCAGTAATGCCTTAGAAAAAATAGTGACCCTCTCAAATGGGAATGTAATGTGGAGTCAATGCAAGCAGAAGGCATTTTAAGATAGCCTCTAGAGTTACATGGGCTGCTTGCCTGATTTACCTATGATAAAGGATCAAAATCTTGACTTTAAATAGTAGGCCTGTTCTATCCAGTTCACCTGCAATTCTTTGGTTTAGGGCTTTTGAACAGACCATTTTCTTGACTTTATGATAATTCACAACCTGTTTATTTCTACAGAAATGCTAAGGTCTCTACAGTGAAGTAGCTCTAATATAAATTTATTGTTCTTCTTCCTCGTTAAACATGTGCTTTAGTTCTATTTTTTTAATCATTTTATATCCATGTCCCACACATTCTTATGCTGCCTGAGAACAAGCTATTATATTGTTTCATGGCTCTTATGCAATATGTCTACCATTCCATAAATTCGCTTTCAGGACTGACTTTGTTGATTGATTTATCCCGATATTTGTTTACTGCAATAAAACTGTAAAATAGCCACTGTTCTTTACTTAGCAGCTTTGGATGACCTTTTTTGTCAACTTCTAGATGCTCTGATGTATGCCATGGTTATACATACTGTGATGCTGAGGGGAGAGCAATGCTGGAGGAAAAACCCTTTCCAACAAGATGGTCAGTTCCTGATTAGGGTCTCAATTGTGTATGTATTGTATTCCAAACAGAAACATTTTATGAAGCTCTGCTTTGACTGTAGTGTAGCAGCACAGGGTGGGGTGAGGTGTTAAGTTTGTGTTTAATTACTTCAAACCAATGTCATGTGGTCCTTTAGAGCACTGACAGAGAAAGAATTCTTCCATCTTGTGCATTAGTAATTTTTTTATCCTTAAGTTGATCACAGTGTCAGACACAGTAAAAAAAGCTCAGTAAACCCCCGTGCATTTCAGTTGAACTGTTTAGTTAACAAAACACAGGTAACCTATGCACCTTTTCAATCTCTTTATTCCTACGTTAAAAATAAGCAACAATAAAAAAAAAACAATTAACTGGAAATAATAACATTCCAAGATTTGACAAAGTTTCTTGTGTGTGACTCAAAAACTTCTGTAATAAACAGTGTGCCACAAGGTGATATATCATTTTTGCAGTGGAAACATATCACATCCAAGATGAAAGTACTGCAAAGTGGCTAGAATATGTAGTGCTAGAAAAATCTGAGTTAAGTAAGGTTGTAGGGACAACCAGGAAAGGCCATTGTTACAGCTTCTGATATTTAATTTGTTCATATACTTTGTCTATCAGCCAATGAAACTTTAGATTGAGATATTCAGATGTGAAAAGTTCTTATAGCACTGAAACCTAGTTTCATGTGCATAATAAGCAATAAAACACAATGATATTATTTGTAAATTTATAGTTTCCCTCCAATATTACTACTTCTGAGATTTCACCTTTCCCTTAATTGAACATTTCCTCCTTTGCACCAGCATTTCTTTTAATCCATGTTTATTAGTTAATTATAGTGTGTTGTAATTATGTTTAACATGCTTTTCAGCTCTTTTAATCTATGAGCTTTTGGAAGGAAGGAGCCATAATTTATCTTTTTATCCCTAAAAATTAGCATAATATCTTCTCAATACATATTAGTTAAGAAAAAGTGATATCTTTCCTTAGTAGAATCAAAAATTATAATGACATAATTCCAAAATTGAATGATCTCACTGTAAGTAAGTGCACACGGTATTGTTCCCCAGTTTAATAACAAGAGCATATTCAGAATACACTGTGGTTCCTGCACATGGAATTTTGGAATGCCTTTTTTTAACATTATTTTCTGATGGCTTTCACACTTACAGCTCCTGAGCAAAGAAACATCCATTCTGTAGACCATTACAGGTCTGTCTCCTAGAATAGCCACAAACCGTTTACATGGGGTGTGTGCCTGTCTGCAGTGCAGGCAAGCACCCGAGTGTGTTCAGAGAGAAGCAGCATAGATATGAGGCATTGCTAATCTCAGTGTCATAGATTGCATTTCATTTCTCTCTTTTGTTACTTCTTATAACTTTATTTTCTTCTTTTTTTCCATTAAGAAAATATTCTGATAGATTGAACACTGATCAGAATCCTAGAGATTACTCTAAAATGTATTTAAAAGTTTTACAATATTATAATTTAAACAATGTAATATGACTTTAAGAGGAAACAAAATGTATATGAATTTAGAGTATAAGAAAAGAGCTTTCACAAACAAATAGATAAATAAAGGATTGTTCAATAAATTAATTTTTTAAAGATTTTCTTTATTTATTTTTAGAGAGGGAAGGGAGGGAGAAAGAGAGAGAGAAACATCAATGTGCGGTTGCTGAGGGCCATGGCCTGCAACCCCGGTATGTGGCCTGACTGGGAATTGAACCTGCGACACTTTGGCTCGCAGCCCGCGCTCAATCCACTGAGCTACACCAGCCAGGGCTCAACAAATTAATTTTAAAGTATGGGTTACTTATGGAAAACTCAATTAACATTTAGATTCTATGTCATATCATTTACATAACATATTCCAAGCATATTAAAGAAATAAAGAATGCATTAAGAACTAGCATATTGGGAGAACAATTATTTTTGAAGTAGAGAAGTTACTTTGTAATCTTTGAAGCAAAGGAAGAAATCACTGCTTGTATTGATAATGTGACCACATAAAAACTTCTAATTTTTCACAATAAAGACATTATGAATAGCCCTGGCTGGTGTGGTTCAGTCGGTTGAGGGTTTGATCCCAGTCAGGGTGCTTATGGGAGGCAACCAATTGGTTTCTCTCTCTTCTCTCTCTTTCTCTCTCTCTGTCTCTGTCTCTCCCTCATCCCACCCCCAGCTTCTATCTCTAAAACAATGGAAAAAATGTCTTTGGATGATGATTAAAAAACATGAATAAAATGGAAAGGTAAATAACAGCCTTGGCAAATTACTCAAAAAAAGCTATTATAGAAAAATTGTCAATCATCATTATATAAAAAAGAGCATACTGACTATGTAGTCTTGGGTAAATCTCCTCACCTCATCTCTCCTCACTTGTTTGGGTCTCGGTTTTATAGTACATAAAATAGAGCTAATGAGAGTATTTATTTATAAGCATGCTATTGGAGTATATTAGATAATTCATGTAAAGTTTTTAACTGGTGCCTGGCATATAGTAAATATCCCATAAAATGTAAACTGTTGTTTTTTATTAAGTGAAAATACTGAGGAAAAACAAAGGACACAAAATTTTATCCAAGAAAACATGAAAATGGTTAAATGCGGTATGAAATTGTGATTTCAAGATACTACCCTATCACATTACCAAAAAGTCAAAAATGAAGGCTGCCTCTATCCTCAACACGTGCCGGGTGAGTTCTAATTCAGTGTGTCCATTGCTATGTCTGAGTACTTATATATGTTGGGAGTTCTCCAGGTAATTCCATGAGATTAGAACCACTAGTTATAGAGCAGGGGTGTCAAACTCATTTTCACCAGGGGCCACATCAGCCTCATGGTTGCTTTCAAAGGGCTGAAATAATTTTAGGACCGTATAAATGTAACTGCTCCTTAACTGTTAAGGAGTTGAAATTACATTTGGCCCTTTGAAGGCAACTGTGAGGCTGACATGCCCCCGATGAAAATGAGTTTGACACCCTGTATAGAGTCACCAAACACTGAAGAGAGGTTGCTCCTTAAATGAAAATAGACCCATTTTAAGTATAATGCTGAATGCTACACTGTCAAGCTAAAGAAAGGTGGGCTGGAAGATTTGAGATCACAGAGCATTTAACCTGATGATTTTCCTTCACAGGAGAGGCCAGCAGCAAAGACCTTTGCCCCAGACTCAGTGGTATCAGCAAGAACAAATAATTTGTGAAAACATGAATATATTACAGAGACAGTTTGTTCCTTGGGTTTTCCTGATCTAAAGGTATGACTGCATATGCAACAGGGACAGAAAGGCTGTGAGGAGATGGGTGACAGAGATCAGCAAGTAGGGTTGGTGGAGGAGATTATGCTTCATCCATAGGACTCTCTTCCCCTAGGCGTCAACAAGAGCTCCCACTTCAACTAAATTTTGTTGAGGATCCTCTGACTAGGCCTTATTCTTGGCCCCATCTTTGGCCTATGAACCCTAATTTTCACAAGGAATCCCACCAAGCCAGTTCAGAGGCACTCCCCTGACCCTCAATATCCAATCAAGTTCCTCTTCCCCCTCACCTGATACTTAAACAAGTCTTCCATCCACTTCTTCACCCTGCCCATTGGCACTTATAAGTAGGGATTTGCCCGGCTTATACCTGGAGTTAAGTTCAGTTTCTCTTTTCTATTGCAGTAATCTTGACTCTTTTTGCAATAGTCTTGAATGAAGTCTTCCTTTCCTGCGTAAACTCTGCCTGGTGCAACCTTTCTGTGACTACTAGTCACAGTAGTGACCTATCCAGGTCACTACTTCCCATCACAGAGCTTTTCCATGTCCTGTCAAGTTGGAAAGAAGCTTTGTACACAGGGTTATTCAGTGAGAGTCAAACAGCTTTACTCTTCCTGAGAGTCTAAAAGAAGCAAGCTGGCTGCTGCCTAATGTGGTCTTCTCTGCCAATAGAGAGTGAAAGTATATTTAAATGTCAACTTAGCTGATGTTTGGTGTCCAAGAACTATGTGCTGGAGTTCTGCATGGCTGAGCATTTAGCTCCCAGGTATGGTAACAGATGGGCTTTTCTCAAGTAGCTACTTGTGGCTGGGAACATTCTGAATGCTGACTCTTTCTGATATACTTGGTATCTCCACATCTGATTCCTTATTCTGGGACCATCCTGTCACTCATCACATTTCCTTTATTTCCTCCCAATTCTCTCCAAATCCAGGATGTCTCTCTACTACAGCATGAGAATCTTTTCTCTCTTTCTGTATGTTCTCTCACAACAATTGCCTATGTGCATGAATGTTGCCCATTTCATCAAGGCCTTAGAATTTTAAGTTCAAAAGTGATAGTGCTTTATTTTTTGTTTTGTCTCATCAGTTTTGCTGTATCATGACATCGCTGAACATGAATACTTACCTAATTTACTGAGTTCAATGAGCCAAAGAAATAAAGAAAAACTTATCTCACTTAAACTTCAAAAATGCCATTCTACCTACCTCATAAGTAAAACAAAGTAAAAACAGAAATATTACCTACCTCAATAAATTACACACCTTTTACAATTCATCTTGTCTATTTGCTCTGAAAATTCCAATGGCTTCTCAGATACTCAAAAACATTTGACCTTCACCTGTTTCTAGCTTCATTTATTTTTAAGTACCAGAATCCATCTGGACTTAATCCCAGTTCCTCTCCACTCTGGAAATCTCCACAAATCTCTTCATCATGTTACTCATTCCGATGATACATCCAGATTAAGGGCAGACAAATAAACATCTAATTTAGCCCTGCCAGCCCCATCCATCACGATTATCTCCACTTGAAGATCATGCATGTAAATTTCTCAGCAGAGACTCTCCCTCTGACAAAATGTGATATCATATTAAAAAGTAAAACAATAGATAAATTGAAGTCTAGTGAGACTTGCCATATAAAGCATAAGTTATCTCTATGTTTACTATGGTTTCAGCTCTACAAGTTATACATATTATACATATTATGAGTTATACATATATTATATAATATAAGCTACATATATAAAATATACAGGTTATATATATACACTCATAGTCATTTTGAATTCAATGGCTACACAATATACATGCTCACTGAACGGTGTCTACTGCTCCCAATGACTAGTAAAGTAAACTTGTCATTGTTCACCCATGCGCATTCCAGTCCATTCTCTTTGGCTGCCTGGTTACAATGATGTCATGCAAACTGTTCTCACTATATTAACAATGGCTGGACTTTTCCCAGATAGTCTTTGTATACTCTGTCTATAGGAGACCAACCTCAGAATGAAAGACATGCACAAACTAAGTGTAAAAGTGTGGGGAAAAGATATTAAATGCAAATGGAAATGAAAAAAAAAGCTGGGGTAGTAATACTCATATTTGATAAAGCAGACTTAAAATAAAGCCTATAATAAAAAACAAAGGACACTACATAATGATAAAGGGAGCAATCCAGAGTATGTAACCCTTGCAAACATCTATGCATCCAATATAGGAGGACATATGTGTATAAAGCAAATATTGATGAGCATAAAGGGAGACATAGACAGTAACACAGTCATGGTGGGGTGCTTTAATACCACATTTATATTAATGTATAGATCTTCCCAACAGAAAGATCTTCCCAACAGAAAATCAACAAGGAGACAGCAGCCTTAAATGGCACACCAGATCAAATGGATTTAACTGATATCTTAAGAGCATTTTACTGCAAAGCCACAGAATATACATTCATTTCAAGTACACATGAAAGATTTCCTAGAATATACCACATGTTAGGACAAAAAAACAAGCCTCAAATTTAAGAAGACTGAAATTATATCAAGTATCTTCTCTGAACATAATGGTATGAAACTAGAAATTAATCTAAAACACTAGAAAACACATAAAGAAATGGAGGCTAAATAATGTTACTAAACAGTTAATGGATTGAAATGAGATAAAAGAAGAAATTGAAAGATACCTTGAAACAATTGAAAATGAAAACACAACACAAAATCTATGGGACCTGGTGAGAGCAGACCTAAAAGAGGGTCATCATAGCATTATAGGGCTAGGTCAAGAAACAAGAACAAACTCAAATAAACAATGTAACTTTACAGTTAAAAGAGCTAGAAAAGGTACAAAAAACAAAGCCCAAAGTAGAAGACAAGAAATAACAAAGATTAGAATATACAAACAAAATCATCCAAATTGGAAAGAAAGACGTAAAACTGTCATTTGAGGATGGCATTATACAAAAAACTACTAGACCTGATAAATGACTTCAATAATGTAGTAAAATGCAAAATAAATTATCCAAAAATCAGCTGCATTTTTATATACCAATAATGAACCAGAAAGGGAAACTAAGGAAACAATCCTATTTGCAAAATGCATAAAAAAAAACCCTTAGTTTTCACATTTCATTTTTACAGTGTTTATACTGTTTGCATGCATTACAGTATTATCTCTAACAGTGATTTTAAAAGTTTCACCTTGAAATTGTGTTATGGTTTTGTACTACTATGCGTGCATATGTGTGTGTATATACTTTCTTTCAGTTTATCCATCATTAATTACACTTCCCATTACAAAAAAGTTTAGGTGGTGTTCGAGTCAGTTTAATAACAATTCTCTTTTAATTTTCAGATTTCCCTCAGACCACTCTTGAAGAAGCCAGTTAAATGCTTGCTTAAAGCAGGGTCAGACTTTCACTCACAGAATGACACTGAACCTTGCTCTCATTTAAATTGGTTTCTGCATGATATTTGTAATGGAATTAGAATGGACGATTAGAAAAATTTGCCAGAGAGTAAGCTAATTATATGTTCACTACAGAAAGCTGTTTCTGATTTGGGATTTACACATGAGGGTGATTGAATTTTCCCTATCTTCCTCATGGAGTTGTTGTGGGGGTCAAGTCAATAAAATGGGGGTTGCTATGCAAATTGAAAAGTGCTATAAAAATCAAACATGTTATTGTGAATGAATCTTGATTTCCAGGTATTTGGCTATGCCAGCTGTGTTTAATTTATATTTTGTTAATATCCTAGACATGTTTTCCTGGAATCTAATCCATATCATTACAACATTCTTGGCATCTTAATTCCTTTAGATACTTAAAAGTGTTTAGGCTCTGGCTGCTGTGGTTCAGTGGATTAAGCATGGCCTGCAGACCAAGGGGACACTGGTTTGATTCCCAGTCTAGGGCACTTAGTTGGGTTGTGGGCCAGGTCCCCAGTAGGGGGTGTGAGAGAGGCAACCACACATTGATGTTTCTTTTATTTGTTTTTATTTCTTTTATTGTTGTTCAGGTACTGTTGTCTCCATTTTCCCACCACCACTTTTCCCCACCCCACCTATCCCCATCTCCCATCTTCAATTCTTCCCTTTCCCTCTCCTTCTCCCTCTCTTCTCCTCTCTAAAAATAAATAAATAAAATCTTAAACATTTTTTAAAAAATTAAAATACAAATATTATTTTCAAAAGTCTACCTCTCTGAGATTTAAAAGAATGATTTAAAAGAGATAAAAGTTTTTTGATCCACTCATTTGCTGATGGGCACTTAGGTTGCTTCCAGCACTTGGCTATTGTAAATTGTGCTGCTATGAACATAATGTTCATATGTTCTTTTGGATTTGTGTTGCAGGGCTCTTAGGATATAATCCCAACAGCAGAATTGCTGAGTCAAAAGGCAGTTCCACTTTTAGTTTTCTGAGGAAATTCCATACTGTTTTCCACGGTGGCTGCACCAGTCTGTATTTTCACTAACAGTGCACTAGGGTTCCCTTTTCTTCACATCCTCTCCAACACCTGTTTGTTGATTTGTTTAGGATGGCCATTCTGACAGGAGTGAGGTGGTATCTCATTGTGGTTTTAATTTTCATCTCTCTGATGGCTAGTGATGCTGAACATCTTTTCATGTGTCTCTGGGCCCTCTGGAAAGCATTATGCTAAGTAAAATAAACCAGGCGGTAAGGGACAAATACCATATTATCTTACCTTTAACTGTTGATTTAACTTTGTTGATTTGTACATAATCAACAAAAGAAAAAAGCAAACAAAATATAACCATAGTAATTGAAATTAAGAACAATCTAACGATAGCCAGAGGGGAGGGGGCAGCAGGGAGAAGCGTTTTCAGGAACTACTATAAAGGACACATTGACAAAATCAAGGGGGAGGGTAGAAGCAAAGGAGGGAGGTGGGTTTGGCTGGGTTGGGGGGAAGGGTGGGGAAAAATACAGACAACTATAATTGAATAATAAAATAATTTAAATTAAAAAATAAAATAAAATATATAAAATAATTTTGAGCCATTTCTGATTAGAAAGTACCCTAAACATTATTTATTGATGGGCCAATGTTCCCTGGAAGGCACACTACTATGGTTTTCTTAAGTTATGTACTTAGTTTAGAAATCTACTGCAATTTTACCAGCTACCTTAATAAGGCAATAGAAAGTTTATTTCTCAAATTTATAAATTTTACAAACCTAATAGGAACAAAAATCAAGATTTAAAATCTTCTTTACATCCTGAAAAAAGGACATTAGCTTAAAAAAAATACCTGTAGCAAAGATACATGTAAGTTTCTAGCAATCAAAAATCAGATAAATGAGATTATGCAGCATCTGTTCATATATACTTTAAAAGAATTTTATTTTTATTAACTTTAAGCTCAATTAGACTACATTAATACATATTCAGCATACAGCACAGGAAAAGAAAATACCACTCTACTATGTGTGAGTATGTGTATTTTAAGTGATGTACTTGAAAACAATAATAGGGATATACTAAACAATAGGATATCCACATAGTGGTGTAGTTTGTAGTTATATTTTTTAAAATAAGAAATATTTCTATAATTATGCCATGTCTTATAATATTTGAGTTATATTATTAAATTAAAAAATAAAGGTTGAGGAAATGTTATATGGTGTACTGGTGTAGTGTCATTATTTGACAAAAAGGGAGATATAAATATAAATATGTATATGCTTAAGTGAAACATGCATTAATAAACCACAAAATTTTAAAGATTTATATTTATAAGAGAGGTGACTCAATACAGGAGGCAGATATAAAACTGAAATTTCTTGTAATATGCATTACCTTAGAGATTTGCTTTTAGGAAATTCTAAATATTGATATAACCATAAAACAAAATTATATTTTAAAAAGAAATATCAGAAAATTAAAAATAAAAGAAAACAAATGCATTTTATATCTGGGTAGTAATGGACACAAAGGATCCATTCCAACTGGTTTAAAGAGAACATGGTAATTTCACTGCATATCCCCAGTGGATTATAACATCAAGACAGAAGGAATTAAAAAAATTGAAACTGTTTTTGGTAATTACTATGTTGATACTGGGTCACTGATGGAATCATTATGCGAGACTTTTCCTTTAATATTAGATAAAAGAACTGAATAATTATAGGATACACTAATTATATCTTTTATGTTGAAGAACCTCTCACTGATGTTAATAGCAATAATAACTACTACAGAAGCAACACATAATATATTATTAAATCCACGAGTTAATAATAAAATATATTATAGGTTCGAACTGGTTTCCATTTGGAAATGTTAGGAGATGTTAATAAAAATACCTTATTCTGAGACTTCCAGCCAAGATGGTGGCATAGGTAGATATACTTTGCCTCCTTGCACAACCAAAAGAAGGACAGCAACAAATTAAAAACAAAAAATAACCAGAACTGCCAGAAAATAAAATTGTATGGAAATCTGACAACCAAGGAGTTAAAGAAGAAACATTCATCCAGACCAGTAGAAGGGATGAAGAAGGGCAGCCAGGGTGGAGAGGACAATGAGACGGCTGGAGGATTGGGGCAGGCAAGCTAATGGCTGGAGATAAGGCAGTCCTACATTTGTATACAGATAAACTGGAAAGAACAACTTGGGAATCAGACAGACTGCACAACCCAGGGTTCCAGTGAGAGGAAATAAAGCCTCAAACTTCTGATTGAAAAAACCTGTGGGGGTTGAGGCAGCAGGAGAAACTCCCAGACTCACAGGAGAGTTCATTGGAGAGACCCACAGGGTTCTAGAACATACACAAACCCACCCACCCAGGAGTCAGCCACAGAAGGGCTCATTTTGCTTGTGGGTAGCAGAGGAAATGACTGAAAGATGGCTGAGAGCTGAGCAAGTGGCACTGTTCCCTCTCAGGCCCCTCCTCCACATACAGTGCCACAATGAAGCAGCCACAACATGGGTTGCCCCACCTGGTGAATACATAAGGCTCTGCCTCATTACATAACAGGCATGCTGAAACAAAAAAATATGGCCAACATGAAAGAACAGATCAAAGCTCCAGAAAAATTAAACTTAGCAATGAAGAGATAGCTGGTCTATCAGATGCAGAGTTCAAAACACTGGTAATCAGGATTCTCACAGAATTGGTTGAGTATGGTTGCAAAATAGAGGGAAAAATGAAGGCTATGCAAAGTGAAATACAGGAAAATGTACAGGGAACCAATAGTGATGGGAAGGAAACTAGGACTCACATCAATGATTTGGAGCAGAAGGAAGAAATAAACATTCAACCAGAACAGAATGAAGAAATAAGAATTAAAAAAAATGAGGAGAGGCTTAGGAACTTTCAGGACAACTTTAAGCATTCCAACATCTGAGTCATAGGGGTGCCAGAAGGAGAAGAAGAAGAGCAAGTAATGGAAAACTTATTTGAAGAAATAATAAAAGAGAAGTTCCCCAATCTGGCAAAGAAATAGACTTCCAGAAAGTCCAGGAAGCTCAGAGAGTCCCAAAGAAGTTGGACCCAAGGAAGCACACACTAAGGCACATCATAATTACATTAACCAAGATTCAAGAGAAGGAAGGAATCTTAAAAGCAGCAAAAGAAAAGGAGGCAGTTACCTACAAAGGAGTTCCCATAAGACTGTCAGCTGATTTCTCAAAAGAAACCTTGCATATAAGAAGGCTCTGGAAAGAAGTATTGGAAGTCATGAAAGGCAAGGACCTACATACAAGATTACTCTATCCAGAAAAGCTATCATTTAGAATGGAAGGGCAGATAAAGTGCTTCCCAGATAAGGTCAAGTTAAAGGATTTCATCATCACTAACCTTTTATTATATGAAATGTTATAGGGACTTATTGAAATGGTAAAGGGAAAAAAGATGTTCAGAACTATGAACTGTAAAATGACAAATGACTTACAACTATCAACAACCAAATCTAAAAAAAAAAAACCAACAAAAAACAACTAAGCAACTAGAACAGGAACAGAATCACAGAAATAGAGATCATAAGAAGGGTTATCAGCAAGGAGGGGGAGGGGGAAATAGAAGAAAAGGTACAGGGAATAAGAAGCATAAATTGTAGGTACAAAATAGACAGGGAGAGGTTAAGTATAGTATGAGAAATGTAGAAGCCAAAGAACTTATATGTATGACCCATGGACATGAACTAAGGTGGGGGAATGCTGGTGTGAGTGGTGGTCCAGGGCAGAGGGGACTAAGGGGGAGAAAAAATGAGACAACTGTAATAGCATAATCAATGTAATATTTTAAAAATAAAAAACTTTATTTTGAAAACATCTAACTTTAGGAAAATTTTAATTTTATTCTGCCTTTCTATATATATTCTGCCACTGGAGAAGAAAAAACTTCTTTATAGAAATATCTCAGCTAGTAAGTTAAAGATTAATGTTTGACTTAGAAGATCACCATTTCTCAATTCTTATTAAATGAATAAATCTAGTCATTGAGCACGAACAGCATTTAACATTACAAAAACAGAGACAACCAGACAATATGTGTCTCCTCATGGAAGAACATTGCATTACCTATAAAGTATTGGCAAAAAAATTGAACTCATATTAGATCAAGGTTGTAGATGTAATTTATGGGAAACAGATGTCAGAGGAACAAGTTGGACTACATGGAATGGAACTACATAGCACAAATGACCCAGTGTCTAGTTCCTTCAACAAAAACACTTGTAGTGTAATATATACATGTAATGTATTTGTTTCACATATTTGAAACTTTAATTTTAATAATATATTCTTAAATATATAAATATACATGCTTTAACAAATATAGAAGTTAGATATTCTAAAGGATAATTGGATATATGATATTAAGGTGTTATAATTTAATTAAAAGATCATTGGATATTTAGTGATATTAAAATACAAATTCAAGTTAAAACCACAATGAGATACCACCTCACACCTGTCAAAAGGGCTATCATCAATAAATCCTGAAACAGCTAGTGTTGGTAAGGATGTGGAGAAAGGGGAACACTTCTAACACTGTTGGTGGGAATGTAGACTGGTGCAGCCATTGTGAAAAGCAGTATGGAGTTATTTCAAACATTTGAAAACAGAACTACCTTATAACCCAGCAATTCTACTCCTGGGAATTTTTGATGAAACCTAAAATACTAATTCTAAATAATATATGCACCCCCAATGCAGCATTATTTACAATAGCCAAGATTTGGAAGCAGCTCAAGTGTGCATCAGTAGATAAGTGGATAAAATAGCTGTGGTACATTTACACAACAGAATGCTACTTGGCCATATAAAAGAAGAAAATTTTACCTTTTGCAACAGCATGGATGGACCTGGAGAATATTATGCTAAGTAAAATAAACCAGTCAGAAAAAGAAAAATACCATATGAGTTTACTCATATGTGGAATCTAATGAACAAATGAAACTAACAAGCAACGTAGAGACAGACTCATAGGTACAAAACAGGCTGATAGCTCTGGGGGGCTTGCAGAGTAAAGGGATCAAGCAAAAAAGAAAAAGAACTCATGGACACATACAACAGTGTGGTGATTGGGGGCAGTGGGCGAAGGTGGATGAGGGTATAGGGGATAAAGGGTAATGGAAATCAAATATAATAAGAATAAGTTATTAAAATAATACATATAGAAATATTTGTGGATGAAGTAATTTCATGTCTAGAGTTATTCAAAATAACATGGATTGGAGCATATATGAGACAACATTGTTGTGATTGGATAATATGTGTACACAGATTCACCTATTATTTTGCTTAATTTTGTATGTTTGAAACATACAACACTTTGTGTTTTATACATTTTCTTCATGCAGATTCAACACATTTATTTTAATTTTATTCCTAGGTATTTTAATTAGATAGTACTATCATAAAGACTTTTATTTTATTTTCAATGTTCATAAATAGTAAGGATTATGTTTTTAGTAATAATCTTATATCAATACACTTTCTAAAACTTCTCAACACTTATAATAATGTTCTAATTAGCATTCTGGATTTTTTCCAGGTAAACAAACATGTTATCTACAACTTATATTTTGTCTTATTTTCAAATGTATGCCTCTATATCTTTCTCCCACCTGATTGTTTTATTTGAATTCTCTTGAGCAATGGTAAAAAATAGTTTTGACAAAGATCATTATTGTGTTATTATTAACTTTGATGAGAATGCTTCTATTTATTTCCTCACTTCCCCACCATTAAACATGGTGCTAGGATTTTGGTATGTGTTTTTCCACATTGGATTTTTAATTTATTGTGAGGTTTTTTTTTTACAATAAACATATTTATTTAGATTTGGTCAGTACAGACCATATCTAAATATACTGGAAACACAGAGCAATATGCATTAACAGGCCACAGCAGGTCATAAAAACTGGGTAACTGTATACACGAGTTTCTTAAACACTCAGTCACCTATGGAGAAATGCACAGATGAATGGTGGAAAAAACTGCATCTAACACTCAAACTACCATAGGACTCCACCAACAAGTTCAGTTTATAGTGATAAAACTACTGTCCTGGGCAATCTTGGCAGTCATAATCCCACATCTACTCTAACAAGATTGAATGGTGCATAAGTACAGGAACAGTGTGAGAAAGAATGCCCTTGCACAGCAGAGGTTCTAGGTGGTCACTGATGTATAAAGACATCTTCATGTTATACTTTAAGGAAAGATTTTCATTTACAAATTCACATTAACTCTTAAAAAATAATCTGACCCTACACAAAATGCCCTTTTAGCAACAAAGTAATTGACTGTTACAATTTCCAAAGTGGCAGAGATATTGAAGCAAAGTAGAAAAAAAAAGGAAAACCAAAACAAAACATACCCACAAAAAACGCAAATTCTGACAAAAGTATGCATTAATTTGTTAATTTTCTGGATAGTTGGCTCTCTTAAATTAAATGCCACTGTATAAAATTAGCTGGAAAAATATCACAGAACTGAACTCTGTACATTTACACTTGAGTCCAAGCCATTCTGAACACGGCAGGAACCTAAGTGCTGTTACCCTTCCCACTCATTGTTTTCTTCTCTTGAGAGTCATGATTAGAGACTGTACCATTTGAGTGGGGTGTGAGAGAGTGTTCACTGCCCCTGGGGGAGTCTACACTTTCACACCCATCACTGAGTTGGTTTATGTAACTATTGCCTCTGCCAGTTCTCTCTGAACTGGTGGAGGCCTTATTACCCTTCCCTGAAGAAGAAAAAACTGTCTTCATTTGTATCTCCCTACCTATGAAATCCAGGCCCAGGAGTCCTCTGTCAGGAGGAACTGCCGTTACTTGGTCCTTTGGCCAGTGGACTGCAGTCTTTAGATGGGGCTCTGCCTCCACTACCGGCTGGAAAGATGTGGTCCTGCCAGTACTTGGGGCTGGAGCTTGATTTGCTGCTGTTGGCACCGAGCCAATCATTGGCCTGTGTCTTTTGGTTGTTGCTGGAAAACTAGAATTGTACTATGTATATCCTCTTCTTCTCTGTCAATTTGAATGATGAAGTCAATCATTCCATCCTGACTACTTTTAAGCTCTTTACTATATTTCTTCTGTAAAGCCAATTCTTCTTTATGTTACTCAATATATCCCTAGGACAGCTGCTTTCCAAGCTCTTGGTCCTTCTGGATAAGCATTCTACACTTTTGGATTTCTTTTCTCTTTTCTTTTCTTTTCTTTTCTTTTCTTTTTTCTTTTCTTTTCTTTTCTTGTCCTTTCCTTTCCTTTCTTTTCCTTTCCTTTCCTTTCTTTTCTTTTCTTTCCTTTTCTTTCCTTTCCTTTTCTTTTCTTTCCTTTCCTTTCCTTTCCTTTTCTTTTCTTTTCTTTTCTTTTCCTTTCTTTTTTTCCACCTCACAAAATGTCTCAGGTCAGCCCACAATTCGAATACATCCTTTCCCCCAGTCGTCTGGCAGACACCTGTGAAACTGTCCCACTTAATTTCTATTTCAATATGCTAGGACAAAGCAACAAATAGTAACAAGTGTCAAATCTCCTTGTGTTTTATGACACCAGATAGAAAACAGAGGCACTGGCTTTTCCTTTCCTTTGAAGAGCATAGCGAAACTTTTTCCAAAATCAATCTCATACTAGAGTAGGAATCATCCAAAAATGGAATGTGATTCTTAGGCTTCTTTTTGTCTTAAAAATATTACAGTCAAATAGTAGACAACCAGTAACAATATCATGAATAGTTAACTGTCATACAAAATATACTCAATACATACTTGTTGACAAAAATGCACAAATGGCACATGAAAGCTTATCTACCTTACATATTTTTCATGATAGCAAGAGATTGGTTGACTTGATTATCCATTATAAGCCCTGAGCATAGCACAGTGCTTAGTATATGAAGTGCTTCTATCCCTAAGGTTTATAGCTCTATGAGTTCATGTCTTCTCTATCATATTACTTAAATTACTTTTTACAAAACTTTTGCATACTACTTAAGTCCCTCATCCCATAATTTCCCTTCATAGGTAAAGACCTGCCATCCTAGTTGAGATGATCCACACTCAGAGCTTCTGGGCCAAACTCTTTGATCTTCCTTTTACTTCAGCTCTTACCATCGACAAAGCCTTTCTTGTTATTTTTTTCTTTCCAAAAGGTCAGTGTGTCATGTCATTAAAATACATCCTTTATTCACAATTTAAACACTTATTTTTTTATGGTCACAAAAAATTTCACCATCAATAATATTCTCTTCTCAGATGTCCAATCTCTTACACATCTTTAACTCATATTATTGTACTCTTAAATGTTCCTAGTTGTCTGCCTTCACAAATGTCAAACAATTTCTTCCCTTAATTCAAGGACTTTGCAAAGAAGTTGACTTTGAGACTCTGGATAGAGACATTAAAGTGATTGTGCCTTATGTGGTCTCAGACGCTGTTTTAGCTAGAACCTATGAGTAGCAAAAACATATTTTCCACTTGATAGAGCTTTCTATCATTCTTAAAGGCTATACAAGGAATTTACCTTGGATAGTTGCCTGATAACATGATGCTCATTTTCCTCAAGAACCTCATCTGCCTTCACTACTTCCAGTCCAATAACTAGGGCCATTGCTCAACATTTCTTGAGAGGGGACATTTAGTCCCTGATTTCCTACCAATATATTTGTGTGGCCTGCCTAAAGTGTTCCAGCAGGAACTAACAGAAAACATGGGAGAATAGATTTGACTGGGCTGGACAGGATGGGGGTGGACGCTAAAGCTGAACAGGGGAGAATTAACTGGCATGGAAGCATTCTCCTATCATTCAGAACCTAGCATCCTAGCATAGACATTTGAAGCTTGTGTGATACACTCCTGATATGGGCTCCCTAAAGCTTGGAAATGACAATGGCCATAATAAATAATATGGAGATCTTTACTACCTTTGCAAATACTTAGAAAGGGGTCAAAAGACTTCGAGATATAAGCATGGCTACAAAGAGTTTTACACCAGTATAGAGAACTACCACTTGACTATACTGTTTGCAAGGGCCCAAAGGAAACATGTTTCATAAGGCTTTGAGTAATTCCTTGGTGAGGGAGCCCACTGGTATACCTGAGAACTTCTGTAGTAACTATTCTGTAGAAGCCAACGTTAACAGTGACAAGTGCCATCATGGAACTGAATATACTAGTGTCAATAAGAATGATAAACAAAGTAGGTGTAATTATCATACCAGGCACCAATGTAACCATGTGTCTTGGCTATAGTGACCTGTGTCTAATAGGCCATGGTATTTTTAGGGACAAGAGGAATGGACAGCAACTAGAGCTTACTTTAGCTTATAGAATCAGAAAAAAAATCAACATGTAGTGAACAAAGGTTTTTGTCTGCTGTTTGAGGAGAAAAGTTCTCATCACAAACTTTATAAATTTATATAAATAATATAATATAATAAATAAAATATAATAAATTATTATAATATAATATAATATAGATTCTTCTTCTGTTACAGCCCGTTCCATGAAGAAATTACTTCTATAGCCAATTAAATCTTCTCCCATTTGATCAGTGACAGCTTTGCCCCAGAACTCAAGCCTCTGAAGTCAGCCAATCAGCAGCAGGCCATGCTTCTTAAGATCAGATAATCAGTAAGTCTGCTCCTATAGGTGTGCTTGGCTGGAAACCACACAATCCCTAAATGCGTTCTTGGCTGCATGTTAGCCAATCCTTGAATTCCCTCCTTCTCAAATCCTATAATTATTGTTTGGAGACACAGTGTTTTCCAAGACCAGCTATTGTTCAGTAAGCAATAAATTCAGTTATGTTTATTTTTTGCAGATAATTTGGGGGGCTGAGAGGGAGTGTCTTTCATACATTACAAAATTCTGATCCCTCATCCTGTTTTCTGGTCTGAGCTGGCTGTCATATACAGATCCCATAAATGTAGCAGAGGCCATGTCTCCCTGAGACAGGGCCTTGTAATGTCATCACAACCTGATGACTGATACCCCCCAAACATTTTCCCCAAATCTGCAGTAATTCACCATAGTATGTATACACTGTAAGAAGGAAAATATCTAGGTCTGAGAAACTACCAAGGCTCCCAGTAAGTGTGGGGACTATGAAGCCATGATAAGTGGAGTTCTGGCCAAGGTTCCTTTCATGGGTGGTGCAGTAAGTTCATGGGTTCACTCAGTAGCCATTTCATCAAAAAGTCTCTGAATTTCAGAACAAGGATCATTAATGTAGAAAGGGATATAACAAATGCTTGGCCTATCTATCACAGTAAACCACAATTGATATTCTATCTTGCGTAAATTTCATACGTTAGTGCCCCCTCAAAGAATTAAAGCGGGCAAGAGTTAAAGTTCCCAATATCTGCCATGTGTCCCTGTGTGGCAGAAACCAGATAGACTATAGAGGGTAAGAGTAAGTCATAAATTTAGTAAGTGGTAGCCACAGTAAAGTTTCAGTTATGTTTATTTTTTGCAGATAATTTGGGGGGCTGAGAGGGAGTGTCTTTCATACATTACAAAATTCTGATCCCTCATCCTGTTACAAGATACAAAATCTTGTATCTTTACTGAAACAGATCAGTATAGCTCAGGAACTTTGTAGCTACTGATACGCAATTACATTCTTACCTGCCTTAATAAGTAAAAAGGAGTAAAAGAGTTTGTTTTTACAAGGGAGTTTACAGTTCAATGCCATGTCCCAGGCTCCCCTGTTAATTTTCCTGCTGTCTGTGACAGATGATGTGCAAGGCCTCGATGGTCCCAGACAGTCTGCAGGACATTTATGGACTATGCTGATGATATCACACTAATCGGACCTGGAGAGAAACGAATGGCAAGTGCTCTGGATGCTGTAGAAAGATACACTGTATGTCAGATGGTTGTAGAAAAAGATGCCTGTGGAGTCTCGAAAATCCCAATAGATTTTCAGCATAGACTCTTAGAGTTTTGGTATAATTTTGTTTTGTTTGTTTTATAGTTGCTTAAAAAGCAGCTCCTGTTTCATTCCTGGGGCCTAGTAGAGTCGAAGAGCCTGACTGAGAAAACAAGTGGCTTCAGCTGGAGCTGCCCCTCATGAGTTGGTATCATCAGATCTTCCAACTCACATTGTTGAGCAGGAGCAGCACCCATCTATCACAGCTGTAATAACATATTTGTGTGTGATGGTGCAAGTCCAGAAGCCAAAAGTCAATTACATAAGCAATTGGTTCAAACCAACCATGTTGTTCACCATTTTGGTGCCTCTTTCAGCTCATACTTCAGGTTTCATGGGTGGGAAAGATGTGGGTGGTAGGGAGGTATTTTTACGTAATGGGTGGAGAAGAATGAAACACTGGCTTGGTTCATAATTGGGTCATTTCTATATGTTAGCATGAGTAAAATCATACTACTGCATCATTCATCCTCATCTAAGGACAGAAATGAGAAAAATTCATCTCAGGAAATAGAGACATATGCTCATTATTTTTACCTAGGGGAAGAAGTAGATCAAAGTAAAAAATTATATATATACATACATATATTTATATCTTCATATGTACACATATGTGATAGATAGATACAATAAAAGAAATATATATATCTTATATAATAGAGGATATATATATATATCCCCTGTCTCTATATATATATCCCTCTATTATAGAACTATATATATAGTTCTCTTATATAAGAACTATTATATTAGAACTACAGAAGAACTGTTATTTAGAAGGACTAAAGAGAAGTATAGAAAAAGTATAGAAGAACTATATATATATATAGTAGAAGAACTATATATATACACACACAGTTCTATTATAGAAGAACTATATATATATATATATATATATATATATATGAACTGCAGAAGAACTGTTAATTCTTCTAAGAACTATATAGTTCTTCTATAATAGAGGCAAATAACTATATCTGGAAATTATTCACTAATGTAATTCTTGCTGTTCTATTTTCATTGACAAAAGTAAATGGGCAATTTTGTCAACATAGTCTGACAAGGTCAAGGCATTCAAGGATTAGGCCTGCTGGAATAAAATTCTGCATTTCTTCACAAAGCAAGTAACTTTGACCAATTTATGTGGATGTAGGTTAGTGATATCTGGTAGGTACAAGAGGAAGATGATGAATATCAATTGCAGTTTCAAGACTACAGCTTGTTTCATTAACCCTCTTAATTTAAGTCATTTTTCTTAGTGATTGCTATCAACCATGAATACATGATGGCATCTGATAAATGTAAGAGGTAGGCTGTTCCAAACAGTTGTAATGCACCACCCCACATCTCCATTACCTACCTGATTTCAACACAATACATGACTAGGACTACACATCAAATGGATGGCAAGATCTATCTATGTCTCTCTACACCACTTCCTCTCCACCCCCCCCCCCCCCACCTTCCCAGCCCAATCTCACATCTTTCTCTGTCTACGCAAGTGGATAAAGTCTTAATCTAGAGGTTCAGGGGAGTTAACATTCATGAGGTAATCCTCAACAGTGCTATTATTTATGTATTTTCCAGATAGAAATTCTTGAAACTATACAGCCTCAAGGAAGTGAATTATTATTATAAAAATTTCTTGCTTTTCTCTTCTTCCTGAACTTTTTCTATATTTAATGGAGCAATAAAAAAACACTTGAAATCTTAACTACTCAAATAGTAAAATACCATTATTTTCTTATATTGAAAAAACATAAAAATTTAAGACATTATATAGGTAATTTTGGCAATAGGAGTATAGATGGAATACATAATTGACATAAGAAGGTTAAAAAGTGTATGATTAAACCAAAACTCACTTTATATGACAAAATTATATGAGACTGCTTCAAGATGTAGTTGCCTTTTAAATGTGATTTTTAATTTTATTTTTAGATAACCTGTTTTCTTGGATATGGCTCTTACACATGAAGTTTTCCATTCAAACTTAGAAAGCAAAGACTGTTACTCAAAGCAAGGCTTCTTTTTTGTTGCATTGAGTCTTTGGTTGGTTGCATGCCATATGCTATGGGTAAAGGCAGCAAGAGTACTGGCAGAACTGCAAGCTGTAGAATCACCCAGATGTGTCCCTGGATGCCAGTCCCAAACTGTCACCAAGTTTTAGCTTTTACAAATGAGAATCTTAGCACTTACTCTCCAATGTTGAACCTAGTTGTCTAAGCCTTTGTTCTAGTCTTTATAAAGCAGCAATAATCAGACTTTGTCATATTGTTGTGGGGATTATGTAAAAAACACCACAGGAGAATAACACATTATCTATAAAATAGTATAAACTGTTATAAATATTAGATGATTGCTCCCAGTATTCATGAGCAGAGTAGAGACGAGTCACTGCGCATGGGTGGGCAGATTACTGGACTAAATGACATGAGGGAATAATTATTTAAGACTCATAATTACGTAAAACTTCAGATATATTTGCAATGATATAAAAAGGAGGGGTTCAGAATTTACAAATGTATTTGTTACCCAAAGGAAGGTGCTGGCATGAATATTTCAAATGAGACAATAAATAAACCATTTTAATATATTTTATTTTACATACTATTACTAAAATTTAGCTTCTGAATAATGTTTCACAGAGGCAAGTATTGAAGTATTTAGGATTTTTAAAAAATAAAATCACAGATTGTCTCATAATATTAAAATATACATTTGAAAATTATTTTCTGACAAATAATTAAGTGTTCACCAATATCAACCAAAGTGACTACTTACTGGGTAAGCAATTAGAATAATTTAAAGATAATTTTAGTGATTAAACTTTGGAAATAAGCATATTTCTTATAAACCTTATAGGCTTCCAAATCAGTTTAGTTAAATGCTGATATTATAATGTGAACAGTCTGTAAATAATCATTACTATTTATAAGTACTTATCTGTATGGGATAGGATTTTAGAAATTCCAAGCAACCAAACCAAAATATAGAAATAATTAGATAGCAAGGCTTAAAACCGCCACTCTAAGTAGACCTTTCACTGTGGCAGGTCTAAACCACTGCTATGATCCACAGACCACACTTGAATAGCAAAGGTCTAAAAAAGCTAACTGCTGCCCTGGCTGGTGTGTCTCAGTGGACTGAGCACTGGCCTGTAAACCAAAAGGTTGCTGGTTCGATTCCCAATCAAGGCACATGCCTGGGTTGTGAACCAGGTCCCCAGTAGGGGGTGTTCAAGAGGCAACCCCACATTGAAGCTTCTCTCCCTCCCTCCCTCCCTTACCCTCTGCCTAACAAAAATAAATAAATATTTTTTTTTAAAAAGCCAACTACTTAGATAAGGTAGTTGAAAGTATCTAAAGAGGTTGAAAGTTAAGTTTGATTCTAATAGATGTAGCAAGTTTATATACATCATCTACTATGTGCAAAATTACTTAGAGAAAACAGTCACAAGCCAGTTGAACCTCCATAAAACAAAACCTGAATGATAGCTTACTGTATGTTAATAATATTCTGCATAATGTTACAAGTAGCATAGATGAGGAGAGGAATCCTGGAAAATTATTTCTAGACAAAAAACTCAAATGGTAGAAGACCTCAATGGATACATTTCTATTGTGATGGTTACCTTTTTACATCAAATTTACTGAGTCATGGTGCATAGATGATGGGTCAAACATTATTCTGGAAGTTTCTGTGAGGGTGGTTTTAGAGGAGATTAACATTTAAATCAGTGGACTTCAAGTGAAGCAGTTTGCTCTCCATAATGTGGGTGAGCCTCACGGAATCAGTGAAAACCTGAATAGAAATAAAGTGCCCCCTGGCAAGAAGTAGTTCTCCAGCACGTGGCCTTTTTACCTGAATCATAACCACAACTTTTCCTGGGTCCCCAGCCTGCCAGCGCACTTTGCAGGTTTTGGATTTACTAGGGTCATAATCATATGAAGCAATCTATTGTTTCTGTATCTATGGAGAACCTTGACTGCAAAAAAAACCTATGTCTAAAAATGTATTCTCTAAACTATACAGGTCAATTAACCATGTTTTAAAAATCATTAAAATAACTTATTCAAAGAGCTTGCAGCAAAACAAGGCTTATAAAGAAGGAAAGTGTAGGCATTCATCAGAGGAAAAGAGCAATTCTTTGTGTTTTTTTTGTTTTTTAAAGATCTTTATTTATTTTTAGAGAGGGGAAGGGAGGGAGAAAAAGAGGGAGAGAAACATCAGTGTGTGGTTGCCTCTTGAACACCCACTACTGGGGACCTGGCTCACAACCCAAGCATGTGTCCTGATTGGGAATGGAACCAGAGACCCTTTGGTTCACCAGCTGGCACTTAATCCACTGAATTACACCAGCCAGGGCAAGACCAATTCTTAAGACTAAAATTAAACACTTCCCATTCTCCATGTTGAATTACATGCTTATTTCCTTAGGATAGATTGTTTATTCAATGGTGTTGGGAAAACAGGACAGGTACGTGTAGAAAATTGAAATTAGACCACCTTCATACAAGAATAAATTCAAAATGGATCAAAGACTTAAATGTTACACCTGAAACCATAAAAATCCTAGAAAAAACATAAGCAGCAAAATCTCAGACATTATTTGTAGCAATATTTTATCAGCTGTATCTCCCCAAAGTATACAAATGAAAAAAATAAACAAATAGGACTACATCAAACTAAAAAGTTTTTGCACAGCAAAGGAAATCATCAATAAAATAAAAAGATAACCCACAGAATGGGAGAACATATTCACTGATATATCTGATAAGGGGTTAATATGCAAAATTTATAAAGAACTTACAAAACTGAACATCAAAGAAAACCAAACAATTCAACTAAAAAATGGGCAAAGGACCTGAATAGATAAGATACTTCTCCAAAGAGAACATACAGATGGTCAATAGATATATGAAAAGATGTTCAATGTCACTAATCATCAGAGAAATGCAAATATTTCCTTTCTTATTTAATATTTCGAGTGTTCATATTCTATGATACAAAATAACCAGACAAATCAAAGCTTCAGCAGTCAAACATCAGTATAACATTTTTTAAATGTTGTGATTAAGTGATTTATTCATTTATTTATTGTTTCTGTATTACAGTTGTCCCAATTTCCTCCTGTTGCTCTCTCTTGCCTACACCTCCAACAATCAATCCCCACCCTGTTATCTATGTTCACAGGTCATTTATACTTGTTCTTCAACTAGACCCTTCTTTCCTTCCTTGTCCCCCTCCCCCCTCCCTTCTAATCCTTGTCAGTTTGTTCCTCGTTTCCCTGGCTCTGGTTATATTTTGCTTGTTCATTTGCTTTGTTCATTAGGTTCCTGTTATAGGTGAGATCTTTGTCTTTCACAAATTGGCTTATCTCACTTAGCAAAATACTCCAGTTCCAACCATGCTGTCATGAAAGGTAGGAATTCCTTCTTTCTTTCTGCTGCATAGTATTCTGTTGTGTAAATGTACCACAGTTTATTTTTAAGGTTTTATTTATTTATTTTTAGACAGAGGAGAGGAAAAAAGGAAAGAGAGGGAGAGAAACATCAATGTGTGGTTGCCTCTCATGCACCCCCTGCTGGGGACCTGGCCCACAAACCAGGCATGTACCTCACTGGGAATTGAACTGACAACACTTTGGTTCACAGGCTGGCACTCAATCCCTTAAACCATGCCAGCCAGGGCATAAATGTACCACAGTTTTCTGATCCACTCATTTACTGATGGGTGCTTAGGCTGTTTCCAGCACTTGACTATTGTAAATAATGCTGTTATGAACATTGAGGTACATAGGTTCTTTTGAATTATACACTGCTGGTATATAATCCCGGCAGTGGAATTGCTGGATCAAAAGGCACTTCTGTTTTTTAGTTTTCTGAGGAAATTCCACACTGTTTTCCACAGTGGTTACACCAGTCTGCATTCCCATTCACAGTGCACTAGGGTTCCCTTTTCTCTGAATCAGACAGCACTTGTTTATTGATTTCCTAATGATGGCCATTCTGACAGTATGAAGTGGAATCTCATTATGGTTTTAATTTGCATCTGTCTGATGGCTTGTGATGTTGACCATCTTTTTGGATGCCTATAGGCTCTCTTATGTCCTCCTTGGAGAAGTGTCTGTTCAGGTCCTTTGTCCATCTTTCATTTGGATTGTTTGTCTTCCTAGAGTGGAGTCCTGTGAGTTCTTTATATATTTTAGAGATCAATACATTTACAAAGAAAGAGACTACAGATTACAGACTACAGAATCATGGCAACAGCCTGGAATGGCCCTGGGAACAGCTGAACATGTAGTGGAACGTCTTCCCTCCTGTCACTGCTAGACAGCCACTCAGTGCAGTGCATATGCATGTGCAAAATTTGTGGAAAATACTGCACTCAGTCATAATGCACCAGATTGTACCAAAAGCAAAATCATCTAAAAAAAATAAAATAAGATCCTAAAAACATTAGTGAATATCTATTTTAAAAAGTAGAGACATTTCTCTTCTCTCCAAAGTCATTCTTTCTTCATGTAACTACTACTTTGCAGGCTAAATTAGAGGATTCACACACACACACAAAATAACAGAGGTATATATATGAGGGATGAAGAGAAAAAAAAATTATATAATCATTTTAGATGCCAAGGCCATATCACATTCTAAAGGCAACAACTACAGTGAACAAAAAAGAGGTTTGATTAGTAAGAAACTGGAATTTCTACTTTAATTTAATAAAATATTTTAGTTACCTAAATGCTCATTTTGTCTTATTTTTCTTTCAGGCTTGACTTTGCCTATTTTATGGATAAAATACTCAAGTAAATCACATGAAAGATGTAATATAGATAAAACTTAATCTACATGAGAAGGGTTATGGAATGTGTGACTGTGTATAGATAGATTATTGTGAGTGGATAAGAGCAATAACAAGTATCCTCCACTCTTTCCCTCACCAGTTAACAATCCTATTTAGTATTATTTCTATGCTCATATTTTTAAAAATCTAATAATAATCTCAGATCTCCTCATCCATTGCTATTGCAATGGTGGATTAAAGTGGCCAAAGAGACAGACAGGACAGGTCTGCCTCCCAAAGAAGTAGGGCCTTCATGATGGAGACTGTGTATCTGGAAGGGACAGAGTGAGTGTGTGACAGCAGTTCCACATCCCCAGGACCTATGTGACAGATGTTCCACATCCCCAGGACCCATTCTCAACATCTGACCTTCAGTGGACACTAATAGTGGGGCTTAAGAATAGATAAGACCAATAGGAAGAACCATATTCCAAAAAGACTTACAGTGTAAGTACATATAATTATGATAAACACTCAACTTTTTACACAGATGTCTTATCTCCTTCAGAAGCATAATTGTAAGCACTTTATACCTAAATCACAGTTTCACTATATTTTTAAGTATTGAAGTGGTACAGAGAGAGTGAAAACAAGATTCTTGTTTTACAGAATAACTGAATCTAAGCTGAAGTTTGGGGTAGAGGGTAATATGGAGATAAGTATAAAGAGCACTCTGGAAAGAAGAAACAACAAGATTAAAGGCATTTAGACTAGGTACAAAATGATTCTTTGGAAAAAAAATAGAAGTGAAAATAAAGGGAAATTAATGCTTACTGATGCCTACAATGTTCCAAAAATTGCAATAAGTGTTTCCATGTGTCATATAATTTAATACCAAAACTTTTTAAGCATCATTATCTCTCATTACAATGAAGAAAGCCATACACCAGTAAGTTACTGAATATCTGCATTGTGCAGATAACAATCCAGGCTTTTTAGAGGATAGTCTTGTGTGACAGGCATTTACAACACACACATGAATATAAGTGAAGCTAAAAGGATAACTAAATTATAGAACACTTTGTCATATTAGTTTTCTCTGGCTGTGTAATTAATTACAACTGTAGGGTTTAAAACAATACACATTCTTTTTGTCAGAATGTATGTGGGTCAGTATTCTGGGCACAGTTTAACTGAGTTCTCTGTTCAGGGTCTCACAGCTGCACTCAAGGTATCAGTCAGCTGCATTTCATCTGGAGGTTCAGCTGGGGAAGCGCCTTCTCTCCTGCTCACACAGTTGTTGGCACTATTTAGTTTCCTACAACTGTAGGATTGAGCATCAGTTGCTCTTTTTGGCTGCTGGCTAGAAGCCACACTCAGCTCCTAGCTGTTGTCTGAGTTCCTAGAGACTCAACACAGTTGCTTGACATGTGAGCTTTCCTATTATGGCCACTTATTTCATTCATCCAGACACCAAGAGTCTGAAGAGTGATCACACTAGCAAAATATAACACAATCGTGGAAATCACAGGTCATGATCTTTGCCATAAACTACTGGTTAGAAAAGGGGATAATACAAGGTATAAACATTCAGAGGTAGGAGTAAGTGGGGACACTACAGAGTCTGTCTGCCATGATTACCATGTTATTTTTTTAGTAGAGGAGAAAAATGACCAGAATTGTGCTAAAGAAGAAGAAAATTGAGCTTTGCTTCTAAATAGAAATGGGAGGCATAAACAAGTAAGATTTGAAGGTATTGCCTTGGTTGCCTGTATGATGTTAGGAAATAGCACATGGAGTACTCCAAAAGCCACTGTCTTCCGGTCATTTGCTAGTTGAGGGGCCCATGAGTTGCCTGTGAGATACCCACTTCTCATGAAGAATTAACACCATCCCCTACTTGCCAGTCTTGATGACCATGAATAACAAGAGTAAGAATAGCAATAAAGAAACTAGCATGCTTGTTGAGAAGCTCCTGGTTGCTAAGATGCATGAGGCCTTGGGAATTCATAACTGATTACATTTTGCACAGTGGCACAGTTTGCAAATTGGTCTGTGGGGTCAAACGGCATACAGAGAAAATAACAAATTGCAGCAAAGGTGACATACAAAATTTAACCAGGGGCAACCTTAAATAAGCTATGCTTAGGTTCCCCAAGCAAGAAAATAAAGTGTTCAAGTGTACCAGAGGAAGACACAGAGTGAAATCTGCCAAGGAACCGATTAACCTAATCATAAACCAAGCATGCGGCAACTATACTGATAATTGCACTCCAGTGAGTCACTTATAATGCCATTACAGTGCACATTAGTCACCCTGCTGCCCTGCTTGCCCAATATATACTGCAGAATGCCAGTGTAACAGCTGTTCTCTGCTTTGTAGCGATTATAAATGTTGTGGAAACCAAGACAAATAAAACATATACTGTCTTGCTTTCTGCAGCTTGACTGCTAGAAGCAGCTAAGTATTTTTTCTAACTAATAAATAAATGTACATACATCTCATGGAGATCCTCCTGATTTTTACAGTTTTTCAGTATATTTTTAAAAAATGTTTCCCAAACACTAATTAGATTGTTTTGGTTTCTGTTATCCAGCGTGACCTTCCAGTGACAGGAAGTTTTGTGAGACTAATGGAAAATGACTCCTTAATAGGAGTGATGACATTGGGCCCAAAGCATTCTGTGTCTTGGGAGAGATTCCTTGGTGAAGTTGTCAACGTGAAAATAAGACGAGGATCTAAAATCTTCAGAAATATGATCCAAGGGCCTAAATTTTTCTGCAAGAGCTGTAAAATAAATGTAAAATGTAAATTCTGTCTGAGATGAGAACTGAGTTTTGAAAATAAAAGTCCATTCTTTCAACAAATGTTCCATGTGGGTCTAAATTTTTACACACTGTTTTACACATGGGAGTTTCAAATGAATTAAACATGGCTGTCAATCTCAAGGACTCATAATTTAGTGGCAATGATAAATATGTAAATAATAATGAAAATAAATTACAGTAGCATTTCAATGAAGTACACACATAATACATCAAGGAAATTTGCTCTTTCTGTCCATAAGATTTTAGAAAAGAGATGATATTTGAGCTGCATTTGAAGAAAAAGTATAGGACTGGCAGATAGGAAAGGGAGGAGGCAGTAAGATAACACTAACCATGCACACTTTTTATGATGCACAAAGACTAAGATGTTTATTTACATAACCTTATTTAATTCTTGCACCAGATTGTCGGTGCCCACCCTTAGTCCTTTCTGGGCTAAATTTTAACTGTTAGTTTTCTCATCTCCATGACTGAGGTCTTTAATACACAACCAGGAAAGGCAGTTCCTTCTCCTTATTTGAAGGGAATGAAAACTAAGAGTAGTCCTCTCAAAATACATGGGAGATGACACAGAAACACCTCAGCTCTCTGTCCTTCAGGTGGTATAATTATGATGTATATGTATTTTTTTCACATTAGGTTCCTCTTGCTGCTATAACAAATTACACCAAACTAGTGGCTTAAAGCAACACAAGTTTATTAATTTATGGTTCTGGAATGCAGAAGCCCAAAATAAACTCACTGATCTAAATTGGATGTGTTGGCCAGGGTGCATTCCTTCTGGAAACTCTAAAGGAGAAATCTTGTCTTGCCTTCTTCAGATTCTAAAGGCTGCCTGCATTTCTTGGCTTGTGGCTATATTATTCCTCATTTTGTTTCCATACTCACAGTGATAAATAATTCCTTGCAGGATTAATCTCCAGGTAGCTACTGCTACCAGGTAGCTCCAGGTAGCTGGCTTAATAGTACAGTCCTTATTAGCAGCCTTTCCTCTTGGTGTTTTCTATACTTCCACCAAAATTAACTACTTGGACTACAATCAATTCTTACACCTGGAGAAACTCAAACTAAGATAAAATCTATGTTGCAGGGCATTGCAAATATCTTTGTAGTGATGGGAAATAAAATGTAAAGAGATTGAATAGCTTCTTCAAATGTTCATAGCTAGAAGCTATGGAGCTTACTCCAAGATATTTAGTATATATCATCATTAGCATATCACTCTGCTGTTTATTATTAACACAATAGTAGTTGTAGTAGTAGTTTCAGTAGGAATAATAGTAATAATATTATCAATAATTATAATTATTAACAATCACAACAATAATTACAATAACAAATCCCCCAAACCTAGCACCTTAACATGGTGCAGATCTTCATAATCTACAAGGTCTTTTCACATGTGTCCTCCCATTTGAGTTGATGACAAATGTATGATATAACCAGATCAATTTTCCAGAGGAAGAAATAGTACATATTTGGTAAGGTAAATGTGGCTTCAAAGACACAGAAGCATGAATGAGTACTTCATTTTTTCCCATTTTATATTATTCTCAGAGACCTAGCTGAAATGCAGAATGTGATCTGACTGAAAATACACATATACATACAGTGCATCAGTGCAATGGAAGGCCCTTGGCACAGAATCAGTCCACTTCATGTACCAATTAATCCACTGACTCAAATGTGTATGGAGCATGCCTTTCCTGTGCACTTACTAGTAGGGGAGGAGAAGGCATCAGTAAGGGAGGGAAATGAATCTTCTCCTTCTTTTAGCACACATTTCTCTCCCCTTTTCAAATGCAACCATGATTGCATTGTTTTAGTTCGAAGCTGAGTGTTCAGTGCCTAGAAGAAAAAATCCCTGCCCTCCTGAATCAGTCCTGCAGAGGCTGGCACGCAAGTAACACTAAGTGTGAAACTAAAAGTTAATTCACTATGTAGAAAACTGTTCTCTATAACCACTTCTCATGTATGCCAAATAGTAACATCTTAGTGACCAAGATGAAATGACATCACAGCTAATACTCAGTAAAGAAGGACACATGAGAGCCCTGACCCGGATGGCTCAGTGGGTTGGGTGTGTTCCTGAAATGAAAAGGCCGCCAGTTCGTTCTGGTCGGGACACATGCCTGGCCCAGGTTGGGTCATGATGGAGAGGCAATCCGTCGTTCTTTTTCTCCCTCCCTCCTCCATTCTCTAAAAATACATTTTTCAAAAATCTTTAAAAAGAAGGACACATGAATGACCATCATACAGTTATTATCATTTTAAATGGGAAAAATTGTGCCCCGTGTGTCATGTTTTGTTTTGTTTATCCTGAATTACCCCATATGTAAAAAAAGATTCTTCACAATTTTACCAAAAAATGCTGGTTTCCATGGTGCCATGCAGATCTTAGCAGGTCTTACAAATGCAACCAATGAACCTACAGAGGTATTTTCAACATGCTAGATATTTTTCTCAGGTGGCTCTCAGTAGTACATACTCCAAAGCAGAAATAGAAGAACTTTTAGCCCAGAAAAGTCTGGCCACCATACTAAATATAAGAGCCTGAAAACAGGCTCCATGCCGTCCCACAGCCCTGGTACTGCTTAGAGCTGACCCTCTGGGTTTCTTTATGAATACTACTCTTGGTCTTCAGACCAAGACCTCTAAGCTTCCCTGACTCCCCAAAACTTGACTCCCCAAACCTAAATATCTACATGTCCTCTTTCTCCTTTACCTGTGATCTCTCTACACTAATTCCTCAATGCTAATACACCAACACCTGTAAATCAAGTTTACATTCAAGCAATGGTAATTAATTGGTTAATTAATAACAGCAATCATTTTACAACTGAACAGTGGACATAGTAAATATCCATTTATGTATTATTTCATCAACAATGTTTATCCAAAGTGTACTGCATCCAAAACACTGTGGGGAATAAAAATATTTAATATGCAGCAGATGTAGTCCATGTCATTGGTACACACTGCCAAAATGAAATAGCGCTGAAACACATTCTTCTAATGCATGGGAGTTTCTTTGCTTTGAATGCTTATCTTATTCTGTCAAGATGCAAGAAAAAAATAAATAATTAAAATATAAAATAAATAAAAAAGGAGAAGGACTTAGCAATGGCAAGTGTGTCAGGTAATAGTAATAGCTATATTAGTAACTCTAGTCAAGTCTTATGGGAGCCATTTTTCTTTACAATGACTTTTCTTATCTCAGTCCTCATTCATTATGTGTTGATTATACAGCATGACTTTCAGAGGACAAGACTTTTTCTAAAGTCTGTCCCACTTTTCTTCTCACTTGACAAACTCTGCCTTGGAGATGGTAGTAGTAGGTAACATTTACTGAATTCTTCCCATGTACCAGTGCCAGACATTATTCCTGCCTTTATGTGTATTAACTAACTGATTAATGTACTATAGGCATTATTTCAACTATTCCTTATATGCAAATAATGACCAACTCGGATCTCAATTTAACATTTACACCTAAACTTCTGTCTCTTCACTGAGCATCTCTACAAGACATTCCACAGACCCCATGATCATATGGTGCCCCAAAAGAGATTCATCATCATCTCTGAAAACATGTCCCTCCTCCTTTAGTACTAAATTGGGAAATAATTTCACCACCACTTACCTGACCTATAACTCACTACAGACTTCTTTTTCCCCTCTAAGTTTGTATCTGATTAATTTATCAGTAAATTCTATAAATTCCAATTATTTTTTAAAAATGTGAATCTATCCTCTTATTTTTTCACCACCACATTGCCTTACTAGATAATTTCAATAGTCCTATAAAACTTTTCCCAACTCTTACAGAATCTTTCTTACTCTCAAAGTGATTTTCCTAATACACTTATATAATGCTTTTGCTTGAAAATTTTCCATGGTTCTCCATAAAACACAATTCAGTCCATAAAATACAAACTGTATGTGTAGATGTATACCAACTTATGCACCTGGTTTTCAAATAGGGCCTACCTTAAATTATACTAATCATAAATTTACAACAAATTAATCACTGCACCTAAACATGAGTTTTGTTTGTTTCTGCCTTAGTTTCATGAAAAAATATACATCTTTAAAAATTCAGGATATGATATAAAATCAAGCATCAATGATTTTTATATACAACTGCTGTACAAAGTTGGAAGAATGGTTTCTGGGATTCACTCACTATTCAGTGGATCTTTTAAGGTCATAACCATAGTCCACCTAAACCATGACTTAATTTTAAGAATTTGACTTTTAAGACCAAATGATTTGAGTTAAATGCCTGTATTTCTAACATTTAAACATTATAAGTTTAAACATTAAAACATTAATATACAGCATCATCACAGTAGGTTTATGATAATGAATTATTCATCATTTAGCATAATATAATCATATGATATCTAATAAAATAGGTCTTACTATTCTGAGTATACAATTTTGCCAATATTTTCATGTGCTTAAAAACAATACTTTAAATAAAATAATTAAACTTCATTTGGATTTCTGATGTAGTTCCCGGGAAGATAAAATAGCAAAATGAGACATTAAGAAATTTATTTTAGTTCTCTTTTTAAATTGAAAGATACATGCTTCATGACTTTATTTTTAAAAAAATAACTTTAAATTGAGCTTTTTTAAAAAATTAGTTTTTTCCTGAATAGTGATTGACAATGACTTATGTAAGATGACACACAGGTTGTTGACTTTATTACATTACTTACATCTAAGATTTTCCTACAATGCATAGGCAGAAATTCTATCCATTCATAAGACTTGATGTTGACTTTTGGATGTCCTCAGTTTCTATTCCTTTTTTTCAATATAGGCTACTTAACTCTGTGTTTCACCAGGATGTCTGGCGCAGTCTCTGACACACAAATCTAAGTTCCAATCAAGTTCTCTGTTATACTTCACAAACATTTCAATGAAGTTTCCATCTCTGAGCTGTTACAAACACTGAAGAATTAGAATACTTTTTCCCAAGAATACATAACTTGTTCCTTATGAAATGTATAGAAAGTGTCAACAAACCTACCTTAGTTACCAAATATAAGAGGCTGCAGTGACCACCAGGAGAGGTAGCATGTAAAACTGAAATATCAATGTTCTAGACAGGATGAGGCAGGATAGAAAGAAGTTAGGGAAAAATCCTGACAAGCAAACTGAAGAAGCAGGAGCTGACATCCCCCCACCAGAGCCCCCACCTCTGTGATGATTAAAGGGAACCTGGAAGTCACAACAAGGCCTTCTTCAAACCAGGAGGCAAAGATAGAATATGGTGCCACAAAATTCCAAAACTGGAAACCCATAAAATCCCAAGAATGAACTGACCATGTACACAACTCACTCGCAAGTTGACTAGCCTCCACTCCAACAGATCCTTTTTGCTGCTTCCACAGCGGCACCATGCCCTGGCCTCTTTCTTTTTCTCTACCTAAATGGAAGTTTTGTTTTCACTCCAATTCACCCTTAAAATATTTTCCTGGGAGAGTCAAGAATATAGAGGCAGGGTCAGCCTCTGGTTTGTAAGTGGTCTGGCAATGAGGACAATCCAATGGATTATTGACAAGTACATTTTCAGTTTTTAGCTATGTGGAAATAGAGCCTTATAGTTCAGATTTACCATAGTTCTACTCACTTTCAGAGGAATGGTATGAATATGGAAGTGGTAGGGGTTAATAATCTAGATAGAAGTTTTGCCTCATAATCCTTCTCTCTAATGCCCCATAAAGCCTCACCTCGTTCTGTAACTCTTAGTATCCACTCTTTACTCTCCCTTTATCTACTGTTCTCCTACTGTGTTTGATTGTCCTGTGCCATACGAGATTAAAAATAAAATGTTTTGAAACAAACTAGGCTCAAGAAACAAAAAATTAGGATGGGAAGTGAAGTCAAAGCACATTCTGTTATTATAGCTGATCTGAGAAGAACGTGTGTATATCTATGTCTACCTGCCTAATCTCTTTCACCTCTATCTTTTGTGGGGGCTTAAAAAGTAATACTTTTCCTACCATCTTCTAAATTCTTCTAGCTGGGCTAATCAAATTAATGGGGACAGATTAACAGGAGAAAATCAAATTTTAACATGTATACATGGGCATTCATAAAAATTCCAAAGACAGTGAGTCAGAATTGGGTATATATGTTATTTTGGACAAACGAGAAAATGGGGTGATGAAAACAAGATCTAGATTTCAAATGCGAGAGTGAATGATTACAGGTAGCTGAGGAGGAGCAGAACACACATGGCAGGCAAATTTTGCTTCAATGAAACATAGGTGGTAATCCAGCTATCAGGCCCCTGCTTGGAACCATCCCACCCGCCAAAATCAGTTCAAACTGGGCTCAGGCAAACACCTTAAGATTTCCTCCCTGAGGTAGGCCTTTTCAACTAAATCTTTTGTACAAGAAAGAGAGAGGGCCAAAGGTTCTTTCTGAGTATGTTGCTTCTTAATAACTGGCTTAAAATCAATATCCCAAAAGGCAGCTTCAGGGTGACAAAACTATAGTTTCCTCTCTTTCTCTTTCTCACTATCTATTGGAAAGAATGGAGCAAGTGAGAGAGAACACATGCTATTAAGATAATTACAGGCAAATAATTCTGAAAAAGTACTGGAAATGTGACTTCTCCTATGATGTATAGATTGAGTTATGGGGTAAAGGAGAGAAAAAGCAATAAAAACCCTTCTGGAATATGTCCCTCTATCTAATGTTTCTATTTGACAACTAGGAACATATTCTCACGTTGAAGTAAGGACAATGTATTCTTCCACATCAGTTATCATGAGGTTTTCCCAGGATTGCAACCTTTGGTGGCAATGTTTATTTCCTTCTGTTGATATCCATGGAGGACTGAGGGTGGGTGAGGGGGGAAGTAGTAGCGCATGGCAAAGAACGTGTAGTAAACTGTATTTGTCATAGATGTTGGAGGTTTGGGTGAAGAAAGGATAAGGGGGGACTTCGCCTGAGCCTTGTTAACTAAGGCCCTATTCTTATGTAGAAAAGTTTAATTCTACCTATTGTGGAAATTTTGCTATGTGTAGAAAAATGGTGTAGTTTAACAAAATGAGTAAACTTTTGTCCATTGTTCAAAAGGGAATTCATGGTACTTTTAGTGTTCCTTAATTATTGTATTTCTTTTAACTTTTACTTTTGAGTCATGTCTGAAAAATGTTTTTGATAAATGTATTTAAATACAGGTTTTAATTCTAACCAAATAAATTTATTTAGGTTAAATAACTTTTGTAGCATGTTTTGACCCAATTTGAACTGAATTTGATTTGGATTTATTCATGACCTCCATTAGTTCCATTATCACAATCATTTGAGACATATTATAATTATTTTTCAAAATATTATAATATTAAGATGTTATTATTAGTGCTTTATAATTTACAGAGCAGTTTATATACATGCTTTTATTTTATCTTCACTTGAATTCCTTGAGGTTGTGGACAAAAAAAGGGCCACACACTAAACTTCACAAGTTCAGGGGAGGTCTGCATGGTGGGCCTTACAAACTCAGAGACCAAAAGTAACCACATAGGATGGTCTGAAATTAAAGCTTCCTAACTAAAAGTGAGTCACAGTGGGTACTCAGGTCCTAGGCCAGTGTCTTCCTTGACAAAGGTCAATCTTTAAGTAAGCTTGTCTATTGTCTTTTTGCATCCAAGATAACGTGGCCTGGAATGTCAGACTACACCCCGTTTCCCCCACAGGGTACACCCACCTGCATCAGAGCAGGAGACCACAGAGCCCCTCATTGTCATCTTGTTCCCTGGAACACTATCTGTGTGTGCTGTAAATGTTCATTATTAACTACCATACCCACCAATGTAAAATATATATATATATATATATATATATATATATATATATATATATATATATTTGTCTCTTTGTATTACTCTTTATTTAATCTCAGAGATTTCCCTGCTTTGCTTTTTCCTGTTTCCTTAATATATCACCAATGAATTTCATGGAATTCTCCCTTATGTTTCCCCCTTTGACTCTAATGTAAAAAATAAGCTGTAAAACTGCCATTCTCCAGAGCATTTTCTCAATCCATTGAGGTTTTTCTCCCCGGCAATTATCATCAGTTTGGCTCAAATGAACACATAAAAATTCTCTACATCGACAATGTAAATGAGAATTATTATTTCCTTTTTACAGGAAAGCAGCAGAGACTAAAAAAGGTTGAATAAGTTGGGTATATTTTTTGGAATCAGAGTGAAGCTTTTATAACAGAATTGATCACAATTAGACGGTGGCAGTATGATTTTACAGAAAGGGTCAGAGAAACTTAGATTCAGACCATTCTATGAAAGTTACTGGTTCTGTGATCTTTGTCAAGTAATTAAACCCAGCAATTATCAGTTTTATTGGCTCTTACATAGAGATAATTATAATTACCTCACCAAAATCCCATGATGTAAAAATAATGTAAAGAAAACAGTAAGGGCATGGTGCCTATTATGTGACCAATGAATAGTAGTTCATGTTACTCTTCCTATTGCACATATGCTAGTCTGTCTTTTGTTCACATTAAAAACACATGCATGCCAGGATTTTTGTTTAAAATTTTTAAAAATATATTTTATTGATTATGCTATTACAGTTGTCCCATTTCCCCACTCTGTAACAGGGTGCAGCCAAGAGAGAAGCCCCAAACAGGGATTCATAATAGGGTCCAGAAGAGCTTGGAGATAATTGGCTCCACACCACAGGGCCACACCTGCCTAGAATGCTGGCAGCTGTGGCCAATTGTGAGAGGAGCCAGAAATGGGACTGCAGAGGAAGATTGGCACTGGGATTTAAATGGAGGCATGGTAGCCATGGGACGTCTCTCTTTTTGGGACCACCTGTCTGTTTAGGACCATTCAGCTTTGGTGTCTTGGTTGGGACCATGTGGCTTGGGTGAGAGTCAGGACCACGAGGCTTTGGAAGTGCTCCCTTTTGCCATGTGGAGGGTGCCGGGAGGACTGTATGCATTTGTGGGGAACTTTAGTTTGTGTTATTTTAAATAAATAATAAATTCCTTTCCTTTTCACTGATCTCTGGTATTAAGAGACATCTTTCCTCAGGAATGGGCAAAACGGACCCAGTAGGTGGGGAGAAACCCCTGGAGAAAAAGGGTGGTCTTTTATATCATTCAGCCCCTGCCCTTGCTCTGTTCTGTAACACCTCTATTCCTTTCTGCCCTGTACATCCCTTCCCACATGCATTCCCTCTCTTTAATTCATGTCCATGGGTTATATATATAAGTTCTTTTGGCTTCTACATTTCCTATACTATTCTTAACTCCCTTTGTCTGTTTTCTACCTACCATTTATGCTACTTATTCTCCGTACCTTTTCCCTTCTCTCCCGCTTCTACTCCTGTGCTGATAATTTTCCATGTGATCTCCATTTCTGTGATTCTTCTGTTCCTGTTCTAGGTGTTTGCTTAGTTTGTTTTTGTTTTAGGTTTGGTTGTTAATAACTTTGAGTTTGTTGTCATTTACTGTTCATGTTTTTATCTTCTTTTTCTTAGATACATCTCTTTAACATTTCATATAATAAGAGCGTGGTGATGATGGATTCCTTTAACTTGACCCTATCCGGGAAGCACTTTATCTGCCCTTCCATTCTAAATGATACCTTTCCTGGATAGAGTGATCTTGAATGTAGGTCCTTGACTTTCATGACTTGGAATACTTCTTTCTAGCCCCTTCTTGCCTATAAGATTTCTTTTGAGAAATCAGCTGATAGTTTTATGAGAACTCCCTTGTAGATAACTCTGTCCTTTTCTCTTGCTGCTTTTAAGATTCTCTCCTCATCTTTAATCTTGGGTAGTGTCATTATGATGTGCCTTGGTGTGTTCCTCCTTGGGTCCAACTTCTTTGGGACTCTTGGAGCTTCCTGGACTTATTGAAAGTCTATTTCCTTCACCAGATTGGGGAAGTTCTCCTTCATGATTCATTCAGATAAGTTTTCCACTTGTTGCTCTTCCTCTTCTCCTTCTGGCACCCCAGTGATTCAGATGTTGGAATGTTTAAAGATGTCCTGGAGGTTCCTAAGCCTCTCCTCATTTTTTTTGAATACTTGTTTCTTCATTCTGTTCTGGTTGAATGTCTCTTTCTTCCTTCTGGTCCACACCATTGATCTGAGTCCCGGTTTCCTTCCCATCACTATTGATTCCCTATACATTTTCCTTTATTTCACTTAGCATAACCTTCATTTTTAACTCTATTTTGTGACCATAGTCAACCAGTCCTGTGGGCATCCTGATTACCAGTGTTTTGAACTCTGTATCTGATGGGTTGGCTATCTTTCTTTGTCACTTAGTTGTATTTTTTCTGGCACTTTGATCTGTTCTTTCATTTGGACCATATTTTCTGTCTTGGCGTGCCTGTTCCATAGTAATGGGTGGAGCTTTAGGTGTTTACTAGGGTGGGTCAACCCACATATGTGTGTAAGGGAAGGATCCTAGAGGGAACAATACTGCTTGCTCCAATCTCTGCTGGTTTTCAGTCACTTCACACAATCAAATTGGGCCTTTCTGGTGCTGATTCCCAGGTAGGTAGGTTTTTGTAGGTTCTAGGCCCCTGTGAGTCCCTCCAAAGAACTCCCCTGTGAATCTGGGAGTTTCTCTAGCTGCTGCCTCAACCCCCATAGGTGTTTTCAATCAGAAGTTTGAGGTTTTATTTCCCCATGCTGGAACTTTACGTTGCATGGTCTGTCTCACTTCCCAGTTGTTCCTCCTGGTTTATCTTCATGAAAATGTGGGGCCACCCTATCTGCCAGCCCTCATCTTTCCAGTTCCACCATCTGCCACCTTGCCCGCCTTGGTCCTCTAGCAGCTGCCTTGCCATAAGTCCTCTCCACCCAGTCTCCACCTCTCCCTGTCTCCACCTCTCCTACCAGTATGGATGAATATTTCTTCTTTAACTCCTTGGTTGTCAGATTTCCATATGGTTTGATTTTCTATCAGTTCTGGTTGCTTTTTGTTTTTAAATTTGTTATTGTCCTTTGTTTGGGTATGCAAAGAGGCATAGTGTGTCTACCTATGCCTCTTGGCCAGAAGTCCCAGGATTCTTATTATTAGTCTGGAACTCCCCTCTCTCTGGTACTGATGTTTAATCAAACAGGTCTAGAGGAAAAGTTGTTGGCTTTGATAATTTCATAGCAGAAGAACTTTTCTGAAAACTTCCAGTGGCAATATCTATAACTAAATGAGCAGGAATAAATTCTCATTTTAATTTTATTTTTATTTTATTTTTTCATTTCTATCAATACTAGAATAATTTTTGTATTTCATATTTTGTATTTTTATTATTTATTTTTCCATTACCACTTATCCCCTATACCCTCTTTCACCTCCACCCACCCCTACAATTACCACATTGTTGTCTGTGTCCATGAGTTCTTTCTTTTTTTTTCTAAATTTTTTAACCCTCCACACACACCCCAATTCTCCCCAGAGCTATAAGTCTGCACTATATCTATGAGTCTGTATCTATTTTGTCTGTTAGTTCAGTTTGTTCATTAGATTCCACATATAAGAGGAATCATATGGTATAGAGAACTGGTCCTTGTGGCAATGGCAAATATAGCTCAGCCCTTGTTCAGAAAACTGACAGGTGCAAGGCGGTACACAGGAGTCAGGCCCACAGATCTGCTTTCCCATGGAGAACCAGGCCTGCATTATATCTATGCTGCTTTGAGACTTACTTTTGCTAAAATTCCCTCACCCTGAGTTAAGGCAGCAAATGTTTAATGCATATCCTTGAAGTAACTTCCTAAAGTCTGTGCTAAACCTCCTAAGGATGATGTGTAACCAGTTCAACCACTTTTTCCCTTGCATTTGCAACATCCTTTTCTTTGTTATCTGTAAAAACTAATCACCTAAAGCAAATCTGAGCATAATGAATGAGAACCTTCCTTGATGTGATACTCCCAGAAAAGCAGTAAAAGCCTGTCTAGGCAGGGGTCAGGGTGCTCTCTCAGAGTGGCCATGCTGTCCCTTTTTCTCCACAGGACTTATGCAGTCCATGTGAATTTGTTCATCACATCCACAACACCATGCACGGACAGTGCTGTTTAGAATCCGCATCAATATGGTACTCGTCTTTCTCTGACTGGCTTATTTTATTTAGAATAATATTTTCCAGATCCATTCATGCTGTTGTAAAGGCTAAAATTGTTTTCATTTTTACAGCAAAGTAGTATTCTATTATGAAAATGTCCCATAGTTGTTTTTTCCACTCATCTACTGATGGACACTTGGGCTACCTTCATATCTTGGCCAAAAAGTACATCAGAGTTAAGAACCACACTGAGTTTTACACATCTTAGAATCTAATCAAAGACATTCTGAACTTGCTTAGTTCCAAAGATGCTTATGGAAGCACACACACTGGACTAAGTAAACAGACTTAACAGCAGGATTCTGAGACCCAAGGCCAGCAAGGGCAAAGCCATACAAGTTTTCTGGAAAAACAGTCATAGTTCTGTGAGTATCAGTGTAGCCATTATACCCCCTGGGGGCTGATAAGAGCAGAACCTTTGCCAATGGCTTTAGTGTTGCTGGGGAAACATGAAATATATACTGAGTTTCTTCACTTTTAATAAAATGTCTTTAGTAGGCATTGTATCCAACATATCTGAAAGGAGAACTCTTGTCTCCTACCCTGGCTATCTAAAAGAAAGATTTTCACATGTTTCTAAAACATGAAAAAGCTGATAAGGGAGTACCTTCGACACTGAGTGCCACAGTATTTCTTACTTTGAGTTACTTAATCAACACTGAAAAGCCAACAAACAGGTGAGGACTGAAGTAAACAAAATTTGGACATCCAATGAAAGAGAACCTTCTTTTAACTTCAATGAATAGCACCCCGAGTGAAAATTTCAAACATTAACAGCCCAGATACTCATGAAAAACAGCAGAATAATATAAAAGAAGTATTGTTGTGATATTTTGAAGAGGTTTCTCAGGTAGAATTTGCAGCCTTGGAATGAAAGACATTCAATTAACTTTCCCAGATCTTAGCATGCATTAATTTATCTTATAAAAGAACAAAATTTAAAAAAAATCCTCTATTCTGCTGTACCATCTCATTTCTTTATGCACTCCCTGCTCTGAATAAAGCTTCAAGTGTCATCACCCTTTGACTCCTTCATATTTGTGTTAAGTCTCCGCAACATCTGCACTAGTATAACCTTGCACCATTACTTAATTTAAAAATAATTGAATAATTATAGGACATTGACATCATAAAACACTCAGATAAATGAGCTATTCACTTTTAAGTGAAAAGCATTTGGACTTGACTGTAAGGAAAAGTAAGCTCATTCAATGACAATACCACAAGCTTAAGAATCATAGTTATCTTCAGAAAAGGTATGAGTCCATTTGACTTTGAAAGGTTAGAAACATCCTGAATCTTTCTCATTTACAAAGGAACAGAAATTCTTAATTATAAAGATAGTTTAAATATGCCCTCTTAACTTAAATGTGGAGATGTTCAAAATCTCTTATATGTTTTAGAAATGACAAAGCAGGGACTACAGAGGGAGACAATAAAATTACAGAGCAGGACATGTTCTATTGCAAGAATTAGGTTAGCAGACACCAGCAATCAGGGACAGATATATATATACTAACCTAAGCTTCTCTGTTTATATGGGTCAACTATTTTTGTGTCAAAAGCAGAAATTCCAACACAGTGAAGAGGATACATGACAGAGTATAGACATAGATTAATTATACATGTTCATGATTTTAAGTAATAGAGTATCAAGAGATTTATATTGTACATTTGGAATCAAAGACAGGATTAGAATTTTGAGAAGGATGGCTAGAAAGGATATTTTAGAGTTTGACAGTTAATCACAGTCTTTGATGTTAGTTCAGGGCCAGGTCCTAATTAGTCAAATTTGATGTCAAAGAGGCCTATTTAATATAGATAGTTTCTAAGTATTCATTTTTAAAATAAAATATATACTGTATTAGAATATGCTCATGAATGTGGTCATGATTAATTGCATTTCTTATAATGCAGTTGTGAATTTCTCTTTTGGGATAAGAATGCAACAATATCTACTTTCTTCTTCACCATTGGAGAATGAATGTGCCTGGAGAACAAAATCATATTCTATAATTAGGATTCAACTAAAATAATAATGTTATAATTAAGTGTTAAAGTATGATACAAGTTATAATATAATATCTCTGGTCATTTCTAAATAGCCTTTTCTAATTTTTACTGTTTGTCATACTGGTTTAGTATTAATACTAAAAGCAAGTGCAGACATCTGTAAACATTAACTCCGTCTTGATGGAGTTTAGAAAGGTCTGAAGTCATGTATCGACTATGTACAGAGTCACAGGGAAAAACAACCCTGCCATTCATGTCCACTTAGGAACAAATTCAACTTTCTAAATTGCAAGTAGACATCAGTATCTATGAACACATGCTTATTAAGCAATTGGGAGATGACTGACGCTTCAGAGTAGTGTTCTCCGTGTTGCAGTCTGATCGCCTATCACTGTTACAGAACACAACAAGGGGGGCCTGGGACAATATACTATTATTGAAAGAAGGCCCCGGGTCCGTTATGTCCGCTGCCCTAGGAAAGACGTCTCTCAATGCCAGAGATTCGTGAAAAGGAAAGGAAATGTTTATTTAATGCTATACAGACTTCAAGTAGTGACCTAATGTCTTTATCAAAAATCCTAAAGTCCCTAAAAACACCCACAAACACACACAGTCCTTCCTTCCTTCCCCCTTTGCCCAGTCCAGAGTACCGTATCTCAGGAAAGGAAATAGAAGTCCATGGCTCAGACAGTCCTCTGGTTCTTAGTTAGTACTCCATCTCGACTGGGAGACCTCCCTGGGTTCCCGGCACCCTCGGCTGAGTCACCAGGATCTCTGCTAAAACCAGGTGGTGGTTCCCCCTTCTAAAACTGTGGGGGTCCCCACTCTGGCACAGGCACGTGGTCCTCTCTCCCAGGGCCACGGAGTCCCCACTCTGCCAGGCCACGTGGTTCTCTCTCTCAGGGCTGCGGGAGTCTCCACTCTGTCAAGGCCACATGGTTCTCCCTCTCTGGGATGCGGGAGTCTCCACTCTGCTAAAGACGCATGGTTCTCCCTCTCAGGGCTGCAGAAAGGGAGAGTCCCCACTCTGCCAAAGCCTCGTGGTTCCCTCTCAATGGCTGCCGTGTCTGGGTTTAAATTCCCTGCGCCAATCTTCTTCTGCAGCCCCATTTCCAACTCCTCCTACATTTGGGCACACTTGCCCTCAATCTGCTGTCTTCTCCAGCTTTTCTGGTTGCCATCGTGGGTCTGGGCAGGTGTCACCCCATGTCCTGGAGCCAATCTTCTCCCAGCTCCCACACAGGTACTGTAACTCAGGGGACCTGCCCCCCAGTCACATCTTGCGGGGGGGAGATCCCTTTCCATCCCCCCTGACCTTGAGCATGGCCATAGCTATTTAGCATATCTAAGTGACCAGCCAAAGGCTATAGGTATGCTAAATGACCATGCCATGGATTAGCTGCAAAGCTGCCCTGCATGTTCTTGCTCTGTGTGCCCCTTCCCCCAACTCACACCTGTGGGGGAAGGGGTGAAGACACCTTAAAACCTCCTGGACACCTTGAGTTCTGGACCCCATTTCAAATGCCTATTTGGGGTCCCCCCTCTTGGCTGCACCCTGTAACATCACGAGTCCTGCCCTTTTTCATGCCCACTCTCCTTTCTATCTCCACACTGCCCCTCTTTTTACCTACCAGGTGCTTTTAACAAATAAAACTGAAGGCAACAGTGAACCAGAGGGAAAGAGAAGAAACAAAGAAGCACACTGAGCAATGCAAAAATAGATAGATGATAAATAGGTATAGATTAGATAATATAGATATAAATAGATAGATAGATGATAGATAGATAGATAGATACAGATAAAGATATAAAACTAACATTTTTAACTTAATCTTATATACCAGGCATTAGATACAAACTTTAAACCATAATGTTGCTAATTCAATATTATAAAAAATTAAGTGGTTTATTATTTACTAACCCCATTTAACAAAAGAGGATACTGAACGTAGAGGTGTTGAAAAACTTGCCCAAGATCCCACATCTGGCAGTGTGACTCTAAAACTCAGATTTAACCACTCTATTAATTTGAAAATATCAAAATCAAGTTTTGAAACTGCCTAAAAATAGATTGGATGGTTAGTGAAAAGATTTATGAAAGTTTAAAAAGTATGTGCCCTCTCAATTATGTTGTATACTTAAAAGGGAACCTAAAAGAAACCCAAAACACTTCCTTCTTAAATTTTTTTAAAGTTGTACAGATTTCACTCAGTCCAATGAAATATATTTGTTTACTTAATAGATATACTTTTAGAACCTACTACATGTCCTACACTATTTTAAGTACCTGAGATAGAATAGTAGAGAAATAGGCAAAAATCTCTGCCTTTGTAAAGTCACATTATACTGGAGAAAAACAGACATTATAATTTATTAGAAGGTAGTACATTTTATACAAGAAAGAAATCAGGAGTGGCTCATGAGGATTTGCATCATAAGTAGGTTAGTCTGGAAACTCCTTATAAAACATGCCACTGGAGCAAAAACTTGAAAGAAAGTAGTGAGCAAACCTTACAAGTACTGGGAGAAAGGATATTTCAGGCAGCAGAAACATTAAGACGAGGGCACAATGGCAGAGAATGCATAGGATGCTCCAGAAGCCAGAAGCCCTCTGCAGAAAAAAAGCCAAAATGGCAAGGGGCACAACTGGAATAGATAGGGCCAGAATGGGAATGGGGAGACAGATTTTTGCAGGGCCTTTTAGACCATGGAAAAGGCTTTGATTTTTATTTGGAATGAAATGAGGAGACACCAGAAAGTTTTGAACAATAGAGAAACATTTACATTTAATAGTATCATTCTGGCTTTTCTGCTGAGAATAAGCTACAGGGCAGCAAGATAGAAAAGTAGGAAGCAAATGGCAGTGCTTTCAAGACTTGAAGAGAGTATACCCATGGTTATGGTGGTGAAAGTGGTGACAAGCAGTAAAACTTAAGATATATTTTTAAGGTTAGGCTGAGAGAATTTGCCAGTGAATTCAATGTGAGCTATGAGAAGTTTATTTTTTTCAACATGTTAAGTTTGATATGTCTATTAGATATCCAAATGGAGATATGAAGTGGGCATTTGAATATAGGCATGTGCAAAAGTAGGTTTACAGTTGTGAGTATGAAAAACACAGAGTTGATTCTTATATTTATTATTTATTAATTGTATTACTTATTTGTATCATGACTGTAAACCTATTTTTGCCCACCCCTATATATGAATCTGGCATTCAGGAGAAGGTCAGGTTAGAGATAAAATTTCAGGGGTCATCAGTACCTGGGCATTATTGAAAATCACAACATTGAAAAAAGGAGCATTGACTGAGAAATGAAAAGGTCAAAGGACTGAATCTTGGGACAATCTAAAGAAATTTTGAGGAAAAAGAACCAGGAAAAAAAGAATGCAAAGGGGGAATCCATTGGTAGTATAAAACCAGGAGTGTGAACCATTTTTATAAAAAGGATTACTTACTAAAAGTTAAAGTAAGATAATGACTGAGCATTAACTGTTTGATTAGTAACATGTAAGTATTTGACTATACTGTTTTAATTGCAGTGGTGGCTGAAAAATCTTTATTTTAAATATATTTTATTGATTATGCTATTACAGTTGTTCCAACTTTTCCCCCTTTGCCCCCCTTCATCCAACCTCCAAAAATCCCACCCCCTCAGTTCCTGTCCATAGGTTGTGCATGTAAATTCTTTGGCTTCTCCATTTCCTATACTATTCTTAACATCTCCCTGTCTTTTTGTATCTACCAATTATGCTTCTTAATTCCTATACCTTTTTGTCCATTCTTCTCCTTCCCTCTCCCAGCTGATAACCCTCTAAATGATCTTCATTTCTGTGATTCTGTTCCTGTTCTAGTTGTTTGCTTAGTTTGTTTTTTTATTTTAGATTCAGTTGTTGATGTGAGTTTGTTGTCATTTTAATGTTCATAGTTTTGACCTTTTTCTTTTTCTTAAATAAGTCCCTGTAACATTTCATATAATAAGGGCTTGGTATTGATGAACTCCTTCAACTTGACCTTGTCTGGGAAGCACTTTATCTTCTCTTCCATTCTAAATGATAGTGTTGCTGGATAGAGTAATCTTGATTGTAGTTCCTTGCTTTTCATCATTTTGAAAACTTTTTGCCTTATTGTAGTAGATTTAAGGGAGTCTAGGAAGAAAGGATCGGTGGTGGTGAGTTTTGATTACTTTTCAAACATTTTGCTATTAGGGCAGTGAAATTGAGGTAGTAGCTAAAATGAGCTTGGAATCGGAACAATTTTTTAATATATGATAAATATTGGCATGTTTGAATGTTGATGGGCATGATCCAGGAAAGAATCTTTCTGATAAAGAAGAGATAATGGGGAATTTTTTTAAAGAAGTTGTTTCTTTTTTTTCACATTTTTTTATTGTTGTTCAAGTATAGCTATCTCCATTTTCTCCCCAACTCTCCCCTCCACCCCAGCCATCCCTACTTCCCACAGAGGAAAATTGTTCAAGCAAAATCCTTGGGTAAGAAAAAGGAATTGGATCTAGACCTAAGTAGAAAATTTACGCTTACAGTGTAATAGAGTTACTAATAACAGAAGGGAAGCCAGAATATGTAGGTACAGATGTTGGGAGGACAGTATATGTGGTGGTGGGCATTCAGTAGTTTGAATTTTCCCAGCAAAGTAAAAAGCAAAGACACCTCTGAAAGGGAGAGAATTATTTGACCTCATTGCATAAAATGTATTTTTGGTTTTCCTTGTATTCCCACCATATTTTAGCAGTGAGTTTATTGCTATATATGCTGTGTTTTTTCCTGTCCACTGCAGTTTGAAATCCCTCTAACATCTTTCTAAGTAACTCAAATGTATTAGGTCTTTTGGTAGTAAATATCCTCCCTGGGAACTGTAGCAGCACAGAAGCTCCAGCAATACTGGAACTCATCCATAACCATCAGGAAACCCACTTCTATCTCTGACTCTGCCTTCTTATCAACAGTGGCAACTTCCAACAGGGTGTGAACACTGGGATGCCTCTGGCAATAGCTGCTTAAGGTGAACATAACAAAGGAGGCAGAAAAACAGGAAGTGTCCCTTCAAAAAAGTCCTCTCTGTATCTCTCTCTCTGTTTATTAGTGGAGTTGGCAGGAATAACAAAGTAACATTATACCCTGAGACACAGGCTATGCTGTTGTATTTACTCACAGTATTAACCTTGTAGGGTTTAACCCCTCTGACCCCAAGAGGCAACTACAGCCACCTTAGCACTTTTCAAGTTAGTGTACAGACAGATGCTTAGAATAAATTTTGGAAATAAATGTATCCACTCTTTCCTATGAAATAGCTTAAATAAAAATAGTTTTCTCTTCTTACTGGATAGTTTGAAATAGCAGTGGATTTTTGGTCTCAACCTAAGAAAAATAACCATATTTGCTGGGCTTATAAACAGTCCTTTTGCTACTGGCAAAACTGAAAGATCATTTCCTATACTTTGTTTTTTTCCTTTAAAAGAAGATTGGGGAGGAGAGTGGGGGTGGGGATAGTGTCTCTGGCCCAAGGCTTTATCTGCAAACCTCTATTATGCTCCACGTTCTGCTAACAATTTGGTCTATGGAGAGAAATAATACACATCCTCGCTGTGACAGCTATAAAGAAGTGAAATATATCTGTTAAATTCCCCTCTATTACCTCCATGCATATGCATATTTTTAAATGATTACCCTAATAAAAGGAGCATGGGAAATACTCTCATTTTATTCACTAGTCATTTTTGCAAGTTTTTTAGCTCAATCACTGCATGTAGACATGGATGACTGAATATTACATTATAATTAAGTATTCAATCTACAGTTATTAATGACAAAGAAGGTACAACTTGACTTATACTGGCCCATTACGTATCTTTAACTTTATACTACTGGCATGTTTTTAAAGTTCAAATAAGTAATATGTTTTTAAAAAAACTGAAATTTTACACCATAGTGAGTTGAGTCAAAAGGAGAAAAACACTTTTACATTTTCATAAATTATCTAGGAATCATCAATGACCTTTCAAAAAATGTGTTTTAAATATCTACTCTGAGAGTCTCTTTTGACTATGATCAAAGAGCAGAAAACTATCTAAATGAACTTAACTATAATTTGAAGAATTTTAGTAATTCCACTTAAGTGCTAATACCTATTGTTTTCCATCTGGAAAAATTCATCACTATTTTGATATACTACATCAATATATGACTCTAGGATTGTAACCGAGCAAACTGGGCCTTGGCCACATGGTGCCTTGACACACAGCTCAACAATTAGTGTTGAAGGAAACGGGTTTTTATTAACAAAGTTCCAACCCTGGTGGACCTGAGAGCATTCCAGCTCAGAACCCTCCTCTCCCATGAGGCCTAGTACTTCCCTTGCTACCCCAAAAGCTACAAGCCAATCCATGCTCAGAAGTTCCCTTTATCCTTATCTCTTCTTAAGTCAGCTGCAGAAACAAGTCTCCATCCTATCTGGAAGGTGCAACTTGTGGGTTTCAGAATCCCTATCCTCTCACAGTAGCTCTCTCCTTCAGGATCTAGGGTGTGCTTCCCTCAGCCCCCATGCAGTGGTTCAGGAAAATATGTGCCATGTTACACTGGATCATGGTGGAGTCCAGGGAGGCACAGTCCCAAGAGAGTGGCTTCTCCATACGCCCTTCAGAGAAACAGAAGTAGCTCAGCATTCCCAGTCACCATTCAGCTCCAAACATTTCTCACGAACCCATGCTCTGCTTGGCAGGTCCCCACATAGCTTCATCAGCTCTGCTGTGATCTTCTTATTCCAGAGCTTGTGGCTTTCCTCTTACACACCAGGCCTTGTAGCCGACTCCCATCTGTACTCTTTCAGACTATTTGGCTTATTCTAGTGGCTTCTACCTCTTTCTCTCTCTACCCACCCTTATTTTAAATTCTTGGCCTATAACTTCCTATGTGACCTCATATCTTGTCTCTCCTATGATGCCCCATTTCTGCCAGTTCCCCTGTGTCCTTTACCTTCTTTCAGCTGCCATCTTTAGTCAAGGCAAGAGTTCCCGATGACACAGGGCATCTGCCCCCTGTCTTTTGAAAAGGTGCTATATAAACTCCCCAGCTATGTCACAAGTCCCAGAATGTTCTGAGTCAGGTACACTTTTGCCTGGGCAGCAGCCCTCTTCCTTCAAGAAAGGCATGGCTATTAACTTGCCATTGTTATGCAAAGTATCTCAAAGCCATATTGTCCACTTCCCCCTTCCCCCAACTAAGGGTTGTGGGGTTTTTTTCCCTATTTTAAGGGAACCCTCACTCTGCATTCTATTACAGGATTCACGAATAATTATTTTATTGTTTATATGGGTTCTAACCTACGGATCAGAACTCTTCACTGTAAATCCTGTTTGTAACACATAATTTCAATACCTGTTTTATAACTGTTTTGTAAAATATAGAATTGGTTTCAATCACCACTGGGATTGTGACAGGACATAACTGAGCAGTAACCATTCTTAGATAGGAGCTGGACAGCAGCCATTCCCAGATAAGCAGATTACCTTATCTCAAGGTAATACACTAACCCCGCTTTTAGCAGCTGCACTCCTTCCCTTCCTCCTTCTGCCTGTGTAACAAGCATATAAGGAATCCCCAGCCTAAGCTGGGTGCCCAGAATTTGGAATTTATCTCCTCTGGGTCCACATGCGTGAATAAACTCTACTTCCTAAACTCCCAGGCCATCTGAGTCGTCTTTTCCGTAACAGATTATCTGGTGTCATGCACATCAATGTTTTCCTTTTTTCTTTTCAAACAACCCTCTGTGTGTTTTTTTTAAATTTTTTTGGTTTTGTTATTTTTCACAAACTCTGTTGCAGTGTCTGACTTTGTAGGATGTCTTATGCCTGTTGGAGTCCAGGTTTCTGAGAGGATTTAATCAAAAAAGACTAAGAAAAATATAATTTCAAATGATTTAATACAACTCTCTTGAGCAGTGTTTCTAAATGTCCTTAGCAAACTAATGGACAAGTACCGTATTTTTGCCATGTATGATGTGCACCCACATTTTTTGTGCATTATACATGAGATTATTATGTCCATTATCATACTCATGGTGTGTAATCATAATACCCATATATAATGTGCATCTTTATTTTCCCCTCAAAAATTTGGGCCAAAAAATGCACATTGTGCACAGCAAAATATAGTATTTTCCCATACATTATAATTTCCCATAACAGTTTTTTTATTCTCCTTCAACATTTAGCATTTTTTGTTTTTATTATTTTTCTCTAACATCAATCATTTCCTCTTCTAACATTTCTTTCTCCAATACAATTTCTACAAGGCAGAATATATGTTCAATAGCTCATCACTATCTCTTGATCCTCTATATTTTTTTCTGTAGATCATGTTCTCTTTGTTCATTTTTTTCTGTAGATCATGTTCTCTTGTTCATTTTTTCATTTATATTTCTTTTCTACCCCCTATTTGTCTTATGTTTCTTCTCTTCAATTCTCAATTAATATGGAGAAGAAAAAGAGAGAGGGAAAAAGACTAACAAGCCCCGACTGGTGTGTCTCAGTGTGTTAGGCACCATCCCACCAACTGAAAGATCACTGGTTCAATTCCCAGTCAGGGCACATACCTCAGTTTCAGACCAAATCACTGGTTGAGGGTGTGCAAGAGGCAACCAATCGATGTTTCTCTCAGACACTGATGTTTCTCTCCCTCTCTTTCTCCCTCCCTCCCCCTCTCTCTAAAAATAAAGACAATCTTAAAAAGAAAAGTAACATTTAAAACTCATTCAACCAGTGAGGCACTATGCCAAGTGCTTTATATTTATTGTGCAATTTCATTTTCTTAGCAAACATATGAAGTATATAGTACATATCTGTATAGTATATATATTTAAGGATTAAAAAGCTCAGTCTCAATAATATAATTTATCCAAGTTACACACTCATTAAGTTGATAAAGTAGAATTCAAACCACATACTTAATCAAAGTTTGTTCATTTCATTTTGCCATTTTCCTACCATTACCACTAGAAAGAATGTAGTCATAAACCACTTTTTCTGAATATTTCTTGTTTTAAGTCTCCCTGCTTATTGAGAAACACTACAATCTTCTCATTCAGGTGCTACAACTTCCAGGCAGTTGAGGCTCAGAGTCTACAAGGGTCAAAGTGATGGGTTCTGTGAAAACTCCAGGTGATGGCAACCAGCCTTGTTCTACTGAATGGCAAGAAAAGCTGTTCCTCGTTTTATTTTTTTAACATTTCCAAGTTAACATCCAAAGGGTGTTGCTCAACCCTAATATTGTTATAAAATTTTTTTAGTGAAACTTTTCCTGTAGCACATAAGACCAAAACATAAGCCCATAAATTTCTGGACCTTGAAACAGATCTGAATGACCATCAGTATACTAGAAACTAAAATTTTGTAGCAGTCATATTTGTTCACTTGACTTTTCTCTTAAGGTGTGTTTTCTTATAACAGACACCCTCAGTCCCTTAGTAAACATCTTATCTTCAGATAAGATGCATATCTCATATTTATCATTTAAAATAAATTATTAATGATAATTTATTTAAATAATATTCTATAATTGCAGTTTTAAATCATAAAATGGGGAAATATGGTTCTTAGCTATTAGAAATCTCTAGTATATCTAGAAACAGGTGGTAAGAACTTAAATAAATTTCTCTTTAAAAGCAAAGGGACTCAGAATGAATCCAGGCCCATCTGGTGTCAGAAATACATGAATAGTCTTTCTTCCCTCAGAGACAGCACCCAGCCGGGTCCTTATTATTCCGTTGTCTGGAAGGTGGGTAAAACCCTGAAGAAAGCTCAGGGATAAGGCAATCTACTGAATTTACAAGAGAGTAATTCCACATGTGTGCCACATACTGTAAATACTGGGTAGTATATTTTGGGTTTTTTAAATTAAATCATTGATTCCAAGTTCTGATAACTTGGAATCAGATAACTTGATAAATCTGCTGATACACAGCAGATTTATGTGTATCCTAATCAAAAGTGATTAAGTCATCCTGTGCAATAAATTATCATCAGTTAATGATATATCTTATGGTTGTTGAAATGGGCTCAATTTTAAGAATAATCAGCATAATTGAGAAAATAATCCTTAATATCAAATATGCAAATTCTGATGGGACAATGACTAGTGTTAGATCATGGGGATCAAAGACATCCAAATGCAAGTGTACTTAGACTAAAGTACTATGTTTCTCAATTTGCTACTTTCATTTGATGTCTTGAAAAGCCATCATTTACAAAATCTCATAATGCTTTTTCATGACATATTACTTATTGCCCTCTGCAAGTAAAGATTGTGCCTTTGTATTCCATTCACAGACCACAGGACATAAACACATAGTCCCTTCATCTGAAACCTATACATGTCAGTACACATGGAGACATCAGCATGATTGATGGTGGAGATGAACAGCATTGTTGTCCCATATGTGCTCATAGAACCAAAGATATGAAATTGGTGAGACGTTTTTTACACATTTGTGAAATGTGTCCTAAAAAATGTCTCTGCATACCTTCCTTTAAGACTGTCAGAACTAGTTGTGCCTATTAAATGAATGCAAGGCTATGAGAATTAATAAATAAAGAGAGAGGATAAGGTCGCTGCCAACCTCTCAGAGAATGCCCTGGATGAGGGCAAAAAAAAAAAAAAATCATTCTGATGTAGGAAAAAATCAAGGTGATTTGATTCTATCCTGGTAGAATTTATCAGGAATAATATTGAAAGAGGCATTGTGATGATGTTAGGTTATCACTCAAATATCCTCATACCCAGAATACAAGGAAACTTTTATGTTAGTTAACTTTTTCATTAATAATTTCATTCATTTATTAATTCATTCTTTTTTATTGTGAAGCCATTGTCTCAGTAAATCAAAAAAACAATTCATAATGTTGCTTAAGCTAAAAAAACCTAAGTGTCATTCTTGATTCCTTTCTTTCTGTTTTTCTCTTTCCTTACAGTCAATTTTCTAGTTTCTACCTATACTCACTTCAAACACTACCACCTCCTCAAGGGAACTTCAATCATCACCCTGACCTAAAATAGCCTCACACTCCCAGTTTATTTCCATCACATCTCTTTGGTTACATATTTCCTTCTAATTTTTATCACCATCTGTCAGTATTGTATTTGTTCTTATTTGTGTCCATATTCCCAACAGTGACCTAACCTTTTAAGTATTATGAGTAATGTATGCATCTTTGTTGACTGAATGTTTTTTCCAGATGTCTCAAATTCTTTAAGAGAGGGCTGTGAGGCTGAAATGTTGTTCATTTGAGACTACTAAAAGTGAATGATCCTACTAAGGAGAAAGCCCTTTGCCTTCTCAGTGGGAGGAATACTTAGATTAATGTAAACATAGATGACACTGTGTCAAATCCCAATAGTTATGCCTTGTTCATTTTTTAATGTTAGCAGCAAAGCCAGTAGCAATTACACATTGAAACACTACCATGAGAATTTAGAGCATTTTAAATGGTCCAGCACAGATAACACCCCTTTTAAATTACAAAATCTTTTATTACAAAATCATAAGCATGTCATTCTGTAACATAACAATATCACACTCAAGCATACCATATGGCATTTTAGGTGAAATGTTCAAATTAAAACTATAAATTATTATACCTATATTATTACCCTAACACACTCAAGCAGGTGTTACTTCTTCTGGACACTGTTATGTGACGGAAGAAATGAAAATAGTGGTAATCAAAGATAAATCATAAACGATCAGGATCATTACTGGGGAGATATAAGAGGAAAAGGCATTTTATCACTTTGTGATCTAAGCATGTATCATACTGGAGCATAATTAACAAATATTTATTTAGAATCTACTATATGTTATTTATTGTTATATCCCTAGCATTTAGCTAATATAATGGACATGGTTCCTGCCCTGAAGACATGCATAAATTTGCTTATATGCTGGATTTTATTTGACTCTATTTTCAGTTAATTATAATGACTGACCTAAGTAAAGGGGGCTGGTTTTACCTATGTTAACCATCTGTAGAGAATAGACTACATAACCTTTAAATCACATGGCTTGTTTCTGATAAAAGAAAATGCCAGATAAATTTTTACATACTTACATAAGTAGAATTTAAAGTAAGACTTGTACACATTCAGTTGGAGCCTTACTTTTATACAAGACAGCTTCCCACCCATTGGCAGTACCTCCAGGAAAGTAGCTTTCTAGACTCAGAAATAGGTTGAGAGGAGAAATAGTGGGGCAATCCTTTGGAGAAAGCCACTCTCCCAAGGTCATTGCATCTATTGAGCTTTTCAGTGTTGCTAATTGTCTCTGATCTTGTCCTTGGCATGATTCTTTTTAAATAGAAGTTTTATTTTTTGTGACCTCAGCTGATCATGAGAATGAAAGAGACTAATATTTAGAAAAGCTATACTAGTTTTACAGACTGTCTTCTTAAAACAAAACTGGGTGGTCTTGATTTGACTGACCTAATGACCTCTAATAAAACAGTGAAAATAGTGTGGATTTCAGTTGACAAACACAAACCTGGTTGGCCCTGTAAGAGGTGGCAGAAACATTTCTATTTTTTTTATTTTATTGTTTTATTTTAGTTTTCCCAATCCTTCCCCTTGCTCCCCCCTGTCCCCTTCCCCTTTCCCCCAGTCAGTCCCCACCTAATACAACTCAGCAGTGTTACTCTTCTCCCAAAGAATGTTCAGTTGGCCAGGAGGATTCGAGGCATTCAGGAAGGGCTCAACTGAGCTGCCACCTGCCCCAGAATGATACCAGGGACTTTGTATGGAGCCAGGACCATATCCATGGAGTCCAAAGTGCTGCCTGGACTTGCTTTAATTGAATTTTTAAATAAGGAGCAGTCTGAATGTCTTCCTGTGCAATAGAGCTAATATATAAGAAAATCAACATGGTTCCAGAGGTTTGAGAATTATTTTCAGATAAATAGAATTCAATGTTGAAAAGACAATAGTGTTATAACAAAGTAATAGAGTGGCTTTCTCATGAACCTAAGGTGGTCTCCATTTGTTGGTGAGGAAATCCAATATGACCTGATGCATAGAAAATGTTATAGGTCATGTCTGGAGCTCTGGAAAAGGCTAGAGCCAATGAATTAGGATTTTCTGGGAAGAATGCAAGGTGCTAGTTATGCCAAGCAAAAAATAAATATTACTGATATTTAAAAGTAAATAGAGAACATGAATAGTCTAGCCCTATTTAAAGTCAGCTTGGTTCATAGATTAATTCTTAACTTTCAAGGAACAAATAATTAAGCTATTGTAGAGCATAAAAAATATTTACAATTTTCCACTTTTGTCATGAGACTAATTCAACTGTGATGTCCAGCCCCGAAAAAAATGAAATGATTGAATTTACTCATGGTTATATATAGATGGGAAATTATTACCTTCTATCAAAGAAAAACAGAAACTCTAAATAAATGGAGATCTACAAAAATTATAAAATTTAGGAATACAACTGTACATATACATGCCACATACATAATAACTCAGCTCCCAATGTGTCAGAATCAAAGCATAATTATAATTACCAATTGTGAAGTAAAAAGCAGACATCTATCAGTCTAATAGGACACAGTAGTGCTTCTAGACATTTAATGTACACAGAGAACCTTGAGATCTTTTTAAAATGCAAACTCAGTAGGGCTGGTGTGGGGCCTGAGACACTGAATTTCTTACAAGATGAGAGATTTTGTCAATGCTGCTGGTCCAGGACCACCCAGTGGTTTAATATTTGAGTTACTAACTACTGATTTGGAAAGTAAGAAGTTCAGAGGTAGTAGTTTTTGTGGTTGTTAATCTGAATAAAGAAATCGGTAAATCTTATTGCAAATATGTTAAGGAAGGAGAAAGTACAAAAAGAAGCAGTAAGTGGATCTACCCTTACAGGAGAGAAGTTCTTTTCATTACAAGAAAGGTAGTGATAGGTTAGTTCGTGCTTTTGAAAATTCACCCTTTGACTTATTTGAGTAATTCCCTGTAGATCTCCTACCAGGATTTCAATGTTGATATGAAAATTTGGGTCAAGATCAGAGACACAGAAAGCACACAAATGTATCAGGCTACCTGGGCCTATCATAGTTCTCACTGAATAGCTGCTTGCTCCTATAGAACAATAATTGTCAGCACCAATCATTTCTCTCCCCAAATCTATATATGATATCATCCAACTTTCCCATCAATGGGTTTTGTTTAATGTAAATCTTCTATGACAACTTAGGAAGGGATAAATTACTGAAATAGCTAGAGAAAAATATACTACTAGTGAACTTGACTAGCATTTTAATATAAAAAGACTCAAGCTTTCTGTTTTCATTAACTTGAAGTCTCCATCAAGAACTGATAACTGTTCATCTGTTGAATGGAAATATGTAAAGACTTTATTCCTTGAATATCTATTCATTTCATTTCAGGAGCCATAGGTGTACTTACACTGTGCCTCAAACTCTGTCCTCACAGTGGAAAGTTAATATGGTTTAAAACATGATTTGACAAGAGATTTTTGTTTTTTGTTTCATTTCTGCCTCACTCTGAGATGTTCAGATTCCTTCTTAGAGAGAAAAACATAACAACCCAAGAGATCCTGAGTAAAATCAGCCTCTTTGTACAAAATCCTCTTCTATTAAGGGTCATGTTTTCCATATCCTCTAGGACCATTATTGTGCCCTAGTAATTTTTTACTTACTGTTTTATTAATGCTATTAGAGGACAAAATCATACATAGGTGTGGCCTATAAATATACAAAGACTATCACAGTTTGAAGGTATTCAGAATACTTACTAAGATTTTCTTCATTTTAAATATATTTTATTGATTATGCTGTTAAAGTTGTCCCAGTTTTTACTTCTTTGCCCCCATCCACCTGGTACCCCCATTCCCTCCAAAAATCCTCCACTTTTAGTTCATGTCCATGGGTCATGCACATAAGTTCCTTGGCTACTGTGTTTCCTATACTGTTCTTAACATCCCCTTATCTATTTTGTACTTACCAATTTGTGCTTATTAATCCTTGCACCTTTTCCCTGCATTCCTCTCCTTCCCCTTCCCAATGATAACACTCCAAATGATCTCCATATATAAGAATTCTGCCCTGGCTGGTGTAGCTCAGTGGATTGAGTGTAGGCTGTGAACCAAAGTGTCTCAGGTTCGATTCCCAGTCAGGGTACATGCCTGGGTTGCAGGCCATGACCCCCAGCAACTGCACATTGATGTTTCTCTCTCTCTCTTTCTCCCTCCCTTCCCTCTCTAAAAAAATAAATAAATAAAATCTTTAAAAAAAAGAATTCTGTTACTGTTCTGCTTGTTTGCTTAGTTTGATATATGGATTCAATTACTGATAGCTGTGAATTTATTACAATTTTAATGTTCATCATTTTGATTTCCTCTTTTTCTTATATAATTCTCTTTAGCATTTCATATAATAATAGCTTGGTGATGATGGACTCCTTTAGCTTTACCTAGTCTGGGAAGCACTTTATCTGTCCTTCCATTCTAAATCATAGTTTTGCTGGATAGAATAATCTAGATTGTAGGTCCTTGCTTTTAATCACTTTGAATACTTCTTGCCAGTCCCTTTCAGCTAGCAAAGTTTCTTTTAAGAAATCAGCTGACAGTCTTATGGGAACTCTGTTGTAGGTAACTATTTTCTTTTCTCTTGCTGCTTTTAAGATTCTCTCTGTATCTTTAACCTTTGGCATTTTAATTATGATGTGTCTTGGTGTTGTTCTCTTTGGGTCTATCTTTGTGACTCTCTGTGCTTCCTGGAGTTGTATGTCTATTTCCCTTTCCCAAGTTAGAGAAATTTTTTTTCATTATTTTTTTCAAATGAGTTTTCAATACCTTGCTTTTCCTCTTCTCCTTCTGGTACTCCAATGATTTGGATGTCAGTACATTTAAAGATGTCCTGGAGGCTCCATAACCTGTCCTAATTTTTTTAAATTCTTTTTTCTTCCTACTGTTCTCACTAAATGATTTTTTCTTCCTTATGTTCCAAATCATTGATTTGATTCTCAGCTTTATCCTCTCCACGGTTGTTTCCCTATAGATTTTCTTTATTTCACTTAATGTAACCTTCATTTCTGCCTGGGTCTTTTTTATTCTGTTGAAGTACCCAATGAGTTCCTGAAGTATCCCGATCACCAGTGTTTTTAACTCTGCATCTGATAGGTTGTTTATTTACATTTTGTTTAGTTCATTTTTAGAGTTTTGTTCTGCTTTTTCATTTGGGCCCTATTTTTTTTATCTCTTCATTTTGACAGCTTCCTTGTGTTTGTTTCTGTGTATCAGGTAGAGCTGCTTTGAATCCCTGTCTTAGTATCTTGGTCTCTTATACAAAAGTTCACCTCTAAGTTGTATGGGGTGGATCCCTAGGGAATTGCTAGTGCTGGGGATCTTTTGACACTGCTCAGTTGCTCATAGAAGGCTCAGAAGAGGGGCCAATGACATTGACTGGGCTCTGGAATTTTGCCTGGGAGCAAGCTGTCTCCTGGTACTCACCTTGCTGCCTGTCACTTCACTTTCTCCCTGTATGCCACCGGTTCACTTCCAGCTGTTACCCTGGTGCTGAATTCCAGCATGGGTGGGTCTGCATGAGTCCTAAGTCCATCACAAGCCCTTTAAGAGGAGTCTCTTGAAAATCCCACATTTTTTTTCCACTGCCCCAGCCCCCACTGGTTTTTACAGCCAGAAATTATTGAGATTTATCTTCCTGGTGCTGGAACCCTGGGCTGGGTGGTCTGGTCTGGGTGAGGTTAGGATTCCTTGCTCCTGAGGTGTCACTCCCAATTTTTGTTCACCACTTATGGATGTGGGCCTGCCCATTCCACATCTTCATGACTCTCTATGCCTCTCCACCACTTTGTGCCTCTCTGCCTGTCTCCCCATCTCTGCCCCTTCTACCTGTCAACTTGGCCATGTTATTTACAAAATATCTCTTAGACCAAAGGCAAGAACTGTGAGCCTCACTTCCCATTTATTATGTCATTTTTAGTATTTGATAAGAAGAAATATGGGAAGAAACTCCATCTTTCTGCTTTGCTATTCTGAATAGTATCTTTTGATTTCTTTCTTACCTGGTATAGACTAAAAGCCAAAAATAGTACCTACATATTTTTTTGCTTTTGTCAGCAAACCAAAATACTTCTACTTAAAACAGTTACTAAGAAATGTCTTCTAAGAACTTAAAATGTTTCCATATATTAACCATTTACTTATCAAAACTCCCATAATATAAAATAATAATAAATACAAATATTCTAAAAAGGATTAACCCACTCTTAGGTATTAGGGAACTAAAGCAAGTAATTGCTCAAAAATGTAGAGATGAATCATTATCAATGTTGAAGCAAAACAGAATGCCTGGCTCATAATAGTTTTTAAAAATATTTATTGGCCAGTTTATATTTGAATTACTTGAGCAAACATTCATGCCCTAATAGACTTTTTGTTGTGACTGTTAATTCACCTTATTCTCACTTAGGAAAGATTTTATTTCCTAGATGTCATTAGATAGTGTAGAAGTTTCTAAGCCTCAGGCTATGTCTAATTTAGAACCTTCTTTTAGTAAACCTCTTTTCATCTCAGCTTTCATCTTAATTTATGGATTTATATACAATTTTAATAGAATTCGATATTTTCCCACAAGTTCACTCCTTTGGTTTTTGCAAGTTAGGGTTGCTAGGTCATAATGGAATGAATCTGACTCTTTTAAAATAATATTTAACACCAAATATACCTTGTTGCCTTGGTAGCATATAATCAATAGCTCATTCTTATATAAAATGTCTATTGCATGCCTTAGCCTTGTGGCTCAGATGGTTGAAGCATCTGGGCTCAGATGGTTGAAGCATCTGAATGATGGTTCAGTGCATTATTCTATGCACTGAAAGTTTGCTGGTTCAGTTCCTGGTCAGGGCACATGCCTACGTTAAGGGTTCAATCCCTGGTTGAGGTGTATTTGGGAGATAACAAGGCAATGTTTCTCACATTGATGTTTCTCTCTCTCTTCTTCTCTCTCTAAAATCAATGGAAACATGTCCTTTGGTAAAGATTTTTTTAAATCTATTGCAAATTTGTATTTGAGTACATTGCTGATTAGATAGTTTTGACTGAATATTTCTAAAGAAAAATTATATTGATTGATTTAATTAAATTCATTACTGGGATTGGTATTCTTTTCTGGTTAGGATCCATTAATATTATTAAATTATTAAAATGATTATTAAGAGATCCACAGTATCATCATTGTAGAAAAAGAAGAGATGGGAACACATATGAGTTCTGTCCAGAAAAATTCCAGCCATTGTTAATATAACAAGAATAGTTTGTGTGATATTGATGTAATCTGGAAGCCAAGTAGCGTGGACTGAAATGCACATGTGTGAACAATGACAACTTCACTGTATTAATCCATGGGGATGGTAGACACTGTTGAGTGAGCATGTGTATTGTGTGGCCATAGCATTCAAAATAAAATTTTAATATACTTTCTATTAGTTTTATGGAAAAACTAATAATATACTTTCTATTAGTTTTTGGATATAAAGCATTTGTTTTAGCAAGTTGCAAATAGTTCAGGACAATATACAATAAAATATTAGAAATGCAGTTGTCTTTTTAACTAAAAAGAAGAATATACACTTTGATGAGGATACAATGTGCTGTGGAGAAAAGAGAGACAGGGACCTTGGTTCACATCAAAATTTTTCTACTAATCAACTTATAGAAGTGGGAAAAGTTAACTTTTTTTTTTACTTTATATTTTAAATTAAATTAGACTTAGAAGTTGCAAATAGTAGCAGAGAGAATTTCTGTATATCTCTCACTCAGCCTTTCCTAATGTTAGCACCATATATAACCATAATACAATTATAAAATCTAGAAAAATAATATTGTTACAATATTATTAACTACATTGAAGATTTTGTTAAAATATCATCATGTTTTTACTAGTTTTTTTCCCTACCACTATGTGGTCTTTCCAGAAGGTATCAAGCCATATAAAATGAAAAATAGAGACATTTATTGAAGAAGATACAAAATACAAGAAATGCTGTACAATGGTGCTCCAGTCCCTTTCAAAATAGGCACCTTGGGACCTCACACAAGTCCCGCAGTCACTATCAGCTGCCCTGTCATATTTTCCTGAATCTCATTGACATCTAAAATCATTTCCCTTTCAAAGGTGATTACAGTTTTGGGAAAAGCCAAAAGTCACAGGGCACCAAATCTGGCTGTAGCACGGCTGAGGCACCTGGGTGATTTGATGTTTCACCAAAACTCTGCACGAGACCTAATGCATGAGCAGGTGCGTTGTTGTGATGAAGTTGCCAATCACCAGTTGACCAGAGCTTCAGCCTGCTGGATCATCCTAATAATTTCCATGGAGAAATGTCCAAGCTTAATGCAAAATGTGATGCAGATTAGTTGTTCTACTCACTCAGTTATTTTGAATTGCCACACAATACACATGCTAACTCAACAGTGTCTACCATCCCCATGGATTAGTACAGTGAAGTTGTCATTGTTCACACATGAGCATTCCAGTCCACTCTGCTTGGCTTCCAGATTACATCAATATCACACAAGCCATTCTTGTTATATTAACAATGGCTGGAATTTTTCTGGACAGAGCTCATATGTGTTCCCATCTCTTCTTTTTCTTTCTACAATGATGATACTGTGGATCTCACACTGTATCTAGCTGCAATTTCTTTTTCTTTGCTCTTCTCCAATATGTGATTTTGCTTTCCATTTCCTTTTATGATCTTGCCATTTGGGAAGTATACTCATTATACTATGTTTCTCAGTTTAGGTTTGTTTAATATTTTTTCATAACTAAAATCAGTTTATAATTTTACTGGTGCAAAAACACATACAAATGATATTGAAACTCTTAATCCACTGTCAAAACAAGGGAAATTTTTAAACATACTTTCTATTAGTTTTGAGAGGGTTTTTTTGTACTATGAAATTTTGTCTTCTCTGTAACCAAAAATAACATTTAAAAAATAACATATTTTAGTACTTTTATTTCCTTGGGTGGAGAGTGTGAACATACCATAGGTATCTTTAAAACAGAAAAGTACTTTCTTTTAAGAAACTCAACTTTTAAGAAAATATATCCAGGGATTTAGGAGCTATCTTCTAAAACAAAGTTAGCTAAGTTCACTAAAACCATAGCATGATTTTATGTTGTTGTTCCTTTTACAGTAGCCTGTTATACTTTATAGGTTTATTCTATTTGTTATATATGTAGTTTCTATTTTTGAATGGCTCTTATGAGCATTTTTTACCTCTGTTGCATATGTGTTAACCAGAAATGGTAGGATGATTTAATTATGTGACTAGTTTGCAAAATAATCCACCCAGGCTTCACTACAAAATATTATTATTAGAGATCAGTATTATTAATAAATAACATTTTTATTTTAACACTTAATATGTGATATAACAAAGCTGAGAAGTTTATATTACCTCAATTTTCACAAAAACACATTGAGATGAATATCATGATATCAATTTTACAAGTGACAGGCTGAACTTGGCAAAGTAGGTTCAATTGCCCAGAGGTGCACTGCAGATGAGTATCAGAGTTGATAGCTGACTGAAGATGATCTTACTCCAAAGACTGTCCTCATAATAAGCAGAAGATATATACACTTTTTCTTCACCAGGAAAGTAGGTGTACTTAAGATAGGTATAATCATACTTAAACTAATGAGTTTTTTGGTTCACCAGATTCATAACATTTTAATTTGGGGCTGGACAGAGGAAAACATCATTTAAAAATTAAACATTTTTGTTTATTTCTTCAAGCAAAATAAAGATAAAAAGCAATGTGATAGGTGAAGATAATCATTTATAAGAAATAAAGGGGAGAAATAAATCTCCATTAGAGAATTTAGAAGTCAAAATCTTTTTAGTATAATTGATTTACTTTCCATTCTTTAAAATCTCAAAATGCAGACTGTTCAGGAATTGGTTTTTGTTATTTTAGGAAGAGATCAGAGAAAATCACTAACTTTCACAATGATAATAAATGATCACTCAGTTTTCATGTATGTAAAAAAGTTTCATGTGAGAGCATGAAATCACAGTTTCTTATTCAAATACATAACTATTGTGGTGAAATTTTATTTTTGCCCACATCACAAGGGATGTAAAGTGAAGCCACACTTCCTCAGCATCCACTTGCTAATGTCACTTGTGTTCAGAGATGAGTAGAAGGCTCCTTATTCCTTTTGACTGGGAAACGAATGTATTTCCATCATTTTGCATACATTAATGAAGAAGGAACAGACTGAACTTCTCTAAAGCAGATAAACAGGTCTTTGAAAAGGTAATTCAGGATTCACAACATATTTAAACCCTCGGCTTTTCACCTGATCCTGTAAGTCAAAAGACCCTCACATTTGCAAGAACTATTTTTGCTAGGAATCAGTCCAAATTATCCAATATCCTGTGTCCTTAGATTAAACAAAATTGGACAACATTAAAACTTTCTTGGGCCCTGGATGGCGTAGCTCAGTGGATTGAGTGTGGGCTGCGAACCAAAGCATCGCAGGTTCGGTTCCCAGTCAGGGCATATGCCTGGGTTGCAGGCCAGAGCCCCCAGCAACTGAACATTGATGTTTCTCTCTCTCTCTCTTTCTCCCTCCCTTCCCTCTCTAAAAATAAATAAATAAAATCTTAAAAAATAACAAAATAAAAAAAAAACGAATTCAGTTCTTTGCAAGAGTGTTCAGAAAACATTAAAAAAAATAAACCACTTTCTTGGATAAAATCTTAAGGAGAAATAAATTGATTAAAACCTATAATAATTTTGTTGTAAGTAGTTGATATATTCATTTCTTGGGTCTCACATCAAATCTAAACTTTGCTATAATTCTGTTTTATGGCTACATTTAGCCCATAGGTTTTACTTACTTTTACATTTAAGCCATTGCACATTTATTAATGACCTATTTCATGACTTTTTAATGCAGGGATTTAAAGATAAGCAAAATATTGTATTTTCCAGCACAAAGTCTATACTCTAGTAATGGTAGGAATAATAAGATAGATACTCAAAATGCAAAGCAAAGAAGGTACATGGCTTAAGAAAAATACAAATAAAGAATAATATAGATATAGGGAGAGGGAGAGAAAGAGACAGAGACAGAAAACATATGTCTGTGTAGCCATAAGAAGCTTCTTAGATGAGAAAATTTAAGATTAATTTTAAGGGATTCTAACAAGAGAGGGAGGGAGGAAGGAAGGAATGAAAGAAGGAGGATGGAAGGCATTTTAGAGAGGAGGGCAAAGGAGAAAACTCAGAGTGTAGGTATTTTCAGTTTCTTTCAAAAGTAGAGTAGACAGGTGATGTAGATGACAGAGTTAAAAGGTAAGAATTTGTAGGACTTGGTAGCTCATAGTGTAGAAGAAAAATTAGATTTGTGGTTTGAAATTACTACATGTATAATGGTAGCCTTATTTAAAGAAAGAAGCAAGGCAGAAAATGTACTGATTTTAGGAGCAGGAAAGTGATGTTTGCTTTTATTAAAAGGTTGAGATTAAAGTACCTGCTTAAACATTTGGGCTTTTGAATTATGCTTTGGATCTTAAAAGCAAATATAAGAGTATAAAAGAGTTATAAGATGTATATCAAGTCCTGAATCTTTTAATTTGTATGGCCTTAGGCATGTCACAAACTCTTTGAAAATCATTTTATTCATTATTAAGAAATAAAGATTAAAGTGTTCTTTAATCTACAAAAGTCAACAAATTCAATATGTTCCTGTTTATGTCTCCATAAAAGTAATAGGTGAAGCTATTATTAAAGGGCATGACTAAAAGAAGTCTGAGAAGGGGTTAAGAAAATTACTGTGTTGGATTAATGGAAAAAAAATTTTAACCATCACATAGGATGTTGTTTGTTGATATTTTTTATAGTTTTACAACACAAATATACATAACTACACATATCTATTGCTTGAGTTTTTGTTTTTGAACTTTTTAAAAAGAATAGCATCTAGCATATATTCCTCTAAGTCTTGTTTTATTCTTGTCAGATTATGATTTTAAGATTCATCATGATGTTTAATTACAGACCATTTTTATTGCTGTGTGATATTCCATTTTATAAAAATTCCATAATATATTTATCCATTCTACTCTCCATGAATGTTTACATTGTTTCCAAATTTTTGGTATAAGGAAAGTCACATGGTGAACATTTTTGTTGTGACTTCCAGCACATGTATGCAACGAAAATATATATCCAGTAATGTTCAACTTTATAGAACAAAGACAAATTTTTAAATAAAATTGTTGTGTCATTTTATACGTTCACCAGGAATGTGAAAATATCCAGGTACTCTCCAAATCAGGTTTCCAATAGATTTTTTAAATTCTGTTGTTCCTTATTCTTTCCTTTATGTCCCTAGCTCTGGGGGACATATCAGCAAAAATGTTGCTGTGTGAAATATCTGAGATTTTCCTGCCTATGTTTTCCTCTAGGACTTTAATGGTTACATGGCTTATATTTAAGTCTTTTATCCACCTTGAATTTACTTTTGTGTATGGTGTAAGTTGGTGCTCGAGTTTCATTTTTTTGCACGTACCTGTCCAGTTTTCCTAACACCATTTGTTGAAGAGACTGTTTTTACTCCATTTTATGTTGCAGCCCCCTTTGTCAAATATTAACTGACCATAGAATCTTGGATCTATTTCTGGGCTCTCTGTTCTGTTCCATTGGTCCATGTGCCTATTTTTATGCCAGTACCAGGCTGTTTTGATTACAGTGGCCTTGTAATACAGTTTGGTATCAGGTATTGTGATGCCTCCTACTTTGCTTTTCTTTCTCAAAATTGCAGCAGCTATTTGGGGTCATTTATGGTTCCATATAAATTTTTGAAGTGTTTGTTCTATGTCTGTGAAATATGCCATTGGTACTTTAATAGGTATTGCATTGAATCTGTAAATTGTCTTGGGTAGTATGGACATTTTCATGATGTTAATTCTTCAAATCCGTGAACATGGTATATGTTTCTATTTGTTTGTGTCTTCCTTAATTTCTTTCTTCAGTGTTGTGTAGTTTTCTGTATACAGGTCTTTTACTTCCTTGGTTAGGTTTATTCCTAGGTATTTTATTTATTTATTTTTTGCTATATCAAATGGGATTTTTTTCATGATTTCTGTTTCTGCTGCTTCATTGTTGGTGTACAAAAATACCTTTGATTTCTGGATATTGACTTTGTATCCCACAGTTTTTCCATATTTGTTTATTAGGTCAAGCAGTTTTTTGGTGGAGTCTATAGGATTTTCTACATACACTATCATGTCATCTGAAAACAATGGGATCTCATCAAAATAAAAAGCCTCTGCACAGCTAAAGAAAACAGTATTAAAATAAAAAGTGAACCAACTGTATGGGAAAACATATTTGCCAATGATACCTCAGACAAGTGTTTAATCTCCAAAATATACAAAGAACTTACATGACTCCACTCTAAGAAGACAAGCAACCCAATTAAAAAATGGACAAAGGACTTGAACAGACACTTCTCCAAGAAGGACATACAGAGGATCCAGAGGCACATGAAAAGATGCTCAATATCACTAGCTATCAAAAAGATGCAAATTAAAACCACAATGAGATATCACTTTACACCAATCAGAATGGCCATCATAAACAAAGCAACAAACAAGTGTTGGAGAGGTTGTGGAGAAAAGGGGACCCTAGTGCACTGTTGGTGGGATTGCAGACTGGTACAACCACTATGGAAAACAGTATGGAATTTTCTCAGACAACTAAAAATGGATCTGCCTTTTGACCCAGCAATTCCACTGTTAGGATTATATCCTAAGAACCTTGAAACACCAATCCAAAAGAACCTATGCACCCCAATGTTCATAGTAGCACAATTTACAATAGTCAAGTGTTGGAAGCAACCTAGGTGTCCATCAGTAAATGAATGGATCAAAAAACTTTGGTACATTTATACAATGGAATTCTATGCAACAGAAAGAAAGAAGGAGCTCCTACCCTTTGCAACAGCATGGATGCAACTGTAAAGCATTATGCTAAGTGAAATAAACCAGGGAGTGAAAGACAAATACCATATGATCTCACCTTTAACAGGAACCTAAACAACAAAACAAAGAAACAAGCAAAATATAACCAAAGACACTGGAATAGAGAACAGACTGACAGAGTTCAGAGGGGAGAGGAGAAGGAATTTCAGGGAAATTTCAGGGGAAAAGGGAAAGGGTTTACAGGAACAAGTATAAAGGACACATGGATAAAAACTAGGGGCAGGTGGAAATGGGAGGGCGTAGGGGAGGGCTAGGTGGGTGGTTTGGGATGGGAGTAAAATATAGAAAATTGTACTGCAACAACAATTAGAATAAAATTTTTTAAAAATTGTGTTGTTGCATGATAGAGAAGGCATCACATGTTCTTTATTTACAGTCTCCCAATGTTGGGTAATTTTCATATGTTTATTAGGTATATACATCTCTTGTGACATGTCTATTAATATTGCTGTCTATTTTTAGTGTTAGTCTTTATATCATTTATAGGTTCTATCTGTGTGTACTTGATATAGTCTTTGCTTACTATTAAGAATTTCAGTGTCCCAGGTTCGATTCCCAGCCAGGGTACATTCCTGGGTTGCAGGCCATAACCCCCAGCAACCGCACACTGATGTTTCTCTCTCTCTCTCTCTCTCTCTCTCTCTCTCTCTCTCTCTCTCCCCCCTCCCTTCCCTCTCTAAAAATGAATAAATAAAATCTTTAAAAAAAAAAAAGAATTTCAAGTAATTTCTCACACTCTATTCACTGTCTTTAAAGACTCTGTGAAAAACAAGTGTTCTTAATTTTTTGCAGTATTTTTGGATCATTCTTAATTTTTGTTCAGTATTTCTTCCTCTTTCAATAATCAGTCCAAGGACCTCAGTCACATAGGAAAGTTTGAGCTAAGCATGAGAATTTTTTTTGAATTTTTTTTACTTTTGAAGTCTTTTATAAAATAGTTTTTGTCTCTAGGTCAGAAAGACATGCACCTATATTTTCTTCTGAAAATTTTAAAGTTCAGCTTTTGCTTTTTAAAGTTCTTAATTCACATAAAGCTATTTTTTCTGTATTGTGTGGTGTACAAACCCAATTTCATTTTTTATTAAATCCCAATTACTAGCTCTATTTACTGAATATTTCTTCCTCTTTCAATAATCAGTCCAAGGACCTCAGTCACATAGGAGAGTTTGAGCTAAGCATGAGAATTTTCCTGGCTCTAATTTGTTCCTGTGGTTAATTTTGTCCTCTCCTATTGTCCATATCAATATCATCTTGCCTTAATAAAATTATGACCAATAGGGCAGTTCCTCCTTTATTTTCTATTAACACATATGAGCCTATTTTGTGCGAGGTATCATTCTAAGCCTTTTCTAAATATTAATTCATGTAATGTTCAAAACAACCTTATAATGTTGGGGTTTTTTTTCTGGTTTTACAAGTGAGGAAATTGAGACAAGAACAGGTAAGTAACATTTCTAAGGTCAGGCAGTGTGTCATAGGTAAGATTGTAAACCAGGCAGTCTGGCTCCATAGTTCATTATTATTCTTAATATGCTATACTGCTTCTTTGTTTCTAGAAGTGCTTTGGCTATTTTTTGTATTCTACCTTCACATACATTTTATAATCACGTACCCAGTGCTAAGAACAACCCTTTTGTGATTTTATGTTTCTTTGACATATAATTTTTAAATTATAGTCAACATACAATATTATATTAGTTTTCAGATGTACAATATACTGATTAGATATTTATATACCTTACAAAGTGATCACCACAATAAGTCTGGTAATCACCTGTCACCATACTTAGTTATAAAAATATTATTGACAATAATGTGTACATTACACGCCCATGACTAACTTTATAATTGGCAGTTTGTACTTCTTAATCACCTTCACCTTTTTCACTCACCCTTGTACCCTGAAAACCCATGCATCTGGCAACCATTAGTTTATTGTCTGTATCTATGACTTTGTTTCTGTTTTGTTTTGTTTATTGATTTGTTTTGTTTTTCAGATATAAATGAAATAATAAAGTATTTGTCTTTATCTGACTTATTTCATTTAGCATGGTATTCTGTAGGTCCATCTATGTTGCCACAAATGGCAAGATTTCCTTCTTTTTATGGCAAAATAATAGTCATAAAATATATACCTGTATTATATATATAATATATATATCATTAGATATCTATAAACATCTATATTATATATAATAGATTTATATATTGATATATTGTTATATATCTATATGTGTAATATAGATATATATAGTTGTACATATTTATATATTATATATTGATATTATATATTGATGCATATTGAGACATGAGTAATCGATATTAATATATAATTATATATGATATATAATGCTCTTATATATTATATATTTGTGCATTGATAATATATTGATAATATATTGTATAATGTATTACATATTGATACATTTATATTATATATTATATAGATATATAGCAATATATAAATATATCAATACTATATATAATACAGATATATATTATATACATACATAATATGTCTATATAACCTACATATCTACATAATTTATATGTCTATATAATTTATATATCTATAATATATCTATATGTCTAATATACACATACACATATTCATGTACCAGTGAATACCTAGTTTGCTTCCATATCTTGGCTATTGTATTAATCCTGCAATGAACATAGGGGTGCTATCTTGAGAAAAAGAACCAAGATGGAGGTATCATGTTCTCTATTTTTAAACTATACTCTAATTCTGTAGTAATAACACTATATGATACTGGCACAAAAATAGACACATAGATTTATAAAACAGAATAGGGAACCCAGAAATAAACTCACATGGTCCATTTATCTATAACAAAGGAAGCAAGAATATATAATATGTTAAAGAGAGTTTCTTCAATAAATGGTGTTGGGAAAAGCAAACAGATACATGCAAAAAATAAAACTAGACCACTTTCTTACACCAGGTACAAAAATAAACTTAAAATGGTTTAAAGACTTAAATGCATGACCTAAAATAAACCATAAAACTTCTACAAAAAACATAAGCATCAAACTTTCAGACATAGGTCTTAGCAATATGTATTTGGTTATGTCTCCTCAGGCAAGACCAACAAAAGCAAAGATAAGCAAACAGGACTACATTGAATTACATAAATTTTCCACTGGGAAGAAACCATTAACAAAATGAAAATTCTACCTACTGAATGGGAGAAGATATTTACAAATGATACATCTAATAAGGAGTTAATACCCAAACTATACAAAGAACTCTTACAACCCAAGATATTTAAAATCTGTTTTAACAATGAGTAGATAACCTGTGTAGACATTTCTACATAAAAAGACATTTAGATAGCCCACAGACACATGAAAAAAAATGCTGAACATCACTAATCTTCAGGAAAATGAAAACCAAAACCACAATGAGATATCACTTCACACCTGTCAGAATGGTTATTATCAAAAAACAACAGAGAATAAGTGTTGGCAAAGATGTGGAGAGAACAGAGTTCTCACACACTTTTGGTGGGACTGTAAACCGGTATAGCCACTATGGGAAATAATAAAGAGAGTCTTCAAAAAATTAAAAATAAAACTACCATATGATCCAGCAATCCTACTATTGGGTATTTTTCCAAATAATTTATGATTCTTACTGCAGTTCTAGAACATATGTACAATGGTTTGGATATAATTAAACACATTAATATTTCTGCTGCCAAAACATACCTAGGGATATCATTAGGGTAAGTAAAGATTATAGAGTGCTTCTGTTCAGTTCAGGTCCATTCAGTTTTTCTGCCAAATGAATTATGATGTCAAAGTAATGAACATTTGTTTATATCTCTTTAGGTACTTGGAATTACGGAATGTGTTATTGCCATTTAAGAAATGAGGAAATAAAATCTTTGAGAGCTTAAATAATTAGACAAACTCAACCATTATTCTTAGATGATAAAATGCCTATAATTTATGTCAGCTTTTAAAAATTTTTCTTACATAGATTTTTAAATGTCATAATAACTCTGTATGCATGCTTAAATAGACAGGGGAGATGGGTATAATTGTCTCTATATTACAGATGAGAAAACCGAGGTTCAGTGATTAACCTAAAATCATCCTGTTGGTGAGAGAGAGTTGAATAATTTAAATTCAGATTTTCTTCTTCTTTAAGACTTGTAACCTGTGATATTGTGATGTTGATAATTTAAAAAATCACATGTGAATTTATCTTTCTTTCTAAAATGCATTCTTCCCATTGGTGTTTTTGATTTAAAAAAATCTCATGTCCTTAGCTATTTTTCTATGTTCATTTTGCTCTGAATTCAGATATTAACATTTAAATCACAGTTAGTTCCTTTCCCATTCTTTGCTTTACAACATGGCAAAGCCCTGAGGTTTGAGTTACTGACTTGAAAATGTGGTGTTAGTGGCTTGATGGAAGAAGGAACAAAGAGAAGTTGGGCTGGACAAGGTACATAGTTTAGTCATTGTTTTAAAGAGTCATCTTCTTAAAGGCAGGAATCTGGGCTCCTTTATATGAAAACTAAGTGAGAATTAAGATTTTAATTATAGACTTCCTTAAAGTTCACCCTTTGTGTTAACCCGGTAAGAAGTAGCTTTTTATAGATAACAAATTATTCAGTTTAACACTTCAAACTGAATAATCACTTTCATGATTTTTTTATTATGAAAAGTTATTTTGGAGCTGCAGCTATAACAAATGAAGTAATGTTTCAATTGAATTAAAAATGATAGAACGATATAAGCACCCTGTGCTCGGGATTCAAGGTAACTAACTTACTGTGAACAGTGAGTGAATGCCAAAGTGACACAGAGGAATAAACAAAGAAGGGGTAACCATGGAGCCCAGAACACCAGCAATCCCATTTATCTTCACCAAGTATTTGGCACATAATGTCTGGAACCCATCTGCAGAGGCTTTACTTCCAGTTCTCCTATGAATCACTCTGCAACCTTTTCAAAGTCGTGCATTCCTCTGGGCCTTGGTTTTCCTCATTTGTAAAGTGCAAACTGGTCTATATATACGCAAAGATTCTTTGCAGTGATAATATTCTAAGATCCTGAACACTTATGAAGAGAGTAATTTAAAAGGACCTCAGTAGTAATTAAACAAGGTAAAAAAAACCAGTATCATGTACACTGGAAACACTCAACCTCAAATGTGAAGCCTTGTTAAATGTTAAAAACATTAAATTTCTTATCCCCACCCTGAGTAGGGTTGGTGCAGCTGACTCAGACTCTGGGCATAATTTCACTTTGATTAAATGTTTGGATGCTGCTTCAAATCATGATACTCATTTAGTCTAATTTGATTATCTGGATTTTGGGTTCATTTTATATTGTTAGGAAAGTGTATCAAGGTGATATTTAACAGGGTTTTTTTAAACAACACAGAAATTCTATACATTAATTATTGTGCAAGAACAATATACTTTTGAGAGTATAGTACCTTGTATAATGTGGTGAATACAGGAAAAATATTTAGCAAAGTAGATGGTATAATACATGATTTCTTGCATTGATGAGAGCTATAATCTATGGGTATCTTTACTTACTACTACGACTCAGTGATTATTTATGTGGACACACATAACTTGATAAACAATTGCTACATACTGTTATCATCCTCCTGAAAGTCAACAATTCTAACAACTACTTGTAGGCTTTTAATTATCCATTGTCTAAGCATAAAGATGAGAATATTAAAAAGTAAAGTCTACAAATAAAGAGAAATTTTTATGTTGTTTTCCAATATAAAAGTTGGATTACATTTTACTGGTCACCATTCCTTTTTAATTTATTCTTCCAGAATGAGTAGTGGAAAAAAACACAGAAATCTTAACACATTAGTATTAATCCAGGCTTTCTGCCAAATTGAATTTATAGAATATGCCATTAGAGCCTCTGGAAATCAATTTCTTCATCTATAAATTAGATGATTAATTCTATAATTTTAAATTTTAATTTTTTATCATTCTATAATTAGCTCAAATCCCTTTCCCAAATTCTTGAACCTAGGTTCTTATGAACCTAAATGAAAAATGTCATTTTGATACTGATAGACAGGTGATCACAACCCCTGGGAGTGACTGAGGGCATGGTGTGCAGCCCCACAATACCTTCAGAACCACCTGGGGCCATGGAAAGGACATCAAGTTTCAGAGCTTCCCAGTGTAGCAGCTGGGCCACGTTGCCAGAGTAATTGAGGTGGTGCCCAGCAAATGCTTTACCCCCAGTGCAGAGTATCCTGCTCCTAGCTGTTGATTCCCCCACTCTCTGTTCTGCTTGCAAAGGCCATCTTCCACACTCCCTGAGAAACCTTCCTGGGTACTACATGAGGGGCTGGTGGGAGTTTCCAAGGTCCCTTTACTCTGTTGGTGTTCTCTGAGTATGGGTAACTCACTGCACATGTGATATAAACATAGTGGTGGGGCGTGGAGTTAACAGAACACTTCAGGAATCTCCCTCATCCTCAGGCAAATGGAGGCAGGAGGAAGTATTAGACTGAGCATGCACAAAGCTAGCAAGATAATTGGATAGAAGAAAAGCCCCCTACCCCTTTTTGGTACTTGATTGAAAGTGGGACCAGGGGAAGGTAGGTGTATGTGCCATGATGGTTGAAATGGGGGCAGCGGGTGCATGACCAAAGAGGCCTCTCAGTCTAGCCAGGGAAGAAGGAATTGGTTGGGAGGTAGACTCACTCAAATCATGTGGAAACATCTGGTCCTTCCCTTACCAGAGCTGATATATACCCAAGGGAATGAAGAAAGCATTCTTACCCACCTGGAAAACACACTGGCCAGGTGCATTTGTGAGTGAGTTTGTGGGACCTTGTGGCCCAAGAAGCTGCATGGCCAATGATGGCACCAGCCCCACACGTGAGAATACAAGGGAACCTGAAACAAGACAGCAACTAGGAACCTGCTAAGCTACAAGAATGACCACCCACCAGCTGCCTGCTAGTCCCAAAGGATGGTACACTAAATGGGAACAGGAACTCTGGACTCTGTCTTTTGTTTTGGTCTTGCTGAAGACAGGTGGCTTTTGTTGAGCAGATGGGCTTTGAGATAAAAGTCCACCATTCTCTCAGAAGGTACAATATCTAAATTAAAATGTCTTTCCTTTCTCACCAGCCTCTGCCTCTAGAGTCTGTCTTTTGGTGGTGGTAGGCAGCCTAACTCCATTTCAGTGACAATTTCATAACAGATAATTAGTGTATAAAAGTTGACTCTGAATTGCTTCTTCAATAATTCTAAAAATCACTTTATTAAAATGGGCATTAACTAGTCACTTTTGAAAAGATAAAATAGACATAAAATCACCACCAGTAAGACTTGCCTTTGGGAAACAGAGAATTGAATGCATGTTATTGTGTACTTTTGGGATGTGAAAAGCATTGTGATTGTGTGGCTGATATTCATCATGCCTATGAATTAAGCCCAAAGAGCCAGGAGATTTCCTATAAAATTAAGCCCTGCAGATTTCCTGTGTGTGATACAAAGGAAACCCAATTCTTTATATCTTATTTATAAAATGCTAGGATATTTTGAGACTTCTGGCCAAGATGGAGGCATAAGTAGATATGCTTGGCTTCCTCACACAACCAAAAGAAGAACAGTAAATTTAAAAACAAAAAACAACCAGAGCTACTGGAAAATTGAACTGTATAGAAATCTAACAACCAAGCAGTAAAAGAAGAAACATTCACCCAGACTGGTAGGAGGGGCAGAGACGATGCAGAGCAAGGCAATGGCTGGCAGACCCAGCAGGCAAGGCAGTGGATGGTGGACTAGGTAGTCACACATTTGTATGCAGATAAACCAGGAAGAACAACTGGGGATTGAGACAGACCATGCAACCCAGGGTTCCAGTGCAAGGAAATAAAACCTTGAAATATCTGGCTGTAAAATCCTGTGGGGGGGTTCAGCATCAGGAGAAACTCCCAGTCCCATCAGAAGTGCCCACTGGAGGGACCCATGGGATCCTAGAACTTACACAAACCTACCCATATGAGAATAAGTACCACAAGGGCCCAACCCACTTGTGGGTAGCAGGGGAAGTGGTTGAAAGTGGGGTGAGAGCCAAGCAGACAACATTGTTCTTTCTCTGACCCCTTGCTCACATATAGCACCACAACACAGTGAAGTGGGTTGCCTGCCCTGGTGAATACCTAAGGCTCCAACCCTTACAACATAACAGGTGCACCAAGACAAAGAAATATGGCCCAAATGAAGGAACAGATCAAAACACCAGAAAAAGAACTAAGCAATGGTGAGATAGTCAATCTATCAGATGCAGAGTTCAAACAGTGATAATCAGGATGCTCACAAAAATGATTCATTATGGACACAAAATAAAAAAAGAAGTGAAGCCTATAAAAAGTGAGATAGAGGTAAATATACACGGAACCAACAGTGAAGGGAAGGAAACCAGGGTTCAAATCAACAACTTGGAACAGAAGGAAGAAATGAACATTCAATTGTAACAGAATGAAAAAGCAAGAATTCAAAAAAATGAGGAGAGGCTTAGGAACCTCTGAGACAACTTTAAACTGCCAGCATCTAAACCATAGGGGTGCCAGAAGGAGAAAAGGAAGAGCAAGAAATTAAACACTTATTTGAAAAAAATAATGAAGGAATAATTCCCCAATCTAGTGAAGGAAATGGGCATAAATCCTCAGGAAGCTCAGAGAGTCCCAAAGAAGTTGGACCCAAAGAGGAACACACCAAGACACATCATAATTGCATTACTTAAGATTAAAGAGAAGGAGAGAATCTTAAAAGCAGAAAGAGAAAAGGAGACAGTTGCCTACAAAGGATTTCCCATAAGACTATCAGCTGATTTCTCAAAAGAAACCTTACAGGCAAAAAAGGGCTGGAAAGAAGTATTTGAAATCATGAAAGGCAAGGACCTGCAACCAAGAATACTCTATCCACCAAAGCTATCATATAGATTGGAAGGGCAGATAAAGTGCTTCCCAGGCAAGGTAAAGTTAAAGGAGTTCATCATTACCAAGTCCTTATTATATGAAATGTTAAAGGGACTTATCTAAGAAAAAGAAGATGATCAAAACTATGAACAGTAAAATGACAAAAACTCACAAATGAAAACTGAACTTAAAACAAAGGCAAACAACTAGAACAGGAACAGAATCATAGAAACAGAGATCACATGGAGAGTTATCGGTGGGGAGGTGGAGTGGGGAGAATAGAGGTAAAGGTACAGAGAATAAGAAGCATAATTGGTAATTATAAAATAGACAGTGGGAGGTTAAGAACAGTACAGAAAATGGAGATGCCAAAAAACTCATGTGTACAACCCATGGATGTGAACTAAGTGGGGAGAAATGCTAGAGGGTGTGAGGGTGTAGGACAGAGGGGATAAATGGAAGAAAAAAATTGGAACAACTGAAATAGTATAATCAATAAAATATAGTTAAAAATAAAATGGTAGAATATTTTATAGTAAATTATATTTATAACCATTAGTACTACATAAATACACTAATATTATTATAACCATTAAAAATGAGATATGTACATGTATGTGTATTTGGTGTATCTGTATGTCACATGTAACCATCTGTGTGTTGAGAGGAAGATAACAATGAGAAAACAAATAATGGAATGCAAGAAGTCTAAATTAATATATAGTTCTCATTGAAAGTGTTAAAGAAAATGATCCTATAAAAACTAAGTTGTGCATTGATGAAAAGGTTTTAGTTAATAATTTGCATTTGAATTTACTACCGTTTGACAGTGAAACATAGTGCATCATTACCTGTATGTCGAAGAAAGACACTTAGTGGGAAAATATCACATATAAGAGAGAAAGAAGGGAAATTATTGGTACAACGTACAGTTGAACCAAATCACTGCTTTAGTCTAAAACAATTTACTTATCAGAGTGCAGGCATATATGTGGAGAAAATTCATAACTCAGAATTAGCCTGACAAGGAAAAGAAACACACAAAAACTATTATCCAAATACAAAAGTATGTACTTTCCTAGAATAAAGAAGTCCTTTAGTTGTGGAAGGAATTATAAAAGATATAAACATTATCATAGCAACAAATATCATTGATAAAAACACAGGCACTAACACACTTAAACATAATACAAAAGTAATATTTATGGTTAGTTTTTCAAAGGCAAGCAGTTAGCCAAGTTAACAAATATATTTACCACTTGTGAAACATTCTGCCTAAAAATCTAGTTCTATTCTGATAATATGGTTTCCTGAGGCAGTGTTTCTCCAGGCACAATGGGGCACCACCTGGGAACTTCTTAGAAATGCAAAATCTCAGGCTCCACCCCAGAGCAACTGTGATGCGGACACCAGCCCGCAGCATCTGCATCATTATGGATGTAATGAGACATTCACATGGACTACCGAGTCTGGTGGAGGAAAAGGGACAACATAACTTTTCTCTCAAGGGGAGCAAAAGCCTTGGCTCTTACCATGACCGGCCTTTATTGGGTTTCTGGGCACATTACATGATGGTCCTCATTTACTATGCCCAGGTCCACTTTAGGTGGTTACCTTTTACAGAAAACAAAGGAGCCAATGCCACAAATCACATCACAGAAGAGGGATATTTGCAAATGAAAAGGGCAAAGTAGTTGAACTGGTTACACTCATCCTTGGAAGGTTTAGCATGGATTTTAGGAAGTTACTTTGTGGTAAATGCCCTCAATTCAGGGTGAGGGAGTTTTTTAGCAAGAGCAAGACTCAAAGCAGCCTAGGTACATTGCAGGCCTGATTCCCCATGAGAGAACCTATCTGTGGGCATGGGTCCTGTGCACTCTGAGTGGGAGCTGGGCCCACACCATGCAGAATGATCTCCTACACAACTGAATCAGAAAATCTGGGCAAAGCCAACCTTGTAGGAGATTCTCATGCACATAAAAATTTGAGAAGCACTAGTTTAGTAATTCAACAGAAAAATTGGAGAGTAACCCTATGCTGTTATCCTGAAATCACTATATATTGTATTTCATATTTATATTTCTTTTTTTATTGTTGTTCTGTTATAGTTGCCCCAATTTTCCTCATGCTCTTCCCTACCCCACCCGATTCTCTCTCCCATAGTCAATCATGACCCTCTTGTCCATGTCCATGAGTCATTTATACCTGGTCCCTGACTAGAGCCTTTTGTGTCTTCCTCCCTCATCTACCTCTTGCCTCCCCTTTGGTTACTGTCAGTCTGTACCAATCTCTGTTATTTTTTTAATAATGACTGTGTGGCATGTGAAAAATCTTTATCATCACAGTCAGAGTTCTGTTACATGGTAATCATGTAACATACTAGATATACATATGGTAAGCAAAAACATACTAGATAATGAGAGAGTGAAAAATCCATAATGAATAATGTTTATGATTCAAAGCTAATGTGACTTGTAGCCTTAAAAACAAAGCTGTTTAAAAGAGGAATTGTGCCAAGTGAGAGTGTGGGGAGAAATAGGGTAAGAATAAGTAAAAAAAGTTTCATAGAAGCATAAGTTTATCTTTTGAAAATTAACTTGTTCCTTACATTTTATTACACTTCACTACATATTCAAATGTTTATTTATAGCACATGATGTTTTCAGTATTATGCTCATAATACTGAAAAAGGTATTCAGGTCATTTACTAGGTCTTTCTAAGGATGCATGTGTACTTCTATTTGTCATTTAAGGTCCTTCTGCACACTATATGCTTGTATGTATAATGTATTTAATACTATGGAGACACAGGAAACATAACTTTGCTCCCACCTTCTATATTCTTCTAAGTGGTCTAATGATTAAATTAATATAAGACACTTCTGGCCAAGATGGAGGTGTAGGTAGATACACTGTGCCTCCTCATACAACCAAAAGAATGACAACAACAATATAAAAATAAAAAACAACCAGAACTGCCAGAAAATTGAACTGTATAGTAGTCCAACAACCAAGGAGTTAAAGAAGAAACATTCATCCAGACTGGTAGGAAGGGCGGAGTCATGCAGCTGGGGCAGAGAGGACTTGTGGCAACTGCTGGACTAGGATGAACAAGACTGTGGCTGGCAGACCCAGAGAGGTGGCGAATTGTTGATCAGGGTACACAAGGTTGCAGATGGCCAGCAAAACTACAGTAGTGGCTGGTGGAGTGGGCAGTTCCACATTTGAGCACAGATAAACCAGGTGAAACAAAGGGGGAGCAGGATTGACTACATGATCCAGGGCCCCAGCGCATGGAAATAGAGCCTCAAACTACTGATTGAAAATACCTGTGGGGGTTGAGGTGGCAGTGGAGGAAACTCCCAGCCTCACAGGAGAGTTCACTGGAGAGATCCACAGGGTCCTAACAATGTACACAAATGCACTCACATGAAAATCAGCACCAGAAGGGCTCACTTTGCTTGTGGGAAATGGGGGAAGTGACTGAAAGCCAGCAGAGAGTGGAACAACTGCCTTCTCGAACCCTTGCCCCAAATTCAGCATAACAACACAGCTACATGGGTAATCCCACCCTGGTGAACACCTAAGGCTCCACCCTTCACTATGTAACAGTGGTGTCAAGCCCCCCCCCCCAAAAAAAATGGCCCAAATGAAAGAACAGATAAAAGCTCCAGAAAAAATACAACTAAGAGATGAAGAGATAGCCAACCTATCACATGCACAGTTCAAAACACTGGTAATCAGGATGCTCACAGAATTGGTTGAATTTGGTCACAAGTTAGATGAAAAAATGAAGGCTACACTAAGTGAAATAAAGGAAAATGTATAGGGAATCCATAGTAATGGGAAGGAAACTGGGACTCAAATCAACGGTGTGGACCAGAAGGAAGAAAGAAACATTGAATCAGAAAAGAATGGAGAAACAAGAATTCAAAATAAGGAGGAGAGGCTTAGGAACTTCCAGGACATCTTTAAATGTTCCAACATCTGAATTATAGGGGTACCAGAAGGAGAAGAGGAAGAACATCAAGTGGAAAAAGTATTTGAACAAATAATAAAAGAGAACTTCCCCATTCTAGCTAAGGAAATAGACTTCCAGGAAGTCCAGGAAGCTCAGAGAGTCCCAAAGAAGTTGAACCAAGGGAGGCACACACCAAGGCACATCATAATTACATTACCCGAGATTAAAATGAAGGGGAAAATCGTAGAAGCAGCAAGAGAAAAGGAGGCAGTTACCTACAAAGGAGTTCCCATAAGACTATCAGCTTATTTCTCAAAAGAGGCCATACAGGCAAGAAGGGGCTGGAAAGAAGTATTCAAAATCATGAGAGGCAAGAAGGACCTACATCCATGAATACTCTATCTAGCAAAGCTTTCATTTAGAATGGAAGGGGAGATAAAGTGCTTCTCAGATAGGGTCAAGTTGAAGAAGTTCATCATCACCAAACCCTTATTATATGAAATGTTAAAGAGGTTTATCTAAGAAAAAGAGTATAAAAATATGTACAGTAAAATGACAGCAAACTCACAATTATCAACAACCACACCTAAAACAAAAACAAAAGCAAACTAAGCAAACAACTAGAATAGGAACAGAACCACAGAAATGGAGATTACATGGAGGGTTAGCAACAGGGGAATGGGAGGAGGAGAGAGCGGGGAAAGGTACAGATAATAGGTAGCATAGATGGTAGGTAGAAAATAGACAAGGGAGGGTAAGAATAGTATGGGAAATGTAAAAGCCAGAGAACTTATATATATGACACATGGACATGAACTAAAGCAGGGGAATGTGGGTGGGAGAAGGTGTGCAGGATGGCGGAGAGTGAAAGTGGGAAAATGGGACAACTGTAATAGCACAATCAATAAAATATATTTTAAAAATTAACATAAGACCTATTAACAGGTGAAAATGTCCAAAGTTTACTGATGTGCATTTGTAGGTGTCATAATGAGACCCTAAGGGGGCACTGGAAGTTTATATGCCACTTTGGAGCTATGGAGAACGGAGTGATTGTGGTTTGGGACTTCAAAGGGTAAGAAGGCAATTTGCATGAAGATAGGAAAACAAATGTTTGGTAAATAAATGTTTGCTGGGCCGTCTTTAACAATGGGACACACAGAGAACTTCGAACAAATAGACCTTGCTCGGTTCCTCATACACTAGTTTATATTAAACTATTGTTATCTATGTAATATCTCCCTTCTTGGAGCAAGTCCTCTATCTAAAGTCCTTTAGACAGTTAGGAGGAGGGTCAAAGTTTCTTTCTGAGTCTTTCGTTTCTTAAAATTGGCTTAAAAATCAGTATCCCAAAAGGCATATGTGGAATTGACAGACTCTACTTCCCTTCCGTATTGTAAGGCCTGAAAGTACACCAAACTGTTCATTCCAGTTCCTCTTATTCTGGACACCATATGCTGAGAGAATGAAATTTTGATGAGAAAAAAGCAGATTTAGAGTTCCAACTAGAACTGAGCAGTGCTTGGTAGAATTTTTCAAAGTATACTTTAGAGATTTGGATGTTCAGAGATTTACTTTTACAAAATTAAACACTAAGAAAGAACAATGTTTCAGCCTACATTAAATTGTCATTCTATTAGAGAACTCACAACTAAATCCTGATGGAATAACTGACACTGGACTTCCCTTCTCAATCTAACAGCTACAAACTGGAGAACATATATAAAGCTACTATCTTGATACACTGGGCAAAAAAGCTTGGCTGTTATTTCTGAGAGAAGAGAAATCAATTAGGTGAGCCTAAAACTCATCCAGACTTTCAAGAGATACCTTTTGGGTTGAAGACACTTTCTGGAATGGAATCTAAACAAAGCATAAAAGTCTCACAATGGGCAGACCCAAAATGGTGCAGGAGTAAATGGAAGCTACACTAACCTCCTTCCAGGACCCAACTGGACTTACAACTAAACTGTAGAGAAATCATCCTGAATAACCAACTGGACATTATTTGGAGAGAAGTCTTATAACCAAGGACAGACAGAAGAAACCACTTCACCACAATGTAACTGCCATATAGTTTGGACTCCAGTAGAGGGTGGGCAGAGTGGACTAGAGACACTTGAGGAGAGTCTATGCCTAATCACTCTGGGGAGAGAATTGAAGGAACCGCCACCAGGGTACCTATGCTGAGTCATCCCCCATACTGCAGAGGTCATCTTTCTCAGGCATAAAACTCCCCTCCAAGTGGCATCAGCCTGAAGGGAATCAATAGCACCACCCCTGGGAATTACTCTGCCCCACCCTGTGGAGTTTAAGCCCAGGTGCTGAGTATAGCTGGAGGATGTTATATCAGGGATAAATTTAACAACTAAGGCGATTCTCTGGGATTTCTGAGACTTTAGCTGACTCTCCCCTGGGCTTTATGCTGGTAAAAGCTGGCCTTTGTGCACAGCCTGGATCTTGCTGCATACAAGCTGGTCCAGCAGAAGGAGCCACATGCTGTGGATTGCTGATAGCTCCAAACATGTTGCTCAAGGCAAGTCACAAGCAGCATCTGAGAGAGGCCTATCCCTGAGTCTTTGGAGATCTACCTAACACATGCAAACAAATACTAAGAAGCAGCCCAAATGGGAACATAATGAAACAGACCCCAATGAAAGAACAAGAGAGTTCTCCAGAAGAACTAGATGAAAGGTACACAAGCAATTTATCAAAAAGAGAATTTAGAGTAATGATAACTAGGATACTCAACAGCATGAAAAAAGACCTAGAAACCACAAAAAAGGACCAGTCAAAAATAAAGAATACAATATATGAAATAAATAATATACTGGAAGGAGTAAAAAGTAGGCTAGATGAAGCACAGGACTGAACCAGTGATTTGAAAAACAAGGTAGAAAAAAACAGCCAGAAAAGCAACAAGAAAAAAAAATTTAAAAATGAGGATAGTTTAACAAACATTTTGAACAATATGAAGCATAACAACATCCTCATCATAGGAATACAGAAAGAGAAGAAAGTGAGCAAGGGATCTTATTTGAAACTATTTGAAGAAATAATGATCCCAAACTTCCCTAACCTGGTGAAGAAAAAAGACAATAAATCCACTAGGCTCAGAGAGTACCAAACAAGTTGGACCCAAAGAGACCTATACCAATACAAATCAAAAATCAAAGGGCAAAGCTTAAAGACATGGAGAAAATCCCAAAATCTACAGGAAAAAGCAGGTAGTAATATACAAGGGAACACCAATTAAACTGTCATCTGATTTCTCAACAGAAATATTTCAGACAAGAAGGGAGTGGCATGAAATATTCAAGATGATGAAAAGCAAGGACCTACAACCAAGGCTATTTTACCCAGAGTGACTATCATTTAAAATCAAAGGAGAAATAAGAAGCTTCCTAGACAAGAAAAAGTGAAAGAAGTTTGTTAACACTAAACCAGTACTGCACAAATACTAAAGGGCTTGTTTTATGAAGAGGAAGAAAAGAGAAAGAAAAAAAGCAGAAGAAAGTTGTTTAACAATAAAATGCACTAAATATGTATCTATTAAAAATTACCTTAAATGTAAATGGTGTAAATGTTTCATCCAAAAGACATAGGGTAACTGAATAGATTAAAAAAACAAGGCCCATGTACATGCTGCCTCCAAGATACTCACCTTGATCTAAAGATACACACTGACTGAAAGTAAAGGGATAGAAAAAGATATTTCATGCAAAAGGAAAGGAAGAAAAGCTGGGGTAGAAGTCTTCTATACAACAACACAGACTTTAAAACCAAGGCTATACTAAGAGACAAAGGAGGACACTAAATAATGATACAAGGAACAGTCCAAGAGGATATAACCCTACTAAACCTTTAGGGACCCAACACAGAAGCACTTAATATGTGAAGCAAATCTTGATGGACATATATGGAAAGATTGACAGAAATACAGTCATAATTGAGGATTTAAACATTCCATTGACTTCAGTGGATAGATCTTCCAGACAAAAAATCAACAAGGAGACAGCAGGATTAACCAACACACTAGTCAAATGGATTTATATGATATCGTCAGAGAAGTTCATCCCACAGCAGTTGAATATACATACTTTTCAAGTGCACATGGAACATTTTCCAGGATAGAATATAAGTTAGGATACAATATAAGTCTCAATAAATTTAAGAATATTGAAATCAGCCCTGGCTGGCATAGCTCAGTGGATTGAGCACGGCTGCGAACCAAAGTGTCGCAGGTTCGATTCCCAGTCAGGGCACATGCCTGGGTTGCAGGTCACGGCCCCCAGCAACTGCACATTGATGTTTCTTTCTCTCTCTCTCTCTCTCTCTCTCTCTCTCTCTCTCTCTCTCATCTCCCTCCCTTCCCTCTCTAAAAAAAAACCCCAAAATAATAATAATAAAATAAATAAAATCTTAAAAGATTTTAAGCCTGTGCTTAAAAAAATCCAAAAAGAATAAGAAAGAATAAAAAAAAGAATATTGAAATCCTATCAGGCATCTTCTCTGACCACAATGTTATGAAACTAAAAATCCATCAAAAGAAGAACACTGAGAAACATGCAAAAGCATGGAAGCTAAATAATATGTTATTAAACAATGTAGGATCGACAATAAGATCAAGAAAGAAATAAAAAGAGACCTTGAAACAAATGAAAATGAGGACATAACAATATAAAATCTGTGGAACACAGGAAAGCAATTTTAAGAGGGTAATTCATAGCATTACAGGCTTATGTGAAAAAAACAACAAGAAAATGCTCAAATAAACAATGTAACTTTACACTTAAAAGAACTTGAAAAAGAATAATAAACAAAGCCAAAGTGAATAGAAGAAAAAGAAATAGTAAAGATCAGAGCAAAAATAAACAAAACAAAGTCTAAAAAAATGATACAAAAGATTGGTGAATCTAAGAGTTCATTTTTAGAAAGATAAATCTTTAACCAGACGCCTCAAGAAAAAAAGAGAGAGCACACAAATAAATAAAATAAAAAAGGAAAAAGAAAAAAAAGTCACCAAAGAAATATAAAGGATTGTAAGAAAATATTATGAACAACTATATGCCAACAAGCTGGACAACTTAGACAAAATAGATAAAGTTTAGAAACATACAGTCTTCCAAAACTAAATCAGAAAGATTTAGAGAATCTGAATAGACATATTAAAAGTAGTGAAATTGAAGCAATAGTCAAAAAACTCCCAAACAAAAGCCCTGGACCACATAACTTCAAAGGTGAATTTTACCAAACATTCCAAAAATTAATACCTCTCCATCACAAACTATTTTAAAAAATTCATGAGGAATGAAAATTCTCAAAATCATTTCATGAGTCCAACATTATCCTAATTACAAACCAAATAAAGACAATACAAAAAAAGAAAATTATAGGCCAATATCCCTGATGAGCATAGGTACTAAAATCCTCAATAAAATATTAGCAAATTGAAGACAACGATTCCTCAAAAAGACCATACACCATGATCAAGTGGGATTTATTCTGGGAATACGAGTTTGCTACAACATTCACAAATCAATAAAAGTGATTCAACACATTAAAAAATGAATGATAAAAACAACATGATCATATCAATAGATACAGAAAAAGCGTTTGATAAAATCCCACGCCCATTTATGATAAAAACTCTCAGCAAAGTGGGAATAGAGCAAACATACCTAAGCATAATAAAGGCCACATATGATAAATCCACTGTCAGCATCATACTCAATAGGCAAAAACTCAAAGCATTCTTCTTAAGATCGGGAACAAGACCAGGGATGTCTGCTTTCATCTCTTGTATTCAACATTGTACTGGAAGTCCTAGCCACAGCAATCAGAAAAAAAAGAAATAAAAGGCATCCAAACTGGAAAATAAGAAAAACTGTCATTATTTTCAGATGACATGATACTGTATGTAGGGAACTCCAAAGATCCCACCTAGAAACTACTAGAACTGATAAATGAATTCAGCAAAGTAGCAGGATACAAAATTAATATCCAGAAATCAGTTGCATATTTACATGCAAATAATGAACTAATAGAAAGGAAAATTAAGAAAACAATCACTTCACAATTGTTGCAAAAGAATAAAATACCTCAGAAGAAACTTAACCAAGGATGTAAAAGACCTGTATTAGGAAAGTTATAAGACACTGAAAAAAGAAATTGAAATAAGTAGAAGCTCATACTGAGCTCATAGGCAGGAAAAATTAACATCACTAAAAGGTCCACGTTACCCAAAGCAGTCTGTAGATTCAATGCAATTCTTTTCAAGATTCCAATGATGTACTTAATGGAACTAGAACAAATATTTCAATAATTTATATGGAACCAAAAAGGCCCTGCATAGCAACAGTGATCCTGAGAAAGAACAAAGTTGGAGGAATCACACTACCTAATATTAAACTATTCTATAAGGCCATAGTATTCAAAACAGCATGATACTGGCATAAAAATAGACACACAGATCAATAGAAGAATAGAGAGCCAAGAAATAAACCTCCATCTTTATAGTCAATTAACATTTGGCAGAGGAAGCAAGAATATACAATGGGCTAAAGACAGTTTATTCAATAAATGGTGTTGGGAAAATTGGGCAGAGACATGCAGAAAAATGAACTGGTCCACCTTCTTATACCACACACAAGAATAAATTCAAAATAAATCAAAGACTTAAATGTTAGACTTGAAACTATTATAATCATAGAAGAACACTTAGGCAGTAAAATCTTGGATATTATTCATGGCAATATTTTAATGAATATATCTCCCCAGGCAAAGGAAATAAAAGAAAAATAAACAAATGGGAATACTTTAAACTGAAAAGTTTTTTCCCAGCAAAGAAAACATCAACAAAATAAAAACACAACCCACAGAATGAGAAAATATATTCACAATACATCTGACGAGGGATTAATATGCAAAATTTATGAAGAACTTACAAAACTCAACACCAAAAAAACCAAATAACCCAATTTAAAAAATGGGCAAAGGACTTGAGTGGACATTTCTACAAAGAGGCCAGGCAGATGACCAATAGACATATGAAAAGATGCTCAACATCTCTAATCATCAGAGAAATGCAAATTAAAACCACAGTGAGATGTCAGCTCACACCTGTTAGAATGACTATTATCAATAAATCAACAAACTATAAATGCTGGTGAGGAAGTGGAGAAAGGGGAACCCTTTTGCACTGCTGTTGCAAATGCAGACTAGTACAGTCATTGTGGAAAGCAGTGTGGAGGTACCTCAAAAAATTAAAAGTGGATTTGCCTTTTGACCCAGTGATCCCACTTCTGGGAATATATCCAAAGGAACCCAAAACACAAATTCAAAAGAACATAAACACCCCAATGTTCATTGTAGTGTTATTTACAATTACCCAAGATATGGAAACCGACCAAGTATCCATTAATAGATGAGTGGATAAAACAACTATGGGACATTTGCACAGTGGAATACTACTTGGCCATAAAAAGAAAGTTTTGCCTTTTGTGACAGTATGGATGGACCTGGAGAACATTATGTTAAGTGAAATAAGTCATTCAGAGAAAGACAGATATCATATGATTTCACTCACATGTGTGATCTAATGAACAAACTGAACTAACAAGGAAAATAGAGACAGACTCATAGATGGCAGGATGACAGCTAAGGGGGTGGGAGGTTAGGGAATGTAGGTATTGAGCAAAAAGTAAAAGGACTCATGGACATGGACAATAATGCACCAACTGCTGGGTAGAGGGGATTATAAGAGGACTAAATGGTAATGGGAAAAAAATGTTTAAAAAGTCTCACAATGAATACACTAGTGTTCAGAAGTCTTGGTCACCTTGTCAGAACAGTCCGAAATTCAAACAAACAAAACAAAAACCTGTAAAATAGGGAGAGTCTGGAGTTCAGGAAGGCTGAATTAGCAGGAATTTATAGAGCAGAGCACCACAAGGTAGAGAATATCATACAGAAAAAGCTCCAGAATTCTACACAGGAGCCCCATTGATATTATGTTGAATGTGCAAAGATATTTCAATAAACACACAAAAAAGCAACAAATACTTTTTAAAAGTTGAATTTCATCAAAGTCAAAAACATTTGCTCTTCTAAAAACATCTTCAAGATTGTGCTTTAATTCAAAGTTTCTGTTCATATTTTGCTTGCTTGTTTGTTTTGTCGAGGCAGGGATAAGTGGGGCGGGAGGATGAAGTGGGGTGAAAATGGAGACAACTGTACTTGAACAACAATAAAAAATAAAATAAAATAAAAATAAATACATCACCAGGAAAATTAAAAGACAAGGGATGAAATGGGAGAAAATACTTGCAATACAGATATTGATGAAGGAATTGTATTCTACATATAAGAATTCTTACAACTCAATAAGAAAAAAAATGAACAGCATAACAAATGAATACAATATTTAAATGGACATATCACAAAAAATTAAGATTAGCTAATAAACACATAAAAATGATTCACTCACCAAAGAAATGCAAATTGAGACCACAATGAGCTATCACTACTGCACACCAAATAGAGTTGTGAAAATTAAAAAGGCTGAAAATATCAGTTCTTGATGAGAATGTGGAATATCTAGGACTATCAAAGTTGCTGGTAGAAATTTTAAATGGCATGGCCACTTTGAAAAAGTGGCGATCAGTTTATTTTAAAGTGAAATATGTACTAATCATAAGACTCAGCAATTCTACCACAACTATTTGTCCAAGAGAAAAAAAGTCATGTATCCAGTTCACAAAATGACTTGCATGTGAATGTTCGTAGAAGCTTTATTCCCAAACTGAAAACAACTTAAAGGTCCATCAATCAGTAAATGGGTAAATACATTTTGGTGTATAAATGGGAAAATTTACACCAGTAAAAACAAAGAAACTACAGATACACTGAAATGTATAGATAAATATTAAAAACTCTACAGTAACCAATAATCCAGAAACAAAAGAGTGTGTATAGTAGGGTTCCATTTACATGAAATTCTGCAATAGGCAAAACTACACTTTAATGACTCAGAACAAAAGAAGTTGCCTGGGACCATGTGATGTGAGTGGAGAGGCTGGCTGCAAAACTCTGGGTAGAAACATCTTAAAGTAAAAGAAATGCCCTATATTTTTATTGGTATGGTGGACATACATATATATGTCAAAACTAAGAATAGTACTCAAAATAATTCATTTTATTATAGGTAAATTATATATTTTAAAATTGTATGTTTTTTATTGTCATGAAATTACAGTTGTCCCCATTTTTCCCCATTACTTTCCCCTGCCCTACCTACCCCCACCTCCCACATTTAATTCCACCCCCGTCCCGCATTGCCTTTGTCCATGTGTCCTTTATACATGCTCCTTGACTTGACGCTTGCCCTTATTTGCCCCATTATCCCCCTCCCCACTTCCTTCTATTTACTGTCGGTTTGTTCGTTATTTCCATGTCTCTGGGTATATTTTGTTTGCTTGTTTGTTTTGTTGGTTAAGTTCCACTTATAGGTGAGATTATATGGTATTTGTCTTTCAACACCTGTAGGTAAATTATACTTTTAAAATTTTATTTTAAATCTAAATATATAGTTAGGTCAATAACAGTAGTTACTAATTTTAGCTACTAAAATAGGAATCTATGAGTCCATACTGACATTAATTAATTATTGAGATTAGAAAAATGTCACTTATAGTAGAATCTCAATGCCTAACTATAGGAGGAATAATTCGTTAAAAAATCACTATTTGGACACCTTTCTTGATATAATTAATTCTGCCAAGAAACATCAATAGACATTTTGATTAGGGAGTAAATGTATGCTGAATAATGTGATATTTACATGGTTTCAAATACTTCCCCAAAAATACTTATGAATATATAGGAAAGAAAGGGCAAATCACAGTGGAGAAACATGACAAACACCACCCAGGAGATAAAGGTTAACAACTTGGGTATTACCTGAAAAGATACAATAAAAACAAAGCATCATTTCTGGGACATTCTTGGCATAAGTTCATTCCCTTAATCTAATCAAAAAGAATCATAAAGCAAACCCCAATTAAAGAACATTCTATAAAATTACTGGAGGTATCTAAAGAAACAGAACAAATAAATGCAACATATGATCATATAATCCATGATCATATAATCCATGATCATATGTAGGATACATTTATTATAAAGGCTATTATTGGGGCAACTGGAAAACTTGAGTGGGGCCTGCTTATTAGATGACTGCATGTGTATCACTGTTAATTTCCTGATTCTAATGGCTATAGTCCAATTACAAAAAAGAATGTGTAGTTTGTAGAAAATATATTATAGAATATTTTTAAATGCTGGGGTACATTGTCACCAACTGACTCTCAGGTGATTCACATATTTAAAAAAAACAACTCTAAGTAATAGTTTTGGTTATTTTTTACTAACTTGGTGAAGCATTCACTAAAGCCATAAAATAAAAAAACTAATATTTCTCCCAGAGAAAATTCATATTTTTATTTTTTACTAGACACAGCATAAAGTTCTCCTTACAAAAAGTCACATGAAAGGTAAGCTTTTTATGTCAATGTAAAACTAATAGTAATTATCAACCATGATTGGAAAGATAACGTATCTACTATACAGAAATATTTATTGAAATATTATCTACCACAATGTTCAAAACCTTCATAATCAAAACCAACTACTGTGAGTCATTATTTTCTTAGATTTTAGGCAGTTTTTTTTTAAATTTAGCCTCTTCCACAAAAGAATTGAACATTTTTACCCACTTTTCTGGACTACTTAACACAGTTTAAATAGTAGAACATGCAAACCAGTGAACTATTATAATCTTCTGAGATTACATGCTTATCTTGAACCACCCCTGAATCTTTCTGATTTTATTGAGATTCTACAATTTAGTTCGTACTATTGTATTAACACTTCCAGTTTTCCAGAAATTTGATCTGATTCAAGTTCAGTCATTCATTATGTTTTATTACATTTCCACAATTTCATTGCAATTATTTGTGTAGTGTTTCAGTGTAAATTACTTAAAACTAATTAAAGTCATTTAGCAGACATGTGTGATCATGAATTTTTAAAAATAAAGCAAAATACAGCTATGGCTAATCTTCATCAGTAAACAGCAGTCCATTCAGGACAGTTATTAAAATATTAAAATATTTCCATTTCTCTTGGCACTTAGCCAGTGCTCTGAATGTTTCAAAGGTCTCACTATGGTTTTTTTCACCCCATGCCACCCGAGGAACTAAAAAGATAAAGCTGGCGATACCAGAAAGGATCTAGATTCAGCTTCAGCACCACGGCCAGTGTCTCTAAAGACTGTCCACGTGTAACAATGCTGTATTGTACATTTCAAATCTCCTAAAGAGTAAATCTTAAAAGTTCTCATCACAAAAAATAAATGCAACTGTAAGGTTATGAATATTAACTGCACTTATTGTGGTAATCTATAAGGTCAAATCATTATTCTGTCCACTAAACAATGCAATATGTCAATTATATTCTTTTATTTTGCACAGTATAATTGGGAATATGCATTTTTATACATAAAACAATCTGTATAACTTTTTCAATTTTTTTTAAAGTGAGCATTTGCTTTCAATTTTATTTGTGTTACTAGTGGCTTGCACTAATTTTTAAAAGTGTAATTATTTACCTTAAAGTTAAATACCTTATAAGGTAAACATAAACTAGTATTGAATATTTTAAAATTCCTATATATACTAGTTTATGATGTTACACAAAAATCACTTCTGTATAAATTTTATTCTTAGTGAGGACCAGAGATTACTCAATATATTCTAGATTCTGTTTTGTCCCATTAATTAATGTGAATAAAATATTGAACGAATTTTTTCAAATTCCCAAATCATGATGCTGCTGCTGACTCAGAGACCGTATTTTGAGTGTCATTGGTATAGACCAAATGTTTATTTTTGTTTATGTTTAATTTGATAAAATATGCCTAACAAAATTTATTACCTTGATCATTTTCAAGTGAACAGTTAAGCAGTATTAAGTACATTCACATTATTATGCAAACAATCTCCAGAAGAGCTCTTTTCATCCGATAAACTGAAACTCTATAATTAAATAACAGCTCTTCATTCTTTCTTAACACTACTCTATCCCCCTCCATTTTACTTTCTCTCTCTATGAATCTGACTACTTTATATACTTAATATAAGTGTAATCATACAGTAAAAAATGTCAAAGTGCTTTATATTATTTTAAAATTGTCTTTTTATGGTTGGTTTACTTCACTTAGCAAATTGTCTTAAAGGTTCACCCATGTTGTAGTATATGTTAGAATTTTTTTCCTTTTTAAAACTAAGTAATATTCCATTGTATGTCTATACCACATTCTGTTTATTCATTCATCCACTGATTGACACATGGGTTGCTTCAACTTTTTAGATATTGTGAGTAAAGCTTCTATAAACATGGTGGACAAATATGTCCTTCAGATCATGCTTTCAATTCTTTTGGATATATATACTCAGTGGAATTACTGGACCATATGGTAATTCTATTTTTAATTTTTTGAGAAACCACTATAATTGTTATCCATAGTGATTGAACCATTTTACATTTCTACCAAGAGTAACACAACACAGGTTCCAATTTTTCTACATCTTCTCCAACACTTGTTCTTTTATATTGGAAGTATTTTTAATACAGTCATCCTAATAGGGTATGAAGTACATGAAATATTCTTTATGAAATAAAAGAATATTAAAGTTAAGTAACTTATAAAAAATGGCTCAAAAATGGCCTCCAGTGTCCCTGGTCCTTTCTTTTTCTGATATAAATATTCAAAGATAAAATTTTATTTTAGCCAGGAAGTTATTTTAGCATATTACACATGATTTCTCACACAATATTCATGTTAGCACAAAAAGTCAGTATTGACTAAAAAAGTACTTTTACAATACTAACACTTCTGTAGTTATTTAATTGATGTCACCCTGCTCCTTTAGGCTGTAAGTACCACTAGGAAAATAACTATATCTGACTTCCCACCTTTGTTCTCCTAATGCTCATGCCAGCTGTATCTCAATTAATATACTTAGAACAAACAAATGAAGCAGAAGTGCTGTCACAGGTGTGCACAGGTGTGCACAGGTAACCAGGTTCTTAGTGATCGAGGACAAAGAATTGAACCGAACACACAAAGTTTATAGCATAAAGAAAGAGGGGAGGTTTATTAAGTGATAGTACATACCACAGGACACGGGAGGGAGCCAGCTCTGAGCAGAGGAAGAAAAAGGGGCACGTGGGCTGGGGGATTCTATTCTTATAGGGGCAGAAGCCCCCCTGCTAGTCTTTGGTGGGCTTTTCCTGTGCAGGTACAAGGAGTTGGATTTCAAAGCTACTGCGCATGCATGGTTTCCCATGACTTTCTTGATTGGCTACTGGAGAAGGAAGTCCCACAATGTTATTTCATTATAATGATATTATAATGAATCAGGGGGTAGCTCGCAGGCGCATTCTATGATTCAGAGTTGTCCCAGAAAACAGGAACAACCCGTCTTAGGGGGTCTTTGTCATGTATAGGTGTTTTCTACCTCAGCCCTGCAGGGCCTCGGGAGCTTCCTTCCTGACTACCCCCTGCCTCAGTGCCAGAGCATTGCTTTAATGGGGGAAGAGAACAAATTACATGTATGGGCAAAACCAGGGCTTTGGTGTTTGGAGTGATTAGGCAGGGCTGGAGTGCCAGTGTTGATGGATCTAGAGGGTGGTCACTGGAGCTGCAGCTGCAGTTTTGGGTGGACTGAAGCCCAGGATGGTGTTAGGATCACTACTTTACCTGTCAAATAATTATGTCAATGTTTAAGCTGAATAGTTTCCTGTGAGACAATTTCCAAAGAATCAGGAGGTTTACCATATTTACAGTGATTTCTTTTTTCTTTATTTTTATTGCTGACACGATTGCAGATGTCCCCATCCCTGTTTTATTCCACTCCTCCCATTTCCTTTTTTTAGAACAAAATAAAGAAGCTCTTTATGTATTCACACAGAATGATCTCCAAGATATAAGTATGAAAAACAAAGTACAAAACTAGGTATATAATATTCTACTATTTATATAAAATTATGGAGAATACACTGTGGAGGATACCATCCAGCAGTATCCATCTCGGCTGTGGATGTTCGTCGAAACATGAGAAAAACATACACAGAGACAACCAGGTCCTGTGGGGGAATAGGAACAGAAGGGCCACTCTTTCCCATGGAGAGTGCCATGGCCAGTCCCTCTAGTGGGGAGTGCCCCAATTCCATACCCAAGCAGATTTTTACTGAGAAAACAGACTTAATTTGTGGATACACAATCTGGCAGAAAAGATCAAAAGATGTAGGCAACTTACAAAGGTGGGGACAGAACTCCTGCTGTGATTCTGGGTAAGGTTTGTGGTCTTTAACATATGAAAGGACTACAGGTTCCAAAGGTTTCCTGCCTGTGCTTTTAAATTCCAAGTTAATAACATCCTCCAGCAAACAGATCTCACAGGATCTTGCATATTCTATGTCCCAGGCCTGATTACCCCAGGGGCCCGCCATTTCTGGTCTGGGCTGCACCACACCTGCACGCAGAAGACAGAGGCAGCCAGGAGAATTGGATTTCTCACATCTAAGAACAAAGACTCAGGCTTTGACAAAGCCAAGGGGGCAGGGGTTGATGTCGATCACCCCTTCATTTCCACAGCCCCTTCCCTCAGGGCATTCCCACATGGTCACGTCTGTCTTAGATTCATTCTCTTTCTTAGAGAATTGTTACCTGTCATTGACTGCTGATCATGCAAAAGGGAAGCCAGGCATTAGAACAGGCAGTGTTCATGCCAGGGAAATAAGTTTTGTCTCCTTCAGTGGCTCCTGGTCCGGAGGTCTTTCACTCAGCCTAAGTCACGGGGGGTTACAGTTTCCTGAGACCAGGCAGGGCAGTCCCTAACAATACACAAAAACATATTTGCTTGTTGTATTAATTATCAATTGTTTTAGAACAAATTACCCCAACACTTAGTGACTTAAAACATTTATTATCTGTTTCCATCGGTCAAGGATTAGGCACAGCTTAGATGGTTGCCTTTGGTATGGCTCTTCAGGAAGTTGTAGTCAAGCTGTTAGCTGGGGCTGTGGTCTTACCCAAAGTGTCATCTAAGGGAGAGAGGATCTGCTTCCAAGCTCACCAGGTGGTTGCTGGCAGGAATCAGTCTCTCACATGAACTCTCCACAAGGTTGCCCCCAGCATAACGGTTGACATCCCCCAGGTTGAGTGATCCCAGAGAGTGAGCAAATGAGTGATAGTATACAAGATGGAATTGGTAGTTTTTTTCATAGACTAGTCTCAGAGTGATATTGTACCACTTCTGCAGTATTCTATTCCCTAAGGAAATCTGCTAGTCCAGCTCACACTAAAAGAAAAGAGATGAACACATACATGGCATGAGGTGGATGGGGATCATTTCAGGCTATCTTAGAGATTACCCAGCACTGTGCTTATATAAGCAAATAATATTTTTGGAATGATACACTAGAAACATTAAACTTTGTTGTCTCCAGGAAAGGGAAGTGAACAACTGGGGGAGTACTTGTCAATGAATATGCTCTTATACCCTTTGAATGTTGTGTAAAGTAACTAGCACAATGCCTGGCACACAGCAATTATGCTTATACTGTCCCCTGTGCATGGAATGCCCTTCAGTGTTCTTCTAGTGCCAAGAAAAAATAGCCCCAGGCCTAACTGAGATGTCACTATAAAGCATTGTCCCCAGCAGGTATTTATTGTCTCTCTTCTCTCACAGCATTCTGCTTTTACCTTAGATGCAACATTTTAACTACTGTATTACAATTTAAATCTCTTCAATTTAGTCTGGCTCATGGATCATCAGCATCAATTCTTGTTAGAAATACAGAATCTAGAACCCTATCCCAGGACTACAGAATCAGAATACAAATTTTGACACAATATCAGGGTTTACATGTGCACTAAGTTTAAGAAATACCGGTTTAGCACTTCCAGCCAAGATGGAGGCATAGGTAGATATGCTTCATTTAATTACACAACCAAAAGAAGGGTAAAAACCAACTTAAAAACAAAAAACAACCAGAACTTCCAGAATATCAAACTGTATGGAAGTCAGACAACCAAGTTAAAGAAGAAACATTCATCCAGACTCGTTGGAAGGGCAGAGACGGGCAACCAGGCAGAGGGGAAATGTGGCTCAGTGGAGGCTGGTGGATTGGGTGGGTGAGGCAGCTGCTGGTGACTAGGTTGTCCCACATTTGCAATGTGAAGAAACCTGGAGGAACAACTAGGGAGTGAGACAAGGCATGCAACCCAGGGTTCCAGCACCACTATTCAAACCTCAGAACCTCTGGCTGTAAAAAATCTGTGGGGTTTGCTGTAGTGGGGACAAATGGCAGTCTTACAGGAGGGTCCATACGAGGGGCCCATAGGGCCCAAGAACATACACAAACACACCCACCTGGGGATCAGCACAAGGCCACAACTAAAAGGGCACAATTCACTTCTGGGTAATGGGGGAAGTGACTAAAAGCCAGGCAAGACCAAGCAAGCACCATTTTTCTATCTCTGACCCCTCCTCCCACAGATAGCACCACATTCAGAGAAGTGAGGTGCCCTGTCCTTGTGAATACTTAAGGTTCCACCCCTTACAACTTAACAGGTGCACTGAGACAAAGAAATATGGCTCAAATGAAAGAACAGATTAAAAAAAAAACAGAAAAAGAACTAAACAACAAGGAGATGGCCAACTGATCAGATGTTCAAAACACTGGTAATCAGAATGCTCAGAGAAATTATTGAGTAGGGCCACAAAATAAAGGAAGAAGTGAAGCCTATGCAAAGTGAAATAAGGAAAAATACACAGAGAACCAATAGTGAAGGGAAGAAAATCAGGACTCAAATCAATGATTTGGAACAAAAGAAAAAATAAATATTCAACCAGAACAGAATGAAGAAACAAGAATTCAAAAAAATGAGATTAGAAACCTCCGAGACAACTTTAAACATTCCAACATCTGAATCATAGTGGTGCCAGAAGGAGAAGAACAAGATTGAGAAACTGAAAACTTATTTGAAAAAATAATGAGAACTTCCCCAACCTGGCAAAGGAAATAGACTTCTAGGAAGTCCAGGAAGCTCAGAGTCCCAAAGAAGTTGGACCCAAGGAAACACACACCAAGGCACATCATAATTCCAGTAGCCAAGATTAAAGATAAGGAGAGAATCTTAAAAGCAGCAAGAGAAAAGGAGACAGTTACCTGCAAAGGAGTTCCATAAGACTGTCAGCTGATTTCTCAAAAGAAATCTTGCAGGCAAGAAGGGGCTGGAAAGAAGTATTCAAAGTCATAAAAAGCAAAGACCTACATCCAATTTTACTCAATCCATCAAAGCTTTCATTTAGAATGGAAGGGTGGATAAAGTGCTTCCCAGATAAGGTCAATGTAAAGGAGTTCATCATTACCAAGCTCTTATTATATGAAACGTTACAGGGACTTATCTAAGAAAAAGAAGGTGATCAAAACCATGAACAGTAAAATGACAACAAACACAACTATCAAAAACTAAACCTCAAACAACAAAAACAAAGTAAATAAGCAACTAGAACAGGAACAAAATCACAGAAATGGAAATCATATGGTGGCTTATCAGTGGAGAAGGTGAAGGGGAGAATGGAGAGGGAAGGTACAGGGAATAAGAAGAATAATTGTTAGGTAGAAAATAGACAGAGGGGACTGGAGGGCAAAGATGGTGGCGAGATAGGCAGCAGTGAAGTCCACTTCTTCCTGCACACAGGTGAAACACCTAGCTGATCTTCTGAGGAACAGAACAAACAGCCAACAGTATCCCAGCATATATGAAGATTTGAGACCAAAAATTGTAGAGGACAGTGAAAAATCAGATGGTAAGGAGAGTGATTCAGGACAATAAGGTCCCCAGGGACCAGAGCGGGGACCAGGGTGGCTGAAACCTCAGACTCAGCACCCTCTGGGTCTGCCACAGGATTCTTGAGAGAGAGCCAGGTCAATGGCTCCCTCCCCTGCCAAATAAGGTTTGAGCAGCACCAAGAGGAAACTGGATATTTTAAGTCATGGGGGAAATAAGGACAATGTTGCAAACACACAGGGATAGTGTGTACCCATTGAGACTGTGGACACTGTCTGGGAAGAGTTGGGCCATGACAGACTCTGTCCCAGTCAGCCTGGTCTGGTTGTAGAGTTGGGCTGTGTGAGAGGCCAGGTGCTTGTTTGGAGTGGCAGGCATGAGTAGGAGGAGTTTTTCAAAAAGAAAAAGAGAAAAAAAGAGGCACTCAGTGGCTGTTTGGGGAATTCTCCACAGCAGCCACCCCCACCTCCTGCACCCCTACACCTGCCTGGCTGCTCGCTCACACCACAAGCCCCTGGGATGGTGAGCACCTGACCACATGGCCCAGCAGCAGAGGCTGAGTGCTCAGACCCATAGCCTCAGAATGGAACATGCCTAACCCCATCCCCCAGAGCACCTCCCACCCTGCACCCAGGACTTTGCAGGGCCAACTGGCTCTCTAAGAGGAAGGTGGAGATGCCCCTGCAGAGGAGAGCTGCAGGGCTCATGGAGTCAGCAATTACCAGAAAGACTTAACTCAGTGTGTCGGGGGGAGGTAGCTACCTTGAAGGGGTGCTGGGAGTCCCTAACATCTAGGACAGAAAAGAGCAAGAAGGTGGTGTGTGAGTTGACCCTAATGGGTGTACCTCAAGGACAGCACAACTGGTAGACTAAAAGGTAGGCTGCATGCAGAAGGGAACTGGGTGCCTGGCAGTGAACTGAGGAAGTAGGTTGGAGGCTGGGCAACTGCAAAGAAGGGAGAAAAGCCAAACCAATCCCTCCTAAACCTGCTGCAGCCAGGAAGACCAGCAGAACTGGCATGGCTGGTTTAAAGCCAGCAGAAGGTTTTTATTATTATTATTATTCCTCCTTCCTTCCTTCCTTCCTTCCTTCCTTCCTTCCTTCCTTCCTTCCTTCCTTCCTTCCTTTTTTTTAATTCCCACAGTGAGACAATAAAACCTGGACCTGTGAAAAGACCAGAGTTAGACCCAAAGAAGGGTCATCCCAACAACTGAGATAGTGAGACAAATTTGACTTTGCTAGTCCAGACAACTTGCAAGTTTTTGTATATTTGTATTATTATTATTTTTTCATTATTCTCACATCTTTATTGTATTAGTATTTTTGTATTTCTCTTTTTTCCTTTTAATCTTCGTCACTTGGTTTGTTAAATTGCATTGTTTCACTGCTTTCCTTTATTCTCTCTTTCATAGTGTATTTTTAATTTTCCATCTTTCACTTTACTTGTGTTCCAATAGCACTCTACTCTAGGTCCTGTACTTCCTATTCTTGTAATTCAGATCACATAGATTCTTTCATATGATTGTTGCTCCATTACTGTTGTAAATATCTGCTGTTCCATACAATTGTAAATACTATATAGCACCCCTCCTGAATATTAGCTCACTTCACTGTTTCCTGAACTTTATTCCTGTGGTGGTGAACTCTATTTTCTCACACACTACACCTATTTTCTATCCTTTACTCTCACTTTACCTCATAATCTGATATCCCACAAGCTCACTGCTTCCTAGATCCAACTCGCAATCCTTCCCTACCCCTGACAAGAGTCTTGTCTTTCTTCCACCCTTTCTAAAAAGTGGCTAGTTACATGAAATAGCACAGTTAAAATTATACATATCTAAAAGATCTCCTATCTCTTTTCTACAGGTTGGTACTTTAAATACCACAGAATACACTCATGCTGTCTTAAGCCATTTTGCCTTCCCCCTCCAACTAAACATATTTGCCAATGATACTTCAGACAAGGGTTGGATCTCCAAAATACATAAAGAGCTCACACAACTCCACTCTAAGAAGACAAGCAACCCAATTATAAAATGGGCAAAGGACTTGAGCAGACACTTCTCCGAGGAGGACAAACAGAGGATCCAGAGACACATGAAATGATGCTCAGTATCGCTAGCTATCAGAGAGATGCAAATTAATACCACAATGAGATATCACTTTACACTAGTCAGAATGGCCATCATAAACAAAGCAACAAACAACAAGTGTTGGAGAAGTTGTGGAGAAAACGGACCTTAGTGCACTGTTGGTGGGATTGCAGACTGGTACAATCACTACAGAAAACAGTATGGAATTTCCTCAAAAAACTAAAAATGGAACTGCCTTTTGACCCAGCAATTCCACTGTTAGGATTATATCCTAAGAACCCTGAAACACCAATCCAAAAGAACCTATGCACCCCAATGTTCATAGTAGCACAATTTACAATAGTCAAGTGTTGGAAGCAATCTAAGTGCCCATCAGTAAATGAATGGATCAAAAAACTATGGTACGTTTATACAATGGAATTCTATGCAGTAGAAAGAAAGGAGGAGTTCCTATCCTTTGCAACAGCATGGACGGAACTGGAGAGCATTATGCTAAATGAAATAAGCCAGGGAGTGAAAGACAAATACCATACAATCTCACCTTTAACAGGAACCTAATCAACATAACAAACAAGCAAGCAAAATATAACCAAAGACACTGACACTGAGAGCAGACTGATGGTGGTGACCAGAGGGGAGGGGATTATAGGGGAAAAGGCTGAAGGGTTTTCAGAAACAAATGTAAAGGACTTATGTACAATAACAAGGGGCATTAAAACAGGGGAGGGAGGTAAAGAGGGCTGGGGTGGTAGGTAAGAGTGGGAGGAAGAGACAGAAAACTACTTGAATAACAATGAAAAATTTAAAAAAAAGTTTTTTTAAATACACAGGGGATGGTTAAGAATAGTATAGGAAATGGAGAAGCCAAAGAACTTTTATGTATGACTCATGGACATGAACTAAGGAGAAGGGAATGCTGGAGGGAATTGGGGTACTGGATATAGGAGGATAAAGGGGAGAAAAAATGGGGCAACTGTAATAGCATAATCAGTAAAATATATTTTAAAAAAGAAATACTACTTTAAATCCCTAGTTGAATTATAAACCTTTCCAGGGCTCTCTTTCATCTCTTTCCCTAGAACATTTCTAGATGAGCTGTGTTTCCTGAATCCATTGGCTCTTTCTTCTTCATTTTATATTGTTTATTCACTTATTTTTAATTTTTTTTAGTTTTATTAAGGTATAATTTGACAAATAATATTGTGTACACTTAAGTTGTAGACCATAATGGGTTGATATATACATAGTATACATTGTGAAATGAGTATCATAGTGGATTTTTTCAAATTGATGTAAAATTGATATACAACATTGTACAGCAGGTTCTCAAATAATGTCATTTCATTCAACATTACTGAGAAAAAAACTGATTCCTGGCAGCCCTGAGCCACTGTCTGTGTGGAGTTCACACATTCTCCTCATGTCTGCAGGTTTTCTCTGGGAACTAAGGTGTCCTCACCATCCCAAAGCTGTGCACATTAGGTGGTTTGGTATTTCTGAATTGTCACTATGAGTGTGTGTGTGAATGTTCTCTGCTGTGGATTTGTGGCTCCTCACACCCTGAGCTGCAAGAGAGGATACAGCCACATAGGATAAATGAGTTGGAAAATAATTCTCTTGCTTTTTAAATTAATCTTTCTTAAATGTACACATAACTCTCATTTATTTCTATATTAAGAGAGATTCTTCTTCTCCCTATGTTTTGGTTTCTAAACCTATAGAAAAATTTTCATATCCTCCTTCTTCATTTTTTTTTGTATATTGAAATGATTCATTCTGTTTTATTGGTGTGTACTTTTATTTATAAATATATATTTTTATATTGAGTTATATAGTTGGCACATAACATCATATTAGTTTTATCCACTTCCAGTTTTAATAACCTATGGTTTAAATTATTCTGGGATAAAGGATATTTTACCTGCAAGAGTCTTAAGACAAGGAAACAGGAATCCAGAAAGTCCCGCAAGTTACCTGGGGATTCCATAGTCCCCTGGGTCAACAAACAAACAAATTAAAGAGAGAATTTTTTATGTACATTCTGAAAAATCTGCTCTTTTGTGGTATTTTGCCACTTTGAACTACTTGTTAAGTCAATAACAATTTCTTTTTAAGTTGGCATTGGGGAGAGAATAAATGTCATTAGCATGAGTGGAATTAAATAGAAAGGACTCATCATGTAGAAGTTTAAAATTTGATTTTGGATCTGAAAAAAATAAACACATATATTTGAACAAACTAGTTGATACTATTTCCCATCTAATTTATAAACTAATGTTGTACCTCTATTCTTAAGGCATTTGGGACCTAGTTTTTAAATGTGAAAATATTTTTCAATAATATATATTATACACATATTGCTGGACAATTCACTTTGGAGATGAATATTGCAAAACTATTTTTTTAAATAAAAGCCTGGCTGCATTGTCTAAGTTTGAGTATACATTTGAAAGAGAAACTAGATGTAAGAGTTTTTAGAGAAGAACAGTCAAAATGTTTCACATATACAAATGACCCATGGACATGGACAACACTGCAGCAATTGACTGTGGAAGTGGGTAGTGAGGCTGAATGGAGAAGGGCAAAGGGAGAAAAATTGGAAAAACTGTAATAGGATAACAGTAAAAAAGAATATAGTAAAACTATTTAAATTAACATGCAAATTATATTAAAGTTTGATAAGCACACTTTATCTACCCAGAGCAACATTGCCCTGAAATGTGATGAGATATACACAGGAAAATGAGACTTAAAAATATACAAACAGGAGGTAATTTAGAGCCAGGCTTGATTCCTTGGTCAAGTGATTTGTAATCATGAGAGCAGAAGACTGTATTAGTTAAGTGTGCAGACCAGATCCCCTTTTTGGCCATCCTGGCTCTGCCACTTGCCTGCTCTATGATCTTAAGCAAGTCAGTATACTTCTTTTTGCCTTAGTTTTCTCATTTGTAAAGTGGGGATACAAATATCTACATTATAAAGTTACCTCAAAGAATCAATTTTTTCTTTATTTTATTTTTGTTCAAGTACAGTTGTCTGCATTTCCCCCCCACTACTCCCCCCAGTCCCAGCCATCCCCACCACCCTCCCCTGCTTGCACCCCCCTTTGGTTTTGTCCATGTGTCCTTTATAGTTTTTCCTGAAAACCCTTTCCCCTTTCTCAACATAGTTTTGGAAGTCCCAGCTACAGCAATCAGACAACAAAGAAATAAAAGGCATCCAAATTGGAATCAAATTAAAATGATTCCAAATTGGAATCAAACATAATGGATGGATACATAATTTCCTAAATGTCCTTAGAGCTCACATGCCTATGTTTACAGATGAGATTTCTGAATCTTCCTTGGACTATAAAGGGTCCATCTACGAAATTGTAGAGCTATAGGCTCAGTCCCCATAAATCAGTGTTTCTCTATCTTTTGACCCCTATAGAAATTTGCCACCTTTAGAAAACCATTCTTTTAATAAATAAAACAGAATATTTCAATTATTTCAAGTGATTATTTTACTACAACATAAGATAAATGTTCATTAGGATCAACAAACTACTTCTATTTGAGTATATAAAACATAGTTTGAAACATCAGATTCTGCATCTCATCAGTTTCATATTAATTCCTTTTCTAAATTTTAAAAATCTATTTTACAATTATTCATTAAGTGGAAGCAACTGTTTGGCACCCCTGAATTCTGGACATTTCAATTAAATGCACATGTAAAAATTATGAAGAGATTTCTCATGGAAGGCTACAGCCTCTTTTGCATGCCTGAGAAAGAAAATAAATTAAAGGTATCTCCTGTAAACTGTCATAATAAACTACTCATTTTGGCAGCCCCCTCTACTTTGAAAAACTTGCTAGGTCAATATTTCCTTCCTAGACAGACATTGAATTAGGAATACATAGTTGAGCAGCATTAAAAGCAAATCACTTGAACTACTCAAAACTTGAATTTTTTTTTAATTTCCATTGTGATTGTAGTGAATGGATTCCCATTCTAATCTTTGGTTTTATTCAATTCCAAAAGGTGCTTTTGTGTTTGTGGGTACTCTTGTAGATTTAGATGAAGTTTTTCATGGGTAACAATCCATCTATAAATGGTAATAAAGATAAAAATAATAAAAAATTAACACTGAGTCCTTAACATATGCCAGAAACACTGAGTTGTTTTATATATATTTAATTTACAGATAATATAATTTACTTATATTATCCTTTTTAACCAACAAAGCAAGTACTGTTGTCTTTAAGGTAAGTCCCATTGTCTTCTTTTTTCATAGCTGATCAAACTGAGCCACAAAGAAGTTAAGAAACTTGTACTAGGCCATGTAATCAGCAAGTGGTAGGGCTAGGATTTAAACCTTTCAGCCTGATTTCAGAATCTGGGTTCTTTTTTTTTAATATTTTATTTATTTATTTTTAGAGAGATGGGGAAGGGAGAAAGAGAGTGAGTGAAACATCAATGTATGTATGTTGCCTCTAGCACACCCCATACTGGGGATATGGCCTGCAACCCAGGCATGTGCCCTGACTGGGAATCAAACCCGCGATGCTTTGGCTCATAGGCCTGTGCTCAGTCCACTAAGCTACACTAGCCAGGGCAGAATCTAGGTTCTTAATCACCACAATATACTTTGTACTTAATGACTCTTTCCCTTTCAAGTGACTAAATACTACATTCCGGATGGCTAAAGAAAAAAATTACTAAAAATTCATAAAAAGTGCAACTTCAATCACAAATAAATACATTGGCTCAAGCAATGTCCTTGTGACTTGATCAAGCCTTCTCAGACTTGTTTTCTTCATTTTTTACTCCATTTTCAAGCCAAACTCTCCTCTCAAAAATCCATCAGAAAGAAGATGTAGAGGTGGGGGTGGGGGATCTGTTTCTTCCTAGTAGTTCCAAGCAAATCTTTAAACACATGTTCACATTTTAATAAATTGCTACTGCCTTATAATTAGTTGGTCTGAATTACCAGATCTTGGTCACCTGTTCATGCAGAGTTGAATCAAACAGCACAATTGAAAATGTGCACACTAAAATAGCTGTGATGGGAAGGTATGCACATTTTTTACTATGCCCTTCAACCCTGAACCATGATTTATTGACAACTATAAGCTTTCTCCATAAATAATTGAATGTCAATTCTAATCTTTCAAAAAACTGTCATCAGTCCCTGTCTTTGCTGAATATATAGCTGATGCTCTATCAGTCTGATATCATTGCAATAGCCATCTAATGGCTAATGAAATCAATAAATGGATACATTAAAAGAAAAATTCCTCTATTGTACTACAAGTTTTTGATGATAAACAGAAGAAAAAGTGTACAACAATTCTCACTCTTGCAAATACATATACACTGGTTTAGTCTCTGTAAATCAATAGTTTTATTCAAATTTAAATAAAATGTATGATAGCCATTAATTTTTATATTTTATATTCTGTATTTATATTATGTAATTTATAACACTATCACCTTATAAATGATTTATTTTTATCATAATGTTAACTGTGCATTCCACTTTTTAACATTCTCAACTATTACATTACTTGTGACAATTTTTTTCCCTGATGTAAGACATCTAAGAATGATGCTTTTTATTAAATGTTTTTATTTTATTTTTTTTATTGTTGTTCAATTACAGTTGTCCTGCCTTTTCCCTCATTGCTTTCCCCTGCCCCACCCCCTCAAATGCTCCCACAGTCAATTCCCACCCCATTGTCCATGCCCATGAATCCTCTATTCATGTTTCTTGACTTGCCCCTTTCCCTCCCATCTGGTCACTGTCAGTTTGTTCTTTATTTCCATGTATCTGGTTCTACTTTGCTTGCTTGTTTGTTTTATTCATTAGGTTCCACTTATAGGTGAGATCATATGGTATTTGTCTTTCACCACCTGGCTTATTTCAGTTAGAATAATGCTCTCCAGTTCCATCCATGCTGTCTCGAAGGGTAGGAATTCCTTCTTTCTTTCTGCTGTGTAGAATTCCATTGTGTAAATGAGCCACGTTTTTTTGATCCATTCATTTACTGATGCAGGCTATTTCCAGCATCTGCCTATTATAAATAATAAATAATGCTGTTATGAACAATGTGGTGCATAGGTTTTTTGAATTGGTATTTCAGGGTTCTTACAGCACAATCCCAGCAGTGGGATCACTGGATCCAAAGGTAGCTCCATCTTCAGTTTTATGAGGAAATTTCATATTGTTTTCCACAGTGGCTGCACCAGTCCTCATTCCCACCAACAGTGTACTTCCCTTTTCTCCACAACCTCACCAGCACTTGTTGTTGATTTGTTAATGATGGCCATTCTGACCAGTTTGAAGTGATGTCTCATTGTAGTTTTAATTTGCATCTTTCTAATGGCTAGTGATGTTGAGCATTTTTCTCATTTGTTTATTGTCCCTCTGTCCACCTGAGAGAAGTGTCTGTTCAAGCCCTTTGCCCATTTTTTAATTGGATTGTTTGTCTTCCTGGTGTGGAGTCATGTGAGTTCTTTATATATTTCAGACTTCAAACCCTATCTTCGGTATCATTGGCAAAAGTGTTTTCCCATACGATTGCTTCTCTTTTCATTTTGCTGATGTTTTCTTTAGTCATGCAGAAACTTTTTAATTTGATATGGTCCCATTTGTTTACTCTTTCTTTTACCCTTTTCCCCAGGGGATGTATCAATGAAAATATTGCTGTGTGGGATATCTGAAATATTCCTGCCTATGTTCTCCTCTAGGACTTTTATGGAATGATGTTTTTGTATTATTATAATTTTCTCTCCCTTTGGGATATAATAATTTACTTTATTCTTGAAAAACTTGATTGTTTTTTCCACAGGTACTGTCCTGTATTTTAAAAAGACCTGCTACTAGTTCACAACATTTTACATTAGACAATGCACTGATGTATAAGAACAAAAAGATCATGCGCCCAATAAATTTCAGTTTTCAGTTATGCATGAAGTTTTCCTATGTCCACTTTCTTTTCATGTTATGTTTATAGATTTACTTGGCCTGGCCCATAAAAACTCATATTCCATATTTACACTGAAACACCAAACACAGTTACCTTTCATAATATTTTTACAAATTGTGATATTTGTTAGCATTTTCATCAGGAAATTGGTTAGTAAACCAATTAAAATTAAGCTCCTTCAAAGTGACTATTCCTTTGTAAACAGACAACATAAATGTCATCAAGTTGTACAATGGTACATTGAAAACTAACCACTAGGAATACATGATGTATAGTACCACTGGGAAAACTTACAATCTAGAACCTGCAGAATACAGGGTTCCTCATTCTCAGTGGAAGTGTCTTTCTCCTCAGGTAAAACTAGGTGGATGTTCCACAGGAAGTATCTAAAAAAGAAAAGAGTTAAAGCAGCTGTGATGCATTTCTTCCACAAATACCAGTGGGATGGTGTGGGGGATACTCCTAGGGGAAACAAAATTTAAACAAGGATCATATAACAGAAGATTTAGGGTGGTGGTTAATTCCAATCAACGGAGACAAAATATGAGTTGATGGGACAGCAAAACTGGCTAGATATAGATTATTGTCAATATCTTAGTTTTTATTCGAAGTGAAGATTTCACAGGCAATTGTTACATTATTAAAAATAACTATTTAATACATAAATAAATATCAAAGTGGACCCACCCCAGTAATGTTATATAGTCATATCTCAATAAATCAATGAATTGACTAAATAAAATAGACACTTTCAGAATCAACTACAAGAAAATATTGATAGCTATAAGACCAAATGTTAATTAAATTTTCATTCATAACACTTAGTATAGTAGATGCAATTTGTCATGAGCTTTTTTGTATAAATGATTGCACTTAATGGAAATGAATGTTTGAGAAGCATTTACCAAATTACAAAAAAATTTAAGGGCAGGGAAGGACCTGAAAAATGTCCCTCCATCCTCACTCCAGTTCATTCAATAAAGTAATATACAAAAGAAAGAAAACAATTAAAAATTACTCATCTCTGGTTAAATACAGGAAACTAACTGAATATATCCACTTTTGTTACCTTTGGAGGCCATCAATAAAAATAATAATAATCTAGCATGATGTATAACACCTAAAGAAAGTGTTGGTAGCTGAAGAAAAGACATTTATCTCTGGCATTTAGAATTACCCTCATGAACATCCTGTTAGGCAACATAAGTAAAGATTTAAATATAATATCCAGCCTAGAAAAAGAAAGACATACAAATGTTTGGTTAAATATTTAATTCTATAATAAAAGTGTGATCAAGGTAACATAGAACATTTTCAAGGTAAATTAATCAATAAGCGAAACCTTACATAGACACTGAAAAATACTAGCCTCAAATAAATGATTTATTTTATAATAAGTACATAAAATTTGGTAATTAAATAGCTAAATTGCCCCCAATGAAACTCTCACACAAGATAATATTACTTAAGCAATATATTAAAATATCAAAAATAAAGAACAACTTCTCACAACTGATTTAGCATAAAAGATAAGTATATAAATAATCACAATAGTCAACTATAGATTGCCAGTTGCAGTAAAAAGTGATACAACTTTTCTGGATGACAACTTAGCAATGTATTTTTTTAAAGCATGAAAAACTCATATCTTTTGATTCTAAACCTTACTTTGAGTAACTTATTTTATAAATATAGATTAACTATTTCTAAAGCTAAGTTAAGTAGCTCTGCTGAAATTTCAAGAATAACCACTAACAAAATAGAAATCAAGTATTTAACTTCCAAAGCATTAGAGGAACAAAAAAATAAAAATAAAATATAATTCAAAAACTAATACAAAAGAAGACAGGAAAATAAAGGGATAATAGATATGGTAAAAGCTGAACAAAATTTAAAAAAATAAAAGCAGGATAGCAGAACAAATCCAAATGTATCTATAATCAAAGTAAATAAACTAAAATTTTCAATTTAAAATAATTTCAGACAGGCTTTATTAAAATAAAATTCAGTCACATAACATACACAAGTGTATACTTGAAATAAGGGCAAAGAAAACTTACAAAAAGGTGGGACACTCAGGAAAAATGCTTAGAGCAAGACTAAATTACATAAAAACCTTAAAGGTGAGTTTTAGGACAAAAATTCATATCTAGGAATAAAGAGGGTCACTAAAAGAAATACAAGCTTTTTCTGCCTTGGCTGGTGTGGCAGGTGTTTTATCCTGCAAAACAAAGGTACGCCAGTTCAATTCCCAGTCTAGGGCACATGCATGGGTTGTGGGCCAGTTCCTTAGTAGGGGGAGCATGAGAGGCAACCACACAGTGATATTTCTCTCCTTCCCTCCCCTTCTCTAAAATTAATTAATTAATTAATTGATTAAGAAACATGAGTTTTCCAAATTTGTAAGTATCTAATACATCCAGGTAAGTAAAATGATAATGAATTAATTATAAGGGAAGGATATCCAAAAACTTGAGCATACTGATGTATTCTAGAATGAAAGGTCAGGCATCAGCAATGGTCACACTGATTTTGAAGATGAGTAGTGGGTCCTTGGGTTTTATTAATTACCCTTTATAAATTGATAACATATGCTATGTGTATTCATACATATAATATTTCACAATAATAGTATCAGAATACACAATTATATGGATAAATTAGAAGGTATAATAGTTATCAAGCTGTGTTAGAATGGTAGAATTTGTATATATTTTACATATACCTAGAAAATATTTTACCCTTCTCCTTACTCCATAAAATTATAAAAACAATGTAGTTGAACAATAGATGTGAGAATAAACATGAGCAGTGTCTCTATTTATTAAATAGTTAATGAAGACACAATCAAGTCTTTATAGTGGCATTTTTCCTCTTGGATGGCTAATGGCTCTTTGATATATTTTGTTGGAATTAATTGTATTTTAAGACTAGGCATGTTTCTCTTCAACTAAAAATACTAAGCTTGCATAGGCATATTTATTCACTTTGCTTCCATTGAAAAGATTAAGGAATATAAAGACCCAGAAGATTCTTTGAATTTATAACTAAAATAAAGACTTTCTTATGAGAATAGGTAGTTTTATACTGTGCATTGGTGAATTCTTTATTCAGACTAATCTTGAAGTAGTTTATATAATTAATTAGTATGACTAAAGTAAGGGTTAAGGTTAGTTCTGCATTAGCTGTAAAATATGGATACAAGATTTTCTGTGTAATGTTATTACTTTTGTACTTACTTATTTGTCAAAATATGAACTGTGACCTCTATCCTGAGTTTAGCGTAGTAAGGTTTTCTAAGGAATAAAAAATAGTAGAAAATTCTAACAGACAAGTAAAAAATATATTATGGTCCTTCAGTAATTATGCTGTAATTCTGTTGGTTCTCAGAAAGCAATTCTATTATAGGTCCTTTATTTGTACACTTGCCTTAACATTCTGAAAAAAGAAAACTATTCTGTTTCACTGTGAATTTTTTTGAGGGAAGGGGCTTTTGACATGTGCTAAAAAATTACTAATATTTACCAGCCATTTTTAAAGAAGAAAGAACACATTATGCATCTATACATGTGTATACCTATACACCATGTACATATACAAACATATCTTTATGCTATGACGATCTTAAAAGTTCATCCATCTCGTCATTTTCATTCATAGAAGCGTAAGGTATTATCAGCTTGCTAAGTCTGAAAAGAAATCTCAAGAATTCAAACTGAGCTTCCAGTCAAGAGTATGAGGGTTAGAAACATTCTTATTGTTTGAGAGACTTATGAATGCATACTACAAGTCAACTTTATTTTGTATAAAAATAATCATTTGATATTTATACACTAAAAATATTTAATACAGAATCAATTCACATCTTTTCTCACATGCAACAGAATCTTCCAAAAATCCTGATAGGACAAAACATCCTGTAAATAATGACAGTCTTTCCTTGTACTATGACAATTATATGTGACTTCCATATTGTTTTGGTCAAGGAAACAAATTATATGTGTTATCTGTATTTTTTGGTCAAGAAAACAAATAGTACTTGGATGCTTATAACCAGAACATAGTACCAAGAATTTGCTTACTCATCTACCAGAATTTTCTCCTCCCAAAAACATGCTAACTAAGTTTAGGAGACAAATAAAATTCTCATTTTATATCCATGATAAGGTGTGTAAATTTATTTTATTTTTAATGTATATTTACTGATTATGCTATTACAGTTGTCTCATTCTTTTCTGCCCTTAATTCCTCTGCTTTGCACCCCGCTCCCACTAGCATCCTCCCCCTTAGTTCATGTCCATGAGTACTACATGCAGGTTATTTGGCTTCTCCATTTCCTATACTATTCTTAACCACCCCCTGTCTATTTTATACATACCACTTAATTTTAGAAGGTAGGGATGACATGTATGAACTTCAAAGGTCTTTTTCAATATGATATATCTATAGTCTATAGAGCACCTATAATTCTCCAAGATTACATTTGCACAGATTCTATCAATGCTATCTTTTAAGAGGACCCAATAACAGGGTGTCCTGTCCTTTGGCTAACTCATGCTGAAAACCATAACTGATAAATTTTGGCCTTACTTTATACAACAATAGTGCCACTTCCTGTAATCTGGACTTGTGAATGTCAGTATGATTGTTGATTCTGCTCATTTCCCAGCATTCTGCATGACCAGCTACTCAGAGACAGTGACTACCATAATTCAACCATGTGGTAAGACACATCAAATGATTAAAGCAACTAAAGGAAGTTAATATTTCAAAAATCTTTACAGCAGCAGTAAGTAAAAGTTATTAAACAGCAAGAAATCTTGTCAAACATTTAAGAACTACATAAATCTGTAAGCATCTATGAAATGCCAGAAAAGGATAAAGAGCAGGACAGTTTAGAATCAGATTCAGGGTGAATCTGGCTGCTTTACTTAAGACAAGCTATAGAGCTTTCCTGAGCCTTGTTTATACACATTTATAAAGCTAGATAATGATACCTAGGGCTAAATGAGAAAAATAAATGAGAGTGTATATAAATTAGTCATGGTTACTGAAGAAAAGGAGCCCCCTGTGAAAATACCCACAGTTGAAAAAGGAAAAAACTTATGAAAACAGAACAAAATTACAAGATTGTATATAATAGATAAAAATGAAAATAAAGTAAAAACAACATAAATCCACTCCAGTGTGAGGAAGGAGAGTAACAAAACTTGAAGATAAAAGGAGATAAAACTAATTACATAGTTATATATAAAATTATATCTCATTTATTCTCACTTGTGTTTAATGGTTAAAGATAGGCATTTAATAAATTGGGACAAGAAGACAAGTGTGACTAATGCAGATATGAATGTGTGAGATTTGAATTGACACATGTAATGTACTGGAGATATGTACAAAATGAAATCTACAGACACAAGTACCACTTGAAATAATTGCTGTCCTGATCAAGATCTACTTTGCAATTCAGCTGGACAATTAAGTATAACCAGTGGCTCATGATTAAGCCTGGTTTAATTCTCAACTTTGGAATTAATAATAGTAGGGAACACCATTGTAGATTAGAAGATAATTCCTCCACAAAGAAGACTGTTATTGCCTTAAAAGCCAACATAATACCAACCACTTACAGCTTTTGTAGTTGATCCAGATGGCCAATGATATGAAGAGAATACAACCCTTAAAAGACTAAGAACATTAAAATTGTCCATGGATGTTTTTGTGAAACTAAATACAGTGAAAGTTCATACTGACATGTATGAGAAAGGTTAATTTATTCTCAAGTATGTGTAACTTCTCTTTTTCTGATTGAATTAAACTCTAGGAACTCACCCATACCACTAAAATTACCATGTTTTTGAAATAATTTGAAGAACATTGGTTATACTTAGTCTGAATATTTGAATTGAATTTAAATTCCTTATTCATTTACTCATTTATTCAACAAACTTTGAGTTCTCATATATCAGGCATTGAGAAAAATGCTAGTGATAAAAAAGAAGCAAGTTATATTAACTTCCCATGCTCCTTGAGAATACAAGCAAAAACCCATTGACCAAACCAACAGATTAGCTAGCAAAATATTTCTTTAACACTTTTATATCAAGGTACAAGCCCATTTCTCTGTTAGGCATGTTAAAAGGATAGACCAGATATAATAGACATGATAAATTAGGTAAGATATTCAATGTAATTAGCCTATTAACATTTAATATATTAAAAATGTAAAATTAATTAGAATATAAAATATATAAAACATGTAAAGTAGCAGCAGCATTGAATTTAGTCACCAGATCACATAGCATCTATGAGATGTGTTATTTAATTAATTACACTTGAGAGTAGCCCAACTCAAAAATGTAAAAAAAAAAAAAAAGTGCCACAGTTATCTCTTATGTGTGAGAAGTAGCAGTAAATTGCCCTGTTCTGGATACAGAGCATCACCAAATTTGAGGAACTTTGGTGCATTAGGTAATAATGCCATTTAAGAGTTTAGCATCCAGTTTGAAAGAATAGGTATGTAAAAGTATAACAATATTAGATAGTGTTTAAAAACTCTGAAAGAGTGGTGCAGATAATAACTAATACTGAGTTCATAGAGAAATGAATATGGTATTTTAGACTTAAAACTTCAGGTACCAAACTCTTAATCCTAGGAAGGATTAAAATCCTAGGCATTTAAAGTAAGAATCAAATGTGGGATATGATGATATGAAAGAGAACAACAGTGAGCTAAAACTTTGTAACAGGATGTCTACAGCCAGGGACCAAGAGTAGAAAAAGCCAGGAAGTTTTACAAAGATGTCAGAGGGGCAGGGGGCTACAGTGTTGTTTTTCATGAGTCCATAGGGCAACCATGAAGAAGGGATTAGGTAAATGGCAGTGGAGAATGGTTAGTAATGGGGATAAAAGCTTCAGAAAATTTTAAGTTGGTTCAAGTTGGCCTCTGATGGAGACAAAAAGGTATGTGTAATCATAGTAATTTATGGTAGCTTATGTCAGTTCTGTGATTATTTAAAATAAAATGACAAGTATATGTATATAAATATATTTTGTGTATGTGCACATATTATCTTGCATTCCTGGAAAAAAGCAGATACAGATTTCTGACCAAGATGGAAGCATAGGCAGAAATGCTTTGCTTCTTTGCCCAACCAAAAGAAGGATAACAACCAATTTAAAAACAATAAACAAACAGAACTGCCAGAAAATCAAACTGCATGGAACTCTGACAACCAATCAGTTAAAGAAACATTCATCCAGACCAGTAGGTAGAGCAGAGATGGGCTGCTGGGCTGAGAGGACTCGCTGCAAGGCAGTGACCATGCAGCCGAGGTGGGGGCTGCCTATCAGGAAACTAAAGACTCAAAACCTCTGGCTGTAAAATTCTGTGGGGGTTGTGAAGATGGGAGAAACTCTCAGTCTCACAGGGGTGTTTGTAGGAGAGGCCCACAGGATCCTAGAACATACACAAACTCACTCATCTGGGAATCAGCACCTGAAAGGGCACAATCCATTTGCAGGAAATGAGACAAGTGATGAAAAGTGGGCAAGAGCCGAGCAAGCAGTATTGTTCCCTCTTTGACCCCTACCCCACAGACAGTGCCACAATGCAGCAAAGAGTGTTACCCCACCCTGGCAAATACCCCTTACAACATAACAGGTGTGCTGAGACAAAGAAATATGGCCAAACTGAAAGAACAGATCAAACCCCTAGAAAAAGAACTAAGTAATGAGAAGATTGTCAACCTGTCAGATGCAGAGTTCAAAACACTGGTAATCAGGATGCTCACAGAAATGATTGAGTTCTGTTGCAAAAGTAAGGAAGAAATGAAGGATGTACAAAGTGAAATAAAAGTAAATATACAGGGAACCAACAATGAAGGAAAGGAAATCGGGACTCAAATCAACAATTTGGAAAAAAAGGAAGATATATACATCCAACCAGAACAGAATGAAGGAACTAGAATTCAAACAAATGAGAAGAGTCTTGGGAACCTGTGGGATAACTTTAAGTTCTCCAACACCATAATCATAGGGGTGCCAGGTGGAGAAAAATAAGAGCAAGAAATTGCAAATTTATTTGAACAAATGATTAAGGAAAACTTCCCCAATCTGGCAAAGGAAATAGACATCCAGGAAGTCCAGGAAGCCCAGAAATTGGACCCAAGGAGGAACACACCAAGGCACATCATAATTAAGTTGCCTGAGATTATGAACAGAAAACCTTTTTTAAAAGATGTTATTCATTTATTTTTAGAGAGATGAAGGAAGGAAGAAAGAGAAAGAAACATCATTGTGTGACTGTCTCTCATGCGTCCCTTACTGGGGACCTGTACCTCAACCCAGGCATGTGCCCTGACTGGGAATCAAACCAGTGACCCTTTGGTTTGCAGGCCCACACTCAATCCACTGAGCTACACCAGGCATAAAGACAGAATCTTAAAAGCAGCAAGAGAAAAGGAGACAGTTACCTACAAAAGGGTTCCCATTAGACTATCTGCTGATTTCTCAAAGAAACGTTCCAGGCAAGAAGGATCTGGAAAGAAGTATTCCAAGTCATGAAAGGAAATGACCTACATTCAAGATTGCTCTATCCAGCAAAGCTTTCATTTAGAATGTAAGGGTGGATAAAGTGCTTCCCAGATAAGGTCAAGTTAAGGACTTCATCATTATCAAACCCTTATGAAATGTTAAAGGGACTTAGACAATAAAAAAAAGAAGATAAAAAACTATGAACAGTAAAATGACTACAAACTCACAGCTATCAACAACTGAACATAAAAAATAAAAAAAATAAAAAAAAACTAAGAAGACAACTAAAACAAGAACAGAATCACAGAAATGGAGATCACATGAAGGGTTATCAGTGCAGAGGGGGAGGCATAGAATGGGAGGAAGGTACATGAAATGAGAATCATAATTAGTAGGTATGAAATAGAGAGGGGGAGGTTAAGAATAGTATAGGAAATAGAGAATCCAAAGAATTATATGCACAACCAATGAACTTGAACTAAGAGGGGGCAGATGCTGGAGGGTGGGAGGGTGCACAGTGGATGGGGGATAAAGGGGAGAAAAAAATGGGACAAGTGTAATAGCACAATCAACAAAATATACTTTTTTTAAAAGGCGGAGACAGAAAATGAGACAAACAGCACAAAACATGTTGTGCACCTTACTTACTAACCGGAATATCTTAGAACCCAGTATGTCAGCCACCAATCCCTCTACCTCTAATACAAATATCTGTTGTATAAGAGTTATAACTCACCATGACTCAGATGGAACTTTACATAGAGAAGAGTAAAAAGAAATTACTGCTCCTAGGAGCCAGGAAGGAGAGTGATCTTTCTGCAGAGAACCCACATTTGCTTTGAAGACATTGCTCTGGACCTTCTCCCCTATAGCAATGGTAAAATCCTGCTCCTGTCCTGATCTTTATGACTATTGAGAAAAAAGTGAAGTTATAGGATGTCTTGTAGATTCTACAAAAACACAGAGGGAATGAAATGTTATAGAGCATGTTTTACATTTGTTATATGTTAAACCTGGGTTATTTCATTTCATGCTCACTATCATACTGTGTGATAATTAGGATTAGATGAGCAAATTGAGTTTAGAGAGGTTATATGTGTATGCCAAATTAATTTTAGACTGTAATAAAAAGTAAAGAGCAACTATTTGAGCAAAAAGGAGCTGCAGCCCAGGAGACAGTTCAGGTAGCAGCAACCTAAATAGTTTTCCACTGAAACACAGGGGAGGCCACCATTTATAGTGAAACTTCCCTCCTGAATTCCCAATAAGGTCCATTTTATGTAACTAAAGTATCCAAATTGTACAGTTCTGATTGTATGGGGCAGGTCTTACTCTATTGATAGAAAAGACAAGACTAAGTTTTCCCTGAGGTGGTTGAATCCCATAGGGTGAATAATCAAAGCATAGTGGGGGAAGCTGAGAAAGAGTTCAGGCTGAGGTTCCTCCCAGTACACAGTGCATGAGGAGCCCCTGTCAGCAAATGGGGGCTACCCTCTTATTATTTATAAAATTTAGGCCCTTGGTTTACCCTTGGAATTCATTGTAGAGCCCACATATTGTGGGGCTCACATAAGAAATTTCCAAGAGAAACAGTAAAAGACAGAGCTGGATTTCAAAAACAAGCCTATGTCATATTAAATATCCTTGTTTTCACAAACTTATCTTAATGACATAATTTCCAAAGCCTCTTCCAGACATGAATTAAAAGAAATAGCAATAAGGATTAACCATTTGTAAACTTCCATGTTTCCCTATCTCCTTTCCTAATCCATTTCAGGTCTAATATTTGATTAACCATATAAGTTAGTAGGTGTCATTGGCTGCTATTATTTCATTTTTTAAAAACCCATCGTCCTTATAAAATACTCTTACCCTCAGTAAGATGAAATTACTTTTTCTATGGACAATATAAAATAAGCTGATAAATGATAAACTTTATTATTCACTTCTTTGAGACATAACACTGCCTTCATTGAAGGATATTATCATGCTAGCAACAAAGATCTGCCTGCATAGAAATCTACTTGAAGAGAAACAGAGATAATAAAACCTAGAGAGTATCTTGGTCATCCTAGGATAAAGGAACAACAAGTGTTCAAATAATGCTTTATAATTTTCAGTTCTCTCCAGATCAATTAAAATCTCAATTTGAAACCTCTGTTTATAGCTAAGGGTAATTAGATTTTAAACATTGATGTAGACAGAGACACAAACTGTATTCCTAAAATTTGCTACATGATAGCAACAGAAAATGAATCCAGTAGCTAGCTAGATAGCCCAAATCAACAAGACAAGAATACTGTGAAGCAATGGAATGATGGCATCCAGGGATACAGATTATCAGTCACATGATGCTCTTTCCATCCCATTTGGGAAAATTAGTGATCACTCAACAATTTAGCACAGTGTCAGAGTTTCATGCTGAAAAAAATATAGTATCCTATAAAGGGATTATGACACATTCAGGCTACTGAAGCTCTGGCATTTTGAACAAAGGTAGTGTGTTAACTAGAACTGTATGATTTATTTTTTGGTTTGTTGACTTATTTATGTATTATTGCTAACTGTATTCCTTTCTTCAAATACAAGTTATTTCTTCCTTCTAGAACTATGAAAATGGCAAAAGTCTCAATTTTAGTGAACTGCTTTGGGTTGTGAATAAGTCCAAAACATTGAAAAATATGAAACATAATATTTGAGCTATACTATTCAAACAGCATATTCTTATTTTAAGAATTCAAAGAGAATATTGTAAAATTAAATAGGGACTGAAAAGGGAAAAGGATTCTTGAACATAGAAAACAGAGTGGTGATTGCATGGGGAAGGGAGTATAATGGGGTTAAAAGGTAATAGAAAAAAATAAAACAAATTCTTTTTAGCTTATCTTTGTTTTATTTTATTTTAATCATTGTTCAAGTACAGTTTTCTGTCTTTTACTCCCATCCCAGCCAACTGCCCCAGCTCTCCCCTCCTCCCTCCCATTTCCACTCCTCCTAGTTTTTGTCCAGGTGTCATTTATACTTATTCCTATATACCCTTCCCCTTTTCCCCTGAAATTCCCTCCCTTCACCCCTCTGGTCACTGTCAGCCTGTTCTCTGTTTCAGTGTCTTAGGTTGTATTTTGCTTGTTTGTTTGTTTTGTTGATTAGGTTCCTGTTAAAGGTGAATCATATGGTATTTGTCTTTCACTGCCTGGCTTATCTCACTTAGCATAATGCCTTCCAGCTCAATCCATGCTGTTGCAAAGGATAGGAACTCCTTCTTTCTTTCTGCTGCATAGAATTCCATTGTGTAAATGTACCATAGGTTTTTGATCCATTCATTTACTAATGGGCACCTAGGTTGCTTCCAACACTTGGCTATTGTAAATTGTGCTGCTATGAACATTGGAGTGCATAGGTTCTTTTGGATTGGTGTTTCAAGGTTCTTAGGATATAATCCTAGCAGTGGAATTGCTGGGTCAAAAGGTCAGATCCATTTTTAGCTGTCTGAGAAAATTCCATACTGTTTTCCATAGTGGTTGAACCAGTCTGCAGTCCCACCAATGGTGCACTAGAGTTCCCTTTTCTACACAACCTCTCCAACACTTTCTGTTTGTTGCTTTATTTATGATGGCCATTCTGACTGGTGTAAAGTGGTATCTCATTGTGGTTTTAATTTGCATCTGTCTGATGGCTAGCGATATTGAACACCTTTTCATGTGTCTCTGGATCCTCTGTGTGTCCTCCTTGGAGGAATGTCTCTTCAAGGCCTTTGCCCATTTTTTACTTGGGTTGCTTCTCTTGTTACAGTGGTATTGTGTAAGTTCTTTATATACTTTGGAGATTAAACCCTTGTCTGAGGTATCATTGGCAAATATGTTTTCCCATACAGTTGGTTCTCTTTATTTTAGTACTGTTTTCGTTAGTTGTGCAGGAGCTTTTTATTTTGATGAGATCACATTTGTTTATTCTTTCCTTTATGTCCCTTGCTCTAGGAGAAATATCAGTAAAAATATTGCTGTGTGAAATATCTGAGATTTTCCTGCCTATGTTCTCCTCTAGGACTTTAATGGTGTAATGGTTTATATTTAAGTTTGAATTTACTTGAATTTACTTTTGTGTATGGTGTAAGTTGGTGCTCAAGTTTCATTTTTTTTTGCATGTAGCTGTCCAGTTTTCCCAACATCATTTGTTCAAAAAGCTATTGTTACTCTATTTTATGTTGCTGCCCCCTCTGTCAAATATTAATTGACCATAGAGACTTGGGTTTATTTCTGGGCTCTGTGTTCTGTTCCATTGGTCCACATATCTGTTTTTATGCCAGTACCAGGCTGTTTTGATTACAGAGCCCTTGTAACACAGTTTAGTATCAGGTATTATGATTCCTCCTACTTTACTCTTCTTTCTCAGAATTGCAGCAGCTATTTGGGGTCATTTACGATTCCATATGATTTTATGAAGTGTTTGTTCTGTGTTTGTGAAATATGCCATTGGTACTTTAATAGTTATTGCACTGAATCTGTAATTGCTTTGGGTAGTATGGACATTTTGATGATGTTAATACTTTCAATCCATGAAAAGAGTATATCTTTCCATTTGTTTGTGTCTTCCTTGATTTCTTTCTTCAGTGTTGTGTAGTTTTCTGAATACAGGTCTTTTACCTCTTTAGTTAGGTTTATTCCTAGGTATTTTGTTTTTCTTTTTGCTATATCAAATGGGAATTTTTTCTTGATTTCTGTTTCTGCTGTTTCATTGTTGGTATGCAAAAAATGCCTTTCATCTCTGGATATTGACTTTGTATCCTGCTGTTTTGCCAAATTAGTTTATTAGGTGCAGCAGTTTTTTGAGCGAGTCTATAGGATTTTCTACATACACTATCATGTCATCTGCAAACAATGACAGTTTGGTTTCCTCTTTTCCCATTTGGATGCCTTTTATTTTATTTTCTTATCTGATTGCGGTGGCTAAAACTTCCAATACTATATTGAATAGAAGTGCTGAAAGTGGACAACTTTGTCTTGTTCCTGATCTTAGTGGAAAAGATTTTAGTTTTTGCCCATAGAGAATGATGTTGGCTGTAGGACTCTCATATATGGCCTTTATTATGTTAAGGAATGCTCCCTCTATTCCCACTTTGCAGAGTGTTCTTACATAAATGGGTGCTGTACCTTATCAAATGCTTTTTCTGCATCTATTGATATGATCATGTGGTTTTTGTCTTTGCTTTTGTTTATGTGATGTATTACATTTACTGATTTGCGAATATTGTACCATCCTTGCATTTCTGGGATGAATCCCATTTGGTCATTGTGAATGATCTTTTTAATGCATTGTTGGATACAGTTTGCCGATATTTTGTTGAGGATTTTGGCGTCTATGTTCATCAGTGATATTGGCCTGAAATTTTCTTTCTTTGTTGTGTCTTTATCTGGTTTTGGGATTAGGATGATGCTGGCTTCATAAAAAGTGTTTGGGAGTGTTCCTTCATTTTGGATTTTTTGGAATAGTCTGTGAAGGATAGGGGTTAGCTCTTCCTTAAATCTTTTATAGAATTCTCCTGTAAAATCATCTGGTCCAGGGCAGTTCTGTGTCGTGAGTTTTTTGATTGCTGCTTCAATTTCATGTGCCGTTATTGGTCTGTTCAGGCTTTCTGCTTCTACTTCATTGAGTTTTGGAAGATTATATTTTTCTAGAAATTTGTCCATTTCATGTAGATTTTCAAATTTCTTGGCATACAGTTTTTCATAGTAATTTCTTACAATCCTTTGTATTTCTGTGGTGTCAGTTGCAATCTCTCCTCTTTCACTTCTGATTGTGTTTATTTGGGTCTTCTCTCGTTTTTCCTTGATGAGCCTGCTTAAAGACTTGTCAATTATGTTTATCTTTTCAAAGAACCAGCTCCTGGATTCATTGATCCTTAGAATTGTGCTTTTAGTCTCTATGTCATTTAATTCTGCTCTGATCTTGGTTATTTCCTTCCTTCTACTTGCTGTGGGCTGTCTTTGTTGTTCCTCGAGTTCTTGTAGGCATAGGGTTAGGTTGTTTGCTTGAGAAGTTTCTATCATTTTTAGGTAGGCCTGTATCACTATGAACTTCCCTCTCAGGACTGCCTTCACTGTGTCCCAGAAGTTTTGGGTTGTTATGAGTTCATTTTCATTTGTTTCCAGTAACTTTTTAATTTCTTCCCTAATTTCATTTTTTATCCATTCATTGTTTAATAGCATGCTATTCAATATCCATGATTTTTAGTGTTTTGGGTTTTTTTCCCTTGGGTTTGGTTTCTAGTTTTATTCCCCTGTGATCCAAGAAAATGCTTGGTATGATTTCAATTTTCTTGAAATTCTTGAGGCTTGTTTTGTGTCCTCTCACATGGTCTATCTTTGAAAATGTTCCATGTGCATTTGTAAAGAATGTGTGTTCAGCTTCTTTGGGATGGAGGACCCTATACATATCAGTTAAGTCCATTTCATCTAGGGCATTGTTCAATGCCACAATATCTTTGTTGGTATTATTTTTGACAGTGGGGTGTTAAAATCCTCTACTACATTTGTGTTGCTGTCGATATCTTTCTTGAAGTCCTCTAAGATTTTCTTTATGTATTTGGGTGCTCCTATGTTGGGCACATATATATTTACAATGTTTATGTCTTCTTGGTGGATTCTTCCCTTGAGTATTATGTAGTGACCTTCTGGGTCTCCCTTTATAGCCCCTTTTTTGAAGTCTATTTTGTCTGATATGAGTATTGCTACCCTGGCTTTTTTTTCCTGTCTATTTAATTAGAAAATTTCTTTCAGCCCTTCAATTTCAGTCTGTGTAGGTCTTTTATCCTGAGGTGGGCCTCTTGTAGGCAGCATATGTGTGGGTCATGCTTTCTTATCCATTCAGCTATTCTATGTCTTTTGATTGCAGCATTTAATCCATTTACATTTAAGATTATTATGGATAAGTACTTATTCATTGCCATTTATGTACCTGTGTTCCTCTCTCTCTCTCTCTCTCTCTCTCTCTCTCTCTCTCTCTCTCCTTTTCTGTCATTTCCTTAAAGCAGGCCATTTAGCATCTCTTGCAGAGCTGGTTTGGTGAAGGTATATTCTTTTAGACTTCTTTTGTCTGGGAAACTCCTTATTTGTCCTTCTATCTTGATTGAAAGCCTTGCTGGGTAAAGTAGCCTTGGTTGCAGGCTCCGGTTCTCATTATTTGGAATATTTCTTGCCATTCTATTCTGGCTTGGTGTGTTTCCATTGAGAAGTCAGCTGCTAGCCTTACTGGGGCTCCCTTGTATGTTACTTCCTGTTTCTCCCTTGCTGCCTTTAAGATTTTCTCTTTGTCTTGAAATTTTGCCATTTTAATTATGATGTGTCTTGAAGTGGGCTTCTCTGGGTTCCTCTTGATTGGGGTTCTATGTTTCCTGGATTTGTGTGACTTTTTCTCTCATCAAATTAGGGAAATTCTCCATCATTACTTTTTCAAGTAGGCTTTCTATCCCTTGCTCTTCTTCTCCTTCTGGTATCCCTATTATATGGATATTATTACATTTCATATTGTCTTCCACTTCTCTTAATCTCTCTTTGTTCTTTCTGAGACTCTTTTCCTTTTCTTGCTCTTTCTGGGTGTTTTTTTCTACTTTGTCCTCCAGCTCACTGATCTGATCTTCTGCTTCATTGATCCTGCTTTTGATTCCTTCTGTGTTCTTCAGTTCAGAAACTGTATTCTTTATTTCCTCTTGGCCCTTGTTGATAGTTTCTATTTCCTTTTTCATGTTGATATAGTTTGCAGTGAGTTTCCCTGTAGTTTCTAGTAATTCATTGTGAGCTCCTTGAGTTTTCTGATAATCATTGTTTTGAACTCAATATCTGATAGTTGAGCTGCCTCTATTTCATTTAGCATTCCTTCTGATGCTTCCTCCTTTGCCTTTATTTGGGGATTGTTTCTTTGTCTTCCCATTGTTTGTGATAATCTTCTTGTTAGCTTTTGTTTCTTAAATTTATCTCTTCTAGCTCCTTGGGTTTATGGTTTGAACTTCTGTGGTGGAATACCTGTGAAATTCAGTGGTGCAGTCTTCTTTGGGTATCCTGGTATTCACAGCTTGTACCTACTCTTTTTTCATGCTCAGTTGAAGGGGGTAGACAAAATTGTTTAAGACAGCAAGAGAGTATTCTACGATATTTACAGTAGCAGCTGATAGAGAGGAAATAGGATATCCTTTGGCTATGAATAGTGTTAATGGTGATATTCCACCCAACTAGCCACTTTTTAAAAAGGACAGAAAGAAGATAAGACTCTTGTTGGGGAGGGAAGGTTTATGAGTTTGATCTAGAAAGCAATGAGGTTGTGGCATGTCAGATTCTGAGGTAAGGTGAGAGTAAAGGATAGTAAATAGGTGTAGTGTGTGAGAGAATAGAGTTAACCACTACAGTAATAGATTTCAATAAACCATGAAGTGGGCTAATATCTTGGGGGGGGGGTGTTGTGTAGTATTTACAATTGTGTGGAATGTCTATTTACACAGAATTGTAAATATTAGAGCAACAATCATATTACAGAATCTATGAGATCTAGATAATAAGAATAGGGACTATAGAACCTTGATTAGTGTACTAATGGAACACAAATGAAGGACAATAATTTAGCAATACACTTTGAATGGGATAACAGAGGAAACCTATCAAATGATACAATTTAACCAGTCAAGCAAAGAAGACTGTACAGAAAGAAGAGAAATAAAAAAATACTATTAAAATAAAAGATGTAAGAATAATAAAAAATAATTATACAAATATGCTATAACTTGCAGGTTCTCTGTAATAGCAAAGTGAAATTTGTCTCACCTGATGTCTCAGCTGTTGGGATGACCCTTCTTTGGGTCCAACTCTGGTCTTTTCACAGTTCCTGTTTTTGTTTTTTGTCTCACTTGTGGGTATTTAAAAAGAAAAAGGAAAAAAAGAAAAAAGCAGATGGAAGGAAGAAGAGATAAAATTGGAAAAAGGAAGAAGGAATAAAACTAGAAAGAAGAAAAGGAAAGCAAACAAAATTGAGAGATACAAAATAATAAAAATTAAACAATAAAAAGTTACTTTAAAAAATAAAATAATAAATAAATAAATAAATAAATAAACAAACAAACAAACTCTTATTGGTTTCAAACTGGCCAAACTGGTTTTTCTGGTCTTGCTGGCTATAGCAGGCTGAGGGGTGATTGGTTTCACTTTTCTCCCTTACTGTTCAGCACTCAGTCGTGCACTCTCCCTAAAGTGAGTGCCTCTCTGCAGAGCCCTGGTGCCTTTCTGCAGAGCCCTGGGTGTGGGATCCGGGCCCTCCCAAGCAGGTTTCCCTCAGGTTTACAGGCATGGGCTCCAGGGCTCCTACGCAGCATGCGATTTCCTCGGTTTTACAGGTGTGGGCTTCAGGTCTTCTACGGGGCACATGCTTCCCCCAGGTTCATGGCTGCGGGGTCTGGGGCTCCTGTGAAGTGTGCGCTTCCTCCAAGTTTATTGCTGTGAGCTCTGGGTCTTCCACAAAGCACACTCTTCCCTGGTTGCAGGTGCGGGCGCACAGCCAGGCCTCCCTTGGTCACAGGGGAGTTGGGGGCACACTCTTCCCAGGGCTATGCATGGGTGCTTGCATCCCCTGTGTGATTGTCTCTGAGTCCTCACTCCCCTCTCTGCGCCTTCAAGCAACCAGGCCTCCCCTGATGCTGCTCAATCCTTGTTTGGCTGAGGAGGGAGTAGTTAACCCAGCTCTCTCCCAAGAGCCCTGTGGGAGACCAGGCAAGCCCCGGGCGTGGGGCTGCAGCCTCCCTGGTCTTCCTGCTGATCCCTGGGCCCTTATTGTTCTGAAGCACTCTCCTTATCATTTAGTTTTTCAATGCCCGCTATAATTTTTTATCTATTTTCATATATGCTGTGGTACTGTTGGCTGTTTGCTCTGTTCCTCTGTAGATCGGCTAGGTTTTTCTCCCATGTGTAGGGTGAAATAGAGTCTGCTCCTTCCTATCATGCCACCAACTTCCCTCTCCAAACAAATTTTTTAAAATAAAATAAAATAAATAGCATTAATGAATTTGCAGTTCTAAATCAACCAGTCCACCATAATTGAGCAAGAAATGCATTCTTCAGATACAATGATATGGCAAGGGATAACAAGGCATTACCTAAAATGGAGAAAAGCAAGATGCCTGCACTTCTGAGTGGTCTCCTCTTTGTGATTCCTTTCAGGAGGACAGTTTATTTGGCAGATATAAATGGATATTTTATACTTTATAAATGTATTTAAGTTACAGCTAAAGTTATCTATGAAATTCTGTGGTTTTATTATATAGTGTTGCTCTTTCAGTTTCAAGATGCTCCTGTTCTTTCCTTAGACTAAATTTTTAGGTCCTATAAATTTTTGCCCCAATATTGGCAAATATAGTTTTCTCATTTTTTTACTTTCAAATTAAATTTTGATGATGGTTCTACAAAACATTTTAACTCATATACCTTTTTCATAGCCAATAGTTAATGTAATTTTTCTAAAGCAATGATCACAAATAAGTCAGAAATTGTTTCATGTTTAGCACATAATTGAACATTTTACAGCCGAAGGAAAAAAAACAGAAGTAAACAAACACATTAGAGAAATCACAGTTTAAAAAATCATTGCTATGCTGTACACCAGAAGATAAAATGAAATAATATTGAATGTAAATTGTAATTAAAAAATAAAATGTAAAAAGAGTCAAATTTGTGAGGTGATGGATATGTTAATTAACCCAATGGGGAAGTTCTTTCACAACATATACATATATCAAATCATCATGCTGTACACCTGAAATACCTTACAATTTTATTTGTCAATTATGCCTCAATAAAAGTCAAAAAAAGAAAAGTTACCCTCAGAGGCTTCTTATTAAACATAGTGAAAATGAGAAAAAATTATTGCTCTTTAATACCTGCATACAATTTTTTGTCAGTCTGGGATGAAGGAAGAAAACACTGAGAATTTTTTTAACATAACCCCTTTATTGAAATACAATTAACATAGTATATTAATTCAGCCATTCAAATTGTATAATTCAATGCTTTTAGTATATTCAGAGCTATAAAACCATAACCACAATCAATTTAGAACATTTTTGTCCCTCCAAAAAGAAATCTTCTACCACTTACCAGTCACTACCCATTGCTTCCAACCCCCCAATCCTATGCTACAGCGATTCTACTTTCTCTCTCCACAGATTTGCCTATGTTGGACATGTCATATACAGTACACAATATTCTATGAGGAAACTCTTTCATTTAGCATAATGTTTTCAAGACTCACCTATATTGTAACATGTATAAGTACTCCATTTCTTTTTTATTGTGTGAATATAACACATTTTATCTATTCATCAGTGATGGATATGTGGGTTATTTCTTTTGGCTATTATAAATAATACTGCTATGAGTGTTTATGTCCAGTTTTTGAGTGAACATAGATTTTCATTTCTTTGGAGTATATACAATAGGCATGAAATTACTATGCTGTATGGTAAATCTATGTTTAACCTATTTAGGAAATGGAAGGTTGTTTTCCAAAGTGGCTGCACCATTTATATTCCTGTGTTTGAGGGTTCCAATTTTTCTAGTTACATCTTTGTCAACACTTATTATCTGAGTTTTCTTTATTATAGCCATCCTAGTGTGCATGACATAGTATCTCATTGTGGCTTTGATTTTCATTTCCCTGAAATAAAAATCCCTATCTTGGGATAAATGCCTATTCAGATTTTGCCCATTTTTTAAATGAATTATCTATCTATTATTAAGTTATGAAATTATATATTCTAGACTTACAATTTTTCAGATATTATTTTAAAATATTTCCTCAATTACATAGATTGTATTTTCACTTTTTTCATGGTAGCCTTTGATGCACAGAATTTCTTAAATTTGATGAAGTCAAATTTATTTATTTTTTTAATTTTGCCACTTTTGTTTTTAGTGTCATATATAAGAAAGATTTGCCTAACCCAATGTCACAAAGTTTACTGCTACATGAAAGTCTGTCCAGAAAACAGTCCAGCGATTGTTATATTAACAGGAATAGTTTGTGTGACATTGATGTAACCCTGGCAGCCAAGGAGAATGGACCAGAATGCACATGCATGAATAATGATGACTTCATTGTACGAGTCAGTGGGAGCAGTAGACTCAATTGAGTGTGCATGTGTACTGTGGACCTCACATTAAAAATAAGTAAGTGAGTACAGCAATGCATCTACATCAAATTTTGCATTAAGCTTGAACATCCATACATGGAAACTATTAAGATGATTCAGAAGATTCTGGGGGATGATGCAATGAATGCAGTGCAAGTAAAATTGTGGCACAAACATTTCAAAGATGATCAAGAATCTGTTGAAAGTGATCCATGTTCTCAAAAGCCTGAAATAAGCAGAAACCTGAGAATGCTGAATATGTACGAGCTGCCATCAACAAAGATTGGAGAACTGTGTGAGGTCCCAAGATGCCCACATTGAAGGGGACTGGGGCATCATTGTATCTTGTTTTTTTTTTTTCCAATAAATATCTTTATTTTTTATAGTGTGTGGCTGGATAATTTCTGGACAGACATTGTATTTTCTTCTAAGAGTTTTATTGTTTTAACTCTAATACATTAATCTTTGATCCATTTTGAGATATTTGTATATAGTATAAAGAAAAAACTGAACTTCTTTCTTTTGCATATGATTAGTAGTTATCCAAATGGCATCTGCTAAAACAACAATTCTTCTCTTCATTGAATTGCCTTGCCACCTTGGTCCAAGTTAATCATAAATGTAAAGGTTGCTTTTGGACTCTTAATTCTATTTTGTCCTCTATATATCTCTCCTTGACCAGTGCCATACTATCTTGATTACAGTAGCTTTGCAGCAGCAAGTTTTTTGGGGTTTGCCCCTGATTTATTGAGTTATAATTGACAAATAACATTGTGTAAGTTTAAGGTATATACAACATAATGATTTGATACACAAATACATTGCAAATTAACTATCATAAGAAGCTAAATTAGATATTGATTATGTCACATAATGACAACTTTGTTATGAGAATTTTTAACAGCTACTCTCTTAACAATTTTCAAGTGTATAATATTGTAAACTATAGTCATATGCTATATTACAGATCCCCAGAACTTATTAATCTTATAAATAAAACTTTCTACCATTTGATCAACATTTCCCCATCATCTCCCAGTCACTTACAAGCATCATTTTACTGAGTTTGGCCATTTTTTTAGATTGCATATAAGTTTTATCATACAATATCTTTCTTTCTCTAATGTATTTCACTAACATAACACTCTTAAGGTTCATCCATGTTGTCATAAATTGCAGTGCTTCCCTCTTTTAAACAGTGGAGTAATATTCCATTATAGTCATATCCATTAGATACATATGTACACACACACATATGCGGTCTGTTGAGAAAGTATCCAGCCAACCAATGTGAAAAATAGAGATTTATTGAAGAAAATAGGAGATTCAAGAAACATCATACGTAGGACCGTGATGCCTCAGTCTCTTTCAAAGTAGGCACATTGGAACCTCACACAGTTCTCTCAGTTGCCATCAGCTGTCCCATCATATTTTCCTGAATCTCATTCAGGGTCTGAAATCTCTTCCCTTTCAAAGATGATTTTAGTGTTGGGAAAAGCCAGAAGTCTCAGGGTGACAAATCTGGGCTTTGGTGGGGCTGAGTCACCTGGGTGATTGGATGTTTCACCAAAAACCTCTGCACATGGTGTGATGCATAAGGGGACATATTGTCATGATAAAGCTGCCAATTGTAATGGATACTGGCCAGCAGTACCCATCTCGGCTGCAGATGTTCATCAAAACATGCTAAAAACATACACAGAGACAACTAGGTCCTGTGGGGGAATAGGAACAGAATGGCCACTCCTCATGTGGGGAGTGCACCGTGTCCATACCCAAGCAGATTTTTATTGAGAAAACAGACTTATTTTGTGGATTCACAGTCTGGCAGAAAAGATGAAAAGATGTAAACAACTTACAAAGGTGGAGACAGCACTCCTGCTGAGATTCCGGGCAAGGTTTGGGGTTTTTAACATATTGATTAAAGGGCTAGTTTTGGTGTCCTGTCTGAGCTTTTAAATTCTGAGTTAATAACATCCTCCAGCAAATAGATCTCACAGGATCTTGCATATTCTATGTCCCAGGCCTGATTACCCCAGGGGTCCACCGTTTCTGGTCTGGGCCGCCCCTGCTATCCTGAG